>NC_084843.1:62612565-65085065 GCF_033115175.1 Lepus europaeus | reverse complement strand
GGATGCATACATTGCCTTGGTAGCACACAGGTGCTTTCTGCTGATGCACTGATAAACATCTTAAGTTTTCATAATTATGTGGTGACTTGAAAGGATAATAAGAAAATCTAAAACTAGTAATATGTACCCTGGTATTTTCTAGATCTCGCTGCTTAGGCCAAGACAAGGGAGTAAGCAATGTTAAACCAGCTGTGATTCTCAGAAAAACATGAAGGAAAGAAGTGTACAGGTAGGATGAGGCAGATAGAGCAATAGCAGGAAAGGTTGCTATGTGCACTGCTGAGCTTTGGGCCGCACTGTGCTTTCCTCCACTGCCTCCCATAAAGGATGAGCATAAACCAGCGTCACTGAGCCAAGGGTAACAGAAGATTGGGCACCATGGGCTGCGTACAACAGGTACAAAGCTTCACTTTGGAGAAAACTAACCTTCTGGATCTACCTATATTTTACTGGGATATCCAAGTCCCACACTGGAGCTTGCAGTTAACTAGAGACTTACTAAAGAAATATGCGGGGGCTGGCACTATGGCACAGTGGGTTAAAGTCCTGGCCCATAGAGCTGGCATCCTATATGGGTGCCAGTTCAAGTCCCGGCTGCCCCACTTCCAATCCAGCTCCCTGCGACTGGAAAGGCAGAAGAGAATGGTCCAAGTGTTTGGATCCCTGCACCTACATGGGACATCCAGAAGAAGCTCCTGGCTCCTGAATTCAGATTGGCTCAGCTCTGGCCATTGCAGCCATTTGGAGAGTGAACCAGTGGATGGAAGACCTCTCTCTCTATCTCTATCTCTTTCTGTAACTGTGCTCTGAGAGCATGACAGAGAACACAAAAGGTACAGTTTGCTTTGTGATCCCTGTCTAATTCACTCGCAGAGTGTGGATAAACAAGTAGCTCACTCGTGGTGTCTGGATGTCATTCTTCTAAGGAGACCTCACTCACACAGTTTAGGAGTCCTCAATGCTGGCTCTATTCATTTCCCATAAACACAAAATATGTTCCTAAAGATGTGTTATCATTAATAACTGATTTCAAACACCTGGGGCTCCAAGGCCTTTGCTTGTCTTGTACCCTTAGCTCTGTCCTCACCTAATTTATGCAACAAGTAACATCGTTACTTAAAGAACTTATTAATAATTATGATGACAACAGTATTAATAATACCTGCAACAATACTTGCTAATATTTGAGAGCTGGTTAGGTAACAGGAACTGTGCCAAAGATTTGACACGCAAGCATCTCACTTCTTACCACAGTTCTGAGAGTTAGCAGCTATGGCTTTGCCCACTTCACAGATGAGAAAAGTGAGGTTTCAGCAGGTTCAAATGACGTGCCCAACATTAGCAGATAGTGTTTGCTAAAACTCTGACTCAAACACGGACCTCTGACTCCCGATGACGTAGGTACTCTTAACAGGAGCATGAAGGCCTAACGGACACTGCTGTGGGGTTCAAGGAAGACCAATTAGGGAACTAATTCATTAGAGTCCTGCATCCCTGCTGTTGTATCTATTGATTTATTTAGGCTAATGTCTTTCATTTCTCTCCTGGATCCTACTTAGCTTCCATAAATTAAAGTTGGTAGAGAACTTTTCTGTGCATAGACAGGGGCAACAGGTTCTAGGAAGATCTGCTCTGTGGTTGCCAGAAACATACCCCTAATTCCACTATTAGGAACATGTTACATACAGACTTACTTCTCTAAGAATAGATTTTTAAAAGGAAACAAAACATAAAGGTAGGCCCATAGAAGGTAGCAGGAAATGCACCCTCACACAGACACAAAAACCATTAATTAGTTCAATCCAGCCCATGTCTGCATTTATTAAACATTAGAAGTCAAATGAAGATTTTGGCCGGCGCCGTGGCTTAACAGGCTAATCCGCCGCCTTGCGCCGCCGGCACACTGGGTTCTAGTCCCGGTTGGGGCGCTGGATTCTATCCCGGTTGCCCCTCTTCCAGGCCAGCTCTCTGCTGTGGCCCGGGAGTGCAGTGGAGGATGGCCCAAGTTCTTGGGCCCTGCACCCGCATGGGAGACCAGGAGAAGCACCTGGCTCCTGGCTTCGGATCAGTGAGATGCGCTGGCCGCAGCGGCCATTGGAGGGTGAACCAACGGCAAAAAGGAAGACCTTTCTCTCTGTCTCTCTCTCTCTCACTATCCATTCTGCCTGTCAAAAAAAAAAAAAAAAAAAGAAGATTTTGAAAATAAATAAATCAAAGGAAGCTTTTGCTGTCTGCCCTGAACCCCTAGGCCCTTGCTCTGGACGGTGTGTTAATTGGATGCCTTCCAAACGGAGACACAGAACATTTCTTAACATCCAGTTGTTGAGAGTCCAGGAACGTTTTTCCACATAATAGATATAAATAATGAACACGGGGCTACATTAATTTTAATCCCTGTTAAATATGGTTTCTGGGTTGAGTTTATTTGTAACACATTCCTTCTCTGTGCGACTTCTCCCCTCCCCAACATGTCACTATTTAGCCTGAAATTTCACAATACGAAAATGAAAAAAACAATCCCAATCCTAATTATCTCCTGCAGGATCATAAAAAGAACATTAATAAAATGTGGTAAATATCAGCAGTGATCATTACCAGGCCCACATCACCAGAAAATGAAATGCAGCACCCCAAAGCAAGAAGGATTAAAGCGAGCCCGCGACCATTAGGCATACACTTATTAGCATATTTGCTCTGTAAGCAGATTTAAGGTAATAATAAAGTTGTCTTTAATCTGGACTGGGTGAAAATTTCAAATGTGCATGGGTATGCATAGATTCCCTGGCATCTACACAATGCCTGAGATTTCTCAAAGCTCTGCCACATCCACTTTCAGTTATGCATCCCCACCACCCTCACTCAAAGGCAGCTCTAAGTCCCATCCCACCTGACAGCTCAGACTGAAAGCAAAGACCGAGATGTGACCTTCCTGATTAACCCAGTGAGTGAGAAACCTGAGATTGGAACCCAAGTTCTCCAGCCCTGGAATCCGCACTCTTCTCTCTCAAATAGAGTTGGGCACTGTTACAAGGTCCTCTAGTTGCATGAAAAAGTAAAGGAGAAAACCCAATAGATGTGAATATAAAGTAAATAAGGTGTTTTGAAAAGGACTGAAGGAAGGAAACAAAGCAGATGCCATCCTGCAGTGGAGTGGTGTGAGAAACAGGATAGCAAGACTCTCTGGACAGCTTTTTCTATAACAAGGTTATCAACACCTTAATACAGGTAGAAGACCCAGAACAGGAGTATGAGGGAATGTGAGATATGGAGAAAGGGCACCAGCCGGTGTGTGAGCCAGACCACTGCATTACTTCATTTGCATAAATAAGATCCCAGACTGACACCAGGATGCCAAAGTCCAAGGTAAACTTTGGTTCCTGTCATAAAACGTCCAAGACGTAAAATTTTAATACACTGAAGGAAATTCAAAGTACATTATCAACTATTGACAGATACTTATGGCCGTAAGAAGATAAGCAAAAGACATTAGCCTAAATAAATAAATAGATATAACAGCAGGGATGCTGGACTCTAATGAATTAATTCCCTAATTGGTCCTCCTTGAACCCCACAGCAGTCTCCATTAGGCCTTCATGCTCAATCCATACATCGATAAGAGGATGTTTCTTTATCTAGGTCCATGGGGCAAGCAATCTCCTTGGCCTTGACTATCCCTGAGGAAATGGCAATGAATAGGGAGCAAACTGAAGTTCAGTGAAAACAAAAGCCTCATTGTTGCACAATGAGTACGTTTCCAAAAGTTTGGGCCTGGGCCTAGCACAGTTCTTTGATCAATAAACATTACTTTGAGTAGATGGATTTTTCTGGAGAGGCAGGACGCAGACTAAAAGAACAGAGGATCCTTGTCAAAATGTTGGAGTTCGTCCCCTGCCTGAGGACAAAAACTAGACTATCATTTGAATTTGAAAGGTTTGGCTGGGATCAGGCGCTAGATTCACATCCCTAAAGGCAGGCTGTGTGCTGGGGCTCTGGGTTACAACATGCGTTCCGATGCTGACATGTTAGGGTTCTCATCCTGAAGATAATATAGGTCAGAGGGCCTCAAACTTCTCATCCACCATGAGGGTTTGACAAAATACAAAACTGGTGAGCCTTGGCCAGGGAATTCGTGCTTCAACAATTTGAAGATGGGGTCTGGGTATGTGCATGTCTGAAAAGGTCCAGGAGATGCAGATGCTGCTGGCCTGGGGATCCCACAGTGAGAACCACTCCTGCAGTGCAACATCTACAATCATTCATTCATTCATTCATTCATTTAAAAGGTAGAGTTACAGAAACAGAGAGAGATGGATCGATCTTTCATCTGCTGGTTCATTCCCCAAGAGTCAGCAACAGCAGCGGCTGGGTCAGGCTGAAGCAAAGTGCCTGGAACTCCATCCAGATCTCCCATGTAGGTGCCGCGGCCCAAGACCTTGGGCCATAAGCCGCTGCTTTTCTCAGGTGCATCAGCATGGCACTGGATAGAGCTAGGACTTGAACCAGTGCCTATATGGGATGCTAATATCACAGGAGACAACGTAATCTGCTGTGCCATGGTACCTTCTTTCCCAGGCACACTGGCAGGGAGCTGGATTGGAAATGGAGCAGCCAGGACTCCGGTGCACATATGGAATGCTAGCATTGCAGGCTGCAGCTTAACCTACTACATCCCAATGCTGGCCCCTGACAGTTATACTTTAAAGAAGTAGAAACCCAGGCCAAGAAAAAAAGTAACCTGCACATGGGGTCACTCCTGTAGCTTACCACACTGCCTAATGCATAGTGGACCCCTCTTGTTTTGAGCTGAATTGTGCCCTTCTCCCTACAGTCAAATGTTGCAGTTCTAACTCCCTATATGATGTCATTGATATCCTCATAAAAAGGAGAAATTTGGTCCTGGCTATGCACACAGGAGAACGAATCGTGAAGGCAAACATTAGGGTAATACTTCCAGAAGCCAGGGAAATCCAAAGATCTGCAGAAACCACTAGAAGCTTGGGTAGAGGCCTGGAACACAGCCTACCCTCAGCAGGAACCAACCCTAGCAACACCTTGATCTGGCACTTTCAGCCCCCAGAACCATGAGACAATCATTTGTGCTACTCCAGCCCTCTGAGTCTGGGGTCTGTGGCACTTTCTTTGAGCAGCCCTAGGCAACTAATGCATCTTTAGAAGAGGCCCTCAGTGTAAAGGCCAACGCTTGCCTGAGGGTATAGGAGGTCTGACCAGCCCCAACCCCTCTTCCCTCCAGCCTTTCTCTCTTCCTCTTCAAGGAGAACTCTATTTAGGACCTTCAGTGGAAAATGGAGAGGGGCCAGCACTGTGGCTCAATGGGTTAACGCCTTGGCCTGAAGCGCTGACATCCCATGTGGGCGATGGTTCTTGTCTTGGCTGCCCCACTTCTGATCCAGCTCTCTGCTATGGCCTGGGAAAGCAGTAGAAGATGGCCCAAGTCCTTGGGCCCCTGTACCCGCATGGGAGACCCAAAAGAAGCTCCTGACTTCGGATCAGCGCAGCTCCGGCCGTTGCAGCCAATTGGGGAGTGAACCAGCGGATTGAAGACCTCTCTCTCTCTCTCTCTCTCTCTCTCTGTGTGTGTGTGTGTGTGTGTGTGACTCTGACTCTCAAGTAAATAATAAATAAATCTTAAAAAAAAAAAAAGGAAATACTCTTTGGTCATTCAGAGCCTAGGTTCAAGATTGGGCCGTGTAAACTTCAATAACCTCTTACCAAAGCAATGTGGCATCAGTTCCCAGGGAACTATGCCACTCATAGCCTGCACCAGCTTCTTCTCCCAGATCTTCTGACTAAAAAACCAAAATCCATGTGGGAGGGATGGCACATGGACCTAGCAGTCAGCTAATAGGGAGACAACACAAAACCTGTGACAAGGATACTCAGGAGCTCGCTGAAGTATTTTCATTAGGAACAGATAACTCTATGAAACTGTGTTATAGAATGAAATAAAAAGAGAGGCTATGAAAATATTCCATATTAAAAGACAGAAAAATACTAGAAGGAAATACATCAAAATATTAAGAGTTTTTAATTTGGGGGCTGACAAGACCACAGAAAACATTTTTCTTCTCTCTACTGTATCTTCTCTTACAAGATTATCTATTGTGTTCATAATCAAAAGTTATCACAGGAAGGGAGGATGAGTTTCTGAGATTCCCAACTTCCCCTTCTTCCTCTTAGCTCCGCTGGGTCCAACGACGAACACAACAAAATCCCCGAGTCTTCACAACGCTGACACATCTGTCCCTTCAAGGCAGAAGGGCCTTTTTCATCTGGAGATGAGGTTTGTTCCTTAAAAAGTGATTTGAACCACTTTCCTGCCCATCAGAGAAAACTCCAGTAAGAGGGATTGTGAAATTCTGCACATAAGGTTTTCTCCCTTTTCTGTCCCTGGTGCCCGAGGTCAGTTTCTACCTTCAAATCTTTCCAAGTGTTTCTCCCATAAAGAACAACACTGGCATTAATCTTCCTTTTCTTCTGTGGATTTCTTTTCTGTAACCACTTCTTAAAAAAAAAAAAAACACACACACACACACTGCTTATAATTCTTCCTTTGCCAGTGTTCAAATTCAGTGGCTAGAGATGAATCGGGGTTAAAACAGGTCCTCTTCTAAATATGACTATCCATGGACAACATGAGGTGATTAGGTATTCACACTCTAGTGTGAATTAGCTCTGCAGCTCTCTTTTCTTCTCAATACCTCCATGACATTGTTGAACTGAGAAATTTGGGTGCTGAGGTCAAGGTGCACAATCATGTGGGCCTGTGGTAGAGACAGGGAACTGGCCAGGATGGGGGCATCTGGCATTTGTGAAACAGAAGAGCAGAGGGTTGGAAGGAGGAGACAGGAATGAGATGAAGACAGACTACACCTGTGTCACAGTTTTGATGGATGGTTTCAGTGCAACAGTCCTCATCCACACATGTTGTTTGCAGAGAGAGAATTTCTGCCCTGGTTTTAACTCAGGATCAAATGAACAGAAGAACCAAGTTTTTTAAGGTTCCATGCCCAAAAGTAGGTGGGGACTTATGATTCCTTTGACAGTGAACACTGCTCATGAATAAGTTAGGCATTAGTTAATGACTTAATCATCTCACATATATTAGCTAATATATTTATTTATGTATTTACAATTGTCCCCCACCATCTGTGGGGACTCCTGCTGATACTGACATCCACGGATACTCAAGTCTATTATATAAAAAGGTGTAATATTGGGGCCGACGGTGAGGCTTAGAAGGTTAACCCTCTGCCTGTTGCACTGGCATCCCATATGGGCTCTGGTTCAAGTCCCGGCTGCTCCTCTTCTGATCCAGCTCTCTGCTATGGCCCAGGAAAGCAGGAGAAGATACCCCAAATTCTTGGACCCCTCCACCCACGTAGGAGAGCCAGAAGAAGTTCCTGGCTCCTGACTTCAGAATGGCCCAGCTCCAGCCGTTGCGGCCATCTGAGGAGTGAACCAGAGGATGGAAGACCTTTCTCTCTGTCTCTCCCTCTGTCTGTTAACTCTACTTCTCAAATAAATAAAAATCTTTAAAAAAGGTATAATATATGAATATAACTCACACATATATGATATGCATTAAATCATCCTTAGATTCCTTATAATACCTAATACAGATGCTAATGTTTTATATATATATATATATAGTTCTAATGCCATTCATAGAACAGTGATAAGAAAAAAGTCTTAACGTGTTCAGTACAGCTATAATTTTTTCTAGTATTTTTTACTCTGTGGTTGGTTTAATCCATGGATACAGAATTGGCAAACATGGGGGGTTAACTACATATCTAAGTGTATTCTTATACATCCAGACCCAAACACACACACACACACACAGGCTTTCTAATTACTCGGCTGAGTTCTTAACCTGATAAGGAATTCAGAGGGTGTCAGCAAAAGCCACCTGAAGCGACACACCAAAGGCGTGCATTGGCGTTTGTGTCATCAGTGGAGGGTGCACAGATCTGATCGGGTCTCAGAAGGCAGAAGTCATCATGGCAGGGACAGGCAGCACTGGTTCCAACACATGCTGTGTCAGGCCCCAAGCTGTCACATGCTCGTCCAAGGTTCTCACATGGGAGGTCCCCATAAACAGGAGGAGAGCCAGGATAGTGTCAGCAAGCCCATCTCTCTATCCACAGGGTCTGCAGCAGGCTGGGCCCACCGGGAAGAATGGAGCAATGGCACAGGATGAGCTTGGGACTATGTTTTGACTAACATACTTTGGATCCCAAGGAAGCAGGCAAGTTTGGTACTTTCGCTATTTATTTATTTGAGCAGCACCAGCAGCAGAGAGAGAGAGAGGCAGAGCTTTCTTCCCATTGACTCATTCCCCAAATACCTGCAAGGACACTCCCAAATCTGGGAACTAAAAACTCAATCCAAGTCTCTCACATGGGTGGCAAAAACTCAATTAAATGAGCTACTATTGCTGGACCCCAGAATGCACATTAGCAGGAAGCTGGAATCAGGAGCAGATCCAGGACTTAAATGTAGGTACTGCAACATGGGATGCAGGTGTCCCAAGCAGCATCTTAACCATCAGGCCAAACGCCGACCCCAATGAACAAGCTTCGGATTTCTCAGCTCTGCCATCTCCTCTTAAAAGCAGACTCACTCCCTCTCCAGATCTGCTCACAGTTACACAACCCAAGAACGAATTCCATGTCCTTGCCTTTCATTTCTAGAATTGAATTCCAAAAAACTTCGAGCTTCAATTATCCAAAACATTTTTTAGAAATCAAAATGCTGCATGTACTGGCAAGGCTGGGCTGGTCTTCTAAACCTCCACTCCGTGGGGATGCTCCAGGCCCAGGACTTGACGCACATCTTCAGAGAAAGACAACAGTCACTGATGTGCAAAACGAAAGCCAAGCCAGTGCAAATGTCTGCAGTGATCAATGCCCCCTTGTGAGTTCTCTAATGCTGGAACATGAGCAAACACATCGCATAGTATTTCTAACAAGGTAACCGGAAAATTGAATTGACCAGAATACCCCATTCTCAAACCATCGTGGTGAAGAGTTACAGACCCATTCAATTCCAGCTTAATTGCACATTTGCTTACAGCAAAGAGAAGATGTGACCAGGGGAGCCTAGATCTGCCTTTAGCTAGAAACCAAGGTGGCTCTTCGACAGCCCTTGGGTCTGCGGCCCACTCCCCGTCCCTCCTCCCTACACCCCTCTCTTCTCCTGTCAGTAGGAGCTGCAACTCTGAAAATGTCCAGCTGTCGCCAGCACCGCCTTCAGCAAGGCACGCAGGCTACACTTTTCGGTTTCTAAACCTGTAACTTGGATACCGTCTCCTTTTTGCCCTCTGCACAACCCATAAACATCCTTGGCTCTGGCTCCTGATGGCTCCTTTCCTGTAATGGAAGCTCCCTCCTGGATATCCCAAAAGAGAAAGATGTGTCTGGTAAGTGGGAGAGGTCAAACCCGAGCACGGCTATTTATTACATATACTGCGGCCAGATGGATCTAACTCATCCATCAAAGCCCTCGTCATCCTCATCACATTAGCTTCTTAGAAAAGCCTCCTGCTCTTTCCCCTCGCCGTGCAGCTCCGCCGCGTCTCGCCTCCTCTCTCCTGCTCCCTCTCATGCACTTTCAGGAAAATGAACCCTCCCTAACCCCACTGCCGTTCTCCTTAAATCATGGCTCCCCATCACTCCACAGCTATTTTTAAACTTTACTTTTATCAATACTCATCCTGTAGCTCAGGGAGATATTAGAACTGTACTGGGGCAAGGAAGGGCGTTCCTGACACTTGCTCCCTCATCCATCAGCTCCTCATAGGCCCGTTGGTGACAATGAAAAGATCTCACAATACCGTGCAGCAGAAACTCATTCTCCTGCTCATCCATCATGCTCAACCTAGCCGCAGTTCTACTGACCTAATCTGCAATGCCTCGGCACTCACCGGGAAGCCTTAAAGGCGCCCTTCACTGTCATCCGCAACAAAGGAGAGGCCTGGGCCATTCGATAGAGAGGAGGCTAAATGGGGCAAGGGTTAACACATTCTGCTTCGACTCCCCAGTCCCGGGTTCAAAGACTGCGTGCCAAGGCAAAGCCGTGCAGCCTCTTGTAGACTGCACTCAGCACAATCCATAATGAGTCAGGTAACTGTGCTCAAATACAATGGCTGCTTCTTGGGGGCACACAGAGAATAAGGGGCCAAAACTGTGAGCACCATCATCAATCCGTTTCTTCCTTTGCTCACTGATTTGTTTCTTCATTTATATATACCAAATTTTGTTTATAAACGCTGAATTCATAAAGGTGAGAAGTTTAAACGCAGACTGCAAGGAGATGAGTGGATGAGAAAGTGGGGAAGAAAACCCATGATTTCAGGGGCAACAGCTGTGGCCAGGTGCATACTTGTCCACCTTTCTTTCCAGTTCAATTTCCTTTGAACTGCAGCAGGCTAGCTGAAACTACATCTCCCAGCCACCTTTGCAGTGTAGTACCATCATGTGATGAAGATCCAGCCAAGGCAATAGCAGTTGAGTTGTCTGCAAAGTTGGCATCATTTGCTTTCACAGGAAGCTGGCTGTGCTTCACGCTGCTTCCTCTCTTCTAATGGACTGAACTCAAATCCCCTGCTGTGAGCCAGCTTGGACCACGAAGGCCAGAGCAATCGACTGAAGAACGGTAGAGCGACAAGGTAGGAGCACCTCAGGTGCCTGAACGGCCTCATGAGAGGGAGAGACCAGAGAAACTAGATGACCCTGAACTGGCTAGGGTACCCATCGAAGCCCTGGATGCAGGGACTAGATGTGTGTGATGGCAGCAGCGTAAAGGGGCCCAGACATCCAGGTCCACTTTAACCTTCAGAGGTGTTTGGATGAAACCCAGCAGATAAAGGGCTACCCTACAGGCCTGCTTCTATTTTGCAACTGACATCTGCCCCATTTAAATGGCCAGAATGGGGGCTAATGAAAGGCAATGCAGAGACCCCCAAAGGCAAATACAACCAACACTTCAGATTTAACAGACCGTTTACCACTTACCATTCAGTCTGGTCCTTGCTAAACAAAACAAAACCCTCTCCAGAATGTTGTAGCGCGTCTGTGAACTATTCCCATTCCTGATCTCTGGAACAAAGTATTAGCACCCTAAAGGTAGAGGTCAGGTCATTAGCTTCTCTACTACTGGTTCTTACACAGGGCTCAGTGAGGACAACAGCTCAAAAAAAAAAAAAATGAGTCAACTTGCAGAGAAATGGGAAACTCAAGAAATACAATACAGAAGACACTGGGCAATAATTAAAAAAACAAATTATGTGTGCTGGAAGCAACATCCGGGTGCTATGTTTTACCTTCCCAATGTACAGGGGCAGAAATAGAGAGTCCCAAAGCAGATGAATACTGAGACGAAGATCTCACAGCTGGATAATGGTAAAGATGCTCTAAAAATGGGATCTCACTGTCTTCTGCCAGGTCAGAACACCAGCGTGGGGAAGGGACAAAAGCAAAGTGAAGTCATAGACTGCAAGGGCACCTTCACGTTGCACCTCTCAACTTACTCACTTCTGAGCAAAAATTCCAGGTGAGAGCTCGAAGCTAGTGAGGTGGCAAGAGCATGGGGAGGTGTTTGTGGAGGCCTGGGCACACGACGGCGCACTCTTTGTCTGTACCAGGCTCTGAACTCATTCTCCTAGAGTCTGATCGATCATAAAGCACTTTGGAAATATGGAATTAAGAATGACTCCAATTTCTTTATACCAACTGCCCCCTCCCAAGATTCATGTTTCCAAACAACACTGTCTATCTTATAAGTAACGTGTAGCACACAAAAATGTTTTATTGAAAATTAGTAGAATCTGGGGCCAGCATCATGGCTCACTAGGTTAATCCTCTGCCTGCGGTGCCGGCATCCCATATGGGCGCCGGGTTCTAGTTCCGGTTGCTCCTCTTCCAGTCCAGCTCTCTGCTGTGGCCTGGGAGTGCAGTGGAGGATGGCCCAGGTGCTTAGGCCTCTGCACTGGCATGGGAGACCAGGAGCACCTGCCTCCTGGCTTCGGATCGGCACAACGCTGGCCACAGCGGCCATTTGGGGAGTGAACCAGTGGAAGGAAGACTTTTCTCTCTGTCTCTCTCTCTCTCTCTCTCACTGTCTATATCTCTACCTGTTATGCTGAATTAAAATAAATAAATAAATTGTAGATCTAATATGCCATTGATTTTAATATCTATGACTTTATCCACCACCACGAAAAATAAATATGTCAAATTGCAACATAATGCTTTCTAAACACTTTGAATTTTTACGTTACACTTATTAAAATAATTCTTCCAGTCTAATTGAGACATGGACATTTATCACTCTTGTATATTTATTTAAAATATATATGTGAAATGCATAGGCTAAGGTATTCCAGAAACCTCTATTCAGTGCCTGGCTCCTGGAATCCATTTTCAACTCAGAGTTTATTGATACATGTGTTTTTTAATCCAAATTATCATCCTCCTTGTCACTCAAGAGTATTGAGGATGTACCTACTGACACATATACCATGAGCTGGGACACCAGCACTTTCTGGATCTTACCAGGAAGTGTCAACAGAAAGTCTGCAGACAATAACTAGACTTACAGTGTTTCCTTGAAGGGTCTTCAGTGGTTGACTGACTGAAACCTTAAAGGTCACAGTTCAATGGAATCACCAAGAACAGCTGCCAAGGCCACCCACACACAGGCAGAGACTAATATGCTACGAGAGACCCTGGCCATCAGCATTCTTTCCTAATACAACATGAGTTGGAGACATGCAACCCACCATGGATTTATTAAAACCTGGAAAAATAGGCATCTTTTCCATATGGACTGCAGCACCACTATTAGCTAGCATTTAATACATTATCTTCCTAGAAATGCCTCCCCTTCTTCTGGGGTTCTGCATGAGCTTACAACAGGGGACTACCTATCAAGGAGGGGTGGATATTTCTTGGATCCCAGCTAGAGAAGCAGACATATAACTCTAACGATAATATTGCACTCAATGATCCCAGCCCTCAGCTGGGCTCTGTGCTCAAGGCACCCCAAGGTCAAATCAAAATGCCAGGTGGGAACACTCTTACGTAGGGGCACTAGGGGAAAATTCACCTTCCTAGCTCACCCAGGTCATTAGAAGAATCCAGTTCATGAAAGCTTATTAGAGCCTGTGGGTTAGAGTTCACCAACCTGCAATGTCTTCCTTCGGAAAGGCCCATCTTGCTATAGAGCAAAGCACAATGGGACAGTGACATTTCATCACAACAAGTGGCAATCAGCAGGCAAGGATCCATTTTTAGGATTCTGCCTCCCTCCAGTGAACTAAAGGAGTGCTCCAAGTAGCCTTTAATAAAATGTCTTACTCCCTTAAATTGGATCAAATGAGATTTCTGAGCCCAAATATCCAATATTCAATAAAGCTGATTAAAAATGTATCAACAGTTGTCTGCCTCATTGTGACCAAGTGGTAGTAGATAGAATTATTTTAAAATTAATCTAAATAAAGCTACTTTCAAATCCATGCGGGAACACAGGCAGTTATTAGCAATAGTGGAAATGTAGGAGGGCTCCCATGCTGCCCACCTGCCCTTACCCAGGTCGGCAGACACACAGCCCAGAGCCCCTCACAGACAATACCCTGGTGAAAAAAGAACAACAAAACCCAAGATGCAGATTTTACACCCTACACAGAAAGGGAAAAGGAACCTTTCAAGCCTTTTGTCTCATAAATAACTTTAGGGCATATGACCTGGAATATTCTAATTTAAGTGCTATAAATTACCCTGTTTCTGCCATGATACTTTTAGTAAGGCATCCACTCAGAGAAGTATCCCTTACTCACCTTGACAAAATAGTTCCAACATTGTTCATGATGTATGATCGGAGAGCAAAGGATACAAAGAGAGAGAGAGAGAAACACAAACCTATCTCAAGAAAACAATTTCAGGATTTTTCCTCAACACTTATCTCCAAAATGGCCCATTTGATTCATGAACATCTCTAATGTATATCATCAGTGACTGAAGGAGTTTTTTTATATGATTTTTGACAATTTAACAAGTCCTCTTGACAAATTAAATGGTTGTGTTGACAACTTAACTGTACTGCCAATCAATATTTTCAATTACTTTCATTGTCATTCAGAAAAAATACAACACGAGGTCACACCATGGTAAAACCAAGGAAAGAAAATAAAACTAGGAGCAATTGGTGAGGTGGGGGTGGGAGACAGGGCAGGAACAAAGTCTAAGGCGTAATATCACAGTGTCACCTGCTCGGGGCCCAGGGGACCCCAGGGTTCCTGACACAAGACTGGGGAATGGCACTTTTCTTAGGGAACTCTGAGACTCCACAGTCAGTGCAGGTCTGGTTTTTCCTCAGAGCTATTAAAAATCACTATATTTGAGTTACACACACAATTATGAGAAGGCCTCCTGGTAGGAGGAGGCCACGTGACTGGCACCTCCGTGGCCTCAGCCCTCTGGACAGGCCCTCCAGGAGTGCAGGGGACATCTCACAGCCTTTCCACAGGTCGGCTGGTCACTCTGTAAACTTCAAGTCAGAAAGCACAGAGCAGAGGTCAACCTGCTTAAGCTTTTCAAAGGAGAAGCAGCAAATCGATATTTTCAAATGTGTATTTATCATATGGGAAGAGAAATGACCCAAAGAGAGCAGAGCAAACACAAGAAAGGTTCCAGGATCTCACGGTCCAGGAGGAGAAACAGAGAAAACAGGACCAGGAGGGAAAAGCAGATTTCAGGGAGGATTTTTTTTTAATGATCACTTCTAACAAAGGATCAAAACAGAGAGAATCTGAGACTATGCACCAGTTCTGGAGTCAAGAAGAAGGCTTTGCCAGTGTTGTCCCAGGCCCTGGTGAATTCTGGTCTCTCCATTGCTAGAGGATGCCCCGACCGTGAGAAAAATCAGAGCTCTTCCTTCTTAGGGCTTATCTCCTCTGAGTTGCTGCCCATGCTCCTTCTTCTGGGATAGGCTGCCCTCCCAGCTCCCCTGGCCCTTCAATCTGCCTCCTCTAGGAAGTTCTCCGTGGCTGTAGTGGGTGGACCAGACCCTTCACTCTCCGAGCTTCCCTCATATTGACTGTCTGTACCTATCCCATCACTCACTTAGCTCTGAATCATTCAGTGTCTTGTTTTATCATCTAAACATCCCACATGCTAAGTGCTTTAAAAATATTTACTTAATCTCCTTAGTGAACTGGAAATATCCTTGGGAAAGGACAGTATCAGCCTTCTCAGGACCTCAACCATAACTGACCCAGGGATGGCAGAACAGTGTCCTCTCAGGGCTAACTCCAAATGTGGGTGGCAGGCGCCAGGAATGACTCATGGAGTTCAATTCATAGGCAATATTGGGCCTCACTGAGGGAAAATACTGCAACCACTGGTGGTATCTGTGTTGGGTATGGGATCAGCAAGGGTGATTTAGGTGTCTTTCCCCTTTTCCATGACTAAACATTGATGGATGTAGTGTGTGTTCTCAATAAAACATTACATCAAAAAAGTTAGAATCTGGGATTTACCAGTTCATCACCAAACTAACTTCATTCAATCACCAAATGCTGCCAAGGGATCACTGTCTCAAAGGCACTGGCAGGTGGCAGGGAGTCAGAGCAGGGTACACTATGTCCCTGGCCTTGGCACAGCTTACCAGCTAGCAAGCAATAGACTCATGAGTGCACAACACACCGTACAATCAGTAACAGTACAAGTGTTTCCAAAGAGGACTTCTAATCAGGGGAAACAGGAAACACTTTCCAAGGGACATGGCACCGACATTGGTCTTGAACAACAGGAGAGTTCGATAGGCAGGGATGACAGGCATGAGCAGCTCAGGAGGACAAGCACAGAACACTGACCCAGCCCTCTAAGAGTACACAGTGTTGAAAGGAAAGAGGAGTCAGTGATGCATGGGGCTATAGTCCAAGGAAGGAGGTAGCAGGAGAGGCAGTCAGCTATCATTGTGCTATGGTCAGATCTGGGCATTCGACAGTAAGCATTGAGTCGATGAGTAGGGATGTTCCAGGGATGGGAATTGTTAGGCACAAATCAGCTGAGGTGTCCTGACCAAAGTGGAGGGAGGGGCTGATGGAACTTTGGCCAAGGCAGCAGCTATGGAGAGGGAAACTAGGGTACAGTTGATGACTGTTGGTAAAGGGCCATCAGTGCTGAGCCAATGCAGAGACATGAGGAAGAGGAAGGGGGATAAGCCCAGCCCCCCAAGTCTACAATCACATAGGGATGGACAAGCACGGAGGGCAACATCTGGTTCCCCTTACAGATCCTTGCACATCTTGGCAAGGGTGCCCCTCCAGGAGCCATGACGGTTCCGGAGACTCTCTGCTGCAAACTGAAGGGCCTGGAATTTTCCAGAATTTCATCAGAAAGATTCCTGTCACCAAGACAAAGGTGGGGCATTGATCCGCGGCATCCTTGGCAGCAACCACACCCCTACCCCTTCCTAACATCCTGGGTACAGTGAAATTCTACAAAAGGCAGAAGAAAAGGGAGGTGAGAACCAGCATTCTTGCCCATTGCTGCTCAAAAATAAGAAGACTGTATTTCTGACTTCTTCAAGAAAGCCTCCTTACAGGTCAAAGTCAACCTGTTTGGAGCTGGCGAAGGCACTGTACTCTGCCAGCTCCAACTACCAACTGGGAGCTCCAAAGGGGAGAGGCACAACGTGGGGGCTTCTCAGGGGCCCTTCATTACAACCAGAGGATGAGATAGGAAGTGCTAGGGAACGGTTCTCAAGTGGCGCCCCAAAGTCCACCCTCCACCCTCTCTTCAAGAAAACCACATGCACCCTTCTTCCTACCAAGTTCGGGCCCTGCCCACTTCTCTTTAAAGCACGTGGCCATCTCCCCTGGGACTCTCTGAGCTTCTTCCCATCCTTTTAAGACTCTTACTGAGAAGCCCTGGAGGCTCAAACGTTACAAGGCACTGTCGTCCCAATCACTTGATTGCACACTGTGAAGAGAATCGACAAGCCACATGATGGAGGCCCAGATTTATATATTCTCAGGAGAGGTGCCTAACACATGATGCCTGGCTGATGATAAACATCTTTTGCAAGTGGCCAGCTGCTTCTGGTATTCCAGGACACCCCTCTGATCACACACATACACTCATCCCTCTCCCATTCTCTTCTAATGACTTTACCTGGTATGGGAACATGCTGGCATGCTGCAGCAAATTTTTTTCTAAAGAAGAGTAATTTGCAATCTGGTGCATTTCTACCATGATGTAAACACCACACACACACACACACACACTTTTACAAAAAAAAAAAAAAAAAGCCTGGAACTGAAGTCCACACAGGGAAAAGCAGGATTCTCAAAGTCAGTCCCATGCTTGTGTTACTGAAAAACCAATGGATTTGGCTCAGTTCTGTTAACCATCAGCAATTATCTTCCTGTCAAAGCTAAAGGTAACAAATTTCCCCATATCCAGCAAGGCTATATCACCAACCGGACACCAACATCATCTGACGGCGAGTAAATCACCACAGCAGCCGTGGGCCCTGACAGACAAATGCTCTGTCTCAGAAAATCCGGGTCTATCACTCAGAACGGGGAAAAGGTTCTCTCAGCTGGTCTCGTGGAGAAGAGATTAAATGTTGCAGATTCGGTAAGTGCAGGAGAAAGCAAATCCTAAATATGAGCATTATTAATGGACTTTACATGGGGCTTTTTAATCTGTTGCCAACACGCGCTCATCTATTTTTCCTTGGTCTGCCTTGTTTCCTGATGGACGGAACAGGCAGGAACAGGGCATTATCCAGCCGTAATCAGTGCCGACAGCACAAGAACAATGTCCCGCTACCTATCAAATGGGGACCACTTTAGCAATAGCTGTTCTTTTATAATGAAGACTGTGTAATAAAAGATACCACTAATATGCCCTGTCCTTATACTTAACAATAACATTCATTTCGTGATATGCTACATAATGGGGAAATCAGTTCTTAACCTGCTCGGGAACAAAGTACTGCATTATCACAGGGCAATTGGAACTTGGCTGGAATTCCCCGATAATCTATGGGTGGAAGCAGCATTTTCCCTCAAAGGACAGACAGTGCTGGTGTCAGACTCTAAGAGCCAGTCTACAATTTGAGAAAAGCCACCTTTAACCTTCACAGTCACTAGCCATTAAATGTAGAACTGGAATACATAACATTATGCAAACACCACAGGGGGAATCTTGGCTAGATTATCCAGTGGATGTTTGAGAATCTGCAATGAAGCTTGTGTCAATCAACAATTGGTTTCATGCAAGGCCATCCTATGGACTCAAAGCTGAGGTAGGAATATTGTGTGTCCCAAAAGATCTCACTGCCCTCGATAAAAACACAGGGAGGACAAATTTTAATCCACTGAACCCATGTATCTAGCAAGAATGTGGCCATAACCAGCTGTAAGACTCAGAAGAGACAGGCACAAAGGCAAGAGATTTATGAACTGGTACCAGGTGTTGTGCAGAGGGCAAGGTGGCACTACTAACTTAGCAGTCTTATGCCATGCAATGTGTGTCTTTTTAGACACAGCTTTTTTCCCATAAGCCAAACACTGATAATTACTCTTGCATACTATGTTGCTTAAGTTTTAAAAGTAATGATAAAAAATATTTTTACTCTCATTTTAAAGACAAGATGCTGAAAACCAGAAAACTTGAGAACTTGCCCATAGTTACCCATTTGAAAAGGAGTCGATCTAAGATTTAAAGACACGCCCACCTATATCTGGGGCCATTTCATTTTCCATTTTACCACAGCAGTCTTTAACATATATCAGCCTCCCCTCTCTCTGACCACCTGAGTACCCTACGCCCAACACCTGGAAAAAACAAGACCCCACGTGAAACACTGCTGCTGGGATGGCTACCTGCAGATGCAAGCCTTTTGGAATGGACAGAGTCCTACATAGCCCTCTGACCTGTAATCTGAGCTCATCAGTACTATGTTCCAGTCACCTGACCCAACCAACCCTCCAAATCAACAACCACCCAAATAAAAAGCCTTGGTGGTCTGGGTTTTCTAAATCTACACAAAGTGTTTGTCAAATCTTAAGTATTCAGTTGAATCAGATATAAACAACAATTCTGTAGGTGAAAACTGGTCAAATATTGACAGTATGTTGAAAACTAGTACAACAATAAAACGAAGGCAGGAGAAGCTGGGACACAAGTCTGTTCTCACCTATAGAAAATGCTGGACCTTAACTTCTTGTCAAAAGCAAAATGGTGGCTGGCACTGTGGCTCATTTAGCTAATCCTCTGCCTGTGGTGCCGGCACCCAGGGTCCTAGTCCTGGTTGGGGCGCCGGATTCTGTCCCGGTTGCTCCTCTTCCAGTGCAGCTCTCTGTTGTGGCCCGGGAAGGCAGTGGAGGATGGCCCAAGTGCTTGGGCCCTGCACCCGCATGGGAGACCAGGAGGAAGCACCTGGCTCCTGGCTTTGGATCGGCACAGCACGCAGGGCGCGGCCATTTGGGGGGTGAACCAACGGAAAAGGAAGACCTTTCTCTCTGTCTCTGTCTAAATCTGCCTGTCCAAAAAAAAAAAAAAATCAAAATGGTTCCAATAAGAAATAGCAGCACTGGGCTAGTGAGGAGGGGCCCAGAAAGCTCAGTTCCAGATGTGCCTTAGCCCCTAACCAGCCACAGGACTTCAGGTATATTCTCACCTTTCTGAATCCTGGTTTCTACCTTTGTGACATGAAGGTGATAAACAAGGGTCCTGACAAGTCCCTTCCATTTGTAAAATGTTATTGTATTAGTGCTCTGTTCAAGAAAGCAGATCTTCTCCCAAGAGTGGAAATTGCCAAGGAAAGTGACAGAGAATAAAAGGGAATAGAAAATCTTCAATGGGTATGACCTAACTACCATAAAAGATGAAAGGAGCCCAGGAAAGGGAAACTGAGGTTTAAAGTCAAAGTTAGTCATGTCATAAAATGGGAAAGGACAAGACCTAGGAGGCCAAACATTTAATTTTTCCACTTGCTCACTTGTTGAGTACCCAAAACTCAACAAAGAACAGAACTGGCAGTCTGAACCGTATTTTCTCATCCTGCTCCTGCAAGAGGTTCTGAGACCTTTAACACATCCACAAATCAAATACCAGCAGCCAGATGAATCTGGCATTATCCTTCACAGGATTTATGGCTGATGTACCAATTCCTTGTGTGGTACTAAATCTGCCATTTATGAGTGAAGCATCCCAAGGCCCCAGGTGCAGCCTCACGGTCCACACCTGCCTGCACAGGGGCACAGTGACATTTGGTGACAGGACAGAGTTCAGGACAAAGTTCTCCAGTGTGACAGCATTTGGATTAAAACATCAGACAGCTTATAGGGATATGGGGGAGAACTGGCAGTCTTCACTATATGAGCATGATCTAAGGAGAGCTGGACTCAGAAGGCTGGTTCAGCCCATCAGGCAGCTAGCTTTCTCGCCTCGCTGTGTCAGAAGCAGTTAGTGGGTCAAGTGAGGGAGAAGGAAGCAGTTCGGTCACGGCCTGTCATGGGGCTCCTTCTGCAGCTGGCCTTGTTATTCTCTGCTCTCTGCACGAGTTATTCTCTGACATCACCCATGAAAACTCTATCCAGCACCAGAGCCTCTGAGCAGTTGCCTATTCTAGCAAGCAGAGAAAAGACCTTAACTTGTTCTAACAGAAGAGGCACTGAGCTGAGAGTCAGAAACTTCATTTCTAGTCCAAATCTGCAATAGTATACCGTATGACCTCAGGGGAATCACATCCTCTCTCAGAACTCACTTCCCTACCTCTAAATGGTCAGCTGAACTCAATCAGGTTTTGTAAGCTATGGGTCTAAAGGATACATCTGGCCCAAAGTCATATTTTCCCCCAACATAAGATGGTTTAAACATCAGTACAGCTGCATCTAGTGAACAATCAAGATATTCCACAGAAAATATCTCTGGCTTCTCTTAAACAATGAGAAGATCTGAAGTTCAACTTCCAGTAATGACAGAGTGGCCTCCACTGGGCTCTCACTATCCTTCCCCCAGATAATTATAAACCTTGGACAAAATATTTTAAAATATACTAAAAAGAAGCCAAAACCAGGAAGAAACTGGACATAATTTGACCCTTACTGGAGTAGTGGTGAAAGCAAAGCAGAAAGTAATCTTTTTTTTTTTTTTTTATCAGAGGAGTCATGGATGGGTTTTGCCACCGCCAGATCAGTTAGAAAGTGAAGGGAGAGATCCCAGAAAGGAGAGAATATCAAAATATAAGTCTCAAAAATCCAAAAGGAAAATAAGAATTTAAAAAAATCTGCTGAATTCTTAGATGACCAAGAACTGCACGTTTGCTGAAATGATTACAAGAACAAGTGACAAGCAACAACTGGAAATATGAAAGACTTGATTAGATTAATTGGCCTCTGCTTTACACAGGGACAGAGAACTTGTAACCTGAATATAGTTAAGGTAGATGACTGTTAAAACAAAAACTCGACAGGCTTTTTGAAAAATGGAGTAGGGGCAGGCAGAATTCAGGCTATCAGTCCATATAATGTGTCATCCACAATGTGCAAGACACAGCAATAAATTACTAGACAAGTTATGAAATGGGGCAATGTGACCCATAGCCAACACTCAAGAAAGAAAAGTCAACAGACTTAACCTGAGATGATCCAATTCTTTGAATATGTGCCACTGAAGTAGCTGTAATGAACATGACGAAGATCTTAAGGGAAAAGATGTTTATAATAAATGAACAGATAGAAGAAGAATTTCATCACTAAAATGGATAAATAGAACAAAATGAAAATCTGGAACCTCAAAAGCACAATATTTTAAAAGAAAAATGTTCATAAAAGGACAGATTGGTTGATTAGATTTAACTTTATTGAAAAATAAATGGGGAAAAGCAAGAATCAATTACTTTGAGAGTAAACCAGAAGAGATCATGTGACCACCAAGAAAGAAAAAAGGATTTTTAAAACAATAAAAAGAGATGTAATTATTTGTGAGACAGTTTTAAATGGGCTAACATACATGTATTTGGAGTCCCTGTAGCAGAAAAGAGATGTAATGCCTGGTGGTGGGGAGCAACATCACTGATTTTAAAAATCCCCAAATTCTACAGAAACAAAGACAAACAGAGATACAATAAACTTGCAGATACCCATTCAGTACAAATTCACAGAAAAATCATACTTACAAACAGTATTGTTAAACTTAAATCAAAGTTAAGGAGGAAAATTTGAACGCAAATACAAATGATATACTTACATCACATATCAGAGAACAATAACTAAGAAGTGACAACTGACTTCCCATGAGAAACAATGGAGGCCATAGATAATAGAATAACCTCTGTAAACTTCTTAAACAACAAATCAACCAGAATTCCATACCCAATGAATATATTCTTCAAACACAGAATTTCTTATAAGAGGCATGAAAGATAAAAAATGCTTAAAGAAATTTTT
Source organism: Lepus europaeus (assembly GCF_033115175.1). Classification (NCBI taxonomy): domain Eukaryota; kingdom Metazoa; phylum Chordata; class Mammalia; order Lagomorpha; family Leporidae; genus Lepus; species Lepus europaeus. The sequence goes on along the minus strand of NC_084843.1, from coordinate 65,062,576 downwards.
CAGGACAGAAAAAAGCATCACCAGATAAAATTTATGCTCAACATAAAGGAATGAAAACCAATGGAAATGAAAAGTAAGCAGTATCACGAAAAGACTATCTTGCCCTTTGAATTTTCTTTAAATAGTTATAGCTATTTAAGTAAAATTCTAACACTGTAGTGTGGGATTATAATGTAAGTGTATGTGAGGCATCAGAACATAAATCTATAACTGGTATATTACAGGTCATCAATACACAAATGATGCTGAATAATAGTATCTGACATCCCTGAGCTTGATAATTATCCAAAGTTTCTTTCAACTCTGTTGTTCTAAGACCAACAGTCAACCTCCTAGCCACTGGTACTAATAAACTGTGCAAATGTGTCTGACAAGACTTCATCCAGAAATGTCTTTATTTAGTTTGGATCAAAATGGCACTATTTCCTAAGATACCATGGAGCCCTCAGTAGCCAACATACACAGAAGGTCAGTTAACATTCTTGGCTAAATAGTACACAGGAAGTCCTTGATAACTCTACCTGGTTTAGCTATATTCCTCTCAAATGACACACGGGTAAGAAGTAAATTATATACATTAAAAGTAGGAGCTTTGATATCAGAACAGATTCACTAAGGTTGTGTAATATTTCGATGGAAGGCCTAGGGCATGTCACTTAAGTATTATGAGTTTCTGTTTTCTCATCTTCAAAATGAGAGAAATAACAATTCCATCAGCAGGCCGTTGGGATGATTAAATGAGATAAGGAGTATGAAACTACTGGCATGACTAAAAATAAGAGACAGCTGGGACAATAATTAAGGAATTAAATGAGTTTAAAGATATAACCTTCTAAGAAGTTAAACAAAAGTGGACTCTGGAAGTTGCTGACAATCCATTTGTGCTGAGCACGTAAGTGAATGTTTTCGCTAAGTCTTCCAGCACAGAATCCCCTGTCTGCATCCAGTGTGACAGAATATCCATCCTGGAACATCCGTTCTTTTTACTCATTTGCAGGCCCAAGTGGCCCAAAGAAAAAGTGGCCATTTCTTCGGATAAACTTTGTGTCTAGATGAGTGAAGTCAATTCAAAAGGTAACTTAAGCAAATGACTTGTGGCATCACAGTAGTTCATATGCCATATGACCCCAGGCTCACAGTTGATGGGACTTGAAATAACAGGCTACCAAAAACTGCCATGAGGACCTCTAGTAATTCCTAAAAATAGGAACTAATGCCTCTGCAGTCCTCAATTGCAATCATGAAGTGTGTTGCAAGCAAACACTCCTCAAACACTCTACTGCTGGAACAAAGACTGGGAACCTCAAGACACAGGATGCAGCCAACATCCCTCAGCACTGAGCACATGAGCCAGGGCAAATGCTGGCCAAGGTCAAATCCTCCAACGCATCACTGCAAAGCCATTAAGATTCACTTTACTGGCAACTGATGAAGCACCAACCAAGCCTGGTGGTTACAGTCTCAACTTCAGGAATGAGTCAATTTCTGGTCAGGTGGATTTCTACTCACCCTTTGCTTCCCACAAGTGGTTAACTAACAAAGCCCATCATCACCAGCTTCATGAGGATGAGAGGTTAAGCATAAGCTTGATTATAAGCCATAAATGTGAGTAATTTGAAATGTTATTGGTTATTACAAAAATGTATGATAATAATTTCCTCTTTAATGAAAGGGAACATGTTTATAGTGGTCCCAAGCTCCTTGTTCAAGCTTTGGGAAAAAAGATGAGGAGTGTGATAAACAGCTCAGCCTCAGGATGGGCATCTGGGGTGAGGTGGCACAAATGAATACTCACCACTTAGCGTGGTCATAAAAATGCAAACACATCACCACATTTCTATAATAAATACTGAGTTTATGAGCGCCTGTCTTGAAGGGACTTCCTGTTGTTGGAGAAGGTTAGGTGTCAAAGTGTCTGGGGTCAGAGAAGCCAAAGAAAAAGGAGACCAGAAAGACCCTTTTTTACTGGCAGCACTCAATGTCAGAAATGAGGACTATGCTATGTAATCCCCGCCCACCATAATTAAAAATACATAAAAAATGTATCATGCATAAAATAATAATACAGAATCTGGAGGTACAACATATTTAAGATCTCCCAACCAACGTGACACGGTGAGAGCAAAACAGGAATGAGAAACCTAGGAACAGCTGGTGACACTGCCAATTTAGAACAAAACCTGACTTTCCTCACTAACCAGGAGGAGGTGATGAGTCCTGTTCCTCACAAAATGGGAAAGGGGTCTGGCTACTGACCATATGGGCAATGGCCACAGGTCCCCCATCTCTGCAAGTGTACTGTGGTCTGTGCAGCTGCTCTGGGGGCTTCCCCGAGCTGCCAGATCCCAGGATACTCTACATTCCAGGTGTCTTGCTCACAGGAAAAGATACCTCGTCCCAGACTCTAATCGATGTTAGGCAGTCCAAGGCCAACTCCAGTCACAGCTCCTCCCAAGAAGATGTAACACAGGAAGGGGAAGGGGATGGGGATGGCACCATGACCGTGGGATGCTGGCACCCTTCCTAATACCTGTGAGCAGGTGACAGAACCCCCGGTGAGCAAACCATGTGGCCAACGCCAACAGCTAAGGAGCCTCGGAAAAGCAAAGTGGTGATAAAAGCTTTACAGCTACCCCTCTTTACGCTGAGTGTTCTCTTTCTAAATTAAAAGTCGTTTTCCATTTTTAACAGCCCCAACAATAACACTTTATAGAGCACTCTCTTTTCACAGAGCACTTTACAGTCATTAGTTATTTAATCCTCAGAGGTGTCTCAAGAGGCCAACGGGCAATGGACTCACTCCCCTTTCCTCATCCGCGGGAGCAGGAGCTGGCCCACCAAGTGTCCGGGCTGTTTGGAAGTGGCGGCACTCCCAGTGCGGGGGTGAAGGCCTGCATCCAAACCACAAGGCCACTAGTTTGCATTTGCTGAGACTCTTTATGTTTCCAGAACAATTATTCTTTTAAACACTGTCAAACCCTCTGCAGCTAAAGAACTACTTTGTGCTTGCGTTCAAACACCAACACTAGATGTTCAGAGTGGTAAAGACATTATTACAGCCTGCACATTAACAACCCCTCCAAAATGCATTTGCTGCCTGGAGAGGCAGGCAGACATCAGAACTAACAAACCCACTCTGTGCAATGGTTAAGACATTCCTATTTCACTGAGGTTATCTCTGCTGATCAGATGAAAAGCCAGACAATTTCAAAAACTATGAGCACACACACAGCCCCTATAAATTTTCCTACCTTTTCTATAATTATTTCACTTAATTAATACTTACGGAACGCCTACAACATACAATACAGTGCTAAATGCTCTAAGGGACAAGACCTAACTGCTACGTGCTTCTGGTTACTAAAGGATTCCACGGGCAAGGGGCAGAGCTGAAATGAACACACAGCATCTACAGCACACAGCAGAGTGCAGAGTACAGCTAGAACGCCACATGGCACGCTGAGCGCACTTGTAGCTGGTGGAGACCTGGGATGGCTTTGAGGGAGAAATGGTCTTTGAACTGCTCCTTGTAAAATCAGCAGAGGCTAGACATGTGGGATACACGGCATTTTAGGTGTCCTGAAAAAACACAAGCCCAAGCACCAGAAATATTCCTGGTGGGAGGTTTAATGTCGGAAGATTTAGTCCTAGATGCCTGATACATCCTGTGAGGAGAACAAAGGCCTTTTCCAACCACCTAAACAAGTCCCCTTCCCAACCCAAGCCACCTATTGCCCCAAAGGATCTTTTTTTTTTTTTTAATAATACCTATCAGAAACCATACATTCGTTTATATATGGTACCACCACACCTCCCACTAGAATGCAAATCCCATCTCAGTTAACCACATAGCCAGAATACTGGCACTAGGTTAGGCACTCAATAAACATTTGTTGGATTAATTGCCCCATTAATGACTGTGTCAAGGAATCCTGTCCCCACTTTTCATTCAGGAAGGGATGTGATTCTCTATTCAAACTGCTTTCTGTCTGCCAGATTTTGGGGGGGGGGGAATCTCACTTGCTCACTTTATCTTTCTTCTTCTCAAGCACATGTGTTGGCACAAACACATCACCTCGAGGTCTCCTAGTGATGGCCCTTCTACTGGGCTGGCAGCATGGAAAAGGTGGGTACAGCATGGGAGACAGGAGCCCAAGGGCCAAATGTCCACCTTGACCAACTCAGGCTGAAATCAAGGCTGGCCTAAGGAATGACCTCTGAGAGTGATGACTGAAAACTCACTGGCAAAGATAATGGAGGAGAGAGAGAGACAGTGCCAGGAGCTGCTGAAGACACCTGGTCACCTCTTGAGAAGAATCAGAATGAAACGGGACCTGCCTGGATTTTATCAGCACTCTCTTCCCATGCATCCCAGGGAGACCTCGGGCAGAAACCGAAGGAAGGAGGCCCTGTGTTCTAACCAGATGAGCAGAACTCTTCAGAAGATGTTCCCATGAAAAATGAAGAACGGGAAGCCAGTCTGAAAACCGCAGAGCTGGGAGGGCCTTTTCCTCTCTGGAGATCATCTCTCCAGGAAATGTCAGGACATGAATTCATCACAGACAGGGGCCAACAGGGAAGTAAATAAAACAAAAATCAGCAGCAGAGCTCACTGCCTGTGGGCCCCAATGCTTGGTGCTGTTCAGTGAAATCCAGAGCAGAGAGCTATGTCCGTCCAGCTACCAAACTCAAATGCATTCCCTCCAGCACCTCTGTGCTCAAGGTGGTGACCGCCTCCTCCTCCCCCCATCTGCTGTCCACACCTGTCCAGGGCCTCTAACAACTGGAAGGCATTGCTTCCGACAAAATATGTTTTTAGGGCAGCAAAGATAATTGAGACAGAACGCTAAGCTGGCGTGATTTGGGGATCCATCTAAAAAGCCTAATCATGGCTAATTCACCGTTTGCGGCCACCCTGGGACTTCCCGCAGCGCGCTGGTTTCACTAAGGTAATTGGTGCTATTGAAACAAGCCAGTGCTCTGCAGTCCGCTGCTTCCCGCCTCGCCTCTGGGCACGGAGAGGATCAATATTTGTTAGGATTGCTTCTTGTTCCAACAATGTAAGATTTACAATACTAGCCGGGATTCTCACTTTGTCTTCACACAACTCATCAGCGGAACCCAATTACTAACCTCAGACAAACAACATTAACATGAGCTTCTATGCTGCTTTATTGCCCTTCATCCAAGTCTCATTTCAGGGTCTTCAGGCACTGCCACTATAACAGATACTACACTTTAAAGTGTGCTCCAAGGAATAAATTCTCAGTCTTTCATTACTCGTACCTTGATTTACTTCATATCATCTTGCCGCTATAGACAAAGATAACACACTGTAAATTACAGCCATCCTGTCTCGTGGTTTCAGAGGTAGGGGGAAGGCAGGGAGTGATGCTTTGGCTTCACAATTAGCACTGGACCAGGCACTGTCACTCTCCCATTGCCCACGATTAGTTGCTGTTTATTAGGACTATTTGCAAAGCGCTACTGGAACACAAATCCCTTCCCCCACCCTCAGTGTCAGTGCTCCCCTCTGCTAGGGAGTCCATTAAGTTAGGCGGGAAAAAAACTTCAAAGCCAAATGAAAATACATTTCAACTCTTTGTTCTCTATCACATCCCATCACATGTTATCACAGGCTAGCAGCTCACATACCTAGGTACAGAAGGTAAGACAACAAATTTATTTAGTGGAGAAACCCTTACAGTAACCAAGCTTTTGTTACTAAATAACACAGAATCTCCTGAATGTGGCATAATTCTCAACAGCACCTTCTTTTCTCCATCTCAAATTCTGGGCAAAATCAGAGTCATCTACACTTGCCTTGAATTTCAACAAACGAGAGGGCCTGCGCGAACAGAGACCTCACGAAACAGTCATTGGAAAAAGTCCTTCAAGTTAGCTGTAGCAGTACCCCCTTATTTGTCCTACAATTTCCTCCATCCTCCATCCTATTCCAGTAGCTGATAACTAAGAACATTAGTTTTATGCGACTTGTCAAGCTCAAATGAAAAGAGAGCTAACTTTAATGACACTGCAATTAATCGCCCCAATAGACAGACAGCTAAAAGACAAGATATTGACTTCATTAAGGATAATGTATTATGTCATTAAGTTGGTAGGGTCACCTTGTGTATCATACATGCCTGCTAATATATTGGCATTTTCCTCAAATAAGATAAATTCAGATATGAGTGATAAAGCTGATTAGAAAATGTTTAATCTGAAGAGGCTACTTTCCTTATACGCCCGCTCCAAAGCCCCAGGTGAAAGTGAAGTCGTCAGAAACCATTATAGACCCAAGATTATCTCAAATACCAGATCCAACTCATTTATAACTCAGTGCTTTCCCCCCTTCATTCCTCCAGTTTAAAGAGTGCCTTAACTGATGGAAGTTGAAGAGCTTTTGGCAACTTGATGGTTCACATGCTTGAGTTACAGGGCGCGATGCTTTTAAAGTCAGTGCCTGCTTTATTTTCAACTTTCGCATGCCCAGACAACTCAAATGAAAACAGTCACATGCTCCTAGTGACATGGGGCTTGGCATTAACCCTGTCAGGGCCAGGCCCCCAAAGCTACTTGGATGAGAGGAGGTCTTGTGGTACAACCTGGAACCACCAAGGATCCTTCTTTTTAATGAGCTAACTTCCCTTCAAGGCTTATCTGAAGGGAGTCGGTCGGCTTAAAACAAGATCATTTTTCATTTAGAGTGAAGTATTCACAAATTAAGACACATCTGCTCAAGATATCCCTGGCACTTGACTTCACATAAATAAAACAAGACTACTAAAAATTATTTATCTCTCTTCAATGAAGGTAGCAAAAATGTAATAATAGTTCAAGTCCTAGCTGAAACTGAAGAATTTCCATGGAGTATCTTATTGTTCCTGGAAGTGATAACCGGCCTTACAGCACATTTAATTTTGAGGGTGGCAGGACTTCCTTCTCTACTCCTTGTTTTTACCCAGTAAATAGAACAGTGACTTCATAGCATTTCATTTGAGCTAAGGAAGATATTAATTTGCCATTAAGAGTTGAAAGCATGGACAATATTTGGATGAGAACAAGCCAAAATGGAGATTTGAGCACAGTGTTAACTTCTGAATCCAAAATTATTAAATTCATGTTTGGAAGAATGCTGGAGTCTGAACGCCGATGTCCTCCAAAATTCATATTCTGAAACCCTGACTGCCAAGATGTCCTTAGAGGGAAGGGCCCTTAGAAGGGGATCAGTTCACAGAGGAAGAACTCTTGTAAACAAGAGAGACATGCTTACAAAAGAAATGCCAGAGAGCTCATCTACTCCTTGAACTGAGTGTGGACACAGCCAGAAGGTGCTTTCTATGAACCAGACGTGGAATCTGCTGCTACCTTGGTCTCAGAGATCTCAGCCTGCAAAACCAGAAGGAATAAACACTTGTTGTTCCTGAGCCAACCAGTCCTTGGTCTTTTGTTACAGCAGCTGGAACAGGCTGAGACAGTGATTAAAAAAGCCCACTGCCAATATACACATTAGGTATGTTTGTGTGTACAGATGTGTTAATAGATTCATGCCCACAGGCTACATCTGGATACAACACTACATCCTGGCATTATTCATTAGGAAGGGGATGTCACACATTTTCTCCTCCCTAGAATGGGCCCACTTTAAAGGTGAAAACATCAAGCTCTGGTCCACATTTACATAGCAAGTCAGCAGCAAACACTGACTCAAGGTCTGGCAATGCCTCAGGCACACCCTTCCTTCCACGCCTCCCCGTATTACCTTCCTCCCCCAACATGTCCTTAAATCTACTTTTCAGATTCATCGGTAGAGCTTTCTGGACTGTTTCTCTTCCTAGAGTATAGAAACAGGACTCAAAGTACCGGGTGCATCATAAACAAAGATAACAAAAAATGAGGAGACATCCTACTAGACTTGATCAGGCACATGACCTAAAACTCATTGCCTTTTCACTTGTCATCAGCATTTTAAATGAAAAAAGGAAGCAAAAATAAAGAGGCAGACAAGTCACAGCCCTACAACCAGAGCACATCTTTGAGGATGGCCGCTGCCCCCATGAATTATCTCAACTTTCGCCTCTAAATAACTTGCTTGATTTTCCAGAAGTCCAAGAAGAGTGCAGGACTGTCAGCAGCAGGAAGCACCTCAGTTGCCTGGGAGCAGATGTTGTCCCAGTGGTGGAAAGAGGACCTCCTGCTACTCCCTCTCCAAACTCCCCACTAATTACCAACACCTGCAGCCCTTCAGGCCAAGCCATCCCTTTTAACCCGAACCCTCATCTTTTCTATTATTTCCACTGAGGTTGTCAAAACCAGAAGTTTGGGAACCCTTCTCTGTGACCTTGGCATTTCTTTGCAGGCTTAACGTATTGGCATTTTTTTCCTCTGACTGCGTCTCTTCTCATTTGTCATGATTATTGCTGAATTTTTCAACTGTCATTCCCAAACGTAAATCAATGGTTGTCTACTTCCCTTTTGTCATATCTGCACAGCAAACAGCCTTTCCCTTCTAAATGAAGCTTCCTCCCTTTCCATCCATTAAAAGGGGCCTGTCTCCAGGAGAAGTCAATCCTTTGTTAGGTCATTGCATTTATCACGCTTCCAATCAGTACCTGACACACAGATTCAGCCAGGTCTTCAACCACACAATCATTGTTCATCCAGAGGTTTGGCTGTAATTTATTTATGCACGGTGTTTTCGTGATCCATCTTAGGCAGTTTTAAATTTTTCACCCCTGCCCTGTATTTTCTCGGGACTCTCAAGGCTTTGAGGGATTGTGGGGAGGGGACAGTGGGAGAGTGTGGAGTTGAAGACTAGAGAAGGTGAGGTAGGAAAGTACAAGGAGTTTTATCCCTGTGGGAGTGGCTGGACACCAGGTTCCTTCTCTGGGTAACACAGGGGACAAACCATGAAGAAGCAGATGCAGGCTGGACAGCCCTCACTCCAGGGCACCAGTTAAACCCTGAGACCATCCCACCATGAGCAGCACCCAAGGAGGAAAATCCCCCTGACAAATCCTATGAGAGCAAAGCCACACCAAGTTTCAGAAAACCCTTCTATAAGCAGATTGGCTCCACTGATCACAATCAATTCTTTAAAAGGGAAAACCATTATGAAAGAGAAAGGGTACAACCCATTTTCTAAGAAATCACACTTACTGCTTATTGTGATGTAAGCCAGGACAGGCCACCAGCAAACTCCCAGATGACCCCAGGAACCATGGAAAGTGGGCACTGACATGGGCACCCAGACTGCATGTCAAGCAGCACCTACACCTCTGTACCCAACAGAGTTCTGCTCCCCACCTCTCAGACTCACACTTTGTATCTTCACTACCACTTGAAGGCTCTTACTAGCATGAAGGTTTTGGCACTGGTGCAACTCTGGGAAGAAAAGTGTTTACCAGAGGAAATGCAAGCTCTCCCTCTCCCTGCTTTCAACTCAGGGTTCAGAGAATGCATGCCTCCAAAGATGACCAGGACCCTCCTGGCTGCCCAGCCCACTCATGGCCTCTCCTCTCTCTCATCAAAGCATCCAAAGCAAAGTAAGATGATGAATGACAGTAATTAGAAGGCATGTTTCACTTCTGCCTCCCTATTTTTACTGAAGAGTCGTCTCAGAAAACCAACAGGTCCACACAATGGAAATGGCTAGGGAGAAAGGCTGCCCATGGGCACCTTGAGGTATTAATGAGTGTAACTACATATGCTAATTTTGTAATGAGTGACGGATAAAGTCATTCACTTCTAAACCATTTTCTTAACATCAGCAGGTGGTACCTTCTCCCTTTTCAGGGCCCAAAAAGGCACATCTTGCAGACTAAGAAGTTAAAGCTCATTGCTCATCTGAGGTCACGGAGTTAACAGGGAGAACTTTGGCTGCTTGGTTCTTCAATCACTAACTGCTACAGAGAACACTGCCTAATATATTTGTTCTTGGGGCTGCTGTTTATAGTTGCGCAGTATATAATCTGCACAGCTGGACATGGCAGTCCCAGACTGGAATGAGGAAACTGGAAGGAGATATGCAGTCTTCCACAACAACTTGTAGGCAGGCAAAAACATGTTTGGAAAAAGCCCATAGAACAGGATACAATTACAGGAACCTACAAACACACAAATAAACCCAGCAAGAATGCAGAGTGTTCTCCTCATGTTAGTGAACACCTTCCCACCCAGCTTTCCAACCCTCCATGCACCTTGTGAGGCTCTTTCTATGCAGTGTTAGTTGGTTCAGAGTACTAGATATTCTACTTGGGCAGCAGACACACATCCAGAGAATTATTGTCTCATCCACTTAATGGCCCTAGCAGATCTTACAAGGGTATATAAGGCACTTGAGACCTCCTGTGACCTCAATTACTGTGGCAGGAAAGTACTTGGGCTGGATCTACTGCTCCTCACAAAGACTAAGTCCTCTTTCTTTTTCATGCCAAGTCTACAATGTAGCCAGAACTCTATCTGGAATATGTTCTTGCTCTGTAAGTCCTCACCTAAGCATAGGTGTAGGTATTCAGAGCAAATCTTGAGCTACTTCCCCATTAGGAATGCATCACAGCCAATTTCCATGCCTCATCCCAGAGTGACAGGTGGAGCGATGAAGAGTCCAGCGATCTCACTGGCCAATCTCTCGCAGCATCTTCCGAGGATATCCCAGGAGGGCGACTATGCTTTCAGCCTGATCATTTGCTTGAAGGTGATGAGGCAGGATGGTGACAGCTCAGATAAGGTTCCTGTCCACAACTTCCTTAAATCCAGACCCACTGTCAGAAATGATAGCATCTGGCAAGCCATGTGTTGAAAGTACCTGTGATTATTTCAGAAAGGGCTGGAACTAGAGTATTTGTGAACACCTTGAGTCACTTTCAAAAAGAATCTACACCTGGATAACCCCACAGAATTAATACTAATTCTTGATGAAGTTTTCGGTCAAGTAATTTTGCATTTTACTAAATGACTTTCATATACACTCTTTTAGGTGGATTATGCCAAGTATCTTGGCATTATTCTTAACAGTCTCTAACATTATAATACCTTGTAGACATCCAAATAAAACTTTCAGTCAGTTGCATAAAACATAAAATTCACAAAAGCACTGTATTTAGAATGGTCGAGATGAAGTGATGACTATCCTTTGAAACAAACAACAGGATTCTTTAAAGTTTTATTTTGGTAGGCATATGATTTACTCAGGCTGGTTCCTTAGAATAGTTGACTTCTTTTTTAAAAAAAAAGATTCATTTATTTGAAAGACAGAGTTACAGAGAGAGGTAAACATGAGACTCGGGGGGGGGGGGTGTCTTTCATCCATCGGTTCACTTTCTAAATTGCCAAACGGCTGGAGCCAATCCAAGACCAGAAGCCTCTTCCAGGTCTCCTAAGTGGGTAAAGGGGCCCAAGGGCTTAGGCGACCCTCCACTGCTTTCCCAGGCACATTAGCAGGGAGCTGGATTGGAAGTGGAGCAGCCGGGACTCGAACCGGTACCCATAATGGATGCTAATGCTGCAGGTAGGGGCTTTAATCTGCTGCGCCACAGCACCGGCCTCAATAGTTGACTTCTTTAATAATCTTCTTCATAAGAGTATTGACTTCTTCAATAATCTTCATAAGGATCTCTATTACAGCTTCATAGAAGAACCCAAGACATGTAATTGGTAGCCATGTGGCTTGATCAGCCAGGCCATACAGATCAGAAAGCTTTGAATCAAAATCACAAACAAGATCTATACTGGTCTCCCAGTTCATAAGCAAGTATAACCATAGGGAAAAAGCAAAATACGTTATAAATATATACTTGCTAACACAGTCAAGCTTAGAAACAAGAATTCAGAGAAACTCATTATTGGCACAAATGGTAACAATCTGTTTATACAGAGAGTTTACAATTTCTCACAATAAGAGCAAATAAGAGATAGTTTACAATTTCCCACAATAAGAGCAAAGTGAACTTCATGAACTTTTGTCCCTCTATTGAGTAGGGCAGCTTGTGTATGTATGTCTGAGCGCTGGGGATTTTGTGGTCAAATGTGAGTTCAAAATGCTAAGGTAGAGAAGGCACACACAGAAAGGTAAAAATGGCTCTGGTTGATCCTCATGTGTGAATGTAGACTCCTAACTGGATAAACACTGAACACTCCGAATGTGGTTGCACAGCTGGCAAGGCCTGCTCCATGGATAGCATTTCTCCAGTAGGAGAATAAGGCAGCTCAATAATGTTGATGAGGGTAGATGTTATAAGGCTCAGTGAGCCTTGAAGCTCTTCACTGAGGCATGAGAATTCTTGGGTGGTCTACCCTGAGAGGAAATTTGCAGGAAGGAAATAATGCGTACTCGGGTTTCACACATTTTCTTCCCACTCAGTTCCTGGCCTTACAACAACACTAATGATTCCCAAAAGGTCTTTGGCAATTCCATCTCCCATTGGGAGATTAGGAATCTATCATGATCTCTGTTTTGGGTGGTATGCCCATGGACCTCCTAGAAATCAATCTACAGGAGGCTGTAGACATCTCCAGAGCAATGGAAATCCTGAGCTAAAAGACTTTAATATGAAATGTACTCAATTAGTCATGACAATTTAGATACATGAACAGTCACATGTTTAGGCAAGGTCAGACTGTGTGGTGATGTTTCTGTCTTTCCTTTCTTTTCCCACGAATGCCCATGAGTTGACTGAATTCTAACATTCAAAATAGGCTTTGCTCTCCCTGTTACAATATGCATGGCGTCTCCAAAAAGTCTTGCCTTTCCGGGTACATACAGCTCATTCCAACCCAGAGAGACACTCAGGTTCACCAAAGTTTTTAAGCTGGAGCAAAAGCTAGTTTTAGTTCTCAAGCAAACTGACGCAATAGCTAGAGCTGGATGGAACCGTATCATTGTCTCTCATCTGTTCCAAAGAAAATGCCTTGAGAATTGAGTTGGCAAAAACTCGCAATTCAGTCTAATGGTACCAATACTTTGCAGTCTGATTACTTGTCCATGACAGAATGCAGAATAACTCTGGAAATAGCAAATGTCCTAGTACTGGAAGAATCCAAGCTGACCACCTATGAGGAAGACTATAGACGGGGTTCATAGCAGGCCTATGAATTCCATTAAATAACCTCATACTTCACCTAGGGGATTCCAATTTTCTACTGCCCAACTTTACTTCCTTTGTAAGAAACTAGTTTACATTTACAATACAAATTACAGCACCATCAACAAAATGAGCAGTGCCTTCTAAAAGAATATGTAGCAGCTAAGAAGGCTAGGAGTGGAAATGAAGACTGGCTTGGCAACTCTGACGGATGGCTTATTGAGAATATACCCTTAAAATGGTCCTGACCAATCTTCAGCAAAGTACAACTCAAATTACCTTGCACCTAAACAGCCATTATATCATAGAAACCAGCAACAGCATCATCACTATCACCTTACATCCATTTATTGTAGAAGTTTTCTGAATTATAAATCTATGACTAGGGTCATTAGTTCATAGGGTCCATATATTTTATTTTACTAGTATGTCCAGATTTCTCTAAATGGCTGCACCAGTCTAGACTTTCACCAGCAGTGTGGAAGGGTTCCAACTCCCCCTTTCATGTCCAAAGAAGACACCAAAATATTCCAAAAACTGCTGCAACAATGAAAGTCCAAAGCTCCACACTGCAAATAGCCTGCCCTCACTCCTTTCTCATTTTGGTTGGTGAAACTTAAATTTCTAAACAATGATTGATGGCTCTGGTGAGAGGTATTTATACAAGATCTTAGTCTCAGGAAAAGCAAGGGAAAGAACTATTATTAGATCTATTTAGGCTTCATGAACCATCAGGAGCAGAACATAAATCTACTTGTGGGCAGCTTTCATGATTTTCTTCAGAATAAAAGCCTTTTGGCAAAGGATTCCACAGAAGCAGAGTGACTGACAGTCTTCAATGCACTTCATGGTATGAATAAAAGGCAACGACATTTGCTGAAGTCTCAGGTAGAGGCTAGACTCAGTTAATTCTCAGCAGTACCTAAGAACAACTTTGCATAGTACTTGGTGACCATCAGACTATTTTTAAACAGGCTCCCAAATCTGTCACAGTGTAAGTGTGGAAACAGTGGTTTCAAAGAAGTAATGCCTAAACAAACAAACAAACTCCTGGTAAAAAATAATTGAATATGTTTTTCACAAAAAAAAAAAAAAAAAAGTGGTTGGGATAAGCCATGGTCCTTCTGTGTCACTGGAACCTGCAGCTACAGGATCCCAAAAGTAGTAAAACAGAAACTCAAAACCAAAGCCTTACAAGACTAACTACAGCAGTCACAAGGGCACTTCAAAAAGTTCGTGGGAAAGGTACACTGCGAATAAAACCAGGCATGCATTTCAATAATTCTTCCAACAAAATACGCCTTTTTTGTTTGTTAAGTTTCATTTTCCTACAACTTTTGAAGTGCCCTGGTGTGAGACTCCTCTTCACAAAGAAAGTGGAAGCACCTGCAGATGAGGGGCCCTTTGACAGTAAGGTTATGCCCCACTCACACAGAAAATAAAGACCTACGGTAGTCCCTCTACTCTGTGAACTATTAGCTGTGCAACCTTGGAGAAATCACTCACCTTCTCAAAGACTCAGATTCCTCACTTCAAACATGAAAATGAAGGTAAATCCACCACAGTATCAGATGGTACAAATGAAACAACGGGAGGCTAAGGACCGTGCTAGTGCAGGGGCCTCACCAGTATGCACACACCTTCTCTATACAAAGCTAGGAGACACCACGCTATATGTGGATTCTGCTGATTTACGTACAAGCTCACTCTCGCTCATTCACACACTCCACGCATAAGTATGCTCACAGAGGCATTCACACATGTACTCCTGTACACGTGCAAAGGCAAGTCTTCACCCATCCACCCTTCCATTTACATGCCCCAGTCATACCCCACCACGTGCTGGGCTGAAGTGCACTTCCCTGCCTTGATCATGGCTGGTGGCAGAGCTGACACCCACAGCGCTTTAACAGACAACTCCCGCCTGGCACCACTGAACTTTCAAAGGTGAGAATTGCAAGGATCCTTAAAAATAATCAAATCTAATGATTGTAAAATCTCTTTTTTTCATAAGCACAGTCCCTCCTTCAAAGAAAATCTTGTCCAGTTACGCTAATACACAGGCCTGACACAGGCAACACTGTAAGAGATGGGTAGGGATCCAGACCCCATTTGTGGCCCCCTCCCTGGTGACCCTTGTACCTTGCCACAGAGCAGATGAGTCCCACAAAGCATCCTTTATTTACCCAATGGAGGAAGTAGACCCTGACTTGATTGAGTGCATCACCCAGCGTCACATGAGCAGTTTGTGTCAGGGCAGGACCTAAAACTTAAATAGACTGGCTCAAAAAACACCTCGCTTCCTCCTGAGTTGCCAAAATATAGCCATCTAAATATCAGCATTTATATTAAGCATTAAATCCATTTTACTAAACAGTAACTACCCTCGCTGTATATGATGCACCAAGCTTTAGATGTCAACTAATTTGACTTACTCTCCCTTTCATTGCCCTTATATCTTGCTTAATAAGACATTTTATTCAGATACTGCTGTGGTAATAAAGGAAGAAGCGTGGTTGCCAAATGTACTGCCATTTTTATTTTTAGCTTCACTGGAGTAAGGGGTTATTTTCTTGTGAAAAGGATGAAATGCAGCTGCCGGCCTTTTAAATTGTATCACGCAATCCTGCTTTTGCCCGAGCAATAGATTTCCAGATAACTGCAGCAATCTTCTCGAAGTGTAAAAAAACAAAACCAAAAAAAAAAAAAAAAAAGGCATAAAATAGCCAATGCCACCATTCCCAGATCCTGTCCAGCCTCAGCAACAAACAGTCATCAGGAAGGGGCATTTGCAAACTTTACCCCATGTACCCACTGACATCCCAACCCTGCCCCCAAGAACTAGATGACCGCCTTCTGGGCCCTGCAGCCAATGGAGCAGAGTAATTTTAACAAATAATGATGGTGATGATGATGGAATGAGTGGTTATCACACACAGGTGCTATGCCAAGTGCTTTGCATGCATTATCTCATCTTATTCTCACAATAACACTGCAGGGCAGGGAGTACTGCCACCACTATTCCACAGAGGAGAACACTGAGGCAGAGGGACAGGATAAGACACGTGACTGTGATGTAACCTAGGTCTGAACCCAGGCCTGCTAGGTTCTAGTGCATGAACTTCAAACCAGAACACCAAAGCAGCCCTATAAACAGCTGAGACGTTTGTGACAACAGACATGAATCCAAATAAACTCCTCTGCTTACTTGCTGTGTGTCCTCGCACAAACACCTTAACCTTTCTGAACTTCACTTTCCTCATGTGGAAAATGAAAACACCACCACTAGCTTGGGGCTTCATGGCGGGGAACATGTCTTACTCTTTTGCCTCAAGTCAGGAGTTCCCTCCTCTAATGCCGAAATTCTGGACCTGGAGTTACTCTCAATTAGTGAAAGGAACTGGGTTCTGCAACAAGCATAGGTATACCATTAAAAAAATATGAATATATTGCCCAGCACCGCGGCTCACTAGGCTAATCCTCTGCCTTGCGGCGCCGGCACACCAGGTTCTAGTCCTGGTCGGGGCGCCGGATTCCATCCCGGTTGCCCCTCTTCCAGGCCAGCTCTCTGCTGTGGCCAGGGAGTGCAGTGGAGGATGGCCCAAGTGCTTGGGCTCTGCACCCCATGGGAGACCAGGAGAAGCACCTGGCTCCTGCCATCGGATCAGCGTGGTGCGCCGGCCGCAGCGCACCAGCCGCGGCGGTCATTGGAGGGTGAACCAATGGCAAAAGGAAGACCTTTCTCTCTCTCTCTCTCTCTCTCTCTCTCTCTCTCACTATCCACTCTGCCTGTCAAAAAAAAAAAAAAAAGAATATATTGACAAGAATAGGCTGGGAGGGAGAAGGGGAGAGAGGAGGTGGGTGGGAGGAGTTTTAACAAAAAATCTCTCTAGCTGTGAATATCTCCATCAAATCCAAGGAGATCAGACAATGAAGCAGCAGACAGGCATCTTTGGACAGGCTGAAGACCAACACAATTTTGCAATGATTTACAAGAGCCACAGATTACTTGGGATGGGTGTCATTCCAGGAGATAGCTCAAGGACCGATGGACAACTGGAAGTCCCGTGGAGACACACAGGGCTGATCCTAAGAGCACACTGCCTACTGGTGTCAGGCCTGGCAGGTGAGTTGCTTTGTGCGGTCCCTGAGTAATCTGAGTGCTCTATCTCTGGAGACTCCTGAGCTGGGGTGCTGAAACGGGTGGTTAAGCTCCATCCACTCCAACCCTGAAAGCCACTTACTCATGAAGGAACGTGCCACAGATGTCCCAGAAGACGCAGCTGGAGGCTAGCAGCCCTGCTACCCAGCGTCTGGGTTAGCTGCAGCCAGAACGCAGCATGGAGCCACAGGGAAGGCTTCTTAGAGGCTCACCTCAGCAAGCAGGATCCCACTAGGGGCAGCAGAGTGCAGAGGGAGGAGTCTGAAGAGCTCACTTTTGATATCAGGACAGGAGACAGTCAAAGACCCAGGAGAAAAACACAGAATCTGGGCCTGACACTGGTGCAACAGGTTAGGCTGCTGTCTGAGCTCCAGGCACCTCATACTGGAGTCTCAGTTCAGGTCCCAGCTGCTCCACTTCCAATCCAGCTCCCTGCTCATGAGCCTGGGAAGGCAATGGCATATGGCCCAAGTGCTTGAGCCCCTGCACTGAAGTGTGAGACCCAGACGAGGTTCTTGGCTCCAAGCTTCAGCCTAGCCCAGCCCCGGCTGATGTGGCCACTTCAGGAGTGAAAAAGCAGACGGAAGATTTATCTCTATCTCTATCTATCTCTATCTCTGTCTCTGTCTCTGTTTCTGATTTGCAAGTAAATAAATCTTTAAGAAGAAGAAAAACATAAAACCTACTCTTGTGACACACACAGCCCAAGGAGGAAAAAGCCGCACTGCTAGTTTACAGGCCCAGGAAACGGGACCAATGGCATCACAAGCAGGTGCTACAGGAGCAGGTGCCGGAGCAGGGTGGTGCCTCCCCACAGGCCACAGGATGTACCTGGAAGACTGGAGAGCAGGGGTTCCAGACCCAATTGCTGCTTGTGCCCACAAATACGTGGGAACCCTACTAACGAATCCATGTAATGAGCGGCTCTGCATCATACAGTGTGAAGTCAAAGTAAAAGGAGGGTAGGTGCCCACCTCACATCTCCAGGCAGGCCCTCAAATAGCAAGAGCAAACAGCTTTATTCAGCTCAGACCTGAGTGCCGGATGTCAGAGCATGAGACTGGCCTTTTAGACAAGGATTTGGTTTCCAGGCTGGATGCTGGTTCACTTCTGTGACCAGGAAGACCCTGTCTGTTCTCCGCCTGCCCCTCTGTGAAGCCCCCGTGCCTCTCCAGTCCCTACACAAGTCAGTCTGCCTTGCTGGTCACTGACGCCTACCTCTAACAAAATGCTCCTTGCGATGCCATAGAAACATCAGAACAACAGAATTAAAATAAGAACCAGCCCAGCGTTCGTGCATCCCACATACCCACACACTCATAGCACACTGACCAAAGGCAGGGACTCTGGTGCCAGACAACCAGAGTCTGAGCTGTGTCACCTGGTACAGGGTTGCTTCAACTCTTCATGCCTCAGTTTCCCCAACTTCCCTATGGCAATATTAAAGAGAATCTCCCCCCATTAGGATGCTGTAAGACTTCAATGTTAATATACACAAGCACTAGACTGCTGTTTAGCATGTAGTAAGTGCTTATCTTAAGCAATGGTTGTCACCACCATCAGCAGCCTCTTCCTCTGCAACTGTTAGGATTATCTCTTTGGAAAGAAAGTCCTACCCTGAAGCCCTCTCCGGGTCTCCAAACTTCCAAATCAATTCTAAAATTCTACAGGGGCCATGCACAGCTTGAGGATTTGGTGTTTCTGAGAACATTTTTTTTTTTTACGGTCAAACATGCAAACTATTTCTGATGTAATAAAGACTGCCATCCTCTACCCCCACCCCCATCCTGAGTCGCCAATACTCCCAAGCAACTGGGGCAATGACATCGTAAAGACGCGATGTGTGTCACAGAGGAAGTACTCCGAGGCCTGATATAAAAATATTCATTACCAGCAGGCCGCTGCAAGATGACCAAATTAACCTCACTGTCAGGAGTATATTAAGAAAGAATAATAAATTATTCAATACCTAATGCTGAGAGAGCAAAAAAATATTTATGGAAAAATCATCAGATTATTTTGTTTTAATCATGATTCTGCAGGACAGATAAAATGCTCCATCTTTGAAGCACTCTGGCTCAAAGACTCAGAGCAGCATTGTCTCCAAGGGAATGGATGGCACACCCGATGGGGAGGTCAGCGGCAGGTGCAGCTCCGCAAAGCCAGAATGCACAGGGAATCCCCAGGCAGACTTGGAAGACAGCCCCCCGATCACCCACTGCAGCAGGCGGCTATTCGGAGGAGCAAGAGAAACCCCCAACCCCTCCAATTTAATTCATTGGCCCTGGAGCAAAGGGGGGAAATTATAACAGAAAAGAAAATAATCCCAATGCCACGTGAGCAGCCTCCCCTACCCTCTGCACTCACCAGCACTCCCCAGTGCAGCTCCCTGCCCAGCCCCCCCTCCCCACCTTGTTTAATGTCTCTAACTTTATGCCATGTTCTCTTCCTCTTTCAGCACGGCTGAGCAAAGCTGACAGGCGGATTCCTTTGCTTTTCAGGGTATTAAAGCCACTTTCCCGCTCTGACAGCCTGTTCTACTCTGCCACCTTATAGCTCTGGCTTCACACTCCTCTGGGCAGCCAGTCCTTCCTGACAGACCACTGTCACTTCCCATCATCCTCTCTGTATATCCCCTTCTCTCCCCCTCAGCACGCATCCCGACTTTCCAACCAATGCAATTATTTTTTTTGACAAGCCATCCATCAGTTTTAACTTTAAAAGCACTTTCTGCTGATATCCATTGTTAAATCCTTTGCTTTTTTATGGGGCTTGCATGAGAGAATATGATATCAGACATTCAAACTACCAAACCATGTAAATTTACTTTGTTCTCAGCTATGTTTCCAATTTCACGTCCAATTTTTCGGTACATTATGCGTAGTTGTTGTGCTTAATATGATGTTGTCAAATCCCATTAAAGTTCACTGCATTGCACGGCTTTAAAAACAGGTTACAATTTGCATTCTATAAAGAAAGGAAGGAGTGCAGTCTGAAGTCAAGCTGAATCTTATTAAAATTATCTGTTCAATTGTTACATTTGTAGATGGAGTAATTTTGAGGCATTAGCTGAGACACATATGAAAATGTCAGCGTGCCAACTAACGACAATGAGAGCAAAAGGAATATCTCTGTGAAACTCAATAAAGCTCCTTTGCTGGTGACATAAATTTGATGATAATCCGAGGAAATGAATAAGGGACCATCCCGTTTGAATAGGAATTACCTTTTCTATTAAATCACTTTGTGTGTTTCCACTTGGCCTACATCTTGGTCCCAGGCCATGGTGAATCTTTGGGGGAGAATTCCCATACAAGGGGTAACAGGGGACCAAAGGAGGCGACTCCCCAGAAGGAAGGTCAGTCCTATGAAGGGCATCACCCTCATAGCAATCTTAAGATACCCGGAAATAGGTCTTTAGATAAACATTTTTTTTTTTTTTCCCGTGTGGAGCAAGCAGAGTAGAGTTCTTCCATGCACTAGCAGCACATGGAAAATGGCACTGATTGCAAAGCAGGCCTCTTAGCACAGAAAATTCATGGGGAAACTCAGGCAGCCATTGCACAGGGAGAATGTTCTGGGTGCTGCACACGGGCTTATGGGAAGGACTGGAGACCGAGGTTCAAGAGCTTGGAACCTCTGCAGCCAAGCAGTTTCCAGGGCTCTTCCTTCCCTGTGGAGTTCCCATCCCAGCTGTTTTTATGACAGCTCTGATTTCAGTGTGTCCTGTCATTAAACCTAGTCTCTGATTTTAAAGGTATCCATCAGCGGCACTGAGCGAATTATGCCGTTAGGGGCATTATTAACTGAACCATTGACTTCATTGACTATAACAAGTTGAATTTTTGTTTCACACACAAAGGATATTCCCAGGGCAGACATCTACACCCCCTACAATGTTATTTTATTAAAGATACCATTATTTTAATTTTTCCAAAGCAGTCAGTATTTAGTTAAGTCACAGCGACAAAGAATGAAACTCAGTGAGCAGGGAAGACGTAACGAGGTGTGGAGTGAGGAGCTAGAAGTCATGCCTCAGCAGGGAGAAAAGGGCAGGCTGTGTTCTAGGCTCAGTGCACAGAATGATTTGCTCTCTCTGAGTCCCCATCTTCTCAATGTAAGTTTGGGTCAGAATTCTTAAGAGTTATCACAAAGGTTAAATGAGCTCGCTTATGGCCCGGGAAGGCAGTGGAGGATGGCCCAAGTCCTTGGGCCCTGCACCTGCATGGGAGACCAGGAGAAGCACCTGGCTCCTGGCTTCGGATCAGCGCGATGTGCCGGCTGCAGCGGCCATTGGAGGGTGAACCAACGGCAAAAAGGAAGACCTTTCTCTCTGTCTCTCTATCCACTCTGTCTGTCAAAACAAACATACAAAAAAAAAAAAAAAACAACAACAAAGGTTAAATGAGATAATCCATGCCAAGTTCCCTGCATATTCTAACAGTTTAATAAACGTGAATATCAGCAGCAGCAGCAGTGCTATCATCACTACTAAATGTATGTGATGAACAGAATACAGAAAGCAGAAGACAAAGAAGAGAGAAGAAAACGTTGCTCAAGAGATTTCAACTGAAGACAACAATGAGTGTTTCAACTAGCCACAGGGAAAGCAAATAGCTTTCAATTCTAATGACAAATTGGCCAACCTGATAGCTACTCCCAGGACACTGTGGATAAAGACTCTGAGGTCCCACCTAAATTCTGGGGAAAGTTCTTCAGTCAAAGGATTATGCTCAGAGCAGGAAGGTGGAAGGTAGCACAACGTATCTAGGTTGAAACGACGGCCATCGATGGTGGGACCCTGTATTAAAGTGCAAACATAAAGTAAGGACAATAATCCAGACCAGAAGTTCAGGGCCAGCTACACAGATAAAGAGATGGCAGAAGGAAACCAAGCAAACAGGTACAATTCCACCCCTCCTCCTCATCTCAGACACCAACCAGCACATTCACAGCCCCAACCCACCAAGCCAGGTCATCTCAACCATCGTGACGCACCAAGGTAGGCAAGACAAAAAGTCAAAAAGACAAAGAAGGGAGGAAGGAAGGGGAAAAAAAGGAAGAACGAATGGAAGGAAGAAAGAAAGAAAGAAAAAGCAAGCAAGCCTCCCTGCCGGAGAGAAGGAAAGACACTGCTAAGGTGGCAACCATCTAAAACATGAGGGCAGGAGTGCCTCTACTTCCTAAGAAGCAAGAGCTCTGCCAGAAAGAGGAGAATGGGTCCTGAATCCACGCAACAGACTCTGGGAGGAATAAAGGTGGCTACCAAGACTCCGCCCCGCCCACTTCATTACTGGGAGGTCTACCAATGGCTGGGCAGCAGGCAGGCACCAATCCAGAACAAAGACTTGTGAGACTCTTATTTTTTCTTACTACAGTGGAATAAACAGAAAAGAGAGATAAAAAGTAAAAGGAGGTCATGCCGGGGGAGGGGAGGGAGGAAGAAACAATTGGAGGATGTGAGAGTTCATTTGGAAGCACATTAAGGAGTCTACAGGACAGAAAATGGGGGTGGGCAAAGGAATAGGAAGTTTATCAATCTTAAATGGCAGGAAGGAGGAAGGAGATAGGTAAACAGTTTCAAGGAAACATCTTCACAAGGGCTTCTAGTTTTGCATCCAAAAAACAAAACAAGCTCTGGGTTGGTCTTCAAGTAACTTTGGAGGACCCTCATTACTTGGAATAAGACAGAGGATTCATGGGAGTCTACACATACACGAACATGTGTACAAACACAAACTCAGGGCTTTTTCCTAGACCAACTGGGTTGCCTCCTACAGGAGACATGTGAAAACATTGCAGACATTAAGCACCCATGTTCTAAGGGTAATTAGTAACCGATACTGGTCATTTTTCCCCTGATTGCCTAGGGCAGGGGTTCCATAGAGAACCAGGCTGACATTGGCACATGCTGATCTGTACTTGCAGTCATCGTGGGACACATACATTCCTGACTACCATCGGAGTGGAAGTCCTCTGAGAGCAAGAACTGTATGCTGTACTACTTTCTGTCCCAGTACTAAATACACATAACCCAATACAAAGTAAGAACTCAACAGATACATCTATTTGTGGAAGGTGATGTCAGGCAGTCATGACTGGACCCAAAATAGTACAAAGGAACCAGGTCTCCAGCAACTTGGCATTTTTGTTTATCACTAAATCTAATAGCCTATTAAAGATTTACATGTCAGTGGCAGAAATATTCCTGTTTAAATATCTAAAGAGTGGTTCCATTTGTTTCTTCCTGCATTATTAATTTGATTGGCTTTAAAGTTATTGGATGTGAGAGGCATTAGACAGACCACACACAAAAGAAGAGCTCCCTTCTCTCTAGGAAGCTACTACACTAGAGGAACGAGATGGCCAGCCTCACACTATCTCAGGAGGCCGGGATCACTCCCTCAACTGCAGAGAGAGGAGGCAGCACTTCCTGGAGACACAGACATCCTCAGTGCTACCTGAGTACTTCCTATGACCAGTTTTGTATAGCCCAGCCTGAGCTGTGGTTCATTTTTTATTCCATTTCTTTGGCACTCTGGAACTCTGCTAGCAAAATCCTAGTTCCAGAAAGGAGGGGCCCAGATGGGGTACAAGCTAAGGATAAAAAGACATAGATCCTGGGCTCAGCTCTGTCATTTCCAGCCAAGTGACTATGCTTGGGAATTCGCCCCTCTGGAAAATTCACAGGTGAGGGTTGGTTTGGGAAGATTTCTGCATGGACTTGGTATCAGATGAATTTCACATTCCTGCCAATTCTGTTATCCCAGGATTACTTACAGTATAGGCTGGGTGACCTCTGGCCTTTGTTTCTGTGGGAAACACCTGGCTTCCTGCAAGTCAGCTTCTCCCATCATTTCGACCACATGATCACCAAAGTGTGCTCAGGAGATGCTCATTAAAAAATTCTATGTGTAACTCTGTTCCATTTTGCGTTGGTTTTTGTACAGAATGTGTACGGCATGGGAGAGGTTTTGTGACCAATGTTTTCATACATATATGCAATTTCCCCAGCACTATCTGGCGTTTTTGTGACAGGTAAGTTGACTGTAGACGTGTAGATCCATTTCTGAGGTTTCTCTTCTGTTTCTTTGGACTAAGTCTGTTTTGATGCTTGTACCACACTGTTTTGGCTATTACAGCATGTCTTATGATGCCTCCAGCTTTGTTCTTTTGTTCAAATTTATTTTGAGTATCATTCTACTCTCAGAATTATACCTCTGAACTACACTGAAACTGTTCTTTGTATTAATACTATATTACCATAAGAAATTTTAAAAAACTTAAAAAGTTTTTAAAGATTACTTTGAAAAATCATACTGTAAACCAAAATGTGACAACTTTTTAAAATGCAATAACAAGGCCAGTGCTTGGCATAGTAGGTTAAGCATCCATCTGCAGTGCCAGCACCCCATATGGGCACTGGTTCAAGTCTTGGCTGCTCCACTTCCGATCCAGCTCCCTAGTGACAGCCTGGGAAAGCAGTAGAAGATGGCTCAAGTGCTTGGATCCCTGTACCCATGTGAGTGAGCCGGAAGAAGCTTATGATTCCTGGCTTCTGACTGGGGCCCAGGCCTGGCCATCACAGACAGTGGGGAGTGAACCAGCCGATGGAAGACACCCCCCTCTTCTCTGTCTCTCCTTCTCTCTGTAACTCTACCTCTCAATAAATAAATCTTCTAAAATGCAATAAAAAATTCTGCAAACCATTATAGTGAAAGTTAAATATGCCATAAACAGGGAAAAAAAGCAATTCTAAGTAATCTGCAGTATGTGAAGGGGCTGTACAAGCCCAGTTTGCTTAGGGAGGCACTTTCTGATCCAAAATGCTACAAAGGCCTGTAAAGAGCCAGCACTGAATGGGGAGAGAATTTCTGAAGGAGCCGGCTTAACAGGCCTGAGGGCTGGGAGCACAGGGACAGCCTGTGCAGGGCAGGAGGAGGACAGACCCCCATTCAACCCAGCAGGACGGTCAAGGCTTCAGTGCTCAGCTGCAAGCCAGAGAAAATCCACACACCAGACTGGGTCACCTCAAGAGATTCGGTCAAAGTGATGCTGACGGTCAGGGAGCAAGAGATAGAAAGGGAGGGTGAGAGGGCGTGACAGGTAATTAGTAATAATTCAGGCACAATGTATACTAGAAAATCAAGTGCTACAAAAGGCTGCCTTCCAGGATGTGGTAGAGAAGGATCGCCAGGATCCAGCGCGAATCAGGCTATTGCTCCAAACCCACAAGGCCCTCTCCAGGTGGCACATCCCCGGGAGAGAGGAAATGCTTGCAATCATAGACACCACCACAGAAAAGGGCAGTCCTGATTCTGGCAGTCTTCGCAACAGGCCTACAGAATGTGCTAAGGACTCCAAAATGATTCTTTCTGGGAGCGTCCTGATGAGGTTTCCTGAGATGAGCTCTAAGAACCACTGTGCTAGGGATCCATGGACCTAAAAACCTGTCGTTCCCTTATGCAGAAGGATCTCTTTATCCTGGAAGAACAAGTAGGCTGGATCTTCCAGACCCAAGCACCTAAGCCTTCCTGATCCTCAGCGTGGTCCCACACACTGCTGGCAAAGGGTTTGGGAGAGAGTGGAATCTGTGTGCTCCAAAGGCCACGCCTGGGAACGGAGTAAACAAAACCTTTCAGATGGAATAACCAAGCCACTGAAAGAGTTTGCAAAGAATTACAAGGACAAGGACAAGCAGATCAGTTGAGTGCTAGGTAAACAAATCGTGAGCCGGTACTGTTCTCCTGCTTCTTAACAGCTTCGGGGCCATGCGTGACTGTATGTGGATGTCCCATACAGTAAAGCATTACAAGCAGGCAATCAGGTGAAGGCTGCCCAATTTCTGAATCCTGGCTCTGTCTCTTCTTAGCTTTGTGACCTCAGCCAAGTGACTAAACCTCTTTGGACCTCAGTTCTGCTCTGAAAGAGGCATTATAACAGCATCTGATTCCTTGACTCCTTGTGAAGCTTAAATGTTATGCGAAGCACATGGAGCAACGCATGACACCCAGCAAGCACTCAAAAAGGTACAATTTCCTCCTCCTGCTCTGCAGGACAAACACTCGACATCAGTTGTCTCATTTTCTTTACTACCCCTAGCAACTCTCAACTGGTTTGGAAAGGAATACCTTCCCATCTCCTACCTTCTTCATGCATAGTGCCCAAGTTGAGATCTAACAGGTATCCGGACTATGTTTAAAAACAGAACGGGTGTATGAAGGCAAGAATGGGATAGGTCCTTGTGAAGGCCTCCAATACAGATTCACCTACATATGCCTTCCATCCCCCAAGATCAAAGCTGACCTTCTTTGCTTGGCTTGATTCTCCAGATCACTCACAGCTCACTTAGACACATCTGCCTGACAAAGTGTCACGAAGGACTGTGTCAAGGCCACTGTGCTATAACCAGACTAACCTGGGTTCCAATCCCAGATTTTACACCTACTGCACCTCAGTGAGCCTTACCATTTATCCAGCATGGCCCAGGGGTCAGGCACACTCTAGTGTTTCATCTCCATCATCTCCTTCAATTATGTGCACAATTCCAGGTGGTCCATACCATCATTCCACTCGTGGCAGCAAAGAAAATGAAGTTTACAGAGCTTCACCTGCCCAAAGTCGGTGCATCAAGTCAACTCTTCCCTCCTTCCACTGTGATTTTCTCCCAGTGACACCCCCACCCTGTTTTAGATTTCCTGACTTGTTGAGAGGTACCAAACATCACTCTGCACAGTGCCTGACTCAAGGCTCAACTTCTTCTTAGAACCTAACCCAGGCCTGGTGAGAGAGATCATGTTCTAGAATGACCCAAGAAACTGATATTTGTGCCCTCCCTCAATTCCAGTTTCAGCCTTGGTCTGTTCAAGCTAACAACTGCCTGAATCAAAAGCTACCTCCCTACAGAGAAAGGGTGGTGGGGAAGGGCTCTGGCAGCCAGCAGCAGGTTCTGTGGATAGCACAGAGGCAAGACCAGCACCGAACCATGTTCTGTAGGGTAGCCCAACACAGTTGGGTAGCCCAGCACCTCACGATGCCAAAGCCCATGCTGCTCGGCATGGGCCTACTTGGGGGATCTTTTGGGAGGTTTCAAAAGCACAGCACACTGGAGCTGCCTCTGGTACCTGGAGACAGGGGAGATGCTGCACACATCGCACATGGTGACTGGCAGTCCCTCCAGCCCCAACTCTTGCACTTGCTGCAGGCTACCTGGAAGGGCCTCTCCCCATTCAAGCCCTGCAGGGCAGGCATGCTAAGCCACACCCACAGCCTAGCAGAGAGGATGGCAGGCCCCACTAAAGCTTCTACACAGAAAACTGTTGCTAGGTTTATGTAAATACCATGGAAACCAGAGCTGTAACACAGAAAGGCTCGCGGAGAAGCAACTTAACATAAGGTCAACAAGCCTCCTGACAAAAAGTGTTCGCAGCACTCAATCTTCAAAACACAGCCAGCTCTCTGTTTTCTTGCCTAACCCCTAGGCTAAAAAGGCTAATGAGATTCACGGACAACATATTAAATGATGGAATTCTCTGCACAGTTTAATTTCTTTCTATTAAGAACTTAAAAACTATTACCCAATAATGTATTGTATTTTCACAAAAGCTGACAGGGTCCTGCTCAACGAGTAACCACCGGCATGTGTTTGCACCTGAAGATGGAGAACTCTCTTAGCAGGTGCCTCTGGTGGTTCCTGGGTGTCCCCATGAAGCTGCTGCCGTTAGTTACAATGCACGGGTTACTTCCTTTCATCATACGGTAAAATTCATCCAAACTTACTTCAAAGACGCACAGAAGCAGGGCAGACTGGCAGAGCGTGTGAGAGGCAGCCCCGATGGGGCAAGGGCAGTTTTTGTTAAGCCACTTGTGGTCTTTCTCATGGCATATTCAATTGTACTTGTAAGGCAGGCGGCAGCATGGAAATGAGGCTACCTCCTGGGGATGAGGCACTGGGCAGCAGAGACCCCATCCAGCTGCAGGCTGTCTCCCCTCTGCAGCCTTCATTGTACCAGTCCAAAGTGCCAGGGAGTCCAGCTAACAAGAGCCTCATGTTCTTGCCAGTCTCTGTCACCAAGCATTGAATCTCCTGCCAATATCACTGCTTAATCCCTTTGCACTCAGTGTTTGCAAGGGCAGCCCATGGTCTGCTGTGGTCTTAGAACATGTATGCACATTTACACGCATGTACACCCATGGGCTTGGAAGTTGTCATGCCCATTCCAGATACCCCCAACACTGCAGACCAAGAAGTCAGAACATGACTGTCAAGACCACAAGGTACTTCCAACACCTCCACAACTCTTTGTGTTCCTAGAAATAATTAGTAACACCAGGTCCAATGTAACCCGAGCCAATGCACATAAAAGCCCCACTTCAATGTCACTGTCTGCTCTAAGAAGTGTCTACTAACACGTACACTGAGGTAGCATCACATCTTCATTAAGTCCCCAGATGTCACTTTTATGAACTCCCTGGTCTGGTATCCCAGCTCCTGTATTGTTACCCCATCCACCTGCAGGGCTAGATGAACAGCTAGTTGGGGGCCACCATGTCTGCCTCCTCCTCACAGTACCCACAGCACCCAGCCTGGTCACTCAGTAACTGCCCCCTGAATCCACATCATAAGGCAGCCTAGTTCAGAGTCCAGAGATGGCACCAAACTTGGAGATGAAGACATGGAGTCAAGGCCAGGACACTCTGTAAGCTGTGATCTTGGACAAGTCATTCTCTGAACCTTTATCTTTTTAACAGTTAAATGAAAGGTGAGACATGAGAATTGTCATAGCTTTCAACTTCCCTGACAGTATAATACAAAGTTATGGTATTTGGAGCTAATAGTGACATACTAACTTAACCTAGCCAGATAATAAGATAAAAACTTGCTTTTCAAATGAGTCAGTAGCTGGATATGGGATGAGGAGGGGGCCATGTATTTAGCAGATTTGTCTTTTACTGTTTGATCACTATACATAGGCTTTGACCTCTGCACCCAGCCACAGCCTGGTCATGTTGACCTGCATTTCCAAAATAACACCTGTCTGCTGATATATATGTGTGACATTTAAAATCAATAATTAGCAGACTTTTGTCCTCTGTAATTAAGGAGTCAGAGGTACACTGACCAACCAACCCAGTTTACAGAAAAGATCATTCAAGAAGAACAATGCAAGAGGCATTAGTTAACCACAGTTAACTATACCAGAGGTGACGCCTTGGCCTAGACATGCCAATCACAATTTTGGACCCACAAAGACAACTAATGGACCCTCTATCCCATAGGAAAATGGAGTTCTGATACTTGGAGAGAGCATTCACCTACCAAATTACACTTCTCAACACCAAAGAAAGAACTGAAAAATGTCTTTCTTAAAATATGTCCCTGCTCACAAGAGTGAAAATTTTATGTACTTATATGGTGATGCAAGTGAAGCCTTTTGATGCAAACCATATAGACAGAAAAAGCTGCATCCATGTTTTCTCAGTACGTGGATCAATGAAGTCACAAGTTCCTTTTTAAATACAGAGGAAAACACAACACCCTAACAGGGGAGGTGAAACACTCATTTTTATAAACTAGCCGTTTCAACAGCTGGAAGCTAAGGCGCAACCAAATCATGGTAGGGAAAACAAGTGCCAGCTGCAATTTTCTCTCCTTTTTTGATCCTTTTACAAATATGTGTTACATATGTTTTGACTATTTTTGAAAAGATGGAGGAAGAAAAAAAGCAACAGTAAACCCTTGGGCAGTCTGCTCTTTGGGGCTGCTTTTCAAGGGGTTTGTTTGGTATCATTCCAGCTCGTAAACCTCTTCTTTATAATCAGTTTGGAAGCAACACGAAAAGACAGGAAGTACGTCTCTGGCAACACTGCCAGTCAGTGGGAACGGCCCAGGAAAGGCACAAAAGCACTCAGCTACTCCGGAGAAGTGACCAGCCTCGTGTAGGGGACATGCACAACGCAGTCAGGAAGGAAATCAGCCAGCGGGAGCCCGCACACCTGACCCAGGCAGACAAGCAGCCAGACCAGAGCGCTCGACCTCTGTGAGTTTTCGCCATCTCTGCCTCCTTCGCTCCGGCACCCTGATGCCGGCCACCGAAAGCACCTGGCATGATGTTCTGCCCTGTGCCCACAAAGCTCTCAGTCCCCCAAGGCCTGGCAGAGCATTCCCAAGCTTTCTTACTAATGCTAACTGCAGGAAAAGTGGAGAAAACCGTTAGGCTAGCCTCAGGGTGCTGCCCTTCACAATGGTGGGTAGACTTCCCATTTGGCACAACCTAGGCTCCATGAGACTTTTCAGTGATTTTTAGAATCATAAGAGGAAAAATGAACTTGAGGCGGAAGAATATGCTTTCATAGGTAAGCGTCTGTCTTTTCACCAATGAGATTACAAAAGCCAACTGAACAACACGTTTAAAGACACCCAGAGGTTCAAGGACCTGGTTGCCAGCAAAGTCATTTTTATTTTTGACAGAGTGGATAGTGAAGAGAGAGAGACAGAGAGAAAGGTCTTCCCTTTCTGCATTCCTGAAGCCAGACCATCGCTGCGCCTGGGACTTTGAACACACATTCACCTTCCCTCAACTAAAACAGATCACTCACCAGACTCAACTCGGTGTCCACCTCTTACCTGGCACCTCTCTGGCTGCTCCAAATGCTAACACGTCTTTCTCCACTGCTGACAATTCTCCAGCAATTACAGAACACACAATAGCCTCACGCTTAACAAATTCTTGCTTCTTACTATATAATTCACACTTCTTCATCCTATAAAATAGAAAACATGGCCAGTGCTGCAGCTCAATAGGCTAATCCCCCGCCTGTGGCGCTGACACACCGGGTTCTAGTCCTGGTTGGGACGCCGGATTCTGTCCCGGTTGTTCCTCTTCCAGTCCAGCTCTCTGCTGTGGCCCGGGAAGGCAGTGGAGGATGGCCCAAGTGCTTGGGCCCTGCACCCCATGGGAGACCAGGAGAAGCACCTGGCTCCTGGCTTCAGATCAGTGTGGTGCGCCAGCCGCAGCGGCCATTGAGGGTAAACCAACAGAAAAGGAAGACCTTTCTCTCTCTCTCTCTATCCACTCTGTCAAAAATAAAAATAAAAAACAGAAAACTTCCCACTGCTAAGAGACCTGAAAGGCCCATCGCTGCCCACAGGTTAAAGTGTGCATGTTTCAGCCTTACGTTCCAACCATCAGTAAGTAGACTCCTATTGACATTCCTCATACTCCACATCCTGCATCCCTCCTCACATCCTATCCCAGCTGATCCTGAGTCACAGTCATCCAGACACTCCCCATTTCCCAAATAGGCCACCTCCAGGCCTTTGCCAAAGCTGTTCTTTCATCCTGAGACATCTTCCATCTGCTGGTTCATTCTTCAAATGTCCACAACACCCAGGACTGGGCCAGGACAAAGCCAGGAGCCAAGAGCTCCATCCTTGTCTTCCACATGGAGTACTTGGGCCATCATCCACTGCATTCCCGAGCCCATTTGCAGGAAGCTGGAGTCAGCATGTGAATATGGGATGATGGCACTGCAAGCAGCGGCTTAACCTTCTGCACCATGGCACTGGCCCCATGGGCTCTCGTATCTTATCTGAACACTCTGAGCATCTTTTGTAGCATGCAACAGAGCCAGACTTCTATCAAAGGAATTTGTAGACTTTTAAAGACACCTGACTTGAAGTCTCCCCAGAAACAGATGACAAAGCAGGGGGTCAAGTGAAAAATTTTCAGGAGAGTGACCTGAGGAGTGGGGAGGGAGGCTGGGCAGGGAGACAGTGAGTAATGGTGTATGATGCATTACCAAGCAAGTTGGCGCTGTGGGCAGCTGGGGCTCACTGTGGCTGGAGAACAACAGAAGACAGAAAGGAAATATGCCTGAAATATTCTCACGTAAGAAGATAATGTATTGATCCACCCACTCTGATCAGTTGCATACAGGTGCAGCTGCTCCCAAGTCATTCATTCCATGGCCCTGATAACCTCTCTTGCCACAGACAGTGGAGCTCCCGGAGAGCTCCCAAGCAAAGGTGTAGGTGCTGGTGGCTGACGATGGGGCAATGTGTACAGAAATGGCCATGGTGAAGGAAAATCGTGGTCACCAGCAGCTTCTATTACTAATAGCATTGATTTCTCCAGCAGGATCCTAGGCATGAAGTGGGCACTCATAAGTCACTTACGAAAGGAAATAATGTTTAAGCTCTTTGGAAGCTGGGACCATGCTTTCTTTTCTGACCTGCCACAGTGGGTAGCCTCACAATAAGGAATCAACTTACGCAAATGAGCAACAGGAAGTGGTGTGACTTACCCCCTCCTCCCAAATGAGATCGAGACACACGTGTGAAATTCCCATATTAATGACCTGTTTGCCTTCTCATCCATGCTGTCTCATTCACACAGCATCACAGCCCAGCCCTGCTCTTGTGAAGCTGACCAATGAGGACAATGACAAAGACATGAGGAGTTAAACCTCTTGAGCAAACGTACCTGTACCCACCAAAACAGCCTGGGAGCACCATAGGACTCTGGGGATTTCCATGAATTTCCAGCTTTCCTGCAGTCTTGGCCTTCTCATTCTCCCAGGTGGTACTGTCAGGACCCATGAATTGGGTGGATGGAGAATTCAAGGGGTCATCAAAAAGTTCATGGGAAATAACTTATAAAAACATTATACATGGATTTCAAATTTTTGGACCCAAAACACTAATCATAAAAAAAGCAAAGAAAAGAAATCACATTATCTCCTAATTCTATTATCCATGAACTTCTTGATGTACCCTTTTTTTTTTTTTAACACAGCCACTATATATTTATTTTTAAAAAACCTTTTATTTAATAAATATAAATTTCGAAAGTACAACTTTTGGATTATAGTGGTTTTTCCCTCCATAACCTCCCTCCCACCCACAGCCATCTATCTCCCATTCCCTCTCCTATCCCATTCTTCATCAAGATTCATTTTCTTTTTTTTATTTTATTTTATTTTATTTTTTTTGACAGGCAGAGTGGACAGTGAGAGAGAGAGACAGAGAGAAAGGTCTTCGTTTGCCATTGGTTCACCCTCCAATGGCTGCCACGGCCAGCGCGCTGCGGCCAGCACACTGCGCTGATCCGAAGGCAGGAGCCAGGTGCTTCTCCTGGTCTTGGGTGCAGGGCCCAAGCACTTGGGCCATCCTCCACTGCACTCCCGGGCCATAGCAGAGAGCTGGCCTGGAAAAGGGGCAACCGGGACAGAATCCGGCACCCCGACCGGGACTAGAAACTGGTGTGCCGGCACCACAAGGTGGAGGATTAGCCTGTTGAATCTTGCTGGTGCCATGGCTCATTTTCAATTATTTTTATATACAGAAGATCAACTTAGTATATATTAAGAAAAGATTTCAATAGTTTGCACCAACACAGAAACACAAAGTGTAAAGTACTGTTTGAGTACTAGTTTTTCCATTAATTTGTATAGTACAACACATTAAGAACAGAGATCCGACATGGGGAGTACATGCACAGCGACTCCCGTTGTTGATTTAACAACTGACACTCTTATTTATGACATCAGTAATCACCTGAGGTTCTTGTCATGAGCTGTCAAGGCTATGGAAGCTTCTTGAGTTCACCAACTCCGACCATATTATACAAGACCATAGTCAAAGTGGAATTTCTTGCCTCCCTTCAGAGAAAGGTATCTCCTTCTTTGATGGCCTGTTCTTTCTGCTGGGATCCCACTCACAGAGATCTTTCATTTAGGTTTTTTTTGTGTGTTTTTTTTTTTTGTTTGTTTTTTTGCCACAGTGTCTTGGCTTTCCCTGCCTGAGAAACTCTCATGGGCTTTTTAGCCAGATCCAAATGCCTTAAAGGCTGATTCTGAGGCCCGAGTGCTATTTATGGCATCTGTCATTCTATGAGTCTGCTGTGTATCCCACTTCCCATGTTGGATCATTCTCTCCTTTTTAATTCTACCAGTTATTATTAGCAGACACTAGTCTTGTTTATGTGGTCCCTCTGACACTTAATCCTATCGTTATGATCAATTATGAACTTGAACTGATCACTTCGATGTAAGATGGCATTGGTTTGATGTACCCTTGGGTACTAAGGGCCTTCAGTGGCCCCCATACCTTCCTTGCAGCTCCCTTGTGATCCTATCATGTCACATGAGGTACACTGAGAAACAAGCTTGGGGCCCAGCCTATACTATACATAGCCAAAAACTCCAGCAAAGAAAAATAATGTAAGCCCAGGCAACTCAAAGACAAGCCAGCTTTTCTTGCCAATTTCCGAGCAGAACAGATGTTTCTGCATCTCCAAGGTATCCACCCTCCTAGGACACGAGACATAGGTCACCCGTCAGTCATTCATCTTGATGATGAGTTGCAGAGGCCAGCACACAGTCAAGATTAATGCACGTTGTTTCCAAGAAATGCTGTCTAATGGCAAGGATATGCCGGGGCTGATTACTCATGCCAGATCTCTCCAGCCAACACAACCAAGTGAGCCTCAGCACTCAACCAGGACAGGAAAAGCCTGCAATCGGTCTCACTCCAAGCAAGGTGCAGAGTAACCCATGGACAACAAATGAGTTCTACCCTGCAGGGCAGAAGGAGCCCATGGCTGAGACTGATAAGGGCCTGTTGGGGAGACCAGGGATTTGCAGGCTTGATCCAGCTCTGAAATCCCTCCAGTCCCATGGTTAAAAGAGTGCAGGAACCATACACACACAGGAGGCCCAGCTTCTGCTTGGGGCTCTGCTCCCTGAAATCAACATCCTGAGGCAGTCACATCTCTTCACCAGGCCTGAATTTCCCTTTGTAGAACATGAGAGGATAACTCTCAGTTCCCCGCACTTCCAGCTTTAACGTGGCATGCATTTGTAACAATCTTCACAGCAGAGTGTACGACATCAAATTCCGTTCCTGGGGTGACTGCAGCATAGGAGACGATAGCATTTAAACCTTCCAAAAAGTTAAGAATGTCACTATCGTGTTTTCTCCTGGATAAGGCAAAGCAACCTCTTATAATTTCCCCCCAGCTGTCTTTGGAGCTACAGTAATGCAAAAGACTTGTTCCAGTGTAACACTGGCTTTATACTTTTAACTAGAAAAATAAAGTCGCAAAGGAGTAACAGAGAACTTGAACCCAGCTCTTCAAGAGGAACTTGATTTTACTTCACTGATACGAAAGCCACAGAGGAATACTTTCACCACCAGAGGGCTTTCCATGCTGACAAAACACATTAATAAGACATCAGGTGGTGAAATTAAACAACAAAAAGTGCCAAGTTTCATTGTGCAGGTCTAGAAAGGACTGAGAGCTGAATTAAAAGCAATAATGAGGGGACAGCCTTGGTGGCACATGAGGTTAAGCCACCACTTGCAATGCCTGCATCCCATATTGGAGTTCAAGTTCATGTCCTGGCTATTCTACTTCCGATCCAGTTCCCTGCTAATGCACCTGGGAAAAAAGTGGAAGATGACCCATGTGCTTGGTCCCTTGCTATGCATGTGGGAGACCAGGATGGAGTTCTGGGTTCCCGGATTCGGCCTGCCCCAACCCAAGAAGTTGTGGTCACACTGGGTGTGAACCATTTTGGATGGATGATTTCTCTTTGTCTCTCTCTTCCTTCTTCCCTCCCTCAGTCACTCTGATTTGAACCAAATACATCTTTTCAAAAATGAAATTGCAAATGAACAGAAACTATTTATTGGTCTAGATTATGATGCACTTCTCTACAAGCATGGTAAGGAAATATTCTGATCTCCCCAAAGTTTCAGGAAACCCTCACAATAATGTGACTGCTGGGGCAGGCATTGTGACTCAGCTGGTTAAGCCACTGCTTTGGATGCTCACATCCCATTTTCTAAATAAGCTTTACTTATTTATTTATTTGAAAATCGGAGAGCAGGAGAAGGGAGAGAGGGAGAGAGGGAGAGGAAGAGTGAGGGAGAGGGAGAGAGAGAAATCTTGCATCTGCTGGCTCACTCGCTGGGGCTGGGCCAGGCCGAAGACAGGAGCCAGGAGCAGGGTGCAAGGGGCCCAAGGACTTAGGCCATTTTCCACTGCTTTCCCAGGCACATTTAGCAGGGTGCTAGATCAGAGCAGTGAGGACTGCTGGTGCCCATATGGGATGCTGGCACTGCTGTGCCACAGTGTCAACCCTTCACATCCCATATTGAAGTGCTGGTTCCAGTCTTAGCTACTCAGCTACTGCGCCAACTTCCTTCTAATGTATCCAGGTGATTGCTCAACTATTCGGGTCCCTGCCACCCACCTGGGAGACCCAGATGGAATTCCAGGTTTCTGGCTTCAAGTTATCCCACAGTTGGCTATTGTAGACACTTAGGGAGTGAACCAGCAAATGGAACATAAATTCATTTCTATTTCTCTCCCTCCCTCCCTCCCTCCCTCCATCTCATTATGCTTTTCAAGCACATGAAAATAAACATTAAAAAAAAAGTGACTGGGTGTGTAGAGCCAAGAGGACAAGAGGAAGTCACAAAGTAACCATGAGAAGGTTTCATGCTGTTATGGAGTTATCATTCCCCAATGGCAAAGTCCTTCCTTGCATCCCTCTGCTTATTCATTCAGAACGTAGACACACTCACAAATTGAACAGGGAGTCTTTTATCCTGCAGGTAAGGGACAGCCAATGCTGCTGAACAGTCCACACATGGCAGGTTTATGACAATCTTTGTGTATATTACCCTTCATTCTCCTAACAATCTTGGCAGGTAGAGACTGTTATCATCTCTGTTTTACAAATGAAGAAAGTGGGACAAAAAAGCTCAAGGAACTCACCCAAGGTCAAACAGTTACTAATTGTCAAAGTAAAAAAAAGTCCTAGAATTAACCGTCCTTTGAAGTCTCAAAAAACTTCCACAAATAGCAGATAAGCATTCTATGAAAAAAGAGCCACAGGGGGAGGCGGTGCTATGGTGTAGCAGGCTAAGCCTCTGGCCTGTGGTGCTAACATCCCATATGGGCACTAGTTTATGTTCTAGCTGCTCCTCTTCCAATCCAGCTCTCTGCATATGGCCTGAGAAATCAGTGAAGGATGGCCCAAGTGCTTGGTCTCCTGTATCTGCACGGGAGACCCGGAAGAAGCTACTGACTCCTAGCTTTGGATCAGCTCAGCTCCGGCTGTTGTGGTCATTTGAGGAGTGAAACAGTGGATGGAAGACCTTTCATTCTGTCTCTCCCTCTCTCTATCTGTAACTTTCTCAAATAAATAAAAAAGAAATCATAAAAAAGCCACCGGGTCCCACATCCTGTAGGAAGACTGAACAGCTCAGTGAAAGATCAGCCATCTCTGGGCCTGAGTCCCTGTCTGTGTTCTCTGAGTTGGAACCACAGCACCCAGGGATGCAGAGGGTTCACGGGAAAGCTCTAGGAGCCCGGATGCTCCCTTTCCTACTCCAGACTCTTCCAATCTTCTCTTTGTCACTTGATGAAGATGACATTCCACATATGATATCTTTGGGAATAGAAGGCTCTGCTTACATAAAAGTTTAAATCTGTTATTTCACTACAGATTTCAGAAAAACAATTCCCTCATTGGGTTCTCTTCTCTTAAATACCTTTAACAGCACTTACTGCATCAGGGTGAAATACCTGGGCTAGGTGTTTGGCCTAGCAGTTAGGATGCATGTCTCCCACACTGGAGCCCCTGAGTTCAGAAATTCCTGGCTTTGGCTCCAGAATCTGGCTTCCTGCATTAGACACCCTGGAAGGAGTGGCGATAGCTCAAGTAATTGGGTTCCTACCACCTACATGGGAGACCTGGATTGTGTTCCAGCCCACTGGTATTATCTGCCAGGCCATAACAGACATTTGGAAAGTGAACCAGCAGATTGGAGCCCCCCCTCAAAAGAATAAATAAAATATAAAAATATATTTTTTCATTTGGGTATCTCCCTTAGAATATGGTGGTACCCCCTTGAAGTCAGGAATGGTACCCTTACATGCTCAAGATCTGGCCCAGATGAAATATTCAACATTTGTAGAATGAATGAGGAAAAAAAGTACTAATTAC
The DNA here is from genome assembly GCF_033115175.1 of Lepus europaeus. Lineage (NCBI taxonomy): Eukaryota > Metazoa > Chordata > Mammalia > Lagomorpha > Leporidae > Lepus > Lepus europaeus. Next base: position 65,024,308 of record NC_084843.1, on the reverse strand, counting down.
GGTAGTGCTAGCTGCTGAGATGAGGCCTGAAATTTTAGGGACTTAATACAATAGATGTTAACTTCATGCTTAGGCAAAGTCCAATCAGACACTCAGCAGGTAGCCTTCCACACAGCAATTCAGGGACCCAGGATCCTTTACTCTGTGGCTCTGTTGTCCTCTATACCTCAGAGTCTTTCGCCTATGTCAGGTGGGGAAGGAGAACTTGTGGAGTCTGTGGCCAGGAGAGCCCCACAGTCCCACCCGGACACAGACAGAAGTGGAGGCTTCAAAGTGCCATCCCAGCAACCACACTCTGCTCCGCGGTGAGAGGAGAACTCGGATGCACAGCCAGCTATTCTGCCATTACCACCTCCAGAGAAAGCACAGCCTGAAAACAAGACCCAACACCTAACGGGATGGCTCACCGACCAATAAAACCTGACAAGAATCCCTAACCTCTTCCCGCTTGAAAATGCACAGATACACATGTACTGTGATACAGATTCAAACTGTGAATTTATTAGAAGGAATTTTCACTGCATTTTATCATTGCACACAAGACTGCCAACTTTCCGATATACAAATAGCTGGAAGCTAAAATACAGGACAGCACAGAGTCCACATTCTCACCAGTTACCAAACATAGGTTCCATCCTACAAAAGGGTGCTGGTGGATCGGAAACAAAAATGGAAACCAGCCCCTCACTTGTAAAGGCCTCGTGGTGCATAGGAGCGTGCAGGGAAGCCTGCAGCGCTGAGTCTGGCCACTGCTGGTATCCTCACTGTTAACTTTGAACAAATCAGTCACCTCCCTATGCCTCAATTTCTGTCACTGGTCACAAAGGAAAGACAACACCTGCCTTTCACAGTATCCCAGGTAAAGTATGAGTCTCGAGCAGCACCAGCGATGGGAACTCTGTGAAGGGCATGGCACTGTTACTTAACTGTTTGCCGGCTGGACGGTGCTTCCACTGAGCCCTGTGCTGCCGCCTGCACCACCCACAAGAGGCAGGCTCACCTCCACCGCTCAGGGCACTGTGTCCCCATGAGCAAATCCCTTCACCTCTCGCCACCTCCACACCCTCAACCCTTGAGAGGTCCAAGGTAAAATGCTGGCCCTTGCTCCTTTGAGGGTCCATCTTCTGCGGTTCAAGTTCTGGTGGTCAAGTTTGACCCAATCAAGGATGATGAAAACGAGACTGTGACGAACCTGCCCTCCCCAGGCTATATTCTCAACAATGTGACCAGGTGAGAGGTGTGGGTGCTCACGGCAGCTCCGGGCCAATGTCCCTGCAAAGGAGCAGCAGAGTACCACACAATCACTCTTTAATGTCAGCCATAACCTTCATAAATGGGTCTGTAATGAGAAACCCTTGTTTGTCACAGGGAAGGTATGATTGATGCGGCTTATGAGTGAAATGAAACCACAGTGACCATTTCAATAACATGAACAGCTGCCAAATATTCATTTAGCAGAATGAGTTTAGAAAACTTTGAGCAGATTGCTTTCACAAGGCTGCCTTCAACAAAAGGAAACATAATTAACGAGCTAATATCAGCATGTGTCTGGCTAAGCTAATGAATATCAAATTACACAGAAACCTGTATAAATCATCATTACCCTGAATTTTAATTGAACTTGCAATTAAACATGACAAATTTTATATACACTAAACCTTTAATTTATACTTTCAAATAAGGAATAATTTATCATTTTTAGTATTTCATAGTTAATTTCCCAATATGTGCACTTCTAATTAACAAGGACAGACAGGCGTTTAAAACACACACACACACACACACTCTCTCTCTCCCCGCTATGGATCTGTTCATAACATAACCCACCCCCCCCCTTTTATATACATCATAAACTCCTCTGTTCAGGAGTGTGAATGTCAATACGAATTTAAGGCAAGAGTTTTACGGCTTCGGAGATTCAGAGAAAACAGCTTTCCCCTTGTGCTCCTATCTCCCTCCTGGAAAAAGAGGGATGAAGTGGGCCAGAAGATGTGGAAGCACACTGGTGCAGGCATCTCAACGACCTGCTCAACCCCGCACTCCCAATGGGCGCTGCATTCTGAGCGCAGGGGCTCCCCGGCTGGAGGAGGACGGCCTCCGCCTGTTTCCAGGAGGCCCCACATTAGAAATAAGCTGCCTGGCTCTGGCGTCACCGCCAGATCTGTTTGCTTTACCTGGGCAGCCAGTAATGAGCACGCTCCTTGGATGGATTTGTATTTTATGATTATAATTACGCCACCATTATAAACATACCTCGAGCAACCTCAGCATAAAAGGCAGGGAATGCTATTAAAACATACATATAAACACACGGAGAAACAAGACAGGATTGTAAAAGGCCTGCAACAGAAACTAATTGGGTTTGCTTTTTTTCCGTTAATCCCAGCCTATTAATATGGTAAGTGGTGTGGGTGGGGGAGCTGCATCCGGGCATCCTGGACGCCATGGTTCTCTACCTGGTTAGGCCTCTCGTTGGCTGTGCGACCTCAAGCAAGAGGCTCACTTCTCTGTGCCTTAGTGATCCCCAGGAAAAACATGAGGATAACGGAGATCACTGGGCTTGCTTTAAATGTGTAAAAATTGCTTGAAAAGAGACGACACCTTAAAATGTGATAGCATGCTCATCTTCTAGTTCTGATAGAGAAGACAGATTCAACCAGCACACAACAGCACAGGAGACAAACACACACATCGCATTTTTTAACGTGATGCTCACATAAAATATGAACAACTTATTCCTATTATCTCTTTGGATATATGAAGGATAGACAGATGCTATTATGATCATCTGCAAGAGGACAAAATGAGGCACACAGAGTGCTGCCCCATGGCAGGCATGGAGCCGGGGTTAAGCCTGGACTTGGAACACCGGGGAAGTTTTCCCAGTCTGCCACGCTGCCTTCTTCCTCCTGCACTCAGGAAGAAGACGAGGAACATAGGCCCAGCCTTCACAGAGCTCATGGGAAAATGGAATGGAAAGAGAAGTCAACTTTGCGGTGAAAAATTATGGAAGCCACACACAGGTTTTTCATAGCCACATTTCCATGAACTTTTTGAAATCTATGTTAGATATGAATTCCAAAAATTCACCATAAATAACCTTAACTTTTCATTCCATTTTTCCACATACTTTTTGGAGTACCCTTGTACAATGAACTCACGGGAGCTTCTGGCTGGGAGAGCCTCATGGACAACACAGTGCTCATCACTCCCACCCGTAACCTGGTAGACTACCGGGTTCAACGTCACAGGCCTGTGATGTTGAGGTCAAACATACCATGTGCCAGGAGCAAACTCAAAGAAAGCATGGCACTAACAGGCCAGATATCACCTGTGTGTGGACATACATCAGCCAGGTGAAGGCAGGCAGAGGACATGCGAGACCAACAGAAGGAGGAAGGGAAAGAGTTTGGGGGCCACCCAACTTCTTTTAATGGTGACTCCAACCAATCTAGAGATGACACTGAATCCAAAAAAGGTGAGGGGGGAAGCAGTGAACGGAAGCGAGAAAGAAGAGCCTTTTGGGAATAAATTAGCTACCACTCCATGTCAGGTGCAAATTCTCATTTTGTTGTTAGAGGTCCCCAGACCAAAGGAAACCAGAGAGGCAGGAAGGAGCCGGCAAGACAACGCATTTTTCTGGAACCCTGTGGTTGCCCGTGCCCAGGAAGCTAAGGGACAAATATTTTCACACATTATCAGATAGCTGAGTAAAACAACCTCCACCAGAATTTACAACTGAAGGCTACCAGAATTTACAACTTGTGAAATTGTGCCTGTCTGTATTTTCTCATTACGCTGGATGCGGCTGCAGATAGAGTGTGCACTTTCCTTCTCCTTTCTCCCCCTCTCTCCCTCCTTCCACTGTCTCACTACTTCCTAGTTAAACCTTGTCTCAAGTTATCAACACTCTCTGGAGAGATAAGGCTCCTCTCACTTACAAGCTGTCACTAATAATCGAACTTTCAAGACTCCATCTCTAAGAGAGACTCGCCGAGCCACGCAGGTCACAGGAATTAACTGCCACCAGTCCTTGCAGAAAACTCAGCTCATCAATCTATGGCTTTCTCGTCATAATTAGAATAACGGCTTTGAAAATTTGGGCTGATGTTGCCTTGGTCTCAGGCCGCAAAGAGCGCTGATTAAAATCTTGGTGTGAAAGTTAATGATAAGTGCTGGTGGCGTTGCCGTGGAGACAGGGACAAACAATTCCCTCGCTGTGACATTTTCAATGTCCTGGAGAAGAAAAACTGTCCTCTTTAGTGTGGCAGCGTATGAAGCTTATTTATGGCTACAGGGCTCAGTGGATTGATGACTGTCGTAACATACTGTCAAATCCTTTACTGACACATTCATTTTTTTGGAGCCCCTGGTGCAGCAGAAATAAAATAAAATAATAAAAACAAAACCAGGGGGAAAATTCTCCAGCAGACCATAGACGGCCACCAATGGACCTTCCTTTCACTATCAGAACTCAGAATTAATAGACAAAAGGACTTTGAATTTCCTGGCTCCATAGCCAAGGACAAGACATAGATACAAGTGGAAACCGTTAAATAAAAAAGAACGGCATTACAGCTGCTACATCACCCTAGGGATGTTTGTTACCAAAGTAAGTGAGTTGTGAATATCCAAGATTGCTAACCATACATAAAGACTTTCTCCCTACTAATCTTAGAGGGCAATGCCTTAGAAGTCTAAGAAAGCTTTTCAAAAATTCTCCCAGCCAGAGACAAGCAAGCCCTGGGGCAGCTTGTGTCTCTAGCACATAGCAGCCCAGCCACAGTGAACACTTCCAGGTTCAATACAGTGGGATCAGTCTCCAAAATTGATGTGTTGCTTTATGATCTACTGAACATGTTCTTATTCACCATTTCCTCTGCTCTTCATCACACACTGCAAGGCCATCGTCTTCACCCCATTTCATGTATAAGGAAACTGAGCCTCGGCAAGCTTGTGCACCACCCCTCAAGTGCTACAGTAAGCAAAAGGACTGAACAAGCGACTCCCAAACTCCATCTGTAGTGGTCACAACAGCTCACAGGTCCACATTTCACACCAGTCATCTGGCCCCGCAAAGTGTGAACTGTGTTAATGTGGGGTCTGTTCAATGCTTCTGGCCCATGGGATGGTGAGGCAGCCTCCCAGCAGCAGATAAACGGACTCCCTGTGTTGGCAGCAAGTCTATAAAGGCTTCTGCAGGCTCTGGCATTTGTCTAGTGTCTTTCATTCAAGGATCCTAGTCATCATCATTATTATTGTTGTTGTTATTAATAATGATAATGAAATAAACTATGCAAATGTGGGGAATAGCTTTAGCCCTAAAACGCAGGCAGTAATGTGGCAATTTATCCAATAATGGAATCGCAAAGTGATTTTATTTGCTTTTATGGCTCCTTTCTTTCAGAGGAGCTAGGCATCAATAATGGCAATAGTAATGAAATCAACTATGCAAATGTGCAAATCGCTTTTGCCCTAATGTACCAATTTAGACAGCCAAGGAAATTCAACAGTCGGACATGCTTCTCCACTTCCATGAGCCAGGGCTCCAAAACTGACCTGTGCCCACCTATCCAGACATCACAATCAGTGTTTTAGAAACAAAACCCCGTCCATACCCATCTGGTTATGACCAAAACCTTTCCTCCACGGTGAAAATGTTAGGAAATCCCCTCAATGACCTGAACAGAAAGAGAACTGAAGGTGAGCATACCATGGACTGATTTTAACCCAATTCATTTTCCAGGCAGAAGCTCCACTGGGGCAGGCAGGAGTGGCCTGGAGCGAGAACCTACAGTAGACCCTCTCGGGCCTCGCCTTTTCATCACAGCCATGCAAGAGAACCGTGGGACTCCTGTTCTCTGCTGGATTCTGCCTTCCATCTGCATCTCATCAGGGTGCAGTCGGCACAGTTCTCTAGCAGTCAAGTGGGACCTGGGAAGGCCCAGGGAAGCGCGACAGGAGGCCATTTCCAGAAGCTACGGGGCAGCTGCAGTGCTTTCCCTCTCCCAAGCCTCATTTCTGTGCTCCTTCCTCGTCCATTACAGATGCTGCCACGATAAGGAACAAGAAAAAACACACAGAGGACAGCACGTTAGACAGACCTGTAACATCAAGGACTTTGAACTGATCTCAAGTTCCTATTTAGGAATGAGTTATAGTTTGAAAAGTCCCTGCGGTCTCTGAAGGCAGAAAGAAGCTTTGACTTACTTATCTTTTGTGTCTCCAGAACTTGGTACAGTAAGGGCCTGATACATGCTGAATAACGAAGGAGTGAACGAGTGAGCAAACATCGAGAGAGAAACTTAGACACTTCAGTGAAGGAGCTCCAGATGCGGACAATGAGAGACCCTAAAGCAAAGACTACGCATGCCCAGTGCTGCTGTTTTGCTGTTTGAGCCAAGCAACCGGAGCCGCCTCCTAGGCCAAGTGCTTGAGAGGGCCCCACTCTGGCTCCTTTCAACCTCCCCCTAGCCCTACAGGGTAAGGACATCAGAGGCCAAGGATATTTGCAAACTGGAGCCTATTTCCCAGTTAGGAGACAAGGTTACAGGTACTGAGAACCCCACACGCCCTTCTCAAACAACCCTGAGGTTCTTCTAGAGTCCCCAGGACCTCTCTCCTGGGCCACACCTCCCACCATTGTATGAGGCATGTGCCCCCACGCCCAAGAGTAAGCCACAGGGAAAGTGGGTAAAGGAAGACTGGGCAAGCTGCACATCCAGGTGTTTCAGTGTAGAAGCCTCCTCTGGGGCCACAAAGAGAAGGGAAGAGGGCATCGGGCAAGGAGGCCTCATATGGGTCCCTCCCCTGAGTCCCTGTCCCCGTGGATGGGGTCTTCAAGCCCACTCTACACTTTAGCTCAATTTGTCTGCTGTTGGTTTAGGTTAAAAACCAAGGGCTGGTGAGGGCCACCTGAGGTATGAGATAACACATTTCCATTCTCACTCTTTGGCTGGTTGATGATTTCGAGAGAGAAAAAATGGAATACAGTGGGGGAAAACAAAACAAAACAAAAAACCTTGGTTCTAAACAGATTGTCAATATTTAAATAAATAAATAGAAGGAAACTCCAGCCGTCAGTTCTAATTAATTCATGGCAATCAGCTTCTCTTGTTGTATTAGTTACCATTACAGCAACACTCTTGAGCAAATACCAGAAGCTTTCATTAGAATCATTAACATAATTTGATAACTGATGGTGTTTGATTTCTGACTTTTGCACTTTGACTTGAAGCTGGGTGGAAGATGTAATTTCATTGATTGTCTGGGACTTTTTCTCTCTCCCCCATGAACACATCAGATGACATTTCTTTGTTAACTGTAATTAATGTTCACATTTGTCACAAGTTATATTATTTGGAAAAGCAGTCGTGATGATAAAAGATGCGACAAAGACACACACATGTCTTCTTATCCAGAATGGCTTTATCCTCATTTAAGTTTGGGGGGGAAAATAAATGAAATAAGTCAACCATGTATTTGTTTTCACAGTCAGGATGGATTGTTTAAAGTGATGCCTCCTAGAGAAACCAATGCAATTAGCTTTCTTAAAAAAAAAAATGTCATTAAGACATGCGTGAAGTTTTTAAAAAGACAAAGAAATCCAAATACAGGTTGAACAAGCCAGGCTGTTAATCTGCTCAACTCCAGTGGTGGTAGGTGCTGGATCTCAGAGGCTGCTAGGCTTCAACATAATTCACACAAGTAGAGAAAGTCTCTCTCTTCCACCTCTCCTCTCTCTTTCTCATTATCTTGAATTTTTTGCTACTGACAGGAGAGATGGAAAGATACCTAGGCTGGCACTAAGTAGAGAATCAAGTCAATATTCCTGGCCCAAGAATGCCTTTTTGGCTTAGATGTCTGTACCAGGTACAAAGGTAACTCTGGACAGACACAAGTGTCAAGTGGACTCCTTCTTATTCAGCAATGACAGGACAAACTCAAGGTCTTAAGTACTTACCAGGCCTTTAAGATCTACATGGTATAAGGCAGGCAGGCAACACTGCTATTTATTTAAGAAGATTGAGTGAGGTTGTGGAGGGAGAACATGCAAATTAAGATTTAGAGTCAGAGTAGAATTACAGGGATGAACACTCAGCCTGAAAGACACATCCCTTGTGGGTACAAGAAGAGCCACCTATATGCACAGACCACTCTGCGGTATATTGCACCAGTAGTCTACACTCTGTAGACACAGCTGAAAGTTACCCAAGTCAATCTCTTCTCTTGTGTGCCCTTGCCTTCCCCTCCCCCAGTGTAGTCTCAAAGGGGTTTCCTCTACCATGTACTAATGGTCTGCAATTTATTTTAAAGAGGCTATTTTGATCCTCAAGAAGTACTTAGGGGAGCAGGGAACCATAAACACCTCCTTTTTAAAAAATTTGTTTCCTTTTTCCCAGCCTGTAATTTAACTCTGACTGGCACCATTCAAATCAAGTGTTCCGAGCACAGACTCCCATCAAGTCAACTCCAACTTGGAGCACATTTTTACGACCAAGTTAAAAATCCCTTAAAACAAGGTTTTCGGAGGGAAATATTTGACAGACTTAACTCTTGTGGTGCAAATATGCCACGATGACATAGCAATTAGTTATTCAAAATACACACAGGGATTACAAGCTTTTTCAAGTTGTTTCATAAATATGTCCCCTTGTGGTATACAATCAGTAATTATACCATTCTTACTCAACTGTAAACTTCCTGGGTATGATTTATATCTCATTGAAATCAACACAAAAGTATTTGTTTCCTCAAAGGAAGAGTCCCAGCTCTAATCTCCACAGCTCACACACATCAAAGCTAGAGAACTACTGTTCTGCCTCACCAATGTAAATAAAATCACACACAAATATTTACCCAAATTAATAGACAGAAGCCTGTCATGAAACATTGATCTCCCGGGCCTGATGTGGAGTTACACAGTGCTCCCCTAAGAACATTCCAGAAAGGGAGTGAAGTCAGCCGGAGAGGAAGATGATTCTCCTGGACTCTGTTCTTACCCCTGCAGAATTCATTCTTGAGGCTATCACAGTCCTGAGGTGATTCAGCACCAAAACCATAGTTGGGTGTTTCATCTATCCCTTCTCCATCCCCAAACCCAAGAAGCTGAAGTAGTTGGTCACTGTATCTGTCTCAATGCGTGCCTTCTCCATGAGATGATAAACTTCTTCATGGATAGAAGACCCTGGTGTTCGTCCTGGGCTCTGCACCCCGGCCCCCGACGCAATTGCTGGGGGCCAGGTAGTCACATGGCCCAACTACCGATGTCACCCCCATCCTAATAGGATTCCCTGCCCGCCCCCCACCCCCCGGCAAAGTTCTAAAAGGACCTGTTTCTAAACACATGTCTCTCTCTGTCTCTGTCTCTCTCTCTCATACTCTACTTCTGCCTCTCTTCTTCACCTCTTCCCTCCAGTCTGTCGGGTTTCCCCCAATGAACTCTTTCCCTTACTCTGGTGTTTGGGCCATGTGGCTGCCTGGCTTCCAGAGATGGCGGGGCGGGGGGCAGGGTGGGGCTGGAGCCTGGGATGGTTTTGGGGTGTAGATCGCACCATAGATAAGACTACGCCCCTTCCCTCCAGTCTCTCCAGTCTGTTGGGTTTCCCCCAATAAACTCTTTCTCTTTAAAAAAAAATAAGACGACCCTGGTGCTACATCTAGTAAGAAATGTTTGCTGAAGACCATGAACCAAGTTTAGCAGAAGTATCTCCTCAGCCAAAACAGGAACCAATCTTTTTGAGAAGTTTGGAGCTCATAAAGAGAGATGAAGGAAGACATACATACACACACACACACACACACACAGAGAGAGAGAGAGAGAGAGAGAGAGAGAGAATCTTCTATCCACTGAGTTACTTCCCAAAAGCCCACAAAAGCCAGGGCTGAGACAGGATGAAACCAGGAGATCAGAACTCAATCTGAGTAGCAGGAACCCAACCTCTTAAGATGTCACCTGCTGCATCCCAGGGTACACACTACTAAGAAGTTAAAATCGGGAGCAGAGCCTGGATTCAAACTCAGGCACTCCGACATGCAATGTAGACATCCCAAGTGGTGTCTTGAACACTGCAACAAATGCTCAGTCCTATGGGGGCATTTCTGATATGTCAATATCTTCCAATATATTTTCAAATGTGGCCCCTTACATTGACCAAAATTCACACCATAAGACTGGTACTTCAAGGTTAAGACTCTACACAAAGAAACTTCTATTTAAGCTAAAAATGTGAACAGACTAAGCCCATACATAAACCATATCCTGAAGTTATCTATGAATTATTCCATAATTTGGAATGTTTTTTCCCAGAGGACATGTTCAAGCTTCATTAAGAATCATAAAGTCTTTTCTCTTAGAGTTTTCATATTTGAGACAATTTTTTAAAAATTAGAATTATTTTTTTAAACTAATTTTTCTTAATTTGAGAAAATTCAACCCTCAACTTTTTTTCTTTCTTTGGAGTATTCTTCATTACTGTGGTCTTAGAGTGGGCAGTACTCATCTCCAAGGCCCAGGAGAAGCCAGAGCATCCAGATATCCCCTCTCCCTGTCACTCAAATCAACAGCAAGTCTCTAGGCTCAGTTTTTCCCATTTTCCCACCAAAACTTGGTATGGGGAACAAGTGAAGCAAAGACAGAGATCTGCCGAGAAATCATTTGTGATGGAGCCATGGCAAGCACCAGGGCACAAAGTTGCCTCATGTCTAGCACCTTCCAGACCTGCATTAATTAATCTCTTCCCCTTCCCCTTCCTTGGCTCCTACAACTGCCAGTCAATCACGAAGAACTCTTAATTCCATTTCAATGGATTCCATTTCTTTTGTATGTAGAGAGCAAGAAGATATTTCTTGGTTTGCAACTAAGAGTCTTCAGTGGCATGTTCATGGACTGAGATTGAGTGGAATATGTTTGCCCTGAAAAATAGCAGGAGGTAATGCACTCGCAAAACTAGTTCACAAACAGCATAAATCCCACAAACCAAGAAGAGATTTCATTTTTCTTTATATGACTGCTCAGAAATAGACCATTCTAAATAGGAGTAGATGGCCTAACTTTAAAAATCCATTGTTTTGCCCCAAATGACCTATGCAACCACTGACAAATTTCTTAATCATTTTAGCCTCAATTCCTCCAGCCATAAAATAAAAGGACTGATGAGCTGATTGCCAAAGGCCTTTAAAGCTAAGCCATATTCTAAGTCTAATGTTTGGGAAACTGAGAAGCAAACACTTTAGGACTAGGAGGCAGGCCCTTTGCTACTACTCAGAGACTGCTAAGCACCCCTAATCTCCTACCCTAACCATCCCTCAAATGTCAGAAGAACAAGTGCTGGCATTATGTTCCCCACTTCCTTGAGGTCACTGACCCTAGACTATGATCTTGATTGGAAAACGAAAGGCAAGAACCCTGTAATGTTAAAGGCCTAATTAACTCTGTCATTAAATCAAACTCTCCAACTTAACCTTTGGTTCTAGGGAAAGAAATGTTGATAGAAAATTCTGCTACTCATTGGAGAGCTATTATCCATTGTAAGAGGCATATTTAAACTTATTATTACCCCAAACACATAGCTAGATCCTCGTATTATATATGGTAAGCGAACAGCCATGGTTCAGGGTAGGATTGGGTATCTGCTAATGTTGAATACATTTCAGCTTTCCTACGGTAAGACCTTAATTTCAGAGATTTATAACCAGTGTAAATCTGGCCTGAACAGAAGCCTGACACAAAATTACTTTGCCCAATAGCAATTTTTTAAAGTTTTGGACTAAGTGCCTTTTATTCAACTTTACAACCAAAAAAAAAAAAAATGAAACAAAGCAAAGCACCGTAAGATCTACCTTTAGGCTAGAAACATTCTCTCTCTCTCTCTCTCTCTCTCTCACACACACACACACACACACTCATGTTCCCAGTTAGCACTGGGTCCATGCCTGCACAGGTTCCCATAGGGGATGGGAGGGTTGCATAAATATTCAGTGAGAAGACTGACGACAGAAGCCTAGAGCCCAGCATGACTCCTGCAACCAATGGACTGGGCCGTTACTGTGGAATCATCACCCATCCAGGAGGCATAGTGGCCTTGCTCAGTGAGCCTATGTGTGGAGGCAGCAGAGACTACTCATCTAGGCACATTCTCAACAGCTGAATAAGATTTTGCAGGGGTACACACCAAGGACACATAGAAAATGTAAACATACCTTAGGAGGAGGCAGTGAGGAGAGAAGTCATAATTAAAAGAAAAACTTAACTTGTAGATCATCAATGAACCTAGTGGGCAGATTACCTGCCATTTTAAGTGCTTTATTAATAAAAAAATACATAATCATCATGATAAATCCACAAGGTAGGTTATGCTTTTGGTTAAGTAAATTATTCCAAGTCATACAGATATCAGATGATGGAGCCATAATTGGAATTCTGGAATCTCTCAAGTTTCTGCTACACCCATCCAAAGTAGACATCTCAAGATCCCACTCCAACATTCTCAAATTGTCGTAATCCGCAGAATCCTAACAGTAACAATAACTGGTACTGGTGAAATGTGTAGTATGTCACGGACTTGACTCCACTTTCTATCCCTGAGCTCCATATTCACAACATTCTTAAGAGGGTTATGATTTCAGCATCCTTAATCTAAGGAAGAGAAAACAGAGACGCACGTGTTGTATGAACTGCCCTAGGTCAGAGACTAATGAGAGGAGGCCTGGAACACAAACCCGTATCTGGATGACTCAAAAAACAATGCTCCCTCTAGTTCCCAGTACTCACATCTCACACAATGTCCTTGTTTCTTAGTAGAGTACATTCAGGGCCAACTTGCTAGCCATGTCCTTTCCTTGTCCTCTGTGCTGTTCTGAGCACAGATGCACTATTTTGGAAAGGTTGTCTGCTTTCCCTCATGAGATATCCTAAACCTTACTTTATTTTCAATGCCAAACACTGTTCCCCAGTGACTCTCCTAAGTTATGCCCATATCATGCCACACCTGAAGTTTATTCTTCATATTATGGATATCAGTTTCTATTACCACCTATCACTACCAAAATCTACGAGTTAAAGAGCCTATTTTTTAAAAAATTTTTAACTTTTTGCCAGGCAGAGTTAGACAGTGAGAGTGAGAGTGAGTGAGAGAGAGAGAGAGAGAGAGAGAGAGAGAGAGAGAGAGAGATGGACAGTGAGAGACAGAGAGAAAGGTCTTCCTTCCACTAGTTCACTCCCCAAATGGCCGCTATGGCTGGTGCTACACCAATCGAAGCCATGAGCCGGGTACTTCCTCCTGGTCTCCCATATGGGTGCAGGGGCCCAAGCACTTGGGCCATCTTCCACTGCCCTCCTGGGCCACAGCAGAGAGCTGGACTGGAAGAGAAGCAACCTGGACTAGTACCTGGCACCCCAACTGGGACTAGAACCCGGGGTGCCAGCGCCGCAGGTGGAAGATTAGCTAATTGAGCCACGGTGACAGCCAAGTCTATGTTAAAGTGTCTAAAAACTCAGGGGTCAGGCATTAGGCCCAGTAGTTAACATGCTGGTTAAGACACTCATATCCCACATCTAGCTGATGTGTTCAAATCCTAGCTCCATTCCCAATTCCACCTTCCTGCTTATGGGCACCCTGGGAGGCAGCAAATGGCCTCTCAAGTAATTGGATCTGTGTCACTTATGTGGTAGACCCAGAATGAGTTCCAAGATCCTGATTTCAGTCTGATCCAGTCCAGGCCACTTGTAGGCATTTGGGGAGGTGAATGAGTGGAGGACAGCAGCCCATCTCTTTGGACAATGGACTTCTTTGTTTCTCAGTTTTCCCATCTCTAAAATGGGCATACCAGCTTCACAGGGTGCTTGTGAAGACAACACACATAAAGGAATTAAATGAACACCTTGGCACAGAGTGAAGGCTCAGTCAACATTTCCTTTTGTTGGTTTTCAGGTTTTAAGAAACAGCTCGTCCAGCTGATCCTTGTCTCCAGACATGCTCTACTTGAATCTACCCAGCACTTGACAGACTTGTCTTCAGCCCCCACTCTCCTCATGTTGCTCCTGGCTCAAAGCTGCCCATCATCTATGAAACAAAGTCCAAACACTCACAAGTGAAAGTAAAGTCACAGAACAGATGGTGGCGACCACAGGGTCCCCCTGCAGCTTTCAGGATAAAGTTCGATCTCCTTCCAGGACTCCACATCTTTCTGCAAGCTTCCCCTTTCCCCTTGCAGTCTCTATTTTCCTTCCATACAAGTCTTCCCCTCCGGGCTGGGGAATGGCAGTCACCCCAGCAAAGAGTCTTGCAGCATCCCACATTGGGGGCCATTCTTCAATCTTGTACAGACAAGGCTCTTAATTCCTGCCTCCATCTATGTATCTAAATCCCAGAGGGGCTTACAAAGCAGTTGTTCTTAAGACTCATGGTATATCAGAATTTCCAAGCAACTTTTAAGCACACAGTTGTCCAACAACCATGTGGTGTAGCTCAGGCACCCTAGTTTTCAAAATTTCCCCTAGAGATTCTGCTGTGCACAGGGTCCACACACCCTCGTGCAACCTGGAAGCTCCATCCCTCACCTGCTCTCACATTACTACCAAGCACTGTTCTGCTATTGATGTCCCGGCCAAGTGTGTCCCATTTCCTCTACTAGACCAGAAACTTTCAGAGGGCAAGAAATAACTCTAATTTGTTTATAAATATAGTCCCACCTCCTAGACAGTCACACTTTTTTTTTTAATCTGGGATTTAGTTTTAACTCTCTGCAAGGCATAATTTCATGGCAGGTAGAGACAAATGATAACTATTTTGGTAATCTCTGCACGTCCAATAACCAATGAGAACTTAGTATCTTGGGGGCCAATTTCCAAACAGTAGCTCAGTAGCTAGTGCAAGACTGTTTACCAAATGAAGTCATCAGGAAGAAATCAGTGTACATACTGTCCAACAAGTACACTCTGCAAACATTAACATCAATTCCTGCTACATGAGCTCTATCCAGTGAACCATTCATAAGAGCCAGGAATTACAGTACTGAAAGGCATGGGCTTCCTTGAAGTACAAGGATAGGGGTTCCTCAACGTCTACCAGCCATCTCTGACATCTAACCTGACCCCAAATCTGTCCTGCACAGGACCTCTGCAGGACAGAGAGGCCTTCCCCTCTCTGTCACCCTCAGCTCTCCAAAAGGGGCTCTGAGTGGGGGCAAAGCTGCAATCTGGCCAGATGAGGTTGAGCAATGAAGAAAAGACTGAGAAATTATTTGGAAATTATTTGTGGCCCCTTAGGCCCCTGAGATGCAAACCAACCCAGGATCAGTGAGTAGGGCCATGGAATTGGTCTGCGCCCTGACTGGAATCCTCCCTCTGATGCCACAGGCAGAAATTTAAGATGAGTATGTGATACATTATCAGCGGCACTATTACCATCCTACCATAGCTGAAAGAAAGAGGCTATTAAACATAATACATAAAATAACATTTAGTAAGGAAATCTGGATAATTACTTAGTAAAAAGGACATTGAGTCAGGTTCTAAGCCATTGCCCTGAATTGGGAATGGCATCACTTATGTCTTCAGTTAAATTGAGTAAAACTTCCTAAGCGCTCCCTTAAAGAACACCTGTAAGTAATGAGTTGGATGATCTCATCCATCCTGCTTTGTGCTGCAGGCCTGAGGCCTAGGCCAAGATTCCAGGCACCACAATCCACAGCTTCCTTGGCTGAGCCAGTTCAAGGTGACAGACACCCCCACCAGTAAGGAATCTTGGCTCCCCTGATGTGCACTGAAGTTTCAATAGACAGAAGCCAAGGGGTTCAATCAGTAATATATATACAAGTGATGGATACTGAAATGCGTTCAAAACTAGTGGACAGAGAGAATACCGTGAGGACATGTACCATATGGAATCAGAGTACCACCGCCATAATCACCGAAAGCATCCATGATCCCCACTGTCACACTAATTCCTTCCTTGTATCCGGGGCAGAATAAAGTCATCTCTCTAGCTTCACGACTTTAAATGTCACATGCCTACTGATGGAAAGTCCCAAAATTCTAATTCAGGCCTGACTCCTTCTCATGGAAGCCCTCCCAGCTCACAATTTTCTTGATATCTCCATTTCAATGGCTGAGAAGCATCTCAAATTGAACACATCTAGAACCCAACCCTTTGTCGGCCTCAGACTTGCTCCTCCTTCCAGACTCTCCATGCTAGTAGATAGCATCCCCATTCTCCTTGCTGTCCCTCTGTCTCTCACAGGCCAAGGCTAATCAGCACATCTTTCCAACTCCTCCTTCTCAACATCTGGAATCGCGCATGTCTGACCACCGCCATAACTACCACACTCATGCACACCAACAGGAGCTCCTGCCCGGACAATCACAACAGCCTCATGACTGGTCACTCTTTCTACTTGGCTTCCCTGCTGGTGTACCCCCAACTCACAAACACACCTTGAGTGACCACCAGGTTGAGTTGAAGCACAAGTCTGATTACATTCCAAGTCTCCCAGTGGCTTCCCTTCTAGTGCAGAATGAAACCCAAAGTCCTGACTGACTCCTAAAAGGTCCTCCATGACCCAGCCTCCCAGAGAGCCTCTCACTGCCTCATCTCACTATGACAGCCTCCCTGCCACACTGCAAAGTCACCAACAAGACAGCACACACCATCACCTCCTCACACTGCCATGAAGTTCACCCTCTCCTCTGAGTCTCCACTGAGACATCATTCTCCAGAGACAGGCTCCTTGATGCCCCTTAGTGCAAATGGCACCCACCACCTCCTCACTCTCTACTCCTCTCCCTTTGCTCTAGTTGTCATCACACTTGCTTGTCTTTGACACAGACACATGGGTTCACTGTGTTCCTCTCACGCCGCCTCCACCGCTGTAAGCTTCCTGATGACAGCTTGGCCTACTGGTTTTGGTTTTGTTTCCTGTTGTAGATGCTGTTGTTCACCAATACTTGGAACAGAATAGACCGTCAGAGAGATTTCTTGAAAGCATAAGTGAAAACGCACAGAGTGAGCACTTCCATAGTGTTAATTTCTCTTTTGTTAACAGACCATGCCCTCCACTTGGGGCCAACTCTTCTGGCATGGAACTTGGTAGTCTTTCACCACACAACTCCATGACTCAAAATTAGCCAGGCGTACACACATGCACACTTGTGTAGGAGCGTAGTATCTCCTAGTCTGTAAAGCATTTTCACAAGCAATTATCTTTATTTTCCAGTGTGCTTCACTGCAATTATATGAACCAGGGAGTTCAGACAGGTAAAACCAACAGGAAGGGGTTAACATCAAACTGAGCTGTCTTAGTCCATTCCAGTACCTACAACAAAATATCTCAGACTTGGTGGCTTCATAACACCTGCACATTATCAGACACCATCCTCAATACTCAGAGTTCCAAGATGGTGTCAGCAGACTTGGGATCTGGTGAGGGTCCACATTCTGGTTCACGGATGGCACTTTCTATTTGTGTCCTCTCAGTGAAATCCCATTCATGAGGGCTCTAGCCTCATGAACTAACCACCTTCCAAAGCCCTCACCTGCTGATACCATCACCTGCAACCTATTAATTAGGGGCAACACAAGCATTTCTACCATAGCACCAGGCCTCCCATTCCTGTCTCCTATCCTTGCCTCATGCACACCCTGTATGTGTGGGTGAGACACTGGCTGTACCAGGCCAGAGTGAAGGGCAGGCCTTGCCCTCCAGGTGCTCACAGTTTCCAACCTACACAAGGACACACAGAGAAATGCTCAGGCCTTGAGTCCAACAAGCAAGTCAAATGCTCCCCGTGGTGGCATCTCTGGAGAAACAGGATATGCAGATCCACATATATACAGAAGCTACTGGCAAAACTGTTTTCCCACCATACATGCTAGTCCATCACTACCCACTCCAATCCATCTCATGGTTCTGGAGCAGAAGCTGATAGAGGACATTTAATAAATTCATAAGAACAACAGCAAAACCCTGGCAGCTGCCCATTAGAATCAACAGTCAAGCTTTTAAAATGTACCAACCACTGTCCCCAAATGAGACTAATTAAATCAGAAGCTGTGTGGGTGGAGCCTGAGCCCTGGCATTGTGCGTAACACTCCCTGGCTGATTACAGAGGACAGCTGTTGCTACTAGCATGGGTGCCAAGGCACTATAGGCACAAAGTGCTTTCACTTGCATTATTTTCCTGCATCATCCAATAGTTCTGAGGCATACGTGGGACAGGCATCAACACCCCCACTTTAGAGGTGGAGAAACTGAGGCTTAGAGGGGTGGACTGGCTGGCAGTTATTAGCTAATGAATCACAGAAATGCAGTCCAAAATTGTTCCGGAATCAAGTGGTGAACTCTGTAGCACTGCTTCCTAGACAGAAACTGGCCTAAGAAAATGCTGGAGCCTTGTGAAAATACTGATTCTGAGCCAGTAGGTCTGGGACGGGGCCCAAGAATCTGAATTTCTAACAAGCTCTCAGGAGATGACAATGCTTCTGGAATCTAACCCACACTTTGAGTAAGGAGGGCCTAAAAGACAACATGTCTGCACCACTAAACAATCCACTCATGTCTTCATGTGAGGAAGATCTGGAACACTGTCAACAGCTTCCCTGATGGTTTCCTCAGTTGGCATAAGTTCTGTGGCACACAGGACAAGTTCTATGCCACAAGCAGCGGGCGTCACCCAGCCTTCTACCCAGGTACACCATGTAGCAATGTGCAACACATGATACAGAAAACCCTTGCCATCACCAGGAGTAAATAAAGCCACCAGGGCCCAGTCAGCCTTATGACTGACCCTCACACAGCCTGCCATACACCGCCTTCCACACACTCCAAGAACCGTGACACCGGGTGCTCTTATCACCAGCAAAGATGAACAACTTTGGTCCCGAACATCATTTGTGAAGACAGAACCAATTACACCCTGACACTTCTCTATTCCCTAATATTACCTCTTAATTATTCACGGGAGGGTATGCAATTGGCAGACAGTGATTTTTTAATGTTTTGTGTGCCTTTTAAATATCAGCCACCACATGTATGTGCGTGTGTGTATATAAATAGATTTCAAATGACTGCTTCAGATATTCCATTTCAGGCTTTAATCTTTAAATATACTTATGAATTTTTGACTTTGACAGATTTCCTGACATCTCTCCCCTCATAATGGAAATAGATCCCAGAGAATCCTCATTAATGCGCCCTCCTTAGAGCTGTTCCTCAAGCTCGGCTGTGGCCTTGGGCCAGTCTGCAGCAGACAGTAAAGGGGCCATGAACATGGAGGGAGTTTTCCTCCCCCCAGCCTCTGAACTACCAGCACCTGAAACATTCTCCCAGCTGCTCAGGTCTACAGACCCTTCAGGATCCAGCATTGAATTTGGCTCTTCTCTAATCAGCCCAGCCTCCTGTGCTGAACCTCCACAGCCTTCAGTCTGAACACAATTTCACAATTAGTGAAACACGACCATGGAACAGAAAAGTCTTGTCTCCGCAGTCTCCTATGTGGGTGCAGGGACTCATGTGCCTGGTTTAGTGCTATCACAAAAACTAACCGCTGAGGGAGTTCAAGAGCTCAAAGTGGATTTGTTGGGAAGCACACTGCTACTACTGCATGTGCAGTTTTGATCTTTAGAAAGTTGTGAGTTCTAAGAAGATCTTGGCACAGTTACCCAACCTCACCACTCTGCTGCTGCCAAGTTTCTTCCCTCTTTACCTAGGATGATTGAATACCTAAACTGATCCAGGAAAAAAAAAATCCAACAATATGTATTTTCCAGGGCAAGATCACCGGCACCTCAAGGAAGCAAGGAAGAACAGCTCAAGACTCTAACAACCTCTGCTCTCCAAAGCAAAGACCTTCTCCCCCAACCACAGGCATACTATACCAGCAACCCCACCCAACTCAAGAAAGTAACTGAAGGGAAAGGCCCTATTAATATCTGTACTTGTGAAAGGACACGGGACTTCTGGTAGCCCTCGTAGTGGTCCTCATTTCAGCTCGAAGACAGCCTGGCTCATCGTGTTTCTCCTTCTTACAGGCCAGCAAGACCACATCACTAACACTTCACACTCTTCACCAGGAAGCTGCTCATGAAGATTCTTGTACTGAGACTGCTTTGTCTCAGTTTTGTTTTTTTTTAAGATTTATTTATTTATTTGAAAGTCAGAGTTATACGCAGAGAGACAGGCAGAGAGAAAAAGAGCTCTTCCATTCACTGCTTCACTCCCCGACTGGCTGCAACAGCTGGAGCTGTGGCAATCTGAAGCCGGGAGCCAGGAACTTCTTCCAGGTCTCCTATGTGGGTGCAGGGACCCAAGGACTTGGACCATACTCCTCTGCTTTCCCAGGCCATAGCAGAGAGCTGGATTGGAAGTAGAGCAACCAGGACACAAACCGGCACCCATATGGGATGCCGGCGCCGCAGGTGACAGTTTTACCCATTACTCCATAGTCAAGCCCCTTGTCTGTTTTTTAAATCTCCATCAGTGCCATTTGGGTAGAAATTTCCATTCATGTCACTGGGTGCGTGCGTGCGTGCGCGCGCGTGTTTGTGTGTGTGTGGCTCACTTTTTTATGGAAAGTTTGTATTCAGCTATTCCCCTTTACAATCAATGATCTTTATGTTACAGCAGTGGAAAGAAAAAGAATTTTCACGCAAATGGGTAGTGAAGCATTTTTAAAGAAAATGTTTCTAAACCAGATTGCTGCAGAAGGACCTATTTTTAGGGTAATATCTACTTTTTGGCAGCTTATTTACATTTCCCCTAGTATTTACCAAATCTTAAATAAGTGATCATTTCATTTTCCATCCCTCTGCCAAGACCACGTTATCTCCCCTATAGCAAAGAGGATGTGATATTACAAATATATATATATATATATGTATATTGATGACCCAGATGCTACTTGTACATGTGAAGTATGACATTTTTACTCCTCTGTCATCAAGCAGAAGTAATTAAGAATAATCAAGTGGGTGTTAATTGGATATAATGAAACAATCTCCAGTCAGCCTGAGCCTACTATTTGCCTCCTACTAGCAATTATGAACACTAAACACTCCTGATAATCTCCTTCTTCTTACAGAAGCTAAACAGAGATACAGTATTTACTCAGCTGATGGCTTGTTTTGTCTGCAATTTAGTCTGTTTCAAGCTAGGAATCTCACAATTTGCCAAGCTGTCACCAGCTGCTGGGCCCAGACCAGGGATTCAGGGTTCCCAGTGACAACAGTTCACTGTGTGTCATCTCAGAGGAAAGGACAGATATTAATTAAACTGACCCATAGTTGCAGCTGTACCTGGATGTGTAAATGTCAAACAGATAAATAAATGTTTTCACTTGGCATTCCTCCACACTACTTGTGGCCTCTGTATCATTTGTGGCCCATGCACATGCTGTACACTCGGACTTCATGAAAAAGAAGAAAGATCCACATGCAACTCTCCGAAGTCTCTCTTCTGAATGCTCCGCAGGCCTGTGCTGCTACAGAGCTGGGGACTGGCCTTTCATAGTGGGACAACGATTACAGTGGTGAACTTAAAGTATCTTATTGAGAGTGACCATTAGAAACATATTACTGGCCATTACGCAGATGGTTAGATGTTTTTAAAGAGCTCTTACATAGTAATAGAAGCCAAAGTCGTTGGCTATATTTATTACTCTCTCAAGAAAGTGGAAAAAATAAAGAGATGGAATGTTTTTCAGAGGTGGCTAATTTCATTCTCCCAGGATCACCAGGAGGTCATGTGTAGACTAATCCAACTGGTGACTGGGTTTTAAAACACACTCTGCACAAGGTGATTCAAGTTCATTTCCTTTCTCCCTCATCAGAACTCAGCAAGGTGGGATGCTAAGTGAAGCCCCCTGCCTGAGGGTGGTGGAATAACTGTTATGAAACAGATAAAAAGCTAGACCAGAGGTTAACAATCTCTTTTCTGTAAAAGGCCAATTAACCAACATTTTAGATGTTGTGGCTGCACCTCGTATGTCACCGCTACTCCCATCTGAAGTTACAGCACAGAACAGCCATCAATGACAGCAAACAACTTGGTGTGGTTGTGCTGCAATAAAACTTTGTTTACAATAACAGGTAGTAGCAGGATTTGGCCTACGGGTCGTAGTGTCCTAAAACCTGAATTATACTCCATAGAGGCCTATTTTAATTCATAAATATGTAGAGATTTCATCTTCTCTAATAATATAAATTTCCAAAAACATGCCTGAACTAATATAGTCTACGTTGCACCCTATTTTTCCATTAGTACATATTCAGATGTACAGTTTTATCTTCTTTTGGGGCCTAAACTAAAATGAATAGCAGCTTCCCCCACTCTCCAAAGCAAGTACGTATGTATGGATGTAAATAGCATTTGAGTGAGAGAGAAAAAGAACCCATCCAGAAGTTCACTCCTAAAATTCCCATAATAGCCAGCAATGGGTTTGGGCCAGAGATGAAGTCGGGAGCCTGGAACTCAATCCAGATTTCGCACATGGATGTCAGGAACCAAAGCACTTGAACCATTACTGCTGCCTCCCAGGGTCTCTGTTAGCAGGAAGCTGGAGTCAGGAGCCAGAGGCAGGAGTAGAACTCAGATACTCTGATGTGGGTTACCAGCATCTTAACCACTAGGCTGAACACCCAGTCACAAAGCCAGTGTTTTTTGTAAGATTTCATTATAAACACACACTATTTTGCCACCCTTGATATATATATATATATATTTATGAATATGTGTTACATATTCATATTTAAATTTATGTACCCAAATAGTTATATTTATATATGAATTTATATTTTATGTATAACCACCTCTTCTTTTATCCCTTTATTCATAATTTAAAGCATTAACTTTTCTTAAAGGTGAATCTATCTATAATTATTTGGCAAATCTGTCCATTCCACATTCTCTATCAAATAGGGGTCTATAACTTATAGCAGAGACACATTTTGGGTATCATAAAATCTGAAGGATTTTATTGAACACCAGGAAAACGTGGAAAAATTTAATGGCCAAGGGGTGACAGACCCTGATGTTATGGCCTCAACTCTTTTCCTAAATAACTGTGTGACTTAGGACACACTGCTTAACTTCTCTGAGCCTCAAATGCCTCTGAAAAATGAGGGAGTGGAACAGGAGATGGCTGGAGTCACCTTCCAAGCTTTCACATTCTCTGATCAGTGGGCAGGAAACAAGTTAATTAGCTCATCTGATTATCAGATAATACTAAGGAGGCCAAAAGAGCAAGTTAAATAACCATGCAAAGCTAGGTAGTTATAAACAGAGAAAAGGACTTTCACACAGATTCTAACTTCACTCAGTTCACTGAGGAGCCTCTGACTGGGTCAGCCCTTCTCAAATCAACAACACAGAAAATACGCAATTACAGTAAGTCACAAACAGCTTGATAATACAAACAATCTCATAACACTTCATGGAATGGACTATGAGACTAAGCACGAAGTATTTCACTCAGTTTCTTCCCAGTGTGTCACGTGCAGGTCTGCAGTTCTGCAGTGTGCGGCTGGCACGTAGTGGACAGCAGGTGTGACCCACCATGTGACTTCAACATCACCAGAACTGCTCTGACAAATTCAGCAGTCTCAGGCTACGGGGCCACACAGTATACGCTTCTTAACGTGTATGCTGTATAACTGCATGTACTTAGTCGCAGAGAGGTAACCACTCGTAGACCAATGTCAAGAAAAAGACAGGGGGTCCTGGTTATCCCTTTCTGGTCAATAGCAACAATTCAAACCATGACTTACAGATGCAATGAACAAAAAACGAAATGTATTACCACCAAGTTTCTTATTTTCTTTTTTTTTCAGGTTTGTATTTTCTACCCATTTCCTGGTTAAGCCTGGAAAGTCCAACTACCCATATCCATATCATAGTTTTATTCATGTCTCTATTAAACAAACATTGACTGAGTGACTTTTATGTGCCTGGTCATGCTCAAGGCACTTGGGACTCAACAGTGAATAAAACAAATCTGTCCTCTCTTTTAACCATTCTACTGAGTGCCTTCTATAGGAGGCAGGTCACAGGCATATGTGTTTATGCTGTGTCTATGTAAAATTCTGCAGTACCTCTTGATAACCTCAGTCCTAGCCTATCAAGCACCACACATTCTGATGGCTTTGGATATACAAAAATGAATGAGATGCAGCCCCCTAACCTCCCTCACCCCACCTCAAGGGGCTTACGGCTTTAGGGACTCTTCCATGTGATCTTTCAAGTAGGTGAAGAACAGAAATATAACTTATATTTCTAAGGTTCTCTGAGCTCACTACATTTTCATACCCATAGCTACACCAAGAGCTTCTAATTAGGCCTACTGGATACACAGCAACGTCTCAGCATACAATATGCTTGAATCAAATGCTCCCACAAGAACGTTTAAACACTTTAATGATGAAAAACCAGAGGCAGGGCAAGAAGTCATTTGCCCAAAGTCACACACCATGTGCGGTGTAAACACGTTCTATGAGGACTACGTCCAAAGCAAGTTTCCAAGGTTGAGCTTGAGATCTGCCTGGCACATTCAGCAAAAGGTGCAGGTTGCTGGCCTACCAACAACCCACTTCAGTAGAATCATTTTAGTCACATAAATGGAAAGCAATAGGATGTGCTGACATCACTGTTGGACAAGGAAGCAGGAGGACACCTGAGAGGCTGTGGGTAGGCCAGCTATCCTCTCTTTTGACCTCAAACACGGTGCACAGAACTTCTACATCAATGATAGTCACCTTCAGCTCCCAAGCACATGACTGCTATTTTAGAAATCAAGTCAACCTACTAGAAAGAGCAGACTGCACAGAGTAGGTGGATAGCGACCACGGAGTGACTAGCAGGACCTACATCTCGGCTTTATACAGCTATGGTCAGGTTCACAGGATAATGGAATGCAGAAGTCTCCAATGCTTTTGGCTCTAGGTGTAGCCTTACAGAGCTATCCATGATCTCATTCTAGCTGGCCCCAAGTCATACCAGGCGCTAATGTGTTTATTGGTTCTTCACGTGCCTCACCTGAAACACAGAACCTGTCTCTGAGCACTGTTCTCCCACAAACACAGTGAACTTCTCCTTGTCTACAATTCAGACTATGCAGCCCCTAGCAGCCCTGTGAAAATATCTCCTTGGATCCTATCTAAATCAAGGACCCCTCTCAGTTTAAACCTCCCATAGGTAGTACTGGTTATTTGTTCAAATCACCAACAACTCACATGTTAACACTCCTCCCCTGTGCACACATAACAACACTACTATAACGGCAGAGAAGAGACTTCATTGGACTGTATCATGACATTTTCCTTTAACCCTGATGTACCCAAACCTAGGAGCTTTCAAGTCCATTAAAAACTTCAATATTCACTATTCAGATATGAATGCATGCTCTGCACACTGAAAAGAACCAGACTGTCAAGGTAGCCAACAACACCACAAAAACACAAAACTCCAAAAGCAGCTTACAGAAAGCCAGAATTTCTCCTCCTGGCTCTGACTAAACAACAAACGCCTCACCAGGAATAGCCTGATGAGGACAGAGCGCTGCACTACAGTGAGAATTTTTCTTTTATTTGGCAAGCAATGAAGTCATTAAGGTAATACATCACCATCCACGCTAACAGAATCTCCCGTGTCATCTCCTTCACTGTACAGGCAGGCAGAAGACACATATCTATTGTCTCTTACTTCTGGAAGTTGTAAATGTAGGAAAATTGTCATCATTAAATTGAACATAATGATCTTCACCCCCCTCCCATTCTCTCCCTCAGTTCCTCAGCTCTGCCTGACACATACCTTGTAAATGTCAACATACAAGTATGTCCTGAAGACCAATGGGCAGAAAGTTCTGATTACCAGCAGAAATCCATCATGTGATCTGCAACGCTCACCCCTGCCATGGAGGAATGATCACTGCTTTGCAGCAAGGGCAGAGAAGCCCCACCCCACAACTCTGGTGTCTCTGGTGGTCAGAATGTATAATGAAGGTGAGCGTTGACAAAGGCCACTCACTGCTGAGCACTGATGGGTCACCGGAGACATTCTCCCTCCCACGTGGGCAACATGGACAGGTGGGCAACGTGATCTGAGGATCAGCCACCCTCCCTCTCTCCAACATCTTAAACCAGGGCCTGCTTGGCTCCACCCTGGGCAGGAACTCACAACTTCTCATGGGGCCAAGATGAATGCCAGAAAATTCTCAATCAAGGACTACAGAGGGCTCAGACCAGAAAGCTAACCCGGCCGGCGCCGTGGCTTAACAGGCTAATCCTCCGCCTTGCAGCGCCGGCACACCGGGTTCTAGTCCAGATTCTATCCCGGTTGCCCCTCTTCCAGGCCAGCTCTCTGCTATGGTCCGGGAGTGCAGTGGAGGATGGCCTAAGTCCTTGGGCCTTGCACCCACATGGGAGACCAGGAGAAGCACCTGGCTCCTGCCTTCGGATCAGTGAGATGTGCCGGCCGCAGTGGCCATTGGAGGGTGAACCAACGGCAAAAAGGAAGACGTTTCTCTCTGTCTCTCTCACTATCCACCCTGCCTGTCAAAAAAAAAAAAAAAAAAAAAAGCTAATCCCAACAGGGCAAGAGGAAGCAATATGGCGCCTGGCCCCTACCCAGAAAATGCGTGGTTGGGTCACTGCAAAGGAAAATGGGTAGCTGTGATGTCACCAGCCCTGAGCTTGAGAGGTCAATGAGAACACCAGGACAAGAAGCATGCTGAGCCAGCAAGGGGAAGGACAACGTTTCCTGACCTGAGGGACTGTGCACGAGGCCTCTCTGTCCACGGGTTGTCACTGGGGCACAAGGACTCTTTGGCCTTGAGCATTCGTTATGTTATGTAAATTACACTTAATGAAAGTGCAGCCTTGGTCCATAAAAACTTAACAATGCATTTGTCTTCATTTGAGCATTCCCCATAGCCTCACCACCTCCCTTTACAGAACACAATAACTGGGCTCTCACTGCAGGTCCCTGTCCTCCACAGCCACCATCAGCGGGGCCCCAGAACAGGCAGAGGAACTGGCTTCCACTTAACAAGACAAATGTGCCACTGCAGAGATGGCAGCCGGTGGCCCCAGCACGCACACAGGACAGGATGAGACACAGCCAGGCTCATCCCTCCCTACCAGTCCCTCTTTCTTCACAATGCTCAGATGTCTGGGAAAGAGGAAAGCTAGCTGTGACTCACCTCTGATTCATCAGCAGGCATTTATTAAGTGCCTCCTGTGTACACAAAACATAGCAAAGACATACGAGTACCTCTCTTCCTTCATTCAAGCTATGACCAGGCAGCAGGTGCTGAGCGTGTCTGAGAACTTCCATCCTGAGATGCCCATGGCAAACGGCAGGTGCTCTACAGTGGCTGTTCTCAGTTCTAGGCCAAAGGCCTTTGAAGAAGAAATGTCAAAATGAATAAGTCAACTTGAAATCCTTGCCTCAAGGTTTTAATATAAGGCTCTGGAGTTGAAGAAGAAAGACACTGTGATTGTATTACTGTGACAAGAGCAAGATTGGGTTTGCTTGCCTTGAATATAACTTTAATAATAATTATTGTACCATTTTAAAAAATGAAATCCCTTTCCATAGCCTGTGAGGCCTTCCATGGACTGCCTCTCCTCATCTCCCCAGATGCAGCAGCGTCCCTACCTAGCGTCCCCAGCCTCTTCCACAGCCTCTCAGGCCTCTTTCCCAGCTCCCTGTAATCGTCAAGCTCCACCCAGTGCAGAGTCTTCACACCTGCTGGTCCCTCTGGCTGCAATGCTCTTTCATCTCCTCTTTCCAGTTACCTCTGCCTCCTTCAGTCCCTGGTGAGGCCTCCCCTCATTAGGGAAGCCTCTGCAGACCTGCCTAAGTCAAGTGAGGGCCCACGGCAGCTCTATATCCTTCCCCTCAACTGGTGTCTGGGACAGCTGTTCACATCAGTGAACAGCGACTGTGTGTATGCTGATTTACGGATCCTCACCTCCGCTAGTCAGTGCTCTCCCTGAGGGCAGAAGCTGTGTTTACTTGGCCTGTGCACCAAACCCTTAGCACCGAGCACACAGTAGACAACTAAAGCTATGACTGGACACCTATCCACCTACCTATAGACATACTGATCATGCTTCCTCCATCACTACAGGGAAAGAACACCAAGCAAAGCAATATACTCCCCTTCAACAGGATGGTGACTTGAATGACTCCTAAGTGTGAGTGAACACTGCAAAACCTACCAGGAGAAGCCAGGCAGACTCCAGGTGAGATCGGTGAGATCGTCTCTTAGTAGGGATCATCCCCCTTTCAAGCGCAACAGCAGGCAGGCGGTTTGGATGGGCTTTCCCAAACCCTGCCATTCCCGTATCTTCTGTCATCACCGCTTCACTCTTCAGCCACCCTGGCTACACCCTATCACATGGTCTGGAAGCATTTCTACTCCAAGAGTAGGCTCCGCCAACGGCCTTTGTCTCCAGTCTGAGCTGTGCCTCCTGACTCCCAAAAAGGACAACAAATCCTCTTGTTTTCCAGGCACCAAAATACAGAGCATAACCACCATGAAGTACCAGCCCAGCAAGTATGAGCTTCCTGAATGTTAAGACCAAAACAAGTGGGTTGCTCTGCACCAAAACCTAGCAGAGTGAAGGGAAAATCCCCAATAGGAGGATACGCTTACAAAATTCCTCTCTCTCACCTGGGTATCAAAGGAGTTTCAGGAAATTAGTTGGCCAGAACTTCCTGGAGAAAGAGATGGTCCCAATCTGTCCCTCTCACAAAGGAATTGTGTGAATCCTATTTGACCCCACTGTTTCCAATCTAGGGTATGAATTTAGCTAGCTTTGAAAATGTTTTAGGGCTTACAAAGAAATTTATAAAATGTCAGCGTGAAAAATTTAATTGAGTTATTAGCAATATCTCTTCTTTGAATGACCTTTTAGTACTCCTTATAACATATCACCTCCTTTTACTACCTTCTGGCTGACAGTTTCTAATATATTCTTTCTTCTCAGATGATATCATCTGTCCTTGGGTAGAATTAACTAAAGCACTCTACATTCAGAAACTGACATTAATCCATAGTCCCAGATTTTTAACAGCTGCTGGTATAAACACTGTTTCCATACATTGAGTTTGAACAATGACTGGAGGAAATGCATACTAGTCATTGGACATTGATGACAGGCAAACAAAGGAATCAGAGTGACAAACAGCAATGTTTATTTTTTAATTTTAAATTAGCTTAAATATTATACCTACTGCATCAATCTAAGAGGAGTACTGCTAGTGTCATAGAAATTTTATGATCCTCTTAAGAATCACATATGCAGAAGAAACTAATCAAAACAGGAAATTACAAGGATGAATGGCAAACAAGTTTTTTTGCTGAAATATCTTTCTGATATGGGATAAAGGAAATACAGAAAATACAGTCCCATATTCTTCGTAACCCAGACATTTTGCATCATTCCAAGAAATGGAAAAAAAGTAAATCAACACGGCATATGGAGGCAGAAAGGAACATTCAGAGTTGAGAATCACTGAATTGGGAAAAGATAAAACCCATTCCCCTAAAATTCCCAACCCCAGTGGCTTTCCGTAAGACCTCCAGACACCCAAATCCTATTTCCTGGTGGTGTGGAAATGATCAACGGAGGCCCCGCTTCCTTGCCACCTCCTCCTGACCCTCTATTCTGCTGGAAACACGTACGTATATATCAGTGCAGCAACCAGCAGCGACATCTGTAGGGACCTCGCCAGCATTTTCCATCAGCACAACTGTGTTATTTAGGATGTGAGTGAATGCCAGATTGCTGATATAGTCCTGGGCTGGAGGTGGCTGATAATTAAAGTGTGTCTACCTTCATTGCGCGGTGGGAGCCCGGTGGGAGAAAAGGTGGTTTTCTAGGGTAAAGGTACGAACAAGAGGGGCTAAGGCAGGCAAAAGTGCAGTAGCCAAGCGGGTGTTCGCGAACTCAGTCCTTCCTGATGGCTTATGCCAGTGGTGCTTACACCAGGACAGGGCTGACCCTCCTGGTAAAATGCTCACCCACTCCTTAACAACCACTACCCCCCATCCCTTTAGTTTAAAGACTGTCACTGCTAGTGTTTTAGGATACTGTGACGTGTTGGGCAGGGGACCGAGGGCTCAGCAGAATGGGAGGGTTATGCCTGTTTGTAGTCACTTGGAAAATAGGTGGGGCTCCAGACAAGCAACCAGATCTAACAGAGCAGACCTGGGTCAGCATGAAAAGTATCTCCCTTGCTCTGGATTTGGAAGGTGCTAGGTCTCTAGGAGGGCGGTGCTGGTGCTGTGAATCGAGAAAAGTACCCACCACACAGAAGCAGGGACTGCTACATACAGGCCAGGTGAACTGGGACAGATCTGGAAGTGCCTGGAGCTCTGAGATGCTGCTGGTCAAATCAGAATGGCAGACACCTGGCTCCATAAGCCAGATGGACTTGACATGCCTGTGTTATCCACTAGAATGGTTCTATTCTTACCCCCTGAGACCAGTACAGGTAGCACTGAGTGTAAGAAAAGTAGGGCAACAGGATCCCTCTTCCACCAACAAAATCTAACTCGGGAAACTTCTGAGTCTTGCCTTTACTAAGTAAGGCAAGATACCCCTTATACTACCTCCAAGTAAGCTAGTTTGCCTTTGAGTAAAATAAACCCAGTAAATAAATCTATTTGTATCCTGAAAATAACATCATTCATTCACTCACCTCTCCACCCAAATTACTGAGCATTTAGAATGAATCCAGCAGTGTACTAGGTGTGGGAGCTATAAATACAAAGAAGACACAATCCGGGAGCTCACACACAAGCTAGGAAGCAATCTGGAGACAGACCTGGACTTGAAATGCTCCCTCCATTGGCAGGAATTTGAGGAGTGTGTAAGCCCTGGTAAGCTAACTATTTTGGGTCAGGGGGATGTTTTGAAGAATGTTTACAACATAGCAAAAAAAGGCAGACGTTTCTACTGCCCATGCATGAAATCTTATTACAGTAAAAGACTCAGGAAGGCAGTGACAAGGAGGTCCACCTCCCTAGTGAGCAAAGGGAACCCTGATTCCAGCAGGGAATGAATTCCACCCATCTGGCTATGTGTAATGGAAGGTAGACAGAGTGATGAAGAATGCGATCTAGATGTACAGATGGATAGACATAGGTTCTAGCTGCAACTCTACCTCCCTGAGCAAAGCACTTCTTCTAACCAGGTCATTGGTTTCCTCATCCTTAATACAGATGCCAAGCCTTTCCCCTCCTGCAGGCGTCACACCAGTGGTTCTAGAGTGCGGCCCCCAGGCCAGCAGCAGTAATCCTCTGCAAACTTAGAAATGCATGTTGTCAGCCCACACCCCAGACCAACAAAGTGAGACTTGGGGAGTGACGCCCAGCTGATTCTGCTGCATTTTGTCATTTGAGAACCATGAACATACTGATTACAAGAGCTCACGCTTATTAAGCAACCCACAAAGAAACGAGGAGCCCTCAAGGAAGCCTTCAAGCATGGTGGTTTCCATCAGCTCTGGTTGAGTCGCCAAGCCCTTGAGAAAGCGAAGCAGAGAAAAGCATGAAGAGAGGAGTTCATTTTTGCTGGAGATGAGAAACAGGAAACAAAAGTGCATGTCTCAAGACCACTGTCAGGCCCCTGGTTATAAAATCAGAGGAGTAGGACCAGGGAATTTGCACATTTTTCACTGGGAAACTACCAGGTGAATACTCTGTTGTTATGGAGGTTTGTTTGTACATTTGCAACTGGCTGTTTGCTTATTTCTGTTTTTCTTCTTCTTCCCCCATCTACCTTCAGCGAGCCACTCCAGTTTCCCTCTGTGCCCCTCCCTCGCTGCTGGATTTCCACAAAGGCTTCCTCTGCTTTCTCCCTCCTGGTCCACTGCCCTACCTGAGCTGCTGCTGCTTTCTTTTTTACTTCTTTGGGGTGTGGGGGTAGGGGTAGTCATATTTCTTTTTTTTCTTAAGGATTTTATTTATTTATTTGAAAGTTAGAGTTACAGACAGTGAGAAGGAGAGACAGAGAGAAAGGTATTCTATTTGCTGATTCACTCCCCAAATGGCTGCAATGGCCAGAGCTGCGTCCATCCAAAGCCAGGAGCCAGGAACTTCCTGGTCTCCCCCATGGGTGCAGGGGCCCAAGCACTTGGGCCATCTTCCGCTGCTTTCCCAGGCCACAGCAGAGAGCTGGACTGGAAAAGGAGCAGCCAGGACTAGAACCAGTGCCCATGTGGGATACCTGCACCACAGGCGGAGGATTAATCTACTGCACCACAGCACCAGCCCCGGGGTAGTCATATTTCTAAAATGTATATTGAAGTATTTTACTTCTCGCTTAAAAATAAACAAAGCAACCTTCACTGTTCTCAGCTGCAGTGAAGGGGATTCGGATTCCTAGGCCAGCCCTGCACGACCTTTCCCAGGCGGATTCCATTCTCAGCTTCAAGCACTGCTCTTCATGCATTAGGATTACCATGGGGGTCGAATTGCTGCTCCCCGATAACACTATGCTCATTCCTCGGAAATAAGTGACCTCCTGCCCCTTCTTTACAAAGAGGAAGCCTCTTGCACTTTTCTTCCCGCTCTCATCCACCACTGATGTGTATTCTCTCTTCTCCACCAGACCAGCATCTCCAGGAAAAACAGATGCACTTCTCCCTGCCTATACCTTGAAAGGTCGCACCACAATTAGCATGAAGCTGTTTGGAGCTGCAGTAGCAACTCTCATCACTGCCCTCCACTTAACCCACTGGCTAGGGCAGCCACCACTCTGCCATCCCTCTCTAAAACACGGAACCATTGGCCACAATAAAATGAATCCTGGCAGTCCCACTGCATATGTCACCATTACCCAACATGCTACACTACACACATCCCAATACCCAACATACCTGGGGTTGCCAACTGGCACTCACAAGATCCATCCCATTGATAGTGGCATGTAAGAGCTTCAGAGAGAATGTGCTCCTGACACAGAATAATTATTTATGATTATACTCCATATCTGCCTATATACATGTAAGTGCAGCACATGCCCAGCCTTGCATCTTCAAGCTAAACTGAAAGAAAATATGGAAACCAATGTGCACGCTGAGTAGTTGAGCTTCTTTCTACTCATCCTACTAACTGGAGCAGGGAAACCATCTTTCCATTATCTATCTTTCATTATGACTAAATCATATTATTTATTTGGTATTTATTCATTTTATAACCATTAACTCATTGGTTGACTTTGATCTGCTGACAGCACTGTTAAATATTTTGCCAGCATTTTACAGCACAGTATTACAAAATCAGTACTAAAACATGGAGTCAAAATACCCAGGTCTCTTTGAAATGAAACTTAACTCTGCCTTTAAGAAGCAGTACAACCTTGGGCAAGTTACTAAAACTATTGGGCCTCAGTTTCCTCAAGTAGGTTTACTACTCTGTTGGGCCAAAATCACAGGGTGGCAACAAGGCTCATCTGACACAGTAGACAGGAACATGCTTCATAAGTAGCACTCATTATTTTGGCAGCCATTCTGCAAAAAATTCACAGTTACACAAGCATTTAGATGACTTAGCCTTTTCATTTTCTGAGAAGGTTTGGGAGAATTCTGTTGAAAATTCCTCTTTAGCTGTTTTGCCTTTTGGAGTCTTGGCCCAGAGACCATACCCATCTTTCTGAAATCCTTCTTAACTATAAAGTGCTAGTGTTTCTTCTAATGCTTCTTGGCTATCAGTGAGCTTCAAGTCCTTTCTTTCTTCCCATGTTTACTTTATTCATTTTTCCTTTGTAATCAGAATTAAGTCCAAGGCACATAATCCCTTCATTGAAGCATCTCTCCACTTGCCCCTGCCCCTCAGTTTCCAAGGGGCTTGTTGCAGTGAGAGGGACACAGTGAGGAAGGAGATGAGGGTGAGGACACAAGTGGCTTCTGGACCACCTCCATAGGATCCATCAATCAGCAGACAGAAAAATGTCAAAGAACTGCTGCATCCTGAGAACTAACGCATCACTTGGCCCTTCTACCCTTCATAGAACCCCTTCATAGAACTTCATAGAACCTTCCTCCCCCATAAAATCTGACGCTATACAGGGACAGGAAAGTCATGGTTAGTCACCATTCTGCTAATTCTTACAGCTACTCGCTGCTGAGGACATTAGCTGGAAGACTGCCAGAGCTTGGAGAGAAAAACTAACCAAAATGATCATAAAACCATTTGGAAATATATGAGTATGATCAACACACTAAATAATCATTAGTCACATTTGTATTCCCTGCCAGTCATCATACACAGGGTATAAAAGGAACCCATTTCAAATCAATCACCTAGCCTGAAAACACCTGAGAGTCACAATCTCATGATTCCAACAAAGGAACCCACAAATCTCATACCTCTGGTTTATAACAAAGACGCTGCCATGAATTGAAACCCCAATGAACAAAGCCGGTTAAGATTTTTTTAAACATTTACTCCAAACTTTTCATTATGGGTTATATTCTTCTCAAATATTTCATCAAGCCTTTTTCCTCTCTCTGGTTTAAATCTCAATCACTAAAAGGAATGATTTGAAGGCAATAATGTAGAAACAAAAGGGGAGATTAAATACAAATTAAGCTTTCATTTGTACTGTTTTTCCAGACTGAATTAAAGTGATTGAGCTAACTTTGGTGTAAAGTAAATTTTACAGCTGTTAGAAATGATAGAATGTAAATTGGATTATACTATTTAAATATTTTACAAATAATTGAAATGGCATTCTTATAAGTTATGTTCCAATATTCATGTTCAAACACAGTAGATCATGCTGACTGGCTCTCGATATATATCTTTCCTTCTGCTTGCTATTTCTTCCATTACTGAAATGAAACTCGAGGAAATTCATACAAAGATAGGTCAAGGGGGACCAGTGACGAAGATGTGAATGCAAAGGCATGATGATATAATTTAACCTCTTCAGATTAATGCATTCCAAGTGATACTTATTGATTACAGGGCTCTGAGCAGGAGACTGGGTACAGTGAGGGAGTAACCAGCCTTGACCTGATGGTGCTTCCTGTCACCAAGAAGGAAAGAGGAGGAGCCAAATGAAACTATGCAAATACATATTAAGCAGAATAATACAAATGCCTGGCACACAGGCAGGGCAGAAGTGATAGTTTAAGGGGGTAGGCTGGGTACAGCTTTATAATACAGGTGGTATCTAACCTTTATGTTGAAGGATGGGGAGAAGTCCCATAAGTAAACAGGTAAATAATCAAAGAAGCAAGCACAAGAAGCAAAGAAGAAATAGATTGCCATGATTCGTGGGAATAAAAAACGTATCACAAGTTTGTAGAACAGAGAAAAGAACAAATCAGAATGAACTAGGATGCCTACAAAAGTGGTAAGATATCCTCTTATTTTTTCAACCAATACCTAAGGATCATCCATGAACCCATGAAATCTTTGATGGCATATAAAGAAAAGAAAATAAGTGGACAGCACTGTGAAGGAGCAGATAGAGCTGCCATCTGTGATACTGGCATCCCATATGAGTGTTGTTGTACTTCCAATCCAATTCACTGCTAATGGCCTTGGGAAAAGCAGTAGAATATGGTCCAATGGTTTGGGCCCTGAACACCACATGGAAGACACAGAGGAAGCCCCTGGCTCCTGGTTTCAGCCTGGTCCAACCATGACCATTGTGGCCATCTGAGGAGTGAACCAGTGGATAGGTCTGTCTGTCTGTCTGTCTGTCTGTCTCTCTCTCTCCCCCTGTAACTCTTTTAAATAAATAAACAAATCTTTAAAAGAAAATAAAAGGAAAGAAAGAGAGAGAAAGAGAAATAAAACCAAGCAAGAACATCCCTTGAGCTATTTATATTTTAGCAATTAAGACTTGTAAATAAATGCAAAGAAGAAAACAAAAACCACACTACAGTGGCAGAGATTGGTGATTTGTAAATTTAGTGGCAGGAAAGATCACTAACAAGCAATGAGGAGGAGCAATGCCTCAAAGGATGGACACAAGAAGATGAACACATTTACTAATTCATTCACTAACTCACTGAAACTGGACATTTTCATTCCATTTCTTCCTATTTCAGGCACTGGGCAAAATAATAGAGAAACAAAGATGAGCAACATGGAGTCTCTGATGTCTGACAAGAACTGCGAGTAAAGATGAGTCAGAGAAGATAATGCTGGGAAGACAGGCTGGTGTCAAATGCAGAGACTAGGACTGTAGAACAAGTGCTATCCTGTATTGGGGAACATTATGAAACCGCTTAAGAGGTCTGGACTGAAGCCTTCAGAAGATTTGTCTGTATCTTACTTGAGTCTCACTGAAAGCAGAGGCCTGACATGAGGATGCAGGTACAGAAAGTTTCTTAGGGAGAAGACCCAGGAGAGTAGGAGAAAAGAGGGGGCAGGAGGAAATCACCGCCAGATACAGTATTAAGGTTGCTGCTCTTGGCAGTGGGGCATGGTCCCTTCTCCACTGTGCCTAAAAAAAAGCATTCAGAAGGCCTCCTAGTGCTTTGTGCATAAAGGATAAGGCTAGGCAGTTAGGAACATGACGAGGGGCCTAAGCATCTGCCATCATCAGGCAGCAGGGTAGAACAGAAAGGAAAGAACTAGGAATAAAAAAAAAAAAAAAGAACTAGGAATAAGTCACTGTCTGGCCTGGGAAAGTGGAAGCAGGGAGAGGATGGATGCTAAATGTGTTCTCATGGATTAAGCAAAGTTGGTCAGCTGTTTGGCACTCATGAAACATGTATATCATAGAAAACTGAGGTTGTGAACCTCCATGATGGAAAACAAGATGGTGCCATGGATAGAAGACAAGAGAACAGAAGAGGAGTGAAGAAAAGATACCAACCAGAATGTGGAAGGAAATGCAGGACTCAAACTGTGGAAATAGAGGACCAGAAATTATCAGCACAGACATGAGGACTATGTAAGAATTGCAGAAAATTACTAGGGGTGGAAGCATCTACACTAAAAAAACAAACAAACAAACAAACAAACAACAACAAAACAGCAGAAACAAGAGATTACATGTCCAAGTACAAAGAAAACAAAGAATTTCAGGAATGAGAAGTTGGCCAACAAGGTGAGGTAGGGCAGAGGGAATGAAATCATTAAGACCCAGGGCAGCCACCATGGTGACTAAGCCATCACAGCAGGGCCTCTCTGGACATGTTCCAGTGGACAGTGTAGCACCAGGGCCTGCTAACAAAGGCTGAAGGAGTAGGGGAGGCAGAGTGAAGCTTTTTCAATGGAGGTTCCACATTTCTAGCACAGAATGTGATTTCTGGGACTATTTCTCAAAGGTGGCACATAGTCAGCACCTTTCCAAGTGCACACAAACCAAGTCATCACCCAAAATCAATGCCTGAGGACAGGGATCATCAAGCTTTCCCCGTAAATAACAACGTGACCTTTGAAGCAACCGCTCAACCCTGCCATGAGAAAGCCAAAGCAACAACAGGTCAAGGCCAAGTAAATGGAAGGGACTTTGTTCCAATAAAACTTTATTGGTAGACACTGGAATTTGAATTTCATCTATTTTCTCATAGGTCAAGATTATTTCAAAAAAAATTTTTTAACCTTGAAAAATATAGAAACTATTCTTGGCCCATGAACTCTACAAAAACAGATGGTGGCAAGATGTGGCTTTCAGGTGGTGGTCTGCTTCTGCATTAGGGCACTGGAGCTGAGTTATCACCCACAGCTCCAGGTAAAAGATGCTGACAGACACTCCGAATAAATGAAGCAGCAAGAGGAGAGAGGGCTGGGGTCCAGAGTTTAAGACAAAAGAAAGAACCCGCACTGTGGCAAGTTAGAAGGCAGTCATCTTTGGAGAAGGAGAACTGAAGACATGTGAGAACATCAGGGAAGAAAGCGCTAGATCCAAGCACCGGAGGAAGGAGATGGGGATAGGATGGCAGCGTGAGCTTGGTGAAAGAGAAAGAGATGGCTCCCTCCGAGATAAGAGGGTGAGACAGAGAAGGCAGGCTGGAACCGGACTGCAGAGGGCCTAAAATGCCAGCCTGAAGAATTCACCCTTCACTGGGGAAGCAATGAGGAGCTATAGAGGCATTTAGGCGGAGGAGTGCAGGCCAAGCATCAGTAACACACTGTTGTCCTCACTGTAGTGCAAACACTGTGCACACATATTTACATGTTGGAGGCAGGTAGGAAGAAGCTGAAGACAGGTGGGAAAAGACCAAAACCTGCTCCACAAACGCATTCTAGGAAGGAAAGATAATTCAAGCTGACATCCTCAAAGACAGGTAGTTCACTATATCCACCTATCAATATGCCCATAACCTCCTGAATTTCGGTAAAACATGAAGCATGTGCCCATGTCAGGCTGGGAATGGGAATGGGGTGGAGTCTGAGAGCCAGAAGTAGGTTCCAGCTCTAATATCATTGTTAGCCACCTGCTTGATGTTTCTGCAGATAAATGAGCTTCTCTTGGCCTCAGCCACCAACGAGTCAAGCGAAGATTAGAATGTTCTATGTGGCTCAAAGCTTCTATAACAAACAGAAGAGCTAAAGGACAGGGAAAAGGCTTCAAGTGTCTAACAAGGTACACAGGAGGAATAATGTTGCTGCAAAAGCAAGTTCTGTGACGTCACTGGCCAGAATAAGCTCCCCCCTTTGTTTTATATCTGAGTTCTTCTCCTCTGGGCAGGAGGGGTAGGATCTCAGGGGGACTCACCCTGATCTAAAGACATCCTGCTGGGCTGACCTCCACCCTCCACACCTCCACACTATGCCTTTACCCTTACAGAAAACAAAATAAATAAATAAATAAATAAATAAATAAATAAAACACGAAAAACAGCTATCCAAGTTTTAGAGGACAGGATATCCTTTCTAAAAGTGTGTTCCTGGGGTGCGGGCTATGC
Source organism: Lepus europaeus (assembly GCF_033115175.1). Lineage (NCBI taxonomy): Eukaryota > Metazoa > Chordata > Mammalia > Lagomorpha > Leporidae > Lepus > Lepus europaeus. The sequence goes on along the minus strand of NC_084843.1, from coordinate 64,985,431 downwards.
CATTCGTGCAGGGCAGCTCTGCGTGCATTAAGGACTCTCAAGGACAGAGCCTTCTGAGTAGGGGCATAGCCCCAACTCCACATGACCACTTCAGTTACAGCAACACATCCTGGTTTGATGCACCAGGAAGCAACCAAACAAGTAGGAGATACTCAGGAAAAAGTACCTAGCACTAGAGCCTAAGAAAGAGGGAAAAGCAAAAAATGCTGTTTTTGTCCTTCCGCAATTCAAATTCTGATTCTATTTTTGCAGGTGAAATGCAAAAAACAGAATTCCTTCACATGAACAACAATCAGGGTTAACGAGAAGAGGGTCCACTGGTGAAGCAACAAAATAACTCCAGAGCTCCACATGCATAAAATGATTTATCGTTTCCTAGGAAATTTCATTTCTCTTGACTCTTTCGTCTACAGAACAGTCATGTGCGACAGGCAAGGCAAAATTTTATTTCATAAAAATAAAAAGGAAACCAGAGCTCAGAGAGGTTAAGTGACCAACCTGAGGGCACACAGCTGGTAAGTGGTAAGGGAGGTTACCTTGGGCTGTCTGCCTCAGAACCCAGCATTGTTTTTATCCACATCCACTGTATCCCCTGGCTCCTTCTGGTCACCAACTCAATCTCTGAAGGGTCACACCTCCTACCAAAGGAGACCCTCAACACCTTCCCACACTGACAAAAGGAAAATAACAACACGAACAAAATCACAGGCCAGGTAGATCAGTTAGCTGCAACCCCCATCTGCTTGTGCACAGCCTGCACGCTGGGAAGAGTTTTTACATATTTAGTGGTGGAAACGAATCAAACATGGAATTAATTTTTATGTTCTGGGAAACCTTACGAAACCCTAGTTCCAGTGTCCATAACTTGGACATTCCCACTCCTTGATGGTCAGACTATGGCTGTACTTCTGCTATGACCTAAGTGCAAAGCAAGTGGGCCCCGGAGGAGAAAAATATTTACTATCTGGCCCTTCACAGAGCAGGTTTGCTAAGCACTGCCACAGGTCACAGACCTGCAGGTTACAGAAGGATCAAGCAAGGTACTCAGAGAAGGGAATTGTGGGAGAAAACAGAACCCGCCATCCCGGGTCCCCAGATTTCACATTTCTTGCTTTAAAAAACGAAACCAGAGTTGGGAAAGATAAAGACTCAAGGTGAAGGTACCTCCCCTGCGCGTGCTGCTGGGGATTCACTGCGTAGCTTCATACCCCAGGCTGCTTCCCACAGTTCTTTAGTTTCTCTCACCCCCCCACCCTGCCCTGCATGCATGCACAGGTTGGACCTCATTGCTTGCAGAAATGAAGACACCCTGGTGTCAGCTGTAAAATCTGTATCTCACTTCCTCAGACAAGTGGATATTTATTGACAGGGTGTGGGATAGAGAAAGGAAGGAGAGAGGCTGCCTGTCCACAAGGCAGTAACCTTGGTGGAGATGCAATGTCACCAGCCCCAAACCATCATTCTCACAGATGTACAGCATATTATTTAAAGGGAAACAAATATCAGCCACTGAATGTCACGGCAAGGACACATCTCCTGCCTCTTAACTAAACTTATCAGAGCTGCAGTTTAATATGGTTCCTTTTTCATCCTCCCCTCAAATTCATCTTCCTGGGCAGCTCTTGACACCACCAGCAAACAGTCAAGACGAAGATTTAGTGACGTTAGCTTCAAACAGATCTAGATTTATTGACATGTGGAGCTGGCTCTCTCGGCAGCTGCAGTACACAGGATTAATTTTAACTGTTCCTTAATGCTCAGCTCTGCTTTGCACACACCCAAATGTCTGGGCCTTGCAGGATTCCACAGGTCAAGGTCAGTTTTCCCCAGCAGCAGAGCCTCTGCGGAGCCTTGAGCTTTCTCTAATCATGCTAGCCAGGTTAACTGACACACTAGGGTTGCTAATCAGAGAGCAGAACCTGAGCAAACTTCCTGCCAGAACTCCCTCTCTTCCCATGCTCTAAGCTGCCGCTGCTGTTGCCTCATCTCTAAAACCTGCAAAGCAGCAGCAAACACAGCACGCAGCCTTAGTGGCTACAAAAGCTTTGCCTCTCCTTGTTTCCAATCTGCTGTGATGCTTTGATGTCTGAAGTCAGAGAAAGGCAGCAGCCACGCAGGCCTTCCTGGGCTGAGCGTGTATCTTTGGAGTCTTGAAGCACAAGATTGGACTGTGCTCACTTGCTGTGCGATGATTCTGTCCGCCTGGAGCAGAAGCTGGCAAACTGGGCCCTGGCTGCTCCCAAGCTGAAGGAAAGCAAAGTCTGCCCCTCCCTGCCCAGGTGCCACAGTCACAACAGCATACATGACAACATCGGGAGGAGGGCAGCCAGGGCACATGCGTGCCTGACACGGAAGGGAAAAAACATAAAATCTCCGCCGATCCTCCCTGAATGCTAGACTACAGAGCAAATTTGCAGAGCTGTGTGAAAAGATTAACTGCTAAATGAAAAAGAGCTACTAGATGTAAATTTAAAAGTCCAAAAACACCCAAGAGGCATAACTATAATTATTGCTGAGGGAAGCTCTTTAAGACTAAAAATACATTTCCATTAACAATCAAAATTAGTTTTCATTGCTTTTTTTTTTTTTTCTGGCGCTTTCAGTGAATAACCTTTGATGGTAGTACATGATAATGATTCACTAGAAAAAGTGAATTTGTGTTTCAGAAGAACGGACTGAAAAAAAAATTAACCAAGAAATTAGTGCTCCCTGTAAGTCAAAAATGGCAGGGAAAGAGAACACTTGGAGAATGACTAATGGCTTCCTAGAAAAGCCAACCCAGACAGCAGGTATCCACTTGAACATCCTTGCCTAATACAATAGACAAACAAATCTTTGCCATGCCTCCACTGACTTTGAGAAACCAGTATTGTAACACAAAATCATTTTCATTAAATTCTGGCTAAAAGAGTGTAAGGAAAATATACCACATTGCCTCAAAATTTCCACAGCTGCTAAACACCATTAAAGGTGCATCCTAAATGACACCTGCAAAGAACCCATGAGTCAGGAATTGTTCCCTTATTTTTACAGAGAGCCGTGAAGGTTGTTTTTATATTTTTACTGAAGTACCTTTGCACAGTGAAATGCACACATCTTAAGCATATACTTCGCTCAGTTTTGACAAATGCATACACCTATGGAAACACCTCAACCAACACCTAAAACATCTGTAATTTCTACCACCCCACAAAGCCATCACAGAAGGAGCCACTGTTCTGATTTCTAACAGCCCGGATTAGTTCCAGAACGTCATATAAAAGGAATCACAAAGTAAGTACTCTTTGGTGGATGACATGTCACTCAACATAAAATTTTTGACATTCAATTTTGATTAATTTTTAAAACTGAGCTATGTAAAATTTTCAGAGGCCAAATGATTTGGGGGAAATTTTGACAAGCAATAGCGTCTCGAGGTAGAGATTAAAAGTAAGATGAAAAAAAAAACCTAGCTTTCCCTAGAAATGTTTTAAGCGACAGAGGAAAAATTGGAGACTTTTCTTTAATTGTTGTAAATCATCCTGAGAGGTGTGAAAAACCCGTGATGATCTCTAACTCACTCACCTATCACGGGGAGGCGTGATATAATAGTGAGTGTACATAATTCATGATTCTAAACCTAATTATGATGAGTGGCCTGGAAATTTGATTAAAAATCATTAGTTCTGCTAAGGAGGCTCAAAACCAAAATGAATATATGGAATGGATAAGATTGTTTTGCTAGATGGATGATTCTTTGAACATCTGAAGCAAGACAATAAACGTAAATTATTTCAAAGGATCCCTGCCAAACTGTGAGAGTTGACCCTACTGGGGCAGAATGTGAGATGCACATTCAATGATGGGAGTGAAATACACAGTGTGGCACCCCACAGGCAGACAACAGGAATTTATATAAAGGAAGGATACTTTCCCAAAGCGTATGACCAAAGATAGCACCTGGGTTGAATAAAAAGGCAAAATTTCTTGAAAACAAGAATCCAAAAACCTGGAGTTTCTCTATGTGTCCATCCCTTGGGAAGGGACAGGCGTTAACATCCAGCATCAGACGTCGCATGGCTGAGTCTGTGTTGTGTGCTTTGCGCCTACAGAGGACATGCTACTCTCTTTATACTAACAGCAGTGTCATAGTCCTAAAGTTCATTACAGTGCTGTGGCAGATTTTTAAAACAATGTCACTAACACCATCTCATCTCTTCTCAACATAGTCTTATAAAGCAGCAGACGCTCTGCTCCACTACAAGTCTTATGCCCAATTCCTCAGGCTACTGGGTGGCAGACAAGGGGCTGGATAAGGTTTTCTGACTTCTCATCTACTGTCCATGTCATTACTGTGTCATGCTTCAGACAGGTAGTATCAAATACAAATGATGGGAGTAGACACAGACAGAGCAGACTCAACCCTTAGAAGCTAGCTAACGGCAGACTGGAAGTGAAGACACTTTTAAGAAAATATACACAGGAGGAGAAAGCATTTGGCACAGTGGTTAAGATGCTGCTTGGGATGCTGGCATCCCATACTGGAGAACCAGTTCAAGTCCAACTCTGCTGGACTTCCAGCTTCCTGCTAATGAACACCTTGGGAGGCAGCAGCATATGATGGCTTAAATACTTGAGTCTCCACCATTATCGTGGGAGATCTGGTCTTAGCTCCTGGCTCCTGCTTTGGCCTGACACAGCCTTGGCTGTTGGAGGAATTTAGGGAAGTAGACCAGTGGATAAGAAAATTGTCTCTCTGCTTCAATCTCAATCTCAACCCCTCTCTTTCTATCTCTCTAATTTTATCTCCATTTCCCTCTCTATCTCTGTCTACTTTTCAAATAAATGAAATTTAAAATTTTAAATATAAATAATATATAGGAAACAATCAATTCTCAGGATTAACCTTCAATAAGTCCTTCCCTTTCTTAGTTAAAGCACAACCCCAGAACCTTGTAAGTGCCCTAGCCCTGCAGAATAAAACACGTCAGGGTTCCCATCTGGAAGTAGCCAAGCCTTCTCAATATACATGGCTCTCCACCCACTGCAGTTTTAATAACCAGCATTTAATAAGCAAATTCTCCAGGCACAGCATAGTCTAGGAATTTTACAAATATTGCTTTAATTCACACAACAACCTAGGAGGTAATTACTAATACCATCTTCATTTCGCAGGTGAAGACGCTGAAGCAGAGAGAGGTAACACTGGAGCCAGAATATACCACTGGTAAGCAGCACTGATGGGATGTGAACCCAGGCAGTGCAGCTCCAAGTCCACAAGCTCCACCTCCAGGCTATAAGCCAAGTGTCCACCTAGATCATCCCCAAACTCTCCACTCCAAAGGTAGGCAAGTGACAACGGATGCACCACCATTTAAAATGTAGATACAGTATGCATTTTTCATTTCCAAGAGTGGGCTTATATTTATAGGTGCAAACAGATTAAATAAATCATGATTACAACAGTAAACATGTAAATTCCGATCAATAACTACTTGCCTTCCCCTCCCCCCAACGCTAACAGCTGCAATAAAGCTTTAACTGTAGAGCGATGCACAACCAGCCATAAAAGTATGTAAAATAAATGAGGATAACATAATGAGGGAATCCAACATTCATCTCATAAATATAACATAACGACCACAACTAAAATGTCAGAGAATCTAATAAATCAATATGGTAGGACAGAGCTATCTTTATGTTCAGAATACATAAAAAATATATTTACATGCAGGGTTTATTTTTTTTTTAGAAGCCAGGACCAAACAAAAAAAAATTATAGAAATTTAACCCTCTGCTGACTTAGATGCTCTGATTGCACTGTGATCTTTTCAACACTCCATTGGGTTCTCCCACATCCCTTCACAGGAAGAAATGGACTCAGCTCATTCTGCACGGAAGGCCTTAACACCACGCTAATATGCAAATACCACTGGAGGGGAAGCAGACAAGGAAACATCCTGAGGGGGCTTTGAAAGGATCAATTACAGGCGCTGGTTTAGAATACTTCTGATCATGGTGATTTCTGGAACTTCCAGCTCATTTTATTAGCGCCAACAAACCCTGGGAGGTTTAGTTATTTCCCTGTTAATGCACTAGCGATTGATGTGGATAAATCCCATAAATACTAATGAGGGTGACACAAGTAAATCTCCCCTGAATTAATGAGAAGAGTCCCCTGTACTGACCAACATATCGCCTAATGACTTGAAATGATGGATTTATAAATCCTTCTAGGTTCCCTCCGACACACAAGCTGTAGAAATAAACACCCTTACCTAGCCAATGACTGCCATGGGCCCTTATATAGCTAGGGAGCCTGACGCAAAGGGAACTGGGAAATCAACAAATGCTTCTTTTACTACCTTTGCCTTGTGGAAACCAACAAATCCAAAATGCAATGCCTCACTTTGAGGACAAACTAAATTAAGGGGGGGAGAGTTAAGAGTCTCCTGATAAAACAGCCTAAACCCAAATTAAAAAATACCAGCTTTTCACATATAAAAAGCCAGTTAGTGTTCATATATTAAATAAATGTGTGTATGTATGTCTTAAACTGGTGTTTTGGTTAACTACTGCTCCCTAACAAATGTAAATTTCAACAATGACCTTTATGTGCCTGTAATTCTGTCGGCTTACTGGAGTTCAAATGGGTAGTTCCATGTGTCTCACCTCAAGTCTCTTGTGTGTTGGCTATCAGGTGGTGACAAGGATTCACATGTCTAAGACACCTGCACTTACATATCAGGGCCTTGGTGGAGATGCTGGGAGCTATGACCTCTCTCTTGCCATAGGCCTAGACAGACCATCTCCACTTGGTAAGCAGATGCCAAGACCAAACATTCCAAGAAGTCTGATGTATAAGCACTCAATAAGCTTCTGCTTGCATTACACCCTTGCTATTATCCCATTGGCCAAGTCCAAATCCAAAGTCAACACGTCATGGAACTACACTGAGACGTGTGCACAGGGAAGTGTGGCTTATCTGGGGCCACATATGGATCTGTTCACCTCTTTTAATACCTCTTCCCACTCACAGATGGGGAAAGGCTGTTTCTATAATAATATTTTTGTAAAAAAAAAAAAAAAACTAGCAAGCCATTGCTTTTCTCTTTGTCCAGCTTTTCACTTTAAAATTCAAAGTCTTAGTATTCTAAGTTTGGCTAGATTTAGGATCAACATTCAAGTGGAAGAAAATAGGGAATAGGGGTCAGCACCTGGCACAGTAGGTTAGACCTCCACCTGCAGCGGCGCCAACATACCATATGGGTGTCGGTTCTAGTCCCAGCTGCCCTTCTTTCAATCCAGCTCTCTGCTGTGGCCTGGGAAAGCAGTGGAAGATGGCCCAAGTCCTTGGGCCCCTGCACCCATGTGGGAGACCCAGAAGAAGCTCCTGACTCCTGGTTTCAGATTGGCGCAGCTCCGGCCATTGTGGCCATCTGGGGAGTGAACAAACAGAAGGAAGACCTTTCTCTTTGTCTCTCCCTCTCACTATCTGTAACTCTACCCCTCAAATAAACTGATACAATCTTTAAAAAAAGAAAATAAGGAATAAAGAGAAGCTCCCACAATTTGTAAATAAGGATGAACATTCCATTTTTCTAGTTAATAAAAAGCAGACATTGTCACTGATAAGGGAACAAGCAACTAACCCCACTCTGCCTCTTGGTTCTCCTGGTACAAGAGCTCCTTATAGCACTCGCTCTCCTGTTATTCACACTTTTATTTATTTTTTTTTTTGACAGGCAGAGTTAGACAGTGAGAGAGAGAGAGAAAGAGAGAGAGAGACAGAGAGAAAGGTCTTCCTTCCATTGGTTCACCCCCCAAATGGCCGCTACAGCCGGCACGCTGTGCCGATCCGAAGCCAGGAGCCAGATGCTTCCTCCTGGTCTCCCATGCAGGTGCAGGGCCTAAGCACTTGGGCCATCCTCCACTGCACTCCCGGGCCACAGCAGAGTGCTGGACTGGAAGAGGAGCAACCAGGACAGAACTGGTGCTTCAACTGGGACTAGAACCCAAGGTGCCAGTGCCACAGGCGGAAGATTAGCCTAGTGAGCCACGGCACCAGCCCACACTTAATGACCATCTACACCCTCTCAAGGGACCATCCCTATACCTTTTTCAGAAAGTGAGGAAAGACTTAAGGAACCCCATAAATCTTACTGTAGTAATTTTCCCCTGTAGATACCCCATTAATACAACCTTCCTTCATGACAGTAACCCTGTGGGCTTGGTTAATATTTAACAATTCCAGTTCACCTGTTGGTATTCATCAGCAATAAATAATTTGTATGGCATTTCAATTTTATCAAAGCACACCCCATTTGACACTCACAACAGTCTTTGACGCAGGTGAGACCAAGATTTATTATCTTCATTGGACCAAAACAAAAACAAAGCCTGTACACATTAGTATGTAGTTCTAGTTTTAATAGTGCTTTAGGGCTGTTAACAAAACACCATTTTAAACATCGTTGGTATAAAAATCCTGTAAAACTACTCTAGAAGCAAAGTGTTAATATCTCTATTAACAGATGAGATAGAGAAGGTAAACCATTACCCCAGATCCCCACAGTCAATAACTAGCAAGCCTGAGTCAACGCCCCAGGCCTAACAGAGAGGCTGAGCTATTGGTGACCACAGACTCGCGGCACAATTAAAACTGAAATCTGTATCTTCTGATGCACACTGCCCCTTGCCCTCCACAAAAAAATCACTTGGACCCTTCCACCTCAGTTGGAGCCAGTGAGAAGGTCACAAATGACTGGGAAAAAAAAAAAAAAAAAAGAAAAAAGTCATACAAGACCAGTGTGCTTCCAGAGAAGAGTTGCAAACATCTTAACAATGTGGATCTCCAAGAATACAAGAGCCTAAATGTAGTCCTTGGGCTCTAGAGAAACCAGTTTGGCTGAAGCCAAAATAATTACAGGAGACCTGGCTTCTCAAGGTCACCACTCAGGCTCCTCTCACAACACTGTCAGTCGGCTGGGCATTACTTCTTTTTAATGCTATGCGTAGCAAACACACAAATAGGCCATAGAACAGAACAGAAAGTATGATTTTCTGTATAATTTGAAATTTTATATGTGATAAAAATAGCATTTCAATGTAGTAGACAAAGTGGCCTAAACACAAATGATGCTGGATCAACTAACTACCTGTTTGGGAGGAAAAAAATGAATTTTAAGCTCAACATAAATATAAAATCACTCATCCATTCATCAAAAGAAAAAGAATCAATGGATGAAGACCAAAAGGGTAAAATTAGAACAAAGTTTTAGGAGAATATGTTTATGGCCAAAGGATCAGGGCAGCCTGAAATTAGATGTAAAAAGCATCAAGATAAGACACATTAATCTGAAGGCATCAAAATTAAAAACCTGCATGTAATAAAAGACACCATAAAGCTAGAAGCAACAAATTAGAACATATTTGCTGTACACGAGACACTAGGCCAAGTAAAACCTGAATATATAGAGATACACTGGAAATCAGTAAGTAAAAGTCACAAAAACCAACAGAAAAATTGACAAACGCTAAGGGCAATTCACAATAGAAAGTTTGTTTAAAAGACAGACAACACAGGAAAAATTTTTCAAGCTTGGCAGTAAGGTAAAAATTAAACATGGTAGTGACATATCCTATGTCACACCCACAGATAACTTAAAGTGTACTAGTATGAAATACTAGCAGGGGCCCAGATCAAAGGGTACTTTCTATACATCATGAAAGAAGTGACTACTGTTAAAACACACAATGTCCATCACAGTTTAAAATGCACCTATATTTTGAATAAGTAATTTTACTTCTTAGCATACATACAAGACAAACATGTGTAAATGTACACAGAAGACTCACAACAAAGCCACCCGCTACTGATGTGACCAGGAAGAAGAGCCAGCTACCAAAATGCCCATTAGAAACCTCATGGCCAGATGAATGTTGACATTACACAAAAGTCAAAAAATATAGGTATATCTATAGATACTGACCCGAAAAGACATCTTAAACACCACTGCAAGAAAACAAGAAGCTGCTGAACATATATATATATATATATATATATATATATATATATATATATATATATAAACTCTTTGGTGTACATATATATATATATTGGGGGAGGAGGTATATAAATTCCCAGGAAGGGGACAAGGAAACTGCAAATGACTGTGGTTACCTCTGAAGATGAGACTGGAGAGAAGAGGCAGCCAACAAGAGCCTTGAGGCTAGCACTGTGGTAAAATGGGTTAAGGCATTGCCTGCAACACTGGCATCCCATGTGAGTGCTGTAGTGAACCAGCAGGCAGAAGCTCTATCTCCATCTCTTCCTCTCTTTCTCTCTATGTAACTCTATATTTCAAATAAATAAAGTAAATCTTAAAAAAAAAAAAACTGAACTTTAGCAGTGAGCAGTCAGTAAGAAGGATATTATACTTGTAGAGTTAAAACTTAATTTACAGGGGCCGGCGCCATGGCTCACTTGGTTAATCCTCCGCCTTGTGGCGCCGGCATCCCATATGGGTGCTGGGTTCTAGTCCCGGTTGCTCCTCTTCCAGTCCAGCTCTCTGCTGTGGCCCGGGAGTACAGTGGAGGATGGCCCAAGTGCTTGGGCCCTGCACCCACATCGGAAACCAGGAGGAAGCACCTGGCTCCTGCCTTCGGATCGGCGCAGCACCAGCCATAGCAGCCATTTGGGGGGTGAACCAATGGAAGGAAGACCTTTCTCTCTGTCTCTTCCTCTCTCTCTCTCTCTCTCACTGTCTAACTCTATCTGTCAAATAATAAAAAATAATTTAATAAGTAAAAAGACATGACAGAGCAACTTCCCCCACCAAAAAAAGTATCCAAAAAATTCACTGTAATTTGATTTTGAAATTTGTAAAACACAACACAACAGCAACAACCCAACCACTCATTGCCATTACTTAGCACTTATTAAGTGCTTTGTGAAGTTAATAAATGTAACACAGAGTCCCACCCAGTTCTGAGTCTGGGCGGAGACTTCTGCACTGCCAGACTGTGCTGTGATGATCAGTGGAAAGGGTAAGGAGAGAGGCAGAGAAGGGAATGGTTCTGTAGGTATTAGAAGGGAGGGTGTGCATATGCATGGATATATTTTACCCTCTCCTTCCAAGGGCTCCTGCAAGCTGTGAGTATCTTTACACCTGGTCCAGCATGAACTCCACACTGCCCTTTACTGACGTGGTACAGGGTACCCAGCAGGAGCAGACCTATCGGCCAGGGCACTGCCAGTGGGCAGGGACCAAGGGACTCACAGTCTGTGTTCCCCAAGGCAGCCAGGGGGTTACATGAAGTCAGAGCCCCACAGACAACCAGGCCTGGCCACCTACACTCAGTATCCTTCCTCCATTGACTTTAGTCACCTGGGCTGGAATCCCCGAGGAAAAAAAAAAACCCTTTTGCTCTTTCTAATTAAAAGTGTAAAAGAGAATACTAATCTCCATAAAGCCGCACAGTTGCTTTAAAAAGCCAAGCCCTGTTGGGCCAGTAAAACAGAGCTGTGCATGCCCTCCTGCAACAAGAGAAGACAGGAGCAGGAGTCCTGGTGAATGTGCTCCTAAAGACGTGTGAGTCTTGAGATGTGAAATGGTACTGCCTCATGGGGCCACTTCCCCCGGGCCAGCGCTCAGGTCATTTGGTGCTGGAACTCTGCACAAACATGAGAAAGCGCATTTTCCGCATGTGCCCAGCACTCTATGGTGTGCTTTGTGTATTGACTTTTACGGCCTCTTTTAATTCTCACTGCAACCTTTTATCCCCATTTTAGAGATGAAGAGACAGAGGTTTCATTGCCAACTGATTACTTTCCCCATCACATCACATTTGAGCAGCAAAGTCTTCATGGCACCCCATGGAAGCCTGCAGCTCCTTTTGCTAGTGGTGCTAAATCAATCCTGGGTTTAACCTAGCAACAAATTCAGCTCCTTCTAATGTGGACATCTTTTTGCATCTTTATCGAGCATTCCAAGAGCCCTGTAGGGGAGGATCTTCCCTCGAAGACAACATGCTTTACTCCACATCAGAGTGACAAAGGGGTGATTTTTCTCTCTCTCTCTCTGCTATACCAGGCCAATGCCTTCACTATTTGCAACAGCTTGATGTCATGTTCAGAAACATTACAAAACCTCTGGCCTCCCACCACTTATTCCAAAGCAAAGCAGAGGACAAACATTTATGCTCTATCCTTCCAAGTACCCAAACACCTGCAAGACCCTTTACACATTACTGTACTCACCACCCAGGACTGGTCTGCAAGAAATGTACAGGGGTCCCCATTCAGAGATGAAGAAACAGATACTGAGAGAGGTTACCTTGCCCAAGATCATACGCCACGGGGTCACCTCAAAGCCCACGTTATTTCCAAAGCCTGGATCCTTTCATTATACCGCTGACTCCAGAGGACTGGGAGAACTAACACAAAAGTTCCTTTCTAGTATTGCATATAAGCTGGTCGGCCAAACACGAACACTTCTGAGAGTAAAAGGGACAGAAAGACCCTGTCAATAATTATACGAAGGGAAAAAAAGCATAAATCGAGATGAGCCCAGAGAAACAGGCTACATATCATAAACAAAGAAACAGCACCTTCCCCCCACCCAAAATAAAACAGACATCCTAAGAACTATAGACCCTGAGCAATAAATGCTCCCTGTCAGGAGGACAATCGTACAGATTGTTAGGATCTTGCTTCTCCTCTACAAACCCCAGAACAGATCCAAAAGGTACTAGCACTACTAGCTCAGGTGGGCCTCCTCCTCTGCCACTACTGTTTCCAACCATCGACAAACCCTCATCACATGTCCCCTCCTTGTAACCACAACTCTAAAACCTAAGTCAGGCAAGGAGAGGACTGACACAGAAACACAACACCACTTTCCCAGGCAAGGGATTACCACAGAGGCCTCACTCCACCCAGAGCGCGGAACAATGCTTGGTGCCACCTGGGCTTTCAAACACCGGCCAGGAAAACCATGAGCTGCTTTTTCCTTCCATGGCAACTCGCCTGCAGCAAGCAGAATTCTACTGTCACGTGGAGGAGGCTGACAGACGTTGGGAAGGCCCAGTGGCTGGGATCAGGCAGCTCTGGGGGTACCCAGGGGATGAGGATGTCTTCCCATCCCAGTGGCATCCCTGCAAAATTACAGACTCGGCTGGTTTCAAGGACACAGCCCAGACCATCTTTGCGTTCAGGATCCAATATCCCAGGGAGTAATTGCTCCTTTCTGCTTCATGACATAATGCTCAATTATACATCATTAAGTTTGGTTTGCAGAATGGGTCATTCAGATTCGCAGATGATCTGGTGGCAACTAACCTCCACACCAGAACACTGTCACACGCAGGAATTCACAGTGCTCACTTGAATGCTACATTGTTTTCCATCTGGACAGACAGACGAGTGCATACACACATTATGGATGATTCATCAAAGTCCAGACAACAGATTATCACAGCCCCCAAAAGAGAATGTGCTTCTTACAATCTAGATCATTTTCATTTTCCAGGACCAGAACTTACATTTACTGTATCAGCAACCAGAGGAATCTAGCATCAGATGGTAGGAAATTTAGGAACAGAGAAAAGAACGCTTTTTCTTAAAAATCCTACCCTACCCAACACCCATCTGTGGAGATGATACTTGAAGTGTCCTGGACACTCGCCATATGGTGAACTAGCAGGTGGGGGTCTCAGGAGGCAGCCTGTCTCAGAAGTCTGTCTTTATGCCACAAACCTGCCCATCCATCTCTCTATAGAAGCCAACAAAAGCCACCCACACTCGAAGAGAAGCAGAGAATTTCCTTTGTCAGCTCTGTTATATCTCAAAGCTGGACCAAATTCTTCAGATCACCCCTAGGGGAGTCCTATTTTTGTTTTGCTTCAAGATATTCATTTATTTATTTGAAAGGCAGAGTGACAGAGGAGCAGAGAGAGATCTTCCATCCTCAAATGGCTGCAACATCCAGGGCTGGGCCAAGCCAAAGCCAGGAGCCTGGAACTGCACCCAGGTCTCCCACATGGGTGGCACAAGCACAAGTACTAAACCACCCTCCACTGTTTTCCCAGTGCATTAGCAGGGAGCTAGATAAGAAACACAATGGTCGGGACTGGAGTTGGCTCTCATATAGGATGGTGGCATCGCAGGTGGTGTGGCTCAACCTGCTGTGTCACAATACCAGCCCCAGCACTGGTTGTTGTTCTTGTTGCTGTTTTCTAAGTTTCAACTTCAGAACTTGAGATATGACAGGTTGTGTTCTTAAATGAAACTAATTTACAACATTTTCTATCATGTAATTAAGTTCTTTTCTGCAAAATGTTTCTTTTTCAATGTCTATTACAAATAGGCTCCTAAGCGAATATAATTTCCCATCCACCTGTTAGTAAAAATTATACATCATTTCCCCCCTCGTATGTGCAGATAATAACTCTGAAAATGAACCTGAGATGTCAATGTTTTTGATCTCTGATGTTTCCCCAGTTTTTAAAAATCTTGATTTTCACTGAAATTAAGTGCAGTTTGGCTTTCAGGCCTGGCTGGAGGTTGAGTGAGACAAGATGATGTCATGGTCCAGGGCCTTGGGCCAGCCTTCTGGAGTCTGCCATAGGAAACCACTCGGGGCCCAGCAGATGGGGTTTGAGTCACAAGGAATGTGAGAACATCGTTCCTAGGGAAGGGGTGGATAACTGCCCACTCCAATGGGGCCCTTCCTAACACCTTCTCCAGGCCCTTCCCAGTCCACACTCCAGATCTCAACAGAAGGGACCATCCTGGCCTCACAAAGCCCTGCTGCATAGGTGGATTACTTAAGAAACAATTAGGTGCGTACACAAAGCAATTTGCAGGCAGCCGTACTCCTTCAGCTTTCTAAGTGAAGGGCCTTTCAAGGCTGATTTATAACACTGTCGTCTTCAGAAGGCAAAATAATTAATAGGAGCATGGACTTCTAATTTCAGTGACTTCCAGAGAAAGTGGATTTCATTTGATTTATGACGGCCGGTGACTTTGCATTTTATCAGTTCATTCACTCATTATTTATGCTGATGGCCAATTTCAATGGGTCGCTATCATCTAACTCTCTACTAATCAAAGAGAATTAGGGTTCACTGCATTATTTAGAAGTCGCTAATTTATCTTCAGAACAAGTAGTGAGAAGAGTTTGGGGCCTTCCACAAGAAAAAAAAAAAAACGAACAGCTGGCTGAAACCAGGAAATTTGGTCAGCATTATAAACCAGTTTTATCAGGGGTATTGCAAGTTGATGGATTTTGAGGTGGAAGGAAAGAAGGGAGAGAAAAAACAAAAAGAAAGAAACCAAGAGGGAAGCCCAAACAGGATGAGGTGAGAAAAATAAACAACAAACCCAGAGTCACCTTTGTGGTCTGAGGAGTTCAGTCATCACCGGGGGCTGAGCTAGTCCTATAACCCTGAGATCAGAACATCAACGGAATCTTAGTATTACAGTATCCCAGCACCCCTTATTTCAACTCAATAAACAGGCACATTTGGGCTAAAACAATCAGAGTTCCCTTGCTTCTCATTTTAAAGTCATTTTAATATGCTCCAGACACAAGATAATGGATCACATTTAAACATGAGACAATTAAGCCCCATCAGCAAGTAATCCTACCCAATCATATTCAATCATGTTGAACAACCACCACTACCAAAATGATCCACTTCTAGGCAAAGTTAAAAAAGACACAATAATTCTTTTAAAGCTGTAATTTTACTTTTGGAAAGACCCCACTTTAAACTACTTCCATGTCCTTTCACAAAAAAAAAAAAAAAAAAAAAAAGACTGTATATTCTGTGTTCAAGCCCCTAAGCCTTGGTGTAGTCTGGTCCCTCTGTCCAGAACCCTTTGGTCTCAACGCCTACCAAGAAAATTCAAATTTCAGCTACAAAACCTATCCAGAAACCTTTCCTCAGTTCTCCAACACAGCAGCACTTTCTAGTTACCACCCTAATTACCTCTATTTTCCCTTAGATCATAGGCTCCCTTGGATGGTAAACTTTGGCACCCTGTGCGTCTGATAAATCAACATTATTCACTAAGTTACTGTTTAGTTGTTGATATTTTCTGTACTATTCTACAGTGATTTTCTCAGGCCAAATTCTATCCCTCAGGAAAATGGGACAGTATTACAGAAGTAACAGGAAAACACAAGATTCTCCCCCCTGCAGCAAGTCTTGGCACTTAGAAACTGGAAAGGGGGGGGGGGGAAGAAGGGAGAAAATAATTTCAATTTCTGAACATGAAGTTTGAATAAAAACAACTCCTGAAACTAACAGGACATTTGCCATTTTGCTGGGGTACCTCTAACATATTGCAAAAGGGAATTAAGACTGCTAGAGTAAAAAGCTGCATCCTTTACAGTTTTTATATCAACTCTACCCTACTTTTTAAACTAGTCAAGATGCAAAAACGGCTATATATACTAATATAAATGGAAGATAATGTGAGTTTTAAGATTTATTTATTTTCAAAGTCAGAGTTAAGAGAGAGAAGGAGAGAGAGAGAAGGACAGAGAGAGAGAGAGAGAGAGAGAGAGAGATCTTCCATCAACTAGTTCACTCCCAGATGGCTGCAACTGCCAGCACTGGGCCAGGCTGAAACCAAGAGCCAGTAGCCCCATCTGGATCTTCCATGTGGTTGCAGGGACCCAAATACTTGTGCCATCTTCCATTGCTTTTCCCAGGCCATTAGCAGGGAGCTGGATCAGAAGTGGAGCATCCAGGACTCAGACTGGAGCCCATATGGGATGCCGGTGTCATAGGTGGCAGCTGTACTCACCATGCCACAATGCCAGCCCCGTGGATGAGCTTTTAACCTTTTTTTTTTTTTAATTTTTTTTTTTGACAGGCAGAGTGGATAGTGAGAGAGAGAGACAGAGAGAAAGGTCTTCCTTTTTGCTGTTGGTTCACCCTCCAATGGCCGCCGCGGCCAGCGCATCTCTCTGATCCGAAGCCAGGAGCCAGGTGCTTCTCCTGGTCTCCCTTGCGGGTGCAGGGCCCAAGCACTTGGGCCATCCTCTACTGCCTTCCCGGGCCATAGCAGAGAGCTGGCCTGGAAGAGGGGCAACTGGGACAGGATCGGTGCCCCAACTGGGACTAGAAGCCGGTGTGCCGGCGCCGCAAGGCGGAGGATTAGCCTGTTGAGCCACGGCGCCGGCCAAGCTTTTAACCTTTGTATTTCCAAGCTCTAGGTATCTTATCAGCATACCTTGGGATCTCTTTCTACTTTATGTCTAACCTGTTGCCATATTGTCATATAAGTATGGCTACATAAACTGGACTAAGTAACCATGCTGAGTGATTACTGCAGGAGTTTCGATAATATGAAAACACTGTGTTTATCACATTCACGATACAAAACACAGTCTAAGCTTTAAGCATTTATTTCCACCTCACTTCAAAACATACATACTGTGGCCTATGCTGTGGCCTAGCAGGTAAAGCCACCTCCTGCAGTGCCCGCATCCCATACGGGCACCTGTTCAAGACCTAGCTGCTTCACTTCCAATCCAGCTCTCTGCTATGGCCTGGGAAAGTAGTAGAAGATGACCTCCTTGGGCCCCTGCACCCACGTGGGAGACCCGGAAAAAGGTTCAAGTTCCTGGCTTCAGATTGGCACAGCTCCAACATTGCAGCCAATTGGGAAGTGAACCAGTGGATGGAAGATCTCTCTCTCTCTCTCTACTTCTCCTTCTCTAACTCTGACTTTCAAATAAATAAATTAAAAAAAAACAACTACTGTTTAAAAAAAATATATATATATATATACTACCACAAGCAAATTTACAGTCAAGAAAACAGACCAGAGCCCACCTTCATACTGTCATCAATGGTTCTCACCTTTGGCCACAGAGCAAGCAGTGATGTTCTCTAACCCATCCTGAGACTTGTGTCCAAACTGAAATTGACACTGTCAGTTTTCTGTCTTGCTTTCCTTCATCAATTAGTATTTTTTTTTTTTTCAGTAGAGTTGATCAGGGCTTTCTCAAGGCTTAAAAAACTGTGAGTTAAGGTCAAAACCACAAAATAAGCATTGCTTTACATATTTGCAACAGAAGGAATTTAATGCACAAAACTGAACATGCAATAAGGAAGAAGCAACAGCAAGAAATCACTACCACTCTCAGGCCACGAAGTGGAAAAACTGGAGCAAGCGTTACCAACCAGCTACGCAAGAACATACCCTACAGACATCAGAGCCACAGCAGGGATCCTGCCATGTTGGAGAAGCCATTAGTGGCAGAGTGGGTGCAGAAGCCAATGCTCTGGCTTACCCCTTCCTCCCACCTTCCAGTCTCCACAAGGCCTCCCTCCCACTGGTCAAACCCAATGGGAAGCCAGCTGACAAGGGAGTCTGGGAAAAGCTCCCCCAGTGGACAGCTCACTGTGACAGACAGCAAAGCAGAAAGGCAAGAATGGATCTGAGGACAAAGTCCTGAGGTAGCTTTGCTTTTCAAAGAGAAGGTTATGAGCCACGTGAAACTTACACAGAAGAAAAGTGCAGGTGGTTGTCCTATGGTGTGTTTGCTTTTCCTGCCCAGGCTGCAGCTAAAGTCTGATAGGCAAGATAACTAGAGCACTAATGTAGCAATAAAGTCATAATGTACTTGGGATATCCCAGAGATTTATGAACAGTGTTCTCTTTGGAATTTAAAAGTTTATCGGCACATATGTATGGAGGAGGAGGAGGCAGGAAGAGAAATCCACACACTTTTTTCATTGTACATATTTTTCACAAACTTTTTTAAGACTCCTCATACAGACCACATTTTCTATATCCATTCATACCTTGCTGGATATCTCGGTTACTCATTTATGCTTCCCTTTGTGAACAATGCAAGGATGAATGAACACAGGTAGGAAAATAACTTTTTTAAGACCCTACTTGACTTCTTTTGTACAAATATGCAGAAGTCAGATTACTGAATCATATAATTTAACCATTTTTTTGAGGAACCTTCATATTATATTGAACAACAGCTATACCACTTTACATTCTCATAAGACACAAAGGGTTCAACTTCTCTGTATCATTGCCGAGAAGTTATTTCTCATTCTTTTGATAGTAGACATCTTAATGAGTGTGAAGTGCAATCTTGTGGTTTTGATTTTCTTTTGTTTTATGATCAATGCTATTGGGCATCTTTTCATATGCTTGTTGGCCACTTGCATTATCTTCTTTGGAGAACTATCAAGTCCTTACTCCATTTTTTAATGGAGTGATTTTGTTGTTGCTGAGTGGTAGAATTCATTGTGTATACTAGATTCAATCCTTTATATATAGATATAATATTCAAATATTTTCCCCATTTCAGAAGTTGTCTTTTAATTGTGTTTTTTCATTTGATATACAGAAATTTTTAAGTTTAATGTAATGCCATTTATCTATTTCTGTTTTTGTTCCCTGTACTTTTGGTGTGACATCCAAGAAACCACTGCCAAGTCTAGTCAATTGGGTTTTTCTTTACTGTGTTTTCTTCTAGAAGCTCTATAATTTTAGGTCTTATGCCTAGGTCTTTCATCTATTTGGAATGAGTATTTGTATACGGTGAAAGTTAAGGGTCCAACTTAATTCTTTTGCTTGTAGATGTCTAATTTCTCCAACACCATTTGTTATACAAAATGTCGTTGGCACTCTTGTCAAAATATATTTGACCGGGGGTCGGCACTGTGATGTACCAGGTAACAGCACCACCTGTAATGTCAACATCCCATTTGAACGCTGGCTCTTGTCCCAGCTGTTCCATTCCAATCCAGCTCCCTGCTAACAGCCTGGGAAAAGCAGCAGAAGATGGTCCAAGTGTTTGGGAACCTGCCACCCATATGGGAGACCCATAAGAAGCTTCTGGCTCCCAGCTTTTCGGCCTGGCTTAGCCTTGGCCATTGTGGCCATTTTGGGAAGGAACCAGTTGTTTCCTTCCCAAAATATGTCACTCCCTCTCTCTCTGTAACAATGATTTTCAAATAGATAAATAAATCTTTAAAAAACAAAAGAACAATTCATGTCTTTATAAACAAATAAAAACCATTTGACCATGTACACAAGCATTTATCTCTGAGCTCTCTGCTTGACTTCACTGATCTGTATCTCTGTATTTATACCAGTGCCACGCCATCTTGATCACTGTTGCTTAGTAAATGTTTTGAAATCAGTTTCCAAACTGTTTTTGCTATTCATTCAGGGTCCCTTGAATCTCCCTATAATTTTAGTATTTTTTTTCTATTTCTTTCTCCCAAATGCCCTTGTGATTGTGATAGGTGTTAATCTACACTGGACCTGTGCCCTGCACAGTACTAACATTTTAATTGAATCAAATATCCCAATCTGTGTTCATAGGATGTTGTTCCACTTATTTGTATCTTTGCTTTCTTTCAGCACTGTTGTACAGTTATCAGAGTACAAGTCTTTCAATGCTTGGTTAGTGATTCCCAAGTATTTTATTATTTTGGTGCCTTTATAAGTAGGTTTCTTCTACTGTGGGTTTTGTTGCTGCTGTTTCTGCTTTTGCTTCTACTCCACACTTCAAAAGGTGCTTTCACAGTCATGTTAAACATACTATTTGATGCTCAAGAAAGATTTGTGCAGTGAATGAAACATTGACCAAATGAATGAATTTGTCTCTAAGCGACCTGTGTGGGAATGTTAAAAGGGCTAAGGTTGTTTCTTTCTTTGCAGCACTCTGACAACTCTGACTTGTTCCTTTCAGTTACACTGAAAAAAGACCTTATGAGCCTCAAGCCTCAACTTCCGATTTGCTGACATTGATGAAAAGAATTTTGCCAAATGCAATAGAAACAAGCTTAAACCTATGATGCTTCTCATTATACCTAAGAAGTCCTTTATCAACTTCTGTCTTTTGACGTTTCTTGATTATTTGTTCACTCTTCACTTTTCTTAATAAGCCCTCCTCATCCTTTAACTATTTTGAATAGTTGGTAAGAATTTACTTGCTTAGCTGTGTGGAATCTGACTATTTTTGAATTTAAGAAGAGAAACTCGCATCTTAAACCAATAAATACACAAAAACAAATAAGAAGTGAAGCAATCTCACGCAGTTTTGTCGTCTGATTGTGCCTTTGAGATCCTAAGGGGTAAACTCCTTAGGGAGATCAGCAAAGCATGTCATTAGTGTTGATATGAAACATTGGGGGTAAGCCCCCAAACTGTAACTATATTTGTACACACCAAATTGCTATGAACGATTGATTACCCAGACAGATTAAAAGAAATTTTAAACATGAAAATTCTGCTATTACCATTTCCTCCTACTTCCAGTTTCTCCCTCTCTGCCCCCATGTGGTTCTTTTATTTATGGATGCAATGCAAGAAGCCCTTGCCCATTATCTTTTCCCTCTATCACGTTACACAAAATACATTGGCACAGATCTCCCCATGACACACAGCTTAAAAAAAAACAAAAACCAACTAGATGTGTCAGATGCCTGCACTCAAGAACTCAAAATCAAAGAAAATGTCAATGGTACAATTCATGGCCTAGTTCTTGGTTAAAATCCCTGAGCAGTCTAACTGGCATCATGGCCTTCTCCAAAGACAAGAGGTCAGGACCTGGCCTCATCGCTACAATTAGAAAACCCCAACTTCGGGTGGGAAGTGAGCCTGAGATGGTCGCAGGCAGAGGAGAGTCGGGGAAGCTGCGGGAGCATGGGATTCACTGCCAGCGTATCATGACAGCCAGGAGAAAGCTGAAGAGTGGGAGTTTTTGAAACAAATGCCAGTTAAATGATCCATTCAGTTATACTTGATATGTCTGGTATAATATAGCTTGTTCCAGATGTCAAATAATATTGCCAAACCATGCTCACTAATGTGAACACCACTGTTGCTGATAAGCCTAAGCGTTGCTGAATTTGTGCAACAGCCACCCATCTGCAAACAAAATGCTGCATTAAAATTTTTAAAAAGCCTGTGGCTCATAATTTAAGCCGACAGAGGGACTGACTGAAAAATGTAATTTATTAAAAGCAGTTTTCCTCTGAGAAACTTTTTTTTCAAAAATAATATTTCACATTTACACCTTTAAGTTAAATTCAATTTTATACAAAAATTATAGTAATTGTCCTTTGCCTAACATGAACGTTATAATTATACTTTCAGCACTGCTGCATTTGAGCACCCAGCCAAAAGAAAAGTCGGTTGGGAGGAACAGAGCTGCCGCATTTGGCGTGACCCCTTTAAACACACAGCTCTAAAATAGCCATTGTTGATAAAATTCATAAAGAGCTGCATATGTACATCCAAACTCCCCTTTCCATTTGATATATATGAAAATGCAATTTACTGTATGTCAAATGAAAAATGCAGTTTTCAAATGCACTGACAACAGGTGCGAGTTAAATGATCAGACGCTATTTGTTACCTAGTCTCTAACTCTCATTTGCAGCAAGATAAATTGCATTTTAGGAGAGCAGTGCGATCTAAGGGGTCTTGACATGTTTTTATTGATTTGCATAGGTTATATGCATGTATTCCTGTTTGTAGGCAAATAGTGCCACAAGTAAATTCAAGGCGCCGTGCCTGTGTTTCAAGAAAATTGGAGTCATCACGGGGGAGCCAAGATGGAGTGAGCTTGGGTAAAAGAGACACATCCAGCCTGCTGGAATCTCAGAACCTCTATTAAGATTTATAGGCTGTAGGATTCTTTTGGGCTTCAACATTATTCTTAGTAAACCCTTTCTGTCTTCTGTTGTTTATAAAAACTGGCAGCTTTAGCAAAGACAGAAGCTTAAGTTGTAGGTAGCACAATTTAACATAATAGTTCTCGCCTGTCCTCCAAATAGCCTAATGCTGATTTTGCAAAAGGAAAAGAGAAAGGGGGAAGAAAAGCCACAGGAAATCACAGACCATAGGCTGCCGCTCTGACACGGATGGATTTGGCTGTCACTACAGAAAAGCACTGGTGAAATTTGATTATATTTCTAATGTCAAAATTTACTAACTTTTTAGACTCCGGGGTTCCATTTCTCATTTGATTTTTCATTTTGTTATCTCAGCACCATCAGGCCCATCACTGAGAGTAATGCACCAATTAGCCCAGGGAGTCACTCACTCAGAGGGGACTTTTTCATCCACAGGGGTTTCCTCTCTCGGCTGCCACTACCACAGCCACACTGGGCCTTTCCTCGTATTCCAGACTCACATGCCTCTGGCCACCACCTCCACTCCCACCTCAGCCCAGAGCACCCGGTGAGTCTGAACACTGACAAAGGCAGGGCTGGCCTGACAATGTCCCCTCTGCAACTGTCTTATTTGAACTTTTAGATGATTTATTGCTTCACCTGCTTAAACCTGAGGGACTCACAAGCTTAACTGATGTCCTCACTTGATCTGAACTTCTAGTCCCTACCATGCCTAGCCTGTGCCTTGCCTATTGAAGGGATGTGATAACAAATATTTTAATATGATGCATAATGAGCACTATCTTCATTCCTGGATTTATAGTTCCTTTTAAAAACTATTTCATTTATTCCATTTCTTTGAGACAAAGAGAAAGACAGAACTCCCAGATGCTGGTTTACTGCTCAAGGGCTGTGATCTGGGAACTCAATCTGTACTTCCCATGTAGTTGACAGGAACACACCACTTAAGCCATCATGGCCACTACTGACTCCAGGGTGCACATCAATAGAAAGATGGGATTAAAAGCAGAGCTGGGACTCAAACCGGGGCATTCCAACATGGGATGTAGGAATTCCAAGCAGTGTCTTAACAAACACCTGCCCCAATCTGTATTTTCAAGGTCCCACTCTAGGCATTTTCTCCTCTGAACCTTACAGCAGGGGTGCGTATCCAGCATCATCGTCACTCTCACTCCTCCCACTCCGTGTTGATGGACTAGCCCAGTTCCACAGAGGTTCAGGGTGGAGCTGTCACCCAAACTCAGCAGCCCAGCCTGAGCCTCTCCCCACTCCATAGCCCACACTCACCACATAGCCCCCCTTTCCTTCAGGCAGGCACTCAACTCTGGCCTCCTATGCCACCTTCTAACTGAGAAAACACATTATCTGTCTACCCATTGATATACACATCTTTATTGTAGGGAATTACATGCACTGAGTTGAGGACCTGAAAACATGACCAGAGCTTATCTAGTAGCTAGGTCCCAAATGGTCAAGAATCACGTCTTATTTGTTCCCTGTACTCATTCATTCTCTTCAAACACTTATGAAAGTCTCTTGATTCCTGACATTTTTTCCAAGCCCATGGAAACAAAGATGAACAAGATAGGATCCCTCCCAAATAGAGCTCACAGTCCAGAGCTGTGGCTCCTTTAACATGGTCCAATCTACAGTGGACAGGGGGACTCCTGACTTACATGGGCTCACACACCTGTATGCTTCTTTCCAGAACACAAACATCCTAAAGCCACATTTAACCCTACCACATACAATGCCCTCAGATATTGTCTACCTTTTTATTTCATTTATTTATAAGGTGGCATTTGCAAAGCTCTGTACTGACTTTACCAAAAACTAGTGGATTACGACCCAGTTTCAAAGTCACTCATCTAATGAGACTGTGAAAACATAAGAGAGGAAATCCATAAACACCTTCTATAAAGAACCACACAGCAAATGGTTTAGGCTTTGTGGGACAAGTGGTAAAATCAAGAATATTGTACACGGCTTAAAAAGAAAATATTTTTCTATGTAATTTTTACTTATGAATTAAAATCATTACAATAATTATATATAGGTTTTATTTAATATTGGCTTAACAGTGAAAAGAATAGAATTTATGGACAATGAAGTTTGAATTCCATGTAATTTTTACCTGTCACAATGTAATATTCTTTTGATTGTTTTCAGGCATTTAAAAGTTGGCTGATGTATATAGGCAAAAAGGCAATGAACCAGACATAGAACCAAGCCCAGATGTAGAGCCAGATAAATTTTTGATAACCTCACCATTTCAATTATTTCTGTTATAATGCTAGGAACCAGAAAAAAATGTGGGTCTCTGAGTAAGTGAGGGATTTTAAATTTAACTCTCAACTGGCTACGAGTGTGGCTCATGATTTCCACTGTCAATGAGTCCTCAGGGGGAGAGCAGTGCACTGGCTCCCAGCCTCCAAGCCCAGAGCTAGCTGCATCATATCCATCTAAGCAGTGACAGGGCCTGGCTGGGAAGATCTAGGGCAAGAGACCCAGACCAACTCTGCAAAAAGTAAACCCACACTATTCCAGAAGCACCAGGAAATATGGCAATTCATTCCATTTCTCCTTCACTGTGCAGGTTACCAAAAAGTGCCAAGCCCCAAGCTCCCTCTGTTTTGGCCTCGACACTGATAACCTTGGTGTCTGGATGTGACAGTTACTGAGCTATAGTCGCTTAGAATAGAACAAAATGTACCAAGAAACTCCATGTAGAGGAAGTCTGTGCTGCAACAGCAGGGTGTGAAAAGCTAGTGGAAAGTGTACATTATCCTTTAACTCTGTTTTTCCATGAGCACACAGAAGCCCCTTCATATTAAGCAAGAAGACAACCCACCCCACCCAGCATTTCTACAAACATATCTCCCCTCTGTGCACACTGGGCCAAGAGCCCAAACAGCCACAAGGAACAGCAGGGTTCTCAAAGTTTGGGCAGCAGCATGTGGTGACCACAATCCAAGCCGCGGGCCCCAGGAGTGTCCTGTGTTGACCATGTGTGTATGTTCTTGCTGAGGGCAACCATCCCCACACAGACAAACATGGCATTCCAGAGTTCAGGTTGTATTTATGTTCTACAGTAAAACGTAGGAAGCACAAAGCAACCCACAGCTTCCGGGGCCACACGCGCAACACTTGCCAGTTGAGAGGCAAGGATGAGAACGCACCCGTCACGTAAGCGTGTTATCTTCTCATACTGGGAAGGCTTTTCGGCCAAGAGCATCATCTCTCGAAAGATCTCTCCACATTAGTGAAAACCATTCTACTCTTTCCTTTAAAATGAAGGCCCAGCACCCTGGCTGCTGAACTCTGCGGGACATGCACCCCAAGGCCGAGAGTGTCCGAGTACTATCCCAAAGTCCTGGCAATGTTAGCAGTTACAGCACAGATGGATCCCTAGGCTAGCAGACATGGCAGTCTTTAAACTAAAGCACACACAAATAAACACAGTCAAACTCCACATACCAAATCAAAGCAGATGCAGATGGCTGTGACAGTCAAGAAGGAAATGTACCAAGTTAAACAAGAGGTTACCGGTAGATACTTTGTATTCCAAAATGACTTACTACACAGTTTCTCACTTCTGCCTTAAGGTACTCAAGTTCTTAATAATGCATATTTTGTGGGAAGAAAAGGAACAACTATAAAATTGTATGTTATTTTGTTCTTCATAGTTCATTAATAACAAAATAAAGCAATATCTTGCTCCTCACTTACAGTTTTGTTGCTTTCTTGTTACTTTTTCCTCTCTAGTAGAAACCAAAAATGAACAGATATATGCACGCACACACCCACACACACACACACTTAAAACAGACACAGCTTCACAGATCCAATGCTCCTGGCACTAAGATTTAAGGAATAGGTAACTCCTAAGTGATAACACTATGAAGAAAACTTATCATTCAATTAGTCATAACACTCATAATAATTGTATAGTAATTTTCAGAGTTCAGAAAATGCTTTCAGCTGGGCCCAAACTATGACTAAAGCATTACCGCCTTTATTTAACAGACTAGGCAAATGTGGTTACCAAAGAGAGTGCTTCCTGTTCTTCAGTGCAGGACAGGGGGCTGAAGAATCAAGATCAGAAGTCAGGGCACAAAGATCTGTAAGTATATGCAGGCCAAGACCTGGCAAGTAAAAGGAAAAAAGAAGCAAGGGAAAGAAGTAGAATTGGATGAGACAGGTAGAGTTAATGAAGTTAATGAAGGTAGAGTTAATGAAGTTTTGTCAATAGGAATAAAAGTTTCTGGACAACTGAAACCAGAAAATAAACTGGAACACATTGTTAAAAGTTGCATGCACCCTAAGGAAGCAGAATTGGAAGGTAACTCAGTCATAGACACTGGATTCCTCCTAGGGAATAGACCTAGAAGGTACCAAGGTCAAAAGTCATAAAGCTTCCCATTCTCCTGTAGCCCCAGATAATCTGTAGGTAGCAGGCAGGGTGATCAGGAAGTCAGGGCCACTGTAGGATTGGGAGAAAAGGAAAAATACGAGGTTGCCTGCTCTAGCTTTGGCCTCAATGCTGGTATGATGTTACGAGTGTACAGGGAGTTGGTCTGTCTCATACCCTCTGCATCCTAGCCTGCCCTTACTTCTAAGGAAAAAGAAGTGTATTCAGCAGAATCACAGCACATGTACTTTGTTTGTGCTTATTAAATAAAAAGAAAGGATCACCTTCAACTATATTAATGATGGACTGGTGGATGAAGGATGCCTGTGAAAATTCACAACATCTGTTTGCTCCACTCTCTTCTCAGCATGCTGCACCTATTTCTCATGCTTAATGATGCTCAGCCACTCTGCAAGTTTTACGAACAAATGTGTGTTTAGCCACATTCATCATTCTGAATGAGCGTTCTTGATGAAGCCTCCACTGGCCTGTTTCGCTCTTTCTGCTACACTTTAACAAATGACAACTGCTCTGCGTATTTTTCATTTGTTAAAAATAAAAAGCTAAGTGAAGGATGGGCCTGGAGCACTTTTTCCCTGTCCCTTTGACTCCCCCAGAACCTTCAGCACACCATCCATTGTACTTCGCCACCACACCCAGCACTGAAGCAGGCACACAGGAGAGCTTGCCGAGAATCTTGGGTTTAGGACCAGCACTGTGGTACGAGGTCATGCTGTCCCACCCACTAGAATCCTCTATCAGCAATGGCTTCTTCCTCATGTCTCTCACCACCTACCATTCATGGCATTTAAAACCTATGAAATATTTCTAAAAGTTCATAGAAAATAGAATCAAAAGAAAACTTTATGTCAATAACAAAAAATGTTGAACCCCATATACTTCAATAAGTTCATGAAAATGCATATTATGAAAAGCTTCAAGGATTTCAAAATTTTTATACCAAAACAAGTATTTTTTTTTTAATTTATTTGAAAGGCAATGTGACAGAGATAGGGAGAAACAAAGAAAGTTCTTCCATTTGCTGGTCCACACCCCAAATGCCCACAACAGCCATAGCTAGGCCAGGCCAAAGCCAGGAACCACAATCTCCATTCAGTTCTTCCATTTGGGTGTAGGGACTCAACTACTCGACCATCATTGACTTCCTTCCTAGGCACATTAGCGGGACTTTGACAGGAAGCAGAGTAGCCAGAAATCAAACCAGGCACTCTAATATGGGATGCAGGCATCCCAAGCAGTGACTTAGCCTGCTGTGCCAAAATGCCTACCCTGAAACTTATCTGTTAACTCCATTTTCCATGAACCTTTCAAAGTGACTACATATAATGATCACAGAATAGGAACCAAATCAATACGTGTTGGACTCATGGCAGTATCTCTCTCCAGGTCTCCAGAAGAAAGCCAAGATGCTGTCTTCATTCTGACAAACAAGGCAATATTTGGGTTATCACAAACTTTGGCTAAACCAAGAGGCTCCATGTTTTCATACCTGAAAAACCTGAACTCATAAAGTGAATGTCCCACAAAAATCAGGTCAAGCTGAGTAGATTCCAAGAGTTCAAAATGGCAAAAATATTATACCATGTTAAGAAATAATCTTTCAGAATTTATTTTCAAGTGATTGTTTTTACTCTGATCATTTAATTAGCAGCATGAAAATTTAAAAAAAGATGTTTTGTCTATTAAATATTCAGAATCATTGGAAATCAGTTTAAATTCTATTTATAAGATGATACGTTTTTCTCTGTATTTGCAATGTTGAATATTGTATTAGTATTTGTATTGCATTTGACTCAGCATGCATTGCAAAGCAAGGTACAAATGAAATAATCATATTACATACTCAATAAAGCTATACTGTCACATCACTAGTTTTAACACAAAGGTTTCTGACTTTTTACTTCCTAATAATGTTAGAGACATGTGAAAAGGAGAATGTTTCAGTCATCATATTTAGTTGCCTCTTCTACTTTTAACACAAAATGCCCCTTCAGTCACTATACTTTTTTTTATATACATTTCATTTACTGAACTGTAAATATATTTCAATCCAGTTTAAAAACAAACCTCTGGGATCAAATACGAAAAGCCTCCATGGCATACCTCTTCGGCAACAAAGAAACCTTAGCAGATATAGTTAAGTAATGGTTCTGGGGCCAGCTTTGTGATGCAGCAAGTAAAGCTGCCTCCTGAGATGCCAGTATCTCATATGGGCGTTGGTTTGAGTCCTGGCTGCTTCACTTCCAATCCAGCTCCCTGCTTAAGTGCCTGGGAAAGCAGTGGAGGATAGCCCAAGTACTGGGGCCCCTGCACCTATGTGAGAGACCTAGAAGAAGCTCTTGGCTCCTGGCTTTGAAACTGACCAGATCCAGTCATTGTGGCTATTTGGAGAGTGAACCGTTGGATGGAAGATTTCTCTCTCTCTCTCTCTCCCCCCACCCCCTTCACTCTCTCTCTCTCTGCCTTTCAAATAAATATTTTTTAAAAAGAAATAAGTGGTTTTAAGTATAACAATTCAGAAATATTGGGGCTGGTGCTTTGGCACAGTGGATTAAGCTGCCATCTGCAGAGCTGGCATCCTATATGGGTGTTGGTTCGAATCCTGGCTGCTCCACTTCTGATCTAGCTCCATGCCAATGGCCTGGGAAATCAGTGGAAGATGGCCCAAGTGCTTAGACTGCTGCACTCACCTTGGAGACCTGGATGAAGCTCCTGGCTCCTGGGCTTTGGCTTGGCCTAGCCCAGGCTACTGTGGCCATTTGGGGAGTAAATCAGCAAATGAAAGAACTCTCTCTCTCTCTCTCTCCCTCCCTCCCTCCCTCCCTCCCTCTCTTTCTCTCTTTCTCTCTTTCTCTCCCTCTCCCTCCCTCTAACTCTGCCTTTCAAATAAGTAAAAACACTTTTCAAAAAATCAGGAAATCTTAACCAGAAATCTATCAGCATTACCCAAGTATCTACTAAGTGCAGATAGCCACAGTCCACAAAGGGACCCTTAGAATTCTTGAGCCCTCAAACCCTTATGTGTTTCAAGCTTGGTTGGACAGAGAGTAAGAAATATGAGTGACAAAGAAATTAAACTTGAGCTGGAACTACTTTGTCCACTCTGAGTTTTTCATATAGTGAAACTAAATATACGGCAATTGTTATATAGACAAGCATGTAAAAATATTTGGCATTTCAAACAAGACCTTCACACTTGAAAAATTGTTGGGTGCAAATATTCTTCAATGAGCCACTCAACGCCTACATCCTCCATCAACACCTCCCTATCCACTCCAGGCATGGACAATAACATCTCTGAAATACACAAAGACTAATCACCTGTACTATACAATTCAACCCCACCTAAAACTCATGGATACTTTATTCTTTTCACAATTAGATTATGGGCTTACCAAGCTTGGGATACCATCTGACACATCTGCTATAACTCCCTAGTTAGTCACATTCAGTACTATCCTGAGCACTAAGACATCTACCAGTATCTCTATGAATATCAGTGTATTTATATGGATTTCCATACACTGATTTACTACATTTTATGTACCCATTGAGTCCATGTTAAGTGTGAACTCACATCTTTATTCATTCTTTCTGCACATATTAGTTAAACACTCTCCTCTTGCTTGAAAAATGAGAGATAAAGGTAAAAAAAAATTCCTCCATATTATAATTTAACTTAGAAAAATGTGCTTAAATATCTACTGTAGACAATATCATTAAAGAATTAGAATAGAAAAACACAGGAGTTGAAGAGAAAGACAAGATCAGAAACAACAGACTCCACTAAAAAAGCATGGCATTTGGGTCAATTCTTTAAGGTCAGGAAGGCAGGGAGAAGTATACACAAGAACTTCCAGGCATGGGAAATAATGAGTAAAATTACAAAGGCTGAAAGGCAAGACGCTCACTTCTGCACAGAACCAAAGGTTTCTCTTTTTAAAAACATAAAACTCAGCCTAGCCTTGAAAAACCGGTTGAGAAAATCCAATGGTCTACCAGAGCGACCACTTTCTTAAATTCCCATCACCATACTTACTGCTGTTTAGCAACAAGAGAAATACCACGTGCATTTCCCCAGAGGCACAGAGTCTTAGGGGACAAGCCAAAAAGCTACATTTTCTCTTCTGAATCCTCCTGAACTCAGAACTTGAATTCCTTGACCTGAATGGTTTGAAACTCGGGCTTTGCCTTTGTGTGAACTTCCCTGGTTTCCTTACAGAGAACTTAGCACCAGGCATCACCTCCAGTTCTCTTGAGTTCCATAACATGTACCAGCTGCCCCAGACTTCTCCGTAGCTGCATCAATTTATCAAAAGTCAAGGCATGTTTTTTTTTTCCCCCAAAGATTTTTCTTTCTCCTATTGGAGAAACAAACCTTTGAAATAGCCTCCTATTCTACCTCAGACATAGCTCCCATCCTGGAGACCAAAAGAAACCCTGTCCTCAGACCTCAGTTTTTATTAAGCAAGTCACCCTGATCCCCTGCACCAACAGTGTTCCTTATTTTCCTTATTCAGCCTAAGTTCCATCGTCTAAGAGACACCATGCTACGTCTGCACTGAGATGATGGGTGCCGCCTGTAAAAGGCCCCCATCTGCAACAGCAGGACGTCATCTCAACCAAAACCCAGCCCCCAACTATACCAGCACTTTGACTAATACATCCGAAAGTGTTCAACTACTGGAACTCATCATCTCTTATTTCTAAGCACTTGATTGCAACAAAAGCCCAAAAACAAAGAACCAAAGCAATAGACAGTCCTAAAAGACTAAGACGATCACTCAGTTTAATCCCCTCATTTTATGGCTGATACAACTGAGGCCCTAAGAAGAAAAACAACTTCTTTGAAAGCATAGAACTTTTAGTAGCTCAAGTTGGACTGAAATCTAGGTTTCTGGCTCCTAGCTTACTTCTCCCACTACTACGTGCTGTTTACCAATCTTCTGAAAGGTGGGAGAACTGCAAGACGAGCAGTGTGGCCGTACAAGGGGCTCTATCACATAGATGCCCATGTCCTAATCTCAAGGATCTGTGAATGTTACTTCATATGGAAAAGAACTTTGCAGACATGATTAAGCTAAGGGTCTGAGATGCGGAAATTATCTTGGATTATCCAGGTGGCTTCAATATAATGAAAAGGGTCCTTTGAAGAAGAGGGGGAGCAAATGTAACAGAAGAAGGCAATGTGTTAATGAAAACAGAGTAATGGCTGTGAAGTGGAGGAAGGGCCCACAAAACAAGGTGGTCACTAGAAACGTCCGAAAGCATCAAACAGATTTTCTTCACAGAGCCGCTTCACTTCTTGATTTAGCCCTCTACAACTCATTTTAAACTTTTCTTAAAATATTCTGTTGTTGCTTTTTGAAAGGCAGAGAGAGAGAGAGAGATCGAGAAGTCAAGATCTTCCGTCTGCTGGTTCACTCCCCAAACAGCCACATCAGTCAAGGCTGGGCCAGGCCAAAGTTAGGAGCCCAGAACTCCACCAGGGTCTCCCATATGGGCAGCAAGAGCCCAACCACTTGGGCTACCTTCCACAGCTTTCCCAGGTGCACTAGCAGGGAGCTGGACCAGCAGCAGATGCCAGAACTTGAACCAGTACTCTGATACAGGATGCCAGCAATGCAAGCAGCAGCTTGATTCACTGTGCCATAAAAAGAGCATTTTGAGAGACCAGCATTGTGGCTAAGCAGATCAGGTCTCTGTGTATAACGCTCTGTGTACGAACCCATATGGGCACCAGTTAGAGTACTGGTTGCTTCACTTCCGATCCAGCTCCCTGCTGATGCCCTGAGAGAGAGGCAGGGGAAAGCTCAAATGTTTGGACCCCTATACCTACATGGGAGACCTGGATGAAGCTCTGGGATCTTGGCTTCAGCCTGGTTCAGCCCTGGCTGTTGTGGCCACCTGGGGAATGAACTAGTGGATGGAGGAGCTCTAACTCTTCCAAATAAATAAATAAATCTAAAGACAGACAGGGAGGGAGGGAGGGAGGAAAATTTTGAACTTCTGAGGTCCAGAACTTCAGGAGAATAATTTGTATTAAGCTGCTAAGTTTGTAGGAAGTTTTCACACTGGAAATAGAAAACCAATACGCTTTGGTACATAGAAACTAGGTGCTGTTATAATGATTATCTAAAAATGTAGAAGCAGTTAGGGAATCAGATAACAGGTAGAAGCTAGAAGAAATTGGAGGGGCATGAGAGAAGCAATATATGGTTTGAAAAGACTGTTAACTATTGATAATAATAACTACACTAGTAAGGACTGAGAACAAAGGAATGTAAAGACAATCCTGTGGTAAATGATACTGCCTAAATCATCATAAACATACTGCCGATAGAGGCATGGATGCTAAATGTACTAGGGAGGCTCAAAAGGAAACAAGGAACAAGTTATCAGACACCAAAAGAAAGGGGATCATTGTGATGTATCAGTAGAAATATTAGCTGAATTGTGCCATGTGGTTATAATGAAAAAATAACTTGCAAGCAGAGAAGTTGGATGTTCAGCTGAGGATACTTCCAAGAAAAGTATTGAAGATGCAGCCTGGTTTCTTCTTGCTGCTTATAGTAAATTGCAAAAAGAAAAATTGAGGGAAAAACTGTTAATCTAAAAGAATGAACCAGGCCTTGATATGGGGAATTATCAGTCTGTTTAGAAAGGATGCTAAAATTAGGAGGTTCACAACAAAGAGGATGTTCTCTAGAGAAAGCCAAGGGCATAAATGCACAACCTCTGGAAAGTGCCTCAAAAGGATCACAAGACCAGGGTATTCACTCACACAGAGAGCTTTTAGAAGAGATTAGACATGTGACGCATGAGTCTCCTCAACCACTTCAACAAAAACCAGGAAAAAAAAAAAAGGATTATCCAGAAAGATCTACGGAAGACTCTCTTATCTTAGGGAATGAAG
The DNA here is from genome assembly GCF_033115175.1 of Lepus europaeus. Lineage (NCBI taxonomy): Eukaryota > Metazoa > Chordata > Mammalia > Lagomorpha > Leporidae > Lepus > Lepus europaeus. Next base: position 64,951,406 of record NC_084843.1, on the reverse strand, counting down.
CACCATGACAGAGATGCAAGACTGTAAGTTTTTGAGAGCATTATAGTGGCAGAAACACTGCTAGCTTAGTCTGAAAGGAAAAAGGAGAGGATGAAACGAAAGAAGGCAGTAAGATAATAACATTCTAGAAACAGGAAAAAGGTTGATTAGACGATTTTTGTCAAAATGTACAATCAACGTTTCATGAAAAAGGACAGAGGATGCAGGAGATAGAGCTTCGGGCCCAGAACCCAGAAGGCAGATCCTTAAGCCACAGAGGCTGCTTCCAGTTGTTCAAACATAATGGCATTTGTCCTACTGGATTTAAAAATTTCTAGAGACCAGTGACTTACTCCTGCTTCCTCTTTCTTTCTGTTTTCTGAACAGGAAGGTTTACTGGTCCCCTATGCCTGTCCCTCCATCGCATTTTGATAGCAGAGGAATTTGTTTCCACCTTTTTGCCTCCATGACAGAGAGTGATTTTTGTGCTACAACATATTACATTCAGGGCCTCACCCACACCTACTTCAGATTACAGAGTTATGGTATTCGGTGTTTTTGAGCTGATGAGACTTAGATTAGGTTTCAGACTTCAGGCTCTAAGAGCTGTGACTCCCAGGTACCTGGGGATGTAGTGAGTGTACTTTTCATGTAGGGATGATTCATGTGAATCTTTTGGGGGCACAGGCAGAATTGTGGTGTTAGCCCACTAAGCTTATTGCAAATTGATGCAGTAGCAATAGGCAACCAACTAATCCAAGTAGGCAGAGAACAGGCAATCAAGGAAGGAAGAGGATCTCACCACAATACTCTTATTTACAGAGATATCACAGTCTTGGAAAGTAGCAATGAGCAGCAAGCACACTATGCCCTCTCACCCATATGAGGAGAGACCCTGAAACAAGAGATCTTTTTTTTATAGTACCTTTCAGGATCTACTATCTGGATACACTACACCAATGAAACTTTTCTCTTTCTTCTATCAGTCAGGTGTTCCCAACATTCAAAATAGTGATAATCACTTTTTCAGATTAAAATTAGGAAGTAATAATCTATTTTGTGTTAGTTTCAGGTGCAAGAGGCTGGCTTGGAGATTCCAAACCTAGGTTTCCAAATCAATATTCTAGAGACATTTCAGTAGTTTACAGGGAAAATGGAAAATATAACTTAGAGTAAGATTGCTATAGCAAATCTGTGGTATGTGGTCACTGCGGTTAGCCAGCAAACTAGAGAGTGTATTGATGTACATGGGATCCTAGAATCAAAGCTCACAAAAACACAGGTACCTGGACACAAGGCCCACATCCCCAACACACACACAGTCTGTTGACATTAGCAAGAGACACAGGGTCAACTCCAGCACACCAAAGCCAACTGACAGTTGTCTCTACCGCCAAAGTATCTGCTGGGTTCCTGGAGCTTCACACAGCCCATTTTGCTTACAACAGCCCCTCAGAAGAGGGTAAATAAGGAAATGGAAATTTAAAGGGAATATGTACATTTTTTCAAGAAAATTTTTAACAGGGAAGTGGCTGGGCTAAGATCTCTAATTGTTTTGCCATACTACCAAATAATTACATCCAGTGAAAATGGATCAGAGAACAATCATGCTGAGAAGAGAAAGGAGAGAAGCCTTATGAGTGGACACTTGAGGTTAAACAGAGAATTCTGTAGGCAAGAACAAAGAGAAATTATTTTCATGGTGAAGTAAACCAAGCAAAGTAGGAACACAAGCATACAAAAGATATTTCCCAGCAGCAAAAAGTTTAGCCTGTGCAAAAATGCCTGTATTCAGTGTCAATTCAACATGTATTTCTTTTTCAGGCCAAGTGCTGAGCAAAGGATCAAGCAGAATTTAACACCTGTGAGACAGGATCCCCACCACCAAAGAAGATAAAAGCCAGGGAAAGAATAAACTGATTCATTAATTTATCTGAATCTTTCTTCTGGAAAGATAGTTCATGAATGCCTCACATGTGATATTAACATATTCTAAAGAAGCAACAGGAGCAAATAAATCTATTTTCTTCTTTAAAAAGATATAACTTATCTTGAAGGCTGCTTGCAAACACCAGAATAGGTTAAAAAATAAAGTAGGGGATGGGTGGGGTGGGGTGGTGCTGTGGCATAGCAGGTAAAGCTGCCTCCAACAGTGCTGGCATCCCATATGGGCACTGGTTCAAGACCTGACTGCTCCACTTCCACACTTGATCTTAGCCAAAAAACTGAGAAGCGATTACTGTTCCTCTTCCAATCTACCTCCCTGCTATGGTCTGGGAAAGCAGTGGAAGATGGCCCAAGTGCTTGGGTCCTTGCACCTGCGTAGGAGACCCGGAAGAGGCTCCTGGCTTCGGATCGGCCCAGCTCCAACCACTGTGGCCATTTGGGGAGTGAACCAGCAGATGAAGGACCTCTCTGCCTCTATCTCTGTCTCTACCTCTCTGTAAATGTGCCTTTCAAATAAAGAAATAAATCTTAAAAAGGAAAATAAAAAATAAAGCAGAAAAGTGACTTAGTTTGCTTTTCAAAAGACAAGAATGTTTCCTTTATTTCTCCTTGAGGAATACTGTTTAAAAGCCTCACGTGTTGGGATTGGGAGTAACGGAGAGAAGCTGCAGGGCTGCTGAAATCCCATCCACATCCAGATGCTGTTTTGAGAACAGTTCAGGAGGGCACAGGGGCTTTGGGATGTGCTGCGCTTGGTGCCACTCAAAGACTTCAAGCACCAGACTGCTGCGGTCAACTGTCGGGGTGCCTCCGAGGTAGGAGGTGGAAGACAGCGACCTCCCCGGTACTCACCACAGATTTCTGCGGGTGTCCTGGACACTCACCTCCTGCGAAGGACTCAGCTGACTGTCTACAGAACCTTTTGGCTCAAGAGACCTTCCAAGGCCGTCCACATGACCAGGACTAATTCTCACATCTCACTCCACGGCTCCAGGTATCCCAGAGTCCCTAAACAGAACTAATGCATCCTCCACCTTGACCAGCTGTCCTGCCTCCAAAGCATGCAGGCTGAATGGCAGGACCGGCTGACCCCAAAAGGCTTCTCATAGGCCCACGTTTCCACGACTCCACATCTCACTTATCCGGCTGAGTAAATTACTGTAAGAAATACCTCCTTCAAAGACCTGTAATAAAAAGAGATTCAAGAGGACAACGCCGAAGTGGAGCAGCATTCATGAGGACTCTGGGATGAAAATTCCCAGTCAGCCTTAATGCTGGAGAATTTACTTTAGGATGTAAAAATAACACGTACTGCTATATTTCTTCACTTTATTTGCTCTCCTCTGCAGAGATTACTGCTGTGTGCGCAGCGTCGTAAGAGTGGAGAAGGTCAGGTTGACAAAACTTCTTGGTGGGGAATAATCTTTAGTTCTCCAAATATATATGCCTTGCAACTTCCAGGCCACAAAAGCAAACTGGTTTGGAAAATGCCAACTCCCATCTCCAAGGAAATTCAATAACTTCCAAATGGCTCAAGATCGCATTCGTGTGGTTATAATAAACCATTAAAAACATTAAGGAACAATTCAGATTGAAAGAGCTTTCGAGGTTGTTAATTTTTTTGTTCTTCCAAGTTTTGGCAGAGACAGTATAAACCTTGGTGAACAGAATGCCTGCTAAGGAAAATAGCAAAATTATAAAATTAGATGTGACTGAACTTGCTATTCACTTACAGCAACTCCTCAAGAAAAATGATACTTAGGCACGCAGCAAGAAGGTATGTCTTTGCTTGTGGAAGACCATTCACTGGTTTTCAGGTTTGAGATTGTTTGTGATGGTTTGAAACAATCACACTTTGTCTGCCCCCGGGGAGCAGGGTCCTCTCAAACCAAACACGGAAACAAAACAGCTGGAAAGTTTGAGGGGGGAAAGTATGGGGCCCACCAGGAGTGCTGTTCAACACAGCGGTCTCAAGTCTGTATTTCAAAGCCAGAAATGAAAACGAGGCTGAGGAGTGGGCAAGCAAAGTCACTGGGCTCCCCCCAAGTAACAGGCCGTCCACAATGCCAGCTCCCCTACTGCAATTCCAGCAAAGTACAAAGCACTCCAGAGAGCTTCAGCCCATCCCAGCATTCAGGCCTCACTGCAGAATGTTACAACAGCTGGAACTCCAAAGATCACCATCTTTCAGACCTCATATGAAGCCACAGCATGATAAACAAATTCAATAAAATTACGAATTGGCAAACTGTTTGCAACAAATGTTATTTCCTGGATAACAAGATGGATAACGTACATTCTGCAACATATGCGAGGAATTATTGAAAACAGATGTAAATGTTCTCCAACTCAAGTCTGTCTCTGGCACTGATCTGAATACGCTGATTTTACACTCAGCTTTACAGCAGTGCCCTGGAGTGTCTCTGCCGGGACCCGTTGTGCTGAACCCAGGACACCACAGGGAGAGGCTTCTGCTGTCCTCCCCTATTTCATAAAACTTGAGATGGGAAGGGTGTTTATTCCAAAAGCCCATCCAGAAGACAACGAATAAAGCGTGACCTGTCTTATTCAAAAGCAAAAGCAAGGATGAGCTACAGAGACAGGATGACACTTTCTTACATTTAAAGGACTCCAGGTCTAAAAACCCTCTGCCAACACACCACACTTTTCATGACACCCTCCCTTCAACAACCCGAGCCCTGGCCCCTTAGCCAAGCGCCACATCCACAGTAGGCCCTCTGTCTGTGTCTCTGGTACCCCCACCCACCTGCCTAGGTGGCAAAAGCAGCCGGGTCACCACATCCTACCTGCTGCACAACCAGATTTCTCTAACTGTAAGGAAAACAGTTTCCTGAGCACACACAAAAACACGCAATGTGCAATCATCACATTTTGGAAATGGGGGCCCAGAGAGGTATTTTCCATGAAAAGTAATTTACATTTTTTAGCTACAAATGCATCTTTTCTTCTCAGAAGAATCATCTGTACAACAGATTTGTATCTGAAAATAGAAGGCCGGATTTAAGCAAAAATGATCTCAGGGGATCATCTACAGCAATACAAAAAAGTAATTCTCTGCCAAAATTATACAGGGTACTCACAAGAGATATTTTTCAAATATGACCACTAAACATATAAAACACATAAATGAAACAGAATTAATACAAACCAAAAATTCTATAGCTAATTAAAGAGTTGTGGAATGTCAGACAAAACATCAGAATAAAATTCTTGAGAGCTTAAAAATTATAGAAATGTCAAAATCCATACATTTCATATTAAAAAGAGTAACTTGTGCTTTTGCAAGGACTGGCCTCTCTAGTTTATTTAAATATGCTACAAATGTACTGGGCACTGTAGTTAATTCTCTAAAATTCCCAGATTGTGTTAATCTGCTCACATACACAATTGTTACCGTGACTCTAGTAGATGCAAGTTGAATTTTAAAACTTTAAAAACAATAGTTCAAAGGAAACAGCTCCACAAGCCCAGAATCATAAAACCAATTAGCAGTGGCAGCCCCAGCAAGATGTCTGAACATGGACAATGACCTAGATCATTTGCAAACCTAACTTCAAAGGGGTCAAGGGTCATTTTTAATTATTCTATCTAAAAATAATCAGCAATTCAAATGTGTGTGTGTGTGTGTGTATGAACAAGCAAAAAGGTAAAAAGCACAGAGCTCCAGGCCACGGGTTAAGATATGTAGGTTCTCAGCACCAGACCTGCACTTAACTAGCAATAGACATTAGGCAATTTATTAAGCTTTTTGAGGTCTCAGTTTCACCATCTGTGAAACAAGAGTTATACCAAAAATTCTCCTAGGAGTCCTTGTAGCTTCAACATCCAAAAGGTAGCAAATAAATCACACCAGAATTAAGCAAGAGTCACCCCCTAATAATTTTTGAGGAGGTCAAATTCCACCTACATTATAAGAATGAACTAAGAAGCACTTCTGAGGCCCCCAGAAGCCACACGGCACTTTTTCTTCTCCTGGAAGATAGAAAATAAGCTCCATTTTATAGACTAGAAAGGGAACCGGAGACAGAGAAAGTCCCACCTCTATTTGTCTTGACTTTGACGTTCCACAGGCAGCCACTGTTTATGTTGGCTGTCATCCTTTGATTTCCACTATAGTTTGCAGCACGGGGGTCACAGGGTAACCTCTGCCTTCAAGAGTCTTATGAGCTCTCAACCCCCAGGCCAACAGTGCCTATGTATCTGGCGGGCTTTCTCTGACAGTTTCCAGCACTTGGCAAGAGAAGATCGAAAAGATGCAGAATAATGTCAACTCGAATAGTAATCTGTTAGGTGAATGGTTCTGTTGCTTACTACACAAGAGTAGGTTATGGTTTCATATATCATGTTCAATGTGCAATAGATATTTTTTTCAACCATTCATATTAAACTGGTGTAAATGTTTTTATTCCTTGCCACATTTCTGGGTGGTAAGCTCAGGCTCTCCCAGGAATTTGTTTGCTTTAAAATGCCATGCATCTCCAGGCAGCCTTAGTTCATAAAAAATGGGCACGTCTCCTAAATGAATTTCCCCTTTTTTGCAGTTAATAACTAACCAACACAGCAGAAATACACCATGTGTGAAGCCCTGTTTGCTATAGGTGGTAAATCACGTGCCTCAGGTCCTGTAATTCATTCTGAATACTGTAACTCCATTCAATGGAACATGCTTTTCCCTGAGCTGGAACACATTAATACCAAACAAACTTCTTGAGGAGCTGGATTCCAAAGCAGCAAAAGCGAGCAAATGCATTTATTCGGAGGGAATAAGCGAGGGGAGGGGGAGGATTTTTAGGGTAGACTCACACCAAAACCTTTGATGACCCTCTGTGGCCCTTGCCCTCAGAGCAGCCTGCAGGAATGGGCCATGGTCTGGGCAATGTCAGCTCTTGCCTCTTGGGCCTTCCAACCTTGTGTTCCACTCTTCTTTCCAGGCTTTGCCACGTACTAAAGAGTACAGCTAGCCAGTGGAAAACTCATTTCCGTAGTTGTCAGTTGATAATGGAGGTGTGAGGTCTATACATCTCCTCAAAACAGCTTCCTGGTTATGGGAGCTCTTGGGTCAAAACCACCTGCTCATCATGCAGGTGAACGTCTTAAGTAGTCCCTTTGTCAGCCCCTACCTATCAAACATAAACTCCACTTCTGCAATGGAAAACCTTTAAACTGCACAAACCAGTGGCAAAGTTTCCACACTCCTCCACTGGATGGCAAAAGTTCCAAGACTGCCCTCTACCCAGAGCCAATTTTCTAGCCCTTCAACGCCTCTTGCCAAACTTTCAGAAGCAGGGGAGTGAAGATTTATGGTTGCTGAGAGGGAATAGGTTGGGAATAAAGGGGAACTCATGTCTGAAGTACCTCTAAAACACTAGCAGGAATATCTGGTTCTCTCTCCCTTGCCTAAGAGAATGACCCAAAAGAGTATGAATCCTATACCGATGTTAGGCCCTTCCAAGTCTTCCAAAGTCCTTGAGATAAGTACTCAGCAAATGTCTTCTGTAAAGGTCCACAGAAATATGTTTGACCTTGTGAGTGTCTGGTGCAGTCAACCTTGCCAACTATACCATGAAATCAGCCATAGCACAGACAGTAGATAAAGAATTTATTGTGTTCCAATGAAACTTTACTCAGACACTGGGCCACATTGCTGACCTCTGATGTAGACCATCACTGTCCCTCAAGAAGGTAACTTAAATTTTTCTAATAGCCACATTAAAAAGGTAAAAAGAAATTGGTAGAATGCCTTATTTAATACATCCAAAATACCATTTCAACCTGTAAACAAAACAAAAGATTATGGATGGAGATATTTTATATTTTTTTCTAGTAAGTCATGGGTGTGTATTTTATAGTTATGGAACATCTCCAGCAGCCACATTTTAAGTGTTCAACAGTCACACGTGGCTACTAGTGGCTGCCATATTTGAAAGTACAGTCTAGACCCACTATGTCCTTGCCTGTTTTAAGAGCCTTGTGGAGACACAGTTGAAGTCCTCCTGACTACTGGAGGGCAACTTGCATCATCTCATTTGGAGACTGATCCCAAGTCACCAATACTTCAAGGATATGAGCAGAACCAACACAATTACTTCCAACCCAACTGCTGCAGAAATAAGTGCAGAGGAATCATTACTGATCCCTGGCACATCGAAGAGGACCTTTTCATTTGTTAAAAAAGAAAAAAGTAAGAGAAAATGAAATACATTTGAGGAGCCAATCAACTACCAAAAGCATCTTCAAAAAATATACACATACATATCTGCTTCAATTACACTTCCTCTACCCTCATTCTACTCATCAGAATCTCATGGTACAGACTCAAAATACGTTCCTCTTTGATCTATAAGTAACTCCTTCCTACTGCCTTTAAAAGCAAACTCTTATTTATAAAGCACATCTTTAATTTTGACAAATATTCAGGAAAAGTCAACCTTATCAGCACTAAGGCCCTCGAATAATGGCACTTCCCCATTTCTGCTCCTATTGTTTGAACATAATCCTCCTCCCAAGACAAAGGTTTGTTTATCAGGATGGGAGGGGGCGGAGAGTTGAGAGAGCTTTCATGACAATTTTTATTGTAATAAAAAACCATCAAGACATTCGCTTTTTTCCCTTCTGTTTTCAACTTGCACAAGTTTCTTTTAAAAGCATTTTCTAAAATGTGCCTAAAGTAATCTTTTCCACAGGGAAACACAAACCCAACAAAACAGTCCTTTGTTTCAACTCATACTGAACAAACAGAAAATAGAAATACCTGGCACAAGGTCCCGTGCTGAAGGAAGTTGGGGAAGCCAAACCAACTTTCTCACAAGGCCCCTGCTTCACTCATGAGGGGACCTGAACTCCAGCTAATGGGTTTCAGCATGCCCTGCAAAAGCAGCCGCCATGATGTCATGAGTGCCAGCAGCCAGCATCGATAAAAGATCCCTCCCCAAGGGGACTCATAGAGGAAAGCCAGAGGTTCTGCTCTATCCCTGACAGGTTTGCACTCCGCAGTGATGCAGGCTGGAAAGAGCACTGGACTAGTAGTCAGGGACCTTCCGTCCCTCCAACTATTCAGGACTTGGCTCCCCTGCCACTTGTCAGGGAAGGTGAAAGCAGGGGTGGGCACCTTTGAAGGAGAAGGCAGTGGCGGCCTAAAAACTCTTTCAAAACTGAGAATCTGCAACTCTATGGCTCAGTAAGATCCAGCCCTTCAGGCCTGTGCTGTGGCACAATAGGCTAATCCTCTGCCTGTGATGCTGGCATCTTATATGGGTGCCAGTTCTAGTCCCTGCTGCTCCTCTTCTGATCCAGCTCTCTGCTATGTCCTGGGAAAGCAGCAAAAGATGGTCCAAGCACTTGGGCTCCTGCACTTGTGTGGGAGACCCAGAAGATCCTGGTTCCTGGCTTCAGATCAGCTCAGCTCCAGCCATTGAGGCCATTTGGGGAGTGAACCAGTGGATGGAAGACCTTTCTCTCTGACTCTCTTTATTACTTTCTATAACTCTACCTCTCAAATAAGCAAATAAAATCTTTAAAAAAAAAGATCTAGTCCAAAGAGACACTATCACCTGATTCAACCACCTAACTCTGTTTCCTCATCAGTAAGTGACAACAACAATCTCTACCTGGAAGGATTGTTGTATATAATAGGTACTCCACTTGTGACAGTAATTACATATCAGTCTGAGAAATAGCCTGATGAGACAGGATGGCCCGCAAGGGCTATCTGGGGGAGACACCAGTGACAGTTGGCCCTATAGCCCTTACCCCACTGAGCCCACCTTCCATGGCCCATGGGGTATGAAGGCATGTTTTCTAGGCATCTGAAAAAAAATGTTTTATCAAATAAAACAGAATACACAAAAAGAAACATCCCTTCCAGTTCTTCAGATAAACCACGCTGTGATTTGTTCAACCATCATCACAAACCCAAGCACCAATAAACCACCTTTACTGGGGTCTTCTTTAAAACACCAAGCAGATAGTCTGCTTTCTCTCTACCACACTCTTCACCTCTGTGTCTTTTCACGTTTCCCTACATTAACGTGGGATATATTTTTCCTCCTATACCTATTTATCTCCTCCTCTTGCTTCATGGCTAAATTCAAATCCCAATTACAACAAAGTAACTTTCCTGAGCATGCCTAGCATATAATATTTCACGCCCATTCATTTCTATAGTTCTCTTGGGTATCACATGATTTAATATTAAAATAATAGAGCTGGAAAGAACATGGGTCATCTAGTCAAACTTGATGGATAAGGAGAGAACATCTTCAGTTAGCATCCTATAAGAAAGATGATGATCCAAATTTAGACAACAGAAATGCATTGGAGATTCCACCATTGTGCCATTGAAACTTCTTTATGTGACAACAAAATGTGGTTCCTATAACTCCTAGGCAGGGTATCCATGGCTCCTCTAGGTTGAATTCTGATCTTGCATCCTCTTCCAGAGCAGAACCATGTCAAAGAGCTTGCCTCCTTCATAGTCTATGTCTACAATACTTAACAATGACTGTCACATCCTAAGGAGTCAATGTATTTTGATGAATAAATGATGAATATGATCCTACCACCATTGAAAAGAAAACATGAGTAGATCACTATGTAACACAGGTCAAATGTTCTCTTCCCAGTTTGTGCAATCACGAGTTAAAACTTCTTACAGACTTCTCAGGGTTATTTCAGCTAAAAATCTATATGCTTAGGAACTACAGTACTGCCATGTTTGCCCATGGCTTTATGAAGGCAGAAAAACTAATTGGGCAGAGAAAAAGAAAACAAATATACGGAGACAACTGAGAGGAGCTTCACAACACCTCTGAGATTACAGAGAGAACTGTGGCTCCAGAGAGCTTTCTGGTTTCTCATTCCAGTCCTGCATGAGTCCTGGCTAATACATCCAACATTGGGAATTCATAAAAGGACATGGAATTTTACATCATTTCAACAAATTCTAATTTTCACTTTTTTGGACTTCTTTCTGTTCCTTACAACCTGAAGTTGGCTAAGGCTACAGCCTTGTTTAGAATATATAAGGAGTCTTCAAGAAGATCATAGGAAGTATGCATTATGAACTAAAACATGTAAGACCTGTGCTATTCTTTGACAACTGTTTGCTCCCATGGACCTCATGCAGATGTTTAAACCCTAAAGTTGTGGCTGGTGGTGCTAGGAGGGTAGAGTATTGATCCAATCACAGTGTTTAGGAGATGAGGCTAGTGGGAGGTCCTTCGATCACTGTAGGGTGCCCTAGGAAGATGGTGTTCCCGAGAGGCTTGGTTATATGAGCTTTAGTTGAGTCTAGCTGCTTGTTCTCTCTACTACCTGGCTCACAAATGACCCTTCTTCTCCAAGTGTTCCACGATCCACTGCTCTCATCAGATACCAAACCAATGAGCCCACCTTATCTTGTTCTGTGAACCTCCAAAACCAGGAGTCAAAGAAAACCTCCTTCCTTCCTCAGTAGCCTATGTTAGGTGTTTTGTTATCATACTGAAAAGCTGACCAATAGGGATTTTGAAAAGATTTTGAACCAAAAGGAACTTCTTTCAATCCATTTTCCATGTACTTTTTGAAGTCCCCTCTTGTGCCAGAACAAAAGAACAAGATCCCCTCTTGGAACTCCCAGATCATGCCACCAATCTTTTCCCTTCTACTGCTTTAGAAAAATTATCAAAGTCTTCTTTTCAAAGCAAAAAACAGGGGTCAGTGTTGTGATACAACAGGTTAAGCACAGCTTAAGATGCTGGCTTCCCTTTGTGAGCACCTGTTCAAGTCCTGGTTACTCTGCTTCCAATCCAGCTCCCTGCTAATGCACCTGGGAAAGTATTGGAACATGGCACAAGTACCTGGGCACCTGCCACTCACATTGGTGACCTGGATGAAGTTACAGGCTCCTGGGGCTGGCGCTGTGGCGCAGCGAGCTAATGCCCTGGCCTGAAGCACTGGCATCCCATATGGGCGCCAGTTCGAGACCCAGCTACTCCACTTCCAATCCAGCTCTCTGCTATGGCCTGGGAAAGCAGTAAGAGATGGCCCAAGTCCTTGGGCCCCTGTACCTGTGTGGGAGACCTGGAAGAAGCTCCTGGCTCCTGGCTTCGGATCGGCACAGCTCTGGCTGTTGCAGCCAATTGGGGAGTGAACCATCGGATGGAAGACCTCTCTCTCTCTCTCCTCTTTGTAACTCTTTCAAATAAATAAATCCGTCTTTAAAAAAAAAAAAGAAGAAGAAGCTCCTGGCTTTGGCCTGGCTCCACTGTACTTATGTTGGGGAGTGAGCCAGCAGATGGAAGATATCACTTGTGCTCTTGCTCTCTCATTCTCTCTCTCCATCTCCCTTTCTCAGTAACTCTGTTTTTTAAATAAATTAATTAATTTTTTTAAAAAGTTGAGCAGTCATCCCATTTCCCACATTATGGATACATTCTGTAGAACAGAACTCCCACAGGGTGCTTGTCTGTGATCCCACAGCATCACACAGCAGACCCTCAACGCTCAGAGGGCCACTCTAGTCCTTGATTCCTTCTTCCTTCTCCTGGTGCTCTTCATGTCCTTGCAGGGCCCAGCCTTCGAGAAGCTCCTGTAGGATAGTGCCCACCATAGTGCTACTCCAATTTTCTTTTCTTTCTTTCTTCCTTTTTTTTTTTTTTTACAGGCAGAGTCAGACAGTGAGAGAGAGAGAGACAGAGAGAAAGGTCTTCCTTTTTCTGTTGGTTCACCCCCCCAAGTGGCCGCTATGGCCGACGCGTTGCAGCCGACGTGCTGCGCTGATCTGAAGCCAGGAGCCAGGCGCTTCTCCTGGTCTCCCATGCGGGTGTAGAGCCCAAGCACTTGGGCCATCCTCCACTGTACTCCGGGGCCACAGCAGAGAGCTGGACTGGAAGAGGAGCAACCTGGACAGAATCCGGCGCCCCAACCGGGACTAGAACCCAGGGTGCCAGCGCCGCAGGCAGGGGATTAGCCTAGTGAGCCATGGTGCTGTCCTCTAATTTTCTAAGCAGCGAGAAAGCCAGAAGATTTCAAGTCCTAAAAATAAGTACCTCTAGGAACAAAATGACAGGCAACCAGAGGTGTCTGGAGCAGATGACACCAACTGACACAACCTCCAATGATACATGAAAGCTCCTTTGCACCAACAAATCCCCAAACTCTGCATAATCATGTTTCATTCATTCACCATTGAGTATCACACAGGCTGGATTCAAATCTCTGTTTTGAGCAAGTGACTGACTACGTCCTCACCTATGTTACTTCTCCTGTATTATGGAGATCACAGCAGTGCTTTTTCCATAAGGTTATGGCAATGATTAAGTATATTAATACATAAAAATACTTCAGGCACAAAGGACTGGATAAATGTTGATTACCCTACTAAGTGAAACAGGTTATATTATGTTACAGTAAAAAACAAGTCCCCAGTCTCAGGGGCTAAAAACAAGAAAGAGTCATTTCTCTTTCATTGTACATGTCCAGCATTTCTTGACTGCTGCGAATGGGGCACTGCTCACTATGGTGGCTCAGCTACCAAGCTGAGAGTCTTCAATCACTCAGAACACTAAGCTTTAATAAAAGGTTCTAGGCCAGTGCCACGGCTCACTAGGCTAATCCACCTGCGGCACCGCCATCCCGGGTTCTAGTCCCGGTTGGGGTGCCAGTTCTGTCCCGGTTGCTCCTCTTCCAGTCCAGCTCTCTGCTGTGGCCTGGGAAGGCAGTGGAGGATGGCCTAAGTGCTTGGGCCCTGCACCTGCATGGGAGACCAGGAGGAAGCACTTGGCTCCTGGCTTCGGATCGGCACAGCGCACCAGCTGTAGCAACCATTGGGGGGTGAACTAACGGAAAAAGGAAGACCTTTCTCTCGTCTCTCTCTCTCTCTCTCTCCCTCTCTCTCTCTCTCTAACTCTGCCTGTCAAAAAAATAAAATAAAATAAAATAAAATAAAATAAAATAAAATGGTTCTAGGATGTCCCACAGCAAAAGGACATCTACCTAGCTTCTACTTAGAAACCACAGAAATCACTTCAGCTCCCACTGAAGTGGCCAAGGCAGAACACATCTACCTGACTTCAAGAGGGAAGGAAAGTATAACTCTCCTGTGTCCGTAGAAGGAGAGGAGACCCGGAAATACTGGCAAGCATTTATCGCATCCAATACAACTATAACTACTATTCTACACCTACCCTGATGCTAGACATAAGAGAAGCAAAATCACCAGGTTTCCCTCTGGCTTCTAGCAGACCACACTCACGTGAGAAAGTCACACCTTTAAATAACTCGGGTATGATCCCTTTAAGAAATTCAACAAATGATTTATGCTACACAATTGAATTTTAGTTTTCTCTCTCTGTGTGTGTATCCTGAGAGGAAAATCCATTGTTGAGACTGAGCCTATGAACATGGTGAAACACCAGATTGTTGAGTTCAGCGATCTCTTGAAGCCAGGTGCTTGGTAGCAGGTAGAAAAGCCACCTGGAGAATGATCTGAACTGACATGCTAGCCAGTGGTAGAGAAATTTTTAATAATGGATTAATTACTCTTCCTCTGCTTGGGAAAGCAATGGGCACAAGTGTTTTGGGGACCAACATTTCTGTTGTTTTGGAAGGTATTATTGTAAACAAAGAACAATGTTAAAACGCACTTAGGGGCTACGACAATGTGCAACAATTTTCTTAAAACTGCAATAGAGAAAAAAATCAACGGAAACATGAAAATTTAAAGCCCTATTACCCGCACTTCTCTCAGTAACATCCTACTTCCCATCATCTCCAACATGCATCTTAAGTGTGCTAATTGGAGAGGTTCTGCCGTGTATACAGCTCTGTTTTCAGGATGACAACTGCTTTGCTTTTATCACTGGGCTCAATACCAAGAGGGGAATCATTTTCAAAATTCAAAGCGTTTTGATCTGGTTGTGTCAACCGGCTGCCTGCATTTGGCTGGTATTCTGTATCAGAGAAAAAAAAAAAAAAAAACACCAACATTTCAGGCAGTTGGGCTGAGGCTGGAGAAAGGAAAGCATTGCTGAATGACTTAGTGGGAAAAGGGTGACTTCAGATTAAAAACAAAGCAAAACCCCACTAACACACCGATAAGGCTGCCAAATTATTTCACCCTTTAGGAAAGCATACTAAATACACTGCAAATGTTTACTGAAAGGAAAATCATTAACTAATAAATCCCAGAGAAGAACACACAGTCAGCATAAGTATCACCCAGGAAAACAAGCAGAGAGACTTCCTCAGTTTACACTCGTCTCCTCCAAAATGACAAAAACGCTGGGCAGATGACAGCTGATGTGTGGTCTGGCGAATGACTCATGCCTATGAAGAATTCTCAAGAAAACAAGATTAATACATGTTTTTGTGAGTCACCCCATGTTAGAGCCAAGTCAACCAGACAGAAAAGCAGGATCTTCAATTTCAAGAGCCCGGAGCCTGGAGAACGAGGCTCTTCGCTTCTTGCCCTGTGTAAATCTTGTCCCTGAATGGTTCACACATGTAGGACTGAGGCCAAAGGAAGGATACCAAAGATGCAAATAAAAGCAGACATACATTCAAGATTTACGACACTTTCCAATGGTGACAAATGGATTAATCGTCTGGATTGGGGGCCTCTAAGCTTCAATTGACACCAAGGTATTTACCATAAAGAAGACTCAGCATTTTGACCCAGCAGAACTTTCTTGAGGACAGCAACTGGAGGTCACTGATCCTCCCTTCTATACGAATCATTGGAGCCAGCATTGTGTGATCAGTGAAAGACAGCAAAAAGTAATACAACCCTGTCTTCCAACCAAACATCTTCAACATGGGCTTTGCGCTCAGGGAATTTTAGACATCTGAACTTATACGCAAAGGCCTGTCTATGAGATACCAAACACAGCCTGGAGAAAACATATACAGTGTATTTTCTGGAGAATATCAGTTTCTCAAGTGGACCTGTGGATTGAACAGTTTCTATTCTAGATCTATACAAAGACTATCATTCTCTTTACGGTTACAAACCCAAACTCTTTTAGAAAACAAAGCAAGGAGATCTGACGTCTCTAACTTGGAGCAGTGGTTCTAAAGCTTTATTAGTTTTCATGGAAATTAGCTGGGGAGCCTTGTAAACTACAGCCTTTAAGCTTACGCACAAGAGATCCCAATAGAAGATTCAGCTGACTGAGAGGTAGGTATCCATTAACTACATTTGTAAAAACTCTAACCTGGTGGTTTCTCCCCCTGGGTCAGTACCAAGGGCAATTCTGGGTGGACCATTTTCTCTGAGCTCACCCGCTGCTATCTGTGACAGCCCCACTGCAAACTTCCCAGCATGCTAAAAATCTCGCTCCCTCTTTGTATCACCTGGCCTCAGATATGCCTGGCCCTCAGCCTCCTGCATATGCCTGTTCTGCTAATATGACCCACATGGACCAGGTGGTCTCTGAGAGAAACGACACCCTCGCTTGTCAGATGCTGTTTTGGAAAAGCCTGCCTTGGTTCCAGGAGTCCCAGAGTCTTGCATCTCAGAAACTCTGGACTCATCCCAGATCTCTGATGTCGTGACAATTTGTACACATGTGTTTGCCCTAATCACTTCCTGTCCATCAGGCCTGCTCCTGCTTGGGTTCTCTGTTCACCTGGAACAGCACCAAAAAGAAATGGCATGATCACATCATCTAATCACAATGGAATGAAAATGGCAAGATATTGGGGATGAAGGGCCCCGGTGTCCCACTTGCCCCCAAGCACACAAAGCACACATGCTTGAATATACTCTGCTCAAGTAAACTAAGAAACGTAGACTACACAGATAATCAGGTCCCAAAAGAAAGCGTGTGTGAATAATGGAAACCAACAAAATATAGATTCTAGAAGCTCTGTCAATAATTGCCGGCTGGATTCCCACTGCACCATTTAACTATAAATCCATACTCACTAAGGATTGTATCACAGATCATAAATACCTGTTTATATCATGTCACCACATCCAGAATTGCCCCCAGAAAATCATTACCTGGTGAAGAAAGTTTTCAGTTAGGAAGGTGGTGGTAATGAAAAGCTTTTCTCTGTTCCCTACTCATGGTCAAAAGAGCAGAAAGGAATCTCTAAATATATATATTTTAACACACAATCGTAAATATCTACCGCCCTTTCCAGAGACACACTGCACGTGCTAATTTATACCAGGCTGCTAACTTTTTGTTTCATGCTACATTGATGGGCTTGACAGTTTTTCGAAGAGTTTATAACTGCAGCAGTGTTGATCTTATTTAAAGAGAATATTAAATCAAATCCCTTGTCATCGGCATAAAATCTCCTATAGCATCAACAAAAGGCGGCAGTTTTTATTGATTCCCTGATACAAAAGATGTAGGAAGCAGACTGATGCTGCTCTTCCAAAACAAAACAAAACAAAACAAAAAATCACAATTAAAGCCCCATGAAAACTATTAGTCATCGTAAAGGTCATCATTGGCTTTTAATGGCATCCTAAAGGGAAACAATATGCTTCACTCCACTGTTAAGGGCAAGGAAAATAAAATAGCTGATTTCCAGGGTGGGCATAACAGAAGGTATCAAAAAGCCTAAAATAAATACATGAACCAAAAGGGAAGCCTAATAAACTGATTCCCACCGCTCGCTCCACTGTCCACAGGCCTGCTGAGGGAATTTCCAGGGGAACAGCAGATGAAAAATGCGTGCACACAAGCAGATTTGCTCGGTTTTGCTGAATGAGCCACTACAGCAAACAGATCTGCCCCGTGCAGCAGAGTGCCCCTGTTTCACGCCATAGGGGTGATCATTTACTACTACGTGGGAAGTAGAAATGAAGGTGTGAGCTCCATCGGCACCAGATACGAGCAGACCTGTGCCCTCCCAGACTCTGGGCTCCCATACTCAGCTCCTAATAAGGGGTCTGATCTACACTCTAGTTCATTTGATTTGACAAGCAGTCAGGTTTACTCTTTCATGCTAACTCAGAATGTGCCAATAATATCTCTGTATATGTTTTTCCTCTGTTCCTAAATGGGAAGAGTATTGTGTTGAGAAGGATTCTGAGGCAGCATGCAGGCTCTGCAGTATTTAGTAATGTGCCACAAGGGTACCGTGAGGAGCATGGCAGCATCTGAGCCAGCTCTTGGCCCCCAAATGCCAAAATTCTATAAAA
The DNA here is from genome assembly GCF_033115175.1 of Lepus europaeus. Lineage (NCBI taxonomy): Eukaryota > Metazoa > Chordata > Mammalia > Lagomorpha > Leporidae > Lepus > Lepus europaeus. Next base: position 64,933,321 of record NC_084843.1, on the reverse strand, counting down.
GGCAGCCAAAGAACACTACAGGAGTCCTACTTGTCATTAGCTGATTCATCTGTGAGAATGGGCTAGGTCATCAAGCAGGGCTCTGTACTAAGTTGTGACTCCAGCAGGAGTTGGAGGTGGTGCTTACTCATAAAGGAGAGAATACAGTCATGAGGATAACCAGGGAGCCAACCATTCAAGTTCCACCAATGTTTGCTTATGCTTTAGGGCTCTGGGATCTTTTCCAAAATCTGTTAGAAGGCAACATACCATTATTTTTACCAAATGTCTGGAATTTATTTATCCAATGAGGAATTCCTAGGGACTTTCTCTGTATACAGAGCCTTGCCTCTCACACAAGCATGGAAGAAGCCATCGGACCAGCAGTATGCACAGTGAGCTTGGGCCCTGGACTATGATAACCAGCATAGACCTAGCCCATTCACTAGACAGCTGTGTACCACGGGCTATGTAATTAATCTCTGAGCCACAATGTTCTCACCTGGACAAAAAATACAATCATATGTTCCTTCCAAGAGTGCTGCAAGGACTAAATGGAGGAACATGCATGTGCTTTAGGAGCATTCTTTTTCCTGCTCCTCCTCTAACCTCTTGACCCATGAAGACCATGGCTGTCTTCTTACACCCACTTAGAGGCTTCCATGGGATCTCAGATTTTGTTGTGTCTAGAACTGAATTCGTAATCATCTCATGCACCCTCCATCAACCAAACAAAGCAAATCAAAATGCACCTGGTCCTCTGAATATTCACTGCACAAGCCAACATCCTACCAGCCACTTATCCATTAAACTGTGCTGTGTGACATTAAAAATGGCAGAACAATGGCAATCTCATGATGTTCAATTCAATGGCTCAAAGCCAGAAATCTAGACAATGTCTTCAGCAGTTCTTATTCCTTCAAAAACCACTCCAACAGGCCCTCATTATGACTCCACACCTCTACTTCTGCCACCACCCGCGTCTGCCACCTCTCACCTGCAAAATCACAGCACCTTCCCAATGGTCCTTCTACTTTTCAAAAAAATCTTGCCACAACACTCCATCTCACCCTGCACACTGCTGTAGCTGGCAAGGCTTTACAGACTCCGAAACCAACTGTTAGCTCCTCATTGAAGACGCTCTTAAGCAGCTAATAGAATAAAGGCCAGGAACACCCAGGCTGAGTACATGATCCTCCACAGCCTTGGTCTCATCGCACCCTCCTCTGCCCTATGACCACAGCGGCCTTTGTTCACATTCTTTAATTTTTACTTTTTTATTTGACAGAGTTAGACAGTGAGAGACAGAGAGACAGAAAGGTCTTCCTTCCATTGGTTCACCCTCCAAATGGCCGCTACGGCCGGCGCTGTGCCAATCTGAAGCCAGGAGCCAGGTGCTTCCTCCTGGTCTCCTGTGAGGGTGCAGGGCCCAAGCACTTGGGCCATCCTCCACTGCCTTCCCGGGCCACAGCAGAGAGCTGGCCTGGAAGAGGAGCAACTGGGACCTTTGTTCACATTCTAAACCTGCCAACCTCCTTCCTGCCTGGCAGTCTGCTTGTGCCGCTTCTTCTGCCTAGAACGCCCTTCTCATGCTGTTCGGCCCTCACATCTCAGCTCAGCTATCACTTCCTCAGACAGTCCCACTCTCATGGGAACCCAACCAGCACAGGTACACAGGGCCTCATGTTTAGAAGTCCCCATGAGGGAGTTAATGCTCTGCACTGGATACCCTCAAATTCTGAAACACTTTAAACAATAGCCCTTGCATTTTCCTTTTACACAGGACCCTGAAAGTTATGTACCAAGTCCTGTTCTCAGAGAAGCCTTTGCTGACCCTCCCCAACAGTTCAGATGCCCCCTTCACCATCCCTCCTAGTATCGCGTGCACACCCCATAGACCACCTGTCACAGCATGTCCACACTGCCTTGAGTGACTGCTGGGTGGTTTATCTTCCCCACAAGACTGTGAGCTCTATGAATCCAGGGTCCATGTCTCATTGGTGATGACTCCTTCAACCCTACCGCCTAGCATTCAGCAGGCAATCAGTAAGCACTGGCTGAACAAATGCTTTTATTGTTACCATAGTCATTACTGTTATTATCCTGTGTTATTAAGCTAAGCATCTAGCAGGGAGGAAAGGAAATGTCACCAAATAGTGATGGACAGCTCTCACTGAGTACTACTGATAGAACATGTCCACTGGCAGTGGATGCAACTTTGAAGGCTGTAGGGATGGCTCTGTAGTGGGGTTGTACCAAACCATATCCTACAGAATGGGCTGCCTCTGGTGGGCAGTGAAAGACAGCTCCTCAAACAAGGGCACGAATGTGAAGCTCAAGATGAGAACTAATGGTGGGCGGGACATCCGTGCACATAGGTTTCTTTATAGAACAGAGTCTGTCAAAATCATGGAAAGACTTGATCTCAGGCTTGGGCATTCCCATTTTTCCTACACTAAGTGTGCAGCTGGTAAAAGCAATGTTTTAAGAAATTAAGGAAACTGCTCATGAAGCCTTAAAAAGTGGGACATCATTACTCAAATAATTGCGTAAAGATGATTTTCTAGTTATGAACAAAAAATAAAACACAACAAAGTTTAAGCACAGCGTGACACCTTCTTTTTTGGAACCGTATGCTAAAACGTGGCTAATAAAAACATGCTTCCCTACGATACACATGCATAGGAAGCATGCTATACTTTTCAAAGTGCTTTCAAACACACTGCGTATCAGTGGCTAGCAGCCACCTCTGGGGCACCCCTTGTCAACTGATCAACTGTGGTCATCCCAGCTGACACCCTCCAGCTGGTACCACCCCAGAAAGGTGCTGCCTAGATGAAACACAGATGTGTTCTCCTGAAGGAAGGGACACCTCACCACAGCTCTCTGCCTTCAAAGTCTGAGGCTGGAAGAGGAAGTGTTTGTTCTGCTTAGAGCTGTGGTTCTTGCTGCTGAAATTCATCGAGACAAAAGTGAGTTTTCCTCAAAATGAGAAGGCTGCCCTTTAACAAATAACTAACTCACCAATACCCCCATACTGTGTGCCTCTGCAACTGGAACTCAATTGAGCAAAAATGCCCTTATAGCTATGGAAAATAAGATCCAAATGTTCAAAAACTACACTTAATTCATTACTTGGAAATATGTCTGCAGTGCAAAATGGAGAGCTACTTAATTGCAGGGTGTAGACTGGGAAGGGAAAACGGCATGCCTCTGTTTACACACTTCCCACTGAAAATCAACATAAACACAGGTATATTATGGCTTCCATGCAACACAGCTCCAAGAGCACCACAATACTGTGAAGCTCAGCATTATTCTGCCCCATTCCCACAGTCTCCTATATGAATTCTTGTCATTACATCAATTTAATCCCCTGCCATTTGAGGCCACTGCTCGTCAAGCTGAATGAAAAGCACAATAGCCAGCATTTAATGTGACGGCACTGCTCTCTCCAACCTGCCTCATTGAAAGCAAAAGTTCGTCAAATGCACAAAATTCCCTTTACAGCTCATTTGAGATGCATAAACAATCCCAACGACAGAAAGGAACAAAAAATAACAATTTGCCATTTTAAGGAGCTGGGCTGTTAGGGGAAGTGCTGAATTTCGGACACTCTGTGCTGCCAGGCGAGGCAGGCCACGGTAGCCCGTCGCTCACCAGCAACCCCGAGGCGGCCCAGGCCCAGGCCCTGTCTGATGCACTGTGCCTCTACACTCCTTGGAAGGGCTCTACCTCTCCTGACAATCCCGGAGGGAACAGCCTGCTTTCCCTCCACGCATTGCAATCCTGTCCACACACAGACCCTGGCCATATGCTGACTGCTCACTCTAACTTACAGGCTCCCACTACTTGCTGGGATGTAGAGCAACGACAGCCACAGGCCCAACCTCTAGCTAACGTCACAACGAATTGAGAGGTGAGAACACGTTTGCACACTCACTTTCCACAGCGATTCCACAAGGAACGGGTGGAGAGCAGTGTGAGGGAAATCAAATTCTATGCCCACCTAAGCAGAGCAATGCTTGCACCACCCTACCACCTACTGAGTGATGCTCTGCCAGTTAGAGCTGACTTCTGTGTGTGTGGGGCAGATAGAAACAGAAAGGAGGGATGTAAAAAGCCTGAGACACAAAATGAAAGCAATTGTGGGCTCAAAGAACCTCAAGGTAGCTTCTTTTCTCCCATTTCCAAAGTTTACAATAAATCAACTGTGGCTAAGATACACGGCTACTAACCATGCCCCATAATCACAGGTCAAGGTCATAGTCTGGAATGTGTAAAGGGTGCTTGGGATTTCTAAGATGAACCCCTCATCACATCAAGAATGGGAAAGAAGGAACCTCAGCACACAGGTGATCAACCTTGCCCTGATCTGCCACTTGGAATCTTCTGGTGGGACTATGTCGCATTAACATGGACTGAGACATGTTAAGTAATTACTACAGATGGGCAGAAAATCTATAACACTACCAGGATGTTCCAGATTCTTCCTGTATTTTACAGAGGGACGCTGCCCCTTACCCTGGACCACCAACAGTTTGAGAACTAGTCCAGATCCAAATAAATATTAATAGTGAGCAACAAGAGCTAAGCGTATGAGACTCCTTTGAGTTTCACTGTTTACTGAATTTTCAGGACCATGCACTGTAACTCTCGATTATAAAGTATCAGTATATTCTCAAAGAAAATGGAGTAGTCTTAACTTCTGTATTAAAAGACTCCAGTCATGAAAACAGGGACTCAATCTTGAAGTCACCAAGTATCCGTGTCTGGGCATGGGTAAACAAGCTTTCTCAAGTCAAATTATCAAGGCCCTTCTCTCCCCTTCCCAGCTCTCTTCATTCTACAAAGCTGAAAACTGCCACATGCCTATAAGTGGATAGTAACAGAGGTCACAAAGCCATCTAACTTCCAGAAAAGTAGGCTCTGATCATTGATATCCCAAGTCTCTCTGATTACCATCTCCGCTGTTCAAAACCCCAGCATCCTGATGTCTTTGCATGGCCCCAACTACCCACCAACAACCAAGTCCTGTTCTATCTGTAGCTTTGCAGGCCACCAGACTGAATTCACTGCACAACACAGATGCCTAGAAACATTCACACCATAGGCTTGATTCGGATGTTCTGCTCATCCTCATCATTAACTGTCTCACTCTATTCTAATCTCCAAGATTCCTTTAGTCATCTAGAAAGTTGCAGGTCATACATCTCAGAGAAATAACATACACAAGGCACTTCTCTTAAGCAATGGTGGTCTGGCCAGTGAACTCCTCCACGGGACCCCTGGTGTTATCATGTTGACACTGTCCAACACTTACCCCAAGTCATAGTATTTTAGAGCTACAAAAGGGACTCCTGTTCACTGGACAGATGCGAAAACAGAAGTCCATGGAGGCTAAGTGCCTCGACTCCGGCCTCACAGCAAACAACTGACACCAGCACTGGGGGAAGGCAGGGTCCCTGTGTTTGGGGGTCTTCTACAGAGCATTTGTGAAAAGTGCCCGTCGAACAGTAGAAGGGGTAGAAGGGCATTTGTTTCACTCCAATGTTGTTTCCTTGCTCCATCAGACTCAAACTTCGCCACCTGTAAGCTGCCTGTACTCCCCTATTGTTCCTGCCTGGGGGTGGCCCGGAACTGACCAGCAATTACTCCCTACCAATATGCCATTTAGATGTAGGGACCACTGCTCTGATGCACACAGAAAATGGCCTGCCCAACATTTAGTCTTAAACCAAGAACCTCAACCTGGCCAGTACAAAGGACAAGCATTTTGGGGGGCCATCCATCTTCCCTACTGGCAAACATGGGCTGCTGCCAGCTCCAAATTCTATGACCAACCCACCCTCCAAAACCCGCCAACTGTGAGTCCCTCCCAGAGTGACCTCAGAGCCCCAGCCAGGGGGACAACAGCACGCAGCCACTGGAGCTTTGAAAGGACAGCAGCAGGAAGGCAGACGGGAGGACTCCTCAGCCAGGCCCAGGAGGAAAATCGAACACTTGAAAATTGCAAAGCAAAAGATGCCAAGAGAGATTCCTCACTGTCGCAGCTGCTTACTATAGAAATCTCTCCTCATTTGGGGGTGACATGGGCGGACCTGATTTTTTGTCACCAGTCACTCCGCACTTGCTTTAATTATGCAGCACACCAACAGGAATTTTCTTTCTGATCACATAAATCACATCACCATGACACGGGCTCAATAGGCACAGCTAGAACAATGTGGTGAGAGCTATCGACTCCATCGCTCAAGTCCACAAGGTGTATCATTTAGCCAAGAGTGATAATTAGACGCAGAATATACTGAAAACTGTCAATAGGCATGTCGATAGGAGAACTCTTAGCATCTAACACCCAGTGAATCAATGGTGTTTTTCAGCTATAAAATCAAGAAAATGATAGCTTTCAAATGAATGGTGGAAAGGAAACGGGAGCCTCCTTGGGGAGGAATAAAACAGCTCAATTTTCCCTTACTGAGTGCCTCTCCAACTACCTCACTCAATGGAAAAGGTCACAGAACATTACAGCAAAATATCTCAGAAACAAGATGTACAACAGCTCTGGGACATGCCACGCTGCCTGGGCACCCAGACGCCTCACTCTCTCTGACCTCACAGGTGCCACAAATGGGTCAGCAGATGGCAGAGCAGAACCGGGTAGGGGGTAGGGGAACAGGGAGAGGGGGGAGCGAGAGAGTGACTGAGCTGCTGGGGAAGAGAGGTGTTTCCCCTACTCAAACAATGATGAGTCTGTGTGCAGGGGCAAGAGTGAGGGTGGGGGTCTGAGTCTGCACATGCAAGACACAGCACTGGGACGAGGTGCTGCTGAAAAAGACAACTTCTTAGCAACACTCAGTCACACTCCACAGTCAACGCAGAACACTTGGAGGCAACGCCAGTCACTGCGCTGAGCACTCTGGCTGAACTGCCCCAGTTAATCCTCACACCAGCTGTATGCAAACTCCAGCCTTGTTAATCCCATGTTACAAGTGAAGAGACTGAGGCACAGAGACACTAAGTACTTTGCCCGATGACACACAGCTGGCGACACAGCTGGAATTCAGATGCAGGCAGCTTAAGTCCAGAGACTGCTCTCATCCATGATACAGTGCTGCAACCCCCAATGGCCTATCACCCCACAGCTACCCTATACTGTCCCTTTACACAAAGGCAGACAGATGATAGGTGGACCGGGATGAAAGGCTGAATGGTACTTCGTGTCCCTGGGCACCTGTAGGTACGTCTCAAGGTCTGCTTCCTCCAGTGTAGAAGCAGGGGTTGGAGCAGGACTTGACTGGTGGATCTGTGGAGTGTGTCGTCATGAACTGAGCTCACTATGTGACCTTCAGACTCACAGCCTAAAAGCTGCACGGGCATCTCCATTTGATGGGGAGGCAACAGTGTCTTGGAGAGCTTTGATAAAATGCCTCTGGTCATACAGCTGGAGGGGATGAAGCTAGAGGAGAATGCAAATGAAGGGTGCATGCTTGGGACAGCCACATCCCACATCGAAATGCCTAGACCTGAGTCTGGCTCTGCTTCCAATTCCAGCCTCCTGCTAATGGGCACCCTGGGAAGCACTACGTGACGGCTCAAATACTTGGGTCCCTGCCACCCAGGTGGGAGACCCAGACTGAGTGTCAGCTTCCAAGCTTCATCCTGGCCAAGCTCTGGTTGTTGCAGAAATTTGGGGAATGAAGCAGCAACTGCGAGATCTCTCTCTCTCCCCCCTTTACCTTTCTCCCTCCCCTCATCTCTCCCTCCTTTTCAAATAAAGTGAAAATTAGTTTTTAAAGAAAACTATTTTAAAATTTAAAAGGGCTCAAATGAGTCTGGTTCTCATCAACACACTATGCTGGAGGGAAGCAGGAGGCATTGTACAGCAGGTACCAGGGCACACGATTAGTCCTCAACAAGCAATAGGAGAAGTGGAAAGAAGGAGAGAGGGAAAGAGAAACAGGAGTAAAAGGAACTGCACAACCATCAATGCTTCATATATTAACCTATGAGAACTGCAAATACTTCAGTAATTAACAAATCAAGAGACTGTTAGCTGTGTTTTTATGTCTGCTTTGAATCTAACAAGACTATTTATTTAAATGATTATTGGTGCTCTTTTAGGTGCTCTTAATTAAATTGGTGGAGTAATTTTTTAGTCAAACAAAGCAGTAAATCTCATTTCAAGTACTGTTTATTAAACACTTATTATGTGCCGGAGAGGCAGCTTGGTTCTCTTATTTAATAGTGTGCATCTAATCTCCTTTGTTCTTCAGGCTACCCCTTAAAAAAAAATAACTCTTTATGATGTGATACAGAAGCTCTACCAAAGACATCACCTTCAGTAAAACAAACCAGCTGTCAGTCCAAGGACAGAATGACAGCCTTATAATTAGCTAATCATTAAAGGACATTAGCCAGATGACATCTGCAATGACTTACACAGCAAGGTATGTGGCTACACACACAAGTAATCAAATAATTCACCAGCCCCAAGCTTTAGGCTAGGACTCCCTTCCTTACTCAAGTTTCTTCCCTTGTGACGTGTGTTCTTCCAGCAGAGGATGGTCTGCAAACTGTGTTCCCTGCTAGGGAGAAAACGAGATTTGGAACACAATTGACGAGATGGATAGCATCAAGCACAGCACGCAGCAAGCTCTCAATAAATATTTTCATGTAATCCAGGATCAGTCACCCTCATCTCTCACCAGTCACAACTGCTACCTAACTGGTCTCCTCGCTCCACTTCTTGCCCTCTCTAAAGTGTAAGACAGAAGCCATATGATGTTATACCTCTACACAAAACCATCAACGGCTTCCCAGGTGACCCAGAGCACACACCAAGTATTCATGATGGCTTGCAAGGATCTCAAACATAAATTCCATGCCAGCCCACAGGGCTCCTATTTGCTTCCCACTTCATCCAACACATTCCTGCTCAGAGCATCTTATCTGCTGTTCCCTCTTCCTGGAAGTCTTCTCCCTGATATTCTCCTACAGAGGATGTCCATCCTTCTTCCAGTTGCAGGGCAAACATCTGCCTCACCAGAGGCCTGACCTGAACTCACTATCCTAGGTAAAGCACACACACACACACACCCTCACAAGCTCCTGACTGCACCCGTGCTTTCTGCACAACACCTGACACAAGTTGACCATAGTTCAGTACATGGGCATTCTCCACTTCCTCCAACTACAAAGGAAGCTTCATGACATAAAGACATGTCTTATTGATTGCTGAACTGCAGCATCTAAAACTGACCCTCATGGACAATAGACACTCAACCCACGATGGGGTTGAGAAATGAATGAATCCAGATGTGCAAGCAAAAATAAACACTCAGGATAAAAACTGGTCACGGGAAAAGCCCCATGATCCCAAGCAACTTCAGTGAGCACAAGTGGCGATTTTCTCCAATAAGCATGAAGGTCATGATCAGAAGACATTCCCTATGATAAAGAAAAGTGAGGGGAGGGTCAAGCCGAGGATCCTTGCTCACTGGAAAGTGGGGTGGGGTGGGGGATGTATAATCGAAACACGCCAAGTAACAAAAAAGAAGAGTAAAGATGATCAGACAGCACGTCCTCATTGCCAGCCCCATTTCTAGCCTTCCAGAGGAATATATGAAGGCTATTTGTAGACTTCTGGTAATAATGAAACAGCTTTTCTTTTCTCTCTCACAGATAAAAATAATAAACTTTGGGGAACATATAAACATTTCATTGAATGCACCAGAGAGCTATTAAAAGCAAGCAGAAAACAGATGAAATTGAATGACTTTTAAATACAAGAACGAGACTGGAGCTATCCATGTTTACTACAGGGTCACTCCTCAGTCTGCCCCACACACAACATCCAGGACCTAAGGAGAAAACTGTAGTCTGACTTGCCCTGAGAAGCCAGAGGGGTTGGCAGCCATGAGGGGAAATCCTGAAACAGGGGGATGGGAGTGACAGGAAATCTGTAAATGCCCCCCTCACAAAACCTTTGCTTAATCCTGAACTGTAAATGCACAGGATAGTTTCAAGGAGCCTGGCAGATACCTGGCTATCACATGGGAGTCAGAATTTGGAGTTTTAATCTTGACAAGGTAAAAGTGCTTGGTAAACACCTTGAGTTTTGCATCAACACCTCTGAAAGGATACACTTCAAAAGTGACTCATGACTGCAATTTTGCACTAAGATCAATTGTAAATTCAAACAAAACTGCCCTAACAAGATGCACAAATAAGCCTCACCAAGTTCTAAGTCACTGGCCAGTAATTTAGGTGCAAACATCAACCTAACACTTTTCTGAAAAATATAATAGTGTTCTGAATATCTGCAACATATTAGCAAAAAGAATATATGAAGATACATACGTGAAGATACATGAGACACATATAAGAACATATATACAGATATATGAAGAAACATAAAGACTCATAAAGAAAACAGGAGCAATAGAAAGAAACCCTGGGGTAATCCAAACATATGAGTAATGAAACAAGGACTTTAGGGAAAGTATTAGTGATATCTTCAAAAACTCCAAGGAAAAGAGGGTCATATTGAGTAAACAAATGGGGGGGGGGCAGTGCTGCGGCATAGCGGGTAAAGCTGCTGCCTGCAGTGCTGGCATCCCATGTGGGCACCCAGCTGCTGTACTTCTGATCCAGCTCTCTGCTACGGCCTGGGAAAGCAGTAGAAGATGGCCCAAGTCCTTGGGCCCTGCATCCACGTGGGAGACCGGATGAAGTTCCAGGCTCCTGGCTCCAAATGGGCACAGCTCTGGCCATTGCAGTCAATTGGGGAGTAAACCAGTGGATCAAAGACCTTTCCCTCTCTCCCCCTTCTATTTCTGCCTCTCCTTCTCTGTGTAACTCTTTCAAATACATAAATAAATCTTTAAAAAAATGGGGAAATTTCAATAGAAAAGTTTAACTTACAAAGAAAAAATGAACCAAATGGAATTCTAAAACAAAACAAAAAATATCTAAAGAAAAGCAATGAGATATTTAATGAGAAATGAAAATTTTAGGAGGTTAAAGTACCATTCACCTTGAAGAGAGATCAATAATATTTGAAGAGCCATCAAACAGTTATCCAGTATGAAGAACACAGAGAAAAAATATTACAAGAAAATATTATAGCCTCCATCAAAAGCAGGACAAAATCAAGAGGTTTAACATGGGTATAATAGGAGCCCCAGAAGGAGAGGGGAGGGAGAAAGGCAAAACCAGTACCTGCTCAAGTAATATACAAAAATTCACCCAAATCCGAGGAAAAACAACATGTTGGTCTAAAATGCTCGACACATTCTAATCAGGATAAACACAAAGCAAGTCATACCATGTTTCGTAAATAGAAATAGGAAAGGCAGATATTAAAAGTATCCAGGCGATAAACACTACTAAAAACAACAAAGGAATTGATAGCTGACTGCTCATTAGATGACATCAGTGAATGTCAGAAACCCAGTGAAACACATTTAAAACAAAAGGGACAAAAACTATCACTAGAGGATTCCACATGCAGCAAAAATGCGCTTCAACAATGAATGGCAAATAAAGGCTGTTACAGATATGAATTTTTCAAAAGGAGACCTTCCCCACATTGAATCAGGCTTCTAACACTGAACAGAAGTGTTACCAGACAGAAACTTGGAACCAGAGGAAGAATATGGAGAGTATCTGAAATGGTAACTATTTACAAAAAAACTTCATTAAGATTACCATTTTTCTTAATCTTTTAAAATGTTAACTGACAGCTTATTACAAAAACTGTAACAATATGTCAAAGGATGTATTACACGGATGCAAACTCTGTAACGAAATAGTACAAAAAGGAGGAAGCAGCAAATAGAATTGAAGTTTTTTTCAAATGTACGTGCAGTTATACCTTATTAACTCTGAGAAGGCTTGCAACTTGGGCAAAATTCAGGATGCAAATTTTAATCTCTAAACACTTAAAATAGCTAAAAGTCATGAGAATAATGAGAATAGAAAATATCAATTTATTCAAAAGAAAGCAAAGAGAAAAATGAAAAGTAGGAAAATTGAAAAATCTTGCAAAACCATATATTTATGCACAAACATGTTGTAAATGACTAAACATGACAGTTTTTTTAAAAACAGATTTATAATTTATTTGATAGGCAGAGCTAAAGAAAGAGGAAGAGATAGAGATCTTCTACCTTCTAGTTCACTCCTCAAATGGCCACAACGGCCAGGGCTGGGCATAGCTGAAGCTAGGAGCCAGGAGCACCACCCAGATCTCCCCTGTGGGTGGCAGGGGCCCAAGCACTTGATTCATCTGCTGCTTTCCCAGGCACATAAGCAGGGAATTCCAATCAGCACCTATATGGGATGCCAGCATCACAGGCAGCACCTTAAACTGCTGTGCCACAACACCAGCCCCTGAACATGACCTTTAAAAGGAAGAGATTATCAAACTAAACAAAACACTAACACTCAACTGAATGCTGTCTTCAAGGATGCATTTATAAAATAAATACACAATTAGATTGAAAGCAAAATGACATGAAAATATATATGCTGGGAAAATATAAACACAAACTGGTATGGCTACAGCAATACTAGAAATGTAGACAAACACTATTACTAAAGATTTAAAGAGGGCCAGTCCATAAGGATGAAAGGATCAGATTCACAGAAAGACACACATGTCATAAATGTGCCTGAGCTTAAATATAAAACTTCAGAGTAGATGATGCAAAAACTAGACAGATATAGAAAAAGTGGAAATATCCACAAATCATAATTTGAGAATTAACACTGCTCTCTCAGTAACTGACAGAATCATTTAACAAAACAAACCCAGTTAAGATACAGATCTGAACACATACTAACCAAATGGACTGAACTGTTATCTGCAGAACACTGTATCAAATTACTCCAGAATATATACTGTTTTCATAATACGCAATATTTCCATAAAGACAATTAAAAGTTTGTGCCACACAATGAATCTCAATAAACTTCCAAATTAAAGAGCATGCTTTCTGAGAAAATAATTCATTTAAAATTCAATACTTGACTATAGAAAAGAAAAATGAACTAAAAATTTTAAATTCACTTCTAAAAAAATCATGAGTCAAAAAAGAAATCACAAAAAAAATTTGAAAATATTTTCAACAACTTTTAAATAACATACCAAAAGTATGGGTACAGCTGAAATGATACTTAAAAGTGAACTCTATTGAATTGATCCCTTAAACATCATATAGTGCTCCTCTTTGTCTCTCTTAACCATTTTTGTGTTAAAGTTTATTTTGTTTGATAGTAAGATGGCTAAGCCAGCTCTTTTTTGCTTTCTGTTGGCATGGAATATCTTTTTCCAACCTCTCACTTTCAGTCTGCATGCATCTTTGTTGGAAAGATGTGTTTCTTGTAAGCAGCAAATAGATGGGTTTTGTTCCTTAACCCAATCAGCCAGTCTGTGTCTTTTAACTGGAGAGTTGAGACCATTAACATTCAATGTGACTATTGATAAGTAGTAACTCTGCCCTGCCATTTTCCCAAAGATATTCCTGTGATCTTTTACTAGGAGGTTTTCTTCATTTACCTTCTTTCATATTGATGGCCGTGTTTATATGTTTCTGTGTGTAACACATCTTTAAGCATCTTTTGCAGGGCTGGACGAGTGGCAACAAATTCTTTCAATTTCTGTTTGCTATGAAAGGTCATTATTTCACCTTCATTCACAAATGAGAACTTTGTAGGATATAATATCCTGGGTTTGCAGTTTTTCTCTCTTAGTACCTGGGCTATGTCTCACCATTCCCTCCTAGCCTGTAGGGTTTCTGATGAGAAGTCTGCTGTGAGTCTAATTGGAGATCCTCTGAAAGTAATCTGACATTTCTCTCTTACACATTTTAGGATCTTTTCTTTATGTTTCACTGTGGTGAGTTTGATTACAATGTGTCATGGTGAGGATCTCTTTTGGTCATGTTTATTGGGGGTTCTATGAGCTTCCTGTACTTGGATGCCTCTGTCCTCCAAACCCAGGAAGTTTTCTGCTAGTATCTCACTAAAAAGGCCTTCTAATCTTTTCTCTCTCTCCATGCCTTCAGGAACTCCTAGAACCCAAATGTTGGGTTTTTTAATAGTATCCTGTAGATTCCCAACAATATTTTTTAGATTTCTAATTTCCTCTTCTTTTCTTTGGTTTGACTGCATACTTTCCTGTGCTCTGTCTTCTAAGTCTGGTATTCTCTCTTCTGCTTCACCCATTCTGTTTTTAAGGCTCTCTAATGTGTTTGTCATTTGATCTATTGAATTCTTCATCTGGGGCAGGCACTGTGGCGTAGCAGGTTAAGCTGCCTCCCGTGACGCTGGCATTCATACAGGTGTTGGTTCCTCTCCTGGATGCTCCAATTCCAATCCAGCTCCCTGTTTATGGCCTGGGAAAAACAGAAAATGATGGCTCAAGTGTTTGAGACCCACCCGGGAGTCCCAGATGAAGCTCTTGGCTCTAACCTGTCTCAGCCCTGGCCTTGGGGCAATCTGAGGAGTGAAGCAGCAGATGAAAGATACATGTCTCTCCTTCTCTCTTGGTAGCTCTTTCAAATATAGAAATAAGTTATAAAAAAGAAATGATGTATATGATCAGTCATTAGGGAAATATGAGTCAAAATCACAGTGAGATACACCATTACACTCACTGGGATGGCTACAGAGAAAAATACAGACAATAACAAATGTTACAGGAAAGTAGAGAAACTGGAATCCTCACACACCAGTGGTAGGATTGTAAAAGATCCTACTATTCTGGAAGTATCTTTAAAAGTTAAAACTAAGTTTACAATACAGCCAGCGATTCTACTTGTAGTTCTACCCACTGAAATGAGACATAAAGACTTGTCCATGAATATTTAAAGCAGGAATGTTCAAAGTATCCCTAAACTGTAAGCAATTCAAATATTGATCAACTGATACAGGGACAAATTAAAGCTGTTATGTCTATGCAAAGGAATGCTACTGAGAAATGATATGTGCCACAGCATGAATAGACCCCAAAAGCACTATGCTAAATCAAAGAGCCCAGACATAAAGACCACATACTGTATGACTGTTTGTACAAAATGTCAAGAAAAGGCAAAAACGGAGAGGATATTTAAAGCTGGGGTAGGGTCAGGGAGTGACTGCAGATGGGGAAGCAAAAGTGAGGGAACTGTGGTAATAGAACATGGGGATGGCTGTACATCTTCAGTTTTATTAAAAATCACTGCACACTTAAAATGGGTGATTTTTTTATGTAATGCACACTGTAGCTCAAATAAAGTTGTTAAGAATACTGATGGCAGGCACCACGACTCAATAGGCTAATCCTCCACCTGCAGCGCCAGCACCCCGGGTTCTAGTCCCAGTTGGGGTACCAGATTCTGTCCCGGTTGCTCCTCTTCCAGTCCAGCTCTCTGCTGTGGCCCAGGAGTGCAGTGGAGGATGGCTCAAGTGCTTGGGCCCTGCACCTGCATGGGAGACCAGGAGAAGCACCTGGCTCCTGGCTTTGGATCAGCGTGGTGCGCCGGCCTCAGCGTGCTGGCCACAGCGGCCATTGAGGGGTGAACCAATGGAAAAGGAAGACCTTTCTCTCTGTCTGTCTCTCTCATTGTTTACTCTGCCTATCAAAAAAAGAAAAAAGAAAAAAAAAGAATACTGACAAACCCCTAGCAAGAAGTATAAAGAAAAAATTAAAATTCTGTCATGAAAGAGAGCTATCACTAAAACCTACGGTCATTATACCAGAGTGCCAGGTTCAAGTCCTAACTCCTGTGCTTCCCATTCAGCATCCTGCTAATGTGAATCCTGGCTGGTAGAAGATGACGGCTGAAATATTTACATCCCTGCCACCGATGTGGGAGATCCAGATGGAGTTCTGGACTCTTGGCTTCAGCCTGGCTCAGCCTTGGCTGTTGTAAACATTTGGACAATGAATTGGTAGATAGGAGAGATCTCTCAGTCTCTGTCTTCCTCTCTCTCTCTTTTCCCTCAACCTCTCCATGTTTCCATGTGTGTGTCTATGAACCTGTCTTTAAAATAAAAAATGAAAATAGTTTTTAAAAATCTTAAGAAAATAAATTATTATCACTAACAATTTAGATGAAATGGACAAATTCCATCAGAAACACAGCTTAACAAAACTGACACAAGAAGAAACAGAAAATATTAGTAGTCTCATATTTAATTAAATAAATTGAATTGATAATAAATTTTTAAAACCTACAGCAAAAAGAATTCATGGGTTTAAGGGTTTCATTGGTAAATTCTATCCAAAATTGAAGAAACGCAATACCAAAATTATACAAACTCCTTCAGAAAGCAGAGGATAAAGGAATACTTCCCAACTCATCTTTTGCCTGGTTGATAATCCTTAATATTCAAATTCAATGAAGAAATTACAAGAAAAGTAAAGTACAACCTTTCAATATAAAAACAGACCAGAAAACCTTTAACAAAATATAACCAAATCTGGAATCTGGAAATACATAAAGAGCACTATCCTCTTTATGTATTTCCAGATTCCGTCAAAGCACCTGGCTCCTGGCTTCGGATCAGCGCCGTGCACTGGTTGCAGCACGCCAGCCGTGCCGGCCATTAGGAGGTGAACCAATGGAAAAGGAAGACCATTCTCTCTCTCTCTCTCTCTCTCTCTCACTGTCCACTCAAAAAAAAAAAAAAGAGCATAATGCATCATGGGCAGATAATACTTATCCCAGAAGAGCAGGTACAGTTTAATATTCAAAAATCAACATATTGCATTTATCATATTAACAAGAAAATCTATATGATCAGTAGAAACAGGTAAAACATCAGACAAAATTAAAAAGGCACTCATGATACACTAATAATTGAAGGAAACTTCTATAATCTGACAAAGAGAATGTAAGAAAATAAATCTACATGAACAAAATAAATATGATCAAAGATTTCTACCTCAGACTGACAATAAGGCAAGGATGCCTGTTCTTATTTATTGCTTCTGTAACCATTGCACTGGTAGGAGGCCTTCAAAGGCATAAGGAACAAGAACCAAAGACATAAAACTAGAAAGCAAGAAAGCAACTGTTTTTATTCTTAGATAACATAACTGCTTAGAATCTAATGACAACTTAAAAGGCAAAAAATAAACTAAGTGAATTAACCAGGTTGCTAAAAACAAATACTCAAAAACCAATTATACTTCCATACTCTAGAAACAAAGAATTAGAAAATAAAATTTTTATGAATCCTTCCATAATAGCATTGAAATATGAAATGATAACTTAGTAATATGCAAGAATTTCAATAAAAACTACAAAACATATGAATATCTAGAGAGAATATTATATTTTTTACAGACTGGAAATTTATTGACAGACTCAACACAGTCCCAAATAAAACTTCATTTGTTCTTTTATTTTTAAAGATTTATTTGTTTACTTGAAAGTCAGAGTTACACAGAGAGAGGTGAGGCAGAGAGAGAAAGAGAGAGAGCGAGAGGTCTTCCATCCGCTGGTTCACTCCCCCAATTGGCCGCAATGGCTGGAGCCGTGCCCATCCGAAGCCAGGAGCCAGGAGCTTCTTCCAGGTCTCCAACATGGGTGCAGGGGCCCAAGGACTTCGGCCATCTTCTACTGCTTTCCAAGTCCATAGCAGAGAGCTGGATCACAAGTGGAGCAACTGTGACTCGAACCAGCGTCCATGTGGGATGCTGGCACTGCAGGCAGCAGCTTTACCCGCTAAGCCACAGCGCCAGCCCCATCATTTGTTCTGACACGCTGAATCCCAAACTTACATGAGAAAAGAGAGTACCTACAGCAGCAAAAAGATTCTGGAAAAGCAGCACACATTTGGAGGAACAATACTCCCTGATTTCAATTAACAACAACAAAAAAAAAAAAAAAAAAACACAAGCATTAAGAAAGTATGGTACTGGCATAAAAATAGAACATTAGATCAATGAAACAGAACACAGAATCCAAAAACGGATCCACATATTCATGGACAACTGATTTTTTACAAAGCTTCTAAAATAACTGAATAGAGAAAGTGTACCTAAAAAGAAAAATATGGGACTGGGACAACTCAACATAAGGAAGAACAATGACTCTCCATTCTTAACTCACATACATGGAAACCAACTCAGTATGTATCAAAGACTTAAACATAAAAGGAAAAATCCTAAAGCTTCAAAAAGAAAACATAGTAAATTATCTCACAACATCATGGGAAGCAAATATTTCCTGGAATATAGAAAGCAACAACAAAAATATAAAATGGTACTTATCAAAATAAAACCTTCTATTTATGAAAAGGTTGGATCACTGAGGAAATGAAAGGGCAACTCAAATACTGCTAAAAATCCCTGAAACACATAAATAAAACTACAGATGTCTGACAAAGTCCTCATAACCAGAAATTGTAACAGAAACACACAGAACTCAATGTTTTAAATGGGCAAAATACTTTAACAATCAGGTCACCAAGGCTCAAATACAAACGTTCAGTCAACTCCTGGGAAGATGTTCATTACCATTCATCATCAGGAAAACACATATTAAAACCACAATGAGACACCATTTCACATCTACCGACTGTAGTTTAAAAACTGACACCACACAATGTTGAAAAGAATGTGTTGTTAACTGGCACTCTCGAAGATCGCTGGTGGGAATGTTGCTGGCAAAATCATTCCAGAAAGCTGCTCGGCAGTTCTCATAAACTGACACTTCCATGGACCCCATAGCCAAGCAACTACACTCCTAGGTGTTCTATCAGAAAAATAAAGCTGTAGAGCTGCACAAAACTTCCACACTCGCCATCACAGTGGCTTTATTCATCAATAACCAACAACAAAAATTCAAATTTTTATCAACATGAAAACAGATAAACAAATTGTGACATAGTAATACAATAGAGTAAGTTTCTGATATATGCAACATGGGTGCATCAGAAATGTCACACTGAAATAAAAGACATACGAGAGAGTACCTGCTACATGTTCCCATTCACTGAAGGCCATGGTCAGGATAATGGTTTCCTATGAGAGTATGGGGATTTTCTGTTAAGAAAGGAAGTTTGTGAAATGCTGGAGATGTTTCCTATCTTGATTGCAGTATGGTTACATAGGTATATACACTTACTATAATCAATGAACAGCACATGTAACATCTGAATATTTCATTCCAATGAATGAATTCATTGAAATTCACTTTTCTATTTAAGAAGAAAAGTTAGTTGTGTGGAATATCAGTCAGAAACAGTTTTGTGCCCTGTAAAAGCCCCCAAATCTTAGCATCTTAAATAGGAGTTAATCTAATGGCCAAATGCAGTCTACTCGCCAAAGGTGGCTCGTTGCCTGTGTGTGGAAATAAACAGTCCAAAGGAACCACACGCATCTGGTCACACGTTTTCTATGCCTGCTGCCCCCATTACAAGGAGTTGAAGAGTTGCAAGAGATTCTGTCTGATCCGTACACTAAAAAGCTTAAACTATTTCCTATCTGGTCCTTTAAAGAACAAGCCTGTTGACCTCTGGCTTACAATCATAGGCTTAGTTCTCACCTGTGTTTCACATTAATAAACAGTGGATTGGGAGTTCTGCTGCAAGCCATCCACACTGTGGGACCTGGCTGACGGAGCTATCGCTGGAATGACACGGTTCTTGTGACACAGCAAAAGCAGCAAACTCTGCGGGATTTTTCACCAACAACTAAATGATCTGGCTCCAGAGTGATACATCACCTTTCCTTATAACTCCTGGGCAAGAACTATTCACAGGACCCCACTCACAATCCCACCATTTGTTTACATATGTGCCTGGAAGTGAAGGAGAAGTGGGATACTTGCCAAATGGCACTAATGACTACCACAATTAAACTGAGAATCAATCAGTCCAGGTGTTTATTTCCAACCTCTCTGAAATACTGCCCTACTGGGCAGAAGTCCTAATCATAAAAATTCCCAAAGTTGCCCCTAACCCTTCGCTTCGGCTCCCATTTCACTCATTAGAACCACACAGCACACTGCTTTCATAACGCATGCAGACTGCAAATCTGCCCAGCCACCACAATTAACATCCTTCAAAAGGCCCCTGCTGTCTTCAAGAAAAGGTCAAGACTCCGTAACCCAGACTGCACCACGGACTGCAGTTCATCTCTCTCTGCCATGGGTTCAATTCTGCCAGGCTCGAAGAAGATGAAACAGCTCATAATTACCCAAGCACATCACACCCTTTCTGGACTCTACACTTTTGTTCTTGTGGCTCCCACAGTGCGGGATGTCCTCTCCTATAGTTCATTCTCACCCTCTAAGATTCAGCACAGTCATCAGCTTGTTCACACAGCTCCTGTGACCACCAGGCAAAGGGAACCACTACTGCACCTGACCCAAACCATCATATTACTCACACTGCAGCTAGTGGACATGACCCAAAGTACCAAATCATAGCCCTGATGCCGGCAAGTTAAATGACCACCACCTCATAGCGCACTCACCAAGGGCCAAGCGGTTTTCTCTGCACTTTTCATACACACTAATGCATCTAGTCCTCATCATAACCTACAGGCAGGTACCGGTATCACCCTTATCTTACAGATAGGGATACTACTGAGGGCTTGCACAAGTCCCCAAAACGGGTAAAGCAGCGGATGCGGGATATGACCTCAAGCTGGCTGGTCGGCTCAGAGGCATACACTGAACCACTCCGCTACTTAGTATCAAGAACACACAGGTGTATCTCGCCTGATGAGTACAAGGTACTCACCAACAAAACATGCATCAGATTCCTTTATGGATTTCCAAAGCCCTGGAGCAGAGACACTGAGGCAACAGGAACTGCTTAATCATGGTTTATTCAGATGACATAAACAACACCCTGGATTCAACAAATCAACTTTGTGGCTAAAACAAAGCCCTCTTCACTAAGGACATTCAGGAAGCAGACAGATAATGAGCCACAAATGAGGGTAATTCAAAAATCTTGGGAAAACACAATTAAAAGGGCAGTTTATTTTGGTCCCAAAAGCCTTCGAAATGATGCCTGTTTCATTATTTGCATTTTTCTTGAACTTTCTGAAGTACCCTAAAATACCTTTGTCCTGGATCCCAGCCCTGTCCCCAGGGCTGAAGGACAAAGTGGAAGAAGAATGGTAGAAGGGACACAAAGCAAAGATCTGTAGAAAACAAGCTAGTCTGGGACCAGCATTATGGTATAGCAAGTTAAGCTGCTCCTTGCAACACCAAGAGCCCATGCCCACTGCCCACTGCTCCACTTCAATCCTACTCCCTGCTAATGCACCCAAGAAAGCAGCAGAAGGTGGCTCAAGTGCTGGGTCTCTGCCACCACATGGGAGATCTGGGTGGAGTTCCAGACCTAAGGCTTAGAGGGGAGTGAACAAGCAAATGAAGATCTCTTTGTCACTCTGCCTTTCAAATAAAATAAGGAAATAAGCTATTGTAAGTTAGGACAAGCAGCCATGCAACCACCTAGTTAAGAAAATCCTGAATACTCGTGAACACCAGAGTTGAATGTCTCTGTGGAAACCAGCACCAAGCTTTCTGAAAGTTTTTCTCCCTCACATAATTATGCTTTAAATTCTTAATAGCTATAATTATGGAAGATGGCATTGTTTTGCTTCTAATTTTTCCTGTTCCCCTTGGTATTTATTGATGATAAATGGCTTTATTAAAAAATAATGATAATTACCTTGTTTGGTTGTGTATCAATATAGTTTCAGTTTTTCTTTATTACCATTTATGGAACATTATGAATTGCCAACATTTAGTGCTTTTATTGGTTTATACGCTCTTCATAGCATGAAAAGGAGGGTAGAAATGAACAGCAGTTCAATCCCGCCATTTCCTGACTCCCCAGCCTCAGCCCAGCTCTCTTAAGACAGCAATCCAGAACCCTGTTTGCACAAGGCTATAGGAAGTTCCAATTCTTACTATGATAGAATTCTGCCAATTAAATGCATATCCCAAAATTCTCTTCTAAGGGCCAGCACCTAACTGACTGCTACAAAGTGGAAAGCTTGGTCCATACTGGCACAACCACAGCTCAAAATGAAGCCCCTTTACTGGAACTAGAGTTTGAAACCTGCCAAATGCAATACAAGAGGACTTAGTATAGGCAAGTAACTGCAGTGTTCCCAGAAAAAAACCTCACTAGGTTTGCTAAACTATTCAGAAGACTAGAGAAGGCAAAGGCCTCTTCCCAAAAGAAGTCAGCGCAGCTCCTGAAGAGTTCTCTTGCCCAAAAATCTCCTTTGGGCCTCGTTTGAGTTCCCTCTGGAGATTAACAAGATTACACATCTCTATAGTTATTCCTTTGGGAATGGTCCAGTTCACAGTTCTCTACAAAATATAAGCCAATTCCCATCCGTGAACCAAATGTAAGCTGTCCATAAGTCTCTGTAAACCATGCATGTGGCACAGCTTTCCTAAGAAAGTGAGGTCGGAGCCTTCAGCACCGAGAAGAGGAGCAGCATAAGCTCACAATGTTTAAGATCCTTAGGAGAGACGGAGTCCAAGGAAAGGAGCACACATTTGCAATCAGAGCCCCTCTGTCCAAGCTAGGCCACATTCTTCTCCTCTCTGAATGTGACCTCATCTTTCTGCAGGAATGTTTTCAATAACATCTACAACTCAGGACTGCTGCTGCTAGGACCAAATAAATTAAATGTTTAATATATATTGTTGTTTAATGGATATCCATTTATTTCCTCTCTTCTAAACCAATGATTCTGAACTTGGGGCAATTTGGCATCTGCCCCCCCAATCCCCCAAAAGACACTTAGCCATGTCTGAAGACATTCGTTATGATCACATCTTGGGGAAGACAACGATACTGGCCGTGGGTAGGCAAAAAGGGTGGTTAATGCCTTACACTGGATAGGAAAGTCCCTACGATAAAGAAGTATCTGACTCCAAATGTCAGTATTGCTGACACTGAGAACTTTTGTTCTAGACTAATGTGAAAAATTGTTTTTCAGTGTGGGCTCCATGCTAGGCACAACTTTCACCATCTCACAAATTTGGTTTCCTGCTGCCTTTTTCCCAGAGCAACTCCCATTCTCTAACACTGTCCATCCCTATGAACATCAAGCTTGCGTTTCTCCTTTCTTCTTGATGCTGCTCTCAGCGGCCCTGAAGTCAGACATGCTGTGTGTCACAGCAAAGACCTGTATTAATCAACAATTCCAAATATAGCAACAGCAGTTTGAAAATCAAAGAATGGGCCTTGGGGACATCAATATTTGCATGTTCATAATAAATACTTAACTACACATCTGTGCAATGTTCAATATAGTTGAGGGAGAAAAAGAACATTTATGTTGACTTTTATCAAGTTCTACAACTAACGCATCTGATGTGTTAAAGAAATACAACTGAAGAGTTGTAAGGATGATTTTAAATACATTTATAATATGCACTTATGAATTGGAAACATGCCTGATTTACTCTGAGGTTCTCTTAACCATCAATTAACTTATACATCTGCCTCTGGAGTCAGTGGAATAATTTTCCAGTCTGCGCATTGAAAATCCATTGCTTTCCTATCAGTTAGCCAACTTTACAATTCACAGTGACACTGTATTTATTTTTTAATGCATATTGCTTTATTTTCATCTACTTGAAAGGCAGAGTGATGGAGAGAGAAAGCTGGTTCACTCCCCAGAAGCCAACAGCAGCCAGGGCTAAGCCAGTGTGAAGCAGAAACTCCATCTGAGTCTCCCATGTGGGTGGCAGGGCCTCAAGCACTTGAGCTATCATCTGGTGTTTCCAAAGATGCATTAGCAGGAAGCTGCTTTGTAAGCAGAGTGCCCAGGACTTAGATCAGCACTCTGATATGAAATGGAGGTATCCCAAGTGGTGGCTTATATACCACTATATCACAACACTCATATAATTAATGTTAAAGGCCCGCTTTCCTGCTTTTACTCTTTGCTGTGTTGTGTTCATGTGTGTACATGCAGGCTCATGTACACATATATACTCATACACTTAAAATCCTCACATAATTTTTTCGTAATATGTGATTGTTATGAAGTTTTCGATTATCTCCTACTTACTTGGTTTCCGTTTTCTACACCAAAATAAAGTTATCTTTTAATTCCATTTTTTCACAATCCTTACAAAGTAGCCTCATAGACAGGGATACGGATCTATCTCTATGAGCTTCAGCCCCTACTTTCTACGCACAGTGACTTTACAACCTGCTAGGCCATGCTGAAGGGTTTTATGGTCACAGTCTCATTTCACTATCACAGAACCCTACACAGTCTGGGGGTATCCCACTTCCCACTTTTCAGGGGGAGCAGTAGAGACTTGGAGAGATGAACTATCGGCCAGTCACACACTCAGAAAGTGTCAAAAGCAGTGTGTTCACACCAGTGTCTTGTTCCGAAATCCATGCTCGTGTGCATTACACTGCATTAGGAGGAAACAGATCATTCTGTTAGTGTTCTTTAGAAAGACTTAAGTAGCAGGCATACCCTTTAACCCAGCTAACCTATCTCAAAGATGCTATCATCCGCAAATTCACGCCCATATGTGGAAATACACTTGAGAAATATGTTCACTATTGGCGTAACTTGAAAAGGAGGTAAGAGTTATCAATTTAAATAGAAGTATATCCATCCTAGGCAAATCTAAAGAGGATGTGACAATGAGTACTTCCTTTACCCATTACCCATTCTGTCTTCTTGACTGTTCACAGAACACTGATCTTCCAGGTGACAAAGTGCCTAGCTGAGAGACCACTTTTCCAGAGCCAGTGTTGTGGAGTAGCAGGTAAAGCTGCTACCTGTGATGCCAGAATCCCATATGGGTGCCGGTTGGAGTTCTGGCTGTTCCAATTCAGATCCAGCTCCCTGCTAATGGTCTGGGAAGAACAGTGGAAGATGGCCCAAGTGTCTGGGCCCCTGCACCCACGTGGGAGACACAGATGAAGAAGATCTTGGCCCATGGCTTTGGCCTGACCCAACCCTGGCCATTGTGGCCATCTGGAGAATGAACCAGCAGTTAGAAGACCTCTCTCTCTGTTTCTCCCTCTCTCTCTGTAGCTCTTTCAAATTAATAAATACATCTTTAAAAAAAAATCACATTTCCTAGCCTGCCTTGCCACCAGATATAGCTATATGCTGGGAAACGGTGAACAATCAGCTCCCACTTACACCAATTACTGTGGTTAATTTCAAACTACCAAGTTGAGTTGAACGAGCCCATACAAACTCTCAAGAATCTAATAATCGGCTTCTGCAACTTCAGGGTGAACCCGCCTCAGCACGTTCCAGGCTAGAGCTGAATAAGAAAATGTCCACAAGTTTGTCCCTCCTTAAGAATGGGAGAGACACGAAACATGTTTCCTTTCTCTCCCTTTCTTCTTTCTTGAAATTCCCAAGACATGACTGAAGTTCCAGTAGTTACCATGAACCATGAATGCAACTTCAAAATGAGGCCACTGCTACCTACAGTGGTGCAGAGAGATAAAAGGTACAGAAAAAAAAAAAAAAAAAAGGTATTGTCTCTACTGACCTCATGAAGCTACGTAAGAGCCTTGGCCTGCTGCCCCTAGGTTTTTTTTAAGAAGCTAAAATTTCCATTTTATTTTGGTTTTCTGTTATATACTCTGTAATTAAAACAGAGACCTTCAGACTTTGCTACCACATCTCTATTAGGTGATATTTTATAATAAAAATGTTTTAGCCCAGTATTTTTTGGCAAAGAAAAGGGAGGCCAAAAAACGTTTTCAAACAGTCAAGAGGTTGAGCCCTTGATAAACGTTTCTGGTTTGCCAATGCTGACACCAGTATCTACACATTGTGAGGGGAGAAAGGAGACCACGCGAGGAAATTACAGCCCTGGCACACAAATCAATCACGAAAGTGGAAGGGACAGACTGGAACCCAACCAACTTCACTTAATGCCAAAAGAATTTTTGGACAAATAAGATTCAAAGGCCTCTTGAGATAAGCCTTAGGTGAAACACACAACAGGTAAAGTACTGGATGTACTGCCAGGCTGATGTCATCATGAAAATGTTCATGAAACCTGACAACTGGGACGGAACACAGCAAAGCTGTATCCCCACCCCCTGGCTCCAACAGCAGGGCCTCCCTGTTGATGGTGTCACAGTGAGGAGGACCCCAGAGATGGTAACAAAGAAACAGGAAATGTAATATTGAACCAATACTAGCAGAGGGGGCTGCCAACAGCAACCTGTGGTTAAGGAAGTCCTCAGGGAGAGTACAGACAAATCTAACACAGTCTTCATGGTGTATTTCCCCAAGGTGGTCACAAAGATTATGCTGAAGGAGATAGATCACAAAATCCATCATTACATGGTTCTTTTGTCTTATCTTACATAAAATAATTTCCAAATGCATTGAAGAGTCATCTTTGTAGACCAGGTCAAGCCATGAGGCTTTTAAGCATATCCTGCGTGGCCAAGAGGAAGGTACAGGCTGAGGAAGAACTTAGTTCCCCATTCTCAAAGACACTGTGATATAATAGGAAAATGAGTTGTACACAGACAAAAAATATCCAGAGAACCTCCACCTGGGGCTAGGCACTGGAGGCATATTGGAATCTCGGTGGTTATGATTTCATAGGACCAAAAGCAAAGAGAATTTGGAAAAGTGCACAGAGAACACGGATCAGGAAGATGTGGGTCTTCAGCCAGGCCTTGAAGGACAGAAATCATTTGAGACAGAAAAAAAAAATTAAAGTATAATCCACATGGAAAACAGCAAATAGTGGTGTCAAATAAACATATTTCCAATGAACAACGAGACTAGGATATAGAAGAAAACCAGGGAGCAGGAAAGTATAACCCTTAGCAGTCAAGAGTAACAGTGTTGAAAAGGAAAATGAAAATTATTGCTTCTTTTATTCAGAAGTTCATCAACAGATACTAAACAGATACCAGTGTCTGGACACTGATTTCAGGGTCTCAAACTACTGACTCCTGGACAAGAGGGAACCCCAAAAGGCTAAGCAAGAGACTCTTACTACTCACTGGGACTAAGGACAATCCATGTTTTCTGTACTATCCAAAATGAGACAGTGTCATGAGGACAAGCAGCCCAGAGTTTTTGAAGCTTTCTATCTCAAGTGGAAAAAATAGTGATAGCATGGAAGAAACGAGGCTGCCCCTTGGCTATCTCTTAGCCAGTTTTTCACACACAGTGAAGTTGGGTTCCTTTTGTGCTGCCCCACTCGCACCCCCAGTGTTTCAACTCTCTCATATCTGATGGGCCTTGGACACAGTGTGTGCCCAGCAAATATCTGCTCATGAATCCTACTTGCGGTCTGCAAGGCCCAAGCAAAGATAGAGCGAAGAGTAATGAGTGGCCAAGGTGCCACAGAATCAT
Organism: Lepus europaeus; assembly: GCF_033115175.1. Taxonomy (NCBI): domain Eukaryota; kingdom Metazoa; phylum Chordata; class Mammalia; order Lagomorpha; family Leporidae; genus Lepus; species Lepus europaeus. The sequence goes on along the minus strand of NC_084843.1, from coordinate 64,905,984 downwards.
ATCCTAAGGCTAAGTTCACGGCACAGGTCCTCTGGGAGGTAATGGAGGACTTTTCACAAAGCCTGATGAAACCAAGGCCAGGGGTCAGAAACGCTTCCAGGGAGAAACATCTGATGGACATGGATATTTAAAACAGAAAGCAGTGCTGGCTTTAACTTAATGTTTCATAGCCAATAAAGAAGGCTAAATATCTATCGTTTTGCTAGATTGCTATAAATGAAACATTAGAGGGGTTCTTAAACACCTTGTTTCAGATATTCATTACCTGAAATTAATCCTGGCCAAAGTATCACTCCCAGCATGGCTAGACTCCATTACACATCCAGGAAAGACAGCACGGGCTATTCTGGGCCTAATTGTGACATAATCCAGGAGATAAGTAACAGTACAATTTTATCACTTATGCAGCCCAGAGGTATTAAATGCCAGGGGAACATAGGATGTTTCCTGGAAGTTCTCAAATGTGGCTATCATGGTCCTGGAGAAGATACAGGACAGTTTAATAGTCTCTTCCAAAAAGCATAGCAACCAGGTATAGTGTTTAATGTAGCATGACCAAAAGGTCGAGACTGACCTGCTCCCAAACCACTACCTTCAGCTTCTCTGAGAATGGGTGTAGCTCTGTGGACTCCTGATCCTTTTAAGGTCTTCACAGAGTCATCAGAGCTGGAGAAAACTTCTCTCATTACGCATGGGGCCAAAAGCTCAAAATAGGAAAAAATTCAAAAGACAGAGTTGGAGAGGGTTACAAAGCTCAAGCGAGGCCGGCGCCGTAGCTCACTTGGCTAATCCTCCGCCTGCTGCGCCGGCACTCTAGGTTCTAGTCCCGGTTGGGGCGCCGGATTCTGTCCTGGTTGCTCCTCTTCCAGTCCAGCTCTCTGCTGTGGCCTGGGAAGGCAGTGGAGGATGGCCCCAGTGCTTGGGTCCCTGCACCCGCATGGGAGACCAGGAGGAAGCTCCTGGCTTCGGATCGGCACAGCGCTCAGCCCGCGCCGGCCGTAGCGACCATTTTTGGGGGGTGAACCAAAGGAAAGAAGACCGTTCTCTCTGTCTCTCTGTCTGTTCTGTCAAAAAAAAAAAAAAAAAAAAAAAAAAAGTTCAAGCAAGACTCATCAGTTGAACCAAAAGTGAATTTGAAGGAAAAAAAAAAAAAAAAAAAAACACAAGTCTCCAATAATGGAGATAACTCAAATTTCCAAGGAACTTCAGAAGCATTCTTCCATCAATACCAGGCAATTTATACAAGTGTATGCTACACACTTGTTCCAAAGGCTCCAGAGCATCCATGCCATGGGCCCATAGGCAGAGAACGGATCAGCAAAGACTTTGCCAGTACAGGAAGCTCACAGAAAACCTAAACAGGCAATGTTTAACTCTTGCATTCAACTCACAAAGAAAGACAAATTACCAGAGGACCTTATGAAACCTAATGGTATTTCTTAAGTTATTTTACCAAGCAATAGTGTTAACTAAGCCAGAGAAAAATGACCAGTCCCTCTGTGTTAATTCTGTCCATAAGGCCACATCAACAGTTTTCACTCCTACTGGGGGCGGCTGCAGAGCTGAGACTCCAGTGCAGTAACTGTCCAGCTGCAATATGGATGGCTTCAGTGTCACCTGGCTCTGAATTCCTCCAACAGAAGAGTTTCTAAAGAATGAATGAAGAATTTCACTCCAGTACCCCGTCATCCAACATTCTCGTGCCTCAAAATGTCTCCCTTTAATACTTTTGAACCACTTGTATTTCAACATGATCTAATTTTCTTAGTCAATCAAGTAAGTACTCATAATAATCACAGTTAACACCTATAAGGGCACCTCAACAAGCTCACAGGAAACAGAACTAACATATAAGCTGATTTTGCTGTAGTTTTTTTTTTTTAAATCTATATAGTTTTTTTTTACAACATACATTTTTCATGAACTTTGGGAGACCCTTCATATATACCAGGTACACTTTTACACGCTTTGTTTTTCATATACTAATTCAATCATCATGGCACTGTAAGTATAAGTTCTACGATTATCCCCACTACAGAGGTGAGGACACTGAGGCTTAAGGAGGTAATGAGCCATTCTGCTCACAGCCATACAGCAATCAAGTAGAAGACATGGAGCTGAACTCAGCAATTTGGCTTCATCAATCTTGCTTTTAATCCCAACACCATGCTGCGCTCCTTTTGTTGACTCACTCCAAAACTGGGTCATAGGAACACAGACACCTAACACCGAATGTAAGGCTAAGAAAAATGAAGTGTTTTTGGCTGCAACAATCCCCTATTCCTCCTACTGCATTCCCTACTCCCAGTGTTCAGCAATTAGGTATCTCTTTTGCCCCCTGTGAAATTTATTTTTGATATAAACATGGCTATAACATATCCAAGCAAGCATAGGAGTGACCAAAATAGGCAATTTATTGTTTACTGTGGCCATGTGGGCATACCTCTGATACTGACAATATCAGCCAGTGTGCTGGGCTTTGGGACTTCTGCTTTGCCAAAAGAAAGGAAATTGAGATGAAATTGAGCACTTGCTCACCACATGGTGGGTAATGAGCTCTGTACTTCAGCCTGCATTACTCTATTCAACACCAAAAGCAGCCACACCAAAGGTAGTGCACGAGATCCATTTTCACAGACAAAGAAACAGGCTAAAAACGTTAATACTTACATCATGGTCAAGGAGACTCTCTAGGAGAGATGGCACATGGATTTCAGCCAAAACCTATCTAAAGCTGAGGCTATTACTACAAAGGCAAGCCAGGAGTAGATACCATATCCTTCAATACCAGAAATCATGCTTGGTTTTTTTTTTCCCCCTTCTAAGCAGTGAGTCTTTACAGATTTACTGGTTGTTAAATGCTACTGACTCCAGCTAATTCCCAAATTAACTGGATTCCTTTTGGAGCTTGTAAAATGTGCTACACACTCAACTTCCGAATTTAGCATGCAAGATGATGACCACAGCAGTAAGAATGGTGCAACTTTCTTGTTAGAACAATGTACCCCTAAAAGCCTCCTTTTAATTTCTACCTTCTTTTCTAAGGACTTTGTCAGCGAGGACACACCTAGGATACTGCATATTAATTTCAACACAGCTAATACCCAAAATGTCCCACCAATTTACTCTTCACTGACAATGTTAAAAGAAAATGATTTATGCAGATCAATCATCGCGCTCATCAAGCCCTACCCTGACAGCCAGCCTTCATCATTGCTATTTAAAAGGCACTGCTGACAGGAAAGACCGACTCTTTGATTAAGGGCCCTGTCTGGCTAACCTTTTATTTGAAGAATGATTGCCGCTGAGTGACAAATACTTTTCCATTCATTTCAAGGCAAGGATATTGACATTCAAATTCTTGATGGCTACACTGAGCAGATGCCACTGTTGGCAAGAGGCATGAGAGCAACAGCAGGTACGCCACAGCTCTGGGGGCAAAGGGAGAAAACAAAACGAAAAGGCATGCACACAGGCACTGGCCAAAGGCTCTCAGCAAATCAGAACCCCAGATCTCTCCGCCAGATCCTCTTTTCAACACTTATCAAAGGACATCTGTGTGCAGTTTCACCCCAGTCCTCTTCTCGGAAGTGTCCTTGCCTCACCTTGACCCTGCTTGGAACTGCACAGGTAGCATGGACTGGAAGTAAAAATGCCACTGCCAGCCCTGGGGAAAACATCTCCACGTTGCACAACATGATCCCAGCAGACCCTGGGCCAAAAGCACTGGCCTCCTTGCTGCCCTCAGGGATATTAAATGACTACTTGTGAACTGGAAGAAGCACCAGAAAAGTAATCCACAAAAAGGCAACACAGGAATAGTTTGTCCCACCACTCAAGAGGCAGGGAAGGCAGAAGGAAAGAGAATGAGAAAGAAAGAAAAAAAAAAAAGAGAATGCGAGGGGCGGGCACTTGGCAGAATGATGAAGATGCCTCGGATGTACTTTGTGTGAGTGAAGCTGAGCATCTTTTTCATCTGATTACTGTTTACAGCCCTTGTGTAGTTTTCTGCTGAACTACCGTCTTCTTACTCTTTACTTACTGAACTTTGTATTCAGTAGAGCCATTTGACTATAATGTAAATGAAAAATCTGTGATATCAAAAAACAAAATAGTAAGTTCACCCCCTCTCCCTCACCAAGGTACCAGTTCTACTTATGATTGAATTTCCAGCTGTGTGTACCCTGGGAGGTATTGGGGTCTAGCAAAGGGGATACTTGGGGTCTAGTTTCAGCCTCCTGGCTTCAGCATGGCCCAGCCTTGGCTGTTGTGGGCATTGTAGGAGCGAACCAGCAGATAACAGATCTCTATCTCTGTTTTCCTTTCAAATAAATCAAAATAAACAGCAGTTTTTAAAAAGACTAACTGATCTTTAAAAAAAAAAAAAAGGCAGTGTCTCTAATCCTCTCCAAGTAGCTTTAGCCCTTCATGAGCGTTGCACACATAAACCATGTACAATATCCTCACCATGAAATTATTTGCTTGTTTTCATTTCTTAAATGCAAAATACTGCCTTAAAGGGAAGTGGGAAAATTATGGATTAAGGAAGGTTATTCAAGACAAGAGCCATCACAAAGCCCCAAGATTAATCATTGCCAGAACAAAATGGAAATACCTCAGCAGGTCATCAATGATTCCTTTGAAATCATGCTGAGCCGGAACGTGAGGGTCTCACACGCTTCACAGGGGAAGAGGTGCCAGAAGGCTGCAGTCCTGATCCTTACACAAATTCCCAACAGTGTGAGAAGCCAGGACAGACCAGACACAGTCAGAACCTTCTCTCCTGTCACCCCAGGGCCCAGCAGGTGACCCTGTCAGCAAGAGGAGGACAGCAATGGGGCTTGAGAAAAGGAGCAAACTTGCATTGAATGCAGCCTCTGCTAACAGTGTACCTCAACAAGTTCACGGAAACGTGTATTATCTCTTAGATCCATTTTCCCATGAGCTTTATAAAGTACCCTCTGGGCAGGAGTTTGGTGGTTAAGATGCCATTTGGGACATTCGTATTCCGTACCAGAGTACCTGGGTTCCAGTCAGCTCTGCTCCTAATTCCGGCTTCTTGCTAATGCATACCCTGGGCAGTAGCAAGGAATGGCTCAACCACGTGGGTCCCTGTCACACATGTGGGACATGTGGATTGTGCTCAGGGCTCCCAGCTTCAGCTCAGCCCAGCCTTAGCTGTTGACATTTAGGGAGTGAACCAGTAGATAGAAGATCTATGTCTGTGTCTGTCTGTCTGTCTGTCTCTCTCTCTCTGTCTCTGCCTTTCAAATAAATTAAAGCATTAATTAAGAAGTTAAAATTATTTTTCTTAGAAATAAAATACTCTTGCACTTATAGCTGAGGGCTCTTGAGCAAATTACTTTATCTCTTCAATCCTCTGTTATTCTATCTGCAAAATGGGGTAGCATTAACTATCTTGTGGAGCCATTTGTAGACATAAACATGTATATATGTAGACATCAACATATTATATTATATATAACATATATAAATTAAATAAAGCAACTCTGTCTTACCTAAACCCTTTTCCCTCTGCTTTCTTTTCCTATTCTCATCTGTACTCACTTGTTTGCATGACAGCAGTCCACGGGCAAGATCAGGAGAAGGATTTATAGCTACAGTCCTACTTCCCTCACTGTGTTACACGGAGAACAAATAAGATAAGGTTAACTCTAAAGCACCTTATAAATTTTAAATCAATACAGAATGTATGCTGTTGTTACTGTTGTTGTCCACAAATGAGATTCTCCAACCCATTTTGATCTTTTTCCTTATTTATTTTTCCCATCTGTATCTCTCATGATGAACAATAAATCAATAGCCAATTAATCAATAATCACCATGTCATCTCCATTCCTTAGAACTATTAGTAGCTGCTTCTGCTGCTGTCTGAAAGGACTGCCCAGTAGAAATGACATTTTTTCCATAACAAAAATTTATTGGAAGTTATTATGAGCCAGGCATTGGAAGAAAGAGATGAATGAGAAATACAAAATTCAGTCAAGTGGAGCAAACAGATAAATAAAGAAATGATTTCAATATGACTGCACCATACAAGCACAAGGACAATCCGGCCAACAGGCAATGGTGTCACTACCTGGAAGTCACGGAAGACTTTACTGTCCTATGAGCAAGTCTCTACCATGTGAAAAGCAAGAGTGGGTCTCTGGGGAAGGAGTGGCCAGAGGCCCAAGAGAGATGTCCATGCTCTGACAGGGACAAGAAGTCCGTATCACTATAGAATGAAGACTTATTCCTTCATACAATGGAGAATTTGAGCTTGCAACAGCTGCCACATGGCCAGTGGTTTAGAAACATCATCCTGATAAAAGGCAGGCCACAAGAAACATTAGCTGAGCACGTGCTCTGAGCTAAAGCATGGAGACATGGAGACAAGAAGACAATCCCCACACTGCCTCTACGAGGGGAGCTAGGTGTATGCTGCCTTGCTTGCAGCAGTATCTCAGCTGCCCAGCTAGGAGCAGTGAGGATGCCCTGGCATTATTACCTACGGCGTTGTATTTGCCTCAGAACCCACCCTTCACACCTAACTGGTTGGCGTGGATTCCTGCTTCTGTGCCTGACTCAACTGTGGCATTTCTCAAGAATCTGGTGATGACAATGCATGACCAAGTCTTCCTTGCAAAGCTACACCTTTCAACTTTCTGCCTCCTCCAGATGACACAGCTGACAACTACTCTGCTTGGACCTTCAGGCAGCCCCAAAATTGGTGAGTAGCCCCCTGTTGCAACCCTCTGCTCCTTCTATTGTCCCCACAGGAAAAGTGTGTCCCAGGAAATGCTATGTGCCCACCAAATCCTGCTTCCTTGTTCCTCCTGGACAGAGACAGCATCTGACAACCTCCCTGACAGTTGGTTTGGGTTCTGGTCAATATAGGAAAAAAGGGACAGAGGCCAACCCCAGGACTGGCTGTTGAAACATCCCAGAGCAGACTTCTTGCAAGGGTTTTCCAGGGATACAAGATCAATTAACTTAAACACAGATGCCCAAAACACAGGGATGTAGTCTCCAGTTTTCTAGAAATTAGGAATCCAAAAAGATATCCATAGGGCCAGGGGCGGTGCTGTGGTGTGGGGGTAAAGCCACCACCTATGGTGCCAGCATCCCATATGGGTACTGATTCCAGTCCCAGATGCTCCACTTCTGATTCAGTTCTCTGCTGTGGCCTGGGAAAGCAGTAGAGGATGGCCCAAGTGCTTGGGTTCCTGCACCCAAGGGGGAGACCCAGGGGAGGTTCTCCTTTCTTTCACAAAGACAGCAGGTAGAGCCCACTCTAAATCCAGGATGAAATCACGTCAAGATCCGTAAGTCGTTTTATCTGCAAAGGCTACATTCCCAAATAAGGTTCCACAGGGACATGAACTTGGGGGATGATCTTGACTCAGCATCTGCATCTCCCATGCAACCTTGGAAGTCCTGTGATATAGAAGGCAGAGGCTTCATCCAGCCAGGTCACTGAGTAACTGTGTGAACTCCAGTTCCCAAAGTGCCAACCCTCACTGGACACAGAAGGCGGACAAGAAAGGAAAGCTTGTGATGTTAATTCCCTGAGGTTTCAGGGTTCATTTGTTACAACAGCAGAGCCTAGCCTGGCTTGGCTATACCACCATCATCTGTGTATATGGGCCCAAGGTTAACACACAGTGTTCCAGTTTTTGCTCAAAAGTCCCTTTAAAGTTGTTCTTGCTGAATGTCCCAGGAATTTCTCCCAGAGCTTTGCTTGGCTTGGATATGCCTGCCTGGGAGGATACTTGTTTTCCCTGGGTAGCACAATGAGGCTTTTGCTGATAACATCACTGTTTTCTCAACTGGTCCCACAGGAGAATAGGGGTGGCCAATGGTAGTCGGCCCCTGCTTTCACTGGGACTTGGGAGAGGGGTCGAAGAGGAATGTTTTCCAGCTAAATTCATCCAAAAATGAACCAAGAAAAACAGTAGCTGGTGTCCCTTTCTTTCTGAAGTGGAAAGAGCACAAAGTTTTAGTCATGCTGACTTGGGTTAAAATTTCCCAGTCTTACAAACCTAGTAGCTATGGTATTTGAAATGTTAGTAATTATCACAAAGTCTAGTTCTCTTCCTTTCAAAAAAGTGGATTAATACACCTTTTCCACAGTGTCTATAGGGCTGAAATGGTACCAGATACATGTTTAACTGAGTGCAGCACTGACCATGGCCAATCCTGTATGCATGGGAACTTCCACAGTTCCTATGGACAGGCCAATTAATTCCTACCTGACACTTCTTCCCTTCTGGGGCAAGGTGATAGCTAAGTTGGTATAAAACCAAGAACATGAGCTCTGACCTCAACTATGCCCAAGGAAGAAAGTATTCCCTGCCTTTTCTCTAGTTCAACCTTTTACACACTACCAATCTATTCCTTGGAAATTGCTCCAAGACAGAAGAAACATGAATCATCTCTTTAACCAGGTGACTTTTGCTCTTAAATGTCAGGAGAGCTCATGCTGATCCTGCAGTTAGAACCAAACGCCTCTGAAGGAAGTCATCATGTCCCATCCTGCTTCCATAAACCCCATGCCAACCCAACAAGAGATGCCCTGCGTTCACTGACTCACCGCACAGAAAGCAGGGAGTGGCAACTTCCCTTGATGAAGACAGGATTTGGCCTCCAAAAGCATGGATGTTCACAAATCAATGGGCTGCTGTCAGTCAGCTGGTATACTCACAGAAAAATCAGATGCTAGGTACAAGTAGAAACACTTAAGAATTAGACTGCAAAACAAGAGGCAGGATTCAACTTCACTCTGACGATTTCTTCTATCACCCTAGAAATAAATCAACTAATAGACGGATTATTGTCCCTCCTCCAGCTAGATCATCAAAACTTACTCTTACAGTTGTGTGAATATGTAAATAATATATTACACATTGTATAGTAGACAGGGTCTTCAGAAAACTCATGCAAAATGTATATTGTGAAAAAACTCCTATGTTAATTTCAAATTCTTCATGCACCAAAATAAACTTGTTGCTTATTTGAGAGGCCAAAACATACAGAGACAGAAAAAAAAGACAATCACTCAGGAAGCTTCCTTCCACTGTTCAGCTCCAAATACCCACAATGGCCAGGACTTGGGCCAGGCCAAACCTGGGAGCCAGGAACTAAATCCAGGTCTCCCATATGGGTGGCAGAGACCTGCAGCCGGACCATCACCTTCTGCTTCCTGAGGTCTGCATTCGGAGGAAGCTGGAATCAGGAGCAGAGCCACACATCAAACCTAGGCCCTCCAATATGGGACACAAAAGTCTTAACTAGCATCTTAACCACTATGTCACATGTATACTCCTGAACTTTATCTTTTTATGTCATTTCCCCACAGACCTTTTGAAGTACCTGATAAATTAGATAACATGTGTGCATTATATATACATCTGTAATGCATGTCTATGGTACCTACTTCATGTCATATACTATTCTAAGTGTTTTATCCATACATATAATACCTCAAATAGTTTATGAAAAAATGAAATAAAGTTTAATGAGTGCAAAATAATTTCTTGGGTGTAAAAGAATTCTGAAATCCATGGTTTTTTTTTTTTTTCAGAATACACATTTTCTGTGACCTTTCGAAGACTTCTCATATTCACTGACTCAGTCTTCACAACTCCACAACCTAGGTGCTATAGGTATCACCTTCTTACAGTAAGGACAATGAACTCGAGAGGCTAACTCACCTGATATCACAGAACCAGTGGGTAGCAAGGCCAGGACTCAGATTGGGACTGCCTGGCTCTGGAGCCCATGGCCTTAGCCACTAGGCAACATGACCTTCCAAGCAGGAGTGGGAGTCAGGGAGAAGGAGAGTACCTGGTACAGGTGGCCTCCAGGGCTGGAGAACATCCAGCCTGTAGGCCTTATAACCCCTGTGAAATCAATTGGTCTGGCCCTGCCAAAGCAACTGCAGGCAGGACACAAAAGTCAATAAGTCTATAGCAGGCTAACTTTTTAAAAAGATTTATTTATTTATTTCAAAGGCAGAGTTACAGAGAGCCAGAGGCAGAGAGAGAGAGAGGAGGGAGGGAGGGAGGGAGGGAGGCTGATTTCCATCTGCTGGTTCATTTCCCAGATGGCCGCAACGGCTGGTGCTGGGCTGATCCAAAGCCAGGAGCCAGGAGCTTCTTCCGGGTCTCCCACGTGGGTGCAGGGGCCCAAGCACTTGGGCCATCTTCTACTGCTTTCCTAGGCCACAGGAGAAAGCTGGATCGGAAGTAGAGCAGCTGAGACTGGAATCAGCGCCCATATGGGATGCCAGCACCACAGGCAGCGATTTTACCTGCTATGCTATAGCGCCGGCCCCTAGCAGGCTACTATTTAACTTGATAATTGTATAGGGCCCGTGAATAACACTAGAAATATTCAAATGGTCCTCATCAGAAAAAGAAAAAAAAAAAAAAAGCTTCCCACTTCTTACACACCTCGACACATTCTGAAGAAACAGCCCTCCAACTAAAGCAGCTTGCTGCAGGAGCAGGGGACTACTCCAGCACACACAGATGCAATGGGACAGTTGCATGTGAGAAAAGAACAGGTGATAGCACATCTTAGCAGTAACAGGAGCCAGAACCAGGACCAGGGCAATGCTCTAAAGGAATACCTTGGGCCTGCCATCAATACCCCAAACAGTGGCAGCATATGAGGGTCTGGGAACACCCAGCTCTGCCAGATTGAAGACAAAAGAAATAGGAAGGGAGAAGAGTTTCCAGACAGCCTTGCTGGGCCTGCTTGGGGCGTCATATCTTTCATGTACCAACTGCTAGAGGCAAGCGACAGTCAGCTTTCTCAGCCCTGCAAAGCTCAGGGGCCCAGGCCTTGCTCTTGTTTCCCATTACTGAATAAATCATTTCAGTCTCCTCCAGCCCTGGCCCTGCTCCACCATCCACAGACAATCAACTGGGGCTCCCCACTCCAAGTTGTCATCAAAAGCAGAGGGCACCAATGTTCTCTCCCAAGCCTCTGCAGGCCTCATGGGCAATGTCCCCGCCTCCCTCCTTAAGCATATCGGAATGAGCAGTATCTGACTGTTGATTCTTTCATCTCTGCAGCTTTGAAAACCTCAAACGTCATATCGGATCTACAACAAAGGCCAGGGACTTCAGGGGCTGACAGCACGGCCATAATTAAAGACAACCGTCAGTGAGCTGCCATGTTAAACAATGCTGCGTTATAGCTGCTCCAAAACCAACTGTTTACCTTTCAGGCTTTTCCACGGCAAGGTTTAAACAGGTGCGGTTTAAATTGTTTTCATAAAAGATAGGCAAACAGGAGATAGGAACTTTTCATCTCTCGAAGACAAGGTGCAATAATGTACAGCAGGCCGTTCCCTTGCTAACAGTGTCCAGTTGATTTACTCAAGGGAAATAGTAACTGGTTGGTAACTGGTACGAGGAGGAAGGTAAAAATAACTCTGAAATAATACAGAGACAGAGCCGCTGATGGAAAGAGAAACAATCCCAACATTTACGTCTTCAGGTCCTTCTGGTCCCTGGACCTGTTAACCCCTTTGCAAAATAAGGTGATGTTTCAAACTTATGTTGAGTACCAGAATCCCTTTTCCAAATCAAGGCCAATAAAGAGAACAGAAAAGCTTAGTGGTTTTGAGGGTGGATCAGGGGACCTCTTGGCTCATGATCCTCCCAGAAGATTTCTAGAATTTTGAGACCCACTAGAATGATTCATTTCTGTGAGTTCTTCCCCACAGGTAAAATATACTCCATCGTCCATCCACGATGGTTTTCTCACTATTGAAGAGTACAAAACAAACATGGTCCTGAGTCGATGATTTATGGAAGAAGAAAAACACCTGGTTCTCTGCTCCACCTGGAGTTTGGGGTAGGGCTAACTGTATCAACAGCAAGAGGAAAGAGGTAGAATACAAAGCATATGGTAATAATCTTCCAGTGTACAAACTCAACTCCTTGGCTAGCTCGGTGTCCTAGCTCCAAGCAGGTCTAAGGCAAGCGCAGGAAATGTGCTCTCCACACTTCCTGTCTCGCAATCTTTCACCAGCATCCTGGAGGCCTGTACTTGGCATGCTCCCAAGTTCATCTGCGTGCTGCAGACCAGAAGCTTCTGGAGCTCCTTGGAAGTAGGTCTGTTCAAAGAAAGCCAGGAACACTGGTGCCTTGGACACTGTACACAACTGTGGCAGGGAACAAGAGGACTGCTTCACGGAGCCACCAAGAGATGCCTCTGAGTGAGTCAAGGAGAGCCTCTTCTGTAGGTTTTCAGAGATTTCTCCACACAAGGGCTGCTGCCCTCCTCCTCTGTGTAACTCACAGATGGTGGGGGATAGCGGGGCCAGGACCACAGTGGCTGTGTTTAGGGCCCCACAGGGGACATCATGACTCACTATGTTGATCATGGGTGGAATTTTCCGACACTGGAGGATACAACCCTATGAGAGTAAATGTTATGAGCTATCACACATTTCTTTGCAGACTAAAGATCTTAAAAATGTGTACAATGAGAATCTCTAGTGCTTGGCTGGGACAGACCCAAAGAATTGTCAAGGCATAATGTGACCTATTTCTATAAAAATAGGATGGAGAATCCTTGATCAGATAAATCTCATCTGTTGACAGGCCCCTCCCCAAAGGGGTCCCCAAAAAAATCTTTAAAGAAGACCAGACCACTAAGAGCCTTGCTATTATGAAGGGAAAGGTGATGCCTCTTTGGTTCCAACTGAGAACCAGTGAAGGCAGAGAAAACCAAACACTGCCTGACAAAGGCTGGGCCAGGATCCTCTCCCACACCTCCCAATGCTGACATCATTCTTGATAGCCTTGTTTCCATCCAGCCTGCAGAGCTCCATTTTGAAAACAATGACCCTTTATGGAGAGTTTTCCCTCCAGCTTAAGTTCTAGAAACCAAAGAGCCGGTATGTCTGAGCTGGAGAAAGCCTGCCTCACAAATCTGGGTAGTGTGTACTCAGTGGTAATATCTGCCCCTCGGACTTGTCAGGCTGCCTTGGTGTTTTCAGAATGAAGTCAGATGTAACTAGAGGGGGATCAAAGTGTTTGGGACAGACTACTGAGCACTGGTTATTTTTCTGACTTGAGAAGCCACACAGCTTTCCTAGCATGGTTACATTCTGGTAATAAGCTTTGTCATAAATTTACTATCTCCTTCTATTTGTCTATAAAACAGCTTGCTCCTCATCTTTCTAAACTTGGCCTGAATACAGAACTTTTAACTTAAAATATCTAACAATATGTCATCTCCACCAGATACACGACAGCTATTTCCAAGATACATAATATTATTAATTGTTTTTGAATGAAATTGAACTGTTGTGAATCCAAAAAGTATAAAAATGACATTTAGCCATCAACAGTTCTTGAAACATTATATACACAAAAGAAGAAATACTAACAAGTCCAATAGTACTCATAATTTCAAAATTATACCCTTTGAAGCCAAAATGACATTAAGAGAAACAGAAAGGATGTAAGAACTTAAAAATAAAATTGTAGCGCTTGAACTTGCCTTCTGATAAAAATTAAGTGTGAGCTAAATTATTTTTTATGTTTGCAGAACTGTCAAACAATGTGCCGTCTCCTTAAACTATTTAAAGAGGTAGGACTGGAGTGTATGAAGACTATCTGGGAGACACAAACAAGACTGACTTCCATTTATTCTGCTGGCTTCAGATTTACTGAGCACCTACTATGCACACACACCGTGCTGTGCATCATGGAGGATTAAGGAAAACACATGGATTAAGTCTCAAGGAGCTTCACCAACTCAGTAGGGAGATATGGGAGGCACCCCAAATTTTAAAATAATAAAGCCAGACTACTTCTGACTACATGCCCACATAAAAGCCCTGGTAGGTAAGGGGAGGAGAGGGTGAGAGTAGGAAGAATGCCAAGTGAGCCTGAATTGTTGAGGAGGCCCCATGTCAGAGCTAGAATTTCAGCTGCACCTTGAAGACAGAGTCACATATAACAGGATATAAAGAAGACCAGAGCTTGTTTACAACAGGCGAGGCAGTTTAAACAATGGCTTACAGCCTAAAACAAATACAACTGGTTGGGGAAGGACTGACTACAATGAGCAGCCCAGCCAAGGCCCAGACTTCAACTCAGGGACAGGGAAAACATTTGTGTGCCTCCTCCTCCCCAGGTGTTCCTCATGTCCAGCTTCATTGGCATCTCACTCAGCTCAGGATTCTGAGGCTCCCAGTGCCCTTCCTCACCAGGCTTGCCCCTCCAAATCCCATAAGATCCCCACCAGGTGCATCACCCTGAGTCAGAAACTTCCTTTGCCTACCTCTCAGAGCTGTACTTAATTTAAGAATCCACAAAATGGGCCGGAATTGGAAGGGGTCACTCCCTTTGCCCACCTAACAATATGGTCATCTGTCTTCTGCAACCTCTCAGTGCTGTCGTGAGTTCAGGGACTGTCAACCAGGGCCAACGCAGAACCCTAGGGAACACTTGGTGACATCGGAGGCTGTGTTAGCAGAATCTAGTGGGCACAGGTTAGAGATGCTAGAACACCTGGGACAGCCAACAAAGAGCTTTTTCATCAGCGCAGTGCGCCGGCCACAGCGCACCGGCCGCAGCGGCCATTGGAGGGTGAACCAATGGCAAAAGGAAGACCTCTCTCTCTCTCTCTCTCTCTCACTGTCCACTCTGCCTGTCCAAAAAAAAAAAGAGCTTTTTCATCTAAAACGTCAACCTCAGCAAAACTGAGATTAGATGAATACAAACATTCATGGTATTTGAACAAGATGGACAACTTTCCTTTTTGTTCTCTTTTTCTTAAACTTGTCTTAGACCCATTCACTTCCAGAAAGCTTAGCCCAAACTGCAAGGTGCTTTCCTGGGCAAAACTGCCTGATTCATACAACCCAGAATAATCTCTCCCTCCCAAAACATGACAACGTAAGAGAAGTGCACTACGGGGAAGGATGCTCTGGCCAAGAAGTATGTCCTCCACTCTTGCAAGTGATAAACTCATGCCCCAACCCAAACCCCAGAACCTTTTATACTTTTAGTGCCCTTCCTAAATTAGACATGCAGTAAGTAATTACATTTGCACGGAGAGGAACCTCATGTTCTGGACATTTGCTATTCATGTACTTTCAGGTTTGAGTTTTGCATAGGTAAACAAAAGCCATCATAACACTGAAATATTCCCCACTGAAACAAACTGTTCACCAAAAATGGTTTTCACTCAAACACCCCATCTCAGTGTTACCCATCCCTGATGCTTGGATTAATAGTACAAGCCTATCTGAGGGTCAACTGTCATAGAAGCCCCCAGTACAAAATAAGTGAAGCTGAAACTCCTGCGAAAGATATGGGGCTTCACAAACGCAATGGAAATGAAGAAGAAATCCTTAAATCATACGCAAATTGCTGATCTGGAGCCCTTAGACCAACTGAAAGAAAAAAAATAAGAGGATAACAAAATTTTATGACAGTTTTCAACACTGAAGGTAAATTAAGAAAGGCTTTCATAAAGTTGAAAAAGATGAAATTTTGCCAAAAAACAGTAACAGCTGACTTTTGTGAATACACAATAAATGTACACATAGGAAACAACCCCTCCTCTGTGTGACAACCAGAAATGACCTCCAAAAAGTGGGGAATGGAAAAAAAGACTGTCTCCAAGTAGAGACCAAAGAGAGTTCATGCCTGAATCCCACTGTCTCCTAATTCTGCAGACCCCGACCAAGTTGTATCCTGCCTGCCTTTTCAGCCTCACCTTTAGTTTCTCTAACTAATCAGCCACACCTATTTCCTATTGCCCTAGTCTTCTCCCACTTAGAGCCTTTGCAGGGCTGTGCTCTCTGTAATCTTCCTTCCCAGGTCTTTCCATTCTGACCCACAGATCTCAACCTAAACGTTCCCTCTGGAGAGGACTTTTCTGACATACACGTACCCTCCATCTTCTACCAGGTAAGTGATGCACAGATGTTGGAAAACCCATGTGTTAAGTGGAGGGAAGGATGAATTGACGGCTGGGTGGCTGGAAGGAGGGACGGATGGAATGAAAGATGGACTGAGGGAAGAAGGAAGTTATTCTGTGAAAGAGTCAACCATTATCTGCTGTCAATAGCCATTATCCCCTATGGCCATTTTCCAAGCAATTGTTTCTCTCCCTTGGATCATTTGAGACTGAATCAGTGGATCCAGAGCCAGGCAGGGAGAAGCCTGATTAAGGTCACTGCACCACCTCAGGGACAGGTCCCTGTCATCCATTTTCTCATGCTTTGTGTCAAGTCTGATTTCCGGCCCCTCCAGGGGTAAGGCGTCTGTTACCTCCCCATGGACACGTCTGCACATCCTCCCCACTGTGAAATTTGTCCTGATTTTCCCAGCCTAAATTCCTCTCTGCTTAACTTCACCCCATTACTCACAGCCATCTCCCTCTGGACTACAGGAAACGAGTTGGTAAAACCCACTTTCTTCTCCTGGCTTCCCACAACTTCCCATTCAGCTCCTGATTCCATGATGACTTAGCGTGGAGTGAGTCTCAGGCAAGAGGCATTTACACAAACGTGCTGCACTAGAACTTGGTCACCACCAGCCTCACCTCACTTACCTCTCTCTCATCCATCACTTCCTTGCTCCTTCCTACCTCCTCCAGCCTCCATAGCACCAATCTGATTTTATTTTCTCATTACACAATTCTTCCAAACTATAGTCTTTTGTATTTTATTTTATTTTTTTTTTTTTGGACAGGCAGAGTGGACAGTGAGAGAGACAGAGAGAAAGGTCTTCCTTTTGCCGTTGGTTCACCCTCCAATGGCCGCCACGGCTGGCATGCTGAAGCCGGCGCACTGCGCTGATCCGAAGCCAGGAGCCAGGTGCTTATCCTGGTCTCCCATGCGGGTGCAGGGCCCAAGCACTTGGGCCATCCTCCACTGCACTCCCGGGCCACAGCAGAGAGCTGGCCTGGAAGAGGGGCAACCGGGACAGAATCCGGTACCCCGACCGGGACTAGAACCTGGTGTGCCGGCGCCACAAGGTGGAGGATTAGCCTATTGAGCCACAGCGCCAACCCAAACTATAGTCTTATGGTAGGGTATACACAATTTCTGGAAGGCTACCCAAGAAGCTAATGACGGTGGCCTCTGAAGATGGAATTGCTGTGGAAAACACTTTATTTATGCAGTAATTGAGATGTGGCATTGTGGCACAGCAGGTTAAGCCTTTGCCTACAACACTAGCATCCCATTTGAGAGCTGGTTCAAATCCCAGCTGCTCCACTTTCAATCCAGCTCCCTGCTAATGCATCTGGGAAAGCAGTAGATGATAGCCCAAGTGCTTGGGTTTCTGCAACCCACATGGGAGACCTGGATGGAGTTTCAGTCTCCTGGCTTGAGCCTGAACCAGCCCTAGCCATTGCAGCCATTTGGAGAGTAAACCAGCAGATGCAAAATGTATGTATCTCTCTCGTGCGCACGCCCTCTCACCCTCTCTCTCTCCCCTTCCCTTCCTCCCTCCCTCCCTCCCTCCCTCCCTCTCTGTAACTATGACTTTGAACTAAATAAATCAATCTTTTGGGGAAAAAAAAGTGGAGTAGCTGGGACTCAAAACCGGCATTCCAACACGGGATGCCAGTGTTACAAGTGCCAGCATTGGTATGAGCAGTCAGATATATATATCAGTGTTGCTTAACAATTTTTGGTATTTTAAAACCTGTAAAATGCAGGATAGCAGACACTTGATCCAATTTTTTAAGGAAGAAAAGGAATAAAATACAAACAAATAAGCCAGCTTTGTTCTGTCTCCACAACCTATTCGTAATAATGATGGACCAAAAATAAATATGTGTGTTTGCATTCAAGTATAGAGAAGAAACGCCTTAACAAAACAGAATTATGGCTATCACAGCAGTCTGCGAAAAAATTATTAGCTTTATTACTACAAAAGTAGTTTGAATAGGAGTCTTCCAGCTGTTAAATCTGATCATCAAAACACTGCCAATTTTCTCAGCCACAAAGTCTTTTTGAACAGTGCAGAATGTGTCACAATTAAGGGATTTTCTCACTTCTTAATAATTCTCAGATTCAGAAGGTTTGTCTTATAAATAACAATCCAAGCGATGGTATCATGCTCTGCTTTTTTTATATAATTTTATGTCTTTCTGGAAATGGCAAAGGGAGTCACATACAAGGATGGGGATTTTGTGCATCTCTGGTAGCTGTCCTCATAGGGAAATATTCCCATCCTGACAGCATCAAGGCTGAACCAAACCTCTGATTGCAATTTATGAAATCAAAACACCCCTTGAGATTCCACATGTTTTCTAGGACATCCACCCTTTTTCTTCTCCAGCAAGGTCCACTTCCATTCTGTCTGACTTCTCCTTGGAGTAACTGTTCTTTAAATACTGCTATCTCAGTTCTGAATGGCAGGTGCCGGCTGGTTCCAGAACGGCTGGCTCAGGTACCTGGGAGACCAGTTACGGCTGTATTTTAAAAATCCCTAAAGAATTTTTAGTTTGCAATTTACAGTGATCCTCCATATTTGTTCCATTTCCTGTTTTGCCTTTATCTCTCTTCCCCTACTAAACACACACATACACACACAATCACACTATACTACGTCTCAATAGCTTCCTATACTAAAAGTCAGCTCAAAGAGCTGCCTGGCTATCGAAGTCAAGTACTCTGAGACAACAGTAGTCTTTTCTAGGATAAGAAAGGTTCATTTAGCAGAAGCTGGAATAGAGAGACCACACTCACCAAAAAGGAAAAAAAAAAAAAACAAAAAAAAAAAAAACAGAGAAATACCCAAGGGTCTGAATCTAGCTAAGATTCTGAAATCAAGATACAAACTAAAATGACAAGAGTCAGAGTGGTCATACAGTAGGTTAAGCTACCTCTTCCAATACCAGTTCAAGTCCCAGCTGTTCTGCTTCTGATATAGCTCCCTGTTAATGTGCCCAGAGGAAGCAGTGGATGATGGCCCAAATACTTGGGCCACCCATGTAGGAGACACAGATGGAGTTCTTGAATCCTAGCCTCGAACTGACCTAGCCCTGGTCATTGTGACCATATCAGGAGAGAACCAAGAGATGCAAGCTCACTCTCTCTCTCTCTCTCCCTTACAAGTAAATAAATAAATCTTTTTTAAAATTAATAATAAAATGAAGATAACAGCATGATGTTATGTAATCCTGGACTAGGGTCTGTAATATTTACACACAAATTCCAGCTTCACTGTTTACCAACTGGATGTCTTTCCTTAACCTGCAACATGAAAGCCAACTTCCTGTCTCATAAAATGAGGCGACTGTTACTCAACTGATGCACAAGGTTCCTATGGGAATGCAGTAGAGACACACAGCAGGAAAAATATGAAGCACATTCATACAATACTTTATCCCTTGACAAAGTATTACACAATAATACAATATACACAGTACTTTGTCAAACAGAGGTCTCTAAGCATATCAACGAGGGGACATGAGCCGCCCAGTATTGAGGTGGCCCAACAGCTGCCAGTGTGAGATGCCAGCCCCCGGGCCATCAGGGGCTGCAGCAGGTTCCTATAGCTGCTGTTAGCAAATGACCACAAACTCAGTGGCCCACCTGGACAGAAATTGGTTCTCCCACAGTTCTGGAGGCCAGAGGTTTAAACTCTGTTTCCCTAGAATGTACTCCCTCTCTGGAGGGGAGACTATGCTCTTTTCTCTCTCAAGCTCTTGATGGCTGCCAGCATGCCTTAGCTTATGGCTGCATCACTCTACCTCCAAGGCCACCAGCCTCCCACCTGTTCTCTCTTCACGTCACTTTCTCTCCTCTGTATCAGATAAATTCTTCAAAGGGTCCCTTTAAGGATACTTGTGATTCTATTTAGGAACTACCTGGATAACCCGAAATAAACTATTCATCCCCAAATCCTCAACTTCATATACACAATGTAAGTTGTTACCTTACCCATATAAGGTAACACAGACTCAGAGGTGCCAGCAAGTACGACTGGACATCTTCTAGGGAGCCATCCACAGGTACAAACATAGCAGGCAAGACCCCAATCACATAACTTTAAAAATCCAAGTTAGCCTTGAAATCACAAGAAGCTTTTGGCCTAATTTATACTGCTAGAAGAATGAATGAATGAATGAATGAGTGATCCCAATCTTACTGAGAGCTCTAAGACTGACTGAATCATTAAATGCACGTGAATTTGGTTTGGGGCAGGAGGACTGGTAAACAGCAGAAGAGTGAGGCTCCCAGGGCATGCTAGCAGGTAGACAGGAACCAGGAGACAGTAGAAATAAGAAAGGCAAACAAACTCCAGGGATGTGCCAACAGGAAGCAAGAGAGACATCACTACGGATGGACCACAAGGGTCCTGGGAAGTCGACTAGATGCTGTTTTGCAAGCTTATTCTTCCACTTCTTCACCAAATGCTTGCTGAGAGTGTACTATGCAGCAGACACTAGTCAAGGGCCCTGGGTAGACAGCTGTAAACCAATCACATACAAACACTTCCTCTGTCCAGGCCCCCAACCTAGCAAGTGTTAAGTTAGTCCAAGGCAGCAACTATTCACAGAGGACCTCGTATGCATCAGATGCCACGATGGACATGACAAAACCAATTCCTGCACCAAACTCACTTTGCAAGTGACAGGCAGTGAGATTTCCTGGAAAACCACCTATGTCCTCCAAGGTGAGTTCCCAACCCTCATAATCCACCCTGTCCGGAGTCAGGATGGCAGCCTAGAGCCCTCGGGCAAGCCACCCCTTTGTGGGTACTTTTTTTAGGATATGGCAGAGTACCCAGAGCCACCATTCTGCACTCCGTCACCACATCGAGCTCGCCTAACGGCTTCTGAAGGCTCCTCCATCTATCTGATTGCATACACCGTGCCTCCCCCAGGAGGGTGGCATGATTAAGTGGCATTCAATCTCTCTGCTGGCTGATGTCGGGCTCTGCGGCATCACAGCACAGAGCGGGCACCCCAGGGCTGCAGGGGGAGCGACCCTGAGCGAGTACAGAATGGGGATGGAGGGGTAGGAGCAACGAGGGGACGCGGGCTCCTTCTCATTCTGCACGTGCGCCTCTCTGGGCCCCGTAAATTCCTCTGGCCTGCGTATTTCACTCAGCTGTCGGAATGAGCTTTGCTCATACAGCCACCACTGTGCAGAATCAATCATGCCCTTCTGCACAGAATGTTAATTGCGTGCCTCGCAAAAACTAAAAAAATAAAAAAATGGAGCACACTGCAGAGGCCTTAGAGAAAATTCCAAACCAATTTTTTTTGGAATTTACAATACTTTTTAAATTGCCATGTGAAGTACATCGTCACAAACACAGGCTTATGATCCAGCTGCAATCCAGGTGCCTTTCTCAAGGCTGGGGAGAGACATGTTAAGAAACCTCTTCACACGTCCATCAATTGTTCCATACAAGACTTCCAGGGCCAGCTGCTGAGCCGCCTGAATAAAGACGGCCGAGCACTCCCAGTGCCTGTGTCCTCAGTTAACACTGAACAGCCCACTCAGATGGGCCTGGGCTGCCAATCCTGGTTTGCATCTGGCAGGGGTTGTCTCATCGCAAAGGTAAGAAAAGAAAAGAAAAACAAACAACAAAAGGACTCCTCCTCTCTCTCCTCCCTATCCTTCTTCCCAGGGCTGGCTATGTCAGAAATAAAATTTAAAAGGCGGGGGACAACTGTAAAGGTCTCCCCAAGTCACCATCCGAGCGTCTGGGGCCCAGCAATCCTGTGTGTTTCAGGGGACCCTAAGGGTTTTTATTCTACAGAGGTCACATTACTAAAAGGCAGACAAGCTCTAGATACACACACGTATGTGGGTGTGCATGCATGCACGCGGGCACACACTCACACACACACACACAACCCCCTTTTTAGAGGGAAAGCAAAGAGCTGACTCCACAGCCACAGCCTTCAAGGATCCCATTGTTTCCTAAAGGACCGACGGACACAGTGACAACGCGACCGCTTCTACCACCAAGTTTGGGAACATGTGAAAAATACGGTTTGCTGCTTGCTGGTATGTGGTCCGAGATGACTCATAAATCTTCCTTTATCTCCTTCGTGGTGTTAGCAGAAAAGGATGAGTTGCTTTTTTCCATCTCATTCTCCCGTCTATCTGTCTGTTAGCCGTGCCCTTGAGCAAAGATTACTGATGCCCTGCCTTTGATATATGACACATCACCCACAGCAGCTTTTCATCAAGTGAATTAACCTGGAAAAATGCAAACCCACCTGCCAGTTGCTTCCAAACTTTGCACAATTCCTTTGTGTACTTCCTTCCTAACGTGCATCAGGCAGGAGGGTGGCAAGGGCAAGCCAAAGAAGTATGGAAAATTAAGAGAATCTAAACTGGGGGTTCTGTGACATAACTCACTCGCTGGGAATGGCCTGCTTTTGCATAAAGGGTTTCAGAGGGTGTGTAAATGAAAAACTCTGGCTTAGCCACAGTTCAAAATGCTTTGCACCTGAGCTGGAAAATGCCATTTTCCCCCAGTCATTTACTCTGTGTGGCTGGAATAATGACAAGAGCCTTGGCAGCCGTTGATGACACGGTTACAGAAACTATTTGGTGACTTCCAATCAATAATCTAGACGGGCTGGGGAGGAGCCGGCCGCAGGAAGGACTGTGCCGACAGGAGAAAGAGAGAGGGAGAAAGTGAGAGGTGAAGACAAGGAGGAGGGAAAACTGAAGAAGAGAAGGGAAGGCAGGCACGAAATGAATGGAGACTGTTCCGCCAGCCCCTCCCACAACTGGATTCACTGACAAGCAGTTCCTGAAGCCTCCCATGGCTGTGGCAGAGTAAACGAAGATGCGAAGCTTGATACTTGAAGGAACTCCTAGTTTAAATGTTCAAAGGGGAGGTGCCTCAGAGAGCATCCCTGTGCACCCCTGCACCATTCAACCAGGGAGCGCTCAGGGAACAGAGCGCCTCTGACCCACCCAAGGTCACACAGCACAGATCGGAGACAAGGTTGAAAACCAACTCTCACCAGTCCAGGGCTCTATGCAACCCAACAAGCCACCTCCCAACCAGGCTTACAAATACCCTGCCCTTCAAAGAAAAGTTGATTGTTACCTGAACTAGATAGAACTCACTACATGGGGGGAAAACAAAGATTTCTAAGCTAGAACAAAGCTAAACTTGGGATCTCTTGTTTTGCCAAGTAGCAAAGTGTTTTCCTCAGTATCATCCTTGATTCGGATAATAAAGCAGTTTTTCTTTCCAAGGTGATGTGTCTACTGTGTGTGACTCCCTGAAGGCTTGTGATGAGACAGATCTTCCTGTAATTTATTCGTTTAAAACATGAAAATCCAAATAATCCAATCTATCAATCATAATTTCTTGGCCATCCTCTAATTTTAAGGGCGAGTTGCAGAGACAAGACTTTTTTTAGAAGCATTTTTAAAAACCTCTCTTTGGGTATTCCTAGGTGTAAGCATACAAACAGACCTATCTTCTGCACTTATATTTGTATTTCTGGCCAACAGGAACAGATTGCCAGAAATGGCTCTGAAATCTTTCATTGTCAAGGAAAGATTACATTTATTATTCACTAAACTTCCTAAAGAAACAAAGGACATTACTGGATTTTAGAAACACATTTCACAAATAAAACTTGAATGTAGTATCTTGTAGGCACTGGGTAGTCAGAAAATTAAATTATCTAAGGCACCCTGTTCCCTGAGAAGTCTGGCTACATTTGAAAATAGAAATGAGAAAAAGAATGATATACAAAGACCAACTGATGGATTATAAATAGGTCTCAGTTTCCCCCAGGGAACTTCCTGGTTTCTTTCTGGTTAAACTAACAGTTGGCTGCCCATAAAAGGGTGCAGCACTCACTTGAGAGCAGGACGGAGTGAGCGAGCAAATCACACTGGGTAACTGACAAGCCTAATTACGACTGAGGGCATGCGGTCATCAGTTAAGTAGTAATAAGAAACCTTTTTGAGGGCTTACTATGAGCCAGGAATTCTAAAAACTTTACCTGCACTGTTTCATTCAAGATCCCCAGTAATCCTATAAGGTAGATTCTGTTATTAAACCCATTTTACAGATGAGGAAACTCTGACTCAAAGAGAGGTTAAGTACTTAATCCAAGGATATGCAGTGACCCAAGATTTAGAGGTAGGTGATGTGTCCGGGGCCCACAGTGGTAGACAAGGTGAATGTGAGATCAATACCCTGCTCAAGTGCCAGAGCACAGCACAACTTCATTTACAGGAAGAATACAAGAGGGTTTGTAACCAAGCTTAGTGTCAGGAAAAAAAAAAACAAGCCCTGAGCCCCTGATACTGTACTCTGCCCACCAGTCTCTCTGGCTGGGAGATAAAACAAAAAAATTTTACGAAAACTTTGGGGAATTAATTTGTGTCTATTTTTAGGCTGTATTCTCCCAACACACCCTCTTCTCATATATCCCTCCACTTTAATTTACTGCATTAAAATACACATGCCATAAAATTAACCATTTTAATCACTTTTAAGTGTATAATTCAGTCACTGAGTACATTTATAGCATTGTACAGTGATCACCACTACCCATCTCCAGGACCCTGTCATCATTGCCAACTGCAGCTCTGCATCCCATAAACAGTAACCCCTCACTTGCTCATTCCCCAGCTCCTGTGAGTCCCGCCCTACTTTCTATCTCTACAAACGTGCCTTTTCCAGGTTCCTCATGTAACTAGGATCACACAGTGTTTGTCCTCAGGGACTGGTCTGTCTCACTTGGCAAGGCTCATCCATGCTGTAAGGTGAATTCCATTTTAAGAACAATATTTGGGCCGGCACCGCAGCTCACTAGGCTAACCCTCTGCCTGTGGTGCTGGCACCCCCGGTTCTAGTCCTGGTCGAGGCGCCGGATTCTGTCCCGGTCGCTCCTCTTTCAGGCCAGCTCTCTGCTATGGCCCAGGAAGGCAGTGGAGGATGGCCCAAGTGCTTGGGCCCTGCACCCCATGGAAGACCAGGATAAGCACCTGGCTCCTGGCTTCAGATCAGCGCGGTGCACCGGCCACAGTAGCCATTGGGGGGTGAACCAACGGAAAAGGAAGACCTTTCTCTCTGTCTCTCTCTGTCCACTCTGCCTGTCAAAAAAAAAAAAAAAAAAAAAAAAAAAAAAAAAAAAAAAAAAAAACAATATTTGACTGACTGTCCATACCACACTGTGCTAATCCAATCATAAGTTGACGGGTAGATGTGCATTTTCCTTTCACCTTTTGCCTATTTTGATTAGTGCTGCCAGAAACATGGCTGGACAAATAACTGTTCAAGACTCACTTTCCATTATTTTTGGGTACATATCCAGAAGTGGAATTGCTCAATCTGAAAGCATAATTCTATTGGAGCTTTTTAGAGATTTCTTCTTCAACTGTTGAGAAGGAGTTGGCCCACTTCCAAATCAATACTGAGTTCTGTACAAACAAGCACCTGCCTCACCCTTATGTTGTCCTTGGACCCTAGGGCTTGGAACACTATGACTTCTCACTTATTCTCCATTAGTATTTCATATGCGTACACAAATGGAATCTGCATTCTCAAGAGCAGAGGCATCACTTACTTGTGCAATTCTCACCTCAAGACCACATTACCACCCAAGTCGGCACATCTTTCCACCTCCTGGATTTTTCTCCATCACACACACACACACACACACCTGCCTCGACGCCAGAAAACATCAGAAGTGTCTAAAGGCAAACATCAAAAGGGTTGAAAAGAAGTCAGCACGAGTTGAGCCATTTCAGTGATGGATCTGAGGTCCTCGTCCCCTGCTCTCATCCTTCTGCACCCACCCTCATCAGCAATGCAGAGAGAGAAAATCAGAAAAGACTCCGTTAAACTTGGCCCTGGCTGAGCTCATGCTCATAAAATATGGGGGCAGGGGCAGGGGAGGGTAGTTGTGGTGATGGAAGGCCTTGCTTCCACCACTATTCGAATATCAATACCTCTTTTAGTTCATTAATTCATCAAGAGGGTATTTTTCAACACATTAAATTCAATTTCAAAAAAGAATGAGCTGACACAGTCAAATGCACATGACCAAAATCCATAGCAGGCCTCCCCAGCTGCCCTTTCCCGGCCACTCTCAATCCCATCTTGGGGTCTGGGCATCCATTACCCAGCTAATTGGCAGGCCTGACTTCGGAAGGAGAAACTCTGGGCCTGTGGTCCGGGCTTTTCATTACTTAAGTGCATTCCAACTTGAAGCATATTAATAGGGCTCCAAATTTTAACTAGGGACGGCTTTCAATAGGAATTTACATTTCTGTCCTCTAGGGACCCACAAATCACTAAACTCTCACCTGTGGTGAAGACAGCCACCGGGGGAATTGGTCTCAAAGACAGAAAGCAGTGATCATACACGCACTGCCCCTCCCCATGAGCAAACACACAAAATTGTCTTTTCTCCTTTTTTCTACATTAAATTTTCAACTCTTTACTACATCTTTTAATGAAAGCAGTGACTGAAAAATATAAACATGGATACATAATTCCCAATGAATTGGTCTCGGTATAACTTGTAAAAACTGGATTAATGGTACAAAGCATGTACTTTATAAAAATAGCCTGTAGAAAAAAGCATTAAGCAATTACAACCCCAGCTCTGAAGGCTCCAATATTATAGGGTAATATTTCCTTAATGTTAGACTTCATTAACCCTAAGATAATCTCTCATAAATTTTGCTGATTTTTAAGGAGAAAAAAATAAATTATGTTTATTAAACTACTGAATATGTTTATGAAAACAAGACATAATCTACTGCCATAAACTTCTTGTCTTTATCTGAATGATCAAGGAGCTCATAAATAAAATATCACATAACAAAGTGAGTGTTAAAATTCATTACTGTAATAGCTATGTTCATGATCTATTTCATTAACACTCCTCCTCTCCGTGGATAAATGGGCTTCTTAGCCTACGAGAGGAAAGCCATTTACAAGACAAAATACTGAGCCGCTTTTTCTCATTTTCCCTTATCTCTTCCATTCCTAACTTTCTAAATTAATTCTTCTCTTAAATCTTATTGTTCCTTCCAGTGTAACTCACAGCACCATTAGAGAGAGCAGAGAGAAATAGAAGCAAAGAAATGGGTCTATAGAGTATAAGTTAATTAGGGATCTAAGTGACTGGTGATGAGATTTGATGACACGGAGCCCCAAAGTGAATTTAGAAGCTTATCTTCTTAAAATATTTGAGAATAAAATACAAATAATAGAACTCCAAGAAATATTCAGTATATCAAGCAATCTAGGCAAGCTTAATAACTAAACCCCATTTCCTATTTAACTATATATTGTAGCACCACTGATTCTATCCACAGATGGAATTTGCTAACTTTTATCTTCAGTGATTTTGCAGGTAATTTCATTTTTATAGATGTGTGTATATACAAATACTCAGAGAAAATGGCGAGTGCTTTCCTAAGGGTTACCAAGAACAGAGGCGTAAATATGACGCTCTCGACCCACAGGTGTAAAGGCACATGCTCCTATCAAGAAGTAGACTTCGTGGCTAATGAAAATAAGAGCAAAACGACAAAGCTTCTGTGTCCCACTCTGGCAATTGGTTTAATCTTAACTGAACAGAGTCCTAGGACACAGCATCCTCCACCCACATAATAACCAGCGGATGCTGTTTATGATAATGGCAGAAATTAAAAGAGAATTTTACAACTGCTGAGCTGAAAGAAGGTAAAATTCCCCACACGAATATTAAACAGCATAAATTAAAAAAAGAATCCACTTATTTTTATTCTAAACTACATACCAACTTATTAAGCATGGATTCAGAGTAAAGACCACAATCACAAAACCCTGCATGTATGTAAGTACTACAAACCCTAAGCAGACTCCACCAACACTCTCCATTCACAGGACAGACATGGCATGGATGAAGACAAATTTAATACAGCTCTTGTTTTCAGGACACTTCCGTCTGGTAAACTCAGCCTGGTACACTTTTTAAATCTTATTTATTTATTTTCATCTTATTTGAAAGACAGAAGGATAGATAGAGAAATGGAGTGATATCTTCCATCTGCTGGTTCACTCCCCAAATGTTCCCAGCATCCAGGGCTAGTCCGGGCTGCAGCCAGAGACCTGGAACTCAATTCAGGTCTCACACATGGGTGGCAGGTGCCCAAATACCTGAGCTATCACCTGCTGTTTCCCACCATGCTCAGACTGGTATTTGATACATTACAACCTAAGACAGATTGACGAACATTTTACATGAATGACAACACAACTAAGACTGAGTAATACTGAGCAAGCAAACTCCAACTAGCACTGTAAGAATGAAATGACCTGGAATCAGGCCTTCCTGAACAGGCAAAATTTTGATGCTCTATGGAAAGATTCCAGGAGGAAGGAATTTCACAGGCGGCTTCCTCATAGTGGGCATGAGACTGGACATGAGAACTTCATCTCTGAATTTTTAAAGTATCCTCACGCCATTTCCCTCCGGTAGAGCGGGTGTTTCCAAAGGTAAACACGCCACACCAGGAATCACTAAGAACACTGTCTTCAAAAGACATCCACATGCTTAGGTCTGAGTAAAGTATTGTGCTTTAAAGTAAAACAGCTGATGGTTACTGAGCAACTATGAAGGCTCTGCTCCACAGGTGTCAAACACAGCACCTTAATACACCTAATTCTCAAACCAGCTCTCCTGTTATACTCCCTAAGCACATTCTATTTTTTATTTATTCATTTTATTCATTTGTAAGGCAGAGAGACAGAATGACAGACAGACATTAATCTCCCATTTCCTAGTGCACGCCCCACATGCCTGCAACAGCCAGAGCTGGGCCAGGCTATATTGAGGAGCTAAGAACTCTGAACTCCCACATGGGTGATGAGGCTCCAACTCTATCACACATATTACAAAATGTAAAAGAAGAAAAGGAAGAAGGAGGAGGAGAAAAAGTGGCTTGCCCAAGATCACACAGCCAATGAGCAGCAAGGCTAGAGTAGAAATGCACATGGACGCACAGAAATACGGTATCTACCCCAGATGACCTTTGTTGGTACTACTAGAAAACAAGTATGTAAAGGGCTTAAGAGAGAAGGAAACATGGGAAGCACCCAAAAACCTAATCTTGTTACTACTGCTGTCAATTAAAGTCTCTGAGAAAGGGAATACACTTATCATTGAGAATTATGTTCAACTCCTCAGAATGGAAACAACAAAACACCGAAAAATCAATGGCCTAAACAAGATAAAATTTATTTCCCTGATACTTAAGAGAAATTCAAAGTCAACTAGCCCAGGGCTTGCATCTAGACTCCAAGAAGTCAATAAGGACCCAGGTTCCTTCTAACTTTATGCTCTGCGACCCTAGCAAGAGGTCCTAGCACTCACAATCCAGGATTAATGCTGTCATTCCAGCCAGCACATCCAACACCAGGTGGAAGGCAGAGAAGAAGCAAAAAAGAAAGGAACTGTCACTTGTCACTCTCTCTTTTATACAGACTTTCTGGGAGTCTTCATAACCCTTTAATGAGCACCCCTAGCTCCAAGTTGCAAGGGAGGAGGGGACTTCAATACACACAGCTGAAAAAAACAAGGATTTGGGCAACGAAGGAATAGAAAAAATGGGAAACAACCAGAAATCTCTGTCTTACCACAAGAATCAATAACGGATGGCAAACTACACCCTCCACCTGAAGCTCTGGTAAGCTTAAAGAGAAAAACTCCACTGAAGAGCAAACAGTACATACTTCTGCAGGTTCGATTCTTACCCCTCTGCAATGCATTGCCCACACACCAGCCAGAGCAATGTATTAAACATGTAAGCCATGCCCCCACTTAAAGCCCTCTGAAGGCTTCCCAATGCAAATCGAGTTAGGGCATATGGATTTTATCTGTAGCACGAGGTCCCAGCTGGTCTGGACCTAGGTACCTCTCTGACCCCCTCACACACCACAGCTGCCTGCTCCCCACAGCAGAGGCTGGCTGAGTTTGGATGCTGTTGTGCATCACGAACACTCCATGCCTGCACCCACCTGGAGTCTTTACATTGTCTGTTTCCTTGATCTCTGTCTTTTCAATTGTATTTTTATTTATTTGAAAGGCCAAGAGACAGAAACAGAGATCTTCCATCTGCTGGTTCACTCCTCAAATGCCCACAACAAGCAGGGCTGGTTCAGGCTAACTCTATGAGTTGGGAACTCAAAGTCTCTCTCATGGGTGGCAAAAACCTAACTACTTAAGTCCCTAAGTCTTCACCTGCTGCCTCCCAGGATGCACAGTAGCAGGAAGCTGGAACCAACAGCAGAGACAGGACTCAAAGTCAGGTGCCCTGATGTGGGATGTGGGCATTCCAAATAGAACCTTAACTGCTGCACCAAGGAACCAACCACCTGCTTGTCCTGCATCTGAATGCTCCATGATCTTCCCTTGACAGGCTCCTTGTTACTACTCAGACTGCAGCTTCAACATCACCTTCTCAAAACCTCCCCTGCTCCTGCAGTCATGCAGTCCTTCTCCCTACTCTAACTCTTGGCAGAACCCTCATCTTACCTGGTATTCCCTGGTTGACACTCATGTCTCTTTCCTCATTTGAATACATGGTGCCATTTAGGGGATGTCTGTCTTGTTTACTGTTCAGAAAATTCCTCCCAGCCTCACCTACCAGAGCTCCTAATGGTCATCTAGGTAGAATTCATTCATCTAACTCATATCTACTGAGCACTGCTAGACACCAACTGTAATGACACCTTGACAAGACAGCACCCCAGGGGAAGCCCATTTCTACTGGGGGCCTTACATACACTAACACTGGTTCAATCATGATTGTTTCTGAGACCCTGACCATGGTAATGTTATGCTCAGGGAGCCAGAATGCATCTGTGAGAACAGAAAATGAAGAAACGAAGGAGTTACTGTCATGGCATTTGAAGAACTCCAAAGGAGAGATTAGCCACAGACCAAAAAAAATTCACAAGGCCAAGAAAAGATGCTTGCACCGGACAAAATCCACACTAGTTTGTGTCCTTAAAGCATAGATCCACACCCACAGGTCCATATAAATATTCTCTACAGAAAATCCATAGGGCGTAACTGCAGAAAGAGTTAGCAACTATCAGCAGCTCCCATGTACTGCATGAATGATGGTTAGATGTAAAGACACAACGAGAACATTTAGGAGATACACAGAACAGGTGGTAACCAAGAGAGACAGACAGAGGGAGAGACGGAGGGAGAGGAAGAAAGAGTAAGAGGGAGAGAAAAGAGGAAAATTGGGAGGCAAGGGGAAAATGCATGCTCGCTGGGTAAAGGAAACAAGAGAAAGGGGAGAAAGAAAAAGAAATCGAAGAAAGAACAGCTATTAAAAATGCTGAGTTGAAAATGTTTCAGACGGCCTCTGACATCTAATAAGTCATCTGTCTTTCTCAATACAGAAAAGTCATTACTTAGGAGTGAACTAATACCAGCCACGGTGACAAGTAAAAACAACAAAGCCCATAAAAATATAAAAGTTCACCCCTTGCAGTTAGGCGGAAAAAAAAAAGAATGTATTCAATTTTTCAGATGAAAAACATTTGAAGTGACTGAATTTATTGTAATGCAACTTGTATTATATGTTGGGAAAATGAAAAGGGAAAAAAAATACCCACTGCTCAGCCCGTATTCAACTTTTCCTCGGAAAACAGAACACAATACGCTTTTTGAGAGTGTGCACTCCACACAGAAACCAGTCATAAATATCTACATGGCATCCTGGCTACAGGCCATCAACCCCCCTCACAGAGGCATGAGTGAGCTGCGCCATCTGCCCTGCCCACAAGGACCGCTGTATACCTGTCTCCTCCGAGGGCGTGACCCAGGCCCCGAGTCCCGCGTGGGGACTGCAGATCAAAGGAAGAAGCTGAGAGCCTTCAGGCTCACAAGAGGTAGGGGAGTATTTGTCTTCCCTAGGAGAACGGAAGGCAGTCAAGCACAGAAGGAGAGGGCTCAAACCAGGTAAAACGACAGCACAAGGATGTCAACCCAGGCACGAGCAGCTGGGCTCATGCACTACCGTAAATCACCACTCTAAGACTCATCTTCGGCCCCTCTTTCCTTCCTTCCTGTAGCCAATCCACCAGCAAATGCCAGTGTGGTCCTAAAAACCCAGCTGACATCCCTTCACTCCCTTCCATCATTGCTGCCTGCCCCATCGTTCACATCCCCACAGTGACCCCAGAGGCCATGGCATGGCTTGCCAGCTGGACCCCCATACACAGCTTCTGTTTGGCTTGCCCAGTTTGCAACCAGTAGCCATTGTAGTTCTGGAGGAAAAAAAGGAAAAGAAAAATCAAAAACAAAAAACAGAGGTCAGATTCTATCATCCCACTCCTGAAAACCACTTCCCATCACCCTTGGGAGAAAATCCAAACTCTTTACCAGGCCCAACCATTTCCACAATCTGGTTCTGGATTCCCTGGCCCCTAGCAGCATCCTGGTCCCCACACTCCTTGTCAGTCCACCAGCACTTGCTTTCTCCTCCTTGACTTACCTGTGGTCATCCACAGGCTGTTCCTTCTACACACACCTGCCCAAGCTTCCCCCAGCTACCCGCTCACCGTCCAGCTGTCTGCTGCCCAAGAGTAGCCTTTTTGAAGAGGCTACTTATCAAAACCTGGCCTTTTCCTCTAAGCCACTCTCTATTCCATACTTCCACTCTGCAAGAATCACAGAAAACTGTCATTACTTAGTGTGTTGACTCATTTGTCACCTGTCTCCTCCAACGGGCACGTGAGCTCCCCAGGAAAAGGGTCCCTGGCAGCCTTCTCTAGAGCTGTGTTCTCAGCAATCTCAACAAGCCCAGCAAGCACTTGGCACACAGGTGGACAACCAATATCCATGGAATGAGTGGACAAGAGATCACAGCTACAGGGATCAAAAGATGGACAGGCCCTCTAGGACTAACTCTTCACAGCACACATTCCACACAGGGAGGAAGAGAGCCAGAAAAGTCAATCTATCTACAGTCACAGTTAGTGCACTTCTCTGTCTGAGTCAGAGACAGTCTCACAACACTCCCAAGAGGCAAAGAACGACTCAAACCAGGAGGAAGAAGAGGCATCCACAGCCAGGAGGAGCACACAAACCCAGCAGCTGCACAACCGCGGTGCCCACGATCTGAAGGAGCTTCCCACCGCCAGTTCAGACTGGAACTGGTCTCAGAACTGAAGCCGTGAAGAGATCCCAGGCTAACCCAACAGCTACAAAGCCTTAAACAAAAAGCACATCAGAAGAGAAGCTCATTGTTTCAGACTTCTCGAGCACCACCCTGGGCTGTCAACCCTAACAAATGGTCAGGGAGAGACCAGAGAACGCATGCGATGTTTGGATTCCAGCTCCAGCTCTGCTTCTAGCTCTCCCTGGTTCGGTGGCTTAACTTCCTCGACTCTCACTTACTGTTAAATGAGTGTGGCTCTCAAATTAGTACCAATAGTGTACATCTTCATGATTTTACATCTACTGTTCACTGAAATATTTGACCTGTAATAAATTTATTTTTAAAAGATACTTTATATCATCCAAAAATGAAAGCCAATATCATTTGCCAATGAATCGTGTGTGTAAGTAGCATGTAAAAATATAAATCCCAGCAATTAAATACCAGCTATTACTTTTTTCTCAAGAGTAATAGAAGTAAGCTCCATGGCGCAGGTTAATCCTCCGCCTGCAGCGCCTGCATCCCATATGGGCGCCAGTTCTAGTCCCGGCTGCTCCTCTTCCAATCCAGCTCTCTGCCGTGACCTGGGAAAGCAGTAGAAGATGGCCCAAATCCTTGGGCCCCTGCACCCACATAGGAGACCCTGAAGAAGCTCCTGGATCCTGGCTTTCGATCAGCGCAACTCCGGCCATTGCAGCCATTTGGGGAGTGAACCAACGGAAGGAAAAACTTTCTCTCTGTCTCTCCCTCTGTCTGTAACTCTACCTCTCAAATGAATAAATAAAATCTTTAAAAAAAAATTTCAAAAGAGTAATAGCTCTGAGCCTGAGACCTGATCTCTCTTTTTTTTTTTTTTTAATTTTAAGAGAGTTTATCAAGCATTAGGAAGATTTCAAAGAAAGATCAGCACCAAACTAGCATTTTTTTCCTAGATATCATACAAAGGACTAGAAGAGAATTGGACAGTAAATAACACACACATTGTGTGAGTCCATGCAATTCATGTCCTGTCTGTGGACCATCTCAAATCACCACACAGGCCTCTGCACACGAACCTGCTGTGGGAAATACTGGTCTGTACACATGATCTTGAAGGCATCCACTAACACACTATTATTCTATGACTGAAGATTAGCACTTGGGACCCACTCCAGGAGAGAGGCAATGGCTGTAACACTGCAGGCCTAGAAGGGGAAATCTTCAGAGTGTGAAAGTGACGACCCTGCTAACAGCAACTAACCTTTATGTGGTGCTTACTGTGGGCAAGGAGTCTTAGTAATCCAACCCTTACATCCCGTGTCTAGAAGAACAACTACTCTCATTCTACAGATAAATAAACTCAAACTCTGTCAAGAAAACAGAATGTTATTTTAAAGGTAAGACAACTGAAATTATGTAAAATCCTTCCAAACTATTTTGTTCGTGAGTCAAAATGATAAGACATAGTAGGTTAAACCACATGACATTCCCATATTCAACTGCCCTTTTTTCACTAAAGAAACAACAATTGCGTGTTTGTCCTCATATGTTTATGTTGGAACCCAATACACAAAATAAACACACATCCACATATACACACAGGCAGATGTGTACATATATATATGTGTGTATGTATGTATTTGCAGTTATCTTATGTATGAAGGTGGATATACCCATATACATGTGTATATATATATATATATGTGTGTGTGTGTGTGTGCTTATATGTGTTAGTAGTATGTCTGTATTCTATGTGTCTGTATCTGCATGTATATACAGTCATTCTTCCTGTGTTTTAACTTTAAATACAGAAAGAGACAGAGCTCTCTCATGCACTGGTTCACTCTCCAAAGGCCCACAAAAGCCAGGGCTTGGCCAGGTCAAAGCCAGGATCCAGGAACTCCATCTAGATATTCCCCCATGAATGGTAGGAACTCAGCTACTTGAGCCATCATATGCTGCCTAAAAGAGTACACATTAGGGATGGGTGCTGTGGCGTAGTGGGTTAAGCCACGGCCTACAGTGCCAGCATCCTGAATGGGTGCTGGTTTGAGTCCTGGCTGTTCCACTTCCAATCCAGTCCCCTGCTAATGCTCCTGGAGAAGTAGCAGAAGTTGGCCCAAGTCCCTGGGCCCCTGCACCCACATGAGAGACCCGAAAGCAGCTCATGGTTCCTGGCATCAGCCTGACATAGCCCTGACCATCACAGTCATTTGGGGGATGACCAGCAGATCAGATTTCTCTCTGCATCTCCCCCTGTCTCTCTGTAACTCTGCCTCTCAAATAAACAAATAAATCATTAAAAAATAGATTACAGGGAGCAGCACTGTGGCACAGCAAGTAAAACCACTGCCTATAGTGTAGGCATCCAATATGGGCGCTGGTCTCAAGTCCTGGCTGCTCCACGTCCGATCCAGCTTTCTGCTATGGCCTGGGAAAGCAGTAGAAGATGGCCCAAGTCCTTGGGCTCCTGTACCCACAGGGGAGACCTGAAGGAAGCTCCTGGTTCCTGGATTCGGATCAGCCCAGCTACAGCTGTTGAGGTCATCTAGGGAGTGAACCAGCAGATGGAAGACTGACCTCCCCCACCCCCTTTCTCTACCTCTGCCCTCTGTAACTCTGTGTTTCAAATAAATAAATCTTTTAAAAAGTTACACATTAACAGGAAACTAGAATCAAAATGGAGCCACAAGCCTCTGTTATAAAATGGCTTAGTATGACCATATAATCTATTTATATCCCCTCATATATATTAAATTATCTCTAGATTACATATAGCATATAATATAATCTAACACTGTGCTAATACATACTATACTGTTCAGGGGATAGTGACCAGGAAAAAGTCTGAGTGTTTAGTACAAATGCAATTTTGTTTTTCAAATATTTTCTATCTTTGGTTGACTGGATCTGCAGATATAGAACCCACAGACATGAAAGGCTGACATCTGTATCTGAGTAACTGCCACAGCCATACATGAGTATATAGCACATACACAAGTATATATCACACACATATGTGAATACATATGACATACAAGTATATATCACATATATATCACATACATGTACAAGTACATATCATATATATGAGTAAATATCACACGCAAGTATATGCCACAATCATACATGAGTATGTATCACACACATATATGAGAATATATCACATGAATATATCCTACACACAAGTACATAGCACACACATGCATGACTATATACCATATCCATATATAAGTATATACCACACATCTACCATCCACACAAGTATATACTGTACACATACATGAAGATAAATCACACATTAGTACATGTCACATATATGTAAATACATGCATACAAATTCATGAGTACCTATCACATGCATATATGGGTGCATATCACACACATCCACAACAGGTAGCAGGTAAAGCCACCACCTGCAGTGCCAGCATCTCATGTAGGTGCCAGCTCAAGTCTTGACTGCTCCTCTTCTGACCCAGCTCTCTTATGGCCAGGGAAAGCAGCAGAAGATGGTCCAAGTTCTTGGGCCTCTATACCCACGTGGGAGACCGGTAAGAAGCTCCTGG
Source organism: Lepus europaeus (assembly GCF_033115175.1). Lineage (NCBI taxonomy): Eukaryota > Metazoa > Chordata > Mammalia > Lagomorpha > Leporidae > Lepus > Lepus europaeus. The sequence goes on along the minus strand of NC_084843.1, from coordinate 64,869,261 downwards.
TTCCTGGCTTCAGATCAGCCCAGCTCCGACCACTGCGGCCATTTGGGGAGTGAACCAGTGGATCTCTCTCTCTCTCTTTCCCTATCTCTTTCTCTCTCTGACTCTACCTCTGCCTCTCTGTAACTCTACCTTTCCAATAAATAAATACAACTTTTTTAAAAAAAGAAGTATATATCTAATATAAAAGTTGTATAAACCAGTATTTATCCTAATTGTATGTCATAATTAAAAATCTTAATGGTTACATTTTACTTCAGAAGATAGGAGTTATTTTCTATTCTGTTCCATTTTTTATACTGTTGGTTATAGCCCACTAAATTGATTTTACAACTCACTAATGGTTTGCAACTCCCAGTTTGAAAAATACTGACTTAAAAAACACTAGTCATAACTGAGAGAATGACAGAGCCACCTTGAGCTAGATGGGACCTGCCATGTCATGCACAGAACCTGGCCCTAAATGTGTGACAAATACATGGAACTGAGGTAACTGGATTCCAAGAATAACTATCAGGTACAAAAATACATAATGAGTTTAATTATAAAGCAGAAGTATAATGAAAAACAAGCTTGGCTGGTGTCTACATTTTGTCTTAAACTGCTAAATAACATTTGAAGCCTCTTACTTGAGATAAACAACAACAGAGAGTGAGAAAAACTGAAGACGGCTGTGAAGACGGCTGTGCAGAAAGGATGTGGGACTAAAGGAGGGCCGGAAATGACAGTGACATGCTCATTTTATATTTCTTATGAGTCGTAAGACCAATGGTACTATTTGACTCTAGAAATGATATTCATGTTTTACATCACTAAAAACTTGGTTTAACTGAACAACTTGCATCTTAGTAACAATTCAGAGTAGTGGAACACAAAGAGCTGAGGATTCTGAAGACTACCAACCACACAGTCAGCCTGCGAGAGCCTGGAGACTGCCCAGGGCTCACTTCTGCAAACAGAAGCCAAGAGGTTACACTCTGAAGCTGGATCTGCCTCTAACATTTCAGGACTCAATGACCATGAAATACCTGATTGTCAGGTCATTTTAACCAAAGAGTACAGCACCCTAAGATCACGAAAATGGTGAAAACTCACAAGTTAGCACAAAAAAGTTAGATGAAATCATAGGGGGATCTCACCCTCACAGTACTTTAAGTAATCCCAGCCTATCTCTTCAAGGGAAGTTAGTCAATTGTGTTATTTCTTCTCAATATGGTCCCTATCACATTTCATAAATTATAATTTTATGTATCATATTCCTCTTTTCTTGTTAACCAAGGGCCTCTCTTGGAGTTTCTTTCTCGAGTGTTTTCAATGTAGGGGCAAAATTTATTTGAATAATACCATAATTAAATCTCTTAGCAGCTGTATTTTATTTTAGAAGATAGGAATTATATTGAACATTTTTTTATTGAACTGTCATTTTTATCTTAACTGTGGCTTAACCTCGTAATCTAATTATTTTTTCTAAATCCACTTTAAGGCTAATAAAAGAAAGATATGAAAAATTAAATTACATAATAAAGCATGAAGCAAGTGTAGCTATCATGAGACTCTCAGACTGAAAAACTAGTATGAACTAATTTATACTGTTGAGAAGTTGTTTTTTTCTATATTAAAAAAAGATTAAATAAAAAAGAAACCTCCTTAAATAGAATAATGAAACAGGCTATTCTAATTCCTGTAGATACCTCTGGAGCCAAAAGTCAAATCATCAGAATAGAATACCAACTTTTTAATCACAATAGAAAATAACCAACCTTGTAAAGACCTACCACTAAGTTTTATGTTAAACAGATTTGTACTACTTCCTTTTGTTTTTTCTCTCACTTTAAAAGAATTCAACTGTCAACTCCAATAGAACAACAACAAAAATATACTCTGATTTCTTTTTTCTTTTCCCTTAGGGCATGCCTAAATAGTTTTTATCCTTAATAAGTGTCATGTCACATGAGCCTCTCAAAAGAATATCCATGTATACCCAGACCCCACAAAACACCTGTACAGGTAAATATTTGGAGAATGATTTTTTTTTTTTTTTTGACAGGCAGAGTGGACAGTGAGAGAGAGAGAGACAGAGAGAAAGGTCTTCCTTTTTGCCATTAGTTCACCCTCCAATGGCCACTGCGGCCGGCACATCTCACTGATCCGAAGCCAGGAGCCAGGTGCTTCTCCTGGTCTCCCATGCGGGTGCAGGGCCCAAGCACTTGGGCCATCCTCCACTGTCTTCCCGGGCCATAGCAGAGAGCTGGCCTGGAAGAGGGGCAACCGTGATAGAATCTGGCGCCCCGACCGGTACTAGAAGCTGGTGTGCTGGAGCCGCAAGGCGGAGGATTAGCCTGTTAAGCCACAGCGCCAGCCATGATTCTTCTTCTGATGAGAGAAAATGCATTCACTGTGCTACCTCTTGTGGTCCACGAAAAATCCAGTACTTTATCTCCAGAACTGTCAAACCCCCCACCAAATATTTTCGAGTCTGCAAATAGGGACACCCTCGCTACAAATCAGCGAAAGCATATGTGTGTAGCTCCCTAATCTGCATTCAAAATTTCCTGACTCCTGAACTAGATGCTCTGATTTTTAGCAAACAGAGAAGATCATCTTTCTTCATGACTGTTTGGACCAAAGAAAATTTTAAGTAGTTTTAGAATTTACTCCTTAAGTACAGTCAACCAAGACCACAAAACCAGATTCAGGGAGAAAGCACTAAGTAGGAATTGCATTGCTTCCATTTGTTAAAAACAACTACCACCCCAGTATGAAATAAAATTATTTTAATGATCTCTTAACCAACTTTTGTGGAACATTTTCTCTGTGTAAGACTTGGCATAGCATTAGGTATAATGAGAGACAGGTGAGGTATGATGTAAAGCATGTCATAGCATTCCTCTCTGTAAGACACAGCATGGAGGTAGGTACAATAAGAGACACAACATTATTAAACACACTCCTGCTCCTAAGGAACAAGCTGTTCACTGACCTGGTGGGTAATGCTAATATGAAAAGAGGCCGAATATATTAACTTGACAGTGGAGAAAACCAGTGAACAAGAACCTTCACCAAATAACTGAGGTTAACACCCCCAGGGAGAAGCCATGCTGGTATCACACGCCCCTTGGGATGATGTAATAACACATGTGCAGTGCCTGACTTCAGAACCAGCAACTCCAATCTCATGAGAAAATACACCAGACAAACCAAAATTCAGGTGCACTGTGCACAACACCTGGCAGCACCCCTCAAAACTGACACAGCCATGAGCAACAGAAAAGGCTGAGTTGTCACAGACAGGGGCAGACCAAGGAGATGGGACACCCCGGCCCCCAGACTGCATGCTAGAACAGAAAAGGGACAGCAATGGGAAGACTGATGGATTCCAAATCGGGTCCAGAGTTCCAGTTAATGGTTCACTGTTGTTCTCTTAAATTTGACAAACGGCACCAGGGCAATGTGAAACGGTAACAGGAAGAAATGCTGAAAATGGGTTAGGGGTATACCTTTGCAACTTTTCTGTAAAAATATTCCAAAATCAAGCTTTTAAAAAAAAAGTTCTTACTTTAAAAAGCAACGAGGAGGTCTAAGTCAAAGGGTTTGAAAGTGCAGCTACACAGGAGCAGCAGTCTGGAGTTCTAACATGGAGTACGAGGACTAGACTTGACCAAGACCCTCAGTTTTAAAAACTCAAAAAAGAAACCAACTATGTCATGTGAATTTCACTCGTTTATATTTATATAAATTTATATAAAATATATAAATTAGAATAAGTAGAATAAAAGACATGAGCAGCTAGCACATCCAGTGCTTCAAACATCTATCACTTCTTTGTGATGAGAACATTCAAAGTTCTCTCTTCCAGAGATTCTGAAATACACAGTACACTACTGTTAACTGGAGTCACCCCACTGTCTAACAGAACATCACCATTTATTAGTCCCATCCGTAGTACTGCACCCATTGATATACCACTGTTAACTGACAATTAAAAAAAGAATTTTAAAAGCCCGGAAAAAAAAATAACCTTCAGGAAAAAAGATGTCAACAAGTAGTATACAGGTTATAAAACAATGAAGGGTATCATAGGTAAGACACGATGAATCTTAAGGACATTGCCAGCAGTTGACCTTTTTGACATACAGAATGGCATTTTCCTACGTTTCCTAAGTTCCAACCAAACAAATCACTGTGGACTAGGAGATGCAGCTCCTGCTAGACACAGAAGGGACTTAAAATACAGGAGGGACGTATGCCAAAGAGAAGGGGGCAGTGTGAACAGAGGTGAGACATGTACACCAGGGTCCAGCTGGGAGATAAAGAGACACACAGAAGGCACACTGGCAAAGGAAGGGCTTCTGGCAAGGAAGTGTTTTAGGAAATTTAAAGGACGTGGGTTCTGAATGGGAGTATGTTAACAGAGCAGAGTCCTCCCAACGGCCAGGAACGCCCACCGAAAGAGACTGCAGCCACCAGGGACCCTGGGGTGAGGAGCTAGTCCTACCACCCAGACAGCCACGCTTGCAGACCTACAAGGAACTTCCATCAAGATACGGAAAAGATGGCTGAACCTCGGATGGGCAGACCTCCGTCCTCCCACTGGCTCTGCCATTTTAATGGGGTGAAAAGCCCTGATCAAGCCCCTGACTCTGCCTCCCTCCTTGAGGAGAGCTGGACGCGTCGCCCTCCGAGGCCTCCTCTAGCACTAAAACGCTCACTCCGGCCCAGAATGAAATATGCTTCCTGGCTCTAGGAAGCAACATGTGGTTCACTCAAGCGCACAGAATGATGCAAGGGCCGTGAAAGCAAACACGCTGAGAATAGAAGGACTGTGTTTTTATACACAAGAGTCTATTCTTTTATGATACATGTCTAGACCCCTCTAAATATTTAAACAACAATACTGTACCAGTATGAAAACTCTCTAAATCTGGCTCTGTGGTTAAGGAGGATATATGAACAGATGTGATCTTATTAAGGCCCTAATGTAACTCAAAAACAATTTGTCATATCTGACGGGTATTGTTAAATTATGTCCACCTGCCAGAGGCCACCAGAGAAATTATCCAGCCGCCTTCCTGCTACTTCTACTCAAAATTCCCTTAAAACCTCCTGTAGCTGTGTCCAGGATACCTACTTTTTTTTTTTTTTTTTTTTTTTTAAGCAGTAACCTAATTGTCACCAGCACATAGCAGCCCATGTCTCACAATTCCCTTTCAAGTACATTTTACTAGGGACCCCAACTGGTTCAACACTCTAGTGGCTCAACTTTTTAATGTAGCTCAGGAAACCCAGAAGCAGTATCACAAAATGCTTAACATCTGGGAAGCTCAGACCAAAAAACGTTCCAATTTTTTCTTTCAGTCGGGGGCGGGTGCACATGGGCCATGGCTTTTGTTAAGGACAGTGTGGGAGCTCACAGGTTCTCTCTGTCACTTTGTGGGCAGGAAGCACACGGCGCACACGGCGCGTGTGCCGAAGCAAATGCTCTGAACTATTTCGAACTGCACCCGGCACGCTTGTAGCATCTCTTTCCAAAATGAACCCATTTCCTTTCCTTTCTCCAAATATTTACCTCCTCTCTCCTTCTTGCATGACAAGATGTTAATGCAGGGAAACAATGAGAAGAGAGAAGGGGGAGAAATGCAGGGAGAAGCATGTGACTTCGCTTCCCAAGCTATTTCCAAACTTCACAGGGCTCTTTAGTCTCCAGTGGTGTTTAAAATATTCTTTATCCCAGGGAAGGATGAAAAATTGATCTCCTCCAAACTTCAAATACTGCATATTTCCTCAACGGCAGACCGCAGCGCACAGGCAAGCCGAGGAGTTACCAGACCAAACAGGAAGCAGGTCTCAGAGGAGCGGGGCTCATCCCGGCAGCTCCACTGGTGGAGTGTGTACACAGAGCAGCCAGGAGAATAAACAGCAGCTCCACTGCTGAGAGGAATCGAGGCAAGCCATGGAGAAACGGAACATGGAGTCCAAGCTCAGTAATTCGGATTAACCAGGGGAAGGTCAGCCTGGATCAGGACACAGCCTTAATGACAAAGGGTTTTGTTTCCCTCCCAAGGTTCATCAAAAGCCATCCCACCTGCCCCAACCCTCACCTGCTCCTGTGATGAGTCACAGACCTTGGTTTTCTCTGTCCTGATCCTCCTGACATAGCACTTTCAAATTTTTTAATTTATTTATTTGAAAGGCAGAGACAGACACAGATTAGAGAGAGATATTTCATCTATTAGTTCACTCCCCAAATGCCCACAATGGCAGGATCTGGGCTAGGGAAAAGCTAACAGACCAGAACGCAACCCCAGTTTCCCACACCAACAGCAGACTCATCACCTACTGCCCCTGGGGCTGCACATTAATAGAAAATTGGAATTGGAATCAGAGCCAGGACTCGAACTCAGGTCCCCTAACATGGGATGCAGGCTTTTTAACCCCTGCACCAAATGCCCAATCCTCCCTAATACTTTACACATACTGTTCATAAAAGAGGTCTTCTAAAAGGTCACAGGAAACATGCATTATGAAAAACTGTGGGGGGCCAGCACCGTAGCACAGTAGGTTAATCATCCACCTGCGGTGCCGGCATCCCATATGGCCGCCAGTTCTAGTCCCAGCTGCTCCTCTTCCAATCCAGCTCTCTGCTATGGCCTGGGAAAACAGTAGAAGATGGCCAAATCCTTGGGCCCCTGCACCCACATGGGAGACCAGGAAGAAGCTTCTGGCTCCTGGCTTCGGATCGGCGCAGCTCCGGCCATTTTGGCCATTTGGGGAGTGAACCAATGGACGGAAGACCTTTCTCTCTGTCTCTCCCTCTCACTGTCTGTAACTCTACCTCTCAAATAAATAAATAAATAAAAATCTTTAAAAAAGAAAAACTGCACATAGATTCTTAATTTTTTTTGCAACAAAATAAACTCATTCCATTTTCCATGAACTTCTGAAGTCTCCTCCAACAAGGCCTACTGACATTTCCTCTGCTGAAGCTTCTCTTGTCTACTGTGCCTCCCAGGTATTTACCGTGCCACTCATCTTCTACTTAATTTAGCAGCTGTCCCCAAGCGCCTTGACTAGTTAACAGCCTTATGGATGTGTAGGGAAAGCTCTGTTGTAAAAGAACATAGGATGTATATCTCACAGAGACTTTTACTTCCTGGCAAAATCCAAATATCTTGGCCAGCTGTGGCTGCTGTAACAAAATCTCACAGACTGGGTTAGTAGCTAAGTGCCAGAAATTGACTTCTATAGTCCTGGAGGCAGCAAGTCTGAGGTCAGGTGCTGTCATGGTCAGGTTCTGGTAGCTAAGGACACTCTGCCAGACTTCAGGACAGCCTGTTCTCCTGTGTTCCCATATGGCACAAGTAGCTCTGTAGCTTTTGTTTAAAAAAAAATAAAGATTGACTTATTTGAATGGCAGAGTAACAGAGGGAGTGGGGTGGGGAGTGGGTAAGAGATATATTCCTTCCACTGGTTCGCTCCCCAAATGGTCACAACAAGTCAAGTCTGAGCCAGGCCAAAGTCAGGAGCCACGAACTCAACCCAGGTCTCCCATTTAGGTGGCAGGTGCCCAAATACTTGGGCCATCATCCCCTGCTTCTCAGCCCCATTAGCAAGGAAATGAATTGGAAGAGGATTGACAGGACTCTAACCAGCACTCCTACTTTAACACGGATGTGGTATCCCAAATGGAGGCTTAACCCACTGCACTGCAATTCCAGCCTTCCAGGGTCTCTTTTGTGAGATAATGAATTCCACTCACAAGGGTTCCACTCTCATACTCAATCACCTCCCAATGATCCATCTTCTAACACCATCACATCAGGCTTGGGATTTCAACAGGACATACACATCCAGCTCATGACAGCAAGATGGAGTGCATGGCATGTACCTGCTAGTAGAACCCACACTTCATTCCAAGCTTCGTGTGGGACAACAAAAGAAAAAGACAAATAATGTGGCTGCTCTGACAACTAGATAGCATAAACATCCCACCAAATGGCCTCACGGTACAAAGAATTCTTAGGTGAACCTCATGACCTCTGCCCCCCAGTACTACTTTGATGATGAGATTATGTTATGTGCCAAAAGGAATTCTGTAGATTCACCAAGGTCATTTATCATTTGGCCTTAAGATATGGAATGTTTGGAGGAGAGCCTAACCTCATGTGAGCCCTTTCTTAAAAGTACACTTCCTCTGGCTTGTAGCAGAAAGGGTAGTCAGAGAGATTTCAAGGGTAAAGAGCTCTAAGGTGACATTATAGAAAGATCTCACTACTCACTTGAAGATGTAGGGAGACATGTAGAAAGGGCCTAAGAGCAGTAAGGGTCTGGGTGCTCAGAGAAAACTCTTGCCAAAAGCAAACAAGAAATTGGGACCTCAGTGCTATTACCCTAAGGAACTACTGACAATTTGAAGAAGCTTAGACTCAAGTCCTCCCTAGAGGCTCTAGAGGAAAGTGCACCAGACCTGACACCTCGATTTCAGTCTGAAGGATCCCACGCAGAGAAGCCAGACAAGCCTGCCCAGACTTCCCAGCCACTAGCTGATGGTAACTTGGTACAGAAAAATCAACCACTCTCAAACAAGCCAAACAAGAGAAGTTCATTGTGTGAATAAACATACCTTAATATATGCTTAGCCTGAATACTATATATCCTGCTTTTAAAAATTCATGGAAATTGTAATTAAAAGGCAAATTAATTTCAGGACAGAAAATTTTGAAATCCACACATAGTTTTATAATATGAATTTTCCATCATTTTTTTCTTAATGTTTTCATTCAATTGTTTGTTTATTTGAGAGGCAGAGACACAGAGTTATCTTCCATCTGTGGGCTCACTCCCCAAACATCCACCATGTCCAGAGCTAGAATGAGCCCAAACCTTGAGCTGAGAACTCAATCCAGGTCTTCTACAGGGGTGGCAGGGGACTAAATACTTGAGCTGTCACTAAGTCCCAGGGTTAGCATCGACAGGAAGCTAGAATTAGTAGTATCACATCTGCTACTCTAAACACTGCGCTCCCCCAAACTTTGTGAATACCCCTCCTATGTATTAAGAGCAGACTTCTAAAACAGTGAAAAGTACTACAATGAATGCAAAGTACTCTTCGTGTGCCTCTCAGAATGTCCTAACAGCCTGCACCTGAAGTGCTCATGGCATTCACAAATGATCAGATATTGAATCACAAACCAGGACACCTGTCTCAGGTGCTATTTACAGAGCACTAACGTGTGCCAAGTTCATCACTGACCGAGGGAAGCTGGGATTTTTAGCAGAAACTCCACGGACCAGCTATCTTCAGAGTGCACCACCAGGCTCACGTCACTTTCTGACGAGGCCAACACCCAACGCTTCTTTGCGCTCCCACTGCTCGCAGAGGGGGAAGAAGCTGGTGGGCACAGAAAGGTCTTGGGAAAGCACTCACTAGGTGCATGTCCTAGGGATCTTCCCAAGTCCACACATCGCATAGGGCCCCCCAGAAGACCACAGAAAGCCTCAATCACAAGGACCAAGAGCCCTGGCCGCCCAGTGCTACCATCCTCCCGTGCTGACCGGCAACGTGCCTTCCCAGCATCCTTCCCTCTACTCAGAAGAGAAGTCACCTGCTGGACCACCTCGCCTCGGCCTGGGGCTCAGGTGTGCCTGCATCAGCACTTGTGTGAACATCGCACCTCCATCACCTACAGGGGAAATTGATGTCAATGGCATGGGAAGAAATGTAACCACCGCCTATTCTAAAAGCACGCATTTGTTTTATTTTATTTCAGAAATGTATGCATTATGTATGGCTGTGCATAAACGTTTTTATAGAGCCTCTTAAGTGATTTACCATGGGGTATGTGCTGATTATAATCTCTGCTTATTTAAGAGAGCCTTGTTTCCCCCCACAGTATTTAATACATGGAGACATGTTTCAACCAACAGTGACACCAGTAAACAAAAGTTACTGATCTACCTCGTGAGTTATAAAACTTGTAACATGCTGTAAACAGCTCTGTCATTTTATTTAGCATATTGCATTGTGTGAGCTGCCTTATTTATCTAGTGGTAAATCTTTATGTATCAAAAATGCTACAGAAGGCACAACAGATAAATTACCGACAGACACTAACATCTGACTAGTTAATCAAACAAATAGGACATGTAACAAAGAAAAAAGCTATAAATATTGACAACAAGCTGCTTCAGTCACAAAAACATTCAATACTTCAGTTCTCAAGTGTGAGTTTTATATCAGTCCCCTGGAAACAGTTTGTATCCTCCAATAAATTTTTACAGTTGATTCACCTGCCTGATACCCCTCAGCCATTTCCTTCAGAGGCTGTCAAAGCCGCCAACGATAATATATGGCCCGACCAACAAGAACAGCTGTAGCCATTCTCTCCGCAGGTTCTTGCACCCTGTTCTGCATAAAATAATACATCAAGATTAATTGATTTCCCGTCAGTCTCACAGAACAGAAAATTAATTTTCATGTAGCTATTTTCCCCAGCATATGAATTTTGTACATGGCAAGTAATTTAAGTTTTTAATTATTCATGAGCGAGGAGGGGGCGGGGAGGAACATGATAAAGTAAGCTCGCAAACACCCCAAGGCCAATCTCGGGGCCTGGGTTTGTGCTGAGGCAACAATAGCATCGGCTAATGCCCATATAAATAATATATGGATTAACATACATCTTAGTACAACGCCAATTTCTCTCACTCTGACCCAAGACTACCAGGTCAGCCGGCGGTGCTTTGTCAAAGTCGCGCGCCGGTGCCAGGGGCCGGGCTGTGGGGGAGAGAGCGAGGGAGAGACCGCGTCAGCCATGTTGAGTGACCCGCCTGCCTCTCGGCGGCCGCCACACAGCCCAGGCCTGAGAGGAGGTAATTTAACGGCCAGCGAGGGAGTGGGACCGAGCAGAAGTTGCTAATCAGCCAGGTGCTACCTCAGCAAGTCTTCCATTTGCAGGTGCCACTGACTTGTGAACAAGAAAAATGGAACCAGAAGATAGGAAGAACGCCTCGGACTCACTCAGGCCTCATCTCGCGCAGGCCTCGGCGGCCGGCGGGAGAACTGGCGCCTCGGAAGGGGCAAAGCCCACCGCGACGGGTTTGCTCACACGCGGACGCGCCCACAGGCCCTCCTTCGAAACTCACTGGCTCGCTGCAGAGAAACCGCAAGGCAGGCACACGCGCCAGGCTCGCCGCGAGGGGCCGGACCTGCGCTAACCCCACTAGGGCCAGCGAGGAGGCCTCTCACACGACACGTCCCCCGCTCGGACCCGGCCTCCGTGACCACTGGCGACGTCACGCATGTGCCGTGGCGTGAGGAGACGTCTGTCAACAACGGATCTTTCCCCAGTTCAACAACCAGCCCGCGCTATTGCTGCCCAAGAACTGTACGCTGGGGAAAACCTCACCAACCGGCAATCTTATATATGTGTGTGTGTATATATATATACATACATATATATGTGTGTATATATATACATATATATATATATGGGGGGGCATCAAAAAGTTCGTGGAAAAACGCTTCATTTTCTTATTCCAAAATGAGCACCTTTTAGTTTCATTTTTCGATGTGTACCTGCATCCAGCCCAAGGGGAATCAGGTTAGAAAGGAGAAGCCTGTTTCAGACCACTGAGAGGCAGGGAGGAAAGATGACAGCGGGGTAACCTGGGGAGGTGGCTGTGATTTGGGGGTGCATCACCAGGGAGGGCCCCGCCAACCGGAGGAGCACTCTGGGAGCGCGTAGCCAGGCTGAGGAGGTCCCACACAAGAAAGGAAAGAAATCAAAGTAACAAATAAAGAACTTCACCCCAGGAGAGTGAGGGCACTTGGCTGTGGGCAGGGGGTGTGCTGGATGGGTCTGATGAAATAATAAAGCCATAAAAGTGGATATCTCCACAAACATGGCTCCACCCTCATCAAAAACTAGGGAATCAGGAATCAGGGAATCGCCCATCTGCTTGGAGTAGGGATGCCTCACTCTAGAGGCTGGAGTAAAACTGTGTCTCCAGTGTAAAACCTATTTCCCAGGAACCAATGAAACCCGTAAAAACTCACTTTACCCAGAACTATGGCACGCGTGCAGGAGCACCAAGCATAGGTTCTTTTACTATAGTTTCCCAACAGGGAGATGGGATTCTATTTCTATTACCATGATGGCTGCAGACAAAGGGGCAACATGATACCTCACAGCGGGCAGCTAAGGGTCAGCCCTGAGAACAGCTGGTCCACGCAGGCATGGCTCCAGGGAAAAGCAGGGAGGCATCCCCAGTTGTTTTGTGCAGTGAGTTTGTGAAGGGACCACCAATGAGCACTGCTCAAGACCTTGCACTTTTCATGACGAAACAGAACAGGAAGAAGAGGTTAAAGATAGCACTGACGCCCCAATAACAAAGGCCTCGCTCAGCCGCTGCCAAGTGTACGCAGGCCACGGTGCTGCACAACCCAGTGCCAGGAGACAGCTCCAGGCCTCCTGAGATACCCAGGGCCAGGCCCCTGGGACAGCCCAAGAGCCTGCCCAGGGGAGGGGGGGAGCCGCAGGCCCAGCACATCATCCTCAGCTAATTATCTCCCAAGCTCAACAGCCAGCCTGCTCCTGGCTGCACGGAAGAGAGCTCTGCCACACTGCTGGGTTGGCACAGCTTGACAAAGCAAAGCTCCAGGAAAGAGCTTAGCCTCTCAGGTTTGGTTTGTTTCTAATGGGTGACAGAGCTTCAGGACAGCATCCAGGGGAACTGATCCAAGCAAACAACATACAATCAGGTTGGATCTGAGCTGGAGGGGTACACAAGAAGCGAGACCACGTGGGGTGTCGGGGAAATTCTAAACATTCAGAATGGCCCCCACCTGCCAATCAGCCATGCTTCCCCTCCCAACCCCTTCTTCCCCACCCTAGCAAGAGCACAGCAACAAAGATGCACTCTGTTTTGCACCTGTGTTTGTAGTTTTTCTTCATCTGAGGGGGAGGAGGCGGTTTGCTTCAACTCATTTTGAAAATAATCCTATCGAGAACATAAATGAGCTCATTATGCATGCTGTAAAAAAATATATTTTTATATCTATGTATGTGTTGGCAATTCTGTAACTAAAACGTAAAGAACTTCTTGAAGTTGACGCTGCCGCTGGCATAGCTTAAAGGTCTTTGTTTCTCTAAATTCAATTGAGTGTTTCTATTTCTAAGTCTGGCAAGAGGTTCTAATTATTGTTAGAAGCCTAATTAGCATTTAGTATTACATTACAACAACTGCAGCAAAATTGTACCCATTCTCCAATAAACAGTATTCACAGTATGCAATCAAGCCGCTGTACCAAGCAATGAGAATTAATAGCACCGCACGACAATGCTAAATCCTCCATCTCCCGCTGTGTGTGTTTAATAATTTTTCACTCCTTCCAGATTGTTCCCATCAAGCACAATTCCCAAGGTCCTAATCAACCACCCTCCCCATCAATACTACACAGAGATCTGAGCACTGAAAATTATCTGCAATTTCAAAAAGTGCTTTGTTGCATTATTAGGCCACTGACCTAAGAGGTAATGGGTAAATAGTTTCTGAAAAATGTCCAAAGCACAACATAAATTAAAGCTTATAGTCTTGCCTGCTGTTCTCACCATAGCTATAACTGCAAACTATTATGGTTTTTACACAATATTCCTAACTATAATTTTACACCATAACATTGGTGCAAAGCACCAAATGCTCTACTTTCACGTGACTTCATTTACTAAACAAGGAGAGTTTGGGGAGAAAGCTGCTGTATTTGGTCCTCTGGAAATTCTCCCAGCCTCTCACTCTTCCTCCTTTCCTGCCCCTTGGCCCATTTCCATCAAAATAAGAACAGTTCAGAAGTAATGCGTAAGCATTTTAGAGTGCAAAGATCTAAGAGAATGTTACAAACAACAGCGTGTATTAGGATCTGTAGGTCAATGAAGTCAGGACAAAAGGCTGCTTCTTACTGGGCTTGGGGGACAGACCCCACGCTAAGAAGGTGGCTTCTATCGTCCCCTGCTGTCTGCTGACAGGTGATGACCCAACAGTGGTGTCCCGCAAGTCCAAGACTGGAAAAGAAACACTTTGTTTCAACAATCTCAGAAGCCTACTTGGAGCTCACGTGGAGAGAGAACTCAGATCTCAAACCACAGCAGAACCCAGGAGCCAAGAGCCATGGCCTGGGTGACCCGGAGGCAGAGCACAGCACATCCCACCAACCCCACCAAGAACACACAGCTGACACATCCAGGAGTTTGGCTTGGATGCTGTGTTGTTGCTGATGATGGTTTGTTTTACATGGGAGCAGAGGCAATAATTTCTGATAGTTCAATTCTACTTAACCAAATCAACATATGAGGGTCTCCCATGAGCACAGCCAGGTACTGGATTGGCCCATAGTGTGCCACACTTGACCAACAAAAACACTCCTGATTTTGCTACCATGCATCAATACTTGTCAAAGCAAGGCTCGTAACAGTGGGAGATGAATGCCATCCATTTCTCGGGACTGAAGACTTACTGAATAACGCAGTAATACACCAAGATTTTCTCAACATCACTCGAATACTCCACTGCACTCCTCAAAAAAGGTGCTTAGTGATCCACTCAACAAATATGAATGGAAGGCCTCCTATATTCCAGGCACTTGGGATCCTTGGGTGAACAAAGAGGACATGGATCTCTGCCCCTGTGGAGCTTGGATTCCAACATGGAGTAGAAGACAAGCTACACTCCAACCCAAAGTCAGATACAGCTGAAGTGTACAGTGAGTGGTAAGGGAGCATGCGAAGGGAAGGAAAGAAGCAGAGCAGCCCAAGAGGATCAGAGCAGTGGAGAGGAGAAGGCTGCAACAGTAAAACAAGTGGCCGGAGCAGCTATCTGAGACAGGCACCTATGAGCAAAGACTGAAAGGAAAAAAAAAATTTAAGCAGGCAACATCTGGTATAGTAGTAGAGACACCAACTGAGACACCTGTGTCCCAGATCAGACTGCCTGGGTTCAAGTCCAGCTCCAGTCCCAATTCCAGCTTCCTGCTTATGCGCCCCCTGGATGGCAGCAGGTGACAGCTCAAGTACCTGGGTCCCTGCCACCTATGTGGGAGACCCAGAAAGAGATCCTGGCTCTTTGCTCTGGCCTGGCCCAGCCTCAGCTGTTGCAGGTATTTGGGAATCTCTGTCTTATCTCTCTGCCTTTCAAAGAAAAAATAAATAAATAATTTTTTTTAAATAAAGAAGAAAGAAAAAAATGCTTGATTCATATCTCAAAACTCGAATTCTTCTCCTAGTCCTGGGTACCCCATCCACCCTACTTTGTGATACTGTGGACACTGGACTTGCTGGCAGATGAATAGACAGGAATCCCCACAGGGTGACAGGTGCCACCAGAGGAGAATCTGAGCTGTTGAGAATCACCAGCAACTGTACCAAAGGGTAGAAGCTCAGTAAACACTAAGTAAAGGAACATATACACGAATCAGTGATAATGCATGCATTTTCAGGACCTCAACTAATTGTTGCCTATATACTAATATAAGAAAACCTCAATGTGTCACATTCTTAGAGCTGAAAGGAAATGCAATGCCTTCTAGTTGAAAACCTATACAAGAATGGTGTTTCCAGAGCTAGAGTACAGCTCACCTGAACACTCAATGCACGCCTTTTCACTCCTCCCTGGAGATCCAAAAGCCTGCTGAGGGTGCCGGAGGCTGGCAGTTCTGCTTCCCTCCACAGAGGCCCTGGTGCTTATGCTCCCTGTCCCCAAACATGTGACCTCTCCCTCCCCCTACCCCCTCCCTTGCTCAAAAACCACTGATATTTTTCCCTTTTTGATTCCACTGTACTCTTTTAAAAATGCTTTCTTTTTAAAAAAATTTTTCTTAAATTCCAGCTTCTGATCATCTTGGCAAACCAAACCTAACACCTGAAGCAGGTGGGAGAGTAGAGATGCCTGAACAGCCTAGATCCCAGAAGTGGGATGACAAGAGGAGGAGGAGGCATCTACACTGGGCTCGTCAATCAGCGCAAACACAAAAAGCATCTCCTTGCATTTCCCAGGCAGCAGAAAGAGCTGGCAGAGCCCCTTGCAAGGGTAAGAATCTTAACAGGCAAAGACTTGAGAAGCCTTGTTAAAGAAAATTCCTTCCCAAGTAGACCAGGGCTAACCCAAGTCCACCCTGTGCCTCCCTTAGGCTTCATGGTCCATCCTGTCCTTGATAAAGACCAACCCAATGGTATACAGAGAGCCCTCATAATCCCCAACATCCTATCCTTCCCCACACCCAAGCCCTACTTAAAGACAAAGGACATGAATGGAGGAATCCATTTCAGGAGGGAAAACAGACAAGTTCCCTCCTCTTGACCAAATAGTAAAGAAAGAATTCCCTTTTTCCTTGTGTTTCCACCAATGGCATTGCAAGAAGAACTGACTTCAAGGTAAGAAATGAACATGTGACCTCCCACCCTGCCTCTATCACAAGCCACACAATCATCTCAGCCACATGTCCCACTCACTTGTGTTCACTCTGTATGGGAAAAGAACATTAAACTGTGACACTCGGGTGGGAAAGGCCAGGAGAGCCTACTCATAGAATTAGGGCAAGGAGCAAAGGACAGGCTCACAGGACAAGAACAGTTTACCTGATGCTGACAGATAAGCATGACAAATAGGACAGTGACAAATGTGAATCATACAAATGCCTTCCCAGTCCTCAAACAGCAGAAAATTACACAACCTAGCTGGCCTCTCTTGCCTAGGAAAGACATGAAAATCAATGCATAAGGATGGCTTTAACAGTCACTATTATTCTTAGAAGTATATCTGTAGTACTATACTGAATCTGCTCCCTTTGCACTGATAGGAGGTTAACATGACAACATAAAGCATGAAAAAATAAATCTAATTTTAAAATAATAGTGAGAGCTACCACTTAGCTAGCATCTACCAGTGTGCCAAGTGCCTTTCCTGTAGGTGCTTAGTAAAGTTGGTGATTCAGCAGTGGCTGGAACATGACTGTCAAAATGACACAGGGGCATAGGCAGCCCATCATTACAGCACTCATGTATTCATTTTATTCCACCCTCAAGATATGGTGACAAACACTGGAATTTGAGACCACAGGGTAATTAGGAATACGGGTCTGAATCTATGGTGATCTTTGTGCCTGTAATTCGGGAAGCATGGAGCTGGTCCTTCCGTTGGAAGCCAGGAAGCATGACGTTCCCAGCCCATTCCTTTACATCCAGCAATGGATTTTTCAGGCATCAGCAAGAGGAGACCCCCTTCCCCTGACTCTGCTCTGCTTCACACTGTGTCCATCTTCGTAGGGTACGACGTCTTCAGGCTCCTTGGGCATGCCAGAGTGTGGCCCTACCTTCTAAAATACACCTGGGATATCCACAACTCTAGCCCTGACCCATCCTACTAAAGAAAAGCAACGTGTGCAACTGTAGGCCTGAGGGATACCCATGTCTGACGATCTGAGGATGGATATGCATCTCGACGTGCAGGTGGTAACACCCAGATACAGGCACAAGGGGCTCCTCCCAAACAAGAGACAGTAAGGAGTCCATAGAGAGGGAGGAAGGCAGAGACGCCGGGCTACTTCTCACCACACCACACCACACCACCATGCACCAGGTCCATAAGGAGGCAAAGATTTTTCATTGAAATTTAGGCTTGCGGGGCCGGTGCTGCGGCACAGCGGGTTAACGCCCTCTCCTGACGTGCTAGTATCCCATATGGGTACCGGTTCTAGTCCCAGTTGCTCCTCTTCCTATCCAGCTCTCTGCCATGGCCTGGGATAGCAGTAGAAGATGGCCCAAGTGCTTGGGCCCCTACACCCACATGGCAGACCGGGAAGAGACACCTGGCTCTTGGCTTTGGATTGGCACAGTTCCGGCTGTTGCGGCCAATTGGGGAGTGAACCAGCAGATGGAAGACCTCTCTCTCTCTCTCTCTCTCTGCCTCTCCTCTCTCTGTGTAACTCTCTCAATAAAAAATAAATAAATCTTTAAAAAAAATGAAATTTGGGCTTGCAACTTTCGACTGAAAGCAGATTTGTCATGAGAAGAGAATAGCGCATATTTTATTTAGCATGTGTTAGTTTGGTGGATAACTTTAAATATTTAGACACACAGCATGTGGACTTCCATTTGTGTTCAAGAATCTGCACCTGTTAGGGCAACGCCTGATCCCTGCCCCAGTGTTCCTCCTCCTCACAGTTTAGCATTCCAAATCAGTGAATGTGTCCTTCCACACACAGGTGTGACTCCTTTTAAATGCACACAAATAGTTAAGAATCCAGATTTACACCAAAGACATATTTGAGAGTAGGTGTTCCACTTACTAAAAGATTTCATTATTAAGCAGACTCCCTTGATGCATTTGGTTGAACCACCTGATAGAAATTTATTATACACACACACCAAAAAAAAGAAAAATCTTACAAATTCATCTTTTCACGTGTAAAGTAAAAGTGCTAGGAAAAAAACTTAAATGACTTCCCTTTTCCTCCTATTACATTTATCAGAAAATACTTAGTCATTGAGGGAAAAATTCAAAAAATACAGGAAAACGAAAGGAATCATTTAAAAATCATCTCCTACAGCATCTGGCAAGATGAGCCCTCTTAGGATGTAATGTACCTACTTCAGATTTTTTTCAATGTCATGTACATGTAAAAATACAGAGACGTAAGTGGCTGATTTGACAAGAATTCTGTCACACTGTGACTACACACAATTATTCAGTGCACCTGTGTGCCAGGCCCTGGCAAGTCCAATAATCAGAAGACTCATTTTCTGCACTTGATAATGTGAAGGGACCAACACATCAACCAATGATTACAACACGGTATAAAAGACAGTTTTCCAGAAAGAACTACAGGGGACAATACAGAGGCTCCAAAAATGGGAGCGACTCTGTCTGGAGGACTTCCAGGTTTTGCCAATACTAATATTCAAATTTTGTACTGCCTATTCTCACTCAGCGACCATCTGCTGCACCGTGGGTCATGCACTATTTTAGATCCTGGATATACAATAGTGAACACAACAGGGTTCTACCCTCAAGGAGCTTACCCAAGCACATTTATACACAGAACATAAAACAATGCAGTGCCTTTCCCTCAACTGAGACACAGGAGACACTCACATCAATGTGCATCGAATGAATTAAAAAAAAGCCCATCATGAGTCCAGCTCTCGATGCTTGCATTTCAAAGGCAGCTGCTGTCCTTGAGGGAACCGTATCAGACAGGAAGTTTCAAACCCAACCGGGGATGTCTGCTCCGTTTCACTTAAAAATATGAATCCAATAGGCTTAATCCAAAATCTCTAGCTCTGAACTGGGTTACCATGTGTTGTATTTGATTTGTATTTCCATCAGTATCAACCCAAGCATCGTTATATAGACACCAGCAATGTGCATGATTTATAGCAAGTCAGTCAAGGTAAAGCCTACAGCTTCCCTTCACATTCTGACGTTATCAGATTACTTCAGAGGCTGGCGGCAGCTACCATAAGTAACAAGCTGTCAGGGTAAATAAATCACTCTCTCAAAAATAACTGCTAAAAAGTATAGATTAGTATGACCAGAGGTGGGCTTGGACTGCTTTTTTCTTTTTAATTTTCCCCTCCTGAATAAGTCTTGCACATATTCAATTTTATAGAAAAAAATAATTTATTTTCTTTCTTAAGAAAAAAAAAAGATTTCAGGATTAAGATCCATATAAGAAACTCAGGTCTCAAAAGGAAAGTTTGTGGCTCTTGTGTATAAATCATAAGACAATCAATTTGCAATCACCTAGAAAAGCCCAGGGTGTGGAGAATAACTAGCAGGTTCTACAAAGAGCAGCCCACACCAGGCCAATTTAATTTCCTTTTCTGATGGACTGACAGGCTGTGGAGACAAGAGAGAAGCAATAGATGTGATCCACCAGGCTGGAGCCAGCCTCTCTGACTGTCACATCCCACGTGATGCACCCACCAACGAGCTGGAAACCCAGCCAGAAGAATCACCAGAGAGCTGGAACATCTGCTTCCCACCCAGAATGGGACCTCTACTGTCTGTGCACTGCCTGGGGTAGGCATGGACAAGTCAGTCCCCATCAGGAAGGCATGAAAGGTGAGGCCATAGCCAGTGCACAACAGCTGGTGAGTTCAGTGGTGCAAGGAGCTGTACACCCTTGTTCTTGGGAGCAATAGTTAGGACAGCTGTGTAGAAACTAAAGCAAAATAAGGAGAATGTTCAAAGCCCATTAGACTGATTCTAGAAAGGACCCACAGCAAGATCAATCTTGGTATGAATAGGATAAAGGCAGTCCTCTACAGAGCACCTGGAGTTCCTATCACATTCCCCCAAAGACAAAAGTGTGTGTCACTAAGTTGTGACATCACCAAAGATGATGTGGGTCATAGTTGCTTCTGGAAGAAAATGAAAGGAATTTTTTTGTGATGTGAAACAAGATAGGACGGCACTGTGAAATGTGGAAAGCAGTCAGGTGGACAAGGGAGGGAGCTGCTCTAAAACCATCTGGAGAAGGGCAGGCTACAGTGTCCTGTTCTTGTTCAGTCAAGATATATGCTACCAGAGGTATCACAGAACACAGATGCAAGTTAATGCTACAAGCCCCTTCCACCCTAGTGTTTTAATGACTGTTTTTTTTTCCCAACTACCCCTTTATCCTAAAGAATCCAAACATTCTTTGGTTTCTGCAGCCACATTTTGAATACTGAGGCTGAGAGAGCCATTGCAGCATCTCCCAGCATGCACCAAGAGTTCCCATCCCGGCATGTCCCACCCTGGAAGGTCTAGATAAAATGGCCAAATACTGTTACACTGCCTAAAGGAAAGTTCAGGAACTCCAGAGAAGACAATGAAGCATGACCATGGGGACCCGGGGACAAATCTGGGGGGCAGGCCCTACTCTATGTAAGCACCAGCTTGGCAATGAAGCTTTCCTCTGGCTTCAATGGACACACCAAACTATGCAGCTTTCCCTAGTAAACTAATAAAATGTCAACACTAAACTCACTGATTAACAAAGAGGAGTGGGCTATGTGTATGCCTGAGTCCCCACTAATGGTCCTCCCCTCATGGCAGCTTCCTGTCTGGGAAAGGAGACAGCTTGTCAGTTGCTCCAATGAAACACAACCAATGTTTTGGGGGGAAGAGAGGGTGGGGAGATCCTAACAAGAGAAGCAGAGCTAATGGGAAAATTGGGAATGGCTGCCAGAGGAAGGGATATTTCAGCTTACCTATGAAGATGATGACCAGGAGACAGCTGGAGGGAAAGAATAACACCAGCAGAAATGCATACTCTACACCCATCAGCTCCCATCTGCCCGAGTCCCATCCTCCACCCATGCTTATGTTTCCCAGCCCCCAGAACCACAGCACACCCAACTGCAAGACTCTGGTCAAGCTCGTGGCTTCCTCCACGTTTCTTGCTCCTTGGTGCTCCACCTCTTCTGAGATATTCCAATATTGGCATCCTGACCCAACCAGAAATTTCACCTTCTTCACACCGAAATTTTAATGAGTCACTCACAGTTCAGATCAGTGTTCTCCACCCTATGGACTGTGTCTTCACAACCCCCACCCTATGGACTGTGTCTTCACAACCCCACCACCTCTCAAGTCAATCGACTCCTCAGTGCTGGCCACAGACATTGTTAGTTGGGATCTCCTCGCCAGGATAGCTCGAGATGCTGTGTGTTTAGGATGACTATGGCGTTTGGTGCCGTAAGAAAACGAAAGTCTCTGAAGTAGGATCCACACTTCTACCCTGGTTTCCTTGAACGCTGGCCATGTGTCTTCTGGCGAGTTATTTAACCTCTCTGAACCTCAGTCTCCTCATCTGTGAAATTGGGAGCATAATATCCTTACAGTGTTATTATGAAAACAAAATGAGTAACATATAATTCAGCACCTGGCTTATAGCAGACCCTCAAAAAACAAGTGCTCTTTCCATTTTCCCTCTTATTAAGGGAAGAAAAGAATATCAAAGATGACCTGAATGCAAATTTGAATCAAATGACTCCCAAAAAACGGATAACTCCAGGAAACAAACTCATCTATGAAGCAGACTAAAATGCAAGACACGGCTTCTAACAGACAACATTAGCATTTTTAGTGGAGACAGGTACACAACAATAAAATTAAATGAGAAGAGATTCAAACCATTGCTAGAAATGTCCTTTTTCAACTCTGCAAAATAAAATAGAAAAGGAATTAACGGAGGGAAACAAATACCCACAGATTACCATTGTCCTTTGTGATGTAAAATAACTCACTAAAATCATATCTGAAGATATTTTTTGTGTGTTGTCACCTTCAAGAACGTGCTTGCTGGTTAAAATAACCATTTATAAAAAAACACATAGTGTGGGTATACACTGCACATGTTTAAAGACAGAGAAAATAAAAGCAAGTGATAACCATATGCACATCTTACTGCGAATAAAGTCTGTGACCTTTCCAAATGAAGACAAGCAGATCACTCTTCTGAATTTCTAATCTGATGCCCCAACTCTCCTATTCCCCCCAATAGGTATTTTGTTTCCAACTTTAAGGCTCTTTACAATCCCTATTTGTCTTCCTGGTCAGCTGAGCTCAGCTACCCAAACACACACACACACACACACACCACGCACGCGCACGCTCAGAGGACGGATTTGTCATGTTGACCTTTCATATCTCCTACACTTTTTAACTGATCGAGATTCCTTCCCCTGGAAGCAACACACACAGCCTCACTGCAGAGGAGAAAAATCAGGGGGAGGATGGCGAAGATAAATACCAGAGGAGCAAGCTAGAACCTGGATACGGGGGTCATCGTTTACAGAGTTATTCAGGGGAGGCGCCACAGGAAAGTCACTGAAGCAGGCAGTACACAGTGCAAAATTACCCGGCGACCTTTCCCAGAACGTCAAAAGTCAAAGCAATCTGTAAGGGGGTGCTTACCGGGCGCCATGGGCTGGTCTCCTCGTGGCCTGGAGCTCTGCATCACCAGAGAGAGAGAGACCCCGCAGAAGGGAACTGTCCTCCCCCTCTCAGAGTGACTCAAGCTCTGCATAAACAATGACTGACAGCATCTGGCTGGCCCCACCACATGTCCCCAGCTTGGTGGGGCTGAGGAGTGACCAATGCCATCTCAAAAACCCGAGAACACAGCCAACAAGACACCCAGGACATGGCTGGCGCGTCTTGTGAGTTCACGTAGGTTCTCATTGGGAGAAACCGTACCATCCTACGAAGGAGGCCACAAAAGCATATTGGTCGTATTTCAAACACTCTGGAAATCTCTGCGTCTAGAGTTTTACCTACAGTATTTTCCCTCCGTGGAGATGAGCACTTGCCTCCCAGTAGGGGCCATGGTCATGAGAAATGAGTGTTTTTTCCTTGTACCGGTAAGAAATCTTAAGACCTGGTGTAGAAAGCACTCAGGCTTAACGAGTGATAGCCCAGCAGGCACACTGATTAGCTGGGTTCCATAACCATAAAGTCAACAATCATCTACCTCCATGCCCTTTCTGCAGGTGGCTCACCTACAGATGCTAAGTAAGCCGGTAACAGTTCAGTGGAACTTACAGGGGGAGCATTATGCGTAAACATGAGTGCCCCAGCGTGTCCTTAACTATACCACTGGGAACGCACACCTGCACAGCCATCTATTACCCCACTCGCCACCAACCACAACTTTCTTTCTTCTCCCTTTGAATTTTCCCCACTGTGATGGCATCCGTGCCTAATGTGTTCCCCCTGTGCACAGGGCCCTTCCTCCTTCCATCTGTGACTTCCACGCATGAGTCAGCTTTTACACCAAAGAGGCGGCGAGATATCCCCATCCAGCATGGAAACACGAAGTGTAACTGAACTGCTAACACTCCGTACACATCATTTTCTAAGTTTTCCCATGTTTATTTTACATATTTTTGGTTATGTGAAAGCCTGAGAGAGAAAGAGATTGAGACAGAGAGAGAGGGAAGGAGGGAGGTAGGGGCAGAGATAGAGCTAGAGAGTGAGAAAGCCAGAGAGAGAGAGTGATTGATTGATTCCATCCATTGGTTCACTCTCCAAACAACTGTAATAACGAGAGCTGGGTCAGACTGAAGCCAGGAGTTTAAAACTCAGTCCAGATCTCACACACTGGGTAGCAGGGACCTAACCACTTGAGCCATTACCTGCTGCCTCTCATGGTGTGCACTGCCAGGAAGGTGGGACTAAGAGTGAAGCTTGGTCTTGAACTCAAGCACTAGAACATGGGGTACAGGTGTCCCAAGCAGTGTTTCTCCGGAAATGCTAAATGCTGACCACCCTCCCCCGGAAATACGAGCCACATGTTAGAAATCCAACATTCTAGTGTATAGGACCTCTGACCACAGGGCAGGGAATGCACAGACACCCCAACATATATATTTTTTCCCTAAGGGGACTTTAAAGTTTTCAGAAAATGCAATTAAAAGATGTGTTTATTTTGGCACAAAAAATGAAATCTATGAATATCCAGTCTCCAAAAAATTTAATATATATTAAGAAAAAAGTATGCACAAACTTCAATTTTTTGCAGCAAAATAAACTTACCTTCTCATTCCATTTTCTATAAACTTTCTGGAATACACTCACATACACACTTTTTTTTACAACCTATAAAGGAAACAGTTTTCAACTTATGACTTCATTCAACAATTCTATTCTAAGATTCTAGAACTATCCACTAGTTTTGTCCAAATAAAAGGACTTTCATAATTAAGCAGAATGCCTTCCTACCCAGTCAAACAAGGCTAGAGACAATCTTTGGCAATGGTTAAAGATGTCATATTTCTCCTTTTTTTTTAAGGCTTGAACTTTAGGTCAATTTTTGCAGGAACAACCAAAGAGGAGTGCAACTCTGGGTTCTAAGAGGTAGGCAGCAATCCAAATCTAGCCTTCTCACAAGTCCCTGCCTCCCCTGCAACAGCAGGTCATCCTCTCACACTGGGACTAGCACCGCTGTGTGCCATGGAGTGATTTATACAACCCTACCCACAAAACAGGGTAGGAAGTTTGACAATTCATAAAACCATAAATTATAAATCAATTACTGGAGATAGACTGATTTGTTCCCAGGCCCATTCGTCCCTTGGGACTCTCTTATAAATTCCCTTGAGCAAGGGGAAACAAAGAAGAAAAGGTCCTCTCGGGCCGCCTCTGCTGGGCCAGCCTTGCCTTGTAAGCCTACCATCCCTGTAAACTTCATTTTCACCCAGGAGTGCCCACCCTCAAGAACCGAGCAGGAGTTCGCAGAAATAAAGTGAAAAGACAAAGATAAAAGTGGCATTGACCTTTAGGAAGAGAGCAACTGGATTCCCCAGATCCCAAAGTTCAAGTGAAAATGGGAAATTCCTATTACATATGAGGCATTTCAAAAAGCACAAGGGAAACAGAATTAAAGGTAAGTTAATTTTGATGCAAACATTTTTTTGAAATGTATGCATATGGGGGCCTACCACAAAGGTCTTTGAAAATGCATATTATGAAAAAACACATGAATATGAGTAATTCCACCAAAATAAACGGCTCTTTTAATTCCTTTTTTTCCATTAATTTTCTGAAACACCCTCATACTTCAGACACTTGGCCAAACAGCTCTGCACATCCCCACAAGGAGAAACACCTGTACACATAATCAACATTTTAAGGACTCACCTGATTAACATCAATGGATGAATTTTTAAATCAGTAACTATACTATATCCCTAAATTTCTTTTTGTTTCTATCTTTTTAATTTTTATTTAAATTTGAAAGGCAGAGAGACAGAAACATGGAGATCTTCCATCTGCTGGTTCACCCTCCAAATGCCTACCACAGCCAGGGCTAGGCCAGACACAAACTCGGAGACCAGCACTATATTCAGGTCTCCGATATGGGTGGCAGGCGCCCAAGCACCTGAGCCAACATGTGCATTAGCAAGAAACTGGATCTGAAATAGAGAGGCTGGGACTCAAATCACACATGCTGACACTGGGGGCAGGCGCCCCAAGTGGTGACTTAACCACTGTGCCACACACCTGCCCCCAATGTCCCTAAACTTCGATAGCAAAGGAGCAGCTTTATTCTTCCTTTCAAGAAAAGCTAATGTTCTCATTCCGTGTCTGAGATGATAAAAATCAAGCAATCCAGTTAACATAGTCCTGGGTTTTGTACTGGAGATATGTATCCATAGGCAGGTACAATCGCACAAAACACTCCAATAGGACTTTCTACCCCAAGTGACAGCACTGACAGAGTCTCACCCTTGGTGATCCTGTGGCTCCATTCCCTAACACCAGCAGCAGTACACAACCAGCAATACTCTGCTCCTCCTCAACTTCTCCAGAAAGATTGCCTGACAATAGCTTGGAACAATACCAAGAAGTCCCCGGCTGAGTCCTGTTGTGGAGATTCTTAGCTATATGAAAATTCCCAATTTAGAGAAAGGACAACTGAAATCCAGAGTGAGAGCCTAAGAACTGACTGCAGAAAGGGTTGGGGCTGAGTTCCAAGCAGAGCATAGGTCTACAGTGTGCAAATGTTGGCCTCTTTTCATGACACCACACAGTTCTTCAGGTTGAAGACAATGTCAACGTTGCTCAGGCTGTGTGGCCTCAGAGATCAATCTTTCCTCCCATGCCACAGATAACTTCTCAAACTCAGAGAGTAAATGGTGATGCAAATACTACTATTAGATATTTATTATGTTGCAAAGCTTGAAAACAGTCGGGAAAATGGAAAAGTTACTTTTTTCCCTACACAAATTTGTTAATGGGTGGCATAATGGGGAGCCCTGTTTGCTGGCACTCTGTGAAACATCTACAAATTGCCTCGGCAGAGCATTACAGGTTGTCAGACTAATGCAGTTGAAGATAATTTGGCCTTTCAGTGAATTGAACCTCACAGCACGATTATACTCCACAACCAAGTAGAGTGTCACAATTATTCTTTCATGCTGAATTACCATATAATGTCATGAGTCTACCTGTCACAAGTCCTGCAGCCTAGCCTGAATTTTTTTCCCTAAATCTACTGTTCACGGCGAAAAAAAATAATAATAATATTTTTTTGCTTCTAATGGAAATCTGATTGTTTTTATCAACAACAAATTTCATAGCAAATCAAAGGATATGCTTGGACAAACAATCCGATACTCAAGGTTAAAAAACACACAAATAATAAATTGCTGGTGTGTCATGTTCAATTTTTACTACGGCATTACACTGCAATAACCATAACAGGATCTAAATTGTTGTCAGAACATTAAACAAACCCCCATACTTCACAAAGGCATCCTGTCTGAGTAATTCACACAACGGAAACAACTATCAAATTTTCCACTGTCCCACTGCCACACCATACATCAGTGCAATTTTATGTATTTGGACAATTCGTTGAATAAATTACTTCCATCCTGCCTGCTCTTGCCACTTCTGTTAAGAGTCATATCAGTTTTAATTGTCTTTCTGTCTATATGGAGCCACTGTTTTTCTGGCCTTTTCCTGTGCTATTTCCTGAGCACCAAAATAAACTACAAATACCCATTCGAGCTGGGGCTGTACAAAGGCAAGAGAGTGGCATCCCGCCAGAGGCCAAGGCGTCTTCCTTCTCCTGCTTTATGCCAGTTGATGAATGTGTACTGCGGAGTGTGACATTGCATGGTATTGGTATGGAAACAGGGTCTTTTCAGCATCGCAGTTAACTAAAATCCCTAGGTACGCAAGACACCACATTCTGCCTTGTTGACTTTCTCTGTTTGTTACAGCATTCAGTCTGGCATGGGAAATGGGTTCAGCCCAACCCCTTCGTGGTCAGAATCCAGCTCATCAGGGCAGTTTCATTGAGCATCTTGCTCCCAAGCAAATGACAAGCCCACTTTGCCAGGCTGAGTATCTGACCACTGTCAATGCTCAGGGGTGCTTGCCGAAAAGTACAGCTGTAGGACAAGGAGCACCATAATGGGCACAAATAAACTTTGTCTGTAGAGGTGGAGCTAATGACTTCCCATCGTGTTTCCCAACACCTTCAATAGCAGACTAAATGGACACAGACCACAGGGAATCAGATCAATCGGATGCAACTCTGTTTCCCAAATAGATGCCGAGTTTTGTCTACAATACAGGCAAAGTTGACCTCCTGGGCCAGATAAGTCAATGCAAAGAAAAGCAGGAGAGGCCCCTAAGCACCCCAAATCAACCTGCGT
This sequence comes from Lepus europaeus, assembly GCF_033115175.1. Taxonomy (NCBI): domain Eukaryota; kingdom Metazoa; phylum Chordata; class Mammalia; order Lagomorpha; family Leporidae; genus Lepus; species Lepus europaeus. The sequence goes on along the minus strand of NC_084843.1, from coordinate 64,841,059 downwards.
GATGGTTTAGGTAGATTCCATCACTCATGTCACCAAAGGCAAATAACTAACCACACTGAAATGTCACCACAATGATCATTCGAAGCCTGATGCTGCCCAAGAAGCCATTTTCGTGCTGTTTGTCAACAAGAAGTCCCTCCTCGTTGAACTGGCTCCCATACCCGTCTACTATATACGAATCAGTGCCTACAACAGAGTTGGGTTTGTGGCTCAGGTGAACCCAAATGGAGGAAATCACATTCTGAGAGGCTAGCCCCAGACATGTTGTCCCCATGTTAACTTGGTAGCCTTGCTGGGTAGCAGAAAGTAACTCTTTATTTATAACCCCAAAAGCAATAATAAACACAGAACTATGATTTACTCTGAACCTCCCTATTATTAAAACACTTTGTCTTATAGTTTTATTGATTTACAATCTGTCCTACTTACTTTTTTAGCATCTGAAAACAATCAAGGCACAAAGCTGCAAAATGTTTGGACATTAATTGTTAGGAGACAGCATTTTATTCCAGGCGAGGGGTTTGAGGCCTCGACAGCGATGCATTCTGGTACCAGGATGATTTATGGTCTTGTAGCAATAACGATGCACCAGGGCCATTAACATATTGGCAGGCCCTAGGATGGATTAGTGGCATTGATTATTTCATGGGCCACTGATACCCATTTGTTACGAGGAGCTCAAAGATGGCCTCTCTCTGACTAAAATCTTTTTACGAGCAGACAGCATTTTAAGTATTAGGAACCTGGGATTTGGGCCATTTTTTATCATCTTGCTGTCGCCTCACCTTAGTATGCAACCCCCCCAAAAAAAAGGTGTCAAAAAAATTAAAGTTCATTCCTCACCACCAGCCTTAATTCCTCAACTCGTCATAACCACGTCTTCTTTAAAAATTAATGATTGCCAGCATTTAGCCACCAGTTGTTGCTATGAAGATCTATGCAAAAAGCAAGGATCCCTACAGAGTGTGTGATATATGGAATACTCTTTATTACTACAATAAAACTTACTGACATTTCAATACTTCTGCAAATAGCATTATAGTATCAATCTTCTGAATTAGGTTGAAAATTAAGTTGTAAATTAAAAGAAAGTGTACTTTGGAATACAACATGATACGTCATCCAGAAAAAGACCTTTGCACATAACTGAGCTGAGCTGGGCACAGAGAGCTGAGCACAGCGTCCTAGCAGGACTGCCTGCAATCTGAAGATCCAGGTCCAGCCAGAGCATACACCAAGAACCCCGAATAATCTACCACTGGGGGCATTTTTTTATTCTTGTTAAAGTCAAGTGATTTGACAACAGCCTTTTATACACACAATGAAACTCCAAATCTTAATATATTTTTCTTCTTTGCTACATTCTTACTATAAATTTCAAATTGAGAATATTTAAAATAAGTGCCTTAAAATTTAGACAGATATTACATATACATTATGTGTATAATGTATATAAATTATATGTATGTATATAAATTATATATGTATATATGTGCATATATATGTATATATACATGTATTTATATACATATGTACATATGTATATATGCAACTCTGTTTCCCAAATAGATGCCGAGTTTTGTCTACAATACAGGCAAAGTTGATCTCCTGGGCCAGATAAGTCAATGCAAAGAAAAGCAGGAGAGGCCCCTAAGCACCCCAAATCAACCTGCGTGATGGTTTAGGTAGATTCCATCACTCATGTCACCAAAGGCAAATAACTAACCACACTGAAATGTCACCACAATGACCATTCGAAATGTCACCACAATGACCATATGTACATATGTATATAAATAATATGTATATAAATACATACATATTTACATAAATACATACATATATGTACATATATACATATGTATATAAATAATGTATATAAATACACGTATGGATCATGACCCTTTCCTTCTCTGTGTCATCAGACAGAAAATTCTTCCCCATCCTCACACACCCTCTCGGCCCCCTCTTCAGAGACACTCAGAGCAGAGAGCTATCCAGGGTGCAAAGTGACAGCTCCCAAAGCCTGGACAGCTTTGAAACTGCTAGGCTGGAAGGCCTAGCAGTGTCACATACTGTGAGCTTTTTACAAACAGTCTCAGACTGCACCCAACACAAAATGGTTATGTAAAAAACTACCATGTTGTGGAAAAGTTACCTGTTGTCTACCACTGCAACCTAGCTTCCACAGTATCCTCCGAACCCACAGGATAAGACTGCACGGTTAAAAAAAAAGTTCACTCTAGTGATTCAAAACATCTTGAAGAAATCCAGACTAACTCCTGCCCTCAATGACTTCTCCTCACAGTCTCTCAGGCTTCTTACCCAATACTTTAGTTTGAACTAGAAGCTTTTGAGGTACATGTCTATTTTTTTCATAGATTGCCACCCTCTGCTCTAATCTCTGAATTTTCAGAAGTCCACATACCCAGGGCCAAGGAGAACAAAAGAGGTTTCACTGTCACTGTTAAGCCTGGTCACCTGGTAGATGCAGGTTGAGATGACAAGAATTCTGAGGCAGAGTTCAGGACCAACAGGAAAATGCACCACATGGAATTAACCACTTGAGAAGGAAGCAAGGGAGCAGGGGAGTGGTCCTGGGGTTGATATTCTCAACTGGACGCACTTTTACTAAGCAACCTGGAGACCGCTCCCTGAGGCTGCACAGAGCTTGACCTCGGGAGACTATCTGCACCTGCAGAATGGGCAGAGGGAAACACTGCTGCTCCTGCAAGGGAGTTTAAACACAAACCACCGATCAAAGGGTTTAGAACTGGAGAGAATCGTGAGATGAACTCATCCAAGCCTTCTCCTGCACAGACGAAAACATCAGACATAAGAAGTGACGCACATAAAGGGTCTACAAACAGCAAGAGAAATAAAATCCTATGGCCCCTGTTCTTTTGCTCTCAAAAGCATAATGCTTCCTTCCTGTGCCTTCGTTTTCAGCTGATTTTCCCTTCCTTCCCATGTGTATAATTTTCTTATTTTACCAAAGTTTAATGTACAGTTAAAACTTCTCAAATTTTGGATTATATGGGAAGACATAGACTCAATAATCTATATTACTGCAAATTTAAGAAAACAATCTTAGAGTGTGATATATGGTAATTCTGGGCTAAGTAGAAAACAACATGAGGAGTATGCCATTTTCCTCATTAAATTTGTGTTTTAAATAAATTTGAGAGATGTTGTCAACGTGTACTTCAGGTACACAGAAGAACTTTGGGCTTTTGCATCTCATTTACAAGGCCTTTGCATAAATCATCAAAAATAAAACACAAGGAAGAAAACTTCCCCTCAAAACCTGAAAGTTTCTCCTATCATATTCAGCTTACAAATCAATTTGGATAGCAGGCCTTTCATTTCCAATGGCAGTCTCTGTGACACAGCCTGTGGACCTCCCACTCACAGAGACTAGCCGTGGCCCTCCAAGAGCTCGAGGAGACAGACTACTCTACCTCAGCCAGCGATCCCCAGAGGCTGTACAGAGTCCTACCTCCTCTCTCAACATCCAGAAACAGGTTTTCTGAACACATTTACTCTCCCTGCCTTAGCAGAGAACAATATATTACCACATGGGATAGCAACCATCCATGACCATGTGCTTACAAGTTAAAATTAAATCAGCCTGAATAGACACTCTACAAGAGAGACACACCTTGGGTCACCACTACGAGACATAGCAAGTGAGAGAAGTTCTAACTTAACATGAATGGACTTACACGTAAACATCACATGTGAAGTGAAGGGCTGACTTAATGTGAACACATTTACATGTAAATGTCTTTTATTCACATAGAACCTTCTCACACAGAACCACTCCCCGTGCACATGAAGAGCATCCTTCAAACTTCTCCTCCTTAGGCAAATAATGCTGATCCTATAAAGCTCATAGGCTCCATCATTTCTCAACTTATTGTTATGTCTACAGTTCCTCTGGACTCCTGCCAGATTTCCTACATCCTTGCTAGACTTGGTAGCCCATATGGCATTTCAGGGCTGGGTGTTAATTGAAGAACAGCTTAACTGTTTGGACATGTTATGCATCTAATACCCAATTGTCAATCTTGTAATGTTTGCTGAGTGAGTCTATCTTTGGGGAAATGAATGCCAAATGAAAATTTACCCTAACCTATTTCTCTTCTTATTCTCTTTGGGCTTTTTGTGATGATTTGTTAATCTGCTTCACTGTATTCTATGAGCTCAAGTCAGCCACATATCCAAAATTCACAACCAGGACAGGAGAAAATGTTGAGTGACAGAGGTATTTGTCCTCTTTGAGATATTATCCTTGTTGCCTACAACAATAACTCACAAACACAGCTGTGAATTTCACCAAAATAACAAAGAACACACAGTGATGACCACCATTCTTATTTCCAAACTCCACTTCTTTTTTTAAATGCCTTTTCTAAATACCTATTCTATTTTCTACACGAGACCATACTAATCCACCTAAGCTATCTGAGAGTTGTGAAAACACTCAAAGTGAATTTCATCTTACTTCTGATGGAGAATCAAACCAGGTTCATAACAGATGCTTAATAATTCACATGCTGGTGAAAACAACAAAGAACTTGCATTACAAAATTGTTCTCAATTCTTCATTCTTCCTGGGCCTAGGCACCCTACCATGTGATTTTATAGTCACTATCACCAGAGTATCTTATTCCCAACCCAGTGGTGATGGCCTTGCTACAAGACTTCCTTAGGCTCATGGCATAAGGAATGACATAATAATGGGCCAGCTCTGAGTCAAGGTCTAACGGTACACCCTGCTGAGAGCATCTAACACTCCAAGTAGACAAACTTGCCTGGAAAGTCCATTTGCTCCAGTCAAAAGAGAAAAATGGAGGAAAGCACACAGACCAGCCTAGCCAAGCCAGCATGGGCTGAAGTCTCCCCAGCCAACTCACAGAGCCACACTTGTGATTATACCAGCTTATCATCCAGTGCCACTACATGTGGCTATCTCATCAAGCAACACTGTGATGGCAACAACTGACGCACAGTAAATAAGACTGCAGTATTTGACCACCTCAAGGAAAACCAGGGTCCATTCAGACAGGAAAACGTGAAAAGCTAGTTACCATGTACTCTTCATGTAACTCATCCTCCAAAAACCAATGCTCACATACTTGCTGGAGACCACATCTTGAGGCAATACAACATTGTAAACACTTAGAAATAATCCTAACTAATTTTTCCCAGTAAGTAGGAAATACCTTGTCTAGAATGGCAGAACTACTAAATTTTGCTCAGTGCTCAGAGAATACATGCTCAGGGTCTAAATAAAGAACACGTCCACAGTGGCCATCAGAGAACCTGTTAGTAGGTATCCATTTTCCATGAACACTCTACCCTATGCTGGTTCCTAAGATGAACACAAGCTATTTGCAGAGCAGGAAGGCAACACCTATAGGTGCTGATGATACAGAGGCAACCCTCTGTTGTCTCGTTGTGTCAGCCATGTGAAGCCTCACCCGCCACTCATGACCCTCTCCCCCCCTTGACTCCTGTCCTATGGATATCACAGATAAGGGGCACAGCATCCCTACAAGAGACCCAAGGCATCAGGAAATGCTATTCCTAAAGCAGCTAGGTGTGCCACCAAGGTGGCCTCTGCTGCGTGGTGGTAAGAGCCACACCATTAAAGGCAAGTTTCCGTTTTATGTGCTCCAGCCTTCTGCGGCAGGATCTCACCATTCCCCGGGAAGCTTGATTTACCACCCCATCGCCCTGCTTTTATAGGGCTTGACTCTGCAAACGGAGCTGATGGAGACCTCAACTTCGAGTCACTGAGTCCCAGGTATAATTGCAGATTTACAGCACCTCCTGAAGTCATTCTGTCACACTGGCATCTTCTCAACGTGTCCCCAGAAGGGATGCCCAAAAAGGCTTCAGCTGAGCTGCACCAGCCTGACCCCAGACCCAAACCCCAAATACAATTTATCTCACTGAGCCCAATTCCCCTCACCCCAGATCTCGCCATTCAGGAAGCTCTGGAAGGATGTGATGGCCAACGATGGGAACTCGGCAGCCACATGGGCAAATTCACTTGTGGGGCAGCTGATGAGAGATCATGGAAGAGAGGCAAGGAATAAGGAAAGAGTGACTCTCAGTCATACTGCTGGGATTTTTTTCACAGCTAATCACACCCAAGACTGATTCACTGCTCACTTCGCTCTGCTCTCTCATTTTTCATATCGTCCTTTTCACTGCCCCATCAGCCTGTTCCACCAAGGTCAAATGAAGGGAATGATAGCATGTGCACCACACTGAGATTTATTATAAACGGAGTCACTCACCTTTTATGTGGAGCAAATGGGCTACTGAAATTACCGTTTATGAAGACAGACCAGTGTGAGAGTCATGTGAGGGGGCAGCAGGAGAGGAGGGGCTCAGTTCAAATTGTATCATGGACCCTCAGGGCCTCTGTTCCCATGCAGAGAATAGAGGCTAAGGCAGCCACCTGCTAGCTTGAACCCAAGTGCATACAAGACTTGCAGTCAATGTCAGAGGTGTAGCTCCACCTTTGTCCTACCTAGTGTAGAGTCGAGGAGGGTCTTGCAGGTACCACATGAGCACATCTTAATTCCAGTGCACTGGACAGAGGGTATTGTTCCAAGAATTTTATATTCTTGAAAATGCTTTAGGTTGCAAGTAACGGAATACTCAACAAAAAGAGGCTTACAGAATAAGCTGTGAAATACGTCAGTCACAATGTGTCTAAGCTGTAGTACCTTCATCTAGGGGAGGAATGGAGTTAGATCAATTAGTTAGCAGTAAAACTTTCTTTAAAAAAAACAAAACTATTGTGAAACCCAGGAAGTGGTGCTGCTCTGATTGTAGCAGGTGGGGCTGTTATCCCGGATGCGCTCATCTTTCAGGATGTCTCCTCTAGCACTGATATGTTTTAGTATTGATAATTCTAAAGTAGATGACCATGATACCAGCAGTATTAATAATACTGACGGACCACAATAACTTAGTGAGCAATTTACACTCTCCAGGGCTCTCAGAAGAGGCCGCTGGCATGAGGCAGACATGGGTTCTCTAACGTGATCCTTCAAGTGTTCATACATAAGGAAAAGGTGCACAGAGGGATGGAAAGAAGGAAGGAGAAACACCCATTTAAAAAATAATAATCAGTTTCTCTCCAATTGCCACTTAGATCAAAGTTCATCACAGCACTATTCATATGGGAAACGATTTAAGTAATCTCAATGTCCAACAACATGAGACTGGCAAACAAAGTTTGGCCAAATATCTTGGTCCTCCAGGAAACACTGTATCTCAAAGTAATCATTATTGACATGAAAGAATGCTCAAAACACATATGAGTACGTGCAAAGGCATCCTAAGGATGATTCTAGAAGGATTCCAGTTTTCTGAAATGCTGTAAACATATATGTTTTAAACGGCAGAGAAGGTAGACAACAAAATTCTAGCACTGATAACTTCTAAGGAGTGGAATTACAAGTATTTTCGTCCTTCGGAATTTTCCAATATTTTTTAACTTTCTACAGTGACCATATTCATGTCTACAATAAAGGGAAAAATAAACTGAGAGGCATAAAACAAAACCAAAGGAAACTTTCCTTTGTTTATTACCATCCAACACAAAGGCAGAAAAGATGGAGACTGAGAGGGATGTCCCAGCATCACCCATAGGGACTCCCCCCAGAAGGGGGAGGCTATGGTCTCAGAACACTCAGCAGAATCCTCCTAAGGACTTTCACAAAACCAAATATAAACAACCCGGCACATGCTTCAGCCCCTCCTACAAGCTCAAAGTATCTGAGGAGGCGGGGCTCAGGCACCAGTAAGCACTCTCCCGGAATGCACAGTTGCAGTGATTCTTATGGGATGCACTAGTAAGTCCAGTATGATGACCAAAGGTAAGTAGATACCCAAGGCAAGTAGACCTACCTCTACAAAACAGGATTCCATGCAATAGAAGGGTCACTATCCTTTTCTTGAAAGTTTCTCCCAGATCTCTGCAGTATGCCAGGAGTCCAGGTTACAAAAAAAAAAAAAAAAAGACTAGAAAGCTATGTGACCTAATATAAGAGGCTGGGTCTCTGGGCCACATGTGCATCATCTTTAATAAACTTAATTCCATTACTCATTAAATTATTCATCAAACCTGTGAAAAGCCAATCCATACCAAGACTGATACACAATACAGCACCCGAGTGGTCAGAGACCTCTGATTATGCCTGAATGATGCTGGATACGCACAGGAGGGTGGCATGACCTCTCAACTAGACAAGGACCTGCTGTGAGCATGAGGACAAATCCACTTCTGGACTTGTACTGGGTGAAAGATCATCTCGGCATGCCTGAAATAGGTCGCACGGAGCTCCACGCAGTAGATAACTTCTTCACTTCTTTGTGTGATTCACATTCTTATCTAGCAAGTCCATAGCCCTTTTCCCAAGACCTCAGCTTCAGCCATAGAGGAGATGTTAATGTGTTTGGGGGGCCTTCAACAGCCCAAATCTCTTAAAACGTTCTTCCATGAAATCTCAGGAGAGAAGTAAATGCACCCTGGAGGTATGTCACCAGAAAGTATCAGCTTCAAAACCAGCTGTGCTGCGGATCAAGCATGTGGCATAGCAATTAAGACACCACTGGGGACACCTGTACCCCATAATAGCATCTCCATTCAAGCTCTCAGCTCCATTTCTGATCCCAGCTCCCTGCTAATGTGCACCCTGGGAGGCAGCGAGGGACGGCTCAAGTCGTTGGGTCCCTGCCACCCACATGGGAAACCTGGACTGAGTTTCTAGCACCTAAGTTTGGCATAGCCCAGTCCTGGCTATTCACGGGCATTTGAGGAGTGACCCAGTGGGTGGGAGATTTCTGACTCTGTGTGTGTATGTGTGTGTGCTTCTCTTTCAAGTAAAATAAACTAATAATTTAAAAGTAAATTATGCAATGTTGTGAGAACATATAAATTAGCACTTGTTAAGAAAAAAAATTGCATTATAGAGCCAAAAAAATCAGAGACTATTTTTTCAAGCTACTTCTTTTGGGAGGGGGAGAAGAGAAGAGAAAGGAGAAGGATGGAGGGAGAGAAAGAACAAACTTTATATTTTGGTGGGAAGTGGTGGATAAAGGAAATACTACAACTCATGAGCATCAACCCTAAGATACAAAACGTTCTTCAATGTATGCAAAAAAAGAAATAGATTCCACCAGTACCCTAAAGTCCTAAGTTTCGTAAAAATACTGAAAATATGGGGCAAGCGTTGTGGCACAGTGGGTAAAGCCAACTCCTGCGATGCCAACATCCCATATGGGTGCTAGTTCAAGGCATGGCTGTAGGCCAGCGCCGTGGCAAACTTGGCTAATCCTCTGCCCATTGCGCCGGCACTACAGGTTCTAGTTCCGGTTGCTCCTCTTCCAGTCTAGCTCTCTGCTATGGCCCAGGAAGGCAGCGGAGGATGGACCAAGTGCTTGAGTCCCTGCACCCGCATGGGGGACTAGGAGGAAGTACCTGGCTCCTGGCTTCAGATCGGCACAGCACTGGCCATGGTGGCCATTAGGGGAGTGAACCAAAGGAAGGAAGACTTTTCTCTGTCTCTCTGTCTATAACTCTCTCTCTGTCTCGCTCTCTCTCGCTCATTCTCTCTCTAACTCTGCCTGGCAAATAAATGAATGAATGAATGAATGAATGAATGAAAAAGAAAAAGACACGGCTGCTTCACTTCCAATCCAGCTCCCTGCTAATGTGCCTGGGCAGGCAACGGAGGATGGCCAAAGTGGTTGGGCCCCTGCCAACCATGTGAGAGATCCAGAGGAAGCTCCTGACTCATGGCTTTGGCCTGGCCTAGTCCTAGCTGTTGCAGCCATTTGAGGAGTGAACCAGAGGATGGAATCTTCTCTCTCTCCTTCTCTCCATCTCTCCCTCCAGCTTTCTCCCTATATTCCTCACTATCACTCCCTCTCCCTCTCTTTCACTTCCTCTCCCCTTCTCTCTCTCTCTGTGGCTCTGACATTAAAATAAATAAATATTTTTAAAAATACTGAAAATACAAATGGTCTTCAAAAAGCTCACGGAATATGCATAGTGTGGGAAAACGTGCATGCACTTCAAACTCTGCACCAAAATAAATTTCTTCCCTATTTTTCCATGAACTTTTTGAAGTTCCCTCGTATAGTGGTTCATTTTGAAACAAGGCTGGATGGCATTATATTGGGGACAAGTTTCTTCTTTGCTCTCCATACAAATGCTGTGTTTTGTTTAATCAGATTTTCTCTTTTGGAATTTTAATAACACTATCTCATGTTTAAGGCCTTTAAACCAACTGGTTTCACAAAGTTGCTTTCCTTATTCAAACAAGAAAACAAAATCTGAAAAATAAAGCACATATTTGAGTACAGTATTAAACAGAAATAATTTCCTTTCTGTTGCTTTGCACAATCACCAACTAAATCATTTTAAAAATAAATAAATAAGACAGCTTTCTGACCATAGACTTATTTTCTGAAATAAGCTCTATAAATAAGAAACCTGTTATGAAATATGCAATACTTGCCACTTCTCTTAAGAAAAAACAATTCACCTTTTCTTTCTCTCCCAATTAATTTTCTCTTTGCTAATGCAACATATTTGGGGTTTGGGCTAGAATATCTTTTGTGCTTTGAAATAAAGGATGACCAGCTCTAAATCAGTAGCCATACAGTAACACGCTTGGCCCGAGAAAAGGTACAAAGCCACTAACTTTTTCCTGCACGGTCATCTCCATTCCTGCAGGCATCACCCCACTATCCCACGCCTTCCTTATGCGACAAAAAAATCTCTTTCCCAAACCATCCTTTTCCAAAGGAGCAGGTAAATATTATTATTTACCACACAAAAGCAACAATAACTGATTAAAGTAAATTTAGTGGAAACATTCAAATAATGGCAGGGGAAGAAAATTTATTCGGCAGCAACACTGTGTGAACTTATTGGAAATAATCAGCTGCTCAGTTTGAATTAAATGAGTGCGGGTGAACGTAGCCTGCAGAGTGGGGCAGTAGGAGGTTCAAAGAGAAAGCCTGGCCCAGGCCAGCAGAGATCTGTGGCTGTCCCTGGGCCCCGGCACAGGGAAATCTGCAAAGATGCAAAGGATCCTTGGGTGTTGGGCTAGCAGAGAGTAAATTGCTGTGGGAGCTAAGGGCGGGCATACTTCAGCAGGCAATTCCTCTCTGTCTTTCATTCTGTTTGTCTGTGTTAAATTCCCCCTCTGCCCTCATCCATTCTCACATCCAGTTCCCCGCTTTGTCCATCCATCAATCCCCTCAGTTTGTCAGTGCTGACTTCATCGCGGGGCTCACAATCACATTGCAGCCATCCCAGGCGGCGTTGGAGCCCCCGCCTCCCGCCGCCCCGCCCGCACCGCGTTCTGCTGACAGAGGGCCCGGCCGGGCCGCTTGTCCTTCTCTATTGCACAGGCCAGCAAAAACACTAATACTCAACCTGATTCCTATCGTCCTGCTTTTCACCTTTCCTACCGAGGGGAATGCAAGAGAGACAGCCACCGAGGAGAGGGAGAAACCGAGGGGAGGGGGCGCTGCAGATGAGGGGAGGGATAATGGAGAGAGATGTTTGCTGAATTTTCTAAAACAATTTGCACACCAGTCAGGTGGAGGCTCAATCCAGCTTTCTGGACCACACATCAATAGGAATCACAGGAAGAAAATGTAGCACTAATGAAGGCCTGATAAGCTGTAGTAAGTGCAGCTGGTGGGGGGGGGGGGGGAGTGGGAGTGGAAGCAGTCCACTAGCCAGGCCTGCACAAGCTCCACTCTAGACAGCGCCTTCCTCGCCAGCTGAGAATGGAAATGTTTCAAAGCTGTATTTAAAAAAAAGAAAGTTTCATGTGCAAAAATCAAACAGATAAGGTTGGAGAAAAATATTAGATGATCGCTTTTATTTGAAAGATCATTTGCAAAACATTTCACAGGGTGGGAGGGAAAAGCTTACAAAAGAGGAAAAAAAAATAGTTACCTAGCAACAAAACTATCTGAAAACATTCTAGAGCTTACTGCCTGAGCGGGTGCTCTTCATTCAAAGGTGCGTAATTCCGAGCACTCGCCGAACTCGGAAAATATCTTGCTCTTGAATTCTAAATTCCTTTTTCCCCTCTAAACAGAGCAAACTTTACAATAAGCTTCATTGGGAGGATAAAAATTGTTGTGTGCTATGTACATTTACATTTAACCCTCACCATGGTAAAATAAAAAAAAAAAAATCTTGTCAGGAATAAAATTAGTAAAACTCTTCGTACAACAGTGCCTAAAATGACTCTAAAGGGTTTTGGTAGGGGTGGGTTTTTCTATAGATGGTACCCAAAGAAAAATAATTAAGTATAACAGCAGTGAGCTGGCACTGGCGAGGCACGTGGCTAAGTATTTTCAGGTATGTGACTTGAGCCTCACAACAATTCGGAACGGAGAGGAGACAAGACCCAACGATTCAGAAATTTATCCCAAATCATTTCACTACAAAACAAGGACGTCGGTATGTGGAAGCAGCTGTTGGCATTCAAGTTCTCCAATAGGTCGGCACATTCCTAATTAACAACAATAAAAGCAAAAGAAAAGAAAAAAAGTCTTTTTGGGATAAAGAAAAAAAAAGTGGCTGAACTCCATCAGTCTCTTGATCCACAGCAGGACCACAAAACACTCAGAGTGATGGCTTCTACATCACTGCAAATTGTTATCTGGGGAGACTCCTCACTTTTTTACTGAAACACCATTACACTGCCTCTGCAGACAAACCGAGAGGCGTTTCCGGAATTCTCTGAGAAACGGCAGTGGCATAAGAACAAATGTGCTACCTTACAGCGCAATGACTTGGAAGACTTCTGCACAGGCTTGAATGTCTAGGTTTGGGGTCTTTGTTAGGAAAGCCATCACAGGATCTTGTGGTCGCACCGTGTACGGGTGCAGTTAAAAGACAAACTGCCAATGACTGACCCAGGCAGATGACCCACGGGATGAAAAGAGAGGGACTGGACAGCGCACAGAACTCCTGCCTTCAGTGCTCACGCCATGCTGCCACCACACATCGCACCCCAAGCCTCCATCCTCAGCTCGCTCCTCACTCCTTTTGTTTCTCAAACCCACATTCCCACATGAACTGGGCTGTGACAGGAGAGACCAGGGAAGGGAGTTTAAAAAAAAAAAAAGCAGCAGCGAAAAGTCTCCTCCGCTGCACTCCTATCCACATCAGACATCTCTAATTAGACAGCAGCAAAATTTTATTAATAGGATGGACATTATAGAATGAGCTTGTTATAAATGGGCCCTGTCAGGGCCTTATTCAGCTACCAAATGAGTATTCTCAGTTCAGTGCTCTCATCTGAGGCATCACGCCTAGTGCTGGGTAACAAATGATTGCTATTAACCGTATTGTTAGTAATGATGGCTGAAAACAAACAAAAACCCATAAATAACAGTCTACAGAAAAATTAACCCATAAACTTGATAGATACCCAGCTGAGAAATAATAAATGACACTTTGGGGCCTGCTGGGAGATGCTAGTGGTTTTTGTTTTCCTCTCTGTCATTAACACATTTTCTGTGCTAAAAATTAGATTCTGATATATAATTATCAACGCTCTCAGATATTAATTCTGCCATTGCTCCCTTGGTTTCTCTCTGCCTGGGCTCCAATGTTACTCACAGATTACTCTGAGAAAACGCATCAAACACTTAACAGAACAGGTCAGAGTGACAAGAAGCTTCTGTGGACAACACCAACCTGCACCGCCTTTTTTCTTTTTTTTAACCAAGGACACAAAACAAATTTCTCGTATTAATTAACGAGGGTTCCCTTCCAGCCACAACATGTGTGATGTAAGCTAAGCGAATTCTTTCCTTCTTTAATGAAGGCTGCCAAGAGAAGTGGGGAGTGGCAAAGTTATCTTGCATTAATGGCGCTCAAACCCACACTCATTAAGGTCTTTCCAAGAGGACACAGGCCCAGAAGCACATTCCCCCTGTAGAGCGCCCTTCCCCCCACGGGGCTGAACCCAAGGGCAAGGACAAGGACATACACGTGGAATTAAACAAGTGAGCAGGAGACCCTCCCCCAAAAGGAACCGGAATTTCAAACACAGAATTCGCACTGGCATTGCCACTAAGAAGGACCTTGACCTCCCAAGCATTATGACTTCTGCACGATTAATTGACCTTGAGTGGAATATGAGCTCATTCACCATGGCTTATATTTGTCAGGAACTATTGAGAAAAGTGAAATGCACCAGACTCCTCCAAGGAATGACCCCATAAACAACAAAGACACGCATGCACACACATGCACCACACACTCACGCATACCAGTCCTCATTATCACCACCGCCAACTGCCCTATAGATATCTTCTGCTCTCTGAAAATTTAATTTCAAGAAAAATAACTGGGGAAAGCAGTTTTTGAAAATAATTGTTTATTTATTGAGAAAAGTAGAGTTAGAGAGGGACAAGAAGAGGTCAAAACCAGGAGCCCAGAGCTACATCCGAGTCTCCCAATGTGGATGGCAGAGGTCCAAAAGCATCTTCCACTGCTTCCCCAAGCACATAAGCAGGGACCTGGATTGGAAGCAGAGCAGCCCGGCACTCTGATATGGGATGTGGGTGTCACAGAGGAAGGCTCAACCCACAACGCCATAACACCAGCCCCAAGGGAAAACAGTTTTTAAATAAAAAAGACGAAGGCAGCCAATTCAGAGAGCACATAACAATTTACATTCAGCTAAAAATAACATGATGAAATCTGAGATCAGAGGGAAACATGGGGGAGGGGAGTCCATGCAAACAGGAGGATGCAAACAAGTGAGTAAAGGGAGCAGGTCCCTGACCCACTTCCCAAGCCTGCCCTCCGCCAAGGTAAGGCAGCAGGAACTTCCTGCTCTGTCACAAATCCCCTCCAGCACAAGTCATTTTGCCAAAGAGGAGCACTAAAAGCAAAAACAGGAACGTTCTTTGAAATTGGAGTCAAGCCTTTTGAAACACAGAAGCAGGCGAAAATACAGAATTCTGGGAGCCACTGCAGCAGGGAAAGCAGACAAAACTGGGCGGGTCGCCTGTGGACCCCAGATTTAGATAACCCTGTGGATTCCAAACACTGGTGACATGTTCCTCTTTGCTCTCAAGCTTCCTCCAGGCCCCGGGCTGGGCAAGCACCGGAATAACATTTCTGAGGCAGGATTTTGTACAAACGGCGCCACTGATCTCCCACCTCCCACGCCTTGTTCTCTAAGCCCTGCACTCCGCGCCATGATCACATCGCCCTGATGACAAGAGCCTTCACTGCAAATCCCACCACTGCCATGCTCTCCATTTTCTCAGGATCTGGCATTGCGATATTAAATAACTATAAAACTAGAAAGCCAAAATAACTAAATCACCTGGCAGCCAATTTCTGAGAGTTAAACCACAAACCCGGAAAATGGTGGAGTGTGTTGAAATAATGTAAAGGAAACCCATAAATTCCAACTTTATGTTCTGTAAAGAACAAATATGAAAAAGGCATCAAAATAATGAAAGATTGTTTATGTATTCTGGCATGAAATGGGAATGTGCTATGAGAGCGCGCACAGTGGCGGAGACAGATCGACGAAGCTGACAGTGTGGTATTCATCCTGCGTGGTGCGGCAGACGGCCCGCTAGTGGCAGGAGACAGCGCAATAAATCAAGGGCTCTCGAAGCTGTACCTACAGCTTATTACATCCAAGATGACAAATAAATAATAATCCCTGTCAGAGCGGCCCTTTGCTCAAGGATTGAGCCTGAACCCTTTGGCTCATCACTCTCATCTTAAGTGAAAACACTAGAACTGGGGAATTGGAGGCCACGGTTTGCTAAGCTCATGAAACACAAAACAAGCAGGGCCTGGGAACTAGGACTGAACAAGAAAGGTCAAGAAGGAAGGAAGGATAAACATTTAAATAATCCTGGCCGAGAGGCGGCGAGGCGGCAGATTGCCTGCGGGTTAACGCAGCCTCATCTTCTGGGGAGGAGGGCAGCGTGACACCCACTCCTCGTGCCCCTTTCTAATGGGGAGAAGTCCCGAGCTGGGGTATAAATGCAGCCCTCACAGCGCAGGCAGAGGCTCGCAGACACACCCAGGCCCCCACCCTCCAAAGCCCTTGCCACCAGGTCTGCCTTCCCACCTCCTCCGAGACACAGGCGAGCAGTGGAAAGCCATCCTGGACGCCGAGTCATCTCAGCCCTCCGGCTGCCAGGAAGTGAGGCGGCTATGCAGGCCAGGTCCAGGCGAGAGGAAGGCTGACTCGCAAGCCCTTCTCCACGTCTCCCTGCCTGGCATCTGCCCACCTCCTCTCTTGTGCACTTTGCAACTGCCTCTCCTATGTGGGGCTGTAGATACCGCAGCTTCTAAATTTGCCAGGGTCCACAGGTGTTGTGCCCTTGAACCTGTCCCTTAACCTTAAGCAGCCCCCTTCTCAACATTCCTGATCAGCTAGATGGACGGTGTCTCCAAGGGCCCTGCGCAGTTCTTTCAGAGCATCCCTCTGTCTGGGTCCACTCTACACTCACCGTGGTTCCCCCATCATCTCTCTGAGAGCAAGGCCATCCTCTTCTCCCTGTCTGCCACATCGCTAGATCATTCGCTGCCTTCCAGAAAGCACAAAGCGCGAGAGCAAGCTCTGAGAGGACCAAAGGGGAAACACACGCACACACACCCCATCCCAGCAACCTCCAAATATCCTGCCAACTATTTCTCATACCCCCAACAGCCCTAGGCACCAAAGTAAAACTGCATTTTGTGATGTGAGAGAACTGGACAAAGTTGAGTCTGCAAAGGGGAACAACGACCACCACCAAGGTCAAGGTCCCAAGGGCTAGCATACAAGTTTCTGACATGGCCAAGGGGGAAATGGTTGCCGCTTACCCTACTCCCAGGAGACAGAGGGTCTCTACCACTGTTTCCTCTGCCTGCACTTCTGTAGACAAACAGGGCCTGGCAGAGCAGACATGAGTTCAAATTTCACCTCCAAGCACTTGGATAATCCCAAGTAAGCCACTTACCCTCACTGAGTTTCAGCTTCCTCATCAGAAAAAAAAAAAAAAAAAAAAAAAAAAAAAAAAAAAAAACACAAATAACTCCCAAACCGAAGGACTGTCTTGCAATGAAGCTTGATACTGCAAACACATTCCAGATGCTCGCTACATCCTTGCTCCATTCTTTGCTCAGTGTATCCAGTTTCCTTTTTCCTCATGTTCTAGTATCTACTAAAGTAGACTTTCATATTAATGATATTATCCACATAACTTTAAATCCACATGAGCCTTCAAAAATATCCGAAGTTCTTTCAAGGACTTTCAAGTTTCTGGTAAAAGTCATTTTAGCCTGGAGCAATGACACAGCCTGGAATTTGGGAGAAACGCATTTGCTTTTTTTTCTAAGACTTACATATTTATTTGAAAAGCAGAATTACAGAGAAGCAGAGGCAGACAGAGAGAGAGAAAAAGAGAGGTCTTCCATCTACTGGTTCACTCCCCAAATGGCTGCAACAGCCAGAGCTGGGCCAATTTGAAGCCAGGAGTTCTTTTGGGTCGCTCATGGGAGTGTAGGTACCCAAGGACTTAGGCCATCTTCCACTGCTTTTCCAGGCCATAGCAGAGAGCTGGATGGGAAATGGAGCAGCCAGGACTCGAACTGGTGCCCATATGGGATGCTGGCACTGCAGGCAGCAGTTTTACCCACTATGTCACATCGCTGGCCCCAGTGCAACTGCTTTTGAGGGGCAGGTGTTTAGCAACCTACATCAGAGTATCTGGGTTTGAATCTTGGCTCTGGCTTCAGCTTCCTGCTAATGTAAACCCTGAGAAGTAGCAACAGTGGTTCAAGTAGCTGGGTTCCTTCCAACCATATAGGACATGCAGCCCAGCACTGACTGTTAATGGCATTTGTGGAATGAGCCAGCAGATAGGAATGTGTGTTACTTCCCTTTCTCTCTTTTCTGCCACCTCTCAAATAAACAAATAAATGTTCAAAAGTGTTTGAGCTGTAAGTAGGCAAGTAACACAATACATTGGAATCCCCTCAGCTCAATAATTCAATGCCCCCAAGAAAATAATTCAAAACATGAAAAATTCATATGCAGTGTATAAAGACATACATCACAAGAAAACATATGGCAACAAACCAAATAGTCCCCTAGTAATTGAGTTTAAAATTTTGTTTAAAATTAATTTTTAAATAGTGAAATGCTTATTGGATAGAATAGTTCACAGTTTTCCAAAAGCATGATGATTATAAAAACAATGAAGTGGCACGAGAAAAAGTGGGTGATATGTCACGTGAAAGGCAGGACACTCCAGTGGTGCAATCGGCAGTGCACAGTACTTATAAGAGGCAGAACAGAAAAGTGACATGTGGCTTGCATTTTAATTACACAGAATTGTGCTTCTGGAAAAAAAAAAAAGAATATACACAAATAGTAAGAGTTGTGATCATGTTCTAGAACTAGAGGCAATTGCTTGTATTCTTTCATTTGTTTTTCAAACTTTCTTGGATTATGTTTCACAGTATTTTTAAAATCAATTTATCTTTTAATTCCATTTTTCCACATATTTGAAATTTTTTTTTTTTTTGACAGGCAGAGTGGACAGTGAGAGAGAGACAGAGAGAAAGGTCTTCCTTTTTGCCGTTGGTTCACCCTCCAATGGCCACCGCGGTAGGCACGCTGCGGCCAGCGCACCGCGCTGATCCGATGGCAGGAGCCAGGTGCTTATCCTGGTTTCCCATGGGGTGCAGGGCCCAAGGACTTTGGGCCATCCTCCACTGCACTCCTGGGCCACAGCAGAGAGCTGGCCTGGAAGAGGGGCAACCGGGATAGAATCCGGCACCCCGACCCGGACTAGAATCCGGTGTGCCGGCGCCGCAAGGCAGAGGATTAGCCTATTGAGCCACGGCGCCAGCACTCTAGCTCTTTAACAACAAATTCATAAAATAGTCAGACTTTTTCTAGCCCCCGAAGGTCCATCTTCCATCCTCTGGGTACACTTTCTTTTTTTTTTTTTTTTTGACAGGCAGAGTGGATAGTGAGAGAGAGAGAGACAGAGAGAAAGGTCTTCCTTTTTGCTGTTGGTTCACTCTCCAATGGCCACTGCGGCCAGCGCCCCACGCTAATCCGAAGCCAGGAGCCAGGTGCTTCTCCTGGTCTCCCATGCGGGTGCAGGGCCCAAGCACTTGGGCCATCCTCCACTGCCTTCCCGGGCCATAGCAGAGAGCTGGCCTGGAAGAGGGCAACCGGGATAGAATCCGGTGCCCCAACCGGGACTAAAACCCGGTGTGCTGGCGCTGCAAGGCGGAGGATTAGCCTGTTAAGCCACGGCGCCGGCGAAGGGTGCACTTTCTGTAGGACTCATACAGGAGCAGTTCAGTTACAAAAACCCTTTACGGTGGAGTAGGAACATAGCTCTCCCTTTTTCTCTGTGAGCTCCCTTCCCCTCTCCCTGCTCATCACTCCCTTGAAAACACCCCAAGCCAGTACACCAATTCAGCGTAGAGGTGGGAAAACAGAAGCCCACACAGGTAAGGAACTCACCCATGACACCAAGTACAGGGCAGGGCTGGGGCTAGGATGAGGTGGCACCGGCCCCGGGGTCTTGTCGCTGCACCGTGCTGGTTCCTGTTACCAGCTTCCACCAGCAGAAAAGGAAAAACAACAAACATCTTTCCAACACCTTGAAGGAAAGTGTGAAAGGTGGTCCCATATGGCCAACATGAGACCAAGACTGTACCGCCACTCCTCCCTACACTGAGGCGCTCTCCCGGGCCATCAAAGGGAAGAAAGAACATTTGGGGCTAGGAAGACAGCAGTGTACTGCCCCAAAATCTTAAAGCAAATGCTGTCCAAGATTTGTTGTTGGAACACATCATACGAGATACGCTTAGGTTTAGTAGCTGGAAATAGACTAACTTAACAAAGAGGTAAGTAAGAATAATGCAACCATTTACAGAATCATATGATCACTGTTTAAAGGTCTTTTTAAAAATATAAACATGGTAATTCTGCTAATACGTGTTCTATACCTTTGCAACAATACAAGAAAGCTGTGAGACGTGGTTACTGTGGAGCTGAACAAGTCCCAGAATCCCACTAAGAAAATAATGTGAGACAATAATGCATATTTCAGGTACACACTATAACTGACTTAAATTATTATAGATGTACTTCATACTTAATTACCTTTCTAAAATATGCCAGGGCATTTTGTCATCAACTCTGCAGCATCCTGCACCTCCACTAAACACTGCTCTGAAATGCAAACCCTTTGCTAATGTTTTTATTTGAATAACTTATTACCCAATATAGCAAGCATCAACACATTTTATAGAACCAGAACTTGGCTCTGTGAAATTTCGCCTACCCTAATGCCAGTCACTGTTGGGAGCATTTAGTTATAAATTGTCTTTCAATAAAAGTAAAAGCTCCCAAAACAACAAAATGAAAAGACACAGCAGCTTAAATCAAGGGAAGTCAATTTCCACATGCCGATCCTAAATATTTCATGGCCCTATTTTATTCTGACATTTGTAGATGACTAAAGTGTTACAAAGGAAATAAAATGCTGATTAAAGAGTTCACTGTCATAAAGGTTACTGAATTGTAAATGGCCCTTTCCATCTTCCTGTTAATAGGTACCGAGCTGTAAACATCATGAAGGCTGGGACGGGAGTGTGGCTTCCCTCCTTTAGGAGCCGTAGATACATTAATCACTGAATCACCAAGCCATGCTTAATTGCAAGCTGTATATCACACAAATCCATGGGAAGTAGAAGGAAACTCATTATTGCAGCTTCATAACTACTGGGTCCTTCTCGTTTTAACCTCCTCACACCTGGGACACTTTGTTGCTCTACAACCGCAACACAGGAAGAGGTATGGCCCCGCAATGACAGCCCACACGGGCACCTCCGCCTCCACGGCCCCGGGACGGAGGGCGCACCTCCGCTCTGCAGCCATCCCGGCTTCTGCTTCACTGCCGCTTAGTGGGTTTTTGTAAGATGCTCACCCTCTCTGCCCTCCCCCCCTCACCTCCTCCCCCACCACCGTGCCCCTTTGGCCTTCCTGGGAAAAGCATGTTGAAATCCATTACTCCTTGAGAGTTTACAGAACTGTTTAAATGATAAAGAAAGAAAAAAAAAAACCTGCAGTATATTTTGCTTTGACAAAATTATTGATTTAAATCCCATACAATAGCACAATACTATTTAAAGGTCAACCCAAGAAAAATGAGCTTACACCCGAACAGAGCAGAGCTTATCTGTCATGAAAGTGTAATGATGTGTTTATTCCCTCACTAGGGTGTATGTATTTTTCAGGAAGATATAACAACCTAGTTGCAGGAGAAATCTGCTCTAAAATAGGGATTTCAGGAGATATTTACATTTCTGATGGTGGGCCTGATATCTACAGCTCCGAGACCAATTCTGGACTTAATATTCAGTTGAGTATTTATTTCTATCACCTCACAACTGTTCTTTTCACTCCCAGGTCAACAACGAGACACACACAAGAAAACCAGGACCACAGCTCATATGGGAACCTCTTAGGAAGCCCAAGGCTATGAACAGAAGGCAAGGGAGTTGCCACATTAACTGCCTCCCTGGCATTTTGGCTTTCCTTTTGCATTTCCAAAATATGGCACTAAGCATTCTCACTTGGTTATTAAGAGGAATGTTTGCCATTAACAAATCTGCCTATTTGTCTCTTTTTTTTTCCCCCAAGAGGCTTACTATATCTCTTCATGTACACAGACCTGGGCCTCCCCGGGATGTGGTGGATGGATCAAGGGGTAAGACCTTACACTCTGTATTTAGGTCACATCCTTCAGAGTCTGACCCATGACCTCTCTGGTAAACTCAGTTCCAGAAACCTCTACTGGTGCCTGGCCTCATGTGAGGTTGTGGGAGTACCAAGTAGTACAGTATCTTCTCTACTGAAAGCCATCACCAAGGGATGGGCACCTAAGCAGCTCTAACACTTGCATCCCACACTGGAGGGCAGGCCTGGGAGATAGCAGGTGATAGCTAAGTACTTGGGTCCTTGCCACCCACATGGGAGACCCAGATGGAGTTTCCAGCTTTGGCCTGGCCCAGCCCTAGCCATTGCAGGCATTTGGCAAGACAACCAGCCAATGTGAGTACTGTCTGTGTGTATATCTGTATGTGTGTGCCTGGGCCTCTCAAACAAGTAATTAAATTTAAGTCATCCAGTCATCTGGGAAATATTGACTGAGCCGCTTATCATGTGTCTGGCACGGTGCAGTGACCTCCTAGAGATGATGCTTTGCAGGGCCATTAGACACTGAGAGCATGATTTCAAGAAATTACATGGAAAAGTAGGTATTCAGGACACTACGAGAGCACCTAACAAGGGAAGCTACAGCCCAGGTCACCCAACCCCTCCAATGCTATGCCCACCCCATACCATCTGAAGCCAGCACACTAAAGGCAGGAATCTTCCATTGCACATCTCACTTCCATGAGTGTCACTGAGTGTCACTCGGTACTCTTCAGCAAATTGTGGAGATTATTTTAATACGTCTGGCTCTTCACATAAGGATGGTGAACTCAAATGATTGCAGGCTTTGGAATCTAGTACTGCTGGGCTCTCAGCCCCATGCCTCCCCAGGCCTGCTACTCAACCCATGATCCTCCATTTCTACATTTCTCATGCTACCATTCATCCATCTGTTCACCTGCCCTCTGTCCATCCAACAAATATATATTGGATGCCTACCATGCTTCAGGAGTTCTCATTTATCTCATTTCTTCATCTTTACAGCCATCTCCTACAGCCAGTTCTCCAAACTTGTTTGCTCAGACAGCCCAACATATGCTAACTTATTTATAAATTATATATGCTTACTAGTATGCAATATGTTCATAAGACATTTACAACATAAACTTTTCAAGTTTGAGAAATAAAGACTTTATATGTATTTCTGTTTATTAATGATGTCCAAATCCTTTGTGTTCACCAAATAATACAGATATTAAAAGGGGAAAACTCAAAATGTTCATGGAATATGTGTATTATAAAAAACTATGCATAAATTTCACAAATTTTTGCAACAAAATAAATATCTATTAATTCTAGTTTCCCATGAACTTTTTGAAGTCCCTTCATATATTTTATATGTTATACTGATAATTTTTTCAATATAGAGATATCATAAAGTGATGCTTCATTATTAACTACTGACAACACTTTGTAAAAAACTTAAAGGACTGGTCTCATTTACACCTTGGCTGTAAACAAACGTGTCATAGATTTAAAAGTTATTTCGATCTAAAAGAACTGCTTTAACCAATCACAACAATCTCAGTAGCATTAAAAATAAAATAGCCACAGTGTGTTCTGTCACATTCCTGGAGGCCCAAAGTTAGAAAGCATCCTAACAGCAGGATGGCAGCAGGGCCGCCCCCTGCAGAGGCTCCAGGGCGAAGAGCAGTTCACCTTGTCCACATCCAAGGCTTGTGACCATACCACCCCAACTGTAGCCTCCATGGTCACCAAGTCCTGTACCTCTCTGTCAAATCACCATCTGCCTCTCTCTCGATGGACACTTGGGACTATACTCAAGGCCCACAGGATAACCCCCTGGCCCTGAAATCCTTCACTCCATCCCATGCACAAAGTCTCTTTTTCCGTATCAGGTGACATCCACAGGTTGCAGGGTTTCAGACACATTTCCATTGGGGAACCATTATGCAGTGCCCCAGCACACAGGAAAGAAACTCACCAATGGCTGAGCTTATTATATGACACTCTTTCAGTTTCATTAATCACTCTCAGATTGTTATTTAAATTCAGTGGCTAAATTTCTACAGTCTGTCATGTCAGTTAACCAAAATGTGTGGCAACTTTTTTTTTAAATAGTATATATATATATATATATATATTTTTTTTTTTTTTTGGACAGGCAGAGTGGATAGTGAGAGACACACAGAGAGAAAGGTCTTCCTTTTTGCTGTTGGTTCACCCTCCAGTGGCCACTGCGGCCGGTGCATCATGCTGATCCGAAGCCAGGAGCCAGGTGCTTCTCCTGGTCTCCCATGCAGGTGCAGGGCCCAAGGACTTGGGCCATCCTCCACTGCCTTCCTGGGCCACAGCAGAGAGATGGCCTGGAAGAGGGGCAACCGGGATAGAATCCGGCGCCCCTGTGTGACAACTTTATATTCTTAATAAGTGAATTCAGAAAGCACTACAAATATTCCTTGGACAGATGTTTTTCAATGGTATGAAGTCCTGTTCCAGAGCCAGCATTGTGGCTCAGCAGGTTAACCCGCTACCAGGGATGTTAGCATCCCACATGGACACTGGTTCAAATCCCAACTGCTCCACTTCCAGTCCAGCTCCCTGCTAATGACTACTTGGGCCCCTGCAACCTACATGGAAGACCCGGATGAAACTCCTGGCTCTGGGATTTGGCCAGGCCCAGCCCTGGCTGTTATAGCCATCTGGGGAATAAACCAGCGGATGATTAAAACAGTTTTTCAAATAAACAAATAAATAAAAAAAGGGTTCTGTTCCAAATTTAAAGTATACATAGAAATGTATTTTTACAGATGACACACCTAGATGGTTTTCAGTGCCAAGCTAACATAATCACAGAAACCTTCCTCAACTTGTGTTTTCAAAATCTTCACTTCATAGCATGGTTTTCTTTCATAAAGCATTTCCTCAAATGCACTTTTGGCCAAACCTATTAGGATTTATACTCCTAGTGAGCAGTAGGAATGGACAAACTGAGACATCTTGAGGAGCAGGTGTTGTGGTGCTACTGGTTAAGCCGCCACCTGCAATACCAGCATCCCATAGGAGCACCAGGTGAGTCCTGGCTAATCTGCTTCTGATCCAGCTTCCTGCTAATGTACCTGCGAAGACAGCAGAAGATGGTCCAAGTATCTGGGCCCCTGACACTCAGACAGGAGACCAAGATGGAGTTCCAGGCTCCTGCTTCAGCCTGGCCCAGCTTTAGTCTCTGCAGCCATATTGGGTGTGAACCAAAAAATGGAAGATCTTTTTATCTCTCTCTGCCTCCCTCTCTAACTCTGCCTTTCAAGTAAGTAAATCTTTTTTAAAAAATCTGAACTTTTATTAAAGAAAAATGGGGAATTCACATTTATACCAACAGAAACAACTAAACTCAAGTTCTTTCTCATGACATAATTAAAGAGCCTGTAGAAACCAAAGATTTTCAAGCCCCCAACTCATAAGCAAGTATCACAAACATTCAGTTATACAAGGCTTTAGATGTGGCTTACATTTTGAATCCAAACATAGTAATAAAATGTGCAGAATGTATAGACAAAAGAAAAAGAGAGGTTTCACTATGGACCACTATTCAAAGAGAATTCCTAGCGCCCACCATCTGCAGAACAAGCTCTTGGTGAGGACACCCACACCAACAGAAGCTAATGGTGCCAGTTCAGTATGAACAGCAAATATGGATTCAGCTTATGCCCTTCCCCCCCCCCTTTAGATTATAAAAATTAGACACAGAATTCTAACACTGTCTTCTGGCATGCCTATGGTTCTAATGAGAGGAGTATATGATGATACTCCAAAAGTTTGTGGAAAATGTAATTAAAACATAAATTTAGGGTCAAGCATTTGCCACAATGGTTAAGACACCACTTGAGATTCTTGAATTCCAATAGAATGACTAGGTTTGAGTTTTTTTTCCTCTCCCAGTATCTGCTTTACTCTAATCCATACCCTAGGAGGTAGCATCTCAAGCCCCAGCCACTCACTTGAGAGATCTGCATTGAGTTCCTGGCTGTTGACTCCTGGTGACAGCTGGCCCAGCCCCTAATGTTGCATAGTTTGGGAATGAACCAGCAGATGAAATCAATCAGTCAATCAATCACTCTCTCACTCCTTCTGTCTTTCAAATAGCATTATATTTGAAACATTGTTTTTAAAAATATTAAGTTAATCTAGTACAAAAAGATGAAAATGCATACATAGCTTTTTCATATTACACATTTTCCAAGAACTTTGCTCACATGAAGGATTATCTCCTCCAAAGTTGAGAGAAGCGAAGGGAGTTACCTAAAGTAGCACAGAGCAGGTGTCAGAGGCAGGGTTGGAAACCCAATCTTGTGACTAGGCATTTGGCACAGTGGGTAAGATCCACTTGGGATACCCGTAGCTCCTCATAAATGTGTGTGTCCATAAGCATCCATAACTCACCAATAAGCAAACAACTAACACTACTGTAACGGGATGCCCTTTCCCAGGCCACAGTGGAAATCATTTGCAAAACACAACCCTTTTCTGCTAGCAAGTGTTAGAAGGTTTTCTGCCCCCATCTAAAAACCTGGAGTTTGTTCATCTTCATCTAATGTCTGAAGCAAGAACTTGAATGAGTTTACAAATTAACAATTTAAGTAAAAAGGTACACTAAAACTGTCTTCTGACTCTACTTAAACAGACAACATCAAACATCAAACCATTTTCCAGACCACTTCCTCATTCCCCTCATCCTCTCAAAGTAAGAGGAGTAAATATTATGAAAACATAAATCAGGGCTGGCACTGTGGCACAGCGGGTAAAGCCACTGCCTGCAGTGCCAGCATCCCATTTGGGTGCCCAATCAAGTCCTGGCTGCTCCACTTCCAATCCAGCTCCCTGCTAGTGCACTGGAGAAAGCAGCAGAAGATGGCCCAAGTGCTTGGGCCCCTGTCACCCACGTCGGAGACCCAGATGAAGCTCCTGGTTCCTGGCTTCTGTCTAGTCCCATCCTCACTGCTGTAGCCATTTAGGCAGTAAATCAATGCACAGAAGATACTTCTCTCTCTGTAACTCTACCTTTCAAATAAATAAATAAATAAAATCTTAAAAAAAAAATAAACGATCAATAAGCCTTTAGTTCTGTGAAGATCCTGCTGAGTTTACCCTCTTGGAGTGACTGTTAACACTCCACCCCTGCCTCCTTGCCACCCCATATGCCCTGTATCATACTTGAAAATCCAATAGAAGCACCCAGATGCTGGTATATGAAACAAAAACCAGAGTATCTCCAGGAAAATGGTGTCATGGTGGCCATGGCATCCAAAAGGGGGAAGGGAAGAAATTCAACGGCTCCAGAGAACCTGGCAGCGGACTGAGGGCAAGGAGCAGACCGCGGGGGGGGTGAGCCTGGGCATGACCAACACACCCAAGTTCCACGGAACATGCATGAAAATGCGGGCTCTAGGGACCACAAGACAGAGAAGCAGAAAGAGGAGATGACATGGGATCCAAGTCAGGAAATCCGAGTCTGCATTTCCATTTTGCTCCTTTCCAACCTCGAAAAATCATTTCCTCTCTCTGGATCTTCTCATCTGTAAAAGTGAGCTGAACCTGGTTCTTCATTTTAGAGCTTTTGAGCTTAGTTATACTAGGGCCTCTTCAGTCATCACCAACCTTTGTTCTCTTAAAGCTACTGAGAGGGCTTTTCGAAACTCTTTCGAGAATAACCAATCAATAGACACGACAGCGCTTCCCTTGTAGTTCTAGTTCTACCCTCTGAGGCAGAGGGGTAGAGGGGAGCCTCCTGCAGAGCTGGGACACATTGAACTGCCAACCCAAGACCCTTCGGAGCCTCTTTCCCTCTGGCTTCCAAGCCAGCGACTCCCAAAATGCTGACTGCTCTGCCATCCTGAGTCCCTGTATGCCGAAAACGACCAGGGTCTCTCCCTCAGCTCAACGTACATCACGCCTGTGAGTGAGAAACATGTCTATGTCGCTTCTCACCTTTGCGATGTAGGCTTGTTTGTTACCTTAGCACAACTCGGCCAAACCTAATCAACACAACCAACAACAGGCGATCTAAAATCAAACAGGTGGCCTGAAAGCAAAAGTGCTGTCTTTGTTAGTCTGATTATTCATATCACTACTACCCCACCACCACCCTAACAATCTACTATTATCAGAACAGTTTGCATTTCTCAAGATAGTGGAGGTCCCATAGGCCTGAAGCTAATGACCGCTTTGTCAAGGTCTATGCTCCTTATGCCACCAAATTCTCCAGGGCTCTGCTGCTGAAAGCAATGACCACCTCCAATAAGAAGGGAAAAGGTGTCCAAGGAATGGCTGAGAATTGACCATCACATAGGGTTCACAGAATAAATCCCTGATCAGCAACCTCAAAGGGGAAAAAAAATCAGGTCAGAGAGGAACACGACAGAATGTTTTAAACAAGAACTGCTCGCTGCGGGTAATGCACTATTCCAGGCAGGGACAGAGAGCTGTGGCCCCAGCAGGCCAGGCAAGAGGCAGCCTGCACCTGAATGTGAAAGAGCTAGAGACTTTTCAGGTCTGGAGCGAGGCACAGCCGTGGAGGAGGAGTTCAGGAGGCCTCCCCGGGAAGGAAACGGGGGAAGGAGGAAGCAACACAAAGAGGCTTACAGGAGAAAATGGAAAATTCTGGGGCAGCAGAAATATAGATACATACCAATGCCTATGAGAGTGAAAAAGTCCATAAGCTGGTTGGTTTTTCCATTCTGTAATTCAGAAATGGCATAAGTAAAAGAAAGGAATTGAAGAAAAGCGAGTGTGGCTTAATCAACTGCCGGACAATCGGTTACCCAAGGCTTTGGTGGAAATGTTTAGAACTTTGGCATATTTTAAGAAAATAACTATGGCATCTTTTAAACCTGGAATCAATCAGCTTTAGGCGGCTTCCTGCTTTAGATAAGGCAGACGCTGCCTTGTTGGGGCAGCGGGGAACTGCTGCCTGTGAGAGAAATGGCCAGTGTGACCTTGACCTTACCCATTCACCAGCCACTTCTCAGGGGCCAGACCCACAAGGGAGCCAGGGGCAGGGCAGGCCCACAGCCAGAAGGCAGGCAGCATGGCCCTCGCTGAGGGAAAGCTGGGCCGAGGAACCAGCAGGCACACCGTGACCGTCATTGGTAATAACCTCTTATTATGTCACGGAATTTACATGCAGATCAATGTGAGCAATGCGCACTTGCCTCTCCCCGCCATAAATCACTATCGATTGGCACACCAATTCCTCAACATAATTAGGAGCTATAGACATGGCTGCAATATTATCTTAAATACTGACACTACCCTCCACACACAGCTGCTCTTACTGTCATCCACGACACTGCTTCTGCTGTCATTTGCGGTGCAGAGTGGGTGGGTCTAGGTGAATAAAATACCCCCGTGCGCACAGTCCACCTGAGAGATTCCCCGTATCCTATTAGAGATTAAAAATGGGAATTCCTCCATATCCATATTGAATTCCTGTGTGCAAATGCGAAAGTTGGCAACATGCTGCTCTTAATCTGATTTATGCACCAATTTATTTTATACATTAGGCACACTGTATGCAGGCTGACTGATGCATAAAAATTTCATGCAGAAAAGAACTCACTCCCCTACGAGTGGCTTTCTGTTATTATTACCTCTTGTGGCTGGCATCCGACGGTGGGTAGGACAAATGACGGCGTCTACCAAATGCATTTTGCCCACTACACAAACATTTTGATCTGTTTCTATTTCCCCTCAGCTCCAAATCTGGAGAGCTAAAAACGCTGCATCTTAACTTTCTGAAATCCTTTAATGCTACAAAACACCCACTTATGCATAGCACTTCTCTCCTCGTTCGCTGTTCAGCTGCAGAATGTCAACACCCAACCACGCACGCAGAGCTGCGCAAACACAGACAGATACACACAGACCCTCTACACGCCTGGGTGTTCTGGGTTCATTTTTGTTGTGGTCGTTAAGCATTTTTTTTTTGCGATGAATTGTAACCACCATGCATTCCATATTACTTTTTTAATTACTTTCCCAGGGACAGGTCCCCTCGAATATGATTAACAGCAAAAATTCAAACAAACAAGAAAGCTTTTGGGGTAGGGTTTTTAAGTTAGGGAAAAAGCAGCTAGAAAAAGCATCCTCCTGTATTTTCCTTTTATTAGAGGTCTCCTTTCATCCAAGAAATATGGGGCCTGAAATAAATTGTACCATCCTGCTTTTTTTTATTCAAATCCTTGCCAGAGCTAGGCAGTATGCTAATGAAAACTGGTTGATAAATGACTCCCTGATATTTTCCAGACATTTTTCTCTCAGAAGTGCTCTAAACTGATGTAGCTCAAAGAGAATAAGGCGCATTAAGTCATTATATCAATTTTTGTTACCCAGATACTTCAGTCCCAGTTAAGCGCTGACAGCCAATATAAAACAAGGCAAGGGCATCATACGACTCCATCGATCAAATCTTGTCGTAGATAGATTGCCTATTACACAAATAGAACTAGCGGATTCAGTTTGTAGTTTTATGCTCTCCAATTAAAGGATAACAGGGTACTTTCCCATAAATCTGCTAATTGCAACTGAATTAATTTAACAAATTTCTCCAAGCTCACAGGAAAAGCGATTGGTTAAGCTAATGTAAACTAGCACAGGTTGTCACAGAGAGACTCTCACAACATCCTTTCGTCCTACCTTGATTGGGCGAGGTGTCACAAGTATTTAGCTACACGGTGGCTCTCTGGCAACAGACAGCTGACAAGCATAAAACATTGCACAAATAGGAGATAATTTATTTGTGGTACTTTTTTCCCTCCCTCACTCCCTATTCACCCCACTCAAAGGATGAAATAAGTCTCTTTGCATCTAATTAATCTTTCTCTCTCCAAGTAAAGCTGCTTTTTTTTTCCTGTATCAGAATTGCAAGCAGCCAAAGCACTGTCTTCCACAAAGGGGTCCCTCCATGCCACTCAGCCAACAGGAGTGACGGGCGCAACCCAGGATGCCACACGTGGCATTTCAAAGGAGGAGGTGGCTCCATGCTCCCGAACAGGGCAGTGCAAAGACAACACAGGGTGCGCACTCTCCCAAGTTCAGACAGACAGGAAGCTGAAGCTCAGGGCTGGAGTCAAGGCAACAATCCCTAGCTGTAAAATGAATGTGTCATAGGGGAACTCCTCAACTGTGACGCCAGCCAGGACAGATGGGAAGTCACGCGGCCTCTCAAAGTTCTCCTCTGCCATCCTGCCCTCCCCACCAGGGAGGCAGGTAGGAGGGAAACACCCACAACAGTCTCCACAGCCAAATGTCAGGGACTCACAGGCTGAGTGGCAGGTGAGGGATGTTATTCAAAGAGGAAGCCTATCTTCCAACTGGGTGGGAGAGACTTTTCATAACTCATCCTAGTGCACCCGTATTTTTTGACTGAATATTTTGAAAGGGAACCAGAGTGCCACATCCAGATTCTGCAGGCACCACCTCTTGCTGCCAGAAGATGGATTTTGGTTACAAAAGGGACAAGGGAGGGGCCGGCCGTGGTTCATTTGGTTAATCCTCCACCTGCGGTGCCAGTATAGCCATGTGGGCACCGGGTTCTAGTCCCAGTTGCTCCTCTTCCAGGCCAGCTCTCTGCTGTGGCCTGGAAGGAAAGTGGGGAATGGCCCAGGTGCTTGGGTCCCTGCACCCACATGGGAGACCAGGAGGAAGCACCTGGCTCCTGGCTTCAGATCGGCGCAGCGCCCCGGCTGCAGCGCACCGACTTGCAGTGGCCATTTGGGAGGTGAACCAACAGAAGGAAGACCTTTCTCTCTCTCTCTCTCTCTCTCTCTCTCTCTCTCACTGTCTAACTCTGTCAAATAAAAATTAAAAAAAAAAAAAAAAAAGAAGGGACAAGAGAGCCCAAGGAGCTGGGCAAAGATCAAGGCAGAAGCCAAGGAGGAGGGGTCCCCATAGCCCATGTTCAAGCTGGGCGTGTCCAACAGCTCTGTCTCCTTCTGTGATCGCAGCTTCAAGTGGCCTTACTGAGTCGATCTGTGATACAAAACCCACAGTGGACCCAGTCCCACAGCACACCGTATAGCCACACATGCTTCTGCTGAAAGAACAAAGCCCTGCCTCATCACCCACGGGCAGTACACCTCGTGAGGACAAGAACCAGAGCGGGAACAGTCACGCTGTCTCTGGATGTGCAATAAACAACTTTCACACTGGCTGGCTCACCTGGCCAGGAGGTAACAGGGTCCTGCAAAGAGGCTAAGGATATGAGAGGCGTTGACGTGGGAAGACAGCCAAGTATATCAAAAAGTGCCTGGAAAACAGAACTGAAAGAGGAATTCATTTTCAGTGCAAAAGGAAAAGTCAAAAAGATGCATTTTTTGGTAATACACATTTTCTATGAGCTTTTTGAAGATAACATAGATGCTGTTGGTGGCTACACTGTATGAGTATGCCACTCACTCAATAGCCCAAAAGAAAAACAGAATGTACAACACACACGTACACAAACACACACACACACCAGTGCAAGAGGAAAGAACAATGTCCTTCTGAGTTAAAGATATGTATACGCAAATCCTGGATCCAAGTCAGGATACTTGGGTCACAACCTCAGCTCCACCACGAATACGTGTGACACTGGGACCTCACCTAAGGATCTCTCCCTCCATCCATAAAAGGAAGATATGAAAGCAGATCTCAGAATCAGACCTAACAAAGGCGGAGGGATCCAGCCAGTGTTTTCAAACTGTACGAGTACATGCAATTTCCAAGGTTATGTTCTGCACTTTCTGAACAAAACGCAGGACAGGGCATATTATGGTCCCCTGTAGACAGTAAGTATTGTTTGAAGACACTCTGGATTTAGTTAGGTGAACAGTTATACACATACAGCCTGTAATGGAAAATACATTCCTTAATGTCAATCACAGTCAAACACTCATTTAAAAATTGAAAGCCACCACTTTTCTAAGCTAGGTATGGAATGCAGACATTCTACGGCTTTATCATGCCAGGTTCCCAGAGAGAGCTGACAGCAAGGGCTGGGAGAAGGGGCCATCTGAGGTTGGCAAAGGCTGGTGCAGAAGCCTTCTTTCCCAACAGCAGCTCATTGATCATCTGATGGAAACCCCTGCCCTGGGGAGAGATGGCTGTCTGTGCAGATAATGGGCTGACTTGTTTCAGAAATCGCCCCCATTCCACTGGCTGGCGTGAGCAGTGTACCCAGTCCGTGTGGGAGTTTAGGGAGGGTTCCTCTAGAAAGCATCCCATTGAAGCTGACACCTAAAGGATAAGCAGGAATATGCCAGGCAACACAAGTCAAAGGAGGACTCAGGGCAGATCACAGCCCTCGGTCCCCAGAGAACGATGCCATCACACCCATGCTGACACCCATTGGTCTCCCCGCCGCCCCACACTGCCCTCTCACATCTCTGCTCTGCCATTCCTTCAGCTCAGCACGTGTCTGCAGTTTTCCAGCTCACTCGGGTTCAAACCCCAGCTGGACCACTGCACAGCTGCGTAACTTTCCTTGAACAAATGTCTTCGCATCTCCATTCCTCAAAGTCCTCATCAGCACAAGAGCAATGGCGACGGGTCTTGCTCCATCTGTTTGTTGTAAAGATTGAATGGCACACACAGAAGCCACCAGGAGTGGCACCTGACACACAGCACACAGGCGATGAGGTTAACCACTCTTAGGGTGCTGTATTTGTTTCTGTTGTGATACCTGTGTACTATTTCTTTTCCATATTCTACACTCTCATATGAGAGCCAGATCTAGGTAACCTCCCACAGCTAGGCTATCTTTACATTCTCTATCCAATACACTCACTCCAAATACATTGCACGTACTCCCATCATGGCCCTTGTGGCAAGAAGCTGAAACTATCCACATATGTCTTTGTCCCCTGGACTCCAAAGCCCTTGAAATCAGAGGCCACATCATATGCATCTTGCTGCCCCAAGTCTGCAAATCTGCATGCTCCCAATGAACACATCAGCAGATAAATAGATACACACATGGATGGGTGGAAGGCCAGAGACACAGATGAATTAGGAACGAATGGGCAGGAGGGTGGGACCACCTCAAAAACTAAGCATGGCGTTCTCTTCTTCCTTGACCACTTGCCAGGAGGCTTGCTGTAGCTCTGCGCCTTCAGGGCACATGGTTTTCGGACCACCTGCCCTAGGCTTCCTGGCCTAGATGCTCCTCCATGTGGCTGGTTCCTTGCGCTTGGTATGAACCCAGATTTACCTCTCTCTCTTAAAAAAAGCGCTCACTCTTCTATGCATCTTTATCAATAAATAAAGCCTAAAATGTAATAAATAAATAAATAAAATAAAAAACAAACTAAGCATGGCCTCTTTCTCTGAGAAGGTATCCCTTCGTGTATTTGGGAAAATGAGTTGATACCCTCCCTGTCATACCTCTACCTCTACCCCCAAATGGCAATACCCATGTTCACCACCATCTGAAGGGGAAACATGTGCTGCACAAGCCAAGAGAACACTCCAAAATTTCAAATCCTCCAAGAGGACAAATGTCTCTTCCCACAATACTTCTGAATGTGTTGAAGCCTTCTTTGAGCGCTGTAGCTAAAATTTCCGAAAGCATCTTCCTATTTATTGGGATTATTACATATATAGCAACAATTCCAGAAGCAGGGCATGACTGCACTAGCTTTTTGTCGGAAGAAAATCAGTATCTGTATTATCTGCACTCACAAAGACTATAAAATTAAATTTAAGTGACTCATTTAACTACCAGAAGGAGAAAGGATCCAATTTGAAAACTGAAAAGGAAAAAAAAAAAAGTAACTGCAGGTGTTTGGTAGCAGTTTATTACGTAAATAAGGAAAGGGCATATTAAGAAATACAGAAGCCTGACCACATTTGCAGGGTCATGAAGGACAACGTGGGACAAAGTGGGAAATGTTTTCTCTTCCTAGGATCAGAGGTATCATTCCTCTGGCCACTCAGCAGCAGGCAACAGCCTCAGCCAGGTAGGGAGCACAGGGTTCAAACCCTGACAGGTCTGTCCCAGCCAGGCCAGGGTGGGCCATCATCTTGCTGATAACTTACCATTGGCACTTTCTTCTCTTGCATCTCTACATGGCAGGATCAGAAGTCCTTGGGAAATGCTCCCTCTCAAATGAACCAAGTTTGAAGTGTCAGAGGAAGCTGCAAGCAACGTTGGCCCAGGCTGAGGACGAGGTGACAGCAGGCTGGAGGAGGCCACCACATCCTGGCGACGCTCAAGGGCAGCAGGCTGACTCCAAAGGCCATGGTAAGAACTTGTAATTATTCATTGCCCACTGTGAAATCTCAAGCTAAAGGGAGAGCCCCCCTAAACTGGCCACCATGATAAGATTCACTGACAAGGACTGTTAATGGAAAAAGAAGGAGGGCAGAGACCAAAGATACAACAACTTCACCCACCACGTGTAGAGAACCCTGGCAGGAGAAAGACGCCACGTCCAGCTCAATCCACAGACTCTGCTGACTGACAGGTTTCTCAAGGAGATTCCACGGCCACTCACATGAATCTACTTTACCTTTTCTGCCATTGGATGATGAGTTTTTTGAAGGCATGAAGACACTGACAATTTCTCACCTTGCTGTCCTACACTTTACCTTTACTCAACAAAATAATTCAGCCACATTAGAATAGCAAAACTTGTTATTTCTGAACAAAGGCAATACCAGAACTAACCTCCAAAGATCTTTCAAGAGACCCCTTAGAAATGCATGCATGTCAGAGCTGGCATTGTGGTACAGCAGGATAAGCTAAGGCCTGCGGCGTTCCCACATGAGCACCAGTTCGAGTCCCAGCTGCTCTACTTCTGATCCAGCTCCCTGCTAATATGCATGGGAAAGCAGTGGAGGATGGCCCACATGCTTGGGTCTTGCATCTACATGGGAGACCCAGAAGAAACTCCTGGCTCCTGGCTTCTGCCTGGCCAGGAATCAGCTGTTGAGGCCATTTGAAAGACTGAATCAGTGGATGAAAGATCTACGTGTGTGTGTGTGTGTGTCTGTAATTCTGCCTCTCAAATAAATAAATGAATTTTTTATTAAAAAATACATGCCTGTCTATACCATAAAAACCTATAAAATTCTGAAGAGCTGGGGTGGGGGTACATTTCATCATCACCATGAACTTCCTGTATGATATAAACTCAGTCATAGGCACCTCCATGAGGTGAGGGGTGGAGTCACAGCACTTTATAACTCTCTTGACTGGTGCCATGCTTAGCTATTGGTATATGTCAAATAAATGTTTCAAGAATGAAGGAAGCCAAGCCACCCAGGCTCAGAGCAGACCCCCTTCACCTGCACAATGCACCATGCTAATGAATTCATCAAAGACACAAGGCTCGCCTTGGCCAGCTTTCAGGCAGGGTAAAGGAAGGGAGGTGAACACCACCCAGGAGCCTTGCCTGACACTAAAAAACAGAGTGCAGGACATTTTATTCTCCATTAATTTGAATATCCAGTATTTCTCTACGATTACTGTAGCTTGCAATGTTCTTATAAGGTTATGAACTGGTTTTGCATCATTCCATTCTAGAATTTAATACTGTACTAAGTGTGATATATCTCAGCCATGATTAATCCTGCCCAGTTCCGCAGCAAGTTTCTATAAAAACCTACTTGAAATACAGGACTCTTAAAGCCCTTGCCAAATCTGCAAGATGTGATATTAACACGGCTCCCATCCAGGCAGCACGTCTGACTTCCGCAGAGATCTGCGCGCTTCCCTTGGTGCTCTGCAAGCAGCTATCTATCCTAGCATCGAAGCCTAGAAGATTCGGTGAGTGCTGCCTTGGCCTGGTTTACAACTGTATTATTAATACTGCTCAACAACAAAGTAGAACCACAGATAAAATCTGAATAGGCCCATTATTGTTTTTAGAGGGAGCTAAATAAGCTGCGTAATTTGTTTGGGTCTGCAAAGAGCTCAGCCCAGCAGGATGGAGCGGAAATGCTGCGCATGGCAGCCAAGTGGCCACCGGAGCTCAGCAACCTGTAAATCCCCACCTCGAACGTCGTGAATTAAAGCAGATGAAAGTTTTAAAATGTCAGGCCGGTCCCTGGGGATGGATATGCTTTATGTTTTTTATACAGTGGACATTAATTTCAAATGGAAAGGGAAAGCAGTCCTCTACCCCAGCCATGTGCTCCATTTTTTCTGAAGTTTCATGTGTCCGCTTTTAACAGACCAGTCTCCGCGGAATTGATGCTGCGCTGAGTCAAACAGTCGGGCTCAAGGTAAATGGAAGGTCTTTGTGAGGAAGAAAATAAAAATGCACCATCCGCTTCCAAGAGGCAGCCCCAGGATGGAGTGCTCCAACTGCAGGGAGACACAGAGGAGGGAAGGCCAGCCCCAGCTCTGCCGAGGGGCTTGGACTGTGGAAAACCTGGCTTCGCTCACTATTCTTTCTTCACAGGGTTATCAGGAAAATAAAATAAAACAGTAGATGGCATAGTTACAAGGTCACTTGAAAAATCTTTATGGAAAAATATAACAAAAAGGTAAGTTTACGTGGTGCAGAAACATTTTCAAATCTATGCAGTTTTTCCATAATATGCATTTTCCATAAACTCTATGGAGATCTCTGATACTAAATAATATATAGCTTCTACACATCCACACATATAAAGATGAACACACACACATATTTGTATTGTGTCACAGGCACACGTGCATACATGCACACACATACATACATTCTTCAGGCTAAAAGCTTTGCCCTCTTTTAACATCTATCATGCATTCCTGGATTATTTAATTGTTCTACTAAAGAAACAAGATTGTCATGCATCGTTCAATGATTCACTCGCTCACTCAGTACTTTTGAGAGAACAGGATGCCATCTCTGTGCTCAAGGAGTTCACAATTTACAGTAATGGTTATTTCTACAGGTTTAATCATATGTGCAATTCAGAAACCTTTTCTTGGGGCTGGTACTGTGGCACAATAGGTTAAGCCTCTGCCTG
The DNA here is from genome assembly GCF_033115175.1 of Lepus europaeus. NCBI lineage: Eukaryota > Metazoa > Chordata > Mammalia > Lagomorpha > Leporidae > Lepus > Lepus europaeus. The sequence continues at coordinate 64,803,266 of NC_084843.1, read as the reverse complement.
CAGAGCTGGAGTCCCCTGTGGGCATTGGTTTGAGTCCCGGGCTGCTCCACTTCTGATCCAGCTCCCTGCTGATGGCCTGGGAAAGCAGTGGAAAACAGCCCAAGTACTTGCGCCCTTGAATCCATGTGGAAGACCAGGAAGAAGCTCCTGGCTCTGGGTCAGCCCAGCTCTGGCCATTGTACCATTTGGAGATTGAACCAGTTGATGGGAGACCTCTCTATCCCTTTATATCTGTAACTCTGCCTCTCATATATATGTGTGTGTGTGTGTGTGTGTATATATGTATATATATATGTATATGTGTATATGTATATGTGTATATGTATGTGTATATATATATATATATATATATATATACCTTTTGTCCCAATGTAGGTTAATATATATGCATGCTGATACCATGATGACATGGGACAAGTTTCTTGCCTGAGCTCTATGACCTGAGACTTCTAAGGATCAAAGACCTAAGATGATTTGCATTACAGTCGTACATTATGACTCTCAAATGGGAAACAAAAGCAGTCCTCTACCCCAGCCATGTGCTCTAGTTTTTCTTAAGTTTCACATATTTACGTTTAACATGCCAGTCTCCACAGAGGTGATGCTGCGCTGAGTCAAACAGCCAGGCTCAAGGTAAATGGAAGGGGAGACCCTCCAAGAGCCCTCTCCCACAGTAGATGCTTGGGACCACAGAGTACCAAACCCTCCATACACAGGAATTGCAAAATATTCATGGAGAATAGAATTAGAAGATAAGTTTATTCTGGTGCAAGATAACTTTTGAAATCCATGGATCATTTTGCCACAACATGCATTTTCCATGAACTTTTTGAAGACCACCCTCGGATATATGCATTTCCAATTTTTGTGCCAAAATAAACTTACCTTTCAATTCCATTTTCCATGAACTTTTTTAAGTACCCTTGTATGCTGTTTTTTTTTCCAACATACACATACCTATGATAAAGTTTAATTTATAATGTAGGCACAAGAGATTAATAACTAATAATAAAATAGAACTCTAACAATACATTGCAATAAAAATCATGTGGTCTCTTTCTCTCTACTTTGAAAGACAAGACAAATATTATTTTCAGACCACAGCTGACTGCAGAGAACTGAAACAATGGAAAGTGAAACCAAGAATAAAGAAAGGCTGAAAGGCTACTGTACTGTTCAGCAAATAGGTACTCCTCTCCCCTCCCAGTGTGGGTGGCTTACTTCCCTGTCCCGTCGATACTGGTCTAAGCCATGAGACTAGCTGAGGCCAAGGAAATCCTGCAGTGTCATGTGAGCAGAGGCCCGCAGCGTTCTTGTACTATTTGGCTTGGCTCTTGCACCCCAGTGATTCACCACCAGAAGAGCACGCCCCAGGCAGCTTCTGTGCCTTCAGCCTAGGACCTGGAACCAGCACACGTGGAGAAAACATGAAGTCAACACAGGGCCCTGGAGCAGAACCGTTAGAACAGATCAGCCAAACCACAGCCACTCTGCAGACACCTGAGCAACAGCACAAAGGAGGTGACTTCTGTGGAGCACTGGGGTGGAAGTACTTAGCCAATGCAAGGCCTGAACAGAATCCCAGCCCAAAATAATTGCCTCATCCAAAGCAATTTGGCACAAGTCAACTACTGAAGCATTAAAATGAGATTATGGTACAATACATGCTTTTCATAGTCAAATCAATCATTCTGTCTCAACTCCTCTGTGCTTGCTTTCAGCTCTCTCTGTGTTGAAGAAAATTAACACAAAATAAGTTGATCTTGATGAGTATGATTCAAATCAATAATGTTAATAGGGCTCCTGAGCATAAGGTAAAATGACTTCAAATCAACAAAAGGTTAATACAGCTTTCCCTTCAGGCAGCATGGCCTATGATAAATCTATAGTGATCTCAAAGTTCCAATTCCATTAACAATACATTTAACAGGCTGAAAAGACTGGAACCTTCTCCCTACTTCTCAGTGCTCACCAGCAGGTGAACTGAAGGCTCAGCCACCTGTGAACAAGGGGGTGTGTCCTCTATAGTGATGACTTCCTTTCAACGTTAATGTTACCCTTCCCCTCTTACCCCCCTTCCTTACAGTAGTATATAGAATGACTGATACTTTCTTCCATCACCTGTTTCATGCTACCTGACATCCTTGTCTAGCCAAAAATAAAATTCCATTCAACATTACTAGGAGCATACAGAAGTCAAACGACGAATGAGATGTGCTGGGGCTGGTGAGGATATAAATTTTCTTTAAAAGAAAAGAAAGACTTAAGTTGCAAGATCCCAGTCCTCAAGGAACTTACAATCTGTGACCTCTAAATGCCTCAGCAGCCAATGATACAGCCATAAAATAAGTACTGGCCACCTCCCTTTTGTCCACTCTCCTGCAGGTTCCCCAGGAGTTCCCCAGATTTGGTTCATACACAAAGTACTCTACTCTCCTGACTCAAGTGAGGCCCAGTCAGCTAAATCCCACCAGTGGAATCCGCTCCCTCTAACAGAGGAAGTGGTTCAAGGGCAGGATATGACCCCATCTAGACCTCTCAGACCGATGAGACTCAATTTAGGGAATTCTGCTTTAGCCTTAAGAGAACTGAACTTCCTCTCTTCTGCTGGACGGGAACCAGGACACACACAGCCCCGGGAACTGGTTACAGCCCCTTGCAGCGCGGCAAGGCTGCACAGGAAGACACTCTCCACTGAGGCAGGGCTGCTGGGAGCTAACAGCTAGACCTGGTCAGACTGACGCTTCCTGGCTCACGCCTTCTTTAACCCCACTGCTAACCATGAGAGTGAACTGTGAGATCGTTTGAGGTTTTGTTGTGTTTTTTTCCTGGAATTTTCAAGGCAAAACTTCTAAATAACAGGATACATAACAGCTCAAAAGGAGGAGATATTATCATGGACTGGGAAAACCTAAATAGAATCCACAGCCAAAGTAGGATTTGTCCTGGACTTTGAAAAGTACATATAGTCTAAATTATTGGAAGAAGAGAGCACAATGGAAGAAAACAACAAATAAAAATAAAAGCACAACTACCGACTTGCCATGAGAATTGTGGCATGCGATCCTGGTGACATTTATGACCATGTTTTTAATAATAACAGAATACCACATATGTACAGCATGTCACAGAACATACCACATATGCTACTGTCCCATTTAAAGCCCATACATACCCCTTTTTAAAGATTTATTTATTTATTTGAAAGGCAGAGTTACAGAGAAAGAGAGGGAGAGAACAAGGGAGAGAACTTCCATCCTCTGGTTTACTTCCCAAATGGCTGCAACAGCCAGAGCTGGACCCATCCGAAGCCAGAAATCAGGAGCTTCTTCTGGGTCTTCCACATGGGTGGCTGGGACCCAAGGATTTGGGGCAGCTTCTGCAGCTTTTCCAGGCACATTATCAGGGAGCTGGATTGGAAGTAGAACAGCCAGGACTTGAACCAGCATCCATAATGGGATCCCAGAGTCGCAGAGCAGAAGCTTTATCCACTATGCCACAATGCTGTGCCCCCTCATACCTTAAGAGACAGGCATGGCCATTCTGAGAACACAGGTGAAAAGGGGTGACACAATGTCACCAGGCACTGGGCTTCCCTCACTGAGGCCTGGACGAGAATCTCAATCCACCACCTCAGCATTGCAACAATCATCTCTGGCAGGCGATTTCAACCTGTCTGAGCCTCAACTGCTTCCAATCAGGCACGTAGGCTGTGAGAAAGGAGCAAAATATGAATAAAAAAGTGCTTACAGCTGGCCGGCACTGCGGCTCACTAGGCTAATCCTCCGCCTGCAGCGCCGGCACCGTGGGTTCTAGTCCCGGTCAGGGCACCAGGTTCTGTCCTGGTTGCCCCTCTTCCTGTCCAGCTCTCTGCTGTGGCCCAGGAGGGCAGTGGAGGATGGCCCAAGTGCTTGGGCCCTGCACCCGCATGGGAGACCAGGAGAAGCACCTGGCTCCTGGCTTCAGATCAGTGAGGTGCGCTGGCTGCAGCGGCCATTGGGGGATGAACCAACGGAAAAGGAAGACCTTTCTCTCTGTCTCTCTCTCTCACTGTCCACTCTGCCTGTCAAAAAAAAAAGTGCTTACAGCAATACCTAATAAAAAATATATTTGATCCATAAACACTAGTCTTTCTTGATGTCACCATTTTAGAGAAGAAAAACTAGGGTTAGGACTTAACAGCCACAGCAGTGGAGAGTTAGACCAATAGGTAAAATTCTGAAAAGGAAGCCTTAGGCTCACCATCAGAAATCAGTGGCCAAACCCCAGTGCTGTCTAGCAACAGGACACACTGCTTCAGACTCTCCACTGAAGGAGGGCATGAAAAGACTGAGCAGTGGGTGCATGACCTCAGTACATGGCCCCAGAGACACCATCGCTGAGACTCCCCAGGCCTCTTAGGTACCACTGCCCTGACAGTCTGGTTCCCAGTGAACCCCCCAAAAAAGGCTTAACAGATCCTCTTTCCCCATCCTCCCAGTCCCTGGTGCCTGACAAGTCTGGAAGTCACTTGCACATTAAAGAAATGCAAGACAAATATGAGTGGACTCACTACACCCGCACCATCCTCCAATACTGCAAAAAGCTAATTTTAGCTGTCACTTACTGGAAGTAAAATGACAAATATCTGTAATATCTGTCAGGTTATGAACGCTTTAAAAAGAGTTACGCAGCTGTCAACATTGTGATGACTTTAACAAGAGAAAAGTAAATGAAGAAGAAGAAACAGCGTGTCTGCAGAGCACTCCGTTGCCAAACTTCTCCACGACTTATATTAATAAAAACCAAATTACCTCTGTAAGGAATGCAAACATGCAAACAACAAAGACTCCTGGAGAAAACCAATACAGGCAAATCTGTTAATAATCCTGCCAATTCTACAGATGCGATCATGAGAATTAGCTTCAACATCTCACTAGAAAGTAACTAACTCTATTAAAGCACATGAAGTCTCTAGCAAACTCTCCACAATGATGACATAAGAGTAAGTCTATAAGGGGCCTCCTGTGATGCCGGCATCCCCTATGGGCACCAGTTCATGCCCTGCTGCTCCATTCTGATCCAGCTCCCCGCTAAAGGCCAGGGAATGCAGCAGAAGCTGGCCCAAGTCCTTGAGCCCCTGCAACCATGTGGCAGATCCAGATGGAGTTTCAGGCTCCTGGCTACAACCTGGCTCAGCCCTGGCTGCTGCAGCCATTTGGGGAGTGAACTAGCAGATGGAAGCTTTCTCATTCTCTCTCTGTAATTCTGCCTTTCAAATAAAATAAATAAATTTTAAAATAAGAGTAACGGCCAGCGCCATGGCTCAACAGGCTAATCCTCCGCCTAGCAGCGCCGGCACACTGGGTTCTAGTCCCAGTCATGGCGCCGGATTCTGTCCCAGTTGCCCCTCTTCCAGGCCAGCTCTCTGCTGTGGCCCAGGAGTGCAGTGGAGGATGGCCCAAGTGCTTGGGCCCTGCACCCCATGGGAGACCAGGAGAAGCACCTGGCTCCTGGCTTCAGATCAGTGCGGTGTGCAGGCTGCAGCGCGCCAGCCACAGCGGCCATTGGAGGGTGAACCAATGGTAAAGGAAGACCTTTCTCTCTGTCTCTCTTTCTCACTGTCCACCCTGCCTGTCAAAAAAAAAAAAAAAAAGTGATGGTGGTGTGGGCATATGCATACATTTAGGTACACCTGTTCAGGATTGTGTTCATGCATATATGAACATGTGTTCTGTCATACAGATACGTGTGGGTCAATACACGTGTATATATGTGTGTGTGCATATCTATGTGTGGACGTGCATGTGATGGAATGCTTTTCCTTTTATTTCTATATTGACCTCTTCTATAGTGTGGTTGAATTTCAGGAGACAAATGCTACATTTTAAAACATGACTTCTTACAGTTAAGCAACACTGAATTTCCACCACCCAATTAATACAAAATAAAAATGGAAAGCAAAAACAACTTTGTTTCCCTCACATTTTACTAACTTAATCACATATAAACCGAATGCAACCAACACAATGACTTCCCTGGAAATAGGAATAAGAGACTAGTGCTTAATTTTAGGAAAAGGATTTTACTCAGTGGGTACCTGGCCTCAATGTAGGATTCTAAGCCAAAGTCCACAGTGGCTATCTTCTCATGGGAATGCTTTTTCCAATATTCCTGCTGCTTCTCCATCATCAGAAAGGGACAAAACATAAAGCAAGGACAGTGAATGTGGAAGTCAGGTTTCTCGGTGAGACTGCGTGATCACCTTCTGGAGTCACGGAGAGCAGCTAGTGCCACCATCCCCAGGGCTCCTCTCCACTCTTCCCATGTGCATTTCCTCAGACACCTTCTACTACAAGGGACAGTGCACACCGTGGGCTCACCCAACTGTGACATTTTTTAAATGAACTCAGAAAAACCCAACCATTATAAATGACTGGGCCTTATTTTTTTGAACTTGATTCATCTCCAGGGATGCCTTTTGACCTATGATATCTACAGCTATACATTTTTTTAAAAAAAAATACCTCTTCCAGATTCAAGAAATTAAATCAAATGGGAATTCTGACAGTCAGCTGATGTCACTCTTTTAGGCTATCTCCACACCAGGAATAGCTAAGCCTCTGCTTGATTATAAATTAAGTCATTAACAAATACATACAGTTTGGGGAGGAAAGAAACGTTCTGCAACAAATCAAATTCCACGAACCATAGGGCACTGGCGCTCTTCCCACAGAAATAAATAAATCCTATGACAAACCAACTTCTTCTCTCCAACGCATTCCAAAGATAGCATACTCTTTTTTTGGTGTTACTCATAAATCTGAGAAAATTAAAGTTAACATGTCATGATATTTTTATTAATAGCTCCAATGTAATAAATATTCACATATTACTCAGAGTGGAGCTGCCGGCATCTCAGCAGGAGTAGGAAAATCGGAAGGCTCTCATGGCCTGGGCTTTGTGGAGTCTAAGAGGTCACTGTGGAAACAAGATGGGGCCAAAGGTTCCCAACTTGGAAGGTGAAGAGTCTCATTTCCTCTCCAGGGGTTGGAGACAGGGTCATCAGGTGTCTGATTTTGAAGATATTCTTTGATTGTTCAACAATGCAGATGTAAGTGAGCAACATCACTCCTTTGGGGGATTGACCTAAGGAAGAAGTCATTCTAAAGAAACCAGAAATATGGTTAGGAAGGGAAACCAGAGCAAGCAGAGGTGTGACCGTTAACAGCCAAATACCACCCTGAATCAAAGGCAGAAGACACCCTTACCGAGGAAAGAGGAATTCGACAGACGGGCAACCCCAAAGGAAGTGCAGCCTATGAAATGGGAGGTGATGGTGAGTTGGTGTCCTCCCATTGCGAGAGCTGACAGACATGGCAGGTGCTGTCAGAGAGCACAGTTCACAAAGAGAAGTCCCTCGGGACCCACACTGCCAGGTGAGAGCCACAGTGACAGTGTCCACACGCAAATACACGCACTCTAGCATTGAAGGTATTCACAGGCATCATTTCATCCCATTATTTACTCCAAGAAATCTGTCCTGCAACATGAGAATGTCAGACACAGGTTTAGTCCAGCCATGGATGAGGAAGAATGCCCAAAAACCATGCAACTCAAATTTTGGGGTCAGAAGAAAAAGCACCTTTCTCAAGCCAGGTGAGCAGGAGCAGGAGCAGGATCAGCCCAAAGAACAAGTGTAGCTACAGACGCAAATACAGCTCTGCCTGGAATCACAGAGGTAACTTGGGACCCCTTACCTGAAAGACAGCCAGTTCCTAAGTGGTTGCAGAGCCTTCTTCACCACACCTGGGAGTGAGCAACACCAACCAAAAGCTTGTCCTAACTAGACGATTCCATACCACTGAAAGCTGAGAACATTTCCAGAGCCTTCCATGTCCATCTCACTCTAACCCAGCAGGGACCCCCTGTGGGCTACACCCATACCTTGACCAACAACGTTCTTAACTGGGTAAGGGCAAAAAAAAACATGGACCTTGTGGATTAGATCAGATTGCAAAAGGGCCCCAGGAACACAACCCTTACTCCAAGGACACTTCTACAAAGGGAACAGACACGCAGAGAGAAATTGAGATGTAGAATAAGACTATAAAAAGCCAATGGTATGGGTGGTTTTTGAAAGTGTATATCAAGATCAAAATCAATGTATGGGGTTGTGATCATCATGTTTTTAACGGGATGGACCAGACGGCAATGCAATGGAAAATATCAAAGTATACTGCCTGTACTGAGGCTGAAAACCAAACACTGGTTACCACGTAAAATATTTAGGTTTATGAAGACTAAGAATAACAGGTGCAAAATGCAATCTTCTCTTTTTGTAAATAAGGCCGCTGCAACCCAAGAAGACATAATCTCTGCCCAGGGGTACAGGCAATTAGTGACAAGAATGTCACAGATCCAGAAAGAAAAGACTTAGTCTCTTGCAATCACCCCATGCTAACTCTGTGAAATTAGCTCTATAAATGATCCAAGTTGCTAAGGTTGCAAAGGTTTCTGAGCCGAAGGTGGCAAGGTCAAGAGGACTCTCTCCTTAGTATAACATCGTCGAAGGTCGTGCTTGAATCAAGTCATGTGCCCATTTCTGCCCACCGCATATGGAAATGCCAAGGTCTTAGCTTCTTGTAGGAGATGGCTTTGAAAACACACACTGTGCAATTCTTCTAGATCTGCTAGCAACACCTCACCACGTAGAAGAGCAAATGTACATCGGAGACCCTGCTCACACCCAGCCACTGCCAGCATCAATACGCATTTGTACTAAGTAAAGCACATTGCTTTCCTTTGTGCCATTCACAGCCAGAAATAACTCACTGTACTTGGGTTCCACAACTCCCTCGGGATGCCACTCTGCTGAACCGAACAGGCAGAGCAGAAGAGCCCACCAGCATTCTCAAGGATTAGAAGCTGATCAAAGGCCGGCGTTGCGGCTCAATAGGCTAATCCTCCGCCCTAGCGGCACCGGCACACCAGGTTCTAGTCCCGGTCGGGGTGCCGAATTCTGTCCTGGTTGCCCCTCTTCCAGGCCAGCTCGCTGCTGTGGCCCGGGAGTGCAGTGGAGGATGGCCCAAGTCCTTGGGCCCTGTACCCCATGAGAGACCAGGAGAAGCACCTGGCTCCTGCCTTTGGATCAGCGCGGTGCGCCGGCCGTGGCAGCCATTGGAGGGTGAACCAACAGCAAAGGAAGACCTTTCTCTCTCCTTTCTCTCTCTCTCTCTCACTGTCCACTCTGCCTGTCAAAAAAAAAAAAGAAGCTGATCAAGGAGCAGACTGGCAAACCAAACCACCTCAGATTCCTTCCTCTCCACAGTGAGGAGAAGGAACAGCTACACACACTAGCGCAACTTTCCCTTAAGACAACTGTCCTTTTCACCCCGGTGGTCACCTGATGGAAACCCTGCTGAAAGTGCCATGCCAGACGTCGCTCCCAGCTAACAGCCCTGCTGCTGCCCACCTTGCTGATCCCAGGCAGACACCAGACGCCTCAGCCTACCGATGTCTGACCTAGCACCTAGCACTTCTGCTCCTCCGCAGCATTAATAAAAGCAAAGCAAGAAATCAGGACAACTCTGACTCCCAGGATTCCCTCCTTATCATCGGGTGCCCTCATTTGGGCAGTAACCTCAACACTGCAAGCATCTCTAAGTAAAGAGAAAGGGGCAATTGTCTGAAGCAGGGGGCCGCTGTAAGGATAACTTTATCCAAGACAGAGGGCTTAGACAGTAATGTTCAATCACTGGTGATGACACTTACAGAGATAATACTCTCTAAGAAAAAAACACAACTCTCAGTTCTCTATGTATTTATATACCTGAAGGAAGGCAAGAGAAGAAACCTGCATGAGATATAAGAAATTGGAGCTTTCAAACCTGCTGTTTCCACCTTATCACTCTTATCTGCTATAAAAAAAAATACAAACAGCTGCATTTAAAGATAAGGGAACAGAAAGGTGTTGTACATGTTGCCCAGATGTTTCTAAAATCTGCTCCCTGTTAAACTTATCTCCCCAGAACTAAATACACCTCTAATCTTTTCTAATGGCTTAATCAAATGAAATAAATGGCTTGGTATAGTATCTTCTCACAAACTTATGTTCCGAGTTGCCCAGGCCTGCACATACAACCCAACAGGGATTTTTTTAAAAAGATTTATTTTATTTATTTGAAAGGTATAGTTACAGGTAGAAAGAGAGAGAGAGAGAGAAAGAGAGAAAGAGAGAGAGAGAGAAAGAGAGAGATCTTCCATCCACTTGTTCATGCCCCAAATGGCTACAACAGCCAGGGCTGGGCCAGACAGAAGCCAGGAGCTTCTTTCGGATCTCCCACAGAGGTGCAGGGACCCAAGTACTTGGGCCATCTTCCGCTGCTTCTCCCAGGCCATAGCAGAGAGCTGGATTGGAAGTGGAACAGCTAGGACTTGAACCGGCACCCATATGGGATGTCACATATGGTGATGGCTTTGCCTGCAACACTACAGTGCTGCCTCAGGCATTTTTGTTAAAATAGTTCTCCAAGCAAGAACCAGTCTCAACATTAAAACATTACTCACATATTTTCTCAAGGAAAACAAGTCAGTTAAGATTTTTAAATGTTGCTTCTTTTTGCTTTCTTCCTTCCCACTCTTGGCATCGTCTTCACAGCATGCAATAGTTCCCTTCATTCCTTGCTCCAAACACTTACTGCATTCCTACTATGTGTCAAGCAATATGCCACAAAAGGGGAGGAAGAGAACAGGAATGGGAAAATGATACAAATAGGAAGGCAGAGAGCGGCTGAGAGGTGAAAGATGGAAAGCTGTATGTAAGGGTTGTATAAAGGGTGAGGAATGAGAATAAAGAATATTGACTATCTGTCCAACTGAGGTCCCAGCTCCTTGTCGCATCCCCAGACACAAAAGGTCAGAGAGCAGATAAAAAATATTCTACACCCAATTTGTTACCCTTTTGTGAACTGGCTTCACATTTCTCCTCGGCAATTCATCATTCTCAAACAAAGAAGTGAGAGTCAAAGGGTCCTTACAGAATACACAGTTTTACATCCGTGTTTTGGCTCAAGACTAGGGACCACCAGAGGGTAGGTCCTTCTGGCTCTAAGGCTTAGTACACACCCACTCCTGCACAGGCACTTAGCAAGGGGCAAGGGTTTAAACAATGTCACATTTGTACTTATATAATAAGGTCAAGACACACAGTACCAAATATTATGTATATGAGTTTTTTTCTTTTTCTGAAAAATAAAAGTATTAAATTAGATGATCTTGAGGGTCTTTTCTGGTTATAAAGATCTAGGAGTGGGGCTGGCACTGTGGCATAGCTGGTAAAGCTGCCGCCTGCAGTGCCAGCATCCATGTGGGCGCCGGTTTAAGTCCCGACTGCTCCACTTCCTATCCAGTTCCCTGCTATAACCTGGGAAAGCAGTGGAAGATGGCCCAAACCCTGGCCCCTGCACCTGTGTGGGAGACCCGGAAGAAGCTCCTGGGTTTGGATCAGCCCAGCTCCGAGCATTGAAGTCATCTGGGGGATGAACCAGCAGATGGAAGACTTCTCTCTCTCTGTCTCTCTGTAACTGTGCCTTTCAAATAAATAAATAAATCTTAAAAAAAAAAATATCTAGGATCGATCAGCCAGCCAGACCTAAGCCATTTTCCAACTTCTACTTCATCTACACCAGAGAAGGAAGAGGAGGCCTGAGTGACAAATCACGCCTTCAACTGATGTTACCCTCAGTCCCACAGTGTACTTGAAACGTTCCATAAAACCATAAAACATACCCCCAAGTGAAACTGGTAATTCAACACACACACACACAGAGTTTTCAAAAGGACAAGCTGGGAAAGTGTATCAACTCTGTCAGAGGCCACAGCACACACCACCACCCAGGGAACAAAGCATACAGTAGGCTCTGCTTCCTTTCTCCATCGCTCATAGGATGCCACCATGTCATTTCCCAAAAGCAAGTGTGGTCTTTACAGACAAAAACAAAGGCAAATAGTTTGGATTATCAGGCAGCCCCTGAATGCAAGAAGGAACCATCAGAAGCCAATGCAGTAAGAAGAAACAAAAATCAACGTGACAGCAGAAGAGGGAAAAGGAAGGATTAGGCATTTAGCAGTGGTCAAAATGCTGCTTGCACTGCCTGCATTCTAGAACCAGGTGACTGGATTTCACCTCAGCTCTTCTTCCAGTTCCAGCTTCTTGCTTATGTGCACCCTGGGAGGCCGGAAATGACACCTGTGTCCCTGCAGCTCACATGGGAGACCTGGATGGAGATCCTAGCGCCTGTTATAGGCATTTAGGAAACGAACCAGTCGATGCAAGATCTCTGATCCTTCTCTCTCTTCCTCCTTCCCTGTCCCTGTTCCTCTTCCTCTCTGTCTTTCAAATAAATAACAATAAAAATGCAAAAAAAGAAAAAGAAGGAGAAGAAGAAAGGACCAGGAAGCCCCACTGATTGGCGCTAACATTTCTATGGAAAGAAATGGTACCTTGAAGGAGAAAACAGACGCCCTCCAGGTGGCCTTGCAGACAAGCGCAAAGAGAAGACGATTTTGCCGTTGCTCTGGTCACTCCACTACAGAATCTCCAAAGGGCCATCGCCTGTGTGCCAAGATGCTCTCCCTCCTTTCAAGACCCATCTAGGTCAGCCACACGTCTATTACAAGGTCACTGTCTCAGAACAAAAACATTCTTCCCTGACGTCCACGTAAGAAAGTAAAAATCCCATTTTTAGATTATCCTAACACAGAACCTATCAACTTGAAATCTGTTTGTCAGAGGTATGATAATTTACAAAAGGGGGTCTCTCTACAGAGCCTGTCAACAATCAGGGTAGGTTAGAAAGTTTTCTTCTGAAAACCAAAAATTAACTAGAGACGAAATTTACAAGCCATCTCCTTGTTAAACCATTGTCACATCTCCCTTGCCGAAACAACACGTGGGAAACCATGTCCTCTACAAAAGGGACTGAGACAGGATTATTCAAGAGCAGGTGTTTTCTAATGGGTGATGTTTCTTCATGGAAGGCTCAAGGAGATTTGCAGTGGGGAGAGGAACCTCAGGAGGAGCTGTGAGGGGAGCCCCTGGAAGTCCCTGGGGTTCTAAGGATCCCAGGACACGTGAACACTCTCCTTTCATCCATCCGGCAGCAGCAAAGTCATCCCAGCCGAAGACCCACGCTATCCCCAGGACGGAAGCTGGGTGGTGGGAACACGGATTGTCACAGGGGTCTCCACCCAGTTGCATGGAAACCCTTAATAAATATAAACTCAAGACTTTTTAAATGTTAAGTACCAATTGCTTCCGCACTCTCTTCTTTGTGGAAAATGCATTTCTGGTAGTCTCTGATCCACAGATCCTAGAGAACCTCATCACCAGTCAGTCACTACCAACATGGTCTCGAGAAATGAATGCGGGGTGGACAGCTGGCCCAAAGAGGAGCAGTGAGATTTGCTCACCGAAGGATTTTTGAATAAAGTTCCAACTGCAGGAAACAGAGGTCCTGTAAAGGTAGACTAGGAATACTCTGGTCTGCAGGGAAGCAAGGAAAAGACAAGTGCAGGGGGAACAGAGGTGTGAGTCCACAGAGCACCTGGAAGATCTAGAGCCCTGGGCTCCACTGCGGCTTCTGGTTTGCGTTCTACCCCTTTGGATGTCAGGACAGATCTGCAGTCCTTGGGGCTTATAATAGTACTTCAAAATCACTCTAGGAAAACAGAATTAAAAGTTTATTTAGGTGCAAAAAAAAACCCACTAAAATCTATGCATACTTTTTTCTCTTTTAAAATTTATTTGAGGGGCCTGAGCTGTGGCGTAGCAGGTAAAGCTGGCACCTGCAGTGCTGGCATCCCATATGAGTGTCAGTTCAAGTCCCGGCCATTCCACTTCCCATCCAGCTCTTTGCTGTGGCCTGGGAAAGCAGTGGAAGATGGCCCAAGTCCTCAGGCCCCTGCACCCACATGGGAGACCCAGAGGAAGAAGCTCTTGGCTCCTGGCTTTGAATAGTTCAGCTCCCACCATTGCGGCCGTATGGGGAGTGAACCAGGGGATGGAAGATTTCTCTCTCTCTCTGCCTCTCCTTCTCTCTCTGTAACTCTTTCAAATAAATAAATAAATCATGAAAAAATTATTTATTTGAAAGTCAGAAAGATGGTTGGAGAGAGCTTTTATCTTATGGTTCACTCCCCAAATGCACAGAGCAGCCACAGCTGCATCAGGTCAAGGTTCAGAGCACAAACCAAGTCTCCCACGTGTGTGGCAGGAACACCATTACTTAAGCCATGACCACTTTATTCCAGGACCTGCATAAGCAGGAAAGTTGAGTCGGGAGCCAGATTCAGGCATCGAAATCCTGCCTTCTTCACCGGAGGCTTTCTCGGGACCCACAGGAAAAGGTGGCTTGGACAAAGAAATCCGGCGCTCGGCGGCCAGCCCTCTCCAGCCTCACCACACCACTCCCCGGTTCTTCATGCCTCTGCATTGCAAAGCCCAGCAAGGAAATGTGCACAGCCAACGAGAAAAGACCAAGCTAGTCATGTTATCCTACTTACTCTTCAATGTAGACTGTGAAGACAGAAGTAAAGAAGAAGAAAGCCATGTGCCGGGCACAGGGAGGAGGTGACCACAGCAGGCCTGAGAGCTCTGCCCTAGGTTCTCTGGCTTGGTCACTTCAGGGCTCAAAGTAAACACACGGCACAGGTGATACATTTCTGCTCACCAAGGAGACTTCGTTTTCCTTCCTAAAGGTCACTCTTACCTTTAATATTCAGAGAACAAGTGGCCAGTGACAAAGGAGAGGCATTACCGACAAGGGTTGATCACAATGCAAATGTTGCTTCTCCTATCACACCAGATCTACTTAACATCAAACAATGTTTCATTAGCTAACAAGACATTTGCTTTCAATGAATGAAAACGATAATAAAGAGTTGATATATTTTTAAAAGTAATGAATGTAATTTTTGCTCTATTTTATGTTGCTATAAAAGAGGGCCTTAAGTGCACTTCTCATCTGCTCCTCTTCTTTAACTGCCATAATTTATGCAGATAAATGTTGGATGAATTGCATCAAGAACACTATTCAGATTGCTACCCATAAAAGTACTTAGCTATCATTTTCTTTCTCTCTTATTTATATGTCTTTATATTACAAAAATCAAGTTACCAACATTAAAAATGATATATTGTCACCAAAAAGTACTGAGGCATAACACCGAATAATAAATTATTAGTCTTTGAAGGTTAAAGCCAAGTTTAAGAGACAGCAATGCTTTTGTTACGCTGGACTCCTTTCTAACTGCGAGTGACTGAGGGAAGCTTACAAGTGACACAACCTGACACCCTGGTAACATAATCAGGATCCAGATCTACTGCAAACCTCTGAAATTCTGTCAAGGGCAGATCAATATTTGTGATAACTCACAACATAATTTGGCTTTACATAACAGGCCTAACGTCGTGTGACTCACAAATGCAGCCCTTGTCGTCCAAAGGCAGACATCTGGGAGTGGTGTGGGCTTTCTCCAGGCTTCCCAGGACCCCAGCTTAGAAGGGCTCTGGCTAAGGGTGCTACAGTTTGAATATGATTTGCCCCCCAAACTTAGGGATGACTCCTACCTCCAAAATCATAAGCTAATGCTAAAAGAGTCGAAAATTAATCCAACCGTGGTGTTAAGGAGGTGAGCCTAGGAGGCGGCCCTGGGGTCACTGATGGCGTGCTCTGGAAGTTAGTTCTTGTGAGAAGGCTGTGACTAAAGGCTGACACTGACTCCAGTCTGTCTCCCTGCTTCCTGACTCTCTATGAGGTCCTTCCTGCACACACACACGCTGCTCCTGCTACCCTCAGCCCTCACAAAAGCCTAATGGGGCCACCTGATCTTAGACTTGAATCTCCAAAATTATGAGATAATTATTTATTTGCTTGTTTATTGCCTCAGGTATTTCACTATAGTAACAAAACATTCAATAATACAAAGGGTAAGACAGGCTTCATCAGGGTCCACGTGGTGGTGTAGCGGGTGAACCTGCCAGCATCCCATAGGGGCACTGGCTTGAGTCCAATGTGGTCCACTTCAATGCAGCTGCCTGCTGACACATCTAGGTAGGTAGCAGAAGACAGATGAAGTACTTGGGTGCCTGCACCCACGTGAGAGACATGGATAAAGTTCCTGGTTTCACCTGGCCCAGCCCTGGCTGTTGAGGCCACTTGGGGAATGAATCAGTAGATGGAATCAATCAATCTCTCTAACTTTGCCTTTCAAACAAGTAAATAAATCTTTTTTTAAAAAAAAGGGGGGGGGGCGGTGCTGCGGCTCACTAGGCTAATCCTCCGCCTGTGGCGCCGGCACCCCGGGTTCTAGTCCCGGTTGGGACGCTGGAATCTGTCCCAGCTGCTCCTCTTCCAGTCCAGCTCTCTTCTGTGGCCCAGGAGGGCAGTGGAGGATGGCCCAAGTGCTTGGGCCCTGCACCTGCATGGGAGACCAGGATAAGCACCTGGCTCCTGGCTTTGGATCAGCGCGGTGCACTGGTTGCAGCGTGCCGGCTGCAGCGGCCATTGGGGGGTGAACCAACAGAAAAGGAAGACCTTTCTCTCTGTCTCTCTCTCTCTCACTGTCCACTCTGCCTATCAAAAAAATAATAAAAATAAAATAAAATAAAAAAGGGAGGGACATGCTCATCAGGAGATCTCATAATCCCATGACTTACCCATTTTCTCATAGGAAAAAATGATTGATCCTCCAAGAAAGTATCTCTTAACACTTCCAAGTACAAATCCCAATGCCAACAGCACGCCACAATTAAAGCAAACCCATACCCTCAGAAACGGTGTCAACGTTATTTCACAGATGAAACGATGTGCCCAGCAGGAGATGCCTTTACAGGGGTCCCAAAAGGTGAAAAAGGGACTAAACTGGGTAGAGCAGTAGCTGCTAGCCGCCAGCACACAATGCCAGCACCCTACACCAAAAGGGAAGTACTGCTCGGTCAGTTCATGGATCAAGTGCTTACGCGCCTCATCTACAAACTGAGCTTCAGCTTGGGTCTAAATACAGAACCGGGAAGGAAGGAATCATCCTGGTCCTGCCTCCATGATGACAGGGTAGAGAGTGCCCAGCACACAGTAGGTGCCTTATCCTTGTACAGGCTTGTTGGGTAAACTGGTAAAGCAGCAACTTCCAAGGACTTTATTCTCTGGAGTTCCTACATTTCTCATCATGACAAATGGGATGTTAGATCACTTTAAGGAAGTAAGGTTAACCCATGTTAGTAACTATGTATTGACAGATCACCAGTTAAGAATCATATTTAAATGTAAGTGAAGCTAAATACAAAGGTTTCTATTCCCCTTAGTAATTAATTTATTCCCCTCCAAAATTTTTATTGGATACCTATTTTATGTGAGACACTGTTCTGTGAATATGGGACAGAGTGACAGAAGGCAGAGAGGAGCTGACAAAAATAAATAAATAAATAAACCTGCCTTAAAGTATTACATCTGGGACAAACCTATGAGTGGCATTACAGGTTGAGCATCCCTAACCAAAAATCATAATGCTTCAAAATCCTAAACATACTGAACACCAATTGGATGCCCAAAAAGCTTTGGATTTTCAAAGCATTTCAGATTTCAAACTTTTGCACTAGGGGTGCTCCATCATTAGTCTATGTAAATATATCAAACCCTGCAAAGCTGCTGGTCCCAAGCATTTCTGATCAAGAAGATTCAATCACTGACCCAGCCAGCTGAAGGTTCCTGGTGGCCAGCACAGGATGGGCAGGCACAGGCACCTGTCCACCCCTCTACATGTCTCATCCATGCCGCCTCTGATGAACGCTGAGGACATACCTCCCCTGGGGTAGGTCTGAGGATCCCCAACCCAGCACCCCAGGTCCTCACTGCCAATGGATTATTGTGGTTGACCAAGGAACCTGTCTGCCAAGACATTATGGGAATAACAAAAAGCTGAAGCCACAGAGTAGGTCCACAAGAAGCATCCAGACCTTCTGTGGGGAACGGTGCCTTTCACAGAAAGAAGAACAGAAACACCAAACTCCTGACACCAGCATTGGAGAGCATGTCTGATGAAACTTATCCAGAAAGACACTGATCTCAAGTGTTGCTGGCAGCGCTGCTGGATTTGTCCAGAAGCCATTGGAACTTGAACTTCTAGGCCCTTCTCTTCTCCAGTTGCTTACAGGGTCCTGGGAGAGGCCTCAGAAATGCCAATTATTTTATTTTGATCCCAGCATTAGCAAAGGGAATAGAGAAAATGAGTGGTGGTGTTAGTGGCTGCTGTTGGTGATAGTGCAAGGTTTGTTGTTGGTTTTATTTTTCTTTGTTTCTTTGAGAGATGGAGAAATAAGGAGAGAGTTCCAATCTACTAGTTCACTTCCTAAAAGCCCAAAGTAGCTCCTCCTTGGGGCTGGAGCCAGGAGGTAGGAACTCAGTCCAGATCCCCCACACGGGCAGAGGAGACCCAATTACTTGAGTCATCACTGCTACTCCCAGGGTTTGCATTAGCAGGAAGCCAGAGTCAGGAGCAGAGCCAGGACTTGAACCCACATACTCTGAGACAAGATGCAGGCATCTTAACCGGTGTCTTAACCATCAAGCCAAATGCCCGTTACCTAGCACAGTTTTTCAGCATGAGCTACGAATTTTCTGTTCACAACAATCCTACCCAAACACGAGCATTAATGGCAAAAGTCCAGAAAAATTCCAGTTTAAACAATGAAAGGAAAGCATGAATTTATAAATAAAAGTTGAAACTTTCTTCATGTGTCGTGAAAATAAGAAGCTTAGACCACATCAGATCTACAGAACCTTCTAGCTCGCTGACTCTAACGAAATCCCTACAGGAATAAAATGAGCACCCTGCTGCACAGAGCCCCATCCTGGGAAGAGCAGAGTCCCCTCCAAGTAAAACTAAAGCACACCCAGGGAGAGGCTGTGCTCACTCTGGTCTCTACTGCGAAAGTGCATTCCCGGCTGAAGCCGTGCAATCACCAGAGAAGGACCAACACCACCAAATGCAGAAGAGGAGTAGGGAAAGCAGGGCGGCAATGCACAGGGCACAGACCCAGGCATTCCTACTGTGTGCTCTATTTTATGACAGTGCACAGCTCTGCCTCCTGGGGACTAACACCTCACAGACATCCAATCCTCACCACACCCTTCCTCCTCCCCCTAGCCCCCTTTCAGCAGAGAAGTCAATGAACTGTAGCTAACTTGCCTAACAGAGTGATTAAACCAGGACCCATTCCTCAAACCAGGTCTGCGGATGTATCCTTGGAAATCCACAGATACGAAAACCCACTAATTTGAGGTTTAGGTCCTGATGATAGGTTTTAAAAAAGAAGTAACTCTGGACCCAACGGGCCACAGCAGCACCTGACCACACAGCACTACTGTGTTCTGCTTGTGCATACTTCACACGCTGCCAGCAGCTCGGACTGCCTTGGCTCTGCAGGAAGATCAGCTCCCCAGACACTGAAGTGTCCTGTTAGGAGAGCCTGGCACTTCTCTCTAGTGCTGCGGATTGATCATTTCAAAATATTTGCATCTGAATCAGGTTTCTGTTTTCTCAGATTACTTAGTACATTGTGATTGATGTAACACCAAGAAAACAAAAGTACAGAGAGTTAAAGACACCAAGATCCCTTGTGTAAATCCTTGTAATCCCATGAGAAGGTTTAAAAAGTTAGCAGAGGGGCCAGCACTGTGGCACAGAAGGTTAAGCCTCTGCATGCAGTGCTGGTATCCCATATGAATGCCAGTTCGAGTTCCTGCTGCTCCACTTCCAATCCGCTCCCTGCTAATGTGCCTGGGAAATCAGCAGAGGATGGCTGAAGTGTTTGGGCCCCTGTACCCACATGGGAGACCTGGAAGAAGCTCCTGGCTCCTGGCTTCAGCCCGGCCCAGCCCCGGCCTTGTGGAAAGTGAACCAGTGGATTGAAGCGCTCTCTTTCTCTCTCTCTCTCACTCTCACTCTCTCTCCTCCTCCCTCCCCCCCTCTCCTCCCCCACCTTCTCTCTGTATCTCTGCCTTTCATAAATAAATATTTATTTATAAATATTTATAACATAAATAAATATTTTAAAAAACAAAAAGGTAGTGGAAAATGTGATTAAAAGACATTTGGCACAGATGCAGCTCAGGACACCCACATGCCATATCAGAGTGCCTGAGTTCAAGTTCCAGCTCCACTTCTGATCTGAGCTTCCTGCTAATGTGCACCTGGGAGGCAGCTGGTGGTGCCTCGGGTACTCGGGTCCCTGCTACCCTCAAGAGAGACTGCGAATGTGTTTTCAGCTCCTGGCTTCGGTCTGGTCCAGCCCCAGCTAGTACAGGTATTTGGGGAGTGAAAACATCTCTGTCATTCTCCCTTTCAGATACAATGGAAAAAATTAAATTTTAAAAGACAAAAAACAGAAGTTCATGCATAACTTTTGAGAATACATATTTCTCTGAAATTTTGAAGACACTTCATACACATATACTGCAATACAGACATTTCTGTCAGGTTTTAGAAAGGTACACAATTTATACCCTGGCTATGAGCTAATTCCCTGGCAGGAATGCCTACTACTACAATGAAAAGCAGAAATACACATACTATTAAAGAATAAATTTTTATAAGGTAATATCATTCTCCTACAAATGTAAAATGAACACATATAAAATACTTTACTGAATCCATTAATTAATGAGACAACTGGTGAAACATTGTATCTGTTAAAAAAGGAATTTAAAGTATCACACACAGGCCATTAGGAATGCTAAAATGAATATACAGATAAAAAACTGATTCTTACCAGCAAGAAACAATCTCATAATATCTAACACTATTCATTTGAATTCCTACCCACAAGTTCTGCCTGCATTATTACCAGTTCCTGACAACTTGCAGATTCGTCAAATGGCTCAGAGACAACATAAGGCATAGACAGCTCAGACAGAAGCAGGAGTAAGATACTCAGAAATCTTTTCTGGGGCTGGCACCATAGTGTAGCAGGTTAAGCATCCGTATGGGCACTGGTTCAAGTCCCAGCTGCTCCAATTCTGATTAGCTCCCTACTATTGCACCTGAGAAAGCAACAGAAAATGGACCAAGTCCCTGGGCCTCTGCACCCAGGTGTGAGACCCAGAATAAGCTCCTGGCTCCTGGCTTTGGACTGGACCAGCCCTAGCCATTGTGGCCATCTGGGGAGTGAACCAGAGGATGGAAGACTTCTCTCTCTCTCTCTCTGCCTCTCTCCTTCCCTGTAACTTTGCCTTTCAAATAACTAAATAAATCTTTTTTTTTTAAAAAAAATATTTTCTGCTAATTTCAGACTCTTTCATGGTTTTTCCTGCCGTTAATAAACAGGATGAATAAAAATTAGTTTTACATCACCAGGTCAGACTTTGTTTGAAGCTAGCCCATTATAAATCTATCTGTAAAAAGGTTGTTTTCAGAACTTTGGGATTCAGGTCCATTTCTTATGGAGGTAAAAAGGTTTTCAGTTTAACCCCAGTGCCTCATGGGATGCCAGTGGGAGAAAACAACACGGGATTTCTGGAGGCAAACATTAATGAAGGAGGAAGAGAATCCCTGCCAATGTAAGCGCATGACAGAGTCCAACAAACAATGGTGTGTTGTGCCAGCTGACCAGGCTCCAGCCCTGCCATCCCATTACTCAGGTGAGACAAAGCACCTTTCCCCTCCAAGTTTCAGTTTCCTCATCTGTGAAAAGGTCTAGAGTGTTCCATCAAACTAAAAGGCCAGAATTCCAGAATTTCCAACAGAAATTCTGACCTGCACAAAAGGAAAATTATTTCATTGAGTGCCACACGAAGACCTGTAGATTCCGCCCCTCTGCCGAATCCCACCTTCATCCTAGGAAGGTGTCTCTCATCAACTCAGACCTGAGTTCAAACCCAAGCTCCAGAACATAGTGGCGTGATCCTGCACAAGTTCCTGGACCTCCCCAAGCCTCGATTCCCACCTCCAGAAATTGAAAACCATATCCAGACCTCAAAGAGCTGCCAGGGCTGTTCAGCTTCTCATGTCTTTCCCATCTCTTGTAACGGTTCATTAAGACATCCCTCCTCAAAAATTGTGTGTACAGCAGGCATTCTAAGAATTTACAGTTGAATACCTTTACCCCAGATATTCAGGCATATTTTCATTCCCTGTTCCCAAATCAGGTACCGTGACTTCAGTTGCCTTCATCTGCTACCATGTTTCAGGTATGTTTGCCTTTACCCATTGTCTTCCTTTATCCTGAGTGAATTTCCTTCTCCCATTGTCTCCAAATTATCCTCCCAGCCCCAGTGCAGGGATCCACTCTCCCTGCAGGCTTTCTAGGTGCCCTCTGGCTGGGTCTGTGCCCTTAGGGGGAGCTCCTGTCCAGCCAGACCCCTCTGGCCCCACCACAGAACACAGTGTGATTTGCACTGCTGGTTCAGGACCAACGTGCTCTCCGTCAGAGAAGAGGGCATGCCAGCGGAGCCAGAACACCACCCAGGATTGTGTTCTGGCACCAAGCCCAGTGCCTGGCACATACTTGGCCCTCGGTATAAATTCTTGCAGAAATGAACTCAACTCCTTCCTCTTACCTGGGACAAGGATTTGCCCACTGTCAATGAAGACATGATGCCACCACCTGACTAGGCAAGGGAGGGGATGGAGAGTTTGTCCCAGTTGGTATCGGAGAAGAAGGGAACACAGAGTTCTGGGCTCCAGGGAGGAAGAGCCAGGGCTGGTACACAGGGACCCACATAGGAGGCAGGCAGCTCAGAGACGGAATACATGAGTCAGCATTCTAAACCAAGCTGAGAAACACAGCCGCATTATCTACAGCGGAGGCTGGGCCAGGCCCCAGAGGTCAGAACAGCTCTGGCCAAGTACACTTTATGGACTGTTTGACCCACAAAAGGGACCTCCAATAAAAAGAGCTCACAGGGAGAGACAAGTGGGAAACACACATTCATACTTGAGTAGGTTCCGAGGAGCGATAGGGTCAAAATCAACATCGACCTTTGTCTGACCTGGAGTTTCCCCAGCAGCCCACACCGTAGACCCTACCCATTCTGGGATGCCCACACCACTGTGCAGTTGGCAATATGGGTCAGAACTAAGCCCAGGCTCCGATCTCCATGGGATACACACAGATAACACAGCCCAGGCAAGCATCGAGTAAAAGACTGCGGGGCAGGGAAGAACCAGGCCAGGACAAGGCAGGCAAAGTCCAGAGCAGAGGTGCTGATCTGATGCTGCCGTGGAACAGTCTCCAGAGACTCTGGGGTCTCACAGGCAGACACCCTGCTGGGTTATGCCTCCATCTCCAGGACTTGAAAATGACTTCTGGAACGGACACGACTCCAGAAACATGTGGCAGCTCGAGAAGAAAGCATAGCAAGGGTGACTGATCAGACTCCAGGTCTTACATTGGGGTTCTCACCTCTAGCTGAACAATCCAGTAACCTGGGAAGCTCCAAAAACTACAGCTATCCCAGGCTCCCTGCCCAAATCAATTAAATGAGACGTTGGTAACCAAGGAACCTCTCTTTGCCAGACAGAGGACTTTTATATACTTCCTACAGGGAAGCCCCCTGTGCCAACCTCCCATCATAGCCACCCTGGAATCTACTAACAGAAAAAGGATGACCCTAGCCCACTGAGGGCAGGGACAAGGAGAAGCTGGTGACACACACAGGGTCCCAAGGAGGCTTCCGTCCCACCTCTACCCCTGGCCCATGAGTTCTCGATGAAGAATGTCACAATTTCCTCCAGAAAATGCCACTCTAGCCTTTCCCTAAAAATAGCCTCGCTTCCTCAGAGGGGTCACATCCACGGGCCTTCAGAGAGAAAAGCGTAAACACAGCTCTTGCCAAACCAGGCTCTCAGAGCATAAATCAGCGTGCTCTCAAGTCTGCACCAAGCTCCAAGAACAAGACGACTCCTCTATAAAGAGTTGAACAGCAGGCCATGGTTACGCAAGGCGCCCAGCTCCGGTTCTCAAACGCGTCGCGTCCACAAGTCCAAATTAATTATTACTTTACCAAACGAAAAGTGAGTTATGCCCCTCTGTCATTTCGGCCAGGATACTGTCCAGGCTGCCAGAAACATGCACATACCCAAATACCAAAAGTATGCAGGAAAGCTACACAATGTCCTCACCAGAGACAAGACAGAATTTTCACTTCATAAATCAGCCAGAAAACTCCGCAAAAGCAGCCGGTTGAAAAGACAAGCTATACTGATGAAATATTTTCTTAATTCACCTCATTCAGAGTAATTGATTCTTTTTTTAACTTCATGAACAAGTAATTTTTAATGTAAACAGGCCAGTTAACCATGTATTCTTATTGCACATGCAATGACAAAGTTTTCATCTGAATTAATGAGGTGATTTTTTTCACCAACTCAGATTTGTTGCTTTTGCTGAAGACTTCATTTTTAATAAAAATCCTGGCCTACTGCTACCCTTAGCCTACTATTCATATGCAAGGGAAAACAGAGGAAGTAAGCTACAATGCACTTTTTTCTTTTAAAGAATTACTTGAGAGGCAGAGTTACAGACAGAGCAAGATCTTCCATCTACTGGTTCACTCCCCAAAAGGTCACAACAGTTGGAGCTGGGCAAATCTGGAGCCAAGAGCCAAAAGCATCCTCCAGGTCTCCCATGTGGGTACAGGGGCCCAAGCACTTGGGCCATCTTCCACTGCTTTCCCAGGCCATTCACTGGATAGGAACCACAGTAGCCAGGACTCGAACCAGCACCCACACAGGATGCCAGTGCTGAAGGCAATGGCTTTACCCACTACGCCACAGCACCAGCCCCTACACTGCACTTCTTTCCCAAGGACTACCATCACCAGTACCTCCAGCATCAGCAAGAAATGCCCCCGACTGCCCGCAGCTGGGACCCCAGGCCAGTCCCGAGCCCTGTTTAGAACGTGCTGTACATGCACTGTATTCCTACGTCACCTCTGGTAGAAGTGTCCACCAAAACTCTACCGTGTCGGCTACTGTCACCCACAGTGCTCAGCATAGTTGGCACCTCTGAATGTACACGTGACAGGGAGGGGTGGATAATTCAAGCTGCCATGTCAGAGAAGCTCAGCTCCACTCCTTTCAAAGTAGAATACTGAATCTGGCCAGAAGGAAACGCCCTCAGCTTCTGTTTTTCCCTGTTTCTTTCTCTCTCTCTCTCCCTCTCTCTCTAATTACTATGGAAATTCTTAGAGATGTTCCTTTTGTTTTTAATGCCGCCTTGTCTTTTATTTACTTATAAAGCCAAGAGAGACAGGGACAGACACAGAAGGAGTGAGCATCCTCCTCTGGTGACTCACTCCGCAAATGCCCACAGTGGCCAGGGCTAGGCCATGCCAAAGCCAGGACCGAGGAGCTCAATCAAGGTGTCCCACATGGGTGACAGGGGCCCAGCTACTTCATCCACCCTCTGCTCTCTCCCGTGGTGCGCAGTGCCTGGAAGCTGGAGTCAGGAGCCGGTACTCAAACCCAGGCACGCTGACCCAGGATAAGCTTCCCAGCCAGCATCTTCACCACCTGACCAAATGCCTGCGCCTCCCCTCTGTTTCTTATCTCCGGGTTTCCCACACTACAGAAGAGGCTGAAAGAACAGGGGTAGAAGAAAACAAAAGTCCTCTTGCATCCTTTCATTTGTCTGCTACATTGAAAGTGAGAAGCGGCCTTATGAAACACAAGCCTCAATCCTTTCTCTAAACACTTCATTTTGTTTTCTCTAATAAAATTTTTGGCTGTTTTAAGCATCTTTTTACAAAGTTCAGTGCAAAGGTAAAAAAAAAAAAAACCCTCAAAGTTATTATTTCTTCTCTAGGAAAGACCATGTGTGAGGCTTGTGTGAAAATTCTTCTCATTCCCACTCACCAAAACACTGCTCATCCAAGCAGCAGGGGAACAGGGGAGAAGGAAGATAGGTGGGTGAGTGGATGGATGGATGAGAGAGATAGAGAAGAAGAGAGACTGAATAGACAGACATATGTAACAGATAGAGAGAGGAAAGAAAGGAAAAGGTGGAGCCGCTGCTGTGGTGTAGCGGGTAAAGCTACTGCCTGCAATGTCAGCATCCCTTGTGGTCACCGGTTCAAGTCTCCACTGCTCCACTGATGGTCCAGCTCTCTGCTATGGCCTGGAAAAGCAGAAGATGGCCCAAGGGCTTGGGACCCTGCACCTGCATGGGAGACCCAGAGGAAGCTCCTGGCTTCGGATCTGCCCAGCTCCAGTTGTTGTGGCCATCTGGGGGGTGAACCAGCAGATGAAAGACTCTCTCTCTGCCTCTGCCTCTCTGTTAACTATGCCTTTCAAATAAATAAATAAATAAATAAATAAATAAATAAGAGAGAGAGAGAGAGAGAGAAAGAGAGAGAGAGAGAGAGGCTGAATAGATACAGATATAAACAGATGTAACTATCTCACATTCCAAGAAGTGACTCCCCCTTATCTCACAACTCCATGCTTGGACCAAGACCCTCAGATGTCAACAGTCAAGCAGTTCTTTGCTACTCAAAGGGTGGTCCTCAGACCAGCAGCACCGGTGTTGTCCAGGACCTTGCAAGAAACACAGATTCTCAGCTCCCTGGGAGACGTCCTGAGCCAGGAAGCTGCACATTAGCGGGCTCCACAGCAGATCCAGGTGAGCAGCACTGGTCTCGCAAAAACTGCAGGGTGCGGCAGAGCCTCTCTCTCTCAGAGGCTCCCTCGGCCCTGCCTGGATGCCCAGGCCTGTGGAAGTCCAGGCGAGGCCTTTCTGGTTCTGAGCACCGTCCAGCAGTCCTTGCTGAAAGCAGGCAGCCAGGGAGGACGCAGAGGGCAGCGCTGAGGGGCGGCGGTGGAGCGGCCTGCCCCAGCCCAGCGATTCCACACAGCATGGTCATTAATTAAGATCCGCCGGCTGCTGGCAAGGCAGTCACTCGGGCGTCCCTGTCTGCCTGGGACTGGCATGAGGTGTGAGAATCTGGGTAGGCTTCTCCGAGGCTCTGCCCCGCTGGCGTTGATTGTGTATGATTAATGATTTAAAGGAATAAAAAGAGAAAGGTCAACTTCGGAGTTCAAGACAGAGCAGCTACATAGGGAGTAATTAAGATACTTGTGTAAGCATGATTAATAAGCATAAACTGGCACTCCGGGCAGTAAACAAGAGGCAGGCAGATGGTTAGCATGGAAGAAGGGTTTTTTTTTTTTTCTTCCCCCTTTCCTAAAAGCAATTTTTCAGCAGCTTGAAATTTGGCTTGTGAATTCTTTTCCTCCCCATCAAGTCTCAAAAAACTCATTATCTCCAACACCTTAAAAAAAATACCCAGTGAGCCCCTTTAATGTCCCCTCATTTTCTCTTTTTTAAAAACCCTCTTATTTTATTTTTACAGATAATGAGAGTTTGCTTGTACAGTGGATGTGCCTCATCTTCGTGTCTGGCTGCCTTTTCGTGTCAGGAGGCCCGCGGGTTGGTGAGCCTGACAAGGTGGCTCACTGTGCAGCGTTTTAGCTCCCACCCCCTCCCCCCACCCCCCCACACCCCGTGACGGGCAGAACAGAGGCATCCGCGGTGGCATTTCTGGCGCGGGCTGGCAGGCAGGTGTCAGCGCTGTCCAGCAGGCGCCCCCTCGGAACACTAACCAGCCCCGGTGTTCTTTTACAATCCATACCTAATTCGCAAGTTTCATTCTTTCTGAAAAACAATTACTGGGTTTTGAAGTTCATTGTGCATTTACTCAACTGTCTCTTCACATTAACGCAAAGTGGGAACAAGAAAAAATAGAGTCAGCAGGGGAGGGACATCAAAAGATGTTAAGAGTAGATGAAGGCTTTATTTTAAGAATAATATAATTACAGATGTGCACAGTATTTTTACAATAAACGAACACAAAAGGTGTATCCTGTACCTTCAACAAAGTGTGTGTGCAGAGAGAGAGAGAGAGAGAGAGACAGAGACCTCAGAAACACACATTTTCTGGGGTGGAAGAGGCAGGTAGGGAGAGAGAGACAAGGTCATTCTGAGTTAGGAAAACAGAAAGACTGACAGCAAGGGACATATCACACATGGTAAGGAGTAAGACACTCACAGAGCTGGAAGCCCCTGTCTCCTCCCTCTTTGGTGAAAAGACACAGGAGGGAGACGGAGACAGGCAAACAGGGAGGGACAGGGTGGGAGTGAAAAGGGGAAGGAGGGAAAGGGAAAGGGAGAGGGAGAGGGAGAGAGGGAGAGGGAATGCAAAGAAGGACAGACAAACCAAGGGGAGGGAAGAAATCTGGATCTTATGCGAAAAACCCAAGGAAGCGTTTGCTCTGATGAAAAAAGTTCCATGAACCTAGGTACCTCTTGTGAAGCCTGGTTGGTGAATTTCCCAAGAGGCATCATGAGGTGACAGCCCCTGGGGCTGGGCAGGTGCTGGCATCAGCAAGGGGCATGCATCTTGTCTGGCTGGGCTCCGCAAAGCTGCCAGGCCTGGGTTTGCCCTTTCTCGGCCAGCCCCATGCCCACCTCATCTCCTGCCACTGGGAGCAGGTGTGTCAAGCTTCTGCCCTCAGTAACAGACGGCTATTCAGCCTCCAAACCTGAGTCCATCTCACCCGCCCCAAGCTGAGGAGCATGGGCAACAGGCCCTGCACTTAGTAGGCAAGTGGCCTTGAGAACTTCTGTCCTTGCCACCCAAAAAGGAGAGGACCCTAAGCTCCTCGACACGCAGGTCTAACCTACTGTCACCGTAATGTTTCTCCTCCAGCCTTTCTTTTATTTTGTTTTATTTTTGCTTTATGCTGAACATTGACTAGGTAACACTAATACTATTTTCCAGAGGTGTTGGGAAAGTAAGTTCCCAGAAATAAAAATGATGGGGATATATGAGGTTACTCAGAGTAAAACAGGGTTCTTTCCTGAATAAATTCTCAGTCCCCTTGGAGAATCCAACATGCGGCCAGCATTGTGGAGCAGATAAAAAGCCTCCACATGTGACGCCAGCATCCCATATGAGCACCGGTTTGAGTCCCGGCTGCTCCACTTCCAATCCAGCTCCCTGCTCGTGTGCCTGGGAAAGCAGTGGAAGGTGGCACAAGTGTGTGGGCCCCTACTATCCATGTAGGAAACCCAGATGAAGTTTCTGGCTCCTGGCTCTGGCCTGGCCCAGCCTGGGGCCAATGGGGACATCTGTGGAGTGAACCAGTAGATGGATGATAGCACTCTCATTCTCTCTCCCTCCTTCTGTCACTGTGCCTTTCAAATAAATCTTTAAAAAGAAGAAGAAGCAGGAGCAGCCGCAGCAGCTAGTGTTGTCTGTCACTCACCCATGGGGGACACAGTACCTCACTTCCCAAACTACCTTGGCTTCAGAAGCCACCCCCTCCCTACAACCTGGGTTCCATGGAAGATTCTCGGAGAAACAAAGCTCTACATTCTAAGAACTTGACTTGTTCTAAGATACTAATCAATGCGCCTCCCAGCCTTTTCCCTCCCTAGTCCAACTACACAGCATTACTGGACTTCGCTTCAGAGAGATGTGCTTTCTGCCTCTTGAATCACTTCTCACCAGCCTGCCCTGCCTCCCATGTTTTCACGTTCTCTTTGAACTCAGGGGAGCAACTCCAGAGCTCCAACAAGGAGCTCATTCACTCAGCACGGGGCGCGACGGCTCCGCACACCGCATTCCCTTGGATGGATGTCTGGATTGCGCTGGGATTTTTCCCAGTCACCCCACACTCCCTGCAAGTGTAACCTACAGCCCCTCACCAGGGAATTCACAGCTAGTTTTTTTTTAATTTTTTGCTCCAAGTTAATTAGGAGTAATTTTTTGGACAGGTACAAAAAAAACCTAGATTCGGTACAGCAAAACAGAAGAGGATGACAGGCGACGCCCTAGTCAGCAGGCTCCACACTCCCAGCTCCGAGTGCCTCTCTCGGGTTATACGGTGGAGAAGGCAGCACGCAGCGTGCAGTGTGTCAATGTGTTCTCCAGTCAACACAAAGGACAGTGAGAAGAAGAAAAAGCACGCATACACATACTCTCTTCTACAGAAGAAACTGATCTGAATCCAGAGCTCTCTGCCTTGCAGCTGTGTTACTTAAAGAGCTTCCCCAGTCTGCCTCCCTAACCTCAGTCTGTCAAATTGAAGGACCAGGACAGGTCAGCTGCCACTCCCATGATACCCTTCCTCTACCCAATCACACGTTTGATCCCCACCACCATCCTAAGAGGTAGATAGTGTTCTTATCCCCATTTTGCTGATGAGCAAACTGAGAATAGAGAGTTTAAATAACCTTCCCAAGGTTACACAGTTACAAAGTAGGGGGCCTAGGACTTGAACGTTAGGCAGTCTGGTTTCCAGTCCCAGGATGAGGACGCCCCTGGCTACCATGGCTCTCATCACCAGACCCTATCCATCTATCAGATCACAGTCTCCCACTGTCCCAGCATGCCATTGCCTGAGCACCTGCTGTGCTTTCTCCCAACCTCGCCTTCCATTCTCCTCTCTGGACATCTTCCCAGAATTAGCTCAAGTGCCGCCATGTCTAAGATCTTAATGACCACATCCAACGCCACTGTCCTCTCCTGTGAAATCCCACAGAACGTGGCCTATCTCACGCAGCTCTGTGCTTTTTAAAGACATCATATCTCTTATTTTTCACCATTGTTTTCTGTTGGTTGCCTTATCTCCTTAACAAGACTATAAACTTTGTGAGGCTTCAAATAGCTGCTAACAGGCTACATAAAGCGGTGGACACCCCTCCACCACCGCCCTGTTTGTCTTGACCGTGCCAGAGTTTGGCTGGCAACAAGCCTGCCTCCAAATTTTTTTCCACACTCCCTTCCTCCCCAGCATAAGTCTCCACTTTATTGTCTCTCAGTCTGGCCCACAAATTGAAATAGAACATGATGCTTAATTTTACATCAACCCGTTAAGCTGCTTTAAACACTTCAATATTCCCCAAATGTAGTTAAATATATGAACTTGCACTTAGAGTTGTCAACAACACATTGACGATTTGTTTTATAGCTGCATGTTAATCTACAATCTGTTTAATGCAATCCAATACATTATTCAGGATGGTGATATATAAATTTAAGTCTTAGGCCATGAAATATCATTTAGGATTAAGACTCTAATCTCTTCACAGAGGAGATGGCCGCTCACGAAAGCAAGCAACTAAGATGAGCCCTGTGCAGAGAAAGCATTGTTTCCTCTGTGCAACAAGGGAACGTGCGGGCAAGGCTGCCCAGCAGCATCAAGGGGCAAACGTCTCCTCCCCGCCTCCCGGGAAAGCCTTTCACACTAAATGAGCCCGAACACGACTGATGGCTACCCCACCCTCCCCAGAGCCCTCACAGGTAGGAGAACTAAACAGCACCATGGCAGCTGACACACTGCAACCACGAGAAGCAGGTGCTTTTGCTATCCCCTTGTAGAGATGACCAACGTGAGGCACAGAGAGGCAGTGTAGCCCGTTCAAGGGTACGCAGCCAGTGAACCAGCACTCCGGCTCCAAAACCTGGGCTCTCAGTCATCACCTGCCTCTGCTACAATCTCCCCACACAAACCATGAGCCGTCGGGCTAATGTCCAGGCTACAGAGTGGAAGACTACTACATGTTCCCTTGGGATAAAATCATCATTCAATAAATATTCTGAGAGTATGATAGAGGGTGAGCTACCGTGAACAAGTCAAAGAAACCTTAAAAAATTAGATATACACTGTCCTCAAAAAAAAAAAAAAAAAAAACACTGTTAATAGAAGCAATGAAGCAACTTAAGAAAGGATCAACAGAAGGCCATGCAAATGCCAAATGCTGGGTCGCATGAGGGGAGCTCAAGCTGATGAGCCAGGTCATGAAGGGGTCGCCTAGGCAGAGGGGATGGTGAGGGGAGGTGCAGGTTCCACACACTTGGGCCAACCTCCTTTCCCCACACCCCACAGAGCCATCTAGAACATGTGACACATGCCACCTGCAGAGACTCTACAAGGTCCCTAGCTTCCAGGCTGGGGGACCCAGGCACAGCCTTCTTCCTGCTTGTGGCACTGACAGGCACTGTCCCTACTCTTAAACAGACACCAGGCACTCTAGCCTGCTGCCTCTCCCTACGGAATCCCGCCCCACTTCGTAAAATGGTTAAAAATTCACCAATCAAAAGCAGCAATGATCGCTACATCTTCTTCCCCAGAGTCCTCAGCAAAGAGAACAACCCAAAGAGTAACAATGGCTGACTCACAGAACGCAACTCTACGGTGTAGGTGTTTTTACTGCCCATCCTACACAAATGAAGAAACCGGACAAAGGGGAGTACGTTCAACTCATTCAAGGTCAGACAGCCAGTTCTGCTTGGCCAGCGCAGACTCCTACTGCGAGGAACATCACCAGAGGCTCCACGCCCAGACCTATCTAGAAGCCAACACACTTCCCACACTCCAGCACGGTTGGAGGTCCTGGGACACCAAGATGAGTGGGCCCACCCCATAGACATGGGCAGTTGGCTCCACGCAGTCAGACATGGAGGCGGCCAGCCCAGCAAGGTACCTACCAAGGAAACAGGCAATCCCAACGGCATAGTCAATCTGTGCCACCCTCTCCTCCCCTCCACCTTTACCCACTTGGAGTTTTGCTGCTTGGGAGTGATCTCTGTTTCAGAAATGTCAAAACCCTTAGCGCAGTGTGGTGATAAAAAGAATACGCTGTTTGCTCTCCATATTGATACACCCGATTTCAGACTGTCAAAGTGCTTTTAGTTATAATAGGAAACGTACAAAGTTAGCTTTGCTTGTTTTGACAACCACCAAAAAAAGATTTATCAGTTACATGTACCCGCTAAGATGTCGAGGTTTTCAAAGTAAAAATGGGCTCCAGCCAAATTCTATTATTATTAATGTTTTCGTGATAACAAAAACATGGAACTCTTCAGAGAGTTCTCACCCCTTGCCTCTGTGGGAAGAGTTTGGGAAACCTCACACACGTGCCAGAAATTTGTTACTTTTTTGCAACAATTCAAAAGAAGGCCATAAAAACCAGAGCAAAGTGAATTTTACTGTTTTGCCTACAAAACAAGAAAAGTATCTCATGACTTAAAATGAGTGGCATTGTGATTTCAAATCCCTGAGCTCGAAGGATTTCTTTTCATTTCCTTCTCCTGTCTGCTCAAATACATGCTTTTTTTCATTCTTGCTTTAATTGCTTCAAACATATAAAATTCTCCCAATTTCCCCTGAAAGCTTTTATAAAGACATTGTCAGATTTTTCACTTTGTCACACTCTCCTTTGCACCACATAACTACAGGGAGACATTGGCATTCACATCTGAGCACTAGCTATGGTTTGTGCTAAACTGAACCCGAGACAAATGAACTGGCAGATCTTTGTGCTAGTAAATCCTAAAACTAAAGAATAAAAGAAGGGAGGGGTACAGGGGAGACAATTGCCAAGCAATGAAATCATCCAGGTGTGAAGGACAAGGGAAATGGTTCAGAACGTCCCACTTACAGAGCTGGAAGCACAATCTCATGGCTTCCATCTTCCCTACTTGCCCCAAAGTTCCATGAGCAAAGTGCAATTAGTAAATCTTATATACTCCTGGGTGACTGTTGGTGGTTCCAATTTGACTTGTACCAACGGAGTGGACAGACTAACAGTACCTCGGGCACCCTCCAGGACAACCCTATAAAACGTATTACCTCCATTGCACAAATAAGGCTCAGAGACATTAGGTCATCTGCCCACAGGCATACAACTGTTAATCATGAGAAGAATTGGATCCTTCAACTCCCTCTTGCTGAGATGAACCACTTCCTTTTTTTAAAAAAAAAAAAGATTGATTTTATTTATTTGAAAGACAGAGTTACAGAGAGGTAGAGACAGAGAAAAAGGTCTTCCATCTGCTGGTTCACTCCCCAGATGGCCGCAACAGCTGGAGCTGTGCCGATGGGAAGCCAGGAGCTTCTTCCATGAACAGGGGCCCAAGGACTTGGGCCATCTTCCACTGCTTTCCCAGGCCACAGCAGAGAGCTGGAGAGGATCCACTTCCAAGTCACAAAAGCCACATAGACAAGGGAGAAATCTATGAACTAATGATCAGTTTTCCAGCTTCACATTAGCTTTATCTTGTAGCCAAAACACAGCAACAACACTGGGCGTGTTACAGACCATGCCTTATCATGCCTGCTGCTGGGACTTCTAGCACTGGAGAGCAAGAATCTCCAGGAAGATCCTGGGGACTTTACTAAGCAAACCGGGGGCCACCCCCAACTTCTCTGCAGACCTGGAGAAGACTGAGTCAAGAGACTTGCATTGCTAACGATATTTTTTAAAAGTGTTTACATTTTAAGCCTGATGCTCAGTGAGGCAGATACACAAACACCATTTACTGGACTCGAGTTGCAAGGAGTGCATTTTCACACCCAAGCATAAAATAGTTATAAACTAAAACTAAAGAAAATTCCCTTTAAAAGATTAGCAATCAAAGAGTTCCTAATAAATTGAAATGGCATCTCCGTGGCTTTCTTAGCAAAGACTACATCCATGTATGTTCACGTCTCACCCAGACACAGACCTTCTGCGGACACCCCACAGGCTCTTAAGTTCACCCTGAGAAACATGTTTTCATCATTGCTGTCGCTGGCACGCAACTGGGTAGGCATACAATTACTCTAGAGCTCTCCGTTGCTCCCACTCCACTTTTTCTCTGGCAAGAAGGCAAATTAAATTAATTTTAATTTAGATCCCTCTTCTACCAGATCCGAAGAGACCTGTACCTAAGCAGGAGGGGGCCCAGGCACTGAAAAACCTGACTTTCCCTTCAAGAAACCAGACCCTCACCCATCACGTCAAGTGACAATTAGCAGTTCCTGCGGCACATTATATGAGAACTAATAAGGCAAAGGAATCGAGGGCAGGCTCTTCCCTTCACAAGCCTGTCTGAAGCTTAAAAGAAAGCCTGAACATTAATGAATTCTGAATTCGTGTCAGCTCAATAGAGAGCTAAGTCTTTTATCTTCACCTGGAAGAGGAATGAAAGAAGAAAAGCCCAACAGTTCATCCACTTCCCCAAAAATATACTCTGCTGCAGTCTTGTTTTTGGCTTAGAGAGCTCAGAGTCAACCAGCACAGGAATGGGTCTTCGAAATGGCCTTGTGTGATCATTCTAGTCTAAAGGAATCAAACCTCAGCCCAGAGAAGTTAAGCAACCTGCCCAGAGTCCAAAATACAGTCCAAAGAACCAACATCCCAAGGCTTGATGCACAGTTGCTCCACGGGAAGAGGGAAATAAAAGCATAGACTTGAAGGAGTAAGAATGTTTGCCCCAATTTTTTCTCCAGGTGTTTGAGAAATCCTAAGTCAACAGAGGAGTTACGTTTAAACAAGAGACGGGAATTACTGGGCTCAGGAAGAAATGATCAAAAAAGCCATACTTTCAGAGACTTTCCTGGACGACGGGACACACTCACACACAGGCACACATGCACAGCACACCCTCAGGACACAGACACAGCATCTGCCATGGGTGCCCCAGAAGAAACTTAGCAAGAGACTCTGCAACAGTCCTCTGACTATAGGTTCCACAAGAAATGAAGTCCTGGGACCAAAGATGAAATCAAAGGGCAGGTGTGGCTCCAAGCCCGAGAGGGGAGGCTTAGCTTTTCACACAACGCTTCACAGACCAGTTTAAGGAAGAAGCAGGTTGCCAGACAACATAGTTTTGCAAAGCACTGTGATGCAGTAAGGACAACAGTGAGTTCCCCACTAGCTTTATCTGCCCTGACAGCTTCTGTCTTGGCCTGACAGAGGTTGAGCGTCTACACAGTGAACATAAAGATAACCTACAATGGCTACACATCCCCATCCATTTGCCAAAGGTCAGTAAGGATTGAGCATCCTGCTTCAGTGCCTCCACTAATCCACAGACATGCCAATCTGCTCACTGTTACACAACATCAGGAGGTTCGGATTTTACTTATCGAGGGATGTCGGACTTGCTTTGTCAGAACTAGGTGGCTATTAGCACAAGGCTGAGCGATCACGGCTGCAATGAATTTTTAAAAATGATCTTGTTTGGGGGATGCCCAAAAAAAGAGAACTGAACAAGATGGCGGGAGCTATTGTTGGGCAATCTTCCACTCCGAGAACATAAAAGCTGAATGGTGGAGCATTGAGAAATTAAATTCATGGCCTGGAAAACAAGCTAAGATTAAAAAACGTCATGTTGATACAGTAGGAGCTCTTGAGAGGGGGTGAGGAGATGTCAGAGGCTGGATTGATTGCATTTTCATAGCAATGTTGTGTGATAGAGGTGGGGAAGGGTCGAGCGTGTCAAGATCCGACGGTGCTTTGGGGGCACACACCATATCTTCCATGAAACCCCAGACAATGTGAAACCCCACCACCACACAGCTCAGATTCCTCAGCCACCAAGGCCTGGCAAGGACTCTTCCCATCCAAGGCTGAGCAAGATCAGCTGGGTCCTGTATCTTGCTTCTGGGCCACCAGGAGGTGCTGTGAACAGCAGCGTGGCTCTCGGCTGATTGACAACACGGAAGAATAAAGGTCCCTCAGTTCCCTCTACAAATGCAGCTTGAAAACCTCCCCCTACCCACGTCTAAAACAACCTCCTGTCAGTCTTCACAGATCCTAAGAGGAGCTACTTTTTTTTCTCTACATGTTCGAAGAATGGATAGATGAATGAGTTTGCTGTGAGAGACCACAAGGTTTCCTATAGACCAACTTCCAGTGGCATCCTATGAAGGTGAAATCAGACAAAGTCGCCCAAGGGCTTGTAACATTGTGCACAGTCCTGGGGGGTGAGTGGCATCTCCACACGGTCCCTTAGGAAGTACATCTTCTCCCTCAACTCCAGAACATGAGTGCAGATGTATGCATGAGCCCATGTTTACAAGCTCCTGGCTCTAACAAAGCTCAGATACATGCATTCTACTGCATACCTGGGATGCAAGGCACGCAGATATTGCTGACAGTAAGCCCTACCTCTTGCCATTCAGTAACATTTAAAGGCAACGGTTCGTACAGCGTACAAACCTCACTGTAAAAATATCTACAAAGCATGGAAGAGGGAAAAAAAAAAAAAAAGACCGTACAGGGGAGAAGGTTGAGAGAGAAAGAGACAAAGAAGATCAGGTAGAAAAGAGTGGGGAGAACGTTTTGAGCTGAGGGGCTGTTTCTTGTCTTTTCACAACAATGCGAAAGACACAAAGAGGCTCCCGACCCTGAAGACGGCAAACGGCGTGGGCTGTCCTTTGCCACAGAGGCGACCATCTGTAATGCTGATGAGAGCTCTCTCTGGCCCTGTTCGCCCACCACAGGGGCTCAGCCTCTGACCGCAGCCTCACCTCTGCACTGAGCTCCAGTTTAGTCATGGGACTGCAAGAGGAAGGGTCAGCTGAGGGTCAGCGAGACGTTGACCCTCACACTCACCAGAAATCTGAGCCTCCTAGGACAGAGGGGGCCTCCTTGCCTTCTTTTTTTTTTTTTCCAAGATCTAAAAGATAATTCTAAGTTTTTCTCTATTGTCTCCAAAATAGCCACTATCATCA
Organism: Lepus europaeus; assembly: GCF_033115175.1. Lineage (NCBI taxonomy): Eukaryota > Metazoa > Chordata > Mammalia > Lagomorpha > Leporidae > Lepus > Lepus europaeus. The sequence goes on along the minus strand of NC_084843.1, from coordinate 64,765,721 downwards.
TCTTTCCTCAAAGGCCAAGGCAATTCTTCAAACGTTGAGGACAGAGGAGCATCACAACCAGGCCTCCGGTCCCAGCTCCCAGTGTTTTAAACTCTGCTGTTTCCCAGCTTCATCACGAAGAAAATGTCAATGACATCAGGAGGAAGACAAAAGATTATGGAGTTATCAATGGAACAAAATAAAGAGCCCAATAAGCTCTTGTGTCTATGGCCAAACGATTCCCACAAGGGTGTCAGGACCATTCAACACGAGGAAGACAGCCTCTCCTTATGAGTGGTGCTGAGAAAGCTCGTATCCATACGCAAACAGGTAAGCCAGCCGCTTAGACAACCATGTACAAAATCTGCCTCCAAACGGGTCAAAGATCTGAACACTGAAGCCCTCAAACATACGGGAAAGGTGTCCTGACAGTGGATGTGGCAACGATGTCTTGGATGTGACACCAAAAGCAAAGGCAACAAAAGAGAACACAGGATGGACTTTATCAAAATTTAAAACTAATGCACCACAGCACACTATCTACGGAATAAAAGAGCAGCCCGAAGAATGGGAGAAAAGAAGTGTACATCAGTTTCCTGACAAGGAGTGAATGAAGATCCGGAATGTGCCGAGAACTCCTAAAACTCAGCACCAGTGACAGAAACAACCCAATTCAAAAATGGGCAAAGGACTTGAAAAATACACTCTTTCAAAGACAATACTTAAATGGCCACTAAGCACAAGGAAAGGTGCTCACCTTCACTTATTCATTAGGAAAATGCAAATAAAAAAAATCCAACATAATACTTCACACTCTTTAAGATACCAAAATGAAAATAAGGGCTAGTGAAGATGTGGACAATTGGCTTGGGCACTGCCGACGGGCGTGTGCAACAGTACCGCTGTTAACATTAGTGTGGTTCTCCCCAAAATTAAAAATGCAATTACAATAAGGTCAACAGAACTCAGCAATTTCCCATCTTGGTATCTGCCCAAAAGAACTGAAATCAGAGACAGAAACAGAATTTAGGCACCCTAGTTATAGCAGCATAATTCACAGTAGCTACAACACAGAGGCAGTTCAAGAGTCCAGTGATGATGGGGCCGGCACCGTGGCACAGTAGGTTAATCCTCCGCCTGCAGCGCCGGCATCCCATATGGGTGCCAGTTCTAGTCCCGGCTGCTCCTCTTCCAATCCAGCTCTCTGCTGTGGCCTGGGAAAGCGGTAGAAGATGGCCCAAGTGCTTGGGCCCCTGCACCTGCATGGGAGACCAGGAAGAAGCTCCTGGCTCCTGGCTTCAGATTGGCACAGCTCCAGCACAGCTATGACCATTGCGGCCATTTGGGGCATGAACCAACAGAGGGAACCCTCTCATTGTCTGTAACTCTAACTCTCAAATAAATAAAGAAATAAAAAAAATCTTAAAAAAAAAAAAAAGAGTCCAGTGATGGAGGAACGGAGAAACTAAAGGAAGGGTGTATAATCTGGAAACAGCCCAAAAGTCCCTCAAGAGATCAGAGGATCAACAAGCACTGTGTCCAAAGCACAAAGCATTAAAGAGATAACTGCACACCCGTGCTCACAGCAGCGTTATTCCCAACAGCTCCAAGGTGGAGGTAACCCGTGTCCACTGAATGAGTAAGGTCAATGTGGCATATCCATACAGTGGACTATTATTCAGCCTTAAAAAGGAAGAAAATTCTGACCCACATTGTAACGTTGATGAACCTGGCACACATTATCCTAAAGGAAAGAAGCCAGACAAAAGGACAGGTACCGTATGATTTGCTCACATGAGGTACTTGGTGGAACTTAGTGCAGTCAAATCCAGAGAGACAGGAAGAAGAGTAAGGAGACTGGTAGGGAGCAAGAGGGACGGATAGGACATCACAGTTACATGGACACAGAGCTTCTCTTGTGCAAAATGAGAAGGGCTGTAGGGATGCACGATGGGGACGCCTATACGGTACAAAGCTGTTAACACCACTGGACAGTGTACTTAAAAAAAATGTCTAATGGGGGGCCGGCGCTGTGGCATAGTGGGTAAAGCCGCTGCCTGCAGCACCGGCATCCCATATGGGTGCTGACTTGAGTCCCGGCTGCTCCACTTCCAGTCCAGCTCTCTGCTAGGGCCTCCATCCACTGGTATACAACCCAGATGTCTGCAATGGCCAGGGTGAGGCCAGGCCAGAGCCAGGAGCCAAGAGCTTCTTCAAGGTCTCCCAGGTGGGTGCAGGGGCCCAAGGACTTGGGCCATCTTCTGCTGCTTTCCCAGGTATATTAGCAGGGAGCTGGATTGGAAGTCAAGTGGCGGGGACTTGAGTGAGCACCCATATGGGATGTCAGCATGGCAGGCGGCTTAACCTGCTACATCACAATGCCAGCCCCAGAGGTCCAGTTTTTAACCACACAAGACATGTTTCTTCATCTGTGAAATGGGAACATGCTCACCATTCAAATCAGATAGCACCAGGGAGTCCCTGGTATCGCTGCTAATGCAAGTCAGGCATTCAAGAAATCTGAGTTACCTGCTCCTTCCCCACAACAGATACTTTGTGCCTCTGACATTAAAAACTGAAACTCCCTTCTTTCTTAATTGTCAGCTTTGCAGGGAGGTAATTGGCAGCTTCCTTTGATTTCAGGATTGCTCTAGATGTTGTGCAGTGGGAGGCTCTGGAGTGTTTTTGGGCTTGATGGCCGGATAATGAGACTTTATTTCTGTTCACATCCCCAAGCAGACCAGGATGGTGGCCCACGTGCTCCTGTATTTGCATATGTGGAGCAGCAGAAAATCTAAATGTGAATAATAAATTTCCTAGAAGAGCCCCCTGCACAGTCTGTACTGCAAGAGACCACATGGGACCCAGGCGGGAGTATTTATCCTGGGTTTCCTTTGCTTCTGAAGCCAATGACTCTGCTCCATGACGCAGGCTGAGCTGGAGGGAGACCCACAGAGGCTGGCCAGGGCCAGTCCAGTCCAGAGGGAGGCAGCAGCTTTCAGAGACATAGAGCCGGGATGCAAACCCCAGCTCCGCCACTGACCATGGGCAAACTGCCAAACAGCACCCGTGTACCAGGGTGATTGTGAAAATCAGCGAAGTTCAGTTACGTGTTGACATCACTGTGAAGAGAAACGGAGGTCCACAGTCTGAACGCCGTGGGCTCCTCATTACATCCCTAAATCACCATGGCTCGAACACCCCGTGGGGAGTCAGCTCCCCCCCACCCCACTTCGCCCACCCAGAGATGGAGGTGGGGCCAGCAAGTTTTCCTTTCCACCCCGTAATTTCAGGCAAACGATGTGTGAGCTTCAAGATTCACCCTCACATTCCTGACTCCTGTTGCTGGGTGAGGAAGGCAATGCAAAAAGAAAGGGGTTAGGAGCGGGTGGCAGGGAAAGAGATCAATAGAAACTTGGAGGTTGGCCACCTTGGTCCCTCTCCAAGCATGACTGCCACTCAGTGGGAGGCCTAGCTGTATCTTGGATTGCGGTTCCATGAGATAACTCAGTGTCTTTATAAACGTTCCATTTATCTTTAAACTAACCCAAATGGGTCACTCAAGAGTATTGACCAAAACACAAATCCAGACCCCATGCCTACAGAAGGGTCACAAAGTGTTCTTTTCCCCAACTCTTCTACCTGCCTACCTTGTCAAGTCTGCAAGTCCAGGGGCGATGGCTATGCACTGTCTTCATTCAGCTCTTTCTTCAAGAACATGCCTCCCTTTCTGTCCACGTCCCCCACAGCCTGTTCTTCCAGACAAGCCTCACTCTCTACATGAACGCACATGCACATTTACCACTATCTTGGCTAATTATGCACACAGCCAACAGCAATGTGTGCTGGCAGTGGAAGCTCAGATCTGGCACCTCCAGCCTGCAGGGTCCTCGGCCTGTGTGCGTCCTCATGGCCTCCTTCAGGGAGCTGGAAGCCACTGATCCTCATGTGCTCACAGCCAAAGATGCTAGCAACAATAGAGCACTGATGTCTTGGGGGGGGGGGGTGTCTTAAAAAAAATAAACAAACATGTCCACGGCTATAAGCATTTTAGCTCAAAGTTGCACTTTGTGCAGACTGCCCACGATGCATTTTCAGGACTTGTTGCAGCTGGTGCTGGTGACAGAGGGCAAGGAGAGGGGACACGTGAGGCCTCAGCAAAGCCTGGCAGCAAGGACCAGGGAGGTCCTGGGGAGAAGAGGTGCTGGGCAAACTCCATCTCCGGAATCTGCGTGGTGACTGCCGGCCAAGTTCGCTCTGCGAGCTGTGAGAAGGACCAATTAATTTATCAATCTGCACCTCTTTCTGCCATAACATATTTCGCTCTTGCCAACAAAAAACGTGTCCATTATCAGGCAGGTCCCTGTCCTCCGAGGCAGCCCGTGTGGCTGTATAATTACACTTCTTTCCTTGACAACGCGCATGATTGTTTTCCTAACAGTATATTACTTCGTTAGTACTTTCCAATATACGTTATTTTTAAACTGTCACTTTTGCCCAACTCATCCCAATTCGCACTCGTCTGTTTATCATAACAATCATTAATAACTGTCAGTCCACGCCATCAATGTAACGAACTCACTCCCTCATTAGCATGTTCTAGCATTTGTTCCGTAGAGGGGACTGATTATTTTTTTACAACAGCCCAAGCCAATTACTTTAGTGAAATGGAATCACATTAATCAAAACTTAACAAGGTGGCAAATTTAAAGATATCAGATTGCAGAAGACAGCATAACTAATATGTCAGTGTCAGGGGTAGCGTGTAGGTATGCAGCAGCTGTACTAAATCTATCTCTTCGCGGAGGCCACATGAATTCTGACGTTTCATATGATCTGACAACTACCAAAGTGATATTCTAGAAGGCAAGAGCCCGGTGCTGCACAGCTCACGATGACTTCTGTAGATTCTGGCAAGGGCAGTGTGAGCAGAGGGGGAGGTAGCAAAGGGGCGAGGAAAATGGTGGCCGCACCTCTCCAGGCTGGCAGACGGCACTTGATCATGTCTCTCTGTGCCAAGGCATTTTCTTTTACACTTTAAATGATGATACTCATCCATCATCGACTGACAACTGCATCAAAACCAGCTGCAAAACATGCAAAGCCCAGCAGTCTAAAATATGCTGACACAACCAACAGAAAAACAGATTTAAAAAAGAATACACAGACACACGCACACACAGATACTCCACAGGAAAAGCATATGAGGGGGTGGAGGAGGCTCGAGCAGGAATGGGGGGAAGGTGCACACGGGGGTGGACCACAAAGTGTTCTGGACTGGACGCAGAGGAGAAACCCAGGGCAGTGAGGTCGAGGCAAGAAAAATGAGAAGGGGAACAAAGGGAAAGAATGGAAAGGGGACAAAGATGAAGAAAGAAACAAAGAAAAGGGGAAAGTGACAAATGGACAAGCGAGGAGGCAGGGGAGAAAGGAGAGAAAGCCAGCAGTGGGAGGGAGGGCCCCACGACGCTGTCTCAGAAGGAGCTGCTTCCGCCCCAAAACTATTTCTCAGCGTCATTCCTCTCACTGCTTCGGGACAAACCTTGGACACCTTCTGCCAGAAGGCAGCAGGTTCCGTCCAGGTCTCCGTGGCTCCCATACTCGAAGTCAACTTTCCACCAGCAGGACTTTGATCCTACCAGGCAGCTTGGCTACCAGCAATTCTTCCCGCCCACCGGCTCCTCCCGACCCACAGCACCTGGGCCCCTTCCCCACCAGGCTGTTCAAGGCTCACAGCTCATCATTCCCTCCCCTACCAACCCTCCCTCCTCTCCGGCTTCACCACCACCCACAAGGTAGTTCCGATCTCCCCGGGCCTCTATTCCATCTCCTACACCAGTAGGACTACTATGACTTATAGTTGAAGACTCAACTTTCACGCTAAAAAACCTGAAAAGATGCTTGGCTTCTAAGTACGCACCACTCCCCAGAGTGGTCCTCGGAGTACAGACATTGTGTTTATTCATCTTTTCAGCCAACCCAAAGTCAGAAAGAACCGGAATTGCATGCCAATGAACAGAAGAGGCCTTTTGTGCATAGCTCATTTACAATATTAACATCCTTCCCAGGACCCCTTCAGCCAAGTATTTAGTAAATAAAAGAACTGGATGGCCGCATGCAGAAGACACAAGATGACCAACGTGACCTGAGAATTTTCAGGGGTTGAGCTATCTTACAAAGAGGCACCGTGGTCCTGTGTGATGCATCTCAGCACATCTTTTCCTGGACCCACAACCCAACCAGTTGGCTCCCTTACCCTACTGCTACTATGTTTAATGGAGCCTGTTTATTTATTTACTTATTCAGAGGAAGTCTGGAACCAGGTACACCAGGCTGGCAAAGGCCCTGGTGTATAATTTGATTAAATTCAGTTATATCACACAGTTCATGAAATTGTACTATGATTCATTTTTACAACTTACATAGCTATTTGGTTGGGTTGCCAGGTTGAACGTGATGAATGTGTATGATAAAACAGAACAAAGAGAAGGGCTAGCCCCTGTAAACTGAAACATTAGTCAGCGCATTAACTCCTTCCCTCCTTAATTGTCATGCTTTCCTAGGGGCAGCTGCCCCACTGTCACCTCCTTAAGGTGACAATTTAACCCTGTCCACAGCAAGGAAGACTTTCTCAGAAGGGTCACCATCCATTCTCTCCTAATCTCTGAGGACAAGAGGATAAGCCACAAGTGTTCACGGCTCCTATTTCAAAGTCTAATCACTTCCCAGATCTCCAGCATACATTCTAGTCCTGAATCCCATGTATGTGTTAAAGATTTAACTCATGTACAAATTAACATGGTGAGATAGCAACAAACCCCCTAATTACTCAGAAGTTGTAAGAAACAAAGCCAGACACAAAGGAGTTACTTTAGCATAAAATTCTGTTGAAATTGATTGGGTGCGATAAACAGGACTTCTATCATTCTCATCAGTGTCTCTCACATTGTCTAAGAATTATTTTTTCATTGTACCACATCTCTGCTTAAAGATACCCTAAAGCAGACTCTCTAATAAAGGACAGCATCATTGTTTAAACAATCTTTTTAAAATAAAATTGGATTTTTCATTTTTAACATTTTTAAGAATGACCTAACTTTAATGTTGGAAGAGGTCTCGCTATTTAACTACAGACCCAGATCACTTTTCTTCACCTTGCAGACAAGACATCCATGTGGGTAGAACCTGGGTTCCAAACATGGCAACAACCTGTCTACCATCAATGCATCCTTGCAGAATGTGACCTTGCCGTTTCCTTAGCCGAAGATACACGCATCCTCCCACCCTTTGAACTGGCAAGGTTTCTGTCATGTTCACCCGTAAGATACACTGAAGTAACGCTGTGCATCCTGAACCTGGGTCAGAAACAAGATGCAGCTGTGGCACCTGGGCTGGGAGCCGAAGCCACCACGTGAAACGTCCTACTAGACCCAAGTGGCCCTGCTGTGAAGAAGCCAGGAGCCATGCGGAGAGGCCACGCACAAGGACTCCAGTCAGCAACTCTTCAAACCACCCCAGCCCAGGTGCCAGACATGTGTATGAGCCAGATGCCAGTTGATTCCAGCCCCTGGCATGGAGTCAATCCTAGCCTTTGAGTCTTTGCAGCCCAAACGCCAGGCTTGTGGACTGGAGGCAAACCACTCTGCTGCAAGCTGTCCAAACTCGTGACCCACAGAATCCACGAGTACATGAAATTGTTTGAAGTCCCCACACTTGGAGGGAAAGCAGCAGCAGGTCAAGGTAATCCCACTGAGGCTGCAGGAGCTTAGATCGGATGAGAAGCACAGCCCAAATGTGCTGATTCTAGAGTTAGCACCATTCTTCCCTATCACTCGTCCCTCGTGACTCTCGCATCAACCAAGGTGCACCTAGCCCACATTCACCAACTTGCTATCCCCGTAAATGAGGCAGGAACTGAGAAGACTTTAGTCAAAAACTCACAGGCTGCGCAGGGGATCCACAGAGATGTCCACTGCCCTCGAGACTTGTCACATCTCCCAAAGGGCTGACCAAGGGAAAAACCAACAGGAACAGCAAACCCTGAGCATTTGGACATCCAAACAGAAAAAAATACACACAGCACCCAGCATTCACTGACAGTCACCGGCCTAGTGATTTGTTCTCAAGTGTAAAATTCACTGAAAAGCAATCACTGCCCCAAACGGAGGCCCTTCTATCACATCTCCCACAAACTCCACTGTACTTCGACCTTGGAGACCACCAGGCATCCCCCAACCTGGTCCTCTGGACACTGCAGTGACTCAGGCTTGCGTGCGCAGCACAGATTCAGCAGGGCTACGTCCGGACTGAGCAGTTGTGGGAGTTGGGGCTGAGGCCGAGACACATGGAGATGACTACGTTCCAGTTGAGTCTTGGGACACTGGGCCTCCTCCTCCTGCCCACGTGACCCTTCCTCTTCACCATTGGAGGCTGTGAGATCCACCCTCTTCTCCATGGAGATGACTACGTTCCAGTTGAGTCTTGAGACTCTTGGCCTCCTCCTCCTGCCCACGTGACCCTTCCTCTTCACCATTGGAGGCTGTGAGATCCGTCCTCTTCTCAAACCCACTGAGAACCTCGCTTTCTTCATTGCCTTCTCAGCCAAGAGAAACCAATGTAATGAGCTTCCAAGAAGAGAAGCCCTCGAGCCGCTTCCCCTCAGCGCCAAGCATTAGCATGGCACACTTTCTCCTGGATTTATCACAGTGTGTTTCCAGATGCAAAATTAAACCTCATGGTCTAACAAAGGAAATGTATCTCTTTTTGTAGATTTATTTAAATGAAGTCAAATTAAACCACTCTTAGCCATTTATTTAATGTCTTTATTGAAAATAAAAACTAAAACTATAATCTTTAATATATGTACATGCATATTATACACTCACCTAGACACATATTAATTAACATATTATTTGCATTTTCTAAAGCAAGACTTTCTGCCTTCTACAGAGGAGGACTGACATGTATTCCCCCCTCATCCAACAAAAATTCATTCATGACTCTTAAACCTCCCTAGGGCACACAGAGCCACTGACTGTTCCTTGCACTTTTTCTTCCTTGTTCACCTTCACACCGGTTCTGCCCCGCCATCCTTGGCACGCGAGCCTGTGTTCACACCTACAAAGCAGGGTGGGAGGCACGGCCTGGCAGGGCAAATGCCCACCCTCACCCATAAAGGCAAGTGGTCCAGACCCCAACTGGAGAACCCCCCAATGCAGATTCTCAGATACCAAACGGGCAAGAGCAGAAGGGCTAAAACACTGCTGACAGGTTCCATACACACACACACACACATGCACACACACACACATACACACCAACGCGTCCCTTTGAAGTCTACACAGAAAGTGAGTTCGGGACAGAGCACGCAGCTCCGCTCTCCCCGGGTCCTCACCTTGCGCCAGACATTCCTCAGCCCCACCGCTGTGCTCAGCAGAGAGGCTGCAGATGTCAGGGTCCCTCTAATTTATTTCCCTCCCTGGTTTATTTTCCCCCTGCACATCACTTTGGTATGACAACAATGCATAATTCGATTACATGTGATATATAAAATCATTGCAGCTGTTCCAAAATATGCACAGCGAGAGCATCTCAGATCCACGCGAAGACACAGACGTGCCGACGCACGGGCAGAACCTGGCTCTCTGGCTGCAGTGACAAAGGGAGAGGGAACACACGAAGGGTACCTCCAGCATTGCCGTCTGCACGCTTTGTCCCCAAGTACAGATTGAAGGGGCCACCTTAAAAAGAAGGCACCCACAGGTCTGATGGGAGGGAACAGTATTGGGGGGCCGGGGAGAACGATGGCAGTGCGTCAGGAAAAATCACAGTGTGTACCATTTAATTTGACTTTAAGATGGTGCTATGAAGCCGGGCGCCTTCAATTCCTTTTTAAACACCACGTCAAAGTTTCTCTCCTGCCTGCGCACTCTGTGGGCTGCGTGCCGTGCCTGAGATGAATCCCTCCGGAGTTTTTTATTTCCTATTCTGCCTATCTTTCATCTTCACCCCAGACTAAGCAGATGGATGTGAATTCCAAGTTTTCTGATCTTTAGCACAAGTTATGGAGGGTTATCTTTGGCTGTATATCTTTCTGCTGGCAATGCTCCCTCGGTGATGAAGGATTAACCACCCCAGCTGTCTCTTCCCAGAATGATGCAGTGCCGTGCTCCTCAACACGACAGCATCACTTAATCTTAATGTCCGCTCTCCGAGCGCAGCCGCGCAGGACAAAGCCAATCAACATCAGATGCCACCAAGATGGACCTACTGCTTGGCCCTGGAGTCTCTCACCCTCTCACTCCTATTAATCAACATCATCCAACCCAATCCCAGAGTTCACTTCTCTCAAACCACAGTTAAACCAAGCTGGGGTCCATGCTAAGCATCTGACGCACCAGGCGGGAGGAGGGGTGGCGGGCGACAATCAGCCGCGTGGGGAGCATGGCACGCCCAGGCGCATGGCTGAACGGAGGCCGTTCCCTCCGCCCGCCTTCTCCAATGCCAACACTGGTGACATGGGCCCTGGAGCGCGTGCCATCCCTCTATGCGCTAGGCCTGACAGAGACAGCACTCAAATGAAACCTGTCTTCCAGAGACCCTCAAAAGGGCCTCCAAACAGACGAGGGACCTTTCAGCACCCAGCAGTACTGGCCGCCCTTCTCTCTTCTTCACACGTCCCAGCACACAGGCCTCCACTTACCCCTGCAGAACTGGGCCTAACATGCCCAATTCCTTTTTACACAAAACACCTGGTCTCGCCACGCCCCGACCAGAATGCTTCGCTGGTTTGGAAGATACAGCCCAAATACAGAGTCCAAATAAGACTGCTACCTTCCTTCCCTCTCTCCTTTTTTTTTTTTTTTTTAAATGTCTTACGAGTAGGAAAACAAAACGGTGGGTATGTTCATGTTTTTCTCTAGCTCCACGCAGTCATACAAACGTGCGTCTCTTTCCTTCCCTAAGAAAAGGAACAAAAAAAGTCAGCCGAGATCTCAAAGGCAAACGTAATAAAACAGTAAATTATTGCTGGAGTTTACTAAACAAATGCAACCTAGTTAAATTTGGAAAAATCTTCACTTTTGCTTACATTTGCAATTTTACTGCTGAACTACTGGTATTTCTTACTTATGCAACATTAAAATGTATAAGAAATCCTCTTGTGTGCTATATCCAGCATCTACTCTTGATTTATAATACCCAATTTAGGGGGGAAAAAAACACCACTAAACCTGATTTAAATCACAGATTACTCTGTAAAACACAAGCAAGGAACTATTCCAAATCCTAAATGTAATTTAAACATATTTATATTTTACAGTGATATATTTTCCCCATTCCTTGTCTCACGACTGTAAACTTTCTATAATTATATAAGCAATTTCCCTAAGGTCACAACGCTGATCATGGTTATAAATTGCTGAAGCACAACAACACACAGTGAGCAGTGAAATATATGCTGGACATCACAAACAGTCTCATCAAATCAGAAACGGGGCGAGAAGGGGAGGGGAGAGGCGAGGCAGAGGGAGAAGAGTAGAGAGAAACCAACAGAAGTCCCAAGCTTCCTGGGAAGGCGTTACGCAAAGTAGCATCCCATTTCCCCAAGCCATTTGGGACACACTTTTAACAAATCACCCCGCAATAGGACTTGGTTTAATTTCTGATGATAATCCATGTCCCTGTGCCTACCACTCTGCAAGCCATCTGAGAAGGAAGTGTGGTAAACAAACTTGAAAAGTCACTCGTGTGAGGCCCAAGAAAACAAACCCTGTGCAATTAAAACAGCCTTTTGGCTTGGAGAGCAGTTCTCAAAGTGTATTCCCGGGAACCGCGGAGCACACGGAGGAGCCCAGGAGTTGACTCCCTGGGTGCAGCAGGTGGGATTCAAGTTTCCCGCCTGTTCTCTCTTTGATCTGCCTCCTCCACTGGGGTTCTGTGGAAGAAATCTTACTTGGAAAAACAGTCTTGGAGGCTGAAAAAAATAAAAGGATTGGGAAACTCTCACTTCCTGATGCTGTCATCATGAAGGATGAGATCTAAAGGAAGTTATTTGAGGGTCTCGGGTTGGTTGTCAGGGTTTCTGGTGTTTTCAGATAACTCGTCTCTTAATGAGAGAGGAGCCGGTGCGCTCTGGGCACCATGCAAATGGGGCTGCTGTCAGGCGTCTCCAGCGGCCAGGTTGCAGCCAGACGGGCTGACAGGCCAGTCACCCCTCCTGGTTAACAATGCCACACTCCACTCCGGGCAGCTGCCTATTAGGAAGACAGCTGAGGCCCAGAGGGGAGGGAGAAATCAGCATGTGACAGACACTGCCTTGCCCGCTGTAAAAGAGACCTAAGGAGACCAGTGTTCCCTGAAAGCTTAGGGACCGAGAGGCAGAAATGCTTCCTCTTCGACGTTTTCCAGGGCAGGCTCAGCCATCTCCAAAGTGGAGGACACAGGGGCAGCTTTTCCCAGAAAACTAGAGAGCTACAGCTACCTGCCACACGTGCCAGCCATGAAGACATCGGCCTCTCCAAGCAAACCACGCCTCTCCATCCCCTACGCATTGCTGTGAGAGCCCCGGTATGCTCCTCCCCCTCCTGCCCCACCCTGTGTGTCTCCATTTGTCCACTGATGTACTGCTAACAGCTCCCAAATAGAGCACTCTTGCATTCCTGCAACACGACAACCCTCCCTGCCCAGAGGTCATGCTCAGAGCACAGGCAGCTCTCCACTGCCCTGGGATGCCCATCAGCAGAGTCAACCCACCTCAGACCAAGTGCATTGTTTTCTATTGCATCTGTACTGAGCTCTTCTTGATATTTCCTCAACAAAACAGTATGAAGCCTGTTTATATATCAATGATGACCTTGGCATTATCCGTGACCTAGAGGTGATTTAATGTATATGGGAGGAGGGTCATAGGTCGTATGCAACTACTGAGTCACTTGGTATAACGGACTTTGAGCACTTTGGATTCTGGTGTCCGTGGCAGGACTGGAGCCAGTCCCCTGAGATGCCAAGGGAATGCAGGTACTGAATGGGTAAAGGTAAGGGATGGACCAGTCAGAAGAGAAGCTGGCTACAAACCATTCACAGCCACACACAAAGATCAACAGAATCGGTAGTAAGCTTGGGCCCCGTGCTACCAAAAACTGCAAGCTTTAGTGTTAGACCCCAGAGTCCAAATCTCCACTCTACCAGTTCCTCTCAGCGGAATCTCAAATTGCAGAATTTGGAACTGTTACCTGAATACAGAGGGCAGAATAGCTCCCACCTGTGACAAGTTGGTGAGTTCATGTACGTAGCATACCGTAAGGGCTCAACAGAGATGCCTCACAAAGATGCTCCTCCTTCATTTACTTGTTTCTGGTTGGTTGGTTGATTATTTTCCATTTTTGTTTATTTTAGGTTTCCTAAATGTGTTCTGTGTCACCAATAAGCACAGTAGAAAATGGAAAAAATTGTCAATTCTGGTCTGGGCAGAGAGGAAGACACCTCCAGGCCCGGGTGGATTCTGCATAGGGTGAAACCTTGGAGTTGCTGAACCACGAGGGCAACGGTGGCTGCTTGTGCCGTCGGGTTATCACCCAGCGATGCAACAGGGCTCATTGCCCCATCTGGACCTCTACTATTTAATCAGTAAATAATATCATGGTACCAATTTAGAAAATATATACATATAATACATATAATCATGTATAGGATATACAATTTTATCAAAGTATAGTGGGTTTTTATAACTTTGCATTTTATAAACCATCTGATTTTTAAAATTTAAAAATAAAGGCTATTGCAATTGCCTATGGTCCTATTGGCCAGATGATGATATAAATAGCTAATATGTTCACTGAGCACTTATCATATGCCAGCCATTGCACTGAGGGTTTTGCCAAGTTATCTAATTTAATCCTCACTACTCTTTGATGTCGGAAATTAGGGGCTTACTGTGGTTAAGTCTTTGCTCAAGGTCACATCCTCACACCAGTCCCAAGTGACAGCATCAGGATTTGAACCCAGATCTGAATCCAAAGCTTGTGTGTCTAAGCTCCATGTAAGAACACTCCCAGAAATAACTACAGTGGACATTCTGAAATATTTCTTTCAAATCTTTTTCTAAGCCTATAAATTGATAGTTAGGTAGATGGGCGGGAAGCAAAATATTCTCAGTGAATTATTTAGATTTTTTAATAGTATTATCAATATACTTAATAAATGAAAATTGTATCTGGTTTAGACACAAAATCTTAAGTCCTATGAAGCCTGAATTTCTGAAATAAAACAGTTTCTGTGTGGGGAATTTTACAAAGCTCACACACAAGTGCTTTCTACACCGGCTTCAACCACTGGGACTTGGGACCCAGCTTCTCAAAAATGAGCAAAGAGAGTGCAGCACGAACCCACAACCACAACCCATGGGTTTCTCAGAAAATCCAGGGCCATCCAGATGAAGCATTACAGGGAAACAGAAAGGAACAAACACGCACCTGACAACAGGCAGGGAAGGAGTTTCTGGACAAGAATTTCAATCATGAAAAGAACTTGGGGCATCTTTCAAACGTCAACCACAGCCAACTCTTTTAATCCTTCACCCAAATGCATCTTTTTTCATCAATTCCTGTAACTACAGAACCAGAACTGTTCCATGTTGGCCCCATTCTTCATCCCTTTCCTTGCTAGGAGACGGTGGTAGCCACAATTATAGATAGAGATGAGGGTCTCTGTTTTTAAGATCAGAACCTTGAATTCTATTTCAAGGGAAGCAGATTGGTTCAAATCCTTCCAAACGCTGCCAGACATTGAAAACAGAAACTGCCCAGCAACCGAAGGCCTCAACTCCCCAAAAGCCATTAAATAGAGCGGGGACGGGGAAACAGGCCACCATCCACCATGAACAGCCAAATCCCACTCTGGATACTCAGGTACAATCCCACAGCTCCATCCACTCTGGCTCAAAGCTGGTCAGGAAAAAGTTAACTCTTGGTGATGAACTCCCCTAAGACAACTGTGACCCGATCTGTCCTTTGCCAGTGGCTGAGCTTGCTAACTCCAAACACAGGGTCTGGGCAAAGGTCAGCAGAGCCTGTGGCACCTTCTCCCACTTCCTGGGAGCCACTCCAAACTGGCCCCTTGTCTTCAGGCACTCAGAGCAAAGGCAGCCAGCAGCTTCCCACGTTGCTCTGAAAAGCACAGCAAAGTCTCATGAGCGCCTTGGAGACGGCAAGACTCCCTGTTCATGGGTTTTCAACTTGACAAATTTGAACTATTTGGAATATGGTCATTTTCATCATTTATTCATCCTCCCTGACCCTCTTCAGTAATGTTTTGTGGTTTTCTGCATATAAGTGCCACATCATTTCTTCCTTAATGAATTTATAGGCATTTGTTGTCATCATTAATTGGAAATGAGATCTCCTCTCCATCCACCCCCCATTTTGCTGTCTGATCATTTCTCGATTTTTAACTAACATTTAGAACTCCAACCGATGCAGTGGTTTTTCGGTTGATTCTGCTGTGTTTTGCAGATTACCAATCACTTCATTCAGATACAATTATATTTTTATTTTCTTTCCATTATTTACACTTCCGTTTTCTGTTTCTTGCATTCACTAAAGCAGTGACTGGAAACCCAAATGCCTGCTGCGCCGGGCAGGTAACAAAACTGAGTGAGCCGAGCCAGGTGAGGACTGCTGACCTGGGGAATGACATCCGTACACAGGTGACAGGTGCCCTCTGTTTGAGCATGACACTCGGAAACACAGGCTTCCTCTTGCTCGATTTTCAAGAGAAGAAGAGAAAAATACTTGTTTGGCGAAACCTCCAGTTTGTTCAAAGTTAGCAACTCATTTTTAAAATTTTTAAGCATAGCACAGGCCTCACAGTCAGAGAAATGCTAGGCAAGATCTTCTAGAATTTACTATGTTGAATTTAAACTCTAACGGAGGGAGAGGCACTCCTACCAGCCCTTTCTCTAATAAAGAGTCGCTAAAAAAGGATATTTTTAAGAAATGAACTGATTTTAAAATATATTTATCTTTGAAATGGGGAGAGACGGTGACATGTATTACTTCCATTGGGTCACCCCCAAATCCTGCGACAAAGCCCAGAGCTGGGAACACAATCTGGGCTTCCCATGTGGGTAGCAGAAGCCAACTACTGGAGCCTGCACAGGCTACCTCCCAAGGCAGAAGCCTGCCATCAGGAGAGAGCCTGAGACCTGAACCCAAGCAGGGGCTTCACCACTACCCCAGTGCCAGCCGGGATAGCTACTTTTGATTTGAACAGTCTGTAAGGCCCTACTGATAATTTACTGTGAATACTTCATTAGCAATGAATATTGATCCTTTTAAGGTATCTTTGTTTTCTCCTTTGACCTTATGGAATTATTTATATTAATATTTTGCTAATACTGGAAAAGAAAAATAAAACAGAATACTTAAAACAGCATGCTGGCCGGCGCCGTGGCTCAACAGGCTAATCCTCCGCCTTGCAGCGCCGGCACACCGGGTTCTAGTCCCGGTCGGGGCACCGATCCTGTCCCGGTTGCCCCTCTTCCAGGCCAGCTCTCTGCTGTGGCCAGGGAGTGCAGTGGAGGATAGCCCAAGTGTTTGGGCTCTGCACCCCATGGGAGACCAGGATAAGTACCTGGCTCCTGCCATCGGAACAGCACGGTACGCCGGCCACAGCGCGCTACCGCGGCGGCCATTGGAGGGTGAACCAACGGCAAAAGGAAGACCTTTCTCTCTGTCTCTCTCTCTCTCACTGTCCACTCTGCCTGTCAAAAATAAAAATTAAAAAAAAAAAAAAAGAGTAAAAAAAAAAAAAAGCATGCTGTAGAAGAATGCACTATACATTGTAAATTTAAAGAAAAAATGTAAACAGATCTTTCCTAATTTTTTAACGTATTGGTTTTATTTTAT
Organism: Lepus europaeus; assembly: GCF_033115175.1. Lineage (NCBI taxonomy): Eukaryota > Metazoa > Chordata > Mammalia > Lagomorpha > Leporidae > Lepus > Lepus europaeus. The sequence continues at coordinate 64,748,838 of NC_084843.1, read as the reverse complement.
TGACTTAATACGTGATATGACTTGCTTTCTCACCCATATTCCAGCAACTTATTCTAGTCTATTAAAATCCCAGTTATAAAACTGTCACTGACATCATCTGTTTCCAAAAAAATTATTCACAACTGGATCCATCATCAACTCAGTCTACACCACCAGTTCTGAATTCCAAAGCAATTCCACACCACAATCCACATCTGTATTCCCAAATCCACTTTGATACACTTTCCCAAGTCCACTTTGATACAGTTCACGCGTTGGAAAGATATTAGAATGACAAATTTTCTGGAAACAGGTTTTTCTTGGGGGCTGGGGTTTTTTTTTAAATAAAAAAGACAAAACCGGCTTCAGACAGAAAAAACATTCAATGCATGAAAGTAAAAACATCACTAAACTTGGCTTACAAAACTGTTAATTATGCATTTGACAGTGAAATATCACAAACAGCTGGGGCTAGAAAATACAAATGCACACAGGGACTGGGGAGGAGCGGGATAAGCACACTCAGACTCACACAAACCCGAACCCTTCTGCAGCGGTAACTTTGACACCCACACACCAGGGCACCTGCCCTCACGGGAACTCACAAGCCAACTGTTCCCCTCGTTCTGTGTGCAGATATAAATTCCTAACTCCTCCTCCCAGTGAGAAAATTAGGACTTAGAGTTGGTAGCGGTCAGAGACAAAGAGCCAGGCCAGGCTTCGTCTCAATTTCCTTTTAAAACCTAAGCAAACGGTCTCAGGGCTTAGCGAGAACAGAAAAGAAAACCTCTTCTCTCCTCTCAAACATGTCCTCGAGCACTCGCCACATCTTCCTTCAGGAGTCTGCTCTCACAGGACCCGCCTTCCAAGCCCTCAGGGAGTCAGAAATCCCCATGTGGAGTTGTTCAGAAAATTCTCAACAGCACAGTCAATGGCAAGGCCAGAGCCCAAATCCAGCACCTGAGGTAGACATGGCTGCCCGGCCCTGTGACACCGAAGGCAAAGATCTGGGCAGAACTCCCAGCTTGTTCTTGAGGGGCTCCTTCCGCACTTCGGTGTGGGAGACAACACGGCCTTCCTTCCCCATCACCTGACATCAAACCTACCAGGTTCTCTCTCTACAAGACATACGATGGCTGTTTACAAAGCTCACAGAAAATATATATTAGGAAAACACTGTATAGATTTTAAAATTCTGAACCAAAATAAGCTCATCTTTTAATCCCATTTTCCATAAACTTTTTGAAGTCCTTTCTTATCTGATGGCAAAAAAAAAAAAAACAAAATCTATTCTTTCCTTAATTACCCAGAGTTTAACTCAGGAAGAAGTTTGAAGGATGCACATTGAGATTAAAAAAAAGAATTATTTTAATATTCTAAGATTTATTTATTTGAAAGAATTGAGAGAGAGAGACAGAGAGAGAGAATATCTTCCATCTGCTGGTTCACACCCCAGACAGCACAATGGCCATGGCTAGGCCAGGCTAAAGCCAGGAGCCAGGAGCAGAAGCTTCTTTTGAGTCTCCCACGTGGGTACAGGGGCTCAGGCACTTGGGCCATCTTCTACTGCTTTCCCAGGCCATGACCGGGGAGCTGGATCAGAATGGAGCACCCAGGACATGGTGCCTATATGGGATGCTGGTGTCACAGGCAGTGGCTTTATCTACTATGCCACAATGTCAGCCCCTAAAATATTTCTGTAAATGTTATACTTCTGAAAAGCTTCTAAGAGTTTGTTAGTACAGCCATCCCTGGTACTCAATCCTAGCTGGATTCAGATGTTAAATTTCAAAGACCAAAGGTTAAAGCCTTCCAGCAGGAGAAAAAAGATATCACAAGGGTATCTTCTTTTCAGGTGGGATAAAGAAATATCCTTACTTGTCTGTGTTGGAGTATTTTTAGAAAATGCTTAGAACAACCAGATCATGATTTAAGCTTCTTGAAAGTTAGGGACCACCAACAGACATCCCAAATCTCTCTTCTAAGGATCTTTTCTAAAGATGTCCATATCCTAGACATAGGTTTAAGAGGCTGTCATTTGCTCTGACTGTATTTCAAACTGTCTTTTGTGGGAAAGGCACTGGAGTAACCCACATTCCAGGGAAAGGTACCAAGAAACTCTTCCCCAGGATCCTGAATGCTACTGTGATGTGGACGAGCCTTGCTGTAAAGGTGGCGGAATGGGCAACAGAGGTCCGAGAACATTAGAGGTCAACAAACCATCAGCACAGGGGTGCAGACAAGGACTGAACACGTTATGGTATAGCCAACACTGATTAAAAATCCAAGAAACTTTGGCTTAAGAAAATGGAAATCTATGAGTACTTTTTTCATGAATCACATTTTCCGTACTTTTTGAAGACCCCTTGTTAACATGGATTTCAAAATTTGCACCAAAAAAAAAATAAAAAATAAAAATTCAAGCAAAGGAAGTCATCAGGCCAGGCAGCCCAAGAGTAGCCGGTCCAGGCACTGAAATAAGGGAAATCACTCAGGGCGGGGCCACGGAAACAGCTCGAGCCTCCAGAAGACCACGGCAAAACCCACATCAGCGCCAGGTGTAGGAGATCACTCTATTTTACAAAATATAAAACCATTTCATCGCCAGTCTATGGAAACAATGTCACAGAGGCCAAGGGCTGTCACTTTGAGTCAAAGAAGGCCCACTTCACTATGGCGCTGATGGCCAGCAATGTCAAGGCGAATTATACCCCCACTCACCCAGGGAGAGATCAAAGTCAGAGAGGGACACTCAGCCGAGACACACCCACAGGAGTTTGGAAAGCCGGGGCTCCTGCCAAGCTGTGCTAATCTATCACAGGCTGAAACAAAGGATGTGTTTTTTGTTTCCTACCAAGAACTGGAAAGGACTAGTGACGGGATGGTCCACAGTGAGTTGTGGTTGAAGCCAAGGCATTCCACTCATGGAGACCCATAGGGGTGGCAGGAGGGGGTGCACTGAGGCTCAACACCTGGTAGAACTTGAACTTACAAAGGGAGTTGTGAGCAGGAACTAAAGGGATGGATGCTCAAAGAAAGAACTGGAGTTCCATCTCCAGACTGTACCAGGGTCCCACGAGCTGCCTGTCTGATGCAGCAGGTGATGATCAGGAACAGGAGGGAGAGAAGACAGAGAGAGCTCAGGAGGTCCTGGGCATGGCATAAACTCTCTGGGGCACAGCACAGTGGCAAACGATGAAAAGATTCTGTGAAAATGGGGTTATTACAGCTAAAAATTTGTGGGAAAAGCAAATGGTAAATTCAAGGGCAAGTCTGGTTCTAGGGCGGAAGAACACACAGGCAGACTGCAAGCAGATTCTACAGGCACAGTCAGTGACATCCACAGATAGGAGCCAAACAAGAGGGACAGGGAAGAAAAGCAGGCCCCGAGTGCTCAGGCTGTGCTGATGACCGCAGGTCGATGGGTAAACTCCTCCAGAGGAGAGCCGTGAGTTAGGATCCTTATCATAGACCCGGCAGTTATCAGAACTGCTAACCCCAAGGATGAAGGCTGCCCAAGTCTTTCGTAAGCCTGTGGATGGACAAGAGATAGTTAACTATGTGCTCACAGCTGAAGAGGAAAAGGCAGAGAGGCAGTGCTCATGTCCTCTGCGTGCTGAGCACCGGGACACACATGTGACCTTGTTTGTGGGTCCTCATTTCACCTCACCAGCTACTCATTTTACAGATAAAGAATCTAAAGCTCAGAGAAAGATCAGAAAATTTTCAAAACACATTCATCAACAGTCACGGTCATTGCGTGGGGTAGGGAGGGATTAAGCCTCTGAGGGCCTCAAGGACGACTTTCTCTTGGAACTTGGACTTTCTTTCCTGAAACCCAGCACTACTGGGCTCCGCAGCTCTCAGTCAAGGGAAACACCCAGCCGCTGTGTATTAGGCAGCTTTTCATTACTTTAATACTTGATAGGAACAACCCAGGAGGGAAGCTTTATTTCAGCTTACGGTTTTGGAGGTTCACAAGACAAGACCAGGCAGCCCTACTCGTTTAGGTATCTGTGCAGTTGGGAGAATGGCAGGCACACACAGGGGTACACTCTTCCCCTGGCTTCTGTGTGGTGTCTCCTTAATAAAGCCATCATGATTCGATCGCTAGGCTCCACCCCAGAAGCCTCATCCAGTCCCATCAGTTCCCAAAGGCTCCACCTTCATACAGCATAATTGGATCAAAGCCTCTCACCCTAATCCATCAACCGTTTCACTATTAACCATGAACGTAAGACTTGAGAAGTTGAAGTGGCTCCATGGGTTTGAGGAGCCAAATCCTGTTGAAACCATAGCACACTGCAAGATGGGCATCCACACTCTGCTTGCTCTCCAGAAACCCGGTGATGGACAAGCCCCATTAATGTCCTCATCACCCACAATCACCAGAACAGTGAGAGCAGCCTCAAAACTATGGCAGCTGTTGGCAGAATGGGGGAAATGATCCCCTGCTCCCGCACCCACCCCACTGCCACACACACAAGCCTACAAGCCCCCGAAAGAACCAGAAAATTCTACCTTAAGGATGAGAGCCAGAGACTGGTTGGCCCAGCCAGGAGGATTACACAGCAGGTGGGGCCACAGATCTGTCGACCTCACAGAGTGGGTTCACTCTGAGCCCAGTCCTTCTGCCAGGTAACTTTTAACTTGGGACATAAAAGTGAAGAAGTGTCTTTGTCTAAAACCCTTCTGAACTTTCTGATCACCATGATTTATGTAAATAAAATGTTAAATTAAAATGTAGGTGTTAATAAAATTACATCTATGATGGAATGGCTGTTCTTTTTTAAAACTGATCTGCAATAAATTTTCTAAATTCTGATTGCAGGTGATTCAGGCCTTGAGAGCTTTGCCAACAACAGCCAGCAGAGGTCTATTACTGAAGTGGTATTAATATAGCTATCATCACCAATTCAAAGCAGATAATAAAGGACTGACACATTTATTATCATTATTAATTAACAGTTTTCTGAGATGGAATTAAATCAATATGCTGCTCTGATATCATTTTAACTAGTTATGCAAATCAAACATTTAGAGCCCATGAACAGATATAAATGCCATTCAAAATTCACTTCACACTTATTACTGTAATATCAGAACTTTCAGGCTTTGCTAGTTAAAAAAAAAAAAGGACTTAATGCTCATTTAATTACACTCAGACGTAAAGCTTATGGAATGAAAGTTGAAATAGCTGATTAGTTAGGAAGTCGTAGTAAGGCTATAACACCCAGGATAGACAATGAGATAATAATGTGAAAATGCAGGGCTCGGCACAGAGTGGCTCTGGCAGATCCTATTAAAAAGAACAATGACATGTAGGAGAGTATGTTTTAAAACTACAAAACTTAAGGACCCCCTTCTTAAACCCGGAAAGGAGAAGAGAGGGAAGAGGAGAAAAAAGAAGATAAACAACAGCAGAAAAAAGAAAACACTGGGTAAATAAAACTCCTAAGTCATCTTTTCTTTAATGAGAAAGCTTCCAGGCTACAGCCACCCATCACTGCTTCCTGAAGTAGACAACAAAGATGGCTGCACAGCGTTTCCGTGTGAAGGGCCAACCCTTCCTCACTCATCAGGTGAGCTGAGATCCTCTGCTTCTGGCTCCCATGGGGCAGGAGAGGTGGCAGAAGGCTCAGAGCTCAGAGACTTGGGTTACCCATTTCAAGAAGCAGCTGCCCTCTGAAGATGGTCAACACTGTCAATCTACAAATATGACCAGAGAGCCGCCCCACCCCCACCCCCGTCACAGACTTTGTGGTTACATCGGCAATGAGGCGGCTATTCATCTCTTGGGTGGGTAGTTCGGGTAGTGTAGTAGCCAAGAAGTAGTGAATGGAACAAATGATTTTTCTAGTACCCCTCCCTGTCCCAGCAATGGCATCTGGAGAGCATCACTCAGGTAGACTTCTACAAGGCCACTGGCCCGTCCACGGCCAGCACCTCTGAAGCAAGGCAGCCATTCTGATGGTCAAGTGCCCTGGGCACCTGGTCACATCAACCTCAAGACTTCACAAGCAGAGCAGCCGAGTCTCACAGAGCTACAGGAGCCTCGGCTTACAGCAGGGAGCACAAGTGTTCCGCAGACACATTCTGGGCTCCTAGCAAGCAGAACTAAGCTGCGTGTATTTTTATAAAGAAGACTGAATCGTCTCCATGGTGTGTGTTAGTCCAGCCAATGTCTTGCTCTTCATTTTTCTCCAAATCATATTCCCATCCTCACCCTGAACTGCAGATGACCTTCAGTGCAACCAGGTTCAGAGCCAAAAATGAACAGGACATAGGCCAACAGAAAATGTAGCACAACTGTTCCTCCGTGATCCAAGAAGAACAACATAAAAAGGAGAGAACGACATCTTATTATCCTTTCCACACCTTCCATCCTCAAACTTAGCAACTTAACAGTCTTCACTAGATGAAGCTCAAGCCACAGATGAGTATCCATCATGTGGGCTGCCATTTAGCACAGAATTCCACCAATTAAAAAACCAAATTGGCTAAAACGTAAAGATGTTATCCTGTGATCCTACTCTGAGGGTGGTAAAAAGTAGCTACTAGCGTGAGTGGTTGTAGGAGAGAAGAAATATAGGAAAAAAAAAAAAAAACCAGAAAGGTATATGAGAAAATGTGTGACAGCAGTCAACCCAGACTAGTCTGATTATCGGTGATATCTTATTGTCTTCTTTGTGCTGTGTATTTTTCAAACTATAGCAAGTGCCATTCTTGCCCTGAAGAATGTTTACTGGGGGCCAACTGTTGGCCAGGCACTGTGGAGGATGCTGGAGAGACAATGATCAAGACAGACAAGGTCCCTGCCCCCTGATGAAAACAATCTAATAGGGCAGACAGAGAATCAAGCTGCAATTGCAAACGTGATTATTTTTGTGATTTAAAAAATAAGCATTTACAAAGCTTTTACTCTGCTTAATGAGGGTTCTATACACCTTTCCTAGGTCTTCAGTAAGTCCGCAATCTCCCCACCTAGGGTATTTATGCCATCCCAAATGGGAAGCAACCCAAAGCACATGCCTGCGCCTTGAGTCACTTCTTTTTTTCTCACATGGTGGAGGCAGAAGATTTCTGTTGGCAGCCAAGAGCTGAGCCACGATCGCAGTAACTGTCAGAGTGCGCTGTCTACTCCCAACGGAGGCCTTTTAATGAGTATTTCCCATATCTGGAACTGAGGCCCTCCGCCTCCTGAGTCTCACTGATTTCTCTGTCCTCTATACTGACCAGTTATTTCTGTGGCCCAGACTTTCTCCACCCCTGACTTTCCAGCAACCCCAGAGGTGAAGCAAAACTGCATAAACTACCCTCTTGAGAGACCTCTGATCTTTTTAAAAACTTACCTTATTCCACATCTTCAGATATCCGGAGAGTACAGAAGAATACAGGAAGACAATTACAGTAAAGAAAAGTTCAAAGAAAAATCTCCCATGGCCTCTCACCCTTTTCTTATGGAAATTCAACTTCCGGATCATGAATCATATGGAAATGACATCAATACATGTAATATTGTAATATATGTAAATGACAAGGTCTGTGATTGATTAGAAGACCTCGTTGGTGGGTAAAATACCAAGAAAAATCCAAAAGAAGCTCAACTTGGTAGGTTCCATTACATGACAATGGAAGAGGTTATTGATCATTTATTGGGAAAAACTCTGAAACCATCTTGGACTACTAAGGCCTGAACCAATGCAGCCTGAGCTCCAAGGAGACCTTAGCAGATAAGACCAACAAGGGAATCCTCCAACCATGGGGAAATCATCACTGGAGTAAATTGAGTCAATGCTCAATAGTTGGAGCAACAAGTAAGATGTTCGCCCAAGACAGGATTGTAGGAAACCAGACAGCAGAGTAAAGCCCCCTGCCTGTGCTTCTGCACTTTTCCATCAGCCTACAGGGCCTAGCAAAAATCAAGCCATACCATGAACACTCCAACATGGGAAGCAGTCCATTCAACAGACTCATAGAAAGACAACCATTTTAAGTAGTACTCTGATGTCAGTATCAGCCCTTAAGGCATTCTTGTCTGGCTGAAAAGCCTATGACAGCAATTCAGGCACGGAAAGCCAAGACACTGTGGCAAAAAGTGTCCTACCTGAACGACCTCTATGGATGAGACCCCAGTGGAAAGAAGTGGTCATCAAAGAAGGGTATACTTTTCTCTGAAGGGAGGAGAGAACTTCCACTTCGCTTATGGCCTTCTCTACATATTAAAGGAGTTTGTGGATTCAAAAGGCTTCCATAGCCTAGGCAGATCATGACAAGAGCCTTGGGTGATCACTGACATCATACATAAGCTAATTATGTTGTTAATTATGTTGTTAATTGTTAAATTAACAACAGGAGTCACTGAGCACTAACTTCCCATGTAGGACCTCTGTCCTCAAATAGCTGTATCATGAGAGTTAACAGTAATACTTGTTCTCAAAGATATACTTAGTGGGGCTGGCACTGTGGCATACTGGGTAAAGCTGCCATCTGCATTGCCGGCATCCCCTACGGGTGCCAGTTCATGTCCTGGCTGCTCCACTTACAATCCAGCTCTCTGCTATGGCCTGGGAAAGCAGCAGAAGGTGGACCAACTCTTCGAGCCCCTGCACTGGTGTGGGAGACCCAGAAGAAGCTCCTAGCTCCTAGTTTCAGATTGGTGCATCTCCAGCCGTTACAGCAAACTGGGGAGTAAACCAATGGATGAAAGACCTCTCTCTCTCTCTCTGCCTCTCCTTCTCTGTGTAACTCTTTTAAATAAATAAATCTTTTTAAAAGTTACTTTTTCAGAACAGGTGACACAGCCCTGGCTCCCTGACCCTCTACCCAAGCCTGAGCTACATCAATCCAGCCTGGAGTCAGGAAGAAACCTCCTCCTGAGATATGGTGGACTCTGGAGCTTCGTGCCTTGCTGTGAATCCTGGCTCCCTATCAATGGGACGACTCGCCTCAGCTCTCTGTGCCTCTGTTTCCCATCTCTAACACAGGGTAGCTGTGAAGATCCAGAGAAGCTGGCAAATGCATAGTGTCCTGAAAGTGCGCCATATGCCAAGCACTCAACACACCAGTGCCTGCTCTCATCAGCGTCAGCACCATAACCACCTCGGAAAAAGTCCTTCCTCCTCAAAAAATGGCGCCACCACCCCTGCCTGGCAGCTGCTGCCTGCAGAGGCTCCAGGGCCACGTGTTCCAGGAAGACTCTGCCCAAACCTACGAATGTGCAGGCTTCCCTAGGGAGATCCCTGGAAAGCAATTTTGAAAACTTGGTCCTTTGACTCTTTACATAACCAATTTATAATAATAGGGCTTTTCTGCGGCCTACAACTCTTCTGGATTGATCTGAGCGCTGCCTTGGTGAGGAAGCAGCAATACGATCCTCTGACTAGAAATACTGGCATAATTTATTGCATTATTACTCCTCTGAACTGAAAGCAATTAATTACCTGGAGCAGGATGCACAAGTGAAAATTTATCAGAGGAAAGTGATGAAAAATGTGCCCACTGCTTTAAAATAATAGGTGCTTAATGGTTTTTTTGTTTGCTGGCTAATCTCAGGCATCTTCTAAACAACTCAGCCTGGTTATCAGTTGTGAATTCCATCCCCTCCTTTTTTTTTTTTTTTAATCCCTTGGTATTATTCGATCATCCAGTATCTCCCTTGAGGACAGAAGGAAACATCTAAAATATTCACTTAGAAACAGGAGAGAGACTCCATTCCTCTTCTACAGGGTAAAATTAATACAATGTAGAATATGTGATAAAATATACACACATGTTTATCGCCCATGTTGGTAACACAAACGTGTCTGCCTGACTGATGTCTTTCTCCATCACGACCTTTTATTTTAAAACTTGTAAAAGCCACACGGGATGCAAAGACATGTTCCAAAGGGACCTGCGTGTATTAACGATTATCTCTCACACCTCGTGAGTGACCCTCACATAACCTGCACCTCGAAATCCTCAAAGATGCTCCCTGAGAATTATTTTCCACCCAACTCTCTCCTGGTCTTTTTCCCAATTCCATCATTGACCGAGAGGCAGAAAGGGAGGAAACAGGGCCAATAATGTTGTGCTGTGTTATTTATAAATTTCATGCACATGTGAAAGATAGGAGCAGGGCTAAATTCATTATATTTGCTTCTCCTTTTCGGAATTATTCGCATCTGTATGATTCCGTAATTGTTTCTTCTATAAAGTTATTGGAGTAATTTTGCTCCGTATATTCCCGATCAATTCCCCCTCTCAAGGGCACAGTTGAAAAGTGATATTTGAAAACGGCCTCTGATAGATTGCATGGTTAGTCAGCAGCAGAGACAAACAACCTAATCCAGCACAAATTAGTTCGGCTGCCAGCAATAGTTTTATACAAAGATGTAAATTATGTTGTCAAAATCGGTCGCTTTCTAGCTTGCTGCTCAGCTAACAAGAAACCACTTTGGCTGATAAAGATGAACACTAAGCTTCCCTCTCTTACAAATTTGCAAATCTGCCATTTCAGCATTCTGTTAGCCACAAACAAACAGCCTGCTATAATTGCTTCTTTTCTTCCGCGGTGGTATTTTTCCTCCTCGCGCGCCTAGTTCCTTGCAGGCTGCTCATGAAAATAACAACAACAAAGGCTGGGAAGCACCACAACAATAAACAGCGGCAGCCGCCACACAAGCATTGAAGGGAGCGCTGCGCCCTGCCTGCCCGCCCCACTCGCTCTCCTGCAGAACCACCAGCCTGGCCCGCTCACCACGGGCTTGGGCAACGCACCCCTGGACAATGCCACTCCACAATGCTGTGACCTCAGCTTCCGGGGAGAAGGAAGTATTCTTACTGCTCTGAACAAGGATTGCCTGTGACAGGGCCCAGCCGTTGGCTTTTACTTCCCAAGCGCCCATTCCAGGCAGCCAGGGGCACAGAGCTCACTTTCCAAGGGCCCAAGTAGAAAGCTCCACCAGGTTGCCTGCGTTAGGCTGGCATCAGACAGATCTAAAGCCGGACTGAAAATAATAATGCATTATAACGGTAATTATATCCAGCATTAAGTCAAATAAATAAATTATACATTACAATTACCCTTTAAAGTTGCTAGTCTCACTGTTTGCTTTACAATTAACTACAGGTGCTTCTGCATGTTTTATTACGGTCCCAAAGTTATATATTTGAAAGAATGGTACAGATGATTCCTGTTTATTTGTTAAATTAAAGCATTGTTGGTAAAATTACGGCTTAATTAATATTATGGGTACTGTATAACAAAATAGTTTACCTTGTACATAATTTATTTCCACATGCATATCTGAGCCCAGACCCATTACAGCTCTAAGGCAGCTAAAATAAAATATTCCTCCTTTGCTGGCATTTTTCTAAATAGCAGTTCAGTAAATCAATATTATTCACTTGGTATTTTTAAAAGCAGTGTATCTTAATAATTACACAGCATTAGAGTAGGCAATAATTTTACTTGCTAAGCATATTAAATTTAGCAAACCATCAGTCAAATAGTTTGTTCTTTCTCAGAATGGGTAAGCAGTGAGTGAGTTTGGAATCATGTTCCTTTGGTAGAAACGTCACATACAGTTTAAGAATGCGTCTGTGACTCCCTAGGCCAGCCCAGCACTATATATCTTTATTAGTTTCAGTGGTCAGTGCAGTGACCAGTTGTTTATTCTCATTACTCAAGACAAGGTGAGCCACTCGGCAGCGACTGCAATCACAGCTACAAACATATGACTTTGCAGAAAGTGAAAACTGGAGACAAGGCTACATGCACAGTGGCTGCTCCAAACAGGGGGCTCTGCGGAGGGATAGGGGAGAAGGGAGCCTCCGCTGTCTGCAGGAGCACTTGAAGTATCCTGGCTCTCTTTCCTCTGGGGTCTCCTACATTTTTTTAATGTTCTTCATTCACTAGAAAAGACCACTCATTTCATATTTCTCCTACCTTTGCCCATTCTGATTTTAATCTTTCCTTCTCAAACTCACAGAGAAGACCTTAGGCTCTCTTGATCTCCTTCTCTACCATCCCTCCAAAATAAAATAAATCCTCCAAAAAATAACAAACTCCAAATTCTCGTATATCCACACACACACACATAGACGCATGGCTTCCTTTTCAGAAAATTGATTCATTCACTGCATAGAACCAAAACAGGTGAATTCTGCCTGAGTCGTAGGCAACTGCCTGCATGAGCAAGTCCCTGTTTGATTGATGCATCTCAGGATGCTTATGGCCCCCTAGCTTATGCGTTTTAGATAAACAGCTAAAATCCTTTGGAACCGTGGAGGACGGAAGAGGAGAGAGGTGAAATCAGCCAGCAGCACCAGGAAATGGCCTCTCAGCCCACACAGAAGGAGAGGCTCCATGCCTTCTTCATCATCTTCATTCCCTCTCTTCTGACTCGCAGGCAGCTCAGCTCTCTCCCTCCATGGGCCCTGGGTGAGACCACACAGACCCGAGCCTGAGCAGTGTCTCAGAGCAGCCTCTCCCATGGTTAAGAGTGGCCGAAGTCCAAGCACTCTCGCAGGTGGGTCACATGTGGCACCTATGATGCCCCAGGAGCACCCATCAGCACCAGGTCACTCAGCCTTGTCTCCCTGGGAAGCACAAACCTGCCTCCACCACCCAGAGAGAGCAGCTTTCTTGGTGTCTGCCCAACAAATGCCCATGTACCTACCAACCAACAGCAGGCAGAATAGTTTATCCAGGAATGGGAAGGGGAGACCTTCTTGGAAGGTCAGGAATGGAGGGATTTAAGTCACTCATTCCAACCCACCGACAGAAGAGCTCTCCGCAGCTGCTCCATGCTCAGCCCTGCGCTAGACTTGGCAGACAAAGAACAGGACACAAACAGGTGGGAAAGGATAAGCACAGAATTCAAAGTTAAAGTTCAAAATAGCAGCAGAAGAGGAGCCAGTCATAAGGAGACATTGCCACATGAAACACCTGCGCAAGTACTGCAAGAGGAGCTCAGGCTCCCTAAGATGGGGCACTTAGGGAAGGATTTACAGACGCAATGGGAGCTGAACTAGGTCTTAAAAAGCAATTCAATGCCAGAGCGACAGAAAAGAAAGGAAGGTGCTCTAGAAGTGAGCAAGACTGTGGGGACCGAGCAAGAGGAGCAGGCCTGTGGGACATCACTCTCCAAGAAGCACCTCCGTATCCCAAAGATCATACTCAAGGACAAATGAAAGCCGCCACCCTGCACGCCTGCTTCAAGAACCCAATCCTCAGCCCCAAGACAAAGCGGAACAACAACAGGCAAAGCCTCCACCTGACAACCGCTCACAGTCACGTCACTATCAAGACTGTTATTTTTCACTAAGATGCTCTGTCTAATGGAAGGGGTTACATAAAAGTGCATTAGGTTTTTACATGTGGAACTGAATTTCGTATCTTTTATTTTGCAACGGGTACAACTCATTCAGAGTTCCCTTTCCCGATACAATCAGTCAAGTTTGAGGTCAAGGTTAAAAATGACTGGCTTGAGCCAGTGCTTTGGCACAGCCGGTTAAGGTCCCATCCTGCAGTGCCGGCATCCCATATGGGTGCCCATTCAAGTCCCGGCTGCTCCACTTCCGATCTAGCTCTCTGCCATGGCCTGGGAAAGCAGTCAAAGAAGGCCCAACTCCTTGGGCCCCTGCACCGGCATGGGAGACCCAGAGGAAGCTCCTGACTCCTGGCTTGGGATCAGCTCAGCTCTGGCCATTGTGGTCATCTGGGGAGTGAACCAGAATAGAAGACCTCTCTCTCTCTCTCTCTCTCTCTCTCTCTCTCTCTGGGTCTACCTCTCTCTGTAACTCTTTCAAATAAAAATAATTCTTTAAAAAAAAAAAAGACGGGCTTTCCTGATGAAAACATGGCCAGGCCCAATCCACCTTCCAGAGGGCAGGCAATGCATTCGCTTGATCATTACACACAGGTGCTTCCAGAGGGCCTGAATGTGTAGCAGCTCTTACTGGTTGCAGTGGTAGCAGACACTATGTCCATCATGAGCATGGATGATATAGCACAATAGGATTAGCTTCCCTGAGCTATGCTATTAGAACACGGTAGGAATAACCTAAGAAAGCAGGAGGTAAAACATTGTCATCTATTGAATGCACTGTGCTAGGCCCTTGAACATAAGCTACTACCATATTTACAGACAAGGATTTTGAAATCAAGTGAAGCCAGCAACGTAGATGAATAATACAGCTACTAGGTTTGTAGAGGCCAACTGAGAACCCATATCTACCTAACTCCGAAGTGACACCTTGCCCTGCTTCCACCTGCAGAATAGCTGTTGTCCAACCACAAGCCAATTCACTGGGTCATCTTCAGAAGAGACAACCCAGAATGATCCAGAACAGTACAGAAAACAGAAGGCAGAAATAAAGGCTAGAAGAGCAACAATGTGACTCGGGCGTTTTTTCTCTCAATGCTAACCCTAGAAAAAAGTTTGGGTCTCTGAGCACTCATCCACCCACCTACACATACATCCTCTAACACAGCAATGAAATACAACTATTGATGCTAATTACAACCAGCAGTGTTAACTACAAGCATAGCAATGTATTTATTTATTTATTTATTTTTTGACAGGCAGAGTGGACAGTGAGAGACAGAGAGAAAGGTCTTCCTTTGCCGTTGGTTCACCCTCCAATGGCCGCCGCAGCTGGCGCACTGCGGCCGGCGCACCACGCCAATCCGATGGCAGGAGCCAGGTGCTTCTGGTCTCCCATGGGGTGCAGGGCCCAAGCACCTGGGCCATCCTCCACTGCAATGTACTTTGCGTGGTGGACAAACTACACACACCGAGAGTGAAACTGCCCTAATATCCGCAGGTAGCTTCCTTCTGAGAGTCTCAGCAGACACATAAAGGACTGGTACTCCAAACAAACAGGACCATAGGCTGGGATGTGGACTTCAGTTTGTGTGTATCTATCTGTCTGGTAAAGTGACTACATAAAAAGAGGTGCTTACTGCAGAAAGAGGGCGAAGAAAAGAAGAACTGCAGTGATTAGGTTCTGGATGCCACTTTTTCCATCTCTTCTACAGTGTTATTTCATAATGAATAGCATCTTCATAAGTAGGTAATTACAAAGGGAAGAAAATGCCAACTTAACGGCAGGGCAGATGCAGGAAACGTCCAACAATACAGCAGGTGAACGGCATTATGTGACAGCAACACAAGAGCAGTTGCAGGTCAGACTATGATTAATTCCCCAAGAATATCCTTAGATGAGTACAGTGTGCTGCTGTTCACACAGCTCCTCGACACTCATCACCCCCTCCAGTCTTTCTATGAGGGAGAAAGATGCATTTCTTTCTCAAAGTTCTCATCTTCCAGCCAAGGCGATGGACGCCGGGGAGGCGCAGTCGCCCAAGGACACAGTGAGTCTCTGGTGTTTCAGGTTTTCTCTCTCCCACTCTATGCTGGTGCCTTCTTTTCCAACAGAGTGGCGATTCAGACATGGATGGACCATGATGCCGGTCTTTACAGAGGGGATACGGCTTGCGCTGGACCTCAAGACCCATGAATGACCAAAGGAGAAGGAAATCCATGCAGTGAATCTGGAACATGGAACAGAGTCATGACAAATGGCCAAGAACAAGATGTGCCTGTGAGGTGACACCATGGTGTGATGGAGCAGTGTGTCCAGGCAGAGGAACAGCCAGAGAGAAAACATCGAGGTCAAGCAGTAAAGGCCCAGCTCAAGAAACTGCACTTGGTCCGGAAAGTTGATGGGAGCCACAGAACGATCCTACGGAGGACATGGGCTTAAAAAAGGCAGAGCACCATTAGAGTGCAGAAGTAATGCCAACATCAAACACAGAGGGGGACATCCCAACACACTCAGTGGGCCAGATTCTCCTGGTGAGAGAAACAGACTGCCTCCAGCCATTTGCTAAATGATACAGGCTCACTCCTTCAACTTAAAAGATGCAGCTGGGGGAAGTTGGGCTGCCATCCCTATAATCCCTGCTGCAGCCTCTCTGGCTTCCCTGCTGTGCTGTCTCACCCAGAACGGTCCAAGAGCTGGACCCTGTGTGGACACCTCTCAACCTCAGAACACACGTGCCTTGGTGGTAGCTCCAGCTCTTCTGATGGAAGTAACCCAAGACAAGGCCACAGTGCCTGCTTGAACCCATAGTGTGTCTCCTCCCGACATGTGCACCTCCACAGAGACTCTCAGGCCTAACCCAATGGTTCCCAAACACTGAGGCTAGCCTGCACCATCCCCAGCAACTGCCAGCTCAGTGGGTCTGAGCCAGGTTCCACTCACATGCATCTTTAGAGAACTCTGCAGTGACCATGATACTCTGCCATATTTGAAACCACGGCAACTCCAATGAGGAAAACAAAGAGAAAACCCTAGCAGAGAGAACAGTTCTAGCCTTTTGAGGTCCTCCCAAATGAAGTTGTACAAGAGGCATGAGTCCTAGCACTAGGCTTCAGGAATTCAGACACCACAAGCGTCATGCAACAAAGCTAACTGACTTAGACACATGCGACTATCTTCATAAAGATCTCAATAAAGCAGAATCTGAGATAATTTAGATACAGCCCACATTAAAATTAACTTTGCTCTGTTAATTATAACAGAGTGAAACATAGTAAAGAAGATAAAAAAAGGACATATTTAGAGTTCTAGGAGGAACTCTGTTCAATGGTACTTCAAAGCATTTGTGGAAAAATAAAATTAAAAGAGAAGTTAGGGCTGAGTGCTTAGCCCAGTGGTCAAGCTCCCAGTTCGGACATCCACATCCTACATAAGAGTGCCTGGGCTCAAGTCCCAGCTCTGCTTCCGATTCTAACTTCCTGTTAAAGCACATCCTGGGAGGCAGCAGCTGATGGCTCAAGTGGCTGGGTCCCTGCCACCCACATGCGAGACATGAAGTGAGTTCCTGGCTCTTGGCTTAAGCCTAGCCCAACCCTGGCTGCTATGGGCATTTGTCATCCTCTTGTTTTCTTCCTCTCCCTCTCCCTCTCTCTCTCTTTCCCTCTGCCTCTCTTTTCTTCTCCCTTTCAAACAAATTTTAAATATTTTTAGTAATAAAAACTAATTTATTTTGGTGCAAGAAGTTTTTGAAATCCATGCACAGCTTTTTCAAGAAGGATTTTCCACAAGGTTTTAGAATATCCCTTGGACGCATAGATTTCAAATTTTTTGTACCAGAATAAACTTATATTGTAATTCCATCTTTCCATGAACGTTTTGAAGTACCCTTGTATATACCACGCATAAACTATCATCTAACTCATAGACCCCAACCATCTGGTCTGGAGATGAACAACTTTTCATCATCTGGGTACCATACCATCATTTCTGTCACATCTCCACAGCAGTTGCACTACCAAATACTTTTTATTTTTTCCTTTCATTGGCTCACTTTTCCTATGAATTCAGAAATTAAAAACATGAAAGGTAATACAGTCACAAAACACAGCTTATAACCATAAACGGATATCCAATATCATTTCAGAAGGATAATTCAACTGTAAACATAAACACACTTACTACAATTTTAAAAATCCATTCTCTGTACCATCCAAAGTCATTTCCTGTACCACCCATGACCCAATGCTTGGGGAAACATTGTTCTAGAATCAACTTTCCCATTTAAGAAAGGAAGACATTGGCATTCTGAGAGGAAATCCGATAGTTACACAGATCCATGGGAGAAGATCCAAAACTCTGTCTCCTGATATTTTGCTCTTGAGCATTGTTCCCCTGACCACGAATATTCAACTGATCCACTAACAGCAAATCATTGCCATATTTTCATTAAAATAAGTACCCCTCCAGTTTTACTAAGCAATACTTAGGGACCCGAGTCCAAACAACTTTGTTCATATCTGAAAGTCATGAAGTTTCTTTTTCTATTTAAAGGCAGTTGTCACACAGACTTTTCATTAATTGTTATGCCTCTCCTTGCACCAACAATTTTCTGTTTTCACAGCAAATTTCATAAAATTATATTCAAATAACACTGACATGCTCTTTATTTGAGGTTGGCTCTCACGTTTTACACACACTATGCATATGTCAGAGATTAGTATCATGATTCAGTCATGATTTGCCACTGAGAGCAGAAACCCACTTGCAGTCTCCAGGGTCTCGTCCTCAGACTGCCATCTTTGATCAGCAGGAATGAAGGCGAGGACAACAGTCACATCCCTTGTCAACCATCCAGATCCACCCAAGCTGTCTGGGTGGCATCAACTGATCCTGAGCCGGGGCTGTTCTTGAAGACCTGCTCAGCAGTGGGTAAGTCCCCAAGACACAATGTAAGCCCAATGAGCACCTGACTCCAGCTCCCCCGGGGCAGCCAGCCTCCCCCTCCGCAGCTGCTGAAATGGGTCCACCCCTCCTACCTTGCGTGTTAACATCAGGTTGTGACAAGGATATACAAGTCCATGATTCCAAAAGACAAAGAGGGGAAAAAAAAAAACCATAAATATCCACAAAACCTCCTTGGAAATTTAATAGTGCTAACATTCTTCCAGTAAACCTGAGGGAACTTTAGCAAGTTCATGGGAGAAAAAAATCTAATTAAAACATAAGAATTTGGGGGGATCCTGAAATCCACACATAGTGTTTTCATGCTAGGCATTTTCCATGCACTTTTTTAAGACCTTGCATATGCACAGATCAAACACTTCTGCAGCAAAACAAACTTAGCTTCTAATTCTACTCTTCCAAGAACTTTCTGAAACCCTCATGCACCACAACTGTGTGCCCCTTGTTGTGTTGCGAGAGGAGACCAGGGTTGTATTCCCCTCCTTCCCCCATGCCTCTCCCTGGGACAAAAAGGAAGTTGGAGTGGGGGAAGGGAGGAGAGAAGAGACAGGGCAGGTGGCAAACTCCTGGAAGCAGAATGAAGGAGGAGCGGAAAGTACCAGGGCCTCTTTCTTCCCTTTTTCCATGAAAAAACAATGGCTTCTCTGAGGCTCAGTGCAGACCAGGCAGCTCTGAAAAAAACTAATGGCCATGATTAATGACAATGGGCTGGAGGAGAGTAGGGACACAGCCGCCACATACATCATCCCTTCCCGTCAGTCTCTGCTCCTCTCTGCCCCTCTTCCTCCTCCCAGCAAGGCATTATAAAAACGTCTTATCTGCTCGGGACGCTTATTCTCCTGCTGAACTCACAGCCAGCCCCCCACCCAAAAAAAAAAGAAAAAGAAAAAGAAAAAAAACCACAGAGAAAGAACAGCCCGACAAGGATGGCGCTAGCAGCAGAGGAGGGTGGAAGAGGAAAGAGAGAGAGGGAGAGAGACAAAGAGGTGATAGGGTGAACGAGAAAATGGCATGTAAAATAACTGTAAGATATTCCAGGGGAAAATGTGCAGGCTGTAATCACTCAAGATTTCAGCGACTTGACTCCTCACATGCTGAAGCCACATTTTCAAGGTCTTATCTGCCATATGGTTCCCTGTTTGGATGATTTATTAGGTGTAGAAAGCACACTGATAAATTTTACTGCATTTCCCTGAATAGGCAACCTATGGTGTCAATAACAAAGCTCAGGCGGCTTTAATGAAAACTGCAAGCACCAAAGGGTAACCATTTATTTATGAGTCGCTATAGTATTACTAGGACAAAATTTATCTTCCCTTCTCACGCACTCTGTAGAAACCAAATCTGGTCAAAGTAACAGAGATCACCTCCATATGTCAGCAGTGTACGAACATCTCCCTGCTTCCCACACTGGCCATGGCTCTGCAGAGGCTGCTTGGCGCTTTCCAGTGACCCATTTTGCATAAGAAATCTTGTTTGTATGAACACACATACACACACACACACAACGAGAGCTGAAGAGTTCTGCCAACCCCTTAGCAATCACACTCGGAGGTGCTTGCACAATCCCCTCGTTTTTCTTTACCCAGAAAATGGGACAGCTGCCCCAGGGGTAAGGATGAAAAAAAGAGATGGGGATGTATGGATGAGAAGGAGAGAGATGGAGAGATACAGCTCCATCCATAAATATTTTGAATGTCCCAGTCCCCACAACATTCTTCCCCTCCATCCACTCTGTTCCTTAGGACACCAGTCATAAAATAACAGAAAATCTGCATCCTGCACTCCCTGCCTGTTCCCACCCCTGGCCCCCAATGCCTCTCTTCTTGGCTAGCAGCTATCTGCAAGTCTGATGTATGTGTTATTTTTATAACAGAGAAACAATCCAACTTGTGAACAACTCCAAAGGCAGCAAAACGAATGACCAAACTCGGGGGCGGGGGGGGGGGGGTGGATTGTACAAGGAGAGAGGAAGAGAGCCAGCTAGTGCTCCTTACTGTGCAATGGTGAGCCACAGTAAACTGCTACAACAAAGTAGCTGGCCGGGTTTTCAAGTCTGCAGTTCCCCACTGTGTAACAGCCCCCTGTCCCAAGTGAAGAGAGCCTGGCCCAGTAAGGTCAAGGAAAGGAAGGGTAAAGAAGTTCAACCACAACACCATGTGTCCGAGTCACATTCTTAGCAGGACAAACCACCGGAAAGCAAACATGGTTAAAAGGCAGGCTCGACAGTGCTGTGGCGTAGTGGGTAAAGCTGCTGCCTGCAGTGCCGGCATCCCGTATGGGTGTTGGTTAGTGTCCCGGCTGCTCCACATCCGATTCAGCTCTCTGCTATGGCCTGGGAAAGCAGTAGAGGATGGCCCAAGTCCTTGGGCCCCAGCACCCACATGGGAGACCAGGAAGAAGCTCCTGGCTTCAGATCAGCGCAGCTCCGACCATTGCAGCCGAATGGGGAATAAACCAGCAGATGGAGGATCTCTATCATTCTCCCTCCCTCCCTCCCTCTCTGCCTCTCTGCCTCTCTGTAACTCTTTCAAATAAATAAACAAATCTTTAAAAAAAAAAAAAAAAAAAAAAAAGGCTGGCCCAAGGGGCTGGCTATGTGGGGTCCAGGGTAAAGCCGCCATCTATGATGCTGGCATTCCATAGCAGTGCCTGTTTGGGTCCCTGCTGCTGTACTGCTCCCTGATAATGTGCCTGGGAAAGTAGCAGAGGATGGCCCAAGTCCTTGGACCCCCTGTATCATGTGGGAGACCCAGATGGAGCTCCTGATTCCTAGCCTCAGTCTGGCCCAGCCCTGGCCATTGCAGCCATCTGCAGAGTAGGCCAGTGCACGGAAGATCTGGAAGATGTCTTTCTCTATGTCTCTGTCTCTAACTCTAACTTTCAACTAAATAAAATAAATTTCTCAAACAGAGGGGCATGTGAAAGCTTCAGCTCAACCTTCATCATTTGTTTCGTTCCCACCAAAGTTGTTACTGTGACAAATGTCTCCGCTAGATGACTGTATCCAGGTTTGTTTCAATTTATCCTTGATTAGTTTACACAGCTTTCTCCTCACTTTGCATCAATTGTCTTTCTAATACTTTCACACTGAGAAGACAAGCATATCCTTTGGTTTTTATGATTATCTATTGGTTCTTGTCCAAGCTACTGCCTCTCTCCACATCCACCATTTAAAATATAAATATGTATGTAAGTAAGCAACCCCTTCAGAAACCAGCGCAAAAATAAACATCTTAGAGGAAAATCTCTTTTCATACCCTACAGAGTGAACAACTAATTAAAAGTCATCTTAAGCAGTTCTACTACTGCTACCAGTACTTTTGAAACCTGCATCATAAATTGGCATCAATTAAAGTCTAACAATCTTACAGAAGATGATTCTAATATTTGTGTACAAAACAGAGGAAATAAGTATTGCTTTGGCTCTGATCAAATTTTTAGAGTTCCTCAACCAGAGAGATTTACAAGAACATTCATTATTGTCTAGCTTGCTTCCAGTTCTGCCATGGGGTTATAAAGAGAGTAGAGAAAGGGCCCGGAACGGTTCAGAGCACATGAAACCAACTCCACTTTCAGTTTGCTAAGTATTTCCCCCAGTTTTCAAAGGCATCCTGCAAGCAAAACCTCACACTTGCTTTTCGGCACACTTCTCCTCTTAATTTTTAACCCCCCCGAGTACTTGCAAAGGAAACGAAATCCACAGAAGTCATTTGTGCTTGGCTCACGCCAAACGGCAGTGAATGGGCTGAGTGTGCTGCTCGGCGCCCCGTCCACCTTTCCGCTGCTCTCTGAAAGCCCTGTGTTCCCAGCAGCTCCACTCCAGCGAGACTCGTCCAACTCCAAGGGTAAGGCAGGAGGGGCAACAAGGCGAGAGGAGAAGGGGCCTCAAGAACAGAAAGGGAAAGGCAGCCAGCCAGGGGCTCCGGGGCAACACAACATCTCCTTTCCAGAGCCAGAGAGAAGGACCAATTCACACAATTGTTCAGGCTGTCTACCACCCGATGGCCTTTGGCCAAGGGGACAGGTGGGACTGAAACCCAGCCGGTCCTCTGCTCCCAGAGCTCAGGTCTTGCCACGGGTAGCAACCACCCAGAGGAAGGGGGCATCTTTTTAAGCCTAGCTCAGAAAGCCAGTCACAAAAGGACCAATATGGCCCTCCTTGAGCATCTGTGGGAGACTGGTTATGCACCATCCAGACAATACTCATTACCTGATGCAAAGTAAATGCTCAAGAAATGACAGTTACACAAGATTCTGCAGGAAATGAGAGGAAATAAAAAGGGCGTACGTGTTCAGGAGCAATGTGACTTTTCTTAGTATTCTCTGTCTGAGGTTGGTTGACTCGGAGGTCATGCACCAGGCGGAAGTGGAGGCCCAACTGGACTGTAGGGCTCTACTCCCATGAGGAAGCGACAGTAGTGGAATTCACAGACGGGCCGGAAAAGGGGGTCCTCGGCGGGTGGGGGAGAGGAGATGGAGAGTTGGGAAAATGAAAGCACTCTGCAGAGAGATGATAGTGATAGCTGCACAGTGAGCGGCACACCTTGAAATAATGGCCAGCATGGCGGCAAACCTGATGTGTATTTTTTACTATACTAGGGAAGGAACGGCAGTGGGAACCAGAGCTAACACTGCCAGCAACACCTCCAGAGACTCTGGGATAAAGATGCTGCTCACAGATGGGCTGTCTCCAAGCCCAGGCTATGGGTCCAACAACTGAACTGGGTCAGGGCTAGGCTCACCACCACCGTCCCCTGGCACATGCAACCCCTTCAAACCCCTCCTCCAGTATGGAAAGCCAAGGCACTGTGTGGCAAAAAGTGTCCTTCATGAAGGAGCTCAGTGGGCAAGACCCCTGTGGAAAGAAGTAGTCATCAAAGAAGGGTGTACTTTTCTCTGAAGGGAGGAGAGAACTTCCACTTCGCTTATGGCCTTGTCTACATATTGAAGGAGTTTGTGGATCCAAAAGGCTTCCATAGCCTGGGCAGTTCATGTCAAGAGCCTCGGGTGGTCATTGATGTCATATATAAGAGTGTTAATTGTTAAATTAACAACAGGAGTCACTGTGCACTAACTTCCCATGTAAAACTTCTGTCCTCAAAGAGTTGTATTATGAGAGCTAACAGTAAAAACGTGTTCTCAAAGATATACCTCATTTTAGTGTATTAAGTGGAAGATCATTTTCTGTTTTGAGTTTTAAATAAGCCTAAGTGCCCAGGTCCATTGCTTGTTTCCTTAGGTGATTCTTCAATTTTTCTTAGTTCTCAAAGGAAAAACAAGTATATTATCACAAAAATTAAAAGAAAAATAAGAAAAGAAGCAGGAGGGAGGGAGGGAGGGAGGATGGGGCGGGAAATGCCAATATGTTCTTAAAACTGCATGTATGAGATATATGAAATCTGTTCCATTTATATAAATTAAAAAAATTTTAATTATAAAAACAAACAAACCCTTCCTCGTCACGCCCACCTTCTGCCTCCACAGGATGTGAGGGGCCCTGGCATCTGTGGGTCCCTGCCCCTCTCTCACCAGGAGCTCCTTCTGCCTGAGCCTCAGTCCACATTGGCCTCCATCAGCTGCCTCCCTGCACAATTTCACTCCATGCAAACCCTGGGAGAACAGAGGCGAGCGGGCAACCCCAGCCCACCTCCCCCACCAAAGCAGTTCATCAATGCAACACAAGAGAAGGTTCCACCAGCAGCAGGCCACCTGGAGATGAAGAAAAGTCCACAACTCCTATGATTTGGGAATTTGTGGTAAAATCCAGTCTACGCTGGGCCAAAGAAAGGGTCTGCTGTGAAAATGTACAATGTAAACAAGACTTGAGGGAAAGCGTCCAAGCAAAGAGAAGTTTCTTACAGGTTTTAGTTGAAATACATATTTGATTGACCATTTTTGAAGAACTTAAAGAAAACACACACTGTGTCAGGACTGGGAAATTGGGTCCCACGCCTGCCACTCAAACGTCAGCCAGTCCCACAGAACCCCCACTGTCACAGTTTCTCTCCCCCCAGGTTAGAGAACCTCCAAGTGCCTTCCAGGCACCAGCAGGCTGTGACGTTCACGTGCACGGACCCTCTGGGCCTGCAGGGGACTGGCTCCAGCACCCATTTCAGACACCTCCGTCTGCAGAAGCTCAAGTCCTTCCCGGAAGCTGCACACGCCTCCGCCCAGACGGAATCATCGCTGGATCACCGACAACATCTAGTGCAATGGAAGCACAACGCAAGCAGGCGCTGCCCTGTGGCGTTCAGGGAAAAGCATCGACAACAGAAGACTGCACATGCTCAACAGACACACGCTTTTTTTCAAATATTTTCTATTTGAGGTTGGTGGAACCCAGAAACAGGGAGGGTAGGGGTTGACTATCACACATGTTGTATATTTACATGTACAGAAGACAGAGAGAGAGATGGGGGGTGGGGGCTATGTTCATGCTCTCTATGTGTTGTAAGGGGGGATGATATGAGCTGTGTGGCATGTGTATTGTGGTGTGCATGTGTGCGCTATATATGTGGTCTGTGTGTCTGCCCATATATACGCTAATGAGGTCTGTTACTGAATAGAAAGAACACATCAGCTGTTTCATAGTACTTCCTGTATCTCAAGGTGACAAAAGTGGCACTAGATAGTGAGGATGGTAAATGTACTAAATGTCACTAGATGACACACTTTCAAATGGTTAAAAACAGCAAATGTTACGTTGCATGGGGTTTTTTTGTTTGTTTTTAAAAAGCAGTAAGGCTGGGGTCGGTGCTGTGGTAGAGTGGCTTAAGCTCCTGCCTGCAATGCCATATGGGCACTGGTTCAACACTCAGCTGTTCTACTTCCAATCCGGTTCTGTGCTAATGTGCCTGGGAAAGCAGAAGATGGCCCAAGTGCTCAGGCCCCTGCCCCATGTGGAAGACCCACATGAAGCTCCTTGTAGCCATCTGGAGAGTCAACCTGCAGATGGAAGATATCTCTCTCTCTCTCTCTCTCTCTCTATCTATCTATCTATCTAGATAGATAGATATAGATATAGATATAGATAGATATAGATATGTCCCCCTTTCTCTGTAATTCTGCCTTTCAAATAAAATAAAAATAAATCTTTTTTTTTGAAAGACAGTAAAACCATTTCTTTGAAAACACTCAGCATGTTCATTAGCTCTGAAGCCAGAATCCGAGCACATCCTTTGGTCCAGTTCTTCTGAGTGATGTCTACCCACTTATCACCTTACAATGTAGACCTGACATCTCCTGGCTAATCCATGCCTGGGCCAAGTCCCACAGACCAAGAACACTTAGCCTCACCTTCTACTCACCAAGGAGGCCATACTCCTGCTCCCTCCAATGCATCACATGTCCACAAGGTTTTCATCATAGTTCTTTTCTTTTTTTAAAATTTATTTACTTATTTGAAAAGCAGACTTAGAAAAAGAGAGGCACACACACAGAGAGAGAAAGAGAGAGAGAGAGAGAGAGATCTTCTATCTGCTGGTTCACCCCCAAATGGCTACAATGACCAAGGCTGGACCAGACTGCCATGGATGCAGGGGCCCAGGCACCTGGGTCATCGTCTGTTGCTTTCCCAGGCACATGAGCAGAGAGAGAGATCAGAAATGGAGCAGCTGGGACTTGAACTGGCACTCATATGTGATGCCTGTGCTACAGGCCACTGCTTAACCTGCTGTGCCACAGTGTCAGCCCCTTCATTCCATTTTTATAACAGTTTAAGCAATGAAATGCCCATATAAACCTGACAACCAAGAACTTTCTTAAACAGGAGAAAGATGCTGGATTCTCTTAAGGTGCTGTGTTTTCTCCTTCTAGAAGTAGGTAATGGAGGGCAGAGTTTGACAAAACTAAGAAGTAGACTATGAAGCTTGCTGATGATTATTTTTCTAAATCTGCTTTCCAAAAAATATGGAGCTTTAAGTTCCAGTTAATGGCCCTTGACAAGAACCAGAGTCCTTGGCGCTTCACTCACAAACAGCCCTACAAGTCAACAGTGTGGATGTATGTGCCCTAACAAAGCCCGTTTCTAAGCAGCGGCCTCCCCAGAGCTCCTGGACAACACCATTTCCAGACTGCAGCACAGGTTTATTTGCAAATAACATTGCCACTTCTTGTGGAGCTCTTCTGTTTTAGGATTTATTTATCTGAGAGCCAGAACAATGTGGGAGGAGGGAGTTCACTCCCCAAATGCCCACAATAGCCAAGTGGAGGCCAGGCTGAAGCCAAGAGTCAGGAATTCCAGCCCAGTGTTTCACATACGTGTCAGGGACCCAAGCGCTTGGTCCATCTCTCCCACTATCTTCCCAGGTGCATTAGCACAAAGATGGTTCCAAAGCAGAGCAGATGGGATTCAAAAATGCACTCCAATAAGGGATAACAGTGTCACAAGCAGCAGCTTACCCCACTACACCACGACCCCAGCCCCTCTTAAGGCCTGTTAATAAGGCTACCTCATGGGGTAAGGAATGAACTATTTAGCAATTCAAATCTACGAGTTCTTCTTTGGAACTTCCTACTGCCACTCATTTGAACTCTACTTCTTAATTCTAACCCCACCTCCCAGGCTGGGGAGGGCTGAGTACTCACTAGTATAACCCCAGATGCTAACTACCTTGAGGGAAGTTGGTGCTCTGTTTGGTGCCATGCGAGAGTAATTGTGGGGGTCGGTGCTGTGGCATGGGAGGTTAAGCATCTGCCTGCAGCACCAGCATCCCATAGGGGCATTGCTTTGAGTCCCAGTTGCTTCACTTCCGATCCAGCTCTCTGCTGATGACCTGGGAAAGCAGTAGAAGACAGCCCAAGTGCTTAGGCCCTTGCATCCATGTAGGAGACCTGGAAGAAGCTCCTGGCTTCAGATCAGCTCAACTCTGGCCATTGTAGCCCTTTGGGGAATGAACCAGTGGATGGAAGACATCTCTCCCTCTTCCTCCCTCTGTCTGTAACTATTCCTCTCAAGTAAAGAAATAAATCTTTATAAAAATAGAAAAGAAATTGTTCAGAAAAAAAGTAATTATGGCTTATGAACAAACTAGGGAGAGTGATGGAGAAAATGAGGGTGATGCAGCTATTTGTGGTGTACCTGCAGTTACATGATGGAGGAAATTGACAGTTGCTGGAGACCAAGGCTTGGAAAGTGGCCTTTGACCAAGACAGGAGACCCAGGCTGAAACAGTAACAGGAAGTGACTCTCTGAGAGACAGAGTGAACACAGAGGAGCTAGACCACAGTGTGAAGTACAAATGTGACTCACTAGCCTTTGCCTCAAAGGGCCACAAACCCACTGCACAAGGACTGGCACACATTACCCTACTGCATCCCAAACTGAGCCACCACGGATCTCTGTGTATACATGGAGGACACATATGGGTTCCTGCCTGGCTGGGAGGCTTCAGTGTTTGTCACAACACAAAGTGTACACAGCTAAGATGTACAACACAATGTTTTCATCTACAAACACACAGTGAACCGATCGCTAGAGTCAAGCTGGTTAACACGTCCTTCTCCTCACATAGTTACGTCTGCACGTGTGTAGTGAGAACACTACAGATCCAATCTCTCGGCAAACTCCAAGTACAAAATACAGTGCAATGAGCTGTAAGCCCCCATGCTGTGCACTAGCTCTCCAGAACTCATTCATCCCACATAAATGACCTTGTGACCAACATCTCCCCATCCCACCTGCACTGTCACACTTCTCTCCAGTAACCACCATTCCATTCTCTGTGTCTATGTGTTTGCCTATTTTAAATTCCACATATAAATGAGATCTGGCTGCACTCTTCTGTGTCTGGCTTATGTCACTTAGCATACTGTCCTACAGGTTTACTCATGTTGTTGTAAATGGCAGAACTTCTTTTTTTTAAGACTAACTAATGCTCACTGATAGACACATATTTCACAATTTATTATCTCTTCATCCATCACTGGACTTAAGTTACCACCCTATCTTGGTTATCTGGGTTTCTACACAAAGTAAATGAAATCAGTATCTCAAAAAGATAACTGAACTCTCATGTTCATAGCAGCATTGCTCACGATTGCCAAGATATGGTACTCGGTTCATAATCCCTCTAGACAACCCCTCTGTGTTTGGTTAGACACCAGAAACAACCAGAAAACTGGTAAAAGCAGAAATTCCTGGGCTCCACTATAACCTACAGTTGTCTCCAGGAGTGGGGTATAAGAATCTGTGTCTCTTCAACTTCCTTGAATGGTCCATACACAGCCAGTGCACAGACCAGGATATGCAAATCACCAAGTCACTTCACCTGCTTTCACGTGGGGAATGAAGCAAAAGTTTTTGTTAACAAAACATAGACAAAGTGGGTATTTTCCCTTAAAAAGAAAAAATATGTTCATCGGTAATGTTTTAGTATTTGTTTACCAATCATTAAATGTAGAGGAAAAGGTTAGAAAGCCAAGAAGATTATATATAAAAACTGAAACTGGAGGGACCAGGAATAAATTAGTCTCCTTTCAACTGGACTCCATTACATAAGTATCACCTGCACCAACAGAAAAATACAGTTCAATAGAAGGACATCCCAAGAAATACAACATTACATAAAATGACTTCCCAGCTGTGCTAGCTTTAACAATACATAATTAAGACAATAAATCTGCAGACAGGAAAATACCATGTAGGTCAATGTAAGTAACACATCAGAAATTTGCAGAAATTTTAACAAGCATTTACTAGCCTATCACATATCAAGAGAGGTCTGGTTCATAATACCAGATAGGCAAGACTGGAAGAAGACAGTTAAAATCCATAAAGGGACAGTTCTGAAATGTCTTCATCCCTGTAGACACAGCTATTCCCATAAAACTTTATAATAGAATGCCAAATATTTTTAACTAGTCATTAAAGCTGTCTTAAGAATTTCTATTGTAGATTTTGATATCTAATTCCAATGACTGTATAAATTTGGAAGCTACAAAATCAATTTTCCATAAAACATCATTGGAACTTCACTAATCCAAACTGGCCTCCTTCCTAATTAGGTTGAATTCATGGGATTCTACCATAGTGCACTGCCAAATCAAACAGAACTAACTTGGAGCTTTGTGCTGTGGGGGATTCGCACACTGCCCTCCCCTCCCTGAGCAGAATGACCGGCGGGCACCAATCCCTACAATAAATATTTAATGGCTGCCACCACCGTCCCCAGCACTGAGAAGGAGACGCAGATACAAACACACCTTCAGATCTATCTGCAGCCTGCTTTCTGCCCTCTTTCTTGCTCATGGCAAATAGCGAATTTTCCCAGCACAGAGAGAAATGCCAGCCGACTCACTCAAGCCAAAGGTAAACAGAAAGGCAGTGAGAAGAAAGGAACAAGGGAAAAAAAAAAAAGACTGCAGCAGTTTAGGAAGCCTGTCTTCATACCAGGAGGTCACTGCCTCCTCTAAGTGTCCCCTAACCTCCTGACAGGTGAATTCCAGAGGCAGAGTGGACACCCAGGGCTCCAGGGGGCCACACCAAGTCTGCATGTTGGGGAGAGAATAAGCCGATCCCAAGTGGTCCACAGCAGAGCTGGGAGTGAGTGAGAGCATACAGGAACCCAGCTCTAAAAATAGCTGGGTTTTTTTCTTTTCTGTTTTTAATACTCTCACTGCATCCTTGTTTTACAAGCACTTCTGCAGTTCTGACATTTTCTTTCCATTTCTGAATGCACAGAGAGGAAATGAAGGCACCGTGCAGGAACACTGACAGTCCACCTCCTCCCTTAGCTAACAGTGACGTGAACACACAAGAGGCACAGGCACGTCTCGCCTCCATCCGCGTGCTTTGGTTTAGGAGGCGAGTCACCAGCAGGGAGGTCTCATCATGAGCAAACATCACTTCTAGAGCTGGCTTTTGGAGTAACAGTTAAACTGTCAATTGGGACACCCGAGCTGCATATCACAATGCCCAGGTGCCAATCGTGGCGCCACTTCCATTTCCAGCTTCCTGCTCATGCACACCCTCGGAGTCAGCAGGTGATAGCTCAAGTATGTGGACCCCTGCCAGCCATGTTTGAGACTTGGACTGAGTTCCTAGCTCCCAGCTTTGACCTGACCCAGCCCTGGGTGCTGTGAGAATCTGGGAAATGAACCAGCAAATGGAAGTTCAGACTCTGCTTCTGCCATC
This sequence comes from Lepus europaeus, assembly GCF_033115175.1. Taxonomy (NCBI): domain Eukaryota; kingdom Metazoa; phylum Chordata; class Mammalia; order Lagomorpha; family Leporidae; genus Lepus; species Lepus europaeus. Next base: position 64,718,447 of record NC_084843.1, on the reverse strand, counting down.
CATCCATTCATATTCCCTCTCTCTCTCTCTCAAATGTACAAAGAGAAAACAAGCCTTCTCTGCAAAGAGACTAAGAGAAGCTCACTTAACTCCCCCCAGAACCACCACATCTTGCTCCTTGGCCATGTGAGATAGAGAAGCACACATCCCAGTCACAGAGATGCAGGTTTCTGTCCCAGCTCCACCTCCCCTTCCTGGGTGACCTTGGATCTGGTAACTCACATCTGTGACTCCATTTCCTCTTTAAATTGCTGATAACTATTTTCATCCCAGCCATTCTTAACACCACAGCAGCAGCAGGGAGGGCTAAAACATGCCCAGAAAGGACGCCGTAGGACAAGGAACCTGACTGTCCCTGCAAACCAGATCTAAGCAGCCCCCAGGAGCCCACGGGTGTGCGTCAGCCTCTCCTTGCCTTGGCCCCATGCGGCTGGGGAAGACAATGGTTTGGTGAAATTATCTCATGCACCAAGATTTTCTGTGTGCCCCTCCCTGCTTGGGGCAAACATGGCAAACTCTGGAACACATTTGCATGGAGAGGAGGCTCACTCTTGACTAGAGGCTGCATGGAACGGACCCTCTCTGCTTTCAAACAGCAGCCGTGAGCTGAGCTACTCAAAATCCAACACAGGGACACATTGGGGAAGGATTCTGTGAAGGCAACACCCAAATCCAAACCCACGGAAATGGATTAGAACTCAGGACTCCTCAGGCCCCATGCTAGGACAGCCACATTGTACAGTCCCAGAGTCAACCAGATTCCGATACAGGATGCACACATCACAAACCACCTACTTTGTTTTAGTTCTGCAGAACTCAGCTCAATGCTCAGCTTCAGGACAGACGCTGGGAACTCTCTTACCCTACCTAAGAAGGCAGTGCAAGGCCTAACTGGGAGATGGCAGCGGTAATAATGATAAACATGAGCACAGACAAATCAATTGAGTTTCTATGTCCCCGTGGGTCCGAAAAGCAGTTCTGGTCTCATAATAATATGCTGAGAATTTCGTATCTTTCACTATATTTCACCCCAAGGAAACTCAACATTTCTACTACAAAACATTATGTTCATGAAATCCCCAAATTAAATACAAACCTTTTCTAAGAAACAAAATTTGTCTTGACCTTCTTGGCAATGGGCTTGATCTTATGAAACACAAACAGCAGACCAAAAGAAGAGAATGGTTTACTGATTGAATTTTTAAGACTCAGAGCATTCGGCAAGGGGTCATAAGACAACTGACATAAAACTGAGAACCAGAGAGATCAAATGACTTGCTCATTATTACATGCCCTGGGGAACGGCTAGAACCCAACTGTCCCAGCTATACGTTCACTGCCTTTTTCCTACCACACTGTGTGCCACTTTAAAAAATCTACCAAGTCATGGCTACATTTCTGATAGCTCAGCTGATAAGTATCAAGATCCTTGGCTGGGGCCAGCACTGTGGCGCAGCGGGTTAAAGCCCTGGCCTGAAGCACTGGCATTCCATACAGGTTCTGGTTCTAGTCTCAGCTGCTCCTCTTCTGATCCAACTCTCTTCTAGAGCCTGAGAAAGTAGTAGAAGACGGCCCAAGGCCTTGAGTGCTTGCACCCACATGGGAGACCCGGAAGAAGCTCCTGGCTCCTGGCTTCGGATCAGTGCAGCTCCAGCTATTGTGGCCATCTGGGGAGAGAACCAGCAGATAGAAGACCTCTCTCTGTGCTTCTATGTCTGTCTGTAACTCTGTCTTTCAAATAAATAAATCTTTAAAAAAAAAAAAAAAAGATCATCAACTCCTCAACTGTAATCATCCAATCAGTATTTGGGTACAGGGGACAATAATTTTGACTAAAAAAGCAAAATTATGACTTATTTAAAAAAAAAAAGATGCTTAGAGCACTGTCAGTAACTGCCCTGCCTCCTTGGTCAAGCATGACTCTCACTACAGGGCAAACAACACTTTGTGTGAAGAGCTTAACATGGGGTCCCCAAGTGGGTGTTAAGGGAGATCTACAAATTGCAAAAACTAAGTGCAACATGTTACATTAATGCACATTTTTCTAAGACAAATGGCCATAATTTTCATCAGATTCTCAAATAGTTCACCTTAAAATAACTAACCGAATAAAATTATTCACTTTTTCAAATTTGTAAGAGTTTGTAGCGTCGTCCATTTGTCTAACAATGGGAAGGACGTTGGTATTGAGGACAAGAACGACCAAGGCGCCCAGTGCTTTGGCGAAACCTCAGATGCGGGGCCTTCTGGCCAAACGCCTGTGCTTTCATATTGTTGGAGCCTTTGCCTTCTGCTTGAGCAATGCAACTATGTCTAAGTTTGCAGGCGGGAACCAAGACAGAAGGCATATGCAAATTCCTACAGAAATTATGATTCCATGAAAGATTTCAAGGAGATGAAGAACACTGGTATCTTCCAGAGTGCAAAGTGATTTGGGATATAAAGAATTTCTTTGGATTGAATTCTGTAAAAGTTTGTCACTGACCTGCGTTCCTGAACTATGAAACATGAAATATGTGGGGTAAGGAACAGTTTCTCTTGATAAGTAAATGAATACTATGGAAAAAAGAAGAGTTTGTGCGTTCTGACCAAATTCTTTTCAAAAGTACAATCTTAATAATGCTGCAGACCCTAAACTTGCCTCCCTTTAAAAGAAAATGCCCAAAGATGAAATTTTTACCATTGTCCTTTCTCACTTGAAATCTACTTTATGAAACAGAGACTTCTAAAAAACTTTAAAGTCAGGTTGATCATATCCAGAATGGTAAGATCCTGAAATATCTAAGCCATTGCTATTAAGCTCTAAGATATAAGGGTCCTCTTTAGTGGAAAGCTGGGTTACTGTACAGCTGAAACCGAACTGCCCATCATAAACAACTTCAATACATTTGAAATAGCAGGTGGACAGGCTCTCCCACACTGAGGGTCATTTATGAAGCGATCAAAGGCTGTAGTGGGAAAAAGAAGTATGAAGAAGGACAAGGCTTTATAGAATGAATAACTTTTCTCATTCTCAACATTTCTTATGTTCTTTTACAACAAATTGCTCGGCTCTTGAGAACAGACTCATAAAAGAAGTGAAATATATTTTTGTATCCTGGATGTGAACTTTTTTTTAATATATAAAGTTGTAATGACCCTTTCCAAACAATATGAGCCAACCCTTCAAAAATTTCCATTGTTTCCACGACATAAATTACTTTGTGCATCTACATCTATCAGCTGAATGCAGGAAGCAAACACATGAAAGGCGTCTGAAAGACAACATCTCCTAGGAGTTATGCTTGGAAGCTGGAAAGCCCAGTAATCCCCCTACCTAGATAAATAGAGTTTTCCAAATGACTAGAGGGATCAACAACAGAGCAGGGCCAAGCATTTGAATGTTATAAAGGGGACTCAACATTGGTCCCCAGGGAGAGAATCCAACATTCAGCTCCTTTGTGGCTGGCCGACCTTTCTAAGACACAGCCCTACCTTGACTGGAAGGGAACCAAAACAAAACAATATCTTCAAGCAATGTACACACAATCCAAGTGGAATTTCTCCAAGCTCAGAACATTCAAAGCTTATTCAGTCCATATGCTATCCACCCCTTCCCTTTAAACAAACAGAACCTAGACACAAGGAGCCATTTCTTAGTCACTCAAGATCAAAATCCCTTCTCCCTTAACCTCGAATCATTGGTGACAGTTACTGTGCGTCATCTGGAATGTCTGGGGATTATTTTTTTCTTCCTAGTAAGACGCTCAGTAGATGCTTTCTCAAAAATGTCTCAGGAGCCTGACTCAACTCGTCTTCCGTTAGTGGCAAACACAAGGCATACGATCTGACCTCGCAGTGAGTTCCCAAAAGCAGGATTTAGGGAAGCTGACAATAGCTCAATTGGGTGATGATCAATCACAGACAACAGTATTGTGGGAGAGAAGAGAAATCACACAGAGCATGTTTCTCGTGGAGAAAATAAGCTTTTGAAGTAGAGCAGGTGACCTGCACTATGTTAGCTGAAACTCCTGCTTTCAGAGTGGGAATGATATAACACACTGTGGTCAGAAAGGCCACAGGTCAAATCCCACTTGGGCTAACAGACTCTGTGCAACACACTCAATCTGAGATTGAGCCACATTCTTTGTAAACTGGTATGGTCAAAGCAGTAATACCTAACTCTCAGGGTTGTTGAGATTATAAACAAGATAACTAAATGTAAAGCACTGAACACAGCACCCAGCACATACTAAGCACTCAGTGCACCTTAGTTGTTATTGCTATCACTGCATTTTTTTATAGAAGGTTTATTTATTTATTTGAAAGGTGGGGTTACAGAGAGAGAAGGAGAGGCAGAGAGATAAAGGGGGGGGGGGGATCTTCCATCTGCTGCTTCACTCCCAAAATGGCCACAACAGTCAGGGCTGAGCCAGGCCAAAGCCAGGAGCTTCTTCTGGGTCTCCCACTTGGGTGACAGGGGCCCCAGCACTTGGGCCACCCTCTGCTGCTTCTCCCAGGATCGTTAGCAGGGAGCTGGATCAGAAGTAGAGCAGCCAGGACACAAACCAGAGCTCTTATGGGATGCCGATGTCACAGGCTGAGGCTTCACTCTCTAGGCCACACACCAGCCTCTACTGCTGCATTTTTACTGACCAAAATCAAGGAATGGAAAGCAAGACCCAGATGTTTCTTTGTGTGCTTATGCCTGTAATTCTATTCTTGTATACAGAAATTCCCTTACTTATGCCTTCATTTCTTCCAGGAAACAAAAAACTCCTTCCCCTAGGAGGCATTAGAACCACAGAGAACATTCTGAGAGTGCCCATTATTCCCACCACTTTCCCAAGAAGTGGAGTGTTCTGAACGCTTTCACTCTTTGCTCCAATCTTCCATTGTGGTTCCCCAGGGGTCAAATGAACTTAGAACAAAATCAGCGTCCCTGCTGCCTAACTTTAATAAGAGGAGTCGGAATTCCCAAGCCAAAGATGTCTCTTTGAGTAGCTCCAGGGCCTGGCAAACCAACAGGCAAGAAAGAGCAGCCATTCATGGAACAAATAAGTGATTTGCATTTCCAAGGATGTGGGGAAACATATTAGTTATAATTAGCAAACACGCAGCGTCCCCGTGACAGCTCCACTTTACACACCCCTGAATGTCTGACAAGGAAAGGTCATGTTTTGTAAAATCCTCAAAAGGTCATTCAATAACAAATCACATGAATGAAATCGCAAGAGTTCAGGGAGGTTAACAGAAACACCACAGGCAGCAAAGTGCGTTTTCAAGGTAAACAAGGGAAGCGGGAGAGCAGCCTGGGCGCCGCTTGGGAAGCGAGAAGCGCAGGCAGTCTCTAATTTACCCAACACTGTAATTTCAGGACGCTGGCTCGGTACTTGGCGGCTTCACACTGAATGTTATTTCTCATGGTCAGTGCACGTGCAGGATTAGCAGAGAGCAGCCCAGCAACGCTGCAGTGGTTCTTCCAAGGCTTAGCTCCACCGTAGGCCAGGCTTTCCTGAACAGATAGATGGCTGCGCACCTGCCAGACGCACCCCACCCCGGGGGGGGGGGGGGGGGGGCCCAGGCCCCTACCCTGGCTGCCTGGATCTGGGAGCCTGAGGCCCACAGGCCTTTGCTTCTGGCATTCTGACCTGCTCCTGACCTCCCTCTTCCCAGGTCTATTTTCTTCCTCCTCCTAGACAAGAGCCAGCAGCACACGTCTCAGAGTCAGGAATAACAAAGGCTTGTTTATATAGGGTGATTTAGCTACAGGATCAGCCTGGAGAGGAGGAGGATGCTTCGGAGCCACAGGTCAAAAGCGCAATTCAGGGCCAGCAGGTTGAAGCCAGGGCTCCCCAGGGCACAGGGCCAGAGGGGCTGCCTGCCCTCCAGAAAGCACAGCCAAGGCCAGGGGAGTGGTAGCGGCCTTGTCCCAGCGGGGAGACCCTCACACTGGGCTTCGGTGTACAGACCAAGAATGCTGAGAAAGGCTGCTTCCAGGCAGGCAGGCTGCAGACAGCCCAGGCTCCCCTCTAGGCAGAGTCACCGCCCCTCCCCAGCCCCTGGGAAAGGGAGCACAGAGACCTGCTGCCCGACTTGCTCCAGGACCTTAAGCAGATCAGTTTGACCCGTAAGGCCTCGGTTTTCCCAGTTATAAAATGGGCAAATACTCCTCCTTATTCTTGCTTACCTCCATGGGCGAGGTAAGGAGAAAACCAAGTGACAAGCGGCTAAAGAAAGCCACGTGGTACTGGACACAGAGGAAGGGTTTGGGGGAGAAGGTCTGCCTCTCGTCTCCACCTGTGTCTCTGTCTTCCTCCCTGCTCAGATCTCGGGGAGACACCATCCTCTGTGGGCCTGCTCTCCCCAGCATGGCAGCTGCCAGGGCTATTTTACCCTGAGCCCTAACTCTAACAAAGACTGCCTATGATTCAAACTTGCGTTCCGCAGCCACAGCAGCCACATTTCTGCAGGGCTCAGGAGCTGCACGCTGGGCAGCACAGATGCAGACCTCGCCATCAGCTCAGAAGCTTCTGCCCACGGTCCAGCTCAGCCCTCCCCGCCAACCTGCCATCTTCTCCGTGGCCACCCATGTCACCTGGGCCTCCTGCCTTCCCCACTCGCCGTGCGACCACGCTCCTGACGCAGCCCTGACGGATGGCTCTGAGCACGTCCCTGTCACCTTTACAATCACCCACAGACCGCGGAGTCGGGGACCGCACTGGCAACCAGAGGATGAGAATGACGGTCAGAACCGGGACACCTCACTTTGTCTTTCTTGCCAACTATTTTAGCTTATTTGCCACGAGCACAGGGTATAATTAATATCACACAGGAGCCAGCATTGTCATTTTTCAAATCATTTCCCTGGAAATGTTCTACACCTCTTAATGGCCCTGCTAATGCTGTAGCTGTCAGGTTTTGGACAGCTGCACTTTTACAAGACAAACTCTGTAGCGCCAGGAGACTCTCTGCAGACTCTGCAGCTCGGGGGCTCAGAGGCCGTGAGCGCCAGCCGGCAACAGCGACGTGGAAATCTTTGATTAATTTTTTTTAACCTCTTGGTGCGGACTGCTCCTCAAGTGTCACCTTCCCGGCTTCCCTCCCCAGTCACCTCTCTCCTTTCGGCCTCCTTCCATCGCCCGCCCACCGCCACCTCCTCTCTTCCATGCCACCTGATGGCCAGGGGCTGCACGCAATTGGCTGAAATACTGGCTCTGGTTAACGCCAGGACACTGTCCAGAGGTGCCAAGGCTTCAACAACTGGACAAAAGCCAGGCCTCTTCGCTAAATGCCACACACTGAGAAAGCAGGGTCCTTCCTGCCTATTCAATTTTATTTTGCAGAAATAAGCGTCGCCCTAACTTCTTAGGAAAAGGTTTGAATTTCTCTACGCAATGGGTATGTATGAGGACCGGGGAAGGAAGAAGACAACATACAAGGAGTGATCCACTTTTCCTCCAGAAAGTGTGTGGGAAAATATTATTAGAACATGGAGGAGCTGATGCAAAAAAACTGTGGGATCCCACCGAGATTCTTTTTACAATCCACGCTTTTCCATCAACTTTCTGACAAGCCCCTCATATGCACAGATTCCCCTTTTTTCTTTGACACTAACTAAATTTACATTTTAACTATTTTCTGAAGTACCCTTGAATCTGAAGGTCCCAGGGCCAGGCCAGCAAGGACAATCTGAACCGCAGCCATTACTTACTTGAGGGACACAAAAGGAAGATGCTTTTCATCGAAACAGAAAAATCCCCCACGCTGCGTTTGGTAGGAACAGAGCATTCTGCTGATGCTTTGTATGGGCTTAAATTTTGTTTTCTTTAAATAACAGGTTTCAAGTAGAAGAAGGAGATGCTCTGAGCTGAATGTCTTAGGTAGCTCTGCCCAGAAAGCACACACGGCACCGTGCACCACCACCCAGCAAAGCCCTCTCTGCTGGGACCTCCTGTCTTAGAAGGGAGGCTCTGGCCAGGCTTGGGGACACGGCTCTGTGTTTCCGCTCAACAGCAGTGCCAACTCACTGCCCCTTTAACACGGTGTTTATTTGTGATCCGCAGCCCAGGGAGAGACGAGCACTCCACTTCCTCTCACGCTGCGTCTGCAAAACGCTCCACAAAGTTGGACTCATCAGTGAAGCAGCGGGTCCCTGGGCTGAAACCAGCCAGGCCAGAAAAGTGACATGAACAGGATGCTGCTAAACATGCACAATTCGAAAATACACACTGTATTCTCTTCTGCATGATTTGCTGCCATTTAAAAGACAATAAACAGCAACTTTAGATTGCTAACAACATGTCATTTAAGGTTTGCTGTTGCTCAACATCAAGAAAAATCAATGCCGGCTCTACGGGGGCAGCAAACCCCGAGAACTGAGCTCCATTTCAGGTCTGTTTGAACTCATTTCCTTTCTCCATGGTTGCCCCCTTGTACTCCCCCTCAGGCGTCCCCTCTCAGCAGGCTGACAGCTTGACACATTGACAGCTCGCACTGAATGACAACTGATTTGTACAAATTTCAAGCCTTATAAATCTACCTGTCACAACAACAACATAAAAGCGCCCAGGCCCAGCAGGTAATTCAGAAAAAGCTTCCCTTGACAGCACTTTCTGAAAAGCAATGGCGTGCCTCCTGCCAAAAATTCCAACTATCATCCTTGTATAACTTTGAATAAAAATCCAGGGCCCATTTTCTTGCCAACAGGCTACCAATCGTCTTATTTAAAGATTAAAAAGAGCGCACGGGAGAGAGGGGGGCAAAACATCCACACAATTTCATTTTCTGCGGATATAGAAGTCGCACCACCTGCTACTCCACGATTACCACACCGTTTTTCCCTCCAGTGCTCCGAAGGAGTAAATGAGGGAGGCTTTTTACGGTATTTAAACAATATCCCAGATTGCAGGGCTGCGCCGCCCACTCCCCTCCTGGCTCACCTGGGCCCTAGGGTGCTTTTCACTGCTTGGGAGCCTGGGGGCGGGGGGGGCTGGGGGCATGGGTCCAAGGCCATTGGTCCCTGTCCCAACTACCCCAAGGTTTCTGAAAACAAAAGCCCTTTATGGGTCTGTAGCCTTACCTTCTTGTGAAAATGATCAGACTGGGTGAACGTAAGCCCTCATCAAACACCCACTCCATTCCAACCATTATTTCACCACTGCCTCCTCGCCGTCCAAGAACTACTGAGGCGGGGAACTTGCACTTGCATTCGGTTTTTAGGTCTGGTTTTATGATTAGGTGGGACAATGAAGGAAAACAATCTAGGACGACAAGCAGCACGGTGCTCAAAGACAGAACCTAAGTCCCTGAGAACGTAAACAAGGAAGAGCAGAGAATAAACACTTTCCCTTGTCCTCGGCTGTGGAAGTGCTTCCTCCAAGGAAGGGGCAGCTGACCAGCCGCTGATGTCATCTCTCAGGGACCTCTCGACAGGCTCACGGACGGCAACAATGAACTTGGTTTTTGTCTTTGAGGGTTGGCTGTATGTACGTGTTGAATGGGGATGCTGCCACACAGACTCCCAACAGAAAAGCATGGGACTCTGGATGAGGGCAAAGCGGGTGGCCAGTGAAGCACCCTGCCACAGTGCAGCCACCGCCTCTCTCCGCCAGTGGACAGTACAGAGCGTGGATGCCAGGGCTAACTGCCTGACTTCTCATTTAGGAGCTGCGTGGCTTTGGCCAAATTCTGCTGATAACCTGTGTGCTTTCACGTCAGCAACTGTAAAGCAGGGGTCACACATGCATGTACTCTGAAGAGGAGGGGAATTAAATGCCTGTAAAAAGTGCAGTCCATGGTAAACACTGCTCATCCATTCGTTCATAGGGCTGCAGGTGCACACCCCTAAACACATACACATAAAACACAAGGACAAGTGCTACACAGAACAAACTCTCCCATCACATTATCAGTATCAGTACTCTCTTCCAGGTTCCAGATACACAATCATCCCTTGGGATCCAAAATAAAATTGTCTTAGGAACCAACCCTCCCCACCACCACCCCCTACCCCCGCCACACACACCCACACAGCTACCAAAATCTGCAAATGCACCCATATCTTGTCTAAAATGTTGCTGTATATGTGTCTACCTTAAGCACATCCTTCTGAAACCTTTAACCCACTTCTAGATTACTTGTAATACCTAACATAACGTAACTATCTATATAAATAGCTGTTATACCGCACTATTTAGCAAGCAACGATAAGAGAAGTCCACACATGTTCAGAGTAGAAGTAATTTATTTTTCAAATATTTTTAACCTGTGGTTAGTTGCATCCAGAGATGGAGAGGCTGTGGATACCAGGGGCCAACTATAATTACTTTTCTCCCACGGAGTGCAAGCTTCCAGCATAATAAAAAGGGTGGAGGAAAGGAAAGGAATAATGGTGCAAATGTTACAACCTATTTGGTTAAAACACATAGAAAAGAGATCTTTGTGGTCACCCTAAACTTCTTTCTTATCCTATCTTTTGTAAACTTCTTTACCAACACTTTTCAACTTGCTTATTCATTAGCTCATGACTAATGAAACCGTCCAGGGTGTGTTAGAAAATACTTATATAAATTTGGAAGCACATAATTTTCACTGTCTTCATACTATTTATCACTCAGAAGTACTATAAATTATGAGGACTACAAGGGAGGAAATGATATACTCACATAATACATACACCAATATGTGAACACCCATAAATACTGAGAGAAAAACAGGATACTATGACGCACAATAAAGCTTATATCAGTATTAGCTGCTAACTGGAGATTTTGATTAGAGAACAGAATAGGACGTCATGATTTGCCATAAAGCCCACTGGCAACATAAATTGAACCCTAAAATATAACTGAGATTAGAATTACCCAAGTTATATGAACTGAGTTCCACCTTGTAATATTTTTGCTATTAAATTTCTCAGTTAACATCAAGACCAATCCATGGGGGCCAGCATGTGGCTCACTTGGTTAATCCTCTGCCTGCGGTGCCAGCATCCCATATGGGCACCGGGTTCTAGTCCCAGTTGCTCCTCTTCCAGTCCAGCTCTCTGCTGTGGCCTGGGAAAGCAGTGGAGGAAGGCCCAGGTGCTTGGGTCCCTGCAGCCGCATGGGAGACCAGGAAGAAGAACCTGGCTCCTGGCTTCAGATCGGTGCAGCTCTGGCTGTCATGGCCATTTGGGGAGTGAACCAATGGAAAGAAGACCTTTCTCTCTGTCTCTCTCTCTCTCATTGTCTGTAATTCTATCTATCAAGCAAACAAGCAAGCAAAGACCAGTCCATGAGCTAACTGAACTTCAGCTATCACCAGGGAATGACATTCACCAAATTCATCATTTCATATTTGTATGATCAAGAGCAACTGTTTTGATCTGGGGCCACTAGTAAATAAAATGCAGTTTGATTTTCACAAGCACGCTTGAACCTCCAAAGATCTGTATTTCACACTGAAAAACTGAAATGAAATTTTCATGTAATAAAAAGACTGATAAGATACAAACTAAAACAACTGCACAGCAAATCTCTAGAATGAGGTGAAGACACACAATTCCCTGTAAGATTGACAGGAAAATGATGATGATTCACCCTGACCAAACCAGCCTTCTTTTTCATCTTTCATGAGAGCATGGTAAACACATAAGAACAGATGAGGTATGATCAAGTTCATCCTCAAGCCAATTCTACCCAAAGTAAATGGAATTGAACTTCTGTTAGCTCTTCTCAACAGCATGTGTTTGGCCTAACAAAATGATAAATCATATTTTTGTGAACTATTGTCTCCATAACATCAATCACCAAGATATAACAAATGCGGTCTCACATATGCCGGGATCCCCCCTACTATGACCAATTAAGTACCAAATCACTCAACAGAGAACTTCCGGGCTGACATAGGTATTATCAAGTACAAGTCCAGTGCCGGCCAGTTAAGTCTCACATCAGCCCACTGAGAGTTTGCTCAGCACAAAATAGGCAGGAGACCTGCAGCTGCAAAATACATGCTGTCTTATGTGTGTCTGAAGTTAATGTGTGTGTGTGTGTGTAAACTACTTGTTTCTCAAGAAGAAGGAACAGTGCTTTCAAACACACTGGCTATTGGTGCCCATGAAGGTATCCATTCCCCCACCTCCCTACCCACATAGAGGCCCCTCCCGGAGCTATTTCTTTCTCCATCACAGTAAGGGCCAAGAAATGTGGTCTACCTAGTGGCCATTCATCCATGGAGGCCAAGAGCCTTCAAACCAAAAATGCTATTCCCGTGTGGCCTAGAATATACCAACAGTGGCCACTCACTGAGAAAACTGCTGGGTCTCTGGATTCCCCAACCACAGAGGCTCCCTCTGGTTCACAACAACCTCCTTTCTCACAGCTTCCGCGTGAGCCTTCTGTGTTAGCCCAACAACAGGTACCCCTGCAGCAACCCGACTCCATGTCTTCAGCCCTTCAGCCAATACCACTTTGAGAAGACCAGCTGGGTTTCTACTGCCTAAGGATCTCTGTCTACACGCACAGGCACACACAAAAAAAGCAACTTCCCTCAGCTGCCAGCAAAAAACAACAACTCAAAAGACACTGTCCTACCAAGTGAGATGAATGAAAATCACATGGCCCTTAGTCCCCAAGCAAGGCTGAGAATCCCCCGTGGCCTCCTCCACTCCAAAGCGACACACCTGAGGCCATAAGCCACTCCTTCAGGCCCCACCGTCCCAGGCTAAAGGCCACCAAGAATCCAGGTGTGGGTTGTCTGGCACCCATCAGGGGCAAGACATGAGAAGGGGCCAGGAAATAGGGAATAACCAATCCCCACTTGCTCTGGCTGGACCTTCCACGGAATAGGTACATTTTCACACTTAGGACCTTCGGTGTTATTTGTAACTGTCAGAGGAAGGAAAATCTGTAATTGTTAAGGGGGATGAAGCCTGTGCAAATTCCTTCTCGTGCAAAGCGAACAGTCAATCACTTTTATAAGGACAGCAACAACTGAAACTATCCATTCGTAGACTTTCCTTTAGTCAACAATATTACCTTTAGTAATCTGGGGAATGTGCATCCATAAATTACAGAAAGTGTTATTGCATTGCTGAATAAACACCAGCATTTCCATCAGCAGCAGCAGTGGCAGCCCCACAAAGGTATAACAAACAGACTCAATCATTTTCTTGTCAAGCTTAGCAATGACTGCAGAGTTTACTGCTGGAGATAATGTTGCTTTCCTCAGCATTGTGTGCCAAACTGCAAACTGCTTATTAAAACAAAACCTCTTTTTCGGAGCAGCATGAGTTGGATAATCACTTATTGCACTCAAGAAAAAACAGGTTTGGTGCCCAGAGGAGGTGAACAATGAGGCATATGTGTTAACATTTGGTTGGTAAAAACTGGTTAAAAAATACATTCTCCAGCGCTGGGGTGGAGGTGGGAAGGAGTTGACTTATTCACATCTCTGCACCCAGGTTGACTGTTTTCCTTATGACATCATTCGGTTTTCTGACAATCTGTTCCAAAGGGCTGAACGTGCAGGGAGCCGGGAAGTTTAGGTATGGCGGTGCGAGGGGAGGAAGATGATGGCAGGAAACCAGAAATGGCCACGCACCCGGCCAATCTCCTTGCAGAGGAATCCCAGGAAGAAGTGACACTGCAGGGGGAGGAGAGAGGCCGCAAGAGGACAGCAGGGAGGCGACGGAACCTGAAGCTGCTGGCGTCTGGGACTCCACTGTTTCTGCAGACAGCTCTGTGATCACGCTGTGAAGAAGCCGCTTCACACAATGCAGCCAGCATTAGCGCTGGGAAGCCCTCCGCCACTCTCCGAGCTGCAGACAGACTGACAGCCATCTTCCCAACCTGAGGATCGGAGAGGCTGGGGCAGACCCCGGAGGGTGCCCTGTGGGGAGCTCGGCTCCAAGAGGAGAGCAGGAGAGCTGCCCTGACTCCCCCTCCTGGTTTTGATCTTCTTTTCCCACTCCTTGGAGACAAATTAATACCAAAGGAGGCAGGCCTTCTCCCCTGGGCTGCCCCGACAGCCCCATGGTCCCAGGCGTCAGCTGCACAGGAGGAAGCCCTGTACTTGGACATTGCTATAAACAGGAAATGAGACTCTGAAGACTGCATTATTACTTTCAGCAACCTATGAGGTTTGACTCCTATCACTGCTGCAAAGTTAAGTAGAAAACAAAGGAAAGCATCACCCATGTAGACTAGACAGACAACTCCAGTAACTGTCATTCAATTCCGGCAAGGCTGGGGGCAGGGATTTCCAACACCAGCCAGCACTGGTGAGCCCCAAGCTCCTGTGAGCCTGTTCCCTGCTAGAATCGGGAAGAACCTGGCAGGCACATGGTCAAGCCACCACTCGAGACTCTGCATCCCATAGTGAAGACGCTGACTTCAAGTCCCGGCTCTGCTCCTGATTGCAGCTTCCGGCTGATGCACACCCTGGGGGGCAGCACTGACGGCGCAAGTAGCTGGGTCCCTGCCACCCCCCCATGGGGGACCTGGACCAAGCTCCCAGCTCCGGACTTCAGCCTGGCCCAGCCCAGTGTTTGGAGGGTGAACCAGCAGATGGGAATGCTCTCGCTCCCATTCATTCTCTCTCCCTTCTCAAATTAACAGGATTTATTAACTAAAAAATTAAACCTACAACACCAAAGACCCTGCCAGCCTGACTCATTTCTCTTTGCTACCTATAGGCCTAAAGCAATGTCATTCCTTCCACCTGTTGCTCCTGGCTCCTTGTCTGCCTGGTTCATTATTTACATGCTTAGCCATGTCCACAGAGGAAAGCCAGGACTGGGCACCCAAGCGAATTTGGCCCGTGTTCTGCTGTCCCACCTCCTTGCTCGGCCCTCTTGTCACCCTTCTTTGCCTCATTACATTTTAGACTGTATCATGTGTGAATTTATCAATGGTTTATTAACTGTCCCCTCTACCAGGAAGTAAACTCCATGAAGGCAAAGATATTCTCTTCTTTGGAGAAATACCCCCAGCACCTAGGATTTTACCTGGCACTATAAATAACTGATATATAACTTTAAAAATATCCCATGGTTTTTTGTTTTGTTTTGACAGGCAGAGTGGACAGTGAGAGAGACAGAGAGAAAGGTCTTCTTTTTCCGTTGGTTCACCCCCCAATGGCCGCTTTGGCCGGAGTGCTGTGGCCAGCACACTGCGCTGATCCAAAGCCAGGAGCCAGGTGCTTCTCCTGGTCTCCCATGCGGGTGCAGGGCCCAACTACTTGGGCCATCCTCCTCTGCACTCCCGGGCCACAGCAGAGAGCTGGCCTGGAAGAGGGGCAACCTGGACAGGATCGGTGCCCCCCCGACTGGGACTAGGACCCGGTGTGCCGGCGCCAAAGGCGGAGGATTAGCCTAGTGAGCCGCAGCGCCTGTCATAAAAATATCCCATGGTTTAAAAGAAAATGTCCTGGGGCCGGCACTGTGGCTCAGAGCAGGTTAAGCTGTCGTTGTGACCCTGGCATCCCATAAGGGCGCCAGTTCAAGTCCCAACTGCTCCACTTCCAGTCCAGCTCCCTGCTTCTGGCCTGAGAAAGCAGCAGAGGACGGCCCAAGAATTTGGGCCCCTGCACCCATGTGGGAGACCCAGATGAAGATCCTGGCTCTTGGCTTCAGCCTGGCCCAGGCCCGGCCATTGCAGCCATATGGGGAGTGAACCAGAGGATGGAAGAACTCATGCTGTCTCCCCCATCCTCTCTCTGTAATTTTGACTTTCAAATAAATAAATTTTTGTAAAAAAGAAGAAGAAATGTCCTTGTGGGCATAAATCAGAGGCCTCCGTCAGGCGGAATCACTGTTTCTGAGTGTCGACTATGCGTCTTCATTATGGAGGAACTGCAGGGAATCTAAAAATGAGGACAAGTTTATTTTCAGATCTCCAGGAACATGTAGGTCTACATGACTGCCCTCATCATGAGGGCAAGACATGACATTTTGGTTGCATTTGATTAAATTGCAAAGATGATGGAAATTGCCCATGGCCTAGGTAAGTGATTCTCAGGAAGGAGTTAGAAAACCTGGATGTCAGACCACCTCTGTGCCAGAGATATAAACAGGAGTGCATCAGTGACTAGGGACACATTTTTTCCTCCCAAGTGAAGATACAAAGGCTTGCCCCATGTTCTTAATGCCATTTTAACATGCAGTTTTTGACACAAAAATAGGAGAACAAAAAATAATACATCTATAATATCCATATAGCCATGCTTTATCGAGGCTTAACATGTTGACTCATATTGGTACCAGAATGTGTTTTAGGAAACAAAATAACAGAATAAAACAACTGCCCATTTTATTTTAAGGATCAGATACATCTGGTGTCTTAAACATATGTAAAGTCACTATTCAATGCCACATATTATCATAGCTTCCACCTTCCAAAGCTGTCATTAATTCTCACCTCTTCTGCCACAGGCATTTTAATTCCCTCTTCATTCCTCTTCTACACCCCTTACTGTGATTTCTTTTCATTCATTTTTTCTCATCTCCTGCCTGATTACCAATGACTTTCAACACTGGGCCAGATGACATCATATAATAAAATAAATTTCAAAAACAAAACCATTAAAGTACTAGAAGAAAATCAGGGAAGAGAGAAAACCAAAAGCCATAACATAGAAAATGACAAATCTAACCGATTAAGCATTATACAGTTAAAAATCAGCTTTATACAAAGTAAAAAATCTGCAACACATACTAGAAAACAAAGCAAATAAATAAAAATCCACCAATATCAGGAAACTACCAAAAAAGGTGAAAAAAAAAAAGTTGGAACACTATCACCAAAAAAAAGGACTAGTTACATCTACACAGTACACACACATGCAAAGTTACATTAGCACACACACAGTGGGCTGCAAAAAATAACCAATAAAAAGAGACAAAACCCAATAGAAAAATGAGCAAAGGAGAAAATCACACAGTTCACAAAAAAGGAAAGACAAATGTCTACCACATATATTAAAATAGGATGCTTAATCTCATTCATAGTAAGAAAAATGCAAATTATAACATTAAGAAACCATTTTTTTTAACCTACCATATTGGCATGAATCCAAAACCTTAATAACATGGTCTGTTGGTGAAGCTGTGGGAAAACAGGCAAGGCTCTAACATTGCTGTTGAGAGTATAAATTAGCTCAGCTACTGAGGAATATAACTTGGCAACGGCTGTCAAAATTAGAAATGCATGTGTCCCTTGACCCAATAAGTGTATGTCTGGGACTCTGTCCTAGAGATACACTTGCAAATATACCAAAATGACCACTGAAGGTCATTCATGAAGCCCAGGAATAGCAAAAGAGGAAGACAAACATAAAGTCCATCCACAGCAGATTGAAAGACTAAATATGATAAATCTATACAGTGGAATAATACATACCTGTAACAATTTAGCAAGAAAGCTCTCTATGTACTGAAATGGGAAGGCAATTTTATTATGTGAAAAAGCAAGTAGCAAAATACTGTGAAAAGAATGCTGTTTTGTATACACAGGAAAAAATACTTAAACCATTAAATATATGAGGATTCTATTATATATGTCTGTAAAATCTCTGATGTGCAAAAACATATACTTAATTGTATTTTATATTACAGACTTCGTGTCTATTTCATATATATTTAATTTCTATTTTTAATTATATATTTAATTTGCTTATAGATAGAGAGTTTGGAAACACTGAAAAAATGCAAAAATAATGAGTATTGGCTACTTTTGGGGGTTGCTATGGGAATCAGGGAACAGAATGGGGTTCGAGGAACTTCCTAACTCTGTT
This sequence comes from Lepus europaeus, assembly GCF_033115175.1. NCBI lineage: Eukaryota > Metazoa > Chordata > Mammalia > Lagomorpha > Leporidae > Lepus > Lepus europaeus. The sequence continues at coordinate 64,700,690 of NC_084843.1, read as the reverse complement.
ATCTCTTCATTTTTTAAATTAAATGGGGTTATTACTCATTAAAAAATTGAAACCGACTATAAACAAAGAAACCTCCACTGAAAAAAGTACTAGACTATTTTAGAAGTAAAAAAGCAAAGCTGGGTGAGACCTGTATACCCTAAATAAGGCGAAGAAGGCCCCACATGGGAAGGAGCTCACACGGGCTGGGTGGGGAAGTTTTTATGCACCTAGGCCTCACTGACTGACAGACACCACCTGCAACATACACAGCTCAGCACGGTTTTGACCTAAGCACAACAGCCTTCGTTAGTGTTTTTCCTGCACCAGCTGGACGTCATGGTGCACACTTCCTGGGTGCTCTCTGCTCCTGTCCCCCTCAGCGTCTTGCTCAGCCCCCTTCTCCCAGCCCCGGTGCTCTTTCTACCCAGTAGATGAACCCTCTCACTTCACACTTTCTAAGTGCTACAGCTCCCTCTTTAACCCCAGTCTTCCTTCTCTCACATCTTGCCGGGATCACAGCAAGCTGCCAGGGCAGTCACATGGTGTGACCTTGAGGTAATCAGCGAACAAAAGGAAGGATCAAAGGGGAACCGTGTCCAGTTGCACTAAGAAAACACAGCAAGGATCTGTGATCCTTTGTCTTTATCTAGCACCCAGCCGTGCAAAACGTGGCCTTGGAAACATGAATTTAGGGGTAGAAGAGAGACAACCACCCTGTACTGCCTCTTCTAGGGTTCCCAGCTCTGCCCACAGCCCTGAAGGAGTGAGCCTGAAGCAATCAATCATTCCTCCTCCCAACTTTGGCTGATGGGACCAAGGACGGATGGACACTCAGCTGAGGGACAGCGACATTTCACAGGAGAAAGGTCTTTTAACCCTCCTATCCAGCCTGCCACAGTACCCTGTGATTCCAACTCTGCTACTCAAAGTTACTGATCCTACAGGCAGGCATTTGGTGCGGCAGTGTAGACACTCCCATGCCACACTAGCACACCTGCTGCCCTGGCTCTGCTTCCACTCCAGCTTCTTGCCAGTGCACAGCCTGGGCAGCAGCAGGCTTTGGTTCTTTAGTGGCTCTCATGGCGTGCCACAGCCTTAGTTACTGCAGCTCTCAGAAAACCATAGACGACAACTTTCAGATGCCAATGAAATAGCCCTCATGTGTTTATTTTACAACATACACTTTAAAAAAAAGATTTATTTGTTTATTTGAAAGGCAGAGTTACAAGGAGAGAAAAGGGGAGAGAGAGAGAGAGAGAGAGAGAGAGAGAGAAAGAGAGAGAGAGAGAGAGAATTTTGATTGATTCCTTCTGCTGGCTCACTCCCCAAAAGGCCATGACAGCCCAAACTGGGCCAGGAGCAGCAGCTTCTACTGGGTCTCCCACATTGGTGCAGGCGCCCAAGCACTTGGCCCATCTTCCTGCTGCTTTTCCAGGTGCTTTAGCAGGCAGCTAGATCTTAGGTGGAGCAGCCGGGACTCAAACCAGCGCCCATAACGGATGTCATTGCTGCATGCCACGGCTTTAACCCACTACACCACAGCGCCAGCCCTGAACTAGATTTTATAACAGGTGAAAAATAAATATTGGATTATATCACACCAGAAACAAAAGCAACTCAAAAAGGATTAAAGGATTAAAGACTTAAACACGAGACCTAGAACTGTAAAACTCCAGGAAGAAAACGTAAAGGAAAACCTTTTTGGCAGTGGTCTTGGCGATAACTTGGACATGATACCAAAAGCACAGGCAACAAAAGCAAAAATCAGTGGAACTACATCAAACTAAAAACCTGCACAGCCAAGAAGACAATTGACAGTGAGAAGGCAACCTAGAGAATGGCAGCAAACGCTTGCAAACCACACATACGATGAGGCATTAACCTGGAAAATGTGTGAGGAACGCCTACAACTCAGTAATGCAAAACAACAAACAGATAACCTGGTTACAAAATGGGCAGGCTTGAATGGACATGTCTCCAAAAAACGACACATACATAACCAATGAAAAAACTCCCACGATTACTCATCAGAGAAACACAAATCAAAACTGCCTGTTAGATAGCTATCATCAAAAAACAAAGGACAAGTGTCAGTAAGAACGCAGGGAAACTGGAATGCTTGCATGCTGTGAGTGAGAATGCCAAAACTGCGCAGCTGCTATGGCAAACAGCATGGACAGTCCTCAAAAAAAAACAAAAACAGAACTACCAACTTCTGGGTATTTACCCGGAATTCCTGAATCCAGGATCCTGAAGCGATACCAGCACTCTTAGGTTCATTACCGTGCTATTCCAAGCCAAGCTGTGGAAGTAACCTGAACATCCATCAACAGATGAACACATATGAAAATGTGGAACCTAACAGAATGCTACTCAGAGAACAGAAGTGGCCAGGGTCTGGGGAGAAAGGGAAATGAGGCGTCGACTAGTCAGTGGGCACAAAGTCTGTTAGGCTAGATGAGTGATTGCTAGAGCTCGGCTGTACAGCGCTGCACCTGTAGTCAGCAGTACTGTATTATCCATATGTAAGTTTGTTGCAAAGCTAGATCTCATGTCTGCTCTCACAATAAAACAAAATTTAATAAATAAATAGTCAAGTATGCAACACAACTGGAACTTTCATAGTCTGTTGCTGAAAGTACAAATTGGCACAACCACTTCTGACAACCACTAACACTGAATATATTCACACGCTATGATCCAGAAATTCCATTCCAGGTATGGATTCAACAGAGATGGGAATCTGTACTCACTTTCACAGCAGCACTATTCACACCTGCCGAAAACCACAAACAACCCAAACATCCATCAACAGAACAAAAGCCTTTTAAAATCTGGCATATCCAAACACCGGAAGAAAGCCCATAGTGAAGTCATGAGAAAGCATGAACAACCCGGATGAATCTCAAGGACACAACACTGAGCAAGCGAAGAAAGCATGCGGGGGAGGGGTCTGCGCAAAGTTCACAGCACATGTTCATCATGAAAAAGATCTGCATGGATTTCAATCTTCTTGCACCAAAATAAGCCTATCTTTTAATTCCATTTGTCCAGAAACTTTTTGAAGTCCCCTGATAGATGCCGAACATCAAACTATATGATTTCATTTATATAAGATTTTCAAAGAGGTAAACATCATCTCTGCTGGGGCCAGTGCTGTGCACCGCAGGTTAAGCCGCTGCCTGTAGCTCAGGCATCACTTCCGGGTGCCCCCTTCGAGTTCTGGTTGCTCCACTTCCATTCCAGCTCCCTGCTAACATGCCTGGGAAAGCAGCAGAAGATTGCCCAAGAACTTGGGCCCACGTAACCATGTAGGAGACCCAGAAGAATCTCCTGGCTCCTGGTTTTGGCCTGACCCAGCCACAGCTGGAGTGAACCAGCAGAGCAAAGATTTCTCTACCTCTACCTCTTTCAAATAAATAAACAAATCTTTAGGAAAAAAAAGTCATGTCTGCTGTTAGAGATTAGAGACAGGACAGGGGTCAGTTACCCTTTGTGGGGGAAAGGGGAGAAGTGGTGGCTAGGACCCCCTCCCCCATTCTGGGTGTTCTACATCCTGGTCTGAATGTTTCCAACACTGTTGTGTTCACTATGTGACAATCAATCAAGCTTGATACAGGATTTGTGCACGTTTTGTACGTATGCCGTATGTCCACAAAAATGTTTACTTTCAAATATTTGGGGAAACAGTGTTTTCAATTAGTTCTCAAAGCATCAAATACCTGAACTACTGTCCCAAAGCTAGAGGGACTCTTAATTCCTATCATTAGTTCCTGACGTGTCCAAATGCCTCTTTGGCTACTTGTTAATAATGGAATCCAAAGGCACTGATCTCATTATCGCCTGTCAGCAGCATTGTCACGATGCTGCTGGCCATCAGTTGCCTGCTGCTGCAGTCAGTCAGTGACTTGCAAAGCACCCAAAAAGGAGACTCAACATACTGGCAGCTCAGTTTCTCTGCTGTCCCACTCACCCTCACCAACCCAACACAGATGCCTCCGCAGCCCAGACTCCATGCCACTTCCTCCAAGGGCCACCCCCAACTTCTGTAGACCCATCAAACTCCCATTCTCTCAGCAATCATGCATTGATTCGCCCTCTCATCCATGGAAACAGTGACTAAGCACCCCCCATGTGCCCAACCTACAAAAAGGAATACAGCCTCAAACCTTGCATGGAGGTGCTCCCGGTACAATCTGGAAAACAGACACTAAAATAGAATGAAGATAATAGACACGGACATGGGAAGTAGTAGGATCACAGGAGAGGGATTCATAAGCCAGATCTGAGTTTTCTTTTCAATCATTTATTTATTTCTTTATTTGGAGAGAGTGAGGTGGGCAATAAGAAAACGATTCCTGCAGGAGGGGCAGGAATTCACCTTGATTCGACAACAGACATTTTGGACGTGTCTGCCATTTTGCCCTCTAAGGAACCCTGAAGGGTCATCCCAAGCCCTGCCATGTAAACACAGTCATTATCCGACATCTGGAGTGTCTCTTAGGAAAGTTCTCATTTCTTGAAAAAGTCCAGGTGCACTCCAATTAGCCTCAGGCCTCCTTTGTCTACAAAACCCTTTTTCTCCTGCCTTAAGGTATGTGGATCCATTGCCTCAAGGGCACCCAGGAGAAACCATTTTCCCACTCATATACCCCTAATAAATTACTCTTGGTGTGATCTTGGGTTTGTCTGCCCTTTTCTTTGGTGTCTCCACACTTTCCATCTTTGACGGCCACCTCCATACACCAGGTTTTCCCAAAACAAGAGGGGACACTCATTTGCCTTTTAAGGATGAGCAGACCTTGGTCCATCGAGTGAAGATGCGGCTGCTCCTCAAGGAATCCTTATGAGTACAAGGCCCCGGAGCAATAAAAGCCCTGGCGGGGGGCGGGGGGGGGATGCAGGTGTGGGCACCTTGGGGACCTCAGGAAGCCTCAGATTGCTGGAGGGTAAGATCTGAGTTAGGACAGAGAGACTTCTGGAGTGGCTGGGTCAGGGCTGTCATCAGGAACTGTGTGGGAAATGGAGTAGAAAGGAAAAGGGGGCAGGAAAAGTCAGCCCGAGACCTGCAAAAGCAGCCAGCCAGCTCGGATCAGCACACTTTGAGCAAGGCCGCAGAAAAATTCAAGAAATGCTTAGGTGGTAAAATCAGAAGGCCTCCGTGATTGATGTGATGTGGTGTGAGAGTCAGGAAGGAGAAAGGGAAGCTGATGAGAAATGACAGACGGATGACAGCAACTGAAGAAAACTACAGGAGGAGGAGAATGCTGGTGGGAGAAGGGAGCGAGGCGGTGAGGTCAGCACTGGAGGACTCGTGCGAGGCACCTGCGCGAACCTCAAGGCGCTTGTTCAGCAGAGAGCTACGCAGTCCAGGAAGAAATCCCGGCTAAAAGGGGAGTGAGCAGAGTGTGGTTGTCTTGGAACTTTACCTATGGAACGCATGAAATCTGTTCTCCAAAATTGTTTCAAAGGAATCATGGCTAAAGGAAGAGAGGAACTCAGCAGCACATACAGTAACCAAAACCCGGGAGAGATGAGAAAGCTCCTGCGTTGAACAAATGGAGAGCAAAGGACCCTTGGTATTGCTAACACGAGGAAGACACAGAGGAAGAAGAGTTTATGACGAAGACAGAGAAGGGATGGACAGAGCAGTACTCAGTGAACCAGGAAAACGTGATGTCCAGGCAGTAAAACTGTGAAACAGGCGTGAACCATCAGGAGTCCCAAATGCAGTACTCACAGATTCGGGAAGGTTCGAACAGAAGTAATTCCACCGGATTTAGACGTTAGAGTTAGACAGACACTTATGCCGGCCAGCACTGCGGCTCACTAGGCTAATCCTCCGCCTGCAGCACCAGCACCCTGGGTTCTAGTCCCGGTCAGGGTGCCGGATTCTGTCCCGGTTGTCCCTCTTCCAGTCCAGCTCTCTGCTGTGGCCCGGGAGTGCAGTGGAGGATGGCCCAAGTGCTTGGGCCCTGCACCTGCATGGGAGACCAGGAGAAGTACCTGGCTCCTGGCTTCAGATTGGCGCAGCACACCGGCTGCAACATGCTGGCCATAGCGGCCACTTGGAGGGTGAACCAACGGAAAAAGGAAGACCTTCCTCTCTGTCTCTAACTCTGCCTGTCCAAAAAAAAAAAAAAAAAAAAAGACACCAATGCCTTCAGTGACAGATTTCAGACTTTAGCTTCAGCAGTACAGCAGACTACACTAACACAAACCAGCATCACTCTGCTTTTAAGGAAATCTCAATAAAACATAACCCTGCCTGGAGGTTTCAGAAATCAATTCATTTCAGCTATTTAAATGAGAGAGAGATCTCTCACTCTCTGGTTACTCCGCAAATGCCTTCAACAGCCATGGCTATATCAGGTCTAAGCCAGGAGCTGGGAGCTCCATCTGGGTCTCCCCTGAAGGTGGCAGGGACTCACATATTTGAGTCATCACTGCTGGCTACCAGGGTGTGCATCAGCAGGAAGCTGGAATTGGGAGCAGAGCCAGCAAGAGCCTCCGAGGGAGAGCGTATGTTGCTTTGGGTCCACACAAGATTAGGAACTGGAATGCAGAGTCTATATAAAGCTGGACATGTAAGGGCTGCCCGGTTTATAAGACAGGGAGAAGAAAAACAATCAACAAGCCTGAAAAGGAGTAAGGAGGCACATTGCTTCTCAGGGCTCTGGGCAGACAGCAGGTCTCCTGGAAGAAACAAAAACCCCAAGTCTACATGAGTCACGGGTGGAGAGCCATGGTATTTGAAATGCAAGGTGAAAAAGAACAGGTGTCAGACCCATGAAGCCCTGTTCTGCAAAAAGAGTGATCCTTCCACAAACCGGGACCCAGGAGACAACTCCTGACAAATACAAACCACAGTTAAAACATTACAGGGGTAGGCATTTGGGCAATGAAGATGCCTCCACCCCACATCAGAGTAACTAGGTTTGGTCCCCGTTCTAGGTCCTGATTTCAGCTTCCAGCTTGCATGGGAAGCAGTAGGGATGGCTCAGAGGGTTCCGTTCCTGCCATGCACACGGGAGACCAGCACTGAGTTCCCGGCTCCCAGCTTCAGCTGGAGGCATCTGAGAGGTGAACCAGTGAGACTGCCCAGAGCCACCCCCTCCCCGAGGTCCTGCCCCTCCCCTCCTCAGGTGCACCGAGGCGCATGGAGTGTTGCTCCCACTGCCCCTCCTCCAAGAGGGGCTAAAAAAAATAAAGTGAACCAGTGGATGGAGGTGTACTCTTGCATGTACACACTTGCTCTATCATAAATGAAATATTCAAATCAAATAAATCATGAAGCACAAAAGGAAGCAATTACTATGAAGGAGACTTAGCTAGTTACAAACATAAGAACTAGACACTATAAAAAGAATCAGAAAGGTATAAAATCTCAAAGAAGACACAGTGGAGGCAGGGGAGGACAGGTAAGAAAAAGAACAAAAATCCAAAACAAGAATCCTCAAATTTAAAATTGATGCATAGGCTGAACAGAAAATCAGAAATAGATAAACTGAAAAGAAAATTAGTGAACCACAGGCCAAGTCCAGAGAACTTATCCAGAACTCAGAACAAGGAATACAAGGAGACGGAATACACAAGAGATCTTCAGGCCGGCGCTGTGGCTCAACAGGCTAATCCTCTGCCTGTGGCGCCGGCACACCGGGTTCTAGTCCCGGTCGGGGCACCGGATTCTGTCCCGGTTGCTCCTCTTCCTGTCCAGCTCTCTGCTGTGGAGGATGGCCCAAGTGCTTGGGCCCTGCACCCGCATGAGCATGGATTATTTAAACAACAAAAAAGAAGAAAATCCACACATTGATATATAACATTGTAATGGACAACAAAAAAGTTAGGATTAAAAATATCTAAACCAAGTAGAATGAAAAAGGATTATCTTCAAAGGAATAAAGGCTTAGAGCAGAAGTCTCACCAACAACAGTGAATCTCACAAGACAATTAAATTTTTATTAGTCTTCCCAAGCTGCCATTAAAAAAAAAATACCATGGACTGCAGGGCTTAAACAAGACATTTATTTTCTCACAGTTTTAGAAACTAGAAGTCCATCATCAAATTTCCAGCAAATTTGGTTGGCAGTGAGGGTTTTCGTCCCACACTGGAGGTGGCTGCCTTCTAACTATGTCCTCTCATGGCCTCTCTCTTCTCCATGCCCACACTCAGGCAGCTCTGACAGCTCCTTCTCTTCTCATGGGGACTCCAGGCCTACAGGATAAGGGCCTCACCCTTAACCTTAATTATGTCCCTAAAAGGATTACATCCAAACATGAGGTTAGTGCCTCAACATATAAATTTTAGATGGCCACAATCTAATCTGTAACAGAATAACATCTTTGAAATGATCAGGGAAAAAATAACCATCAGCTGGAATTCTGTACCCAGCTAAACTATACTTATCCTTCCAAAATAACGTCAAAGCGAAGATTTTCTAAAGTGAGAAAATTTCTACAGCTACACCAATGAAAGGCCTACAAAACTAACAGTGGACTTAGCAGAAATCAAAACTGGAAGAGTGAATGGAAGTCCCAATAAATTAATTAAATGGGTTTTTTAAAGTCATTCATATCTTTATTGCACACAATCTTATGTGCACTCTTTGATCCACCTGGGGATGCAGAATTAAAAAGCCATGTTCTGTTACATGTATGTAAGCAGTGGTAAGCGCACACGCACACACACACACACCAGAAAAAAGGACAGGGTGTGAGGGTCAACGTTTTATTTCATGTTTTTAAATCTAAGTAATAAGAATGTAGAACACAGTAATAAGTGAGAATGGTGAGACTTTAAAAACTTGGAGAATAAAAAAACACAGACCCTCTGAATCAGACAGGATTACACAGGCTCAGGAACCACTGCAAGGGGCTCTGAGTCGAGCTCCCAGGATCTGTCCCTCTTTCCCTTCTGTCAGCCTCAGCAGGGCAGCTATCAGTCTACCAGATGACTGATAAGAGGGATGATGACTGGAGTCCATACATCTTCTGCAGACTCAACACAATCTAGTGGGAAAAGTAGAAACATCTCTTACTTGTTTCCCTTCTTAGGAGCAAAGAAACTTTCCCTGGATGCTTCTTAGAATACACTCCCTGTATTCACTGGTCCAAACAGTGTCACACACCCGAGTCTAAAGCTGAACCAGGCAAGGGGAAAAGGATCCCAATACTGGTTTTCAGACACTCCCGACACCAGATACCTCTGGAGCTGGGAACTGGTAACAGAGAGAAGGCAAAACATCTATACAAAAATCACAGTTTCTCCAGAAAGCAAGAAAGAAACGCCCACCGTGAAGACCTCATTCTTTGGCCCATTTGTCACCCACTTAAACCTCACCACAGGGTTGACAACATGGCACTATGCTAACACCTCCACACAATGGGCAAGAATCCTATGGTGGAATAATTTTTAAAGAACCTGATGTTGGGGCAGGCGCAATGGCTCACTTGGTTAATCCTCCACCTGTGGTGCCAGCATCCCATATGGGCGCCGGATTCTGTCCCAGTTGCTCCTCTTCCGGTCCAGCTCTCTGCTGTGGCCCAGGAAGGCAGTGGAGGATGGCCCAAGTGCTTGGGCACTGCACCCGCATGGGAGACCAGGAGGAAGTTCCTGGCTCCTGGCTTCAGATCGGGTCAGCACGCCGACCATAGCGGCCATTTGGGGGGTGAACCAATGGAAGGAAGACCTTTCTCTCTGTCTCTCTCTCTCTCTAACTCTGCCTGTCAAATAAAAATAAATAAATAAATAAATAAATGAGAACCTGATGTTAATCTAGCCCATTACTTGTGGTCATTCTTGTTAAGAGATCTGTATCTCCATTTCACTAATTCTATAACCAAATTCTAAGAACAACAGGACCATCCAATATCCCTCAAATCAGTGCCTGAAAATGATGGATGTGAACACTTGCATACAGTAACCCAAACCACAGTTGATTTATGCAAGTATTTAAACTTCCCAGATGCCCCAATAAAAACTCTTTCCCTCTTCAAGCAATATCCCACCTCCAGATTAGCTCAGATGCCAAAGAAATGTGCCTTTTGCTAACCACCACTTCCAAATTATTTCATCATTAGGAGATCAAAGGGAGGGTGTGGAAATGATTGGCTAAAGTGGATTAAATGCATTCAGTTCTACAATGAGAAACTAAAGTTATGATAATGGAATTTTAGAGCCAAAAGGGACTTCTCAGAGAGTATTTAGTATGACTCCCACATTTTACAGATGAGACTTGGTACATGTCAGTGGCACCAGGGCTGGCAATATGACAAAGGAAACCCTTTAAATATCTCTCTCATCACATGTCCAGGGAACGAGAGAGTATACATCAGTTCAATTGTTCTCAGCACACTCGGTGAGCTGCACACCCAAATTCTACATCTAATTTCAGATTCTCCCTGTACCCTCTGGAGCTCATACGATAACTCTGTGATTAAAAATCCCACCATTAGACATCATTAATCTATTCAGGACAGATTAATACATCAAGGTTATGACTGTTCTTTTAAAAAAAAACTATGTATTTTTATTTATTGGAAAGGCACAGTGACAGAGAGGGAGAGGCTAGGAAAGAGAGAGATCTTCCATCCACTGGTTCACTCTCCAAATGGTCCCAACAGCCAGGTGTGGTCCAGACCTAAGCCAGGAACCAGAAACTCCATTCTGGTCTCCCACCTGGGTGGCAGGGGCCCGAGCACTTGAACCATCTTCTGCTGCTTTCCCAGGACACCATCAGGAGGCTGGATAGGAAGCAATGCTGCGAGGACTCAAACCAGCACTCCAACATGGGATGCGGGCATGACAGGTTGAGGCTTAACCTGCTGGCCACAATGCAGGCCACAATGCAGGCCCCAAGGTTACGATCTCTCACAAGTTCATTCAGATGTAAGAAATCATATTATGCTAGGTCAACCCTGCTCAATCCTATTGTATCTTAGCACAAGTTCAAGAAATTCTGTCACTTTTAAAAGCACCTCAAGAAAACAAGAATAGTGATCCCATAATGCAAAGTTAAACAAGAGGAGCCTCTGCCATCTCCTGTGTCTACCCACTGTCTGCAGGCCCAAAGGACTCCTAGCAGGAAGTCAGCTCTCAGTAAAGGTATTTAGGTAAATACATCAGCTAGCACTTTGTTAAAAATATTTACTTATTTATTTATTTGAAACACAGAGTTACAGAGAAAGAGGGGGAGAGAGAGAGAGAAGGAAAGAGATCTGCTGGTTCTCTCCTCAAAGGTCCACAACAGCCAGGACTGGGCCAGGCCAAACCAAGAGCTTCATCTGAGTCTCCCATGTGGGTACAGGGGCTCAAGCACTTGGACCATCTTCCTCTGCTTTTCCAGGTGCATTAGCAGGAGCTGGATTGGAAATGGAACAGCAGGGACTCAAATAAGCATCCATAAGGGATGCCTGAATTGTACGCAGCAGCTTAACCCAGCTTAACAACATGACCCCAGCACAGTACTTTGACTTTCTCAAACAAAAAGTAGGGGAGCATTAAGCCTTTGACTGTAACGTAAACTGAAAATACGTCACCTCAAAAATAAGCTTAAATAAACGAATAATAAACAATTATATCAAACCCACAACCCCCTCTGATCTAGGAAGCATTGGTTTGATTGTTATTCTCATTTAATGGATGAGCAAACAAACCAACTCAGTGACTCGCCCAGGGGCACATGTTTAATGAGGAACAAAAGGAGGACCAATGTCTAGGTTTACTTTTGGTGTTCCAGCTTTGACACCAGTAGTATTCAACTGTATTTTTTTTTTCAGCTGGATGTAGCCCCACAGATGTGAGCTTTTGTTAATACGCTGTGTACCTTGCAAAGCAAAGCACAGCTCTCTTGTGGATTCTCCGTTCACTTTGAATTATCTATGCTGCTTCACTCCACTAGCCTGGAGAACAGCATTGGCCATGCCTTCCATAAAACCGCCTCCACACACATGAGCTATCCCATCAGCCAAGGCATAAAAATGAGGTTTACCACGAGCAAGCTGACCACAGCTCACCTCAACAGTCTCCGAGTAATCCAGAGTCACTTTCCCATCACCTCGATCTGATCTGTGCTAAAACTAATCCCTTCCTCTGGGCATAATCAGATGGAGAGAACAACAGCGGTGTGATGTGTCGACAGGCACGCCACCAACTTGGATCACTTTCCGGCTCATTTTTGCTGGGTAAATAATACCTTGAAATGTAGCACCTGCTAAGTGAAATGAAAATGGGAAATGTTTTAAAGGATTTTTTTGCTTAATGTCTTTATACTACTGTAAATGTATGAAAATTTTATATCCGGGTTTTTATTACTGTTGATTGCTAAACTGACAAGGGAAAATAATCCAAGCTGGCACATTAATGAAACATGATTTTTTTTCTGCATTTTTTTTTTAAGCACAGAGCTAAACACAATTAAATGGTAAGAGTAACTCCAACTTTTAACTCTTTAGGGTCTGAACAGTAGATATTGGGTTTATTTACATGCTTTCTTAGCCACACCCCTTACCTATAAAATATTTTCCTCTGACCCAGTGGTATGCCCAAACCCAGGGTCTCCAGGTTTGACTGTCCCCCGACCAAAGACCACCACTTTGTCACTTCGCATGCCGACCCATTCTAGAAAGCTGTGACAAAACAGAGAAAGGGAACACAGGAAAAGAGCACCCAAAAATGTGAGCACCTGCTAGGAGGGGCCCCGCAAGGAACATACACCCTAGGGATCAATCAAAGTCTCCGAGGTGGGCTGGGCTCCACCAGCAACAATGAAGAGCAGCTTCCAACAGCACCCTTCCAACAGCGCTCACTCTCCCAGATACTCATCTAAGAGCCCTCGGGAAGCCTGCGTTCATCCCAGAGGTGGTGTCAATGGCGGCACTCGTCACACCTGCCAGAGAACAGCACACAACAGCTGGACAGACCCCAGGGAATCATGGGTCATGGGCTGCACTCTCCCAGGAAGCCAACTATGCAATTTCTGCTGTTTCCAAGCCCACTGAAAAGAAGTGAAACTTGCAAGTGATGAAGTGCCTTAATTGTGTCATCTAAAAGCGTTTCATTACCATAACCAATACCAAAAGGCTGGGAGAAGCCCAGTACAGCTATGATACCTTCCACACCACTTCTCCTTCATCATCAGCAGATCCTACGCGGATTCTTGCCTACCCAAGGTAAGCTAGTTTAGGGAAGAGGCCGCCCTTATCCCTAGTCCAGTACAGCTCCTACTCACCACTTTGTTTCCCTGTTTCTATCTAACAGGAAAGGAGAAATGTGGTTAAGTCTGTGGTATTTCATGGATTTGTCCTAACATTTAATTTTGCAAACTCAACCTGTATTTGCTAAGAACCTGCTGAAAACCCAAGCCTATACAAGATGCTGGGATGATATGGAAAGAAACAGAGTAAGTCCTTCAGCCCTCAGAAAACTGGGTTCTGGACCAGGAGGCAAAACGGACACTAACAGCAGTCACTGCACAGGATTTATGAACACACACTACGGGCAAAGCACGGTGCTCAATGTCTTCAGAAAAACTAAGGTAACTCAGCCGTTCCCCTCCTCCAGGAGATTTTAACTGAGCCAAGCTGGGCTTGAAAAACCTCAAAGACCACCCAGCAGCTTGCACACTCAGCCACACCCTGGCCATCAGGCTCCTGCTGGATTCTCCCAAAAAATATTCCAACTTGTCTGCTTGCAGTGTAACATGTAGCACCTAGAATTGAACAGACAAAACAATGCTTTCCTCAGACATCACCCCTACGGCGGTACTTTCTTCAACAGTTATCCACAAGCCCAAGTACAAGTGCAATGTTCTTCATGTCTTCTGATTTGTACCATATTCCAGAACACTTCAACAGTATTGTGGAAAATGAGATTTTAAAATAAGCTAAGATTAAATAAGTTTAATAAGATCAAAAAATAAGGCTGACACAGTGCTACAACAGCTTAAGCCACAGACTGCAATGCTGGCATGCCATATGAGCGCTGGTTTGTGTCCCAAGCTCTCTCTCCCTACTAAATGCACCTGGGAAAAGCAGTAGTGGGTGGCTCAAGTGTTTGGGCCTCTGCACCCATGTGGGAGATTGGAAAGAAGCTCCTTGCTCCTGGCTTCAGCCTGGCCCAGCCCTAGCCAGGTGGCCAACTGGGGAGTGAACCAGTGGATGCAAGATCTCCCCACCAACCCCGTCTGTCTCTCCCTGTCTACAACTCTGACTTTTAAGTAAATAAATAAATCTGTAAAAATAATAATAAAATTAAGCTTCTTAGGGCTGGTGTTTTGATGTAGCAGGTTAAGCAGCCTCTTGCAACACCAGCATCCTGTATGGGCATAGGCCCAAGTCCTGGCTGCTCCACTTCCAACCCAGATCCCTCTGATACACCTGGGAAAGAAGATAGCCCAAGTGCTTGGGCCCCTGTAACCCAGTAAATTCATTATGCTGCAATTTTTTTTAAACGTTTGAAATTCAAAATTTTTGAAATTCAAAAAATATATGCAAAACACACAGATTGCAAATTTTCTTTGCTCTAAAATAAACATAATTTCATTTTTCACAAGCTTTTTGTTAAAGGTTTACTTTATTTGAGAAGAGACAGAGAAAGAGAGATTGATCTTCCATCTGCCAGTAGTTTCATCTGCGTCTCCCACATGGGTGGCAGTGGCTCAAACATGTGGGCCATCTTCTGCTGCTTTCCCAGGTGCATTAGCAGGAAGCTGGATGGAAAGTGGAGCAGCTGGGACTCACACTGGCACCCATACGGGATGCCAGTGTCACAGGCAATGGCTTTACCCACTGCGCCACAGCACCAGCCCCTTCATGAACTTTGTGATGTACCCTCATATCCTAGAAGATAAAGTACTGGAGAAGCATGATTCTATCAGCTGATTCTATTGTCCTTCCCCAAAGCTGCCATCCACAAACTTGATATGTGTGCTCTCTGTAGCTTCACCTAAGGAACCAGGAAATATTTTTTACCAAGAATCAGGCACAAAATGAAGTTCTTTGGAAAATCACAAGAAATCTCCTCTAAACTGACAGAGCTCCATTTAGGTGCTCTCTTTTGATAGTTTTTTGGCACAAATCCAATCTCAAAAAGCCCTTCTGGGCTTCAAATGCCTGATGCTTGTTACATTTCTCTTATCTATTAAAAAAAAAAAAAAGGTAGATCATAAGGCCTAATCTATTTGCAATGAACTCGCCCTGGCTGATTCACTGTCTATCCTGTAATAATCTGTATTAGAATCTCATTCCAAATTCCAAAGGTTATCTTTATTTAGTAGGGAAACACCAATGAGAGCAAATGTTGGGCCAAGCACTGGGTATTAGAAGAACAGAGGGAAAGCTGCTGCAGGAAGTGATTTGGGCCTGAGTACAGAAGGCCTTGAAGCCTACATTGAAGAAATCAGACTCTAGAGAAACACTCAATGCTTAGTGATGGGAATGTCTAAAACAAAGACCACTAACAGTGAAGGATGTGGGACAGCAGTCGACAGTGGGCGTAACTACAAAGATGAAGCCTGTGTAATGTTCAGAACAAAGAGTAAACGCACTGGAATGAATAGCAACTGAGAACATCAGAACACAAGACAGGGACGGAGGTACAATCTGGTGATGGACTTGACAGGGAAGGAAACACAGGAAGAAGTGGAGGATGCAGAGGGCCCCCATGGATGCCAGTCGCTAATGTGAGGAAGGCCAGAGAACGAGAGGGGTCTCTGAGAACAGGAAAGCTAAGTCGGTGTGGACAACACGTTTGTGAGACTTCAGAGGGATGGCCAAGGTAGAGCTCACTAGAAATCAACTGGAACAGTGGAATCGAACCTTAGGAGGAAGAGAAGGTAGGGCAAGACACAAACTTGTAGAAATGTCCGTATTCTGGAGTCTAGCGCTGACTGGAGGACAAGATCCCAGAAAAGTCACCAGAGAAGGGAAGGACCAGCCAGCGAAGTGTAATGAAGAACGTCAGAGCTGTGTTAGAGAAGACAAAGAAAGAGAAGCTTGGAAGAAGATCGCATCACACAGTAGAGCCGTCGAGGAGAGGAAGAGTAAGAATTGGCCATTAGGCGTTGTGCTGAGAAGGCCTGCAAAAATGCCTTAGTAGCACCTTAGTGGCACCTCTCAGACCTCGACGTACCATCAATCACTCGGGGATCTTGTTAAAAACGAGGGCTGTGACTCAGTAAATCTGGGTTGGGGCCCACAGTCCAGCAATTCCAACAAGCTCCCAAGAGATGCCCGCGCTGCCAGTCCATCAACACAACTCAGAGACTGCGGGGTGAGCAGCCTGGCAGTAAGTGGACACAATGAGTGACAATGAATCTTTCAGGAAGTGCAGCAGGGGAGGAGGACAGAGCACACAGGCTGTGCGTGCCATGGGAATTAGCAATCACAGAAATAAGGAATCAGTGCTGTTGGTAAAGAAGTCGCCGGCCTGGCACTCACCTTTGATAAATGTGTTAAGGAAATTCAGAAATGGGATTCACCTCTGTCTTTTCATTTTACCCGACTCCAGTGACTTAAACTTTAAAATTAAGTAGGAAGTGCAAAGTTTGACACCGAGGGTGACCAAACAAAATGAGCGTTCTCCTCCATAATCAAACTCACTGGTAAAACATGCCTGCCCTTCCTACTACTAACATACCTTCTGGCCAAAGTCTCTCCCACAATGCAATTCCCTCTCATACGTCAGCTCCAAGCCTCCCCAACTCACCCACTACTGTCTGATTAGGACTTAGCCTCTGCTAACAGATTTTACCTTTAGAAACGTCCCTGGAGGTGCCAAGAACTTCAGCAAAGGATTCACCAATACACTCTCGCCAGTACAGTCAAAACCAGCACCCAGGTAAGAGGCAGACAAGCAACAAGGTCCTGTAAGGATCCCCAAGAAATGGCTGCTGAGGTGTCTCCACCACCCCAAAGTGAACCAACACAGCATCCAGCTCCCATTTTCTGACAACTGCTCTCGTGCATTTAAATACCAACATTGTACTTCCAAGCAACTTCCAAGCCATCCCAATATACCCTAGAAACGAAAAAACATTCTCACAAACCCACAAAGATTCTCCAGCCAGCCCAGGTCATGTTGTGGTTCTGAGACAACTCAGAACTGCACAGATGGGGCCAGCACTGTTGCATAGTTGGTAAAGCTGCTGCCTATAATGTTGGCATCCCATATGGACACCGGTTTGAGTCCTGGCAGCTTCACTTCTGATCCAGCTCCCTGCTAATGCACCTGGGGAGGCAGGAGAAGATGGTCCAAGTGCTTGGACCCCTCCACTCACATAGGAGATTCAGAAGAAGCTCCTGGCTCCTGGCTTTGGCCTGGTCCAGCCCCAGGGGCTGTGGCTATTCAGGGAGTGAACCAGCAGATAGAAGCTCGCTTGCTCGCTCGTGCTCTCTCTGTGTGTGTGTGTGTGTGTGTAACTCTTTCAAATAATATAACTATTTCAAATAAATAAAAAATGTAAAAAAAAAAAAAAAAAGAAAGAACCGCATAGAGCATTCCCCTGTCTATGCGGAGCCAAAGCTCTTGCTTCTAAAGTTGACTTTGTAGACTATTTCCATGCCTCAAGATAGGTCAAGCAAAATGGCCAAATGCATTATTGAGACTGAGAGTGGTGTATGAAGGAACCCAAAGGATATTAGGATAAAAATATCACTTGTCCCAAAATGGGCTAAACATTTTAAAATGAAAAGTTTATATGCAAAAACTATTTTTCATGACATTTTGGGAAAACCATTGAAACACAGAATGTTACAAACTTGAGATCCTCTTACAGATGAGCGAAAGGATCACCTGTTAAAGGATCGCCTGTTAAAAATATAGACAGGTGCTCAGGACTCACCCTAAATCTTATATTTAATGACCCAAACTCTACTGAGGTGACCAATTAACTCTTTTTTTTTTTTTTACTTATAAGATCCAGAGAAGTACAGTGAATTTTTTTAATCAATAGATGTTTACTTTAAAGTTATCTTCCATCACATTTCAAAAAGGCTCTAGTGCAGAAATCCACACAGTTGCTAACAGAGCTCTCAATGACTCAGTGTAGACCTGCACCAGGATTCAAGGCAGTGAGTACACGGCAGACCAACTCTGTGTTATCCAGGGCAAACTTTTATTAAAGCACAAAGAGAAGGGCAAGTGTTTGGCACTGCAGTGAAGTCACTGTCTGGGCTGCTCCCACCCCACATCTGAGTGCCTGGTTCTAGTTCCAGTTATTCCACTTCTGATCCAGCTTCCTGCTAAATGGGCACCCTGGGAGGCAGCAGGTGGTGGTTCAAATACTTGAGTCCCTGTACCTACATGGGAGATCCAGACTGAGTGCCTGGCTTCTGGCTTTGACCTGGCCCAGCACCAGCTGTTGCAAGCATTTAGGGAATGAACCAGCAGATGGAAGACTTCTGTGTGTCTGTTTCTTTCTTTCTTTCTCTCTCTCTCTCTCTCTTCTCTCTCTTCTCTCTCTCCCTCCCCATCCCCTTGCCTTCCAATCAGAGAAAAATAATGTTAAAAAAAAACAACACACAGCTCAATGAAAATAGGACAATGTGCTCAATGACAGACAAGACGCAGGGCAGGCCAAACAGGAGATAAGACACAGGGGCTTCCTGTCCCTTCCTGCAACCTCAGCTCCAGCTGATTCCCACATCAAAGCACAGCCAGATTCAGCTGTGACTGAAACTGTGTCTTGTTGGATCAGCGCCAGGAGACCTGGACAAACCAAAGGCTACACCTCCTGTCTTTTCTAGAGAGTTTACTAGTTTTCATGGTCAATGTGGCCTCCTAAAGTCCCCCCACAACCATCTAAAATATTCCTGAGGACTGAACAGTCAGGCTTTACCATCCTTGTGTCCACTGGATGCATAGTCCACTAACATTAAAACAATGACTGATATGGCTCAAGTCTGGCATTTTATTTTTATGCCTGTCCTGCAAGTCCACCATTTTACGAGTTTCTGTTTGTCTCTCTTATCTCTTACTCCTTTGCTCCTCCTTTCCTGCCATCTTTTGGAGTTATTATCTAGCTTTTTAGGATTTCATTTTTTCTATTGGCTTTTTAGCTGTACTTCTTACACTATTTTTGAGAATTCACACTAGGATGGTAATATGCACCTGTTAATTTGTCTTAAAGTTGATCTGAAAGGTCTTCCAAAAGCACATGGAAAATGCATATTATGAAAAAATGTACAAGTTTCAAAACTATTTGCACAAAATAACCTTATCTTTTAATTTCACTTCTCAACAAACTTTCTGAAGGATCCTCATGCTATACCCCATCACACAAAAAGTAAAAAAAAATCACCCAACCATATGGGTCTGTTAGTCCCACCCCAAGCCTTTATGGTAGAGCCGTCATATACACCGCATCTACATACCCCTTTGTTAGACTTTGGGGGACACACAGCCACATTGATGTAGAAGAAGTCAGAGGAAAAGCAGTATTGGTTTCTGTTCACGCACATACTTAATTCATCTGATGCTCCTCCTTGCTTCCTAAGGACAAATTTCCACTTTCCAGCTTAAAGGACCTGCTGAGCCCTTTCTTGGCACACATTTCTGCCAGAGACACATTGTCTTAGTTTTATTCCATGTGACCAGGTCTTTATTTTACCTTTATTCTAGAAGCTCACTTTGGCTGGACAGAGAATTCGAGATATACAGATTTTCTGGTTTGCTGTTTTCTGTAAGCTCTCTGGGGTGGTGCTGTCCTGCTCCCTCCCAGCCACCACCGTTCCTGCTGAGACATTCAGGTGCTTCAAGCTGTTGTTCCCCTATAAGGGATTCATACCACTTCCCCATTTGTTTTCTAGATTTCTCCTTTGTTTTTTTGGGGGGAGAAGGGTTGGAGCTCAACATGGATGGGCACAAGCACAGTTATCTTGAATCCTGAATAACGTCCCTGGCTGAGCTCTGTAATCTACACATCTACGTCACTCACCACATCTGGCAGATTTTCAGCCATGATTTCTTTTGTTTATTTCATTATCTTGCTTCTCCTTCTGGAACTCAAATATATTAGAACCTATAGTACAACATACAAGAATATTAGAGCTTTTGATACTGTCCACAGTCCCTTGTGTCTCCATTTACATATTTTCCTTTTTTAAGACTAAATACATTCTACTGACCTTTCTTTAATGTCTGACTCTTCCCACTATCTCTACTGTACTATTAAGCTCATCCAATGTACTTCATTTACTATTCCAAATTTTTCATCCTAAAATGTCCACTGTTTCTCACTAAAATTTCCATCTTTTCCTAAACTGTGAACATGTTTTCCTTTATGATCTTGAGTATACTTAAAATAGCTACTTTAAATTCTTTGCTTGTTCTCCCATCTTCTGGGTGTTCTTGGGGTTGGTCTCTGTTAACTGCCTTTCATCACACAATGAATAATTTTAGATAGCATCTTGGATATCGTGAATGATATGTTGTAGAAATTACAGATTCTGTTAAGTTTCTGTGAAAATCTTCTCTTTTTTTAATTAGGCAGTTAACTTGACTGAAATCAAACTGCAAAACACCATCTCCCCTGAGAGAGGAAGCAGTAAGTTTTTCAGTTTGATAGTTTGAGCTTGATACAGCTCATGTGCAATATGCCCCATGTGTGTGGTTCAGGGCCCAGCCGTAAATTATAGAAGATCTTCTACATGGAATTTGGGAGTGTAGTCTCAGGCTCTCTCAGCAGCTAAGGTTGCCCTGAGCCTTCATCTCTACCTATTCAAACCAGCAAAAGTGAGTGCTTTCCCTTGAGTTTTAGCCTTCCGAGCCTTTAGGCTGAAGGCTGTGCTAAAGACAAGTCTGCAGGAAAGGAGAAATTCACTCAAAGCCTTTTCTGTCTTCCAACCATTACCTTCCCTCTCAGTATCTCCCTGCTTCTCCCTCCCTTGGTAAGCATATTTGGTTAGCACACTTGTACCCTCATTTTCTTAAAGGGCAATAGACCACATATAGCCCAGGACCCACAGAACTCCTCTCATCACCAAACTGTGCTTCCTCATGGCATAACTTCATACTCTCAGGAAAAACTATAAGGGACCACCAGATCTTCCCATCCCATTGCTGACCACAGCAAGACTTCCATCCGCCCTGGCTTGCAGGCAGATCCTGCGTAAATAGCCCACTGACAAGTGCACACAACTTTTCAGAGACATAAAAGAAAAGTGAATGACCCAGACACATTACATACTTCAGCTCTTCTTGTCTGCTCAACAGTCCTTCAAGGAAAATGTTTAAAAGAGAAATATGTTAACTTGTCCACATTCTGTTTGCTAGAAAACGGTGGAACCAGGCTGGGAACTTTGGTGTCTCCAACTCTAAAAGCTTGTGTGCTGTCCATATTAACTAACGCACCTTTAAAGGCTTTAAACAGTGTCAAGTTCTCACTTGAACTGAAGTCATCGTTGGCCATAACCCATAATTCTGGATTGGGACCCTTTAAGAGTAGGGCTAGTTTCCTATTTGTCTTTGCATCCTCAGTGCCCAGCACAAAGGGGCTGAATAACTGATAAGCTAATTGACTGACAACACAAGAAATGGCAGGTAAAATCTACACTACTTCATCATGGCCATCTGACAGCTCACTGTAAGTGAGTAATACATACCACATGCTTCTTACCAAAAAATTTCCCTTCTCCAATCTAAATGCTCCTTGGTCATTTAACCAATTCCATATGGTTACGATTTCTAGAACCCCTCTTGGACACACAGCAACTGACCAGTGCCATTTAAGGTATCACCCACATTTCCATTCCTCCTCAGAATGTAAAAAACCACAAGAGAATATCACCTCCTATCGAAAAAGAAAAAAACAAATAACCCACAAAATTAGAATTTTTCTCCAGCCCATCAGAAAGCTAATGCTACCAGGCAAAGAGCAAACTGAAATCCAAAGCATGACTAGCCCCTCCAAGGAGAGATACAACACACAAAATGTTTCACTGTTTGCAAAGGACAAGCTGAAGAGGCAAGCATCATAAAAGTCAGTAAGAAGAAAAGAGCTGGCCGGCGCCGCAGCTCACTAGGCTAATCCTCCGCCTTGCGGCGCCGGCACACCGGGTTCTAGTCCCGGTCGGGGCACCGATCCTGTCCCGGTTGCCCCTCTTCCAGGCCAGCTCTCTGCTGTGGCCAGGGAGTGCAGTGGAGGATGGCCCAAGTCCTTGAGCCCTGCACCCCATGGGAGACCAGGAGAAGCACCTGGCTCCTGCCATCGGATCAGCGCGGTGCGCTGGCCGCAGCGTGCCTACCGCGGCGGCCACTTGGAGGGTGAACCAACGGCAAAAGGAAGACCTTTCTCTCTGTCTCTCTCTCACTGTCCACTCTGCCTGTCAAAAATAAAAAAAAAAATTTAAAAAAAATAAAAGAGCTGAAATTTCTAAAGAATCATAGATGCTGGATATGAATAGTCTATTAGCTGGCTTTTTGTCACTGTAATGCGAGTACTTAAGCTAATTTATAAACGAAAATGTTTACTTTCACTCAGTTTTGACTGTGCACAGTGCAACACTGGGTGGCTCTTCTGGGCTGGTGTCTGAGGAGAGTGGTAGATGGCAGACTGTGTGCAGAGAGAGGAGCACATGGAGATCCAGAACACAGAGCCTGGGAGAATACTCACCTTCTGTGCCAATGTCTCCCTTTGTCAAGGCACCATGATTCAACCACAGGCTCCACCCCAACAACTTCATCCAATCTAATCACTTCCAAAGGCCTCATCTTCAGATACAAGTGGACTAAGTTTCTCCCTTAAATCCATTAGACATTAATGTTCACCCATTAACCACTAACATAATATCTTGGAGACTTCACCCATAACACATGGGCCTGCGGAAGACACCCAAACTAATATTCAAACTATATCTAGCATCTAACAAGAAAGATTAGAATTTCTGAGACCCAGAAGCAAAGTCTATCTTCACCAATCAGAATTTCCCAATAGTTCACAAGATGGATTAAGATCAAGCAAGAGGGGCCGGCACTGTGGTGCAGCAGGTTAAAGGCCTGGCCTGAAATGCCGGCAACCCATGTGGGCACTGGTTCTAATCCCGGCTGCTCCTCTTCCGATCCAGCTCTCTGCTATGGCCTGAGAAAGCAGTAGAAGATGGCCCAATCCTTGGGTCCCAGCACAAATGTGGGAGACCCAGAAGAAGCTCCTGGCTCCTGGCTTCGCATTGGCACAGCTCCAGCCATTGCAGCTATCTGGGGAGTGAACCAGCGGATGGAAGACCTCTCTCTCTCTCTGTCTCTACCTCTCTCTGTAACTCTTGTCTTTCAAATAAATAAAATAAATCTTTAAAAAAAAAAAAAAAGATCAAGCAAGAGTCAAGAGAGGCCTCCTAGAGTGTATACAGGTATGAAATCTTGCTACTTGCCAGACCCTTTTATTAAATACAGATATTGTAACCTACTGAAGAGTAACAGTCCTGGAAACAGGTACAGGTATTAGTTCATATTGTGCTGCTATAACAGAATACCTGGTGCTCCTGGTACTTATTGAAGAACAGAGATATATGGGTCTTAAAAGTTATGAAAAAAGGCCGGCGCCGTGGCTCAACAGGCTAATCCTCCGCCTTGCGGCGCCGGCACACCGGGTTCTAGTCCCGGTCAGGGCACCGATCCTGTCCCGGTTGCCCCTCTTCCAGGCCAGCTCTCTGCTGTGGCCAGGGAGTGCAGTGGAGGACGGCCCAAGTGTTTGGGCTCTGCACCCCATGGGAGACCAGGAGAAGCACCTGGCTCCTGCCACCGGAACAGCGCGGTGCGCCGGCCGCAGCACGCTACCGCGATGGCCACTGGAGGGTGAACCAACGGCAAAAGGAAGACCTTTCTCTCTGTCTCTCTCTCACTGTCCACTCTGCCTGTCAAAAATAAAATAAAATAAAATAAAAAAAGTTATGAAAAAAACAGTGCATGGATTTCAAAGTTTTTGCACCAAAATAAACTTATCTTTTAATTCTATTTTCTCATACCTTTTCTGGAATACTCTGGTATCTGACTCACAATTCTCATGATTGCAGGTTCAAACATGACGGCACCAACATCTGGCAAGGACAGCCCTTGGCTGTGTCACAACATGTTAAGGTCATGGAAAAAAGCGGTCAAGGAATGAACGCCCTAGCTTTACAACAATTCATTCACATAAGAGATAATCCAGGCCCACAAGACCTCGGTCCTGCAAGACAGCACACACCCATTCATGAGAGTGCAGCGTCTGACCTAACCACCTTCCACTAGGCCCGACCTCTCCAAGGTTCCATCGCCTGAACACCAGCACAAGAGGAATCAAGCTACGCGAACGGGAACCTTTGGTGCTCAGACCGCATGCCAACCACAGCAACTCACCTCCCCTAAAGGAGAGGCAGAAGCAACATATACCTGCCTCCCAGAGGAGGGGCAGAAAGCCACTGTGGGTGCATCACCTTGAGAGATACTTACAGAGGAAGGTCACCAGTGGGAGCAGGAGATGTCCTCTCCACCCACAGCCCCCACTAACGTGAGATAGAGAAAATCTCAGGCCTCAGACCCAGACACATAAGACCTAAGACGAAGACCAAAGCAGGAGAAGAGAGAAATCCCCGACCATCACAAACACCACCCTGCCACACTGAGCAAGCAGCAACAGCAGTCTAGTCCTTAGGAGAGGCAACAACATGGAGAGAGAGCGCTCTCTGGTACAGGCAGGTGGGCTTGCTGAAAGCTGAGGATGAGATGGAAACATGAACAGAGTCCTCCGTCTCTGCAGGCTCCACACTAAGCACAAAGCAGCAGCAAGCCACCATGGGCAGACCTGGAGGCCTATCCCACAATAAAATCAGATCAATCCAGCTCAATTTCTAACAACATTTATCCAGTTTCTCAAACTGGAAGTCTCTGTTTACAGGCAGAAACAATTTACATCAGTCTCTACTGTCCTGCTACATACATTGTCTGATGCTGGATAAAAATTATGGGACAGAAGAAATGCATGGAAGGAAATAGAAGAGACTTGGTCAAAAGGTAAAGTGATCAACATTACCAGAATAAGAGGTAATACAGATGTTAG
This sequence comes from Lepus europaeus, assembly GCF_033115175.1. NCBI lineage: Eukaryota > Metazoa > Chordata > Mammalia > Lagomorpha > Leporidae > Lepus > Lepus europaeus. The sequence goes on along the minus strand of NC_084843.1, from coordinate 64,675,677 downwards.
AGTTACCAGACAGGGGCTTAAAATAATCATTACTAGTATGTCTTCTTTTTTCAAATCTAGTGTGAAAGGTGGATAACAATGAGTAAATAGGTAATTCCAAAAGAGAAATAGAGACTATTTTTAAGAGCCAATTGGAAATGCTAAAGATAAAAAAGCATAATAACAAAAAGGAAGGATTCTTTCAAAAGGCTTATCAGAAAACTGAATGTAGAATAAAGGATTTAGGAACTTACTTAAAAATAAAAATTATTCTAACTAACAACAAGGAAAAAACAGAGCATGTATGAGGTATGGGATGATATCAAATGGTGTAACATATCTGGAATTCCAGAAGTAGAAGAGAAAGAAAAGGGAGCAGAAAAAAAAGTGTTTGAAGAGATAATAGTGAATAATTTTCCCAAAATTAGTGAAACACATCAAACCACAACATAAAGAAACACAGAAAGCCCTAAGCAGAGGAGTAAGTTAGGCACATCACAGTAAAACTGCAAGAAATCAAAGATATTGTGAAATTTGTGAAGGCAAAGAAAATCACACAGAAAAGAACAAATCTAAGAATAACAGCATACTTCTCTACAAAAAGAATGCAAGACACAAAAAACTGGAATTATATCATTCAAGTACTATAAGGAAAATTGTACACGTGGCATTCTAACCATAGCAAAAATATCTTCTAAACATCAAAGTAGATGAAGAATTTTTCAGACAAAAACAGAATTCACTGCCAAAATACTTCTGCTATAAAGATACTGAAGAAAGGCCTTGGGAGATCCAAGATGGCTGAACAGGGTGTAGCTACATCAACTTAAGCTGTTCTGGGATACGAAAAGAACAAAGGAAGGACTCAGTGTCCAGGAGTCTGACAGAAATTTTCAGCAAAGCAGGGGGAAAAAAAAAATAGCTGTGAGTCACCATCTTACCACCTTAAGGTAGGAAGCAATCCCCACACACCCTGCCACTCAGCAGCTTTAGCTAAGAGAGAATTCCATAGTCACGCAGTGACTTTTACTTCATCCTGAAGAGCTGACATGGACCTGAGCCACTGCCTGGCTTGGAGCAGGGAAGCCATGTTCCTGTCCTTTCATCCCCTCCCTGACACGCACAGACTACAATACTCAGCCTCTATTCTTCTCCTACAGGCATCACAGTAATAACCAGGACAACACGGGGCAAAGGACGAATCCCCAGCACCCTGCAACTGTGGGAGTTTTGGGGCATTAGCCCAGAGCTAAGCTTACACATTCTATGTGAGCCAGGGGAATTCAGCTAAGCTGCTGGGGTCTAACACCAGAAGCAGCCCATAAAAAACTCTCTCCCACTCTGGGAGATTTTGGTAATGATCCTAGTATACCAGCAACCCAGGACTGTAACAATTCATACAAAATTTCTCAATGCCACTGCAATCTACCTGGTGGACACAGGGAAGAACCTACCTTCATTCCACCTCTCTGGAGTCATACCCTCCACAGTAAATCCCCTGCAGACCTGTAGTCACCCTGTAGGATTGAAACAGGGTTCACTTCACATCCTGTAGTCCTAGGACTAGGGTTATTGGTATTATAAGCCAGAGCACCAGAGGGACTCTCCTAGCAGGGCCTGAGGAAGGGTCCATCTGTATCACACAGTCCTAGAGCCACAGCAGTTAGGATATAAGCCCTGGCATCACTCAGGCTTGCCAGGAGAACAAGGAGACAGTCACTTGTTGCCCTCAATGCAAAGAACAGGGCGACTAACATTCACCAGGGCGACTAATACCAAACCCTACATGGGCCAGAGTTAGCCAGAAGGAAATCCTTTTACTTCTATAAGTCACACTTTTATCCCAACAAACTGCAGCAGACTATATGACTGTGTCACTTATAGACACAGCTGACATTGATTAAGACCAAAAAAAAAAAAACCACTCAGACTACATTCCCGGGCTCACCTAGAACCAAATCCAAAGCAACAAGCCAAGTGATACCCTGTATTCCAGCTAATCCATCAACTCTTTTCCAGTAAAACCTACTCCATAAAGAAGGAACAAGTACACCACATAAGCAGATGTCAATGTAGGGAAACAGAAACGTGAAGAAGCAAGGTAGCCATGACACCTCCAAAAGAACACAATACTTCTCCAGAATTAGATCCTGAACTGAAGGAAGTCTGAAATGACATATGCAGAATTCAAAATAATGATTGTAAGGAAACTCAATGAGATTAAAGAAATGAAGGAATCAATGAGGGACATGAATGAAAATATTACTAAGGAGACAAAACTCAAGAAGAACCAAAGAGAAATTTGGGAAATGAAATCCTTAATCAGTAAATTAAAAATATGATTCAGAGCTTTAACAGCAAAATACACCAAGTGGAAGAAAGAATTTTTGACCTCAAAGACAAGAATTAAAAAAAAAAAAAAAAGATTTATTTGAAAGTCAGAGTTACACAGAGAAAGGAGAGGCCGGGGGGGGGGGGGGTCTTTTATCCACTGGTTCACGCCCCAATTTGCCGCAATGGCTGGAGCTGCGTCAATACAAATCTAGGAGTCAGGAACTTCTTACGAGTCTCCCACATGGGCGTAGGGGCCCAAGCACTTAGGCCAACTTCTACTGCTTTCCCAGGCCATAGCAGAAAGCTGGATCAGAAATGGAGCAGCCAAGATTTGAACCAGCACCAAATGGGATGCCGGTACTGCAGGCGGCAGCTTTACCTGCTACGCCACAACACTGGCCCCTAGAATGGCTTTCATACAGAAAGCAACAAACAACAAATGCTGGTGAGGATGTGCAGAAAAAGGTACCTTAATCCACTGTTGGTGGGAATGTAAACTGGTAAAACCACTATGGAAGATAGTATGGAGATACCCCTGAAACCTGAATATAGTCCTACCATATTACCTAGCAATCCCACTCCTAGGAATTTACCCAAGGGAAATGAAATCAGCAAATAAAAGAGTTATCTGCACCCCCATGTTTATTGTAGCTCAATTCACAATAGCTAAGACATGGAATCCACCTAAATGCCCATCGACAGAAGACTGGATAAACAAATTATTGGATATGTACTCCTTGGAATACTACACAGAGGTAAAAAAAAAAAAAAATCCAGTCATTTGCAACAAAATGGATGAATCTGGAAAACATCATACTTAATGAAATAAGCCAGTCCCAAAGGGAAAAATACCATATGTTCTCTCTGATCTATGATAACTAACAAAGCACCTAAAAGGAAACCTGTAGAAATAAAATTGACACATTGAACAGCAATGACTTTAACAGCCCTTGTCTTGACTGTTGAGGAACAGTTTTATTTTTCTTTTTTTTCTTCTTGTTTTTTGACAGGCAGAGTGGACAGTGAGAGAGAGAGAAAGGTCTTCGTTTACCGTTGGTTCACCCTCCAATGGCCGCTGCAGCCAGCGCGCTGCGGCCGGCACATAGCGCTGATCTGAAGGCAGGAGCCAGGTGCTTCTCCTATTCTCCCATGTGGGTGCAGGGCCCAAGGACCTGGGCCATCCTCCACTGCACTCCCAGGCCATAGCAGAGAGCTGGCCTGGAAGAGGGGCAACCAGGACAGAATCCGGCACCCCAACTGGGACTAGAACCCAGTGTGCCGGTGCCACAGGCGGAGGATTAGCCTATTGAGCCACAGCGCCGGCCTTTTTTTCCTTAATGCCACTGGTTGAACTCTTTACCTAACATAGAGTTAATCATATGTATATAAAGTCAACTACAAATAGATATCAGTAAAAAAATAAGAGTGGAAATAAAAGAGGGAGGAGGAAGTTTATAACTGTAAAACTGTATAGTTCTGTATACATTCCTACAGACTTACTTCTAAGGGTACAGCTAAAAGCTTGCCATGGGACTTCAAATCCCATTAAGCTGGGTGATAATAATGCCATCTTAAGTGTTAAAGTGATCATATTAACTGTTACTGATCATATATATAGGATTAAGTGTTAAAGGGGTCATATAAATAAGATCAAGTGTCTGGTAATAACAATACATAGAATTAAAAAGGAGAGATTGTTCCAACATGAGAAGCAGTTCACACAGCAGACAATCTCTAAATAGCACTCTGACCTCAGAACCAGCCCTTAAGGCATTCTGGTCTGGCTGAAAAGCCCATGAGAGCATTTCAGGCATGAAAAGCAAAGATACTGTGCCAAAAAAAAAAAAATCCTACATGAAAAATCTCTATGGGACCCCAGTGGAAAGAAGGGACCATCAAAGAACAATGTACTTTTCTTGGAAGGGAGGAGAGAACTTCCACTTTGCTTATGGCCTTGCCTACCTACTGATGGAGACTGTGGACTGAAAAGGTTTCCATAGCCTTGGCAGCTCATGTCAAGAGTTTGGGTGATCACTGACATTATACATAAGAGTATTAATTGTTAAATTAACAACAGGAGTCACTGTGCACTTACTCCCCATGAAGGACCGCTTTCCTCAATGAGTTGTACTATGAGAATTAAATGTAAAACTTGTTCAAGTTTTTTTATATTTTTTGTGTGTGCTTATGCAAATCTTAGTACAGAGCTGGTCTTCTGTGTAAAAGTTAACTAAAAATGAATCTTAATGGAGACTGGGACTGGGAATGGCAGAGGGAGGGAAGGGAATAGGGGTGAGAGGGTGGGTAAAATGGGAAGAATCACTGTATTCCTAAAGCTGTACTTATGAAATGTGCACTCATTAAATAAGTTTCTTTTAAAAATGACTCCACTATATGCTGTCAACAAGCAATTTGCTTCATAAAGATGTACACAGACTGAAAGTGAAGGATTGGAAAAAGATATACCAGGCAAATGGAAACCAAAAGTGAGTAGGCGTAGCTATCCTAATATCAGATAAAACAGACTTTAAAGCAAAAGCTGTAAAAAGAGATAAAGGAGGACACAATATTTTAATAAAAGTTTCTATTCAGTGAGAAGACAAAACCATAATAATTATATATGTACCCAACACAAGACCACCCAGATATACACAACAAATAATATTAGACCCAAGGAGAGAGAGACAGACTCCAATACAATCATGTGGGGATTTCAACACCCCACTCTCATCAATGGACAGATCACCTAGACAGAAAATTCAATAAAGATACATCAGAGTTGGAACATACTATCAAGAAAATGGAAATTTACAGGAAATTTCACCCAACAGCTACAGAATACACATTCTTCTCATCAGCTCATGAAACATTTTATAAGAGGGACCCTATGCGAACTGTATCTACAAAGCACACTGAATCTGTTAAAAAATAATTAAAAATTAAAATAAAACAATTTTTAAAAAAGAAAGTCCTCAAACAAAAATCTTACCAAAAGAAAAATGAGATGAGATCCATACAAAGACAAAGAATTCTAGAAATGGAAAACATGCAAGAAGAATGATGTACTATTTTTCATTTTATTCTCCTTAAAAATAAACTGACTCTGCAAAGTATATTTTGCTGCAAATAAAATAGAAACAGGCCAGTGCCACAGCTCACTGGCTAATCCTCCACCTGAAGCACTGGCACCTCAGGTTCTAGTCCCGGTTGGGGCACTGGTTCTGTCCCAGCTGCTCCTCTTCTAGTCTAGCTTTCTGCTGTGGCCCGGGAGGGCAGTGGAGGATAGCCCAAGTCCTTGGGCCCTGCACCTGCATGGAAGACCAGGAGGAAGCACGTGGCTCCTGGCTTCAGACTGGCGCAGCGCACCAGCCACAGTGTGCCAGCTGTAGCGGCCACTTGTCGGGGGGTGAACCAACAGAAAAAGGAAGACCTTTCTCTCTGTCTCTCTCTCTCTCTAACTGTGCCTGTAAAAAAAAAAAAAAAAAAAAAAGAAAAGAAACAACATGAACAGACTATTTCAATTTTCCCCTTAAAATAAACAATAGAAAAACATTTTCCCTGATTCAAAGACGACTACTCTTTAAAGAAAAAAAATAACAATTATCAGGATTGATAACATGTATGTAAATAAAACATGTGTCAATGGGACAAAGAACAGTAGAGAAGAAACGGAAGTATATTATTGTAAATTCTTGAGCTATACACAACAAAGTATGTTATTTGAAAGTAAACTGGTAAGTTAAAGATACATACTATACACTCTAAATCAATCAACAGAATTTTTTTTAAACACAATCTTATTTATTTGTTGTTATTAAACCTCATTTTTGACTGGACTCAGATTTAGAAGTAGACGCTCTCAGAGAAGACAGCCTACATCTCTTGGCAATCTGTTCCTGGCGTTTTCCTTTGGCCTCCTTCACTCTCTTGGCCAAGAGTTTAGCATATTCTGCAGCCTCCTCCTTGTTCTTCTTATGCGCTGTTTCTTCAGAGCAATTCGCCGGCGTTTGTGTTGCAGGACACGTGGAGTAACCAGATGCTGAATCCTGGGTGCTTTGGTCCTAGGTTTCTTACCTTCTTTGTTTAAGGGCTTTCTTACAACATACTGGCGTACATCATCTTCTTTAGAGAGACTGAAAAGTTTACGAATTCTGCTGGCTCTTTTAGGACCCAGGCGATGAGGCACAGTGGTATCAGTCAATCCAGGAATATCTTTCTCTCCTTTTTTTACAATAACCAAGTTGAGAACACTCAAATTGGCATCGACAATGCAGCCGCGAACTGATTTGCGCTTGCTTTCTCCAGTTCTCCTTGGTCTGTAACAGGAATGCCCCTTACTCAGCAGCAGGCGGACCTGGCCATGGGTCAAGACACCTTGCTTCATGGGAAAGCCTTGTTTATCATTCCCACCACTGATCCGGACCACATAACCCTTCCATTCTTCACCCAGAGCGTCGGCAGCAACTTCTGTGGCCATACGCTTCTCATAGAAAGTACGACGTTTACGTTCATCGTCCACTTCGATGAGTTTCTGGCAGCCAGTGGCTGGGAAGGAGATATTCAGCTTCATTTTGAAGCAGCTGACCACCTCGGAGGCGCCAGGGAAAAGAGTCAACAGAAAACTTTTAAAAGGAATAAATCTATAAGCCAATGGTGGAAATGAAACACCATCACAAATATAAACAAATATTTCGGAAAAAAAAGGAAAGAAAAGAAGGAAACAGGAACAGAGTAAATGGAACAAACAACTTGCAAAATGGTAGATTCAAAAGGAACAATATTGCTAATTATACTAAATGTAAATGGCCTAAACATTCTCATCAAAAAGCAGAAATCACCAGATTGGATAGAAAAGCAAAACTCAACTACTGCCTTCTAAAAGAAACCTACTATAAAGAGGTAGGTTGAAAATGAAAGATATACCACACCCATGCGTAATGATGTCATACAAAATAGGCTTCAGACAAACAGTATGTTCAGGAAAAAGAGTTGATTCACCAAGAAGATATAACAAATGTGTTCGCATTTAACAAGAGTTACAAAACATGTAAGGAAAAATCTGACCAAGCTCAAAGAAGAAATCAGAAAAAAAAAAAAAAAAAAAAAGCCGGCGCCGTGGCTTAAGAGGCTAATCCTCCACCTTGCGGCGATGGCACACCAGGTTCTAGTCCCAGTTAGGGTGCCGGATTCTGTCCCAGTTGCTTCTCTTCCAGTCCAGCTCTCTGCTATGGCCCGGGAAGGTGGTGGAGGATGGCCCAAGTCCTTGGGCCCTGCACCCGCATGGGAGACCAGGAGAAGCACCTGGCTCCTGGCTTCGGATCAGCACGATGCACCAGCCGCAGCAGCCATTGCAGAGTGAACCAACGCAAAAAGGAAGACCTTTCTCTCTGTATCTCTCTCTCTCTCACTATCCACTCTGCCTGTCAAAAAAAAAAAAAAAAAGAAAAAGAAAGAAAAAAAAAGGGCAGAGAAACAGACTTCCATACTTTTCTCTCACCAATTCATATTTTAAAAAATTTTTGAAAGCATTAAAAATATGGAAGACCTAAACAGCACTATCAACCAACTTAACCTAATTGACATTTATAGAACAATCAGCCAACAGCTTCAGAATTCACATTCTTTTAAGGACCCATGCACATTTATCAATAGAGACTACTTTTTGCACAATGTTTTTAGCTGCTTTATTCCTAATATCTAAAAATTTTAAATAATCCAAATACTATCAAATGGTCAATTGTCCACCACTGTGATATATTCACACAATGGAATACTTTTCAGCAATAAAAAGGAATGAGCTAGTAATACTTATAACAACATGCATGAATCTCAAGAGCACTAAGCTAAGTGAAGGATGTCAAGCACCAAAGCGTACACACCATATTATTACATTATTACAATTTTCTGGGGAAAGGCAAGGCTCTGCAGACAAAAATTAGACACAGCAATGAAATGAGCTCAAGAGAGAAAGAAACATTGAGAAGAGGGACAAGCGAACATTTTGGGGGTAATGAAAATGTTCTCTCTTAATTGTGGTAGTGTTTACATGACTATAGGCACCTGTAAAAAGTCCTCTAATGGGGGCCAGTGTTGTAGCACAGTAGGTTAAGCAGCCATTTGTGGTGCTGATATCCCATCCTGGAGCACCAGCCTGAGTCCTGGCTGCTCTGCTTCCAATCCAGCTCCCTGCTAATGCGCCTGGGAAAGCAGCAGAAGATGGCCCAAGCATCTGAGCTCCTGCACCCACATGGCAGACCTGGAAGAAGCTCCTGGCTCCTGGTTTTAGCCTGGCTCATCCCTGGCTGTTGTGGCCATTTGGGGAGTGACCCAGTGGATGGACGATCCCTTTCTCTGTCTCTCCCTCTCTGTCACTCTGCCTTTTCAAACACACAAATCTTCCTTTAGAAATCATCTAACAGCTTATTTAGAAAACAAATTAAGTGTATGTAAATTCTATTTCACTAAAACTAACTTTAGAAATACAGTTTAAGAAGCTAGTGTTGTGGCACTGTCTGTGGTGCCAGCATCCCATACGGGCATCGATTCAAGTCCCAGCTGTTCCACTTTGATTCCAGCTCCCTGCCAATGTGCCTGAGAGAGCAGTGATGGATGGCCCAACTGCTTGCACCCCTGTACCCATGTGGAAGACCCAGATGAAGCTCCTGGATCCTGACTTCAGCCTGGCCCAGCCCTGGCCATTGCAGCCATTTACAGAGTGAACCAACTGATGGAAGTTCTCTTGCTCCCTGTTTCTCCCTCTCTAATTCTTTCAAAAAATAATTCTTTAAAAGTATAGTTTAAATATTGTCACCAAAGACAAAAAACAGCAATGACAAAATAAGCACATAATAATAAATACAACCTGACTTACCTTCCTTAAAAACACTTTTAAAGATTTGATTTGTGTTTTTCTTTAAACTCAGAGTTACAGAAATAGAGAGAGAGAGACAGAGAGAGAGATCCTCCCTCCATTGGTTCACTCCCCAGATGACCACAACAGCCAGCATCAGACCAAGCCAAAGCCAGGAGCTTCATCTGGGTCTCTCATGTGGGTAGCAGGAACCCAAAAACCTGGCTCACCCTCCACTGCTTTTCCCAGGCCATTAGCAGGGCACTGGATCAAAAGTGGAGCTGCCAGGACATGAACCAGTGCCCACATGGGATACCAGCATTGCAAGTGGTGAATTTACCCTTCATACCACAAGTCCCTGAAAGTACTTTTTAAGGACCCACCTCCCTCTACTGCCTCAAATGGAACTTCATTAAGCACCTCCAGCTTCATTAGAAATAGGCCTACACAATTGAGTACAAGCATACTTGAAAAAGTTCAAGGAAAAATGGAATTGAAAAGTAACTTCACTTCGGTGCAAAAATAGTTTGAAATCTTTGCACAGTTTCTTTACAGTACGTTTTCCATGAACTTTTTGAAGATCCCTCATATACACAAAATTACCTGTTTTTGAAGATTTATTCATTCATTCATTCATTCATTCAAAAGGTAGAGTGACAGGGAGGGAGAGCTCTTCCATCTACTGTTCCACTCCCCCAAATGGCAACAATAAGCAAAGGCTGGGCCAGGTTGAAGCCAAGAACTCCATCCAAGTCACCCACATGGGTGCAGGGACCCCAATACTTGGGCCATTTTCCACTGCTTTCCTAGGCACATTAGCAGGAAGCTGGATCAGAACCAGAACAGCCAGGACATGAACCAGCACTCCAATATGGGATGTTGGCTTTACAACCAGCAGCTTAACCTGCTGTACCACAAGTCCAGCCCCATGAACTCATCTTTTAATTCCATTTTCATGAACTTTTTGAAGTCCCCTCATATATACATACTTAGATCTCTCTTAGGAGCCAGAGATCAGATAAGAAATATCACAGATGTCAGCAACGTGCACACACAGGAAAATTCACTTGGATGTTTGTAAAACACCACCCGGTGTGTGGTTCCGAGCTGCCTTCCTTAAGGAGACGGAGCACTCAACATGGAACTCTGGGAAGCAGAGACCACCTGGGAGCCTTGACTGACAGCAGAAAGTGTCCTTCATTGTCCTGCACTGCTTAAGACAATGCAGGCTGTCCAGAGAGAGAGAATCTAATTGCCAGGGAAGGAGCCCCAGGAGGGTCCCAGACTCCTGGGCCCACCCCAGAGTATTCATAGAAGAGCTGCTCACTCCTGTCTCAGGAGGAGCTCCCAGGACTCTGCCTGAGCCAATCCAGGGCAGAGAGGAGCCTTCCTGCGGCAAGATGCACGCTCACGCTGCCAGCGCCGCGCTGGTTCCTGCTCAAACAAGTCAATACTGAGCACGCTTTTCCTCGCTAAAGGTTAATCTGCAAAAATACAAAATGCCAGCCCGCTCTGGACTGGAGGAGTCTCCGGGAAAGTTCACAGCGTTGCTATCAAACCTAAAATAACTTTCCTAATTGCCTGGTAAGGGCTCCCGACAGGCCACCTCTGCCAAAGCATGTGTCCTCTGAGGGGTGGTGGGGCTTTCTTCGTTTTAAAAGCTGTCTTTCACCACTGTGTTTACACTTTCCACAAAGATACGGCATGATTAATGCAGAAAAAAATAAACATGAAAAGTCTTACAATCAAATTAGGAGAGCCCTTGATAAAACCGGCCCTCTTCTTGTGAGTAATTTGGAAGAATAACTGTTTTTCATTACAACCTTGGCTCCCAGCAGGTCCTGCAAAAACCTAGCTAGCTGCAGTGCAAGGCAAGGTCCGACGGAGGACCCGCTCAAGGTGGGGATAAATCACCATCGTGCTCACAGCCCAGGTTTCTATCTTTTCTTATCCCCCTTAATAAATTGGGCTTGACCTGAAACTCCAAGAAAGTTAATTTATAACAGCCAAAAAGAGTTCTTTTTTTAATGTAACAGCTCACCTTTCTTTTTCTTTTAAATTTAAACCATAATGACAAATGGAGATTTATTATATACTATAAACACATGTGGCTTGAGCGCTGGTATTTAGTCTGGAAACTCCGTTGGGTCAGCAAGCTGCTGGTGCAATCAGGAAATGCCATGTGATATTCCTGATAAAAGCAAAACATGCACACATTCCACAGCACTTACTGTGGCCTCTGTGGTTTCAGCCATTGTGTGGGCACCACAGACATGTGCAGGCTGAGAGCTCAAAGATGACTCAGCGAGGCCAAGCAGAGGTTCTGTATCAGAGCCACACTCAGCCAAGTCACTGAACTTAAAACCTTCAAAAGGACAACCTGAGATTTGAGAGACCAAGCAAGAAAGTTACCTTCACAGGACACTTCTCCAGCCTGGGCTTGGGCTCCTCTTCCCTACCCACACCTGGCATAATATTACAAGTGGTTCATGTGTTGTGGTCTGTAGACTTTCAATAATGCCGCACAGAAACATCCTAAAATGCCAGGCTGGGTTCACCAGAAGCACACCCAGTCCTGCTGGAAGGTGAGTAAGGAACCTTGCTCCCAACCCTGGCAAAGCTCATTTTAGACTCCTGACCCTTCTTCCTTCTCTTGTCCATGCTGAAATGATCTAAGGCTGTCATTCCTTCAGTCCTCATTGGCTACAAGTAGCAGGTGTTTCACCAGCTAAGCAGAGCACTCTGGGAAGTCATACTAACTGGAAGTTAAAGATTTCAACTCTGAAGTCAATTCTGGGTCAATCAATTTCCAATTCTCTAAACCTAGCTTCTTCGATCTGTAAAATCAGGGGGCTGGTGCCATGGCTCATTTGGCTAATCCTCCACCTGCAGCGCCAGCATCGGCATCCCATATGGGCGCCGGGTTCTAGTCCCAACTGCTCCGCTTCCAGTCCAGCTCTCTGCTGTGGTCCGGGAGGGCAGTGGAGGATGACCCAGGTGCTTGGGCCCCTGCCCCGCATGGTAGACCAGGAGAGGCACCTGGCTCCTGGCTTCGGATCACTGCAGCGCGCCAGCTGTAGAGGCCATTTGGGGGGTGAACCAATGGAAGGAAGACCTTTCTCTCTGTCTCTCTCTCTAATTCTTCCTGTCAAATAAGTTAAAAAAGAATCAGAATACTTGGCCCAGTGCTGTGGCATAGCAGGTAAAGTCCTTGCCTGCAACGCCAGCATCTCATATGGGTACCAGTTCAAGTCCCAGCTGCTTCACTTCTGATTCAGCTCCCTGCTAATGTGCCTTGAAAAGCAGCAGAACGTGGCCCAAGTCCTTGGCCCCTGCACCTGTGTGGGAGACCTAGAAGAAGCTTTTGGCTCCTGGCTTCAGCCTCGCCCAGCCCCAGATGGAAGATTTCTCTCTCTCTCTCTCCCCTCTCTTACTTTCTCTCTCTCTCTCCCTCACTGCCTCTCAGATAAATAAATCTTTAAAAAATCAAAATTTTTAAAAAGTAAAAAGCAAATCAGAATATTTACTAAGGTATCTCATGAGTCTCTCAGGAGGATTCAGTGGAATAATGTATGTGAACTACACGGATGGCCAGAAACATTCTCCAAAGTTTGGAGACTGCAAACAGTAATCCAATCAGTCACAACATGGTACAGTAATTACTAGCTATCAGTAGTGGTGGTTATTGTTCATAAATTTTCCATACGTATACATCTTCCCTCCAGAACCACAGCAAGATCCTTAAAAGAAGACCTTCCACTTTTGTTGCTAATGGTTCCCAGGCACAAGAAACTCAATTCTACCATTCCAATAAAATGACTTTTATTCATAATTATCTACAGAATGGGAACTAATTTTAAAAATACAGATAAAAAGGAAAATTAAAACCATCCTTGACCCCAACCTTAGGAATTGCCAGTAAATATTCTGAAGCAGATTCTTTGGATTCTTTTTCCTTACATGTCACAGGTTTACTTCCCAGTACAACTGGGGCCCACAGTATGTAACACTTCACTATAACGTGCTTCTTTGAGTTATCAATAGTTCATGCTATTTTCCTCTGCCACTGGACCTTCTCCAAAAACATAGCCTTTGGAGGTAGCAAGTTGTGCCCATCTGTCACCATTCTCATCCATGACCATGCACATGGAAGACGCCCGTATCACCAGGGTTCAGTCAGGCCACTCCAACCAGGAAGCATGTGTGCAATCACCTGGCATCACGCCCAACACTGATCAACACTCAATAAATATGCTCTCATTCCTCCTGTGCCTGTGTCAGGTCTTTAAGAAACTTCATGAAAGTTTCCAACTTCCCCCATGAAATAATGCTGTTTAGTACTAAAAGAACTAAAGCTCAAGACTTCCCTACAGTGCTCCTCTCGTTCCCTTCAGCTCCCAGCACAAGATTCTGGACAACCATGGTAACAGAATCCCCAGGAGTTCTGTGGTCAATAGAAACCATAATCCTACTTACCTCTGCCTGTGACCTTTCAGGATCCAGAGCTCTCAGACTGGAAATTTTGACAATAAATATTGCTCTCATTTTTTCACATTAGACTTTCCTTCCCAACAAGACTCTTTTTAAACATTTTATTTATTTGAAAAAAGTTACACAGAGAGAGAAGGAGAGGCATAGAAAGAGATCTTCCATACGCTAGTTCACTCCCCAAATGGCTGCAACGGCCGGAGCTGCGCAGACCCAAAGCCAGGTCAGGAGCTTCTTCCGGGTCTCCCAGGCAGGTGCAGGGACCCAAGGACTTGGGCCATCTTGTACTGCTTTCCCAGGCCACAGCAGAGAGCTGGATCAGAAGCAGCCAGGACTTGAACTGACACCCATATGGGATGTGAGCACTGCAGGTGGTGGCTTTATTCACCACACCACAGCGCCAGGCCCCCAACAAGACTCAAGGTTTAGACCATGAAGCTTGATATCACTGTAAAGAACACGGGACTCAGGGTCAGGAGGTCTGGGTTCTAGTCCAAGTTCATCTCTTACTAGCTCTCACAATTTGGGGTAAATGATATCCTGAGACTCAGGAACCTTATCTGTAAAACAGAAGACCTCAGTAAAGTGATCTCCAAGCCTCATTAATGCCATCCCCTTTAGAGCGCAACCACGTTACACACAGCTATCATTTGCTCACTGAGGTCTGGTGTAAGTCACACACTTGTCTACAGGCTTGGTCCCATGAAGACACCAGTGCTGTCATCCGTCCCCTTTAGCAGAGCATCAACAAGTCCAGAGCCATAGCCATCCCCTGAGCCCAGGCGTGTGTCTAACCTGGGCACTCCTCCAATCCCTTTGCTTCTGGGACACCCACAGCAGCTCCACGCTCTTAGTAACACGGGTTGATTGACAGAGCGTAGTCTCTGACTCAATTCTTGGACGTTTACTGAGAGCTTATTTCTATACGTCACCACGCTACACGAGACTGCCACTGCAGACCTGGTAACTGCCACAGAAGATGGCCTGTGCACCTCCAGCCTCCGCCCGCAGGATGCCAGGAGCAACCGCCCCAGCCCCAGGGATGACAAACTAAGTGTCCCTTGGGAGTGGGGTGCTCTCCCAAACCCCTGAGAACCACGCTTTAAAATAAAACACACTGAAAACACAAGAAAGACAGGCCAAAGGCCAAAAGCATCATGCTGACAACCATATCCATAATGAGCTCTCTCTGCCTCTCCTCTCTCTAACTCTTTCAAATAAAATTAATCTTTAAAAAAATAATAATGAAAACAGAAGTGAAGTGAATTACCAGACTCTAACACCTTCGTACTGACAAGCATGCCCCCCGCCAGAATACCACAGTCAAACCATCAGGTTAGACACCAGATAGATATACACCTTCCATTTGTCTGTTGCATCTCATAAAAGCTGCAAAAAGCAAAATGATCTTCACATTGTTTCTCATTATTATAGGGATTTCAAATGATGCAGAAAAAAAACAAAAATCAAAATCTGGCTTTTTCTCTCTCTCTCTCTCTCACACACACACACACACACACACACGAACGCTACAGCAGGAGGAAGAATTCACAGCCTTGCCCCAGGCCCTACTGGCAGGCTAGAGCCCACGGTTTTGCTGCTAGAGTCGTCCAAGAGGGACGTCCTCCCTTCCCACGTCACAGGCAGTGAGAGCGAAGGCAGGAAAATCGTTTTCCTAGCACCCTGTATTCAAGTCGGGCCTCTGGAGGAATTTTCCAGTAGAAGCAGGGCTATTATGGCTACGCAGTCAGGCTGGCCCACCTGGAAGAGTGCTTTTCATTTCACAGAATCAAGTCTTCTGAGATGGGCTGGGCACCCACCGTCATTTAAACCTCCCTCCAAGTTGGAGAATTAGAGACTAAATATAAGGTAAGTAACTGCGGCCCGATCTGTCCTCCACCCGTTCTCCCAGAAGTGATCTGAGTCTCTCCCGCTAAGTTCTCCATCAAAACCCATCTGCACCTGAGAGCGGGGTGCGCATGTGCGCGCACGCACACGCACAGAGCCGCTTTTCATTTCTGAAGTCTGCGGCCAAGTGTTGAGGGCTCTTCCCGGCAGTCTTTTGAAGCTGCTTCTTGGTGTGAAACTGTGTTTGGACACAGATGCGGTGAGGGACCTGAACTTTAAACAGGCCAGAAGGCGCGAGCCACGCGGGAAACGCTTTGGGGGGGGCCCTTCCACGAGAATCAGCGTTCGTCCCCGACAGGGGTGCCAAGCCGACGTGCTGCAGATCAGCAGGGACATTTCGGCTGACCATCATATTTCATGGACAAAATTACATTCTAGGAAGGGGGAGAGGGAGAAGGGGGAGCGGGGGGAGGGAGGGAGGGAAGCCACATGAAAGTTCTGAAATCTATCAATGTCCAGAAGTAGGAAATGGGAAAAAAGAAAAAGAAAAAAAAAGAAAGAAAGAAAAGAAACGAAACCTTTGGGGAGTTTAAAAAACATGAAATAAAATTTCTATCTTATTTCAGAATTCTGGAGTAAATAGTGTTTCTGATGCCCCCACAGAGAGCCAAATCCAGCCAGCAACCCAAACACAAATACAAATAAATAAATACTGGGCTAGCGAATTAGGGGAGGCACACAGAGGAATTTCAAAATAGGATGAGGGTTTTGTTCCCAAATGGGATCCTTCCTCCCTCTGCGCCCCTCCCCCAGCCCCCATTCTTTTTCTTCAAGTAAAATCCATTATTTTGAAAACACCATTTGAAATCCTAAAGAAATAGCAAAACACAGTATTGTGGTATTCCAAAGTAATATCTCTTGTTTATAACCATATAAATTTAGCCCCTGGCACTACAGGGCTTATATAACGGAATAGAGTTATTTTAACAGCATCCTGTTAAAGAAGCAGCAAAATGTTCAGCTCATTTTCTCCAGTGGGAGGGACACATGGCCTCACGCAGGAGAGGGAACATGCCTAAGTCATTACTGCGGCAAAGCCATCCGTCAACGCCGGGTCGCTCTGGCACGGCCAGCACCACTGGCGAGATCAGAGAGGCAGCCCCTGCTTGCAATTACCAGCGCAGGACCTTGGCTCTCGGCAGCCTGCTATCAATTACTGCCCTGGCCCCGCCGCTTGGACTTGTCAATTTCCCAGTGTCTTCTGTTTTGTAACAGTAAGAAAAAGGGCTCCTCCTGACTGATTCTTGGAAGTTTCTCATGTGTTGTGTCACTCCTCAGTGTCATTAACAATTCAATTAAAATTTCACAGCACACAGGCAGCCAGCCCCGGACACAGCCAGCAGGGCCCCCTTCCACACCCCCACCATGGGTCGCATTTCTAGAAGGGTCTGCGAGGGGGGCCCCCAGCCGGATCAAGCCAATCCAATCCCGCAGCCTCTCTGACTTCACCAGGCAGGCTTGCGTGTGTCTGGTTGACACGGCGCTGGCTGTCGTGTTGGCAGGGTGACACGGTTGGTGTTCTCGCCCCACTGGGGGTGTAGCCACGGGAAGGAGTTTGGGGTTGGCTACAAGTAAAAATCTCACACTTTTTCCCTAAACGTCTAGGCTCCACAGTGGATCATTATAAACACACTCAGCTCTCTTCTTCTACCGTGAGTTCTAGAAACTTCTTTCCTTCCCTGTGTTGTTTGGGGTTTGGTTTTTTTTTTGTTTTGTTTTTTTTATGACTCCTATTTTCTGTCTGTTTTGTTTTTTTTATGACTCCTATTTTCTGTCTGTAAGAATGGAGAGACAGGGGTTAAATCACAATTAAATTCTTCAGGGAGGCAGATGACCAGGAATGCTAAGACAGGATGGTTACAAATAAAACAGACTTGCTACTGTCATTATTAACTCTGTGAAAGTGCCAATGCTCCTTTGTCTCGCTGAACCATGGAACTACACACGCTCACGTGCTTTTAAGCGTCCCGAGGGTTTAGGGCAAAACTAAAAAAAAAAAAAAGTTTCAGGCTTAAGACTTCTGAGGCAGTTTTCTCTCTAACCCTCTCAATGAGTTTAGTCATGCAAGGCAAGATTCTTGAAAGTTACCAAAGACTTTGTTTAATGCCCAAGAAAATGCCGACTGTCAGCACCCTTTGTCAGGTTGGAGGGGCTTAAGTCCAGTCCCCAACACACTGGGGACCCTCCACCCGCAGTCACTAGTTTCTTTTTGACATCAAGAGCTGGATAATTGTCTGATTTCCTTCTAGGTAAAAGGAGATTAAATGCCCAGCTGCAACAGCTGACACACAAAAGGGAAAATATAGTTTAACCACCATATTTATCAAGACAATTTTTCTTCCACACACTGATTAATAACATTAGCCAACATCCCCTTTGGCTGGGGTGGTGGGGGTGGTAGAGGGGTACAGAGGAGAGGAGGGGAAGAGACGTGTCCCCCCTCAGAGTATCAGAAACAGGAGTTGACAGTTCAAGGCAAAAATGATTTGCATGTAAATTCTGATCAAAAGCAAGTCTGCACCCTGAAGTTGTCAAGTTTTGCTACCAATTTGACACTTAAATGGGCTATAGCAAAACTTGATTTAAACTGAAGAGGAAAAAAACATGGCAACTCAATTACCCCCTAGCAGATCGGATCTGGCAGCTGAGGTCAAACTTTTCACCCTGCCATTACATTTCTCAATACCTGATGCTTTAAACAAACACTGCGTATTCCTCCTACAATCTTGGAGGAAAATGCATTTCTCAGGGCTCCCTACTGTGCCCCAGATTAAAAAATAAAGTTTCACTTGTGTGGGATCCAGGGCTGTTTTCTCCATGTAAATTTCTGAATAAAACAGGACTTAAGAAACGGCCTTTTACACTGGGAAAAATAGTTTCTGCTTTGAAAAAGGAAAAAAAAAGAAAGAAAAAGAAAAAACTTTATAGGGAAGATTTGTGGAGTACTAAAAGATGATTTAAAAACAAATATTCCCACAGCATTAGAGGCAAAACATTGACCTGTTTTCAGTTTGCTTTTAATATATTTCATATTTGAGCTTAGGCTGAACAGCACATTAATTCATCAGGGAGAAAAACAGCCAGCTAGCTCCAAATCAGCTCCAAATTTATGGAGGACAAAGCATCTTGCAAGGCCCTGGGATGGAGACGCCAATGCTGCAAAGTCTGCGGACGTGGCTGGCCCCTGCCACCCCACCAGGCTTTCCATGCAGCAGCTCTCAAACCTGCAAGAGTCTTGAAACTCTTAACTGCTTTAAAGCAGCTCCAAAGCTGGCTTCCCTACCTCCCTTAAAAAAAAAAAAAAAAAAAAATTCTTGTTTCCCGCTATGGGCTTTAACTCCTTCTATAAAAGTAGGGAGTTCACTAACTTTGCATTCACCCTACTTTCTCAACTCATCACAGGCAACCCAGTAACATGGAGAGAACAGTTTCATGTACTTAGCCAACAAACACACTGAGCATTTTTTTGGAGGCCGGCACTGCACTAGCACCCGCAGCCCAAACATGAACAAGAGCAGCGCAAAGCTGCTAATTATAACAGCGTGGGCTCAGCACTGCAAGAGAGTAACACTAAAGTGCTCACTGTGGCGGCACACACAGAGAATGTATGGGAAGACACACAGAGGACTAGCGTGGCCCCTGTGCAAGACGGTAACACTAAAGTATATGAGAACACATTGAACTGCATCAGAGTTCCAAATTTCCCTGGTGCCTGGGACTGGATCTACACGTACAATGCTGGCATCCAGCAAACGGTGGAGCAAGAGGGTCAGTGAGGAAGTAAGACGTTTCTATGATAGCCAGCAAGGGGGCAACAGGGAGGGCAGTTTGGCCAAGCGCTAGGTAGATGAAGACAGTGTGATCGTAAAACTGTGGCACATGCGTCGGGCGGACGTGCAGAATCGCACTTCTCTTGCATGTGTCTTCCTGTCAGCCCACCAAGGCACCCTCCGGACTTGGAGCATGCCCACCACTGTGGCTGCACCGGCACGCGTGCTGCTCCTCAAACACAGCAAGCCAGTCCAGGCCCCAGGACCCTTGCACTTGCTGTTCTGTCAGCTTCCCAAGCCATCTCATCATTTGGCTCTTTGCTGAAATGCTGATTCTCAGAGCAGTCTTCCCTGACATCTTCATCTAAAAAGAGTTCCCATACAACCTTCCCAGAGACTCTAACCTCTTATCCCTACATTACTTTCTCCATAACATACAGCACTACCTCAAATTCTATTATGCTTACTGTCTCTCTCCCTCCCTCACTCAAGTGTAAACCACATGAAAATCACAACTGTATCCCCCAGTTCCTGGCACAGACATGAGCTCAATAAACACACTCTCTATTAACACACTTAAGTCCTGAGATGCCAGGAAGCTAACATCTATGAATTAACGCTATAAAGAAAATTAAGAACCCAAACCGAAGTTACAACAGCCCCTGATTTCTAAGCCCTGGCCTTAGGAACAAATAATGATAAATGAATGGAGAGCATTTTTAAAATCTACATATAACCAGAGGGGGGAAATCACCGACACCCCCCCCCCAAATAGCCACTTATCCAAGCCAAATCTCTGAGATCTTTCTGAAAACCAGATATATTTAACTCCAAGCCAGTTCCCAGGCTTCCCACAAATCACTGCCACACAAGAGGAAACCATGTGAGAAGTTATGTTCTGCTTCTGAACACTTAAGCATTTTTATCAATATTATTTGCCAGTATAAATATTTTCCCCATAACTTTATATTTAAAATAGGAGTGCACCAAGCTGGGACTTAGAATGCGCAAAGGAAACAGTTCAGTCTGAGGTATTCATGACTTCAGTCATTCTCTCATAAAACAACAGATGAAATAAAACGTATGACATTCCCAAAGAGGGAGTTTCTCGTGTAATTCATCTTAAAATGCAATGTTCTGTCATCTCAAGTAACACTTACTGAAAGCAACCATCAATACTTTTTGTCAAAAGCCCGTACTCTGTGTAAAATGTTCCATCAATCTCTATTTACATAAAACAAAAAACTTTCAGTGTGGTTCTAACACACAGCCATGAAGCGTCTCCATCTCCATTTTCACGCTCTGCTGAGAAATAATTTGACTGACACCAGAGAAATAAAGATGACCCTTACAGGAAAGCTTTCAGGATCGGAGAAGCTATAAAGGGACGCATGTCCCACTGGAGAGGGGGGAACGTGTTGGTTTTCGTTTTTCAACCAGGAGATCCACCTTTCTCTGTAGGCAGGAATTCCATTCTGCCAGGAAATCCCCAGCAAGCTTGCAATGCACTTTGAGCAAGCAAATTTCACCAACAAGGAATGCAGGGACGGCACCCTGCTGCCTCTGAACTTGAGCAAGCAGGCGACACACACACACCACTCCATCCCCAGCCCGAAACTTTAGCTCTCTAGCTCTCGGCCCTGAAGAATGTGAGTATCGCATGAGGCTAGAAGAAGGTCATCGCCTGGGGATGTTTATAAAACACACAAATTAAGGTATTAGCCTTTCACCTTGAAGGTCCGGAGATCAAATCCCAGCTTAGGTAACAAAACACAAAGTCTCTGTGCCCGCCCCTTCCTATACTTGCTTGTTGAAAACATACAGACCCTTCCATCTGACCCAAGTTAGCTAAGGCCTAGATGAGAAAGCTAAGAAATTGCAGGTCAAAGCCAAGAAAAACTACTCAGTGCCCGTCCGAGACAGCTGAACTTCACGCCTGTGACCTTTTTTGGCCATTCTTCATCCTGTTGCTGTGGCTCAAACAGCCGAGGGTTGAGAATTATGGGAGGAACTGCGCCGCCACGTACATCCTTTTCATTGCAAATGTAAAATCCATTAGGAAATCATTCAACCCCTCTTAATTATGCCTTGCATTCTCCCTCTCAACCGGCTGAACACCCACTATGGGAAATGCTGTAGGCAGAGATGGGTGGGCAGATACAGCTTCAAGGAGGCTGTGGGGCTCAGCCCAACCACTCTGCTCCTCTGAAATTCAGTTTCTGCAGGTGGAAAATGAGACAGCCTAGCTAAACTGGTGTTTTTCAAAGTGTGTTCCGCCAAGCTCAGGGGACAGCACGATGCAACCAGGGTCTTACAGGTGAGCAAATGACCAGTAAGCAGACAGGGTCGTGGTGCCCTCTTTGACACAGTGGTCTGCCTCGTAGGTACCTGTGCTATAGCTAACAACGCTCAGGGCTTCATCTGCAGCCATGTCCTTCCCTCTGCTATGTTCCAGCCCTAATATTCTCCAACCGTCCAACGGTGGTGAAACAGGAACACAGATCCACACCGCAGACAGGTGTGGTGAGCTCTGAACTTCAAGGTTAAACAGGACAGACAGGAGAGTGACCTTGGTAAAGTTTCCATCAGGTGAACCATCAGAGCCCAAGCACAGGGCAGAACGTGGGACTGACAGGACATGGAAATGTGGTGATGCCCCTGCAGCAGAGGCTGGAGGGGGAGACGCTGCCTTCACGGGCTGGTGTGTTAGCATCCGCAACGGACCAACAAGGCTTTGAGTTCAATGCGAAAAATCCTTCCCAGAAAGTAAGGAACGCCGAGGGGAGAGCAAGCCCCTGCGCACCTACTGTGAAGACAGGAAAGAGCCTGGTAGAAAGTCTGAGCTTTAGATCTCCTTCTGCGCTTCTGTTCTTGCCCTACATGTTGGGCCAGTGAGTTGCTGGAATGCTGCAGCTTTCATGTTTCCTAGCAACCCCTGGCTTGATCACCAGTGGTCAATGGGACACCTATTATTGGCCCAGGTTACGCTGGGTGCTATGGGGACATAATGAGGACATGGTCTTTGTCCTCAAAGTTCTCTGAGAGTTAGATGTCAAGAAAAGCCTGAATCCACAGTCCCGTCCAGATCCAAAAAAAGGCCACAATAAAAGAACGGCAAGTGGGGCCAATACGTGGCTGTGTTGCACAGTATGGGGTGGACCACAAGTACAATAAGGGTTCACAGAAGGAGCAACTCATTAAAGACCCCAGAAGGTAGGAAAGGCCTGAAGCCATGTGAAGTGGCCCTGGATGGATGGTTAAGATCCAGGAAGGCAATGAGCAGGCGACACAGAACAAGCTGAGCAAGCAAGCAGCTCAGTGAGTCTGGCGTGACCAGAGCCAGAGGAGGGAGAGGGACAGAGGACGGCACAGCTGGAGCAACAATAGGTCAGCAGGTCAGACGGTTAGGAGGAGCTTTACCTTCCATGGCACAGCACACAGCATCATCCCATCCAACTGCTCAAGGGACAGGGGAAAGCAATTAAGAGCCTCATCCAAATCACAGGTCACGTCAGTGATGGAGACGGAGCCCAGCAGTGCTAATCCGTGCCTCTCACCTGGTGCACCTTCCAGTAAAGCCTCTGCCAAGCGCAATTTGTCCCTCCCAGGGCAGGGGCACCAGGAACCTGGGGGAGATCAGCTCTGTCTGTAGAGGTGAGCCCACCTCAACATCACCCAAAGCACTCACTGGGCCCTTATCTGACTTTTCTTTGGGTACACTCAATTTTTTTCCTAACATTTCACCTGAAAACCTTTGAATGAACAAGTTCTCTTCAAGGACTATTTCAACTTCCTGTAAATTAGCTCATCTTCTCCCCAAAATGCACTAGCAACAGAACAGAGATTCAGGTGGGAAAACACATCAGGAAGAAAGTATCTAAACTCGAGTTTTCGTCTTTCTCAGCAGGACCCACGACTTGAATAACAGGTCTCTAAAGTAGCGCTGACAGTGCACTGCCTAAAAAGATGACCAGACTGAAAAGGAACGAAAGGAAATGAAGGAAAGACAAAAGCCTAACCTGGAATGCTGGGGAGGAATTAGAGAACAGAGAACACTTACCCAGCATTTAAGGCAGTTGGAAGGGTGTTGATACTAATAAGCAAAACATAGTTTCAACCTTGGTGTGAGTATTCCAATCACAGAGAAAAGACACTGAAGAACACACCCAAGAAAGCAACAAGAATAAACAATTTCATGACAATTTCTAATTTTTTTTTTTTTTTTGACAGGCAGAGTGGATAGTGAGAGAGAGAGACAGAGAGAAAGGTCTTCCTTTTTGCCGCTGGTTCACCCTCCAATGGCCGCTGCGGCCAGCACATCTCGCTGATCCAAAGCCAGGAGCCAGGTGCTTCTCCTGGTCTCCCATGCGGGCTCAGGGCCCAAGGACTTGGGCCATCCTCCACTGCCTTCCTGGGCCATAGCAGAGAGCTGGCCTGGAAGAGGGGCAACCGGGATAGAATCCAGCACCCCAACCTGGACTAGAACCCTGTGTGCCAGCGCCACAAGGCGGAGGATTAGCCTGTTAAGCCAAGGCGCCGGCCTACAATTTCTAATTTTTTAAAGAGTTATTTATGTTGGAAATCAGAGTTACAGAGAGAGAGAGGGAGAAACAGAGAAAGAGGATCTTCCCATCCACTGGTTTATACCCCAGATGGCTGCAATGCCAGGGGCTGGGCCGGGCCAAAGCCAGGAGCCTGGAACCCCATCTGGATCTCCTACATGGTTGGTAGGGGCTCAACCACTTGGGCCATTTTCTGCTGTTTTTTCCAGGCCATTATCAGGGAGCTGGATAAGTGGAGTAGCCAGGACTTGAACTGGTGTCCATATGGGATACCAGCATCGCAGGTGGCAACTCTATCTGCTATGCCACAATGCTGGCCACTCTAATTTTTTTAAAAAGATTTGTTTTATTTATTTCAAAGGCAGAGTTACAAAGACAGATAAAGAGACAGAGTCATCTGTCCTCTGATTCAATCCCCAAATGGCAGCAATGGTGGTGGCCAGGCTGGGCCAGGCTGAAGCCAGGAGCATGGAACCCCAGCTGGGTGACAGGAGCCCAGTTACTTGGGCTGTCTTCCACTGCTCTTTCAAGTACATTAAGAGGGAGCTGGATTGGAAGCGGAGCAGCCAGCCCAGGCTCAAACTGGTGCACTTATGGAGTAACAGTGTCACACACAGCAGTTTAACCCGCTGTGCTCTGACAATGGTCCCAAACTTGTAATTTATCAGATAAAAAGAAGTGCCAGGGTGGTGGCAGAGGGGGTAAAGCCACTGCCTGTGACACTGGCATTCTATACAGGCACCAGTGCAGGTCTGCTGCTCCAATTCTGATCCAGTTCCCTGCTAATGGCCTGGGAAAGCAGTGGAGGATGGCCCAAATACCTGGGAAGCTGCCACCCACATGGGAGTCTTGAAGAAGCTCCTTGCTCTTGGCTTTGGCCTGGCCCAGCTCTGGCCATTGCAGAAGATGAAAAAAAAAAAAAAAAAAAAAGAGAGAGAGAGGTTTTTGTTTTTGTGTTTTACCAAAAATAGTTAAAGATTCTAAGACATGACCACAAATTATTTTTCTCCCATCAGCATAACCAAGACCCTTCAGGGTAGACAGAGATCAAATAAGTGTGTTTTTCATTTATTTTGGGTTTTGAATTTTGTTTTTGCTTTTTACTGATGGCTATGGGAAAGGAGAATCCTGGTGTATAATTTAAGCTCATGGTAACAAAAACTCCCCATGAATCTGAGCCCCCTCCTGTTACTTAAGTGCAAACCCTAATTAAGCTTAAAAGGGGAGGAAAAAAAGAGATCTCATGCACATTTCTTTAAGAGTCCTATTTTGGGATTCAAAAGTCTTCCCCCAAAAAGTCAAGCTTGAATTATTCAGCCATTCTGTGGTTTGAGTCAAGGTTTCACAAGGATTTTCTGCCCATCAACCATCGCAAGTTGGGGAGAAGACGACAGGTAAATCGTAATTCAGATGCTATTCTGGGGCTACGTACATGCCCTGACCAATGCTGAAACACAGCCTGCCCGCCAGAACCAAGAAACTACCTGGAAAGCAGTCCTTCACTTAAAAGCTCAAGAAACTACTCTCACCTTCCAATCTTACTTCTGAGTCTGACTCGGAACCTAGAACCTCCCCTCCTGGCAAAAATACACACCTACTCCCATGCAAGAAAGCAATTGCGAATTTCAAGAGTCACGGTGGCTACGGTCTTAAATGCCACCTGATTCAGAGCAACAAGTTTTTCCAGCGTTTTTTCCCTTGCTGGTTGCTTTTGGCACACCCTAAGACTGCACATCTTGTGACGGCCAGGGTCCACCACAGTTAACGGGTAACTGCCCGCCTTACAGTGCACTTTGCACCCAGTGGTCACTCAATTATTTGCTGGAGCAAGTCCAGGAGTCACAGGTTTGCATGATAAGCACCTCACAACTGGGCACCAGAACCTCTTCAAAAAGCTTACCCTCATATACCTTAGCCTCTGCAAGGACCTAAACCAAGCCACAGGCACAGCAGGTCTGAGATGGGGATTACGAGATCATGGGGCAACAGGCTGATGGCAGGAAAGGCTGAGAGGAGAAAGACTGAACCTGGGTTCTTTTTTTTTTTTTTTTTTTTTTTTACAGGTAGAGTTATAGACAGTGAGAGAGAGACAGAGAGAAAGGTCTTCCTTCCGTTGGTTCACCCCTCAAATGGCCACTACGGCCGGAACTGTGCTGATCCGAAGCCAGGAGCCAGGTGCTTCTGCTGGTCTCCCATGCAGGTGCAGGCGCTCAAGCACTTGGGCCATCCTCTACTGCCCTCCTGGGCCACAGCAGAGAGCTGGACTGGAAGAGTTTCATATGGACTAGAACCCGTGCCTATATGGGATGCTGGCGCTGCAGGCAGAGGATTAACCAAGTGAGCCACAGCACTGGCCCTGAACCTGGGTTCTTAAGGACATCACCTGAGCTGCTGGATCAGCCTGCCCTGAAACGTACTCAAACTCCTGAGTAAATCTGAGGCCAGTTTTACTTGGGCTTCCTGTCACTTGCAATACACACTCCTAGCACTACACTGCACCAACTGCAGGTGCATGTCACTTGAACGTCTGTCCTGTGGTTGTTGATGATCCTTTCGGTCCACTCCAGATGCCATCTTCTCCAACACAGTGCTAGTAATGGTATTCTGCACACTACAGAATACCATTAACTTTCCCCCACTCGTATCCTCCCCCAGTGACAGTGAGGGGCAGGGAGAGCTCACTCAGCAAACTCTACAATGGCCTGACCCAACCCTACTTACGTGGGACACCAGAGAACAAGCTTCCAAAACTTCCCACGTAAGATTTTCCAGAAAGCGATGTCATGTCATCGTGTGGAGCAGATAAGAAAGCATGGACGTGGCCGGCGCCGCGGCTCACTAGGCTAATCCTCCGCCTTGCGGCGCCAGCACCCCAGGTTCTAGTCCCAGTCGGGGCACCGGATTCTGTCCCGGTTGCCCCTCTTCCAGGCCAACTCTCTGCTGTGGCCAGGGAGTGCAGTGGAGGATGGCCCAAGTGCTTGGGCCCTGCACCCACATGGGAGACCAGGAGGAAACACCTGGCTCCTGGCTTCAGATCAGCATGGTGCGCCGGCCGCAGCGCGACGGCCACAACAGCCATTGGAGGGTTAACCAACGGTAAAGGAAGACCTTTCTCTCTGTCTCTCTTTCTCACTGTCAACTCTGCCTGTCAAAAAAAAAAAAAGAAAGAAAGAAAGAAAGAAAGAAAGAAAGAAAGAAAGAAAGAAAGAAAGAAAGAAAGAAAGAAAGAAAGAAAAAAGGCACAGACGTACAATGACAGAATCTATGACACAGACTTCATCGAAGCCAGTTGTTGAAATAGTAAATGTGAGTGGACCATGGCTTCTCTTACCCAGATGCAGAGAACTTGACCAGAATGAACGCAAGATTTTCTTCCCAGGTTATTGATGCTTTGCCTGCTACATGGAACCAGCCCTGATTCTACTGCTGACACCCCCCCAGAGTAGATCCAGAGAGCTCCTCTCCTAAATACCATCTCTTTCAGTTGGCTGTCGGTTTTCCTCATGGAAGTGGTCTCACTACCACATGGCAGGAGGGATTTTAGCTAACTGCTAAGATGTCAGTTGAGATACTTGAATCCCACATTAAAGTACCTGGGTTCAAAATCTGCCTCCAGCTTCCTGCCAGTGCGGCAGCAATGCCCTGAGTGGTCGGGTTCCTGCCTAGCTCTTAGCCTTGGTACTGGCCATTGTGGCTTTTGGGGAGAGAGTAGAGCTCTCTCTCTCTCTCTCAACAGCTCCATAGATAGATTTTAACAAATAATAAAAAAGAGTGCATTTTAAGGGTTAATAAAGAGTGTCATGTGAACATCTGAGCGTTTACCTCAATTACCTTCTACATCATCAGACGCCCACTCCGCCCTTCACCATGTCTTCCCCTACAGTAGAAAGGAAGTAGAGCATACAGTTCTGCAAGGGATTTCTGTTGCCACAAAACTATTAGCCAAGTACATTTCTTTCGCTTTTTTTTTTTTTTTCATTTATACAATAGGGAGAAAGAGACAAAGAGAGAACTCTTTTGCGTTGGTTCATTCCTTCAAATGCCCACAATAGCCAGAACTGGGCCAGGCTTAAACCGAGAGCTGGGAGCGCAATCCTGGCAAGAAGCCAAATAATGGTGATGCCACTGCTGCCTCCAGGGTCTGCGTCAGCAGGGAACGGCGGGGAGGAGTCAGGCGTGGAGCCCCGCACTCAGGAGGGGATGCTGGTGTCCACACTGGCGTCTTAACCGCTGCACCAAACATTCGCCCCCACTGCTTTGCTACTAGTTATGGAGTCTTGCTCTGAGCAATGAGTCAGTGCACAGCCACAGCTAAGTTCTGCCTTCCGTTCAAGCGTGTCTCTCTCATCACACAGTGAGCCCATTAAGAGCAAGGACAGCATCTTTTCTTCAAATCCTGGCAGTGTCCAGAACCAAGCTTCATACAAAACACAGCAGTAACTCTCAAATGTAAGTGCACATTAGAGTGAACCACCAAGCTCATTACATCTACAGCTTCCTGGGGTAGGCATCTGGTACAACAGCTAAGACATCGCTTGGAACACCTGCGTCCTACAGCGAAGTTTCTGGGTTTGAATCCAACCTCCACTTCTGATTCTAACTTCCTGTCAATGCACACCCTGGGAGGCAGCAAGTGACTGCCCAAGCAGTTGGGTCCCTACCACTCATGTGGGAAGCTCACATTGAGTTCCAGGCTCCTAGCCTCAGCCTGGCCTAATCATGGCTTTTGCAGATATTTGAGGAATGAACCAGCAGATGGAAGATCTCTTCTGTCTCTCTGCCTTTCAAATAAGTAAAAGAATAAAGTTAAAATAGGAAGGAAGGTAGGAAGGTAGGAAGGGAGGGGGAGAAAGAGAGAGAAAGGAAGGAAGGGGGAGAGGGGATGGGGAGGAGAGGGGAGCGGAGGGGAGGGGAGGGGAGGGCAGGGGAGGGGACCAGGACCTTACTAAGCTTCAACCTTCTTAGATGTGAAATCAAGACAGTATCTCGGCTGGTGCCGCAGCTCAATAGGCTAATCCTCCGCCTTGTGGCGCCGGCACACCGAATTATAGTCCCAGTCGGGGCACTGGATTCTGTCCCGGTTGCCCTTCTTCCAGGCCAGCTCTCTGCTGTGGCCAGGGAGTGCAGTGGAGGATGGCCCAAGTGCTTGGGCCCTGCACCCCATGGGAGACCAGAAGCACCTGGCTCCTGCCTTCGGATAGGTACAGTGTGCCGGCTGCAGCACGCTGGCCACAGCGGCCACTGGAGGGTGAACCAATGGCAAAGGAAGACCTTTCTCTCTCTGTCCACTCTGCCTGTCAAAAAAAAAAAAAAAAAAGTATCTCACCCACAGGTGAGACGATGATGCAAGAAGACACACCCAGCACAGCCGAGGACAGCCCTCATTCAATCAACGTACACGTGTTCAAACTGCAGCTTTAGGCTGTCAACAACGTGGGTCCACAGTCACGGTGTTGACATACCGGCTTCAGAACAAGGGATCCAGCTTCCAATAAAAGTACTGCGGAACACAGCATCCATGAAGATCTGTCTCCGTGTCCCTCGAAGGCCACCCGCCACTTCCCAGTCTCAGTGAGCCATTCCCTTAACCATGGGTCTGATGGCAGAGAATGCAAGGAAAAGTGGTTCCCACAGTGAAGGAGGGAGGGAGGCTGATTTCTGAGGCAAGATTCTCAAGAAGCTAAACACACACAGCTTGGCACAGCAACAGGAGCAAGTGATGGAGGGGCATCTTTCACAGCCAGGAAACGGTGGTGGTGAGCAGCAGGGGGTCAGCAGTGGGAAGGGGGCACAACACAGGCCCCTCGGTTCTGGAAAGGCTCACAGGCATCTTGTCACTTGCCAACTGACCCAAGGTACTCTGTGCATTTCTTTAAATTCCTGCAAGGCTGTGATGCAACTAAGGATGCCTCCCTTGGGACACAGTCACTACTACAGGGGACGGCACCAAGAACTCCCAAGTGCAAGATCATTGTAGAAAACCCAGGTAAATACTCATAATCCCACTGACATTTTCTTCAAGGCTTCCATCTGTATTTTAGGGAATTTTTCTCAAAGTTTTATATATAGTATTATCTATATAATACTATATATATATATATTCTATAGAACAATGCTACATGTAATAATATATAATAATTTATATATTACAGACTCATGATCTATAATTTATTATATACAATTTATAATAATTTATTTTTTAAAGACTTTATTTATTTATTTGAGAGGTAGAGGGGGCGGTGAGAGATAGAGAGAGAGACAAAGGTCTTCCATCTGCTGGTTCACTTTCCAAATGGCCACAATGGCTGGGGCTGGGTCAATCTGAAATCAGGAACCAAGAGCTTTTTCCGGGTCTCCCACATGGGTGTAGGGACCCAGGTGCTTGGGCATCTTCTACTGCGCTCTCAGGCACATTAGCAGGGAGCTGAATTGGACGTGGAGCAGCTGGGACTCAAACCAGCACCATATGGGATGCCAGCACCTCAGGCAGAGGCTTAGCCTACTATGCCACAGCACCTGCCCCCTGGTTCTCAAGATTCTGAAATGTCAGTCATGTCTGAGTCTATTTGGATGGTGGGCACTTGGCAGAATTTCCCAACATGGAACCTTCAGTTCCTGGAAATTTTCTTGAAATGATTAATTTACTATTTCTTCTCTTCCTTTTTCTCCAAAACTGTAATTATACAGATGTTGGACCTCTTAAACAGTTCCTTTTCATTCTATTTGTCTTATTCATCTCTGCTTATTTTATTCTACTTTCTAGGAAAATCTCTTCTCATAGATTCTTCATTTCTGCTTCATGATTTTCAAGGGCACTTTTCGGATTCACTGCATATGGTTTTTATGATATCCCATCCTTGTTTTGAGATGACATTATCTCCTTTTATCTGTCCAATGACATTAGTAATAGGTTTTTCATTTTGCATTTTCTTTTCCCACCTTGGTCCTGGGTTCCTCCAAGTCCCTTCCTCCCTTGTTCTCCTCTCCTTTTATAGGTTAGAGGCTTCACACATATACCAGGCAATCCTTAGATTTTTGCCCATATTAGATTTTGACCCATATTCTTAGATTTCTGTACATGGAGGCTTCTCACATATGCCAGGCAATTCTTAGATTTCTGCCCATATTTCTGGAAAACTAGAAACTGGCTGAAACCTCTGAAGATGAGAAGGGCTTGCCAACAGGGTCCTCACTCCGGGCCAAGGGGCTGAAGAACTTCCAGGGAAGTACTTTCAGCTCTCCTGTGGTCACTGCTTTCCCAAACCTCTGCTTTTGGGGTAAAAAAAACTGGCCAGGAGCCAAGTCTCTGAAGAACACTGGGTGGGAATGAGGAATATTTCAAAATCTTCAATGTATATGCTCAGCATACATGCTCAATTAATATATTAAATTACCTGTTGTCTGTAGTAAAACCGTACTCTCAACAGGGTAAGGGGTTCCCAAGTCCAGAGATGCTGTGGCTTACTCTCTCCACACAAGAAACCTCCAGCTTTTTTTCAGAGTGGCTATGAGGAGTCACAGGCTACATGGAGTGAGAGAGGGCAGCTGGGCTTGTGCAGCCCCCAAGGTACTTTCCTGACCAACTCCCAGGCCTTGGAAGAATTACACAACATAAATCAGATCGGTTCTCAGCTTTCTCCGTTGCTGTCCAGATAGGGTTCAATTTCCACATTTACTTTCCAGCTTGCAAAACTCTATTGTTCACATGAAAGGATGCTCAACATCACTGATCCCTGGGGAAACGTAAATCAAAACCACTTCATATCCTCTAAGACGGCTGTAATTTTTAAAATTTTACAAAAAATAACAACAAGGAAGGGGAGAAATTGGGACTTATTTGTGCTGATGGGAATGAAAAATGTACTGCCATTATAGAAAATAGTTTGCCAATTCCATAATAAATTATACATACAGTGACTATATGACCCATCGATTTCACTCTTAGGTACACATCCAAAAATACTGAAAACAGGTGTTCAAACAAAAAGCTGGACATGGATTTTCACAATCGTGGCATTCTTCTTAATAACTAATAACAACTAAAATGTGGCAACAAGCCACTTAACTGATAAATGGATAAACAAGATGTGGTCTATCCTTACAACAGAATAGTACTCAGTACCAAAGAGGAATGAAGCACTGATAAATGCTACACCACAGCTGAGCCTTAAATTATCCTGAGCGAATGACGCCAGACACAAAAGGCCACATGGTGTACAAGTCTATGTATGCAATCTGCCCAAAATCAGCAAGTTCATAAATACAGAAAGCAGATCAGTGACTGTTGGGGCTAGACAGAAGGGAAAGTGGGGTTGGATGCTTAATGGGCATAGGATGTCCTTTCGGGATCACGAAAATTTTCTGGAAGCTGACAGAGGTGGTGAATGTACAATACTGTGAACGCGCTAAATGCCACTCAAGTTTATACTTTAAAATAATTAAGGTGGCCAGCACCGCGGCTCACTAGGCTAATCCTCCACCTTGCGGCGCTGGCACACCGAATTATAGTCCCAGTTGCTCCTCTTCCAGGCCAGCTCTCTGCTATGGCCTGGGAGTGCAGTGGAGGATGGCCCAAGTGCTTGGGCCCTGCACCCCATGGGAGACCAGGAGAAGCACCTGGCTCCTGCCTTCGGATCAGCGCGGTGCGCTGGCCGCAGCGGCCACTGAAGGGTGAACCAACGGCAAAGGAAGACCTTTCTCTCTGTCTCTCTCTCTCTCACTGTCCACTCTGCCTGTCAAAAAATAAAAATAATAATAAAATAATTAAGGTGTCATATTTCAGTTATGTATATTTCATCACAATTTTTAAATACGTATGTTGCTTAAGCTTCCATTCTTATGGTCTCGATCCTACAAGTTTGTGGATTTGTTAATCTTTTCACTCTGGTTTCAGAAATCAGAGGGAAACAAAAGATTCCTGGGGTCCATCTGCCATTCTCACCTAGAAGGCTAGCCACACCATGTTCAACATGTGAAATCAACAAATATTTATCAGGAGCGATAGAAAATACAAAACATTATGAGCTGCCTTCAATCAAGTTGGGATTATTTTTAAAAACCTAATGAAAGAAAACCGCAGTATGCAGTGAATAACTGTGGCCAGCATGGTTCAAACAGCATGTGCCATGGAGATCAAAGGAAGGGGCTATAGCTGTGGGTATTAAGAAAAGCTTTACAATAAACACTGAGCTGGAGCTGGGTAAGAAACGCCCTAACCGAAGATTATTCTAGCAAGTAGTATCAGAATGCAATAAACATAGGAAAACACAAATAGACTTAAGGTATGGTCAAGAGACCAGCTGGGCCAGTTAGTAGTGAACTACATGATAGAAAAAAATAGGCTGAGGTTAGGGTACAATGAGTCAATTTGCCCTTTTCTCAAAAAAATAAATAGTAAGTAATAAAAAAAAAAAAAAACACCTCTCAGCCCAATCTTATTGAGACAGGTTAAATGGTTTGCATTAGCGAACCTATTCAGAACCCCTCCATAATAGAGTTAACCCTGGGCATTCCCACTATTCAATCCAGAATATAAGCGGGAGATCATCATAAACTGCATACTTTAACCAGCTGCAGAATTCCAGGCTCCTTGGCACAACAGACCTGGGCACCCACCCCTGTCCAAACTTCTGCACAAGAGGCACTCATGAGCCACAACGACCTCTCATCCATCAGTCGCACTCAGCTCTGCAGCTGACAGCAAGTATTGCCTGCTGACTGCTCACAAAGGGACTCAGAAGACCTAAAATGCTCTCATCCCAATAAAACAAGGCTATCGGAGAATCCGAATAAAGAACCACACAGTCACGGGCGAGCTGCAGAAGACCCAGTGATAGGGCAGGAGGGAAGGCAAAGTCATCCCCCCAATCCCTGTCTCCTGCTCTGGACTTTGTAGTTACACAGCCCTGTGAATCCTCACCACTGCTCTTGCCAATTTCTGCTGGGTTTTGCTCACTTGAATTTAAAGGGTCCTAACTGACACACATCCCCACTGTGCCCAATCATCTTGCACTTCAAAGTTTCTTCAAGGGACCGGTGCTGTGGCGCAGTGGGTTAAGCCACTGTTTGCAGTGCCAGCATCCCAGATGGGTGCCGGTTCAAGTCCTTGCTGCTCTGCTTCCAAGCCAGTTCCCTGCTAATGCTCCTGGGAAAGCAGCAGAAGGTGGCCCAAGCTCTTGGACCCCTGCACCCACACAAGAGACCTAGAAGAAGCTCCTGGCTCCTGGCTTCACCCTGGCCCAGCCCAACCACAGCAGCCATTTGGGGAGTGAACCAGCGGGTAGAAGATATATATATCTCTCTCTCCGCCCCTACCCTATAACTCAAGACTTTCAAATAAATAATTTTTTTAAAAAAGTTGCTTCGAACCATGCTTTCATTTAGTTCAGTTAGTCTATCAGCTCGCTGGAGATCTTCGTATTTCCCATGCATCATCTTGTACATCTCAAGCACTTAAACATCAGATGGAAAAACAATGAGCACATGGATGCATGGACAGATGGATACAGACGGAAGGATGGATCAAAATTAAGAAAAGGAAGATGTAGAAAATTAGACCAAAACAACTGCTGAAACTTCTGCCTTTTTGTTCATTCTTCATTCTGCCAGGTCCAAGCTCTCTGTCCTGACTCCCTTGGAACAAGATTTCCAATAGGTCTTCATATGATCACCACAGAAGCCACAGTGAAAAGGAACAAGTCATCTACAGAGTTATTTGAGGATCAATTAAATCACTTTCCACTTCCTACCCCAATAGCCCTGGGAGAGGGACAAAGGAGCAAGTGATGCCCAGCGTTTTGAGAGCCTGTGAATGTCAGGCTGTGTACTAGGCTCTGTGCAAATGTTCCGTCCCACAGTCATCGCCCAGATGCTGACTCACAGACTGCTGCTTCTCATCATACAAATGAGCAATCCCAAGACTCAGAGAAGTCAAAACCCTTCCCCAAGGTCATACAGCCAGAGAGAGACCAGATTCAAATTTGGATGTCTATCTCCACAACCTACCACATTCCAAGGTCAATTACCTACCCAGATAACTGCCTACAGGATGTGGGTTGAGGGCCCCAAAAAAGATCACTCTCTCCCAAAATGCTCCTTCTTCTCAAGCCAGAAATGTTCCCAATAGAAATTCATTTTATGGGCTGTTTATTCGAGACTCATCTATCACCTTCGTAATAATAATTTAAATTTGCATTAACCCCTAATTAGTCATAAATCCTTTTGTTGGATCTTCGCAGCAGTCCTATAAAACTGGTATGTTATCCCCATAACACAGATGAGAAAACTGGGGCTCAGAGAGGTCAAGAGGCCTAGCCAAAGCAAAACTGTTGGCTGCTTACATCCAAACTCTTCCAACTCCAGATGCTTCTTTCGCATGCAAATTAACAGCTGGGGTGAAGACCCACATTTGGTCAGACACAGTGGGGAATGGTGCCTCATGAAGGGACAGGGACAAGCAAAGAGGTTGGAAAGAAGCTAAGTAGATCAAATAGGCTACAGGCAGACTCTGCCTCTCACGCCACCTGCCCTGGGTTCCCACTGGACTCTGATACCCAGGTACTGTGACTCAAGGAGCCCCAGCTCTCACTTGGGGACAGGATGAGTTACGTCTGCTTTCCCAGCATAATTATTACAACTCCCTCACTTATTTTCACAAGGGTGCCGATTTAGATGACAAATCACGTGGCTACTTCCACTGTCACCCACCAGAGAAAGAGATCAGGGCAATCCCTGTGCACACACAGCTTCCAGCCAAGTGTGTTTCAAGCCAGCCCCAGGGAGTCCTCCTCTTGCTTCCCGCTTCAGATGAAACGAAGCAGTGGCTTCACAGTACCCCACACGGAGGCCCCTGGGCAGCAGAACTGGGCACCTGCGGAACAAGCTCTCTTTCTCCTCGGGCAACTACAAGGTGTTCCCAAAGCTCAGCAGCAGCCCCCCACAAAAGCCACTGTGTCACCACGAGAGGATCTGAAACAAGGATATCCTATATGTGACCCAGGCTCTTCCCGGAGGACACAGTGCACAGCCACAAGTGGGAGAGCCAGGGGTAGCAGCAACAGCTTCCAAGGGTGCATCACCAGACAGCTCCTGGAGCCCTTTCCTCCACATTGCCCCCCTCGCTCTCCTGCCCCCTCTGGAGGAGGGCGGGCAAGCAGGTTCAGCGCCAGTTTACAGGGGAGGAGACTGAAGCTCACAGAAGGGAAAGGGTGGCCCAAGGCTGCCCTTTGTGGGCAGCGCAGATGTAGGTCTCTCTGGCTGCTTGGAGGCCCTCCCCAACAGCCTCACGCACCCCAGCACCACGCCCGGCTCCCCAGCTTCTGCCGAGGGCAGCAGAGGGGAGCCCTTCAGCCTGCACAACAGCACTGCCAGGGCCTGAGGTCAGTGGCTCAGCTGCCTCATCCGTGCTCTGCTTGCCCAGTGATTCAGCCCTCTCCCCGCCTCCCCACACACCTCCTCTTTTTGGTTAGCCTTATTTCAACTCAGCTCTTGTTTAGTCAATGACTCCTCTAGGGTAAGCCACAGATACTGCCCCAGGCCCCACCCACAGCACTAACAAGAAGGGCCTGGGGTGGGTGCTGTGGGGCAGTGGATTAAGTCACCTCTTGGGATGCCCACATCTAGTATCAGAGATCAGAGTGCCTGGGATGGAGTACCACCGCCACTTCTTCTTCTTCTTTTTTTTTTTTTAAGATTTTATTTATTTGAGAGGCAGAGTTACAGACAGAGAGAGGGAGAGATACAGAGAAAGGTCTTCCATCCACTGGTTCACTCCCCTAATGGGTGAAATGGCAAGAGATGAACCGATCTGAAAGCAGGAACCAGGATCTTCCTCGCACGCAGGTGCAGGGGCCCAAACATTTGGGCCATCTTCCACTGCTTTCCCAGGCCGGAAGCAGAGAGAGGGATCAGAAAAGGAGCTGCCAAGACACAAACTGTTGTCCATATGGGATGTTGGCGCGATGCAGGCAGAGGCCCAGTCCACTACCCCACAGCGCCAGCCCCCCACCACCACTTCTGACCTATCTACCCACTTATGTGACAGCTCAAATACTTGGGTCTCTTCCACCCATGTGGGAGACCTGGGTTGAGTTTCTGGCTCCTGGCTATGGCCTTACCCAGCCATAGCTGTTACAGGCATTTGGAGAATAAACCAGCAGATGGAAGACCTCTCTCTCTCTCTCCCCCTTCTTTTTCTCTCTCTCATTCTATCTCTCCCTCTCTGTCACTATGCCTTTCAAATAAATTACTTAAAACTTAAAAAAAAAAAAAAGGAAAGAAAGGACAGCCTAGGACTTGGGGCTCCTGGCACCCAGGTCTCTGCCACTCAGGGACTAGGGCAATGAGACAGTATGCTTCACCTCTCTGTACATCTGTTTCCTTCTGTCTAAAACAAGGGGATCTCTGTCGATGAGAGGTGGTAAGCTGGTGTCAAGAGGCTGCACCCACTGCCCCAGATCTCCTAAAATGGACCACACAGCATTTTTTGTCATTTTTTATTATTTTTTCAAGATTTATTTATTTGAAAATAAGAATTACAGAAAGAGAGAGAGAGGAAGAACGAGAGAGAAAATCGTCCTTCCACTGGTTCACTCCCCAAAAGGCTACAATGGCCAGGGCTGGGCCAGGCCAAAGCCAGAAAGCAGGAGCTTCATCCCTGTTACCTAGGTGGGTACAGAGGGCCAAGCACTTGGGCCGTCTTCCACTGCTCTCCCAGGGACATTAGCCAAGGAGCTGGATTGGAAGTGGGGCAGTCAGGACTCGAATCAGTGCCTATATAGTATGCTGGCATCGCAGGCAGCAGCTTAACCCACTGTGCCGCAACATCCGCCCAAGCAAATATTTTCTACTACAGGTCACTATCTCTAATCTGAAAACCCAAATCCAAAATACTTCAAAATCGAAAATGTTTTAACACTGACACGATACCATCAGGTCGAAAATTCCACACCTGATCTCATCTGATGGGGTGCAGTCAAAACACAGGCACACTGAAAAATGTTATACAGTGTTGCCTTCAAGCTATATGTACAAGGTGTATATGAATCACAAATGAACTTTATGTTTAGACTTGGGTCCTATCCCCAGGACACCTCATTATGTGGAAATCAATTTAACAGAACCAAAAAAAAAAAAAAATCCAAAATCAGAAACACTTGTGGTCTCACACATTTCACACTGGCTCACAAAGACTTCTGATGCTTTTTCCTGATACCCACAAGTTCTCCAGTGGCCTCACAGTGGCCTGGGCACCCTCCCAGGATCCTTCTCAGCCACTCTGTCCCCACACACATGGTAGACAGCGAGGGGCAGGGCCACCTGATCCAATCCCTCAAATTCTGACTTCAGGCAGGAAAACGTGACACTTGGAGAAAAGCCTTTGGGGTTTGGTTGTTAGGTTAAAAAAAAAGAAGAAAAGTGGTAGGAAATTTCCTTGGGAACCAAGGAGAAAGAAAAGCAATAGGTAGAATAGGGTTTACCATAGACAGAAGGAAAACCTGGCTGCATAGTTGATGTCCCAGAAAACAAAGAATACCCCCAAAACAGGAATAAATCCTCACTCTCTGGTTCTAAGCACAGGTAGGGTGATTCCAGAAGTCCAGGAAGACTGCTAAGAAAACCTCCAGGAGGGGCCAGCACTGTGGCGCAGAGGTTAATGCCCTGGCCTGAAGTGCCAGCATCCCACATGTCTGCCGGTTCAAGACCCAGCTGATCCACTTCTGATCCAGATCTCTGCTAAGGCCTGGGAAAGCAGTGGAACATGGCCCAAGTCCTTGGGCCCCTGCACCTGTGTGGGAGACCTGGAAGAAATTCCTGGCTCCTAGCTTCAGATTGGTGCAGCTCTGGCCGTTGCGGCCAATTGGGGAGTGAACCATCGGATGGAAGACCTTTCTCTCTCCCTCTCTCTCACTCTCTCTCTCTCTCTCTGCCTCTCCTCTCTCTGTGTAACTCTGACTTTCAAATAAATAAATAAATCTTAAAAAAAAAAAAAAGAAAGAAAAGAAAAGAAAGAAAGCAAGCAAGCAAACCTCCAGGAGATGCATGACCCTCCTTCCGGTCTGATGTCTCCCTGCCCTCCCTCACAAACCACGCCCTCCCCTGCAGATGGCGTCCTCCTCGTCCCTGGAACTGGTGACAAGTCCACCGTACCTGGCAGACGAGATCTTGCTGCTGTGATTAAACAGAAGGTCTTGACATGGAGAGATGGCCCTGGATTACTAAGTGAGCCCAATGTAACCATGAGGTCCTTGTCAAAAGGGACACAGACAGAAAAGAAGATGGGACAACAGAAACAGAGCTGGGGGGTGACCCAGGGCCAAGGGCCAGGGAAGGCGAGCAGCCTCCAGAAGCCAGAAAGGAAGGGGATGGGGGACGGTTCTCCACGGGAGCCCGCGGGAGGAACGCAGCCAGCCGGCTCGCACTTTGGCCCAGCGATTCACACTCTAGAATTCCAAGATGATACATGTGTGCTGTTGGATGCCACTGAATTGGCGGTCCTCTGTCACAGCACCCGGCATTCCCAAGGTCTCCAGCCAGATCCCAACACAGGAAGAGAGAATCATGTGTGCCCCCAGGACATAAGTGTCAATCAGAAAGAAATCAACGTGCACATAAGAGAAACAGAGACAGCAAGTGTCCACACGAGGGACCCTAGAAGGGCAAGCGATAGGAAGCCCGCAGTCTCACACTGGAATGCGGAAAAGAAAAAAATCTTAACAAGCCGAAGCTTTTCAAATCTGCCATCAAGCACCTTCAAGCACCTTCAACCCAGAGACCCTGGTGCAAGGTTTTTAACAAGCAACTTTCTGGAACAGAAACTTCTGGAACAGAAAACCAACTTCAATTCTAATTTCCCAGTTAAGTGAACCTGATTCCCCCCACAGGGGGGAATTCAACTCCCCCAAATCAAGAAAACCCCCTTTCCCTCAGAACAAATGCTACAGTAAAGATGAGACATGGCTGTGATGCGACAGCATGGTGGTGTAGCCGTTAATCTGCCTGCTTTGCTTCCCATCCAGCTTCCTGCTAATGGCCTGGAAAAAGCAGCAGAAGACGGCCTGTGCCATCGACATGGGAGACCCGGATGAAGCCCCTGGCTTCAGCCTGCCCCAGCCCTGGCCGTTGTAGCCATCTGGAGAGCGAACCAGCAAATGGTTCTCTCCTTCTGTCTCTGCCTCTCTGTAACTTTCAAATAAAAAAAATAAATTTAAAAAAAAAAAAAGTGGCTGTGTCAAGGCCTCATCACTCTTGCTGCAAACCATCCATCAAATTGTGCTTACCAAGCAGGGCAAATGCACGAGAAGCATCAGTTTTGTGCAAGCCCTCATGCCCACACAGGTACATGTTCAGTGAGCTGTGCTTGACACAAAGCGCACACACACGTACTTCCTCAATTTCCTGGCAACGCACTCGCGTTTAAATACACAACCATGAAGCAGAGAGAGAGATGCAAATCATCTCTGCGGCTGCTCCTCCTCTTCCTTCCCCTCCTCCTCCTCCTCCTTTTCCTATTTTGTTCTCTTAGGAATTCAAACTCAAACCAGTTCTGCTCCTTCCAGCTGCCAATTTCCAAGAACCATCACGACTCACTCACATCCCTCCTCAAAGCAACAGCACATAAATCAGCAACAGAACTCACTCCACTTCAAACCAGCCAGCTCCAGCGTTAATAGTGCCTGTGTTGTCAATAAGCCGATATTTGACTTCCCCTGTTTTTATGTGTATTTTATTTATAAATTACTAATGCTTTTCCTGGAGCAAAATGGCCAAAGTAATACTCTACACAGTGCCATACCCTGTCTGCAGGAGACGGGGGCGGGGGTGGGGGGGCAGCTCACACAGAAGCAAGGAGAGAGAGGTCTGAGCTGTGGACCTACAGGCAGCTCCGCTTCCCCCATGCGCCCGCCCACCAGGAGGCCGTCTGGGTGAAGTGCAAGTCACAGCTTCAAGGAGCCATTGGGCTCTGCTTTGCCTATCGTCCAGGGACAACAGTGGGGATGCACGTGTCCCAGCACACAGAAGGGCAGGTGACACGAGGCTGGCACTGGTTTCACTGCCAAGTGAGAACCTACTGCGAACCAGGAATGCGACTGAACTCTCCAAAGCTTCAGGAAAGCGATGAAGTTCCAGGAGCAACAGACATCCCTTTCCCCTAACTTTACAGCAAGCCAGTACACAGCGCTCGCTGGAGGGGATCAAAGAGTTGCACCACTCACAGGCGGAAGGACTGAAGGTCAAGTTCTAGTTCTCTCCTTGCTCAGAAGCCAGAAGACCTGATTCTCTCCCAGGGGAAGCTCAAAATCTAGTAGCTCTGAAATGCAAATGGCCTCCCGTGAAAAGGACGCCCGTGTGTCTTGAGCTGTCCGTCTTAAAGGAAACTATATCCCTCTGACTGCTGGTTCAACCGCCAGCTTGCAACACGGTGAGAACCGTTCCACGGACAGATAGCATCGGTCATCTCGGGACAAGGAAACAGCCACTGCCCCGAGCTGGCTCACTTCGCAGAGAGACATATGGAGCCCTACCTTCCTAATGTCACAGGTTCACGGCAGGGAAGCACAGGAGAGCCCCGTGAGGGATGGTCCTGTGCAGTCCCTCAGTTCCTGGTTCAGGGAATGGGGGCTCGGGGCCCACAACAGTCCTATGAGGTTGAGGGTAAAGTCACTACCAGAAGCCGGGCTTCCCTGCATCTCCTGTATTTGATTCTCACTCCGCAGCACATGAGGCTCCTTGAGAAGTCACTAGCAGCCACTGGAGAAGGAAGGAGAGGCTTCCATCACGGTGCCTGCTGCCTCACTTCTCCTCCAGACATCTGGTTAGGTCATGAGCAGGTGTAGAGTCGGACTTTTGAGGGATGTGTGAAGCTGCTGCAAAAGAGGAGGAGAGGCCAGTACTGTGTCGTATCAGGTAAAGCCTCCGCCTGCAGTGCCAGCATCCCATATGGGTGCCAATGTGAGTCCTAGGTGTTCCATTTCTGATCCAGCTCTCTGCTATGGCCTGGGAAAGCAGTAGAAGATGGCCCAAGTCCTTGGGCCCCTGCACCCTCATGGGAGGCCCAGAAGAAGCTCCTGGCTTCTGGCTTTGGATCAGCACAGCTCTGGCCATTGAGGCCATCTGGGGAGTAAATCAGCAGATGGAAGACCTCTCTGTCTCTCTGTCCCTCCCTCCCTCTCTCTCTCTCTGTCCCTCCCTCTCTCTCTCTCTCTCTCTCCACCTTTGCCTCTGCCTCTCTGTAACTCTGTCTTTCAAATAAATAAATAAATCTTAAAAAAAAAACAGAAGAGGAGCCACTCTCTGCCCAGGGGCCAGGCCCTCCCTGGCACTAGCGTCTGGCTCCTCCCACTGACTTCCCTACGTCCCCTAGTCCTAATGTCCCCTCCTCCCCCAGCCCTGCCACTGGCCCATCGCCCTCCCTTCCTGCAGGAGCTGCCACATACCACCCGCCAGTTGGCCAAGAGCGGTCTGGAACTTCATGGGACCTCCACAGGCACAGAGAGGGTCCTCTCAGAGCTGGTCCATGTCACCTATGGAAATCTCAGACACCCTTAGGAATTCAGCACAAAGCCTGCTTCCTCCTCTCTCATGGCCTCATGTGTTTAATAAGGCTCACCAGCACCTCCTATTCTCTGACATAATCATAGCAAGCCACAGCCCAAAGCCACGGTATGTGTAAGACGCAGGGACGCACAAACACCCGTGCTTCCCTCCATCTCCTGAGCCCAGGAACTCTTTACTGAGTCTTATTCAGAGCCACCTACTTCTTCTGTCATCAGAAATTCTTCCATCCTTTTTTCTTATACTTGGGCCTACGCTTCTGAAATTCCTATGCCAGCATTCCTCTCCTCTCCTCTGCTTTCTGCCAGGTCACCCTGTGGTGACGAGACTAAGACTCAGATACCCAAGTGAGTGGAAAGGGAGGAAGGGCAAGGCCGAT
The DNA here is from genome assembly GCF_033115175.1 of Lepus europaeus. NCBI lineage: Eukaryota > Metazoa > Chordata > Mammalia > Lagomorpha > Leporidae > Lepus > Lepus europaeus. The sequence continues at coordinate 64,632,855 of NC_084843.1, read as the reverse complement.
TTTAAAAACCAAAGGAAAAACTAAAAGTTCAGTGAAGACTTCAAACTGAACACCCCAAAACCAACCGTGCGCCTCCATGGCACCAGGGGCCCTGCCAGGCTTTTCCGTTTTCCTTCTCTCACCAGCACTCAGGACACCCACCTCCCTGCTCCAGAGAAAAAATGGGCTCAGCTGATAGGCGCCACACCCAGTCACACCATCAGCAAGCCTCACACAGCCCAGGGGGCCTCAAGACCAGAGCTGTGAGCTCCCTCGCCGGTAGGATGGCAAAGCAGAGTGACAAAGGGTTGGGGGCTAGCGACCCCCTCGTTTTACAGGTAGAGAAACCAAGGCCAGAGAGTGGAAGTGGCTGGCCCAGTGTCCCCTGACCAAGAGAAAAGCGAGTGATAAATGAAGAGAAGGAAAACAGTGAAGGGGAAAATATGGCCAACCTCAAAGAAACACGGACACTGCTTCCAGCCACCAACCGAGACCTGCCACCCTTCTAGGGTCCAAGTGCATTTGTAAAATGCTCTGAACCTGGAAGAAGTACACAGCAAAACCCAGCGGCGACAGAGCTCAGAGACACCCCTCTGGCACGAAAGCTCTGGGACCTCAGAGAGCCAGAGGCTCACAGCCCAGTGCTCCTTCTAGAAGGAATCCTAAGAGCACTAAATAGTAGGCACAGGCCACACAATACAAAAACACATGTCTGGGGAACAGAGAATGTTAACTGATGACAAGAGTTCAGAGTTTAATATTCACTGGCTTTTCCTTCTTGTCTCTCCTCCTGGTAAAATTCCTGAAATGTTTTTGTGTTCAATACATACATGTGTACATGCACACACAAGCACACACGCAAGGCCCGACCTCTCCAGCCATGTGGACTTCTCTTCCCAGGCAACAATGCATCATGGGGTGGGGAGGCAGTGGGGGAGTCAGCCAGGGATGGTGGCCCACGAGGGCCAACAAAGAGCAGCCAAGCACTCCCACTGTCACCACCCAAAAACACCTGGTCGAGTCTGATTAATGAGATGAGGACCAGATGCTAAAAAATGTCTGCTAAATTAAAAAGCAAAAAAAGAAAAGAAGAAAAGAAACAAAGAGAAAAGGAAAGGAAACCAGAAGCCTGCCTTTAATACACTATACTTTGTTATCTGTGACATCTGTCAACCACAGATAACAGAATCAAGCCCATGGCATCGAAGATGTGTGCCAGGTGAAAAAACACCATAAAGACATAATAAAAAGTTCCACCAGCGCCATAAACTGCTGGGGGACCGCTCTAAGGGCAGAGCGGTAAATTCTCGACGTTTCCCAAATTGGAGGGCACTGACACATATGCAAATCTATTTGTGTGGGTAACCGAGGGTAACAATCGTGCCCTGAGCAGAGCGGCCTCCTCCAGACGCTGCTGGGGAGCCTCCGACAGGCACACGCACACAGCACACACTGTAGGAATTCAATTTGGAAACCATCATCTAGAGCAGAGGAGAACAGGAAAGTCATATTGCTATAATGCTTAGATTATCAATCATCTTGACAGTTTATTGGCTTTATCACCACACATACCATTAAAATGATGTCTGGCCCAGACTGTCAGGAGCAAACATTAAACAGACCAGGATTAAAAAGCAGATCCCAAACAGCACTCCAGTCAAGTTTCCCTTCCACTCTGAAATTAGTTAGAGCTGACTAAGAAACTGGCGCTAGACTTTGAAGAAATATACAGCCCAAAAGGCTGCGAGTCAACCCAGACCTGACGAGCTGATAGGTAATGTCATGTTATGGCAAATCTGACTCTCCCGCGGTTGATTTATCACGCACTCTGTGCAACAGAAAGATTGCTAATGGTGGAAGGGAGCAGGATCGGGGGAAGAAAACGCCACCGTAATTTGCCTCTTCTTGCAACCGAGGGCTTGCATCAAAAGGGTCCCGGCAGCTCCCCGAAGAGGGCCACGCATGCTAATAAACGCACAGTGCCGAGCAAACATATTAACACGACCCCCACCAAGGTTATTAAAGTAATTCTACAGATTCCGAGGAACTGAACAGACAGCGGAAGAGACATTCATAATTCAAGAGCTGGAGACAGCGCAAGAGTTAGGAACCCTATACGTTTTTAAAATGCTTCGGCATGTGTCACTTTGGCAAGGAAACCTCCACACAATTAAAACCATGCTAGCACATCAATAGGGCTCAATTGAGGGCTGTGTACCTGCCTTTTACTGGGCCAGGGCTTTATAGATGCCTCGGGAAGAAAGGGGAAATGGGAAATTCACTGGTAATTAAAGGGAACCTTCTGTGCCTAAGGAAAAATGGTGGCGTTTCTAAAATACATATAAAAGAAACACGTTTTCAACTCTCTGCCAAGGGTTTGGCTTTCCCCGCAGTCCCCAGAACTGTTTGGTGTTTGTTTGGAAGTTACAGAGCTATTCTGTTTGTGATTAATGGTTTGCTTTCCAGTACAAATAAGTCATTAAGAAGGGTGGGGCGGGGCAGAGAAAGAGAACTGACAGGGCAGGAGCTGGCCCCGAAACAATGCAAGTAAGAAATTCATACCACATTTTTCAACATCTCACTCCCTTGCTTATTTACCCAAGTGGGGTCTCACGCCTTCCCGCCGGGTGACTGCAGCGTGACCCTTTAAAGGGGAAAAAAAGCTCACTGGGACACATATGCCGCCTCTCCGCTTGTTGCTTTTCCCCAGGTGGGTTTGTGGGTACCTTGGGAATGCAGCGAACGCACTAATTAATTAATTAATCAGAAAAAGCTCTGGAGCTTGCTAGGACATGAGCAGTACAGGATTTGAAGGAAGTGCTTCTTCAGCAGAACTTCTGCCTTCTTGGGTGTCCCTGACGGCCAAGGTCTGCCCCCGCGGGCCACACCACCGTGCTGGGATGCTTCCAACCAGCCACGCACGCACAAGCACTGCTTTGCTGGCTGTACGTCAGGAGCCAGGCTGACAACAACGCCCTTGACCTCGGAGTCATTCCCTGCCCAAGACGTCAGTGCTGGGGACCGTCGGGGTTGGTGGGGGTGGGAGCTGGTACCAGAACACAAGGCTTGTGCATGGCTTAGCCAGCCATGAATCTTATACCTGAATGAGCATCTGGGCTTGGGAAACCAGGCACGATCCACCCACATCCCAAGCGTACACACACCCAACAACATCCTATACAACAGCCAGGGAAGAACTAACTCGCAGGGAGGGCAGCCAGCACTCTAGCGCCTCCCACCACAAACTTCCGCTGCCATCAGCTCAGGCTCGGATTTCCAAAGCTCCTCCGCTATCACTGAGCAGGGACCCTCCCACAGCTCCCCCTCCCAACAGGGCCCCTGCCAGGAAATAGAATCTCCACTTTCACACTCCAAGACATCAAGGCACCAGGAGCTCCAGGGGGAGAGATGTAGCAACCAGGCAGTGAGATCCATCATCAAGACCCCTGGGCACCAGCCAAGGGGCCAACATGGCAATGAACCTAGCAGCACACGTGGGACTTCCAGAGCACGGCCTGTGTGTCCACGGAGGCTACAGGCCAGCCACTGGAGGATGGGACGGGCTTCTCACCAAGCAGATGGACAGCTCCGGGGCTGGCTCATTCCCTCAGCCCCTGGGCTCCTGCAGGGCAGAGATCACATCTCACTGAGCTGCTGAAAAACACCAAGCAACATGAATGAAAACAGAAATGATTGGCGGGTCCTTTTGGAATCGAACAGTAACACAAGCATGGGGCAAAAAGGCTGAAGTAAACGTTAGCTGGTGTGGAAATCCCAGTTTTGCTGCCAGTGTGGGCCATTCTTCCAGCCAGGGCCTGGACGAAATCAGAGCATGGTGCAACAGGAAGCTGGATAAGCTTGTGATCTTGCCCTGAGCTCCGGTACTCCCCATCACACCCTCGCAGTGTCGCTGTCACGCTGTACCGAGTGCCCCGGCTTGGGGGGGTCATCGCAGCCAGGTTGTAATCAGAGAGGCAAGGCAGGACAGGATGTGTGCGTACAGGGAGGACTACTGGGAAATAAGAGGACTGAGGCTCGGACAGGCCTAGTCCAGCTATGTTTCACTGCCTTCTACCTTGGAGATGGCTCTGAGCCCCACAACGGTCACCCAAACACCAAGTCCACTGGGGTTTTTCTTGCTGTCAGATATAAGAAACAAGAAAAGGGTGTGTGTGTGTGTGTGTGTGTGCACGCACGCGCATGCTCGTTTTCAATGCTAACACCGGAGAAGGAGGGGCAGAGTAAAAGTGAGTGTGGTCCACAGTAGACACTGCATAAACACGCGCTGAACTAAACTGGGACACAGCACGGCGACCTGAGAAGCTAAGTAATTCAGCATGGGAGTTAAGGAGGACAGACAGCCGACTAGCGGGAGAACTGTTGTCATCACACAGTGCAGAGACAGGAAAAACGAGGGTCAAAAGTTCACCAAAGGAACAGCTGGGGTGGGGTGTGAGGGGATCAGGGACAGCTTTACACAAAGGGTAGGAACCAGTGGCTCCTTGAACTGTGGGTCAACAGAGAGGAGGCATTCCAGGCAGGCTGAGACTGGGGGCTATGGAATGCGCCCAGGAGACTGAAGGGGTTCATGGACAGAAGTCTAGGGAGCAGAGACAGAATGGAGGGCAGAGCTCCCGCACCCCAAGCAGCCTCAAATGAGCACCTGACACCCACTGCAGACCTTCTCCTACCAACCAGTCCTCTTCGGGTGTTTGCCATTGGGTGACTGTGCCTCGGAGGCAGAGAGCCCTGGCTGGCCCTGGAAGGGAAGAATCTAGAACGTGGCATGGGAGTGAGGCATCACAAGCGCACTGATGAGGACAAGAGCTCGCACATGGCCCAGCCGTGCAGCAGAAGGATTCTAAGAGCACACCACCATGGACCCACCGTGTCCACGCCGGAGTGTTTATGCTTGGATTGCACAGGAGGCAACCATCATTTCCATCTTGTTTAGCCACCTGGGAGTCGTGTTTCAAGAGTCAACTCTGTATCGTAACTAGCACAACCCTTAACCCAGGCTCTCAGGTGTGGTCTGAGACTCTCTCTCTCTCCTTCCCATCAACCTTCTTCCAGGGTTTTCCTGGGGTTCATCTACTGCTTTTGTGTGCTCTGCTCACAGCCATGGTCACGTACATGATCTACCCACATCTACTGTGACCCCTCCAATCCACTCTCCACACTACTGCCACAGTAATTCTTTTTCTAGACACATATCCGATTAAGTCCCCTGAGTAAAGTTCCCAATGGTGTCCAGCTGTTCTGAGAATAACAATAAAAATCTTCTAACACATTATACAAGGCTCAGCACAGTCTGAGTCCTACCTTCCTCTCCTACACCACACTCCACACCAACCTTTAACTGATCCCTAACACCCACCATATTTTCTCCCACCACAGGGCCTTTGCACACACTATTCATTTGGCCTAGAATGCTTTTCCTTTCCATCATTATTTATTTCTCTTTTTTTAAAGATTTATTTATTTATTTATGGCCCCAGCCAGAAGCTTCTTTTGGGTATCCAGGTAGATGCCAGGGCCCAAGCACTTGGGCCACCTTCCACTGCTTTCCCAGGCAATAAGCAGAGAGCTGGATGGGAAGAGGAGCAGCCCATCTAGGATGCTGGTGCCACAGGCAGAGGCTTAGTCTGCTATGCCACAGCACTGGCCCCCGACTCACCCTATTATCAATAATGTAGTAATAGCAGGGGACTTTCCTACAGTATTTCTATTAACAATTAACTGAATATTTTAATCTAATCTATAGTCTAATAAAATATTAAGCGAATTTGACATTCAGTTGTTTGTGTTATTCCCACTCCCCAGATCATGAGCTCAGTGAAGCTAGGGACCCAACTGCTGTCACTCACTTCTCGATCTCCAGCACATAGCATGAAGCAGGGCACATGGAGCCACTCAACAAACATGAGATTAACAAATAAGCTGACACACAATGAATTCCTGGGTGACTCTGCAAGCTTCTGTGGCTCTCACCTTACTAATACCCTTTATTGATCTGGGATCTGGCTAATCGGATGACCTTACTGTCCTGGATTGTTAACATTTGCAATGAAGATAATGCTCTTGTAACTGCATATTGGGACAATATCCTGTCTGTTTTCCCTCCCTCAGCTTCTTCCCCCATAAAAGTAATATAGTGTGTGAGTGTGGTTCCTTTTATACGTTATTTCCAGTATAACAATTGTGATATTTTAAAAAATGGGGCTGGCATTGTGGCACAGCAAGTAAAGCCTCCTCTCATGATGCCCACATCCCTTGTGGGTGCCAGTTCACATCCCAGCTGCTCCTCTTCTGATCCAGTTCCTTGCTAATGGCCTGGGAAACGCAGGGGAAGATGATCCAATCATTTAGACCCTGGTCACTCACGTGGGAGACCTAGATGAAGCTCCTGGCTTCGGCCTGGCTCAGTCCTGGCCATTGCAGCCATCTAGGGAGTGAACTCTGTCTCTCCCTCTCTTTCTTTAAGTCTCACTTTCAAAATAAATAAGTAAATCTTAAAAAAACAGAAGAATTGAGTATCACTGGTAATTAATGACCCATTAGACAGCCACCTTGAAACAGACCAGAGGTGGTCAACATTCCAACAAACTGATTCTAAACCAAGGTAACAGGGGTGGCAAACAGATTACAGCCTCCATAAACCAGCAGCCACGGTTTAGAACATCAATATTTCATTAACTCAACAGGACACAAGGCATCACGGCCTCAGAACAACCACAAAGCAATGCAGCTGGACAGCAGGAGCTGAGCCTGAGCTCCCCAAATGGCCTAGTGCACAGGCCTGACGTCACCTGTACCCCCAGGACGGCCCCTACCCCCAGCAGCACTGCCCCACACGCTGCACAGCAGCGGCAGCATCTCTAGCAGAGAAGTTGCAAGCCCCAGACAGTGCCACCAACTGCTTGGGCAGCAGCCAGCAGAACCGCTCTAAAAGTCCACGAGCTTCATGCTCCAATGCAAACTTGCTTTTTCAAGACCAAAAGCCCACCCGCAGTACCTGCAATAAAGAAACTCTGGCTACCCAAGGGCAGCCTCACCTCCAAAACATGCATTCCCCAAAAACTGCAGGCCCTCCCCAGCATCAGGGCTTTCACATGGGGACCATAAAAAAGCTTTCTTTGTGCCACAGATGTCCCCATGTTTGGGTCTCTCAGATTAAAGACAGGCAGTGCAGCAACTGCCACTAGTGAGGGCTGCCTTGGGCTGTGGGTGACGTGGGCTTTGGAGGGAACACAGGAATCTCCCAAGAATAGGAGGCTGCAGGACTGGGGGGAACAGAACAAGCACCAGCCAGGATAAGAAGAGGGAGATGTACACCCGGCAGAGGCTGGGGAGGTCCCCAAACCCTTTAAAGAAACAGCTGAAGTAAACTCAGGTCCTTGCTTGCACCTGCCTGAGTTCTAGTGCCAGCCAGGCCCTGTGTCCATGAATGCCTGGTCAGCTGGAGCTTGAACCTGACAAGGAAATGTGTCGTGTCTGATTCTTCCCAGAGAAGCCTATGGCTTAGGAGGGCTGCTCATGCCACTCTTTAGAAGCATCCATGGAGACCTACGGCAATGGAGCTACAAATTCAAGTCAGAGGTTCATTTGAAAAAGCAAGAAGGCATACAACTTGTCCTCCAGACTAGGTGGGTCAGTGATAATCCCTTTGCAAACACAGCTGCCCACAAGGGAATGATGGTGAAACAGACCATCCACAGCAGTGAGGGCTGCACACAGAACCATGGGTCACTCCTGAGCCCTGCTCCTGGGCCCCCTGAGCCCACAGGTGCACCTCACTGCCCACCTCCTTTTAGGAACATGGGGCCATGGAACTAATTCTTACCATCAAAGTGTGAGAGGAAGTGAGGTCTGTGACTCTGAGCTAAGATGGGAGAGGATGGTGCATCCTCTCCTTGTTCTCTTTCCCCATCATCAGGAAGAACCAAGGGGACTCTAAAGAGAGAGGAGGAGAGGGCCAGGAGACTGTGCAGCTGAATGGCAGCGGGAGACTCAGCCTTGCCCTCCTACCTCTCTCCCGCACACACACTGAGACTGCAGGAGCCACATCAAGCCATTAAGATTCAGGGGCTCTTGTTAACAGCAGTCAGTCACCCTTGACAGCTGTTTTGATCCCTACTATGGCTAGCTTCATTTGTACAGCAGACTTACTCTGTGATTACCTTGGGTTCTGCCTACTCTTGGTTTGGATTCTCTCAGTTGAGTTATTGAGTCAAGCCTAGGATAAAGAATTTTACAGCCGGCACCGTGGCTCAACAGGCTAATCCTCAGCCTTGCGGCGCCGGCACACTGGGTTCTAGTCCCGGTCAGGGCACCAGATTCTGTCCCAGTTGCCCCTCTTCCAGGCCAGCTCTCTGCTGTGGCCAGGGAGTGCAGTGGAGGATGGCCCAAGTCCTTGGGCCCTGCACCCCATGGGAGACCAGGAGAAGCACCTGGCTCCTGCCATTGGATCAGCGCGGTGCGCTGGCCGCAGCGCGCCGGCCGCGGCGGCCATTGGAGCGTGAGCCAACAGCAAAGGAAGACCTTTCTCTCTGTCTCTCTCTCACTGTCCACTCTGCCTGTCAAAAAAAAAAAAAAAAAGAATTTTACCATGGAAAACTTCCAACACGGAGAAGCCACCACCAGTAGACATTCACATGCCAACCCTATTACAGGTCCCTCAACAGGCCCATTCCATCTCATTGCCATGTTGCTGCTGTGTCTTCCCGGAGACAGCACGCACACACAGCCCACTCTGTTACAGAACTTACTAGTCTTACCAGTAAGAAAAAACATGCACACACATCAGGCAAGCAGGGGAGCAACCAGGAACACACTGTGCAAGGAGACAGACACAGATTCCAATCAGTAGCATAGGATGTTGTCCATTCTCCTGTTTCAGACCAGCAATTACAAGCACTCATCGCAAGAGCAGGTGTTTCACTTAGCAATTAAGATTCCCACCTCCCAGCAGCCTGGAAGCAAGAGGCATGGTCTCATTCTGCAGCTGGGGAAACCAAAGCAAAGAACAGACCCACTCACATTGTCAAGGGTTTTCTGAGCACCTACACTGCTCTACCATTAGGACACTGCTGGGAAGGCTGTAACAGCTGACAGAATGCTCAGAGACCTCTGTCACTTCTCAGCTGTGAGAACCCTGCCTGCCTGCCCAGCTCAGGCGCTCCATCTGTAGAACAGGAGTAACAGCACGCTACCACGCAGGACACCCTCTGCGGTTCAGAACCAACAGATGGAAAGCACAAGCAAGGGGGCGCACGCTTTACCATCAGGGTAAGCTACCATGGGCCCCATGTCTGACACAGCGGTCAAGCTGCTGCTTAGGATGCCTGCAACCCATACTGGAGTTCCTGGGTTCAAGTCCCAGCTGCACTCCCAAGTTAGCTTCCTACTGATGTGCACTTGGGGAGGCAGGAGGGATGGCTCAAGTAGCTGGGTTTCTACGACCCATGTGAGCAACCTGGATTGAGCTCCTGGCACCAGCCTGCCCCAATTCTGGCTGCTGTGGGCATTTGAGGCATGAGCCACAGAAGGGGGATTGCTCTCTGCCTGTTCCTCTCTGTCTGTATCTCTCTGCCTTTCAAATAAATAAAAATATGAAAAAAAAATTTAAGAATTCTCATTAGAGGCACTCATGAGAAAGGCTCAACTCTGTGCTACCTGTGTACAATGTGAATTAACAGCATTGAGCACCTGGTTTTGCGGCACAATGGGGTTAAGCCACCACCCACCATACCAGTATGAGCACCAGTTCATGTCCCAGCTACTCCACTTCCAATCCAGCTCCCTGCCAGTGTGCTGGGAAAGCAGAAGATGGCCCAAGAGCCTGTGTCCCTGCCACCCATGTGGGAGACCCAGATGGAATTCCAGGATCCTGGCTTCAGTCTGTTCCAGCCCCAGTCATTTGGGGGGTGAACCAACAGATGGAAGGGGTGTGTGTGTGTGTGTGTGTGTGCGCGCATACATGTGTGCGCATGTCTCCCTCTCTCTGTACAACTCCACATTTCAAATAAATAAATAAATAAAGAGAAAAAAAAAAGTAGTGTTGAGCAACGGAGGGTCCATCAGGGCACTGTCCAGCCCCTCACCCCCCGCATGGCAACAGCTCAGTTGGGGGTATTTTACGTATGAAGCTTCCATATACCACAACATTTAATTAAAAGGTTCTATGGTTTTGCAGTACAGAAAATTTTTAAAAGCACTAAAGTAATCTCTTCTGACCTTTTTGTTACCACTGAAGAAACTGGAGGTTAGAAAACAGAGTTCACATTAGTTTTCTGATACTCAGCTCAGTTATATTCTCATGGAACCAGACTGGAGAGGGCCTGGGCTTCTTCCTCTAAGCCTGGGGCTCTGACTTGGGCCATCTCTTGAAATGCTAGTAGCTCAGGGTAGCCCCTCACCGCCCGCCACCAAAACTATGAGCACCTTCTCACAGCTGTGTTAGACAAGGCTCACTCCCCACCCAAGACCTGCTCAGGGAAGCTCCAGGATAGTGACAATCTCGGTTGTAGCTTCAGCGCCAGTGGCAGCAGCCAGCACAGTAAGTGCACACACGCTGTTTCCTGTGCACTTTAGAACAGCCCTGGGGAGGAAGGTGCTATCATCGTCTCCATCTTGCAGAAAAGAAAAGTCAGTCTGGAGAGTTCCTCTCCAGAGGAGAGGGCCTGCTCCCCTGCCTGGGAAGAACGGAGCCAGATTTCGACCATAGGTGCTTGGGCTTCACTTCCCATCCTGCATCCCCATCTCAGACCCTCAACCTGGAAGGGACGCTCATACAGGTAGGGGGAGGTAAGCACATGGTGAGTCAAAGGGGGCTTCATTTTAGGAACGGGGAACAGGAAGAGAATAAGGATATTGGAAGATGTGTGGGGTAGATGCCACATCTCAACCAAGATGGGATCCAAAGACTATCAGTGCTTCTCTGATCAACCCAGGAAACCCACCAGGAGGGGGAGAGACACAGGCAACGCCTATGCACCCCGGAAGTCCATCCCTGGCTCACCTCCATCTGCAGCACCACCTGGCCTGTGTGCCCAGGTCAGCACCACCACACAGGCTCTTGCACACAGCATCTTCCCTGCACTGCCACCTGCTTTCAAAGGGGAACCTGGGGCCGGCGCTGTGGCATAGTGGGTTAACGCCCTGGCCTGCAGTGCCAGCATCCCATATGAGCGCCGGTTCAAGACCCAGCTGTTCCACTTCTGATCCAGCTCTCTGCCATGGCCTGGTAAAGCAGTAGAAGATGGCCCAAGACCTTGGATCCCTGCACCCACGTGGGAGACCTGGAAGAAGCTCCTGGCTCCTGGCTTCGGATCAGCGCAGCTCCAGCTGTTGAGGCCAACTGGGGAGTGAACCAGCGGATGGAAGACCTCTTTTTCTCTCTCTTCTCTCTTTGTAACTCTTTCAAATAAATAAATCTTTAAAAAAAAGAGAGCGAGAACCCCCCAGTACCTCCTAGAGTTTCTCTCCCCCAAGCCAGCTCAGTTCCCTGCTGGGGCTTCTGAAAGCAGGGGATTGCCATAAGGCCACACCCCTGCTAATCCTGGGCCAGCTCACCCCATCCTCCCACCACGATGAATTTCCCCATTGGTTCCTGGATCAGTTTCCGAACCTTGTGCGAATTCCTCTCCCTCCTGGGCGTTCATCCCCTTCAGATATTTGCAGGCTATTATCTTGTACCCACTTAGTCAAGCAGCACATATTAAGTTCTTTTCATCTTTCCTCATAAATCAGTCCCTTAATCCCAGCCAGCCCTTTAATCGTACTCGCTGCTCCTCTCTGAACTCCATCCAGTTTCTCCAAGCCTCTGATAATGTTCTGACATGGGGGGTGAGGGGGCAGGCTGGATCCAAGGCTCCAGCTGCTGACTCACCCAAAACTCCCTCATGCCAAGGAGCACAATGCCTGCACACGCACACACATGCACACACACGCACACTGGTTCCCACGGGGCACACAGATAACATGCCCTGCAGCCTCGGATCCCTCTCTGCAAGAGCAACATCACAACGTGGGGTGGGGGGTCTATGCAGACCCAAGGTGCTCTCAAGCACTTCGGTGTTTAAAGGAAAAATAAAAAGTCCTTGCAGGAAGTTTTATAGTCCCGTAAGATTTTCACTAGCTATTCCCACACACTCCCTGACAATACGGATAATGTCTCTATGACCCAGTGGACTTAAGGACCCAGGAAAAGGCCATGTTAGAACCTGAGGCTCTTGACAAAACCACTATAACACACCTGCCAATTAATGGCTGTAATTAAAAAGACCGACAACACCAAATGTTGGCAAGGACATAGAGCAACCAGAACTCTCAGACCGGTGGCAGAAGTAAAAACGCCAAGAATCGGGCTTTGAAATTCTTTTAAACTAAACGTATATGTAGGGCCGGGTGCTTTGGCTTAGCAGGTAAAGCCGCCACCTGCAGTGCCAGCATCCCATATGGGCGCCTGGGTGCCAGTTTGAGTCTCAGCTACTCCACTTCCGATCCAACTCTCTGCTATGGCCTGGGAAAGCAGTAGAAGATAGCCCAAGTCCTTGGGCCCCTGCACCCATGTGGGAGACTAGGAAGAAACTCCTGGCTCCTGGCTTCAGATTGGATCAGCCCAGCTCTGGCCATTGCAGCCACGGGGAGTAAACCAATGGGTAGAAGACTTTCTCTCTCTTTCTCTCTCTCTCTCCCTCCACCTCTGTGTAACTTTGCTTTTCAAATAAACAAAACAAATCTTAAAAAAAAAATGTATCCTAGGACCCAGGAATTCAACTCTCAGAAATTTACTTATGAGAAGTGAAAATACAAGAAAGATTTTATCCAAATGTTCACAGCTGCTAAACAGCTAAACTCTGGAAGTGGTTCAACTGACATTCAACAGGGGAAGGATCAACCCGTGGCATATGCATATGTTGGGAAACTCACTAACAACAAGAAAAACAAGTTACCAACACACACAATATGAATGAATCCCAGAAAGTCTTGTGTGATAGACAAACCTCACATACACAAAAGCACATACTACAGAATCCTGATTATATGAAATCCTTAGACAGTTCAAACTGAGCTACATTTGGAAAGAATGAAAAGAGTGGCTCCTAGGACTGGCACTGTGGCACAGGGGGTTAGGCTGCCAACTGCAATGCCAACATCCCATTTGAGCACATGTTTAAATCCCAGCTGCTCCACTTCTGATCCAATTCTCTGCTAACATGCCTAGGAAGGCAGTGGAAAACGGTCCAAGTGCTTGGGCTCCTACCACCCAAGTGGGAGACCAGGATGGAGTTCCTGATTCCTGGCTTCAGCGCCTGATCCAGCCCCAGCCATTGTGGTCATTTTGGGAGTAAACCAGTGGACGACAGATCTCTCTCTCTCTCTCTCTCTCTGTGTGTGTGTGTGTGTGCGTGTGTCTATCTGTCTGTCTGCTCTCTCTGTAACTCTGCCTGCCTTTCAAATAAATAAATAAATTGTAAATACAGAGAGAGAGAGGTCACCTCCAGATGGGAGGAAACAGGGAGAGACTGGGAGTGACATGAAGGAAGCTTTCTGAGTTAAGGTTAGGTTGACTTTTTTTTTTAAAATATCTATTTATTTGCTATTATTTGAAAGGTGGAATTACAGTGAGAGAGGGAGAGACAGAGAGGAGAGAGATCTTCCATCTGCGAGTTCTTTCCCAAAATGGCCACAACAGCCAGGGTCTTGCTAGGCTGAAGCCAGGAGCCAAGCTTCCTCCAGGCCTCCCACATGGGTGCAGGGGCCCAGGGACTTGGGCCATTCTCTCCTTCTTTCCCAGGCACATTAGCACATTAGCTAGATTGGAGGTGGAGCAGCCAGGTTTCAAATTGGCACCCATATGGGATGTTGGCACCGCAGGCTGCAGCACCAACCCCTGGGGTTGACATTTTGATAAGAGCTTAGATCACCCAAACACATGCAATTATCAAATTCATAGAACAGCATACTTTATATTTCTTAAAAAATAGATAGAGCTGCAGGGCTGGCGCTGTGGCACAGTGGGTTAATACCCTGGCCTACAGTGCCAGCATCCCATATGGGTGCCAGTTTGAGACCCAGCTGCTCCACTTCAGATCCAGCTCTCTATTATGGCCTGGGAAAGCAGTAGAAGATGGCCCAAGGCCTTAGGCAACTGCACCCACTTGGGAAACCCGGAAGAAGCTCCTGGCTCCTGGCTTTGGATCAGTGCAGCTCCAGCCATTGCGGCCAACTGAGGAGTGAACCATCAGATGGAAGATCCCCCCCCCCCACCTCTCCTCTAACTCTGATTTTCAAATAAATAAATAAATAAATCTTTTTAAAAAGCATAGATAGGGGCCAGCACAGTGGCTCACTTGGCCACCTGCAGCACCGGCATCCCATATGGGCGCCAGGTTCTAGTCCTAATTGCTCCTCTTCACAGCTCTCTGCTGTGGCCTGGGAAGGCAGTGCAGGATGGCCCAAGTGCTTGGGCCCTGCACCCCATGGGAGACCAGGAGAAGCACCTGGCTCCTGACTTTGGATCGGCGCAGTGCCAGCCATAGCGGCCATTTGGGGGGTGAACCAACAGAAGAAAGACCTTTCTCTCTGTCTCTCTCTCACTGTCTAACTCTGCCTGTCAGAAAAGAAAAGAAAAGAAAAGAAAAGAAAAGAAAAGAAAAGAAAAGAAAAGAAAAGAAAAGAAGAGAAAAGAAAAGAAAAGAGGTGGACGTTTAGCACAGAGATGAGGACAGCACTTGAGGTACCTGCATCCCATAGCGCAGTGCCTGGCTCAAGTTCCAACTCCTTCATTTGCAATCTACCCTCTTACTACTGCACACTCTTGGAGGCAGCAGTTGATCGCTTCAGTACTGCATCCCATCCACCCACAGGGGAAACTCAGACTGCATCCGTGGCTCCTGGCATCAGCCTGGGCCAGCCCTGGATGATGAAGGCATTTGAGGAGAGACTCCATGGATGGATGATCTATGTCAGTCTTTGTGTGTCTCTGGCTTTCAAACAAAAATAATAAATATTTTTTAAAGATTAGGGTTGTAAAATGTAAAATAAAACTAAATAAGCACATACCCTATTGATCAAGTTTTCTTAAAGCTTTTATATAAAACTAATCAATAAAATATTTAGTAGGCATTTAGCATGGTGAGTTGCAACGCAGAAGTTGACTTCACTGAGGGTGTACTGTGTGTTGAGCACATTACATACGTTCTCATTTCATCTCCTTCTCCACTGAGTTTTATCTCACTAGCCTGATTTCATAGATTTTTTTAATGGAGCCTCAAATAAATTTTGCCCCTAAAGACATACAGAAAAAAAGGTTTGAACCCAGTCCTCCAGGGCCCTGAAGTAACATCTCTTCAAAGCTTCTCCAGGCGACAATTCTGCATGCCACAGTCACGGCTCCTGTATCCTGGCTTTCAAACAGTCTGATTTAGCCCCTAAAATTGCCCATAATGACCCAGGAATACACATTACAGAATGCAAAACCTATCTGCACCGACTACCTTTTATTTTCAAATCCTTTACCAGATCACGTCCCAGTGCCTGACTGAGCAAACTCCACCAAAGAAGTGGACAGCTGAGGCGGAGGGAGGGGCACAGTAGCATCCTGTGCACAGCACAAGGGGCCTGTGATCCCTGAAGCATGGGGACCGCCGCGTGCATGGCCTGCGTGTGCAAGAGCTGAGACTCTAAAGGGCTGGCTACCCCCAGGCACTGCCTTCAGCTTCTACAGGAGGACTCTTTAAAGTCCATCTGTTCACAGGAGGCTGGCCGCCTGGCACTGGCCTTGATTTGTAGATTCTGAGAGTTCGGGTGAGGTACAGAGTATTTCACCCCCACAAGACACAGGACACTGAACCTCCAGAGACCTGACTTTGGCCCAGATGTCTGCAGGCAAGATGGGGGCAGGGGGAGGGAGAGGTTCTGGAGAGGAGGGATGGTCATCATCCCAAGAGTGGTGAACCCAGCATGATTGTGGCCGCTCTCTGGCCACCTTTTCCTCTGGAGGATGGCTTTGATACTTCAGCAGCATGAAAATGCTACATGGACGAGAAAAAGGGTCTTGAAGCTCAGAAAAACGCCTTTTCTGTCTCTGACTCTTAATTATGATGAAAATAGGTTAAGGGGCTGGTGCTGTGGTGTAGCATGTAAAGCCACTGCCTGCAGTGCCTGCATCCCATAAGGTCGCCAGTTCAAGTCCTGGCTGCTCCACTTCCGATCCACCTCTCTGCAGTCTTATAGCAAAAATGAGCATGCCCTATTTAGCCTAATCATTTCTATATCTAAATTATTATGTGTAAGAGTCACCATTTTACCTAACAAGTGCATTTTTGCATTAAAAACAGAGGTCAAGCCTTTAAGATCTGCTGTTGATTTAAGAGTTAATTTAGCGCATAGCAGAAAAAGCCACCACCTGCAATGCTAGCATTCCATTTGGGCACCAGTTAGAGTCCCAGCTGCTCCACTTCTGATCTAGCTCTCTGCGATGGCCTGGGAAAGCAGGGGAAGATGGCCCAAGTCCTTGGGCCCCTGCATCCGCGTGGGAGACTGGGAAGAAGCTCCTGGCTTCTGGTTCGGATTGGTGCAGCTCCAGCCATTGTGGCCATCTGGGGAGTGAACCAGCAGATGGAAGACCTCTCTCTCAATCTCTCTCTGCCTTCAAATAAATAAATAAATCTTTAAAAAAATAAATAAATAAAGCAGGTTAAAACAAACACTAAATGAAACCTTGAAAGGGGAAAAAGAGCTGTAAAACGGACAGTCTGGGGAGTGCACCAAACCAGGGAGGGGCATTCCAGCTACAGCCTGGAAGTGTCAGAGAAAGAGACAGGGAGGACAAAGAATGCATGGGAGAGAAAATGGGACAGATGAATAAGTGATACACGGGACAGCAGGACCTACAGCTGCCCTATCCCAATGTGCACTCTCCCCTCACCCTGCACACACCCAGCTTCCAGGGCATGCACGACACAGGTAAGACTGCCATTCTGTCTCCCTTCCAGCCACATGGAATTCTTAAAAAGATTCCTTCAGAGGAGGGAGCAAGCAAATGTCCTCCTTTGGGGCTGGCATCACAGCGCAGTAGGTTAAGCCTCAGCTTGCACCCCTGACATCCTCTATCTGAACTCCAGTTCTAGTCCCAGCTGCTCCGCTTCCAACCCAGCTCCTTGCTACTGTGCCTGGGAAGGCAGCAGATGATGACCCAAGTGCTTGGGAGTTCCTGGCTGCTGGCTTCAATGTGGCCAAGCTCTATTATTGACTTTCTGAGGGTGGACCAGTTGATGTAAGATCTGTCCCTCTCTCTTCTCCCTCTCTCTCTCTTTGCCTCCCCAGTCCCTCTCCTTCTCTCTGTAGCTCTACCTTTTAAGCAAATAAACCAATAAGCCATTTTTTTTTTAAAGAAACTGCCCTTCTTCGCCTTTCTCATGCTGCCAGCCTGGAATGTGAACACAATGGGTAGACTTTCAGGTGCCACCTTGGACCACAAACTTTAGGTCAAAGTGCCGTGTCCCAGAAATAACCTGGTGAAAGCTTGAAGGAGCCTGGGTCCCTGGTGACACGGAAGCCACCATGTCATCCCTAGACTGCCAGGCTCTAGACCTGTTTTATATGAGCAAGAAACAAACCATGGCTGGCACCATGTCTTACTAAGTTAATCCTCCGCCTGCAGCGCCTGCACCCCGGGTGCTAGTCTCAGTTAGGGCGCTGGATTCTGTCCCAGTTGCTCTTCTTCCAGTCCAGCTCTCTGCTGTGGCCTGGGAAGGCAGTGGAGTATGACCCAAGTGTTTGGGCCCTGCACCCGCCTAGGAGACCAGGAGGAAGCACCTGGCTCCTGGCTTCAGATCGGTGCAGCGCCAGCCTTAGCGGCCATTTGGGGGGTGAACCAACAGAAAAGGAAGACCTTTCTCTCTCTCTCTCTCTCTCTAACTCTGCCTGTCAAAAAAGAAAAAGAAACATAAATCTTGTTTAAGCCACCAGTATGCAAGGTTGTCTGCCTCATACAACTGAAGCTAAGCCTAACATACACAGAGAAGCAGATGGACAGAAGGCTAAACCGTGTCTTTGTAATGAAAGCTAGAACAATCTCACCCCAACTCTGGTCTCTGAGCCCCAACTGCCCCAATAGGAAGGGCTGGTTACCACAAGAAGCAGCCCCCAACCCTCTCCACTGAGCAAGACTAGAAGTCAAAGACCATGCTCTCCAGGCTTGGAAATCAAAGCCATCACTTTAAGGAAATTCACCTGCTCAGGGCATTACAGCTCACAGGAGAAGGTAGACAGAAATGTAGATTATCAGTTAGCCTCAGAGGCCCAGCCAATGCCAAGTGAACCCTAAAACGCCCACCTGCCCTGAATGAGAATCTAGACAGAGAGTTGCAGGCTCTCAACAAGCACATTGCGAGCAAGTCAGCCTGGGGGTCTCCAGACCAAGAGCTTCCTAAGGCGACAATGGGGACTGCAAAACAGGAAATGGCGGAGGCTCTTTCTGGGCATCCTGCTTCCCTCAGTTACGACTGAGTGGGACAATGGAGCTTCCCAAAAACAATTTCTGACACCAGGTCTGCACCCATGGGCAGGACCCCCAACAGGCAATACAAGGCCAGCAGCAGGTGGGAACTTAACAGCAGGGAAGACCCGGCCAAGGTCCCAGGAGATGTCAGCTTTACAGGCTGTCACTTCTTCGTGTGAACCATGAGAAAGACCCAGGACGCTCCAGGCCATCTGCAACAGTCCTGGCTCCTCCACTGGTCTTCAGAGGCATGGCCTCAGAGCGTGCCAGCCCAGCCTTGGTGTCAGTCCAGGGACAGTCTGAGCAGCCACCCCAACCCACAAGGACTCTCAGGGGCTCCCTTGGCTCCCCACTTGCCATCCTCCCATTCTGGTTTCAGGGGCTCCTCTCAAAAACACCCCAACCTCAACCCTCCACAGCCCTCTGCTTCCTCCCCACGCTTCTTCATGGAGATCCCCAAGGGCCACAACTCTGGAGCTGCCCAGATACAATCAAGTTTTCCATTCAGTGCCCAAACTTGGGAGACATTCAAGGACATTCAAGTGGGAAGGCGAAGGCTTCCTGCAGTCTCTCAGAGGCTAGATTTTGGTGATCAAGTTTTAAATTGCTGTCCATTATTAATGTTAAACTCACAGCAGTCAGCCCTGAGATCTGCAATTATAACAATTCATAAAAACAGCCCCTTTGTTAGTCGCGCTTGAAGAGCTTTTGAAACATAATTGCAACGCGGTGCAAAGTGAAATAAAAATTCAGATTTTCTTTTACCAAGGCCATGAACAATACTGTCCTTTTTACAGCAGCGGAAAGCCTCAAGACATCCGTTATATTCCTTCAATGAGCTTTGTTCAATAAATGCTAAGCCTTGAAGCTTTTAAATGTATTAAAGTGATTATGATATCATCACTCCAACAGCACTTCAATAGAACATTAAGACAGAAACAATTTTCTTCCACACAAGCAGCGTAACAGTAACAAAAAGTTGATTAAACGCACATTGTATCAAAAATATCTTCAGTGTTTACAGACACGTGTAGATAACATTCACTGTAACCCACACCATGGGCAGGCAACAGAAGAACAAGTCATAAAGGCATTAGAGGGAGAGCAAATTTCAACAATAAACCTTCAAAACTTCAGCCATGGCTTGTCTGTGACTTTGCTTGTGAATTTACCAAGTTACGCCACATAAAAGAGAAGAATCCTCAAAATTAAGAAATGCTCAAGGAGAACAAGTCCTTGTTTTCTCTTTCCCTAAGATCCAATGGCCTCCCCTCACACGCATCCTATTTCCTTAAATGCTTCGACCTGAGCAAAGTCTGTTTACTCCAAACATCTTTGAACACACATCAGGCTTCGAGGACCCCACAAGGGCAGAGGCCTTGAGACATCAAACCAGGAGGCCTGGAGGGGTTAGGAAGGGAGGCATGAGGTGGGATCAGAGCAAAACTCAAAGATTCCCTTCGTGGCAGGCTCCTCACAGAATGCTCTTAGCACAGATAAGGGGATTATGAATTCACATGTGAATTTATCCCCTATTAAACTTTCAGCAGCAGGGTCAGGTGGCTGGAATGGTGTAGCCAAACACCATGGTCACATGCCAAGGGAGGAATTACTTGTAGGCTCTCCTGACAGATCTAAGTAAAAGAGGGTGCTGGAGCCCTTTCTTTGAGTGCAGTATAGACTGGCATCTTTCCCTGTTCAGTTCTGTGTCCTGCTGTAGAGCACAGCTTCCTCCTGGAGGGTGGGTTCCCAGAGCACTGAAAATTTCATTGGATCCTTTTTCAGAGATCATCACCAAGTGTTGATGTTTATTTTTCACCCCCTCAAGGCAGAGTTATATGTGGAGAGAGACAGAGATAGAAGTCTTCCATCTGCTAGTTCATTCCTCAAATGGCCTCAAGCGTCAGGACTGAACAGGCCAAAACCAGGAGCCTGGAACTCCGGTCAGGTCTCCTGTGTGGGTCTCAGGAGCCCAAATACCTGGGAAATCATCTGCTGCTGTCCCAGGTACATTAGCAGGAAGATGGACAGGAAGTGGAGCACCCAGAACTCAACCAGAGCTCATATGGGATGTTGGCATCACAGGCTGAGGTTCAACACACTACACCATAATACCAGCCCCCAACACCTATTTTTTATGGCAGCTATTTATATACTAAGGATATCCATTCAAGGCTTGTCACATTTGCTACAAATATTTATCAGTTGCTTTTACCTTTTAAGTTTGTTGATGGGGTTCTATAATATGCAGGTTTTTTTTTTTTTTAAGATTTATTTATTTGAAAGAGTTACAGAGAGAGGGAGAGAGAGAGGGAAATATCATCCATCTTCTGAATCACTCCCCAATGACCACAACAGCCAGGACTGGGCCAGGCTGAAGCCAGTTCAGGGGCCTGAACTCCATTCGGGTCTCCAAAGTGAGTGGCAGGGCCCCAAGTACTGGAGCCATCCTCTGCTGCTTTCCCAGGTGCATCAGCAGGGAGCTGGATGGGAAGGGGGGCAGCCAGGACTCAACAGGCACCCACCTGAGACACCAGTGTCACAAGCAGCAGCCCAATTTGCTGCACCACAACGCCAGCCCGAGACAACAGCGTTTTACATCTTAAAATACGAGGGAGAAAAGCATTCCAAGGAACAAAGGGAGAGCACACAGAGAAGACAGCAAACACCCAGACCAAATCCCAGCATGTGACCAGCTTGTCTTCTTCCCAAGCAAAGGGCGGCCTCTGTGTTTCTCAGTAGAAAACACTTATAAGCAATGCAGACTGCAGAAGGCAGGCTACTGACAACGTCTTTTATTACCCAGCTTGGACCCTTGTGATTTTCATTATAGGACAGTTTCCTAGTCCAGTACTCCAAGCACTGCTCCCTGGCCCTGGCAGCTTCTTAAACCAGCCCAGAGAAAGAAGCACATAACAAAGGTCCAAGAAAAATGGGAAATAAAGACCATATAGTGGATGACAAGTTCCCCTACTCTAGCAACTAGCCAGTGCCGTAGGCCAGAATTGATTTTCTATACGACATCAGAAAGGATTACCTCCCCCCACAATACTGCCCAAGGGGATGGAGTGGAAATCATAATTAATTCAGGCAAATTCAATTCTCAGAGTCCAAGTGACAAATACTTTCTTTATAATATGAAGCACAGTCTCCAAACATCTTAAAACAGTTGGTGGGAGCTATAGCAACACACTCAATGCAGTCATGATGCAACGCTACACAATAAAACGTTTGTAACCAAATAATAATTCTCCCAAGTCAAGAAAAGAATATTCTTCTAAAAAAACCAACTCAAACTTCCAGGCAAATGTATTTCCATTGATAACAACCCTGCCTCTCCTCCCCTCCTGGCACTATGTGGTAGGTGAGAAGAGAGGTCAATTTCATTCCTTAACTATCTTGGTCCTTTAAGCCAACAAAAATGTTCTCTGTGTGAGAGGGAAAGGTATTATTGTGCTGATTTTTTTTTTTTTTTTTTGACAGGCAGAGTGGACAGTGAGAGAGAGAGACAAAGAGAAAGGTCTTTTTGCCGTTGGTTCACCCTCCAATGGCCACCACGGCCGGCGCCCCGCGCTGATCCGAAGCCAGGAGCCAGGTGCTTCTCCTGGTCTCCCAAGCGGGTGCAGGGCCCAAGCACCTGGGCCATCCTCCACTGCACTCCCAGGCCACAGCAGAGAGCTGGCCTGCGAGAGGGGCAACTGGGACAGAATTCGGTGCCCCGACCGGGACTAGAACCCAGTGTGCTGGCGCCGCAGGCAGAGGATTAGCCTAGTGAGCCGCAGCGCCGGCCTGTGCTCCTGATTAAAAGACTCAGATGGGAGAAGTTGCTTTCACAGCCCGTGTGCCCTAAACCCACAAGCACCTAAAACTACAAAGACAGACAACTACAGATAAGGCAAATCAGCAGAGAAGAGTTAGACAATTTCTTGTGGGCTTGAGAGTCTACTGCATGGAATTGTAGGGCCATAAAGAGAACACTGGACAAGGAAGAAGACACCCCAAAACCTCACTCCAACCCCAGGACAGTAAACTTGAGACCTTGGACAAATTAATAACTCTTGGAATGCCCCAAGCTCCTCCTCTCACAGTTGACTGATAGGTCTCCATATGCTCCTTCAATCCTAATACCTAATATTTTGTAACTGCGGTATTACCATCTGCTAGAAATTCTGGCCTAAAATTCTATTCAATGAGTTTCTATTTCCTGATCCCATCAGCTATACACTAGTGAAAATGTACCAGGTGAAAGAGATGGCACCCTAGAATGACCAGTGACAGCACTCCAAGGATGGGCCTGCAGTTGTACGTGCACACTGTACATGAACATATGTCCTCTTGGCCAAAATAGTCCTCATTTAATCATCATAATCTGGTATTTATTAAGTGTCCATTAGGGAAAGCCCCTCTTTAGCTAATTATGTATGATCAGAAAGACAGACACAAGTGCAGTCTTTGAAATTCAACGACTGACTCACGTCCTGGCTCTTTGGACAGTTACGGGACATCTTTGAGCCTCCATTTCTTCATCTACAAAGTGGGAACGATAATAGATAGTGCCTTGCTCACAGGACCATTATGAGATGCAAATGAGATAATACACATAAAACAGGCACGGTAATTGCTATAATTAGTATTACTTAACATTACCACCACCATCGCTATCTCTATTAATAACCCATTGAGTTGTTGTGAGAGGTAAATGAGGACACATATTAAGTATTTAGTGCCAGTACCTGGCACATTGTAAAAGTTAATAAAGGCTGTCATTACTCTTATCATCTATTACATTTATCTGTGGAGTAGTGTTATAACAGCATCATCGGATAAGCCGTAGCGTATCTCTAGTACAGTACTCAGCGTTTTCCTCACTAGGGTCATTTTCAATGGACTCCTCCTAGCATTCAAGCCCTCTCGAACACAAACCACAAACCCCAATCAATCTAACACTCGGTGGTAATGAGCTTTGGGGAAAGCAGCTAAGGAGTATAGATTAGGAGGCTGATTTTCCTCCTCTAAAATCTAAGAAGGCCAGAGGATCTGGTGAGCCCAGCGACCCCTCCGGACTCTAACATCGTACAACACCATCCGACAGTTACTAAAAAGTAGAGGTCGCACACAGAGCCACGTCTCCTGTCTCACACAACTCCCAGAGCTTCATAATCCCAAGTAAACAATTTGGTGCGGTGGGCATTCTGCACAATGGTTTGGTTGACTTGGGTCTGCTGTATCTCAGACTGGACTGCCTGGTTTGAGCCCCTGCTACCCTGCTTCTGATCCAGCTTCCGGTAATGTACAGCCCAGACATAGGGTGATAATGGCCCAAGTACCTGGGTCTTTGCCATCCACACAGGAGACCCAGATTGAGTTCCAGGCTCCTGGCTTCAGCCTGGCCCAGCCCTGCTTGTAGTGGGCATTTGGAGAGTAAACCAGCAGGTCAAAGATTGATATCTCTCTCTCTCTCTCTCTCTCTCTCTCTCTCTCTCTCTGTTTCAAATAAAATGAAAATAAATTTAAAATTTTCTAAATTTAATAAAATTTGAAATCCAAAGGAGTAACTTTTACACACAGCTGCAAACACAACTTGTGGGAAAGTATTAGCAAAATCTAGGCTGACCCAATTTTGTTCTTCAAGTGCAGTAATGGGATGGATGTTTCTGGATGCCAAGTGATGAAGACCAGTCCGAGAATTCCTCAACGGAGAACAAAATTCAGCAACATTCAAGCTTATTTCAGTCCTCTACTGGTGAAATGTCTGCTGTGTCTTCCCACAAGCATCCATGGGCTGAGACAGGTCTGCTGGCGAAATGTCTGCTGTGTCTTCCCACAAGCACCCATGGGCTGAGACAGGTCTGCACACAGTGGGGTGACTGCTGAAGATGCAATGTCCTCACTCCTTCGCCCACTTGAACACACAGCTGCCTCTGCACCAAGAGCCACACGGAATGACAAGACACATTCCTCTGGCTGTAACCTGAAGTCACCTAAGGACTGCGACAACCTGCGACAAGGGTCACGGTTTGCCTGTTTCAGTTGGTTCCCACAAAGGGTTCTGAAGAAGACTGTACAGTGATGGTCAAGGAGATCCCGGGCCCACCGGGGAGGGGAGGGGACATAAGCAGTCATGCTCCCAGGGAACAAGAACAGTGGCCTCCACAGAGCCCCACCCCCACCCCAACTTCTCCGCACACCCTCGATGACAGCTCTGTCACCTGTCTACATTGTCCTCTTGCTTCAAGAAAGACATTGTTACTGACTCAGGACCTTCAAAGAGCAGCACAGTGAGCAGCGGAACCACGGGGAAGCACATTTCAGAACCACTGGAACACGGAGGCCACGCGCCGCCTTCCCCTGCCACTTGCTTGCTTCCTGCTTGGTATGGGAGTCTCAATATCCCAAAGGCAGGAGAGACGAAACAAAGTAGAAAACAACAACACTAACTTTTTATCCCTATTATTCGGCTACTTTATGAGTGCTTCCCTCACTCCTCTGCACAAAGAGAAGGGGAAGCGAGAGGAAACTAAGTGGCTTTGTCATCAAAAGCCTTCAGCACCCTGGCACACAAACACCTGTCAGTGCAAAGGCTGCCTCTTTATCAAGTCTTCATAGCCACCAGCAGCTGAGCACACTCGGAGCTTTCAGACTATTTTCTTCCAATGTTTTGAAGTCCCTTTCAGTTCACATGAAGGCTAACGATTTCAAAAAGGTGGGGAAAGGAAAGGAAAAGTTCTTTTCTACAAAAGCGAAAGGAAGGAGAAGATGGTGTGCCGTGATTATCGAGCCCCACAGCCCTTCAGCTGACAGCACAGACTTTGTTGAACAACCTCTGAGAACCTCCGCCGAGAGACAGATCAGCAGCGAAAGGGGGCAGGGCATACATAGTGTAGCACCCCCGGCCTCACTAAGGCAGGGACCCCACTCCAATTTCAAGTTCAATTTCTTCCCCAGTAGCTCTCTGGAACACTCAAGGTGCAGAGTGGCATCAGATCAAGTGACCCACGAGCTCAACCAACTCACGTGCCAAGCGCTGCCAACAGAAAACTTGGTTTAGGCCTCATTCAGCAAATGCTGGAGCTCCAACAAGAATTTCAGAAAGACCAATAGTGGCTTGAACCCTCCCAGAGCCCCAGCCCCCAGCTCAGGCCACTCAGCAGAGCTGAGTACATGCAGTCAGCCCCTGCAGTGAGAGCACTCACATGGGACAGCTGTGGAGAGCTGTGGTCACAGCTGCACAGACCCACCTGTCGCCATGTCAGCAGCCACTGCGTTCTCTGCCCTTCCACCCTCAACACCAGGTTCCAGCCCTAAGCGCACGGGAGGGAAGGGGGTGAGAAGAACAAACCACAAGCAAGACAATGGTAAATAACTTCACAGTCTCCCACACAACCACATGCCAGTGCGGTTTCCCCGGCACACGCGGCACGTGGCGGGCGGCGTGGGCGACAGCAGCCCCTGAGTGATGGAGCACTCACCTCTGTTTCAGACATACCTTGGCTCTGAAACGATTCCACTCGGAGAGCTTCAAGCTCCGGCTCCAGACCCATCCATCTAACAACAGAAAGCACCTCTCAAGCTCCTTTCTGACACGAGCCCATCATTCACCATTTGCTGGTATGCACGGTTTTGCTGACACAGCTCCATTACTAGAAAAAGCTCAGTAAGTAAAGCTGATTTGAAATAACTATATATTATATGGAGCCCAGATGCGGAAAACTGATTGGAAGTCCAGAAAATCATCATGTAAAGGGCTCTAGAAAGAACTGCTTAATGATGTAAATACCTTCACTTCCCACAGACCACACTCTGTTTGATTTATCCTCAGTGTTAAATACTTGGTAATTTACAGGGTCATCTGACAAAACAGCTCCACATAACAAGTACATATCAGACACTGTAATTCTTCAGCTGAAATCCCTGTCTCCCTGATTAATGTTCGAATCCTGAGCTAACGCTGTCAGACTGAGGTGTGCACCAATTTCGGCTCTCCGGCAGAAGCGCAAAGCTGAGAAGTAGCCAGCAGTGGTCTGAAGAGCCAATTATCAGGTGCTGTCCCCGACGGCTGCAAGGTAGGCTGACAATATGCATGGGCGGCCGCAACAAAGACACTGATACAAAGTCAGATGAATGGAGGTAACTGGCCCCACATGACCATCGCTCCCTGACTCAATGGCTACAGCTCGTCCCAGAGAGCAAGACCTTGGGAGGAGGGTGTATCCCTTCTCCCCTCCATGCCAGCGTCACCCTGGGCACAACTTGGCTCACGTTGCCCCCAACTAGAGATGCTCATCACCACGTCTCTACCTCCCCAACTCCTGATTGCTCTTCAAGATTCATCTCCTACAGATGCAAAATGCTCTCCCCAGGCTTTCCACCCCTGTAAGCGAGCAGTCGTTCGCAGAGTGAGGTCAAATGCTCTCTGTCATGAGTTCAAGTTGGAATCTACATCTTTCATCTTCATCTTAGCATAATAATGAAATGTGGCTCAGCAAGCTTCCTGCCAAGTCAAGTCACACAGATCCAGAAGTCAAGGAAGACAAGGAGCCTGACGGCAACTCTGGGAAGCAGAGATAAACTCTGAAAGCGCCTCTTTACAAAATCTGATCATATTCAAGGTCAAAAAGAAGGCCTCACACTCCACCAAGGAGACAGGACAGAACACATTTCCTGGTCACCCACCACAGAAATTCTCAAACCTCAACAACTTTTAAGCCTAGAGAAAATTAAAATAAAAAGCCCAAAATATCTATAGAATAAAAATTCAAACATCACAAAGATACTTCAAAATACAAGATGCTCCATAGAGGAGCCAGTGTTGTGGCGTAACATATTAATGTGCCACTTGTGACACCAGCATGCCATATAACAGGGCCAGTTTCAGTCCCTGCTTTTTTTTTATAAGATTATTTTTATGTATTTAGTTGAAAGGCAGAGTTACAGAGAGAGAGGAGGAGGAGGAGAGAAAGAGAATGAGATCTTGCATCTGCAGGTTCACTCCTCAAACGACCACAACTCCCTGGCAAAAATATGAGCCAGGAGCTTCTTCCGGGTGTCCTGTGTGGGTGCAGGGGCCCAAGTACTTGGGCCATTTTTCTGCTTCTTTCCCAGGTGCATTAGCAGGGAGCTGTATTGGAAGTGGAGCAGCCAGGACTCAAACTGGCACCCATATGGGATGCCAGCACCACAGGCTGTGGCTTAACCCACTACACCACAGCACTGGCCCCTGCTTGGCTTCTAATTCAGCTCCCTGTGAATGTGTCTGGGAAAGCAGTGGGTGATGGTCCAAGTGCTTGGGTCCTTGCCACCCATGTGGGAGACCCAGATGGAGTTCCTGGCTCTTGGCTTCAGCCTAGCCCTAGATTTTGCAGGCATTCAGGGAGTGAACCAAAGGGTAGAGGATATTCATTCATTATTCTCTCCCTCTCCCTCTCCCTCTCCCTCTCCCTCTCCCTCTCCCTCTCCCTCCCTGTCTCAGCCTCTCTCTGTGTCACTCTGCCTTTCAAATAAATAAACCGATCTTTCTAAAATACACATAACCTACCAGACCTCACAATGGAGCCACACAGTGCACCGCAGAGTGCCAGCTGTTTGCCCTTGTGATCGTGTGGCTGACTGGGGACCAAGGCTTGCTGCCAATGTTCAGCCTCACAGGCCCAGGAGAAGATCAAAATTCAACCTGCAGTTTCTACTGAATGCATGTTTCTTTCTCAGCATCACACACTCAAATTCCCAAGTCAAGCCCTCCTCAGTCAGGGACCATGTGTGTAACCCTGTATCAGTCTGTATGGCAGCTGGAGCTGCTAAAACAGAGTCCTAAAGGCCAGATCACGTACACAAAAGAAAACCATCTTCTCACAGCTCTGAAGCTAGAAGCACAAGACCAAGGTACAGCAGGGCTGGTTTCTGACGTGGCCCCGCCTCTGCCAAGGGAGGAGACAGAGTTCTCCAGTGCCTCCTCCTCTGTTCTCATAAGGATAACGGTACTGGACTAGGGCTTCACTCCTATGATCTCACCGGAACTTAGCTGCCTTCTTAAAGCCTTACCTCCAAAGACATCACATCGGAGGTTAACACTTCAACATAACGGGTCTTGGGAGATGCATTCAATCCACAGCAAACATGAAGAACAGATCCTGGCAAGCATAGCACAGCAAAGGGAAACTCCAGCCAGGTACTCTCATGAAAACCAAGGCAAAATCCTACACACAATCCCGGCAGACAGAACCTAGAGAACACATTCACTGAGTATCATCGTATCACACTTTACAGAAATTTTTAAACGATCTCTTGACAACAAAGTAGTGATACAACTAAGGGAGGTTTAACAGGATTTATCAATGACTCAATCAACTAAGGGAGGTTTAACAGGATTTATCAATGACTCAATATCCAGAAATGTGGCCCATCACATTAGTAGGAAAAATATGGCATAAACTGTATGCTCATCTCCATAAACAGCAAAAGAAGTGGCATTAAAATTCAACCTTAGTTCCTAATTTTAAAAAGGAATGAATACAGCCTAAAAAATAATTTTTAAAAACCTTTTCTTGGGGCTGGTGCTATGGCACAGTAGTGCCCTGGCCTGAAGCACCAGCATCCCACATGGGTTCAGGTTCAAGACCTGGCTGCTGGACTTCTGATCCAGCTCTCTGCTATGGCCTGGGAAAGCAGTGGAGTATGGCCCAGGTTCTTGGGCCCCTGCACCCGCATGGGAGACCTGGAAGAAGCTCCTGGCTTCAGATCTGCGCAGCTCCAGCTTTTGGGGCCAATTGGGAAATGAACCATCGGATGGAAGACCTCTCTCTCTCTCTCTCTGCCTTTCCTCTCTCTGTGTAACTCTGACTTTCAAATAAATAAATAAATCTTGTAAAAAAAAAAAAAACTTTTCTTGGTACAAGCCAATGCAATAAGAGAAGGAAAATAAATAATAAGCAGAAAAATTAGAGAGGAGTAAAATAGTTTTTTTTTTAACTTTTAGAAAACAGGTATTAGTAAAATAGTTTATTGTAAAATTAGCATTTAAAAACAATGGCTCTACTCCACACTATTTTATTTTCACCCATTCCATTATATTCAATAAACCATACCTTGCAAGTCCTTCTAATTCTGCAAAGGACTTGTCACAACCTTATGAGGTAGATGTTAATCTAATCAACTCCAATTTACCAGTGCAGATAATAAAGTTCAAGAAGACAAAAAAGGAGACCAAATCATTGTTCACGGTCACCAAACCAATGAACAGCAGTGTCTATCCTGACCCCAAGGCCTGTATTCACTCCCTACAACAAGACGCCTTCTTCTTCCTAGACAGGGACATTAAATGCCACTCAGCCCAAATTAACTTTTTTTTTTAAGATTTATTTGTTTTATTTCAAAAGCAGTGTTATAAAGGCAGAGGCAGAGAGAGAGAGAAAGACAGAGAGAGAGAAGAGAGAGAGAGGTCTTGCTTCCGCTGGTTCACTCCCCAGATGGCCACAATGGCTGGAGCTGCACCAGTCCGAACCAGGAGCTTCTTCCCAGTCTCCCACGTGGGTGCAGGGGCTCAAGGACTTGGGCCATCTCCCACTGGCTTCTAAACCTGGGGAAGATTTTAGGGGGTTGGGGTGGGGAACAGTCCAGGATGTGAGACTGAACCAGTCTCTTGAAAGAAGGCGGGGTAACAAGAACCTAAAATAGCTGAGGCTTATGTCCTTGCTCCATCACTGACAAGGTATTATAACAAAATCTAAAGTCTGCTCCTTTGGCCGTGGGCCACTTTGGCCAAAACCAGTAAACTCCTAAGGTTATCATAAGGAACATATAACACACATATGTTACTCAGCCCCTCAACAAGGCTGTATTGCACACCAGGATGGTGGGAAACATGAACACAGTGAGAAACCCAAAACTTAGAACTCAGTTGAGAAGAAAGAAAAATAATAATGTAAATAAATACAAAAATTGCAACTGCAGTTGCTGCGCTATCAACTATCTAATACTAATTCTGCCTAACAAACTACCAAAATTCATTTTTTTATATTTATTTGAAAGGCAGACTTACGGAGACAGGGAAGGACAGAGAGGGAGAGAGATAAAGAGAGAGATCTTCCATATCTTCCATATGCTGGTTCACTCCCCAGATGCTTGCAATGGCTGGAACTGGGCCAGGCCAAAGCCAAAAGACAAGAATTGCATGCGAGTCTCCCACATGGGAGGCAGGGGCCCAAGTACTTGGGCTATTGTCTGCTGCTTTCCCAGGAGCATCAGCATGGAGCTGGATCAGAAGTGGAGCTACTGGGAATCTTAACTGGTGTTCATATGGCATGCCAGCATTCAGGCAATGGCTCATTCTGTTGTGCCACAACCCAGTCCCAAATTTCACTGATTTTAAATAACAATATTTTGGGGCCAGCGCTGTGCATAGTAGGCTAAGTCTGTCTGCAGCACCAGCGTCTGATATGTGCATTCCATATGGGCCAGATGCTCCTCTTCCAACCCAGCTCTCTGCTGTGGCCTGGGAAAGCAGTAGAAGATGGCCCAAGTGCTTGGGCCCCTGCACCCACTTGGGAGACTGGAAAAAGCTCCTGGCTCCTGGCTTTGGATTGGCGTAGCTCTGGCCATTGTGGCCATATGGGGAGTAACCCAGCAGATGGAAGACCTTTCTGCCTCTACCTCTCTCTATAACTCTTTCAAATAAAATAAAATAAATCTTAAAAAAAAAAAAAAAAAAAAAAAAGATGAACAGAGGCAAGGAGTCTGCTCTCATCCTGACAGCAGAAATCCACTCAAAGAAGCTAAGGAAGGAGGTGACAATCAGATTTGCCTCTTCACAAGCTCACTCTCTGCAGAACAGAGGATGCAACCATGCAGGTGAGAGGCAGTGGTGCGTGGATGAGGGTGGCCAGTGATGGGAACGGAGAGAAATGGAAGGGTTCAGAAGATACTGTGTGGACAGGAAAGCCCACCGTCCTACCAAGTCACTCCTGCCAAGGTCACGAACTACCTCCCTCCCTCCTGCAGCATTGAACCCTGCTGAACACGCCCTCATCCGGGCCAGCACAGTGGCACAATAAGTTAAGCCTCTGCTTGTGACATCAACATCCTGGGTACTGTTTCCAATCCAGTTTCTTGTGAATGTACCTGGGAAGGCAGTAGAGGACGGGCCGAGTACCTGGGTCCCTGCCACGAACATAGGAGACCAGGTTGGCCTAGACCTGGTTGTTGTGGCCTTTTGGGGAGTGAATCATGGGATGGAAGATGTGTGTGTGTATGTGTGTGTGTGTGTGTGTGAGAGAGAGACAGAGAGAGAGAGAGAGTCTGTCCATCTCTCTGTGTTGCTCTGCCTTAGAAATAAATAAGGCTTTTAAAAATGTAGTTGCTCCTCTTTCAATTGCTCTCTGTCCTGAGTTTCTGGCACACCACAATCCCCCTGGTTTCCCCCACCTCCTCTGGCTGCTCATCCTCAATTCAGCCTTATTATCTCTTCTTACCCTAAACTGTCCCCACCCCAAACAAATGCATAGCCTCCCCGCCCCACATTCTAAACACCTCATCATGAGGATGCTTCCCATCGTGGGCCTGCAGCCCAGGCACGCATCTCAACCCAACATCTGCCCACTTCCTTACGGGTGACCCAGGGACACTTCACACTCCCCGTGTCCCACATTCATCTGCCTCTCACCTCCTCCACCATGAAAACCCTCATCAGCTCCCCTGAGTCAAAGACTGCCAACCCCATCCATCAGTTACTCCGACAAAAAGCCCAGAGTCAGCTGCGGTTCCCCTGAAGCTTCACGCCTCCACATCCACCTGACATCCACACCGTCAAAGCCACCTGGGAGGGTCTGGCTCGCTTCGCCCCCTCTCCCTGCACACTACCACAGCCACAATGCAGGCGTCTCCCTGTGTCTGGAGGACTCCACAGCCTCCTCACTTCTCACCTGCGTCCTCTTCCCCTTCTCTCTGCAAAACTCAAGGGATCTTCCTAAAACACAAAGACGACCAACGCATTCTCCTGCCAGAAATCCACGGGCAGCGCACCCTCACCCCCAGAATCAAGCCCTGATTCCTTAGCAGTGTTTGCAAGTCCATTTGTGACCGGCCTCTGTCTTCCTTTTTGTGTGCCTTGAATATTCTTTTTAAAAAAAAAAAAGCGTATTTATTTGATGGGGCCAGGGCTGTGGCATAGCAGGCTAAGCTTTCACCTGTGGCGCTGGCATCCCACATGGGTGCCGGTTCTGTCCTGGCTGCTCCTCTTCTGATCCAGCTCTCCGCTGTGGCCTGGGAAAGCAGTAGAAGATGGCCCAAGTGCTTGGGCCCCTGCATCCATGGGGGAGACCCGAAAGAAGCTCCTGGCTCCTGGTTTCAGATCAGCTCAGCTCTGGCTGTTTGTGGCCACTTGGGGAATGAACCAGCAGATGGAAGACCTCTCTCTCTGTCTCTCCCTACCTCTCAAATAAACTAATAAATCTTTTTAAAAGAGAGAGAAAAATAAAATAAAAATAGAGAGATTTGTTTATTTGAAAGGCAGAGTTACAAAGAGAGATCTTCCATCTGCTTGTTCATTCCCCAAATGACCACAACAACCAGGATGGGCCAGGCCAAAGCCAGAAGTCAGGAACTTCATCCGGGTCTCCCATGTGCATGTAGGGGCTAAGGACGTGGACCATCTTCTGCTGCTTTCCCAGGAGCACTAACAGGGAGCTGTATTGGACGTGGCACAGCCAGGACTCGAACTGGGGCCCATAAGGGATGCCAGGACTGTAGGCCATAGCTTTAACCTGGTGTGCCACAGCACTGGCCCCATCTTGAATGCTCTTATTCTGAGACTGAGACATTGTCCATTCTGTTCCCTCTGCCTGAAATACTCCCCAGATCCTAACACCACTTGAGTAAACGAAGCCAGGGCAGAAGCTAAGGGTGAAGCCCAGGCAAAACACACTACTCACAAGCTCCCAAGGTTACACAGAGGACATCTGTGGTGAGTGGGGTGAGGGAAAGGTCAGAAGTCACTGAGGAATACAAAGATCAGCAGAAGACTGAAACCAGACCGCTCCACCCCTACCTACCTCGCTGGCTGCCTAGCCACACCCTCCTTTTATGCAGATTCCTGCAGGTGGCCCAGCATCTCCAGGTTCCATGGCGCTGTGGCTCAACAGGCTAATCCTCCACCTTGTGGCACCAGCACACCGGGTTCTATTCCCGGTCGGGGCTCCGGATTCTGTCCCGGTTGCCCCTCTTCCAGGCCAGCTCTCTGCTGTGGCCAGGGAGTGCAGTGGAGGATGGCCCAAGTCCTTGGGCCCTGCACCCGCATGGGAGACCAGGAGAAACACCTGGCTCCTGGCTTCAGATCAGCGAGATGCGCCGGCCGCAGCAGCCATTGGAGGGTGAACCAACTGCAAAAAGGAAGACCTTTCTCTCTCTCTCAGTATCCACTCTGCCTGTCAAAAATAAAAATAAAAAAAGATGCACCGATCTCTACTGAAGTCCTGCTGTACATCACTGAAGCCATCATCTTTTGGGAAATTTTACCCACTGCCATTTAGTCTCAAGGGGTTTAAGTAAACCTGAGGAGTCCAACAACACCTTTTATAATGGACAGGATTTCATTAAAACCAATCAACTTCCTCCCAAGTTATCAAAGAACACACCTATAAATGTGAAATGCTACATCCGTTGAAAGAGAAACCTTCCTTAATTCGGTCATTTAAATACAGTGGTATGATTGGGGCACACTGAGCTACTCTAAAGGCAAACCCAAGCAAAACCAAGTGTTGAAACTACACAAGTTAAAGGACTGGAGACTCCCTGTTGAAAGGTAAAAATATAGCCTTGTTGGGTCTTCAATCTCCTGGATATTAACAGCTGACAATGCCACATCACTCACCAAGCCTGAACCAAGGACCTTTGCCTGAGGTTAGATTTCCAAAGCATCCACTCAGCACATTCAGACTCTTAAATATGATCTTCCCTTTGCTATTTTTCTCCAGCTGACTCGGAGCAGGTTGTAATCTTGGGCAAGAGCTGCCTTCTCCCAAGGTGAAGGCAGGCAGCTTGGAGCAGGTGCCTGGCTGCCTACCTCCACGCCGTCCCGCAGCCCTTTAGAGCACGTCTAAGCGATGGTGTTTCCTTCATGGGGCATGGCTCAGAACCCGCAGCATGAGGAAAGGAGGGAAGGGAGGCCTTGGCACAGGCCGAGCCCCGGGGGACTCAGCAGTGATGGCCGTGACCCGGCTCACGGTGCAGGAGAGAACTAGAGCTCTCGGTGCAGCCGCTGAAAGGAGCCATGTGGAGAAGGTGAGTAATTAGAAAAGGAATAGTAATTACCAGAGATGTGACAAGGAGGTCTGCACGACAGTGTGTTCTGTCAAAGTCCCTAATTCCTGCAAAGCAACAGCAGGGCCCATGTGACACAAGTCCTCCTTCATGAATTATACAGGTGGCTGGGCATGGGACAAGGCTGAGTGCTGCTTCAGCAGAAACTGTTTGTGGTGGACACAGCAGGGCTCCAGGAGCTACACACACCTCCAGACCCCAACAGTACAACTGGGAACCACACGTCAGGGGGTGGCTGCAGAGGGGAGGTCCCATCCTGCATAGCGCTGGGGAGAGCCAGATGGAAACGTGATATTCCGACCAGGCCCTGAAGATACAGCTATTTGACAGATGCGCTCTCCTAAACCCCACTAGCTTAGACAGAGTCTGCATCTGGAGTCAGGGGCTTTGAAGAAGTAATGAGACTGAGATGTGGTTTGGAGGATGGCTCCAATCCAAAATGACCAGTGTCCTCCGAAAAAGACATCGGGACAGAGACAGATACACACAGAGGGAAGACTGTGGACACACACACACAGAGGAGACAGCTCCCTGCCAGCCAAAGGGGACCACCCACACCCTGACCTTGGAGTCTGAGCCTCGAAGACTGGGATAACCTGTATTTTGGTTGTTTAAGCCACCCCACCCAGGGTATGTAGTTACAGCAGCCCTTGCAAGCTAACACAAGATGAAAGCAAAAACAAAGTCCAAGGGCCGGGAACACGTGACCAATACAGGCTGGTCATTTGGCTACCACTTAGGCAAAGAGGGACTGAGCTAGAAAAGTCACCTGTAGGCCAGAAGATTGGCCAGGGTTCTGCAGGGGGGTGACTTGGAGCCAACTACGACCCCAGACAATTCCTGTTCTGTCAGCACAGTGCAGAGAGAAGAGATAGGGTAGGCAGGGCACTTTTCAAATGTATGAGAACATGAACTTGGATTTGAACCCAGGATGATGGCAACACCACTAACGGAGATAAAGGAGACAAGAACAAATTTGGGGAGGAACTAGATGGGCTGAGTTTGCACATACTTAGGGTAGAAAGGCACCAAATCCACTCCTCCTCTGCCTCCCATGAGCTAATGACCCTACACACCCTCACCGTACTTGTGTCCTGCTCCTGCCTGGGGCCCCACATGCACCAGCAAAATCAATCAATTCATTTACTTTTAATTTAATTTACAAAATTAACCAAAGACATTGCAGGTAAAGCCGCCAACTAAGATGCCAGCTTCCGAAATGAGTGTTGGTTCAAGTCCCGGCTGCTCCACTTCTGATCCAGCTCCCTGATAATGCACCTGGAGAAGTAGTGAAAGACAGCCCAAGTGCTCGGGCCCCTGCACCCATGTGGGAGACCCAGGTGGGGTTCCAGGCTCCTGGCTTTGGCCAGCCCAGCACTGGCATTGTGGCCATCTGAGGAGTGAATAAGAGATGGAGAATATCTATCTCTATCTGCCTCTCCCTCCTCCCTCATAACCTTTCAAATAAATAATCTTCCCCCAAAAATTCACGACAATGCAACCAACCAAAAGAACCCTAGTGCAACGGTTCTAAAACAGAAACCGAAGCAACAGAAACAAACCTTGAATCCCACTACTCTACATTCAGATCCCATAATTCCTGCAAGGCTCTGCCACCCTTTCCATTCTGATGGGCCAGATGGGAGACTAGAGGGAAAAGCTGTCAGAACACTCGACTTTTTGCAAATTGTGAAAGTTCAAGCAAGAGTCAACGATTTGGGAAAGAAGGGAGGGTGGGGGAGCGGGGAGGCGCCACTGAGAATGTTGTAGTCTTGGACCACTTCAGGAAAACATCATCAAAATCACTTTCAACACCCACGCCTTCTTTCAGAAGGAGAAAAACATGTACAAGCACGGCCCATTGAGGGGGAAAGTTGTATAAATCATTTTATTTCATGCTCCATCATTTACTCAGTGCAGGCCTCAGTGCCGCCTCCTGATTAGGTTTAATTTTAAGCCAGCAAGAGCAGCACACACCGT
This sequence comes from Lepus europaeus, assembly GCF_033115175.1. Taxonomy (NCBI): domain Eukaryota; kingdom Metazoa; phylum Chordata; class Mammalia; order Lagomorpha; family Leporidae; genus Lepus; species Lepus europaeus. The sequence continues at coordinate 64,596,077 of NC_084843.1, read as the reverse complement.
ATTGTCAGAAAAAGTTCCATTTCTCTCCAAGCCTGATGGGCGACTATTGTAATGTAAAACCCCTGGATTTAAATAACACAAGCGGATTCTATTATGAGGAGAAAGGTTTATATTTTGGAGTCTTTTTACTTCAAAGGAGCCCAGATACCAAACCATGAATTACCTGAAACAATGGGCTTCAGTGAGCAGCCCTTGAGGGTTTCTGTAGGAAAAAGAACTCCACTTGACTAACGAGGGCACTGGGCGATCCAATTATCTCTCACAAACAGTCCCCGCTCAGGAAAATGGGGGGATACAAGAGGCCTGGCTTCCCTGGAAGGAACCCCCAATTCCTCCTCCACTCCATCCTCAGCCAGGCTCTAACCATCCAACAGCCAGGCCAACCTCCAGGGAGGGGTCCCAAAAGACCTCAAAGCCCACAGGGACCACCACCACCAGGAAACACAGGAGGAAGCAGTGAGGCCCAGAGCAGAAACCGCTGAAACCTGTGCCTCCCTCGGTCTTCAAGATACCCTAGTGCACCCAACCAAGACCCCACCCATCAGGTGCCCATCTCTGGGGCTCTCCAGGAACCCCATCAAGAGTGTGGGAGTTGCCGGCGCAGTGGCTCAACAGGCTAATCCTCCGCCTTGCGGCGCCGGCACACCAGGTTCTAGTTCTGGTTGGTCGTTCCTCTTCCAGGCCAGCTCTCTGCTGTGGCCCTGGAGTACAGTGGAGGATGGCCCAAGTGCTTGGGCCCTGCATCCCATGGGAGACCAGGAGAAGCACCTGGCTCCTGTCTTCGGATCAGTGTGGTGCGCTGGCTGCAGCGCACTGGCCGTGGCGGCATTGGAGGGTGAACCAATGGCAAAGGAAGACCTTTCTCTCTGTCTCTCTCTCTCTCTCACTGTCCACTCTGCCTGTAAAAAAAATTTTAAAAATTTAAAAATTAAGAAAAAAAAGTGTGGGAGTCTCCCTCTGATATCCCCAGAGAACACACAGAGTCCCTCAGGAAGTATTTGCCAGCTGGACTATGTGACAGGCGCCAGGCTAGAGATAGACCTCGATAAGCACAGGGTCCAGCAGGCAGACAGCACCACACAACAACACTGGCCCGCATTGCCTTTAAACAGATGGGCACCAAATGTCAGGGCAGGACAGACCATCGGAGCTCATTTTTGGAGAAAGAGACACTGGTCAGGATCTTGAGGGCCATGCTGAAGGCTGTGTTCATTAGTTAATCAAGCACTACACACACACACACACACACAGAGTCTCACAATTCAGTGGAAAGCACTGGTCCTGAGGAAACACAAGATGACACCAAGGAATTCTGGGTAACAAGTCATCAAACTGTGGGGAGACTCAGCAACGCCGGGGAAGACGCAGAGTAAGCAACTGCATGTCCTAAATTACACTCCTGGAACACGAGTGCAAGTGGGGCTCTCTAGTGTTGTCCACAGACCAGGGCATCGGCACCATGGAGGAAGGTACCAGAAACGCAAACTCCAGAGCATCAACCCAAGACCCCGGAAACTAAAACCCAGCAGGCTACAGCCCAACAACAGGCACATCCAACAAACCACCAAACGACGCTGATGCTGATGGTGGAAGACAGGCTGACACCCACCGCTCTTCGGGGGCATCTCCTTGTTCATTGGTAAGAGGCTAACCATAATTAGCAGCCACTAACACTCACGCAGCAGTTACCATAAGCCACACGCTGCATCAGTGGTCCACAATCATCGCTTCATTTAATCCTCACAACGCCATCACACAGCTAAAGAAACTGAGTCCCAGTTTCACACAATGTTAAGCACCTTACCCAACATCACGGCAACAAATGCCCGTGGAGCTGAGCTTTGAACCCGGGCAATTGGCTGCTGGAGCCCATTCTCCCAGGAGTACACTCTGCAGATGTACTGACAGCTTCGCCTGCAGCTGCTGAGCCAATGCCTCCAGAGTGCACTGGGAGACTTGCATGTGTGGCTCTGAGAAATCCTAAGGTCTCACGTCGAGGACACAGGCAGCTTTGCAAACACACTCGCTTTGAGGTAACATTCATCTTCATCTCTGTGTGGGGTGTTTATTGCTATTAACCCTCTCATTCCCCAGCACTTTCCTCGCCCACCGCCCCCCTTTCAGCACCCCCCAGTTCTCCTCCCTGACTGTGCTGGCCCCTGTGGAAGAGCCCCAGGTTTGTTCCCACCTCAGTATATAAATGACAGTGGATAAAGTGACTTCCAAAAGCTTATGCAAAGTGGGATTTAAAAGTTTTTTTGCAAAAAAATTTTGGAAACTCTTGCAGAGTTTTTCCATAATATGTATTTTCCACAGACTTTGTGAAGACGCCCTCATATGCATGGATTTCCAGATTTTTTCCACCAAAATAAACTTATCTTTAAATTCTGTTTTTCTAAGAACTTTGCGAAGTCCCCTCACAGGTCTCTGGCTCGCTACCACTTTGGTGTACACCTCTCACTGGTGCCCCCACTCGAGTTTATATCCACGTTCCTATCTCCAGCCAAGAGCTAGATAGCTGCAAGAGAAAAGACGGACATAGCTTCTCAAACAACCTTATGAGAAAACAGCTCTCTCTGCTGACCATGGAGAGAGGGCGGTGCAAACCCCTGGGGCTACTGCACAGACCAGTCCTCAGGCTGCGGCACCAGACCTGACACCCAGTGCCAAAGGTGACCCACACAGGACATCACACCAGCTCACCTCATGTCTCAGCCCAGTGAGCCCTGAACTCACAAGTCCAGATCAGTCAGTCCTCAGACCTGGTCACACCCACCCCTTCTTGCCCACTGTTCGGACCTCTGGAGACAGGGAAACTGAAGGAGGGAGAGGAAGGAGACAGGAACCGATGTGGGCCATTGCTCCCACTCAGAGAAGGCAGTGCAAGATGTTTTTCCTCCTCTCCATCTCCTGCCCACGTCTGCCCCTTGCCGAGATCACCGAAATGAGAAGCAGCCTCCACATGCACAGCTAAGTTTTTCCCTCCTGATTTGACAGTGCACAGAAGGAAGTTCTGAGCCATAAAGAAAACTGGTGGTCAGCGCCGTGGCTCAAAAGGCTAATCCTCCACCTGCGGCGCCGGCACACTGGGTTCTAGTCCCAGTCAGGGCACCGGATTCTGTCCTGGTTGCCCCTCTCTTAGTCCAGCTCTCTGCTGTGGCCAGGGAGTGCAGTGGAGGATGGCCCAAGTGCTTGGGCCCTGCACCTGCATGGGAAACCAGGAAAAGCACCTGGCTCCTGGCTTCGGATCGGTGCAGTGCGCCGGCCATTGGGGGGGGGGGGGGATGAACCAATGGAAAAGGAAGACCTTTCTCTCTGTCTCTCTCTCTCTCTCTCACTGTCCACTCTGCCTGTCCAAAAAAAAAAAAATGAAAACTGTCCAACAATTCAACTCAATATTATTTAAGAAGCATGTGGTACATCACACTGGTCATTAAAGGGACTGGTTAAGAAGGTAAAGAAATGGTTCCTATGGCACTTGCTGTCCCTTGCTCAACTTGAGTAACTCCAGGCAAACAACACAGCTGCTCTTCCCTGGGAGAGCAGGAGACTCAATCCCACCTCCCAAACTCATCATGAGGAGCACAGACAGGAACCCAGGAGGCATAGAACACAGATGGGCTTGTGAATGACAGACTTCCTGGTCTCTTTCCTATCACAACACACAGTCTGGAGGCAAACTTCGGGCTCGTGAGGCCAAGGAGGAAGCCACACTGGCAGAGGGGCCTGGAGGTGAGAGAGGCTGAGCTGTGGTTTAAAGGCTGGACAGAGTGGAACAGATGAGATTTGGGGGAGAAGAGGCAGGGAGTTATGCCAGAAGAAGAGAACGGATCTGAGTCAAGGTGGGCAAACGGGTGGGAGGGAAGGGAGCAGCATGGCAGATGGTTTGGGGCCTCTTTGGGGAAGACGGAGTAGGGGGCATCTCCGAGGGATGCAGCAAAGACATTGGCTTGAGCCAGAAGCCCAGGGGTCAAGGGGAATTGGAGAGGTATTCCTCCACAAGCCTGCCGTGACATAGAAAGACACGTTCCCCAGACAGCCTGAAGGTCCCCACAAGGCCACAGGTATGCCAGGATAATTGTTCCTGTTGGAGGACAAGGAGGGAGGTCCTGGAACCCTCCACTTGATTTCCAACATCCAAGCAATTGGAAATAAACATTCATTGTTTCAGGGACTGGTTTCCACTAGAGTACATCAGCATGGGGGAAATATCGTGTAGTCATTTAAAAAGATTTATCACAAACACTACAGAAACACAGAAAAATGCTTTTGACACATGAAGTGAAAAACAGCAGAACTCAAAACAATGCATTACCATCAAGAGACTGGCTGAGTACAGGGAACACAGGCTCGAAGGGGCGGAACCAAGTTCTCACATTGACGCTGCGACCTATGGTCCAGGAGGCCTTGGGGCCACTTACTGCATCCACTCAAAGATAAAAACAGGGGCTGCTACATTTTTTTAAGATTTTTATTTATTTATTTGAGAGGTAGAGTTACAGACAGTGAGAGGGAGAGACACAGAGAAAGATCGTCCATCTGCTGGTTCACTCCCCAAATGCCTGCAACGACTGGAGTTGGGCCCATCCAAACCCAGGAGCCAGGTGCTTCTTCTGGGTCCCCCATGCAGGTGCCAGGTCCCAAGCACTTGAGCCATCTTCCATTGCTTTCCCAGGCCATAAGCAGAGAGCGGGATCAGAAGAGAAACGGCTAGGACTAGAACCAGCACCCATATGGGGTGCTGCCGCTGCAGATGGAGGATTAACCTACTGCACCCACAGCACCAGCCTCAGTTGCTACATTTTTAAAAGCCAGGCTCATAGGTGAAACTCAACTCCCCCAGTCCCACAGTGTACACAGGTGAGATACAGCTCTTGGGAAGAAACTAGGGTGTTTTCTAACAGGAAAAAAAAAAAAAAATATATATATATATATATATATAATATAAGCTGTTAAAACCCAGAATATAAACTTCTTGAAGGCAGAAACTGTGTAACTTACCCGTGTCCCCAGTACACAATAAAAGCAGAATTAGACTGGATTATGGGGACAGCACTGTGGTGTAGCAGTAAAGCCAGCACCTGCAGTACCAGCATCCCATATGGGTGCCAGTTCAAGACCCAGCTGCTCCACTTTCCATCCAGCTCTCTATTATGGCCTGGGAAAGTGGTAAATGATGGCCCAAGTGCATGGACCCCTGTACCAATGCAGGAAACCCAGAAGAAGCTCCTGGCTTTGGATCAGCCCAGCTCTGGCCATTGCAGCCTTTTGGGGAGTGAACCAGCAGACAGAAGATCTCTCTCTCTCGCTCGCTCTTTCTCTGCCTCTGCCCCTCTGTAATACCACCTTTCAAATAACAAATAAATCTCTTTTAAAAATAGAATTATTACCTGGCTCCTGCCATCGGATCAGCGTGGTGCGCTGGCCGCAGCGCGCTACCGCGGCGGCCATTGGAGGGTGAACCAATGGCAAAAGGAAGACCTTTCTCTCTGTCTCTCTCTCTCACTGTCCACTCTGCCTGTCAAAAATAAAAAATAAAAAAAATAATAAAAAAATTAAAAAAAATAGAATTATAAGGGGTTTATTACTACCACTGCATAAAGTTTTGTTTCAAAAGCAGGTAGGGGGGCCTGTGTCCGCAGACACCATAAGACCATTTCTCCAGTCTGAACACCAACCTCATTGTTTAAGGCAGCAAGCCCAGGAACCAGCCAGCCCACGTGGGAGACTCACGCAGCTCTGCACCACACACATGTGTTGGGCCAGGGCAGAGTACTCAACAGGCAAGGCCCAAGGCTTCAAAGACCTTCCAGGACAGGAATGGATCTGTCCAGGGTATGGAAAAGCCAGAAGTACCCTAACCACTGCCTAGGAAGTGGTCAGCCACTCTGCACTCTGGGAGCACTCAGAGGATAACAGGCCAGGATGCTCAGACTAAGAGAGCCAACCCGGAGAGAGAGGCGAGCTCTGAACTGAGTCGGCCTCCCCAGCAAGGGCAGGGTAAGGCATCATCCGTGCCACCGCTGGCACAACCAAGCCCTGTTGCACACCAGCCCCAGCCTCCAGAAAACACTCCAAAGCCCCTCATGCAGACGGCAGAGACTTTTCCAAAGCATTCCTGCCCTCAGCTTTATGTCTTTCATCTCCACTGACACGTGAAAACATGCAAGAGTCAGAACTAGGTCTGTCAGCTTCACCTTCATGCAAAAGGCTCTCTGATCTGCTCTTCAGCTGGTGTTGACAGTGGTGGGGGAGGAGCGGGAAGGTCCGGGTCTCTTCAACAAAGGGGAGAAAGGGTCACTGAAGGGGAGAGGTGGCACCCAGCATGCAGCCGAGCAGTTACGGTGGCAGGGTCCCACACTGGAGCACCCACGATCGGTTCGCAGCTCCTGACTCCAGCCTCCCACAAGTGTGGACCCTGAGATGCAGCAGTGACAGCACAAGTAGCTGCGTCCCTGCCCCCCACACAGGAGACCTGGATTAAGTTCCCGTATTCAGCTTCAGCTCAGGGCCAGCCTCAGCCAACGTGGTTATTTAGGGAGTGAACCGGGTCGGCGCTGTGGCTTAGCCGGTAAAGCTGCCATCTGCAGTGCCGGCATCCCATATGGGCGCCAGTTCAAATTCTGGTTGCTCCTTTTCCGATCCAGCCCTCTGCTTTGGCCTGGGAAAGCAGTGGAATATGGGCCAAGTGCTTGGGACCCTGCACCTGCATCGGAGACCCAGAAGAAGCTCCTGGCTTCGGATCATCTTAGCTCTGGCCATTGAGGCCATTTGGGGAGTGAATCAGCGGATGGAAGATTCTCTCTCTCTCTCTGCCTCTGCCTCCTTGTAGCTCTTTCAAATAAAACACAATGAATCTTTAATAAATAAATAGGGAGTGAACCAACAAATAGGAGCAGTCTTTCTGTACCTCCCAAATAACTTGTTCTTAAATATGTATTTATTTATTTATTTCAAGGCAGAGTTTATACAGAGACAGACAGATCAATCTCTCATCTGCTGATTCACTCCCCAAATGACCACAAAGGCCAGGGTTGGGACAGAGTGAAGCCAGGAGCCTGGAATTCCATTAGGGTCTCCCATGTGGGTGGCAGGGGCCCAAGTACTTTCCAAGGCATATTAGCAGGGAGTTGGATCAGAAATGGAGCAGCCAAGACTCAAACCAGCACCCATATGGGATGCTGGCATTGCAAGTGGCAGCTTTACCCATTACACCACAACACTGGCCCCTCAAATAATTTTTTAATTTAAAAAGGGGGAACAGGGACAGCTCTGTAGCACAGCAGGTTAAGCCACAGCCTGGCACCCTGGCATCCCTTATCAGAGTGCCAGTTTGAGTCCTGGCTATTCTGCTTCCAACCCAGACCCCTGAAGATGCAGCTGGAAAGGCAGCAGATCATGGCCAAGTACTTGGGTCCCTGTCACCCATGTAGGAGACCAGGATGGAGTTCCAGGCTCCTGGCATTAGCCTGGCCAAACCCCAGCGCAGGCTGCTGCAGCCATCTGAGGAGTGAACCAGCAGAAAAAGGACCTCTCCCTCTGTGTCTCACTGCCTTTTGAATAAATGTCTTACAAAAGAAAGAAAGAAAGAAAGAAAGAAAGAAAGAAAGAAAGAAAGAAAGAAAGGAAGGAAGGAAGGAAGGAAGGAAGGAAGGAAGGAAGGAAGGAAGGAAGGAAGGAAGGAAGGAAGGAAGGAAGGAGAAAAGAAAAGAAAAGAAAAGAAAAGAAGAAAAGAAAAGAAAAAAGAAAAGAAAAGAAAAAAAGCTCTTGTTTGAAAAAACCCCAGGAGTGTAGGGCCACTGTAGGTACCTTCTCTGCGCTCACAGCCAGGCCTGGCACCCTGCTGGTAATAAGCCATAGCACTCAGCCAAGAGGAGAGGACTCCCTGGGGACCAAAGGCAGACTAGGAACCTGCTGGAAGCACAAAGCACGGTAACCATGGTTCCCAGCCCTAAAGCTACACACATCCAGAGACTCTGACCTGGATCTCTCCATCCAGGGGCTTCCCATGAACCAACACGGCAGCAGCTTCCCCACCCTCCACACAAGTCCAGCACCATTCTCCAGCTCCACGGACACGGCCCCCACTCCCTGCCACCACGTGGTACACGCACACCTGGACAGCCAGCCAGCGCAACACCTGCCCCTGAAAGGAAGCTGAGGACAAGGGCGGATGCAATCAGAGGCATCAGAAAGAATTGAGGGGAGGGGTGGGGAGCCAGAAGCAGCACGTGCTCTGGATTCAGGCTGGGCCGGGCTCCCTGAACCTCTGCACAGCAAGGCCCTTTGCAGGGGGCAGCGAGTGAAGGCAAATCACTAAAGGCACTTGGATTGACGATGCTCCCCCAGTGAGGCACTGTTTCTTTATTGCAACATGCTCTCCATAAAAGCCATTTTCCTCTCACAGGATCTGCTTGGGCAACATGTGATGTCATCATAAATCATCTCTCTCGCCCTCTTTTTTTTTTTTTTTCCTTTAAAATGTCAGCAGATTTCTTGGAGTTTCTAAAAAGCCCAGAGAGCCAGCACCATCTCCCAGTGTTGGCAGGGAAGTTGGTTTTCCTTCCCAAGACGTCTGTCTTCACTTTTTCCCCTCAGTCTCCCATAGGGGTTCTGCAGAGATAAAGCCTTGAAGAGCACAGAGAGCCACAGAAAGCATTCATGGAGAAAGCTCGCCTTTCTAGCCTTTCCAGACGCAGCCTCTTTCTCTCGCTCCCTTTTTTCCTCTCGTCCTATTTTGGTGCACTTCCAGGGGAAGTGAATGTATAGCGAGCACTTTTTAACAAGGTCTAATACAATCCATGCCTCCAAGACACGGATGCCATTAATCAGAAGGAAGGCTTTGTGTGAGAGAGGCCACAGGCTGGACGGGTGCCATGGACCAATAAATGCACACAGGCCCTACCTACCCTCACCCCCACCCCTGCCAGGGCTTGGCATTCATTCTTTCTACCCTACCCCTTCCCAAACCCTGTGCCCGACATTTCCCCCAAAGACCTCCTGTGAAAACCTTCCACCATAGAAGAAAAAAAAAAAAAAAAGAGTCTCCTTGCATTCCAAGTCCACTGGACAGGAAACCAATTATTATCATCACTTCAGATGCAGAAACTCCAAAGCCCAATCAAAACCCACCCCAATCTAACCTACTAGAACATGCTGGGTCATAGAAGAGGGGAATCTCTTGCTGGCTGAGTGCTTTGTGTAGTCAAACTGGGTGTCTCTTTGAGGCAAATCTACCCTCTGCAAAAGCTCCTTCTTGAAGAGTTCTGTGGCTAGCACTACCCACTGTGTCTACTCTGTCCCTACATGCAAGAACCATAACTTAACTGAAAAGTGATCCCTGTTAAATATAAGAGTGGGAATGAGAGAGGGAGGAGATGTACAATCTGGGACATGCTCAAGCTGACTTGCCCCAAACGGTAAAGTTAGAAACATACCAGGGGATTCCAATTCAATCCCATCAAGGTGGCATGTACCAATGCTATCTCACTAGTTCAACTGATCATAATGATAGGACTAAGAGTCAAAGGGATCACATAAACAAGACTAGTGTCTGCAAATACTAACCGATAGAATAATAAAGGGAGAGAACGATCCAACATGGGAAGCGAGATACACAGCAGACTCATAGAATGGCAGATGTCCTAAACAGCACTCTGGCCTCAGAATCAGCCCTTAAGGTATGTGGATCCAGCTGAAAAGCCCATGAGAGTATTTCAGGCAAGGAAAGCCAAGACACTCTGTAAAAAAAAAAAAAAAAAATGACCTAAATGAAAGATCTCCACGAGTGAGATCCCAGTGGAAAGAACAGGACAGGTCATCAAAGAAGGAGGTACCTTCCTCTGAAGGGAGGAGAGAACTTCCACTTTGACTACAACCTTGTCTAAATATGATCAGAGTCGGTGAACTCAAAAGGCTTCCATAGCCTTGACAACTTCTGACAAGAGCCTAGGGTGATTACTGACGCCATAAACAAGAGTGTCAATTTGTTAAGTCAACAACAGGAGTCACTGTGCACTTACTCCTCATGTAGGATCTCTGTCCTCAATGTGCTGTACTCAAACAGTATGTTTCACTTTGTGTTTCTATGTGGGTGCAAACTGTTGAAATCTTTACTTAATATATGCTAAACTGATCTTCTGTATATAAAGAGAATTGAAAATGAATCTTGATGTGAATGGAAGGGGAGAGGGAGCAGGAAAGGGGAGGGTTGCGGGTGGGCGGGAAGTTATGGGGGGGAAGACATTGTAATCCATAAGCTATACATTGGAAATTCATATTCATTAAATAAAAGTTTAAAAAAAAAAAAACAGACATGAAGATGGTGCCGGACTCCTCCTGCTACATCTTCTTACAACGTTGGTCCACAGCCAACAATCTTCCCCCACCCCTCACTCATAGAAAACTCCAGTTAACTAAGGACAAGTGGGAGCAAAGGAGCTTACACACAGAGGAGAGTGACAACCATCCAATGTCATCCTTTGGAGCTATCGTGAATGCTGTTAGAGACATTTCTCTAAAATAAACCTCTTTGTCCAGTCCAAGATACCCAATCCTCCACCAACAGCACTTGACCAACTAGAACTAACCACAGGCAGCACACAGATGTTCTGCAGGATCTTATTACCACTAGCAACCATTTGCACTTCAGTAGGAACAAACAGCAGGGACCTTAGTAACTGGAAGAGAAGGGTGAATTCAGGCAGGTGAAGAAACTGGAATCCCGACAGCTGGCACGGGGCCATCTCTGATCCTCCCAGTTTATCCACACCCACGAGTCGGGGCTTCCAGGAACCTGCTGTGCTCTGAGCGTTCACCCAAAGGTTCACGTGCTAGAAGCTTGCTTCCCAACGTGGCGACATCGAGAGGTGGTGGAACCTTTAAGAGGTGGGGCCGGGAAGGGAAAAAGCCATCTTCACGGGACCCCAGGCTGTTCTCACAGGTGAGCTGTCACTGAAGAGCAAGCCTGGCCCCTCCCTGGTGTCTGACTTCCTGTCTCCCCATGTGATCGCCCCACCATGACATCGTCTGCAGTGATGTGACCCAGCAAGGCAGACCCTCACCAGAGCTGCTGCCCTGCTGTTTGGAATATCAACCTGTGAAACTGTCACCTCAGTAAACCTCTTTCTTCCTAAGCTACACAGCCTCTGCAACAGAGAACACTAACACGCCAGCGCACCACACACCTGCCGAGGTGGCCACACTCTCTGCTTCCAGCTCCTCTTTCTCCTCGCGATGCTCTTTGCTTTCCAGAGACGAATGCCAGGATTACCCAGAACCTCTCCAGGAGGAGACAATGATTGAGAAGTGGGAGAGATCTGTGTCAAACATGACGAGCTAGTGCGCGGAAGGTGTTGCCTTTCTGTGATAAATCTGCCCCCAGAGCGAGGCCATGCCACGTGAGATGCAGCGGTGGGGAAGGCCCTCACTCAGCCAAGCCCCCTCCCTTACCTTCAGGAGAGGAGGCGCCCCAGACCTTTAATCAACCCCGATGGCCCCACAGCTGGCTAGAGTAAACCAAGGGGCACCAGTGGATGAAAATTGTACACAAAGGTACAGGAAAGCTCTCCCAACAGCCCAGGGTCAAAGTGAAACCACAACACCAAGAGAAAGCAGGAAGCAATCGAAGGAATGGACCAAGGCAAAGGAAGAATCACCTTCACATTTACACCCCAGACCCGCCTCAACCCCCTGAAATGCCAGTTCTGTTACACTACAGATCCAGAGCAAACTCAAGAAGGGAGGGCAACGGAATTCGCTCTCCAGGTAAAGCAACAACCCTCCAAGTCCTCTCCCAGCCAAGCGCCTTATGACTACCTTTGCACTCTCCCCTGCTCGCTTCTGGAAAGTTTCAAAGTCACCAAGAACCAAGCCTGCCTGACGCACAATGGCATTTAATAATTGCTTACGGTTCTCGCCAGGGAAGCCAGGCAAGCACCCACAATTCATTACATGTGTGACCTTTCAAGCCCTCAGCCCCCAAATGATTTTCACTCACTTTAATCTGAGTCCGATTCAAAACAGATCTGCTGTCAGCAGCCTGAATTCTGCAGCCCTGTGGATGGGCAGTGCCCACGGCTAATCCTTTAGTGCCTTAATCATAAAACGCTGCACTTCCCCAGCTGTTTTCACCCAAACAGCCAGAAAAGGGGGTGAGCAGGGTGTGAAAAATGATGAATTATGAGCTCCAACCTAGTATTTCATTAGGTCAGAATGGACGTTAGAACTTTTAACGGTGCACTCTGCAATGGAAAGGTCATTTTGTAAAAACCCAAACAGAGACTCTCGAAGCCTCTCTGTCTCACAGGGGAGACAACCCATCGTGCACCAGACTGGGGACAAAAGCGCAGTCAGCCTAGAGTGTTTTTAAACTGTGGCCACGTCAGATGTCTGCAACGTGATGCCAAGCGTGCTCAACAGGTCTACAATGCATCGCGTTGGCCTAAATTTAGTGGGTGTTAATGGAAATCAGAGCTGGGGTCGTTACCACCGACATGCTTCTAAACACTACCCAATAAATTGTTGTCTGTTTCAGCTTCTCCGTGACAGCTGGCCGTGAAAACCCGAGAGCATGTCCAGCAGTGTCGGATGTGCCCAGCCCCGTGGTGTGCATCCAGGTGTGGGGATCTGGCCTGCTGTGCACACATGGATGTGTGTGAGTACACACGTAACAGAAGTGTGTGCCAGGCCCATTCACAAAGGCGAACAGGAGACACGTGCAAGGACACGCACACATATTCTCTGTCCTCTGACTCCACCTCCTTCTTACTGCTGCTCCCCAGGCAGCACCACCACGGGCCTCTCTCAACGTGCCCAAAATGCATTCCAGTTTATAAAGGACAGGGTTCATGGCACAACAGCTGTGCCTTTTCCACGTCGGTCGTTTGCTCTTTTCGCTCCAGCTTGCCACATGTCTTTCACATAAACCTTGTTTTCATGTAAAAAGACAAAAGGACGATCTCCCATGAACAAAGCGTGGAGGGCCAGCCAGGAAAAGATCTGCAAGACACATCGGACCTGCAACGAAGCACGGAGAGGCCTAGCTGACAGAGGGGAAAGCCTGGACCAGGAACCACGGGCTCCCTCGAGCTCCCTTGCAATTACTCATGAGCTCATCATTCGTGTACATGAAAAGAAACGAAGTGGCTTTGTGCGCTCTGAGTCATGATTCCAGCTGCAATCGGAAGACAAGGGAGGAGAGAGCCTGGCCTGGAGGCTCCAGTCCACCCTCGCTCGCTCTGCCATGACAGCAGCAGGACTCCCCAGCTCCCAGAGGCACGGTCTCACTTTGCCCCAAAGCAAACACCACAGTCAGCTGCTGCAGCGCTGCGCCAGGAGCAACCTTGGAGGCAAATATGTTCACCAAACACGAACAACACCAAAGGAGTCCAGTTTAGCCCCAACAGCAGATCCTGCTGCCAGTTCTTTGTCCCCGCATATTCCCATGGATCTGATCATCCATGCAAACGCCAGCTACGGAGCCCCAGTGCTCCTCCCAGCAAACTCCCTCCCCTCTTCCTCTCTCTCCCAGGTCTGCTACATGCCTGACCCAAATCATATGTCTTGAGTTTACAACTCGTGCGTGCACAGACTCGTTACTGCCTATCCTCCAGATGGGAGACTCAAGTGTACACAAAACCCCAAGACTTCTGCCCACGCACACCTAAGTTCATGCCCTTCTCACCACACAATGAGCACATGTGTACAGAGCACACATGCACACACACATCAACCACCCCCTGGCCCTGGGTGAGAGGTCTGTCCCCACCTGCCATCATACAGATCTAGAGAAAAACTGACAGATCTGGGCCTCTTCCTACAGGGCTAGAAACATTTCTATAGAAAAAATAATTTCTGGGACAGGGCTGTGGCATAGTAGGCTAAGCCTCCACCTGGAGCTCCAGCATCCCATATGGGCTCCAGTTCGAGTGCCTGCTGCTCCACTTTTGATCCAGCTCCTTGCTAATGTGCCTGGGAAAGCAACAGGAGATGGCCCAAGTACTTGGGCTCCTGCACTCACATGGGAGACCTGGAAGAAGCTCCTGGTTCCTGGCTTTGGATTGGCACAGCTCTGGCCATTGTGGCCATTTGGGGAGTGAACCAGTAGATGAAAGACCTTTCTCTCTGTCTCTCCCTCTCTCTCTCTCTCTCTCTCTCTCTCTCTCTGTAATTGCCTCTTAAATAAATCTTTAAAAAAAAATCTCTTAGTGCTGAAATCATTCAAGACAGTCTGGGGCAAGCCTCAAAACATAGCAGTTTTAATTTGCTACCTGGGATACCTGCAACAGCTATCAAAGTGCTGGTTCAAGGCCTGGCTACTCTGCTTCTGATCCAGCCTCCTGCTGGTGTACATTCTGGAAGGCAAATGATGGCTGATGTGCTTGGGTCCCTATCACCCATCGGGGAGACCTGGATAGAGTTGTAGTCTCCCGGCTTTGGCCTAACCCAGCCATGGATGATGCAGGCACTTGGGGAGTGAACCAAGGGATAGAAGCTAGGTCTCGCCGCGGCTCACTAGGCTAATCCTCCACCTGCGGCACTGGCACACCAGGTTCTAGTCCCAGTTGGGGTGCTGGTTTCTGTCCCGGTTGCCCCTCTTCCAGTCCAGCTCTCTGCTGTGGCCCGGGAAGGCAGTGGAAGATGGCTCAGGTGCTTGGGCCCTGCACCCGCATGGGAGACCAGGAGGAAGCACCTGGCTCCTAGATTCCATCGGCGCAGCACGCCAGCCATAGTGGCCACTTGGGGGGTGAACCAATGGAAAAAGGAAGACCTTTCTCTCCCTCTCTCTCTCTCTCTCACTGTCTAACTCTGCCTGTCAAAAAAAAATTAATTAATTTAAAAAAAGAAGCTAAGTCTCTTTCTTTCTTTGTCCCTCTGCTTTTCAAATAAACATTTTTTAGATTTATTTATTTGAAATGTAGAGCAACAGAAAGAGAGGGAGACAGAGACAAAGAGCGAGCTCTCCCACCCACTGGTTCATTCCCCAAATGGGTACAATAGCCAAGCCTGGGCCAAGCCAAAGTAAGAAAGCAGGAACTCCATCCAGGTCTCCCATGTGGATGGCAGAGGCCCAATTACATGGGCCATTTTCCCTTGCCCTTTAGGCACCATTAGCAAAGAGCTGGATCAGAAGCAGAGCAGTCAGAACTCAAAACCAGCACTGATAAGGGATGCCATGCAGCTTACCTGTGCTGGCCCACAACATAGGCCCTAATAACCGTCTAAAGAGAGACACAGAGAGGAAGTCTAGCCTGCCCCAACCTCTTCTCATAACCCCCATTGCCTACCATCACCATTCCACCACCCAGACCTGGCCTGTCCTCACCAACTCTGACTGTCCAGAGTCCCCGGCTCAGGCTGAAGAAGACAGAAGAGCGTGCAAGTGTATGTGACCAGCACAAGGCCTGCCACCCTGTCTCTCACAGGCAGGAATGTGAGTTAACCACAGAGCCTGGTGTCCTGAACTCGCCAGGAGCTCAGTGAAGCTAACCATTCTCTCCCCACTAATTGTCTCATCACTCCACAACTGCTGCTTTTCATTTCATTATGCTTCTCATCAGTCTCAGATAGCAACATAACTGAAAAAGAAATTGGAGGGGAACAATTTCAATATCTCAGGACGCATGCAAATCAACGCCCAGAACCCTACCTGGAGTGTTTATATTGAGACAATTCTGTGCTTGTCTGGGAGATGACCTTATAATAAATAAATTCCTATCATGCAAAGGTAGATTTTCTTCCCACCTTATAAAGCTAATTATACTGCCACAACATAACATTTTCCTAAATGCCTGATAACCTCATCCTGTTACTCAGGAAATATTATTTTTAAATAGGTGTGATAGATACAAACTGAAACACTCGGATTTCAATTCCAGCCCCAATTCCCGGATCCCCTCTCTGAGTAATTTAAGGACTTCCTCTAGATAGTTTTTCATATTCTTTTAACTGACATTTTATCTTTATACAGTATCTCACAGAATGAGCACGCACTGAGACAATGACAGCCAAGAAGGCCTGTCATTTCTCATTCCGACAAAGACAGATGTCTTACACTGGCTTATGCCAATAATAGATCCAACAAAAAACAAAAGAGACTACACCTGCCGCTGATGTAAAGGCACCAATTCACATTTGTGACACTCATTTGTCAATTAACAGATTTCTTCCATTGTTGACACACGAGACTTAAAAGATGTGGGCTCCAATGTGATGAATTAAAAAAGACAGATGAGTAAGCTATGAGCTGCAAAGTAATGCTATAATGTGCTTTAGATATGAATATCAACTGACACCCCTGACAGGCCATACAAGGTTTTATTTCATTTTGCACTGTATCCAGGCTTCATACTTTGTCTTCTTTGTTCGCTTTTCATCAAGCTCCTAACATCTCATTCTGACAGCCAGAGACATTTAAGGCACTTTCGTTTCAAATGCAAGTTAGCGTACTTGATTTGTCATTAAAATGCAAAACGATTGCCTTTGCAGGTAAATGTAGGTATGTTTAAAAGGTTGGATCTGCAAAGGAAAAGCTGGAAAAGAGGTGGGTGCCTGCCTTTCCCTCCCTCACTGCCCCGGCTGCCCTGTAGGGCCCTGCCTGTGGCACCAGCCTGGGTAAAGGCCTGGCCAGAGGGCACCTCCAGAGCCCCCTGCCCCTGCAGTGGCTGGCGGGCAGTGGCCTGAAGGAAGAGCAGCCTTCTCTCACCCACCAAGACTCCCGCAGAGCTCAAAGCCCACCTGCATCTAAAGCGGCGTTTGGAGCACCGAGCCTGCAGGAGAAAGCGGGGCAGGCTCCTGTCCAAACACTCCAGTGAGTCCTCCCCTTTCCGACCCTCCTCCAGCTCAGGAACGGAACGAAGTGCAAACCCTGCGCTCTTCCTAGGGCCATCGGTCAGCTGCAGGGATGGGGTGGACACACGGCAGCACCTTGGCATGTGAGACAGCAGCAGAAGCAGCCACGTCTTTCCCACCTTCCCCAGCAGGTCACAGGCACCACAGCGTCTGTACCAGGAGAAAAGGGGCCTCCCTCAGCCCCAAGTCAGGGATGCAGAGTTATCCCCATTTATCACCACCCAATCACACGGCTGACACATCACCCTTCTCCCCAGCTCTCCACTGCTCCATCACATGGCACAAAAAACACACACGTTCACCTGCTTGACTCTTCGTGTCTGAAGGTCCTCATGTCACAAAAAACATCCGTGCAATCAATGTGCCCACTTTTCTCTGTTTAATCTGTGATTTGTTGTGGGGTCCTCGGCCATGAATACAGCCATAGGGCAGGAAAGAAGTTTCTTTTCTGTAGGAGTTTCAAGGGAAGAGGTCTTTGCTTTAATGACCTCTACTTCAGTAATTTCACGCTATGGGAAATTATCCTGACAACACGAAGATAACAGTGAAAACAATGACAGCGATTTATAGGCAAACGGGTTTGTTACCTCATTTCTTATTTACACCAGGAAGTGGAAAATGATATTTAAATATGGCCATTAACAATAATGGCTAAATTATGGCACATCTGTGAAAAAATATTATGAAACCATAGAGAAAAACATTATCCAAAAAAAAAAAAATGAAATCTATAACATAAAACAGGATATAAGACCTTTTATACAATCTGATCCCAATTTTGTAAAACATTTACACATACTCAAACATGAGTAAGAATTTATTGTTCAATGGTAAAATTGTGGATTCTTTGCTTCTGAATGTTTTCCTGTGTTTTTAATTTTTTTGTGAATATATACTTTTATAATCAGAAAAACCTAAGAACATTACAAACTAATTTTAAAGAATAAAAATTCTTTTGGCCTAATTTCCTAGTCCTCAGCACCAGGCTACCATTTGAGCTTTCTGGGCCTCAATTTCCCTTTTTCTTTTCTTTTTCTTTTTCTTTTTTTTTCTTTTTTTAATTTGAAAGGCAGAGTAACAGAGAGAGACAGAGAGATGTCTTCAACCTGCTGGTTTATTCCCCATATGGCTGCAACAGCCAGAGCTGAGCTAGGCTGAAGTCTGTCACATGGGTGCAGGGGCCCAAGCACTTGGGCCACTCTGCTGCTTTCCCAGGCACATTTGCAGGGAATTGGAAGGGAGCAGCCAGGGCTTGAACTGCCCATAACGGCAGGCAAAAGCTTAACCCATTATGCCACAACACTGGCCCCTCAATTTCCTTTTTTTTTTTTTTTTGACAGGCAGAGTGGACAGTGAGAGAGAGACAGAGAGAAAGGTCTTCCTTTGCCGTTGGTTCACCCTCCAATGGCCTCCGCGGTAGGCGCGCTGCAGCCGGCGCACCGCGCTGATCTGATGGCAGGAGCCAGGTGCTTCTCTTGGTCTCCCATGGGGTGCAGGGCCCAAACACTTGGGCCATCCTCCACTGCACTCCCTGGCCACAGCAGAGAGCTGGCCTGGAAGAGGGGCAACCGAGACAGAATCCGGCGCCCCGACCGGGACTAGAACCCGGTGTGCCGGCACCGCAAGGCGGAGGATTAGCCTATTGAGCCGCGGCGCCAGCCAATTTCCTTTCTTAAAACAAAGTATTAGAACAGTGCTTTTCAGGGCTGATGCTGTGGCACAGTAGGTTCAAGTCCTGGCTGTTCCACTTCTGATCCAGCTCCTTGCTGATGCCCTGGGGAAGCAGTGAAAGATGGCCCAAGTGCTTGGGCCCCTACACCTGTGTGGGAGACCTAGAAGAAGCTCCTCCTTCCTGGCTTCGGATTGGCCCAGCTCTGACTGTTGTGGCCATTTGGGGAATGAACCTGCGATGGAAGACTTTTCTGTCTCTGTAACTCTGCCTCTCAAATAAATAGATTATTTAATTAAAAAAAAAAAAGTGTTTTTCAAATTGTGAATCTTGGACCCAGAGGATAGCACAGGGGCTCCTGAATTACAGCAAATGATTAATTTGAATTTAAATGCTGAATTACTTGAACCAATTTTTAAAGTATAATTTTTTAAAAGATTTTTTTTTTGAAAGGCACAGCATCAGACAGGGAGGGTGAGGGAGAGGGAGAGAGTGAGAGCGAGAACAAGAGCGAGAGTGAGAAAGAGAGCTTCTATTTGCTGAATCACTCCCCAAATGGCCCCAACAGTCAGGGCCAGGCTGGGCCAAAGCCATAAGCCAGGAAATGCATTGTCTCCCCATGGATGGCAGGGACCCAAGCACTTGGGCCATCACCTGCTGCTTCCTAGGTGCATTTGCAGGGAGCTGGATCAGAAGCAGAGCAGCCAGGACATGAACCAGCACTCAGATTTGGAATGTCCAAGTCACAAGTGGCAGCTTAACCCACTGCGCCACAACACCAGCCCCTAAAGAATAATTTAAAAGCAGTATGTTAGACCCTGAATTTCAACACACTGAAAATACCAACTATATTATCTTCTGCTGCCAGGTTAACTTACATTGTGCAGATTTCAAAATAAAGTTTCTTCTTACAATTGTTTAAAGAACACCTGATTTGACAAAATGAAATTAAGGAGGAAAAAAAAAATCACTATTTGCAACTACTAAACTTTGAATAACCACTTAGGTATCACCAAATACAGGAACAATCTGGTTACCGTGACCAGTATGAAACTGCATTGTGTCACTAACCTCAATACGCAACCCAGTGTTCATCTGAGCAGCATCACTGCTTTTGCTGACTCACTTTTTAAACAGTAAAATATTAAAACATTTTTACTCCAAAGTAGGCTATCTATATAAAAATTCTGTTTAGACAAGATTCTGCTGCTAGAAAAATAACCTTGAAAACCACAGGATTAAACCAACCTATCTGCCAGGTTACTTTCAATCAGGTGGGGTCGTAAGAAGCATGGCACAGGGTGTCACAGGAGGAGGCAAGCCCCGTGCTAACAAAGCACCCTGCCGTCACACTCACCATGGAACACTGGGCAGGTTACAGGATCCATCCAAACCTGTCTCACTGTCTATAAAAGCAGGATGAGACCTTCACCAGGCTGGAAGGACTCGATGAGCTAGCAGGGTGAGCGCTCAATAGCTGTGAGCCAACACCGTCTCCTTACCGCTGCTTGCTACATGTCAGAGGCGGAAGGGCTCCACAGTGGGAGGCTCAACATCGCACAAACTGCCCATGCACACCGCAGATCGAAGTGCCTTTCACAGTCAGTAACAGAAACTTCCTTACTAAAGCAATGAGTCAAATCCACAGCAGGCTGTTTGCAGGGGCCAGTCTGTGTTGCAGCAGGTTAAACCATCGCCAGCATCCCACAGGCTGCCAGTTCAAGGATGGGCAGTTTCACTTCCAACCCAGGCTCCTAATGCACTCGGGAAAGCAGCAGCAGAAGATGGCCCACACAGGAGATTCAGGGTGAGTTCCTGGCTCCTGGCTTCAATGTGGCCCAGCCCCAGCTGTTACAGCCATTCGGTGAGTGAACCAGTAGATACAAGATTCATATTTCTCTCTCTCTCTCTGTAACTCTATCTTTCAAATAAATAAATAAATTTCAAGAAAGAAAGGCCAGTGCTGTGGCAAAGCAAGTAAAGCTGCTGCCTGTATAACCAGCATCCCAAATGGGCACCGGTTCTAGTCCCAGCTGCTCCACTTCCGATCAAACTCCCTGCTGATGGCCTGGGAAAGCAGCAGAAGATGGCCCAAGTGCTTGGGCTCCTGCACCCTGAAGAAGATGAGAGCTCCAGAAGAAGCTCCTGGCTCCTGCCTTCAGATCAGCCTACCTCTGGCCACCGTGGTCATTTGGGAAGTGAACCAGTGGATGGAAGATCACTCTCTGCTGTCTGTCTATGCCTTTCAAATAAATAAATAAAATTTTAAAAAATAAAGAAAGAAATGAAACAGAGAGGAAGGGAAAGAGAGAGAGGAAAGAAAACGGGAGTGGGGGAAAGGAAAGAGGACAGAAGGAAAATAAATAACAGGTTCTGCCTAGATCAGCCAGCCCACGTGTACCCCCTCTTTCATTTTCTCACACTCTCTATCACTGGGCTAGTTCACACTCAGGACACACAGTCTTCTTCTAATATGAAATCAATTTCATATCTGCACATTCCATCTTGCTTTGCACTGCCTAGATGTGACTTTTACAATTACCTTCTGCGAACGCGTTCTAACAAGACCTTTTTTAAAAACAAAAAACATCTAGAGGAGACCATGTTAGCTAAGTGGAACTGCTCAATCCAAGGAAGATCACCTGTACCCCATACTGGAGTGCCTCCTTCAAATCCTGGCTACTCTGCTTTTGATGCAGCTTCCTGCTAAAATGCTTCTGGGAGGCGACAGATGATTGGTCAAGTCCTTGAGTCCCCATCACCCATGCAGGAGACCCGGATGGAGTTCCTGGCCACTCTGGCTCTGCCCGGGAGGCATTTGGGAAATGAACTAGTGAAAGGAAGACTGATTCTCTCTCTCTCTCTCTGACTGCCCCTCTCTGTGTCTCTCTGCCTTGCAAAAAATAAACAAATCTTTAAAAACCATGAGATCAGAATTGACATAAAATATAGACTTTTAGGCTAGAATATCAGATGTGGTGATCTATGGTTACAGAAACAGGCACGGGCTCCTTCCACGGTCACTCATGGGAGGGTCTGGAGCTTCCTTCTGATTTGTTCTTGAGCCATGAAGGTCACTGCCCCTCAAGCCCGAGGCAGAAGAGTTGAGTCCTTCCAGCCACAGGCACGCAAGGTTTCCTCCCAGCACTCAGTTACAGCCCACAGAGGAGCTGGGGAAGGAGAGACCGAAACTGCCAGGGAAGTGTAGGTGAGGAGACCACTCAAGTCTCAGCTCAGAGACACAGGTGGATGGTAAAAGTGACTCGGAATTATGTAATGATTGGTTTCATGATTACCATTTGGTTTTGTTAGAACCATGCTGTAATTACATATTCCATTTTTTAAAGATTTATTTATTTGAAAGGCACAGTTACAGAAATAGAAAGACAGGTATCTTCCAATCTCTGGTTCATTCCCCAGATGGCTGCAACAGCCGGGACTTGGCCCAGCTGAAGCCAAGAGCCAGGAGCTTCCTCCAGGTTTCCCATGTAGGTGAGGGGCCCAAATAGTTGGGCCATCCACCACTATTTATCCAGATGCATTACTAGGGGGAGCTGGATCAGAAGTGGGGCAGCCAGGACTTGAACCAGCGCCTGTATGGTATGCCAGCTTAACCTGCTGTGCCACAATGCTGACCCCTACAAATTCTACTTAATATACTATCAACAGTAACAATCACCATGTTGTTTTCCTCTATTGAAGACCGCCCCAACCTTCCTGTAAGACATAATTGAATTCGAAAATTTCAGGCCCCTAGTTGTCCTTGCGCAAGGGAAAGCTGCTCACTCAGACCTAAGGCCACAGCCTTGCCATCTGCAGCCTGGCGGGAGGCAGACTCCTCCAAGCCCTGACTTTGCAAAAACAAATCTATAAACAGCAAACACCACAGGACTCCAAGCACGATACTCCCAGAGGTAATTCCGCTCGAAAACCAACAAGAGAATCAAAACGGACACGAACCGCTTTTACAGTCTGTGTTCTTCTGCCGCATCTTCTACAGGAACCAGAGCCTTACTGTTCATCTGATGTTCACAGCCCCGACAGGTGAGTACCAGTCTTGCCCATCCTCAGGTTCCCTGTCTCATGACCTCCCTGCTTTGCCACCAGATCACAGAGAAGGCCCCCAACTTCCTAGTCTCCAGCAACCACCGTGGGCTTCAGAGTAGCACAGGTTCACATTCTCATGTCAAAGCAAAGACTCTCTGAGCGTTATATAGTGTTTAGTGACTTATAAATCATGTGCCTGCCAATAACCTACCTCCTCTGCAATCCAGAGGCACCCTGAGGAGAAAAGGGGGCAGCATCCTTGGGTGAAACTGATGAGAAAATGGAAACTTAGGTTTCCTGAGGGCTGTCCAGACACACAGCAAAAACAACAGGACCAACAGCATACACACGATAGAGCCACAAAGTGTCTTAGAAGTCCATAAAGGAACAGGACAGCAAAAGCTACCCCAACCTGATTCCCTACAGACTTCCAACATACTAACATTGAATGCAAAGTCTCACTACCCATGTCTCCCACAGGGGTGGCGGTGGCCCAAGTCCTTGGGCCATCTTCCGCTGCTTTCCCAAGCACATTAGCAGAGAGCTGGATCAGAAGTGAAGCAGCCAGGACTCGAACCAGCGCTCATTTTGGATGCCGGCATAATGCGCTGCACCACAACACAGGATGCAAAGCTTACATTTCAACAGGAGGCAGTTTCCACCCAGCCCCCACCCCCACAGTACACACAGAACCAACTCTGCATAAACTCTCCCGTGGGAGAATGTGTGCCACATGCCGACCTGGCAGCCACGCTGTGGATAGAAGTGGGTTAATAGAAGCAACTTCTAAAAGATGAGAATTCAAGTTGTGGCTCTTCCCCTTCTGAGCAAGTGCAGGATGAGCCCCCAGAGCCTGACGGGGTTCACAGAGGCACGGCATGTTTGTGGCAGGGGTCCTGGAACAAGCGCATTAACTGTGACCCCTCTAACAGCATAATTGCCACGTATGCACGTCAGGGCTGACACGCCGGCCCTGCTCAGCCCCGGAGCAGCCTGCCCTGCACCCGCTGGAAGGAGCTGCCCCCACATGCCTGTCATCCAGGGTGAACACCTCCCCCACAGCCTTACTGCCCCCCTGAAAAGACTCAGGCTTGGCCACTTACACAGCCCAGAAGCAAGCATCCTCTGCACACCATGGGGGCCTGGGTCTTCATGCGTGGAAGGAAGCTCCTGTGTTCCAACCTCTCTCCTCCACGCCAACATTCAAGCCCCGAGGCTGCACGGATCAGGGTCTCACCAGCTACACGCAGGACAAGCCCCTGACCCAGTCTAGTCCTAGTGGGGAGATCCTGCTCTCCCTCCAGAGTGTGGCATGCATCTCCATCTCTGGGTGAAGCTTCCTTTCAAGTGCTCCATCCTGAGGACTTTCTGGGCATGCAACTCTCCATTATGCCCCTGGTACTTAACTGACCTGTGCTGTCTTGTGCACCCCACAGAAGACCCACTTCCCCCCACCCCCCGCCCGGAACCACACCAGAACTCACCTGGGTGAATTCAATTCACCTGCTCTGCCTGGCTTGGACCCCTCCTCTCACATTTATTGAAAGGCAGGTAGAGATCTGCCATTTCCTGGTTCACTCCTCAAATGTTCACAACAGCCAGGGCCAGGCCAATTCAAAACAAGAGCCAGGGACTCAATTCAGGCCTCTCACATCAGGGGGCGGGGACCCAATTACTTGACCCATCACCCGATGCCTCTCAGTGTCTCAGTGCACATTAACAGAAAGCTGGAACCAGATCCAGAGCCAGGAGTGGAACTCAGCCTGTGCAATACGGGATGCAAGCGTGCTAAGCACTGTCCTAACCATTGTGCCAAACATCTCTCCCACTCCCCCAGGCTCCACTCTTCTACACCCCAGGTCAGCCTGAGTTTCCTTACCAAAGCCCAGCCTCAAAGAACACAACACAAGTTCCTGGTTTGCTAGACCCAACTGCACCTGGAAGATCAGCTGCATCTGTAAAGAATTCCCGAGCACCAACCAGGACAGACCCGCAACTCCACTGTCCACACAGGCGAAGACGGCTGCCCTCGCAGGCCCCATCCTCAGGTCTTGCATCTCCTGCGGGTCTTAGGAGGAAGAAGCAGACGCACTTAAAAAGCCCAGAGACTGTGTCCTGGAAAATCAGTAGCTGAAACAGAACCTTCACCAGGCAATTCCAACACAAGCCCTCAAAGACGAGCACACAAGCTTCTTGTTTGGTGGACAGACCGCAGGCTCTTTTATTTATTTATTTATTTATTTATTTATTTTTAAGATTTATTTATTATTTGAAAGGCAGAGGCAGAGAGAGAGAGAGAGAGGTCTTCCATCCACTGATTCACTCCCCAAATGCCCGCAGTAGCCGGAACTGGATCTTTGGATCACCAAAGTCAGGAGCCAGGAGCTTCTTCAGGTTCTCCCACGTGGGTGCAGGGGCCCAAGCACTTGGGCCATCTTCTACTGCTTTCCAGGCCACAGCAGAGAGCTGGATCAGAAGTGCAGCACCCAGGAATCGAACCAGTGCCCATAAGGGATGCCAGCACTGCAGGCAAGGCTTTACCTGCTACACCACAGCACCAGCCCAAGAACAAAGGCTCTTAACTTGCCCCATCCCATGAACTGCTCCACCAATCACATAGAAGCACTGGACATACATATGTATGTATGTATGTGAAAGACAGAGAGAGAGAGAGAGAGAGAGAGAGAGAGAGAGACAGACAGACAGACAGACAGACGGTGGTCTCCCACACACTGGTTCACTCCCAAATGCCTGCAATAGCTGAGACTGGGCCAGGCCAAAGCCAGAAGTGAGGCACTCAACCCGGGCCTTTCACATAGGTGGCAGGACTCAAGTACTTGACCCATCACCTGCTGCCTCTCAGTGTGTGCATCAGCAGCAGCTGGAATTGGGATGCAGGTTCCCCAAGCAACATCTGACCCCAACCTCCACACCCCAAACGGATTTTAATTGGCTCAATCAGCAGAGTTGTTACAGAACAATTAGAAAACACAAAAAGCAAAGTTATTAGAATTTTGGAGCAGCAAAGCATATCAAAATGTACACATCAGACCCTCTAAAGGATTGAGTGTCTACATGAGAAAGACAAGAGTCGGGGGGAGGGGAGCGCTGTGGCATAATGGGTAAAGCTCCTGTCTGCAGTGCCAGCATCACATACAGGCACAAGTTCAAGTTCCAGCTGCTCCACTTCCAATCCAGCTCTCTGCTATGACCTGGGAAAGCGGTGGAAGATGGTCCAAGTGCTTGGGCCCCTGCACCCAGAAGAAGCTCCTGGCTCCTGGCTTCGGATCAGCTCAGCTCCAGCCATTGCGGTCATTTGGGGAGTGAACCAGCAGATGGAAGACCTCTCTCTTTCTCTCTTTCTGCTTCTCTGTAACTCTGACTTTCAAGTAAATAAAATTTTTTTTTAATAAAAGGAATCTTGGGGGAAGAGGGCAGCTTTGCACATGGCATTTTACTAACAGAGCAACAGCAAAATGATCCCCTGTACTCTCGCTTCTTCAGCAGTACGAGGACAAAACAGCGCCAGCCCCGATTAGTGCAGCGTTCACTTAAAAACCACAGAAATGACGGAGGCTTCCTTTGCCGTCCTCCTGTTTGTCCCCACTCACACTGTGCAGCCAGGAGAGAGCCCTTCAAGGGGAAGGACAGACTGGGAAACCCTGCAGTGAGAGAGAGCCGGCGGAGACGGAACTGATGGGCAGGCCCCGCTGCGGCAGAGGTCACGGCCACAGAGGTGTCTTCCCGCATTTCTTTCTCTCTCTGCCCTGTGCACTGCCTCTTACAGGTGGCAACAGAAGCTTGCCCTCTCTGGAGGTGGTGAGCAATATCCACCTTTATTTGGGGGGCGGGGAGGGGGAGGTCAACAGAGCTACACCCAGTACGCCTCCGATTTCTCTGACCGTCCTTAGCAGACTGATTCAGGCTCAAGTTCCTGAGGTCAGCCGTCCTGCCCCCTAGGCTCCAAACACCAAGGCCTTTTCCCCTCAAAAAGCCACACACTTGCTAAAATAATTTGAGACCTCATCAGCAAGACCATATGCCTGTAAACTTTAAATAATTTAAATGACTCCGGCTATATAAATATTTCATCTCAAAAATTGATTTCCAAGAGAAACGCACACGAAGCTTGGCCACAGGAGGCAGGGTCCAAGTGCCTCTCTCTCGCCGTTCTCCAGGACGGGCCACGTCGGAAACACGACTGAGAAACGGAAAGCCACGTGAGGTCACGTGTGGTCACATGCGCCACGCCCAATTCAAGCTGCTGCCTGACTCCTCCCCTGTCAGACTAGAAACCCACCCGGTAGAATCTTCAGCAAGAAGAACTCAACACATGTATGTTTTTGCTAAACTGCTGGAACTACAACCAACCTAGGAAGGTGCTGACAAGGTGGATACTGCACCCTTCAAACACAAAAACCACTATACCACTGTCACGGCCCAGAAGCACTGACTTTTATCCCTGCCTAAGACGAGGGTACAATTTCAAGCAACTGCCCCTAAAAAGGCTCTGGCCGCTAGCCCCTACCCTGTGTCAAGAGGAAAACGGGGTAGGAAATCCTGTGTCTGAAGCTTGTGATAATAAACAGGGCTGCGATGTGACCCTGAGTCTCCAAACATGCCCAGTTTCTGCCTGAGCGGCGTGAACCGCAGTCATGTTGAAAAGGGTGAACAAAGGACAGAAACTCACGAGAAACACCATTAACCAGGGCTGCAGGCAGCGCGGATCCAACCGGCTCGAAACAAACGGGCCGTGAGACTCCAACAAAAACTTTCCAGGCAGCCTCGGGAGCATGACAGCCCAGATGACCTCCCCCAACCCCCTGGGGAGCCCTGCAGGATGGCAAAAAAGGGCAAAGGGGCAGGGGGCCCATGCCACAGCACTGTCCACTCACTTCTGCCTTCTGCCTCTTTCTCGGGGAAACAGTTGGGCAACACCAAGTGGAGCTGAACCAAGGAAAGCGTGCCCTCTTCTTCCATCAGGGCAACACACAGAACAGAGCTCAATGGCATGTGCCCATCACCCCAGACGCACCGTCCTGCCAAGCACCACGCCAGTGATGCAAAGCTAGCTAGCACGCACACGCGCATGCACACACACACACACACCACAAACACTTTCTTTTACCAGAGCAATAGCCGAGAAGAAACAATCACAACTCCTCAAGCTGTAGCGAAAGCCAAATCCTTAGCCTATGTAGCCATGGGCCTGATGCAGCTCAATTAACCAAATGTTCCGCCGGCACTGAAATTCTCTCTTTTTCTTTTCTTTTCTCCAGAGTAGGGGGTGAAGTGTCAGAAGTCGAAAGACAAAGCCACTTCAAAACAAAATCAGTTATTTGTAAACAATCCTGCTGGGGAGATTTTTCTCCTCCTTCTGCCCCCACCCCCAAAAAAAACAGCCCTGCCAATTATAACAGAAAGCCAAGTAAAGATAAATCAATTAGCTTGCTAATTTCTCCCCTCTCATTTATTTAGCTCTGCACTGTATTTGTCGTAATTGACTACAATTATGTTAATTACTAACTCCAGTATAATTACTGTATTTATTGTCATTGAGCACGCGATGTACCCACAGCAATGCTGGCATTTGTCGGGCATCAAGAACGCAAACTGTCGAGAGGTGATCCTCGGCAAACGGGTGGATGTGGCTCCAGCAAATGAAAGGGCAGAAGAGATTTCATGCAATGTTAGTCTGAAAGCACCGGTTCATTAAGGATATTAATTTTCTGATAACTACACATTTAAGCATGACAACACCAGAGCAGTATCTGCAGGATTTCGCAATTATTAATGCGTGACAGTTTCAAATGCTAAGTGAATCAATTAAACAGCAGCATTCACAATTTGAGAAGAGATAACTGCTTCCTAACTACCTAAGACTACAATTTTCACATGACAAAAAAGAGCCATTGAGGCGCCTTCAAAACCTGACAGGTCAAGAAAGAAGTTTGAGACAAAAGCACCTTACAACCATCATCTCTCCTCTTTACTTGTCAGATCAACTTTGCTAGTCTCTCCCCGGAAACGACATCACATGCCAGCTGCCACAAGGTGATTTTTCATGTCTTGTCAAAGAAATCTTTTATTCTATTTGCTCTGCATTAACATGTTACATTTATTGATCAAGGGCCTGTTCGGCAGCCTCAGCAGGGCACTGAGCTCTCCATGCCTACGGGGCTTTGATGTCCTGGTGACACCGAGCCCGAATAATGCACATACTAAATGGATTTAATGCAGAAATGTGTTTGGGCCTGACAGTTACATTAATAACAGCCCCTCACACTGATAAATATGCAATTGCTACTATTAAGAGTTACCCAATTATGGGGAAAATATTTCTCTACCTTATAAATAAATCCATCAAGGAGAAAAAAAGTTTTAACAATAGCACATTTTCTTAAAACACTTCTCCAGCTGCAGAGAACGGGCTGGGGAGGGGGCGGTATGAATCCCCCCCAACTTCTGCTCTCCCCTCCCCACCAATTGTTTTTAATAAGCCTTGCTTTATCTCAAGAATGGTTTGGAGATTTTTTTTTTTCCTTTTAAACCTCCTTTGTTGGTCTTCCCTGTTCTACGCAGCTCTTATTTCTTTAGAACCAGAGAAAAAGCAGACACCCAGGAGACTGAAAAATTGGGTTCTGTGTAAACTCAGAGAAGAGCTGAGGGGAGGGGGTGCAGAGGTGGGGGCACGGAGCTGATCTCCATAATGAGGGGTCTGGGGGAGGAGCTTTTGTTGTTTCTACTCTAAAGGAAACCTGAACATGTGTGCGCGGCTCTCATTTAAGACCAAAGTGACCTTGTGCTTCGGCACTGATGGGAGTGGGGGTGCCGAGGGGAAGAGAAAGCAGCTGGGTTGGAAGGGCTCTTTCATTAGAAAGGACTTGGCCACGGAGAGTTTGTGGTCCCAACATTGACGCAGAAACCATCTCATGATCAAGGAGTAGGGAGAAGCTAACATTCGCAACAAACAGTCCTGAGGATAACCAAGAGCTTGGGGTATGCACACAGGTGAGTCCCTGTGCAAACACACACACACACACACACAGTGTCTCATCTTCCCACCCCAGACTCAGGACGCAGCCTGCACTTATCTATCTCAGGGTTCTCCCCGCCCGCAGCTGGGACAACAAACTGTCGCCACAGCAATCTCTGAGCCATGTCTCCCCACCCCTGTGACCTTTGATGTGAGCCATACCTCAAAGCCCAAGGGGAGAAGAAAGAGGAAGAGGAGTTCTCCAGGATTCTCCCAGCCCAGCCTCCAAGCTGGCCCAAGCCTCAGCCAACACCCCCGACCAGACACGCTTTGGAGAAACTGGAGAGAGAAGGAATGCAACATAAAGGAGGCCAGGCCCGCGGGGTTTTAGACATTCAGCTTCGGGAATGACTCACACCCAGCTCTGGTGACTCCTACAGGCTTTCAGAAGAGAAGAGAAAACTTTTCTCCTCCACGAGGAAACAAAGGCTTGGAAGTGGCTGCCCATCTCCTGACACAAAGCAAGCAACAATTTATACCATGAAAAGCAGCTTAGAATAACCATAAAGCTGCAGTCAGACCACTGGGGACACCGAATTCCAGCTCTGCCATTTAACCACATGGGTGGTCCCAAGCAAAGCACTGGGCTCCTCCGGGCCTCAGTTGTCTGGTCTGTAAAGTGTGAGTAGTAGTTGCATTCTTGGAATGCTGGAGATAGCACACATCAAGGGCCCTACCCAGCCTGGCGTTCTCACAGCTGGGCAACATTGACGATTATTGACTAGTAAAAAAAAAAAGTAAGCTTGACTACTGATGTCACTTGTCTGACTCTGGGTCCCTGGACTCTGGGCGCTTCTCAAGGGCTTAGCGGCAAGACTGCTTTACTGTGACACTCACGAAAAGAATCACACTTGGGGCCGGCTCTGTGGTGCAGTGAGTAAACCCGCCATCTACACCACCAGCATCCCATATGAGCACCAGCTATGCCACTCCCCATCCAGTTCCCTATCAATGACCTGGGAAAGCAGTGCATGATGGTCCAAGTACTTGGGCCCCTGCACCTACGTGGGAGACCCCAGAGAAGCTCCTGGCTTTAGATCGGCCCAGCTCCAGCCTTTGCAGCCATCTGGGGAGTGAACCAGCAGATGAAAGATCTCTCTCTCCCTCTCTCTTTCTCTCTCTGTAACTCTGCCTTTCAAATAAATATATAAATCTTAAAAAAAAGAAAGAGCCATGCCACCAGCTGTCCCCAGAAGGACTCCAGCATCCTTCCTCCACAAGATGCCAGTGGCACGCGAGAGAGGCAGGAGTCCTTCACCCAAGTCTGTCCCCCTGCACTGCAACACAGGTAGCTGGAGCTGGATCAGAAGCAGAGCAGCCCGGACTTGAACTGGCGCTCTGGTGGGGGTTGTCAGTGTCACAAGCAGCAGTGTGACCCTCTGTGCCACAACACCAGAGCTTAGGAATTTCATATCCTAGGGCGAGGCCTATAGGAAATATAGAGACAATGGAAGCACTTCCCAACTTCCACTGCAACACAGGGATCAGCAGCAGCATCTCCAAGCCAGTGAACCCCAGGACGGCCTCTCAGCCCCTTAGCATCCCTGATAGCCCATCACTCCCTCGCCCACTCTGACCCCACTTTTTCTGGCCAAAGAGTAGAAGTGCAGGAAGTCAGGAGAAGTCGGGAAGGAAAGAGGGAGTGCACAGGTAGCACCCTCGCTCTGCCTGCCACCTGCTCCTTAGCACTCTGCCTTCCCACATTTGGCCCCACTGTCTGGGATGGTTCTACAGTCACAGAGGTCAGTACCATAAGGAAAAGGAGTCAAAGTCTTGCTAGTGATATATTAAATGTTAACTTTCAAGTCATTTCCCACTTGGCCTTTTGATTGCAATGGTCAATGATATTTTTGAAACAAAACAAAACAAAAAATCATTATTTTTTTAGCACCAGCTCAGAGAGAACCTTGCCTCCTGGGAATCACTTGGGATTTTTCAACAGTCTGGAGCCACACTGAGGTTTCAGCAACACTTGCCCTTCCCAGTGTCTCTCCCAGCCATCAGAGCTGTTCCTCTCCAGGCTGCTGCCACCCCAGTATCCGTGTGCTCCCCAGGTCAAGACCACTGCATTTGGGGTGAGGAAACAAGGACAAACAAGGCCCTTGGCTGCCAAGACAGTGTTTAACAAAGACCCACTGCCAATAAGAACGTGCTCTTTGAGCTGCTCTCCTAAAAGCCTGGTGAGCAATTTTATCTCTCATCCAGGTCCACTGGCACATTGCGCGATGTGCCCAGCTAGCTGGCAGGAGGGACAATACCTATGAGCACAGTGGCTTTGGCCTATGGACTATTAGGGACAGTTGGAAAGCTAAGGTACTCACATCAGTTGGGATAGTCAAGGTTATGCTGAAGTAACAAACAATCCCCAAGTCTATGACAAAGTCTACATCCAGCAGGTGAGTACAGGTAACAGTGAGGTACTGTGTATTTCAAAAAAAAAAAAAAAGAAGAAGAAGAAGAAGAAATTAACTTGAGTGCTTTTGCCACAAATGATAAATATTTGAAGAGATGGATATGCTTACCCTGATCTGAACATCATACAATGTACACACGGATCATATTCCACAAAGATGTAGTACTTAAATGTGTCGATTTAAGATACTTTTTTTTTATTAGGAAAAAAGTCTATGCTTAAAATAGAACACAAAGAGTTTTTCTCATTTGCAGGCAAAATCCAAGACTGCTGGTAAAAGGAATGGAAGAGAAAGTGGTGAATTGTGCACTGGCTCTCAGCTTCTGCCCAGAGGGTGGAGAGATTGCAAACTCCGTGTGTGGAAGGAGAAGAAAGCCAGCCTATCTGTGCAGAGCTCCAGAGACAACCAGAAAGGCAGACGAAGCCAGAGAGGGTCAGGATTGGGGTCCTGGCCCCACCAGCCCTCTGCTCTCAACACCTCACTGCAGACCTACACGTGTCAGATCATACAGCAGGCATACGACACCTGGCCCTGGACACTTCTACAATTAGTCCAAGGCCAGCTAAAGACCCAGTGAGGAACAGAAGCAGGATTTCAACCAGGATGTTCTAACCCCAAAGCCTTGGTTCTTTTCATCTACACAGCCCATCTTCCCAACTGAGCAGGAAGTCCACAGGCCCAGATCTGTGCAGTGGTTGATCCCAGAGAACAGGATGTGCGGTGCGCCTGTCCTCAAAGCAGCTTTACAGTGTGTGGGTGACCCCTCACTGCCTGCGGCTGGGGGTAAGACAGAGCCACTCTTTCTTTTCTGGAACTGCATCCTCCCCAGCCTTTGTCCTCATCCTGGCCAAAGCCAAAGAAACAACAAGCACGCTCCCATCTACAAAATTTTTTCCTAAGCAATTCCCCATCCAGGGCATCTATCACAGTGATGTTAAATAAGATACGACTGCAAATAATTTAATTTTTAAAACGTAAGCTTCCTGTTGCCGTAGATCAATTAAACCCTCTTGCTTTTATTGCCAGATTGACACGGGTGTATTTATCACTGTTTGCCAGGGGAGCTCTGTTCTGCTGTGTTCTACAAGCTGAGCAGGCGGCCGGCTCACACCACCCAGGGCCCCAGGGGGAGAGGAATGGAGCCACCAGAAAGCACTCCCCCCTGCCCCAATCAGGGGAGGAAAACTGAACTTTGAGTAGTTTATTTAAAAACTCTCTTTGTGGCTGGCACCGTGGCTCACTTGGCTAATCCTCCACCTGTGGCGCCGGCACCCCAGGTTCTAGTCCTGGTTGGGGCACCGGTTCTGTCCTGGTTGCTCCTCTTCCAGTCCAGCTCTCTGCTGCAGCCCGGGAGGGCAGTGGAGGATGGTCCAGGTGCTTGGGCCCTGCACCCACATGGGAGACCAGGAGAAGCACCTGGCTCCTGGCTTCAGATTGGCACAGCGCTGGCCATAGTGGCCATTAGGGGAGTGAACCAATGGAAGGAAGACCCTTCTCTCTCTCTCTCTCTCTCTCTCTCTCTCTCTCTCTCTCTCACTAAAACTCTACCTGTCAAATAAAAAAATAAATAAAAATAAATAAATGCTGAGATGGCATTTGGTCAATTTCAACACCCATTTAAAAAAAAAAAAAATCTTGAAAGATTGCCCAAGTGCTTGAACCCTGTACCCATGTGGAACACCCAGATGAAGCTCCTGACTTTGGCCTGGACCAGAACTGTTTGTTGCAGCCATTTGGGAGTGGATGGAAGATTCTGTCTCTCTCTTTCTCTCCCTCTATCTTCAAAATAAATAAATCCCTGGGGGGGGGGGGGGGGGAGGACACTCTTTGCCTTGAACAGATCAAACAACTGACATTGGTTAAAACACACATTCTCTTTACTAACCAGCAAAGTCAGAACCATTTTTTTTTTATTTGACAGGTAGAGTTATAGACAGTGAAAGAGACAGAGAGAAAGGTCTTCCTTCCGTTGGTTCACTCCCCAAATGGCCGCTATGGCCAGCACTACACCTATCCAAAGCTAGGAGCAAGGTACTTCTTCCTGGCCTCCCATGCGGGTGCAGGGGCCCAAGCACTAGAGCCATCCTCCACTGCCCTCCCGGGCCACAGCAGAGAGTTGGACTGGAAGAAGAGCAACTGGGACTAGAACCCAGCACCCATATGGGATGCTGGTGCCGCAGGCAGAGGATTAACCTAGTGAGCCACGGCGCTGGCCCCAGCAAAGTCAAAACATGAACAAGGTCAAGGAAGAATTTGGAACTCCAGGTGCTCAAGAAGATGTGTCATTCTTGGGCTCTTCTTTATGTTCCTAATGTCATATTTATGAGAATCATGCAAATAAATTTAAAAAGGACAAATTTTAGACAATGAACATTCACAGACTCTTGATCACAGAAATTTATACAACCTCTCCAGAGGGCAATATGACATCTGTCCCTGGTAATTTCTGTCTCTAGGGTTAGTCCAAAGCAACTGATCACAGACATACTCCTCAACAAATGTTCTAAGGGTATCTGTAATAAGAGTTAATTATAACATCAAAAATTGGATCAAACAGGATGTATCCCTAAAGGCAAGGATGTTCAATATCCCTAAATCAATAAATACGATTACCACGCTTACAAAATGAAGGACAAAAATCAGATGAGCATTTCAACAGGTGAAGAAAAAGTATTTGACAAAATACAACATCTCTTCATGATAAAAAATCAAACTAGGTATGAAAAGGCCACATATGAGAAGCCCACAGATAATGTCACAATGAATGCTGGGGAGCTTTAAGTTTGTCCTTTCAGATCAAGAACAAGATAAGGGTGCCACCTTCACCTCTTCCACTCAACATGACACTAGAAGTCCTAGCCAGAGCAACTAGGCAAGACAAAGAAATAAAAGGCATCCGAACTGAAAAGACAAAGTAAAACCATCTCTATTTGCAGATGACATGATCTTATGCATAAAAAACCATAACCACTCTACCAAAAAATAAAACTATTAGAACTCATCAATTCAACAAAGTTGCAGGATATAAAATCAACTTGTAAAATCAGCTGTGATTCTATATACTAATAAACTATCCAAGAAGAAAGGAAACAGTTCCATTTATGGTAGCATTCCCATAAAAACTTAGAAATAAATTTAACCAGAGATGAAAGATCTGTAAACTGCTGAAAGAAAATGAGAAAGACACAACCGGCAAATATCTCAAGTTCACAGATCTGAATAATTAATGTTCAGTGTTCATACTATACAAAGCAATCAACATATTCAATGCAATCACTATCAAAATTCCAATAGCAATGGCATTTTTTTCACATAAATTGGAAACAGCAAAAAAACACTCCTAAAATTCATTTGGAACCACAAAAGATACTAAACAGCCAAAAAAGTCTCTTTTTTAAGATTTTTTTTTTTATCTGAAAGGCAGAGTTAGAGAGAGAGGGAGAGGCAAATAGATCTTCCATCCACTGGTTCACTCCCCAAGTGGCCACAATGGCCAGAGCTAAGCTATTCCGAAGCCAGGAGTCAGGAGCTTCTTCCAGGTCTCCCACATGGGTGCAGGGGCCCAAGGACTTGGGCCATCTTCTGCTGCTTTTCCAGGCCATAGCAGGGAGCTGGATTGGAAGTGGAGCAGCCAGGACTCAAACCAGTGCCCAGATGGGATGCAAGCAGTTTACCCACTTCACCAAAGAACCAGCCCCCCAGCCAAACCAATTTTGAGCAAGAACAACAAAGCTGAAAGGATCACACTTTCTGATTTCAAAATCCACTACAAAGCTATAGTTAGACAGACAGTCTGATAACAGCACCAAAAATAGGTACATAGACGAAGAGAATAAAAGCCCAGAAATAAGTCCACAAATTTACAAGCAAATGATCTTTGAAAAAGGTGCCAAGAAGCCGTTGCCGCGGCTCACTAGGCTAATCCTCCGCCTTGCGGCGCCGGCACACCGGGTTCTAGTCCCGGTCGGGGCGCCGGATTCTGTCCCGGTTGCTCCTCTTCCAGGCCAGCTCTCTGCTATGGCCTGGGAGTGCAGTGGAGGATGGCCCAAGTGCTTAGGCCCTGCACCCCATGGGAGACCAGGAGAAGCACCTGGCTCCTGCCTTCGGATCAGCGTGATGCGCCGGCCGCAGCACGCCAGCCACGGCGGCCATTGGAGGGTGAACCAACGGCAAAAGGAAGACCTTTCTCTCTGTCTCTCTCACTGTCCACTCTGCCTGTCAAAAAAAAATTTTAAAAAGCAAAAAGGTGCCAAGAACACACAATGGGAAAAGAACAATCTCTCTGATAATGTTGGGCAAACTGGATCTCCACAAGCAGAAGAATAAAATTGGACCTTCATCTCACATCATGTACAAAAGTCACCCCAAAATGGACTCATGAGCTAAACGTATGACACAGAACTGTAAAACAACTTAAAGAAAAAAGTTTATTGACATTATAAGCAATTAAGCAATGTAGGTTTTTGGGGTTGGTCAGTTTGGAGCCTTATCCAAAAGCACAGGCTACAAAACCAAAAATAGACAAATGGGTTACATCAAATTTCTGCACAGAAAGGGAAACTATCAATGGAGTGAAGATAGAATCAAAGAAAATAGTTCCAAGCTGTAAGAGTTACTCTCTGGTGCTGCCGCTGTGGCATAGTAGTGGGTAAAGCTGCTACCTGCAGTGCATCCCATAGGGGCATCAGTTCGAGTCCAAGCTGCTCCACTTTGGATTCAGCTCTCTGCTATGGCCTGGGAAAGCAGTAGAAGATGGCCCAAGTCCTTGGGCCCCTGCACCCACGTGGGAGACCTGGAAGAAGCTCCTGGCTTCTGGCTCCTGGCTTCCGATCAGCCCAGCTCCAGCCATTGTGGTCATTTGGGATGGAAGACCTTTCTTTCTGTCTCTCCCTCTCTCTGTCTGTAATTCTGCCTCTCAAAAAAAATTAAAATCTTAAAAAAAAAAAACTAAACTAAAAATGGAACTGCCATGGGATCTAGCAATCCCACTACTGGCAATCTCTCCAAAGGAAATGAAATCAGTACAACCAGAGACATCTGCATTCATGTGTCCACTGCAGCACAATTCACAATAGCCAAGGCATGGACTCCCACTAAGTGGCCCCAAGCTTTGTCTTTTTTTTTTTTTTGACAGTTAAGAGTGGACAGTGAGAGAGAGAGAGAGAGAGAGAGAGAGAAAGGTCTTCCTTTTCCGTTGGTTCACCCCGCATTGGCCGCTGTGGCTGGCACACCACGCTGATCCGAAGCCAGGAGCCAGGTGCTTCTCCTGGTCTCCCATGCGGGTGCAGGGCCCAAGCACTTGGGCCATCCTCCACTGCACTCCCAGGCCACAGCAGAGAGCTGGACTGGAAGAGGAGCAACCGGGACAGAATCTGGCGCCCTGACCGGGACTAGAACCTGGTGTGCCAGCACCGCAGGTGGAGGATTAGCCTATTGAGCCACAGCACTGGCCTCTTTTGTCTTTTTGATGATAACATTCTACCAGGTGTGAAGTGATGTCTCCACGTGGTTTTAACTGATTTCCCTCATTATCAGTGATGTGAATATTTTCACATCACTAATGGATGAATAAACAAAATATGGTATATTTACACAATGGCGTACTAGTAAGCCTTTAAAAAGAAGGAAATTGTGTCATTTGTAACAACATGGATAAACCCAGAGGACATTGGACTAAGAGAAATAAGCTAGCCACAGACAGACAAACACTACATGGCTTTTGGTAAATAAAATCCCAAAATTGAAATCATAGATGCAGAGACCAGAAGCATCATTGCCAGGGGGCAGGAGATACAGGGCAATGGGGGAAGTGTTGGTACAAGGGTCCAACGGTACAGTTGTACAGGATAAAGAACTTCTGGAACTGCAAGGTAGAGTGTTATGACTGCTGCTCATTACACTACATGGAAAACTGCTGGGAGGCCCAGCTCTGTGGCAGAGCAGATAAAGCCACCGCCTGCAATGCTGGCATCCCATGTGAGTGCCAGTTCTAGTCCCAGCTGTTCCTCTTCCGATCCAGCTCTCTTCTATGGCCTGGAAAGCCAGTGTAGGATGGCTCAAGAGACTTGGGCCCCTGTACCCCCATGGGAAACCCAGGGAAGGCTCATGGTTCCTGGCTTCAGATTGGCCCAGCTCTGGCATTGTGGCCTTTTGGAGAGTTAAACCGTGGATGGAAGACCTTTGTCTCTCCCTCTCTCCCTCTCTCTGTCTGTGGCTCTACCTCTCAAATAAATAAATAAAATCTTAAAAAAAAAACTGCAAGGATCAGATTTTAAATATTCTCAACACCACATGATACTGTGGATATGTGAGCCATTTCACTATTATGTGTACTAAAACATCACTTTGTACACCACAAATACATACAATTTTTAATTGTCAACTATACCTCAGCAAAGTTAGAAAAAATAGGAAACACATTATACACACAGGACACTTCTGGAAAATTGAACAGCAATTAAGGAGCAGTAGTGAGCAGTGCAGAGGGGAATCAGGAAATTAGAGCAGTAAAGATGGGAAACAATTTCTTCTGTTTGTAGGATCACTCCTTCTACAGAGTGTGCATCAAACAACGAATAAACAGAATCCTTTGGGGCCAGTGCTATGGTATAGCAGGTAAAACCACTGCCTGTGGTGCAAACATTCCTTATGGGCACCAGTTCAACTTCTAGCCACCCCACTTGCAATTCAGCTCCCTATTAATGTGCCTGGGAAAGC
This sequence comes from Lepus europaeus, assembly GCF_033115175.1. NCBI lineage: Eukaryota > Metazoa > Chordata > Mammalia > Lagomorpha > Leporidae > Lepus > Lepus europaeus. Next base: position 64,557,343 of record NC_084843.1, on the reverse strand, counting down.
AGTGGAAGATGACCCAAGTGCTTATGCCCCTACACCCAAATGGGAGACCCAGAAGAAGCTCCTGGATCGTAGCTTCAGCCTGGCCCAGCTCTAGCCATTTTGGACACTGGAGGAGTGACCCAGTGGATGGAATCTCTCTCCCTTCCCCTCCCCAACTCCACCTTTCAAGTAAATAAATCTTCAAAAAATAATAATAAAGAATCCCTTGCCTAAAACACAAATGGACTCCACCAATCTTACAACCTGAGGGGCTAGCAGCATTTTTATTCGAGGGTACTATGAAGAGAAAACCTGCAAAAAGTTCCAGAGAGGAGAGGGTTAACTTTCTATACATAACAAAGTATGAAGAATGCTGTGTTTCTGAGAGCATTGAGAGAGAGAGAGAGAGAGAGAGAGAGAGAGAGAGAGAGAGAGACACCTGGAGAGGAGAGAAAAGGGCTGGGAGAGGCCCTTGGTCTTGTACAGGAGAACTGACCTTAATGAGAGGCCGGGCCAAGGACGAGTTCTCTGTGGCTGGCTGCCAGGAGGGAGAACCCCAGACAAGAGCCCAGAGAGGGTCGGAGCACGGAGTTGTGGTGAGTCTCATGCAGGGCAGACTACTGCCAATTCCACTACCCCCAAAATTCCAGGGGAACAGTGAGGGGAACCCAGAGATAAACCATCCATGGAATATGAGGCTCAGACTCAACCATGTCATTGGGATTCACAAGCCCTGACACTGGCCAGCCCAGGGCACCTGCTACCCACCTAATTCTTTGGAAGGTATGTTGATGATAATGTCTCTCTTCCCTTCTCCTTGCTCACCCCTCTCCTCCACTTAGTTTTTAAAGGGGAATCAGCTAAACAACTACAGCGTCTTAGATTTTTGAGCCAGCTGAAGGCAAAGATGGAGACTAGAGCCCGAGGAAGCTGGCATCTTCCTGCAACACCCAAGAGACACGGTGGTGCTGCCTCCTTCACCCTGATTAGGTAAGAAGGTCAACAATGAACTCACCCCAGGGTTACCCAAGTACACTTTGCTCCACGCAGGTCAGTGACTCCCGCCAGCCTCACAAAGCCCCCCTCCCCTCCACGGCTCCTACCTGCCCGGACTGGGCAGGTCCCTCCTGGAGGCCACACACTGACTGCAACACGGACAACAGCAGCTCCTGCCCACAAATGCCAACACCTGCCACTCACCCTTTTGCTCTCCTCCCAACAAGGGAACATACACGTCTCAACAGTGCTCTGTCCTAATCCACTTACAGCACCTGGCAGTCCCCAGATACATGTGGAGAGATAAAGGCCCCTCAGAGCCAGGAGCCCCTTGTCAACACACACACACACACACACACACACACACCCTGACGTCCATCCCCTTTTCTCCCAAGGCAGGCAGAAAGCCTGGGTGGGACAAAGATGTCTCTGTCTCCCCAGACCTCACAGCGCAGCCCCATAACCTATGCCCATTGAGGAAGGTGGGCACCCTCTCACCTCCTCCCAGGGCCCAGCCTCCCCCAAGCCACATCCAGACCCCCGCCAGCCACTCACAGGTCAACCGCCACCAAAAGGGACCCAGCACGTGGGAAGAAGCCCCACCACGTCCAGGCAAAGGAACCCTGCTCCTGCACCCATGCAGGGGAATTGTGTGAGGTGTGAACCCACTTCAGGCACAGGGTTCTCCTGGAGTCGGAGACTGAAACCCCTTCACTTCTCCAGGGTCAGCCTTTATGGGCGTGGCTTCCTCTCACACGGTACACACTTCACGGCTGTTCGGCTTCCATAGCTCCCCAGTACACTGCACCTCTGCGGATCAGGCAGAGAATGGGCTCAGGTGCCCACTCTCCCCTCCACAGCTGACGGAACGCCTTCCTGGAGGTGAGGCGGGCCCGAGCCGCTCAGCACCAGCCTGCCAGGGAAGTTCGGCTTAGACTGACCCTCCCCTCCACCTGCTGTGTCTTGTGCATTTTCCACAAGATTCTTCATTCCCAAGGATGCTGACTCACGTTGTAGAGAAGACGACTCCAGTGAGACTCAGGCTCACCGCAAATCAGTCCGTTCCACTCGGAGGACAGTGCCCACAGGAGGAGGGCGCTTCAGGGAAAGCCCTGAATGGAACCAGGTGGTCTGCAGGAAGAGCCACCACCCACCTCTGTGCTCGTCTACCTGCAAGACACCTGCTCCCCAAGTGCCACCACGTCCCTCCTGAGCCCTCAAAGCAGTTGCAGTCCATACGCCTTTGGGAAGAAACGAAATGCCTGTATTCCCTGCCGCAATAATACACAAGGTCACACTTACCACTCTCCAAGGCTGCAACAGTTGCTGGACAATTTCCCTCCCTCCCTCCCACGCCACACCAAGAGAGTTCGAGTTCCTTTGAAACACCATCTGGGAGAAATCATCATCACAGATATGTAAAGCTCCAATTCACGAAAAGGCGAAAGAAGGAAAACACACCCATTGACATAGCCTACCTGTGACTCGGCAAACGCCTGAGACACCGTGTTATCCAAAACACCTGAACACCACCCCCCAAAACATTCTTGCTGGCTCCATCTCATCCCTTGCCCAAGAGTTCTGACTTGGCTGCATAAGGATCAGGCAGGAAGGCAACGAACAAAGTGAAATACAAGGAAGGCGCTCTCGCAGGGGCACATGGGACGGGCAGGATGTTTGCCCCCGGAGTGGAGTTCAGGAATCATGGGAGGCAGAGGATGGGGGGGGGTGTGTGTGTGTGCAGTCCACACATCTCAGGACCTTGCACTGAAGAAAAGAACACCCTACACAAAGCTGGAAGGTGTGACTTTGATCTTTGATCAGTGAGTAGGGCGTGGCCAGGGCCTCCCAGGCCAGGCCCGAGCCTCAGGAAGGTGACATACCGCAGGAGGTTAAAGCTCAGGTCCAGTCTCTTGGCGAAATGTCCGCAGTCCCGGCCAAGGTGTTCTGGAATTTCTTTGCAGTCCTGGCCTACGTAGGACACCTGGAAACCAAACAGAACAGAAACAATGGGGCGAGCGGAAATCTCCCAGCTGCTCACGAGCCTGTCATTGATCCGATGATTGCTTCCGCAACTTGAAACGCATACTCCTCGCACGCCCCAAGGCCACATTTGTGACTGTTTTCCTGGTCAAGTCAGCTGTGGGGGCTCCAGGGACTCCCCCAACGGCGCCCCCTTCCTGGTGCCATTACCATGATGGAGACTAATCCTGGCACAATGGAAATTGGACTAAAATTGGCCAGAGTCAGGTGTCCAAAAGAACGTCCCACATTAGAGCATATTGATATAATCATAACAATCAGCCTCTCACTCAGGAAGGGGCTGGGGTCCCCCAACAGCTGCCCCTCTGGCTCTCCCCCTCCCTCCTCTCCCCGGCCCCCTCCCAAATGCCCTATTAGGCACATTACCTCATAAAAGACACTGTAGATAACACTCGGCAACACTCAGGCTGCAGGGGACTGGGACAAATACTGCTGGACAAGAACACCTCCCCAGGCTGCCAGTCCTGCCCTTTCACCTCCGTGTATAAAAATCCCTCCACAGCACCTTACTTCCTTTTATTTGTTGGTTGGTTTGTTTACATGCTTAGCTTGTGCCCAAATACAGAAAGACAGAAGAGAAATTCAATCCCAGGACTTCTGACCATGAGGTCAGAACCAACTATCTGGTTTTTAGAATCCATTTTCACGACTAATTCCCAAACCCATCAAACAGGTCCACAGGCCAAAGCGGGCCAGTAGGTCACAACACACAGCACTTCCCTCAAGTACACCATGCCCTGCCCCCAGGGACAAACTCAGGCCCACTGGCTGGCAACAGCCCTGATCCTGCCTCCCTACACGTTCACTCTCCCATGCAAAGATGTCTTGGCAACAATGAGACACTCTCTGGAGGGTTTTGTTTTCTAACAGCAAACGAGTATGGTGGCCATCTCACATCCTCAGATACAAGGTTGAACCATAGGAGCTGCCTATATCAGCCATTTTTAGAACTAGAAAACACAACTTCCGTATGATCCAACCTCATACAAGCCATGCTGTACCCTAGCATCCCCCATTTCTCAAGTCATCTGTCAACCCCTCTCCAGTGGGGACCAACTGCAGAAAACACAATATCCAGTACTCACTCTCTTTCCATTCAAGCCCTTCAGTAACTTCATACCAGGAGGAGAGAAAGTGGGGAGAAGGGACAGAAAAATAGCTGACTCCAATAAAATAATTTTGACTCAGGATGATACAAGCTAAAAAATAAAGGGCTCCGAGTTCAATCTACCCACCTCTCCCCTTCCTGCATGGGGCTCATCCTTCTTCACAGATCCTTGGGTAATAAATTAAGTTCCGCTTCCAAGCGGAGATGAAAATCCTACACCAAGGAGAGATTGGGGAATCTAAGGCCCTAATCAATCTAGGGACTTCGATTTCCCACAGGATATCCACTCAGTCAGCAGCTTCTGGAGTGCAAGTTCACACTGACCCTTGGGGCCATGGTCTCATGGGAAAAGCCATCCTGTGCACCCAGACCTGCACCCCACCTAGTACCTATCACCATTCAAGACCTCTGTGATATATACAGCACGGCAGCTGAGCTCCCAGGAAGAGTACCAGAGAGAAGGAGAAGGACTTTTGCTCCCCCTGTTTCTTCTGCCTGATTCCCCTCTAGAGCAAACAGCAGCACCGAGGAAAGCTGTCACTAGGGATATGCAGAAGAATCCCAGCCTGTGAGACTCCCATTGGCGTGTTTTATCACAGTCTTAGCAACACAACATGTTCCCATTCCACAGAGATAAAGAGCAAGTCTCCAAAATTTAGCATGCAAACCAACTTAACAGGATATGTGCATGCCTGGACCACTTGAGGGGAAGCTTTCCAAGGTGTCAGCTAAGCTAACAGGGCTGGAGGACTGGAAAAGCCTTCAAGGCGGTAAGAAGCCACTGCCTGGCTTTGCAGTCACCACTCACAACAAGCAGAGAGAATCATGTGAGAGGTGCTTCTTGGGGCAGGCATTTGGTGCAGCACTTGGAACGCCCACATCCCTGGAGTATCTGAGTTCAAGTCCTGGCCCCACTTCTCATTCCAGCTTCCTGATAATGCACACCCCAGGCGGCAGCAGGTGATGACTCAAGAAGTTGGATCTTTGTCACCCACATGGGAAACCCAGGTTGAGTTCCAGGTTCCTGGCTTCTGCCTGGCCAAACTCTGACTGTATAGACATCTGGGAAATGAGTCACCAAATGGAAGATGAGTTCTGTCTGTGTGACTCTACAGGTCTGTCTGCCTAGACGTTACCTCTTGAGATGTCAGAAAGCTTCTTAGAACACAGGATCACCTGACATAAGAGGTAAGGCTAAGGGCCAGCACTGTGATGTAGCAGGTAAAGCCACTGCCTGCAACACTGGCATCCCATGTGGGTTCCCATTCATGTCTTGGATGCTTCTCTTCTGATCCAGGTCCCTGCTAATGTACCTAGAAAAAGCAGCAGAGAACGGCCCAAGTGCTTGTGCCCCTGCACCAATGTGGGAGATTCAGAAGAAGCTCCTGGCTCCTGGCTTCGATCTGGCCCAGCTCTGGCCATGGCAGCCAATTGGGAAGTAAAACAGTGAATGGAAGATTTCTCTCTCTCCTCTCTGTCTCGCCTTCTCTCTATAACTCTGTATTTCAAATAAATAGATAAATATTTAAAAAACAAAAGGTAAGGCCTGACAACCCAGACCAAAAATAATTTGCTTCTTCAGCAAACAGAAGAGATGAACAGATCTTTAAAACGCACAGAAGAGTACATCCAGAACTAGGAGTCATCACATTCACTCCATTATATTGGCTTATATATTTATATATAACTGTGTACCCAGTTATATGTATATATTTATATATAATTATGCTGGTTTGTATATAAATTTGAAATGATGAATAATGTTTTGAATTTTTCATTTTCCTACTCTATACAATTTGTACCAGAAGACCTCCACCCTATGTGGATAACAGGAAGGAACATCACAAGGCAAATGACAATACATCAAGTTACAGACCCCAGCAAAATGGAACAGCAGGGAGAGAAGTGATAATATCTGGGAAGGTTCCCCAACCATGGACAAAATCCAGCCCTGCCGGAACGAAGCCCCAGAAAAGAACCAAACTGTGCATGACTCCTGCTGTCTCTTTCTAGTTGCAACAATGTGTCTCCCAGGGCATTTCTGGACATGATAGGATTGTCAAGAGTCAGAATGAGGGGAGATTATAGTATGATGCCTGTCCAGGTGAGAGATTCTTGATATTATCTTTGCAGCACTGGAAGCACTGTGAAAATAAAAACAGCCCTAGGTACAAGTTCAAGTCCTTGTGCTGCTGCTACTGGCTGTGTTACGTCAGATGAGTCACAGCCTCTTGGAGCCTATTTCCTCTTTTATAAACTAATATAATACAAACTGCCGCCAGAAGTAATGAAAACAGTGCAACAACTAATGTTTATTAAGTGTCTACCATTATGCCTGTTATCTAGTCACTCCTTAGGGAACAACCCCCTGAGTCATCTACGCTGGGGATAAGACGACAGGTGAAAAGCACACTACCCTTGACACCAAGCGGTCTCCTGGCAAATAGTTGTTCAACCAGACCAACTGGCAGGGACCTGTTATTCTGATGGCATGGGTTTTGTTTGTTTCTTCCCTTTTTATTTGAAAAGGCAGAGAGAGAGAGAGAGAAATCAGCCATCCACTGGCTGACTCCCCAAATACCCGCAACAGCAGGGGCTGGGGCCAGGGTGAAACCAGGAGCCTGGAACTCCAGGTCTCCCACATGGATGACAGGGATCCAAGTACTTGAGACATCACCCGCTGCCTCCAAGGGCACTCCTTAGCAGGATACTGGATCTGAAGCAGAGTTGGGATTCAAACCAGGCATTCCAACATGGGATGCATCTTAATTGCTGTGCCAAAGGCCCACCCCTGATGTTTCTTTTTTTTTTTTTTAAGATTGTATTTATTTATTTGAGAGAGAGAGAGACTTACAGAGAGAGTGAGACAGAGAGAGAGAGAAAGGTCTTCCATCTGCTGGTTCACTCCCCAAATGGCCGTAATGGCCAAAACCAAGCCGATTCAAAACCAGGAGCCAGGTCTCCCAAGAGGGTGCAGGGGCCCAAGCACTTGGGCTTCCACTGCTTTCCCAGGCCATTAGCAGAAAGCTGGATCAGAAGAGCAGCAGCTAGAACATGAACCGGCACCCATCTGGGACGCCAGCACCGCAGGCGGAGGTTTAGCCTACTACACCACAGCATTAGCCCTGTGAGGTTTCTTAAGAACAAGAACTCAGGGCCCAAATTTCAGTTTTACATTTGCATCTACAATTATGACAGTGCCATTACTTTAACTGTCATAAGCTATTGGAGAAAGAAGACTGTGGTCTTAATGTCGAATAAAAGTGACGCATTTTTCAAGGCATAGAAACCCAACAAAGACATGTCGAAAGTAAAGACTTTTACAGAGAAAAGTGAACTTTTAAAAAGCCTGTACCACCCCCAAGGGTGAGAGAGCTCTGGGAACCCAGCTCTGCAGCCATCAGCCCACCGGGGCCTGCAAAATAGCCCTGGCACTTTAGCAAATCATCACCAACCACCTCATTAAATGGCTGGTTTTCATTTTATTAACTTTCTCTTAGCACTTAAACCATTCTTTTTTAAAATGTATAGATCTCTAAATATGAGAAAGTTATATGTGGTTTTATGTAAGTGAGTTTGAGTAACACCATAATAAAACAATATCAACACTATAGGCTCATGGGAACTATGAGGGTATCAAAAAATTTGTGGCAAAGCAAAATTATATGATAGGTTGATTGTGATACAAATAAAATTTGAGATCCATGCACAGTCTTTTTTTAACAAAATTTATTTATTTATTTCAAAGTCAGAGATACAGACAGAGAGGAAGACAAAGAGACAGAGATCTTCCATCCACTGATACACTCCCCAGATGACTGCAACAGCCAGTGCTGGGCCAGGCAGAAGCCGGGTGACTCAACCAGGCCTCCCACATAGGTGGCAGTGGCCTAAACCCTTGGGCCAACTTCCACTGCTTTTCCCAGATTATTAGCAGGGAGCTGATTGGAAGTGGAGCAGCTGGGACACAAACCAGCACCCTTTTAGAAAGCTGATGTTGCAGGCAGCGGCTTTACCTGCTACCTGCTATGCCATAATGCCAGCCCCCATCTGTAGTCATTTAACGATACACTTTCCGTGAACTCTTTGAGGACCCCTTGTTTGCCTGGTTGTTGTTGTTGTTGTTTCCCCAATTTGCAGCAAGGGCTGGTATTGCAGAGCAGCAGGTTAAACCACCGCCTACAACACCAGCATCACTTATGAGAACTGGTTCGAGTTCCAACTGTTCCATTTCTGATCCAGAATCCTGGTAATGCACCTGGGAAAGCAGTGAAAGACAATCTAAGTCCCTGGGCCCAACACCCAAGCAGGAGACCTGTAAAGAGGGCTCCTGGCTCCTGGCTCCTGGCTTCTGCCTGAACCAGCCCCAGCTGTTGCTGCCATTTGGGGAGTGAAATCAGCTGATTGAAGATCTCTCTACTTCTCCCTCTCTCTCTGTAACTCTTCCCTTCAAATAAATAGGTTTAAAAAAAAAATTGCACCAAATTGGGGCTGGCACTGCAGCGTAGCAGGTGAAGCTGCCACCATCAGTGTCAGCATCCCATATGGGTGCCAGTTCGAGACTCCAGCTGCGCCACTTCTGATCCAGCTCTCTGCTGTGGCCTGGGATAGCAGAAGATGGCCCAAGTTCTTGGGCCCCTGTACCCATGTGGGAGACCTGGAAGAAGCTCCTGGCTCCTGGCTTCAGACCAGCACAGCTCTGGCCATTGCAGTCAATTGGGGAGTGAACCAGCAGATGGAAGACCTTTCTTTCTTTCTCTCTCTCTCTCTCTCTCTCTCTCTCTCTCTCTCTCTCGGCCTCTCCCTCTTTCTCTAACTCTGACAATCAAATAAATAAATAAATCCTTAAAAAATTTCACCAAATTAAACTTATCTTTTAGTTCTATTCCCAAGAACTTTTAAGTCACCTTTAAGAAGGATCTACCAAAGTTTGAAAAGTGCCCAGCTACATACCTTCAAGGTGCTGCCTCTTATAATGACTGCCATTATAAACCGCCTGGGGCAGAACTAATAACCTAATCCCACACGCCCAGTTGAGGAAATGGGGCATTAACACCCCAGGGACAGTTTCCCAATCTTCGGGCTTAGCTCCTCCCCAGGCAGCTCTGTCTTCTTAATACAGTCCTCAAGATGCCACAGTGACTGCTCTGGGGCTGCGTGGAGCAGGAAAATCAAGTCCGGGAAGGAAAGAAAAGGGACTTCTCCGCTCCATGGTCAGGTGTTCCATGAACTTGAAAGAAGCTACACCCAGAGAATGCTGGGTCTGAAAATGCCAAGACTGGAGGTCTTTGGGAGAGAACCCCCCTTCTTAAACAGAGGCCCTTTGCCCAGCCCTTCCCACTACCTCCTAGGAGCCCCTTCTTCCTGCTAGCTGATAAACAGCCCGGTCATTGTCAACCTCTCCTGGACACCCCTGGCCTGCCCGCTTCTTCAGCTCCCTTCCCACGGGATGGCATTCCAGGGACACAGCCAGCATTCTGAGGCAACCACACCTTTCAAAGGAGGTGCAGAAGACAATGCAAGGGTGGATTTCCAATCATACCAAACACAGCGCTTAGTAGGTACTCAATAACTACGCGAAACTGAAGACCTAACAAGAACCCCAGGGGCAAAGCATAACAAAAGCAGGCAGCGGCCAATTCGACAGGATGCACATGTGGCCCTCGCTGTACCCATCCGAGTTGCACAACTCCTGTAAAGCTAAAGGGCAATCATTCCCTTTAGCCCAAAGTATCTCAAAATCCAACTGTGCCTGACAACCCAGGGAGAGCCTTGACGATTCACAACTACTTCTCCAGCGTGTGAGGGGCAGGCTGGAAGTAGGAGGGCTGGCCTGGATCTGAGACGGAAGACGGCCAAGACAGGCAGAGTGGACATTGAGTGAGTGAGTGAGTGAGTGAGAGAGAGAGAGAGAGAGAGAGAGAGAGAGAAAGGTCTTCCTTTCCATTGGTTCACCCTCCAATGGCCGTGCTGATCCGATGGCAGGAGCCAGGTGCTTCTCCTGGTCTCCCATGGGGTGCAGGGCCCAAGCACTTGGGCCATCCTCCACTGCACTCCCGGGCCACAGCAGAGAGCTGGCCTGGAAGAGGGGTAACCGGGACAGAATCCGGTGCCCAAACCGGGACTAGAACCCAGTGTGCCGGCGTCGCAAGGCGGAGGATTAGCCTGTTGAGCCACGGCGCCGGCCCAGAGAGGGCTTTTCCAGCAGGTAAAAGCCGCCTGGTCTCAGCCTGGCGGAGTTCATCCCTCCAGCTCCGATTAGAAACACCTGAGGCTTGACCGCTCGACCAAAGGCACGTGTGGCTGGACTGCAGACCCCAGGGCTGAAACTCCAGTGTTCAGGTTACCCACAGACACCTGCTGGAGAAACCAGCTGCTCAGCACTGCCGCCTTCCACCAGCCTCAGGGGAAGTCCAACCACACACACACACACACACACACACACGCACCCCATGCGCTGAGTTTCATTGTAACTTAGATGGCCCTGGGCACTTTTCATGACTCCTTCATTAAAATAAAAGTAAATATATAAGTGAATTAACTTGTTAGTTTCTATTTTACAACTGCATTGGTACAGGCATACTGCTATATATTAAAACGTTGACGGTAACCAAACGTCCCTAAACTTCACATGACGAAGGAAACTCAAAACACTCTGTGGGCCACCAGCATTGGGCCTGACCCGGCCTGTCCAGTGAGATGCTAGGGGCAGAAGGAGGTGGAGCGCGGGAGGACCTTGGCAGGCACTGACACAGGGTGTGCCAAGCCCCACACGGGATCCGTCCTCACCCAACGAGCGCAGACCTGGGCACCTGGCAGCACCTGCAGCCGCAGCCCCTGAGGCGGAGGCTGGGGCGCTGTGTAAGCCCGGGTGGTCCCTCCCCCCGCCCCCGCGCACTGTACCCCGGGCGGGGACCGGGGCGCCCAGGCGGACTTACTTGAGTTCCACTGACCACGAGCCCGGCCATGGTGACCAGGCCGTGGCGGGCGGGCGCGCAGCACTGCGGGACGCGGAGGCCGGGCTCGCAGTTCCGCACTGGGCAGTGGTCAGCTGACCCGGCGGAAGCCCGAGGCGCTGCCGGGCGCTCGGACCGTGGAGGGGCTGCTCGCAGCCGCCGCAGCTGCAGCGGCTTGGTCCGGCCTCCGGCGCAGGTGAGCCCCGGCCCGTCCCGCGCGCTGCGCCAGGTGGCCCGCCGCGCGCGCAGCCCCGCGCCCCGACGGCGTGGCGCCACTTCTCGCCGGCTCTTCTCTCCCGTACCCTAGGGCATCCCACGACCCCTTCGCTCTGTGGCGGGGGAGGGAAGGTCCTCCAAAACGCCGAGCCCAGAAGTTTCTGGATTGCGTTTGTCGGGGCTGGGGGTGGGGGAGGGGACTCTTATCGGGCGCCCCATCTGAGCCGTTAGCCCGGGGGCATGGCGAGCTGCCGGGCTTTTCCTCAGTTTCACAACGTGGGTTACATAACTGCCGGAGGAGCTGCGGGAACCCGGACCCCGCTTCCCCAGCCTGGGTAGGGGGCGGGGACGGGACTCCCGGGCACAGCGGAGTGTCCGTTTGTGGAAAGGGGAGGGGGGCGGTTGAATTTCCCAATAAATATAAATAACTGCTAGCTCCGCTAATTCCAGGCCCCATCGTGTCCCTGAGGCCTCCCCCCAGAATGACGGTAGTGAACCCTGGGGAAGGAGAACTGGACGAGAGCCGCACACTGGAGGCTTCTCTTCGCCATCTCTTCAGAGGAAGAAGGTGTCCAGGAGGGCCAAAATCCTCGCTGGGGTCAGCCTGGCATGCGCGTGCGCACACACACTCTTCCCCCTCGCCAGCAGTGGCACAGAGGTGGCCGCTGCTACCCCTTGTGTGAAGGAATCGGGCTCAGCGGGCAGGTAACTAAGCTCATGCCGGTTCTTACCTGGGAGGGTCCAGACTCCTTCCCTGCCAATTCTTGCTTTGCTGCCTCCACTCCCTGGATGCTCAAAGCTACCGCCAGATACTTGTTGGCTGGCACTGCCGAAGCTCAGAGGAAGGCCAGGTGTCCCTGGTGTAGGGGCAGGAAGGTTCCATACCGTTCCCTCAGCCATCCTAGGAGTCCCAGCTGGAGCCAGCGCTGTGGCATAGCGGGTAAAGCTGCCACCCTCGATTCCCGCATCCCAAATGGGCGCCAGTTTCAGCTGCTCCACTTCCGGTCCAACCCCTTGACAGTGTGCCTGGGAAAGCAGCAGCAGATGTCCCAAGTCCCTGGGCCCCTGCACCCATATCGGGGACCCAGAAGAAGCTCCTGCCTTACCTGGCCCAGTCCCAGTTGTTGTGGCTATGTGGGGACTGAACCAGGGATAGATCTCTGGGTCTCTGTCCTCTCTCTGTGACTCTGACTTGCAGATAAATAAATCTTTTTTTGTGTAGGTTTTGCCATTCACCATTTTTTAAAAATTTATTTATGTGGGAGGCAGAGTTACAGAGCGAGAACGAGGGAGAGAGGGAGGGAGAGAGAGAGAGAGAGAGAGGTCTTACTGTTGATTCACTCCCCAGATGGCCGCAATGGTTGGAGCTGGGCTGATCTGAAGCCAGGAGCTTCATTCCCTGTCTCCCGAGTGGGTGGCAGGGGCCCAAGCACTTGGGCCATCTTCCACTGCTTTCCCAGGTGCATTCATAGGGAGCTGGATCAGAAATGGAGCAGCTGGGTCTTGAACTAGCACCCACAAGGGATGCTGGCACCACAGGCAGAGGCTCAACCTACTACACCACAGTGCCGACCCCAATAAATCAATCTTAAAAAGATCCTACAGCATAGCATGTTGAAAGGAGAAACACAGAATATATTTATTTAATCAAATTTTTGTATGACCTGAGAGCCTTCAGAAATGAAGACCCCTGGCAAACTGTTCTTGCACACAGGTTAGATGAAGAGTGGACAGCCACGCAGACGTGTGGTGGGACTTTATGCTAACAGACCACCAGTCCACATTCCTCTTGGTCTCTGTAGCATTCCTTCCTTGTGGGTCTGAGGCAGGAACCTTCCAGAACAAGGGTCTTAGCCCTCATATCAGACAAAGTGGGTCCATGAATTTCTTTGTGTGTCCAGCCCCTAGAGAGAAAGGTGAGGGCAGGTTAGAAACACAGTCCTGGGTTTATGGCTTACTTTGTGGAGTAGGGGTTCTAGTTTTTATGGTTCACCTTGGGGAAGAGGAATTCTGGTTTCTGTGACTCACTTCACAGGGAAAGAGAGGGGTGGGTGACGGGGGGGGGGGGGGAGGCAGGAGATGTTCAGAGAGAGATTTTGCTTTTGAGGTTGCTTCTGAGGCCTTCTGGCCTCCTTTGGTTCAAAGTACTCAGCATGAAGGCCAGCAATGCTAGCATCCCATGTAACAGCACAAGATCGGCTGCTCCACTTCCAATCCAGCTCCCTGCTAACGTGCCCGGGAAAGCAGCAAAGATGGCCCAGCGCTTAGGCCTCTGCCATCCACATGGGAGCCCCAGTGGAGTTTCAGATTCCTGGCTTCTGGCTGGCCCAGCCCTGACCACTGTAGCCATTTGGGGAGCAAACCAATGGATAGATTTTGAGGCCGGCACTGTGGCATAGTGGGTAAAGCCGCCACCTGCAGTGCTGGCATCCCATATGGGTGCCTGTTTGAGTCCTGGCTGCTCTACTTCTGACCCAGCTCTCTGTTGGGGCCTGGGAAAGCAGAAGATGGCCCAAGTCCTTGGGTCCCTGACCCACGTCGGGGACTCAGAAGAAGCTCCTGGCTCCTGGCTTCGTATCAGTGCAGCTCCAGCCGTTGCAGTCAACTGGGGAGTGAACCAGCAGATGAAAGACCTCTCTCTCTCTCTCTCTCTCTCTCTCTCTCTCTGCTTTTCCTTCTCTCTGTGTGTAACTCTGACTTTCAAATAAAATAAATAAATCTTTAAAAAAATTTTCTGAGTGTCACTCTTTCAAATAAATGAAAATAATTTTTTTAACTACTCAGCATGCTAAAGTCCTATACTTTGGGGTAGCATTTATTTCCTGAGCCCCAACACTGGCTTCTTCACCCTGCTCCCTTCATACCAACAGGAATAGGCATCATTTAGAGAAGGGAAAACAGTCCTGGGCCAGACTCTCACACATGTCACAGGTGCAGTTACTCAGTAGGCCTGCCGAAAATGGCAGCCCCCACCTCCGTCCAGAGGCACATGCACAGCGCTGCTGTCGTCCGTCGTCCCGTAAACAGCCCCGAGAAGCCCCTGGTTGGGCAGCTGCTGCTGAAGACTGTGATCCTGGTGAAGTCTGCCTGCCCTGTCTCTGCCGAAAGCAGTGGACACAGCCAGATGGAGCTGTAAGAATGCAGACTTCACTGTGTTTACTTTGCGGGGGTCCAGGAAATGCTGCAACAAAAGGTCCCGCAAAGCAGAAAGGACAGCTTAGCCTCCAGAGATAAGGGGGTCACAGGGAGCCTTCCCACATTGTCCCCTTGTCTGTCTTTCCTGCCGGCAGAGAAGGAAGTAGGCTCGAGCCCTGCTGAGCGTGACACTCTGCCCTCCCCGGTCACCTCTCACTTGGGCCTTCCCAGAAGGGGCTTGACCCTTCTAGGAAGAGGAGTCATGCAAGCAGGCCCAAACCCATGCCAAGTGGAAACTGGAGAGGGGGTTACGAGAGGGCATCTCCATACCCTGACCCCACACACAACCCTGCAACCCTTCCACTTCCTCCCTCCTCTGCCTGGCTTTACAGCAGCTGTCACTCTTGCTGGGCGGAGCCTCCCACTCACTCCTGGCTCCACTGGGGGAGCATCCCACAAAGGGCAGAGGAGGATGAGGAATAATAACCCTGTGGGGAGATCACAAAGTTCAGGATCACACAGATTGAGATGAGCTTTCTGTTTGAAATGGACACAGATGACCAGAGGGAGCGACTCAAAGTCCTTGAGCAGAGGGGCTGCTGTTAATAAAACAGGATCAATGGGGTGCCTTATAGGCAACACAGATTGATTTCCCAAGGTTCTGGAGGCCAGGCAGTCCAAAATCAAGGTACATGCAGATTGTGATGTGTGATGAGGGCCCACCTTTTGCAGTGTTCTCACATGGTATAAAAGGCCAACCCGCTCTCTGGGTCTCTATTTTAAGGGCACTAATCCCATTGATGAGGGCTCAGCCTCCTGACCTAATCACCTGCCAAATGTAAAGGCCCTGATCCCACTCCTGAGGGGTCTTCATGACCTCCCACCTCCTAATACCATCACCTCCAGGGGGAGGCTTCCCACATATGAATGGGGGTGGGGCGTGAAAGGACACAAACATTCCAGCCATGTAGTAGCAATGTCTTGACTGTCCTAGGGAAAGACCCCAGCGGAAGCAGAGTGGATTCACTTCTCCTTACTCTCTCACCTGTGGACTTGAGTCTTCTGAACCAGAAAAACAAAGAGGAGGAGGAGGAGGAGGAGGAGGCATTAGGGAGGCAAAGACAGGACAGGGGAAGGAGAGGGAAAAAGAATTTGTGTCCCTGAACTAAGGAAAATTGGAAGCAGGGAGAGGCACATTCTTTGCTTACTCATCACTTTCTTGAACAGGAAGGGAAATTAAATAGAAAGAGTGAAAACAAAGTTCTCCAGGCAAGACCACCGTGGGCCTGCCTTGGGGTGGGGAGGGAGCAGAAGAACTAAGCTAAGGCTGGCCCAGGAGGTGGGCAAATGGCTCCTCCGGAATACACAGGCACACGTCTCCTCTGGCCTGCTTTTTTTAAGAAAGATTTATTTATTTATGTGAAAGGCAAAGTTAGAAAGAGAGAGAGAGGGATCTTCCATCGTTGGATTAGTCCCCAAATACCCCAAATGGCCAGGAGCTTCTTCTGGTGTCCCATGAAGGTGCAGGAGCCCAAGCACTTGGGCCATCTTCTGCTTCTTTCCCAGGCACATTAGCGGGGAACTGGGTCGGAAGTGGAACAGCCAGGACAGGACCCATATGGGATACCAGCGTCCCAGGCAGTGGCTTAGTTAAGAAAAGAGGTGCAGACTAGCTAGGCCACAACACTGGCCCCTGGGCTGCTTCTTGAACAAACTCTTTCTGCCCCTGCACAGGAGCACTGAGGCACAAGGGAAGCTCACGGAGCCATCTGGTTCATTCTTGGTCTCCTTACCCCCCGCCATGACCTGCCTCGAGCTTCCCCTACCCTGCCCCAGCTGACTTCCACGGCCCCTCTGTCCCAGCTTCCGAGGACCAGGCACTGTTCTGGACACTCGGAGTCCACCCTCAAGAGACCATCGGAGGCGCTGTGTTGACACTGCCGCTGTGGTCCCATTTTCTGATCCCAAGGCAGGCGCCTCGCCCAATGTATACAAGTGCACTTGTCAGAGCCACAGAGAAGGCTCAAATCAGACCTGGGCTCAACGTCCTGGGCCTGTAAATTCTGGGGCCTGGGGAGCAGAGAGTGAGCGAAGGCCAGCCCCTAGCACGGAGCCCTTCCTCGTCATCCTGCTGAAGGGGGCAGTATTTCATGGTTTCTGTCTCGGTCGTCTTTGTTCCTTGGCAGAAGAAGCCCTTTCCCTTAGAATCCTTCCTCCATCACATTCCTGGGGACAAAAAGGAAGATCCTGTTTATTTCCAATCCAGGGAGTTGATTCTGGGGTCGGCCAGAACTGGCCAAACAGGAAGTGATTCCTTAAATCTTCCAACTCTGAGTGTTGGCAGCTGAGAGAAGCACAGGGCCTCTCCACGAAGTTCTCTGGGCCTTCCCACCTGTCCTGAGCCTAATCTCTCTGCAGCTTGGCCTCATTTCTCTCAGGCCCAGCACCCCGGACAGGTGGAGGATGGTGGCTGTCATTAATCATGCCCCAGCCTCCAGTTCACACTCACCCCATTCAGATTTCAAAATTAAAAAAAAAAGCTGGATGTCTGCATATGAAACACTCTTTGTTGCTGAAACAGCGTCTTCTCAGCCTAAAAGAGGGAGCTGAGGGAGCACACAGGAAAGAAGAGGCGTCCAGGGCCTTCTCTGAACAAAATGAAGCTTTAAAAACGTGAATTACAAGGGCTGGTGCTGTGGCGTAATGGCTAAAAGTACCACCTGCTCCACTTCCAACCGGGCTCCCTGCTAAGGCGCCTGGGAAAGTAGCAGAAGATGACCCAAGTGCTTGGGCCCTTGCCACCCACTTCGGAGACCTTGGCTTCCGACCTGGCTCAGCTCTGGTGGCCGTTGTGACCATCTGAGGAGTGAGCCAACGGATGGAAGATCTGTCTCTGTCTCTCTGTAACCCTGCCTTTCAAATAAATAAGTCTTTAAAAACAAAAAGGAAATTTGTGTGTTAAAAAATGCGTATACATACTCTCATAATGTCTGGTGTAAGCATCCATCCCACACATGTGTGCTCATTATTATTTATTGCTCTAATTATTATTACTGCTATTATTAATTCTTTGGGTCTTAATAGGTTTTGTTGTTTCCCTATTAAAGGCAAACAGCAGGGGGTATGGAAGGAGTAGATTGGGAGGAGGTGGGAGTGGGAAAGAGGCTTCTCTTTTCATTCCCTTTCTTCTGTGATGCTTGCAACATGCATATATGACTTTGTAATTAAAAGTAAAAAAGAGATTAGCAAGGAAGGGAAAGGAAAAAAGAATTTGCCACTAAAACACCTTTTTGCTATTCTCTTAGTATTAGTTTAACAAATCCTAACAGAGATCATAAATTTTACTTTCCAGTCTGTCTGGAACTCACCCTATATTCCCAGTCGTGTTTGAGCAGAGGAGGCAAGACACGGGCCTTGGAGAGGGGCTCCTCCGGGCCTGTCCAGAGGGAAAGCCAGTGGTGAACAGCAAAGCCCACCCAACTGTGTGTTCTCAGGGAGGAAACCTGTCTAGCATCCCAACTTGGCATGGAGCGGTTCTGACACTTGGTAGTTGAGGAAGGCCCCCACCCTTAATGAAAACTGATGGCAACAGGCATGTGATTCACAAGGTGGGGCCCTAGCATCTGTGGTTTTCTCAAGTGCCTCCCAAAACATTGGCAACTGTCATCACGCACAGCTCAATGCTTTATAAAGAACTCATCAAGGCGGTATTTTGGCATAGCAGGTTAAGCCACTGCCTGCAATGTCAGCATCCCATATGGATGCCACTTCAAGTTCTGCCTGCACCACTTCTCTTCCAGCTCCATGCTAATACACCTAGGAAGAGCAGCAAAGGATGGCCCAAGTGGTTGGGCCCCTGCCACCCACATGGAAGACACGGTTGAAGCTCCTGGCTCTTGGCTTCGGTCTGACTCAGCCCTGGAGGTTGCAGCCATCTAGGAAGTGGGCCAGCAGATAGATCTTTCTCTGTAACTCTGCCTTTCAAACAAATAAATCTTTTTTAAAAATATTTTTAGTATTTATTTATTTGAAAGGTAGAGTTACAGAGAGGCAGAGGCAGAGAGAGAGAGAGAGAGAGAGGTCTTCCATCCTCGGGTTCACTCCCCAGATGGCCTCAATGGTTGGAGCTGTGCAATTTGAAGCCAGGAGCCAGGAGTTTCTTCCAGGTCTCCCACACAAGAGCAGGGGCCCAAGGACTTGGGCCACCTTCCACTGCTTTCCCAGGCCACAGCAGAGGGCTGGATTGGAAGCAGAGCAGCCAGGGCTCGAACTTGACGACCATATGGGATGCCAGCACTGCAGGCGGTGGCTTTTACCTGCTACGCCACAGTGCTGGCCCCATTTTAAAAAAGATTTATTTATCCCATATGGGATGCTGACACCGCAACTGGAGATTTAACCTATTATGCCAGTGCTGGCCCCCTAAAAAACAAAACAAAAAAAACTCATCCTCTCCAAATACAGATTGGGGAAACTGAAGCTTAGAGCATAGGAGGGACTTGCTCAAGGTCACTCAGCAAACAAGCAGCTGACCCCAAGCCAGAAAAGAAAACAGAACTTCTCCTGTGTCCCACTAAAAACAGGATGAGGAGGGCCTGAAAGATGCCGTTTCACATCTAATCGCTTCTTGTGTTGTAACCATTTTCCTCATACACAGCCCTCGCTGATGGATCAGAAATAACATTTTCAAAGTTATATCTGCGAGGAAATGGCTATTAATGTTCTTCCTCTCCTTTCAGAGTGCTGAGGAATACATATTAATTTTCTCTCTACTTACATTGCCTATTTGCAAATTGTATTCACTACCCAGTGCTCCAATTTGTCCTACCCCTGAAGAGATTATGAAGAATAAATGTATTCCTGGAAATAAAATAAAATAAAACATGTGTCACTAGGATTTATTTTCATAATTATTTACGGGAATTATTTTAAAATATATGGAGGGGCAATAATTACACTGCGCACATGAGGATCCTGCCGTGATTTACCAATATAAATTCCCGGGCTCTTCCCACAGCCTGGACTCTCTTCACAGCGTGAACCAAGGGCAAAGCGAGTGCACCTGAGGGATGAGGACCAGAGGAAGGCCTGGTCCAGCTTTGTAGCAGCCGATGCACTGGCCTAGGAGCTGTGGGTTCAGGATCTAGCTTTGCCACTAACTCCCTGTGTGCCCACGGAAAACCCATTCACTCCCAAGGTCCTTGGTTCCCTCAGATGCAAACTAGCTGACCTATGGAGTTCTTGATGCAAGTAAGTACACACATCTCCCCAAGATAAAGACAGAGAATCCACACGTTAGTACTTAGTAGATGTTTATTGAACACCTGCTATGTGTGAGGTGCTTGGGGACAAAGCAGGAACATGACAGAGTCCTTATTCTTGAGAGGCTCACGTTATAGGACAGGAGACAGGTAGTAAGTGGAGAAATAACACAATTTCAAGTATATAGAATACATTTCAGATGGCAGTGGGACATGCTATGAAGACGGAAGCTGACTGTGAGAGTGGGTGGGGGAGGCTGACTTTGACAGTGAACTGGACCTCCGCTGAATTTTCAGAGCCTTTCTCCTGGAAATCCCTGAAGAGTGCAGCATGAACTGGCTCATGGCCCCACTGACCCCTCTGCACACTGCTTTTTATTAAAGATAGATTTATTTATCTGAAGTGGATACTTAGAAAGAGATACATCTTCTGTCTGCTGGTTCACTCCCCAATGCTACAATGGCAGGGGACAGGTCCAGACCAAAGCCAGGAGCCCAGGGCTCCAGCTGGGTCTCTCCCATGGGTGGCAGGGGCCCAAGTACTTGGGCCATCTTCTGCTGCCCTTCCAGGCACATTAGCATGGAGCTGGATTAGAAGTGAATCAGCTGGGACTGGAACTAGCACTCGGGTATGCTGGTGTTGCAGGCAGCAGCGTAGCTCACTGCACCACACCACCAGTCAGTGCACAATGCTTTTGTGATGCACGAACTGCGCAGGTTCAGACAGCTGTGGAGTGTTCTAGGGAGCCCTCTCTCAAGGGACCGACATTTGAGCTGAAGTCTGAATCCTAAGAGGAAGACCTGACAGGCTTTCCAGGCAGAGGGAAGAACACCAAAGCCATGCCAGTTCCCTTGGTCTCACGCTCTCACTTTGCTCAGGCTTGAATGGTGCACTTGAACTCAAATGGTTCCAAAACAGAAGCATGTTTTTGGGAAAGATGCAAGTGGAAAAAAATTAGTAGCCATCAGGTTGCCTTCAGCTTTCAAACGGTTCAGGAAGGGAGCCTGCACTGTGGCACAGCGGTTAAGCTGCTGCTTGCGATGCCACCACCAGTATCAGAGTGCCAGGATCCAGCTCCCTTCTTCCTGTACTTGGGAAAGCAGCAGAAGTTGGTCCAAATGCTTGGTCCTCTCACCTACATGAGGGACACCAGGATGGAGTTGCAGCCTCCTGACTTCAGCTCAGATCAGCCTTGGCTGTTGCAGCTATCCAGGGAGTGAACCAGTGGTTGGAAATTCACGCTCTCTCTCTCCTTTTAAGCAAATAACTAAATACGTCTTTTTAAAAAAAAATTAACAAAATAACTTTAAAAATGGTGCAGGAAAAAAAAAGTGTCTCTCTGTGTGTGTGTGTACACAAATGTAGCAGTGTTAACAGCTGTAAGTCTAGGTGAAGTTTATTGGATGCTCATGTGCTATTCTTTATAATTTTTTCCAAGTTTGAAATATTCGTAAGTAAAATGCTAAGGACCTAAAAAGGGAGAGAGATGAACTGGGTCCAGTGGTGCCTGCTGTTCGGTGGTATCACTTGCATTTGTATCCATTCCTGACATCCCAGTGAGGCGGTACCTCCAAATAGCCCCGCCTTCCGCAAAGAGATGGTCAACAGGACACAAGGAGAAAGCAAGGAGGACAGCAAAGGCCATAAGTCAGCCTCACCATGCCAAACTGCCCCCCCCCCGACTCCCCGTGCTGACTTCCACGCCACAGGAACCACTCCTTGCTCCCACAGGTGTGGGAAGCCACTGCTGCAGGCTCTGCCACCCCCATCCCACCTGCCTGCCCAAGTTGGAGCTCTGGCAGGAAGCCTCCCCAGACACAACCCACAGCGCACAGCTCTCGCTCGCTCGCTCTCCTGAAGCTGTTTGCAGCAAGTGACTCACCCAATTAAGAGCATCTACATAACAAAGGCTCACCGGGCCGCAGAGGTCGCACAGACTGTGAAGTGCGCCTTCCGAGTGTGCAGCAGAGCAGCTTCGCTAATTACCAGTCATTTCCACCCCTCAAGAGCCTGTCAGCCTTTGAGATGCAGGGGATGAAAGAACCCCCAAATTCCCACCCCACACCCATCACCTCTCCCTCCCCAGCCCACCCCTGCATCTCAGACCTGTGACTAACCGGGGTCTCTTCCCACCTGGCTGTGAGCAGGGAGGAAAGCCCTGCCTCTACCGGCAGCCTGCAGTTTGCATCCTCGGCTCTGCTAAACAAACAAGCAAACAAAGCCTGTGTTGTCTTTCTCTTCGTTTTAAAAGGTGGTCAGTGTTTGCGGTAGGAAGCACAAGTAAGCAAGAAGAAAGTCACAGTCAGCCATGCCCTGACCCTTAGGGTGGACACAGCCCCATAGTGGCCCCTGTAGTCTGCTTTCTGGGAGACAGGTATTTTTTTTTTTTATATTTATTTATGTATTTCAAAGTCAATGTCACAGAGAGAGGGAGAGAAGGAGAAAGGGATCCTCCACCTGCTGGTTCACTCCCAGATGGCCCCAACAGCCAGCACTGGACCAGGGTGAAGCCGGGAGCCAGGAGCTTCATTTGTGTCTCTTATGAGGGTGGCAGGGGCCCAGGCGGTTGGGCCACCCTCTGCTGGTTTCCCAGGCACATTAGCAGGGAGCTAGATTGCAGGTAGAGCAGCTGGGACTTGAACCGGCGTCCATACGTGATGCAGCATCACAGACCATGGCCTTACCCACGGTACCACAGTGCCAGCCACACTGGGAGACGGGCATTGACTGTGGGTATAGCCAAGTCCCTGCTCTTTCATTTAATGCTGTACCACCAACACCTCTCCCCATGAGCACATGGAAGGAATGAGGGAGCGGGCAGGGACGTCTGGAAGCTGAAGGAGCAGCTGTGAGGCGGTTAGCAGCCCTGACCTTGGGAACTGTGAGCAGGTGACTTTCTCTCTGGGAACCTCAGCTTCCTGACCTGTAAAATGGGAGTGACAGTTTACAGGATCATGGTAAGGCTTGAGGGAGATCCTGCTTGTGAAAGGGCTGTACAGACATGAGACGTTTCATTACTCATTTTAATAAGTGTTCCTTCATCAGTGTCTGCTCTTTACTCAGCCCTCTGTAGTCCTGTGTTGAGAATATTCATCCCTGGAGGAACTCAAGTTCAAAAGGTAAAGTTACTTACACACACACACACACACAAAGTTAAACCATAAGGATTTAAAATAGCTAATAAAAGATATCATCAATTAGTAGTTAATTATGTGCCAAATGAGTGGCACAGACAACACTGTGGGGACTCAGAGGTAAGAAGGAACACAGGGGGATAATGATAATAATAATAATAATAATAATAATAATAACTGCTTTCAGTATTTTCTACATGCCAGGCACACACGTGGTTTCACTTCACAGACCATTTGATCACATGAGGTAGGGACCATGACCATGTTCATTTTGCAGAGCAGGAAATGGAAACTCCAGCGAGGTTAAGAGCCTTGCCCCAGGGTACACATGGAGTGAACGGGGCAGTCCTGTTCTTTGAATCCAAGAAATCAGCCCCCAGAGCCCACCAAGTGCTTTATGCTGATGGAGGCAGGGCGGGGAGCCCTGACCTGGGCTATGAGCAAAGAGGTCAGACCCAGGAGGGGTGTCGGTGCACAGGGGAAGGTCCCAGGCTGGCTGGATGGTTGCTCCTGGGTAACAGTGGAAAGCAAACTTTGAGGGCAGGGAGATTGAATGAGAGGAGCTGAGGCATGGGAAATGCTTTTAGATTTCTTTTGTTTGAAAGGCAGAGAGAGAGAGAGACAGAGTCAGAGAGAGAATTTTCTATCCACTGGTTCACTCCCCGAATGGCTGCAACAACAGCCCGACCACAGTAAGGCCAAAGCCAGGAGCCTGGAACTCCATCTAGGTCTCCCACATAGTGGGCAGGGCCACGAGCACTTGGGCCATCTTCCACTGCCTTCCCAGGCACATTAGCAGGGAACTGGATCAGAATCAGGGCAGTGATAAGGGATGCCAGCATCACAGGCAGTGGCCTAAGCCACTGTGTCACAATGCCAGCCCCATCCTATGAAATGCTTTTAGACAGAGTTGCCTATGAAGTCTACAGCAATGTGGAGTCCCATCAGAGCAGTGTTTGGGAAGGCGGGGCCAGAGAGGAGGTACCTTGGGAGGCTTTGAGATGGGGCGGGGGAGAATGTACGGCTGGAACAGAAGCCCCCAGGGAGGCGGGACGCCACCCTCGCTGGAAAGCCCTTGTTCCTCTTTTATCTCTGTGACCCGTTGCATTAATCCACTGCTGGTTCCCATGACTGCCGGCCTCATTCTGGCATGTTTACCAACTCCTTTTGCACTTGGAGTCCACAGGAAGCAGCTCACTCAGCCATTCCATCGAGGCCCAGGAACTCCCATTTCAAAGGCAGAGTCAGTCAACAGGACCTGAGGGCTAATTGCCATCAAGGGGAAGGAGGCCAGGGCTCTAATACCAGACCCCAGCTCTAAATCCTGTTCTCCACCCCCTCCACCCTCTCCATCCCTGCACCTTGCAGACCTCTCCCCAGGGTCAGGCCCCCACCACCACTTCTCATCCCTGCTGAAGGAGCTGAGCCACCGCCGGTGGGTGTCACACAGGCCCTTTTTGCTTCTGAAGCAGCAAGTGGGAAGACAGAATGCAAGGCCTCTGGCCCTCCCTATGCAACCTGGTGCGTAGTATGCGAATGTGGCCCGAACTACTGTGTGACTGACAGGAGTCCCTGGGAGACAGGCAATCTAGCAGCAAAGGTAAGCACTAAGAAAGGCAAATCTGTGGAAACATATTCATAGACCCCAATATTTATTATCACTGATGCACAGAGAAACTATGCAGGGAATGAAAGTACAAAGATGTGATACCTGTGCTTTGGAAAAGCTGGGAGGGAAAGAAAAGGAGCCAGTAGCTATGAAGCA
The DNA here is from genome assembly GCF_033115175.1 of Lepus europaeus. Taxonomy (NCBI): domain Eukaryota; kingdom Metazoa; phylum Chordata; class Mammalia; order Lagomorpha; family Leporidae; genus Lepus; species Lepus europaeus. Next base: position 64,532,749 of record NC_084843.1, on the reverse strand, counting down.
TCTCAGCCAGGGTATGGAGTCGGGAAAACCTTGCACCTCTTCCCTAATGCCACTGCTGTACTCACACAAGGCCCCAGATGCTCCAAGCCACCACCTGGAGGTGTTCCTGTGCCACTGATTGCATTGTACAGATTTTTTTTTTTTTAGCACCCCAAGGTACCAAACACTTAAGCTCTTAAGCTCTGCTGAGAAGAATGAGAGCTGATTGTCACCTAAGGTGGGCGATCTTGACAGTGTGTCCTTTAATGCTTCGAAAACCTTCATCAGACATACTGAGTACCATTCAGGCATGCTGGAGGAGAGGGATGGAAGTAAAGGGGAGAAATTCTGCACATTCGCAGACCAGAAATGGATAATCATTTTTTTCAGGAAGAGGTGAATCAGGCAACATTGTGAAGCCACATAGAGCAGTGACCAGGGCACACCAGGCATTCAGTAAAACCATCAAGTAGGATTCGCTCACACAATTCTGCACGACTAATTCCCTTCACTGAATTGTTCCGTTTTACCCAGCTGGGTTGGAGATATTCAGCAAAGCTGTCTGTTGTTGGGTTCCCCATTAGTACCCATCACAGGGGATCATGGGCAAGCTGCAAAGTAAACACCATCAGGCCTGTTTAGAAGCCACCCAAAGAGCCAGGTTATGGCTTATCAGCTGATATTGTTGGTTGTGAATGACAGAAACTGGCTCTGGCTAACTTCAGCGAAAAAGGAATTGATCAAAGGGTTATCAGGAAGCTCACAGAACCACTGAGGAGTCTGGAGACCAACACGGGAAATGGAGAGGAACTGACAGTGGCTGGCAAATGCATACGCAGCTGCTGGTGCTACTGCAGCAGTCCGCTGAAGCCACTGCCCCAGGGGCTGCCCTGACCACAGCGGGCATGGCAGCAGCTCCCAGCACCTCTCTGCTTCCCCTCCACAGCCAGAGCCATTGCATGGGGCTCGCTAATGCTACTGGGCTCTCAAGTCTCTGCGGCCGCCAAGAAGGGTCTCCAAACTGCCCCACACCCCGGCTCCAGCCCCGGGTGGGGTGTCCTGTTGGTGCAGCCTCCGTGGCCGGGATGGGGAGAAGGATGTAGCCCCTTCAGCTTCAGGAGTCGGAAGCGGGTCCTGCTTCCCAAAAAACAGGAAGGGGACTCAGACACTAGGCCATCAAAGGAGGAGGGCGGGCAATCCCAAAGCCCCACTCTCTAATATAACAGCGTGGCACTGAAGGCTAAAGGTACTACGTAGGACACCTGTGCCCAAATGGTGAGAGGAGTGGCCATGCAGGGGCAGGTTTTTCCATTAAGTTGTGTCAACCAGTACAGCCTACACTTTGAGATCCTGAACACACCACTGTAACCCCAAGATCCTGCTCTGCTCCAACCTCATCCAGGACCCGCTTACTGAACCTTTGCAATACACGGGCTCAAAATAACCATTGTCTTTTCATGGGATTCATGTTACCTTCTCCATTAAATGGAAAATACCTTGAAATGCAAGGCCACAGAGAACACTTGCTGGAGGCCCCCAAAGTGCAGCAAACCCCACACACAGCCATTCATTCAGCAGCCAATGGCACCCAACAGTTCTCCTCATGCGCTTTGGGGAGAACAGCCCCTGTGGAGTTCAGCATCCGTGAAGGAAACAGACGCTCTGCGGGAAATCCAGCCACAGGTGAGCGCTGCAGGAGGTGAGAGGGTGCAGGCAACTGGAGCGGAAGCTTAAGGAAGAGAAAGAGCCAAGAGAGAGGGGGAGAGAGGCCATTCCTGGTAGGAGGAAGAGCGTCAGCAAAGCAAACACAGTGGCACATTTGAGTAACCGAAACTCAGGGCGAGGGGGCGAAGGAGACAGGAGAGAAAAAGAAAGCTGGGGCAGATCAAGCCAAGACCCACCAGCCAAAGCCTGGGGCGCAGGCTCAACTTGGCCTTGCAAACAATGGCAAGCCAGAGACTTTTAAGCCAAACAACTACATGGTCTGATTTGCTTTTAAAATTAACTGCGCTCTGGCGTGGGCTTGGAGCAGGGTGTGGGTGTGGGTGTGGGTGTGGGGGGGCTGGCATGCTTCGCGGCCTGACTGTCCCACTAGGCTGGGAGCCGGCAGGAGGCTGCCCACCTCTCTCCGCTCTGCCCTCCTCCCATGCAGCCCCTGCTCCGGCCGCAAGTGGGTGTGGCTAACAGGATTGCCCCAGAGAGCAGACTAGGGTGCCGGGGCTCAGAAGACTGGGTGTGGGGAAAACCAGGCCGACTTCTTCCCTGCGTGCTCCATCAGACAAACAGGCCGTCCGCCGCACCTACCTCGGAGAGTCGCTGCGAAGACATAACTCGCACCAAGTGCTTAGTACCTGGCACAAAACAAACAACCGACAAATGTTAGCTTTTCCTGCTGCCGCTTGCTGAGCGACAAGGGGACCCCGGTGGGCGCGGACTGCTTCCCTGGCTCTCCCAGAGGCGTGAGGACCCCTGGGCCAGGCAAGCCCCAGGGCTCCTAAAATGGCCAAGGCTGGAACAGGGCTTCCGTGAGAGTTTGAGCTCCAGCCGCTCGCTAGCGCGCGCACGCTTTTGTTCACATGACTAGAAAAGACGCCCCAAGCGGGGCGAAGGGAACTGCCCACCGCCCTGCCGCGAAACCCGGGTTCAGCGCCCGGCCTCTCTCGGGCTAGGACTTGGCTGCCGGGCCGAGGGGGCGGGGCCTGGACGCCGGGGGCGGGCCGGCGCGGACGCCGAAGCCCCGCCCCCGGCGGAAGTGCCGCCCGACTCGCCCCGCCCCCCGGAGGCCGGTTCCCTTCGCCCCTCCCCTGCCGGGCTCTACCCCCCCCTCAGCCTGGCTTCCCCGGCTGGTTCGGCCGGAGCTCCGGAACCTAAGTCCGGAGACGAGGTCCTGGGTCCGCGCATCTGGCCCTCTCGGGCCGGGCTCCCTGTCCGCCTCACTCCTTTCCATTTCTGTTCTCGGCGCTGCCGCAGGCGCCGCGGGAGACCGCCCAGGTAAAATCCCGCACGTGAGGGCTCAGGTGTGGGCCGGACGGGCCGGGCAGTGGCCGACGGCACGTGCCCGGCTTTTTTCCAAGCGCTTGCGTTGACAGGGCTTAGCGGTGGCGGACGCGGACGCCGGGGAGCTCGAGGGCCGGGGTCGTGTGGTCCCGAACCCGGCGCAGGCTTCGTCTGGCCGGGGACAGGGGGGCGCGGGGTTGGGGCGGCTGGGGCCGAGGCACCTGAGGGTCGTCCGCCGCCCACTCCCCGCGGAGACCGGATTCTGACAGCCGCCCGGCCCGGACGCGCATAGCCCCAGGTCTGCAGAATGAAAATCAATAAAATCGATACAATGGCAAAGAACGCGAAATATGTTGGGTTGTTATTCCTTGCGTTTGTTAATTTTTTTATATTTATTTATTTTTACTTCCTTCTTGGACAAGGTGGCTGCAGCTTGGATCCAGGGCCGCCTCCGAAAGGGACGCAAAAATCTCTCCCGGCTGGGGGGGGGAGGGGGGGCTGTCCACCGCCCCCCGCCGTGCAAACTTCCCCGGGCGGCTGTGCGGGCTCCGGCGGCGGGAAGGAAGCCCCGGGGCGCGCGGCGTCCGGACGGGGCTCTTCCCCGCGCCGCGGCGTCTGCCCTTCAGGGAGCTGCCCCCCTTACACCGCCACTCCCCTGGTTCGCCACCCCCACGCCCCGGGGGCCGAGCCTCCCCCCTCCCGCACGCTCTCCCCGGCGCTTTAAATAATGATATTTGCATGCAGGGAGCGATTCATAAATATGTCAGGGCCGGTGAAATATAGGCAACATTTCAAACTTTCTATTTAAAAAACATGAATTATGGCCGCGGAAAATGTGTTCCCATTTAAAGGCGATACGAAGTATTTGGTGTCTCGTCCCCGGGCCCATCCATCACGCAGACAATAAAGAGAGTTTTTCGCCCTGACACTCGCGATTTATGGGCGCCCTTCTCTGCCCTCATCACTCACCCGCCGCGGCCGGCCCCGCGACAGGCCCCGCCGAGAGACGGGCGCGCGTTGCGCGCGCTCCAGCCCCCCGGGACTGCAGCTCCCTGGGGGGAGTGGCGGCTCGCAGGCGTCGGAGGATCGGTCCCCAGGATCCGAGTGGCCGAGGGGGAGCGCGGGAGCCACACTCGACCTCCCGCCTCCGTGCGCACAAGCCGCTCTCAGGGCTGGGGCCGCGCGCGCCGAGGAGCTGCCTGCGGGCCCCTCTGCGCCCGGGCCTCGCCCGCAGAGCGCGGCGGCGCGGCGGAAAGTTAGCGGCGCCGGCGGCGGGCGGCTATTTACCCGCTGGTTGGAGGTGAGAGTAGAGAACTAGGCCGGCGGGGCTACCCAGGCCGCTTCCTGCCACTCCGCGCCCAAGGAAGGAGAGCTGGTCCCGAGGTTTTTTGGACCCAGCCCCGCCGAGAGGTCGCTGCTGGGCAGAGCTTGCTTTGGCCGCCTGGTGCCCGGTGCTACTGCTGCAAACACAGCCCGGGGGTCCGCGGCAGCCGACGAACCCGTTTCACCATCAGGGGCCGCGGAAGAAGGACGCGCGGGAGGCGCCGTCCCCAGCGTTTCGCCCCGGCCCGCGCGCTCATCCCGGTGCGCTGCCCTCCCAAAGCCGCCGGCAGGTCGCCGGTGCCAGCTTGCGTCGGGGAAGGCTCAGGCTGCGTCTGGGGCAGAATTCGCTTTCAGTTTTCGCCGCGGGCAGACCCAGCCCGGCTAGATTCCGTGGCCCCCGCAGAGCTGAGAGCTGCCAGGCACTGCCCCGCTGCGCTAGGCCGCTCGACCTCGGGGCGCCGCCCAGCCAGCTGCCCGCGGAGGCCGCCCCCGCACCAGGCGACACCTCGAGTCCGGCGCTGGGCCGAGGCGTGAGCGTATAAGCGAGCCGGGAGCCGTTTCCCCTGCCGACGCCTGCGAGCTGTGAGCATTCGGATAAATGGAACACAAACGACAGCCAGAGAAATCCCGTCGATTCTAAAAATGACAAGGTTGAATTTATTAGATGCAGACTCCTGTGTAAGAGCAGGGAGATAAAAATTATACAAACAGTTCCACGTCCAGTGCGCGCCCCACTGATGGCTCAGGCTTCAAGGGCACCGAACGGAACGAGTGACAGTTTAGATCTACAGGGGGATATAAAATATTAAGTTCTCGGTGTGTGCACATACAGTTTAGTGGGGGAAATCTAGAGAAGCGTCTTTTTTTTTTTTTCCAGCCCCTGAGTGTCATCTGGTCTCAAGCTAAGACTTCTGTCCAAAGAACCACCTAGTGAGTGATTTCCTAAAGCAAGAGGTGGGGAACGAGGTATCTACAGCTGTTTCCGTGTCTGCAGCGTGGCAAAGGTGAAATGAAGATGTTTAAGAAAGGGAGACATGCAGACAACTGAGCCAGTGCATCGATAAGGCATTTCTAGGTATGAAAACAAATATTTCTACGAGGTCAGTCGTGGCGCGTGCGGACGTAAACAGAGCAGCCTTGGGGAACCCGATGCAGGGGGCCACGGGTCCTGCAGCCCTGTATGCCTTGCAGGTTTAGGTTAGCCCTGTTCGCGGTCCCTGGCCTCCCGCCCTGGCTTGACTGCTGGCAGAGGCTTGGCCTGCAACAAGCGTAGAAAGAGAACGCTGGCGGTGAAGGTAGCAGGGCCTGGGGTCCCGCAGACAGTCCTCAACCCTCTCAGTTTGGATGCCACAGGGCTCTGGCAGCGGCTGTCTGGGTTGACAGATTTGGGAGAGGGTCGAGCTGAATTCCAAGGGTCCCAAGGCTAGAAGCCGGAGGCCACCGGGAAAAGGGCCAAGATTTTTGCTAGCGTCCCGAAGCTAGTCCCCACCCAGCCTTCGAGATGCCAATTAGAGGCCCTTAGAAGCAGTTATCTTGGTGCTTCTACTTGTGAAGTATTAGACACCCCTTGTGTGCACTCAACGCGGAGGCCCTGATGCCGGGGGATCCTCCATGTATCTGCAAAGTCCAGCGAGGTCCGCGGTATTGCAACTGTGGAACACCAAGACCAGCCAAATATGACATCCAGAATAAAGCGCTTGCCCGGATCCTTCAGCCATCTCTGTCCCTAAGCGCTCTCTCCCTCTCTGCCTCTTCCAGTCCGGCTCTCCTCCGACAGCACCCAACCCTTACACCAGCACAGACTTGGGAAGGGGGCACTCTGCTATGAGTTCTTGGGGAATTACGCACACTCTGAAGGACGCTTGCCCGGGCCCTGAAAACGCCCCCACTCCAGAGACTGCCTGCGCGTGAAGTGGTTTCTACGGCATTCCTAAGGCGAGGGCGAGAATGGGCAATATTCCCTTGAAGTAGGTAGAAGGGGAAGGAAGAAAAAATGAAAAAGGCCAAGAAAGAAGCGGGAGTCGAAACAAAAAGAAGGGAAAGAGAAAGAAGAAATCGAGATGCGGGGAGGGGAGGAGAACGCAAGAACGGCGAGGTCCCGCGACCAGGCCAGGCCGCGTCTCCCGCATGCCGGACGCCTCCCCGGCCTCGAGAGGTGGCGAGGGCGCGCCCAGCGGTCCCCCAGCGGCCTTGGGAACACAGGCCCCTGGGCCAGCCGGGCGGGGCGGGCCCTGCGCACTCTCCCCACGCTTGCTGAGGACCACGGGGCGGGGCGGCTCGAGGGTGGGGAGGCCCCGGGGGGCGCGCGCCGGCCCGGGCTGGTTGGGCGCTCTGGGCCAGGCTTTCCAGCTCGCCGGGCCTGACCTGTCAGGCGGATTATCTTCGAGGGAGATTAATAGGGGAGGCGGGCTGCAATAATAATCGTTTTGTTTGATGTGACAACTCTGATAGGCGTTGATTTACTTACAAACTGATAGGCTTTTAATTGAGCGCCTCCGCCGAGCCCGAGATGAAAGGGAAGCGGCGGTGAAAGGCGGCCCGCCTGCCCTCCGGCCTCAATACTGATTAGCCATCTCGACAGTGAATACTTCAAGGCATTTTCAAACTTTTTCCTCAGCTCTCTCCCCTTCCTCCTCCTCCCACCCCCTCCTCAAATATCTGCCATGCCCACTCCTTTTTGAGAGAAAACAAATCATTTCCATTGTGTGCAAATAAAATCTGCAGGACATCCACGCCGACCTCCGCTGGGGGCTGGAAGCATTAGACCTAGCGCCAAGTGATTAATAACCACCATCCCCCCCCCAAGCCCCATGGCCCCCGCGGCCTTCGGGGGTCTGGCCTCTGGCAGGAGGAGCGCAGGCCCCAAAGCCGGCGCCTCGCGAAAGCCGGGGGCGCACAGGCCTCCAGGCGCCCCCGTGCGCTCGGACCTTCGGAGCTGAGTTTTGAGCCAAGCGAACGCTCGCGGCCCACGACCTGTGCCCACGAAGCACGATGAGGACCCACGGGCGCGTGCGGCCACACCGCGCTACTCCCCCAGGCTTTGGGCGCTGGGGCTGTCTGCCCGGAGTCATAAGGAAGCCGCTGGGATGAGAGGAGAGGGAACAAACTGTGCCGGAGAGTGGGCTGGAGGTGCGGAAGGAGGCGCCCGCCCTGCGGTCGCCCCCGGCCCTGGCCGCCGCCCCAGCAGCATGCAGTGGCCGGGCCTCGCCGGGAGGCCGCGGTGACACGCGGCCGAAGGCCCGGCTCGCGGCGCCAGGAGCCCAGCAGCCGGCCCGGATCGACACCTAGACAGCCGGGCACAGACAGACACTAACGCCCGCCGGGGAGGAGCGGCTTCGCAGACGTGCTGCCCGCCCTCAGAAACGCACCTGGCACCCGGCGCCCGCAGGTCACTCATTCGTGGCAGCCGCACGGCCTCGCTGGTGGTCCCGCACCTCCTCGCCACTCATCCTTCCTGTTGTAGCACAGACACTACAAGCCCTCTTGGATGCAGGTGTGTGCTCACACACGCGCGCGCGCACACACACATACGCACACACACACCGGCCCTCCACGCACCGCCTCGCTCCCTTCTCTCCGAATTAGCTTTGGTCAAGTTACCATCTCACAAAGTTTACCAACCTAAAGAACAGAGAGAGAGAGAGAAAAAAAAAAAAAAACGCAGGCAAAGATCGCCTACGAGCACCATTCTAAAACTCACCCCCTGAAAGTTCTCGGTACCCGTGCGGAGTGGGAGCCGGAGACAAGGGGGGGAGGGGCGTGGGCTGGCGACCAGGAGCGAGCGAGCGCGCCCCAGGCAGGCCTCGGAGCCGAGCGACCCCCGCGCGTGCCCCGCTCCGCGCCGGGTGCGCGCCGGCGGAAACCTGGTGTCCCGGCTCGGCCCCCGCCCCCCGGCTCCGGGCTGCCGGCGCTCCCAGCCCCACCATTTATCAAAAGGACTTGACAACAAAAGAAGAGCCACGGCGGAAAAGTGGGGGAGGGGAGACTCAAAGTCCTCCAAGTCGTTCCGAGGAAGGGGGTGTGTCCTCCTCTCGCCCCCTCGCAGTGTCTGCGAGTTTCTGGAGGTAGGTGACCCCGGGACTGGCTCCGGACGCCGCTCACGGCGGCACAGGCGTGCGCGCACTCTCCGCACCCGGGCCCAGGTAGCCGGCGGCACGCACAGCGCCGCCGCTCCTCTCCGCGACAGCCCGAGTGACGGTGCAAATCGAGGGGAACGCGGCGGTCCCGCTCCGCTTCCCCGGGAGAGCCCGCGTTCCCACAGGCGGCCGCCCCTCCCGCTCGCGCCTTCCCTCGGCTCTGCCAGCGCAGCTCCACGCCGGCTCGGCGTTCCCACACCTTGGAGCGAGCAGCTCCGAGGAACCCGGCCTCCTGGCACGCCGAGAGGGCGCAGGGCGCGGGATGCGCGGGCAGGCGGTTGCGGCGGGGGGCACGAGTGAACCTGACACGAGCCTCGCCCACGCACCCGCGGCCGGGCCTCCTCTCCGCAGCCTCGCAACCCTGGCCACGATTCCCGGGGGCCCGAAGAGTTGGGGGGACCCGCTCTTCCAGCGACCCCCACCCCCAGGCCCCGAGGATTTGTTGATGGCGTGGAAAGAAGTCTGGGAGGGGGCGCCGGGGCGCAGCCACAGCCTCGCCGCCCCACGCGCTCCCGCGGGACTGGGGGCGGGAACCGTCCCGTGCGAGACGCCACCGGTGCCCAGCCCGCCCCCTACGAACTCTACGGCCCAAGCCCCCTGAGGTGCGAGGGTCCCCCACCACCCGGAGGGGTGTCGCGCGCCCTCCCGGCGCCCCGGGCGCACCTGCGCACTCCACTCCTCGCCTTCCCCACCCCGGCGGGCCCTTCTTTTTCTTCTTTCTCAGCCCCCACCCCAATCCCTAGAGGCCGCTCCTCTCGCCCCCTCCTCCAGTCCCCTCCTGGTCTCTTCCTTCCTCTCTCTCTCTTCTCCCTCTCTCTTTTTCCCTGCAAGTCGCACCCGCCTTGTAATCAGCAACAAAAGCTGACATAAATCACGGGCGGATTGACAAGAGCTGACAAATAACTGATTGATTGCGGTCGAGGCACATTGACAATTGATGGAGGGGTGGAGATGCCCAGAGAAGGCGCGGGGCGGGGGGGAGGGCGGCAGGGGAGAGTAAGAATGGGGGCGGGGGGACAGACTGAGTGTGAAACAGAGGAAGCACGTGACCGCGCCCTTGCCCCAATCGGCGGGTCCCTGGGCGTCACGTGGCTGCGGAGGGCGGGGAGCCGGGCGCCCAGCGCTGGGATGAGCAGCCACCGCTTCCGCGGCCCGCGTGACTTCTGGTTTCTCCACCACTGAGTCTCGGGAAACCTGAGCGGGCGGGCGAACTCGCTCGCGCCCGGGCTCCTTCCCCGGGTGGGCGCTCCGCGCGCGATCTCGGTTCCACCGGGTGTGCGGGCCCCGTGCGCGCCCCCGGGAGCCGACGGTCTGGCTGGTGTCCACACGCCGCCTGAGCCCTTCCTGGCTACGCCCGCAGGCTGGTCCTCATCGCCGCCGCCTGCTTCCAAGAGAAGGTTTCGGTTAATTTTCCGAGCCAAGGAAAGGACAGACGACGAGGAGGGCAAAAAAAAAAAAAAAAAAAAAAAGGAGGGAGGCGGCAGATGGCAAACGTAGAATACACGTCCATCTCGTCCTCGGAGTGAAAACGAGGGAGGGGACACGCAGAGGAGGGCGGCGAAGAGGGAGCTGCCCATTAAAACCGGCTCGGAGAGTCCTGGCGGCGGCGGCGGCGGCGGCGCGGGACGCGTCACATCCCCTTGACCCTCCAATCACCTCGGGCTCCCATTTGATTGGAAGGCGGCAAAGGCTTTAATCTCCCCCTCGGTGCAGCTGCTTTTGAAGTGAGTTTCCTCGCCAGAGCCCCGGCTGGACAGGCAGCGGCTCACATCGCTGAGCGCAGCGCCGGCGCAGGGGCGCAGCCCGAGGCGGACCCGCAGCCCAGCCGGCTCCGCGGCGGGCCGCCCGGGACCCGTGGCTCGTGGCGCCCGGCGCGCCGGCTCCTCCTGCGGCTGCGGTTCCTGATCCCCGGGCGAGCGCGCAGCCCCGGGCCCTCCCCCCGCTGCTCCCATGCGCGCGGGTGGGTCATGAGCACAGCGCCCTCGCTTTCTGCCCTAAGAAGCAGTAAGCCCAGCGGCGGCGGCGGCGGCGGAGGCGGAGGCGGAGGCGCAGACCCTGCCTGGACCAGCGCGCTCTCTGGAAATAGCTCCGGCCCCGGCCCAGGCTCGTCCCCGGCCGGCCCCACCAAGCCTTTTGTGCACGCCGTGCCCCCTTCCGACCCCCTGCGCCAGGCTAACCGCCTGCCCATCAAGGTGCTGAAGATGCTGACGGCAAGGACTGGCCACATTTTGCACCCTGAGTACCTGCAGCCCCTGCCCTCCACGCCCGTCAGCCCCATCGAGGTAAGGAACCCCCCCCACCCTCTCCGGTCGCGGGGGGGAGGGGGGACCACTCCCCAGGCTGCCGCCCTGCAGGGTTTCCTTTCTCGGGACCTGAGGGTGGGGGTGGGGTCCGTGGTGATTCAGCTCCGGGGAGAGGGGAAGACGGCGCTTCTGCGCCTCCAAACTGGGGCGGAAAAGGAGCAGGAGGCGGGACCCTGGGTTCCAGGCGAAGGCTAGGGGACAGGGCGGCCAAAACTTGCTGCTGCTTTCGGTGTGAAAGACCCGACCGCGACCCAGGCCCCTACCCTCTGCGCTGCTGGCCGGCGCGCGTATGGAATCCGGTGGCAGAGTAGCCGCGCCAGGGTCCCCTGAAGCTGGTGCGTGCACAGCCTCCGAGGCTCCAGCCGCCCGTGCCCTCGTTCTGAGGAATCCAAAGGTGTGCGCGCGCGCAGAGGGGTGTCGTCCTGGGTCCAGCCTTTCACCCCGAAACCTTATGCGAGTGTTTTTTGAAAACCCAATTCGCATCAGGAGAGGGCAGGACAGTTTCTGCCCGGAGATGGGAGTCGGCCGCCTGTCCCTAGGGCAAGGATATGGTGGGTGTGGGGGTGCCGCCCGGCTCCGCGCCTCGTCGCTGGGGGGGATCTGCGCGGGCAGCATCAGGGGGGCCCCCTGGACCCCAGAGGCCAGGATTCTAAAGGTTTCCCCCTTCTTTCTATGTGTGATCCGTTCCCCATCCGACTCTGCAGCTGGATGCCAAGAAGAGCCCGCTGGCGCTGCTGGCGCAAACCTGCTCGCAGATTGGGAAGCCCGACCCCTCGCCCTCGTCCAAACTCTCCTCGGTCGCCTCCAACGGGGGCGGCGCGGGCGGTGCTGGCGGTGGCGCCGGCGGCGACAAGGACGCCAAGTCGGGCCCCCTCAAGCTGAGTGACATCGGCGTGGAAGACAAGTCGAGTTTCAAACCGTACTCCAAACCCGGCTCGGATAAGAAGGAGCCCGGCGGCGGCGGCGGCGGCGGGGGTGGTGGTGGCGGTGGCGGCGGCGGCGGCGGCGGCGGGGGCACTTCGGCGGAGAAGTCGGGATTCCGGGTCCCGAGCGCCACCTGCCAGCCGTTCACGCCCAGGACAGGCAGCCCGAGCTCCAGCGCCTCGGCCTGCTCGCCGGGAGGCTTGTTGCCCTCGGCCGGAGGCGGTCCGGACGGCAAAGACGACAAGAAAGACCCGGACGCGAGCGGCGGCGGCAAGGGCGCTGGGGGCGCAGCGGCCGAAGGGGGACCCGCGGGGCTGGCGCACGGCCGGATTAGCTGCGGCGGCGGGGTTAACGTGGACGTGAACCAGCACGCAGACGGCGGTCCCGGGGCCAAGGCCCTGGGCGCGGACTGCAGCGGCTCGTCGGGCTCCGGCTCCGGCTCCGGCCCCGGTGCGCCCGCCTCCTCCTCGGTGCTGGGCTCTGGGCTGGTGGCGCCAGTGTCGCCCTACAAGCCGGGCCAGACAGTGTTTCCTCTGCCTCCTGCTGGCATGACCTACCCGGGCAGCCTGGCCGGGGCCTATGCTGGCTACCCGCCTCAGTTCCTGCCGCACGGCGTGGCGCTCGACCCCACCAAGCCCGGCAGCCTGGTGGGCGCACAGCTGGCGGCGGCCGCGGCCGGCTCCCTGGGCTGCAGCAAGCCGGCTGGCTCAAGCCCGTTGGCTGGAGCGTCACCGCCGTCCGTGATGACAGCCAGCTTGTGCCGGGACCCGTACTGCCTCAGCTACCACTGCGCCAGCCACCTGGCCGGGGCGGCAGCCGCCAGCGCCTCGTGCGCACACGACCCTGCGGCGGCGGCCGCAGCGCTCAAGTCCGGATACCCGCTGGTGTACCCCACGCATCCGCTGCACGGCGTGCACTCCTCGCTAACGGCCGCCGCTGCCGCAGGCGCCACACCGCCCTCCCTGGCCGGCCACCCCCTCTACCCCTATGGCTTCATGCTGCCCAACGACCCGCTCCCGCACATCTGCAACTGGGTGTCGGCCAACGGGCCGTGCGACAAGCGCTTCGCCACATCGGAAGAGCTGCTGAGCCACTTGCGGACCCACACGGCCTTCCCCGGGACAGACAAACTGTTGTCGGGCTACCCCAGCTCGTCGTCCCTGGCCAGCGCCGCCGCGGCCGCCATGGCTTGCCACATGCACATCCCCACGTCCGGCGCTCCGGGCAGCCCCGGGACGCTGGCGCTCCGCAGCCCCCACCACGCGCTGGGACTCAGCAGCCGCTACCACCCCTACTCCAAGAGCCCGCTCCCCACGCCCGGCGCGCCGGTGCCGGTGCCCGCCGCCACCGGACCCTACTACTCCCCCTACGCACTCTACGGACAGAGACTGACCACAGCCTCGGCGCTGGGGTACCAGTGAGGGCGGCCGGGAAGGCAGGCGAGCGAGCGAGTGAGCGAGTGAGCGAGGGCACGCAGCCGGGGGAGGGGCGCGAAGGCGGCCGAGGCTGCCGAACTCCCCACGCGAGCGTGTGTGTGTGCACGCGCGAGGGAACGCCCAGGGCCCTGAGAGGCAACCCCGTGTACCGCATCCACCCACCCCACCCCGGCGACCGAGACCCGGTGGGGAACTCCTCTTCCCCCGCCTCCCACCTCCCCACTCAAACTTTATAAAAGTTGGGAAAAAAAAAAGAAAAAAAAATCATTTGACTTTTTATAGAAAAGGAAGGAAAAAGTAATTGAGAAAGTGTTCATCTGAGGACTTCAACCGGTGGACACTGGTATTTATTTATGTTAGCTCCAAGCGGACCCGTGGTTCAAAAGTGCATTATTTAGTTTGAACTCCGTAGGTAAAAAAGGAAAAGAAAAAAAAAGGAGGAGGAGGGGACGAAATTAAAACTCGAGGGTGCAAATGTGGAAGAGAAACCCTCCCATCCCTTGTAGATTATAAATAAAAACAAAACCGCCAGAGCTAGAGGTCTTCTCTTAAATGTTACTTTAAAATTGCTATGATTGTATCGTACGTTCTTATTTAATGTCTGATTGAAACACAAATTTACATGCATGTTTGTTACAAAAAATGAAAAAAAAAACTAAACAAGTCACGATTTGTCAGCTCTGATTTCAAATTGCAATTATTTTTAAGGTTGTATGCCATCGAAAGAGAATGGGTATTTTTTGGTATGTATTCTGGAAGGAAAAAAAAAAAGGAAAAACAATTCTATTCCAAAACCTCATTTGCCTTATTTTGTTCTTTAAAAGGAACACTTAACTATTTTTAATTTTTAAGTCCACCCGCTGAGAAGGGGACAAGGTTTACGTCATGTACTAAAATAATAGACAATGTATCGCTTTAAAGATTAAAATTCCGTATATTTGATGTATTAAAAGGTTTTACTTCTCCTTTTTTTAAAAAATTATTTTTTTGGTTAGAGAGAACAGAGCGGTTCCGGCAGCTGTGGGTTCTCGGGCCGCCGCGGCCGCTTCCCGGGCCCGCGGCCGAATTCCCGATTGCTTTGTTGTGATTTTCCCCAGGCCCGAGGCGCCACGCGGGCCGCCAGCTGCAGGGACGCAGGTTTAAAGGGGGAATTCCACGTTTTGGACGGACACTGTTCTTCGCTCTTGCTCACTCCGTTTTTATTTAAGTTTTCTCTCAGCAGCCTGTTTGTCAAAAGTGAAAGGGGTGGGGGGAGCGGGTTGTGTGTGTGTGTATTTTTTTTCTTTTTTGGTTAAATTTCCCTCTCGAGATTTGGGGGCATTTGGGTTTCGTTTTGCGCGGAGCGCCGAGCAGGCCAGGGCTTGCCGGCCGCGCCCGGGACCCGGGGACCAGCGGCCGCCCTCAGTCTCCTCTCTTGGCTTTGCAAGCAGCGCCCGTCCCGGGCGGGCAGCGGGGACAGATCTGCCGGCCGAGGGCCACCTGGGGAACCCGTTTCCGCGGCCTGGACAGCGAGCGCGCCGGAGCCCCCCGGGACCCTCGGGGACGGCGCGCTCGCTCCGCTCTCCTTTGCGCTGCCCAGGGCCAGCCGCACCCTCGGGCGCCGGCCTCCCTCTGGAGCCCCGACCGGGGCCGGCCCGCGCCGCGGCTGCTTTTCCCCATCCTGACGGCTCTGCAGCCGGCGCTCCGGCCCGGTCGGCGCCTCAGGAGAGCGCGCTGGGGCCAGGGATCCGGAAGCCCCTTCCAGTGCGGGCCCCCCAGGGTCCCGGCGCCCGGGCTCTGCCTCGTGGGGCGACCAGGTGCGCGCCCAGGGCGGTTTGGGGCTGGGAGCTCCGCTGGGCAGAAGCGCGGCAGGCGCCGGGGTCTCGGAGCCGATCCCCGCCCTGCGCGCCGCTCCCTTCTCCCCAACTTGGGCCTCGGGACGCAGCAGCCAGACGCGCCGCTGGAAGCACGCAGAGAAACGACCGAAGCGCTTTGAAGGGCGGGGGTCCCTGGGCCCCTCACACACGCTCCAGGCCTGCGATTGAGCTCTCGGCCCAGGGCGCCCTCCGTGGGATCCCAGGACCGCGGAAGCGCAGCGCTGAGCGCGCACCCCACGCTCCCCTCTGCCCGGGGTCCGGCCACGCTGGGTTGTCCGAAGCTCCAGCAAACCTCAGCGCCCACCTCCCCTCGTCTGCTTCTGCCGGCCGCGCAGAGTCCACCCCCGGCCTCGGGCCTGGGTCCGACAGCCGCTCGGCCCCGGCGTCCATCCACGCAGGGGCAGGCGCCTTTGAGCCTCTCCACCCGCGGCCCAGCGCTAGCCTCGCGGTTGCGGGGCCTGTTCCCGGGTTGCACGCAGATCCAGCTTCGCCACCTCCCGGACGCCACCCAGAGAGGACTTGCTGGCGACTCGAGCTCCGCCGCCGCCTCCCCGGAGGGAGCAGCCTCCCGCGCCCCTGACACCGATGCGGGGCCGGATCCACACCCCGGAAACGGGAGCTGGAGCACGGACTCCGGCCGCAGTGCCCCGGGACGCCGCAGCCCACCTCCCTCGCTAGTCTGGTCGAGAGAGAGGCTGGGCTCCGCTCGGCTCCTGGAGAGCCCTGGCCGACGGGGCGGCCTGTCCACCCAGCAGACCCTCACCGCAGGCGGGAATTGGGGACGGTGGCGGAAGTGGCGCGGCCCCCGAGCCCGCAGCGTGGGGCCCGAAATCCCCCTGGCCATGGAAGACCCACGAGCTTTGTCCTCCTCTCTGAAAGGGTCCCGGGACCACCAGGCCTCTCTCCACGCCCTGGGACAGGCAGGCGGAGGAAATGGAGATGGCTGCGCCTTTATGCGCCCTTGTAGTATTTCATTGACAAAAACCAAAGCCAAAAGCCCCCTAACATTTTCATGACACCATTCTTTGCAAGCCGCTGCGCACACGCAGCAAAATTCCGGAGCTGCAGGCCCGGGGGTTGGGGGCAGAAAAAATTCCCCGACGTGTCGGACGGAGCCAGGCCGCCTCGGGCGCACGGCTGGGGGAAGGGAGGGTGCCCGCCTGGGCGGTGTGTCCAAGCCGAGGTGCGAGCCTCTTTGCGGGACTCACGCGCCCGGTGCCTCCACCCAGCGCAGCCGCCTCAGGATTCCCCGCTCGCCAGCGGGCGCAGGAGCCCGGGCGGAGCGCCGCGTGTCCGCCAGGCGGCGCTGCGGGGCCCGGCGGAGCAGGACCGAGGCCGGGAGCCCAGGCCCATGAGCCCGCCGCAGGCTGGGTCTCACGCCGAGCCCCTGTGCCTCCACCTTCGCACGCCTTTTGCGGCCAAGTGCGCGCGTCCCCTCCCTTGGCGTCTCGCTCCTTTTTTTTCTTGCTGCGAGCCTCCTCCCCAGTTCTTCTCCAGCCCATCCGGAGTCCCGGCGGCGCGGAAGCCCCAGCCGTCCCCGGAGAGCTCCCATCCCTGCCCTCCAGCGCCAACAGGTCACCCTGGCTGCCACGCTGAAGTGGTCCCCACACACTCCTGTATTCGTTCATCCCCTTCAAGGCTATTTCCTAGCGCCTGCCTCTTGCTAAGGGCTGCCCCTCCTTTGACTCACCCTAGACACAGACGGAGAAGCTGAGGTCAGGGGCTTGCATTGCATCGCAGTGGGCTAAGCTGACGCCTGGGACGGCAGCATCCCGGTTCGAGTCCTGGCTGCTCCACTTCCCATCCAGCACCCTGCTAATGCGCTTAGGACAGCAGTGGAGGATGGCCCAAGTCCTTGGGCCCCTGCACCCACGTGGGAGACCCAGGAGAAGCTCCTGGCTCCTGGCTTTGGATCAGCCTAGCTCCAGCCATTGGGGCCATTTGGGGAGTGAACCAGTGGTTGGAGTGTGCTCTCTCATGTTCTATTTCTTTCTCTGACTCTCCCTTTCAGATAAATAAAATAAATCTTAAAAACAAGAAACTGCGCTTAAGTCCTGAAAGGCAGGGGCAGGGGCAACCCAGGTACTTCTCCTCATTCAGCACCTCCTACTTTCCCTCCAGGTAGACAGTGAGTTATCCCGACAGCCCTCTGCTGGGTGGCTCCAAACACATGCAGATCAGAAATTGAACCTTCTCAGTGAATTTGAACCTGCCAGTGAATACGGGGCAGCTGCCCACGCCTGCACCTGAGGTGTGCACAGCCAGCACTCGCCCTCACCCACTGCGGGCATGTTTGCACACGCACCCACACCCACCGTCACAGTCCCGACCATGTGTGGGACACGCGGAACACCTTTTACAGACAGGAGCAGGACAGGCGGTGGCACGACCTCGGCCGGTGAGGCAGGGTGGGTGGAAAAAATGTCTCCAGGTGATGAAGTACCTGAGCTCGGGAAAATTAAATGTGTCCCAAGAGAGGAGAGCCTGGCCCCCGCTGGCCCCTGCTGCACGCGCTGGCTTCGGATTCCTCCACTGGGGCCAGTGTCCCAGCAGGGTTCAAAGTGGTTGCAAGATCCAGAAGACCCCCACTTGTGAGAGACTCTGCCCCTTTTAAACTTCACAACGCCATGATGTGGTAAGAGCCTTCACCCATTTTCCAGCTGAGGAAACTGAGGCTTGGCAGAGGAAGGGCACTAGCCCGAGGTCGCATCGCTAGTGTGCGATGGGAGGACCAGCAGGGAGTCTCACCGTGCTCACCTGAGGGGAACTTGAAGCAGAACAGTGCTTGGGACCCAGAGTGACTCAGCTGGCAAGGGAGTACTGCACAGAGCTCGGCTTCTTAAAAAAAGCCTTCCATAGGATGATTGTGATTTTTTTTTCCTTTAATTTAGCTTATTTGAAACAAAGGGGCCAGCACTGTGGCGTAGCAGGTAAAGCTGCCTCCTGTGGTGCCGGCATCCCATATGTGTGCCAGTTCAAGTCCCGGCTGCTCCACTTCCGATCCAGCTCTCTGCTATGGCCTGGGAAAGCAGTGGAAGATGGCCCAAGTCCTTGGGCCCCTGCACGCACATGGGAGACCTGGAAGAGGCTCCTGGATCCTGGCTTCGGATCAGTGCAGCTCCAGCTATTGTGGCCAGTTGGGAAGTGAACCAGCGGATGCAAGATTGATTCTCTCCCTCTCTCTCTCTCTCTCTCTCTCTGCCTCTCCTTCTCTCTCTGTGTAAATCTTTCAAATAAATAAATAAGCCTTAAAAAAAAAAAAAAAAAAGGAAGGAAGGAACAGTAATGGGGCAGAGGTAGAAGACAGATCTTCCATCCACTGGTTTACTCCCCAAATGGCTACAATGCCAGGAACTCCATCCAGGTCTCCCTCGTGGGTGCAGGGGCCCAAGCACTTGGGCCACCCCCCCCCCCCCCCGCTGCCTTCCCAGGCACATCAGCAGGGAACTGGATCAGAAGTGAAGCAGCTGGGAATCAAACCGGTGCTCACAGGGGATGCAGGCATTGCAGGTGGCCGCCTGATGGCGCTGTGCCACACCACCAGCCCCAGATGATGTTGGTTTTTATTGTGATGATTTTAAAATACCATGAGGTAGAAATAATAAGGTAATGGACCCCATAAACCCACCAACCAGCCTTGACCACTATCAACTCATGGGCCATTTCACCCACACCCTTACCATCTCACCTCACCCCGTGCTTGTCTTCCAGCCAGGGTCTCACGCTACGCCTGGGCTGGCTCCCAGGCCAGGGCTCAGCCCACCGCGCCACTTCAGGTGAGGCTCTGGTTCTCCGGTGAGTGCACAGGCAGGCCGGGATTTGAACACAGTCCCATCACACCTAGAGGCCAGGCACTTCACCCTTCTCTGTGCTGTGCTGTGCTGGGCGTCCCCAACAGTCTCAGGAGCAGTGAGACCCCTCTGCACACGGCGATCCCAGTGATCTGGGGCTCACCCTACGGGTATCTGGGCTGGACAGCAGTCCAGTGGGATGCTTGCCGTGAGAGTGAGAACAGCTTAAAGCCTCATGGTGCCAAGGTCAGAGATTTGGGGGGTCACATTAGCCTACCTTCTAGCTCTACCACTAGCTGACCCTACAGCTTTCTTCTGACCTCAGTGTTGTTATCTATAAAATGGGGGCAAGGACACCAGCCCAGTGGGGTTTGCCATGAGACTTAACATTTAAAAACGCCCAAACCACTGCCTCACTCTTCCCGGCCCTTTAGAAAAGACAGGTTTCTTCTTTTGCTCCCCAGCTGTCCTGCTCAAGAACCTCCCGTGGCTCCCTGTGGCCGCTGGTTCAGACCCCCATGCTGCTACCTGGCCACCAGGTGCCTGTGGTCACCTTCTGATCCGGCTTCTCTTTGCCGGTCCTCCTGCCATGCTTGCCATTGTCACAGCTGAAACCCTCTATGGCCCGCCAGCCCCCATTCCCTCCTCCAGTGCCCTGGCTGACCACGTCCATCACACATTCCTCCCCTGGAATGACTTCCTCTCTCCCCTTCTCTTGCCACACCTCCTCCAGGAAGTCACCCAGATTTTCCCTGAGCACTTAATGCCAAGGCAGAGGATGGAGGTATTAAGGCCACTGGACCAGGAATGAGGACAGCTTGCTTTCCAGGGTGCCTTTTCTCAGCTGTGTGAGCACACACACATTACTTATGTTCTCTGTGAAGCCTGTCTCTAAAGGAGCCAGCAACACATTACCAGCAAGACTAATATGCTGCATGCATTACCCACTTACTACTCCATTTAGCCCTTTATTCACACAACTATCACCATACCCATTTCACTGGTGAGGAGACTGAGGGCTGGAGAGAAGCCACGTGTCTCTACAACACTGTGCTGCTCCCTGGGCCTGGGATTTTGGCCCCCACCCTCTCCTTATCACCAGCAGCTCAGCACTCCCGCTTCAGACCTCAGGCCGCGTGCACCCCTGTTCCAGTGGATTCATTGCCCTCCCCTCTGATCCCGAACCTGCTGCCCCTCCGGCCGCCACGTTCTCTTTAGAGTGTGCAGAAAGTCTGGATTCTCAGTTGCTACAGAGAAGGGGCTGCTCCTATACCCACTGCTAACCCTGGCAGGTGGCACTACCTAGAAGGTAGTAGGTGTTTAGGGGCCAGCACTGTGGCCTAGCAGATAAAGCTACCACCTGCTGTGCCGGCATCCCACATGGGCGCCAGTTTGAGTCCCCACTGCTCCACTTCCAATCCAGCTCTCTGCTGTGGCCTGGGAAAGCAGTAGAAGATGGCCCAAGTCCTTGAGTCCCTGCACCCACGTGGGAGACCCGGAAGAAGCTCCTGGCTCCTGGCTCCTGGCTTCTGGCTTCAGATCAGTTCAGCTCTGGTCATTGTAGCCAACTGGAGAGTGAACCAGTGGGTGGAAGACCTTTCTCTCTCTCTCTCTCTCTGTCTCTCCTTCTCTCAGTGTAACTCTCAAATAAATAAATAAATCTTAAGAATCAAGAAGATAGTAGGTGTTTAATAAATGTTAGGGGCAGGGAGGAGAACAGGAGGGAAGAGAGTGGGGAAAGACAAAACAAGAAGCAGACAGGGGTGAGACGGGGCCTCCAGGGGAGGAGGAGGTGAGGGGAAGCAGCTGCCTCCCGGGAGCAACCGTCAGCGCCTTTGCCTGAAGCGCAGAACTCAGGGCAAGGTGAGCTTCCAGGCCTCAGCTAGCAACTGCCATGGGCAGACAGTGCCAGGTCCCGGGCGAGGAATGTTCTCCCAGTCTGCAGGTCCAGGCTGCGGGTGGCCCCCCGATCCCGAGGCCCCAGCGGAAGTGATCATCCCGGCCTGAGCCTGGCCACCTCAGCTCATCCCACACAACAGGGAGGAGGAGCGGGAGAGGTAACGGGGGCTCCTCTCCACCCGCGGTATCCCTGGAACCCATACAAGGCTTCAGCCTGTGCCCACTGGCCGGAACTTGGTCACAGCGCCGCACTCAGCGGCCACAGAAGCTGGGCAGTGGAGTGCTGACATCACAAATACCAGGTCGTTAGGGACATTATGGCACCAAGCTCTACGTCTCCCCACCCGCCACCTCCGCCTTTGGAGAGGGTGCCTTCAGGGAGGTAGATGAGGTCAAGTGGGGTCCTGGGGGTGGGCTGGGCCCTAACCTGAGAGCCACGGCCCCTCAGAAATGAGCACACACAGCTGACTCCGGAGACCGACTTCAGGTCATTGGCCAGCCTGCAGGGAGCAATTCCTGGATCTCGAGGGAAACCCGAGATTTAAACACAAAAAGAGCACACTCTCGTGAGAGGCCCCCTCCTTCCTTCCTTTTTTTTTTTTTTTTTTGAGATTTTTTTTTTTTATTTGAAAGTCAGAGTTACACAGAGAGAGAAGGAGAGGCAGAGAGAGAGAGAGAGAGGGAGAGGTCCTCCATCCACTGGTTCACTCCCTAATTGGCTGCAATGGCTGGAGCTGCGCTGATCCGAAGCCAGGAGCCAGGAGATTCCTCCAGGTCTCCTACTCGAGTGTAGGGGCCCAAGGACTTGGGCCATCTTCTACTGCTTTCCCAGGCCACAGCAGAGAGCTGGATCGGAAGTGGAGCAGCCAGGACTCGAACTGGCTCCCACATGGGATGCTGGCACTGCAGGCAGCGGCTTTACCCGCTACACCACAGCACCACCCCACCCCTTTTTTTTTTTAAAAAATGCTTATTTAAGTGAGAGTGACAAAAAGAGAGCTCAATCTTCCTTTCACTGTTGACTCCCCGGAAGCCACCATAACCAGGGGTAGGCCAGGCTGAAGCCAAGAGGCTGGATCTGCATCTGGGTCACCCTGTGGAAGGCATAGGTCCAGAAACCTGAGCCATCACCTACTGCCTCGAAAGCACATCCGTAGGAAGCTGGATCAGAAGCAGAGCAGCCAGCACTTGAGCCAGGCACCTTGATATGGGACACAGCTTAACCCACTGTGCCACAACGCCTGTCCCTGGATCTTCCTTGCTGAAGTACTGTGAACAAGAAGTCCCAACTCTCTGTGATGAACTGTAATAAGTAACAGCTATGTCAACCCACCCAGGCCCGGTTGTAACCCTGTGCCTTCACCAGAACCCAATGAAGTGGACACTATCAGCAGCCCCACTTCACAGATGAGGACGCTGAGGCACAGAGAGGTACAGTGACTTCTCCAAGGCCACACAGCTACGCCATGGAGGGGCCAGGATTTGTGGCAGACAACGAGGCTGATTACCGCTGTGCCTTTCGCCACCTTGCTCTTGCAGATAGCGGCCTTTCCTGAAGCCACACACGGCTCTCTCCCTCCAAATGCAGGTGTCAGACCCCACCCAGTGGCGAGGCTGCAGTCAGCTCAGACGGGGTCATAGGAGCCAGCTGCTCACCTCGTCACAACTCCTCGTCCAGTGACCTTACACTGGTGCTTGCCTCAGCCCTGGTGGGAATACACAGCCCCACCGCAAACAGCAAGAGCCACCAAGGAACGCATCATCCCCCCCTAAAGGAGCTGTGCGCTCCAGTCACCCGCTTACCACTGCATCCACCTCTTCCAGTCCCGATGCCTGCAACCTGCAGACACAGCAACCCAGCCCCGTGTCAGGGGCAGCGGGGACCCTCTCCTGCCAGCCAGGGGGGCTGGCGCCTGGTCTGCGTGCAGGGCACTCTGGGGGAGTGTGACCACCCTGACTGCGGGCCCACCCAGCAGGGAACCGCTGGCTGGTGATCCCAGCTGGCCAAGCCAGGAGAGCAGGCAGTCGGCCTTCCCTCCTGTCCCAAGGGACACCACAGCTGCTGCTTCCTCTCCACCTTCTGGGGGTACCCAGCAAACTGCTCAGCTCAAACCAAGCCATGTGACACTGCACGCCCCCTCATCTTTGTCTGCAAGGAAACCCCCATCTGACAGCAAGCAGTCAAGTGGGCCACACCCAGAGTGAACCTGCCCTGGTGCCTGCTCACCAGGCAGAGCCTCAGGCCACAGGACAGAAACTGCACCACCACCACCACGATCATCATCATCACTACCACCACTTAGTAAGCATTTGCTTTGTGCCAAGCACTGTCCTTTTTATACATTTCTTTTTTTAATCCCCAGAAGAGCTCTTGGAGATAAGCACCGTGTTGACCCCATGCTACAAAAGAAAAAAATTGGAGCTCAGAGAGACTGAGTAACAGGCCTGAAGTCACACAGCACACGAGTGATGAGGATGACATTCGAGGCCAGCCCTGTCTCACTCTAAAGCCCTTGCCCAATGCAAGTCAGAGCCAATAAGGTCCTCAGGTGCTCTCGGCCCAGCCTCCAGGAAGGAGCAGGAAGGGCAGCCCCTCTGGCCTCTCGGGTAAAGACAGCCAAGAAGTGGCCTCCGCCCTCCCATAACCCACTGTCTGGTCTCCTGGGTCCAGGAAACACCTGCTGCCTTACTGTGGGCTGTGAAGCGGGCCCAGGGCCAGCACCCATGGAAGACGTGGAAATCCTCAGGGGCGATGCTGTACTTAATGTGGGTTTGGGCGGTGCCATGGTGTGGTCACGGCCCCATGGAGTTCATACATGGGAGACTTAATCCCTGGATTCACACGCTAGTGGTATTTGGAGCTGGGGCCTTTGGGGGTGAGTAAGGTTGGATGAGCCCAGAAAGGCGTTAGTGGCTGCCCAAGAAGAGGCTGAGACATGAGCTAGGGCGTGCTCTGTGTCACTATGGGACCCAGTGCGCCTCGTTATGACCCAGCAGGGACCTTAGTGGGTGCCGAGCAGGGCCCGCACCAGGCTTGCCGACATGCCCACCTTTGGAAACCTGAGCCCAGGGACCTCCTGTTCTTCATACAGTACCGGCTCTGGGGGATTTTCTACAGCAACAGGAAAGACAGGTGACGGGTCGGTATTTGACGGGAGCGAGTCGGGGATCCGGGAACCCGGGAGAAGGGACCCGCAGGGCTGAAGCCTGGAGGCCAGGCTGCCCACCAGGGCGCTGGGGCGGGGTGGGATGGTGGGAACAGATGGTCTCCTGCTCTCTGACAAGCAGTAGGGAGCTCTTAGAGGTGTTTGAGCGGAAGAGTAATGTTATGTGATGGAACTAGGAGAGACTGGAGACCAATAGACCCATCCAGAGGTGTGCAGGCAGAACATAAGAGCTGGAGGCAGAAGAAAAGCCACAGGGCAGGCAAAGCATGGAGAGTCCTGGGTGAAGGACAAGGGCAGGGGTGCAGAGAGGAAAGGCCCAGGGCTGCGGCAACGAGACCCACGACACAGCGACTGCCATGAGACAGGAGTCTCTATGGTCCACAACAGCGAGACTGCTCTGCTCCACGGCAAGACACAGGGACCCAGGCTCGTTCTGTCGTGGGCTCTTTCCTCCCCTCTGTTTTATGCTCATTGGTATGATCAATTCGGGGCACCTTCCAGCACCAGAAGGTAGCAGGAGGAAGTCCAGGGCAAGCAGTGTGCTTTCCGACAAGTGAGGCAGGAGCTGCTGGAAACCACCCGGGGAGACCTAGCTGCAAGGGAAGCTGTGGAAGGCAGTTTCTGGCTGGCTGGCCAGCTGTGTGCCAGGGGGAGGGGAGATGGGATTGCGGGTGGCAGGTTTGCCAGGGCAGCGCCTCACCTGGGTAACCAGGAAGCAGTCCCAGAAGCAGAGCAGGCTTGGGCTGAGAGATGAGACTTTTGCAGGCCTTGTGAGCCTGATGCCTGTATCGGGTCAGGACTGGAGATGGAAATTTGTGAGCTGTAAGCAGAGGAGAGAGAGCAGAATTCTGAGATCTGAGTGACATGAGGCCAAGGGTTAGAGTTAGGGTTAGGGTTAGGGTTAGGGTTAAGGTTAAGGTTAGGGTTTAGGGTTTAAGGTTAGGGGTTAGGGTTAGGGTTTAGTGTTTAGGGTTAGGAGTTAGGGTTAGGTTAG
This sequence comes from Lepus europaeus, assembly GCF_033115175.1. Classification (NCBI taxonomy): domain Eukaryota; kingdom Metazoa; phylum Chordata; class Mammalia; order Lagomorpha; family Leporidae; genus Lepus; species Lepus europaeus. The sequence goes on along the minus strand of NC_084843.1, from coordinate 64,507,944 downwards.
GGTTAGGGTGAAGGTTAGAGTTAGGGGTTGGGGTTGGGGTTAGGGTTAGGGTTAGGGTTAGGGTTATGTTACACCCATGAAGCCAAGTCAAGCAAACACAAGAAGGAAACTGGACTACATGTGGAGCCTGAAACTACTTAGGAAGGCTTCTGACCATTAGTAGACCCAGTCTTTCCTAACCCCCGTGCTCCTCGCATAACTCTGAACTTGACACTCTGAGCTCACAGGTGGGGCCCGTGCTCCCTGCCTTTGAATCTGAGCAGGGCTATGACTGGAGCACAGGTGACACTATGTGGCCTCGACGGCCATGTCATGCCAGACAGGACAGTCTTTTCTGGAGAGGTCACCCTGGGAGCCCAGTGGTCAGGCAGTGGGGAAGCCAGGCAGCCATGTGGGTGGCCACTTGCAGGTGTTCCAGCCCGCAGCCCCAGCGAAGGCCCAGCCAGGGTGGGGTCAACCAGCAGCTCCAGGAGCGAAGAGGCTCAGACCACTCCTGCCACCTTCCTCCTGCCCCAGCTGACCCTGAGCTCAGCATAGCCAAGCCCTCGCCACACTGAGCCCCCAAGCAAGCTGAACAAGGGGAACAGCAGTGGTGTCTTCACACCGCAAACTTTGCAAGTCGTTGACACTGGCCAAGATGCTTCTCCCAAGGAGAACACCCAGCCATTCAGAAAAGAGGTGGGCCTGTCCAGCCCCATGCACGTCTTCCTTTGTTAGGGTCCTGCTTATCCCTACTCTGCCCACGGCACCTCCCTTAATCTGTGTTCCTAACCCTCTGTGCACTGTCCCCACCAGCTCGCAGTCCCCAGGATGGTCACCTGTGTGTCTCTCCCCTAGACTTGGGTCCCCAGGCCCCCCGACCCAGAGTACAATCTCAGGCTCCAGCCCTTGTCTGTCTTCAACCCCAGGGGGCTGCACAGGGTGGTCTGCAGCAGAGAAGTGGGAGGGGAAGAGGAGTCACAATGCTAAAGGATGGGAGGGTCTCCGTGTCCCCTCAAATATCCCCTTTGGGTGTCTGCAGGAGGGACCGCCATCAAACCTGGAGAGAGCAAGGGATGAAGGCCCAGGGGACTGGGGGTGGGGCGGCAGCTGGAGGCAGGAAGAGACCTGCAGGGACAAGAGCTGAGGGGGAAGTGGCGCTGGAGGCCACAGGGCTCCTCAGACACCAAGCCTGGCACCCAGCAGCTGGGGGCTTGTGGAGGTGTTCCTGGCTCACGACCCAACCACTATTGGGGTGCTGGACTGTGCAGGCCATGTCGCTTCCAGGGGCCTGCCTGGGGGTGACCAGGGTGGGGGTAGGGTCCCCATGTGGCACTGTGCCTTTGCCCAGGAGTTGCTGCTCAGACACACTGGAGTGTGGCATAGGGCAGCCGTGGGCACTTGGCGGTAATGGGAGGGCACAAAGACCTTTGCACAAGTCCACTTACCACTGCATGTGTGTGAGTGTGTGTGAGTGTTTAAATGTCTCTATGGGACAGTATGTATGTGTGTGTGTGTGCACCTGTGTGGGTCCCCATGGGGAGAGAGAGAGTGTGTGTGTACCTGTGTAGGTCCCCATGGGGAGAGTGTGTGTGTGTGCACCTGTGTGGGTCCCCATGGGGAGAGTGTGTGTGTGTGCACCTGTGTGGGTCCCCATGGGGAGAGTGTGTGTGTGTGTGCGCGCACCTGTGTGGGTCCCCATGGGGAGAGTGTGTGTGTGTGCACCTGTGTGGGTCCCCATGGGGAGAGTGTGTGTGTGTGCACCTGTGTGGGTCTCCATGGGGAGAGTGTGTGTGTGTGCACCTGTGTGGGTCCCCATGGGGAGAGTGTGTGTGTGTGCACCTGTGTGGGTCCCCATGGGGAGAGTGTGTGTGTGTGCACCTGTGTGGGTCCCCATGGGGAGAGTGTGTGTGTGCACCTGTGTGGGTCCCCATGGGGAGAGTGTGTGTGTGTGTGCGCACCTGTGTGGGTCCCCATGGGGAGAGTGTGTGTGTGTGCACCTGTGTGGGTCCCCATGGGGAGAGTGTGTGTGTGTGTGCGCACCTGTGTGGGTCCCCATGGAGAGAGTATGTATATGTGTGAGTCCCCATGGGGAGAGACAGAGAGAGAATGTGTGTGTGTGTACCTGTGCAAGTTCCCATGGAGACAGAGTATGCATGTGTGAGTCCCCATGGATGAGTGTGTATGAGTGTGTGTGTGTGTGCTCACACATGAGTCTGCAGGCCCATGTAAGTGCATGGAGTCTGTGTGTGCCTGCGGGAGGCTGTGAGTGCCAGAGTGTGTCTACATCATCAGCAGGAGGGAGGGAGGCGAGCAGCCAGCCGAGCACCTCAGCGCTCCCATACAGGAGCGCCCAGGACACACAGCAGACCACAGCCTCCTGCCCACCACAGAGGTCCTGAGGCGAGGCCGCTCTCTGGAGCACGCCCCATAGGCATCCAGACCCTGCCAGAGCCACAGCGCTCCTGAACTGCCCACTCCCATCACCGCCCAAGGGCACTCCTCGTCCTCAGGCCTTGAGGGCTCCTGGGCCTTCCTGAAGAACGGGGCTGACGACCATGAACCCTGAGAGCTTACACGAGGCCTGGTGCCTGCCAGGACATGGGTCTGGCTGTGATCAAATAGCTGCCATGCTGATTGGCTGATAGATCAATTAGGTACCCAAAAGAATGCCAGGCTCGACAGACAGACGGACAGACAGGCAGCCTATCCCCAGGACGCTTTATCCCTCTCCCTACCCGCCCCCCAAGACTGAGCATGGCGCTAGCTCGGAGGAGATGCTCAGTGAATGGCTGATTCGTGATCAGATGAGCCAGTGAGAGAGCAGAATGACAACACAGCTGAGCACCTGGCCAAGGGCCCAGGAACGTGAGCGGGCAATGGCCAAGGAGCTGCCCGAGTGACCAAGACAGTGACGGAGGCACAAAGGAGCCTGAGGTTGCTTGGGTGAGGGCAGGACCAGGCAGCCCACCGGGTTCAGAACATGCAGGGTCTGAGCAGGAGAGACCCTGACAGGGCCCAGGGGGGCTGACCTCTGCCCCCCAGTCCTGTGGTGCAGATGGGGCAGGTAGGAGCCAGGAGCCCAGAGGTTTGATCGGTTGCTTTTGTGTCACTATAAACGTCTAAGACAAGCTCCCGAGGAAGGAAGCAGGCTCACTGTCCAAGACCAGGTGGGCTCCAGGGGCTTGCGATGGGTGAGCCCAGAGAGAAACGCATGGCAGGGCGAATGCAGGGCAGGGGGGCAGGGAGTGGAGGGCGCTCCGGCCCAACTCAGCTTCACAGGCCACCCTCTTGTGAGGGCTACCTTCCCCCAGGCCCACCTCCCGAACACCCTAACTGGTGAGGTTCTCGCCTCCCCCTGAGATCCATTGGTTTAAGACTCTGGGGCTTAAGTCTGCATGTGCTGGGGAGCCAAACTCGGGCCGGGGCACAGAGCTGGGCCTGTGGCCGGCACCGGGAGGCGTGGGGACGGAGGCGGCTCCAGCTTTCTGCAGAGCCCTGGACACATGAGCACTTGGTCAAGGAGCCGCAAGGTGTGTGCAGAGGAACCTTCTAGAGCGCAGCCTCAAGGACTGGTGAGCAAACGCAGCTTCCTGTCAGGCTGCAGGGCTAGGACCACGGGCCCTGGCTCTGCCAACCCAGGACTCTGCCATCAAGAGCACAGGGCAGCCACAGGCACCGCGGACCTAGAACCAGAACCCAGAACGGTCTACAGGGGCCTCAGTGAACACAGTCAAACATCAGTAACAAGGGCCGAACGCGCTTGTCCTGAGCAGCCACGGAAGACAGACGTCATGGACCTAGAACAGGGGGCAGAGCAGGCAGCGACCTGCATGATACAGGGCTCCTCCATATTGCAAGGGAGGCTGTTTCCTGCCACTCCTTTGGGCCATGGCTGGACTGTGTGTATCTATCAGCATTAGGTTCTGTGTCAAATGACATATGGAATTAAAATGACACACATGCACTCAAGTGAAATCTGGAGGCAGATACTCTAGCACTGTCATGGTAGATTCATAAAGTTGTCAGAGACCCAAAGTCCTCTCATTTTGTTATTCCACTAAGCTCTCCATGTGGTTCATTGAGGCTGCTTCAGTGCCAGCTATCACACCTGAATCCCAGCCTACAGCAGAAAAGAAAAGCCTACCCCTTGATTTAAGAACACTCCCCATGGGGGCCAGTGCTGTGGCACAGAGGATTAAGCTGCTGCCTGCAGAGCTATCGTCCCATATGGGCACTGGTTTGAGTCCCAGCTACTCCACTTCCAAGCCAGCTCTCTGCTAACGTGCCTGGGAAAGCAGTGGAGGATGGCTGAAGTGCTTGGGCCCCTGCACCCACATGGGAGACCAGGAAGAGGCTCTTGGTTCCTGCCATTGGCCTGGCCCAGCCCTGGCCATTATGGTCATTTGGGGAGTGAACCAGCAGATAGAAGGCCTCTCTTTCTCCATATCTCTCAGTCTTCCAAATAAATAAATAAATCTTTAAAAAATACACCCCAGAAATTGCCCATGATACTGCCACTTACATCACATGACCCACCTAGCTATAAGAGAGGCTGGGAAATGTACTTTCTTTGATTGGAATTAACCACAGGGGCCAGTGCTGTGGTGTAGTAAGTTAAGTGTCTGCCTGTGGCGCCAACATCCCATAGGGTCACTGGTTCGAGTCCTGACTGCTCCACTTCCAATCCAGCTCTCTGCTATGGCCTGAGAAAGCAGTAGAAGATGGCCCAAGTCCTTGGGCCCCTGCAGCCACGTGGGAGACCCAGAAGAAGCTCCTGACGCTGGATTGCCCCAGCTCTGGCCATTGTGGTCATTTGGGGAGTGAACCAATGGATGGAAGACCTCTCTCTGTCTCACCCTGTGTCTGTAACTCTGCCTCTCAAGTAAATAAATACATCTTTAAAAAAAGAAAGAACGATTAAACAATTACAAATCAGGATTCTTCACAGGAAAAGAGAGTGGAGCCTGAGGGGCCACTCTGCCATAAGGGACAGTGATGGATGCTGGGATCTAGGAATACACACCCTTGAAGGCCAAGGGTCAAGTTCAGAGGTGAAGCTGCACGAGGCTCTGGACTGGCGTGACCCTGTCCACAGAATTTTCAGAAGGTCACGCCTTCTCCCCCGTCTTTGTTGGTGTCTTAGGGAGAAGCCGAGGACATCTTTTCCCCTTAGACAATGGCCGCTTCCTATTCCAAAGCTGCCACCTTGAGGAATCGAAGTCTCTGATCCTCCCCGATTCTGCAAACTCCTGTGCAAGTTCCCCCTGTACGCCAGGCTCCACTTCGGGGCTCCTGCTCACGGCTGAGCCCAAAGCCCTCGCAGACACGGCCCACCCGGGTCCCAGGCTTCGGTTCTGCAGGAAGCTGCTGTGACCCTGGCCCCTTCCTCTAAGTCCCAGGGCAGGGTCTATAGCAGCAGCAGAGGGTGCGGTGCAGGGCTGCGGGCCTCCTGGCCTGGGTTCAGCTGCCAGCTCGGCCACTGGCTGGCCTGAGACCTGGGGTTAGCGAGTGGCAAGAACAGGACCTGATGAAGAGCCCAGAACCTGTCAGGCGTTCTGGGAACAGGAGCCGTCATTTCAGGCCTGTGTTATCTCCCCGCCCCCTCGCCCTCCCAGCTTTGCAAGGGCAAACAACCCTGCTCTTGTGCATCTCCCCCATGCCAAGATCCTGTGGCCAGGGCGGTTGAGTGCTGGCTGAGCCAGGTGTGAACAGCGCCCCGTGCCAGGCGCTGCCCTCCCTCACCTCTGCCTCAGCCACTCCCTACACACAGGTGCTGAGGGGACTGTGCACCCCCTCCTGCTCCACTTTTTGAAAAAGATTATTTATTTGACAGGCAGAAGACCAGAGAGAGAATCTTCTGTTCACTGGTTCACTCCCCAAATGGTTGCCATGGGCACGGCTGAGCCACACCAAAGCCAGGAGCCTGGAACTCCATCCAAGTCTCCACATGGGTGCAGGGGCCCAAGGGTGTTCCGCTGCTTTCCCAGGCACATTAGCAGGGAGCTGGATTGAAAGTGGAGCCACCAGGGATTCGAACCAGCACCCATAAGGGATGCCAGCATCTTTAGCCACTGTGCCACAATATCAGGCCCTCCTACTCTACTTTAAAGAAGGGTGACTGGGGATAAGCACCCCTTGCACTGGCCCCCTGCACACCTTGTGCTCAGAAAGCTCCTCTCCAGAACAAAGGACGAGGGGGGGAAATGCAATCTGGTTCCACGTCACTTGTGTGCATGTTTACAGCAGTCACGCCTGCAACAGAAACAGTGACTTCACTGACTACATAATAAGGTGATTTGTCAGAGCTAATTACTCAAGGACTTCCTTAATCTCAATTAGGAGATCTGAGCGGATTCCTGCCCCCTCGTGGCAGGGTTCCTGAAGATGCCCCCCACGCATACTGGATCACAGACAAGCGGGGAGCCGAGAACGGTCCTCGCTGGGCAGAACCGCTCAAATCCATCCCAGCGATGTGAAGCTGTGATTTATTGTGACATGGAATGTGGGACATTTCCCCAGCTTTTGTGATTGTGGTAATGAAGCTGTAAACCAAATAGCATGAAATGAGGCAAGGCCTCACAATTTAATCAGCTCGTAAACAGATCTACTGCATCAAGCAAATGACATTATTATCCATCCGAAGTAAATCATGCTAATCTCGGGAGATAAAATCAACATCGTTAATGGTCACATGTCATATTCATCAACACTAAACCATCCCCTTTGACAGATCAATCCTAACTACAGCTCCCAGGATGTATGGTAATAGGGTTTGTAGCACGCATTTCACTCTGCGCCAGGCTAACCAGCACTCTTAGGCAGCTATTACAAATAATTTTTTTATTGATTTACATATTTTAAAATGCATTTAAGGTGAGGCACCATTAAAAACCCTGTCACCCGCCCATATTTCTTGCCTACATTCCTAGATTTTATTAATAGGAACAGGAAGACAAACGCAGTAAGCCTTATAAATACTTTGTTTAGGGCACTGTTAGTGGTAATTAAGTCGGGAACGGGGGTCTGGGAGGGGAGGAGATGGGCTCAGGTGAGGAGCAGAAGGGGTGAGACAAGGAGGGACCCCGTTCTTGGTTCAGGGACGAAGGGCAATTGCGGCTTCCTCTGCTTCCTGTTTCCCCGTGAACATGCTAGAAAGGAGGAATCACTCCCACTCCCCTTGTCTTCCCACCCTACCCCTGGCTCGGTCATTTCAGCCTCACGGCACAGGCATCTGTGCTCATGTTTCGGTCACTGTACCCTCCCTGCTGACTTCAAATGCCAAATGTATTTATTTATCATGAGGCTGACCCGGGATGAATGCTCCCGGAAAAGTGTCCACTATTCAAAATGTCACTTCCCCTCAACAGGCCATGCATTACTGTGACAGCGGCCGTTGAGTGATGAGGACGGATGGGGCGCTGCCACCACAGACAGCGTGTGATGCTGCCCCAGGCTGCAGGGCAGCAGGAGTGGGTGACCAAATTATCTCCACCTTCCCCCGGGAGCACAGGGCCAGCGGGAGCTGGTGCAGATAGGAGATGCGACCTGGAGGCAGTGACACAGCTGACCCCAGCCTCAGACTGATGGGCACATATGAGGGGCTTCCTGACCAACTGTGCAGCCAATGAGGGACAAAGGATACAAAAGGGGGAGTTGGGCCAGCCTGGTGGTGCAGTGGACTAAGTTGCCACCTGTGACGCCAGCATCCCCTATGAGCGCCAGTTCGAGCTCTGGCTGCTCTACTTCCGATCCATCTCCCTGCTAATGTGCCTGAGAAGGCAGTGGAAGATGGCCCAACTGCCTGGGCCTCTGCTACCCATGTGGGAGGCCAGGATGGAGTTCCAGGCTCCCAGGTTTAGCATGACCCAGCACCAGCTGTTGCAGCCATTGAGGAGTGAACCAGTAGATGGAAGATCTCTCTCTCTCTCTCCCCGCACCCCCACCCCATAATGCTGCCTTTTAAATAAATAAAATCTTCAAAAAAAAATTAAAAAGCTTAAGAGGGAGTGGTCCTCCTTCTGAGTGACAGCTGAGAGAAAAGGGGTCCCAGGGCCGCTGTGTGTGGCCGTGCAAACCATGCACTGCACCATCGCACCCCAACAACCATTTCATTCGCTGCTTCTTTACGCTTACACTCTACACCACTGGGCCGAACACGTACCTGAATCAAGCTTCTGAGCCCACACGAGGCCCCTGTCCTGACACCCTGAAACACCCCACTTCTCAGGCACTTCCAGACCCCCTCCCTTCTAACAACCTCCTGCTGTGATGTTTCACAGCTGGGGAGTTGGATACATACAACAGCAGCCTGAAAAACTCCCCAGCCCAGGTCCACTTTTTGTAACACTGCATCGACCGATTGGATCCACTGTTGGAATGACGCAGAGTTCAGGTGCAACTGAGCTCAAGCGTCTGGAACCCCTGAGCCATAGGAATCTCCCAAGAGCTTGTGTCCTGAGCTCCGTGAGTCTAAGGGGCCTGCAGGGTGCTGCCTCCTTGCAGGGGGCCTGGAAGCCCCACCAACCACTCTTCTTTGGGGCCGCTTGGTCTGAGTTAGGGTGGTTTAGGGCAGTGGTTCCCAATCTTCTAACTATTTCCTGGGAGCACTGGGCCCCACCCCGGAGTGTCTGATGTGGTGTAAGTCTGGGGTGAAGCCCAGGAGTTTGCATTTCTAGAAAGTTCCTGGGTGACACTGAGGCTGCTGGTCCCACAATCACACTCAGAGATCCAGGATTTTGGAGTAGGAACCCCTGAGCTGGGGAGACACAGAAGGAGCAGGGAGGGAGATGTAAGTGGACAGCACTGGACTCCCAGGCACAGGGCCCAAGCCCAGGGCTGGGGGGTGGCAGGAAGCTGAGGCAGGGGGCTGCCATGGGCCCTGGGCCTTTCCTCCTCTAAGTGCCAGGGATGCCAGAAGCCCAGGTGAGCACAGCAGGCCTCACACACAAAGGACCAGCACCCAGAGGTCAGGACTGAAAGCAGCAAGGTCCTGCAGGCTGGAGCTGGCTGGGTGCCAGGCCCAGCCCCACCTCTGTCGCACTGTGTGGCCCGAAGAATGCCCCGCCCCTCCCTGCTCATACCCTTCCCCTGCAAAGACGGAAACGTGCCCTAGACCCCTGCAAACCTCTCCCATTTCTGACAGGTATGGGTTGTTTTTGTTTTTGTTTTTCCTTAAAATAGATTTACTTATTGTATTGGAAAGTCAAAGTTAGAGAGGAGAGACAAAGAGAGATCACTCTTCCATCTGCTGGTTCAGTCCCCAGATGGCCACAACAGCCAGCACCGGGCCAGGCTTAAACCAGGAGCCAGGAGCTACTTTCGGGTCTCCCATGTGGGTGCAGGGACCCAAGTACTTGGGCCATCCTCCACTGCCTTCCCAGGTGCATTAGCAGGGAGCTGGATCAAAAGTGGAGCAGCCAGGACACAACTGGCACCTGTGTGGAATGGCGGTGCTGCAGGCACCGGCTTTACCCGCTGTGCCACAATTCTGGCCCCCAATGTGACTTCTAACAGCATTTCCCAAAGAGTGCTCTGTGGTTCCTTGACTCTCCTCGAAAAATGGGTTCCACAGTCTGGTAATTTGGGAAGGTTTTAGAAACAGAAGCCCCCCTTGGATCTATACTGTCTGTTAAAGGCTCTGAATTCAGAGTCCAGGATCAGGAAACCTCTTTAACTTCATTTAACCCTTCCCAAACATTCCTGAGCCCAGTGCCTGGTTCCCACTTAACACCTACTCCCCTCTCTAAAATCTATTAGTGCTGGGGTTCCATAAAACACATTTTGGGAAACACCGAGCCAGCATCCAGGTTGGGGCAAGAAGCAGATGAGTGTGTGAGCACCTCAAGAGGTCTTCTCCCCTCTGCCCGAAGGTGCAAGCCATCTCCCCTCAGCTCCCAGCTCCTGGGTGCCCTTGTACACCGAGCATACATCCGCTGAGCACCTGCTGTGTGCTGGGACTGAGCTGGGCACCAGAGGGCCCAGAGAGTGGAGCTCCAGCTCTCGCCCTCCAGGAGCTCTTGGCCGGCGTGCAGGGGAAGCCTAGGCCCAGCGGGGAATCTCACACTACAGCCTGGCTCCTTTTCCATGGGCTGGCATGGAGTGGCCATTGGTTTCATGAGCAGATTTGCTCCATTCAGCTTCACCTGTCTGTAGGGCACAAAAACAGCTTCATCATTCACTTAACAAAAACATATTGAGCACATATTTCATGCCAGATGCTGTAGGTACAGAGAAGCAGGCGGGAACAAAGCAGGCAAGAATCCCCCTCCTCGTGGGGAGAGACAGACAGCTGGGGTGGGCATCTGGCCTAATGGGGGAGGTGCCAGCATCCCATCCCAGAGTGCCCAGGTCTGAGTCCCTGCCCTGGTGTCTATTCCAGCTTCCTGCTAACATGAAACCTGGTGCATCCTGTCACTCAGATGTGAGACCTGACCCAGGTTCCCAGCTCCCAGTTTGGTGGGCGCTTGGGGAGTGAACGAGCAGATAGGAGCACACTCTCTCTCTTGCTCACTCTCACTCTCTGTCTCTCATTCCCTGTCAAAAACAAACAATAAGCAGTGAATAAATAAAACACACAGCACATCTGATGGTAGCAAGTGCTGAACAGGAGAGGCAGGGCGGGCAGTGTCAGGGGAGTTTTGTTATTTTTAATGGGGACAGAGGTGTCAGGAAAGGCCTAACTGACCTTTGGGTGAGTATTTGAGGGAGACAACAGAGTGACCTGGGTGACAGAATGTTCTAGGAAGAGGCAGCAATGGCAGGTGCAAAGATCCTGGGGTGGGAGTATACAAGGTGTGTTTGATGCACAGGCAGCCATTGTGGCTGGAAAAGATGAGCGAGCATCAGTAGAAGAAAAGGGTCAGAAAAATAAGAGGAGGTCAGAGTGTTAGACCCAGAGCAGGACGGGAACCTTTGAAGCAAAGGATATCACACAGTGGGACTTAATTTTATATATATATATATATGTGTGTGTGTGTGTGTGTGTATAGATAGATATAGATATAGATGTTTATTTGGGAGGCAGACAGAGATCTTTCATCCCAAATGCCTGGGACCTGGGGACTCAATCCAGGTCTTCCACATGGGTGGCAGACATGCAAAACAGTTAGGCCATCACCTGTTGCCTCCCCAGCAATGCATTAAGAGGCAGCTGGAATCAGTACAAGGCTGGGACTTGAACCTGGACACTACCATACAGGATGCAGGCATTTCAAGCAGCGCCTTAACCTCTACTCCTAACACCCGCTCTGACTTACCCTCTGATGGAACTGAATGTGACTTATATTTCAACGCATGCAAAGTCCCCAAAGAGGGTAAGACCAGTTTACAAAGCCACAGCTTCCTGGGGGGGGGGGGGTAGGGGTCCCTTCTGCTGCTGGCAGCCCCTGTCCTGATGTGAAGAGTGGAAGAGGGCGGGGCAGACGGAAGCAGGCAGACAAGATGGTCAGGCGGCTCCTAGAGCCACATTGTGGAGCACATGGGTGACATTTCTGCTTCATGCCAAGCACCGTGCGAGGTCCATTCACTCCCATCCTCTCTCCCAATCCTGCATTAACCTTGGGAGCTGGGAAATCCCCATCCCTGTTTTGCTTTTAAGAACCTTGTGAGTCAGAGGAATGAACAGATTTGCTCATCAGTGGTAAAACCAGGGACTTTTCAATGTTCCCTTTCCAGTGCTCCTTCCCCAGCCTCACACTGCCTGCCTGGTGTCAGCAACATTGCCTAGAGCTCCCAGCATTCCAGGGAGCATTCCCAGACAGGTGCGCAACTGCAGCCACTCATGTTGGCTGCAGACAACCTGTAGGCACCTGGAGCCTGCAAGGTGAGTGTCACACTGGAACGAGATGCTGAGGGCCCATACAGCACTGGTTCGAGTTCTGGATACTCCACTGCTAATCCAACTCCCTGCTAATATGCCTAGGAAAGCGGCAGAAGATCCTCCAAGCGCTTGGGGTCCTGCACCCACGTGGGAGACCCAGAAGAAGCTCTTTGCTGCTGGTTTCAGCCTGACCCAGCCTGGCCATTGTGACCATCTGAGGAGTGCACGGCCATGGCGAAAGGCAGGGGAGCTCGTGGGATCCCAGAAAGAGGCTCGCGGATCCAGTGCGGGAGGGTAGATTCACTCTCCTCCCTCTTCACTGAAGCCTACGAAGCCCCTGCTGCCTTAAGGTACCCAGCAGAACAAGGAAAGGTCTTTGCCTACTCTGGGCTTCCTGCCTGTGGAGGGTACTGAGGGTGTGTGTGGAAAAGCATCCCAAGACCCTGGAAGTGGCCAGGGGGACCCAAAGAAGACTCCAGTTAGGACACCCCCATCCTCCCAGATCTGTCGCAGATCTTAACCCAATTCAGGAGATTAAGGCTTGGGTCGGCACCTGTCCCCAGAAGCCTAACCTGATCTCAGAGTCAACTCTGCAAATACCAACAGGCTTCCCAGCACCTTGGTCCCTGGCAGAGTCAGCAAGTGTAGAAGGAAAGTCCAAGCGTTACTTTGTTTCAAGGCCAAGGTCCAGGCAGCCCCTGACCTCCAGTGCCTCACTCTCCTGGGCAGAGGAGCCTGCACACACTGTAAAGGAAAAGTCACTAAGTTCCTTGTCTGTGTCCCCTCCCCCAAGACCACGTCCTTGTTGATCTTATGAACCCAACAAACTCATGCTTCTTGGCACACACTGTCCTTCTACAGTGAACATGTGTTGCTTTGTATTAAGGAAAGCTGTGTAACAGAAAGTCTGAGTAAGGCAGGCAGGCAGGTGTGGTAAGTGGGGCAAGCCTTGAAAACCAGGGGCTTTCCATGGCCTCCCAGGAGTGGCCTAGGGGAATCCACCTGACCTACTCAGGGGCTCCTCTGCCACACCCACCCTGCCATCAGATCACAGACCACCAGGGGAACTGCAGGTGTTATACACTGGACCCCACCCCCATGCACAGTGGATTGGTCCAAAGATGAGCACCTGATCTAAGCTGGGCCAATCACAGATGGCTCCAGCAATCAGGGGTGATCCTGGGCGTTCAAAGACTTGGAAGCCTGGGAGCACCCACGTCCAGCCACACAGACTGAGAAGCAGGAAGAGATGTTTGTCAGTGACAAGAAAGATTGATGCAGTGCATGGAGAGAAAGGCGGAGAGGGAGTGAGACCCTTCCAGGAGTTCTGCAGAGCTCCAGGCCGTTCTGGACCTGCACCCCAGCCCTTACGGGGAACACGGGCCAGGGACCCTGCTGCAGCTTCTCCAAGTCACATCCCCTTACCCACTGGGGCTGGTCCCCACCTCTCTCAGGATCCTTATCATCAGCTTCACACGTGCCTGTTTTCTAGTGGTGGGAATGAGGTGCTCTCAGGCCCCTGCTTCTTTCCCTGGTCCCCAAAACAAAAAGCCAGGAAGAACCTTTCTGCCACTCTTCCGGCTGCTCCCTCTCCTCTGAGGCATCCAGCACAAAACAGCCCAGCTTGAGGGGTAGAGGTTTGAAGAGAGACGAAGAAAAAGACATTGCCAGACCTGTTAAGCTAGTCAAGAGTTCAGATACATCTTACTATGAATCCAGGGGCTATGAAAAGGCTTTTTACTCCCCCCCACCACACACACACAAAAAGCCCACTGGCCTCTGGATTCTGCCACCAGCACCTTCCAGGTGAGCATCCATGCTCCATGAGGTCAGAATATTAATGTTGAGATCATTTCATTCATTTTTATGCCAGAATAGACAGCCGACTGCCTGCTTAAGGAGAATTCTTGTCTCAGGACAGGCTCTCCCCTGGTCCACTGCCCTGCAGGGCTGGGGTTGCTGTTCACTGGGACAAGTCTTGATTAGGTATCTTCCACTGGGACAAGCCTTGATTAGGTATCTTCCTTTCATAAAAGGCAGTCGACCCCAGGGTCCCCCAGATGACTAAAATGTTATCTTACAACTTTCATAAGTTGGGGCTGTATTGTGGTACAGCGGGTGAAGCTGCCTCCTGCAATGCTGGCATCCAATAACAGACTGCAAGTTTGAGTTCCAACTGCTCCGCTTCTGATCCAGCTTCCTGCTTACACGCCAGTGCCAACCGTGTATGAGACCAAGGTGGAGTTCCTGGCTCCTCCCTCCAGCCTGCTCACACCCAGCTGTTACGGCCACATGGGGAGTGAACAAGCAGCTGAATGCTTGTGCACATGTTTTCACCCTTGCTCTCTCTCTTGCTCTACTTTTAAAAGAAATAAAGAAAAATTTTTTAAAAACTACTATAGAGGTAGATTTTAGGCACAGCGATTAAAATGTTAATTGGTAAAGCCAGCACTGTGGTGCAGTGGGTTAAGCTGATGCCTGCAACACTGGCATTCCATATAAGCATTGGTTCGAGTCCTGGCTGCTCCACTTCCAATCCAGCTCCCTGCTAATGTGCCTCGGAAAGCAGCAGAAGATGGCCCAAGTGCTTGGGCCCCTGCCACCCAACTGAAAGACATGGATGAAACTCTAGGCTCCTGGCTTTGGCCTGGCCAAGCCCTGGCCACTATGGCTATTTGGGGAGTGAACCAGCAGATGGGAGATCTCTCTCTCTTTGTCTCTGTATGTAACTGCTTACAAATAAATAAAGAAATCGTAACAAAAAACAACAAAATGCCAGCTCGGACCCCACACCCTGTACTGGAGTGCCTGAGTTTGAGTCCTGACTCCTCCATTCTGCTTTTGACTCCAGCTTCCTGCTGATATGCACCCTGGGAATGGGCATGGCGGGGGTGGGGGTGGGGGGACGGAGATGCTGACGCAAGTCGTGGGGTCCCTGCCACCCATGTGGGAGACTCAGGATGCATTTTAGATTCCTGGGCATTTGGGGAGTGAATCAGGAGATGAGAGCTCTGTGTCTCTCTTTCAAACACTTGTTAAATTATTATACAACACCTGTTATAAAAACATTACAGAAATTATTAAGTAAGAGAGTAAGGGGCTGCTGTGTCCTTCCCTCACCCATCTCCCACATGTTCCCTCTGCACCTCGCCGGATTATCCCTGCACAGCTCACTCTTCAGTGACACTGATCTGCCTCGTTTTTCTGCAGCATTTTCTTCATTAATTTTTCAAAAAGTATCTTTACAATCTAAAAGAATAATAATTATAGTAAGCAGGGTTACATGAGCTATGAAACTCAGGGTTAAACTCTGTTACCAGCTTCTTATGCATCCTTCTAGAAATTTTCTGTAGACAGAAAGAGAGAGCAAGAGAGAGGGAGGGAGGGAGAGAGGGGTCCTCATCCACTGGGTCACTCCTCAAATGGCCATAATGGCTGGAGCTGGGCCAATCTGAAGCCAGGAGCCTCTTCCGGGTCCCCCACAAGGGTGCAGGGGTCTAAGGACATGGGCCATCTTCTACTGCTTTCCCAAGCCACAGCAGAGAGCTGGATCAGAAGTGGAGCAGCCAGGACTCAAACAGGTGCCCATATGCAAAGCTGGCACCACAGCAGCTTTACACACTATACCACAGTGGTGGCCCGGTTTTATTATATTTTAACACAAGCAGGATCATATTATACTTACTGCTTGGCAACCTGCCTTTTTTACCCTTGCAAAACGTTACCCTTTTAAAAACATATTTATTTAAGGGACAGAGAAACAGAAAGCTCCCATCTGCTGGTTTACCCTACAAATGCCCACAACACCTGGGCCCAGCTACAGGTCAGGAGCCAGGAACGTCCCCGACATGGGAGACAAGCACCTAACTACTGGAGCCATCACCATGGCCTCACATAGCATGCACTAGCAGGAAGCTGAAGTAAGGAGCAGGGCTTGAACCCAGGTACTGAGATATGGGTTGTAGACATTCTATCCCACAGCTTCACAAAGCCAAACGCCAACCGCAGTCATGTATCTGCAATAACTTTCCCCAGTGGCATCGAGTGTCCCCTTGTTCCTGTTGATGGCTGCAAAGAGAATCCCACCATGCAAACTCGCTGTAACTCATGCATCTAGATCCAGTTCTCGGCCATGTGGGACGCTTGCATCCCAGGTCTTCGGAACCACTGCCTCCAACAGTCAGCGGTAAAAGCAGAGTCCGGAGGAACACTTTGCCTGGGGAATTATTCGGAGATCAGGTGGGAGTTAGTCCTTGTACTCTTCTCGTACCTAGGTCTCATCCATGAAGGAAGCCATCCATCAGTGAGCCACATTTTGGATGCATAGCTCCCAAGTCACGGGTCCACTTTCCAATGCAGGGGCCAGCACCAGCCTTGCCTGTTTCTTATTGATGAGGACACAGTGGAGGATGCTGGCCAGTGCACCATCCAGGTGAGGTGCCTGCAAGAAAAGCCTAATTGCTCCTCAGGATCTGCCTTTTCTGTAAAGATTACGTGACATTTGTAATGAATCATGTTTCTTATTTCCTTTGTTGCTTTGGCCTCCAGGAAGCCCAGAGCCAAATTCTGGTAATTACATACGATCTATCCGCATGCCTGCTTGTGTTTTCTCTTTCATCTTACCTGTCTAGTCTTCTGTATTCCTCCTGGATGTTTAATTTTAAAAATCCTGATTTTTCAACTTTCCTTTTTCTATTTTTCAGAGATTTGTTATTCTTATGGGTACCTTTGGAAAATCACCTCATTTCTTAAAAAATTGCAAAGTAAGCCAGAGGACAAGCAAAATGACGGTAGAAGATGCTGCTCTGACATGACGTGCCCTTCTCTGCTCAAATGCTTGCTTGTCCCTGCCCTGCCGGCCTGGGGAGATTTGGAGGACACAGTGGAGGCCACAGAAGCTATATGGGGTAGCGGGCGGCCCGGTAAGAAGGATTTGCAGCTCAAGGACATGGGGCTAAAATGCATCCCAGCTGTCCCACCAACATCTCCGTGTGGTGGAGGGGCTCAGCATCATGGCGGGAGGAGTCCTGGGCCCTCCCCCAAGCCACACAAGCAGCTCTTCCCAGCACGACTGTTGCACCTGAGGTCGGCTTGAAACCGGCCCAGCCAAGCAGACCTGCACTGCGCCTCTAAAAGACTTGGGAAGGACCCTGGCCCTCCACGAAACAACAGGGTGCAGTCCCCAGCACCCAGGGGCCTAGAGGCTGACCTGTCACCTTCCCTGCGGAGCGGCTCTGATAAAATAATAACCAGGAAGAGTGGGTGACCCAGTTTGAACAAAGGGGCTGGGATCGATGCTCCCAGCCCCTGCCTGCTTTGTGGATCCTTTTACCAGGATGTTATATATTATATGCAAATTGCAGCACCAACTTAAGGGTGCTTTTCACGCCTTTCACGTCAGGCGGTTTCTTTGAGCCTATGCGTTATATTTTACAGATCTCAGACAGTAACATTTTTCTTTTTAGCACGAAGTTGCTCAAGGTTCATCTGAGACTCTTTTAAATTGCTGCTTTCAGAGAAATAACAATGTAAAATGACACGATGATGTATGGCCCTGTCCACCAGACCAGGGCTGCGGCAGCCGCGAACGCCACCAAGCCGCTGGGAATGAAGCGGTCTCCGGAGCACCATTGTGCAATTGTCCTAACCGGATCATTTTTAATTAGTTGCAATTAATTTCAAGTGACAGCGTCCTGCAGTATCAAGTCAGAGGGGGCTGCAGTGCGTGGGTGGGGTCATTAGGAGCAGACGGCTGGGGAAAGAGAAGCCGGAGGGGGGTCCCGAGCCCCAGCTTTTCCCTGCATCAGGAGTTTCTGGGTGGGAGGCCCAGGGATGATCCGCTCCTGAGCTGGGGGAGAGAACTTCTTCCTAACGATGCCAATTTCACATTCGTCCTGGGTTTCCAGACAGGTACTTACTGCTCCCAGCACCTCCGCCCCTCTGGCAGACAATCGTGTTTGCAACGATCTTACTTCCGGAACGCAAGTGGCTCTGCCACCTCATCCCTGCCTTCATCTGCCAGAAACTGACCCCGAGATGAGGATGTGGCGGTAGTTTCTTTGGGAAACGACTCCAATGAGGAGGTGGAGGGGAATGAACCAGGACAGGGGAGGAAGCCGGAAAGGTTTGTCTAACGGAGCAGCCAGCACTGGGGCGGAACGCTGAGTGGCAGCATGGAACCCAGAAGCACACTTCAAACAGTATGTGAGAAATGGAATTAAAAGATAAGCATTTTTAACAGGCTAATCCTCCACCTTGCGGCGCTGGCACACCGGGTTCTAGTCCCAGTTGGGGCACCAGATTCTCCCTGCACCCGCATGGGAGACCAGGAGAAGCACCTGGCTCCTGGCTTCGGATCAGCGAGATGCGTCGGCCGCAGCGGCCATTGGAGGGTGAACCAACGGCAAAAAGGAAGACCTTTCTCTCTGTCTCTCTCTCTCTCTATCCACTCTGCCTGTCAAAAAAACAAAATAATAAGCATTTTAAAAAAATTTTAAAAATATTTCTATTTACTTGAAAAGCAGAGAGAGAGAGGTCTTCCATCAGTTGATTCACTCTCCTAATGCCTGCAACAGCCAGAGCTGGGCCAGCCCGAAGCCAGGAGCCAGGAGCTCCACCTGGGTCTCCCACCTGGATGCAGGGGCCCAAGCACTTGGACCATCTTCTGCTGGCTCGAGGCTGCATTAGCAGGAAGTTGGATCGGGAATAGAACAGCCAGCACTTGAACCAGCACTCTGATATGGGATGTGGGTATCCTAAGAAATGGCTTAACCCATCACATTACAATGCCCAACCCAAGTTTTATTTTTTTAATCTTAAAACAATAATTTGTTATAGTATGCATTTTCTTTTCTTTTTCTTCTTAGTTTTTTTTTTTTTCATTTATTTGACAGGTAGAGTCATAGACAGTGAGAGAGACAGACAGAGAGAAAGGTCTTCCTTCCATTGGTTCACTCTCCAATTGGCCGCTACGGCAGGCGCTGCACCGATCCAAAGCCAGGAGCCAGGTGCTTCTCCTGGTCTCCCATGTGGGTACAGGGGTCCAAGTGCTTGAGCCATCCTCCATCACCCTGCCATGCCACAGCAGAGAGCTGGACTGGAAGAGGGGCAACCAGGACTAGAACCCGGCACCCATATGGGATGATGGCGCCACAGGTGGAGGATTAACCAAGTGAGCCATGGCGCCAGCCCCTATAGTATGCATTTTTCATCAACTCTTTGCAGATCCCACGTGTACAAAAATTTCAAAAATTTTGCATCAAAATAAACTTGTCTTTTTTTCTTAAAGATTTATTTATTTATTCGCAAGTCAGAGTTACACAGAGAGGAGAGGCAGAGAGAGAGAGAGAGAGAGAGAGAGAGAGAGAGAGAGAGAGAGATAGGTCTTCCATCTGATGGTTCCTCCCCAGATGGCCACAACGGCCGGAAATGATCCAAAGCCAGGAGCCAGGAGCTTTTTCTGGGTCTTCCACGCAGGTGCAGGGGCCCAAGGACTTGTACGGCTTTCCCAGGCCATAGCAGAGAGCTGGATCAGAAGTGGAGCAGCCGGGTCTTGAACCGGTGCCCATATGGGATGCCAGCACTTCAGGCCAGAGCGTTAACCCATTGCACCACAGTGCCGGCCCCAAAATTTGTCTTTTAATTCCATTTTCCATGAATAGTTGGATGTTCTCTCGTACATCTTGGCATTTTCCCAGGCATGAGAAGGACCTCGGATGGTTCACCAGTGGCTCCGTCAGCCCTTCGCTGGAGGAGGACAGCTCCCAGCTTGCTACAAGGGACAGTTGCCAGGCACACATGGCAGATGCTCATCACTGGGAGCCAGGCTGGGAGCACCGACAAGGCAAAGGCAAGCAGTGTCCATGGGTGCTGCCAACCCTCCAGAACCGCTTCCAGTGCCAAAGTCCTACCGTTTCTCTGGCACCCTTCAGATGTCCCACTTAGGACTCATACAGACATAGAGAGGTTAAGTGGGGTGGCGTACGCAGGGACACCAAGCCTGGCAGAGGGGAGCTGAGATGCGAGGGGTGCTGTCTCTGAGTGGCAGGCAGTCCCCCTCCTGCCACACTACCACTCGGTGTGTGGGTGCCACATCCGAGGACCCAGGTGTCCCAGGCCAGGCTGTCACAAGCTGACTGAGGCACTCTCTCTCCAGCCAGTGCTGACACTTCCATGTCCTGCTGCCCTAGCAGACAGCACGACTTGATTGACCCTGACACCTTCTCCCGGCATCCAGCTCTGGATCCAGGGTCTTTCCCAACAGGATGCAGCAAGTAACCACTATTAAACAACAATACACACCACAGAGATGCCACAGAATTGCTCCCCTGGCCAGGAGAGAGCATCCCTCCTGTGCACAAAGCTCTACAACCAAAGGTTTGGGAGGACACAAATGACAGCACCCCACTGCCCTAACCTATCTAGCTGAGGCTTCGGGGCCCAGGGGCTAATCCCCACTTCAAATGCAGTTGCTGGGGGAATGGTGTTGTGGTGTAAAGCCATTGTCCATATGTCCCGGCTGCTCCACTTCTGATCCACCTCCCTACTAACGATCTGGGAAAGTGGTAGAAGATGGCCCAAGTGATTGGACCCTTGCACCCATGTGGGAGATCTGGATGAAGCTCCTGGATCCTGGCTCCTGCCTGGCCCAGCCCTCTTCGTTGTGGCCATTTAGGGAGTGAATCAGTAGATGGAAGATCTCGTGCTCTGTCTCTCCCCCTCTCTCTGTAACTCTGACTCTCACATAAATATATCTTTTTTAAAAATGCACTTGGGGCTGGAACTGTGGCATAGTAGGTTAATCTTCTGCCTGCAGTGTTGGCATCCCATATGGGCGCTGGTTCTAGTCACAGCTGCTCCACTTCTGATCCAGCTCTCTGCTATGTCCTAGGAAAGCAGAAGAAGATGGCCCAAGTCCTTGGGCCCCTGCACCTGCATGGGAGACCAGAAGAAGCTCCTGGCTTTGGATCATCTCAGCTCTGGCTGTTGAGGCCATCTGGGGAATGAACCAGCAGATGGAAGACCTCTCTCTCTTCTCTACCTCTCTCTCTGTAACTCCTTCAAATAAATAAATGTCTTAAAAAGGCAGACTAATAGAAAGAGGGAGAGAGATTGTTCATCTACAGGTTCACTTCCTAATTTCTTGCAGCATCCAAGTTTAGGCCAGGCCAAAGACAGAAACCAAAAACTCCAGATTGAGTTCCAGGCTACTGGTTTTGGCCTGGCCTAGCCTTAGCTGGGCATCTGAGGGGTGAACTAGTGAATGGGAAGTCCCTCTCCTCTCCCCTTCTCTTCCCTCTTTCTCTGCATCTCTCTGCCTTCCAAATAGATGAAATTTAAAAGAATGTTAAACCGAAGTGGATTAGTGCACATATGTTGAAGACCCCTAGAAGGAACTGGAAACTGGGCATTGCCTCCTTCCTTCTGGGTCCCAGGGCCCCTATCTTCCTCAGGATGGGACACAAGGACTCAGTATGTGTCCCTAGAGATCACCAATGCAGCTCCTGGGAGGAGCCAAGTTCTCCTTAGCAATCCTTTACGGCACTATCACCCACTAATGTGTCTAAACCCTGCTCTCTGCGCTTGGCCAAGCCTCCCATCTACAAGGGTACCTCTTTGTTGCAAAACCCGCTTTGAAGTCACCACCTCACCACAACCGACTCTCTTCACTGTTTTCTTTTCTTTTTTTTAAGATTTATATTTATTTGAAAGTCAAAGTTACACAGGGAGAGAAGAAGAGGCAGAGAGATAGAGAGGTCTTCCAACCTCTGGTTCACTCCCTAACTGGCCACAACAGCCAGAGCTGCGCTGATCCGAAGCCAGGAGCCAGGAGCTTCTTCTAGGTCTCCCACGTAGGTCCAGCGGCCCAGGGACTTGGGCCATCTTCCACTGCCTTCTCAGGCCAGGCAGAGAGCTGGATCAGAAGTAGAGCAGCGAGGACTAGAACCAGTGCCCATATGGGATGCCCGCACTTCAGGCCAGGGTGTTAACCCGCTGCGCCACATCGCCAGCCCCCACTGTTTTCTTTCCCCAACTAGCTCTTCAACAGCCTCAGGCTTTGGGTAGTTTATTTGTCCTTCCAGGAATTTGGCACTGCTTTGATAGACCATTGCACCTTTCTCTTGCAGCATCCTGGGGCTCTCACTCTCTTGGGCTGAGGTTCTGAGCTGCGAGGTTTTCTGGACATTGCATCCAGTGGCTGTCCATGGCCTTCTCTGGCATGTGTCCATAGGGGCCCTAGCAGGCCAGCAAGGCAAGTCAGCACCCCTTTCCCTGGGGTCAGGTCAGGACCACTTCAAGTCTGTCCTTGGAGCACTCCCGTGTTTGCTGGAACACAGCCATCACGGTTGCTCCTGAGATGACCCAAGGGGTGAAGTAAAAAACAGATGTTTTAATGAATCATTGCATTTCAGAGAAAAAGAAAAGCAGGCATGGAGAGGAATAGGCAGAAGAGGCTTCCTGGAGGAGGCACCCAAGCTGGCATTCTCCAGGCTGTGGCTCACAGCCCATCCAACCCATAGCCTCCTTTTATTACCAGGCTTGTCACGCCCCATTTACTACCCCAGAATAGAAAGCAGAGATAATAGAACCAACCTGGCCACATAATTTCAAGAAAATCCATATATTGACCCAACTATAATATAAAGGAGAAATCAAAAGAAAAGAAGTTATAACAGAATAATACACATTTCAATATGCAAATGCTCAGGCAGAATGAAGAAATGAAATGCATACACCTAACCATAAAACCACCCCATGAGACAGCTGTCAGTGCCACCTGCCACAGTGCAGTGGGCTAGTGACTGGGGGGCCAGGAGTGGTCCTGATGTGGCCCAACCACAAACCACGGTTTCTGAAATGGTGACCAACTCTTGGTAAGGTTATGTATACAACAGAGGACAAGTTCCCCCATGGTGACCAACTCTTGGTAAGGTTATGTATACAATAGAGGACAAGTTCCCCCACAGCGGTCACAGGAGCTGCCTTTCTAGAAACTGCAGTATCTGCTGGAGCCATGCAAAACCTCTCTGGACTTCTTGGTAAAACACAGCCAGGCTGAGACCTGGGTCACAGTGAATGGGTTTTTTCCACTGGCTCACTAGGACCTCTCTGACAGATGTGCCGGTTGGGCACCCATCCACTTCATCACATAAGCGAGTGGCGCCCCCTAGAGTTGTGAAGCAGGCAGTGACCTGGGTGGGTTTTGCAAAAGCTGCCTGGGACATTATTCATCTCATAGCAGTGTCCTACCCACGGCAGGACCCACACAGCACACAGACACTGCAGAAACAGAGGTAGAGAAATGACTGCTCCTCTCCTAGTCATGGCCTTGAGCAAGGGAAGTGAAGGGCTTTGCTCTCAAGAGAGATGATTTGAGACCCCACAGAGAATCACAACAACACACAAACTAGAACATTCCCCAGGGCCTGGCCCCAGAGGCTACTCTAAGCCAGTCTCACAAAGGACCCACAATACAGAGCCCCAAGGGCTTGGTCAGCTCCCAAGCCAAGGTGTGTAACCAGGTCAGGGGCTGCCACAAGGCTTAGATGTGGGCTGGAGATGGACTGCAGCCTCCTTGGTTGGCCTGCTGGAGTCGCATGGGAGGCTGAACCAGGTGGGCCTGCAGGTGCCTGCTTAACAGAGCAGGGAGCAGTGTGTGTGCGTCTGTTCAGGGCTGTTGCGTGCTTGCTGCTGCCGCCCCTGCTGCTACCTGGCAGGAAAGCAGCCATTCAAACCCCAGGGGTGGGAACTGGCCCAAGGCTCAGGGGTGGGGATGGGCGTGGAAAGGGAGACAGGAAAAGGTTCTCTGAGGTTCCACGCTGGCCAAGTCGAACCAGACTGAGTAGGAGGGCAGGCAGGGGGAGCCCCGACCCCCAGTGCAGCAGAGCAGCGGTCCCCCACCTCACACACGGCCTGACTCTAATGTCTTCTGATGGGACAAATTGGTGAGCACAACTATTAGCTGGGTGACATCAAAAGGCATTAATCTCTGGTTCCCGAGCAAGACCAGCACCACATTAGTGCCTCGCACCCAGTCATTATTAAGACTTTAGCCCAAGGGTGTAATAAATGTTTTATGGCATGCAAACCAAGGTAATGGAATGCAAATCCCATAATATAGCCATACATTTATTTTCTAATGGAGCAAATGATGATGTATTTTATCTGAGAAGAGCTGCTTGGATGGGGCCTGCTTGGGAAATGCAAAGTCAGAGGCCCAAGGGGTGAGTGGGTGGCCCTGCCGGGGTGGGGGCTTGGGGTAGGCCAGGGTGGGAGTCACAGTGGGACTTCCCAACCACGGTCAAGGCTTAGCGTGCACAAAGCTTCCAGAGAAGCCCATTTCTCTTGCTCTCGCGCCCCCAAGTGCCCCGTTTTGGGGGTATATATTGAACATGCTAAGGCTTAATTACATCCCCTCTGCACAGTGCCCCCTCCCGGGAGCCTCTGCCCTCCCCCGCCCCCCCGTGGAGCTGCATACCAATAAGCCACTCAGCTCATATTGGCTTTCCAAAAATATGGCTGCATTAAGGTGTAAAATGTTAATGGGATCGAAGGGCGCGGGTCTATTTCTCCAGTGAAGTTAGGGCTTGGAGTTGGTGCTATTTTTATTAAGATGCTGGCGGTGCTCAGTTGCAGACCCGGGGCTGGTGCAGAGGCTGGGCAGGCCTTGGGAAGGGCTTCAGGTGATGGAGGGTCCCAGGTCCTCCCGACTAAGCCACTCTGGAAGCAACTTCCTGATGATCCCTCCAGTGTGAAAAGAGGAGGGCCTCCCTTCCACCGTCAGAAGGGCGTCCAGGAACCTCCTCAGTGCCTTTTTAGTGTTCCCCAGCCCCAGACATATAGCGCCTGGCTGATAGGCAGCTGTAGGTTCATGGGCTTGACAGTGCGGTCTCACACCCGCTCTGTGCCAAGATGTATAGGGCACCCGGAAGTCCCAGAGCTGTTCCTGCCTTCAAGGTACTGATGATCTCCCGGGAGAAAGGACACGCATCTGCAAAGACGCCAGTAACAGAAGCGGTTGAAGGGTCTCCTAGGCAGTGCACCCGAGGGGTACAAGTTTCCTTGTAGGATGGTTAGAAACAGAACAGAGAAGAAAACCGTCCGAAGGAATCCTGATGGAGACGCCCTAAAATTCCAAGCTCAGGACGAGGCTCTCTCCTCAGACTGCTGAGAGCAGGTGCTGCGTTCATGATGCTTTTTGGTATTTTAATTAGAAGGGCAAAGAGAGAGAGAGAAAGAGAAATATGGAGAACAAGGGAGCAGAAAGACAGAAGAGAGTCAAAGAGACGGAATACGAGATCTCCCGTCTGCTGGTTCACTCCCCAAATGCCTGCAACAGCTGGAGTTTGGCCAAGCTGAAGGCAGGAGCCAGAAACTCCATCTGGGTCTCCCATGTGAATGTCAGGGTCCCAGGGCCCCACGTCCTTGAGCCATTATCAATGCCTTCCAGAGTGCCCGTTAGGAAGAAGCTGGCATCAGAAGATGAGCCAGGTCTTAAACCCAGGATCCTGACATGATGCAGGCATCCCAAGTAGTGTTGCAATCACTGTGCCAAACACCTGAGCCACAAGGCCACTTTACAACTGGCAGGACTCAACTGCTCACTACAGTAGGCTAGAATTAGTATACACAGCATTATTTTCTGATCATCTGATTTTGTTTCCACTTCAGTTGGCTACGGGCAAGAATGCCAGCTATCTTAAAAGACACCAGGATGCCAGCTATCTTAAAAGACACTGACTTTTCCCCAAATAGCTATATTCTAGTACTACCAGATGTAGGACATACATGTCCAGCAGCATACACACACACACGCACACACACATGCACACACACAGACCGACCTCGCTGCCTTCCAGGGTCTGAATTGGCAGTAAGCTGGAATCTGGAGCCGGAGACGGGAACTGAACCCAAACCCTCTTATTTGAGATGTGGGCATCTTAACCTCCCCCACACTGAGTTCTGAATGCCCTGGAAACAATGACTGTGAGTTCTCAGAGGGCTGGGACTGGACCTAGAACGAGCACTTAGTGCTTGGCAGGGCCTTTGCTTCCGTGTTCCACTGAACAGCACTGGCGACAGTAATAATTCACTGGGAACAGACATCAGGCTCTGGGCTGAACACCTGCTTATCTCATTGACTCTTACAAGGACCCCAACAGGAAAACAGCTTTAGGATTTCCACTGAGGAAGAACAGCGAGGAAATTAAGTCTAAGAGGAGGCCTTGGCCAGCGCCGCGGCTCAATAGCTAATCCTCCACCTGCAGCGCCAGCACACCGGGTTCTAGTCCCAGTCGGGGCACCGGATTCTGTCCTGGTTGCTCCTCTTCCAGTCCAGCTCTCTGCTGTGGCCCAGGAAGGCAGTGGAGGATGGCCCAAGTGCTTGGGCCCTGCACCCGCATGGGAGACCAGGAGAAGCACCTGGCTCCTGGCTTCGGATCAGCGCAGTGTGCCAGCCACAGTGCGCCAGCCACAGTGCGCCAGCCGCAGCGGCCACTGGAGGGTGAACCAACGGAAAAGGAAGAACCTTTCTCTCTGTCTCTCTGTCTCTCTCTCTCTGTCCACTCTGCCTGTCCAAAAAAAAAAAAAAAGAGCAGGCCTTGCCAAGTTGATAAGAGCTGGGATCCTAACCAGAGCTCTCTGTCCTCGGAGCCTAACCTGCAGTGTCAGTCACTCCCCATGGAGCTCCCAGGGGAGCAGAGGACCCGTGCTCGGCTGGTACAGCTGAGGAAGAACCTCTGACTCCAGGCCCCTGGATTGGCAGCTCTTGGTTTCCATGTGTGCATTATCCCCAAGTGCAGTGCCGGTCTCTACATCGACCTTCAACTAGTCTGTGTCCAGGAAGAGGATCTTCTAATCCTAGGAGAAGTGAAATCACCAACGGCATAGCGGGTAAAGCCGCCACCTGCAGTGCTGGCATTCCATGTGGGCGCCGGTTCAAGTTCTGGTTGTAAGGTGTGAAGACAACCTGGCAGTTAAAACCCCACCTTGGGCCAAGGGTAGACACTTCCCATCCAGCTCTCTGCAAAGGCCTGGGAAAGCAGTAAAAGATGGCCCAAGTCCTTGGGCCCCTGTACCCGCATGGGAGACCTGGAAGAAGCTCCTGGCTCCTGGCTTTGGATTGGCACAGCTCTGCCCATTGCAGCCATCTGGGGAGTGAATCAGTGGATGGAAAACACCCCCCCCCCTCTCTCTGCCTCTCTGTAATTCTGCCTTTCAAATAAATAAATAAATCTTTTTAAAAAATCACCAGTGAATACAAACAGAGTAATAACAGTCAACCTAGTGTCTCAAACAGACTCTAAGCCCACACAAATCTGTACATTCTCCATTGATATGATTTCTCCATGCCTGAGGCTGTTTCCAGACCCAGACTCTGTTGGCCGGTGCCCTTGAAGGGCACCTGAGCTGGGACGAGCACTGGTTCAGCTCTGGTCTGGCCAGGTAAAGCCCCACAACTGGCTTCATGGAACCTTATCTGCCGCGGTCCACAGACTAGGCCAAGCCTACTCGTTGGGGAGTCAACAGTCAACCATGAGGTCTTCAAGCTGGGTCTAGGGACAGACTCCAAGCAACCACAACAGAACCAGGGCCAGGACCAGGGAGTAGTGAGAGGAGCCTCAGGTGCAAATATTAAGGAGGCCGCTGCTCAGTGTCACTCAGGACAGGCCACAAACCGAGCGCTCCCCCAGATTCTGGGCTCTAGATACCTCTCTTCCCAGCTCTCACCCTGACCTGCACTGGGTCTGTCACCCATGGGAAGCGTCAAGAAGCCCTGGTCTCCTTGGCCCACCTGGAGATGGCGGGAGTAGGGAACGTTGGCTTCCAATCAGTCCCGACTCCTCCAGAGCCTTGGACACAAGCTGGGTCTGTGACCAAAATTCTAAGGAAACTGACTTACATAAGCACAGAGGAGAAACCCAAGCCAATTACTGGCTCATGTCAGTGAAAGTTCAGGATTGTCTGGCCCCAGATCCAGGGCTGGATCCAGTTACCCAACATCCACTACCTCTTCCTCCTCTCCATCTCCAAGCTCAACACTCTTCCTGACCACAGGGTCATCACTTGGACCTGGGATAACACACAAACACAGCAAAACCAAGGGCTGACCACTGTGGGTACAGGAGACACCAAGGGCTCTCCCTTTGGAGAACAAAGTGATGGCTCCACTCTCAGGTTCTGGAAACTTCTACCAAGTGCAAGCAAGAAGGCTCAAGCAACTTCAAGCTTGCTTCTGGCCATCTCTGTGGACAGAGAGAGCTTCTCCTTTGTAGGAGTCCTAACAATAGCGCCCACCAGCCCAGCTCCCACCAGCCCAGCTCCCACCAGCCCAACTCCACTTCCAGGCACACAACCGAACTCACCACTGTGGGCCACTCTGCTCTGACTGCCTAACTCTACCCAAGTGCTGACTTTCCGAGGGCCCTGGATGTTCAACCCCATTCAGATGCACCCAACACTTGGTCAGAGACGTTGGCTTCGCAATGCAGAAACTGGGTGCCCTTGCAGGAAGGCTGGGTGCTGGGCAGTCAGATTCAAGAACTGGAGAGTCTTCTGAAACGCTGTGGCACCCAGACCACCTCTGGGAGCCCAGAGCACCTGCTGCCCGGGTTTCTGTGGTCCTTGGCATTCTCTGAAGGCTTTCCTAAGGCATGAAATGTGCCTGGCTCTCCTTGGGGCACCTAACCCTCCCCCTGAGAGCCTGGCCAGTGACTTGTGCATTACAGTCACTCAGGAAGAATTTGCTGACGTTATGAAAGCATGAATGAGGAACTGTGCCGGGGCTAGGCCCCAAACTTTTATTAACTGCGAGGTTAAAAGCTATCGAGGGTCAGGGGCACCGCAAAGGGGCAAAGCGAGTGAGTCAATTAACACCTGCCTTTTTATTTCCAAATCGAATTGTTGCGTGAGGTTTGGCAATGATGTCACCACTCGGCAGCGACGGGGCAGGATTTATGAGCCAGGGTATGTGGAACCATGGTCTGAGCAGGCAGCTGGCGAGAGGCTCTTACCCTAACTGCCCTCGACTGGAAATCTCCCGAAAATAATGGTTGTAAGGCGTGAAGGCAACTTGGCAGTTACAACCCCACCCTAGGCCGAGGGTGGACGTGAGTTGAGTCACTTTTTCCTGGGCTGGTTTGGAAGGTTGGGCCTCCCGCTGGGAGGGGACAGGAGTGGGAATGTTGCAAGGGGAAGGGGCAGGCTGGACGTTAGCTTAGCCTGGGGCCCTGGGAACAGGAGCAGCTCCACTGGCCTGGTTGGCATCTGAGTAGGAAAGGATATTGGGCCCTTGTTCATGTTCGTGCACTGTCTCCTCCCTGACACAAGCAGGAGTCACCTCTGCCGAAAGGAGGGACCCACAAACCCCTCCAAGGCCTGCTGCAAGGCTCGGGAGGCAGGCAGGCAGGCAGGCAGGCGCTCCCCCTCCAGCCCTCGCCACCCGCGCCTGGGTCCGAATGATGAATTTTCAACTGGGTCATTAAATGCTGATTGAAGCAGTGGAGAGGAGAACAGGAGAAACAAACCAGCTTCAAGCGTTGTACATACACACACTCCCGCCCCGGGCCCCCCTGCCCCTTTCTCGAGCTGCCTCCAAGTCCGTTCCAACCCTCCATTGGAAATGCTATAAAAGGCCAGGTTAATTAAGTCCTATATATTACAGCGCAAACACTTCCAACTTTATTCCGGCAGCTCGGTGAGTGAGGAGGAGGCCAAGCCAGGTCCAGGCAGCTCAGGGTAATAAAACAGAAGACTCAATTACCTTGTACATTTGCAGTTTTTATAAAATCATTTAAAGTTCTCCCAATGAAAAGCACAGTGGAGAGGGATTGCCATCCTCAAACCCAGCAGGAGCGCAGGGAACGGGGGATTTTAGAGCGGCCGCAGAGAACACAGTTGTCGGGCCAGGCCCCCACTCTCCTGAGCAGGGCAGCCTTCTCTGCTGGGCAGTTCCAAACACCAAGGAAGGAGAGGGGACCAGGGATGCGTCACTCACACACCGAGCACCCCCAGACCGGGAGGCCTGGCTGGGGCTTCCCATCACTTCCTTGGGAAGGTATAGGAGACAGGCAGCAGAACCCGTCTTTGGTGTCCAACCACGCAGACCCTCTGTGCCCCACCTGCTGCACTCCAACTCCTGCTCCTCCATCTAAGCCACCAGACCTCCCATCTGCACATCATAGCACAAGGCTCAAACATCAGGCGCCAGAGCCCACGGGTCTGCATTCAAACCCCGGGTCACCTACTTCCTAGCTGTGTGCCCCTGAGTAAATTAGGTAGCGTCTCTGAGCCTTGAAGAAATAACCTTCCTTACATGCATAGTCCGCTCACAGCATCAATAATAGAATAACGTCATGTATCAGATGCTCAGCCTGGAGCCTAGCGCATACCACGTATTGGTTATTATTGCACTCATTGGATCTGCACGGTCCAAGGGAAAGCTAGCGGAGCTGAGCGAGCCAGGCTCTGTGCAGAAGACGAGGGTTCCAGGAGCTCTCCCAAGGTCCTCCTCTACCCCATGGTGACGTCACCTACCAGTGCACTCCCCACTGAGCAGAAACCCTTTCCCCATCAATCAGGACCCTGCTTCTTCCCACAGGATTGACAAAAACAAGAGCCACACGGAAGTCAAACGACAACACTCTCTTCTCCGATAAACAGAAACTGCTAGATCCACTTCCTCCTTCAGGAATCCAATAGAAAACCTCGGGTCAGTAGCAACCCCCAGAGGGACAAATTATCCTCTGGGCTGCAGCCACGGTGCCCACAGCAGTACCTTCTGGCAGGCAGAGACAACTAAGCCCCCACACGCCTCATCTCCATCAAACCTCTCAGGGCCTCCAGGGGAGACTCTGGGAGTTGGCATCAGCCAACATGTGGCGGGCTCAGGATCAGGGACCTTGTGACGCCCTGGGCCCCTCTCAGGGGCTGTGAGAGCTTCCTTTGTGGACCAGAGACCCACAGGCTAGTTCTACACATGGCCACAGAAGCATTTCCCATCCCGCCTGTTCTTCTAGACACCTCAAAACTTGCCCCAATCAAGAAGGCGAGTCTATTTCTCCCACCCTTGCAATAGGGCAGGACCCTCGAGCTACACCAGCAGGTGTGATTCTCCCCAGCCAGTAAGGCTAAGGCAGAAAAAGCACTGTGGCTTCTGCTCAGCTCCCTCTCTTTGGAAGCTGGCCGCCAAAGCTATAGAGAGACACTACCGCGGATGGCCCGCTCAAGAGCCCCAGCTAGGGTCCCGGCCACCAGCCAGCACCAGCCACTGGACATGTGAGTAACCAAGCCTTCAGATGATCCCAGCCCCCAGCAGCTCGGTCACCTTCAGCCTTGGGATCTGCCCGCTGAGATATGTGGGCCACTTTGGAGCAGCAACCTGGCACTTCTGAACTGCACTATCTGAACACCTGAGCCACACCATCTACACCCATAATAAAGGGGTGGTCTACACCAGCTACTAAGTTTGGAGTCATTCCTAACATGGCAATACAGAACCCGAACAGCCAGCCAGTACTTTCCACTCTAGGTGCAGGGGTGGGAGCCGCCAGGTTGAAGTGCAGCACAGACCCAAGGAAGAGGCTCCTAAGTGACGTCATCAGAGCAAGGAGCCTGGAACTCAGACCTGGATGCTGGTGGCGGGTGACGAGAGGGCTCTGTCGCGACCCTCCTGTCCCTCAGGGAGGAATGGCCAACTGCTAGCTGCCGGTGGCAGTGCCGTTCGGCAGGAGGGAACCCGCCGGAATCACATGGCTCCATCTCTCCTTCTCCGCGTACACCACCTGGGTGGTTCAGACAAGTCAGTGCAGTTCTCTGGGCCTCAAACGGGGACAACGATCTCCCTCCGGCAGGATGCCGATGCAGATGAAGTAACATAATACACACCTTCATTAAAGCTCTGCTGTTACCTACTCACACCTGCAAATAACACACCAGGGGTGTCTATGGGAAGGGTGGGGGAGCAGCACTGCTCTGCTTTAACAGGAAAGGCCTGAGGATGGCCACGGGCTGCAGGTGGAGCCGGGCGCCTTCTCTGTGCAAAGATCCTTTGTGGTTCAAGTCCCGACACAGGCCCAGGACTACTCAGGCTTTCTATTCTTTAGGTAGCTTTGGTGATTTGTGTTTTTCCAGGACTTTTTTTGTCCACGTGTTCAAATTCACTTACATAAACATGTCCAAGTGCCTCTTAGCTCAATCAGGCCGGTCTGTCTTCGGTCAGACCCCTGAAACTGCTCCAGGTCACGGTGTGCTCTCTCGCCTGGTGGCCACCACTTGCAACCCCAGGGCCACCAGCCTAAGCCTCCCAGTACGGGGCCAAATGCTTTCTGAGCATCGACAACTGGAATGCCACCTGCAACTCAAGCAGGAAGTTCAAGGGAAGGCCAAAGTCTGTCTCAGCAAAGCCCCTGCAGCCAGCTCAAAGGCAGCCAGCGCTGCTGGAGACATCCCACTTCTGGTGGGCACCTCCTCCCTTTCTCCTCACAGAGTGCCCAAGCTGAGCAGATCCTGGCGCCCCACTGTGGCAGTACGGGCCATGCACAGCCCACTTCCCTATCTACCGCATGTTTATTCCCCACCAAGGACCAGCAGAACAAGGCAGGCTGGGTGAGGGCTCAGATGTGAGGGCAATGGGGTCCCTGGGGTGGTGAGGGGCTGTGTGTTATCTCAGAGTGGCCACACGTGTGCATGTGCATCCCCTGGGGGATGGCCGCAGGGAGGTGTCCACATGGGACACACCCGGCCGTGTGCCTGCCCAAGGTGAGCCCCACCTGTGGGGTCTCTGGGCCCCACCGTCCACCCACCTCCTTGGTTGGGTCCCTAAACAAGCTCTGTCTGCCACCAAGGGTGGCTGCCCTGTGGCCACCTCAGGCAATGCTGGAGCCCCACACTTTGGGTGTTGGTGGGGAAGGGGGTGCCTAGGTGGGCACGGAGGGGTTAAGGGAGCGTGGGGGAAGTGGGGAGAACCCGCTGCTGGAAGCCAGCAGGCCTGCGCATGGGTAATTAGAACTGAACATCAGTAAACAATGCCTTTTCCCCTCATTAAGGACAAATCTGTATGTGTAATGTGCCTATTTTCTCTTTCATTAACTTATAAATGGCCACTACTTTAAAGCCATTTAACCAGCAGTTTTGACTTGCCCGTCAGCTCAGCCTCCAACTGTCTTCCCCTCCCCCATGCACACAGTGGTACCCAGCTCAGCACACAGCTCCCTGGGGAGAGGCTCTGTGGGTGCTTCTCTGACGTCCCAAGGAGGAAGCTACAGAAGCTTCCAGAAGGCGGGACAGCCCGGGGGGTGGGGGTGGGGGGCAGCCAGGCCTGGCCCCCATGCATCCTTCTGCCAGCAGCCCAGGCCTCCCCTCACCGGCCCCTCCTCTGGCTGATTCGTGCGTCTGTCTGTCTGTCTCTCTCAATGCTTTGTGCTCTTGAGGATTAAGGACCCTGACTCTTTAAATGAGGACCCTCAAGAACGTACCCACTCCGCAAGCAGTGGAGCCAGGGTGCAGAGCCACCAGCAGGGGGCGGAGCCTCGGGAGCAAGAAGTCCCGGCTGCCCTGGTGGAGCTCACGTGCACCCAGGAGAGGCCTCACACAGCTCAGGAAAAGGCTCTGAGAACAAACTGCCGCACTGACCGACCCACTGACTTCTTTTTTTGCACCAAGTAAGTGTATCTTTTCCTTCCATATTCCCGCCAAGCTTCTGAAGAGTGCTGGTATTTTTATAAAGAAGGGAGGTTTGTGTAAGTCAGAGTCGGCACTGAAATTTGGGAAGTTCCCACATGGGAGCGTCTTTCCCATCAGTCTAGAGTCTTGCCTGGGAATTAGTCTGATGCCTCCCTCATCAGACTAGGTAGGTGCTTTGGGATTCTGACCTCCAGCCTCCTATCAAAATAACAGAACCTTGGAAGCAAAGACCAGGTCTCTCATCACGGTAGGACCCCCTCCAGCAGGTAGAGAATGTTGAGAGAGGAGCCGACCAAGGCTGGGCCCTGCTCTCCCTGCTTTCACTGGGGAGCCCTCACCTCCTCTGTCCCTAAAGACAGCCTGGCACCTGCAGCTGCCTCCTTGCATACCGAGATTCCTCATGGTGGCCAAGGTCTGGGCAGTGACACCCACCCCCAGCAACAGGGACCAGGGCAAGGGGATGACAGTGACACTGCCAGAGGCACACACGTTCCCTGTCCTCTATTCTCTCATATACGTGCCCACAGTCCCAGGAGGCCCATAACACCCTCCCTGTTCTACAGCTGAAGAACTGGAGGCCAGAGAGGTAAAGCCTTCCACTCAAGGTCACACAGCCGGTCCGCGGCAGACCAGGAACTGGGCAGTCTGTCTGATTCTCTCCATCACACCCAACAGCCGCTTCCTGCAAATACAGGACTCATGGACAGCACAGGGCAGAGGAGAGGAGAAGTGGGAATGGAGGAGCCAGTCCTCCTGGCAACTTGGGTTCAGCCTCAAGTGCAGGTGAGATGTGGCGAGGTCCAGGCTGTTCTGAAGACGTTTGATGGGGAAGCAGAGGGGATCCCTAGTTAACCCCCCACTCCCACCCTTGCCATGGAGAGTGGAGAACCGCTGGGCCTGGGGCGGGGCCATGCTCATAAATGCAGTCATTCCTCAAAACACCGCTCTTGAGAGCACTTGAACTTAGACCGGCGGCTGCAGCGTCCGTGGCGGCTTCACCGCTGGACGTGACCACCCTCAGCAGCAGCGGCAGCCTTGTCAACAACTCCAAAGAGCTGGAAACAACCTGACTCCCCAGCCACAAGACAAGGCAAAAACAAGAGAGGGCCTATTCAAACGGAGAACAGCACTTCCCGGAGTTCAAGGGCAAGCAGACCCTCGTGGGCCTAACCCGGCCCAGTTCCTAAGATGCATACTGTTCCATGAAAAAACCCAGATTAAGAGCACGTGGGTGCTCTTAGCAGGGTACCATTCGTGGGAAGAGAAACTGCCAGGCCAAGAGCTGTCAGGGCTGCGTGTGCACCTCAAGGACCTGTGGGACACACACCAGGCTGATGGCAGTGGTCACCTCCGACTGCAGCACACCGCACACGTGCCAGGGTCACAGCAACTGCGGCTCGTGCCGGGGGACCCCGCCCCATCTGCCCAGGAGGCCTCTGCTTTCTTCGTTGCTGGGGTAATTAACAACTGCACCACCCTTCACTTTCAAAAATACTCAATTTCAGTGATAAATCACATCATGACCCCGCTTATCTGGACTGCTTAATTTTTTGCAAAAATCTATTACTTTATCACTTGTCTTATTCCTAATAGTGCATAAAGGCAGGAGATAAGGCTCTGGCCCCACCCCCAACCCGCAGTTCCCCTCTGCAGAGGTAACTGTTGCTGATGGTTTTCTAGAATCCTTCCTGCAACTGTAAGTACACAATTAGTCCTCCTTTCCCATGGTTTAGACACCGCAGTCTGAGGAGAATACACGGAAAATCCCAGAAATAAACAAATCGGGGTTTTTACAGCGTGCACCGTCTTGCCTCGTATGATGTCATCTCCCACTGCTCCAAGCTCCCCAGGACAGGAATCACCTCTTTGGTCAGCGTATCCACACTGTATACGCTACCCACCCGTCAGCCCCTTAGCCGTGAATTCAAGGATCAGAGTGACTGCCAGGAATCACCGTGCTCCTGTTCAAGGACCTCTCATGGAACACGGTAGCCTGATGCCTGTGCCAGTCCCCTCAGGTCGTCCAATCAAAAGGCCAAGGGGTCGTCCCACATCATCACAGGAAGAAGGGCGAGCACAGCACAACAAGACACTTGAAGAGAGAGGCCACACCCCCTTCACTCCGCTGCAGTAAGATTACCCTGTGCTACTTAATCACGAGTTACTGCTGCTGGTCTCCTGCTGTGCCTGATGTAGGAAATGAGCTTTGCCATGGTTACATATGTACAAGAAGCAGCACAGTGAGCCACAGGATAGGGTCTGCTATCATCTGGGGTTGCCAGCATCCATTCAGGGTCTTGGAGTATATGCCCAGAGAATAAGGGTGCTACCATAAAAGCACCAAGTTAAAACAGACAGGAAGGGGTAACAGAGGTGTGGACTCAGCAGGTGGGCAGTAGGCCCCCAGGTGTGTATTTCTGACAAGCTTTCCAAGTGATTCTGACACTGGCCATCGGACTCCATGCCAACCTAGATCCACAGAACATCCATTCATTCAGGAAACCACCAGGTTTTTGCTGGCAAAGCTGTGAACCCAGCAGAGAACACACACAGCCTCCCCTCCCCAGCAGGCCGAGCAGTCACTGGCAGCCAGTGCTGTGGTCATGACCCAACCCTGGCACACCTTCTAACTACGGGACCTTGGGGAAAGTACCTACCTCCTCCCTGCCTCAGCGACTGCACCTGTAAAATGGACAGAGTCGTGCCTACATGATAGGCGTTCAATAAATCACAGCTTCTATTATTGAGTTAAGTCTAAATAATAAATCAGTGATTAATAATAAAATGCACGTACTCCTCTCGCCAAAGATATTTAGAGGGAGTCCAACTGTGAAGAAGCAATCAGAGAAATCCAAACTCAAAACTGGTATACAGTGTCCAAAAATGTCCATGGCATAAGAGACGAAACAGTTGGGAGCTAGGGCAGGCCCTGTGGTTCTGGGGGAGGGGGGGTTACACCACTGCCCACTTCCCTTACCAAAGTTCATGGTGTGACTCTCAGCCACTCTGCTTCTGCTCCAGCTTCCTGCTCACGTGCCTGGGGAGCAGCAGGTTTCAGCTCAAGTACTAAGAGTCCCTGCCACCCACATGGGAGATCCAGATGGAGTTCCTGGCTCCTGGCTTTGTTCGGGCCCAGCCTTGGCTGTTGTGGGCATGTAGGGGATGAACCAGCAGATGGAAGATCTTGAGCTTCTCTCTCTGCCTCCCTCACCGCCCCCCCCATTTCTGTCACTCTGCCTTTCAAATAGATAAATAAATATGAATTAAAAAACAAAAAATTGGGGAACGATTTTAAAGAGAACTAAAGGGACATATAGCTAAATAGAAAGTGCGTTCCAAGCTTGTAGTACACGTTTTAAAATGTGTATGTGTGCACATGCGTCCACAAAGAGCATTATTGAGACAATTGTAGAGATGTGACTATCAGCTTATATATTATCATAGCAATGCTAAATTTCTTCTCTGTGATGACTGCATCACATAAAGCCCCCACTCTTAAGAGATACGCGCTGAAACATTACAGATAAAGTGTCACGACGTCTACAAATAACTCCCGAGTGGTTCAGAACAATTGTGTATGGATGGGGAAGAGAAAAGAGAAGGGAGAGAGACACAGAGAAAGAACGGGGCAACAATAACAACAAGCGGTGTGTTAGGCGAGAACACGAACGCTTCCACTCTGTTCTGCCAGCTTATTTTATGGATGTGAAATCTCCGAAAATAAAA
Source organism: Lepus europaeus (assembly GCF_033115175.1). Lineage (NCBI taxonomy): Eukaryota > Metazoa > Chordata > Mammalia > Lagomorpha > Leporidae > Lepus > Lepus europaeus. The sequence goes on along the minus strand of NC_084843.1, from coordinate 64,470,737 downwards.
CATCGGGAAAATGGAGTCAAATGATTCTCTTAAATACCATTCTGCAGGGGGGCTGATTTGGGAAGGAGGGAGTCCACGGGAACAGAGCCCGGAGGATCACAGAGCTGGGCACTTACGAAGCCCTCTGCTTCCTCTGTGTGCACTGCCTACCGACCGGTCATTTACCTGGAACAACCTGCACAATCGAGCATCCTCCACGACACCCTGACCTCTGCTCCGGGTCTGTGAGAGCCCAGGCACTCCTCCCTGACTTCAGGGTTCTATCTGGGGGCGGGGCCCGGGACCTGAGTCTGATGGCAACCTGTCCCCTAGCTTGGCCCCCTGGGGAGGACTCAGGCTGCCTCCGAGCTGCCCGTGCAGCCCCTCTGAGCCGTGCCTGGCTTCTGTGGCCAGCCCCTCTGGTGGGAGCTTGGCCTCAGCCCTGTGCTACCCAGGCCTCCCCTCTCTTGCCCTCCCCATGGGGCCAGGATAGATGTGGGAAGAACAAGCCATCGCATCCTTATGAGAAGTAAGCCAAGGGGCCACGTTTCCCTCTCCTCACGTTGTTTCCATAAGAACTTGGTCTGATCGTCTTCCCAGGCTGGAGACGGGAACACAGCGATATCTCTGTGCCTCGCAGGTCAATTGCTGGAGCCCTCCCCTGCCTCAAATTAGAGGTGTGATAGCAATCGCTGACACCTACAGGGAGCTCATTACATGCCAGATCCTGTTTTAAGTGTTTGATGTAAATAACACATGTAACAAAACAACCCTCAGAGGCAGGTAATGTTGTTGTACCCATTTTATAGGTGGGTAAACAGAGGCATATAGAAATTATTTGCCCAAACAGAACTGGCTATGTAACCTGCAGGGTCCAATGCAAATGAAAATGCAGGGGCCTTGTTCAAAACTTCCTAAGATGTGCAAGACACCGAGTACTGAGTCAAGAATGGGGCCTATTTAATGCAGGGCACTGTCATGCTGCAAAGATCCGCTCCCGAGTAGAGTGGAGACTTGAACCCAAAGTGATCAGACTCCAGAGTCCGTTCTCCTAACCACACACAAGAGCTGGCGCCTCGTCACAACAGATGCTGAGGAGAGAGGAAGGGGGGAGGTTTCTGTTGGCTCAGTTTGGGAGGTCCATGGTGCGAGGAAGGGCAGACGCTTCAGTCTGGCATCTGATGGCTGCGGAGTCCATGTGGATCACGGGGCAGCCAGAAGCAGAGGGAGGGTAGGCCAAACTCAGCCAAACTCACCAACCCTCTCATGAGAACCACCTTCCAAGGACACAACCCCAGTGGCCCAGTGTCTCCCACCAGGCTCTCCACTAAACACCATAACTGGATCAAATCTCCACCCTCAATCCACTAACAGTTAACCTTAACGCAGTAACCGTGGATATAAGACTTTGGAGACCAAGACCCCAACACATGAGCCTTTTCAGGGACACCTAAACTATTGCCCCAACTCTGGCATCGCTGTGCTACACTCCCTTCTGCTCTCCAAACTCCCAAGAAGCAGAGTAACCTTGGAGCATCCAAAGCCCAGGTGGAGACAGAGTTGAACTGTCTTTTTCATTGGCTGCCACAAGAGGTCACTGTTGAAAACTGGTCCTGCACTGTTGAACAACTCTCTATCCAGAGCTGCACCTATGACCCTGCTCATCCAGTTGCCCAGAAAAGCACAGCACAGCAGGGGGAATCCTCCATTTGGCTCCAGGCTTTTTCAACTTCACACTTTTTAAAAGGTTTATTTATTTGAAAGAGCGTGACAGGGCTGGTGCTGTGACTTAGTGGGTAAAGCCGCCACCTGTGACGTGGCAGTCCTTATGGGGAGCCCCAGCTGCTCCACTTCCAACCCAGGTCCCTGCTAATGCACCTGGGAAAGCAGCAGAGGATGGCCCAAATACTTGGGCCCCCGCACCCATATGGGACACCCAGAAGCAGCTTCTGGCTCCTGGCTTGGGACTGACCTAGCTCTGGCCATTGTGGCCACTCAGGGAGTGAACCAGCAGAAGGAAGATAGCTCTCTCTCTCTCTGCTTCTCAAATAAATCTAAAAAGAAAAAAACAAGGAACACAGAGAGAGGGAGAGACAGAGACAGAGATCTTCCATCCACTGGTTCACTCCCCAAATGGCCACAAATAGCCAGGGCTGGGCCAGGCAGAAGCCAGGAGTTTGGAATTATCCAGGTCTCCCATGTGGGTGGCAGGGGCCCAAGTACTAGAGCCATGTTCCATTGCCTTTCCAGGCACATTAGCAGGGAGATGGATTGGAAGTAGAATGGCTGAGACTCGAAATCACGTCTAATATGGGATTCCGGTGACAACAGGCAGCGACTCTACCTGCTATACCACAACGCCAGCCCCCTGGGTCCTTTCTATCCCTTACCTTGGGAAAGGATCCCAGAGGGGACCAACTCAGTTCACAGGAAAGCCCATAGTCACCTTAAATGCCTTTTTTTTTTTTTTTTGACAGGCAGAGTTAGATAGTGAAAGAGAGAGATGGAGAGAAAGGTCTTCCTTCCGTTGGTTCACCCCCAAAATGGCCGCTACGGCCAGCGCGCTGCGCCAATCCGAAGCCAGGAGCCAGGTGCTTCCTCCCGGTCTCCCATGCGGGTGCAGGGCCCAAACACTTGGGCCATCCTCCACTGCCTTCCCAGGCCACAGCAGAGAGCTGGCCTGGAAGAGGGGCAACCGGGACAGAATCCAGCTCCCCAACTGGAACTAGAACCCAGGGTGCTGGTGCAGCAGGCGGAGGATTAGCCGAGTGAGCCACAGTGCTGGCCAGGACCAAAGTCTTGAGCCCATTCTTCCCAGGATGCTGCCCGGCCCCTGTACAAACATCCCCACGTCTGACATCCGCACAGCAGCACCTGCTGAGAACCACATTCTGTCGCACCCCCTTCTGGGGCAATGTGGTTGCCTGCTGGCCTCGCCGCTGCAGAGCTAAGAGGAACTAGCTGCTCCATCACACAGCCTAATGCCACTGGTGGATCAGCGTTGAACTCAGCTCCTTTTTTTTTTTAGATTTATTTATTTATTTGAAAGTCAGAGTTACACAGAGAGAGAAGGAGAGGCAGAGAGAGAAAGAGAGAGAGAGAGAGAAAAAGAGGTCTTCCATTTACTGGTTCACTCCCCAATTGGCCACAACAGCTGGAGGTGCATCAATCCAAAGCCAGGAGCCAGGAGCTTCCTTTGGGTCTCCCACACAGGTGCAGGGGCCCAAGGACTTGGGCCATCTTCCACTGCTTTCCCAGGGCATAGCAGAGAGTGGTTGGGAAGTTGAGCAGCCAGGACTTGAACCAGCGCATGTGGGATGCTGGCACTGTAGGCGGCAGCTTTACCCCCTATGCCACAGCACCAGCCCCAGCTCCTTTCTTAATGGCACAGGCAGCAGCATCAGGCTGGACCCCAAGACATTAAAGAAGGGTGAATCAGAGGTGCCGTGGAGGGGCGGGGCTCGTGCCGCATGGGCTACTGCTACCCCTTGAATCTCACTCATGCCTGGGGCTGCTGAGGCCTGGGATGACCAGACTGCTCTGGACACAGCAGGCATCCCCTTCATCGGCCTGCAGTCCCCTCTGAATTGGAGATGCGTCTGGCGAGTTTGGTGTAGTGCTGGTCACGACTCTGCTGGGACACCTGCATCCCATAGCAGAGTGCCTAGGTTCGAGTCCTGACTCCACTTTGGATTCCAGCTTCCTGCGAATGTGCACAAGGCACTTGGGGAGGCAGCAGGTGATAGCTCAGACTTGGGGCCCTGCTATCCACATGGGAGATCTGCTTGGAGTTCGTGGCTCCTGGGTTAGGATGGACCCAGCCCTGGATGTTATAGCAGTGTGGGGAATGAACTAGTACATAGGAGATCTCTGTGTGTGTGTCTTGTCACTCTGCCTTTCAAATAAACAATTAATTTAAAAAATAGAACTATGTCCAGCTCCAGGTACCAGAATACTGAACCAACTGCGGTCTAAACAGAGATTTAGCCGGTGCCGTGACTCAACAGGCTAATCCTCCGCCTTGCGGCGCCGGCACACCGGGTTCTAGTCCCAGTTGGGGCGCCAGATTCTATCCCGGTTGCCCCTCTTCCAGGCCAGCTCTCTGCTATGGCCCGGGAAGGCAGTGGAGGATGGCCCAAGTCCTTGGGCCCTGCATCTGCATGGGAGACCAGGAGAAGCACCTGGCTCCTGGCTTCGGATCAGCACGATGCACCGGCTGCAGTGGCCATTGGAGGGTGAACCAACGGCAAAAAGGAAGACCTTTCTCTCTGTCTCTCTCTCTCTCTCACTATTCACTCTGTCAAAAAAAAAAAAAAAAAGAAATTAAACAGAGATTTATCCTCTCCAGTGACAGAAATGTAGTGGAAGGGTGGTTGGCCAGGTCAACAACATCAGGGATAGCATCACCACAATTCTATGGTCTTCTGCCTCTTAGAGGCTTATAGCTGCTGCTGCTCCAGCTTTCAAGTCTTCATTCAAGGCATGAAGGAGAAAGAGCAAAAACAGATGGCAGGAAAGGAAGAGATTTCCTTCAGCTCCAGCTTTCTGCTTGTGCCTCGTTGGGTCTGCACTGTGCCACACGGCCTCCCCTAGTGGCTACAAGGAGTCTGGGAGAATGAGGATCTCGTCCGTGTCCAGCATACCCCAAGCTGGAACACTGACGTCCGGAGCCAGAGGAAGATGCCTCTCTTGCTCTCACCTTCTCCACTCCACAGGGCCCGGGGCCCCTTCTCAACCAACCCAGGGACCCTCCCAGAGGAGCCCCTGCCTCCTGCAGCCCTCCAAGTGCTCCAGGCAGGCAGGGCCCACCCAAGGAGCCAGGCTCTCCCCTGAGCTGTCAGCTGCGGCCGTCAGCTTTATCCCAAGGTGATGGATGGTGCCGCCCGAAGCTGGGGAGAGGCAGCTAATTAGCTGTAGACTGATTAAGGACACGGCCAGCAAACCCGCAGATACAATACACGGGAACTCCCCGTCCTCCTCTCTCCCTCCTGATCCTGCCACCACGAGCAGAGCCAGGCCTGTGGCACCCCCACAGCCTGCCTGCCTGCCTGCCTGGGGGAGCCTGGCCCATGTCACCGTGTCACAGTTCACACAGCCCGGCACCAGCCAGGGCGCGGCGGCAGGCATGGGCACAGGAGTCCGCTCCAGCCTTTGTCAGCCTCCATGCCCTGGAGCAGGCACAGCTTCCAAAGAAGCCTCTGCCCTGAGCGGTCCGCAGCCGAGGGCGGTGTGACCTGGACCCCAGGGCCTGAGGAAGGGCGAGTGAGGGGGATCTTGTAGATCCAGAGGCGGTCCCGGAGGGAGAGGAGGCCACCCGCACAGGTGTAGGGAGGAAACGCGCACAGCACGTCCTGGGGAAGCAACCGCAGCAGAGCTGGAGCCGGAAGGGGCCAAGGGCAGGGGCTGGACATAGACGGGGCAGATGAGAAGTGGAAGCTGCATGTGTGCGGGCCAGCTGTCACGTCTCAGCGTCTCCACCACAGGGGCTATCCACGGATGACACAACCCCGGGTGACCCAAGCTTAGCCTCATTGCCACCTCCCACTGCAGATCCAGCAGCAGGCAAAGTCGTGCCCCCGTGACCACAGCAGAGGCTGGATGAGTGTGAGCTCACTGACACGGGAATCCCGTGTGTGCAAGAGAGTGCTGTGGTTAGCACAACCAGGCACAGGAGAAGGGCAGCGAGCCTGACTCCGCCCCTCCTCTCGCTTTCCTCCTGGTGGGTGGCAGGGGGCACTGCCTGTGCAAGGGAGGCTGGGAAAGGCCCCGCACCACGCCCCGTGTGGCCTGGTTTGCTCTCATCCCTTCCCGGCTCACATGCCACTTCTTTAGGGGAAACTTCCCCCAGACCCCTCAGATTGGTCAAGGTAGTTTGCATTCGTGCCATGTAGTGAGGCTGCCCCCAGCCCCAGGAGAACATGGGACAACACGTGCCTCAGTACTGGGCCAGGTAGAAACCACACCCCTTAGGACACCCCCAGAAGGGCCCTCCTGTGTGGTTGCTCAGGTTGTGCATAACACAAGAGGACTGCAGCAGACGCTGGCACAGGCAGCCCACATCTTTCTCCCAGTTTCCGGGGCTGTTGGCTGTTAACAGCTGGCCACTGGGTCCCTCTCCGGAAATTATTGTCAGCCAAAGAGAGGCGCCCAGTGTAGCCCTCGATGTGTGTCTGGCCATATGAGATGACAAAAGCCCAGTGTCCTCGCCTCACTCCAGACCATCTGGAAGGAACAATTCAGCTCCCAAACTTCCCGCCGGGTTCCCTGACTCCCACTCTGGGGAGCCCCCTGAGGCTTCACACAGAGGGACCCTGGCACAAAGGGGAGCGCACCTCCTCCCCTGGGAGAGCCGGCATCTAGCTGGAGGACTAGAAGCAGAAAGGAGCCCAGCCCAGCCCCCACCCTCTCGGCAGGCCAGAGCGACTGCCAGCGGCGCAGGTGTGGGCCAGGGACGGAGCCTGGCGGCCTGGTGATTTAGCAGCCCCCAGAGGAGTGTATATCTGTGCTGAGAAGCCCACCGGCCCCGGGGGGCTGATTGCAGCTGATGAAGAGCTACCCAGGGCCTGTATTTCAGCCAGACAGCCAGGAAATAAGCTGGGCGAAGCTGTTCATCCGAGGACCGGAGTCCCGCCTGCGTGCCGGGGCCCAGGCCCGCCATGCATGCGGGAACTTGCCTGGGTGGGGTGCGGCAGGCAGGGGTGAGGGAAGCAGCAAGGAATTAGACTTGCACCAACTTAGTAATTGAAATCATTAATAGCAGTAAAATAAGTTGTCTATCCTACATGTAATTTGTAGTAATGTTTGGTTACTGAGATTAATTTCTAGTAATGAAATGCTAATTAAACCATTTATTGAGTAATGTATTTGCTTGGTGGTATTTTATGGGTGTTCGCTTATAAATATTTTAATTACTTTTGCTAAGTAATTAGAATTTACTAAATAATTTCCAAACTATTTATTAATTTCTAGCAATTCTCAGCCAACCAACAAGTAATTGTTTTACTTTATATCAGTAATTAAAACCTTTTTTAAGAAAAAACTCTGAGTGCAGAGAAAAATAGCAATGAAGAAGTGTCTGTTCCAGTCACATGAGGTTGGATGTGTTTAAGACATAAAAAGCACTCACGATCCAACATCACTCAAGCACAGTTAACATTTCATTTCTAGCTTCACAGAACTTTCTTACAAGAGCACGTAGCATTTTTTTTTTTTTCCAAAATCAAGACCATATCAACCACAGGCTTTCTGGACACCAAGTTTGCCAATATTTTTAGTGTTTTATTTTTATTGACTTGAAAGGCAGGAGTGACAGGGAGAGAGACAAAGAGATCTTCTATCCACTGGTTTATTTCCCATCTGCCTGCCACAGCTAGGGGTAGGCCAGGCCAGAGCCAGGAGCCAGGAACCCCATCTGGATCTCAGACCAAAGAACTGGAGCCACCATGCTCTGCCTCCCAGGTGCGTGAGCAGGAAGCTGGACGGGAAGCGGAGGCAGGACTCAAACCAGCACTCTGACATGGGATGTGGGCAGCACAGCAGCACCTTAACCCACTGCACCAAAACCCCCTCCCCAAAGCTGTGTTGGACGCCAAAACCCCCCAGACAGGCGTCCTCGCGAACCGTTCCAGAAAGCACTGTTTACTTGTTCTCTCCCCGTATATGTGCTGTGTGGCAAGCACTAGGCAAAGCAGGGTACGCTTTCCACCCGGGGATCTTCACCCCACTGTGAAGGTTGAAAAGGTTCAGGAAAAAAGCTGAATTCCATGCAGTTTTTTATACAGAATATGCATTTTCCACCAACTTCTTGAAGGCCTTTCATATCTACAATTTCCTATTTTTTGCACCAAAATAAATTTATTTTTAGCCCCATTTCCCACAAACTTTTAAAAAGACTATTTACTTAGAAAGAGTGACAGAAAGAAGGAGAGACAGAGACACAGAGAGAGTGAGATCACTCCCCAAACTCCTGCAACAGCCAGGGCTGGGCCAGGCCAACGCCAGGAAGCAGGAGCTACACCCTGCCTCCCAGAGAGGCGGCAGGGCCCCAAGCACAGAGGCCATCGGCTGCTGTTTCCCAGGTGCGTAGGCAGGACGGGGGTGGGGGAGTGGGGAGGGTGGGAAGGGGGACATGGGGGCGGGGGGGGGGGGGAAAGGGGGGGCAGAGCAGCCCGGACGGAGCAGGCACTCTCCTACAGGACGCCGGCGTCACCGGCAGCACCTCCGCCTCTCCACAAGCTTTGTCAGGTCTCCTTTTACGCAATATTCTGTGGAGGCTGCAGCTCACACAAAACGGGGCTCCACCCAGGGCAGGGTCAGCCAGAAATCACTTCCAGTGAAATCATGCTCTGGGAGAAAAGAAGTTCCTGAAATAGATGAACGTGTCTGCTTTTTCTCTAAGAAAATAGGATCGGAGTGAATCCAGGATCCTGGGGTCTGCTTTTCTTACTGCAATCATAACCGTGCTTCCCCGGCCACAAGCGGGGAACGGCACCGGCTCCCCTGTAGGAGCAGCAGACTATCTCACTGCCCACTTCCTTTCCGTCTCTAACTGCTGCCTGTCTTTGTGGTTTTCAGCTGCTCACCATGGTGAACAAAACTACAACGAGCGCGTTGACGCACAGGTCCTCGTGTGCCTCTCCGTCTGTTTCCTTACAGCATACTCCTAGGGGTCGAACTGCTGGGCCCAAAAGCATGGAGCTGTTCACAGACTGATGGCCCTGCCCAAACACCTCCCCAAACAGAGAACGCACTGAGCCCCTCGCACAGGACCCCCGGCCAGGCTCCCCTGCCCTGCGCGCAGGTCACGTGCTTTTGCCCATAAAACCTTCAAGCCCCGCGCAGCCTCACTGCCCATCTCAGTGCTGGCTCAGGAGACCACAGGCTAAGTCCTCACACCCGAAATGTTACCAAAATGTGTATAGCTCCTCACCACGCCACACCACACCACGCCACGGGTTCTCTGCCTCCCTGACGGCATCACTGGGGTGGCACACACGTGGCCATTGCTGGCTCTCCTTCACCCCAGACAGCTGCTCTCCTCACCTGTGGGTCACCGGGCCTCAGCCGTCCACCACCCATGGCACTCACCAACCAGCTCCCTAGACATTCGGAGACTGCTCCAGGTGATGTCCTGTGATCTAACTGGAGTTTCTGTGGTTCTCCCACCTCCTCGCCAATGCTCCTCTTTCACCTACTGCCACGTCACGCAGCACCTGTGGCCATCGGAGGCCCAGCTGTCGCCCCCTCCTGCCTCCCCCCACAGAGCTACCTGCAGTGATGTTTCAGTCCATGCGGAAATCACCCTCCTTCTCCGAACACACCAAGTGGCTGTCTTCAAGGGAGGAGCTATTTTTCCACTACTCTTCGAATTAAGGCAGAGGCAACAGGTGACAGGGACTTGGGAAAAGTCCTGGAGTAGAGAGAATATGGGGTCCCTGAACCTGCCCTGGCCCTCAGAGAAGAAACTTCAAAGCAAGGCATACAGCTGGTGCTCAATCTAGGTGGCTAAGTCCAAGCGGTGACACTCTCTGTGACCTGCCTTAAATCCCTGTATCCATTGCCTCTCTCTCCCCATAAAATGCCAGGTCTCAGGTATGCGATCTTCAAAAGTCCCAAGAGAACAGAGGGAGAGGAATGGGAGCCCCAGGACTTGCTCCCCACCCTCTACAGAGCTAAGGAAAACAAGGCGCAGCTCCCCTTAGCAGCAATGCCTCCTCCCGTTGTGCCAGAATAGAGCTAATTTTAATCATTGCTAATCTCCATAGAACCTTTGCAATGGGACAGGGCCCTCTGTTAAGCACAGCACACATATCAGCTCATTCAAATAATATACATCCCCTTACCTAACTGATAAAAAGGTGAGACTGGCAGAGTGTACGCGAAGAGCTACCAAGGGGGAGAAGCCAGGATCAGAATCAAGGTCTCTGTTTTTCCAAAGACAAAAGCCCTTAAGTCTATTGTTCTGTTACCATCCAGTAGGTGATGTATAAGTCCAAGGTGAAAAGAGGGAGGGAGGGAGGAAGGGAGGGAGTGAAGGAAAGAGGGATGAAGCAAGGAAAGTTCATGTCATTGCAACACAGGGAAAATACTGTCCTTCGCCATAAACAGAAGGTAAGATTATAATAAATATATTATGACTATGGAGAAAAAGGTGGTCAGGGGAGGTGTTTGGTCTACTGGTTCGGACACACTGAGGCATCACAGCACAGCACCTGGGGACGATGCCCGGCTCCAGCTCCTGACTCCAGCTTCCTGCTAATGCACACCCTGGGAGGCTCAAATGACCAGGTTCCTATCACCCATGGGGAGACCTGGATTGAGTTTCCAGCTCCCAGCTTTGGCCTGGACTGGGTCCAAGGTGGGCACTGGGAAGGGAACCAATGGATGGGAGCTCTGTCTTTCTGCTTCTCAAATAAATGAATGGAAAAAAAACCAGTGTTGGTCCACATGTTGCCTAAAGTCACTGGTTCCAACCTTGGGAGACACTGAAACAACTGATCTCTGATGTCCCTTTCTTTCTTTTTTTTAAAGAATTATTTTATTTATTTGATAGACAGAGTTACATAGAGAGAGAGAGAGAGAGAGAGAGAGAGAGAGAGAGGAGTCTTTCATTCCACTGGTTCACTCCCTAAATGACCGCAATAGCCAGAACTGAGCTGATCCCAAGCCAGGAGCTTCCTCCTAGTCTCCCACAGGGGTGCAGGGGCCCAAGGACTTGGGCCATCTTCCACTGCTTTCCCAGGCCATAGCAGAGAGCTGGATCAGAAGAGGAGCAGCCAGGACTCGAACTGGCGCCCATATGGGATGCCAGCACTGCAGGTGGCAGCTTTACCAGCTGCGCCACAGCACTGGCCCCATCTGATGTCCCTTTCTAGCATGCACTTCTGGAATTTCCAAAGATGAAGCAGTCTAATTGCTGAAGGAAAACCAGATTCCACGGACCTTGGGTGTCTGCACAATAAAATGCTAAGGGCAGACTCTGGGTCTCATTTTGCTGTTCTCCACAAACCCTGAGAGCATGTACAGGAGATGAATTAGGAATTCCCTTCCCTTCTGTGGGTATTGGGGTCCTCTGAGAAAGAGGGGGACTAGATGATCCCACAGGTGCTTTTTGCTCTGTAAACCCATGAGATTTCTAAAAGGCTCTTTTATTGCTGGTTCTCCAGATTTCTGTTCCAGCACTCCTGTGGTTGGCATATTTCCAAAAATAACTCCTCAAGAGTTCCATCCCCTCGTCACTCAATCAAGCACTAATCCGGGTACTGCTGTGAAGGGATTTTTTTCAGATGTAATTAAAGATCCAAACTGAAAATAGCCAAAATGTTCATCAACAATGAACAGATAAATGGGTACATCCATACCATGGAATGAAATCATCTACAGAGACAAAAAAGAGATTTAATAGTTGCTCAGTGGGGAAGGTGTTGTGGTGCCATGAGTGTTGCCTCTTGTAACACTGGCATCCCATATCAAAGTACCAGTTTGAGTCCCAGGTCCTCTGTTTCCAATCCAGATTCCAACTAATCCAACTTGGGGAAGCAGAAGCAAATGGCCCAAGTGCATAGATCCCTGTTACCCCTGTGAGAGACCGTGATGGAGTTCCAGGCTCCTGGCTTCAGCCTGGCCCAGTACTGGCTGTGGTGTACATTTAGGGAGTATATCAGTGGATGGAAGATCTCTCTCTTGCTCTCTCACTTTGCCTTTCAAATAAATAAATTAAAAAAAAATAGTTGCTTATGGCTGGTGGGAAGTACAACAGGGGTCAATGAAAATGGGTATGGGATTTCTCTTTCAGGTGATACAACACTGCAGAATTACATAACGGTGACGGCTTCACAACTTAGAGACTATGCTGAGACAACTGAAGAATAAAGAGGTAAATTTTATGGCACGTGAATTCTATCTCAATAAAGCAAAGAAATTCAAAATCCAAAATGGGTCATAAACCTACAGGTGCAGTGTAAAACTATAAAATTTCTAGGAGAGATACTAGAGAAAAACTTCATGACTCCAGGTGAGGCAAAGAGTTCTAGTTACTAAAAGCTTGATCTACAAAGTACTGTTCACCACGGGGAAAAGTGACAATTTGATCCTTACTAAACTTAAAATGTTCAGTTTGCAAAATAGAGTTAAGAGAATGTAAAAGCGGCTGGCGCTGTGGCTTAACAGGCTAATCCTCTGCCTTGCAGCACTGGCACACCAGGTTCTAGTCCTGGTTGGGGCGCCAGATTCTATCCCGGTTGCCCCTCTTCCAGGCCAGCTCTCTGCTATGGCCCGGAAAGGCAGTGGAGGATGGCCCAAGTCTTTGGGCCCTGCACCTGCATGGGAGACCAGGAGAAGCACCTGACTCCTGGCTTCGGATCAGCACGATGCGCCGGCCACAGCGGCCATTGGAGGGTGAACCAACGGCAAAAAGGAAGACCTTTCTCTCTGTCTCTCTCTCTCACTGTCCACTCTGCCTGTCAAAAAGAGAGAGAGAGAGAGAGAGAGAGAGAGAGAGAGAGAGAGAATGTAAAAGCAAGCCATGGACTGGCACAAAATATTTGCAAAACCTGTTTCTAACAAAGACTCGTACAGAGAACGTATAAAGACTATTCAAGGAGACCCAAGATGGCTGACTAGAGTATAACCACGCTAACTTAAGGCGCTATGGGATATGAAGGGAACTAAGGAAGGACTACATTTCCAAGGGTCTGACTGACATTTTCGGTGAAGAAGTGGGAAAAAAAAACCAACAAAGACTCTGTGGGACAAGAACAGCCAAGACAGAGACATTGCTGCAGCTGCCACATTACCGCGTCAAGGCAGGAAGAAACAGCCGCGCACCCCGCCCTTGCACACAGCTTTACCTCAGGTGGAATGCCACAGTCAGCCAGTGACTTCCCTTCAGCATGGGCAGTTGAATGGGGTCTGAAAAACCACCAGGCTTGGAGCAGGGAGGCTGCCTTGCCTCCCTACCCTCCCCAACTCCCGTGGAACATCATACTCAGCAGTAAAAAGTCGCACTGCACGCCTCTGTTCTGCTCCTACCAGCATCAAGAGTCTCGTTCTAAATTTCTCAGTGCCACCATTATCTACCCGGTGGACATAGGGAAGAGTCTACCTGCACCCCACTCTGTGGACTCATATGCCCCAGGGTGAAATTTCTGGTATGCCTTATAGTCACCCTGTGGGATGGAACAGGGTTCAGTTCACATCCCCGAGTCCCAGGACTAGGGCTGTTGGTGTTATAAGCCACAGCACTGGTTGGACTCTCCAAGCAGGACCTGAGGAAGGGTCTATCCATATCACACAATCCTAGAGCCACAGCCATTGGTGACCCAAGTCTTGGCATCACTCAGGCTTGCCAGGAGGACAAGTGGGAGCAAGAACAAGGCCCTGGATATCACATTCACCAGGGAGACCGTCTCTCTGTGGACCAAAGCTACACACCCAAGAAAACCCTTATTCATCTCAAAGTTCCACTTCCATCCCGACAAAATTGCAGTAAACTTGACCACTGTGTCACTTAGAGACAGAGCTGACACTGATAAAGGCAAAAGACATCACTCAGAGACTACACTCCTGGGCTCACCTAGAACCAAATCCAAAGCAACAAGCCAAGTTGCATTCCAGCTAAAGCATAAATTCTTCTCCAACAAAACCTACTCCATAAAGCAGGGAGGAGTACACTAGATGCACAAACATCCATGCTGGAACCCAGGACACAAGAAGAAGCAAGGTAGCACAGTGCCTCCAGAAGAACACAAGACTCCTCCACAATTCTATCTTGAACTAAAGGAAATCCATGAAATGACAGGTACAGAATTCAAAGTAAGGAAATTCAATGAGATGCAAGAGAATACAGATAGGTTCAAAAATGATGAAATCAATGAGTGACATAAATGAAAACACTATTAAGGAGATAAGCTCATTAAGAAGAATCAAATAGAAATTTCGGGGATGAAATCTTCAATCAGGAAAATAAAAATATGATTGAGAGTTTTAACAGTAGAATAGATCAAGTGGAAGAAAGAATTTCTGACCTAGAGGACAAGAATTCTGAAATAACCCAATTAGATAAAAATAAAGAATAAAGAATTAAAAATTTTAGGATGAAGAAAGTCTACATGAAATGTGGGATACCATTAAATGACCAAATATTCATCTTATAGGTATTCTTGAAGGAGAAAAAAAAAGGAAAAAGGCATTGAGAACCTTCTAAATGAAATAACAGTTTAAAATTTCCCAGATCTTTCAAGAGACATAGACATCCAGATACAATAAATTCAAAGAAAGCCAAGTAGACTCAACCTAAAAAGGTTTTCTCAAAAGCATACTATCACTGAGTTGTCAAAAATGAAAGACCCCTAAAGACAATAAGAGGAAAATGTTAAGTTACATGTAAAGGAAAACCAATCAGATTATCATCAGACTTCTAGAAGAAACCCATAGGCCAGAAGAGAGTGAAATGGTATATCCAAGATTTTCAATGAAAAAAACTTCCAATCAAGAATATATATCCAGCAAAGCTAAAATTTAAAAGTGAATGATAAATAAAAATAAGCACAAAAACAGATAATTCACCACTCCCAGAGCAGCCTTATAAGAAATTCGGCAGGGCGTCCTGCATTAGAAGTAAACATGAAACCCCCAAATTCACTAATAGCGCAAGTAGAATCATTATCATATCAACAAAATGGCAGGTCTCTATTTCTTACCTATCAATACTAACTGAATGTAACTGGATTAAATTCACCAACCAAAATTCTTAAGTTGGCTGAACAGATGAAAAACCATGACCCCACTATAAGCTGCCTACAGGAATCTCACTTCACAAAGATGCATACAGACCGAAAGTGAAGGATTGGAAAGAGATATACCAGGCAAATAGAAACCAAAAGCAAGCAGATGTAGCTATCCTGATGTTAGATGAAAAAGATTTTAAATCAAAAGCTGCAAAAAGAGATAAAGAAAAACATCATATTTTGATAAAAGATTCTATTCAGCAAGGAGACATAACAATCACAAATACATATGCACCTAACACAAGACCACCTAGATATACAGAAAATACTAACAGATCTAAAGTGAGAGATTGATTCCAAAACAGTATTAATAGGCAACTTCAATACTCCACTCTCATCAATGGACAGGTTATCCAGACCAAAAAAAAAATCAATAAAGAGTTGAAGCATGCCATGGAGCAAAAGGACCTAATAGACATTTACAGGACATTTCACCCAACAGCTATAGAATACACATTCATCTCATCAGTACATGGAACATTTTTTAGGACAGACCATTTCTGAGGCCACAAATCAAGTCTCGGCAAATTTAAAAAGACTGTAGTCATATTATGCATCCTCTCAGACCATAAAGGAATAAAACTATAAATCAACAAGAAAAACAATAGAATACTCATAAATATTTGGAAATTAAGCAAATGCTACTGAATGATCAATGGTCATTGAAGAAATCAAAAAGGAAATCAAAAACTTTCTGGAAATAAATGAAAATGAAAATACAACACATCAAAACATGTGAGATACAGCAAAAGCAATACTAAGAGGGAAGTTTATAGCATTAAGCGCTTACATTTTAGAAAAGAAGAAATGTCTTAAATTAAAGACCTAATGATGCATCTTGAAGACTTAGAAAAACAAGAAAAAACCAAACCCAAAACCAGCAGGTAGCAAGAAATCATAAGGATCAGAGCAGAAATAAATAAAATTGAAACAAAAAGATACAAAAGATTAGCAGAAAGTTGTTTTTCTGAGAAGCTAAACAAAATAGATAAACCTCCAGCCAGAGTAACAAAGAAAAAGAAAAATTCAAATAAATAAAATTAGAGATGAAAAAGGAGACATTACAACCAACACTAATGAAATACAAATAATCATAAGAAACTACTATGAATAACTATATGCTAATAAGCTGGAAAACCTCAAAGAAATGGATAAATTCCTGGATTCATCTAACCTACCAAGATTAAATCAAGAAGAGAGACAGGAGCCAGCACTGTGGCATAGTATGTTAAGCCTCCATCTGTGGTGGTGGCAGCCCATGTGGGCACCAGCTTGAGTCCCAGCTGCCCTACTTCTGATCCAGCTCCCTGCTGATGGCCTGGGAAAGCAGCAGAAGACAGCCCAAGTGCTTGGGTTCCTGCACCGACATGGGAGATCTGGAAGAAGCTCCTGGTTCCTGGCTTCGGATCAGCCCATCTTCAGCCGTTGTGGCCATTTGGGGAGTGAACCAGCAGATGGAAGACTTCTCGCTCTGACTCCCTCACTCTGTAATTCTACTTCTCATATAAATAAATAAGTCTTTTAAAAAGAAAAACAAGATACAGACCTAAACAGACCCATAACAAGCAATGAAACTGAAACAGTAATCAAAAGTCTTCTATCAAGGCAAAGTCCAGAACCTGTTGGCTTTACTACTGATTTCTACAAAACATTCAAAGAGAAAGTAACTCCAATATTCTTCAAACTATTGCAAAATATTGAACAGGGTGGAATTCTGCCAAACTCTTTTTATGAGCCCAGCATTACTTTGTACCAAAACCAAAGACAGGACACAAAAAGAAAACTGCAGTCCTATATCCTTAATGAACATAGATGCAAAGATCCTCAACAAAACACAAGCAAATCAAATCTGAAAACCACATCACAAAGATCATACATCATGATCAAGTGGGATTTAGCCCAGAAATTCAAGGGTGATTCAACATCCACAAAGCAATAAACATCATAAATCACATCAATAGAATGAAGAACAAAAACCATATGGTCATCTCAATAGATGCAGAGAAATCATTTGATAAGGTCAACACCACTTCATGATAAAAACCCTCCGCAAATTACATACAGAAAGAACATTCCTCAGCCAGCGCCGTGGCTCAATAGGTTAATCCTCCGCCTTGCGGCGCCGGCACACCGGGTTCTAGTCCTGGTCGGGGCGCCAGATTCTGTCCCGGTTGCCCCTTTTCCAGTCCAGCTCTCTGCTGTGGCCCAGGAGGGCAGAGGAGGATGGCCCAAGTGCTTGGGCCCTGCACCCGCATGGGAGACCAGGAGAAGCACCTGGCTCCTGGCTTCGGATCAGCACAGCATGGTGGCCGCAGTGTGCCGGCTGTAGCAGCCACTTGGGGGGTGAACCAACGGAAAAGGAAGACCTTTCTCTCTGTCTCTCTCTCTCTCTCACTGTCTAACTCTGCCTGTCAAAAAAATAAAAATGTCTATAATAAGGCCAGTGCTGTGGCATGGTGGGCAAAGCTGCCACCAGTAGTGCCAGTATCGGATATGGGTGCTAGTTCGAATCCCAGCTGCTCCACTTCCAATCCAGCTCTTTGCTATGGCCTGGAAAAGCAGTAGAAGATGGCTCAAGTCCTTGAGGCCTTGCACCCATGTGGGAGACACAGAGGAAGCTCCTGGTTCCTGACTTCAGATTGGCCCAGCTCTGGCCATTGCAGTCATTTGGGGAGTGAACCAGAGGATGGAAAACTTCTCTTTCTCTGACTATGCCTCTCTCTAACTCTGCCTTTCAAATAAATGAGTAAAGTCTATATTACCTAAACCAATTTATAGATTTAATGCAAAATACCAATGACGATTTTACAAAACTAGAAAAAGCAATTCTAAAATTAATTTGGAATCACAAATGACCCAGAGTGATCCTGAACAAGAAAAATCAAGCTGGAGGCATCTCAATACCTTACTTCAAAGCATACTACAAAGGTATAGTAATTAAAATAGCATGGTCCTGGCATAGAAACCAATCAATGGAACAGAATACAAAGTCCAGAAATTAATCCACATACATACAGCCAACTAATTTTAGACAGAAGTGCTCAGATGATACAGTGGAGTAGGGATAATCCCTTTAAGAAATGGTGCTGGCAAAACTGGATATATATATATATATATATATATATATATACACACACACATACACATAGGAGTGAAATTAGACCCATACCTTTAATCATGTATAAAAAGCAGCTAGAAATGGATCAAAGATGTAAATTTAGGACCTGAGACTACGAAGTTGCTGGAAAAAAATGTGAGGGAAACACTCCAGACGTTGGTGTAGGGGACAACTTCTTGGACAAGAACTTCAAAGTACAGCAACAAAAGCAAAACTGAATAACTGGGACTATATCAAACTCAGAAGCTTTTGAACAGTAAAGGAAATGGTCAGCAGAGCAAAGAGACATCCGACAGAATGGGAAAAAATACTTGCAAACCACTCATATGACTTGGGATTAAAGTTCTGAATGCCATAGTAACTTTAAAAAGTCAGCAACAAAAACAAGCAATCCAGTTGAGAAATGGGCAAAGGACTTCAACAGTTCTCAAAAGAATAATTACAAATGGCCAACAAATATATAAAAAATGCTCAACATCACTAGCCATTAGGGAAATGCAAATCACAATCACAATCAGATAGCAGCTCACCCCTGTCAGAATGGCTAGAATCCAAAACACAGAGAGTAACACATGCTGCTGAGGATGCGGAGAAAGGAAAACACTACACACTGTTGGTGGGATGTAAATTAGTGCAGCCCTGTGGAACACAGTGTGGTGATTTCTCTAAAAACTAGAAACAGACTTACCATATGATCCAGCAATTCCACTACTGGGTATATACACAAAAGACTTGAACAAAATGTACCAAAGATCCCTCACCACCATATTCCTAGCAGCACTGTTCACAATAGCCAAAATGTGGAATCAACCAAGATGTCTATCATCAGATGAATGGATAAAGAAAATGCGGTATATATACGCAGTGGAATATCATTCAGCTATTTAAAAGAATGAAATTCTACCATTTGCAGCAAAGTAGATGCAACTGGAGGACATGATTCTGAGTGAAATAAGCCAGACCCAGAAAGAGAAATACTGCATATTCACCCTTATATGTGGGAGCTAAAACTTAAAAAAAAAAAAAAAAGAAATGCCTACGTGCATCAGTATTGTTACGAATATAGTTTTTTAAATTTTGTTTTAAACATTTGTCAAGGGGCCAAAGATGTGGTGTACAGGTAAAACCACCGCCTACAGTGCAGAATCCCATATGGGTGCCAGTTCGAGTCCAGGCTGACCCACTTCTTATCCAGCTCTGTGCTGTGGCCTGGGAAAGCAGTAGAAGACAGCCCAAGTCCTTGGGTCCCTGCACCCTCGTGGGAAACCTGGAAAAAGTTCCTGGCTTTTGGCTTCAGATCGGTGCAGCTCCGTCCATTGCAGCCAACTGGGGAGTGAACCAGCAATGGAAGGTATCTCGGTATCTTGGTATCTCGATTGGTGTCTCTCTCTCTCTCTCTCTCTCTCTCTCTCTCTGCCTCTTCTTCTCTCTGTGGGTAACTCTGACTTTCAAATAAATAAATAAATCTTAAAAAAAGAAATAACTCAAGAATCTCTAGAACATATGTAAACATGTGGAGACTGAACAACATGTTGCAACAGTGGGTCATACAAGAAATCAAAAGAAAAATGAAAAATAATTAAACTTAAAGGAAAAATAAACAAAATTGAAATTAAAAAAATACAAAATATCAGCAAAACAAAGAGCTGGGTTTTTAAAAAAAAAATACACAAAATTGATATTCCATTGGCCCAATTAACCAAAAACAAAAAAAGGCAGAAGACTCAAATCAAAAATTAGTGATGAAAACAGAAATATAACAACGGGTACAACAGAAATTTTAAAAAATCAGAACTTACTATAGAGAGCTGTATGCCAACAAATTAAGAAACCTAGAAGAAATGGATAGATTCCCAGACACATACAACTAACCAAAATTGAGCCATGAAGACAAAGAAAATCCAGAAAAGACAAAGAAAATTGGTAAAGCAGCAGGATATAACCAAAATGGAAACTGAATCAGTAATAAAGACCCTCCAAACAAAGAAAAGCCCAGGATTGGACAGCTCACTGCTGAATTTTACTAGACATTTAAAGAAGAACTAACTCCAATTCTTCTCAAGCTATTCAAAACAACTGAAAAGGAGGGATTCCTCCCAAACTCCTTCTATGAAGCCTGCATAACCTTAACTCCTAAACCTGAGAAAGATACAACAGAGAAAGAGAACTACAGACCAATTTCCCTGATGAGCATAGATGCAAAACTTCTCAACAAAATTCTATCCAATCAAATGCAACAACACAGCAGAAAAATCATTCACCAGGATCAAGTGGGATTTATCCCTGATATGCAGGGATGATGCATTTACATTCACAAATCAATCAATCAATGTCATATATCACATTAACACAAGGAAGAACAAAAACCATATGGTTATCTCAACAGATGCAGAAAGAGCATTTCATAAAATACAACATCCTTTCATGATGAAAACCTTAAGCAAATTGGGTATAGAAGGAACATTCCTCTTCACAATCAAAGTAATTTATGACAAACCCACACCCAGTATTCTATTGAATGGGGAAAAATTGGAAGAATTCCTACTGAGATCAGGAACCACACAAGGATCCCCACTCTCACCATTGCTATTCAATATTTTCCTCGAAGGTTTAGCCAGAGCCATTAGGCAGGAAAAAGAAATCAGGAGCCGGCGCTGTGGCGCAGTGGGTTAATGCCTTAGCCAGAAGCGCCAGCATCCCATATGGGCACCATTTCAAGACCTGGCTGCTCCTCTTCTGATCCAGCTCTCTGCTATGGCCTGGGGAAACAATACAAGTTGGCCCAAGTCCTTGGGCCCCTGCACCCACGTGGAAGACCCGGAAGAAGCTCCTGGCTCCTAGCTTCGGACTGGCACAGTTCAGGCCGTTGCAGCCAATTGGGGAGTAAACCATCAGATGGAAGACCTCTCTCTCTCTCTCTCACTCTGTCTCTCCTCTCTCTGTGTAACTCCGACTTTCAAATAAATAAATAAATCTTTAAAAAAAAAAGAAAAAGGAATCAAAAGGATACAAATGGGGAAGGAGGAAGTCAAACTATCACAATTTGCAGATGACATGATTGTATATATAGGGGATCCAAAAGATTCCTCTGAAAGATTGGAATTTATAGAAGGGTTTGGTAAAGCAGCAGGATATAAAGTCAACACACAAAAATCAACAGCCTTTGTATACACAGATAATGCCACAGCTGAGAAAGAACTTCTAAGATCAATCCCATTCACAGAAGCTACAAAAACAATCAAATACCATGGAATAAATTTAACCAAGGATGCCAAAAATCTCTATGATGTGAATTACAAAACATTAAAGAAAGAGAGAGATGAAGATACAAAAACATGGAAAAATCTTCCATGTTCATGGATTGGAAGAATCAATATCATCTAAATGTCCATTCTTCAGAAAGTAATAGATTCAATATGATAGCAATCAAAACACCAAAGATATTCTTCTCATATCTAGAAAAAATGTTGAAATTCATATGGGGCACAGGAAACCTCAAATAGCTAAAGCAATCTTATACAACTGACGAGGCCAAGGCAACTTCGGCTGGCTGACAAGGTCACAGCAGAAGGTCTGTCTCAGCAAGGCGTGAGAAGGACAGCTGCAGTCCTCTTGGTGGTTTTAGGTTTGTTGGGAACTACACTCCACATGAGAAAGCCAGAGCTTCCTGGTGGTCCCACTAATGATTGCTGTATTCCTAATTTTAGGGATGAATGCTGAGTCTCATTATCCCCAAAATGTCCATTGCTTTGTAGAATTTTAATCAAGGAAAATGTTAGTGTAGGAGAAAGGGTTAATGCTTTATGCAAGGTTAAGCTATTTGTGGAAAAGAATTAATAGGCAACAGGCTCTCTGGTATATACTTTCCACTAGAATAAAGATAAATGTTAATAAAGCTTTAATTCACTATACGCTACAAATACTACAATGGTTAGGATGTCAAAACTGTAGAACAGATCTAAGTGAACCTTTAAATAAGTGCAATAAAGAAATTAAAGAAATACAGAAAGAACTGCAAAGAGGGGATACATTTTAAAAAGTGTCTGCTTTGAACTTGGGGCTTCTAGTAAAGATTAGATTAGGAAGGTACTATTATAGCTTATGTAGCCAATTTCTGCATCATTCAACAACACTCGAGGCCTTGGCTTGTGTGGGCAGCCTGTTATCTCACACCTGTCTGTGATTGTAACCCATGCTCTGAATATGCCCTTGAAAATCAAAGAAATTGTAATTAGAAAAAATGGACAACAGACTTTTCATTGTAAGAAAAAAGAATCATTATGTTGCTTACGATATAAAAATAAAGTCTGGTGCTCGAAAGCCAGAGCCATGCCATCAGCCTTGTTGTGAGTGTGTCTCTTATTTCTTCGAGCACCGACACCTCTCACATCTTGGGGCTCCTGGACTGTCTGGAGCTGGTCTCCAGCATACAACAAAAACAAAGGCAGAGGCCGGCGCCGTGGCTCAACAGGCTAATCCTCCGCCTTGCGGCGCCGGCACACCGGGTTCTAGTCCCGGTCGGGGCACCGATCCTGTCCCGGTTGCCCCTCTTCCAGGCCAGCTCTCTGCTGTGGCCAGGGAGTGCAGTGGAGGATGGCCCAAGTGTTTGGGTCCTGCACCCCATGGGAGACCAGGATAAGCACCTGGCTCCTGCCATCGGAACAGCGCAGTGCGCCGGCCGCAGCGCGCACCCGGGGCGGCCATTGGAGGGTGAACCAACGGCAAAAGGAAGACCTTTCTCTCTGTCTCTCTCTCACTGTCCACTCTGCCTGTCAAAAAAAAAAAAAAAAAAAAAAAACAAAGGCAGAGTCATCACAATACCAGATTTCAAGACATACTACAGGCAGTTACAATCAAAACAGCCTGGTACTGGTACAAAAATAGATGGGTAGACCAATGGAACAGAAAAGAAACACCAGAAACGAATCCAAACACCTACAACCAACTTATATTTGACCAAGGAGCAAAAACCAATCCCTGGAGCAAGGACAGTCTCTTCAACAACTGGTGCTGGGAAAAATTGGATTTCCACATGCAGAAGTTTGAATCAAGACCCCCACCTTATACCTTACACAAAAATCCACTCAACATGGATTAAAGACCTAAATCTACAACCCAACACCATCAAAGTAATTGAGAACATTAGAGAAACCCTCCAAGACATGGTAGGCTAAGAGTTCTTGGAAAAGATCTCAGAGGCACAGGCAGTCAAAGCCAAAATAAAAAAATGGAATTACTTCAAATTAAGAAGCTTCTGTATGACAAAAGAAACAGGAAAGTGAAGAAGCAACTGACAGAATGAGAGAAATTATTTGCAAACTATGTAACTGATCAAGGATTAATAACCAGAATCTACAAAGACATCAAGAAACTCCACAACAACAAAACAATCAAGAAACTCCACAACAACAAAACAAAACAACACATTTAAGAGATAGGCCAAGGACTTAAACAGACATTTTTCAAAAGAGGAAATCCAAATGGCCAACAGACACATGAAAAAATGTTCAGGATCACTAGCTATCAGGAAAATGCAAATCAAAAGCACAATGAGGTTTCACCTCACCCTAGTTAGAATGGCTCTCATACAGAAATCAACAAAAGACAAATGCTGGAGAGGATGTGGAGAAAAAATATACCCTGATCCACTGCTGGTGGGAATGTAAACTGGTAAAGTCATTATGGAAGACAGTATGGAGATACGTCAAAAAGCTGAATACAGACCTACCATATGACCTAGCCATCCCACTCCTGGGAATTTACCCAAGGGAAATGAAATCAATAAACAAAAGAGCTATCTGCACCTCCATGTTTATTGCAGCTCAATTCACAATAGCTAAGACATGGAATCAACCTAAATGCCTATCAACCAAAGACTGGGTAAAGAAATTATAGGATATATACACTATGGGATACTACACAGCAGTTAAAAAATTGAAATCCTGTCATTTGCAACAAAATGGAGCAATCTGGAAAACTTCATATTTAGTGAAATAAGCCAGTCCCGAAGGGACAAATACTATATATTATCCCTGATCTCTGAGAACTAATAGTGCTCCTAAAACAAAAGCTGTAGAAGTGAAATTGATAGTTTAAGAAGCAATGACTTGAACAGCACTAGTCTTGACTATTGAGTAACAGTTTTTTTTTTACTTTATTTTCTCTTCTTCATACTCTGTTGAACTCTTTACTTAACATAGAGTTAATCATATATATATATATATCAAGTCAACTGAAAATAGATCTCAGTAAAAAATAAGAGGGAGAATAAGAGAGGGAGGAGGAAGTTTGTAACCATAAAGCTGTACAGTTCTGCATACAGTCCTGTGGACTTACTTCTAAGGGTACAGTTTAAACACTTGTCAAGGGACTCCAAATCCCAATAAAATTGGGAGTAAAAATGCCATCTTCATTGTTCAAGTGATCTTATTAAGTGTTAAAGTGAACATATAGATAAGATTAAATATTAAAGAGATTATATAAATAGCATCAAGTGCCTGGTAATAACAATAATAGACATAATTAAAAAGGAAGGAATGTCCGACATGGGAAGCAGTCCACACAGCAGACTCACAGAAAGAAAATTGCTTTTAGTAACACTCTGACCTTAGAATCAGCCCTTAAGGCATTCAGATGTGGCTGAAAAGCCTATGAGAGAATTTCAGGCATGGAAAGCCAAGACAGTATGGCAAAAAAAATATCCTACATGAAGGATTTATGTGAGTGAGATCCCAGTGGAAAGAATGGGCCATCAAAGAAGAATGTACTTTTCTCTGAAGGGAGGAGAGAACTTCCATTTTGCTTATGGCCTTATCCAAAAACTGATGGAGTCTATGGTCACAAAAGGCCTCATGACAAGAGCCTCAGGTGATCACTGATGTCACAAACAACAGTGTTAATTGCTAAATTAACAACAGAAGACACTGTACACATACTCCCCATGTAAGACCTCTGTCCTTAATGAGTTGTACTATGAGAATTAACTGCAAAACTTGTTCTCAAACAGTACTTTATACATTGTATGTGGGGGGGGGGGTGCAAACTGTAGAAATCTTTACTTAATGTAGAGATGGTCTTCTGTATATAAAGTTAATTAAAAATGAATCTTGGCCAGCGCCGTGGCTCAATAGGCTAATCCTCCACCTGCGGTGCTGGCACACCGGGTTCTAGTCCTGGTCAGGGCGCCGGATTCTGTCCCAGTTGCCCCTCTTCCAGGCCAGCTCTCTGCTCTGGCCCGGGAGTGCAGTGGAGGATGGCCCAAGTGCTTGGGCCCTGCACCCCATGGGAGACCAGGATAAGCACCTGGCTCCTGCCTTTGGATCAGCATGGTGCGCCCGCTGTAGCGCGCTGGCCGCAGCGCACCAGCCGCGGCAGCCATTGGAGGGTGAACCAACGGCAAAGGAAGACCTTTCTCTCTGTTTCTCACTCTCTCACTGTTCACTTTGCCTGTCAAAAAAAATGAATCTTAATGAAGAATGGGGTGGGAGAGGGAGTAGGAGGTGGGGTGGGAGGGCAGGTATGGGGGGAAGAACCACTATATTCCTAAAATTTTACCTATGAAATTTGCATTCATTAAATAAAAGTTTTTTTTTAAAAAAATAGATTATTGAAACTCATAAAACAGTTTGGTAGAGTGGCAGGACATAAAATTCACACAAAAATCAATAGCCTTTGTATACACAGACAATGCCATGGCTGAGAAAAGTTCTAAGATCAATTCCATTCACAATAGCTACAAAAGATTAAAAACTTTGGAGTACATTTAATGAAAGACATCAAAGATATCTATGATAAATATTCCCAAACATTAAAGAAAGAAATAAAAGACACCAAAAAAATGGAAAAAATCTTCTATGTTCATGGATTTGAAGAATCAATATTATCAAAATGCCCATACTATCAGAAACAGTTTACAGATTCAAAGCAATACCAATCAAAATACCAAAGACATTGTTTTCAGATGTAGAAAAAAACAAGGCTGAAATTTATATGGAAACAGAAGAGACCCCAAATAGCTAAAGCAATCTTATACAACAAACACAAAGCTAGAGTCCTCACAATATCAGATTTCAAGACATACTACAGGCAGTTATAATCAAAACAGCCTGGTACCAAACAAAAACAGACCAATGGAACAGAATAGAATAGTAGACCAATGGAACAGAATAGAAACTCCAGAAATCAATCCCACACATCTACAACCAACTTTGATAAAGGAGCTAAAATCAATTCCTGGATCAAGGAGAGTCTCTTCAGCAAATCATGCTGGGAAAACTGGATCTTTGCATGCACCTTATATAAGAATCCATTCAAAATGGATTAAAGATCTAAATATACAACCTGATACCATCAAATTGTTAGATAACATTGGGGAAACCCTGACACTGGCATAAGCAAAGAGTTCTTAGAAAAGACCCCAGAGGCACAGGCAGTCAAAGCCAAAATGACAAATGGGATTGCATCAAATTGATAAGCTTCTGCACTGCAAAAGAAACACTCAGCAAAGTGAAGAGGCAACTGATAGACTGGGAGAAATCATTTGCAAACTATGCAACTGATAAAGGATTAATAACCAGAATATATAAAGAGATTAAGAAACTCAACAACAACAAAAAAACCCAAACAATCCAGTTAAGAAATGGTCAGAGGGGGCCGGTGCCATGGTTCACTTGGTTAATCCTTTGCCTGCAGCACCGGCACCCCATATGGGCACCAGGTTCTAGACTCAGTTGCTCCTCTTCCAGTTCAGCTCTCTGCTGTGGCCCAGGAGGGCAGTGGAGGATGGCCCAGGTGCTTGGGCCCCTGTACCCGCATGGGAGACCTGGAGGAAGCACCTGGCTCCTGGCTTCGGATCAGCACAGCACACCAGCCGTAGCAGTGACTTTGGGGCTGAACCAATGGAAGGAAGACCTTTCTCTCTGTCTCTCTCTCTCACTGTCTAACTCTGCGTGTCAAATAAAAAAAAAAGAAAGAAAGAAAAAAGAAATGGTCAGAGGACTTGAACAGGTATTTTTTTTTGACAGGCGGAGTTAGACAGTGAGAGAGAGAAACAGAGAGAAAGCTTTTCCTTCCATTGGTTCACCCCCCAAATGGCTGCCACAGCCGGCGCACAGTGCCAATCCAAAGCCAGGAGCCAGGTGCTTCCTCCTGGTCTCCCATGTGAGTACAGGACCCAAGGACTTGGGCCACCCTCCACTGTCTTCCTGGGCCACAGCAGAGATCTGGAATGGAAAAGGAGCAACCAGGTCAGAATCCGGTGCCCCAACCAGGACTAGAACCTGGGGTGCCGGCGCAGCAGGCGGAGGATTAGCCTAGTGAGCCATGGTGCCAGCCAACAGGCATTTTCAAAAGAGGAAATCCAAATGGCCAACAAACACATGAAAAAACACTCAGGATCCTAGCTGTCAGGGAAATGCAAATCAAAACCGCAGTAAGTTTCACCACACCCCAGTTAGAATGGCTTTCATAGAGAAATCAACAAACAACAAATGCTGGTGAAGATATGAGGGAAAAGCTACCCTAATCCAATGTTGGTGGGAATGTAAACTGCTACAGCCACTGTGGAAGACAGTATGGAAATTCCTTAGAAATCTGAATTTAGACATATCATATGACCCAGCCAACCCACTCCTGGGTATTTACCCAAAGGAAATGAAAACAGCATATGAGTTATCTATACCCCCATGTTTATTGTAGCTCAGTTCACAATAGCTAAGATATGGAGTCAACCCAGATGCTTGTCACCTTAAGATTGGATATAAAAATTGGGATATGTACACCATGGATATGTATACAGCAGTATAAAAAATAATGAAATGTTGTCATTTGCTACAAAATGGATGCACTGAAAAACACCATAGTTTTTTTAAGATTTATTTTATTTATTTGAAAGACAGAGTTACAGAGAGAGGTAGAGCCAGAGAGAGAGAGAGAGGTATTCCACCCACTGGTTCATTCCCCAGATGACTGCAACGGCCGGAGCTGAGCTGAGCTGAGCTGATCCGAAGCCAGGAGCCAGGAGCTTCTTCCGGGTCTCCCACGTGGGCACAGGGGCCCAAGGACTTAGGTCATCTTCCACTGCTTTCCCAGGCCGCAGCAGAGAGCTAGATCAGAAGTGGTGCAGCCAGGACTTGAATCGGCACCCATATGGGATGTCTGTGCTGTAGGCTGGGGCTTTAACCCGCTGCACCACAGCACCAGCCCCAAAAAACATCACACTTAGTGAAATAAGCCAGTCCCAAAAGGACAATTACCAGTGTTCTCCCTGATCTGTGATAACTAATACAGCACCTAAAAGGTAATCTCGGGGCTGGCACTGTGGCATAGCCGGCGGTAAAGCCGCCGCCTGCAGTGCCGGCATCCCATATGGGTGCTGGTTTGTGTCCCAGCTTCTCTACTTCCTATCCAGTTCTCTGCTGTGGTCTGGGAAAGCAGTAGAAGATGGCCCAAGTCCTTGGGCCCCTGTACCTGCATGGGAGACTTGGAAGAAGCTCCTGGTTCCTGGCTTCAGATCAGCACAGCTCCAGCCTTTGCAGCCAACTGGGGAGTAAAAAATCGGATGGAAGACCTCCCTCTGCCTCTCTTCTCTCTGTAAATCTGACTTTCCAATAAAATAAATAAATCTTTTTTAAAAAGTAATTTATAGAAGTAAAACTGACACTTTGATATCTGAGGACTTTGAACAGTCACTGTCTCGGTATTGAGGAACAGGTTTGTTTTTGTTTTTGTTTTCATACAATTTGTTGAGCTCTGTACTTAGTGTAGGCTTAATCTTATGTGTATAAAGTTAACTGAAAATATATCTTAGTAAAAAATAAGAATAGGAATGGGAGATGGAGGAGAAAGAGTGGGAGGGAAGTAAGGTGGCAAGAATCACTATGTTCCTAAATTTGCATTGAAGAAATGCATGAAGTTTGTATACCTTAAATAACAGGTTTCTGGGGAAAATCTAATGTATAGAAGTGAAACTGACATTTTGAGATTTGATGATTGTTTACAGCCCTTGTCTCTACTGTAGAGGAATAGTGTTGCTTGTTTCTTACTATTTGTTGTACTCTTTACTTACTGTAGTGTTTATCTTATGAGTATAAAGTAAACTGAAAATAGATCGTTGTAAACATTGAGAGGCGGTGAAGGGGTGTGAGGGTGAGTGGGAGGGAGGGCAGGGTGGGAAATATCACCATGTTTTTAAATCTGTTTATGAGTTACATGAAAATTGTTTATCTTATAATTAAAAATGAAACTCGATAAAGGGCGGGAAGGGAGAGGGAGAGGGGAGGGCCACGGGAGGGAGGGAGGTTGGGGGGCAAGCCACAACAATACAAAAGTTGCACTTTGTAAATTCACATTTATGAAATAAAAAATAAAAAAAGAAAAAAAATTGTTTACCTTAAATAAAAAGTAAAACTAAAAAAGGAATATTATACTACTATAATTTTAATGATCTGTGATTACCTTACTGTATATTTACTGTATAAGTATGACATGGTCATTTTTCCATTCAATTATTATTTATAGCCATTGTCTATATTCCTACTAAACTCAGGGTTTTTAGTTTTATACTTGTTAAACTTCTTATTCAGTGAAATATTAAGCGTCTTTACTGTAATGTACATTTAAAATATGTTACCTCAAAAGCTAAAAAAAAAAAAAACAGAAAGGGAGAAGGAAGGGGGGCAGGACAGAGAGAGGATGGGAGGGAGGAAGGAAGGGGATACAATTATGTTCTTAGAATTGTATCACATTGAATCTATTAAAAACTAAAAATTAAAAGAAAAAATTTAGAGATGTATTTGTTTGAAAGACAGAGTTACAGGGGCCGGCACTGTGGCGTAGTGGGTAAAGCTGCTGTCTGCAGTGCCAGCATCCCATATGGGCACCAGTTCTAGTCCCAGCTGCTCCACTTCTGATCCAGCTCTCTGCTATGGCCTGGTAAAGCAGTAGAAGATGGCCCAAGTCCTTTGGCCCCTGCACCCACATGGGAGACCCAGAAGAAGCTCCTAGCTCCAGATTGGCACAACTCCAGCTGCTGCAGCCATCTGGGGAGTGCATCAGGAAGACCTCTCTCTCTCTGCTTCTGCCTCTACCTCTTTGTAACTCTGCCTGCCCGCCCTCCCTCCCTTCCTTTCAAGATTTATTTATTTACTTGAAAGTCAGAGTTACACCAAAATGGCTGAAGATAGGCTGATCCAAAGCCAGGCGCTTCTTCCAGGTCCCCCACATGGGTGCAGGGCCCAAGGACTTGGGCCATCTTCTACTGCTCTCCCAGGCCATAGCAGAGAGCTGGATTGGAAGTGGAACAGCCGGATTCAAACTGGCACCTATATGGGATGCCAGCACTGCATTTTTTTTTTTTTGACAGGCAGAGTTAGACAGTGAGAGAGAGAGACAGAGAGAAAGGTCTTCCTTCCGTTGGTTCACCCCTAAAATGGCTGCTACGGCCAGTGCGCTACACGGATCCAAAGCCAGGAGCCAGGTGCTTCCTCCTGATCTCCCATGCGGATGCAGGGCCCAAACACTTGGGCCATCCTCCACTGCCTTCTCAGGCCACAGCAGAGAGCTGGACTGGAAGAGGAGCAACTGGGACATAATCTGGCGGCCCAACCAGGACGAGAACCAGGGGTGCCAGCGCCTCAGGCGAAGGATTAGCCTAGTGAGCCACAGCGCCGGCCTGCATTTTTAATATTTATTTGAAAGGCAGAGAGAGAGAGAGAGAGAGAAACACACACATACACACACACACGCAGAGAGAGAGAGAGAGAGAGAGAGAGAGAGAGAGGTCTTCTATCTACTGGTTCACTCCGCAAATGGCCACAGCAGCCAGGACTGAGCCAGACCAAGCCAGAAGCTTCCTCCAGGTCTCCAACATGGGTGAAGAGGTCCAAGGACTTGAGCCATCTTTCACTGCTTTCGCAGGCACATTAGCAGGGAGCTGAAATGGAGGTGAAAGAGCTGGGACTCAAACCAGGATGCCTGCATAGCAGGCAGCAGCTTTACCACTATGCTACAACACTGACCTCAAAAAAAAAAAAAATTAAAGAATACTCAAAACCCAACAATAAGAAAAGAAACTGCTCAAAAAAATTTTAATGCCAAAAGAAGACATACGGGGGCCAGTGCTGTGGCTCAGTAGTTTAATCCTCCACCTGCAGTGCCAGTATCCCATATGGACACCGGTTCTAGTCCCAGCTGAACCTCTTCCAATTCAGCTCTCTGCTATGGCCTGGGAAAGCAGTAGAAGGCAGTCCAAGTGCTTGGGCCCCTGCACTCACCTGGGGGACCTGGAAGAAGCTCCCAGCTCCTGGCTCCTGGCTTTGGATTGGCCCAGCTCTGGCCGTTGCGGCCATTTGAGGAGTGAACTAGTGGATGGAAGATCTCTCTCTCTCTCTGCCTTCCTTCTCACTGTTTGTAACTCTACCTCTCAAATAAATAAATAAAATCTTTAAAAAAAAAAAGACATGTAGATATCTAATAAGTATGGAATAAGTTGTTCAACATAATTAGTCATTAAAGACAAGCAAATCAGAACTACAAATCAAATATTACAACATACCTACTGCAAGAGCTAAAAGTTTAAGGACTGACAATAGCAAATACTTACAAGGATGTGGAGTAATTGCAAGTCTCAAAGTGATGGTGCCAATGCAAGATGGTATAGCCACTTTGGAAAATTATTTGACAATTTCTTAGAAAAATTAAGCATGGGGCCAACATTGTGGTGTAGCAGGTAAAACTACCACCTGCAGTGCCAGCATCCTATATAGGTACCGCTTCGAATCCTGGCTGCTCTACTTTTTTTTTTTTTAAAGATTTATTTATTTATTTTAAATAGGTACACAGAGAGAGAAAGAGAGGCAGAGACAGAGAGGTCTTCCATCCCCATCTGTTGGTTCACTCCCTAATTGGCCGCAGCGGCCAGAGCTGCTCCGTTCTGAAGCCAGGAGCCAGGAGCCTCTTCCAGGTCTCCCATGTGGGTGCAGGGGCCCAAGGACTTTCCCAGGCCATAGCAGTGTGCCTGGGAGGCAGCAGATAATGACTGATGTACTTGGGTCCATTCCACCCACATGGGAGACCCAGATGGAGTTCCTGGATCCTGGCTTTGGCCTTGCCCAATCTCAGTTGTTGCTGGCATTTGTGGAGTGAACCAGTGGATGGAAGAACTGTCTCCCTCTGTGACTCTGCCTTTCAAATAAACGGGTAAATCTTTGTATAAAAGTTTCATGCTATACTAAGTAAAAACAACTACATATGTTGCTTACAAGGGACATACCTTAGAAATAAAGTTAAATAAGAAAATTTAAATGTCAAAAAGAGGGGTGGACATTGTGACACAATGGATTAAGTTGCCACATGAGATGTCCATATCCCACAGTACAGTGCCTGGTTCAATCCCGTTTTCTCCATTTCCCATACACCTCCCTGCTCTTGTGTATCCTGGGTAAACAGCAGACAACAAGTCAATTAGGCGAGTCCCTGCCATCCACAGGGAGACCCAGTTGGCATTCCAGCTCTTGATTATGGCATGCCCCAGTTCTGGCTGTTGCAGACATTTGGAGAATGAACTAGCATATGGAAAATCTCTGTCTCCCTGCCTTTCAAATAAAATGAGAACAAAAATTTAAAAATAGTTTTTAAATGAAAGAGATGTCACCATACTAAAATTAAACAAAGTAGACTTTAAGGTAAAAAGCATTACTACACATAAAGATGAAAGGCTCAATAAATCAAAATGATTGAGGAGTCCTAAATGTATACACATTCAATAACATAGTCTCAAAATACATAAAGCGAAAATTGACAGACCTGAAGGGGAAAATAGACATTTCCATACCACAATGAATTATTTTAACACATCTCCCTTGGTAACTGATAGAATACATCAATAATGATATAGTTTTTAATGAATAATAAATATGTTATTAATTCACCTAAGTATGATATTTGACACACATTGTGATGATTAAGAGAATTCAGATTTTTAAATAAATCTTTTGCGATAAAAGAGATCTCGCATATCCCTAACCTGTCTTCCACAAATGGTAACATCTTGCAAAGCTTTACCATGGGTAAGTATTGAAGCCTGTCACATATTTTTTCTGCACCAATTCCTACCATCAAGAATTATAAAAAGATTATCATTCTTTTCTTTATCTTTGTAATATGGTAGATTGCAGTGATTAACTGATTCTCGGTTACTGAGCCAAATTTGTGAACTTGGGGGCAAAACCCCACTCGGTCATGGTGTATAATTCTTTCAAACATTGATGAATTCTGTTTGCTAATATTTTTGAAGGTTTTTTTCTCAATGTGCAAGAAGCTGAAGTGGAAGCAGGGCAGTCAGCACCCCGATAGGGGATCCCAAGCAGCAGCTTAACCTGTTACACCATAGCACTCACACCACCTGCTATTTCTTAACCGTAAGATCAATAATATGCAATGTAATTACTGATGTTAGGACTTAAGTCTGTCATATTTTGTGTTTGTTTGCTCTGTTTCTTTTTTTTTTTTTTTAAGATTTATTTGGGGCAGGCATCATGGCGCAGTGGGTTAATCCTTCACCTGCGGTGCCTCCATATGGGTGCCAGTTCTAGTCCTGTCTGCTCCTCTTCCAGCCCAGCTCTCTGCTGTGGCCTGGGAAGGCAGTAGAGGATGGCCCAGGTCCTTGGGCCCCTGCACCCATGTGGGAGACCAGGAAGAAGCTCCTGGTTCCTGGCTTCAGATCAGCGCAGCTCCGGCTGTTGTGGCCATTGGGGAGTGAGCCAACGGATGGAAGACCTCCCTCCCTCCTTCCCTCCCTCCCTCCCTCCCTCCCTCTCTCTCTCTCTCTCTCTCTCTCTCTCTCTCTCTCTCCCCTTCTCACTGTCTGTAACTCTACCTCTCAAATAAATAAACAAAAAAATCTTTTAAAAAAGATTTTTTTATTTGAAAGTCAGTTACAGAGAGAGAGCAGGATAGGCAGAGAGAGAGAGGTCTGCTAGCTACCGGTTCACTCCCAACTGGCCCCAACGGCAGGAGTTGGGCTGATCTGAAGCCAAGAACCAGGAGCTTCTTCCAGGTCTCCCACACGGGTGCAGGGGCTCAAGAACTTGGGCCATCCTCTACTGCCTTCCCAGGCCACAGCAGAGAGCTGGATCAGCAGTGGATAGCCAGGACTGGAACTGGTGCCCATATGGAATGACGGCACTGCAGGCAGCAGCTTTACCGGCTACGCCACAGCACCAGCCCCTGTCCTTTCTGGTTTTGATTTCTTTTTTCTCTTTCCTGCTTTCCCATAGGTTACATCAGTCTTTTGAAAGTGCTTCTTTGTGGAGTATTTTTGTGATTGCCACAGGGAGTATAGTACAGACACTTAAGTTGGTACTGTCATCCTTTTACCAGTTTAAATCGTGTGTGGCAATCTCACCTCTTTATGTTCTGTGTCTCTTCCACTGTTCATCATTAAATATTTCCTCTTCAGGATTTTGAACGTTCCCAGCACAAAGGAATGATGATGTCTGACGTGATGGATAGGCTAGTTACCTAAATTGGATCAACACACCTGTACATGTGCTGAAATGTCACAGCGCATCCCACAAACATGCAGAGCTACTGTGTGTCAACAGCAACAAAAAAAGGGTAAAAAGCAAAAAAAGATCTTCTGTACACACTCAGAACCACTACTTTAGTGTTGCAATTTTTGCTTTGGTCATCAAGCATTATTAAAAATTTAAGGAAAGGAAAGCCTATTTAATCTGCACATATTTGTGTTTGCTGTGCTATTTATTCCTTCCAGATATTCCAAATTCTCTTGTCCTATCACTTCCTTTCTATTTAAAGAATTTCTTTAGTATAATCCCACTGCTGACCAATTCTGCTCTTTGTCTGTCATCAGAGAGTGGCCTGATTTTTGCCTTCACTCCTGAAGGACCATTTTGTGGGGTGTGGGAATCTGAGCTGAGTTTTTTACGTGCAGCCTTTAGAAATATGACGTTGCTGACTATTGGCCATTATGGTTTCGTTTTCTGTTTTCTTTTGCTTTATTGAGGTATAACTGATAAAAAAATGTATACTTTAGGATGTAGATCATATTTTGAGACAGGTAATGCACTGAGAAATTATTGCAATGTTGCTAATTAATATACCCATTGCTTCACATAATTACCTTGTGTGTGTGTAGGGATACTCAGATCTGCTCTCTTACCGCATCTCAACTACGTAACACATCACTAGCAGCTGGAGTCAGCACAGTGGGTATCCGGCTCCAGAGTTACTTGCAACAGTTTGACCTTCCCTCTCAACACTGTGTTGAAAGGTAATTGTCTAAGAGCTCAGAAAGACATATCATCCTTGGGTTCTTCTTCAGAGACAATTCAGTTTCAAAAGGGAAAGCAGGGGGAGGAGGGAAGGGAAAAGAAGGGGGGGAGGGGAAAACACCTTCGAGAAGCAGTAACAAAGAACAGCCCTTGTTTAGACTGTTGAGGTACAGTTCTCAATTTTTTATTTCACTCTTTTTTCTTCCTTCCCTCCCTTCCTTCCTTTTTTTCTTCCTTGCTTTCTGTTTCCTTTTCTTTCTTAGACCAAACAGGAGAGAGGGGAGGAAGGGGAGAGAATGGGGGCGGGGAAGGACGGGGGGGGGGGGGCGCAGTGGGAAGAATTACTATGTTTCTAATGCTGTGTTTACATGATACATACAAATAAATTAAAAAGAAAAAAAAAAAAGAAAGGTAATCGTCCCTGTAACAGTACTTAGAGGTGCGAATTTGAGAGGTGACCAGGCCCTGTGGGCTCTGCCCCCTTGGATGGAGTTAATGTCCTTACCAGAAGCTGACTTGGCCCCTCCTCTTTCCCTCTGCCCTTCCGCCACGTGTAGCCTGCTGCTATTTCCTGATATAACCAGAAGACCCTTTCCACACACTGGGAAGGCAATCCTGGACTTCCCAGCCTACGGAACTGTGAGCAAATACATTTCTATTATTTACAAATTGCCCACACTTAGGTATTCTGATACAGAAGCAGAAAACAAGCTAAGACATTATTCCCCTTACCACTAGATGTAACTATCTTTGCTATTCTGGTATATATTTTGGACATTAACTCCTTGATCAGGTGTACTAAAATCTTGAAATTAGACCCTTAATCTCACATACATACAAAAACGGACTCAAACTGGATTAAACACTTACAAATAAAACTGAAACTGTAAACCTACTAGAAGCAGCAGGAGTTCAGTAGTCAATAAGATACTGCTTGGGATAGCCACACCCCACATCAGTCCCAGCCACCCCACTTCTGACCCAGTTTCCTGCCAGTATGCACCCTGGGAAGGAGCAGGTGATGAATCAAGTACTTGGGTCCTGCTACCCACATGGGAGACGCACATGGAGCTCCAGGCTCCTGGCTAGGAATGATGCAGCCCTGGCTACTGCAGGCATCTGGGATATGAACCAGCCAATGGAAGATCTCTCTCCATCTGTTTCTTGGCCTTTCAAGTAAAATTAATATAATTAAGCAAAACTTTTTGAAAAAGAAACGTAGGTTTTAAAAGCTACTACAAGGGCAGATGTTGTGTTACAGCAGGTTGAGGACTTGCAACATCACATCTCAATTCAGAGCACCAATGTGAACTTGGGCAGCGCCGCTTCTCACTCAACTCCATGCTCATGTGCCTGGGCAGTAGCAGAAGACGGGTACAGTGCTTGCATCCTTACCATTCACATGGAATAGCCAGGTGAAATCCCAGGCTCCTGGGTTCAGTCTGGCATAGCCCTGGCCATTGTGGCCATTTGGGGAATAACCAGCAGATGGAAGATCGAGATAGATAGATAGATAGATAGATATCTGCCTTTCAAATAAATAAATAAACATTTTTTAAAAAAACTATTACAAGAAAACATGTGGTGATTTCAAGATGGCTGAGTAGGGAAAGGACATACTGCGATAGACTAGGGAAGTGCATACCTGGGGAACAGATAGAGTGAGATCTGCGGTGGATTTCTATAGGAGGAAGAGGGACACTGTGGATCAGAATGGAAGGTACAGACACGCAGTCATTTTGACACCAGTAGCAGCTGTGGTAGCTCTTGTGTGCACACGTGATCCAGGGATTTCACCAGAGGGAAAAACTTGCGTTTCCCAATAACTTTGAGTCTGTCTGAGAGGACGGACAGGGGGCTGGGCACCCACATATCACAGGCTCCAGGGCTCAACTGCCTAGAATGGACACATAGTCCAAGTCATTAAAAAAAAAAAAAACTCTCAACCCAGAATACTTACCCTGCAAAGCTCTCATTTATGAATAAAAGTAAAATAAAGACCTTCCATAACAAACAGAAATTGAAAATAAGTTGTCACCACTCTTCCAGCCTTATAAATGATGCTTAAGGATATGCTACACAAAGAAACACAAAAAGATAGTCATCATTATGAAAGACTATAAAGGCAGAAACTCTCCCAGTAAAAGTATAAAGGAAATCCAGAGCAAACAGTAGGAATACTCATGGGAAAATGGCAGAGCCAAATTATTATTTATCAATAAAAATTAACCTTTAATGTGAATGGCCTAAATTCTCCAACTAAAAGATAGACAGGCTGAATGGATTAAAAACAAGACCCATCTATTTGCTTTTCACAAGAAACATACCTCACCAACGAAAATACACACAGACTCAAAGTGAAAGAATGGAAAAAGATATTCCATGCTAACAGAAAGCAAAAAACAAGCAGGTGTAGTCATCCTAGTATCATATAAAATAGACTTTCACACAAAAACTGTTAAAAGAGACAAAGAAGGGAATCATGCAACAAGGGATCAATTCAATAGGAATATGTGAGTATAATAAATGTATATGCATCCAATGCCAAGGCACCTGGCTACTTAAAACAAAAGTTAATGGATTTAAAGGGAGACACAGACTCCTGTAAAATAGTAATGGGGGATTTCAACACAGCAACTTCATCAATGGACAGATCAACTAGACAGAAAATCAACAAAGAAACAACAGAGCTAATCTACACATGGTCCAAACGGACCCAGCTGATATCTACAGAACCTTTCATCCCACAGTTGAAGGATACCGAGTCTTTTCATCAGTACATGGAACTTCCTCTAGCACAGATCACATGCTAGGCTATAAAGCAAGTACCAGAATATCCAAAAAAGTTGAAATCATAGC
Source organism: Lepus europaeus (assembly GCF_033115175.1). Taxonomy (NCBI): domain Eukaryota; kingdom Metazoa; phylum Chordata; class Mammalia; order Lagomorpha; family Leporidae; genus Lepus; species Lepus europaeus. The sequence continues at coordinate 64,432,704 of NC_084843.1, read as the reverse complement.
ATGCATCTTTTCTGAACTATAATAGAATAAAGCTGGAAATTAACAACTCAAGAATTTCTAGATCATATGCAAACACATGAAAACTGAATAACATGCTCCTGAATGAACAGTGCTTGAGTCCTAGAAGAAATCAAAAGGGAAATAAAAAATTTCTGCAAGCAAATGAAGATGACAATACATCACATGAAAACTTAGGGGATACAGCCAAAGCAGTGTTAAGAGGGAAGTTTATAGCAATTGATGCCTACATCAAGAAATTGGAAAGGCATCAAGTAAATGAGCTCTCAGTGCAAATCAAGGACCTAGAAAAACGACAAACAAAACTCAAAATTAGTAGAAGGAAAGGAACAAAATTAGAGACGAAATAAACAAAACAAAATAAATACAAAATATCAGTGAAATGAACAGCTGTTTAAAAAATAAACAAACTTGATACACCACTCACCCAACTAACCAAAAAAGAGGCAGTAGACCCAAATTAATAAAATCAGAGATAAAAATGGAAATGTAACAACCACAGAAATAAAAATAAAAATAATCAAAAATTACTACAAAGAGCTAAACACCAACAAATTAGGAAACCCAGTAGAAAGAGATTCCTAGAAACATACAATCTACCAAAATTGAGTCATGAAGATATACAAAACCTAAACAGACCAATAACCAAGACAGAAATTGAATCAGTAATAAAGACCCTCCCAACAAAGAACAGCCCAGAACTGGACAGCTTCACTGCTGAGTTCTACCAGACATTTAAAGAAGAACTAATTCCAATTCTTCTCAAGCTATTCAAAACAATTGAAATGGAGGGAAAACTCTCAAACTCCTTCTATGAAGCTTGCATCACCTTAATATCTAAATCTGAAAAAGATGCAACAGAGAAAGAGAACTATAGACCAATATCCCTGAAGTACAAGATGCAAAACTCCTTAACAAAATATCAGCTAATTGAATCCAACTACACATTAGAAAGATCATTCACCCAGACCAAGTGGGATTCATCCCCAGTACTGCAGGGATGGTTAAACATTCACAAGTCAATCAATGTGATACATCATGTTAACAAATTGAAGAACAAAAACCAAATGATTATCTCAATAGATGCAGAGAAAGCATTTGATAAAACACAACATCCTGGGCCGGCGCCGTGGCTCACTAGGCTAATCCTCCACATTGCGGCGCTGGCACACCAGGTTCTAGTCCTGGTTGGGGTGCCGGATTCTGTCCCAGTTGCCCCTCTTCCAGGCCAGCTCTCTGCTGTGGCCCGGGAGTGCAGTGGAGGATGGCCCAAGTGCTTGGGCCCTGCACCCCATGGGAGACCAGGAGAAGCACCTGGCTCCTGCCATCGGATCAGCACTGTGTGTCGGCTGCAGCGCGCCAGCCGCAGCAGCCATTGGAGGGTGAACCAACAGCAAAGGAAGACCTTTCTCTCTGTCTCTTTCTCTCACTGTCCACTCTGCCTGTCAAAAAAAATTAATTAATTAATTTTTAAAAAAATCCTTTCATGATGAAAATCTTAAGCAAATTGGGTATAGAAGAAACATTGTTCAACACAATCGAGGCAATTTAATGACAAATTCATGGCCAGCATCCTAATAAATGGGGAAAAATTGGAAGCATTCCCCCTAAGATCCTGAATCAGACAAGGATGCCCATTCTCACCATTGCTATTTAATATAGTCCTGGAAGTTTTAGCCAGAGCCATTAGGAAAGAAAAAGAAATAAAAGGGATTCAAATTGGAAAGGAGGAAATCAAACTATCCCTATTTGCAAATGACATGATCCTATATATACGAGATTCAAAAAACTCCACTGAGAGACTATTAGAATGCATAAGAGAGTTTGGTAAAATGGAAGGATACAAAATCAACACAGAAAAATCAACAGCCTTTGTATACACAGACAATGTCATGGCTGAGAAAGAACTTATAAGATCAGTCCCATTCACAATAGCTCCAAAAAGAATCAAATACCTTGGAATAAATTTAACCAAGGATGTCAAAGATCTCTATAATGAAAATTACAAAACACTAAAGAAATAGAATAATATATTAAAAATGGAAAAAACCTTCCATGTTCACAGATTTAAAGAATCAACATCATCAAAACATCCATACTAATGAAAGCAATTTACAGACTTAACACAATCCCTATCAAAATACCAATGACATTCTTCACAGACCTAGAGAAAACTATGCTGAAATTCATATGGAAACACAAGAGATCCCAAATAGCCAAAGCAATTTTATACAACAAAAACAAAGCCGGAGGCCTCACAATATCAAGTTTCAAGACATACTACAGGGGCCAGCACTGTGGGACAGCAGGTTAACATCCTGGCCTGAAGTGCCAGCATCCCATATGGCCACCGATTCGAGACCCAGCTGCTCCACTTCCAATCTAGCTCTCTGCTATGGCCTGGAAAGTCAGTAGAAGATGGCCCAAGTCCTTTGGCCCCTGCACCCACATGGGAGACCCAGAAGAGATTCCTGGCTCCTGGCTTCGGATCAGCACAGCTCCAGCCATTGTGGCCAACAGAGGAGTGAACCATTGGATGGAAGACCTCTCTTTCTCTCTCTGCCTCTCTTCTTTCTGTATAACTCTGACTTTCAAATAAATAAATCTTTAAAAAAAAAAAAGACATACTACAGGGCAGTTATAATCAAAACAGCCTGGTACTGGCACAAAAACAGACTTGCAGACTAATGTAACAGAATAGAAACTCCCAAAATCAACCCACACACCTACAGCCAACTTACTTGATAAAGGGGCTAAAATCAATCCGTGGAGCAAGGACAGTTTCCTTAACAAACACTGCTGGGGAAACTGGATCTCCACATGCAGAAGTATGAAACTAGACCCCTACCTTACACCTTATACAAAAATCCACTCAAAATGGATCAAGGATCTAAATCTATGACCCAATACCATCAAATCATTAGAGAATATGGAGAAAATTCTGCAAGACACTGGCATAGGCAAAGACTTCTTGGAAAAGACCCCAGAAGCACAGGTAATCAAATCCAAAATTGACAAATGGAATTACGTCAAGTTGAGAAGCACCTGCACTGCAAAAGAAACATTCAGTGCAATGTGAAGAGACAACCAACAGAATGGGAGAAAATATTTGCAAACTATGCAACTGATAAAGGGTTAACACCCAGAAAATATAAAGAGCTCAAGAAATTTCAACCACAAAACAAAAACCCAGTGAAGAAATGGCAAAGGCATACCTCAGAGTGCAGATCAGTTAAAGTGTTTGCTGTACTATAGGCATCACTCCATATTTGCTATAAAGAAGAAATACTTAAACAGGCATTTTTCAAGAGAGGAAATTCAAATGGCCACCAGACACTTGCGAATGCAAATCAAAACCACAATGAGATTTCACCTCACTCCAGTTAGAATGGCTCGCATACAGAAATCATCGAATGACAAATGCTGGTGAGAATATGGGGGAAAATGTACCCTGATCCACTGCTGGTGGGAATGTAAACTGGTGCAACCACTGTGGAAGACAGTACAGAGGTACCTCAGAAATCTGAATATAGTCCTACCATATGACCTAGCCTTCCCACTCCTGGGAATTTACCCAAACCAAAAGAAATCAGTATATAAAAGAGTTATCTCTACCCCCATGGTCATTCCAGCCCAATACACAATAGCTAAGATATGGGATCAACCCAGATGTCAATCAACTGTTGATTGGTAAGAAAGTATGGTACAGATATACTATGGAGTACTATTCAGCTGTAAAAAAAAGAAAAAAGGAAAAAAAAAAAGAAATCCTGTCTTTTGCAATTAGATGGTCACAACTGGAAACCATTAAATTTAGTAAAATAAGCCAGTTCCAAAAAGATCTCATATGTTTTCCCCTATCTGACGTAACTAACAGAATACCTGAAATGTAATATATTGGAGTAAAATAGACATTTTGGGAATAGATGATTATTTATAGCCTTTGTCTCTTCCATTGAGGAACAGTGTTCTGTTTTGTTTTGTTTTCTTCCTCTTCATACTATTTGTTGAACTCCTTTACTTACAGCAGGGTTAACTACACGATCATCAAGTATACTGAAAAGAGATCATTGTAGAAATTAAGAATGGGAAATGGACAGTGAGGGGGAGGAAGGGTTGGAGCAGGGTGAGGGGGGAGTCCCACTAGATTCCTAAATCTGTATGAAATATATGAAACTTGTGTAACTTAAACAAATTTTTTTTAAAAAGAAAATTTCTTCTGGATATTTTTAATTTTTTTCTTTTAATCTTTTAGTTTTCATACCACTTCCAATTCAAAATAATTCTTGCTGTTTTTGTTTGTTGAATCTAAAACATTAAGACAGAAAAATATTTACCTCTCATTATGGTAATATTTTCATTGGTCTGTGGTATATTTAAATAAATAAGTAATTAAAATTACAACTGGCATAAACAGTCTGGGAACACATACAACTGCTCTGTAGCAAGCATACAACACAACTGGTGACCATGTTGTAAATGCATAAAAGTTGAAGTGTTTGCTGTACTACAGGCATCACTCCATACATGCTATACAGAAGAAATATTTAATTAATGTCAATTAATAGAGCTTCTACTGTATTCTGACTGTAGTTCATATGCTAATAACCATGTTTACTAAATGAAAGTCTCACTGGGCCTGTTTTAATGAATAACGATACACAATATTAACCAACAGAATGAATCTGAAAATGTACAAAATGCTTGAGGCTTTAGACACAGACAGTTGTGTTAAGCAGTTCAAACATGCAGATGCTGTTCAAATTAATGATAGGGTCATATCTTGATGAATTCATTACAAGTGGAAACTATCGAAGTCAAAAACATTTAATACACTGAACATCACAGCTCAGCAACACAATACACTGAAGGGTATCAGGTTTTCATCCTTGACTGGAAGCTGCAGTCCATGGTTGTTAGCCAGCATCACACACATAGCAAGCAGGGAACACAGCAGCATTCATAACCGGAAGTACAGTTTCTACAAAATGCACATCACTTTCACACCATCCTCAAGTTGAACCATACCTGAGGACCATCTGCATTCTCTGCAGTCTACTTTATGCTGTTCTAGTAACTTGGGAAACAAAATATTTGCTTCTCAGAGGTTGAAAACAACAGCCCAGCCTCTTTGTAAAGATACTGTCATTCTCATTCTCCATCATGAGAAAATCTCTGGTTTTCGGTAGATTGTAAGCTCTGAAAGGGTAAGGACTAAGTGTGCCTCACCCACCACACCATTCTCAGCATCTATCGTACCACAGGACATAGGTATATGGTCAGGTGCTGGTGCTGTGGCACAGCAGGTTAAGCCAACCACTGGCAACTCTGGCATCCCACATGAGTGCCAATTCATTCCCAGCTGATCCACTTCTGATCCAGCTCTCTGCTAATGTGCCTTTGAAGGCAGCAGAAGATAGCCCAAGCTCTCTGCCATTCACTGGAACTGATGGAGTTCCTGGCTCCTGGTTTCAGCCCACCCCAGCCCCAGCCATCACAGCCATTTGTAGAGAAAACCAGAAAATGGTAAATTTTTCTCTCTCTTGCTTACTCTCTCTCCCTTCTCCTACCCTCCCCCCCCCCATATGTCTCTCCCACTCTCTCTGTAACTCTATCCTTCAAATAAATCAACAAACATTTTTCTTTTAAAGACAGGACCAAATACTGCTTCAGTGCTTGTATGGAATGAATGGATCTTTTCAACAAAGAATTTGGAGAGCTACATTCAAAAATCCATTCACTCCAGACTGAGGTAGGGGTAAATGAGGGAAGAGTCAGGAGTGGGGCCAGGACAGGCCAGCGGTGAGGCAAGAGCACATCGGGGTGGCTGGGTCCACTTTCCATCCTGGTTTTGACTTTTCATGGTGCAATCTGGATCCCTCAGCCTTGCTGCCCACGACCCTCAGCCTCCCTGACTCACACCCTCACACCCATCACTAACGCTGCCCAGAACCCTTTCTAGCTGTATCTGGGGTCAGTTAGTCCTGGACTAAAACCACAGTTAACAAATCTGCGGGCCCTGCATTCGTGTATTTTTCTCTTTCACCTGAATTTCTCCCCTAACCCTCTCACCTCTTCCAAGACAGAGCTAGGCAGCCACCTATGAAATGGCTTGGAGCAGGGACATTTCCAAAGCCTGTGGACAAATCATATTCCTTTTTTTTTTTTAGATTCATTCATTTACTGGTAAGGCAGAGTTCCAGAGAGGCGGAGACAGAGAGAGAGAATGAGAATCTTCCATCTGCTGGTTCACTCTCCAGGTGGCCGCAATGGCCGGAGCTATGCCGATCCAAAGCCAGGAGCCAGCAGCTTCCTCCAGGTCTCCCATATGGGTGCAAGGTCCCAAGAACTTCGGCTATCCTCTACTGCTTTCCCAGGCCACAGCAGAGAGCTGGATCAGAAGTGGAGCAGCCAGAACTAGAACTGGTGTCCGTATGGTTGCCAGCACTGCAGGCAGCGGCTTTACCCACTAAACCATAGCGCTGGCCCCAAATCATATTCTTTGTATCAGAAATTTGAACTGAAAATATGTAGGACATATATGTTCAGTGTAAGTTCAAAAACAAATCAAGGGGTTTCTGACTTCAGACATGATGGAGTTCAAGGTCTAAAAAACATCCACACAAAACAAAAAACAAACAAAAAAGAAAAACTCAACCAGGGCCAGCACTGTGGCATGACAGGTTAGGCTACTGCCTGCAACACCAGCATCCCATAAGGGCACCAATTCAAGTCCTGGCTACTCCACTTCCAATCCAGCTCCCTGCTGATGCTCCTGAGAAAGCAGTGGATAATGGTCCAAGTAGTTGGGCCTCTGCACATACAGGGGGGACCCAGACGAAGATCGAAGATCCTGGCTCCAGGCTTTGGCCTGACCCAACCCTGGCCATTGTGCCCATTTGGGGAGTGAATCAGCATTCGGAACCTCTCTCTCTCTCTCTCTCTCTCTCTCTCTCTCTCTCTCCATAACTCTACCTTTCAAATAAATAAATATTTTTTAAAAATAATGAAAACATAAAGCTGACCAAATTGTCAAAAACAATCATTTTGGCATTCCAGAACTCCTCCAAAGGCATACAAAAACTGAGAAATATTTATCAATGAAAACTCCTGAACTCTAGATAAGAACAGTGTTAGCCTACGGCCACTCAGACGCCATCCACCTCCCTTCTCCCAGCCCTTTCCATGCTATGATAAAGCAGCTTCAGCAGCAACACTGGAGGGGGAACACCTGACTTAAATCACTGTCAGCTGAAGTGCTCCTACAGGTGAGCAAACAGGAAGGACCAGCATGTCTGATCTGTGTCAGGTACACAAAGGACTGAGGGACCAGCAGTGACTACCAGGACGTCTCTAGAGCTAAGACAGCCTTAGGGGGCTTCTCAGATCCCAGAGACTGTGTGCACGTAGCAGAGATCCAGAGGACCACAAGTACCTACACAGCCTGGGCACATGTGCAGAGGAGGCATGAAGCTCTACTGAGGGGACCCACTATCGTCATCAGTGCCCTAGAAGAGTGGAGAAGGAACGGAGCAGAAAAAGTATTTGAAGATGTAATGACCAAAATCTTCCAAAATTTGCTGAAAAGCATTCATCTTTACATCCAAGAAGCTCAATAAACCCCAAGTAGGATGACAACAAAGAGTTCTACACCTAGACCCACACAAACTGTTGAAATCTTAAAACAAACTCTTGAAAGTGTCAAGAGTACAGATCAAATATAGAACAACAATACAATACACAACTAACTTGTCTTGAGAAACAATGAAAGTCAGCTGGCAATGGAATGATGTATTTCAAATCCTGGAGCAACAGAAAACATGTCCATCTAAGAACTCCATACCCCGGATCAAGCACTGAGCCTAGCAGTTAAGATTCCCACATCCCACATCTCAGTACCTGGGTTTGACACCAGGGCCCTGGTGGGTGGCAATGGTGTCTCAAGTACTCGCATTCTCACCACACACAGGGGAGACCAGGATCATGTTCCTGGCTCCCAGCTTCATCCAGTAAAATAAGCAGGTATGAGCTAGTGCTCTTGTGCTTCTCTCTTCCCCACTTCCATCTTCTCTTTCTCAAAAAAGAATTCCACATCCAGTTAAAATAATTCTTCAACATGGAAATGAAATACATGCCCAGCTAAAGATGGAGAATGTGTGTGGCTAACATGACTGCCTTAAAAGAAATACTAGGTCGGGGCCAGAGCCGTGGCATAGCAGGTAAAGCTGCTGTCTGCAGCTCCGGCATCACATGAGGGCGCTGGTTCAAGTCCCAGCTGCTCCACTTCCAACCCAGCTCTCTGCTATGGCCTGCTACTTGAAAGTCTGACTTTCAAGTAAATAAATAAATCTTAAAAAAAAAAAAGGAACATTAAGTCTTCAGGCTAAAAAAAAAGTAACCCCGATGATAATATCAATCTATCTATGAAAAGAAACAAAGCACCAAAAGTAATAAATGTGTGAGGAAATATAAAAGACTGTTTGTGCATATGTTTTCTCAATTGTTCTGTTAGCTTTTGAAAACAAAAGTTTATAATAAGAAATAATTGTAACATTGTTGGGTTTATAACACAAAGATATTAAAAAGGAATGAACTAAAAACTGTAATCAGAAGTCAGAGATTACCAGACTGGACAAAAAAGAAAGATCCAACTAAATGCTATCAAGAAGATGCAACCCATAGGTTCAAAGACATAAATAAATCAAAAGTAAAGAGATAGGAAAAGATATCCCAAGCAAACAGTAACCACAAGAAAGCTGGAGTAGCCATATTACTATCAGACAAAATGGACTTTAGACAATAAATATTATTAGATATGAAGAATGCTTTTATTGATACAATAGTTAATACATTAGGAAGACCCAACTGTAATTGAAAAAAAAAAAGATTTATTTACTTGAAAGGCAGAGCAACAGAGAGAGAAGGCGAGAGGAGAAAGGGGAGAGAGAGAGAGTTATCTTCCATCCGCTGGTTCATTCCCCAAATATCTGCGAGGGCTAGGGCTGGACCAGGCCAAAGTCAGGAGCCAGGAGTTTCACCCAAGTTTCCCACATGTACAGAAGGACCAGATGACTTGGGCCATCCTCCACTGCTTTCCCAGGCACATTAGCAGAGAATTGGATTAGAAGTGGAGTGGCAGGGACTCGAACTGGCACCCATATGGGATGCTGGCATCAGAGCCGGTGGCTTAACCCACAACTCCAGTCCCTCAGATGTGCTTTCAAGGAAGCTCATTTTGGCTGGCGCAAGGAGAGTTCCTGAGTTCCTGGGCCAACCATTCTGCATGCATCCGCATTTCCTCTTCTCTCCCTATGTGTTGACATTCTAGGTGTCTCCTCCCTGCCTATGGATTTGGTTCCCTTCCCTTCCCACCCCGCCCCAGGAGATCATTCCTAGAGGATGTCTACAACTCCCCTGCACCTTATTTGTCCCCAAACAGCTGTCAGAGTCCAGCGGCAGGTCCAGCGCTGTGGCTCAACAGGCTAATCCTCCACCTAGCGGCACCGGCACACCAGGTTCTAGTCCCAGTCTGGGCACCAGATTCTGTCCCGGTTGCCCCTCTTCCAGGCCAGCTCTCTGCTATGGCCCAGGAGTGCAGTGGAGGATGGCCCAAGTCCTTGGGCCCTGCACCCCATGGGAGACCAGGATAAGCACCTGGCTCCTGGCTTCGGATCAGTGCTATGCTCCAGCCACAGCGGCCATTGGAGGGTGAACCAATGGCAAAGGAAGACCTTTCTCTCTGTCTCTCTCTCTCTCTCACTATCCACTCTGCCTGTCAAAAAAAAAAAAAGAGTCCAGCGGCAGGTCCCACCTTCGCCACAATGCCATCCCAGCCCAGGCACGGGTCTTCCGTAAGGAAGTAATTCGGGATTTCTTCATGAACAACTGTTCATGGCCTCACCAGTGCACACAGCAGAAGTCCGGAGGAAGAGGGACTGTCTTAGCCACTGGCTCCTGGGCCGAGAGGAAGCGAGCACAGAGCCAAGGAGCTGGAAAGGCCACACCCCCTCTCAGGCATCCTGGTGCCACTCAGGACGCAGAAGCAGGGGCCAGCTGCTCACAGCCACTGCCCTTGCAGTCTCATCCAGGAACACCTGACACCGGTACTCACACCCCTGACCTTCTGCTCAGCAGTGTCTCCTGGCTCTGCCCACCCTCCCTGGGAGCTGGACAAGGGGTCAGGGAGGAGCAGCCCCCCTAGTGCACCCAGCCTGGGACAAGAGGGTCAAGCTTTCCTGGACATGACCTCAGCGATGTGCAGCAAAGGGCTGGGGTCCAATTTATCACCATGGGGCTATAATTAGGTTTGTTAACATACAGTGGAGTGTAGTCTTGTTGACTGGGAACTTAATCACGTTACTATTGAGTTTCTGTACGCATGGCTCCGGGTGACTGTTTTACTTGTAGAGTTATAGCCAAGACCAACGGGAGGAAATTAGCTTTGGACACAAGTTTGGAGGTGGTTTTTTTTTTTTCTTCCCCTCCTCCTGACTTTGTCTCCCTCTCCCTCCTTCCATGTGAAAATATTTAGCAAACAGTGACAATGATGAAAAACAGTAGGAAACAAAATGTTCTACATTAGTATAAAACATGAAAAATGCAGCAAGGACCCTTAGCAGTACAACATGTGTTATGCTGGCTGGCAGTCCATTAGCGCTGATAGACATTTCACTTACCTAAGTCAAATATAACAGTCTAGTATTCATTAATATAAGAAGGGGCTGTGGAATCGGAGCTACCATCTGGCTGGGCCGACAGAATAATCTACAACTCATGATTAGGTCTAAGGAGTGGGGTTTCGCTTTAATCTTTCTCATTGCTCGAAATTTCCATCTGCGCAGTTCGGCACATCATTTTTCTTCAAGACAAATGTGCTGTTTTTCATGTTCCAAAATTAGATCAGAAGAAAACGATTAATCATGTCACGGCCTGGGAAAGGAAACAAAGCTCCCATATCCTCCCGCTCTCCCCCTTCGCGGGCCCCGCACGGTGGCAAGTTTCGCTGTGTTACCCCCCAGCCCCCCAGTCCGCAGCCCCCCGCGTTTTGACTCTGGAGATGCGGTCGCTGGCGCAGCGGCGCCCCCTGCCTGCGGGCGGGCCTCCTCCCCCGGGGGGCGCCCCGGGGACCCGCAGGGACCGCAGGAGCGGGGCGGGGTGCGGCGTGCGGTGGGGGGCTGCGTCCCAGGCCCCCTCCCGCGCCGCCGGGCCCTGTCTGTCAGGCAGTGCGCGAGTCATAACAAATCCCTGGCGCGGAGCTGAAGCTGAGCATTTGCCGGAGCGTCATGGGGATGATGAATGACCCGCAGGCCTTTGAAGTGCTCTGCCAGTTCAGCTGGGTCCGCGGTGCTGACAGAGAAATATACACAACAGCGTAACCAATAATGAGAACATTAAACATTCCTGCGCCGTGACAGGCTGACAGCGGGGCCGGCGCGCATCCATCATGGCGCAGATACGACCTTGACAGCGGCCCGCGCGCCCGCCCGCCCGCCCCGGCGCCCTCCTCTTCCTCCTCTTCCTCCTCCTCCTCCTCCTCCCCCCTCCCCGACTCCGGGGCCTGCCTTCAGGGCCTCTCGGAGGTCAAGTGAGGTCTGGGCCGCTCCACTCTGCGAGGCTGCCCGCCTGAGCGTGAAACGAGAGAGACCGGCCGCAGGGTGCGAACACGGACAGTCCAAGTTCTTCAAGTTCAGTCGACAATGTGTGGCTTGTAGGCCATAGGGCTCACAAAAACCAACGGTTATCCCTGGATCCAACCTCACCTGCAAGGATCAAAAACCTAAAGCCAGGCGCCCGGGGCGAGGGAGGTTCCCCCCGCCCCGTGAAGGTCCCTCCTGGTCTTCCCAGGAGGGTCTCTCCACGTCCCCCTATGGAACTCTGGCAAGAGGACCCTCTCTGGGTGCCAGCCTCCGCCTTGGCCCCCTTCTTCTCAGTTGGCTTTGAGATCTGATTTCTGGACTCTGAAAGAGAAAAAAACAGCCCAGAAACACAAAGATCTCTTCCTCTTCCTCCACGGAGAAGTGAGATGTGCCCAGATAAGGAGACAGACTAGCCAGCCACACTTCCCCAGGCTGAGCCAGGACTGCCTCCTTGGCATGGTGGGATGCCCCCCACCCCACTCACTCACCCACCATCCATGCCAGGCCCGCTCCCAACTGCCAGGTGGTCATGAGCCAGGGTTCTGATCCTAGCCATGAGAACATGGGCAAGTCTAGAACCTTCGTGGACCAAAACATGGAAGCCAAGAGCTTCTTCTGGGTCTCCCACATGGGTGACAGGAGCCCAAGCACTTGGGCCATCTTCTGCTGCTTTCCCAGGTGCATTAGTAATGAGCTGGATCAGAAACAGAACATCTAAGGACTCAAACTGGCACCCGTATGGGATGGTGGTGTCAGGTGGTCACTTCACCCACTACACCACAACACCGGCCCCCATTCTTGGCTTTTGAGAACAGAAGAAACTCCTGAACTCTTCAACAGTCATCAAAAACTCCCTGCAAGCCACACACACACACACACACAGACGTCCAGAGATGGTGAGTGGAAGATGGGGGTGTTATGAGGAGTCTGGCTGGCTCCTAGGGGAGGAGTCTGTGAGGCCAGGGCTTGTGCTCTGAGAAACAGCTCAGCGATGCACCTGCCCCTTCAACTGGGTCTGCGTGCCAGTGCTGCAGAGCCAACTCGGCTGTGAAGAGCGTCTGGGAGACAACATCCACCCGGTACCCTACAGTGTCTCGTCCCTTTCTGCCCAGCTCCCTTCTACCACCGGCAGGAGGCGTGCTGCCCTGTCCTGACCCACACTGACCTCGCCTGCCTCGGTGTCCTGTGACCCTGAACCAAGGGAGCAGCTTAGGACGGGGTGCAGCTGTGCTTTGTTGGGATTGGGGCTACCTAGGACTAGCACGCTGTCTTGTTCTAAAATGCCTGCGCACCACACACACACACACACACACACCAGCTCCTCCCCCAAGAAATTGTTCTCACCAGGCCTGTGAAAGGGAAAGGCCTGAGAGGCCAAGTTTGTACTTCAGGCCCCTGTCTATCCCTGGCTACAGCAGATGGCCTGGTGTTTCACACATACCCATGCAACCAGGTGGATTCTCTCTGCCTTGAGAACATGAACTTGGTCACAGGGATACTGAGCTCTTCAACACCATGAAACGTTTTGGGCTGGGGCAGCTGTTGTAAGTCATGTGCCGAGAAGAAAATTCAAAAGCTGGTATTCAGAGGCAGGCAGGAGAATGAGGAGCAGGCGAAAGCAGTGATCTAAGACACCAGGCAGACCCAAGAGAAGACAGCCTGCTTTCAATTCCTGACTTGCCACTTCCTGCACTGTTTCTTGCCCTTAGAAGCCTGTGCGACAGCTGGCCCATGGAAATCTGTAGGCCCAAGGCCTGGCCATTCAGTTCATCCTACCTTCTGGCCCAGGGATGGACATGTGACCCCATCAGACCAATCAGAGTCCCTTCCTGGGATTTTGTATAGTGCTTCTGAAAAAGACGTGCTCTATATTCGTTTTGGCTTGAGGACTGGAAGGCTGGGCCCCCAAAGGTCATCGCACCACAGCTGCTGCCGCCTGAATAAAATCCAGCTGTCACAGGAGTAAAGGGGCCCAATCAGAGCCGGGGAGCCTGCCAACAACATGTCTCAATGTCTTCTGCAGCTCCCTGCCTCTAGTCAAGCTGGAAGTCCCCTGCACACTTCCCAGCAGGAGCCAATACATTCCCTCTGTGCCTGAACTGGGTTCAGGGGCCAGCACTGGGCGTAGCGGGTAAAGCCGTTGCCTGCACTGCTGCCATCCCACAGGAGTGTCAGTTTAAGTCCCAGCTGCTCCACTTCTGATCCAGGTCCCTGCCAATGTGCCTGGGACAGCAGTAGAAGATGGCCCAAGTCCTTGGGCCCCTGCACTTGCATGGGAGACACAGAAGAAGATCCTGGCTCCTGGCTTCAGATCTGCCTAGCTCCGGCTATTGCAGCCATTTGAACCAGTGGATGGAAGATCTCTGTCTCCTCTCTCTCTCTCTCTCTCTAACTCTAACTCTAACTCTAAATAAAATAAACAAACCTTTAAAACAAAACTAGGTTTCGTTCAATTTGTTTGTTGCAATCCAAGAGAGGTCTCATCCTGGTGTTTAATACAGGAGTTACCTAAAGGTACTGCTTCTCCCCTTTTGAAATATTTGTGTCTGTGAATAGGAACCCACTAAGGCTCAGCGCAAGGAGGGCTGCAGCCTCATTTTCTGATCCTCCCTCCCCACAGCTCCCGGCGACCTCAGCCCTCACACCCTAGAGCCAGGCTGAACACCCGTCCCCATAGGCCCAGCTGCTCCCAGGCCAGCTCCAAGCAACTTGGACTTCTGAGCCTGCCAGGAGTGCCAATTTCCCATGCCTCCAGTTTGTTCCCATCCCCAGGCAGGAAGAGAACAGGGACTGGCTGACAGGCAGCCCTCACAGCCCCTGGTGAAGCCACTGGGCCTGTCCCCGCTGCCTGCCCAGCACGAAACCAGGGCTCCAGTTGGCCCTTCCTGGCCCTCAGTCAGGGCCACTGCTCTCCCTCTTCAAACACCATGTGAGCCTAGAAAGTCCATTGGGACCAAAAATGAAATGTCCTTGTTCTAGCCCTGCTGTGATGACACGGTTCCTATGTAAGTGGGAGACGCCAGGGGCAGCCCAAGGTGGACATGCCTGGGGGGTTAGTAGCCAACAAGCCTAAGATGAGCCAACTTTGTGCGATGTGACTTCCTAAGAATAAAAGTGAAAAGGGGGCCGGCGCCGCGGCTCACTAGGCTAATCCTCCGCCTTGCGGCGCCGGCACACCGGGTTCTAGTCCCGGTCGGGGCACCAGATTCTGTCCCGGTTGTTCCTCTTCCAGGCCAGCTCTCTGCTGTGGCCAGGGAGTGCAGTGGAGGATGGCCCAAGTGCTTGGGCCCTGCACCCCATGGGAGACCAGGAGAAGCACCTGGCTCCTGCCATCGGATCAGCGCGGTGCGCTGGCCGCAGCGCGCCAGCCGCGGCAGCCATTGGAGGGTGAACCAACGGCAAAAAGGAAGACCTTTCTCTCTGTCTCTCTCTCTCACTGTCCACTCTGCCTGTCAAAAAAAAAAAAGTGAAAAGGGGGCAAGTTGGGCTCGAGTACCATGTCCAGAGGCTTTCAGGGTTGTGCGACAGTGCACACTGAGCAAAGGGGATGAGCAGTCAGGAAACGCACTGGAGGGACATGGGGGAAAGGCTGTGGGGTGCACAAGCTCTACCTCCATCCACACTGGGAGGCTGGCACCTGCTTGTGCTCCTTGCAATGCCTGTGAACGCTGCAGACTGGGCGGGCTCTCAAGCACCTTCACCTGTCTCGTCCAGTCCTTGCCCTCCAGGGGCAATGCCAGAGCCAATCAGAGGACCTCACAGAAAAGCAGCCGCGATCACAACCCAAGAACTTTCCGACAATTCCAGCTACCTAGCAGTTCTAACAAGCACTTTTCTAAGTGAATGATCTCTACATCACTGCAGACATTCAAGCCAAGACCGGATCATCAGCTCCCAAATCCCACATCAAGTGCATGTTGGCCTCATAGGATCCTTTTCAAACACACAGACTTCTGCAGCCTCAGTTGCTCTCTCTGTGAGGTGGAAGTGAGCATCCACCTCCTCCCCCATCTTCCTGGCTTTATGGGTATGGTGAGTGGATTTTTCCAAGATGTGGCTGCTTGAATTTTCAGCAATGGCTTCACACCATCTCCCACTCCACAAGCTCTTTCCTGCTGTATACCCTCCCCTTCTCCATGAAGAGCAGGTGCCTTGGTGCTATCCTCTTCAACGTAAGCAAGCTGTGACCGCCTGCATGAGCAGACACAGCGTGACACTGTACGATTCCAAGCCAGGCAGCTCCTGGTGGCTCTCTGGGGATGCTTTCCTCTAGAACCCAGTGTGGAGTGCATGTGCCCATGCAGAGTTCACATGGAGAGAGGCCCATGGAGGACTCTGACCCACAACCCAGCCAACATCCTGACAGCCAGCGTCATCTGCCAAAAGCAGATCCAGACTTATTTGCAGCAGCATTATTCACAATGGCTGAACTGTGCAAGGAACCCAGGTGTCCACTGACAGGTGAATGGATAACAAAACGTGGCGTACGTGTGCGGCGGAATATTACTCAGCCCTAGAAGGGGAATTCTGCATGGATGAGTCTTGATCTAAGTGATGTAAGCCAGTCACAAAAAGACAAAGGCTGTCTGATTGCATTTTTTTAATTTAATAAATGTGAATTTACAAAGTGCAACTCTTGTATTGTTGTGGCTTTCCCCCCGCCAACCTCCCTCCCTCCCACCACCCTCCCCTCTCCTACTCCCTCTCCCATCCCGCCCTTTATCGAGTTTCATTTTCAATTACCTTCATATACTGAAGATCAACTTAGTATATAGTAAGCAAGGATTTCAACAGGCTGCACTCACACAACCGCACAAGGTATAGGGTATTGTTCGACTAGTAGTGTTGTCTTTAAGTTTCATAGTAAAACACATTAAGGACAGAGATCCTACGTGGGGAGCATGTACCCAGTGACTCCCGTTGTTGATTTAACAATTGGCACTCTTATTTATGATGTCAGCAATCACCCGAGACTCTTGCCATGAGCTGTGTAGGCTATGGAAGCCCCTTGAGTTCACCAACTCTGAACTTGCTTAGTCAAGGCCATATCACAGTGGAGGTTTCTTCCTCCCTTCAGAGAAAGGTGTCTCCCTCCTTGATGGCCTGTTCCTTCTGCTGGGGTCTTGTTCACCAGGATCTTTCATTTAGGTTGTTTTTGCCACCGTGTCATGGCTTTCCATGCCTGTGAGACTCTCGTGGGCCTTTAAGCCAGATCTGAATGCCCTAAGGGTTGATTCTGAGGCAGGAGTGCTGTTTGGGGCATTTGCCATTCTATGAGTCTGCTGTGTGTCCTGCTTCCCCCGCAGGATCATTCTTTCCCTTTTAATTCTATCCTTCATTATTTGCCTGATTGCATTTAAATGAGGTACAGAGAGTAGTCAAAAAATCACAGAGAGAGTTGGAAGCAGAAGGGTAGCTGTCAGGAGCTCGGGGAGGGGAGGTTGGGGAGTTGATGTTTAATGGCTGCACAGTTAAAGTTCTGCAAGGTGAAAACAGTTTTGGAGGGGCTGGCGTGGTGGCACAGCAGGTCAATGCCGACATCCCAACTGAGCCCTGGTTTCATTCCTAGCTGCTTCACTTCCCATCCAGCTCCCTGCTAATGCTCCTGGGAAAGTAGCAGGAGATGGTCCAAGTGCTTGGGCCCCTGCAACCCAGTCCTTGTCATTGCAACCATCTAGGGAGTGAACCAGCAGATGGAAGATCTCCCTGTCTCTGTCTTTTCTTCTATACCTTTAACTCTGCCTTCCAAATAAATAAGTCTTTTTTTAAAAAAAGAAAAAAGGCTTATTTATTTATTTGAAAGGCAGTTACAGAAAGGTGGCAGAGACAGAGAGAGAGGATTCTTCCAACGGCTGATTCACTCCCCAAATGGCTGCAACGGCTGGAGCTGGGCCAGTCCAAAACCAGGTGCCAGGTGCTTCTTCCAGGTCTCCCATGTGGGTGAAGGCCCAAGTGCTTGGACCATTTTCTGCTGCTTTCCCAGGCACTTTAGGAGGGAGCTGGATCAGAAATGGACAGCCCAGTACTCGAACCAGTGCCCATATGGGATGCCGGCACCACAGGCAGCAGCTTTACCCACTGTATCACAGCGCCAGGCCTAAATAAACATATTTTTTTAAAAAAGCAAAAGAGGTGGCTGGTGCTGTGGTATAGTGGGTAAAGTTGCCACCTGCAGTGCCAGCATCCTATATGGGCACCGGTTCGAGTCCCGGCTGCTCCAATTCCGATCCAGCTTTCCGCTATGGCCTGGGAAAGCAGTGGAATATGGCCTAAGTCCTTGGGCCCCTACACCCACGTGGAAGACCCAGAAGCTCCTGGCTCCTGGCTTCGGATTGGTGCAGCTCTGGCCATTGCAGCCATCTGGGGAATGAACCAGCAGATGGAAGACCTCTCTTTCTTTGCCTCTCTGTAACTCTGCTTTTCAAATAAATAAAAAAAATTTTTTACAAAAAAGCCAAGAGTTCTGGAGACTGATGGTAGTTATGGCTGCACATTTTACAAATGTACTTAATATCAGCAAACTGTATGTTTAAATTGATGATGATAAATTCTACATTATATGTATTTTCACAATGAAAGCTACAAGGGAAAAAAGTACACTTTTCTGAATTTAACCCCTAGCCACTGAGTCACCCCAAGTCTTCGAGTTTGCCAAGTGAAGTCCTGGAGAAACAGTATCCTCAGTGTGCAATATCCACATTCCTGTCCCCAAAAAACGATGACATAATAGCATAGCTTCAAATGCATGTTGACACTGCAGTGGTAACTGTAACGGTGAGGGTGAGATGGCCTGAAGACTCTCAGAGGCCTGCGGACATGAGACATGCCCAGCGCTGGGACCGTTGGTGACGCACCCTCCACTGGGCATTGGGCCTCCCTTAACCCAGTTTGAAATCCAGGCCTTGCCCTAACAATTGGTTCTTGCTCCCATACTTCCTAGCCTCAGAAGTCAGCTCTGGCCCAGCAGGTGGCAAAATATCTTAACAGCACGGGAGCTGTGCCTGCAGGCAAGGCCTGTCCCATAGGGCCCTCTACCTAAGAGTTGCCTGCAAAGCCCTGGGGCAGTCTTCCCACCCTCATCGCTCCCCACAGGAGTTTACAAGGGAGCTGGGCCAGTTCAGGGAGAACTAGGAAGGGTGCTGGCGTGGAACACTGCACATGAAACCAGACTAGGAAAAAAAAACAAAAAAATTTTAAAAAATAAAAAAAAAAAAAAAAGAAACCAGACTAGGCCCTCAGCCATGCGCCAGCCCCTGCTGTCCCCTTGCAGACAGATCACACAAAAGACACGTGTAACTTGGGAAAAATCGCATGCACAGCAAAGTTCAGGAGCAAATCCTTTTTGTTTCATGACTCCCATTGAGACCCCCACAAAAGAATTTGAAATTTGGATGACTTTCCCTATTTATCCTGATAACACTTTGCTCTGGGCAAGTGTCCCACCTCCTCTTCAGTCTTGGGTCACCTCTTAATCCTGAGCAGTTCTAAGGTGCACTTGCCATAGTTTGTGGAGTCGGTTGGGACTTTTGCAGGATCAAGGGGTGCAGAGCGGCATGTTTGAGTGTCCACTATGTCTGTGACTGGTTAGTGGGGAGCAGCTCACAGCACAGAAGGCAAGAGTCAGCCCCCCGCTAACGCCACTGGGACTTCTAAGCAGGAGCATGGTTTGTGGGTGCCACTGTTAGGGGACTGACAGCTCTAGAGTTCTCCATGGTGACAGAGGACGCCATGGTAAAGTCCCTGAACATGGAACCCAGCCCCTACCATCATCTTGCAGCTCTGGGCCCAGGCACTCCCTCGGTTTCCTTGTCTCAGCTGCCCAGTCCTGGGCGAGCAATCTACACCCAAGCTCAGCTGGGACCACCTAATTGGATTCTTGGCCAAATTTCTGCAAGAAATTCTTCCAGTTCACAAAAATAGATAGATAATCCTCTTGCTCCAAACACGACTATGACTCTCCTGAGATGAATGCTTAATGGGGCAGCATCATCTGTGTTTGGCCCAATGCCCCAGACAGCACGGCTCACACGTCAGGCCATCCTTCTCCACGTACAGTGTACCTACACATTCCTTGCTCGGTGCTGCGTCTCCCTTCTTCCTGACAATACTTTAACCATGCACAAGAGCTGGCAGGTGGCCCCGCGAGACCAGCCCCAGTAACACTCCTTCTCAGCACAGTTGAATGTACGTGTTAAGCATGTGTCCCCAGCTTGAACAACTAGAGTTCTTTTCCAGGAATTTTTACGTGGACCTGGGATAGATATTCTCAGTCCTCCACGGGCATGGACGTGAGCCACAGCTTTGACAGCTGTGCCCCCTCCTGTAGCAGGAAGAGCTGGGCAGAGAGAATGAAGTCCACACAGTGCAGCAGAAGGGAGGCTAGAAAGTCAATTCTATCAGGAGACAGAGGAGGGGCGGGGCGTGCCTCAAAACCAGGAGGAGGATGTGCCCCGAAGGTCATAGGACAAGGGCAGCTGAGGGCTGGGGAAGGCGTCGACCCTGTGTGTGGGCTCAGAGACCACAGGGAGGTCAGGAGCCGTGAGGAGCATGACAGCAGACAGACGCTTCCAGAGCCACCAGGCATGAGAGGCAGGGAGCAGGTGGCAGCCACCCGACCTGTGATCCCCACCAGAAGCACAGGAGGACACCAGGTCCCCCTCCTGCAAGGACCAGAAAGCAGCTGTGCCAAGGGCATTTCCAACTCTACAGGGGCAGAGGCACACTGGCCAGGGGAATGGAGGCGGGGAGTCCCCAGACCGGAATGACATCTGTCCAGGTGACCTCCTGCACGTCGCAGGGTCAAGGCTCCTTCAGCTGGACCCACGCACCAGGGCACCGGAGGCTCCAGGCCCACACTTCCTTCCAGTGCTGGGAGCTTAGGGAACACAATAAGGGTGACAAGAGTTGCTGGGAGCGCCCTATGTTACAAAGCCACGGTTCACCTGTGAGTTGCAAGGTTTCAGCAGAGGGGGGGCAGCTCCCATCTCAGCCCTGGCCCCCTGTACACGGGGGTGTGGGGTGCTTCTCCCCCAGAGAAAGGGACGATGCAGGGAAGAAAGGGTGGCGACACCACCAGGGGACTATGAGCTTCCTCTGCCCCAGTCAGCGCTCAGCCTCACATGCGCCACATCTCATGCAACCTCCACAGCACCCCGTGAACAAATGCTACCCACTCTCCTCCTCTCACCAGGAGGAAGCCACCTGGCCAAGGTCACAGAGGCGGGAGGCGGCAGCTTCCAGGCCCTGGTCAGTCTGGCTCTGGAGGGGGTCAAGACAGCAGGAGGTGGCAGGGCGAGGTCAGAGTACACACAGCAATGCATGCCTCACACACAGACCCAGCCCTCGCCTGGAACGTATCTGTGTCACGCAACTGCCCTCTGAGCAAAAACAACATGAACCTTCATTTTGAAGCTCTGGGTTCTTTTTAAAGTTTTATTTCATTTTTATGTATTTGAAAAAACAACAATGGGGGTAGGGAGAGAGAATGTGCTTCCATCTGTTGGTTCATTCCCATAAAGCTGGAGCTGAGCCCAGAACCCCACTGGATCTCCCACGTGGGTGGCAGGCAGCTCATTACTTGAGCCATCACCTGCTGTCTCCCTGGATACTCATTAGTGGGACTCTCAACTGGGAGCAGAGTGAGGGGTCAAACCCTGATATGGAATGCTGGCATCCCATGTGGCCTTTGCCCCGGTGTGCTAGTCACTTCTCCAGGTTTTTCTGAAAGTAGTTTTTTGTTTGTTTGTTTGTTTGTTTTTTACCTAATCCTCCAGCTGTGGGGCCATCTAAGAGGCCACAGATACTGGTGAAGGCCAATGGTCCAAATCTGGATCCTTTGGCCGCCAGGCCAGGCCTTGAACTCTGTGGCCCAGCCCTCTTTGCAGCGCTTGCTGTGTGTCCTTGGCACGCAGAGAGACCTCCCAGAGGTTACCTTGAGGTATCCAATGTTTCCCCCTTTCCCTTGGGCCTTCCGCCATGGTACGCTGGTCCACAGTGAATCACCAGCTCCTCAGGAAACAAACCCCATGCGGGCACACGCCTGAGTGGAAGCACTTGCCTCCGTCGGTAAACAGTCCTGCCAGGACTGCTTCCAGCTTTCCCTGCGAGGCCCCTGCATGGAGCTGGAAGGACTGGAGCACATGGCACCCCACAACGGACCCCAGGGAAGATGGGGCTGAAAGCAAAGACTTGCAAGCTCTCTTCTCAGTCTCTCTCCAGTTTGGTTGGAGATCAACGACTCCACCGTCCACAGAGGCCAAGAGCGGGAAGAAGTTGATGGTACAAGGGGAACATCTGTTCACGAGCAGGTTTACTGCCCCTACACACTAAGGCACCGGTGTCATCAACGAGAAATGTAAATGATTCCAAGTGATTAGGAAAATATGGGAGCAGGCACTTAGCCTGGTGGTTAAGATGCCTGTGACCCACATTGCAGGGTCCGGGTTCAATCCTCAGCTTTGTCTCCCAACTCATG
Source organism: Lepus europaeus (assembly GCF_033115175.1). Classification (NCBI taxonomy): domain Eukaryota; kingdom Metazoa; phylum Chordata; class Mammalia; order Lagomorpha; family Leporidae; genus Lepus; species Lepus europaeus. The sequence goes on along the minus strand of NC_084843.1, from coordinate 64,410,576 downwards.
TTCTTGAAAATGCAGGCCCTGGGAGGTAGCAGCAATGGTTCATGTAATTGGGTCCCTACCACCCATATGGCCAACTGGGATAGTGTTCCTGGCTCTCAGCTTTGGCCTTGGCCTAGCCCCAGCTGTTGCAAACATGTAGGGAGTGAACCAGCAGACGGGAGCTCTGTCTCCCTCTCTGTGTCTGTGTTTCTGTCTCTCAAATAAATAATACGGTGTCAGGGATTAGCCAGTGGACCCTGGAGTCAGATGATGTGGCTTTAATCCTAACCAGCTCTGTTACCTTGGCCATGTAACCCAACCTATTTGTAAAATAGGAATGCCAACCTCAGAGCCGTGAGGATCCTGGGAGAAATGTGAACACAAAGCACTCAGCAGTTCCTGGCACATAACAAACACCAAACAGATGTTCGCTGTGTTTGTAACGCAAGTCAGGGATGTCAGCTGTTGCTCTTTAGGCTGAAGTGGGGGCACAAACCACACTCAGGAAACAGGGCTCGCTCCCCGGCCTCCCTGCCCGGCGAGGGCAAGGAGCTGGTTCACCCTGCTGACTGCTGGGGCTTCACTCCGAACAGTGCCCGATGCACGCACTGAGGGGGCGCTCCAGGAACAATGGCTGCACGCTGAGTAGTGAACACAGCATCCAATGGTGCTGACGTCTGTGTATTTCTTTAGTTCTTGCTTTAACACACCCTCTGCTTAAAAACCACCACCAGTCACCGTGGCTGATAGTAATTATATTTCTAAAGTACACCAGAGTCGAGAAAAGAACCCAACTTTCCCTGACTTAATCGGCCCGATCAGCACCATCCGGTGATGACCGTAACCCAGACACTACATTTCCCTGGCAGCAAGATGAGCACATGCAAGGCGCAGGGCCCACTGAAAACCCTTGCCGGTACTGGCCTCACACACCCTGCACTGGGAAGCCCCAGTGCTGACCCACCCCACCTCCTCCCCTGAGCAGGCCCAGGAAGGATGGGGATTGCTCTAGACCTCAGTGGCGAGCGGGGAGTTCTTTCTTCCACTTCCTTTTTGCTCTCTTCCTGTCTTCTCCCTGCCCCCCATTCCCCAGGTCACCACTCTCACTCTTGCAGACCAGATCCTCACAGCATGAAAAATGGCTGCACAGAATAAAGATGTTCGCCCCTCTGATGAGCACATTTGCAGAAGGTATGTCAGAGAACCCAGGGCCGGGCGTGGGCGGTCTTTCAAAATGTTGCCCCCCCCCCCCCAGCATCTCCCCCTACCCCGACCCTGCATCGCTTACTTATTGGAAGAGTAATAAATATGGGCCGACAGGCCCTTCTCACAGTTACAAAGCCTACCTGTAAGCGAGCTCAATAATTAGCAGTCTTGAAGATGATCTATGACTTTCATTACCCTTTGGGACTGGAGACTAAATGAGGACAGAGCTAATTGCCGTGCAAAGCAGTTTGGCATGAATGAGAAAAATGCAGGCCCTGTCTCCTGCCAAAAAAAGAGCCCTATTGCTGCTCTGATCTCCAGGCTGGTTTCTGCCGCGGGAGTTTACTCGGTGTCCATAAATCACGGGCTGCTTACAGCTGAGGCAGCCCCGAGTCGGCAGCAGGCTGTGCGCTGAGTGACAGATCCCAGCCCACTGCATGAGAACTGCAGCTCCCCCCATTCTTCTCCTCCTCTTCCTCCTCCTTTTCACACTGACCAGAAAATCAAACCCAGGCTGCTCCGAAAAGAGCGGCGGGGGGCCCGAGGTTGGGGGCAGGAGGGCGGGGTGCTATCTTGGGGTGGGTTCCGGATGTCCACGTCCAGCTGCTCAAGCCGTGCACACGCTGCCCCCTCACCCCAAAACCCACCCCGGCCCCGACGCTGGGGGGACAATGCTAGGGAAGAGGGCAGGCCCCTCCTGGAACGCCCCAGGCTGAGCTTTTGTCCTTGGTTTGTCATCGAGACAAATGTGGCCTCCCTTCTGGCCCCCAAGTCTCCCTCTTCCCCCACCGCTTCTGCAGGAAATGATTCTCTTGAAAGAGGACTGACACCAGCCACATGTGTGCCTGCAGCTGACAGCTGTGCACAAGCACGGAGGGCGGAGCCAGTGGGGCACGGCCGGCCCTGGCGGGGGGATGGCGCCAGGAGACATTCTCTTCATCCCCACGCCCAGCCTTTGTCACTCCTCAAGGAACCCTGCTTCTGGGGGTCCAGGGTGGGACACGCACTGGCCGGCCACAGCTCCATCCTGGCCCCTTCCGTCTGTGCAACCCCCTGCCGTGCAGTGCGGCGCCCTCTCTCGTGGGCAGACACCAATTTCACACTCAGAGCTGACTTCTCTAAGGCAGGCACATAATTAATTCTTAGTATTGCCAAATTATATTTGACACTTAATTTAAAACTCAAGGTTCAATAATGCAAATCCTCTCCTGGCAAGAAAGGTGACGTGCACATGGAACACGTGTGCAACTTGACAACGGGATTGGGAGAGAGGGTTCCGGGCGGCTCCCAGAGAGGGAAGACAGCTGACTTTCAGTGCACACCTACTTGACAGGCAGGGACTTCCACTCCTTATCTTAACCCCTTCCCCACAACCGTGTGAGGAAAGAGCCGGTTCATCCTCCACCGAGACGCTGTGAGGTTGATTCACCCAAGGTCACTGTGTCGGGAAAGAGGTCAAGCTGGGGCTCACAGTCTCACAAGCCCCCTGGTTCTGCATGCAAAGAAGTTCTTCCTATAAGGATGGGCACGGGGTCTCCCCAAGTGGAAGCCACAGTGGCACATCCCAGAGCAGCTGGCCATGGCACTGTGCACCGGGCAGATTCTCTTTCTCAAATAACAAGAAAGCCTGACGCAGGCTTTCAGTACAGCAGCTGAGATGCTACTTGGGACACCAACATCACAGACAGGAATGCCTGGGTTTGAGAAAGTAGCTCCGTTCCTGATTCCAACTTCCTGCTAATACACACCCTGGGATGCGCTCAAGTTACTGGGTCTCGGACACCCACATGGGAGAGCACGGTTTCTTTCTCTTTTTTTTAAAAAAAAAAGTATTGATTGATTTTGAAAGAGTTTTAGAGAGAAAGGGAGAGACAGAGAACTCTTCCATCTGCTGGTTCACTCCCCAGACAGCTTCAACAGCCAGCTGTGCACCAGGCCAAAGCCAGGAGCTTCATCTGGGTCTTAAACCAGAAGGCAGGGGCTCAAGCGCTTGAGCCCTCTTCCACTGCTTTTCCCAGGCCTTTAGCAGGGAGCTGGATTGGAAATAGAGCAGCCAGGACATGAATCAGTGCCCATAGGGGATGCTGGTGTCACAAATGATTACTTAATCTGGTATGCCATAACACCAGCACTTCAATTGGTTTCTAGCTTCATGCTATCATTACAATCATCACTTGTGACAGCACATTTATTTAAAATGTTTCCCCCACTAGATGGTCTGCACCCTGAAAGTAGAAGCTGCTTCTATATCCCCAGATCCTAGTAGGGGCTGGCGCCACAAAACAGTTTATTTTAAGAATGAATAAAAGGAGGCCAGCACTGCAGCATAGTAGGTAGAGCCACCGCCCACAGTGCCGGCATCCCATATAGGCATCAGCTCGAGTCTCAGCTGCTCCGCTTCTGATCCAGCTCTCTGCTATGGCCTGGGAAAGCAGTAGAAGATGGCCCAAGTGCTTGGGCCCCTGCACCCAAGTGGGAGATGGGGAAGAAGCTCCTGGCTCCTGGCTTTGGATCAGCGCAGCTCCGGCCATTTCAGCCAACTGGGGAGTGAACCACCAGATGGAAGACCTCTCTCTCTCTGCCTCTCTTTGCCTCTCCTCTTTCTGTGTAACTTGGAGCTTCAAATAAATACATAAATCTTTAAAAAAAGAACGAATAAAGGGGCTGGTGCTGTGGCATAGCAGGTAAAAGCTGCCGCCTGCAGCGCCGGCATCCCATATGGGCACTGGTTCGAGTCCCGGCTGCTCATCTTCCGATCCAGCTCTCTGCTATGGCCTGGGAAAACAGAAGATGGTCCAGGTCCACGGGTTCCTGCACCCGCATGGGAGACCCAGAAGAAGCTCCTGGCTCCTGGCTTCGGATCAGCCTAGCTCCAGCCATTGCAGCCATGTGGGGAGTGAACCAGCAGATGGAAGACCTCTCTCTCTCTCTGCCTCTGCCTCTCTGTAACTCTGCCTTTCAAATAAATAAATAAATAGATTTTTTAAAAAAAGAATGAATAGGCCGGCGCCGCGGCTCAACAGGCTAATCCTCCGCCTTGCGGCGCCGGCACACCGGGTTCTAGTCCCGGTCGGGGCACCGATCCTGTCCCGGTTGCCCCTCTTCCAGGCCAGCTCTCTGCTGTGGCCAGGGAGTGCAGTGGAGGATGGCCCAAGTTCTTGGGCCCTGCACCCCATGGGAGACCAGGAGAAGCACCTGGCTCCTGCCATCGGATCAGCGTGGTGCGCCGGCCGCAGCGCGCCAACCGCGGCGGCCATTGGAGGGTGAACCAACGGCAAAAGGAAGACCTTTCTCTCTGTTTCTCTCTCTCACTGTCCACTCTGCCTGTCAAAAAAAAAAAAAAAAAAGAATGAATAAATGAGTGACTCAATAGAGTCCTCACAAACTCAGCAGCATCCACAGACTCCACTCCCAGACACCAAGTTCACCACAGTCACTCCAGAGAGACATAATTCTGGCACAGCCTGAGCTCCCCAGAAGTGTAACACATCACTCTGCACCGCCTGCCACACGTGGAACACAGCCGTGGCCACAGGCGGGGGAAGGCACACGTGGAATGAGGGTTACTGCAAAAGGCCTTCCCAGCACCTCACTCTCCTCCTAACTCAGGCAGGCTATCAGTCAGATCACCTCCAACTCCACACCACCACACTCAACGCCACGGTGAACACCTTGTACGTGTCCTCCTGGGGACCTGAGAGACCGTTTCACTACAATAGAGTGCCCAGGTACCCAAAGCCATGGCTCATCAGGAACGTGCTATGGTCTGCATATGGTCTGAGTGTCTCACGAGGGGTCAGCGTTAGAAGTCCAGGAAAGCTGCACTGGGAGGCACTAAGGGACCTCTCAAAGCTGGGCTCCAGGGTAAGTCTTTAAGCCAATTGGGTGCCTACCTTTGTTTTTGTTTGTTTTTTGTTTTTAATTTTTTTTTTTTGACAGGCAGAGTGGACAGTGAGAGAGAGACAGAGAGAAAGGTCTTCCTTTTGCTGTTGGTTCACCCTCCAATGGCCGCTGCAGCCGGCGCATCGCGCTGATCCGAAGCTAGGAGCCAGGTGCTTATCCTGGTCTCCCATGGGGTGCAGGGCCCAAGCACTTGGGCCATCCTCCACTGCACTCCCGGGCCACAGCAGAGAGCTGGACTGGAAGAGGAGCAACCGGGACAGAACTGGCGCCCCAACTGGGACTAGAATCCGGAGTACCGGCGCCACAGGCAGAGGATTAGCCTAGTTAGCCACGGCGCCAGCCCACTCAAATGAACTTTTTAAATAAGTGAAATGACCTTAAAAATTATTATGCATACAAGGAAACAGAAAAGTTCAACCCAAAGCAAAGAAAAAAATAATTAAGTAGAAGTCTGGAACACTGATACTGTAGCTATCACAGAGGAATTAAAACAGTAATTTTAACTATATCCATATAGTCACAAGAGCAAGCACGCTAGGTAGCTTATGGAAGATCTAAAAAAGACTCAAATCAACTTACAAACATACAACTACAATGTGCAGAAATAATAAATACATGAGACTGACAGCAGATACAGTAAAATAAAATTTAAAAATTAGTGAACATCTCAGAGTTGATGAACTCAAGGGGCTTCCATAGCCTAGACAGCTCATAGCAAGAGTCTCGGGTGATTGCTGATGTCATAAATAAGAGTGCCAAGTGTTAAATCAACAACGGGAGTCACTGGGTACATGCTCCCCACGTAGGATCTCTGTCCTTAATGTGTTTTACTATGAAACGTAAAAACACTACTAGTCGAACAGTACCCTATACCTTGTGCGGTTGTGTGAGTGCAGCCTGTTGAAATCCTTGCTTAGTATATACTAAGTTGATCTTCAGTATATGAAGGTAATTGAAAATGAAACTCGATGAAGGACAGGATGGGAGAGGGGAGGGCCATGGGAGGGAGGGAGGTTGGGGGGGGCACAACAATACAAAAGTTGCACTTTGTAAATTCACATTTATTAAATTAAAAAAATTTAACTATATAACAAAAAAAAGAACTTAATACTTTACCCTTTTAGTATTTTTTTTATGTTCTACTTAAAACTATTGGTTGAACTCTGTAATTAATACACAATTATTCTTAGGTGTTTAATTAATGCTATAACTAGTGCTCAAATAGTATTTTACACTTTGTGTTTCTCTGTGGGTGCAAACTGTTGAAATCTTTACTTAATATATGCTAAATTGATCTTCTGTATATAAAGATAATTGAAAATTAATCTTGATGTGAATGGAAGGGGAGAGGGAGTGGGAGAGGGGAGTGTTGTGGGTGGGAGGGAAGTTATAGGGGGGGAGCTGTTGTAATCCATAAGCTGTACTTTGGAAATTTATGTTCATTAAATAAAATTTTAAAAAAATAGTGAACATGAAGCTACAGCAATAGAAATCACTCAAAATAAAACACAGGGGCAGGTGTCTAGCTTAATGGCTAAGACGCCAGTCATGATGCTCACAGCACACATCAGCGCTCCTGCTGGATGCCTGGCTCCAACCCCTGACTCCTGCTTCCTGCTGAGGCAAAGCCTGGGAGGCAATCATGTGGGCTCATTACTAACTGGGCTCCTGCCACCCCCAAAGGAGACCTGGATTGAGGTCTTAGTTCCCAGCTTTAGCCCGACCCAGTCAGTCAGTCTCTCTCTCTCTCTCTGCCTATGAAGTAATACAATTCCAATACAATCCCATCAAGGTGGCATGTACCAATGCCATCTCACTAGTCCAAGTGATCAATTTCAGTTTACAATTGATCACTCTGATAGGTCTAAAAGTCAAAGGGATCACACAAACAAGACTAGTGTCTGCTAATACTAACTGATAGAATCATAAAGGGGAAAAACGATCCAACATGGGAAGCAGGATACACAGCAGACTCATAGAACGACAGATGTCCTAAACAGCACTCTGGCCTCAGAATCAGCCCTTAAGGCATTCATATCTGGCTCAAGAGCCCATGAGAGTATTTTAGGCATGGAAAGCCAAGACACTCTGGGAAAAAAAAAAAAAAACTAAATGAAAGATCTCTACAAGTGAGATCCCAATGGAAAGAACGGGCCATCAAAGAAGGAGGTACCTTTCTCTGAAGGGAGGAGAGAACTTCCACTTTGACTATGAACCTGTCAGAATAAGATCAAAGTCGGCGAACCCTAAAGGCTTCCATAGCCTTGGCAACTCATGACTAGAGCCTAGGGAGATTACTGACGCCATAAACAAGAGTGTCAAATTGTTAAGTCAACAACAGGAGTCCCTGTGTACTTACTCCTCATATGGGATCTGTCCTTAATGTGTTGTCCAATGTGAAGTAATGCTATAACTAGTACTGAAACAGTATCATTACACCTTGTGTTTCTGTGTGGGTGCAAACTGATGAAATCTTTACTTAATATATACTAAATTGATCTTCTGTATATAAAGATAATTGAAAATGAATCTTGATGTGAATGGAATGGGAGAGGGAGCGGGAGATGGGAGGGGTGTGAGTAGGAGGGAAGTTATGGGGGGAAGCCATTATAATCCATAAACTGTACTTTGTAAATTTATATTTAATAAATAAAAGTTTTAAAAAAAAGAATGGGGCAGCTTTTGTGGCACAGTGGTTTAAGCTGCTTCTTGAGAAACCCACATATCATACCAGAGTGCCTTGGACTGACCCCAACCTCCGCTTCTGATCTAGCTCCCCATTAATGTTCCTGGGAGGCAGTGAATAATGGCCCAAGTTCATAGATCCCTGCTACCTGGGAGGCCACAGAGTTCGTTCCTGGCTCCAGACTAGGGCTTGACCCAGCCCCAGCTGAGGCAGTCATTTGTGGTGTAAACCAGTAGACAGAAGATCTCTCTTTCTCTCCCCTTCTCCCCTCTCTCTGTGTCACTCTGCCTTCAAATAAATAAGTAAATAAAACTTTAAAAACAAACAAAACAGAGAAAGAACACAGAAAAAGTAAACATCAGTGAACTATAGAACAATGCAAGTATCCTAACATACAAGGATATTTCAAAAATTCATGGAAAACGGAATTACAAGGCAAGCTTATCTGGGGACAAAAACAAATTTGAAATCCATACAGATTTTTGTCGTCACATATTCCATGAACTTTCTCAAGTGCCCTCATAAATATACAGAAATGCAATCCCCAAAGGAAAGGTGACAGGAAAGAAGAAATAACAGCCAAGTTTTCTTCAAACTACCTAACGTCACTTAAGAAATACACATCCCATGGGCTGGTGTGGTTGTATAGCAGGTAAAGCTGCTCCCCGTGACACCAGCATCCCATATGGCTGCCATTTCAAGTCCCAGCTGCTACACTTCCAATCCAGCTCTCTGCTAATGTGCCGGAGAAAGCAGCAAAAGATGGGCCAAGTGTTTGGGACCCTTCAACCCACACGGGGGACCCAGAAGATGTTCCTGGCTCAGCCCTGACCCACTGCAGCTATTTAGAGAGTAAACCAGACAATGGAAGATCTCTTTGTCTCTCCCTCTATCCCTCTGTAACTCAGTCCTTTAAATAAATCTTTTTTAAAAATGCATCTTGAATATTCCTTTATCTACTAAAGGTATTCAATTCATCATAAACCTCACCACAAAGAAAGCTACAGGCCCAGAAGACTTAACTGATAAATTCTACCAACATTTGAGGAAGAAATAACATGAGCTCTATGCATGCTTCCAAAAAATCAAGCAGGAGAGGATATTTCTGAACTCATTCAGTGAGGCCAGCACCCTGGTGCCAAAACACAGAAGTAGTCACCAGCACCTCTCATGAATTTTGATAGAAAAGTTTGTAACAAACTTTAGTAAACTGAATCTAATAATACATAAAAAAGGGGCATTATGACCAGGCAGGATTTACCCCAGCATTGTAAAATCAATCTAACATCCAAAATCATTTAGCATAATACACCTTATTAATAAAAGATAAGGGGCTGGCGCTGTGGTGCAGCAGGTTAAAGCCCTGGCCTGAAACGCCAGCATCCCACATGGGCACCAGTTCCAGTCTGGCTACTCCACTTCTGATCCAGCTCTCTGCTATGGCCTGGGAAAGCAGTAGAAGACGGCTCAAGTCCTTGGGCCCCTGCACCCACGTGCAAGACCCAGAAGAAGCTCCTGGCTCCTGGCTTCAGATCAGCGCAGCTCCAGCTGTCGCAGCCATCTGGGGAGTGAACCAGCAGATGAAGACCTCTCTCTAAGTCTCTACCTTTCTCTGTAACTCTTTCAAATAAATAAATCTTTAAAAAAAAAAATAAAGGAACCTAGACGATTATCTCAATAGATGCATAAAAGGTATTTGACGGAATACCCAGTAATGATGAAAATTCTCAACAGGCTGGCGCCGTGGCTCACTAGGCTAATCCTCCACCTTGCGGCGCCGGCACACCGGGTTCTAGTCCCAGTCGGGGCACCGGATTCTGTCCCGGTTACCCCTCTTCCAGGCCAGCTCTCTGCTGTGGCCCGGGAGTGCAGTGGAGGATAGCCCAAGTGCTTGGGCCCTGCACCCCATGGGAGACCAGGATAAGCACCTGGCTCCTGGCTTCGGATCAGCGCGGTGCGCCGGCCGCGGCGGCCATTGGAGGGTGAACCAAAGGCAAAGGAAGACCTTTCTCGCTGTCTCTCCCTCTCACTGTCCACTCTGCCTGTCAAAAAAAGAAAGAAAGAAAATTCTCAACAAATTAAAAATAAGAGCAAACTTCCTTAACCTGATAAAAGGCACTCTGCAGCTCACAGCTTTCAACACTCTTAATGGTTAAAGACCAAATGCTTTCCTCTTAAGATCAGGAACACAGCATTGTACTAGAGCTTCTGGTCAGTACAATAAGCCAAGAAAACTTTTTTTTAAATATTTATTTATTTGAAAGAGTTACAGAGAGAGACAGACAGACTCTGAGAGGTCTTCCATCCACTGGTTCACTCCCCAGATGGCCTCAACAGCTGGTGCTGGGCCAGGCCGAAGCAGCAGCTTCATCCAGGTATCCACATGGGTAGCAGGAGCCCAAACACTTGGGCTTTGTGCTGTTGCTCTTCCCAGGCCATTAGCAGGGAGCTGGAGCAGAAGTGGAGCAGCTGGGACATGAACCGGTGCCCACACACAATCACAGGTGGCAGTTGTACCAGCCATGCCACAATGCTGGCCCCAGGATAACTATTTTCAAAAGAACTGAACAAGGAAAGAAGGAAGGAAATTATTTTTGTTTGTATATGACATCTTATACAGAAACTTTGTTATCTCTACAAAAAGCTACTAAATCTAGTGAGTTTGGCATGATTGTGGGATACAACACTGATTCCAAAAATCATTTGTATTTTTATATAATAGCAATGAACTAGAAATTAAAATGGAGGAAATCTAAAAGAATACTGGGGCAGGCATCTGGCACAGCAGCTGAGCCGTCACTCGACATCCTGGCATGTCACAGCCTGGCATGTTATACACTTCCCGGGTTCAGGTCCCAGCTCTGCTTCTGATTCCAGCTTCCCACTAACACCCTAGGATGTAGGAGGTGATGGCTTAATTGATTAGGTCCGTGCCACCCATCTGGGAGACCAGATTGAATTCTGGGCTCCTGGCTTTAGCATGGCCCAGCCCTAGCTGCTGTGGTCATTGGGGGAATGAATTAGCAGATGAAAAAGCTCTCTCACTCTCTCTCTCTTGCTCTCTCTATTTTCCTCCCTCTTCCTTATAAATAAAATAATTTAAAAATTTTAAAAAGGAAAACTATCCATGCATTTAAATTAACTAAATAATGTAAAAATATGAACTACTTAGGGATAAATATGACAAAACATACACAAGATTTGTTCATTGAACCATAAAAATGTCATCCAAAGAAAATAAAGATTGAAGGCTGGCACCGCAGCTCACTAGGCTAATTCTCCGCCTGCAGCGCCGGTACCCCGGGTTCTAGTACGGGTTGGGGGGGCCGGATGCTGTCCCAGTTGCTCCTCTTCCAGTCCAGCTCTCTGCTGTGGCCCGGGAAGGCAGTGGAGAATGGCCCAAGTCCTTGGGCCCTGCACCCTTCCAGGAGGAAGCACCTGGCTCCTGGCTTCAAATCAGCACTACACACCGGCCGTAGTGGCCATTTGGGGGGTGAACGAACAGAAGGAATTCCTTTCTCTCTGTCTCTGTCTAACTCTGCCTGTCAAAAAAAATAATAAAAAAATTTTAAAAAAGATTGAAATAAATGGAAAGATGTGCCAAATGTTCATAGGTCAGAAAACTGTTCTCCGTAAATTGATATATACTATTGAAGCAATCACATTCAAAATTCTGTAAGTTTTATTGCAGTTGATTCTAAAATTCATAGGAAAATACAGAAGACTTAGAAGCACCAAAACAACTTTGAGAAAGAACAAAACTGGAGTTCTAACACTATCTTTGAGACTTACTATAAAGTTATCAAGATAGTACAATATTGGTAACAAAAAAGACAAACTCATCAGTGGAACAGAAATAGACCCACAAAAATACAATTATTATTCAACAAGTATGCAAAGGAAGGAAGCCTCATCCACAAAGGATACTGAAACAACTGGATGTGTAAAAAAAGAAATTCATACTTCATACCACATGAAAAAATTATATGAAAATGAACCACACACAAAAGCAAAAACTGTAAAACTTCCTCATAAATACACAGGGCAAAACCTGTATGTCCTCAAATAGGCAAAGGTTTCTTTGTTATGACAATGTAAACATAGTACATAAAGAAGAAAGTGGTAAGTTAGACCTCACCGATATTAAAAAGTCCTACTCATAAAAACACTATCAATAGTAATAAACAGGGAACTCATAATTGGGGAAATATTTACAAACCATGTGTCTGACACAGGAATTGTATCCAGGATATATCAAGAACTCTCAATATGCAGTAATAAGGGAACTCAATATAAAAACAAACAGCAAAAAACTTGAACAGATACTTTACCAAAGAAGAAAAGCAAGTGGAAATTAATAAGTATTAAGGAGATGGAAATCAAAACCACAATTAGATACTGTGACGTATCTATTACAATAGTTAAAATTAGAAAAACCAATCAAAGCAAGTGTTGGTAAAGATATGAAGGAAATGGAACTCCCTTAAACAGCTACTAGGAAAGTAAAATGATACAACCACTTTAGCAAATTATTTAAGTCTCTTTACAAAGTTCACCATCCATTCAGCATGTGACTCAGTCCACTTCCAGGTATCTAAGAAAAATGAAAGTGTATGTCCTAGGGCATGTATGTCCTGCACTGTGGCATAGTGAGTTAAGCCTCTTATCTGCAGCGCCGACATCCCATATGGGCGCCGGTTCATGTCCCTGCTGCTCCTCTTCAGATCCAGCTCTGTGCTTCGGTGGCCTGGGAAAGCAGTGGAAGATGGCCCAAGTCCTTGGGCCCCTGCACCTGTGTGGGAGACCTGGAAGAAGCTCCTGGCTCCTGGCTCCTGGCTTCAGATCAGTACAGTTCCAGCCATTGCAGCCATCTGGGGAGTGAACCAGTGGATGGAAGATTTTTCTTTCTCTCTCTCTCTCTGCCTCTCTGTAACTCTGCCTTTCAAATAAATAAATTAATTTTTTTTAAAAAAAAGCAGCAAAATGAAAAGTAAAAAAAGGACAAAGTGGCAAATACACATATATACACACTCAGATCAGCTTTATTCATGATAACGAAAAAGAGGAAGCCATCAAGGTGTCCAGCAACAGATGAGTGCATAAGAAAAACGTGACTTTCTGTCTCCTCTCTCATTGTCTATAACTCTACCTGTGAAATTAAAAAAAAAAAAAAAAGAAAGAATTTAAAAAAAGAAAAACGAGGCACAACACATCTGAAGGCGTTTCCATCACGCAGCCTTACGAAGGAGGAAGATGCTGACGCGTGCCACGGCACAGATGGACCTGGAGCACAGTGTGCTACGTGAAATAAGCCAATCACAGAACGGCAAATACGCTGCGATTCCACGGGACCTCACGGACGTCTCAGCGACAGAGAGTAGGATGTGACGGGCAGGAGTGCAGAGGCAGACGGGGCATTATGACTTACTGAATCCAGAGTTCCATTTTACAGGATGAAAAAGAGTTCTTTGGATCAATGGTGGTGATGGTTATACAACAATGTGGGTATATGTAACCTTACTGACCTTTATACTTAAAAATGGTTAAGATGGGGGCCAGCATTGTGGTGTAGCAGGTTAAGTCGCCACCTCCAACACTGGGATCCCACGTCAGTGCCAGTTTGAGTTCCAGCTGTTCCATGCGAAGGCACATGAGAAGGCACCAGAAGATGGCCCAGGTAGTTGGGCCCCTGCCACCCACCTGGGAGACCTGGATGGAGTTCTAGGTTTCTGGCTTCAGCCTGGCCCAGCCCTGGCCGTTACTGTCATTTGGGGAGTGAAGCATTAGATGGCAGATCTCTTTATCTCTGTCTCTCCTTTTCTCTCTGTAACTGTGTCTTTCAAATAAATAAACCGCTTTAAAAATGGTTAAGATTGTAAATTTTATGCTAAGGGCCTTTTACTATAACTAAGGGTTTTTCTTTAACATTAAGTGCCAGGGGAAGAAAGAGATTCCTCACACTTTGAGAGAATCCTAAACAGCTTCCTGGAGGAGGTGCCATCTGAGTGGGGTCCAGGAAAAAGGAGGATTTATCCAGAGAACAGGAATTGGGCAGCCCAGGCACAGGACAGCTCAAGCCAAGACAAGGAGACTTGGATGGCCTGGAGGGGCCCTGAGAGCTGGCATCAGAGTTCCCTGGGCTGCAGGGAGGGGGCTGAGAAGTAGAGGGGGCACCCACAGGGCCTCCCTGACTCTACAGGACGCAGGCCATCTGTGAACGCCAGCACTGCATGAGCCGACCCCACAGCTCCACTCAGATGGTCAGCCCCACATGAGCCAGCCCCACAGCCCCACAGCTCCACGGCTCCACTCAGACAGGCGCTCAGGAAGGGAGAGACTCGGGGTTGGCACTGGACGGTCATCAAAAAATAAACATGTCCCTGGACAGTCAGGAAACGCCAGGCCGCCACATGCAGGCGGGGCTGTTGGCTTGTTTGTGACTTTCCCTGTTTTCCATCACCCTGTCAGCGGCCACCCTGCCCCCACGCTGACCCTGCCTCCGGCTCCAGCCTGGCCTCGGTCCTGGGAGAAGTCAGACACGAGAGGAAGCAGCTGGGCGCTCAGGGTCAGCAGGTGAGCGGGTTGCGGGCCCCTGCACACATGTGGCTCCGGCCGGCACTGCATGTTCGCCCATGGGTGCAGGTGGGGTCTGTACACACGTGTGTATCTCACCAGGACAGGTGGGGGTCTGGGGGAAGCAGTGTGGACTCTGGGCCCCGAGGACTGGGGTGCAAATCCCACTCCTGCAGATTACTCCTCCTCTCCATGCCTCAGTTTCCACGTTGGTTCAATGTGGAAAATACGATGTCAACAGAACTCACAGGGCTGCTGTAGGATTGGCATGACACAAATCCCAGGCACTTGATCCATGAGTGCTGGTACACAGGACGTTCTAAGAGCACACGCTTTAACCACGTGTGTCCACATGCACATGTCTGTCTGGGAGAGACAGAACGTGTGCATGCACAGATGGGGGGGGGGGGGCAGCATGTGTCTTGAGGGCAGTGGGCTGGGATTCTGGGAAGAGCAGCTCTGGCCAGCAGGGGCTCAGAAGCAGCCCAGGCCCAGCCCCTCCAGGGAGGAAGGGGAGCCCTCGGGGTAGGCTCCTTCCCCATAGCCCTCTGCGCCAGAGTGCAGGGCGCCAGACCCTCACAGCCTCGGGCAGCTCAAGTCTCGCTGCCTTCCCATTTCCTTGGGCTGCAGGAGTAGAGTTGTTTTTTTTTTTTTCCTGCCAAAGGCCACTGACCCCCAAAAATCATCCAGCAAGGGGCATATACACAAGTCAGCTGAATCCGGGGACTGTTTTATCTTGGAAAATAACAAAGGAACTCAACCCCTCTGCTTTTCAAATCAAGACAGTAAGTGGTGCCAATGCTAAAATAACAAGTCCTCCGGTTATGGGAAACTGCTTGATCAAAGGGAAAGCACTTTTGAGAGGTGACAAATTCTCATCCTTTCACAGGCAAAACACATCCCAGCAGAGCAGGGGAGGACCCTCCACAGGGAGAGGGACAGGCAGACCAAGAACACCTGCAGGGGCCAGCGCAGTGGGGCGGGTCCCCTTCAGTCCTCACAGGTGGAGACAAAGCTCTAGAGCTTTGCTGTCCAACACTGGAGCCATTAGCCTCACGTGGCTACTTAATTAAAATGAAATAAACTTAAAACTCAGTTTTTCAGTCATCCTAGCCACATCTCAAATGCCCCACAGACACATGTGGCCAGTGGCCGCTGTACTGGAGAGCACAAATGGAGACCTTGTCCATCAGCACAGAACAGTCCGTGGGACAGTGCTGTCCTGCAGAACGTGGAGCTGCCAGACAGAAGGACCCGGGTCCCTGGACAGCACCAAGGAGCAGGGCCGCCCCTCAGCCTCCCCTGCACGGACTGCCGATCATCCTAAAATACAACATAGCAGAACTAAACCCTCTCGTCTTTCTCTCTCTGCTTCCAGCCACGTCAGTACCCCCTAACACACACTTTAAAAATCAGACCCTTTTAAGATTCTTCAAAAAATTAAAAACAGAACTGCCGTGCGATCCCACAGCCTCTGGACATATGCTCCAAAGACCTGAAAGTGGAGTCTTGAAGAGAGATTTGTACTCGTGTTCACATTACTACCAACATGCACCGTAAGAACGGAAGCAACCCAAGTGGCCATCAACACGTGAATGAGTAGGCAAACTGTGCAGTCTACATGCGATGGAATACTCGCCCTTAGAAATGATGGAAGTTCTGACACACGGTACGACATGGATGACCCGTAAGGATGTCATCCTAAGTATAATAACCAACTGCAAATGAGAAATATTCTGCAATTCCACTTTTTGAGGGATCTGAAAGTGTAAAAATCACAAACCCTGTGTGGCAACACAGTGATTACCAAGTCATGGGGACTGTTTAAGGGGTATAAGAGTTTCAGTCTTGCAAGATGAAAAGGTTCCCAAGATGGACAGTGATGACAGCTATATGATGCAAAAGTACTTAACGCCAATGGCATTGTGAAACTGTTAAAGTGGTAAACTTTATACGTTTTTTATTTCACTTAATTTTCAGTTGGGAAATCCTTTCTGCTGGCCAAAAGTGAAGCCACTGGTTAGAGGACCTGGTGCACAGGATGGGGTGCCAGAATCAGAGCTCCAGCTCTGCCTTTCCGCTGGTGCGGCCACGAGAAGCCATGGCAGCGGCTCAAGTACTTGGGTCCTCGCATCCTTGTGGGAGACCTGGGTTGAGTTCCCAGATCCCAGCACTTCTGCCACAGTGGACAGGAACACTGTGTGTGTGGGTGGGTGTGTGTGCGCATGTGTATTTCACACACTTTTTTAAAAGAGACTCAGAATCCAAGCTGAAGATGCTCCTAAAGAACAGCCGAGTTGGGCATCAATAATAAAACTAAGTGCAATGGATTGAAGTGCTATCAGATGTGTTTAAATCTTTTTTTTTCTTTTGACAGAGTTAGACAGTGAGAGAGAGAGAGAGAGAAAGGTCTTCCTTCCGTTGGTTCACCCCACTAATGGCTGTCATGGCTGGCGCTACGCCGATCCGAAGCCAGGAGCCAGGTGCTTCCTCCTGGTCTCCCATGCGGGTGCAGGGCCCAAGGACCTCGGCCATCCTCCACTGCCTTCCTGGGCCACAGCAGAGAGCTGGACTGGAAGAGGAACAACTGGGACAGAATCCAGCACCCCAACCAGGACTAGAACCCGGTGTGCCCACGCCACAGGCAGAGGATTAGCCTAGTGAGCCGCAGTGCCAGCCAGATGTGTTTAAATCTAATGATATAAGCAGCAAACAAAAATCCCTAGGACGACGATAGGAAACTAATTGTCCTTTTGAAGACAAATAAACCCAGCTCTCTCCTGCCTTTCCTATGCGAGCTGACCCACTGGATCACCAGAGGGCAGATGAAGAGATGTTCCTTTTTGCTAAGAAATGAAGGAGGAATGACAGATTTTGCAGCTTCTTATGAGTGTATGGATCTGGGCATTGAGGGCCACTAATCCCTAACATCACATAGACCATCAGACACTGTGTGTCCCTGACGGAAGAGCACAGCACTACCAGCCTAGCTAGAAAAAAATCTGATCAGACCTCCAGGTCCAACTTCCAATTCACAGGAAATGCACATTACCCAGGAACTGCTAAGGAGACACTCAGAAAATTTTCACTTGTGAACGAGCAACCCCGTTTCTTCAACAAATCAACTTCAAGAAAAAACCAGAGGCGTGTGATGGCTTGAATGAGTCCCCTCAAAGTTTGTGTGTTGGAAACTGAAGCTACAAGTTCTCATGTTGATGGCACCTGGTCATGAGGTTTAGATGAGGTCATTGGATGAAGCAATCATGGCATCAGTGGCTTTAAAAAGAGAGAGACCCAAGCAAGCAGCCGGCCCGGTCGCCCAGTGTCTCCACATGACTGATGTGCCCACATCATGGCACAGCTGGAAGGCCTTCACCAGAGGCAGCGCAGGAACTGGTGCCCTACTCTAGGACCTCCCAAGCTCCAGGACCACAGAAATAAACTTCTTTCTCTTGTAAATTATTCAGTCTCAGGTATCCAGTTTCAGCAACACAGAACAAAGACCAGGATACACCCATAGATGGAAAAAGAGGGCCTTAGCTATGAGGACCTTAGCTCCCATTCAAACTCAATTTTCTTGAAGTATGCCATTTATGAACTATCTGGCAAGTTGGATAATGCCTGGATATTTGGTGATCATACTGAACTGCCATCGGTTCTTACAGGTGTAACAGGTGTTTACCTGTAAACATGTAGGAGTGGCTCAAGATATTCAGGGAAGGGGAGCGTGGTGGAGATATGGAGACAAGATTAGCCATGAGCTGAACTTCTTCTTCACTCTCAAAATTTTTAAAATTTCTGCTTGGCATTTTCTTAAAGAATCCTTCATATCTGAGTATCTTTGAAATTTTATAAAGTAATTTTTAAAAAATATAATGCACCCCATACAAATTCCAGGGCCTAAGCCAACTGGAACAAGGCCTACTTCCATTTCTGCTGCCCACCCCCACCCCGGTGGCACCACCTCCCCTTCTGGCAGCCAAGCCCCTGGCCCAATCCCTTTCCCATGGTGATACTACCTCAGGGGCCTCGATGCCTTCCCTGCCGCTGGTCTTCCTCTTGTTCTAATAACTGTGCAGCGAGCTAGAATTCACGTAACACACGACTCGCTCAAAGTATGCAATGCTCACTCATTGCATCACTCAACAGCAGCAATGCATTCTGGGAAGCACATCATGAGGCCATCTCATCATGTGAACAGTCTATTTACATGAGCCAAGGTGGCTACCACGTCCCCCGCTGACATACGAGCAACCTCCATCCTCCACGTGGATTGCCGTTGACGGAAGCATCATTACACGGCAAGTGACATTGCAACCACCACAGCGGTCGGCTGTGGGCCACTGCTGCTGCTTCTCTCTCAGCCACATGCGTCATAGGTTCTTAGGGCCTTCAAATCTTACACAGAAGGAGCTGGAGCCTTGATCCTTCCTCTCCCAGAAGGCCTCCATCCTTTTTTATTTTTTGAGAAGCAGAGAGACAGGCAGACAGATGGACACAGAGCTCTCGTCTGCTGATTCCTGACCCAAATGTCTGTAATGGTGGAGATCAGGCTGAAATCAGGAGCAAGAAATTCAATCCGGGTCTCCCACATAGATGGTAGGGACCCAAGTACTTACGCCATCACCAGCTGCCTTCCAAGGTGCAAAAGAGCAGGATGCTGGGATCAGGAGCCACACCAGGACTGAAACCCAGAGATGCAAGGTGGGACATGAGTGTCAACTGCCGGGCCAAAGCCCTCTGCTTCTGCACCTTTGGTGCCTGTGCACCTGCAGTGACGCCACCTCATAGGCCACTCCTCAAAGACACATGATGACCTTTGGGCCCAGGCCCAGCAGGAGCAAAGGTCCAGAGCCATGTGCCAATGAGTGTGGGATCTACAGCAACCATCAATCCCTCAGAGGAGAATGAGGGAGGAAGCGGGAGAGGCAGAAATCCCAGCTGGGGCCAGGGAAACAGAGCCGCTCCCCTCTGCCACCCTCCAGGAGGGGGCGCCCCCACGGCACCGGCACCCTTGCTTGTCCTGCATAGCCTGAGGCCTGAGGCTGCACCGAGCCTGGTAGCCACACATTTCTTTTTTTATATATAATGTTTTTATTTAATAAATGTGAATTTACAAAGTGCAACTTTGTTGTGGCTCCCCACCAACCTCCCTCCCTCCCGCAGCCATCCCATCTCCCACTCCTTCTCCCTTCCCACTCTTCATCAAGATTCATTTTCAATTATCTTTATATACAGAAGATCAACTTAGTATATACTAAGCAAAGATTTCAACAGACTGCACCCACACAACCGCACAAGATATAGAGAACTGTTCTGACTAGTAGTGTTATCGTTAACTCTCATAGTAAAACACATTAAGGACAGAGATCCTGCGTGGGGAACATGTGCCCAGTGACTCCCATTGTTGATTTAACAACTGACACTCTTATTTATGACATCAGTAATCACCTGAGGCTCTTGCCATGAGCTGTCTAGGCTATGGAAGCCCCTTGAGTTCACCAACTCTGAACTTGTTTAGTCAAGGCCGTATCACAGTGGAGGTTCCTTCCTCCCTTCACAGAAAGGTACCTCCTTCTTTGATGGCCCGTTCTTTCTGCTGGGGTCTTGTTCACTGAGATCTTTCATTCAGGTTGTTTTTGCCACAGTGTCTTGGGTAGCCACGCATTTCAAAGTGAACACTTTCTCTTTCCTGGAGAACCAATCATTTTATACCTTAGCCACCCAGAGGCCATCTGGGTGAAATCCGCTCGGGAAACTTGGTTGGGTTCTGAGCTCCTGTCAGGGTCCAGGCTATGGCCTCCAAGAACTCTTGTAGCTGGGGCTGCCACAGGGCTCCTGGCTGCAGGAGCAAGCCCTGCCTGCACTCAGACACCTGCCCCCTGGACCCCCTTGGGCACTGTAGCAGCCTTGCCGTCTTCTCCGGCCCCTGGTCCTGCTCTGCCGGTGTTCCCTAACTGTAACACCCGGAGAAGTAGTTGGTAGCATGCAAAGAGCCCAGAGACCCAAGGCTGGAACCCAACTCTGCTGCCCGCCCTTGGCAGAGCAGCTGGCAGCTGTGAGCCTTAGTGCCACAGGCAGAACTAAGGCTGCCGACATCACCGTGGGCAACTCCGGGAAGGATTAAATGAGATGACATCCTCCAAAATTCTCCTTGTGTGTTCTGCCCCAGCCACGCTGCCTTCTCGTTCCTCAGACTCACTAACCAACTTGGGGCCGGCATAGTGGGCTAAGCCTCCGCCTGCGGTGCCAGGATCCCATATGGCACCAGCTGCTGTCCCGGCTGCTCCTCTTCCAATCCAGCTCTCTGCTATGGCCTGGGAAAGCAGTGGAAGATGGCCCAAGTCCTTGGGCCCCTGCACCTACATGGGAGACCCAGAACAAGCTCCTGGCTCCTGGCTTCGGATCAGCCCAGCTCCAGCCATAGAGGCCATTTGGGGAGTGAACCAGCAGATCGAAGACCTCTCTCTCTCTCTCTCTCTGTAACTCTACCTCTCAAATAAATAAATAATCTAAAAAAAAAAAAAAACTATCTTTAGAAAAGGGAGGGGTCACTATTCTAACTTGGAGGAGCTGGGCAGCAGTGAGTGTGCAATCAGGCAAGACACAAAGCTACCCACAGCCTGTGCTGAGGCCCAGACCACAGGCCACCACACTCGGTCAAGAGCAGGGCTCTGACACCAGAGAAGTCCACGCCTAAGGGGAACCTGGGCCCTGGCTCAGCATGGGCTGGGGACTGGGCGAGAACCAACCCAGAGACTGACCAGAGCACTCCACCAAGGCCTGGGCAGGTTGCCCAGCAGTGAGGTTGCCAAGAGGCTCTGCGTCCCCACGGGTAGTCCAAGCAACAGAAGGGACTATGTCACAGGGAAGAGTTTGCTGTGCACCTGCAGGCCGGGGAGGGGATGAGGCCAGAGGAACTGGCCATGACCCCTGCCTCCAGGGACCTGGCATTTCTCACTTCAGAAAAGGCTGTGCCACAGGAAATCCAAGCCTCACCCCTTGCACCCTGGGACCTCTGGCCAGTCCCTGAGCTGCTGCAAGCCTCAGCTTTCCCATCTGTCTGATGGAGCCACTCACACCTGCCTGAGCAGGCAGGGGTGAGGACGAGAGCAACAGTCACCACTCACCAGCACTCTGGCCCCCGTGTGCTAGCACCGGGGTTGCCCCATGATCTCATTCAATCCTCAAAACCTCCTAACATTCAGATTTCACAGAGGAGAAAACCAAAGATCAGAGCGGGCAGCGGGCAGCACACAGCGGGGAAGAGGCAGGGCACAGCTGGAGCCCGGAATGGTGCTCCGAAGGCCTTGCTTTAACCGCCACCTTGAGGACGCACGTGAGCACTTGGCCAGCCACAGGGGGGATTTTCTTCTGCCCTGAGCCGCAGTTCTGGGGGCAGGTGAACCTGGCTCTGGGGACTGGAGGGGCAGGGAGCCAGGTGACCCTGGGCTGGGGTGAGGCTGCAACCCAAGCGCCTGTGCAGGCTCCCCTGCTCCACACCTCCTCTCCAGCGAGGAAGCACTGGGGTCACCCCCACGGAGGAAGTTCATCCGGGTCACGCTGCCCCTTTCCCACAGCCCAGCCGCGACCCTCTGTAGCTTTTCCCCTCACCTCTGGGCGGATAAAGCCCCAGAATCCCCGCCCAGGGTCTGTCTGGTGAAGCCGACCCTGGCCCCGCAGCACTGCTCCCTTGAAAGGGGACACAGGGTTCCCAAGTGACCCCCATGCATAAATCAGGGAGGGGAAGAAGGTGGGGACATTCATAAATCCTTATCACACAGCCCCCAAAGTATGACAGATGACATGGCAGTCATAAAATTGCACAAGCAAAACTCACCAAGTCATTAATTTCATGGCCGTAGAAAATAAACAGACACATTTTTTCGCGGCCCTAATAAATTTTTAAAAACTCAAAGACTGGTCCATCTGCTTCGAATAATTTTTAATTTCCTATTCTGTCTCATTCCCATTAGCTATTCCACTGAGATATTTGGTAAATTCTTTCATTTACCTCCTCCCATCTGTATTCAATTACCCTATTCCCAAATAGAGCGAGTTTTTGTTTCTCCTACGCGTGGGACCAAATACCCCCACCTGTACCTCCAAGCAAATGTTATGTGTGTTTTATTATCTGTTAGACCGCGTGAGTCATTCTAACTCGATTGCCTGCGCCGAAAGGCCGGGAGAGCGATGCGATTTTGATGTTTTCTGGCTTGGGTGGAGAACACCTGCCCAGTTCTCAAAGCTAATCTATTAGCGTGGTGAGGGCTGTGGCAGATGTTCCTGAGTGAGTGGGGCCGCGCTGGGCTGTGACCGGGCCGGCGTGTCGGGCGCACTGTGGAAACGCTGGCAGATCAGAGGCTAGCAGGACCGCTGGGGGCTGAGCTCACAGGAAGTCGCATGTTCCAGCTGCCCGGGGGCTCCCCGCTGCCTCCGGGTGGGGGTGGGGGGTTTCAGCAGCTGGAAGGACATTCCAAGGTCATCTGGTCCAACCAGGCACACACCCCCATTTTTTTTTTACAGGAGGGATACTGAAGTCCAGAGAGGAGGTGTGCCTTGCCCAAAGTCACACAGCACCCTGGAAAAGAGCACCCTAGGGGGCACAGGCAGGTGCAGAAAGCTGAGCGGACTCCATAGGGCACAGCCATCCATCCCCCAGTGCTTCTAACTGGGAAAGCAAGGTCGTTCAAGGGATTTTGTTTCGGGGCTAAAATTCAATGCAGCTGTCTTTCCTGCTGCAGGAGTGACAGCAGGCCTGTGACAGTCAAGAACGGAGAATCCAGCAGAACCAACAAAGCCTGGCCCCGGGAAGCATCGGCCGCCACCCCCAGCACCTGCAAAGCTCCAAGGACTTCCAGGCTGAGCTTCACATTGGGGGAGCAACCAGGGTCCCCAAATCTGCACGTGGCATAATGCATGCAGGTGCACACAACCCCTCAGTCCTGGTCATTTCCACACACGCTGGTGGCTTCTTGCTATGGGTACCTGTAGTACTGCCCAGCGGGGTTCTCGGGCCTGACATCATGTTCTGTAGACCTCCAAGACAGAGAGCCGGTGCCCCAAGGGCAGCCCTCCTCTCCACGTTGGGACAAGCTCCCTCACCTCTGGGATGGGCAAGCCTGAGAAGTGGCTCTCAGGCACAAATGCTTTCTCCTCCCAGCAGGCATCTGGTGGTGTCTGGAGCTGTGCTGGTTTGGTGGTCACTATCAGCACCTAGTAGGTGGAGGCCAGGACACTGCTGAACATCTTGGCAGGCACACGGCAGCTCTCCACAACCAGGAATTACCAAGCCCAAACTCCCAGCAGTGCCAAATGGAGCGACTGCTCTATCCCCTCTCCGAGATCCCCAGAAGGATTGAGTGCCCAAGTGGACTCAGCACTCACCTGCCCATTCAGGCCCGTTCTCCTGACTTCTCTCCCTTCCCTCTTCCCCACTCCCTACCGCAGTTTCCGGAGACCTCATCCCTCGTACCTTGTTCTCAGGTCCTCCTCTCAAGGTCTGCTTCCCGGGCCGCTCAACCTAAGCTCTTGCTCTAGCACAGTCATGCTGACACCCGTGCAAGGACCTCAAACACTCGGGCTCCTGCTGAAGCCACACATATTCAGTCCACACGACGCCCACACTGACAGGGCCACTTGTGGAGGCACACACAGGGGGACACCTGACCAGCTTGGCCAGGGATGCTGGTTGGCCCCGCTCTGGTGGACAAGCAGATTGGAGCTGTGTTCGCCCCACTGGGATGCCAGGCGGAAGTACAGATGCAGCACAACCCCCATCAGAATCCCAGCTGACTTCCTGCACAATTTGACAAAATGATTCTAAAGTTTACGTGGAATTGCAAGGGTCCTGAAATAGCCAAAGCAACCTCAACAAAGAACAAGGTAGGAGGATTCATACTTTCTCATTCTGAAACTTGCTACAAAGCAATAATAATCAAGAGAATGTGGTACTGGCACAAAGATAGATATATAAATCAAAGAACTACAAAATTGAGCTCAACATGGATCAAAAACTTAAATGGTAGAACTGAAATTGTGCAACTCAAAGGAAAAAAAAGAGATAAATTTTTATAACCTTGGATTTGGCAAAAGTTTCTTAGATATAACCCCAAAACTATGTGTAGCAAAAGAAAAATAAACTGAACTTAAAAATAAAAATTGTGTTTCTAATGACACCAGTGAAAGTAAAAGAAAATGTGACATTATTATAAAAAGTTTAAGGAAGATGGAATTAAATGCTAAATTTTGACACAAGAAAAATTGAAATCCATTCAGTTTTTCATGATATGCATTTTCTGTAAACTTTTGAAGACTTCTTGCATGCTTTCAACTCTACACCTATTCCTAAAGATTCATTGGGAGCAGAGAGCTCACACTTGGTGTGGATTTTTAAAAACCCTTTGAATCTAGTATCTCCTCTCATTATTTCTATTGAACTACTGTTACTAGGTAACCATTTAATTTATTCTAACTACAGAAGTTTTGAATAAAATTCTTTTCTGGTCCTTTTAAGATCCTCCCCTTGTCTTCAGTATTTTTTTTTTTAATTTTTTTTTTTTAACAGGCAGAGTGGACAGTGAGAGAGAGACAGAGAGAAAGGTCTTCCTTTTGCCATTGGTTCACCCTCCAATGGCCGCCGCGGTAGGCGCGCTGCGGCCTGCGCACCGCGCTGATCCAAAGCCAGGAGCCAGGTGTTTCTCCTGGTCTCCCATGGGGTGCAGGGCCCAAGCACTTGGGCCATCCTCCACTGCACTCCCTGGCCACAGCAGAGAGCTGGAGTGGAAGAGGGGCAACCGGGACAGAATCCGGTGCCCCGACCGGGACTAGAACCCGGTGTGCCGGCGCCGCAAGGCAGAGGACTAGCCTAGTGAGCCGCGGCGCCGGCCTGTCTTCAGTATTCTTGAATTTGACTAAAACATATCTATGTATGGACTTTTCATTTTTCCCTGCCTGTGTTCACTGGAATTCCTGAACCTGAGAGTTTATGTCATTCAACAATCATGGGGGAAAAAAATCTCAGCTCTTACTTCTTTGAACGTTGCCTCTCTCCCAATATTCCTATAACGGCCATAAAAAAAAATCTGATTAGATGTGTATTGTAACTTTTCTTTCCACCCTGCATGTCTCAACCCCTTCGATATTTTCCATTTTTCTGTGCTACATGCATAATTTTTTTCAGCCATGTCTTCCAATTTATAAATTCCATCTCCAGCTGTGTCTATTCTGTTTAACCATTGCATTTAGTTTTTAATTTCACAGATTATATATTTAAATTTCTAGGATCCCTATTGGTTCCTTTTCACATATTCTGGTCACTTTTTATAATCTCTTGCTTCTTTCTTGTGCCACAAAAGCTCAAGGTGTGAACATTTTAGGCTGCCCAAAGAAGGTGTTATCATCAAAGTGTCTCAACCATCACTTCCTTGCACTGACACTTCCAATTTGTTTCTGGCCTCTAGCAGTATCTTTTACTTTCTCACAGCCTCTATCAAGCCTCTTCATTAACTAAAGGGAATTTCAGAAATATTCTTTCTAGCATTGTTCAATATTTTGTAGCTGACAGATGTGTAAATCTTTAGCCTTCATATACAAGAGGGCTTCAAAAAGTTCATGCAAATTCAAAGGTTATTTTGGTGAAAATAATTTTTTGAAACCTGTGTACATAAGGGACCTTTGAAAAGTTTATGGAAAATGCATTTTATGAACAAACCATGCATGGATTTCAAAATTTTTCACTAAAATAAACTTATCTTTTAATTCCATTTCTCTAAATTCAGAGTCCTTTCAGGGCCTTTCCAATAATCATGCTTTATGCAAATAACTATTTGGCACCTACTGTGTACCAAGACCTGTGCTGAGGATCCAGGAGAGAACATGACAGAGCCTATCCCTGCCCTCAGAGTTGGTGACAATCTGTGGTGGAGCCATACACCGAGACAGGCAGGTGCACCCCACAGCTAACCAGAGTTCTGACGGAGTAGGCATCGGTGAGGCTTTGCTGCCACAGATGCACAGGAGCCAGAAACACTCTCACATTCAGATTGGTTCTTTTTAAACATTCAACATTTGTTCAAGGTAAAGAAATAGTCTACAAAGCAAAACCAATGTTGTTTTCCTACTTTTGAAGGCACTGGAGAAGCTCTCTGTCCTTATCCAAGCACTTGCTATGACTCGAACATAAATCTCTTGAGGGTTAGATCCAACCCCTACCCCAACCTACTCAGGAAGTCAGTTACTGCAACCACACTCGGTAGCCTTCCAGTCATTCTTTTCCACCTCTTTTCATGTTACACTGGTGTTTCAGGGGCCGCCCCCACCATTCCTTTTTTTTTTTTTTTTTTTTTTTTTTGGACAGGCAGAGTGGATAGTGAGAGAGAAAAGTCTTCCTTTTTGCCGTTGGTTCACCCTCCAATGGCCGCTATGGCCGGCACATCGTGCTGATCCGAAGCCAGGAGCCAGGTGCTTCTCCTGGTCTCCCATGTGGGTGCAGGGCCCAAGGAATTGGGCCATCCTCCACTGCCTTCCCGGGAGCCAGGTGCTTCTCCTGGTCTCCCATGCAGGTGCAGGGCCCAAGCACTTGGGCCATCCTCCACTGCCTTCCTGGGCCACAGCAGAGAGCTGGCCTGGAAGAGGGGCAACCGGGATAGAATCCAGCACCCCGACTGGGACTAGAACCCGGTGTGCCGGCGCCACAAGGCAGAGGATTAGCCTGTTAAGCCACGGCACCGGCCCCCACCATCCCTTAATTCCAGGGTTCTGAGGCAGCCTAACAAACCCTCCACAATGGCAGCCTCAAATGGTAACTGGGTGCTGGGAGTTGAATGGTAGCCTCAGAGTCCTACCAAAAGGCCAGTGCTGTGGCATAGAGGGTAAAGCCCCGGCTTGCAGTGCCGGCATCCCATATGGGTCCCGGTTCGAGTCCTGGCTGCTCCACTTCCGATCCAGCTCTCTGCTATGGCCTGGGAAAGCAGTAGAAGATGGCCCAAGACCTTGGGCCCCTGCACCCATGTGGGAGACCTGGAAGAAGCTCCTGGCTTTGGATCTGACCATTACAGCCATCTGGGGAGTGAACCAGCAGATGAAAGACCTCTCTCTCTCTCTCTCTCTCTCTCTCTCTCTCTCTCTCTCTCTGCTTCTCTGTAACTCTACATTTCAAATAAAATACATAAATATTCTATTTTTTAAAAAGTCCTATTGAAGTCCTAAACCCCAGTACTTCAGAACATGAGCTTCTGGGCCAGCACTGTGGCACCACGGGTTAAGCCCCCACCTGCAACATCAGCATTCTATACTGGCCACCCACACAGGAGGCCCAGCTGGAGTTCCAGGCTCCTAGCTTGAGCCTGACCAAGCCTCAGCCACGGTGGCCATCTGGGGAGAGAGCCAACAGAAAGAAGACAACAATCTCTGTCTCTCCCTCTCTCTATTACTGTGCCTGTCAAGTAATAAAATAAATCTTTAAAAACGAATGTGAGGGGCTGGCACAGCCGGCTAAGCCTCCACCTGTGGCGATGGCATCCCATGTGGGTGCTGGTTCATGTCCCAGCTGCTCTTCCAATCCAGCTCTCTGCTATGGCCTGGGAAAGCAGAAGATGGCCCAAGTGCTTGGGTCCCTGCATACGCATGGAAGACCTGGGGGAAGCTCCTGGCTTCGGATCAGCCCAGCTCCAGTCACTGCAGCCATTCAGGGAGTGAACCAGCAGGTGGAAAATCTCTCTCTCTCTACCTCTCAAATAAATAAATAAAATCTTTAAAAAAGAATGTGAGTTTACATGATAACAGGGTCATGGTAGATAAAATCAGTTAAGCTGCATCCCGGAGCACGGTGGACCCCTGATCCAATGTGCCTGCTTACATTCCGAGAGGGAAACTTGAACAGAGACACAGGAAGAACCCAATGCACAGATGGAGGCAGGGGTGGGACGGGTGCACCTGCCAGCTAAGGGATGCCCGGCACCGCCCACACCACCAGAAGCTGAGGGAGAGAGGCCTGCGCCGAGTCTCCCTGATGCCCTTCCCAGGAGCAGCTCTGCCAGCACCCTGACCCCAGCCTGAGAGCCGTGTCTGCCGAAGCTGGAAGCTAACACGCTGTCTTCTATTCGGCCCGTTACCCTGCAGGCTTCCCTCCTCAGCAGGGCTCTCTCTGGGCTGTGCACACTGCAGGTGCTTGGGGGCCGGGGTCATCTCCAAAGCTTCCTCATGTTCCTGCTTGACATCAGGGCTGGGAACACAGCAGCTGGGCGGCATGAGGCGGGCCCCACCCCACCCCCACCCATCTACACTGGGGCTCCATGTACGTGGCGGCCCCGGGGCCGGTAGGGTGCTCACAGGACAGCCCACGTGCCCTTGGGAATAGGGGAGTAGACAGTCTTTTTTTTTTTTCTTCAAAGATAGTTTATTTTACTTGAAAGAGTTACACAGAGGGAGAAGGAGAGGCAGAGAGAGAGAGAGAGAAAGTGAGAGAAAGAGTCCTCCATCCACTGGTTCACTCCTCAAATGGCTGCAATGACCAGGGCTGGGCTGATCCGAAGCCAGGAGCTTCTTCTAGGTCTCCCACATGGGTACAGGGGCCCAAGCACTTGGGCCATCTCCTACTGCTTTCCCAGGCCATAGCAGAGAGCTGGAGTGGAAGTGGAGCAGCTGGGTCTCGAACCGGCACCAGGATGCTGGCACTGCGGGTGGCGGTTTTACCCACTACACCACAGTGCCACCTCAATGGGCTGTCTTTTCTAACCCAGCCTCAGAAGTCCACATCATCACTTCCACCATGTCCTGTTCACCAAGGAGGTCCCAGAGACTTTGCCCAGGTTCAAGGCCAGGGACATAGACTCTGATCCTGATGGGAAGTGTCTGAGAATTCCCTGACAGGTTTTAAAAATCACAACAGTGGCCAGTGCCATGGCTCACCAGGCTAATCCTCCGCCTGTGGTGCTGGTACCCCGGGTTCCAGTCCTGGTAGGGGCGCCGGGTTCTAGTCCCGGTTGCTCCTCTTCCAGTCTAGCTCTCTGCTGTGGCCCGGGAAGGCAGTGGAGGATGGCCCAAGTGCTTGGGCCCTGCACCCGCATGGGAGACCTGGAGGAAGCACCCGGCTCCTGGCTTCGGATTGGCGCAGCAACAGCTGTGGCGGCCATTAGTGGGAGTGAACCAACGGAAGGAAGACCTTTCTCTCTGTCTCTCTCTCTCTCTCACTAACTCTGCTTGTCAAAAAAAAAAAAAAAAAAATCACAACAGCTCAGTGCAAAGGCCTTGGCAAGGCAGCAGCAACTCCTGTTCAAGGCAGGGTCCCTGCAGCCCCAGGCATGAGCCAGCCAGGCAGGGAGACCAACCATTCCCCTTCCGCCCCCGGCCCTGAGGCTCCCGACTAGAGCCAGGAAACTGTCCCCTCCATCCCCACCCGGCAGCCTCCAGTCCTGATGGAGCCCCGGGCTCTGCGCCAGGCCCTGCAGAAGATCCAGACCTGACCCAAGCACCCCACAGGTCGCCCCACACCCCTCTCTGCCCACAGTCCTGAGGTGGCCAGAGGAAACTCAGGGGCTTCCACGCCTGCAGAGAGCCTTCTCCTTGTCCTTAGCCTAAGGCCTTTCCTGTCTGTCACCTCCACGAGGCCAGGGCAGCGCCCTCCACACACGCAGCGACACCCCGAGATTTAGGAGCTGAGTTTTAGAATTGGGAGCAGTCACCCCACCGCTCCCCGCACTGGGACTGCCCAGCTGTCTGCCTTGCCAAGGCTCTATTTGTACCTGCCCCCGGCACACCCTGTCGAAATAGAGAATACGGCAAATTCATCGTCGCTGTCAGTCTGAGGGGGCCACTTGTCTGTCTGAGAAGACACGCAGTTGTTTGACCCTCTGGGCATACCTGATCTGGGACATGGAGGTGCACACACCCTCACACATGCACGCCCACACACAGCTTCCTTTGCTCCATGAGATCTCCAATCCCCAGGCTAAGCTGGAGAGACAAGAGCCCAAGGTCACACATCCACCCTCAGAGCAGCGGGAGGATTTGAGGGGCGGGGCCAGGTACGCCCCCTCCCCAGCCCCCGGCACCACTCCTGCCCCATCCTCCCTGCAAGGTGCTTGCACTGCCCAGCTGTGCACGCCCGAGACCAACACCCAAGAAAAGCAGCTTCCGAAGGGAGGAGGCTCCCACTCCACCATGGGGCAGAGCACATGGTTAGGCCAGAGGACAGCGGGCCGTGTGCAGAGGAGACCCGCAGGGCAAGCTGGGAAGCAGGCACGGGCCAGTCCCAGCTCAGCTTTTACAACCAACGCTCTCTAGAGAGCCGTATCCCAAGGGCACGACGCCAGTGACCCCATGGCCTCCCACTAGGACCACCTCCCGGACACCACAATTGCATTGAGTTTTCACCCTCTTCCAACAGCACCATGCTGGGGACCAAGCCTTGAACACATGGGCCTCCAGGGGACCCACATATCTAAGCCGCAGAGCTCCATCCTTGGCCGCTAAGGTTCGTGTCCACCTCACAGTGTGAAACACGGGTTCATTCCATCCCCAGAGTCCTAAAATCTTCATGGTCCAGCGCTGCTCAAAAGCCCAAGTCCACAGTCTCATCAGAGGCTCAGCACAAACCCCTCCAGCTCCGAGCCCATGAAAAGCAAGTCCCGCCCTCCTGAGACCCAGAGGCACCTCTGGCACAGGTATGCATTTCCACACCAAAACGGGCTAACAGACAAGCAGAAAGGGTTAACTAGATGAACGCAAAATCAAAAACCAGAAAGGCAAAGGTGAAATCCTGAAGCTCCGACATTCAGGAGCCGCCGTGCTGGGTCTGGGCTCCCAGGGGCTTGGGCAGCCCCGCCTTCCGTTCCCACAGGCTGCAGTCTCCCCTCGGCCCTGCCCTGGTGGGGCCTCGGGCAGCTCTGACCCTACACTTGCACTTGGCATTGCCCTGCACCCGGCCTCCACCTGCCCACCTGCCTCACCCCTGCCCAGGTTTCCGGAAACATCTCTGCAGTCTATGGGACAGGTGTGTCTGGCGCAGTGGTTAAGCAGCCACTCGGGACACCTGTGTGCTTGGCTGAAGACCCAGCTCCTCTGTTTATGACCCAGCTTCCTGCTAATAAGCAGCCTGGAGGCAGCTGGTGATGGTCCAAGTGCTTGGCTCCCTGCCACCCATGTGGGAGACCCAGATTGAGCGCCAGGCTCCTGGCTCCCCGGCTCTCCCTTGAACCCTGAGTGGAAGCCACCATGACCCCGTTGACCCCTGCCTGCTGCACACCTGCCGGACCAACAGCCCATGAATGCCCACCCCAGAATCAGCATGAGCCACACCTGGGCCCACTTGAACCACTGCTCAGCCCAGGAGCGCTGAATACACGCCAACCAAGCCCTAAACGCACCTGGGGGCCGGGGACAGAAGGGCGGCCCCAGACACCTCCGGAGAGCGCCTGCATGGTCTCTCCCTTCCCGGCTTGCCGCCTGGGACCTGAGCTCAACATGCCAACAAGCGGGTTTGCACCCGCCTCTCCTGTCCCGGTCACCTCTGGGCAGTCTGTGACTGTCCCCATCTTTCCAACACGTGAAACCCACGGACAGCCTCAAATCTCCAAACTGCTTCAAGTTCAGCACCTTCCCACCCCAATGTCTCCAAACAGGGGTCCGACAAAGACCGGCCCTTTGTCCCTGGTGTTGCAAGGGTGGCCTGCCGCCCAACTGGCAACAGTCGCACATCCTCCCCGGAAACCTCACCCCGCAGCCTCCTGGTGGTGACCTCAAGGCCGGCCACCAGCGGGGACGCTCTGCGGACTGACGGTGCACTAGGCTCCTCCCAGTCCAATGTTCCAGACGCTTCCAACACCTGCCGGCTCCAGGGTTCCCAAGCTGCCGCCCCACCTCCCCTCCCAAAGGCCCCACACTCCCTGAGCGGTCATCTGTTCATTACCTTATCGAGGCCCTCAAAGAAGCCACTGGGGGACGAGGAGGCTTACTCTGGCGTGCGGGTGCGGACGTTTGCTGCGGAGTAGCCCCCAGAGGGAGGAGCAAGGCCGAGCGGGAGGCGGAGAGGCTGGGAGAGGCCACTCCCACCCCAGGAGCCTCCCCCAGGCCGCTCCTCAACACCACCAGCGAGCGGAGTGGCCTCCTTGGAGGGCCACACCGGAGACTAGGCCTTTAAAACGTGTGGTGCGCCCGGCTGTGTTCTAGGCCTGGCTGTGAGCTCACCCACCCGCCAGTGCGCCCGCTGAGGCTCGGGGCCATGCTTGCGAGACCCAGAGCCCCCCCTGCCTCTTGGACGCCGCTTCCATGGCTTCCCTCCCGGCATGGAGCCGCTTCCGAGACCCCAGCCCTCACCCCCTTCTCCCGCTGCAACCCCAACCGGCGTCAAGGGTGCTCAGAGCCCAGGATCTTCTGGGACATGGGGTGGGCCTTCTCCTCTGCGACACCAGGACCAGGAAGCGGCCCTCGAGGAAGGACCAGTGGCGACCGCCCTCCACCACTCTACCAGGATTATTTTTTTTTCTATAATCTGAGACGGAGGGCGTTGGATAGGGAGACAGAAAAAGCCACAAGCGAAAAAAAAAAATGGTGGTGCCCTAAAAAAAGGTGGCGCAAGAGGGGGTTAGCCCCCACAACAGGGCGACGCAGGCGAGGACCGGGAAGGAGTTTCCTAGCACTGATGCAACCGCTCCCAGCCTGAAGTCCCAGCCCCGGGGGTACTGCCCTAGCCAGCTGTGTGAGTTTAGCTGCGTCCAGTAACCTCTCCGAGCCAATCATCTTCCCAACCTTACAGGACTGTTACCTGTGGGTGGGTGACACGGGGATGGCTGATTCGGTTTCCAGTGCTTTGGGCTGCAAGAAACAGAAACATCAGGGTGGGGCCGGCATTGTGGTGCAGCAGGTTAAGCTGCCGCCTGTGATGGGAAGCGGGTTCCAGTCCCCACTGCTCCACTTCTGATCCAGCTCCCTGCTACCGCACCTGGGAAAGCAGCAGAGGGCGGCCTGAAGTACTGGAGCCCCTGCACCCACGTGGGAGACCAGGATGGAGCTCTGGGCTCCTGGCTTCAGCCTGACCCAGGCAGGCCACTGCAGCCACTTCGGGAGTGGACCAGCAGCCAGATCTCTCTCTCTCTCTCTCTCTCTCTCTCGCTGTAACTCCAGCTTTCAAATAAATAAATCTTTAAAAAAAATCAAGACTTGCTTGAGTAATAAAGACACTGATTTTTTTCACTTACTGGAGTTGTAGAGGTGAGTTTTCAGGTTTCATGCAATGATTTAGAAATCCCGGCAAAAATCCAATTTCTTTTTATACTTCTGCTTCTCTCCACCTACTTGTACTTGCCACCTCTTTCCTCTTGGTTGAAAGATGGCTGCTGCCACTCCAGATGTCACAGACGATGTTCTAAGAAAGGACGGAGATGAGTCCGTTCCCCTTCGGGGGTGGGTTCAGTAGCAGGTGACCCCACAGTGACAGATTCCACCCTGCAGCCTGATCGCCTGCTGTGATTTTCTTTCTCATCACAACTGCTGCTGTATTTTGAAAAATAAGGCCTTCAGGGAAAAAGTGGTGCCCTAATATTAGGATTCCGCGCACCTGTGGGGCCAGGCAGGCGCAGAAGGCAGCTCCCAGGTGCGTCAGGACACACGAGACCTCAGAGCTGGAGAGGCCTGGGGAGCCTTTCCCCACCTCAGCCACACAGACGGGGAAACAGTGCCGCCCCCATCGGCAGCCCGGGCTCCTGGCCCGGAGCCCCTTTCAGTGCTCTGGGGGAGTCTCCGGAAGGCAGGGCTGAGCCCAGGAGACGCAGGTCCTGGAAAGGCTGCCAGGGTGCAGAGCCTGAGCCTGGCTGCTCCCAGGGGACGACCTGGGAGGCTTGGCGTGGGGTGGGGGGCGGGGAGGGGGCAGCTCAGCCAGGGTGGCAGGCAGTCGTCAGTGAGTCCCACCGTGAGCTTTGGGGTTGCCTCTGTACGCCAGTCACCCCAGTCTGCCCAGGTCGTAGGGAACAGGATGCGGCCCACCAGGTGGCACCAGGGCAGGGCAGCGGCTGCCCTCCAGCAGCTGAGCCACGGTGAGACGGGAACAAGCGGGTCTGCTCCCCCCAGCCCCCAGAGCCACCCCTAGCATTGCCAGCCTTACTTGCCCTGTTATGAAATGGGCACGCAGGGCCGTGGGATGGACAGAGTCAGCCCCCCGGGTGTGGCTGGACCAGGATGAAGGATCTGGGCCCAGGGAGTCTGCCAGGCCCCGAGCCCCGGGGGAGGTCTGGGGGCAGCACCATCTCCTCCTGCGCCAGGAGCCAGGAAGTGATGCTAACAGAAGCCCTGAGGACGGGGACTGTCACACCACGGGCCTCCCCAGCCCACCCACCTGGTCAGCCGCTGACCCGGAAGCCTATGTAGCCCTGGACACAGGAAGATTCCCTGCTTTGGGTCACCCGAGGCTGGGGCCAGTGTCCCGTCCTGGCTGGGGGGTCTTAGATGAGTCACTTCTCCCCCATGAGAGGGTGCCTGGGTCACAGGGGTGATGGGGGGGGCATGAGAGGCCACCCATCCACAGCAGTGCAAGTGGGTCCCAAGCTGGCGTTTGGACTCCTCGGGTGGGGGAGGGCCTGGGCTCGCCAGGGGTCTGGGGGCACATGGGATGGGGCCCCTGTGAGGAGACACCCTTGGAAGGAACCTGAAGCCCCGCCATTGGAGGGTGTGACCCCAGGTGCAAGGTAGCATCCATCACGTCAGCCCAAAATAAATACAGAATTACCCACACCAACTGCAAATGAGCTCCGTGGAGTCAGGCCATGGCGCCTGGGGCCTGATCCACATGGAGTGCTTTGAGCTTCTGCTAAACCCTCGCTACAGCACAAAGGGCTCCCTGTGCGCACCCGACACACAACTGCTGGATTGCTTCAGTGACTACAGAGTCTGCAGGCACCAGCACTCTCTGCCTCTCTGGTTTCTTAGCCTTAGCAGTATTGCCTCATAGTCACAAGATGGCTGCTATGGTTCCAGGCATTTCATCTTTACACACTCATTCAGGCTGATCACAGTTAAACCCCCAGAGTTGAGCACATTACTGCCTGAACAAGGCCAGGAGCCCCGGCAGCGACGGGAGGATGCAAGGGGCATTTGCTGGCCTTGCAGACAGACAGGTTTCCAAGAAGGAGCTGAATTCTCCAACACCCAAGGAAGTCGAGCCCTGGGGAGTCTCGGGGAGGACCTAGCCTTGCGGGACTTCTACCCACACAGCCATAGGGCGACCATGCCGGCGGCGGCAAGCTGCCAAGGCGGCACCGCTCATCACACAGCGAAAGCTCGCGAGCCCAGCCCGCCCTCCTCGCGAGGTCTGGCTGAGAATCGCTGGGCTCCCCCAGCCACAGAGTTCAGCCCACACGGTCCTCCAAATGAGGAAACCGAGGCACGGGAGGCCTTGCCCATGTCACCTCCCCAGGGTCTCGACACACAGCAGGAGGGGCCAGCGCACCGGAGGAGCCCCAGAGTCCTGGTCCCTGTGCCTCAGTGCCCCTGGCCTGACCCCAACCCTGGAGCCGGGCCGTGGCCTCCTGAAACCTGAGGGCTCCAGGCCGCGGGTCTCCCTGGGAAGACGAGGCCCAGCCACGCCCCTGGCAGCCGGCAACCTCCAGGGCCCCACTTCACTCCCTAACTCCTCTTAGCCAGGTTGAGAACCCGAGAAAACCGGTGCCCACGTGCCAGACCTGACAACCAGATCCAAGCCGTCTTCGATTTAGTTGACAGTGCTTAAACACACACACACACACACACACCCCTAGTCTAATCCAAATGTTGAAAACAGGTTTTACAGCAAAAGCCAGATTTAGACTCAAAAGCTCGGGCCACCCTGAGCTCCTGCGCCCCCTAGTGGAGTCCCAGCTCTGGAGCCACTGCCCCCTCCAAGCCACCACCCTTCCCCGTCCATCGCATCACGCCCCTGGCTTGGGTTCCCGCAGTCAGGCCCGGCTTGACCTTGCCCTGCCCGGTCCCAGGGGGCCCTGGGAAAGCGGGCCCGGCCCCCGTGGGGTTAGCAAGGCTGGGAGGAGGAGGGGTGGGACGCGAGCATGGAGATTCGGGGGGTCTCTGCAGACAGCTGTGCCCAGCACCGAGTGTGCACCTGCCACGGCCCACTGGGCGGGAAGCGGCCCCTCACCTGCTGGGGCCGTGGACGACCACCTTCTGTTGCGGCCCTGAGAGCCGGCGGCTCCCCTGGTGCCCATCAGCAGGTGCCCCCTCATCTACTCTCAGTCCTCGGCCTTCTAGAAGGCCCTGAAGCAAACGGGGGGGCTGGGACACCGGCGCCCCCACGCAGGACGCGAGGATTGAGCGGGGCGGTGGAGGGTGGGGGGAGGCGGAATTAGCTTTTGCATGATCAGCAAGGTTTCAAACAACCGCTCGCCAACTCAAGTGGGTGCCACGTCCATAAGTCACTCTGTTTTATAGACCATTAGGATCTCCAGAGGGAACCTGCATGGGGACCACTGCTTTTTGTTGAAATTAAAATGTCAGGGAAAAAGAAATAGAACAAAACAGGGAATCTGCAATTAATTACCAGGCCATAAAAATTCAATAATCAGGAGGCAGAGCGGCCACGGGCCCAGAGGTATCCGAGCCAGCCTAACAAGAATGGAATACATTAATCTTTTCAAATTAGTTTTTTAATCTGACGGGGATGGATGGTGACACGCCGGCCCCTGCGCCCGCCCTCCGCACACCCGCGGCGCAGGCAGGCCCAGGGCCCCGGGCCCCCGCGGGACCCCAGGGAGCGAGCCTGGAGGGAGCTCCCCGGTCCTCCCCGGGGGAACGCGGCCAAGGTCACCGCCTCTCGGGCCCGCGGGACGGGCACCCGGGGGCGCTGCCCCCGTCCAGGCGCTGCCCGGGCTCAGAGAGCGAGGAGACGCCGGCAGCCTGGGCCACGGGACCCGCAGGTCCCGGAGACGCACGGCCAGGCGGGGCGCGGCGGTCAGCGAGCCGAAGGCCAGGCGCCCGCCTTTCCGCGGCCCGGCTGCAGGTCCTGGGCGCGCCCGGCGCCGCAGGCTCCGCCCCCCGCACGGCGCGTGAGGGCTGATTGGCCCAAGCGGCAGCCACACCCCCGTCTCTGATTGGAGGCCGCGCGCCGGGCTCCCGGGGCCACGCCCCAGACCTCCGCCTCGGCGCGAAGCCTCCGCGAGGCCCCGAATCCCCGCAGCTCCTCGGGTGCCTTTTACAGTCAGGGCTCTGCACCCAGAAAGTAAACCAAAGCTTAGACACACGCGCCCAAATCAGACCCTAGCGCCCGCCTCAGCGTCCATCCCGTTAGCCCCGGGCCTGGTCCGCCCCGTCCCACTGGGGCCTGTAACCTGTATCATCTGTGCTCTGTTCTTGTTAACTGCTGCCCGCCACACACACGCAAACGCACACCCAGGTGTCCCAAGGAGCTTCCGCAGAGACGCTGGAGACGTGAAAGAAGTATAGCCAGGAGAGGTCGGGTCTGTGCTCAGGAGCCAGCCCACACCCAGTTGCGGAACCCGCTACCCACAGGGCGCAGTCCCACGCGAGGCCACCAGATGGCGCGCGGTTCTCTGCGGCGGGGGCTTGCGGTAACGCGATGTGGCCGCCAGAAGGCGACCGAGGCCAGGCTCCGCAGGCAGCGCCCAGATAAGGTGGAGCCCGGCCGGCCCACCGGTCCGACTCCAGACCCGGAGCGCACGTGACTCGCCGCCACCACCTGCCCGCGCAAATGAACCACCCGGTTCTCCGGCTCTCCGTGCCCGCCGCGCTGGCCCTGGGCTCGGCCGCGCTGGGCGCCGCCTTCGCTACCGGCCTCTTCCTGGGTGAGCAGGGCCGGGATCCTGGCCCCCGCATTGCCCCCTTGGAGGGACAGGCGGAAGGGTGGACGCGAGGGAGGGGTGCAGCCGAGCCCGCGAATCCGCACGGCCGGCTGCGATCGGGCTAAGCCCCGGCGCCCGGGGCCCCCGGTCCTGAACTAATACCCTCTGCCCGCAGGGAGACGGTGGCCCCCGTGGCGTGTCCGGCGACAGCAGCGCCTGCTGCCCCCCGAGGACAGCCCCCTGTGGCAGTATCTGCTGAGCCGATCCATGCGGGAGCACCCGGCGCTGAGGAGCCTGCGGCTGGTCAGCAGGGCCGGGGAACGGGTCCCACGTGGCTGAGTGACCTTGGGGTGCGGGACACCGTCGGGCTTCCGGGATCCCGGGCGCGCAGCAGGCGTTCCCCGTGGTCCACGCCCCCGGCCGCGCCCCCCAACCCCCGGGGAGGGGGCTCGGATCCGAGGGCTGGGGCCTGGCGGGGACGGTACCACTCTGTCCCCACGCAGCGGACCCTGGAGCAGCCGCAGGGGGACTCGATGATGACCTGTGAGCAGGCCCAGCTTCTGGCCAACCTGGCGCGGCTCATCAAGGCCGAAAAGGCGCTGGACCTGGGTAGGCGCGCGGCCCGGGTCCCTGGGGCGGAGGCCACGGGGCCGCCCGCGACCTGGGCTGAGCCTGTCCGTGTCCCCGTCCCCAGGCACCTTCACGGGCTACTCCGCCCTGGCGCTGGCCCTGGCGCTGCCTGCCGCGGGGCGCGTGGTGACCTGCGACGTGGACGCGGGGCCCCCGGAGGTGGGGCGGCCCTTGTGGAGGCAGGTGAGCGCCCGAGCACCTGGGGCCCGGTGAGCACGGGCGCCGGGCCGTGCCGGCGCTGACCCCGCTGCCCCCGCAGGCCGAGATGGAGCACAAGATCGACCTCCGGCTGCAGCCGGCCCTGCAGACCCTGGGTGAGCCACGGAGCGGGGAGGGCCCTGGCGCTGGGGGCACGCCGGTGTGAGGCCACCTGCGGGGCGGGACTGCGGACTCAGCCGCGTCCGCCCCTCCCTCCCTCCCCCGCAAGATGAGCTCCTGGCGGCGGGCGAGGCCGGCACCTTCGACGTGGCGGTGGTGGACGCGGACAAGGAGAACTGCGCCGCCTACTACGAGCGGTGCCTGCAGCTGCTGCGCCCCGGAGGCGTCCTGGCCGTACTCAGGGTAAGGGAGCCTGGGGGGCAGAGCGCGCCCTCTGGGGCCGGGGCCCGGGGCTCCCGCTCTCCCCGGGTCCCCGACCCTCACGCGGCCCCGGCCCCCGCAGGTCCTGTGGCGTGGAGAGGTGCTGCAGCCTCGGCCCGGGGACGTGGCGGCTGAGTGCGTGCGGAACCTGAACGAACGCATCCTGCGCGATGTCAGGGTCCTCGTCAGCCTCCTGCCCCTGGGAGACGGCCTCACCTTGGCCTTTAAGATCTAGGGCTGGTCCCTGGAGCGTGGGAACCCAGGCAACGACCCTGAGTTTTAAATCGTGGTAATAAAGCGGTGCTGGGACCTGCGACTTACTGAGCCTCTGTACGCGGCGCTGAACAGACGGAGGGCGGGCCCTGCCCTGGGCTGCTCCTGTGCCCGGTGGCCTTGAGGTCATTCTTCCCCCGACCCCGGAGGCTGCGTGGCGGGCAAAGATCGTAGCTCCTCGGACTGCCTCCACCGCACCGCCTCGCAAGGCCCCTTAGCTCCTGTTGGGTGCAGCTGGGCGGTGGGAGGGCTCACTCTGGGAAAGCCGTGTGGTTGGGCACTTCTGCTGGTTATGGTAGGCGGCCCATGTTGTCAAGGGACGGTCAGCTCCCCAACCTCCGCTCTGCAGAGACCCTGGCCAGTGGCCATTCCCGCAGAACCAGGCCCCTGAAGGAAGGTGAGGGGTGACTGCCGGCCAGGGACATGTGAGGCACACAGGCCAGACGGCAGCTTCGGCCCCGCAATTTTTATTTGAGAGACAGAGTTAGAGAGGTCTTCCATCTGCTGGTCCACTCCCCAAATGACCGCAATGGCCAGAGCTGAGCCGACCCGAAGCCCTTGGGCCACCTTCCACTGCTTTCCCGGGCCACAAGCAGACGGCTGGATGAAGAGCAGCAGCTGGGACACAAACCTGCGCCCCCATGGGACGCATGGGATGCCTGCAGAGGCCCAGCCCACGAGGCCACAACCTGGCAATTTTGAACAAGAAAGCTTCAGGCTTTCCGGCACCGTGTTAGAGGGCAGGTGGAGAGGGAGCCAGGCTCTCCTGAGCACCTTACACCACGTGTTGCTTTCACTGAAATCTCCCCATGGAAGATCTCACAACCACGTCACAGTTGGATGTCAGTTCTGTTCCGCCTCAGGCAGAAATGGCAAAAACCTGGATTCCAAGTAGGCTTCGCCATCACCTGGTAGCACGGGTGGTGGAAGCTGCTGAAGACCAACCACAGGAGCCACACCAGCCACAGCTCTGGGCAAGAATCCCGCTTTCTGGACAGCCCTCAGAGCCCCTACAGGCATAGAAGTGTACGGGGCTGTAAATGGGTAAACAGGGCCAATTTAAGTAGACCCTTGACTTAACTGGTAACAGATCACTTCCAGACAAGCAGGTGAACTCCAGGAGGGGGCCAATTAGCAAGTCATCGCAGGCTAGGACGTCAGAGGTTGGCAGAGCCGAGGCCCGAGGTGCTGCCTGCCAGTCACTACCAGCAGTCTCCCGCCTGAGCTGTCGGGTCTGCGGCACATCCTGACACCGAGCTGCTTTTCATTTTCTTCCTAACAAGAGGTCCTGACTCGGCCCGGTTCAGATTCCAGCCAACTGCCATCGCCTGCAGAGCCGCATTCGAAGAAGCTTCCTCTCACTCACATAGGCCGTTCCATGCAGTTCTTGGGATCCCTTCATGCCTCCCTCAGTCCCCTCTGAGTTTGCCCGAGGTCTAATCTCTCTTCAGATTCTCCTCAACCTGGAAAGTATTTACTCGAGAGGCAGAGTGGGAGATAGTATCTGAGACCCTACCCACTGGTTCACTCCTCAAATGAGTGTCAATGCTGAGGCTGGACTGGGCCGGAGCCAGGAATTCAATCTAGGTCTCCCCGTTTGAACCGTTACTGCTGCTTCCCACGGTCTGCGTCAGCAGCAAGGCTGGAGTGGTCACCAGCGGTGAGTATCAAACCCAACACTGACATGGGACGACAGGCATCTTACCGGCCAGGCCAGTGTCTTCCTCTTGACCTGAAGTTCTCACATGCATCCTTTCTTAGCTGATGAGTACCCAAGCACTCCATTTTCTAATCTGCCCTCTGAGGCTTTAAACTGTACTTCAGGCCTGGTATTACAACTTAATCTCTTCCCATCAGAAAACTTGCTCTTTTCTCAACACATCCAGCAATGGCCATCACCTGGGTCCAGCTCTTCAGTGTCTGCCTGGGAGGAAATGAGTAATGACCTCTCACTAGGGCCCCCACACTCCCCTCTCACAGTCCTGGCTGCTGACACGGCCTACTTCCCTCTCTACCTCCCATCCCACCAGATCGTGGCTTGTTCTTTTTCTGCAGCAACTAAGGGTTATGTATGGTGTGTGTGCAGAACCTGTCGGCACCATCCCTTTTCCTTTCTTCCTGAGGTTAAAAATGATACAATGTGATTTTGCACAAACTTAGAAACTGAAGAATGTAAAAGTGTGTATTCTCTTATTTTATTGTACTCTTTCAAAGCTCATGAAATTATCCTAGGGACACAGAGGACTTTG
The DNA here is from genome assembly GCF_033115175.1 of Lepus europaeus. NCBI lineage: Eukaryota > Metazoa > Chordata > Mammalia > Lagomorpha > Leporidae > Lepus > Lepus europaeus. Next base: position 64,368,721 of record NC_084843.1, on the reverse strand, counting down.
TGACACAAATTTTGGTAAAGAGCAAAATGCTCACCAGAAAAATAAAGTATTAGCTAGATAGCAGGGAGACAGATCTGACCCCACCTGGCAAATCCTTAACTCTGCAAATACTTAGAGCCATTAATTATGTACACTTGTTTTATTCATAATTTGTAACGTTCTGGGATACCAAAAGTAATTCTAAGGATGGCTGAATTTAACATAAAAAGTTTAACCGCATCTTAAAATATCCACTGATCCATCTCATTCAATGGCAATACTCAATGTTAAAAGGAACATAAAAACAAACATGCACACAATTGCACAGTTTTCATAAAGGTCTATTTCATTATTGGTGGGTAGTGCATTTAACAGTTAAATACATTTAAATAATGTACAGGCAGCTGCACGACTGCAGTGTTGGTAACTAGAGAGAGAACCAATTCAACTAGAAACCAGCGAACAAGTGACTGTCTAAATACTTAAAATACAGCTCTTGTCTAGATCATCCTTTGTTTTGATCACCTTCCTGGGGGGAGAAGCCTGCTGGTCACAATGGAATATATTAAGGCCAAATCTTCAGATATCCATTCCCAGAGGTTTCTTTCAGCTGGATTAAGCCTCCAACTCCAGGGCAAGCCCAAGTTTGTGGCCTCCAGCATTAATGCTCTTCCCATCCACCAGAGCAGACAGTGTGAGCTTCACTCCTGTAAACCAAACAAGCAAGCATGATGCACAACTCTGCACTCAGAATACAAACCTTTCATCACCATCCCCCACCCACACAGCCTGCCTGGCACTGCCTCAGCCTGCACTGGACCTACTAGTACCAGCCACCAGAGGGCACTTGGAATATCTGACACTAGAACTCAGGGGGAAGGCACCATCCCAAGTGCGGTATCAAGAACATAAAAATGGTAGTACTAGAATAGTAAGTTCCAAGTGTTCTATTAAAAAAAAAAAAAAGTAAAAATGTTCGATGTACTATCCAGAGAAAGACTGAACAGACAAAATTGTAAATAGACCCTAGAAAGGAAAAAACAGTAAGACATTTGAGGGCAAGTGGAGAAGTCTGAATACAAGAAAACTTATTAGGTTATTATTAATATTAAATTAATGTAGGTTTCTGTAGGTGTGACAGTGGTATTGTGGTTATGAAGTAAAATGTCATATACTCTTATGCTATATATGCTAGGGCTGCTGTGCCTACATGGATGTTCACTTTTACCATTCTTTCAACTTCTTCCTGAGGTTTCAAAATAAGATCTGGGGAAACTCCCAATATGGAGGGGGGAAAGTTCCTGGTACTTTATAAATATAGAATTGCCATCCCAAACCTACTGGGTTACAATCTACACTTGACCAAGATTAAAGATTAGCAAGGTGCCTCATGTACACCCTGAAGTTGGAGAGATGCTGCTCTTGAAAACAATGCAAGTTTATAATGTTACATAAAGACAGACAGACCACGGAGATAGAAGCAAAGAAGCAAGTGAGTTTTGATTAAGAAGTAAAAACTACTACAAGACATTTATCCTACTTTATCAAGTGCACTTACCAGGCCTCAGAGTCTGAGTGTAGCCCACTCCAATTAAACTAGAGTTGTTGACTTTTGCCTAAAATAAATTTCAAAAACAACCATTAAGAAAAATTTTTGAATGAAGAAAAAAGTCCCTGCAGACTTCCCAGTTATGCAATTATGAAATTAAGTGTTCAGTTTTCAAATTCACATGAGATAATATTTAATATCGAGCATTAAGCCAAACAAAAGGCAAGTAGGTGCCACTTAATCTCATTCATTTAACTTAAAACAGTATTGTCAATACGCTCAAACAATACCCTTAACACTGAGCAGGATGGGTCCACAGATCCCAAATCATCCTACAGCACAGAGCCTAAGCAATCCTAAGAATCGCCTTGCTGAGTCCAGTCTGGTACACCAAAATCGGGCTAAAATGTGACGAAGGCCCACTAGGCTCACTAAAGACAGATGACACATGCCAGTTGTGAAGTGTGGGGTGTTAAGTTTACATTTCTCAATTAAACACACATACAACTAATTTCAGGGCTGCTCCAGGAATGAAAACCAGAAATGTTAGCTCCAAATGACAAACACTTCCTCTGAAGAATCAGATCACATTCTCACCCCTCCCCTGAGTTGATGGGTCCTGGCTATCTGTAACGCACTGTCCTTAAGAGGTTTTAAGGGGCATCATTTAACAATGCAGGCCAGGGACCGGCACTGTGGCACAGTAGGTGAATCCTCCACCTGTGGTGCTGGCATCCATGTGGCTGCCGGTTCTAGTCCTGGCTGCTTCTCTTCCAGTCCAGCTCTCTGCTATGGCCTGGGAAAGCAGAAGATGGCCCAAGCACTTGGGCCCCTGCAGCCACGTGGAAGACTTGGAAGAAGCTCCTGGCTTCAGATCACTTCAAGTCCACCCACTGTGGCCACTTGAGGAGTGAAGCAGTGGATGGAAGACCTTTCTGACTCTCCCTCTCATTCTCATTATCTGTAACTCTACCTCTCAAATAAATAAAATATTTAAAAAACAAACAGTGCAGGCTCCTGTCATCCTTGCACAATCCCAGCGTTAAGGGCTGGCAAGAACCCTGCACAACAGGCCGGCACCGTGGCTCACTAGGCTAATCCTCCACCTGTGGCGCTGGCACTCCGGGTTCTAGTCCTGGTTGGGGCACCGGTTCTGTCCCGGTTGTGCCTCTTCCAGTCCAGCTCTCTGCTGTGGCCTGGGAGTGCAGTGGAGGATGGCCCAAGTGCTTGGGCCCTGCACCTGCATGGGAGACCAGGAAAAACACCTGGCTCCTGGCTTCAGATCGGCGCAGCGCGCCGGCCGTGGCAACCATTTGGGGGGTAAACCAATGGAAGGAAGACCTCTGCCTAACTCTGCCTGTCAAAAGAACCCTGCACAACAAAACATGGTAAGAAGTTCCTTCTAACTTCACTCCCTATCAGCAAAAACAGCATCAAGCCATACCAGAGGACCCTGGCTATAAACGGGGGCACCTTACCCCCATTTCCAGGACCTAGTTGCCTAACCAAGCAAACTCTGCTCTTCAACAATCTGAGAAGGTAATAGTATAAAGTTATCAAACAGCTACTGAGAGCAAAAAAGATGTGGAAATAATTTGGTAACTATACTCATAATGTGCAACATCAGACAACGCAATCCACTGAAAGAAATGACGTAGCTTTACACTGACACACGGACCCCAGACTGCCTTCACGTTTTAGATTATGAACTGCTGGTGGCCGAGAGGTACTTCTTCCACTGCTGGCATGAAATATTTATTGTACTACAGGCATATAGTTGAAGAAAATAGCCATTGAACCCTCAGAATACTGTTCTGTGCAAATCCTGAGTTTTAGTGCTACAAACAAAAGGGGAAAATAAATGAATCACTGCTTTACCAATGGAGAAAGCATTCTGGGTGCTTCTGTGCAAAGATCAATCTTCAACAAGAATGAGGCAAAGACTTAACCGCCTAACTTATCAAAACACACTGTACTCAGAGAGGCAGAGTCCTTTACGTAACAGAAGTAACTCCCGGATGGTTTAGCTTTCTTTTATTCCCAGAACATACAGTACAGGCAGTCCCTGACCTGGAAGCACTGACACACAGGGACAGCTGCTGACCAGTCTGAAATTGAAGCCAGCCCCTCTGCAGCCTCAGTCGACTATGACTGAAGGAATAAACAGCAGCAAGAATGTAAGGACAAGTCTATGGTGGCCAACCATTCCAGCGCGCCTGGGACTGGAAGGGGGCAGGGTGTTAGTCCAGAGGACAGTCCCAGCAAGGCCGAGGAGCCGGTCACTCTAGACAGGAAATACAGTCCTGGCTCTGTGTGCTCCCTCTGTGCCACTAGTAGTGTAGTCCTTTCCCTCACCAAGCTTTAGGTTCTTCACCTGCCAAATGGCATGTGTATCAATGAGCTCTCAGATCAAATCTGAAGGTATTTCATAAACCATAAAAAGACAAAGTTAAAGTAAAAATTAAAGTACTATTATTCCTCCACACAGAACAGAAATGCACAGGGCCCAAAACCCTGGCTAAACTGCACTTAGACAGCCTTGGAGCTTAGGATTATTATCAATACTAATTCAGAAACTTTTGAGGCTAAAAAACTCCTGAGGCCTGGACTAGACATCAACCTTCTAACACTATTTCCTTAAAAAAAAAAAAAAAGAAAGAAAGAAAAAAAAAAAAGCAACATTACAGGGGCTGGTAATGTGGCGTAGCAGGTAAAGTGCCACATGTGACACTGGCATCCCATATGGATGCCAGTTGGAGTCCCGACTGCTCCACTTTCCATCCAACTCCCTGCTAATGGCCTGGGAAAGCAGCGGAAAATGGCCCAAGTCCTTGGGGCCCTGTACCCACGTGGGAGACCCAAAAGTAGTTCCTGGCTCTGGACCGGCTTAGCCTTGGCCGTTGCAGCTATTTGGGGAATGAACCAGTAGATGGAAGCTTGCTCTTTAACTGTGCCTTTCAAACAAATAAAATAAATCTTAAAAAAAAAAAAAAAAAGGCAGCATTATGGATTCTAATTCTAATGTATCTATACACTGGGGATTTGTAAATCAGAGTTCAAGTTTCCAGCACAATTCACCACACCCAAAGATTAACTCCCCCAAACAAAAGCCACAGGGTAACCCGGAGGTACTTACAGAAATGGAAGCAGTGGGATCCAGCTGATACTTAGCTGCGATGCCAAAACGAGTGCAGTTGGTACCTGATGTCCAAGCAAGGTTTACGGAAGTGTCAAGATCTTCACATACTTTCTGATAAATTGATCCTCCAAATTCTGTCCCATCATTGCTGTAAGATAGTTCACATTAGTACATCTTGAACACACAATGTTACATCTAAGGCTGATATTGTAACACTACACTTAAAACCATAGTGCATCTTGAGTGTTTCTGTGGTAACAGCATACCACGTGGGTGCCAGTTCAAGTCTCCACTGCTCCACTTCCAATCCAGCTCCATTAATGTCCTGGGAAAGCAGCAGCAGATGGCCCAAGTACCTAGATCCCTGCACTCACATGGGAGACCCAGAAGAAGCTCCTAGCTCCTGGCTTTGGACCAGCCCAGCTCAAGCCATTACGAACATTTGGGGAGTGAACCAGTGGATATAAGTGCTCACTGGAGCCAGTGCTGTGGCTCAGTGGGTTAACGCCCCAGCCTGAAGCACCAGCATCCCATATGGGCACTGGTTCGAACCCCGGCTGCTCCACTTCCAATCCAGCTCTCTGCTATGGTCTGGGAAACCAGTAGAAGATGGCCGAATTCCTTGGGCCCCTGCACCCACGTGGGAGACCTGGAAGAAGCTCCTGGCTTCATATCGGCGCAGCTCCGGCCAATGGGGCCAATTGAGGAGTGAACCATCAGATGGAAGACCTCTCTCTCTCTCTGCCTCTCCTCTCTCTGTGAAACTCTGACTTTCAAATAAATAAATAAATCTTTAAAAAAAAAAAGTGCTTACTCGCTTGTACCTTTAAAATAAAATAATCTCTCCCGCCCAAAAAAAAGAAATGGTCGAATAAATCAAAGTACATCCATCTGGGGAAGTTACCACACTAAAAATCATGCTGTAAAATGCATAATGCTACAGGAATATGCACTAAAAGGGGCAAAGGGTTTTAAGACAAGCTTTGGTGAACATATTTTGTGTGTATATTTGTATATACACACACCACAAACATCAACAGGGATTATCTATCTATGAGAAATGTTTTCTTCTTTGCACTTCTCTGCGAGTTACCAAAGCATTCCTTTCTTTTCCTAAAGATTTATTTTATTTGAAAGGCAGAGTCACAGAGAGGCTGAGGCTGAGAGAGGGGAGGGGTTGGTCTACCACCCGCTGGCTCACTCCCCAGATGGCCACAATGGCCGGAGCTGGGCCGATCTGAAGCCAGGGGCCTGGAGCTCCCTCTGGGACTCCAACGCAGGTGCAGGGGCCCAAGGATTTGGGTCATCTACTGCTTTCCCAGGCTATTAGCAGAGAGCTGGATCAGAAGTGGAGCAGCCGCAACTCCAAACAGCACCCATATGGGATGGCCGCACTGCGGGCAGCAGTTTTACCCGCAACACCACAGCACCAGCCACCAAAGCATTATTTTCATAACGGGGAATCTTTAAGCCCTTTCCATGCACCCAACATACCACGGGTCATTAAGTCAAATGAACGCACAGAAAGCAGGCTGCCAGTGTCTAACGCTTCAGAAAACATAAAAGACACGGAGTGCCCTATGAACAACTAGTCTCTTAGCACCAAAAAGTTACACTAACTTCTTTTTATTAAGTTTTTGAGGGGCATCTTAGAGACAGTCAAGGGAAAACACACACACACACACGCAGGCGTACATTACAACAGCCTAGAATAGAAATACTTACACATTAGTGTGTAGCTGGAAGTCCCCAGTCCTGTAGCCTACTGCAAAGTTATTCCTTGTCAGCTTTGATTTGGCACTGTCAAAGGTCATCTGGTACCCAGCAAGCCAGCCCTCATAACCAAAGACAGCTGAACCATGGATTGCAGGCCCAGCAAAATCAAAGTCAACGTCACAACCAAGGTTTATACACTCCCTCTTGTAAGAGGACTTGATTTTACCACTTTTCTTTCTGGGGGGGAAAAAAAAAAACTAAATTAAAAATTGATACCAGAGAAAAAGACTTATACAGACAATTTCTGCATAGAGGGCACAAAACACTTAAACTGCAGTATGACTAAGAATAAAACCAGCAGCAACACAATCACAGGGCTAAAAAACAGCTCCATGAACTGAAAACAAGGGCACCTGGGATAACTGGACCACCACCATCATAGAAGGCTGCTTTGCAGAACTGGCAATCACAAAAGCTTCTTAGAAACATTTAATTACCAAGTCAGTGGCACAACAAAAAGAGGCAACTACGTGTCGGTATGCCATTGATGCTACCAAAAGCAGAAACAAGTCTCCAGCACAAGGCACTGAGGAAGCTAACAGTGAACGTGCACCTTTCCTAAATACGCAACGAGGAGTGCTCTGAAACTAACACAGAAAAGCATGTCCATGCTTACCCTGTATTTGGTGAAAAGGTAGTATCAAACGTCAGCTTCAAACCTTGACAAATCTATTTTGAAAGAAAAAAATTTATATTCAGCTTTACTTCCTTTTTGAAATACAAAACTAAAAATACTTAACCACATGTTTAAAATGTTACCTGGTCTTCAATTGCAATTTCTGTTCCCAGAGTGTTATCAGTGTTCCATTTTTCTGTGAAAGTCAGACCATACTCACACCATTTATATTTGGTCTCCAAGGTCCCAGTAACTTTACCAGTATCTGTATTAGATGAACCAGATGTTGAGAATTCCTATCAAGACAATAAAATATATCCATGAAGCTTCTCATAAGCCCAGAAGAATCCACTGCCTAACTTACACACATACACACCGTGATTTCACTGATCCTCCTTTCCTAGTTCCCTGAACACTCATAACCCTCTACACTACACTACTCTTTGAGCACACACAAGAGTTACATTTTAGCCTGTAAGTAACTGACTTCCACCTTTACAGCTAATATTTCAATAAACTACAAATTAACCTGTAGCTAATTTTCTAGTGAACGAGCTGTATACCATTTAAGGAAACACCTGCTAAAGCCAATTTGGGATTCCAAAAGCAGTGGTGGGGGGAGGGCACAGTTTGGTCTAGAAGTTAAGATACCAGTTAACAGTCCATGTCCAAGGGGCCGGCGCTGTGGCGTAGTGGGTAAAGCAGCTGCCTGCAGTGCCAGCATCCCATATGGGCGCCAGTTCAAGACCTGGCTGCTCCACTTCCGATCCAGCTCTCTGCAATGGCCTGGGAAAGCAGTAGAAGATGGCCCAAGTCCTTGGGCCCCTACACCCACATGGGAGATCCAGAAGAAGCTCCTGGCTTTGCTCCGACCATTGCAACCATCTGGGAAGTGAATCATCAGATGGAAGACATCTCTGTCTCTACCGCTACCTCTCTGTAATTCTGCCTTTCAAATAAAGATAAATCTTTAAGAAAAGGGGGGGGGGGGGGGAAGCACCCCATAGCAGCAGTCTCCACTTTTAACAAGATTTTTTAACTCTGTAATAATCTGTTTTTCAGAAAGTCTTCACCAGCTTTTGTGCTTTTCCAACCATTATAACATTCTCATTTTTTTAAAAGATTAGTTTAGTTATTTGAATGGCAGAGTTACACAGAAAGATTGAGAGAGAGAGAGAGAGAGAGAGAGAGAAAGAGAGAGATCTTCCACCTGCTGGTTCACTCCCCAAATGGCTGCCAAGGCCAGAGCTGGGTTGGTCTAAAACCAGGAACTTCTTCCAGGTCTCTCACGTGAGTGCAGGGGCCCAAGAATTTGGGCCATCTTACATTCCTTTCCCAGACAAATTATTAGGGAGCTGGATTGAAAGTGGAGCAGCCAGGACTCGAACCAGCACCCACATGGGATGCTGATGCTGTAGTCTGTGGCTTTACCCACTACACCACAATGCCAAATGCAAAGCCTCATTTTTTAAAAAAAGTTTATATAGATAGGCAATTGAAATCTTCCAAACTAAAATATTAATATGTTCTTTAAGAATCGAATTTGTCTACCAATGATGGCTCTAAACTCTAGCCAAAGGAAAAACATGTCTAAACAAAGCTGATCTGAAATAACTGAGACTTTCACCTGAAACTATGACACCTTCCAAGTGAGGAACTATCAAGAAAACATCAATGGGGAAAAGGCCAGTTATCCTTCACGAGACAAAGAGAACACTTCTGCAACTACTATTCTGCAGTTAAAAAAAGACTCAAACCCTTAAATCTTACATACAAACTTCTGAAATTAGATGCTTTCATTAACAGAAATTTCAAGCCAAAGTTTGGCACTCAATACTCATTAAAAAGCACTGGCTTATGTTAGTGAAGAACACTGGCTATAAAATTAGGAGTTCTGCCATCTAATTCTGGGTTCATTTACATGAAAAGCACTAACAAGACAAGTTTTTTAGGTCTACTTCCTCAAAAGTATCAACAAAACTTACCTCTGGAAGATTAAATTGTAATGACATTTAAAACTGCCTATTTTCATGTGCTCTACGAAAAAGAAAGCACTATGAAAACTATGGAGCACATTCTTCTAGCAGATAGTCTGAAGAGGAATGTGTGTATGAGTAGCTATTTTTATTCCTGAGCGACAGTGATTAATGACTGCTGAAGTCCCACCCACCGCCATCTAACAGCCCACAGATCAAGAGTCAGCCACAAATGCTAAGGGATTCTCAAGACACAAAGTCAACATCACCATGTGGAACCAGGAAATGAGCTGGAGTTTATACCCTTCATTCTATCATCAGAAATTTTGACTTCTACATTCTGGGGGAATTGAACATCTCTACAATTCAGGTAACAAAATATTATTTTGGGGGTTACTTAATGTATTAGAGGATCAGAACGAATGACTGTTGAAGTATACACATTAATTGTAAACAACATCTAACAAAGCTCCTATACATACATTCTTTATGATCCTACTTCCATCAAATTTTCCCTAACCCTATCCACAATAACCCTTCTCTTTCCAATTAAGATTTTGGTTTATCAAACAAAAATAGCTGATATAATTCTGATTAATCTCAGTTTAAAGTTTACTTTGTCTAACTAGAAAGCAAGCTGTTTAAACACAAGACCTTTTGTGTTTCAACACACACACAGCAAGTGTTTAAGAACCCTCAACAGATCAAGAGTGGGAACACAAAAAAAGCACTAAATTACTATTCTGTAACCTGTTAACTTGACCAAAACTAAGTCACTCAATCATACCTAAATACCTAGGCTTCCTTTCAGACCAAAGAAACCAAATGACAATTGTGTTCAATATAAAACCCTACAACCCAACAAGCCTAGGCATTAAGAAACTACAATATGATTAGCTTTAATACCAGTTATATGCGATACAGCAAGAACTTTTTAAAAATAATAATATTCTAATAAGCACACTATATATACTCACTCCCAATTTCAAAACAAAAAATTTTACAGTAAGAAAAAAAATACACAAAACTAAATTTTACTTTACCCCTTTTATAGAAGTTCATTAGGAAGAAACAAAACACCAACACCAAAATACTAATCTCTTTAAAAAACACTCAAATCAGAACTCCCTAAATTCACAAAATACAAAACCTTCTCCACGCAGGACTGCTAGAATATGGGCATTACACAAATTGCTTCAATCAAAATTAACTTATATTTCTTAAGATGAAACAGGTAGACAGATACTTTTCAGTAATGATCATTTTATGGATTGAAAAACCGTAAAGATTCACCAGACCTTATCCGACAGCTAATACTCACCACACCACTGCAGGACTTTGTTTTCACATCCAGTTTCACCAACCCAAAACCTGCAGGCAAGGAGCAGACGGTAACAAAATTATTCTTCTGCATAACAAATATATACAAATTTTCACAATAAATGGGGGAATAAACTCCACATATTCACAAAGGGATAAAAAATGTGGAAACAATATTTAAATAAAATTGTTAAAAATTAACTGCAAGTTAAGTGCTGCTTTGCCTAGTGTTCTGCGTTATACTTGGCACAAGAAAACCCACTTCTAACGATTTTGAACTAAATATCAGGTTAGAAAATCAACTCAATTTAAAACTCAGAACAGCCACTGATTTATCAGAATAGAATCATTCAGGACATTTATTCCAAAGGGGTATCTCCCATACTCTAAAGAGAGGGAGTGTAAACAAAATTCATTTGAAAAAACTCCAAGTTGGGCCGGCATTGTGGCATAGCGTGTTAAGCTGCCTCCTGCAATGCCAGCATCCCATATGGGCGCTGGTTCGAGACCTGGCTGCTCTACTTCCAATCTAGCTCTCTGCTATGGCCTGAGAAAGCAGTGGAAGGACTTGGGCCCCTGCGCCCACATGGGAGACCTGAAGAAGCTTCTGGCTCCTGGTTCAGATCAGCTCAGCTCTGGCCGTTGCGGCCAACTGGAAAGTGAACCAGCAGATGGAAGACATCTCTCTCTCTCTCTCTCTGCCTCTCCTTCTCTCTCTGTAATACTGACTTTCAAATAAATAAATCTTAAAAAAAAAAAAAAAAAAAAAAAAACTCCAAGTTTACTTGAAAAAGTCCATAACCCTTTAAATGTGGCTCAATCACAAAAACACACACACAGAGAAAAAATCCCTCAGTTATTCAACCGTAACTCCAGCCAACCAAAGACTAAGTTATAACTGAAGGAATTAAGAACAAGTTGCTTTTTCTCAAAGGTTGCATTCCTTGAACTACACTTCAGGAAAACTGGAGGAAACTGAAGTGAAAGGGGACATGGATGATGGTAACTGTTCCAACAGAAGATGAAACTAAAATGTATCTAAGAGCAGAATTACCCCAGCGAGTTGTTTACAAATGAAGAAACCAATGAGTTTTCCTCAGGAATCCCAATACCTTTTCATGTGACTTCTAAATTTCAGAAAAATATCCTTACCAAATCCTTTGTTGAAAATATCTCTGGCAGCTTTGCCAAGGTCGGCGTATGATGGAGGAATACACATTGCTGGTAGGAAGAAACATTCCAGTGTTAATATTCCTGTTCAGCCATGCTGTCCAAGCACTAGATTATCAGCCAGTGCTGACCTTTAAATTCAAGACATCTAACTTGGTGAAACTGTGTTTCTCAGGGCACCAGGCGCTACAATAAAACTCCATGATCCATGAAGAAGACACCGCCAAAGCCTCATTTCTAACATGGATGACCACAGTTAAGTAGATACACAAACTTGGGAAATTGCTTCCAAAACAGAAAACCCCTTTCTATTCCTAAATTTAATGTCTACAACCTCACTTGCTAGGATCAAACTGGTTCAAATAAAACGCGTGTGTAGACACGAATTCATTGGGATGGGCTGAGAGATAACCACGTGAGATAAGATCAAAATCTAAGCCTCTTCCCTTCGTATCCTCCTTGAGGTCAAAGGCACCATATTGGGCAGGAGAGAAGGGAACTTCAATACTGGAACTCAGAAAAAACACCGCCATCTGCGCTTCACCTAAATGTCTATGTCAAGTAAATATCACACTGCGCTTCATACACCGCTAGATGCTCCAGTGCTCGCCCAGTGCTATGCGGCTCAAGGGCTAGCGATCTGAGCTGTTCCACCACCCGCTCATTCATTCTACAAAGGAAGTCCACGCCCTTAGGAGCACATGTAATGACCTTGCGCTCTTCCAAGGGGGAGTACTGCTCTCCAGAAAAACGAGTGTTCGAATCCTCCGCCGGCGGGACCCAACAATGAACAACTCTGCGCCCAGATTTATCATAGACGAGTCCGAAAGCCAAAGGGGAACGCAGCCAAAGACCAACTCCCCGGGCCGGGTCCCCCAGCGCGAAATCCGGCCACCCAGCCCCTCCTCCGCAGAGAACGCCGCCGACGGTGGAGGGGCCCAATTTCCAAGTCCTTGGAGAGCCAGGAGGGAAACGAGTTGTGGCTTTCGGGCCGACGGGCTCCGCGACTCCCCAGCCTGCGGAGGTCCCCGCTCTACTTACGCCGCGCGCAGGGCTGTCCGTAGGTCGCCATGGCGAGGCCGCGGGGAGAGGTGATCTGCGGGAGGGACAAGAGGGGCGGTCAACAGGGGGTCAGAAAGCGGGTGAGAGGGCCAAAAGGAGGGCTCGGCCAGAGAGGGGCGAGGGGCCGCGGCCATCTTAGCGAGCCTGGGCCGACCCCGATTCCAGTCAGGCCTTCCGCCTGGCTGCCGGCGCCCGAGCTCCCGGGCCGGCGTGAGGCGAGCGCGGCGGTACCTGGTGGTTTGAGGCGGGCTGCTGCCGCCGCTAGGCTCACGGCGGAGGCGACTCGGCTCGCTCGGGATCGCGATGCAGCTCCCGCGGCTGGAGGGCGAAGTGAAGGAGACACCGTTCCGCCCGCCGCAACCCAGTCCTCCCCCAGCCAGGACCCCGCCGCTGCCCACGGGCTGTCCGCCGCGCCTGTCCCCGCAGCGCGCCAGCCGATCGCGCCAACCTGCTCCGGAGCGGCCTCTTGGACCGCGGGCTCCCCCGCCTCCGAGGTGGGCTGCCGCTGTCGGTCAGCGGGAGCCGGGAGGGCGGAGGCCGCCGGCCCTCGCTCGGGTCAGGCAGCGATCGGGGCACCCCAAAGGCCAAGCGGCGAGGAACGGCGGAGGCAGCGCCGCGGGGCCGCGCGGGCGGGGGAGGGGGCGGGGCCCGCGCGGGCGCGTCACGGGCTGGGCGGGGCGTCGGGCGCGCACCACCCGGGTCACGTACATCCTTCCAGCTCCGTCTGCTTTAGGGCCCAGCCCTCCTGGGAGCGCCTTGGGGCGGGTTCCTGGAAGGAGTCCACGCTCCGCCCGCCCTGTGCTGGGGAAGCCTGCGCTTTTCTCTGCAGACCCAGTGACAAACGAGTGGGCCGGGGGGCGCCCCCTCCCTCCCCTCGCCCCGTCTCGCCTTCGCCCCCCCCCCCCGCAGTGCGACTGTGCCCCCGCCGGCGGGCGGGACTGTGGGCCTGGGTCTCTCCGGACCGCCTGGAGCGCGTCCCGGGCTGTCCCGCCCCTTTCGGAGCCAGCGCCTCGGTGATGCTCCTCCAGGGCCTCCTCCCAGCTCGCGCCGGGCTGCTTTTCACGCGCGTCTGTCTGGGGCGGGGAGGAGAGGGGAGAAGCCTGGTCAAATGAGAGGCCTGGAGAACCTGTAGGGCTCCAGCCAGGCGTGATTGCTGCACCCAAGCTCTCGGGTGTGCGGGAAGAGTGAAGGACCTAGGGAAGAAGGAAAAATGAGCAAACTAACTGAACAGAAGAGGGTCCACTGGGGACCCAGATCTATCAGTAATTCAGCCCGTGTACCTGTACTTGAGCTTCCTCATCTATAAAATGACAAATTTACATGAGATGAAGTGACCTCTGATAGTCATTCAACCGTAGACAGGAAGCACAGTCTTTTTCCCTGAATTTCTGTGACTCTGAAAGCCACCTCTGCTGAAATGTTTGAATCAAGAAAAGGATGGCTGGCTGGGCTTCCACAGTCCAAAACTGCAGCTGAGATGTCCCTGCCACAAGCTTGCCAGGTCGGCAGTCTCACCTGGTCATGGCTGGGCTCGCTCAGCTTGTGAAAGGAAAGACCAGGGAAACGCAACCTGTGGCTAACCAAGGGACTGAAAGAGTGGAAAAGGGGGCAGTGCCCTCCTGCACATCATAAAGGGTCATGGCAAATGCATCTCTCAAAAGACTGGTTAACAAGAGAAGAGCGTAACGAAATTATTTTATCATAGTTTTTTTTTTTTTTCTGATATGGGAGACTTCAGATTTAAGACCCCAGTGACCCAGGATGAACTATTTATTTTTATGCTTAGACTCAATAAAGTATGAACAGCCAAGAAATGTGATTGGGCCAAAAAACAGGGGGTATAATCTAATGCTAACAGACTGAGTAGGGAAACCCAAGGTCTATGCAATTTCTTTTTGGCCTCTCTGTGTGGTATTCTTCCTGGTATAGGACAGGACCCCTTCTGAAATGGAGTTTTGTGGTCTGTAAGACAGGTAGATCAAAGAGTTTCTTATGGTCAGCTCCAAGACAGAAAAGCAGAGGAAGATTAATATTTTTAGTCTTTATGGCTAGTCTCGGTGACCCATGTTGGGGATTAGAAATTCTGGAGAAGCGGGAGCAGAAGATGCGAAAAAGATCAGAGAAAAGGGGGTACTGCTTTCTGATCCCCATTGGAATCATGGCAAAATATTCTAAAGTTGGATTCAGTCAATATACGTGTACTCACATCCAAGTCCTTTAGACTAAAGCTCCATTAGTGGCAGCTCCCACTTACTGAGCCACTATCTATGTCACCCAAAGGACACAGGCTAATGATTGTTCAAAAAGGGGGAAAACGGGAGGTACACAGGCGTCACAGGTCCACAGTAGTTCTGCAATCCAGCCAGGAAAAATGTGGAGGTTCCTGTAGCAGGGCTCCGCTCTATTCCTGCCTCTGCTCCTTCTCCTCCTGCTTCTGGCTTTGTCCTACACTGGGAGGGGTCCACGACAGCCCACACAGCCAAGTTCCATCCCCCTCATATATATGTACTCCTTGATGGCTTCGTGGATTTGGGAGTGTGTCATCAGCAGTTCCATTCGCTCTTAGGAGGAAGGGCCCAGGGGTGGAAGCCCATGCAGACCCCTGAAGCTCACTCAGGCCTGTCTGAGCAAGGAATTCTGAGATCTTCCATATGTACGGTTTTCTGTAGATACTGACAGGGGAGGCACAGGCCCTAGTGGGCATGTCCCCTTGGTGCTGCAGACTTGCCGTATCTAGGCATGGGCACAACCTGAGAAGGGTTGGAGTGAGGTCCATTAAATACAAGACACGGGGAGGGGGGTGTCTTGCCAAGATCTAAGGGCAATACTGGAGCTAGGGATTGGGCATCATCATGTGATTGAAACATGTGTTGCAAATGTATGAGAGGGAAAGAGGACATGATGGTTAGCGTGTGAGACAGGGATGTAAGGTTTAGAAGTGGAGCATTCTGGATGGCGAGTAGACATGGAAGCGTAGAGCGGAACTGAAGGGCACTGGAGTTGAGGAGGTCATGGATATTAGTGAGGCTGTTTGTCTGCCCCCCACATGTCCGATACACAATAGTGAGACAGGTATAGGTTGTGGGCAGTGGCCCCGGTGACACTAGGAGGAATGGTAGGGAAGAGAACAGTCAGGTGCCAAACTGCTCAGTGAAGAGAGGAGTGGCCAGGAAGCTGGTTATAAAGGATGATGAGCGAAGGTGGGTGGAGCTGGTGGCCTAACTCCAGAGGAGGTGATGTTGCAGGAGGACAGAAGAGTGAGGAAAGCGGCCCTCCTTCCCATCCCCAGGTCAGCCCGGAGGTGTGTGCAGGATGGGAGAATGAGCAGTTCTTACAGCAATCCAGTATCCATGAGAAAAGGTGAGGAGAGGGGAAGGTGCTCAGGGGTGAAGCCAAGGACATGAGGTGGTTTGTTCACAACAGAACAAGGTTCTACAGGGCACAGGGGGGTGAGGGGGCAGGGAGGGCATGGTGAGAGCGACCCACTTTGGAGAAGAGAAATTCTGGTTTCTATAGCTTGAACAAAAGTCAGGGAGAGCATAAATAGAGAGGCTTAGATTTTTGGAGGGCTAGGACCCATGGCTGAGGATGAAGAGCATCCTAGGATTACTGGGCTCAAAAGTCAAGCCAGTACCTGTGAACATCTTTTTTTTTTTTTTAACATTTATTTTATTTGAAAGACAAAGTTACAGAGAGAGGTAGAGACAGAGAGAATGAAACAAAGAGGCCTTCCATCCGCTGGTTCACTCCCCAAATGACTGCAAAGGCCGGAGCTGAGCTGAACTGAAGCCAGGAGCCAGGAGCTTCTTCCACGTACAGGGGCCCAGCACTTGGGCCATCCTCCGCTGCTTTCCCATGCACATTAGCAGGGAACTATATTGGAAGTGGAGCCGCTGGAACTCTAACCTGTACCCACATGGGATGCTGGAGCTGCAACTGGGGTTTTAAGCTGCTGTGCCATAGTGCCAGCTTTGAAAATATTTTCAATCATGTATAAAGGCAGTGTGTTTAGTTTTGGATACACGACCTTGGGATGACATTTTTTTAAAAATATTTATTTATTGGGGCCGGTGTTGTGGCATAGGGGCTAAAGCCTTTGCCTGCAATGCTGGCATCCCATGTACACACCTGGGAAAGCAGCTAATTATGGCCTAAGTCCTTGGAACCCTGTACCTATATGGGAGACCCAGAAGAAGCTCCTGGCTCCTGCCTGGCCCAGACCTGGCCATTGTGTCCATTTGGGGAATGAACTAGCAGATGGAATATCTTTCTCTCTCTTCTTTAACATTTTCAAATAAACAAGAAAATCTTAAAAAAAATTTTTTTTAAAGATTGATTTCTTTGAAATCCAGAGTTACAGAGCGGCAGAGGTGGAGAGAGAGAGAGATCTTCCATCCACTGGTTCACTCCCCAGATGGTTGCAACAGCCAGAGCTGGACAGATATGAAGCCAGGAGCCAGGAGTTCCTTCTGGGCCACCCACGTGGGTACAGGGGCCCAAGGACATAGGCCATCTTCTACTGCTTTCCCGGACCATAAGCAGACAACTGGATCAGAAGTGGAGCAGATGAGACTCTAACCAGTGCCCACATGGGATGCCAGCACAGCAGGTAGTGGCTTTACCCACTAAGCCACAATGCCACCCCTATAAATAAATCTTAAAGAAAAAAGAAAATGCTTAGCACCTTCTTGGGTCACAAGGAGAATAGAGAGAGGCTCCTGCTTGGGAATCCAGCAGCTCCCATTTACCACACAGTAAGGTCTGTGACACAGCGAAGGCAGGCTGTGACGCTACCCTGCTTTTGGTTAGAGTTATGTTTCCCACCCGCTGCCTGTGCCAATCCAGGTCACAGACTATACCCAAATCAGTGTTTTTGTGTCATCACCATTGCTTTTACTGCCTCCCCATCTAGCTCTCTGAATCTCTTCAAAGCCTAGCCCCAATATATTCCTACCACAGTTTTCTTCTGATTTACTGGCTACCAGTTTATTTAACTGTCTCTGAACTTCTATGGCATTTGTTACATATTTTTCTCCTATTATGAAAATGTTTGAATATACAGAAAAGTTGAAAAAAAGTGCATAATGCACACCTATATACCTACTACTTGATTCTACAATTACCATTTTGCATTCCTTACTTATTCATCCACCAGTCCATTACTTAACAATTTTTTATTTTAATTTTATTTGAAATGCACAGACAGAGAGAGGGATGGAGTCAGACAGAAATCTTCCATCCTCTGGCTTACTCCTCAAATGCACAAAACAGCCAGGGCTGGGCCAGGCTAACAGCAGGAACCTGGAATTCAACCTGGGTCTCCCATGTGGGTGACAGAGATCCATGTACTTGAGCCACCATCTGCTGCCTCCTAGAGTATGCATTACTGGGACGCTGGATCAGAAGGGAGCCACAATTCAGATCACGCACACTCTAATTTGGCTAGCAGGTGCCTAAAGTGGCATGAGTCTTAACCGCTGTGCCAAATGCCCACCCTTGGAGACAGAATTTAAGCCCAGCTCTGAGTCCAGGGCACATGCTCTTAACCACAACTCACACTGCCTCCACACTGTGCCCGGCTTACCCACTGAGGGCGACTAATATTTGTGGAACAGTCACAGGGCTTCCTACCATTTCTGGACCATCGCTTGTGTTCTCCGGCAGAGACAGCTGCTTTCAAAAGCTTTTCCCTTTTAAACAAGGGCTTCGTGGGACGCCCAACCCTTAGAGCGACTTGATTTGGGCCACACTGTCAGGATGAACAGTCAGCTGTTGTGGCTCTGGAGTCAAACCCTGTCTACAAGCAGGCTGATGAAAACAGATCCTGTGCAGGGATTCCATCCTCCGCCTTCTGTCTAGCATTGTTTTCAGCACCTGTTTGATGAATTTTTTTTAAAGATTTATTTATTTATTTATTTGAAAGTCAGAATTTCACAGAGAGAGGAGAGGCAGAGAGAGAGAGAGAGAGAGAGGTCTTCCATCCGCTGGTTCACTCCCCAATGGCTGCAACGGCCAGAGCTGCCAGGAGCCTCTTCCGGGTCTGACATGGGTGCAGGGTCCAAGGACTTGGGCCGTCTTCCACTGCCCTCCCAGGCCACAGCAGAGAGTCAGATTGGAAAAGGAGCAGCCGGGACCATAACCTGTGCCCATGTGGAATGCTGGCACTTCAGGTCACTTTAACCCGCTGCGCCACAGCACCGGCCCCCTGATGTAGGTTCTTGTGGTTTTTAATCCTCTACCTATTGTGCTGTAGTGAATTGCTGGTCATCTTTTGATTTTTTTTGTTGTTGTTAAAAATGAAGCTTTGTTATAGAAATCAGCATACTGTGTTTTTAAATCTGTAGAGAAGAAATTATGGTGACTGACATGGTCAGATATCAAATTTAAGTATAGAAATACCTTCTAGCTGTCCTATCATTTTACATTCATTTTATACTTATGGACAGTAGTGAAGCTTTCTTTCTTCTTTGTTTCATAAACTCTAATTTCTAGCAGGGGGTTGTGAATTTTTAAAATCTGTATTTCATTTTAATTAATTTGCAGTGAGGGCCTGAACCTCCACAATGAAGATGAGAAGCAAAGAGGGAGGGAGCAGGCTTCTCCTGGGTCACTAGTGACTTGTCACCACTGAGCAAGTCTCATGACTCACATCCCACGGCTGCCTGCACCTACTGTGTGGCTGTCCTGTGTCTCAGGCTGGTGTGGGAGGCAGAGGATGGAGGGTGGGGAAAGTTCTAAGGCCTAGGAAGTCACAAGGGCGATTTGGCTGGTAGCCACCTGGACATTCAGTGCAGAGCAAAGCTAATGAGAAAGCCAATGGGACAATGAGCCATTATTTGTGACTGTCAGTGAGTGCCCAGTCTGATATTGGATGACCCACCACTCCTCCTCCCACCAATTTTAATTTTCCTGGCCTTTGACTGTAAGTGAAGCAGTATGTTCAGAGTCTAGGGGCAACCCCACAGCTGGTTATCTCTGTAATCACGGCTTACTGATTGACTTTGAGGGCCACCCTCTTGCTCCAATGCCCACCACACACCATGCCAGATTAGCACAACTCACTCTCCAGAACTTCAGCAGCAAGCAATCCAGACAGGTTCAAACCCTCCACAATATGGTTGAAACCTAACTTTCCAAGCCAGTACAGATTTGTTGAACACTAATGAGACAAGGTATTAGTACACTTTGCATATACAGAAAGAACTCGGTTATCAAGTAGGTTGGAGAACTGCCGAGTTATACCAAGATCTTCTCAGGGCCCCACTATTAAGTGTTAGGAATCTGAGAAAGCCATATGGCCTCAGATTTTTCAAGAAGCATCTTGAGAGATAAATATATCAAAGAAAGCATACTACCTTAAATGTAATTCTCGGGGCTGGTGCTGTGGTACAGTGGGTTAACGCCCTGGCCTGAAGCGCCAGCTCCCATATGGGCACCAGTTCGAGACCTGGCTGCTCCACTTCCCATCCAGCTCTCTGCTATGGCCTGGAATAGCAGAAGATGGCCCAAGTGCTTGGGCCCCTGCACCTGTGCGGGAGACCTGGAAGAAGCTCCTGGCTTCGGATTGGCGCAGCTCTGGCCGTTGCGGACAGAGTGAACCAGAGGCTGAAAGACCTCTCTCTCTCTTTTCCCTCTTTCAAATAATAAAAATTTTTAAAAATGTAATTCTCGGCATTGGCAGCTCTGAAATTAACCTCCCAGGCCGTTTGGGTTCACTCAGGTCTGCTGTGGTGGGGAGTGGGGCGTGCTCCGCTGCTGCTCCTCTGGACGCACTGGAGCCACGTGGCTGCGCCCAGTTGATGACAAGACTGGCAGGAATGACCTCATAGGCCCATCCCTGCAAACTGTGGGACTTCTGTAACAAGCAGCTGTGGCTTGAGGATGCCCCTTTCTCCTGGCCGACTTTTCTCACACCTGCAATGCCACCTCAGACTCTTCCTATCACATCTTTCCTTCCTGTAACAAAACTTCTACTTTTCCCCCTTTGTCTGTCACAGGGACATCCCTCAACAAATACCTTGCACATCTAATTCCATCTTGGTATCTGCTGCTCAGAGGACCTGTCCTGGCACACATAGCTGTCTCAGATGTGTTTATAAAGTCTTTACACATCCAGGACTGGCACTGTGGCATCATGAGTAAAGCCGCTTGCCTGCGGCGCCCACATCCAGTATGGGCAACAGTTTGAACCCTGGTTGCTCCACTTCTGATCCAGCTCTCTGCTAATGCACATGGGAAAGCAGTGGAAGACGGCTACTGCACTCACACAGAAGACCTAGAAGAATCTCCTGGATTCTGGCTTTGGCCTGGACCAGCCTCAGCCACTGTGGCCATTTGGGGAATGGACCAGTGGATGGGAGATCTCGCTGTAACTCTGCCTTTCAAATAATTAAATAAATCTTAAAAAAAAAAAAAAGTCTACACATCCAGCTCCTCTGGGAGCCGCCCAACACTTCTATGACATCTGCCTTTTTTTTTTTTTTAAAGATTTTATTTATTTATTTGAGAGGTAAAGTTACAAACAGTGAGAGGGAGAAACAAAGAGAAAGGTCTTCCGTCCACTGGTTCACTCCCCAATGGCAGCAATGGTTGGAGCTGTGCGGATCCAAACCCAGGAGCCAGGTGCTCCTTCCCAGTCCTCCATGCGGGTGCAGGGCCCAAGCACTTGGGCCATCCTCCACTGCTTTCCCAGGCCACAGCAGAGAGCTGGACTGGAAAAGGAGCAGCCGGGACTAGAACCGGTGCTCATATGGGATGCTGACGCAGCAGGCGGAGGATTAACCTACCGCACCACAGCGCCAGCCCGGCATCTGCCTTTTATGGTCTGCACCAAGAGCTCTCCCAGTGCAGTAGTGAGGTTCACAGACTCTGGACCACAACGGTAAGGTTCGAATCCCAACTCTGTCACCCACTAGCTGCACCTCAACAAGCTATAGAATGAGGGATAACACTGTCTTGCAAGGCCCATAAGGATTAAATGACGTATTAAAGCTCCGCGCTGCACAGAGCAGGTGCTCAATTAGCAGAGTGATTATGACTGTTCACAGTCATCTGTGGTTTCTGTCCTTTGCTCTATTAGAGTACAAACTCTCGAGGGTGGTCAGTGTGTCCTTCATCTTCTTCAAACTCCTCTGAAGAGCCTGAGATACTGGCCTGATTCATAGTGAGACAAACAGCTTTTAAACCTCATGGGGAGAAATGGCCATTTGTAGAGGGAAAGGGGCGCCTCAGGGAAGAGCACAGGAGCCAGTCCGCAGAGGCAGGTGGAGTCAGCCAGTGGTAGGGGGAAATGTAAGCAGTCAGCCCTCCACAGAGCCTGTGGGTCCAATTAACCACACATGCAAAGTGTTTGGGGAAAAAAAAGGTTGCATCCATACTGAACATGGAATTACAAGTAATCAAGAGATGATGTAAAGTGTGCAGGAGGATGTGCACAGGTAATATGCAAATACTACACCATTTATACAAGCGACTTGAGCATCTCCATGGATACCAAAGGATAATTATATACAAAATGGATAATAAAGTATAAAATATATATGCACAGATTAAATATACGTAAATATGTAAAAGCAAACATGATTTCAGAAGTAACTGCTTAACAGCAGGGAAGATCACAGGTGTGCTCCAGACCCCTTTGCAAAGGTGGCTTCCTTTAAGCCCTTTCTTTAAACACAACCTGGAAGGGCTTTTTTTAGCAGTGAAAGCCACATACCCAGCTCAGTGCAACAAAGGAAAAATGGGATGCAAGAAAAGGAAGGAAATTGCAAAAGCTGGTGAGACACAATGTGTCCATGAAAGGACACAATTAGGACATTCAGAACCTGGGTTTTCTTGCCCAGTGCTGTCTCAGAGATAATGCATTTATAAACACAGAAATGGCTACAACAAAGATGTCTGTGATGGGTGGGTATATATATATATATATATATATTCATACTTATATTTATATATTTATATAAATCCATGTCTGGCATCTGACTGTGGCACCTGGGGGGCTAAGCCCAGTCCGTGTGTTTGCCCTGACTTCTCTTCCTCTCCCTTGTTTTGGAGTTTCAGAGAACATAAAATTCCCACAGCTCCTTGGGGTTTGGGGTGGGTAGACTGAGTGTATAGGGCCTTGGCTGGCTGAGAAGGAGGAGATAAAATACTTACCACAGTATTTTACATTAATAAACCCTGTCTATAAATGGTCTAAAATAAATTATGCTAATTCCCATTCTCTCTACGTTTACTGAAGTCCCAATTAATGACTGTGTCTCAGCTTGAAATCAAGAATCATGTGGGCATCACTCAAAAGGAACACTCAGCTTTTACATGGTTTATTCTGCCAGCCAGGGATTTGGGGGCTCCCCCTATTCTTTCCAGTTTTTCGACCCATTCATTCCTCTCTTCCTCCCTTCTACACACTTAAAAAATAATTGACTTATTTGAAAGGCAGAAAGATTGGGGGGGCAGGGAGCAAGGACTTCCATCTACTAACTCACACCCCAAATGTCCACCACAGCTGGGATCGAGCCAGGTGGAATCAGGGGGCCAGCTCTCCTATGTGAAGGATAGGAACCAACTAACCTCCCAGGACCCACACCAGCAGGAAGCTAGTTTAAGGAGACAGCTGGGTATCAAACCCAGGCACTCCGATATGGGATGCAGGCATCCTAACCTGCATTTTAGCCACTAGGCCTAATGTCTACCTCTCACACATGTTTATTAAGCAAATGGAATGTGTCAGACACTGTGCTAAGGACTAATTAATCAAGAATCTCACAGTCCTGAATGGAAGACAGACATAAACATGATGGAAGAGAGACATAGGGGGCCGGCACTGTGGTGCAGTGGGTTAACACCCTGGCCTGAAGCGCCGGCATCCCATATGGATGCCGGTTTGAGTCCCGGCTGCTCCACTTTCCATCCAGCTCTCTGCTATGGCCTGGGATAGCAGTAGAAGATGGCCCAAGTCCTTAGGCCCCTGCACCCATGTGGGAGACCCAGAAGAAGCTCCTAGCTCCTGGCCCCTGGCTTTGGATCAGCCTGGCTCCAGCCACCCAATGTGGCCATCTGGGGAGTAAACCGGTGGTTGGAAGACCTCTTTCTTTGCCTCTGCCTCTGCCTCTCTGTAACTCTCCCTTTTAAATAGATAAATCTTTTTTTTAAATGGAAGATGTGCAAGGCAGACAAGGAGGGGAAGAAAAGACACTCAGGCTGCATGGCATGTTCAGCAACTGCAAGTGATACAAGGAGAAGACATTACAATGGATGGGAGATCAGGAAGGCAGGTCCTAGGAGGAGGGGTTGTCAAACAAGCCCAGGCTGAAGAGGTCAGCTAAGGCCAGGTTGGGATCTATTAAACACAGTGCCTGCTCAGTTTCCAACTTCCCTCATGAAACTACAAGCATGAAACAACTGACATATATGGCCAACTATGACTCAGCCCAGAAGAAAGGGGAGAAGAGCAGGCTGCCCTCAATACCAGGCCCATCAACATCTGGAGTATCATATTTAGGGCCATGGTGACAAACTAGGGGGCATCTATTAGGTGGAAGAGTAAATCTGGTCCTTCTTATGGCATCTTGGTCACAGGCAGAGTCTACATTTGTGATTTGTAAAAATATTTATTCATTTGAAAGGCAGAAACAGAGAGAGAGAGAGAGAGAGAGAATCAATCTTCCATCCACTGGTTCACTCCCCCTAAGTGGCCTTGACAGCTGAATCTGGACCAGGCAGAAGCCAAGAGCCAGGAACTCCATCTTGTTCTCCCACATGGGTGGTAGGGGCCTAAGCACTTGGGTCACCTTTCACTGTCTTCCCAAGCACATTAGCAGGAAGATGGATCAGAAACTGAATCAGTGCTCCACTATGGGATGCTGGCATCTCTCAGGGAGCAGCTTAACCTACTATGCCACAAAACCAGCTGCTACATTTGTGATTTCTTAACTGAAAAATTTAAAAAGCATACATGTCAGTTCACTTAATTCCAGGAAAATTCAAGTGAGAATGCACCAGTGAGTCACCAGTGAGATTGCATTTAAAATCACACACCCTCGGAGCCGAGAACAGCCCGGTGACAAGAGACTTCACAAAGAAGGAGTGAAGATGGTGCCTCTGGGCCAGCGTCACTGACATCCAAGGGGCCAGGGTGGAGGGCACAGGCATCTGCTGGACTGTTCAAGCAGTTCTTTCATCTCATCCAAAAGAACAAAGTTATGGGATGCAGGAAAGGAATATTCTTCCTGCCTACCTCACACAGGGCAGTGATCATTTACAGTAAAGCAAAGGTTCCTTAGCACAGGAAGAATATTTTCTTTGACCTTGCTTTTATATTCCTTGTTTTTGGATTCATCTCAAAAGGAAAAAAGTCTGAACTCAGGATCTGATTCAACACAGAGCAGCCCCTAGAGGGCAGTTACCCTGCCAGTTCCTCCAGGAAGAAAGAAGCAACCTATATGATTTGCCTAATTACAAAGAAATTAGTATTCAAGCTGAAGGCTGATGTTTAATTTGAAACAGGTGCTTAGATGGTAGTATTTGTAAATTCTTTACCTTTTGCTTCAAACAGGAAGACCAAATAAATCGTATGGGTGAAAATAACAACAGCAGGCTTGAGGACACTGTGGAACTGGATGCCGGCCAAGGCGGCTGCACAAACACATTCTGACCTCACAAGGAAGCAGAGCCAGGCCTCTCAGGATACAGGAGGCCAAGGAGAAGGGGCTTTAGAAACAAGATGTCAGGCATATCTGTTATCCAGTGCCACCTAGCAAACCAAACCAAAACTTCGTGGCTTTATACAACTGTGACGTTTAGGAGGCTCAGCACTGACAGGATGGTTCTGGTCTCTGAGGGATTCTCCTGCACCTGCTTCAGGACTGGGCTCAGCTGGGCCTTTTTCTCCTTAGATGTTTCATCCCAGACTCCACGACAGTGAATGTGAAAGTTGGAAAGTCTCTTGATGTTGTGAGTGACATCACTTCCACCCAATTTTATTAGTCAAAGCAAGCCACGAGGACAGCCCCTACCAGGGTTAGAGGACTGGACCACATCTCTTGAGAGACAGACAGAATGATGAAGTCACACCATAAAAGAGCATGCAACCTGCCACAGAGGACTTAGTGCCTGCTGCCAAAACACCTCTATCATGTGGGGTGAATGCACATGTGCTGGCAAGTGAAAATGTCTTCCCTGGGGATCCTGACCATGCAGAGCACAGGACAATGGGAAAAATCAGGGGCAGGGTGGCCAACCAAGCTTCTGCAGGCTCAGTCAACCTAAGCTTTCAAGAAGTGCAGTCTAAGCTGGCGCTGCGGCTCACTAGGCTAATCCTCCGCCTTGCGGCACCGGCACACCGGGTTCTAGTCCCGGTCAGGGCACCAATCCTGTCCCGGTTGCCCCTCTTCCAGGCCAGCTCTCTGCTGTGGCCAGGGAGTGCAGTGGAGGATGGCCCAAGTCCTTGGGCCCTGCACCCCATGGCTCCTGCCATCGGATCCGCGTGGTGCGCCGGCCGCAGCGCGCCTACCGCGGCGGCCATTGGAGGGTGAACCAACGGCAAAAGGAAGACCTTTCTCTCTGTCTCTCTCTCTCACTGTCCACTCTGCCTGTCAAAAATTTAAAAAAAAAAAAAAAAGAAGTGCAGTCTAGAGAAAAACGAAGCAGAAAGACCACACAGGGCAAACGCCAGGGCCAGCAAGAGCACCTGGAATCAGAAGGGAGCCGATGGCTTTCCCACACATCCTTCCTTCCCGACAGAACCCACTTGCAGTGAGGCGAGGTTCAGGTGTGGCAATTCACCAAGTGAAGACCCCCGTACCCTAATGATACCTTTCCTTTTTAATATCTGGGCTCTATTAACTCACTGTCTTCTTTTAAACACCTTGTGAGGTGAGAACAGGGACTCTTTTTCCTCTTTGAGAGACTGGAAACTAGGGCCTGGAAGCACCACCCTCCAGTCCCCCAGAGCGCTGGCGGAAGAGTCAGGCCCCTCCCACCTCCCCCTCAGGTCTCCGGCCCATGCTAAGGCGTTGTCCTTTTCCCTGTGGCCTGCTCCCCTTCTTCCTGTAGAGGTGGTTAAGTAATTTCCTGGTCAAGGGGTGTCTTCAGTTAATACACCATCATCTAAGGCTGTGTATAAAAAAACTGGGGCCCAGGGTCTGCCATGCCAGTTTATGGGCAAACATTCAAAACAGGTGACTTCACCCTACTGGGTGAAGGCTGGGTTTGACTAATGCCATTAGTAATACCTTTGGTAGTCACAAGATGGCTATGCCTTTCCAGTTTCAAAGTACTTTTCCAATATGAAATCAGTGGATCCTTATAATGTGGCACTGATGTCTAATACAACGTGCCAGGCACTGTTTCATATCCTGGGTATGTACAGGTTGAGCATCTGTAACCCAAAATCTGAAATTCAGGTGTTCCAAAATCTGCAATGTTTTATGCACGGACATGACACTAAAAGAACTTCAGGTTTGGAGCACCCTGAATTTTGGGTTTTTAGAGAAGGGATGCTCAACCAGTGAAGTTTATGCAAATATTCCTAAATCAGAATAACACTGACATTTGACTCATTTCCGGTACCAAGAATTTCAGATAGAGGCTATTCAACCTGCTTTAACTCATTAATCCTCAAAATAACCTTAGGAAGATAAATACTATTACCACCTCAATACTCAGAGAATTTAAGTAACTTCCCAAGGTCACACAGCTAATAAATAAGTAGAGAGCCCAAGATTTGAATTCAGGCACTTGGCTTCAAGGCCCATGTCCTTAAACCACTACTCTGTGCTGCCTTCCTAACATTATGTCGAGATCGCCTGGACTCACAGCCCCTTTACCTCCCATCGAGGAGACAGAACCAGGTCTTCGCTCTGCAGCCATTTCTACTTCACATGGTTTCCCTAACAGGAGGGATTATAGGAGTGGTGAGGCCAAAGGTAGTACAAACTCTGAATACCTCAAAACATGCCACCCTATAGCTAGGGAAATTAAAATCACTGCAGGTATTTTCCTGGAGAAGACAATAGCTACTGTGTAATGTAAGTTTAGAAGCAGAGGAAGGATGAAGCTGGGCAAATGGGAGCTGAATGAACTGGCCCCAGAAGTCGCAAAGGGAGGGCCACGGAGGTCAGGCTCCAAGTGCCTGTCCATGAAGGCACCAGCAGTTCGTAAGGAGAGAGGACACAAACATTCACAAACATTCACTCCCACCCACCCCAGACGCCACGGACTTCCATTCCTCTACTGCCAGGAAAATGGGCAAACTTACCTTCTGCTGACTGCCTCAATTAGAACCCAACCTGTTGCTCTCATTTCGGAGAGAATGTAGCTACATATTTCCACTGACCTCCAGAATGGGCAGGGCTACCTCCGTCTCCGACAAGTCCCCGAGGATGCCACAGCTCAACTTCTTGACCCACTCGGGAACTCCTGGCTCTGGTGGCAGGACTGTGCTTGTGGTTAGGCTCTGACTGCTCCACTGCAGGAAGTGGACCTCTGCTCTTTAGCTCTGGCTGATAACGAACTAATTGATACGGCGTGGTCTTTCTTCTCTCGGGCCTTTTCATTTTGAACATTTGTGCCCTGTGTGTACTTAATGATCTTTGCTAGCATTCAAGACACGGTCAAATTGCTTTGTGAACTGGTGTGCAATCTGCTCTTGAGTATCATGACAGAATGGGGTCAACAGATCTAGTTTTTGGAAGCCAGAGGAACAAGAATTCAAGATAGTGTATGGAAGGGTAAAACAGTCCCTATTCACAGATGCTGTGATTATCTAAACTATGTAAATAATCCTAAAGAACCTGTAAAAAAGAACTAAAAGAACTCATACATGAGTTTGGCAAAGTCACAGGATAATAGGTCAACATCCACAAAATCTCTAAGTGTACACCTGGAAACTAAAAAGATGGAATAGGGGAATAAAAAAGCTAAGATGCTTGCAGTAATGATTTGTATAGAACTTCACAGCTTAGAATTTCACAACCACCTAAGAGGAAGGAAGAGGGAGCTGGAGCTCTTTGGTTGGGAACACCTGCATTCTCACATTGCCACCCCATTCTGAAATGCCCTTAAGGGTTGGGGCCTCAAGATGCAGGTGTGTTAAAAGGCTCTTCAGGTGAGTCTGATCACCTTCTGATGGCAAACTAACGTAACTGGAAGCCTTAGCATCACCTGGGGACCTGTTACAAATGAAATTCCTCTCACCTGCTAACTCAGTAGGGTCTGGCAATGTGCTTTGTAATAAATCAGGTGATCCTGATGAGCACACCATACTTTGTTCAAGACAGGCATTTCCAGTCTATTCTGTGCTTAGGTGACAAGGCTGGAAGCTTGTAGCACCCTCTGCTGGTGTCCATCTGCAAAGGCCAACCTGTGAGAACTTTTCTATTTAAGTGAAGAAAAGGTAAAAAACTCCACTTCTGTTACATCCACTACTGCCTTGTTGGAACATTCCCAACACCATGTTGCCTTTTTCTTCAGCTCTGTGGCAGTTTCAGTTTCTTCAATTCGTCCAGGCTCAGAGCTTGATGAAAAATTCAGGCATAACAGGATCCCAGGCCAGGCCTCATACAGGAACTGGGTGGAGGAGGATTTCTTTGCCTTGGCCTAAGTACAGTGTCACTCTGACTATAAAGAGGGATGTGACTCATTGCCTTATACAAATCCCTCAATAGCTTCCCATGGCATTTGAAGCAGAATCTAGTCTTTACCTAGATCTTCTAGGCTTGCAATATTGGAGCCCTAACTACTTCTCTAAGTTCATTTCCAATCCCCTTTACCCTAGGCAAACTCTAATCAGTGCACTTGCTACCTCTCTAGCCCTAGTTATCCACAGGGCTGCTATTCTCAACAGAGTTTTTGTTTCTGTTTTTCAGAAAGCTGTGGCAATTCACTATATTAGTTTTTGTGAATAAGCAAAGCGATAGTTACTCATGTTAATCAGTAGAGGAGCATGTGGTTACCTTTAGTGATGTTGAGGTGTGACAAGTGAGGATGGCCCATCATAAATAACCAGGAAGAGTCCTCGGTTGATGCTGATATTCTATAAAGTTGTTTCGGTAGAAGAACACCACTGTACTCAGACGAGTTGCGAGTTACAACTGTCAGGGATGCATCTTCTGTTTCACATGCATGTTCACTCTCTAGAAGTCTAAGATTTCTGAGCACAGTGACTTCATTTTGTTTACAACTAGTTTTTTTTTTTTTTTTTGACAGGCAGAGTGGATAGTGAGAGAGAGAGAGAGAGAGAGAAAGGTCTTCCTTTTTTCGTTGGTTTACTCTCCAATGGCTGCTGCGGCCGGCGCATCTCGCTGATCCGAAGCCAGGAGACAGGTGCTTCTCCTGGTCTCCCATGCGGGTGCAGGGCCCAAGCACTTGGGCCATCCTCCACTGCCTTCCCGGGCCATAACAGAGAGCTGGCCTGGAAGAGGGGCAACCGGGACAGAATCCGGCGCCCCAACCGGGACTAGAACCTGGTGTGCCGGCGCCGCAAGGCGGAGGATTAGCCTGTTAAGCCACGGCGTCGGCCACAACTAGTTCTATCATCAGTTCCTAAACAGAACCTGAGATAGACTAGGTGCCCATAAATGTTTACAAAATATTGTTAAAAACATCTTCCATATCTCAGAGATCCTACACCTCTACAATGGGCCCTCCATTAGGGACAGCTGAATCTGGCTCCTTGGAATCTCTCACAGGTGATGGCAAGGCCAACAATATATGATGGGCAGGCCAAAAATAACATTACCATTGACAGAACTTTAAAATGGAGCAAGCAGTTGAGTACTCCGGACTCTTCCTTGGACTAGAAAGAATTTAGCCTCCTAAAACAATGATCAGTAAAAGCACTGTTTCCCAAAAGCAAGAAACAGTCAAGTTAAAGGCTATACTATAAATAAAATGGGAGGAACACGCCTTAGTCTGTTAAATCCTTTTTCCCCACTTAACATCTTACAGTCATATGGGTTGAAAGAGAGCAAATCCCCATCCTGAATATTTCAAGGTGTTTGTTTATTTATTTGAAAGTCAGAGTTATAGTTACATCTGGCTCACTCCCCAGATGGCCAGAGCTAGGCCAGGCCGAAGCCAGGAGCCAGGAGCTTCATCCAGGTCTCCCATGTAAGTGGCAGGGGCCCAAACGGATCGAAGGTGGAGAAGCTGGGACACCACCCTGCACCTATATGGGATGCCAGTGTCACAGGCAGCAGTTTATCCACCACACCACAACACCGGGCCCCTGAATATATCTTTGGTCTATCCCAATTGGTTATTCAGAGAAAGACAGATCTCTGTAGACACAGAAATGGCTCTGAAAAGCTGTCTTTCTGCAAGAAGGATATTATCATCTACCATATTATATTAGTAAAGCAAACTGTGGATGCAGGCAGAAGCTCTTCTATCCTGTATCCCCACTCTGCCTGGTAAAGACTCTTCTTTCTACAGGAAGAGGAGACTGGGGGGTCAGTGACCTGATCCAGGGGTCAGCAGAGGTGGATGTAGCCTGAGAAACTTCATCCGCTTTACAAGACTCTTCCAGAGGACCTCCTCCTCTCAACCTTCCAGCCTGCCACTTCCCTTCCCTACAGAGGCCCGAGCTCCCACCCCTGTGTTTGGCTCTGTTCTACATAAGGTTCAGCCATCTTGCTCCTCTTTGAGTCTCATATTTTGTGTGGTTTCCAAGATTATGCATGTCAATAAACTTGTAGGTTTTTTTCCTATTACTGTGTACACTGCCACCTCATTTCACAGACTCAAGACACTGAACCTTCAAAGGGAAAACAGTACATTTAAAACTTCCCTCCAGGATGTTTAACAAAATATAAGACATAGTGTGCAGTTTCGTTAGCACTCCAGAAGAATCTTCATACTAATAAAGTTGTCACCATTCCACCATCTGCTTATTATAATACTATTTTAAGAATAAATTTGCAGTTTATTTTGTAGAAAAGAATTAAGATTTTTTTTTATTTTTAAGATTATTGATTTGAAAGGCAGCGTTAGAGAGAGAGAGGTAAAGAGAGAAAACTTCCACCTGCTGGTTCACTCCCCAAATGGTGGCAACGGCCAGGAGCCTAGAGCACCATCCAGGACTCCCACATGGGTAGCAGGGGTGCAAGCACTTGAGCCATCTTTCACTGCTTTCCCTCATGCATTAGCAAGGAGCTGGATCTGAAGCAGAGTAGCCAGGACTCCAACCAGTACCCATATGGGATGCTGGCATCATAGGCAGCAGCTTAGCCTACTGCAGCACAACACTGGCCCCTACATACTATTTTTTTTAAACATTTATTTATTTATTTGAAAGGCAGAGTTACAGAGAGAGAGAGAGAGAGAGAGAGCCAGAGAGCAAGAGCGAGAGAAGTCTTTCATCCACTGGTTCACTCCCCAAATGGCTGCAATGGCCGAAGCTGCGCTGAGCCAAAGCCAGGAGCCAGGAGCTTCTTCCGGGTCTCCCACGAGGATGCAGGGACTCAAGGACTTGGGCCATCTCGTACTGCTTTCCCAGGCCATAGCAGAGAGCTGGATCAGAAGTGGAGCAGCCAGGACTTGAACTGGCACCCATATGGGATGCTGGCACTTCAGGCAGTGGCTTTACCCACTCTGCCACTACGCCAGCCCCACAAGATAATATTCTTTAGCTGATCAGATTGCCCTGATAAATAAAGGATGCTTGATAATATATGGTTTTGGCAGTGGTGTGGACTAACAGGAAGAAAGTCATTAACAAGAAGAGGAAAGTGACACAACCTCTTTTCAGTCAACCTGAGAATATTTGACAAAATTTAAATGCATAAAGCCTTTGATCCGGGGCTGGTGCTGTGGCTTCAACACAGGAGCTGGGGCTTTGGCATAGTAGGCTAAGCCTCCATTTGTGGCACTGGCATCCCATATTATATTAGTAAAGCAAACTGTGGATGCAGGCAGAAGCTCTTCTATCCTGTATCCCCCACTCTGTCTGGTAAAGATTCTTCCTTACCAGTTCATGTCCCAGCTGCTCCTCTTACAATCTAGCTCCCTTCTAATGGCCCTGGAAAG
This sequence comes from Lepus europaeus, assembly GCF_033115175.1. Classification (NCBI taxonomy): domain Eukaryota; kingdom Metazoa; phylum Chordata; class Mammalia; order Lagomorpha; family Leporidae; genus Lepus; species Lepus europaeus. The sequence goes on along the minus strand of NC_084843.1, from coordinate 64,336,106 downwards.
CAGCAGAAGATGGCTCAACTGCTTGGGCCCCTGTACCCTCATGGGAGACCCAAAAGAAGCTCCTGGCTCCCTGGCCCAGTTCTGGCCATTGAGGCCATTTGGGGAGTGAATCAGTGGAAGACCTGTCTCTGCCTGTCTGCAGCTCTACCTCTCAAATAAACAAAAAACAAAACAAACACAAAAATCTTGAACACAGATAAACATTATTAAATAAGCCATAAAAATGGCCATACATCCCTCTACCCTGGCTAATAGGAGAAAGACTGCTATTTCTTTTCTTTCTTTTATTTTAAAGATTAACTATTTGAAAGGCAGAGTTAGAGAGAGGCAGAGGCAGAAAGAGAGAGAGAGATCTTCCATCTGCTGGTTCACTCCCCAAATGACTACAACGGCTGGAGCTGGGCAGATCCGAAGCCAGGAGCCAAGAGCTTCTTCTGGGTCTCCCATGCAAGTGCAGGGGCCCAAGTATCTGGAGCATCTTCTACTGCTTTTCCAGGCCACAAAAGAGAGCTGGAGCAGAAGAGGAGCAGCTGGGACTAGAATCAGCACCCATATGGGACGCCAGTGCTGCAGGCAGAGGATTAACCTACTGAGCCACAGCGCCGGGCCCTCGATTCATTTCTCTAACCTTAAGATCTATGGAAATATCCCAAGTCCTGAGAGCATCCAATAGAGAGCAAATTCATGCTTCCTCAAAACTTTATTTTTTTTTAAATTATTATTTATTTGAAAGGCAGAATGAGACTGAGAGGGAGAGACAGAGACAGAGCAAGCTCTTCCATCTGCTCACTCACTCCCGAAAAGCCTGCAACACAGCTGGGGCTGGGCCAGCCTGAAGCCAGCAAGCCAGGAATTCCATCCCTGTCCCCTATGTAGGTGGCAGGGACCCAAGCACCCAGACCATCATCTGCTGCTTTTTCAGATGCAATAGCAGTGTGTATATATTTATTTGTATGTATACACAAAACACTAAAATATTTCTGGAAAAAAGATGCAGCAAACTAGTTACAAATGATTGCCTCCTGGAAGAACTAAAGCTGAGGCACTGGAGTTGAAGGAAAACAGTTTTTAGTACATAATTTGTTACTTGTCCATTAATTTCTTTATATTTAAAAATATTCTTCTGTGAACTTAAAAAAAAAAAAACAACTTTTATGTTCATCTCCTTGAAAGGCAAAGAGTGACACAGAGAGAGAGACAGAGACATCTTCTATCCGTGGGTTAACTCCCCAAATGCCTACAGCAGATGGGATAGGCCACACCAAAGTCAAGAATCCAAAATCTTATCTTGGTCTCCCATGTGGGTAGCAGGGGTCCAAGCACTTGAGCCACCATCCGCTACCTCCCAGGATGCCTTAGCAGGAAGATGTGAAGCAGAGCAGCCAGGACTTGAACAGGCATCTGACATGGGATGTGGGGGTGCCGCTCCACAGCACCCACTCCAAATTATTTACTGCAAAAACTAATAACTTTTTAAACAGTAAGAATCACAAGCACTGCTATGGAATCAACATTAAAGATGATTTAGAATCTCGCCTGGACAGTTGTGCTTACCAAATGTCTGCATGGAAGACTTCAGTTGTGTTAAATCCTTCAAATTGTATCATTACTGCCAGAATTCTTTCCAGGGGAACCTCCAAAATCCAGTCTTCATGGAACAGGCTCAAATTTCATGTACTTTGACCTCTTCTTAATGAAGATTCCTGATTAGCCTGTATCAAAAAACCATTAGGTACAGGCATTCTCTTCATAGTGTGATCCAAGGCTCTTAGAGACTAGAATAGGAACAGACCATGGTGGTGGTGTATTACTTATCTGGTCATCCTCAAACTTACAGCTGAGATGATAACTGACCTCCTCTGAGGCACTCCCTTGCCGGGCACCGTGTTCCTGACAGCTCCATCAGAGCCAGCTCTGATTCCACTTCGTGTCTGGTAGGCCAGCAATGCAACTGGTGAGTTAGGGCCATGGCCATAGGAGAGACAATTTTGGATACAGGATATATTATATCCTAGATTCATATTACACCTACCAGTGGCCATTAGCAGCTCAGTTGTTTGGTACTTTGATGTTCCTTGGCTTGGGCAAAGGTCTCCTAGAAACTGTACCCAGTCCCATGTCCTTAACTACCTTGGGTCTCTCTAGCCCTTCCTGCCAGTTTGGTATTTTGTGTGCTTTCAACCATCTTCTTCTTCTTCTTCTTTTTTTTTAAGATTTATTTATTTTATTTGAAAGGCAGAGCCACAGAGAGGCTGAAGCAGAGAGAGAGAGGTCTTCCATCTGCGGTTCACTCCCCAGATGGCAGCAACAGCTGGAACTGTGCAGATCCGAAGCCAGGAGCTTCTTCCAAGTCTCCCAAGTGAGTGCAGGGGCCCAAGGACTTGGGCCACCCTCCACTGCTTTCCCAGGCCATGGCAAAGAGCCGGATCAGAAGTGGAGCAGCAGGGACTCAAACCGGTGCCCATATGGGATGCTGGCACTGCAGGCAGCAGCCTCACCCACTACCTCCCAGGGCCGGCCCGTCATCTTCTCTTTTTGACTTACACTTCTACCCACTACCTATTCTGATATTACAGAACTACTTGTATCTGTATCCACAACTTAGCCATTGGCAACAGAATTCCCAGTACTTCCATTCATAATCAAACTAAACATGTAACTTTGTCATCAGTTCCCTAATACACAAGCAAACCTGACTTATTTTCTGGCATTGCAATTAGAGACCCCTAAACCTTTGACTATGTTGGTTTACTCTTCAGGGAAAGCTCAGTTCGTTTCAGATGCTTAGTGAATTATTCTTGGACTTCCTGGTCCTTAGTGAGCCAGAGCTTTCTTCTCCTAAGTTATCAATAGGTGGAAAGAATAAACCTGTCTACAGCCTCAGTGGTTTCCACACACTCATACTCTAGCTTAACCCTGTTTAAACGGGTCTCCCCTACGTGGGAGACCCGGGAGAAGCTCCTGGCTTCGAATTGGCGCAGCTCTGACCATTGCGGCCAATTGGGGAGTGAACCATCGAATGGAAGACCTCTCTCTGCCTCTCCTCTCTCTGTGTAACTCTTGACTTTCAAATGAATAAATAAATCTTTAAAAAAAAAATCTCATATTCAGACCTTCAGAATCTGAAACGAGTGCATTTTTCATTTCACCAAATAGCCTCCAGGTGTGTTCTGAACTGCTGTTTCCCTGAGGTACCAAGAAAGACCAACTGGGGGCAGAACCACAAAGGCTCCATACTAGCTGTGATAAAGATGAAGTTCAGTCACGGATTAAGTTTATTTGGGGGCCAGCGTGATGCAGTGGGTTAAGGCACCACTTGCAACACTGGCATCCTATACCAGAGTGCCAGTTTGAGTCCCATTTGCTCTGCTGTTGATCCAGCTCCCTGATAATGCACCTGGGAAAGCAGCAGATGATGACCCAAATACTTGGGCCCCTGCCACCCATGTGGGAGACCCAGAGTTCCTAACTCCAGGCTTCAACCTGGCCCAGCTGTAGCCATTTCAGCCATTTGGGGAGTGAACCAGTAGATGCAAATCTCTCCCTCTTTATCTCTGTCATTATGCCTTTCAAATAAATAAGTAAATAAATCTTTTTTAAAAAAGTTTATACGGGGGACTGGCACTGTGGCATAGCAGGTAAAACTGCAGCCTGCAGTGCTGGCATCCCATATGGGCACTGGGACTCAAACCAGCTGCTCTACTTCCAAGCCAGCTCTGCTATGGCCTGCCTGGGAAAGCAGTACAAGATGGCCCAAGTCCTTGGGCCCCTGTACCTGAGTGGGAAGGCCGGAGGAAGCTCCTGGCTCCTGATCGGAACAGCTGTGACTGTTGCAGCCAATTGGGGAGTGAACCAGCAGATGGAAGACATCTCTCTCTGCCTCTCTTTCAAATAACTCCTTCAAATAAATAAATTAATTTAAAAAAAAAGTTTATATGGTTCTTCACCTGTGACAATGCTTAGTGTTCCAACTACTCCATGGTTGTTGGGCCACTAGACTACACCTAACAACCATTTTTCCTTCTTTTCCTGTTCATTTTTATCACCAAAGCTCAGCCAACAGGATGATGGCAACTTCTAACACAATGTCCAATTAAAATACACCTAAAACAAATAAACAATTTTAATGAGTCCAGAAGTAATCATCTAAGTTATTTTTTCCCCTTCTCTCCATCTCAATTTCTTAAATCTATAATTATTCTAATGCCTCTTCTAGAGGAGCACTTTTCTACTTTAAAGAAACAAACCAGAATGGGCAAACTGTTTTATTTAATGGACAATTAAGATTTACTAAATGCCAATGGTTAGATATTACAGATATCACATTGCTGAGCTAAATCATTCACAAAAATTAAAACCCACTGTATACAAAACAGACCAGCTGTGTTGATCATGCAAAGACCAATGCCGTTGAGTGCTGCTGTTTTCCTCTAGGGATCTGAGGCTTCCGTCTTAGGCTTAGAGCCTTGTTCCACTGTGAGCTGATTTTTGTATAGGGTATAAGGCAGGGGTCGTGTTTCATACTTTTGCATATGGAGATCCAATATTTCCAACACTATTTGTTGAAGAGATTGTCCTTTCTCTAGGGATTGATTTTAGTTCATTTGTCAAAGATTAGTTGGGTGTAGACGCATGGGCAAATTTCTGGGGTTTCTAATCTGTTCCATTGGTTCACATGTCTATTTTTGTGCCAGTATCATGCTGTTTTGATTATAACTGCCCAGCAGCATGTCTTGAAATCTGGTATTGTGATGTCTCCAGCTTTTTTTTTTTTTTTTTTAAGATTTCTTTCTTTGAGAGGTAGAGTTACAGAAAGAGAGAGGGAAAGAGAGAGAGAGAGAGACGTCTCCTATCCTCTGGTTTACTCCCCAGTGGCTCCAATGGCTGGAGCTGGGCTGATCCAGAGCCAGGAGCCAGGAGCTTCTTCCAGGTGTCCCACGTGGGTGCAGGGGCCCAAGCATCTGGGCCATCTTCTACTACTTTCCCAGGCTATAGCAGAGAGCTGGATCAGAAGAGGAGCAGCTGGGACACGAACCAGCATCCATATGTGGCACCATAGGCAGAGGCTTAGCCTACTACACCACAGCGCTGTCCCCTCCAGCTTTGTTTCTATTGTTTAAGATTGCTTTAGCTATTCAAGATCTCTTGTGTTTCTATATGAATTTTACTGTACGTTTTTCTTGATCTGAAAAGAATGTCCTTGGTATTTTGAGATCACATTGAATATGCAAATTATTTGGGTAGTATGGACATTCTGATGAAATTATTACAATCCATGAATATCAAAGATTTTTCCACATTTTTGTTTTATTCTATTTCTTTAATGCTTTGTAATTTTCATTGTAGAGATCTTTCACATCCTCATTTAAATTTATCTCTAGATACTTAAATGTATTTGGAGCTACTGTGAATGGGTTTTATCTTACAAGTTCTTTCTCAGTCATGGCATTGTGTATTCAAATATTATTGATTTTTATGTCTATTTTATATCCTGTAACTTTGCCAAACTCTTATGAGTTACAATAATCTTTTCTTTTTAAAGATTTATTTGTATTTATTTGAAAGGCAGAGTTACGAGGGAGGGGACACAGAGAGAGAGAGAGAGAGAGAGAGAGAGAGATCTTCCATCATCTGGTTCGCACCACAAATGGCCACAATGACTAGGGCTGAGCCAGACTCAAGCCAGGAGCCAAGAGCTTCTTCCAGAATTCCCACATAGGTGCAGGATCCCAAGAACTTGGGCCATCTTCTGTTGCTTTATTTGAATGGCAGAGTTTACAGATAGAGAGGGAGAGGCAGAGAGAGAGAGAGAGAGAGAGAGAGAGAGAGAAAGAGAGAAAGAGAGAAAGAATAGATCTTCTATCCATTGGTTTACTCTCCAAATGGCTGCAATGGCCAGAGCTGGGCTTCTTCTGAGTCTCTTGTGTGGGTGGAGGTAGCCCAAGAACTTGAGCCATCTTCTGCTGCTTTCCCAGGCACATCAGCAGGGAGACGGACTGAAAGTGGAGTAGTCGGGACAAACTGGTGCCCATATGGGAGGCCAGCATTGCAGGAAGCAGCTTTACCCACTGTGCCACAATGCTGGTCCCTCCAATAATCTCTTGGTGGGGTGTTTCAGTTCTCTTTTGTATAGGATCATGTCATGTGTGAACAGGGACAATTTCACTTCCTCCTTTCCCATTTGTATCCCTTATGATTTGTTTTCTTGTGTAATGGTTGTGGCTAAAACTTCCAGAACTACATTGAATAGTAATAATGAGAGTAGGCATCCTTGCCTGGTTCCGGATCTTAACGCAAATGCTTCCAGCTTTTCTCCATTTAATAGGATGCTGGCTGTGGTCTGTCATATATTGCCTTACTTGTGTTGCGGTTATGCTCCTTTTATAATCAATTTGCTTAAGGCTGGCGAAGACTTCTTGGATAAGACTCCAGAAGCACAGGCAATAAAAGCAAAAATAAACAAATGGGATTACATCAAATTAAGATGTTTGTGTACAGCAAAGGAAACACTCAGCAAAGGCAATCACCAGAGTAGGAGAAAATATTTGCAAATCATACATGTGATAAAGGATTAATACCCAGGATCTATAAGGAGCTCAAGAAACTCAATAAAAACAGAACAAATAATCAAGAAATGGGCTGGGACCAGCACTGTGGCCTAGTAGATAAAGCTGCCACCTGTCACACTGGCATCCCAAACAGGCGCCAATTAGAGTTCCAACCCAGCTCCCTGCTAATGGCCTGGGAAAGCAGTGGACGATGGCCCAAGTACTTGTGCCTCTGACACCCACATGGGAGACTCAGAAGAAGCTCCTGGTTGCTGGCTTTGGCTTGGCCCAGCCCTAGCCATTGTGGACATTTGGGGAGGGAACCCACAGATGGACAGTTTCTGTCACTCTCCTTCTCTCTGTAACTTTCTTTTTTTTTTTTTAATTATTATTATTATTTTTTTAATTTTTGACAGGCAGAGTGGACAGTGAGAGAGAGAGACAGAGAGAAAGGTCTTCCTTTTGCCGTTGGTTCACCCTCCAATGGCCGCCGCGGTAGCGCGCTGCGGCCGGCGCACCGCGCTGTTCCGATGGCAGGAGCCAGGGGCTTATCCTGGTCTCCCATGGGGTGCAGGGCCCAAGTACCTGGGCCATCCTCCACTGCACTCCCTGGCCACAGCAGAGAGCTGGCCTGGAAGAGGGGCAACTGGGACAGGATCGGTGCCCTGACCGGGACTAGAACCCGGTGTGCCGGCGCCGCAAGGCAGAGGATTAGCCTAGTGAGCCGCGGCGCCGGCCCTCTCTGTAACTTTCATATAAATAAATAAACCTTTAAAAACCAATGAGGCTTTTTTTTTTTTTTTTTAACAGGCAGAGTGGACAGTGAGAGAGAGAGAAAGGTCTTCCTTCCTTTACCATTGGTTCACCCTTCATTGGCTGCTGCGGCCAGTGCGCCGTGGCCTGGGCGCCGTGCTGATCCAAAGCCAGGAGCCAGGTGCTTCTCCTGATCTCCCATGGGGTGCAGGGCCCAAGCACTTGGGCCATCCTCCACTGCACTCCCGGGCCACAGCAGAGAGCTGGACTGGAAGGGGAGCGACCGGGACAGAATCCAGCGCCCCGACCAGGACTAGAACCCGGGGTGCTGGCGCCACAGGCAGAGAATTAGCCTAGTGAGCCGTGGCGCTGGCCAATGATGAGGTTTTACCTCATCCCAGTTAGGATGGCTATCATCCCAAAATCCAAAAATAACAAATGCTGATGAGGATGTGGAAAAAAAAGGAACCCTAATACACTGTTGGTCGGTATATAAACTAGAACAACCATTATGGAAGACAGTATGGAGATTCTTCAGGAATCTAATTGATTTACCATATGACCCAGACATCCCACTCCTGGAAGTTTACTCAAAAGATAAGAAATCAGTATATGAAAGAGTTCTGTATGGCCATGTTTGTAACAGTTCAATTTACAACAGCTAAGATACAGAATCAACCCAGATGTTCAGCAACTGAAGACTGGATAAAGAAAATGTGCTATAAATATATATAATGGAATACTATTCACCTGTAAAAAGAATGACAGCCTGTCTTTTGCAACAAAATGGATGCAATAGGGGACCATTATGCTTAGTGAAATAAACCAACCTCAAAAAGATAAATACATATGTTGTCTCTGATCTGTGGTAGTTAATATAAGAGTACCAAAAAATGTAATACATATATATGAAATTGATATCTTGAAGTCTGATTTTTATTTATATCCCTTGTCTGTACTCTTCAGGAATAGTGGTCTATTTTCTCCTTGTTGAATTCTTTGCTTAGTGAAGGAATAAGTTTGCATTATGAAGAAAACTAAGTTAACACAGAAGTTAAAAGAAAAATAAGGAAGAAAGAAGGAGGCAGGATGGGAAGTATTGTTATGTTTTTAAAACTATATGATAAAAAAGAAACAAAAGAAGACAAAAAGCAAAAACTATATGATATATATGAAATCTGTTCTCTTTAAATAAATAAATAAGGCAAAGACCTTTAAATAAGAAACTGGAACCCAACTTTCAAAAGTTTTATTTTTAGTGTTTTAAAACATTTTAATACAACAAAGATATAAAATAATATATATTAGTTAAATCTGGATTTAATTTAGAATCAAGATATTTACTTATATACAATACTGTGCTTCAAGATATGGCTACCACAGGAACTTTCACATCTTCAAGTAATACTAGTTAATTTGTGGATAAGGAGACATTTAGGTAGAATTCTCAAAACAAAACATGTCCACTTTAGCCTGAGCTAACTCTGCTTCCTGCACTAAGTACCAGTGTCTACTTCCTTTGTTCCCTATCAGAAATAATTCATTGCCTAACAACCCACAGATCTTCTGAATAAAAAAATTACTGAAGGTACACATTTTAAAAATAACACTACTAACTGATAATACTGCTTGTCTACGTTCAGTTCTTCAGACAATCTAACAGAGGTCAGATCGAAATACCTGGAATAACAATGAAACTGACATATTTTTCTTCTGCCACATCAGGAACAAAGCTTCCTTTCGCTGAGACATAGGGTGCACTGAATAAGAAGTTCTTTGGTTAATTTTAGTGGAATGTATCCCAAAAACCATTTTATCTGTAGCTCAAAGAATGGCTTTTAAATTTCATAGGTATCTGTACCGAACTTTATAGAAACCAATTAGTCACCTTTTAGTTATCTGAAATTGGTAGCATTCAGTCAGGGCAAGATAAAAAGCAGACCAAAACCTACTTTCATGCTAATTTTAGTCATTCAAGACCACTCAAAGACAGAGAAAAAATAATAAAAACCAGCCCAAATTCCTTCCATACTCGCTAGTTACCTGAAGCAATCTGACCTTTGATATCACTAGAAATTCTCCTCTGTAGAGGGATGGGGTAATTCAAGCTACACTTCTTACAAACACAAAGTGTCTAAACTGCCAAGTAAAGCCGGCATTAAAATTGGCATGCTGTCCCAAAGCATCCCCTCAGTTCTTCAGTCTGTAACATTCCTTTACACAAAGAAATATGGTAACCTTCCCCCAACAGAAAATAAAGCAAAAACCCCCTGGCATGCTCTGATTTTGAAATTGTCTAAATGAAACCAATACTGTTTAAGAAAATCCACTGAACTATTCTAAATGCCTCAAATGCCTGAATACCTTAATAAACTGACAAAAGACTATACTAAAATCACTTTTAGTATGCGATAATGTAAGTCTATAAAAAGACTACCAAGGAATAACATTTATTAAATCAGACAGTTTAAAACTAGAATATGGTTAGAAGTCCGAACTGTTTTGGATCTAGAATTCTTTTGAAAAGTTCACTATGCAAAGAGTGATGAAAATGCCTTTTGCTGAATATAGTTCAAAGCAAGTTAGTGTTATGAATATGACTGTGAGTATATGAGCAACACTTTCCAAAAAGATGTCTCTAAAACAGATTGCTTCTTATCAGCTATAAAAACATTGGCTCCTTTGTTTGCCATTTACAAATTCTAGGATTTTTGGAATTCTTAATCCTAACATTTAGGCAGGTACAGAGTAGGACAGACCACCACTCACATAGTGTGAGTTCCATCACCAGCCGGTCTCAGATGTCAACAGCTTTTTCTATATAAACAGTTCATACTACTTAACTGATTGGTTGTAAATTTAAGCTCATTGCTTTGAAAGGATATTAATAAATACGGCCAGCATAGCAAAGTTGTATCTGTGCCCTAGCAATTCTTGTCAGAGAGAACTATGGAGAGGACAACCACGTTTGAGAATTCTGCAACACAGCCAAAAAATGTTTCCCCCCAAATCACCTGGGGATAAATGCAAATTTGTCTTCTCCAAAACCTCTTACTCTCCACCAACTTCCATTATTCTTCAGTAATACTACCCTGGCCTGGTCAAAAAAAAGAGTAGCACAGGTTCCAGGAACATAGAAAATGCATCAAGGATTTTCTACATAACCTTCAGTTTGCATCCCCAAACCAACAACCCTTTTGGTTCCTTCTATACTAAGGTAGCCTCTCACAGGTCTGCAACTGTAGACCAAATAAAAGATCAAAAGAACATGTAGAGGCATGTAGCATTTCTACCTAGCCATATTCACACTAAAAATGTAAACATAAATACTAACTTCATTATGGTTTAGATTTTAACAAGAAAAAAATACAAAGACAAAAATCTGGAAATTTCTGGACAAAACGAAAAGCAACCAGAAATAGGTTTTATGCTTAAAAAAACAACAAATAATTTTATCTTGAAGTTTTCTAAGAAAGAAACTTGAAGATGACTAATTTATGTAAACATGTCCTTGTAATAGTTAAAATAAATTATAAGTCTAGCTTACCTTTTGCTCAAAACAGGTATGATTAAATGCAAGGCTGGAAAGTTATTTACAATCCTCATTGCAGTCTGGTGTTAGCATTCTCAGTGTCAATAGTTCTGCAAAGTTAGTTGCATTTATTTTTCTATTTTGTTCTAGAATAGAATCCATATGAAGGAAAGGAGACTGATGTTAGGAAACTTACCATTAACAATTATTTACATTTTTAAATTAATGTTGCCACAGGCATTTTAGCAACATTTTTCCAAAAGGGAACATTAGTCCCTTCCTAACCAAACTCAGTCCTGTTTTATCATTTGGAAAAAATGGCAGTAATACTGTTTTGATTTCAAGGGTCAAACCACTGTAACTGGCACAGGCAAAATCTTTCACTCTTCAGGATTATGCAATTTCTTTAGATGAGATGTTGGCTTTTTGTCCTTAGCAAATAACAGAATCAACAATTTGAGATATTATAAGATTCTGAAGTATGAGATTTAAAATCATAATAAAACTTACATTGCCATTTCTCAAGTGAGAAATAAAATACAACGTTCAGAGCAGACTCAAATTCAGGTCAATTAGCTCTGGTTGACACTTGTTTGCAGAATATTCCTTTCCAACCTAACCTATTCAGGCTCCTCTGTAGCTTATACAGGGGTGGGAAAATGACTCAAAGTGCAAAAACAAAAATATTTCACCCAGATAAGGAAGGTGCAGGCTTCTGTTGTGGTCTAATTTTAGACCTCAGTATGCCTGCACCTTTTCAAACTCCTTGTTTTAAAACGGAATGTAAAAACTACACAAAGTATTCTAGAAGCTAAATTCATCAGCTAGGGTTCAAATTCCAATTCCATAGCCATCCTACTATCATAGCTGCTACATAAAATCATTAAAAAATAAGGTGACAAATGTTATCACAGAGGTGATATTACTTAAGGGACTGAATTTCTAGTGTTGTAAACAGCAGCTAAATTATGTAATTTCTTAACTGCCAAATTAAGACTAAACTGAAAGAATGTATGTACACAGCCGTATTTAAATAAAAAGCAACAAAACTCTTTTTATATCCAAATGTGTCAGGACTGTTCACTTCTAAGGGTCAAGAAACTTCAAAAACCAACAAGTTAGTCTATGCCTACAACCAGTTATAAACTGGTTTTCAGAAATAAAAAAATTCTTTACATGCAGACTTTCCTACTTAACGACATAAGAATTTTATCTAACATCTGGTAAAATACTATTTGGTTCATTAAACAACATCATTTAAAAATCATAAAATTGGGCTATCATTTATGTGAATAATAACCAGCACAAATGTATCTCAGGTATCTGCACCCCTGAAATTAAAGTCCATTTATCATGTGGATGCTAGCCATTTTTCTCTGATGAGTACTTACTGATGGCCATACGAAACCTTCATAACAAAACAGAAACCGCATCTTTTGTTGCATATTTGGTGAAAAATGCTAGCTCTTTATTTGAATGAATGAGGAGGCTGGTGGATCCTCATCAGTATTTCTTTCACCTCATATATGGCCCCTTGCACTCTCATGTCAGTCATCCTAGTAACACTTTGTGTACTTAAAGATAGTTTAGAAGGCAAAAACTGTTTGTGACTAAAACAAATCACCTTCCAGAATTACAAGTTTTAAACAGACATAGAGATTAGATCAACCAACAAGTATTGCTCATTTGGTAGGGATTATTCTCCTGAAGATAGTAAGAAGAGCTGCAAAAGACCCTATTTCTTAACTGCAGGCCTACTGGAAACCAACAAAATCCCTTTAACCAGCAAATTGCTTAAGTTAATTTGCCTAAGTTCAATAAGCAAATACTCAACAGGTAAGGTTAACAGCCTAACATCAATCGTAACATTAAGTCTTTCTAAAATGGAGGGGCAGAAAACATCCACTTAAGCTTTCTGTTCCAAAGCTAGGTAAGGGCTCTTGATTGTTCCTTCTTGCTTTTTATAATCCCAGCCTTGCTCAGAACAGGGAATTTTGTCAACATTTAAGCCAAATAGGCAAGGCATCCAGGAACAACCTATGGGGAGAAAGCAGTTACTGATTTTCAACAACTATTATATATTTAATCACAAACTCTTTACAAAGATACAGTCTTCATCCAATCAGCCTTTTCATTATAGCTGGTTTTGAAAATGGCCAACAATATTCATTAGGTACTGTGCCATTAACGTTGCATTCAAAAAAAGAAAACATGGGAAACCAAATCCTTGCTCTCCTACTCTGCTGATATGCTCTGGTATTGGCCAGAGTATGGTAGTACAAAAAGAGTCTTGTTGTGATATAAAAGGCAATAAATACATCAATGGAATAATGTTCATGGGCAGCCAAGATGAAGAAGATTCCAAAGAGGTTGAGAACCCAGGATAAAGTGTGCAAGAAATTCCAGCTTCTTGGTGTATCTAGAAAAAGGACAGAAAGATCATTTTAAAACCCCATTCCTTGCAATGCTTCTCGGCCTCATGTATCTTAGGTGAGGCTACTTTGCTCATTCTTCACAGGACTGATACCCTTCCCAGAGCTTCCTCTGCAGCTAGTTACCTACACAAAGAAGCATTAAAGAGATACTTACATTCAGTGACAAAGAAATTCAACATAGTTAGGACGACTGTGTGGCCACTGAACATGTAATCTCCACAAGTGTGAACGCCAGTCAAGGTCATACCAAAGCCACTCCAAATGGCAAAGGCACGGTGTAATTTCTCCCATACACTGCCATATATCTAAAAAGAAAGCTATAATTAGTGCTTGAAATGCTTAGGAGGTAAAAGCTTCCTAACATCCATTCCACTGAATATCAAATGTTGAATAACTTAGAAATGAGATCTAGCCAAAAGCAACCAGATCATCAGTCTAATTTCAGGCTAGATGTGAGGACTAGGTGGTCAAAGCTTGACTGTGTTCAGAAATATTTTGGTAATTGAATGAAATCAGCATGTTTCAAATTCCTCTACAGGAGTTCCTTTACAATGAAAGGCGGTTATAAGGCAAAAAACATCTCCAAGCTTTTCATCTAGTATCACAGTGATATTTGTTTGGCTGTTTTTGTCAATAAGAAACAGGTTATGACGGAGACCATGGCTACCATTCAATACTCCTTATCCCCTCTCCACTGGTCAAAGAATCTCAAAAATACTGATGAGTCATGAACTCAGCCAGAACAGTGAATTTCCCTTCCTCCCTCCAGCTAGATGTGGACAGTGTGACCAAGTTCAATATAATAAGATATAAGTAGAAGCATAAAGATTTCTGAACAGGCTATTTATAAAGGAAAGAGCAGCTTAGGAGTCTTTTCTACCTTTCCACCATACCTCAGACATGATAGCAGAAGCTATAGTAGCCAACCAAGAAAACAAAGTGGTTCAAAGAATCAAGCCAGGTGTTAGTATGGTAGAGGAGAAAGAAACATCATGAGGAATTGTTTATTAATTTTTCAAAAACTTATTTGAGGGACAGGGAGACAGACAGGAAGACAAAGAGAGAAAGCTAGTGAGAGCACACTTCGATCTACTGGTTCACTCTCCAAAATGTCTAAAACAACTGGGGCTGAGCCAGGCTAAAGCCAGGAGCCAGGAACCCAACCCAGTCTTCTCATGTGGGTGATAGATAGTCAACTACTTGAGCCATCACCTGCAGCATTCCCTGGGTCTGCACAAGCAGGAAGCTGGAATTAGGACTGAAGCCAGAATTCAAACCCAAGAATTCTAATATGGGACACAGGCATATCAATGTGGTTTCTTAACCATTAAGCCAAATACGCACCCCTTATCATGAGTTTTTGATGACTCCATGAAGATATAATACTAAGTCTGCAATACTTACTTTCAGACTTCTTTTCTGAGAAAGAATAATCCATTCTGCCCTCACTAAACCATCACCTTTCTGAATTTCCTGTTAGTAGCAGCCAAACCTGATTCCAACTTCTACACATAAGCTTAAAAAAGCAATCCATTTTTCAGTAAGAGTTTGAGCAACAGTCACTTAAAAAACAGAAGGTGGGGGACAGTCACTTGCTACTTTTAAAAAAGGCATTTAATGGGGCTGGAGTTGTGGCATAGTGGGGAGAGCAGCCACCTGTAGTGCCGGCATCCCATATGAGCATTGGTTCAGGTCCCAGCTGCTCCACTTCCGATCCAGCTCTCGGCTGTGGCTTGGGAAAGCACTGGAAAATGACCCAAGTGCTTGGGCCCTTGCACCCTCGTAGGAAACCCGGAAGAAGCTTCTGGCTCCTGGCTTCAGAATGGCCCAGCTCTGGCCATTCTGGCCATTTGAGGAGTGAACCAGCGGATAGAAGACCTCTCTGCCTCTGCCTCTCTGTAACTCTGTCTTTCAAACAATAAATAAATCTTAAAAAAAAAAAAAAAAAAGGCATTTAACACATAACAATAATGACACAAAAACCTGACAGAATTTTATGTGCATTTACTGTGTACAAGGTATGCTAAGTGCTTTATATGTTACTGCATTTAATTTCCAAAACAATCCCAAGAAGTGATTTAATTTGCAGATGAGGGAACTGGCTTAGAAAGGTCATACAACTTGTACATAACAAAGCCAGGAAGTGAACCTAAGAAGTCCAAGTCCAAAGTGACCAAAAGAAACAACCTTATTAGATATCATGATCTCATTGGAAACCTCACCTGCTGATTACACACCTCCCAGCTTTCTCCTTCTGCCTCAGTTGAAGCAAAGAAAGGGAGAAAAATCAGTAACTGCAGAAAAAAGTACTAAACAAAAGCACATGGTTTGGTTCTTCCATGACCTCTAGTGAGGATAGTTAGAGATGTCACCCCTGAGAAAGCAGAAAATCATGTAGTGAAGAGACTGCTAGGAAAATGTTACAACCAAGGACAGGAAACAAGTGATGCCAGTCAAAACCAGAATATTTGCTCAAATCTCCCTATCTTTTCCTGTCTTAAATGTCCTATTTATTCTTCAAGAAAAAAACAAAACTGAAACAACAAAGCAGAATGAATATAATGCACTGATCAAAGTATAGAAAACTAGTTTAAAAGTTTTTAGATTTCAAAAACAGGAATGTGAGGCCAGTGTTGTGGAGCAGTGGGTTAAGCTGCTGTCTGTGATTTTGGCTTCCCACATCAGAGCACTGGTTTGAGTCCTGACCACTCCATTTCCAGTCTAGCTCCCTGCTAATGTGCCTGGGAGAGCAGGAGAGGATGGCCCAAGTGATTAGCCCCGTGCCATCAGTGTGGGAGACCAGGATGGAGCTGCAGGCTCCTTGCGGCAGCCTGGCTCAGCCCCAGCCATTGTGGCCATCTGGGACGTGAACCAGTGGGTGGAAGCACTCTGTCTCTCTCTCTCTGTAACTCTGCCTTTCAAATAAATAAATAAATCTAAAAAAAAAAAAAAAAAAAAAAAAAAAGGTGTGTTGGTGATTCTGGTCCCAAACCCCCTACTTCTGGGAATACAATTGGGAATACAATTTCAAGCAATTACTTTATGACGATGAAAATGCCTAATGGAGTTCAATTTAAGGGATCTGATTGCTAGTAATTATCACCTTAATGTTCTAATTTTAACAAATATGGAAAATAATACGGGTCAATAAGTAGGTTATAATTCAAAGCAATTAACAGTATTTAGGGCAGATTTGAACAGAAATATCCATATATTGAAAATGATAATGAAAAACAGTCATTAGAGACAGAAAAAGGGCTGTCCATACTGTAAAGGGATGGTGTCTTAATGTATTTCTACAGTACATGTTGCAGCCCCATGTACATATATCTTTCAGTTTAGTGGCTGACCCACAATTAAATTCTCGAGCTACAGGAAATTCTGTTGTCAGTGTAATAAACCTTATGGGAGAGCATAATCTCACAGCCCATGACCAAATTTATACCTACCTGCATTATAAACAATATACGCAAGCAGAGGCTTTCTCTCTGAGATCGCTATATCTGCCTAGGAAAGATCTTTTCACAGGAAGAAGAGGATGGGGATGGGACACCAGGCCAAGAGGGAGATTACCCCATGTGGTCTTCTGGCAGCTGTGTACCAGAGAAACTACGTGTAAGAAGACAGCCTTTGAACCTTACGCAGTTGTTCCTTTCCTGAACCTCCCCTGGTCTACGTCACCACCTCCCCTCGTCTGGAGCCAAAGTCCCTATTCATTCCTTTACGCAACTCAAGATACTGTAAAAGCATCAACCATCTAGCCTGTTCTGTGTCTCATACTTTGTGTATCTTGATAAATTTGTATGCTTTTTCTCTTGCTAATCAGTCTATTATCAATTAGGCTACAAACTGAATTACCAAACCTTCAGAGGGAAAAGGGAAAATTAAAAACTTCTAGATAGCTAAAATATTTCTTCTTTTAAATCTCTACTAATCAATTAGCATACTATTGAGAGGAAGCTGTTCTATTCCTACTTCTCAATATGTATCAAAAGAATTTCAAAATAGATTAAAGACTTAAACATAAAGGTCAAGACACCACTTGGGATGCCTGCCTTCCATACCAGAGTGCCTGGGTGTGCGTTCCATCTCTGTTCCAGATCTCAACTTCCTGTTAATGCACATCCTGGGAGGCAGCTGCTGATCAAGTACTTTGGTCCCTGCTACCCACATGGGAGACCCAGACTGAGTTCCCCACTCCCAGATTCAGCCTGGCTGTTGTGAGCAGTTGGGGAATGAATGGCAGTCGGGGAGTCAATGAGCAGATGAGTTTTTTTTTCTCTCTCTGCCTTTTTTTTTTTTATAGGCAGAGTGGACAGTGAGAGAGAAAGACAGAAAGGTCTTCCTTTTACCGTTGGTTCACTCTCCAATGGCCACCGCGGCTGGCGCGCTGCAGCCGGCGCACTGCGCTGATCCGAGGGCAGGAGCCACGTGCCTCATGGTCTCCCATGAGGTGCAGGGCCCAAGCACTTGGGCCATCTTCCACTGCACTCCCGGGCCACAGCAGAGAGCTGGCCTGGAAGAGGGACAACTGAGACAGAATCTGGCACCCCGACTGGGACTAGAACCCGGTGTGCCAGCGCCGCAAAAGGAGGATTAGCCTATTGAGCCACGGTGCTGGCCCTCTCTTTCTGCCTTTCAAATTAAAAAAAAAAAAAAAAAAAAAAAAGCACCAAGGTATCAGATATCCCCTTTCAAAATGACAGTGACTCTCAAGGTTGGTAATATTTTTATTTATTTGAAAGGTAATGTGTGTGTGTGTGTGTGTGTGTGAGAGAGAGAGAGAGAGAGAAAGAGGGAAAGAAAGAATGGGTCAGGCTAAAGCCAGGAGCCACAAACTCAATCCTGGTTTTCCATGTAGGTGGCCAGGACTCAAATACTTGAGCCACCACCTTCTGCTTTGTCAGATGCACACTGGCAGGAAGCTATGGAAGTAGAGGTGAGACTTGACTCCAGGCCCTCTGATACTGAACACAGGCAGCCCAAGCAGTGGCTTATTAATCTGCTGCACCACCATGTCCGCCCTTCAAGTGGGCATTTTAACAATACATATAACAATGTTGAATGTGCACATCCTTCAGTTCCATGATTCTGCATGTAGTAATTTATCTCAAGGAGGTATAAAAGCAAAAACACAACTGTACAATGATATTTACTATAGCATTGTGTATCATTTGGAGACTGGTAAATCATATGATAGAATATTGTACAGCTAATGAAAGGATGAATACAGCTACATGTATTTCTTCAGAAGAAAGCAAACAATATAGTATTTAAAAATAAGCTAGGGGCCGATGCTGTGGCATAGCGGGTAACGCCAGTTCAAGTCCTGGCTGCCCCACTTCTGATCCAGCTCTCTGATTTGGCCTGGGAAAGCAGTGATAGATGGCCCAAGCCCCTGGCACCTGCATAGGAAACCAGAAAGAAACTCCTGGCCGGCGCCGTGGCTTAACAGGCTAATCCTCCGCCTTGCGGCGCCAGCACACCAGGTTCTAGTCCCGGTTGGGGCGCCGGATTCTATCCCGGTTGCCCCTCTTCCAGGCCAGCTCTCTGCTATGGCTCCGGAGTGCAGTGGAGGATGGCCCAAGTGTTTGGGCCCTGCACCCGCATGGGAGACCAGGAGAAGCACCTGGCTCCTGGCTTCGGATCAGCGCGATGTGCAGCCGCAGCGGCCATTGGAGGGTGAACCAACGGCAAAAGGAAGACCTTTCTCTCTGTCTCTCTCTCTCACTATCCACTCTGCCTGTCAAAAAATAAAAAAATTAAAAAAAAATCAAAAGATAAAAAAAAAATCAAAAAATCAGAAAGAAACTCCTGGCTCCTAGCTTTGGGTCGGCCCAGCTCCTGCTGTTGTAGTCATCTAGGGAGTGAACCAGCAGATGGAAGACCTCTCTCTCTCTCTCTCTCTGCCTCTATCTCTAACTCTGCCTTTCAAATAAATTAATTAAAAAATAAAAAAATAAAAATAAGCTAAAAAACAATGTCTAGGGACCAGCACTATAGCATAGTAGGTTAAGCCTCTGCCTTTGGCACCAGCACCCCATATGGCACTGGTTCGAATCCCAGCTGATCCACTTCTGATCCAGCTCCCTACTAATGGCCTGGGAAAGGAATGAAAGATGGCCCAAGTACTTTGGCCCCTGCACCCATGTAGGAAACTTGGAAGAAGCTCCTGGCTCCTAGCTTGCAATCAGCCCAGCTCCAGCTGTTGTGGTCATTTGGGGAGTGACCCAGCGGATAGAAGACCTGTCTGTCTCTCCCTCTCTCTCTCAACTCTGCCTCTCAAATAAATAAATAAATCTTTAAAAACAATGTCTGCAACACCAGAATTCCATACTGTAGCGTGGGTTTGAGTCTCAATTGCTCAACTTCAGATCCAGCTCCCTGCCTAGGATAGCAGCAGAAGATGGCCCAAGTGGTTGGGCCCATGCCACCCATGTGGGAGACCAAGATGGAGTTCCCAGCTCCTGGTTTTGACCTGGTCCAGCGCTGGCTATTGTCATCATTTGGAGAGTAAAGTAGTGGATGGAGATCTCTCTTTTTGTCTTTAAATAAATAAATAAATCTTGGGGCCGGCGCTGTGGCGTAGTGGGTAAAGCTGCTGCATGCAGTGCCGGCATCCCATATGGGCACTGGTTCGAATCCCAGCTGTTCCATTTTTTTTTTTTTCCTTTGGACAGGCAGAGTTAGACAGTGAGAGAGAGACAGAGAGGAAGGTCTTCCTTTCATTGGTTCACCCCCCAAATGGCTGCTACGGCTGGCGCGCTGAGCTGATCCAAAGCCAGGAGCCAGGTGCTTCCTCCTGGTCTCCCACGCGGGTGCAAGGCCCAAGCACCTGGGCCATTCTCCACTGCCTTCCCAGGCCACAGCAGAGAGCTGGACTGGAAGAGGAGCAACCAGGACAGAATCCAGTGCCCCAACCAGGACTAGAACCCGGAGTGCTGGTGCCACAGGCGGAGGATTAGCCTAGTGAGCCGCGGCACCGGCAGCTGCTCCACTTCTGATCCAGCTCTCTGCTATGGCCTGGGATAGCAGTAGAAGATGGCCCAAGTCCTTGGGCCCCTGCACCCATGTAGGAGACCCGGAAGAAGCTCCTGGCTACTTGCTTCAGATCAGCTCAGCTCCAGCCATTGCGGCCATTTGGGGAGTGAACCAGCAGATAAAAGACTTTCTCTTTCTCTCTCTGCCTCTGCCTTTCTGTAACTCTGCCTTTCAAATAAATAAAAAAATCAATAAATATTTAAAAAATAATAACAGAAAACAGTATCTACAACATAATCTTATCCATTTTTCCCCAAATGACACTAATGGATGCGTTGGGGCCAGGTCAAAACCAGGAGCCAGGAGCTTCACCTGGGTCTCCCATGTGGGTAGCAGGCACCAACCTCGTGGGTCACCTTCTGCTGCTTCCCCAGGCACATTAGCAGGGAGCTGGAAGTGGAGCAGCCTGGACTCAAACAGATGCTCTATAGGATGCTGGTGTTGCAGGCAGAGGTTTACATGCTATGCTGGAACATCTGCTTCATAATCTTATCTTTCATTTAACAATAATAACAGTATTATTCAATGTGGTATGTGATGAAAAAAAGAAAATTATGCAGGCTTTTACCATTATTTTTTCCTTAAGATTTATCTTATTTATTTGACAGGCAGAGTAACAGAGAAAGATAGATTGATCTTCTAATCACTGTTTCACTCTCCAAATGGCACCAACAGCCAAGGCTGGGCCAGGTTGAAGCCAGGAGCCTGGATTCCATCCAGGTCTCCTACATGGTGGCAGGGGCCCAAGTATTTGGGCCATAATCTGTTGCTTTTCCAGGCACATTAATAGAGAGTTGGATAGGAAGCAGGGAAGCTAGAACTCAAACTGGTGCTCTGATAAGGGATGCCAGCATCGCAAGCAGTTGCAATAGGCTACATAACAATGCCAGCTCCAGCTTTTACTTCTTAATGTATATATTTCTATGTAATTAGAATTTTTAAAATAATATTATATAATTTAAAAATAGTATGTGCTATGCTGTAGGCCCAAGTGGAAGCTGTTAAAATAAGCAAGTTCATGAATCCTGGAAAGGTTGTATTAGTCCTAGCTGAACACTACTTGGGACACAAAGCTGTCATCATGAAGAACACTGATGACAGCACCTCAGATCTCCCCTACAGTCAGAACTGAGCATGATCCCTATAAAGTGACAGTTGCCATGGGCAAGAAGAAGACTGCCAAGAGGTCAAAAATCAAGTCTTATGTCAAGTTTATAACTATAATCATCTCATGACCATCTTGTACTCTGTGGATACTCCCTTGGACAAAACAAGGGTAACAAGGCTGTCTTCAGAGACCCTGCTCTTAAACACAAAGGCCCAAGAGGCCAAGGCCAATTTTGAAGAGAGGTACAAGACCACAAGAACAAATGGTTCTTCCAGAAGCTGTAATTTTAGATATATTTTTTAAGGATTTATTTGTTTATTTGAAAGGCAAAGTTATAGAGAGGCAGAGGCAGAGAGAGAGAGTCTTCCATCTGCTGGTTCACTCCCCAAATGGTCCAGAGCTAAGCTAATCCAAACCCAGGAGCCTGAAGCTTCTTCTAGGTCTCCACATGTGTACAGGAGCCCAAGCACTTGGCCATTTTCTACTGCTTTCCCAGGCCATAGCAGAGAGCTGGATCAGAAGTGGAGCAGCTGAGACTCGAACCGGCACCCATATAGGATGCCTATACTTAACCACAACTTTATCTGCTATGCCACAGCACTGGCCCCTAATTTTCGATTTTTTGTTCCAATCATTAAAAACTTTTTAAAAAATTGGGGCCAGTGCTGTGGTGCAGCAGGTTAATGCCCTGGCCTGAAGCGCTAGCATCCCATATGGGCGCCAGTTCAAAACCTGGCTGCTCCACTTCTGATCCAGCTCTCTGTTATGGCCTGGGAAAGCAGTAGAAGATGGCCCAACTCCTTGGGGCCCTGCCCCCATGTGGGAGACCCGGGAGAAGCTCCTGGCTCCTGGATCCTGGCTTTGGATCAGCGCAGCTTCAGCTGCTGCAGCCAACTAGGGAGTGAACCACTGGATGGAAGACCTCTCTCTCCCTCTCTCTCTGCCTCTCCTCTTCTGTATAACTCTTTCAAATAAATAAATTAATTAAAAAAACTTTTTAAAAAACAAAATAATTGTTTTTTCTTTTGGAAAATGAGGGGAAAAACCACACAGCAAACCTAAGTAGCCTACACCCTAAAAATAAAACCTTCCACTTACATTAAATCCTAGTTGACATATTCACTCCTTGCCTTTTCCTCCTGTCAGTCAGAGCATTCCTAATACCCAGAGGAAGTTTTGTCATTCTTTAGCTCAAGGGTTTATTTTTAGGTCTGATCTCCTTTGGGCGCTTAATCTTCCCTAGTTGGCATTTCAGTTATTTATATAACACTACAAGAACTGACACTTAAATTGTTTCCAAATAGTATCAACAGACAACAAAGGTGTTAGTAGATACATCTCAATATTTGGGAGCACAGAACTAAAGCACAGAGGCTTAGAAAACTAAGATAAAGTGTCCAAATTTAACGTGTCACAAGAGCCAATTTCATACATCAAGTAGAGATTTTCAAAGTCTTACAACAAAAAATTTAAAAGTAATTCTTAGTTTTTGTTGTTCATATCTGCATGATTTCTCTTTTCTTGGTTTACCCTGAAGACATACGTCTACCTTATATCAATATAACAAGCTACAAAGTTTAAAACAAAAACATGGGGCCAGCACTGTGGCACAGCGGGTTAAAGCCCTGGCCTGAAGCGCCAGCATCCCATATGTGTGCTGGTTCTAGTCCCAGCTGCTCCTCTTCTGATCCAGCTCTCTGCTATGGCCTGGGATAGCAGTAGAAGATGGCCCAAGTGCTTGGGCCCCTGCACCCACATGGGAGACCCAGAAGAAGCTCCTGGCTCCTGGCTTTGGATCAGTGCAGCTCCGGCTGTTGCGGCCATCTGGGGATTGAATGAGCGGATGGAAGACCTCTCTCTCTGTCTCTGCCTCTCTCTGCAACTCTTTTAAATAAATAAAATAAATCTTTAAAAACAAACAAAAACAAAACCCATCACTGTTTTCTCTATCCCAGAAAAGAGCAAACTTTAGAGCACTGGGTACTAATTTTTAGATAGGATATGGTCACACACATTTTCTAATAAAAGGAGTGATGAGGACATTCAAAGGCTCAGAGCGAGCACAAGAGGCAGTAAAGATGTTGAGGATGGTAGGAAAGGGAAAACAAAAAAAGGAAACTTTTTCTATAGCTCCACAGCACACAACTAGTGTCAATGGTGACAAACAACACAAAGATGTGATTCTGGCTTCACAGTTTTACCAAATTGCTTCTGGAAGTTCATTAGAGCTGGGGCCAGCATTGTGGTGTATTGGGAAAGCTGCTACCTGTGATGTTGGCATCCCACACAGGTACCAGTTTGAAACCTGGCTGTTCCACTTCTGATCCAGCTCCCTGCTACTGTGCCTGATAAAGGAGCAGGAGACAGCTCAACTCCTTGGGACCCTGTACTCATGTGGGAGACCCAGAAGAAGCTCCTGGCTCCAGGCCAGCTTCAGACCAGCCCAGCTCTGGCCATTGAGGCCATCTGGGGAGTGAACCAGTGGATGGACGATCTCCCTCCCTCCCTCCCTGCCTCCCTCCCTCCTTCCCACTGCCTCTCTTTCTTTCTGTGAACTCTGTATTTCAAATAAATAAGCAAAACAAAAAAAGAGATAGCAAATACCAAAAAGCACATTTTAATACTAAAAGCAAACTTTTAGCATTACTGCATATATTGTGCCATCAATGCACGAGGAACAAGAGAAGATCAAGAAGGTAGCAGGCTACCTTTCCAGTACACTGCAGATGCTGTCCTGGCACGGAGAGGGAGGTCACAAACATGGTAAAGCAGCGAAGCAAGAATACAGTGCCCATCAGGCTACAAAGCCTTCGCAGAAGTATTGACCTGTGAACAGAGCGACCAAAAAAGGGGAAAGATCAGAAGAAAACAAACCAAAATATCCCCAGGAATCAATCGTTTACTTAAAGGGTGAAAAAGCAGAAAAACCAATGGAATCTTCGCAGGGACAGAAATCTTAGGGACCCTCTAAAGTACCACTGTCCAATATAACCTTCTGCAACGATGCAAATATTCTATAAAGACACTGTCCAATACGCCATCTACCATGGCTCTTGAGCACCTGCACAATGGCTAATACAACAAAAAGGTGAATTTTAAATATTATGTCATTGTAATATAAACAGCCACATGTGGCTAACAAAGTACAACTTAGGTACGATGGAAGACTAGCAAGCTTAGTATTAGCTCCATTACTCATAAATTGCTTATAAATTATTTATATATAAAACTCGTGTAATTCTGGAATTTTTTTTTGCTCCTTTTAACAATAAATTGGTTAATGGTAGTAGCTTTCCAATACTAATTCTAATTTATCCTAATTTAAATTTAAGCTATGAAATACTTAGTTTTTCTAAAAAATACTAAGTTTGGGGCTGGCATTATGGTGTAGTAGGTAAAGCAGCTGATTGTATTGCTAGCTGGCATCCTATA
The DNA here is from genome assembly GCF_033115175.1 of Lepus europaeus. NCBI lineage: Eukaryota > Metazoa > Chordata > Mammalia > Lagomorpha > Leporidae > Lepus > Lepus europaeus. Next base: position 64,311,257 of record NC_084843.1, on the reverse strand, counting down.
TGGGAGCCAGTTCATGTCCCAGGTGCTCCACTTTTGATTCAGCTCCCTGCTAATGGCCTGGAAAAAGAAGTATAACATGGCTTAAGTGCTTGGGGCCCTGCTACCCATGTGGGAGACCTGGAAAAAGCTCCTGGCTTTGGCCTGGCCCAGCCCTAGCTATTAGGGTCATCTGGGGAATGAATCAGTGGATGAAAGAGCTCTCTCTGTCTCTCCCTCTCTTTGAAATTCTTTGAAATAAATAAATAAATGCTTTAAAAATTACTAAGTTTTAAAATAAGTATATCTGAAACAAAAAATTTTAAATAAGTCTAACTGGGGTAATCATTTATTTTTTAAAATTTTATTTAATTATTTGAGAGGTAGAGTTACAGACAGAGAGAGGGAGAGACAGAGAGAAAGGTCTTCTATCTGCTGGTTCACTCCCCACATAGTCGCAATGCCTGCAGCTAAGTTGATCTGAAGCCAGAAACCAGGAGCCAGGAGTCTCCTCCAGGTCTCCCACGTGGGTGCAAGGGTCCAAGCACTTGGGTCATCTTCAACCACTTTCCCAAGCCATAAGCAGAGAGCGGGATCAGAAGAGGAACTGCAGGGACACACAAACTCGCTCCCATATGGGATGCCAGCACTACAGGTGGAGGCTTAGCCTACCACACCACAGTGCCAGACCCAACTGGGGTAATCTTGACCTGCACTGTGACATCACCTGTATTAGTATACTATTTGTTTAAATGTCTTAAATCAAAAGAGACTAAAATTCTTGAGGACGGGAAGTATGCTTTACACATTTTCAAAATGCTCTTTCCTTCCTTAAAAAAAAAACAGCACTGAACATGAGGCCATGTATGCTTCCAATTTCAGTGTGCACACTAGAGATGGAGCCTAGAAATCTGCATTTTAACAATAACTGGGTGATTCTAATGAAAGTGGTACAAGAGAAACCCACACTCTTGAGAAGCACTTTCTTTGACCAATTTAAATATTAATGTTAATTAATATTAACTATGCTATGCTTTGTTAAAGCTCCCAGAGTTTCCTATAAGGTAAACTCCCGTATAGAAGAGTGGGTAAGTTCAAATCCATGGATCTGGGGAGGCAAATTTGATCAGAAAGCAGCAGTGACACACGTATTTTTAAACTAGCTCTGGACTTAAGCTATCCAGGTTTTAAAATATTGCTGCAAAACAGGACAAAATGGGAGAGAATAAGGCTCGGTATAGCCTAAAAGTGTGACAAGAGTAGTGACCGGTCCATCTTCCTTTGCAGCTTCAAAGCACTGAAATAACTGCCGCTTAGGGCCTAAAGCCCACCACTGTGATTTACTTCAAGCACTTGCTCGTGAGGAGGGGATGAAAACCTCCAGAACATGCCCTTATTTCTCTCCAGTGTTCCAAGACAATGGACAACAGGTATCTGTACATTCTACAGTTCTTTAAATTTGCTCCCTATGCTTTCTTACTTGTTATTTAAAATCAAGTAATTTTCCTCATCAAAGTAGGAAAAGAGCCCCTCCCCACAATGCCTCCTGTTTTCTTACACTGCTGGGTGAAATGTCAACAAACACTTTCCCTGTATAGCAGGATCTACAGCATCTGAAGTAAACCACATAGACTAGATGTGCAATGTGCAAAATAATCTCTCTCTTTAATGGGCCTTCTCCAAGCAGAGAACAACTTCTTCCATTAAAACATCTGGCCAAAGACTGTCCTTGGAGGAGTTTCTATCCTTGTATAGAAAGTGCCCTTTCCAGTTGATTTCTTAAAAATATGAAGCAAGGCTATACTTACAAGCAACAGTTGGCCCACAGCTGATCATCCCCAACTTTGGTCTTTCTCTGTAGACTACACTCAGAATATTACTAAATATGTAGGCATTATCTTAGGCTAATAAGCCCAAAACAGTTTCCTTCATCAATAATGATAATGTCATACTGACCAAAGAAGGAAATTAAGTAGGAAAATGCAAAGGGAGAGACAAGGCTTGATGACTTTGACACAAGAGAGTCAAAACACATCCAGTCTTTTAGTAGAATAAGGGAGGTACCTGTGCTTGTGAAGAAGAAGAACCAGGAGCCAAATATAGCACAGAATCATGCCACAAACTTCTGTCATGGCAAAGGCCCACGGGATTCTAGGAACACTGGAATAGAAAAAAATTTAGTTTTGAAGTAAAGTGGATGCCGACCTTTTCAGTAAGATTCTCCTCTAATAGTGACCTTAAGATCGCTTTATACAACTTGCACTGCTTCCAGGATACAATAGTCAGAGAATATCACAGAATACCATAAAGGACTTAATAAAGTGCTTCATAAGGTATTCCATTTATCTGAACCTGTTTGTTATCTGTTATTCCCAGTCATGGTTTTCTGTAAAGAAATAAGAGCCGTTTCTTCTGTTCTGTAGCAAGCAGACCTGGATAAGACTGTCCACAAAACAAGAGAGGAGTACACTTCTTGCACGATGTGCTCATTTCAGAATCCAGGTTTTCAGGGCCTGAATATCTGGTTTGGTTCTATTTTTTTTTTAACTCCTTTATTTCTGTTTCTTCTTCTGTTTTGTCTCCCTGTTTCCTTTTTCCTTTCCATTTGTCACTCTTTTATCCTCACCAAATCCATAGTGCCCATGATTACCCACTAGTAAAAGACAGGTCATGGGACTGGCGCTGTGGCGCAGCAAGTTAATGCCCTGGCCTGAGACGCCGGCATCCCATATGGGCACCGGTTCGAGACCCGGCTGCTCCACTTCCAATCCAGCTCTCTGCTATGGCCTGGGACAGCGGTGGAAGGTGGCCTAACCCCTTGGGCCCCTACACTGGCCCGGGAGGCCTGGAGGAAGCTCCTGGCTCCTGTCTTCGGATCGGCGCAGCTCTGGCCATTGTGGCCAACTGGAGAGTAAACCATCGGATGGAGGGCCTCTCTCTCTCTTTCTCTCTCTCTGACTCTCCACTCTCTCTGTGTAACTCTGACTTTCAAATAAATAAATAAATCTTAAAAAAAAAAAAAAGGTCGTATTCCTTAATTGAGAAGGAAAAAGAAAAAATAAAAGGAGGATGGAGAGAGGTAAGGGAGGAAGCAAGGCAGGCAGGCAGAAGTAAAACAGGTCATTTCTGGTGGTAGGGTTGTTACTGGTTGTATTTTTATTATTTATATTATTTGTTATTCTTTATTTCACTAATTGCATGTGTTAATTTTATAACAGGAAATAAAGATGTCTTTAAAAAAGGAAAGTTTCCTTTTGTGTTTGCATTGGTCTGTTTTCTTCAAATGTCTGGTTACTCTTGACTGACAATACATATTTGACAGTAAAACACTAAAAAAGACAATCAGATGTTCTGTGTAATTAGACATTCTGTGTGCGCAGATTGAGCATTGCTAATCTGCAGAGGTTTGGTTGATGAGGTAAGCAGCTCCTCCCAACCAGAGTTACCTACAGTCCCTTTCTCTTGTGCAAGTTTTCTAGAAGAATCTGTTACGCTGCATGGAGGACTGGTGCTGGGTAGGAGTGGGGAAGGGAAATAATTCTGGCTACCTAAGGAAGGAGGTGGAAAGTCTGAGAGATTAGCACACAGACTAGACTTTCAGTTAACCCCTGGAAAGCATACCTTTGTTCCCAAGGTGTCCTTGACTCCATGGTGCCTCACATTCAACTGCTCTATAGAACACACCACCAGTCTCCTATTACAGTACAGCATGTCTAACAGCTTCTTAAACAGATTGTCAACCACTTCTCCTATATTAGCTCCTTTTTGTACCTGGCCTGAGTGATGTTTGCTGCTCCCATTTTTGGAGTCTTTTTGGAGCGCTGCACATCTTGGGCATTGCCACTCTCTAACCTCCAATCTCACTTAGGTACTTAGATTATTCTACTTTCCAAACTTATTGTCACTGTTTTTTGCTTGAATTGGGATTATGGATTTCTTTCCTCTTTTACTGACATTCCAGGAAACTATCAAGTGTATTCAATCTCTCATATTTTTTTTTAAAGATTTATTTTTATTTATTAGAAAGACAGAGTTACAGAGAGAGGTAGAGACGGAAAGAGAGAGAGGTCTTCCATCCGCTGGTTCACTCCCCAATTGGCTGCAACAGCCAGAGCTGCGCCACTCCGAAGCCAGGAGCCAGGAGCTTCTTCCAGGTCTCCCAAGCAGGTACAGGGGCCCAAGGACTTGGCCCATCTTCTACTGCTATCCCAGGCCATAGCAGAGAGCTGGATCAGAAGAGGAGCAGCCGGGACTAGAACCGGTGCCCATATGGGATGCCAGTGCATCAGGCCAGCGTGTTAACCCACTACACCACAGCACCAGCCCCAATCTCTCATATTTATTTTGATGCAAAGTTAAAAAAAAATACATTATACATGTATATGCCTTTTTCTGGACAGAAATTAATTTTCTATGGTAATTCAAAGTCACCATTGTAAACACTGATTACACTGGTATGGTAAGGACCTCAGGGACTACTGAGAAAAGAAGGCCAGTTAAGCCTCTAGATTGGTGTGGCTTTTTTCATTACTTATGTTAGCTTCTTAAGTGTTTATTGTGCTCAAGCTTTTAGAACCATGTAAAATAAGCTTCAGAAGCAGATGCTGAAACAAAGATCAGTGCAATAGAGATTTATAAGGAAGTGCTCCCAAGGAAAAATGATAGAGGTACTTGGGTATGAGATCCGGGAGACATAAAAGGAAATCAAGAAAGCAGCAAGAGGGCCAGCGCCTTGGCTCACTTGGCTAATCCTCCGCCTGTGGCGCTGGCACCCCGGGTTCTAGTCCCGGTTGGGGCACCAGATTCTGTCCCGGTTGCTCCTCTTCCAGTTCAGCTCTCTGCTGTGGCCCGGCAGTGGAGGATGGCCCAAGTGCTTGGGCCCTGCATCTGCATGGGAGATTAGGAGGAAGCACCTGGCTCCTGGCTTTGGATCGGCGCAGTACGCCAGCCGTAGTGGCCATTTGGGGGGTGAACCAACGGAAGGAAGACCTTTCTCTCTCTCTCTCACTGTGTAACTCTGTCTGTCAAAAAAAAAAAAAAAACAGCAAGTAAAATGCTGTAGGGAGGGTCCGGCACTGTGGCATAGCAGGTAAAGCCACGGCATGCAGTGTCGGCATCCCATATGGGCACTGGTTCAAGCCCTGGCTGCTCCACTTCCAATCCAGCTCTCTGCTATGGCCTGGGAAAGCAGTAGAAGATGGCCCAAGTCCTTGGACCCCTGCACCTGCATGGGAGACTCGGATGGAGCCCCTAGCTCCTGGCTTTGGATTGGCTCAGCTCCAGCCATTGTGACCATTTGGAGAGTGAACCAGAGGATGGAAGACTTCTCTCTCTCTGCCTCTGCCTTTTATTCTGCCTTTCAAATAAATAAATAAAAATTTAAAAAATGAACTATTTATATTGAAACTCATCAGTCATGGGTTAAGGACTGTTACTTTCCAAGCATTCTGGCTCTTTTTTCAAGCAGGCAAAGTATGTGGCAGCAGCCCAAGAATGGCTCTCCAACAAACACACCTATCTGCTAAGTGTTGATAGTACCAACACGCAAGGGAGAGGAAGAGACGGAAGGAGAATGCTGAGATCACCTGCTGCCATTCTCCTGTACATAAAATGTACATACTTAAAAGTGTCAAGCTTTTAGAATGACTGGCACTGTAGATAAAAGAAACAAAAGTTGATTTTGAATATCCACTGTGAGGGGCTAGCATTGTGACATAGCAAGTTAAGCTGCCACCTGCAACACTGGCATTTCACATGGGTGCTGGTTCATATCCCGGCTGCTCCACCTCTGATCCAGATCCCTGTTAATGGCCTAGAAAAAAAAGATGGCCCAAGTATTTGGGCTTCCGCCACCCATGTGGGAGACCCAGATGATGCTCTTGGTTCCTGGGTTCAGCCTGGTACAGCCCTGACCATTGCAGCCATCTAGGGAATGAACAAACAGATGGAAGACCTCTCTCTCTGTAACTCTACCTTTCAAACACATAAATAGATCATAAAAAAAAATTCCCACTGTGAGTTGAAATATATGTCTATACAAATTTTTGTACACAAATGTTCACAGCCATATTATTAATGTCAAAATGGAGAAACAACACAAATATCTATCCATGATAAATTAATAAACAAAATATAGTATATACATATAACGGAATATTAGGTAATAAAAGGGAGGTGTAAAAAGGAATGTAGCAGGGTCAGCACTGTGGTGTAGTGGGTAAAGCTGCTGCCTGCAGTGCTGCCATCCCATATGGGCGCCGGCTGGAGACCTGGGTGCTCCACTTCCAATCCAGCTCTCTGCTATGGCCTGGGAAAGCAGCAGAGGATGGCCCAAGTCCTTGGGCCCCAGCACCCACGTGGGAAGATCCGGAAGAAGCTCCTGTCTCCTGCCTTCAGATCGGCACAGCTTCGTCCAATGCGGCCAATTGGGGAGTGAACCAGCGGATGGAAGACCTCTTTCTCTGTAACTCTTTCAAATAATAAATAAATCTTAAAAAAAAAAAAAAAAAAAAAAAAGAATGTAGCACTGATACATGTTACAAAATGGATAAATCTTGAAACATGCTAAATGAAAGAAGCTAGACACAAAAAAAGGCCATATGTTGTTTGCTTTTATTTATAAAAAATATCCAGGAGACAAACATGGAAACAAAGTAGACTGTAGTTACCAGGCTCTGGAGGAAGAAGAGAATAGGGTATGATTGCTAATGGGGACGAGTTTCTTTTGAGAATGATGAAAATGTCCTGGAATTAGCAGTGATGGTTGCACAACTTCACAAATATACAACACACACCCCCAAAAAAACACCCAGAATTGTACCCTTTAAAATAAAATCCTAGGCCGGCGCCGCGGCTCACTAGGCTAATCCTCCGCCTTGCGGCGCCGGCACACCGGGTTCTAGTCCTGGTTGGGGCACCGATCCTGTCCCGGTTGCCCCTCTTCCAGGCCAGCTCTCTGCTGTGGCCAGGGAGTACAGTGGAGGATGGCCCAAGTCCTTGGGCCCTGCACCCCATGGGAGACCAGGATAAGTACCTGGCTCCTGCCATCGGATCAGCGAGATGCGCCTACCGCGGCGGCCATTGGAGGGTGAACCGACGGCAAACGAAGACCTTTCTCTCTGTCTCTCTCTCACTGTCCATTCTGCCTGTCAAAAAAATAAAATAAAATAAAATAAAATAAAATAAAATAAAATAAAATAAAATCCTAATTACTCTAACTCTGCTACACCGTTTTCAATCCTTTCTCCCATTACACCTTGTTTTAGTCACGTACAGAATCTCAGTATTTATTCTCCTATTTCTTGGAGATCTGGAGTTGTGGTTCACTGTTACTATCTCCTGTTACAACCTGTGTTCTTCTTGATCACTTCAGTTTTTACTTCTCTTCTCATGATCTTGTTCTTTACCATACCACAGTGACCCAGACCTATGAGTGTGACCTGGACCCTGAGATTACCCCTCATAATAGGGGTAATTTCAGGAGTCCTGTCTTTCCATCTTATGCCTTCTAATAACCCAACTTCAATAATTCTGAGACCTAGAAAGCACTGATCCCGTAACATTTCCACTGTCCTCTACCTATCTGTACTGCCCACCCTTCCACATCCTCATGAATCCACAGTTCCTTCACTATAATCACTCCCTTGCCTCTTTTTCCTTCATCGTACTGCCTAACAAAACTCCAACCCTGTTTAACCCCAATTCTCCACCTATTCAGTATCTTTGTTATTGAATGAGGCTGTTAAAAACACGTAATGCCAACATGACTAACCTCAAAGAGACCCCTAGTGCTACCACTACTTTACACAAGTCCACTCACTCTCATAGTCTTTTAAATGACTATTTTACATCTCATTCTGTCTCCTCAAATCTCTATCATTTTCTCTATTCTCACTCTCTGAACATGGAGAAAAGAAAAACAATCAGGAGAGCGCTTTCTAACACTCCACAATAACATACAGTAACTTTCTACCTCTGTTTCCATAGCTGCTACCTTCCGAGGACGAATAGTCCAAATGTCTAAGACAGCCTCTCCCACCCACTGTAATCCATCCTCTTTTATGTATTCAAGAAGATAGCTCTAACATTATTGGCTCTCTCATAAAAAAGTGGCTCATCCCTATCCTCAATACAATTAACATGCTACAATACAGCCTCATTCAAAAACAAAACGTTAAAAAAAGATTTATAAGGTCTGCACCCGTGGCTCACTAGGCTAATCCTCCGCCTGCAGGGCAGGCACCCCAAGTTCTAGTCCCAGTTGGGGCACTGGATTCTGTCCCAATTGCTCCTCCTCCAGTCCAGCTCTCTGCTGTGGCCCGGGAGTGCAGTGGAGAATGGCCCAAGTGCTTGGGCCCTGAACCCGCATGGGAGACCAGGAGGAAGCACCTGGCTCCTGGCTTTGGATCGGTGCAGTGTGCCAGCCATAGCAGCCATCTGGGGGGTGAACCAATGTAAGGAAGACCTTTCTCTCTGTCTATCTGTCAAAAAAAAAATTTATATATTGTTTATTTATTTATTTGAAAGGCAAAGTGACAAAGAGAGAGAGACAGAGACAGAGATCATCAGTTGGTTCACTCCCCTACAAGGCTGCAATAGCTGGAGCTGCACCAGGCAAAGACCAGGAGCTTAGACCTCCATCTGGGTCGCCTATGTGGATGACATGGGCCAAAATACTTGGGCCATCTTCTGTTGCTCTCCCACTTTCATTAGCAGGGAAATGGATCAAAAAAGCAGCAGCCAGCACTTAATAAATACTCCAATATGGGGTGCCAGCATCACAAGTGGTGGTTCAACTTGCTGTGCCACAACCACGGCCTCCCTAAAAACCCTCTTGACCTCATATCCCTCGGCCTGTCCTTGCTCACTCCTCCTGAAGCTGCAGCTCTATTTTGCTGTAAGCTACCCTTCCTGACAGGGAAGCATTTGATATTCTTCATTCCTCTGTTCCCATTCCTTTTCTCTCTCTCATCATTTCTTTGCCCAATTCTTTTCATTTAAAAGACACCAATTTATTAAAAAAATTTTTAAAAATAAGAACTTAATATTGACTTGAACGCATCAATTATTTTTAATAGTCAACATTTTGCCATTTTTATACATGAGGAATCTTCACATCTGCTGGTTCATTCCCCAAATGGCTACAACGGCTGAAGGTGGGCAGTTCCAAAGCCAAGAGCCAAGAGCCAAGAACCTCTTTCACATCTCCCATGTGTGCATGGGCCAAAGCACTTGTGTAACCTTCCACTGGTTTCTCAGGCCATTAGCAGGGAGCTGGATCAGAAGTGGAGCAGCCAGGGCCAGCATCCATAAGGGATGCAGGCAGAAGCTTACCCTATTATGCTACATTGCTGGCCCCTATAATTATTCTTGAAGAACAACACCTACTACTTTTGTTTATTAATATGGGTTCACAGATTCTTTACTTACTCAGTATAGTTCATTATCATACTCACTTTTGGTGTCCTAATTTGATCAGTGGGAGCCCCTTCAAATCAGCTCCTATGGTCTTTTTTTTTTTTTTTTTTTTTTTTAAAGATTTATTTATTTATTTGAAAGGCAGAAGAAGCTATGGGAGGGTCTTCCAACCACTGGTTCCCTCCTCAATTGGCCCCAACGGCAGGAGTTGGGCTGATGTGAAGCCAGGAGCCAAGGGTTTCTTCCAAGTCTCCCATGCAGGTGCAGGGGCTGAAGGGCTTGGACCATCTTCTACTGTTTTCCCAGGCCATTAGCAGAGAGCTGGACTGGAAGTAGAACAGCCAGACTCTAACCAGCGCCCATATGGGATGCTGGCACTGCGGGTGGTGGCTTTACCTGCTATGCCACAAAGCCAGCCCCCTGTGTTCTTTCAACATGTATACTGGCTTTGTGAACCTTTTTTTTTTTTTTTTTAAGGTATTTATTTATATGAAAGGCAGAGTTACAGAGAGGTTGGCAGACAGTTGGGAGATCTTCCATCTGCTAGTTCACTCCCCAAGTGGCTACAACGGCAGCGGCAGGACAGGTTGAAGTCAGGAAACTGGAACTCCATCCGAGTCTCCCAAATGGATGCAGGGGCCCAAGCACTTGAACCATTTCCTACTGCTTTCCCAGGCACATTAGCAAGGAGCTAGATTGGAAGAGGAGCAGCTGGGACACAAACAGGCCACATGGGATGCCGGCACTGCAGGCAACGGCTTAAACCGACTGCACCACAATACCAGCCCCTGTGCATTTCTTTTATTTATGACATAAGATCTGTTTCAGGCTTATTTAGTACTTTCCTGTCTCAGAGTTAAAAATCAGCCGGCGCCGCGGCTCAATAGGCTAATCCTCCGCCTAGCGGCGCCGGCACACCGGGTTCTAGTCCCGGTCGGGGCACCGATCCTGTCCCGGTTGCCCCTCTTCCAGGCCAGCTCTCCGCTGTGGCCAGGGAGTGCAGTGGAGGATGGCCCAAGTGTTTGGGCTCTGCACCCCATGGGAGACCAGGAGAAACACCTGGCTCCTGCCATCGGATCAGCGCGGTGCGCCGGCCGCAGCGCGCTACAGCGGCGGCCATTGGAGGGTGAACCAACGGCAAAAGGAAGACCTTTCTCTCTGTCTCTGTCTCTCACTGTCCACTCTGCCTGTCAAAAATAACAAAAAAAAAAAAAAAAAAAAAAATCAATCATTTCTCTAAGGAGCGCTGGACTAGAGGCAAGGAGTTTCTTTTAGTAGGGTATAGTATTAGAACCCATGGTTTATATGCCTCTTCTTGCTCATTGCTCCTGAATTTATCCTGCAAATCATTTCATATCAGTTGATAGAAGTTATCCTCAATTTAAAAATAGTTGGGGACAGTTTTGTGGTACATGGGTAAAGCTGCCACCTGCAATGCCGGCATCCCTTATGGGTACCAGTTCAAGCCCCAGCTGTTCCACTTCCAATCCAGCTCCCTGCTAATGTGCCTGGGAAAGCATCAGAAGATGGCCCAAGTGTTTGGATCTCTGCATCCACAAGGGAGATCTGAAAGAAGCTCTTGGCTCCTGACTTCACCCTGGCCCAGCCCTGGCTGTTGCAGTCATTTGGGGAGTGAACCAGAGGATGGAAGATCTCTGTCTCTCCCGCTCTGTTAACTCTGATTTTCAAATAAATAAGTAAAATCTTTAAAACATAACAAAAAAATTAAATAGTATTCCATTGTAAGATAACATATTCAACTAGTTTCCCACTGATACATGGAGAATTTGATGCATACTATTTCAGCTCTGGCCATGGCAGACATTTGGGGAGTGAACCAGAGGATGGAATACCTCTCTCTCTGCCTCTCCTTCTCTCTGTGTGTAACTCTTTCAAATAAATAAAGCAATCTTTAAAAAAATTAAAAATAAAAAGCTCATTGAAAACATACATTACGAAATAGAGGATTTTAAAATATTTTTGCAACAAAACAATTTATTTTATTCTATTTTCCATGAACTTTATAAACTATCCTTATATTCTTTTTACAAATTCAATATCTAATTAAAACAGAAAACTTTCATTGAATCCATTTATACTTCCTGTAGTAATTTCAATTAATGCTAATATAAGACAATCCATATTTTCAGAAAAGCAGAAATCTACTTTTTTTTTTTTAAAAAAAGAGCTAACTACTGATTTCTATTTATTTCAAACATAATTTCACAACCTGCTTCTTTTTTTTAAGATGTTATTTATTTATTTGAAAGGCAGAGTTACAGATATTGAGAGGGAGACAGAGAGAAAGGTCTTTCATCTGCTGATTCATTCCCCAAATGGTTGCAATGGCAGGAGCTGGGCCAATCCAAAGCCAGGAGCCAGGAGCTTTTTCTGGGTCTCCCACAGGGGTGCAGGGACCCAAGTGCTTGGGCTGTCCTCTTCTGCTTTCTCAGGCCACAGCAGAGAGCTGGATCAGAAGAGGAGCAGCCGAGACTAGAACTGGTGCCCATGTGGGATGCCAACGCTGCAGGAGGAAGATTAATCTACTGTGCCACAGCACCAGCCCCACACAACCTGCTTTTAAAATCTGAGGTTCCCAGCTGGCGCCGTGGCTCAACAGGCTAATCCTCCACCTTGCGGTGCCGACACACCAGGTTCTAGTCCCGGTCGGGGCGCCGGATTCTGTCCCGGTTGCCCCTCTTCCAGGCCAGCTCTCTGCTATGGCCTGGGAGAGTAGTGGAGGATGGCCCAAGTCCTTGGGCCCTGCACCCGCAAGGGAGACCAGGAGAAGCACCTGGCTCCTGGCTTCGGATCAGCACGATGCGCCGGCCACGGTGGCCATTGGAGAGTGAACCAATGGCAAAAGGAAGACCTTTCTCTCTCTCTCTCTCTCTCTCACTGTCCACTCTGTTAAAAAAAAAAAAAAAAATCTGAGGTTAGAAACTAAGAGAAAAATAAATTAAGCAGTGGTCTTTCTCACTCACCAAGGCTTAAGCTCCAATTTACTATAAGTGAAAAAATGATTTCAAAGTATATTGCCTCAAACTACCAGATGAAGCTAATTTAATCTATCAACTCAACAAACAACTTAATTATCATAAATATATCATCACTGCTGTAGCAACCTTCCACACAATTAGCATCTAAAATCAGAACTTACCTGTCTAAGAATATATCTGGGAGTGGTGGATAGGTCTGCATGTCAGGCACTCGCTCATGGACTATAACCATAATGAAAGATGTAAACCCAAACACAATAAAAACATATATACAACTCAGGATGGTCTTCCAGTATTCTGGGTCCAATCTTCGAACAGAATGCTTGTTTTTACCATTCATGTACTGGTACTGATCAGAATTCAAGTCAGTGATGAGTCCATCACAGTCGTGGGAGGGGTCTCCATTGCAGAGCCACTCTGCACTCTGAAGAGAACTGATAAAAGGAGTCATGGAACCCATGGGACTGTCACTGTTGTAGCCCATCTCTTCTAAAACATCAATATGTATTTTCTGCAATTTTCGAACTGAAAGCATTAGCCTTTTAATGTCCCCTAAGACTTTGATTTCCAGAGGAGGAGACCGGAGATCATACTCAGTCAATGTTAGCAATGTGATTCCATCAAGTCGGTGTTTGTTGCATAAAATGTCCACATACTCAAAAAAGCCTTCATCCTTCAGCCACACAGCCACGTGCTTGGTGGTCCAGCGGCGAATGCAGAGTTGATTAGGACCTGCCATTTCCTCCTCCACTGCCTGTCAAGGGAAAACAGAAAAACAAAATAAAAACTTCATTGTGTCCTAACAACTTATTCAGGAGACAAACACACATAAACATATCAGAAATAGAAACTTACCTACACTGCCCTACTGGCTTCTACAGAAAAAGAAACAAAAATTATCCAATAATGAGTAGTTTTCAGTAGATTAACACTGTAATAAGAAAACACTTTCACAGAAAAGTATCTTAAAAATGGCTTTTCCATAGCATGCCAGCCATAATTAATTAAAGAGTATTGTTGAGGGGCCAGCACTGTGGCACAGCAGATAAAGCTTCTGCCTTCAGTGCTAGCATACCATATGGGCGCTGGTTCAAGTCCTGGCTGCACTTCTTCTGATCCAGCTCTTTGCTACGGCCTAGGAAAGTAGTAGAAGATGGCCCAAGTCCTTGGGCCCCTGCACCTGCGTGGGAGACCTGGAAGAAGCTCCTGGCTTCAGATTGGCTAAGCTCCACCTGTTGTAGCCAACTGGGTAGTGAATCAGCGGATGGAAGAGCTTTCTCTCTCTCTGCCTCTCCTTCTCTGTGTGTGTGTAACTCTGCCTTTCAAATAAATAATCTTAAAAAGAAGACTATTGTTGAGAATTGAAAAAAATCTCATTTTAACTTTTCATAAAATTAGAACTTGAAGGATTTTTAGATGCAAGAAAACTCAATAAATTTCTGAAATCTTCATGTTCATGGAAAAAGGATCTCCTCAGTTTGGGGAAAAAAAAAAACAAAAAAGCAAATAGATAACTCCAGTTCCATGAAACTCTTTAGATAAAGCATATTTCTTTCTACTACACATATAAATGATTTCTATAACAGATAGCAAAGCCTGTAAACTAGACATAAATTTGAATTTTTTTTTTTTTGACAGGCAGAGTGGATAGTGAGAGAAAGAGAGAGACAGAGAGAAAGGTCTTCCTTTTGCCGTTGGTTCACCCTCCAATGGCCGCTGCGGCCGGTGCATCTTGCTGATCCGAAGCCAGGAGCCAGGTGCTTCTCCTGGTCTCCCATGCGGGTGCAGGGCCCAAGCACCTGGGCCATCCTCCACTGCCTTCCTGGGCCAAAGCAGAGAGCTGGCCTGGAAGAGGGGCAACCAGGACAGAATCCGGTGCCTCAACCGGGACTAGAACCCGGTGTGCCGGCACCGCAATGCGGAGGATTAGCCTGTTAAGCCACGGCGCCAGCCATAAATTTGAATCTTAATAGTAGCTTAGTTTTTCCTGTGCCTGGAATATCCCTATAGAATTCAATAATGCAATTTGTCCTTAAACTATCAGTGGGATTTTAGCAGTAAAAATTTAAAAAGAAAATTATCATTTCAATGTACTCATAAATTTGTTGACCCAAATTATATACTACAGTTATGAAAGGCCAATAATATATCATATTTTAACAGCACTAGTCATTTTTACTACTTTGATCCTGCACAGCTGTTTATATTCATCTTGTATTATAGTTACTTGAACCTCTATTAGGTTTATAAAATATATCAGATACATGGGAAATAATGGCCTATATGGAAAAAAAAAGTTTTTTAAAGAGTTATTTATTTGAAAGGCAGAGTTACAGAGAGAGAGGAGACAGAGATAGGGAGTGAGAGAAGGGGAGAGAGACACAGAGAGAGAGAGAGAGAGAGAGAGAGAGAGAGAAAATCTTCCATCTGCTGTTTCATTCCTCAAATGGCTGCGACATCCAGGAATGGGCCAGTTTTTCTCTGCTCTTCATGTCACTTTTGCAGGAAGATGGATCGGAAGTAGAGAGGCCAGGACTCAAACAGGTGCCCATATGGTTGCTGGTGCCCCAGGCAGAGGTTTTACATGCTGTGTCACAGTCTGGCCCCCAAACAAACTATTTTTCAAAAGTACTTTCTCAGTCGGCGCCGTGGCTCATTAAGCTAATCCTCTGCCTGTGGTGCCAGCACCCCAGGTTCTAGTCCCGGTTGCTCCTCTTCCAGTCCAGCTCTCTGCTGTGACCCAGGAGTGCAATGGAGGATGGCCCAGGTGCTTGGGCCCTGCACCCGCATGGGAGACCAGGAGAAGCACCTGGCTCCTGCCTTTGGATCGGCGCAGCACCGGCTATAGCGGCCATTTGGGGGGGTGAACCAATGGAAGGAAGACCTTTCTCTCTGTCTCTCTCTAACTCTGCCTGTCAAAAAAAAAAAAAAAAAAAAAAAGAGAGAGAGAGAGAGAGAGAGAGAAAGAAAGAAAGAAAGAAAGAAAGAAAGAAAGAAAGAAAAAGAAAAGTACTTTCTCAGCTACTAAAGTCTGTAGGTAAAAATTATTTCCTCCTAAGATGATTTTTTTAAATGGTAGGCACATTTTAAAAGGGATGATACAACAAATATCCATATACTCACTATTCAGCGTGAAAAAAATCAAACAGTATCAAAATAAATGTATTTCTTTTCAAAAATTAATTAATCTATCTATCTATTTATTTATTTAAGGGCAGAGTAACACAGAGTTCCCATCTGCTGGTTCACACTTTATGCCCACAATTGGAAGGGAAGCAGACAGCAAAGCTGAGAGCTAGAAACTCAATCCAGGTCTCCCACATAGATGGCAGGGACTCAACTGTTTTTCTAATGATTTTAAATCATTACTCTTGCCTCCCAAGGTCTGCATTAACAAGAAGATGGAAGCAGGAAACAGAGCCAGGAATCAAACCCAGGTACTCTGATACAGGACTTAACCACCAGGTCAAATGCTGCCATTTTCCCATTTAGATGTGTATTTATTTATTTGAGAGAGAGAGAGAGAGGGAGAGAGGAAGAGAGAGAGAAAGAGACAGAGAGTGAGTTAGTACTATTTCTTAATCTGGATGTTTAGTTTTTCAGATGAATACTTACTTCTGGTGAAAATATACTCATGATCTACACTGTTGTTATTTTTTTAAAAAAGATTGACTTATTTATTTGAAAGGCAGAATTACAGAGAGGCAGAGGCAGAGAGAAGCCTTCCATGCACTGGTTCACTCCCCAAAAGACCACAGCAGCCAGAGCTGAGCTGAGCTGAAGCCAGAAGCTTCTTCTGGGTCCCCCATGTGGGTGCAGAGGCCCAAGGATTTGGGCCATCCTCTGCTGTGCTCCCAGGCACATTAGCAGAGAGCTGGATTGGAAGTGGAGCAGCCGGAACTCAAACTGGAGCCCACATGGGATGCCTGTGCTGCAGGCCAGGCTTTAACCGCTGCACCACAGCACTGGCTCCAAAAGAACTTTTAAACACTGTTGGTGGGAATGCAAATCAGTGCAATTACTGAGGAAAACAGTGGAGGGGGCTGGCGCTGTGGCGTAGTAGGTTAAGCCTCTGCCTGTGGCATGCAGGTTCATGTCCCAGCTGCTCCAGCTCTCTGCTATGGCCTGGGAAAGCAGCAGCAGATGACTCAAGTGCTTGGGTCCCTGTACCCCCATGGGAGACCCTGGATCCTGGCTTCAGATCAGCCCAGCTCCGGCTGTTGTGGCCATTTGGGTAGTGAATCAGCAGTTGGAAGAACTTTCTCTCTATCTTTCCCTCTCTTTGTCTATAACTCTGCCTCGCAAATAAATGAATAAAATATTAGAAAAAAAATGGAGATTTCTTTAAAAACTAGAAATAAACCTGTCATTTGATCCAGCAAACCCACTACTGGGTATATACCCCAAAGGCCTGAACTTGCTGTATCAAAGAAATACTTGCTCTGCTATGTTTAAAGTTAGCATTGTTCACAATACACAAAATAGGAATCAACCAAAGTGTCCATCAACAGGTAAATAAAACATAGTATACAAACAATAGAATATTATTCAGCTATAGAAAAGGATGAAAACTTATCAACTGCAGTAAAATGGTTGGAACTGAAGGATATCATATTGGGTGAAACAAGCCAGATACACAAAGACAAATATAACAATTCCCTAATATGTGGGAATTAGAATTAAAAACAAAAAACTTTGATCTGAGCAGAGAATGTTAATTACCAGAGGCACAGAGGAATGGAGTAAAAGGAATTTAGAGTAAAAAAATATGGGAAGCTGGGTATGGCTCATTATTTGTGACAAATATATTAATATGAAACGATAATAGAGGAAATGGAGTGAGGCATATATGGGAACTGAGTGAAGTATTCTCTCACAATTTTGTTTTATAAATTCAAAATAATAATTATTATTAAAAAAACAGGGCCGGTGTTTTGCACAGCTGTTCAGTTGCCTCCTTGGACTGCCTGCGTCCCACATAAGAAGGCCTGGTTCAGGTCCCTGCCACTCCGCTTCCAGTCCAGCTTCCTGCTAAAGCACACCCTGGGAGGCAGCAGGTGACAGGTTCAACTACTTGGGTCCCTACCACCTATGTGGGGGTACTTGGATGGAGTTCCCAGCTCCCAGTTTCAGCCTGGCCTAGCCTTGGCGATTGCAGGCATTTGGGGAGTGAACCAGGAAATGGAAGATTTCTGTCTCTCTGCCCCTCAAATAAAATGAAAAATGAAAAAAAAAAATCCACAAATGAATATCTTTTCTGATACTATCTTCTTCCTCTTCCAGACTTAATAACTCTTTTTTTAATTTTTTTTTATTTTATTATTATTTTTTTTGACAGGCAGAGTGGACAGTGAGAGAGAGAGACAGAGAGAAAGGTCTTCCTTTCCCGTTGGTTCACCCTCCAATGACCACCGCAGCCAGTGCACCGCGCTGATCCAAAGCTAGGAGTCAGGTGCTTCTCCTGGTCTCCCATGTGGGTGCAGGGCCCAAGGACTTGGGCCATTCTCCACTGCACTCCAGGGCCACAGCAGAGAGCTGGCCTGCGAGAGGGGCAACTGGGACAGAATCTGGCGCCCTGACCGGGACTAGAACCCAGGGTGCCGGCGCCACAGGCGGAGGATTAGCCTATTGAGCCGCGGTGCCAGCCCAGACTTAATAACTCTTGATTTGAGTGTTTTCATTGCTTCATTTCTTTTCAGTATATGTGCTGCCAAAAAGAGCACTGCCTCATTTTTTTTTTTTTTTAAGATTTATTTATTTATTTGAAAGGCAGAGTTACAAAGAGGCATAGAGAGTATTCCATCCGCTGGTTTACTCCCCAGATAGCCACAATGGCTGGAGATATGCCGATCTGAAGCCAGGAACTCCTTCCAGGTTTCCCACATGGGTGCAGGGGCCCAAGAATTTGAACCATCTTCTACTGCTTTCCCATGCCACAGTAGAGAGCTGGATCGGAAGGGGAGCAGCCGGGACTTGAACCGGTGCCCATCTGGAATGCCAGCACTGCAGGCTGTGGCTTTATGTGCTATGCCATGGTGCCAGTCCCTTTCATTGTCTTTTTTTTTTTTTTTAAAGATTTTTATTTATTTATTTGACAGGTAGAGTTACAGTGAGAGAGAGAGACAGAGAGAAAGGTCTTCCTTGTTGGTTCATTCCCCAAGTGGCTGCAACGGCCAGAGCTACACCAATCCAAAGCCAGGAGCCAGAAGCTTCTTCCAGGTCTCCCACGCGGGTGCTGGGGCCCAAGGATTTGGGCCATCCTCCATGGCTTTCCCAGGCCACAGCAGAGAGCTGGACTGGAAGAGGAGCAACTGAGACTAGAACCGGTGCCCACATGGGATGCCGACGCCGCAGGGGGAGGATTAACCCATTGCACCACGCGCCAGCCCCCCTTTCATTGTCTTATAACTTCAGGCTATGAAAAACCTTCTGTGACTCCTTACATTGAAGAAAGTAAAGAGCTGATCCTGCTCCGCATTCTTCCCATTATCCACACAAACTTTGGCCATGAAGACTTATAATCACCCAGCAATGGCAGACACTCTAAATGCATGACCACCACTTTTATCCTCAAAATTATTCAGAAAATAAGAAACACACAATAAAATCACCCACAGACAACCATTCCTGAAATGTCAGTTAACCATTAAGTATTTATTTCTTAATTGCTTAAGAAGTAATTCTAGATTTTGGAAAGCTTAAATCATACTTTGTTTCCAAAGAGACAGTGCTTTGAATATTATCAAACCAGTCTTACAAAATTAATATCCATTCATTCATAAGGAGACTCCATTTTTTAAAAAGTTGTTTAGTTCTTATATACTGCAGTTAGAAAAATTCCTACTCAACTCTTTTCAGCTATCGTGGTATCACCACCATCAGAAAGATAAAGGAACGGAAATTTACTCCCTTTAACACATGGAATTTACACATTGATGCATTATATACAACTTCATATATTCATATATAAAATTTCATTAAACTATAACTTTGCTATTTTACCTCACATACGTAGATGGTTTTCTCTTACCTACTACATACATTTCTTTTTCCCAAGGTATGCTCTGACTAAATTACTTTGTCTCTGGCTATTCAACAAGCATATGCTATAAACTCTGCAATGGTTATACAGCAAAATGACAAAGAAGTACATCTCATACAAACATTGCTTCTCTTCTACTACGTTTCCCCTAACAGCTTACCAGCAAAGGGTTCCAAGTCACTCCCATCCTGGTAGCATTATTCTTCAGAATAGTTTCATCTCACACTCTGCTCAGAAGAGCCACTCCCCACCCCCACCCCTCCCGGCAACGTCTTAATTCACCAGTTCTTTACGATCTCAATCTGACTAACAGGCTTTGATGCTGATGTTTTAGCTGCTAGAAAATATGAGTTATTATACATGGAAGCCTCCTGGAAGCCTTTGAGCCTGCTGTGGGAATGCCCTAAAAGCATGACACATTCCACGGTTCTGCTCCATCAGGTCAGTGCATGTCCTTTAATTGTATGCTACCATGTAATACTTGGAGGCCCACATGAAATCATGAAACACTGTGAAAGCCTGCATTAAAGGACATTAAGATGATAAAAAGCTTTAGGGCCCATTTAATATTTATGTTACACTACAGGAATTACAGGGAACAGGAGGCTTTGAATAA
Organism: Lepus europaeus; assembly: GCF_033115175.1. NCBI lineage: Eukaryota > Metazoa > Chordata > Mammalia > Lagomorpha > Leporidae > Lepus > Lepus europaeus. Next base: position 64,291,207 of record NC_084843.1, on the reverse strand, counting down.
AGAATATGACACATACAGGTTTCACACCAGTTGATAAGATGAAGAAATTAGGCTTGTAAATGTTTAAGAATGCTTTCAGCTTTAAATCAATAACTGATACAAATCAACTGTTAAGAGTTTTTTTTTTATTCTGGCCAACATATAATAAAACAAAGACCAGATTTACACTCTGTCCTGAAACAACCAAAAAACAGACAAAATACATGGCGGGGAGTAGGGGCTCCACGACAGGGGACAAGTGACAAATCCCCAAGACAGGAACCAAGGTAAGCCTTATCACCTAGCTTACTGCCTTTGAGAATTTCAAAGCAATGAGAGGTGAGGATGGGAAACCTAGATGAGGCCTTGCTGACTTGCTGATCTGAGCAAAGGAAGCTGAAGAATCTCTAGCAGTCAAGGTGACTACTGTTTGTGGGATAGCATACTGGAGAGGAGAGCTATCCGCAGAGAACTGCAGAAATCTCCAGGGGGTCTACCTAGCAGGTCAAGTTCAGCTGAATGCTGATCTGTTGCACTATGAAATGCTGTCCAGAATGCAGAGAAACTGTATGCAAGGGAAATGTAAATCACAGAGCCATGCTGAAAGACTGTTTTGAAGTTTCATAAAAAAACTAAACATATACTTAGCATACAACCCAGCAAATGTCCTCCTGGCTATGTGCACCAAAGAAATGAAAAGTAATGTCCAGCATTTACATAAGGCCAAGAATGAAAAACTCATGATTCATGGGGCTTTGGGTAGAGTACACAGAAGAATCTTACCATAGTAATGAGGTGAAACTAACTCCCAAGCATTGGTTCTCAAGTAAGGGCAATTCCCCTACTCTACTAGGACATTTGGCAGTCAGCAGACATTCTGACTGTCCCAACTAGGACTAGAGTAGAGGCCAGAGATGCTATTATATATAAAATATCTAAGAATATAGTAAATATTCTTTCTTTCTTTCTTTTTTTTTTTTTTTTTGACAGGCAGAGTGGATAGTGAGAGAGAGAGACAGAGAGAAAGGTCTTCCTTTTGCCATTGGTTCACCCTCCAATGGCTGCTGCAGCCGGCGTATCTCGCTGATCTGAAGCCAGGAGCCAGGTACTTCTCCTGGTCTCCCATGCGGGTGCAGGGCCCAAGCACCTGGGCCATCCTCCACTGCCTTCCCGGGCCATAGCAGAGAGCTGGCCTGGAAGAGGGGCAACCGGGATAGAATCCGGCACCCCAACCGGGACTAGAACCCGGTGTGCCGGCACCGCAAGGCGGAGGATTAGCCTGTTAAGCCACGGCGCCGGCTGTAAATATTCTTTAGTATATAGGATTTTCTCCCCTCCAAAAAAACAAAGAATTATTTGGTCCAAAATATCATACTGCTGCTATTAAAGAAAAAGTACCTTAAATAGTCTCTGGTCCAGCCTAAGGAATCTTGGAGCAAGATTCATCCAAAGCATGAAATTATTTTCAAATAATTCAACTGTATTCCACAACAAATCAAGAATATTAATAGGTGGAATACATAAGTATCCAGAACCCAATAGCTAAATTTCACAAAGTATGGCATCCAAAGATTAACAGGCATGCAAAGAAACAGAAAACTGTCACCTATAATGAGAACAATGAATCAACAAAAATCGATCCAGAACAGACATAATGTGTCTGTATGAGGAAATTAAAATGTTATAACTGTATGACATACAATTGAAAAGTTAAATACAAACATGGACACACAAAAAAGATTCAATTTGGGGCAGGCATTTGGTCTAGCAGTTAAGACACTATGATACCAGGTTTCACACTGAAGAGCCTGGGTTCATTTCCTAGCTCTGGCTCCTGACTCTATGGTTTGCTGGCACTGCAGGCTAGGGCTTTAACCCGCTGTACTACATACAGCGCGGGACCCTTGTGTCTCTTTCTAATAAAAGTATTTAATTAATTAAAAGGCAGAAACTTTCAGATAGGATAAAAATATACAAAATATGTGCTATCTTTAAGAAACACAATTTAAATACAAAAAAGATATTAAAAGATAATACCAATCAAAATAGCTCAGTAGTAATTACATCAATATCAGCACAAGTAGATTCCAGAGCAAAGAAATAAGAGATTTTTTTTAAAAGGCCACTTGAAAACAATAAAGAAACACAGAATTCGTAAGTAGATAGGCAACACATTAATATGAGAGCAAAATATGTGAGGTAAAGCTCTAACAGAACTGCAGAAAAAAAGACAAAATCGTAATTTTTTTGGGAGATGTCAACTCTCTCAACAATGGCTGTAACAAGCAGACAAAAGATCATAAGGAGGCAAATCAGAGGTGAGCTAATCAACTTGAACAGGCTGACAGAGAATGCTCCACACAACTACAGTAGATAATGTACCTAGGAGGGGTGATGGCCCAAGTACTTGAGCTCCTGCCCATGTGAGAGACCCACATTGGCTTTTGGGTTCCTGGCTTTAGCCTGGTCCAGACACAGATGTTGTAGGCATTTAGAGAGTGAACTTGCAGAAGATATCTCCCACCCAACCCCCACTGTGTGTGTGCGCCCCCTCTCACCCTGCCTTTCAAATAAATAAATAAATAAATGGTAGAAGTACATGTAAGCATTTAAAAAAATACAAATTATCAAATGTCACTGAAGAAGAATTAATAGACTCAATAGCTCAATATATATTAAAGAAATTGAATAGGTTGTTAAAATCATTCTCACAAAGAAAATTTCAAGCCCAGAGGGCTTCACTGGCAAGTTCTAACAAGAATTTAAGAAAGAAATATCACAGATACCATAAACTCTTCGAAAAAATAAGTGAGAATTTCTGAATTCATTCTATAAGATCACTGTTAACCTGGTATCAAAATAAGACAAAGTATGAGAAAATAAAACTACAAATTGATATCACTCATGAACATAGATGCAAAAATTCTAAAAAATCTTATGAATCTAATAAAAAACACAAAAAGGATAATATATCACAATCAAGCAGCATTTAGTCTAAGAACATAGTTATTAACCTACCAAAAAACCAAAATGAGTCACCATATTAACAAACTAATACAGAAGTAACAGGATAATCTAAAAAGATGTAGAAATGCACTTGGCAAAATCCAATACTCATTCCTGATGAAAACTCTTGACAAAATAAGAATAAATGAAAGCTTTTATCAACTTAAAGGGTAAAACCTACAGCTAACATCATACTTAAATGAAAAAGACTGAATGCTTTCTCCATAATACAACAAATAAGACAAAACTGTCTGTTCTCACCACTTCTATAAAGTTTATGCACCAGTAGTACCGGCCAGTGCACTGCAAGGCAAGAAGAAACAAAAAGCACTCAGATTAAAAATGAAGAAATAGGGGCCGGTGCTGTGGCACAGCGGGTTAAAGCTCTGGCCTGAAGCACCGGCATCCCATATGGGCGCCGGTTCTAGTCCCAGCTGCTCCACTTCCGATCTAACTCTCTGCTGTGGTCTGGGATAGCAGTAGAGGATGGCCTAGGTCCTTGGGCCCCTGAACCCACGTGGGAGACCCAGAAGAACCTCCTAGCTCCTGGCTTCAGATTGGCGCAGCTCCGGCCATTGCAGCCTTCTGGGGAGTGAACCAACGAATGGAAGACCTCTCTTCTCTCTCTCTGTATCTCCTCTCTCTGTGTAACTCTGACTTCCTAATAAATAAAATAAAATCTTCAAAAAAAAAAAAAAAGAAAGAAAAAGAATAAAACTGTATTTGCAGACTTGACCACTCATGCACAAAATTAAATGGAATCTATAAGAAAAAAAGGCTTGTAGAATCAATGTCAGTTTAACAAAACTATTCTGTACAAGATCAATATAAAATCAATTGTATTTCTATATACTTGCAACAAATAAAAATGCCGTTTATAAAACAAAATCATTGGGGCCAGTGCTGTGGCTTAGAGGGTAAAGCTGCCACCTGCAGTGCCGGCATGCCATACGGGCACCTGTTTGAGTCCTGGCTACTTTACTTCTGATCCAGCTCTCTGCTATGGCCTTAGAAAGAAGTAGAATATGGTCCCAAGTCCTTGGGCCCCTGCACCCATGTGGGAGACCTGGAAGAAGCTCCTGGCTCCTGGCTTTAGATCGGCTCAGCTCCAGCCGTTGTGGCCATTTTGGGGGATGAACCAAGGGATCCAAGGGATAGAAGACTGTCTCTCTGCCTCTCTGTAACTCTATTTCAAGCAAAAAAAAAAAATATATATATATATATATATCATTTATAAAAGCATAAAAAACATGAAGTACTTAAAGAAAATCTGACAAAATATAGGAAAGATCTATAAAACACAAATTAGAAAAAGAAAAGACCTAGGTCGGCGCCGCGGCTCACTTGGCTAATCCTCCGCCTGCAGCGCTGGCACACTGGGTTCTAGTCCCGGTTGGGGCGCCGGATTCTGTCCTGGTTGCTCCTCTTCCAGGCCAGCTCTCTGCTGTGGCCCGGGAAGACAGTGGAGGATGGCCCAGGTCCTTGGGCCCTGCACCCACATGGGAGACCAGGAGGAAACACCTGGCTCCTGGCTTCGGATTGGCCGGCTGTAGTGGCCATTAGGGGAGTGATCCAATGGAAGGAAGACCTTTCTCTCTCTCTCTCTCTCTCACTGTCTATAACTCTCTGTTTCGCTCTCTCACTGTCTAACTCTGCCTGGCAAAAAAAAAAAAAAAAAAAAAAAAAAGAAAAAGAAAAAGAAAGAAAGACCTAGATAGTCAGAGATGTCAGTTCTCTCCAAATTGACCTATAAATTCAATGCAATTCCAATAAAAATCAACAAGTTTTTTTTGTAGATATTGATAAAGTTATCTCAAATGTTTGTACAGAGGGCCGACTCTGTGGCTTAGTGGGTAAAGCCACCGCCTGCAGTACTGGCATCCCATATGGGTACTGGTTTGAGTCCTGGCTGCTCTACTTCCAATCCAGCTCTCTGCTATGGCCTGGGAAAGCAGTGGATGACGGCCCAAGTGCTTGGGCCCTTGCACCCACGTGAGAGACCCAGAAGAAGCTCCTGGCTACTGGCTTCAGATCAGCCCAGCTCTGGCCACTGCAGCCATTTGGGGAGTGAACCAGCAGACAGAAGACCTCTCTTTCTCTGCTTCTGCCTCTGCCTCTGTAACTCTGCCTTTCAAATAAATAAATAAATCTTAAAAAAAAAAAAAGTTCATACAGAACTCCAAGGGATGCAGAATACCCAAAACAACCTTGAGAAAGAACAAAATTAGATGGTTGATTTCAAGATTATACAGCTATTTGCATTTGTTTTCTATTTGCTGTGTAACAAATTAACATAAACTTGGTGGCTCCGGGCTTTCCTAGACATTTGGTCTCTCATCCTGAAAGCCAGCATCCTGTTGTTAGTTTTCTAATGAAGTAGGCAGGCATACAGGTTAAAATAGATTAGGTTTGTGAGCTGGAAGACCATGCCTTTGCCAAGCCCATGTGTAACCGCACTCCCTACCTGGCCACACCTGGGTGCCCACCAGCCAATCAGGTTAATTAACCATTCCCCTTTGGAAGTGGGTTAAAAGCCTGGGACACGGTGTGTCTGGCCCTTCTCTTGTTTCCTGGCCTCTTGCCAGGAGGGTGCTGGCTATAGCCCTGTGCCCCCAGGGCGCGAGGCCTTCGGGCCACCCACCCTAGGCTTCCTGGACTAGATGCTCCTCCACATGGCTGGCTCCTGGTGCTCATTTTGAACCCAGATTTACCCCTCTCTGTCTGTTTCAGAACCCAGCAACTTCTGAGAATAATGATGATCATGCAGGGGACACAGATGATGGCGGTGACTAAAAGAGCTCCAGCTTGCCAAACAAACTCATTAGATGAGATAGGCAGAGACTTCTGGACTGAGAACAGGCAGGGTCTGTGCCCCTAATCAGCAGGAAGCAGCTACAGAAGATGGTGACCTGACACCCATCAACATCCCCTTAAGATTAAGGTGTGGAGTCTCTGAGAGGGGAATGAAGTAGTCAGGCTAAACCTATTAGGTTTGTAAGCTGGAAGACTATGTCTTCGCCACGCCCCTGTGTCACCCCACACCCTACTTGATACCCTCACCATGCCCTTGTGTGACATCATGCTCTACTGAGGATACCAGAGTGCCCACCTGCCCACAAGCCACTCCCCTGTGAAAAATATATAAAAGGCAGGGAGGGTCCCAAAAGGCTCCCTGCCTCTGCTTTGCTGCCGGTGATAAGTGGTGAATAGCAGCTCAAAGCACTTGCTGCATGTGGCTCTTGGCCTGCTCTCTGCTTGGTATGGACGCTACCCTAGTTTCCAGATTTTCCCCTCTCTAAACTGAACTAAAGCCGTCACTTTCCTATGTACCTTTTGCACTAAATAAAAGCCTAAAATGTACCATGCTGCCTTGTTTATGGATGCCAGTATTTAGAATTCTTCTCTAAATATTAGACAAGAACTCTCTCAGGCTTCTTAATGTTGGGGATTTATTAGTAAGCATATGGTGACATCATATGGCACCCCAAATTCCGGTAGCATATGTGGCATCCCAGATGGTGCTTCTGGGGAACATTAAGGGGCCACATTCCTGTAGAGTTTAGAGGGTCATCTCCCATATCACTTTGTGCTTGGAATCTTTTTTCCAGTAAAAATCCAGCTCCTTCTAAGGACTTTCTTGATTAGATAACATACACTGAGAATCTCCCTTAGTCAACTGTGACACATAACATAACCTAATCACCAGAGTGATATCGCATGTTTACATGTCCCCCCTCCTATCATCAACAGCATAGGTCATTGAGAGTCATCTTTAATTCTGTATATCATACTATCTTAATCAGGTCAAAACAGCAGAGGCTGGTGTTGTGGTACAGCGGGTAGAACCACTGCCTGTCCAGAGCTTTCATCTGCCCAGTTCCCACTGCAGATGTTAGGGTTTCCACCTCCGGGAGGAGGGAATGTGAGGAGTCAGATGGGTTAACAGATAGTCAGGGGATCCCATTGCAACTTGGGGTGTAAATATTTGCTTCCTTCCACAAGAACACAGGCCATGGCTCCTTCGGCTCCTTCCTTCGGAATCTCCAAATTTACCATGAGAATAGCAAGGAAGCTCCTCCAGAGCTCCTAGCTTACTGTGAAAATAAGTTATCTACCCCCTTTAGCAGGCCAGACAGGATAGAGAATTGTAAATAAGGTCTTTTCATCGTGGTTTTTTTTTTTTTTTTTGGTCCTTGCCTGGTAACTGAATGTCAATCTAATCGGCAAAGTTTTTTTTTTTTTTTCCTTCAAAATTGTACTTAAAGCTGACTGCCTGACTGCCACCAGTCTACTTTGGGTTTTCCTCTTGGATGGCCCTCCCCTTGACCCTCTGGCTGGAGGTCCTTGATTCTAATACATACTTTTAAATCTCATAAAAAATAAAAATAAAAAAAACCCTGCCTCATACACTGGCATGCCCTAAGAGTACTGGTTCGTGTCCTGGCTGCTCCACTTCCAAGCCAGTTCCCTGATAAGGGCCTGGGAAAAGCCGTGGAAAATGGCCAAGTGTTTGGGTCCATGTCACCCACATGAGACACTCAGATGAAGCTCCTGGCTCCTGACGTTGTGGCCATCTGGGAAGTGAACCAGTAGAAGGAAGACTTCTCTCTGTAACTCTTTCAAAATAAATAAATATTTAATTAAAAAAAAAAAAAGGACTAGACAGAAGAAGGGCTGAACTATGGTATACCAGTTTAAGCCACCAGTTACAATGCTGACATCCCATATTGGAACACCAGTTCAAATCCCAGCAGCTTTGTTTCTGTTCCAGTTTCCTGCTAATGTGCCTGGGAAGGCAGCTGAAGATAGCCCAGGTACTTGGACCCTTGCTACTCATGTGGGAGACCAGCATAAAATTCCTGACTGGTTTCAGCCTGGCCCAGCCCTGGCTGTTGAGGCCATTTGGGAAGGGAACTAGTGGACAGAAGATCTGTCTCACCCTTTCTCTGTTCTGCCTTTGAAATAAATAAGTCTTAAAAAAAAAAAAAAAAAAAAAAGACAAAGTGGCACTGGCATAAAGATAAAGAAAGAACAAAAAATGGAGTCTAGAAACAGGCCCACACATATATCTGACTTTCTACAAATGTGCAAAGGCTATTCAGTGGAAAAAGAATGGTCTTTTGTTCAAATGGTATAGGAACAAATGGATACATGAATCCATACCTCCCACCGTAGATAAAAATTAACCCAGAATGGATCATATACCTAATGTAAAACCTAAAACCAAAAAACTTCTCAAATGAAACAGAAGTCTTTCTGACCTTACATTAGGTAAAGAACTCTTAGATATGACATCAAAAGCAAAATCCATAAAAGAACAAACTGATAAACCAGACTTTATCTCTCCATGTAAAGGACTGAAAAATGATTTTTTTTTCTTTTTCTTTCTTTCTTTCTTTCTTTTTTTTTTTAACAGGCAGAGCGGAGAGTGAGAGAGAGAGACAGAGAGAAAGGTCTTCCTTTTGCCGTTGGTTCACCCTCCAATGGCCGCCGCAGCTGGCGTGCTGTGGCCGGCGCACCGCGCTGTTCCGAAGGCAAGAGCCAGGTGCTTCTCCTGGTCTCCCATGGGGTGCAGGGCCCAAGCACTTGGGTCATCCTCCACTGCACTCCCGGGCCATAGCAGAGAGCTGGCCTGGAAGAAGGGCAACCGGGACAGGATCGGTACCCCGACCGGGACTAGAACCCGGTGTGCCAGCACCGCTAGACAGAGGATTAGCCTGTTGAGCCACGGCGCCGGCTCTGAAAAATGATTTTTATGGTTTTAGTTTGCCAATTTCTGCACTGTTTAAATCTTTTAAATAATGTATTTCTCTAATAAGAGGGCAGAGAAATACATAGCAGCATCACATATTCCTTAAAGAATATTTTTTAAAAAAATTAAGTACTCCCTAGAGAACTATGCTTTGTAATTTATTGCATTTCTCACAAGTACAGAATTTTCTATTAAGAGAAATCATACTATATGTAATCCTGTCTCAAGAACACTATTGCATAAGTCCTGTTTAATGTTATGAAACACCCTTCAAAAATATACTTTATGACATTCCATCGTATGACTATACTATAATCTGTCCATTTCCTTATGGTAGGTAATTGTTCACAATTTTGTTATTATTACAAAGAGGACAGCAGGGCCTTAGGTTAGAATTCTAGAAGCAGAGGAGCTATATCAAAGCATCCAAGACATTACTTAAATACTAACTGTTACATCACTAGAGTTGACCCACATTAAAAAGCACTGCATACTAAGTTTGGTACTTGTCCAAAATGTTAATTGGTATTTATAAAGGAAACATTCCAATTTAAGATAAAATCTAGAACAATTAAGAAATTACTTAAGTATCAAAGGTCAGTACTGTATCATCAAGACACTGAAAAAAGAGTCCATTTCTGCAGAATCTATCAGTAGACATTAGTTCAACTGAGGTTCAAGTTGCAGATAATAAACAAAAGTGGCTGACTGTTCTGTCCAGTGTGGAACAAAAGAGACTTTATCTTTTTGGTGGACTCTGGTTAGAAATTTTTGAAAACTGTAAAGAGAAAAATGTAATTTTCATCACATTCCTTATTAGTAAATTTGTTTCTTTTCATTCCACATAGATCAGATTCTTCACCAGCCTAAGTGCAGAAGAGTTCAGTACACTTTTTATGTTCTTATAAACACACTTGATGAAATGAAAGTTTATCATATATATAACCTAAATCTAATAGTCCTAAACATTAGCAAAGCTATTCTTTAACCACTGAGTCTAATGCTTCATATTAGGTAATCCAAATCTCTTTCACAATAGTATAATAAATATCTCAATTCAGGATTCCCCTATTAAAACCTCAAATACTGTATGCATGCTAGATTTAACAAACTAAGCACAGTAAGTCTCTAACTGCAAAAGGAGATAATGACTATCAACAGACCCTTTCCCTAATCTTCCTTGTTGTAGCTATTTGTTTCATCCTACCCCACCTCTGTGACTGACCAGTTGCAGGACACTCTGACCACTGCTGGAAATGCTGACTGGACTAAAAGGAACATGACCATCTATGAATCAATCACCACTGACTCAGTGCTGTGACACACAAGATGAACTGACATTCAGCATCTTCTTCAACCTCCCTCTAGCTATTTCCTCCTACTACACGTGAGCCTGAAAAGCTAAAAAATATTCCCCAGCATCCCTTGCAACTAGGGTTCTAAATGTGAATTAAATTTCAGCCAACTAGAAGGTCTGATGTAAGATGTGGAAAAGCAAAAGGTGAAAAGGGCCATTTTCCTAAAAAGTTTTGGCTATCCACAAGGATGACTAAGAAAATGATGGTTTTCTATGTGTGTGCATAATTTTCCAGTTTTCAGTTAGTAACTGTATCAGAAACTAGCTATAGTTATAAGACAGCAGTACTGGCATCCTGATTCTAGCTATGATACATCCTTTTGAGCATGTGGAAACTATACATACTATAAAATGTATCACTTCAATCATTAAGTACATTCACATTACTGTGCAACCACCATCCATCTCCAGAAATTTTCTACGACCTCAAGCAGAAACACTCTAACCATAAGGCAATAAATCCCATCCTCCTTGGCACTTCTAGCCCCTGGTAACCTCTAATTTACTTTCAGTTGCTATGAATTTGCCTATTCATGTAAGTAGAATTACACAAAATCAGTCCTTCTGTCTGGTTTATTACACTTAATAATGTCTTTAAGGCTCATTCTTATTGTAATGTGTCAGAATTTCCTTCCTCTGTACAGCTGAAAAACATCCCCTTGTACATATACACCACATTGGTTTATCCACTCATCTGTCAACAGATGAGTTGCTCTAAACATGGATACACAGATAATTCTTCAAGCCTCTGTTTTCACTTCTTTCAATTCCCAGAAGCTGACTTATATGGTAATTTTGTTTAACTTTTTTTTAAGAGATTTATTCATTCATTTGACAGGTAGAGTTATAGAGAGAGGAAGAGATAGATAGAGAAAGGTCTTCCATCCGCTGGTGCATTCCCCAAATGGCCACAATGGCCGGAGCTGGGCCAATCCAAAGCTAGGAGCCAGGACTTTCTTCCTGGTCTCCCACTTGGGCAGGGACCCAAGCACTTGGGCCATCTTCCACTGCTTTCCCAGGCCATCAACAGGCAGCTGGATCAGCAGTGGAACAGCTGGGACTTGAACCAGTACCCATATGGAATGCCAGCGTCACAGGTAAAGGCTTACCCTACTGCGTCACAGCATCAGCCCCTTGGTTTAACTTTTTGAAGACACTATATTATTTTCCAGAATACCTGAACTGTATTATATTTCCACCAGCAGTGTGTACTAAGTGTTGTAAATTTTCTACACTCTTACTAACAATTATTTTCTGGTTCTGTTTTGTTGTGTTTAAGAAAAGAGCCATTTTAGTGAGTGTGAAGTGGTAACTCATTGAGGTGTTGAGTTGGTTTCTCTAATAATTAGTGATGTTGAGCAGTTATTCATGTTTATTGGACATTTATATATTTTATTTAGAAAAATACCTATTCAAGACCTTTTAATTAGGTTGGCTGTTTTATTTTTGTTGTGTGTTTTTGGGAACGGAGATGGTATGCTCTTAAACTCCATGGTTCCCTACTGGTCTCTTAATACCAATCTTCTGACTGTGGCAAAAGTAGCACCCTTCTGACAGAATGGTTCAAACTGTGTCCTAGAGGTCATTCCCTAGCAGCCTAGTCCAGAGCTTAAAGTAGTTTCTGTCTCTTAAAACTGAAGCCTGACTAAGTATTATCAATAAAGGCCCTTAAGACCTATAAATTGTTACCTTTCAGAACAAGTACCCAAAGTTAAAAGCCTCAATAGGGAAAAAAAAAAAAAAAGTGCTGATTTTGACAGGGAAAATAACAGAAGAAAAGCAGAGGAAGGGCATACCTAAGGGAAAATCGGAGAGAAGTTTGCAGTGGAAATTCTAAAGAAAGACGAGAGATGCCGTAGAGCAGTGTGGACGGTACAAACCCGTAGCAGAAAGCAAGGACACCACCCTGACTCCTGCAGCTGGGCTAGAGGAGATGCCCAGCTTCTGAGAGCAACGTGAGAGCAGATTGTATCACTGGTGATACTGCCTGAGGGAGAACCTCGTGGATCACACTGACTTGAATGAGTCTTGCCTGGAGCCCTAGCCACCTAATGCTAGAACATTTCTTTCTCCCCATCCTCTCACAAGAGCGGCCCATGACCAGGAGGGAGAAAATGCCATCTTAACACCAAGAGGCTGTGGCAGCTAACAGACATCTAGGGGATTTTATCACAGGGATCAACCTGCATTCCTCACTGACTTTCAGTTTGGTCTAGAGGGCTGGCAGGGGCTGGGCAACCACTTAGGACTATGAGGCCTCCCCAAGCCCCCACCCTTTCACAGGTACCAAGGCTCAAACTGCCAAAGTGGAGCACCTGCAGGAGGCTGGCTGTGAGAATTTGCTCTCTCTGTGGTAAGCTCACAGAGCTGCAAGTGGATCCCCTGTGTTAGGTAGCAAGTCAGTTATGAGCTTATGTGTGTGTGACATAAAGGCCTAAAGAGAAGACATCTATGTCCAGCATATGCATCTGCATCTCAAAGTCATCCTGACAATGTTTCAGGGGCAGCCCGGTATTCGCATCCTGCCCTGCCCCCTTCTACCCGATAACCTGCCAGGTGGAGGTCCCCACCCCTTCTGCCTGACAAATCTTCCACAATCTCCCAGATGCAGCCCAGTATCTGCATTTCAAACACCCTACTCCCAATCCCCATTCTCCAGGGGGTCTTGCTCACCCTTCCTCTAAACTCAGGATGGCTCCAGCTAGCCTTCCTCCTGTCTGAGACCTTCAGGGGAAAACTCAAATAGAAGTTTTTCTATTTACATCCAAAAAGCCCTTTGTTCCAAGAGGAGCAGAGGTGGGGAAGCAAGACCCATCTCCTTAAAAACCCCCGGGCCTCAACCAGACTGTGCGCTCAGCCCTCTGCCTCTATGCTGAGTTGCTCGCCTGCCTGGCCAAGTGTAATCTCTTCACTCAACCACATAACCTTGCTCCTCCCCCCAAGAGCCCCACCCCACCCCGAGTGACGGCACTCTCTCTCAGGTCCTGTCTGGAGAGGTGCCCATCTGTTCTTGCGGATGTCCCTACCCTAATAAACTTTGCTACTTTTACTTTCCACTACTCTGTCTCACGCCTGAATTCTTTTTTGCGCGAAGACAAGAACCCTGCATTTCTCCGGTAACACCTGTACCCCAAGACTGCAGGAATCTTGTGTGATATGACTGTGAGAATCTGTGGCTGCATGACGGAGTGTGAGATCTAGCTAGGTCTCTGGGCAATCCCTGTATATGGCTTCAGTGCTCAAAGTTCCCTGACTGACAGGGGTAGGTCATAGCAGAGGGTTGGGTGCTCACACTGACTGCACAGATCCTTTGTATGGTTCATGCACCTGCGTGGGAGGGGACTGTAGCCATGGTGGGTAAACCCCTTGGAAGAGAAGAGGTGTGGTTGTGATTATGCCAGCAGACAGGATTATACCCTCACCCCTACTGACAATAGAGATCTACCACGCCCAGTGTGGGTGTCTCCCTGGACTCTCACCCTACCCATGAGCACGGACCAGAGCTCCCTGGCCCCACCCAGTACACAACACTGGATATCCACTGAAGGAGCAGACACTCCACTAAGCCATATAAGCATAGTTCAAAGATAAAAACCAGCAAAGGAGAAAACCAACAAGTATTTCCACAATGCCTAAAAAGAAATACAGAAATACAAGAAACAAGAACAAGGAAGACAATATGACTCCCAAAAGGAACAGAACAACACTTCAATATTAGAATGTGAAGATGAAGAGACTGATGAAATGCCTGAAAATGAATTCAAAAGAATGATCCTAAGATTATCTAGAGGGCTTGCTGCTGTGGTGTAGTGGGTAAAGTGCCAGCATCCCATATGGGTGCAAGTTCGAGTCCTGGCAGTTCTACTTCCAATCCACCTCCATGATAACAGTCTGGGAAAAGCAGTAGATGGTCCAAGTTCTTGGGCCCCTATACCCACATGGGAGACCCAGAAGAAGCTCCTGACTCCTAGCTTCAGATCAATTCATACCAACCATACATATCTTAGGAGTTCCTGAAGGCATGGAAAGAGTTAATGGATGAAGCGGCCTATTTAGCAACATTGTAACACAAAACTTTCCTAATTTGGAGAAAGAAAGGGACATCCAAATACAAAGAGCACACAAAACTCCTAATACACATGATCAGAAAAGATCTTAACTACAACACATTACAGGCAAATTTTCAATCCTAAAATATAAAGAAAAATTCTAAAATATGCATGAGAGAAATGCCAGATTACCTTCAGAATATCCCCATTTAGACTAACAGCTAATTTATCATCAGAAACCCTAAAGGCTGGAGAGAAGGGAAAGCATGGTCCAAGACCTACAAGAAACTGTCAATCCAGCAAAGCTCTTGTTTATAAATTAAGGTGAAATAAAGATCCTCCAAAACAAAAAGAAATTGAAATAATTTATCACCACTCACCCAGCCTTATAAATGATTCTTAAGGATGTACTACACACAGAAACAGAGAATGACAGTCATCATTATGAAAGGATATGATGGCAGAAAATCTCCTAGTAAAAGTACAGTGGAAATCCAAAGCAAACAATAGGAATATTTATGGGAAAATGGAAGGGTCAAGTTGTTACTTATCAGTAATAACCCTGAATGTAAAAGGCTTAAATTCTCCAAATTAAAAGATACAGACTGGCTGGCTGGTTGGATTAAAAAACCAAGATTCATCTATCTCATCAACAAAGATACACACAGACTGGAAATGAAAGGATGGGAACAAGAAATTCCACGCTAACAGAAAACAAAAATGAGCAAGTGTAGTCATATTAACATCAGACAAAATAGACTTTAACATAGAAACTGTTAAAAGACACAAAGGGCATGATATAGTGATTAAGAGATCAATTCAATAGGAAGATGTGACTATGGTAAATGTATATGCACCCAATGCCAGGGCACCTGGTTATTTAAAGCTGAAGGACTTCTGAAAATTTACCTGAGCCTAACCTGCTGAAAAACAAGAAAGTTTCAAGAAAGGTCAGTTAGAAGGTTTCAAGAAAGGTCAGTTTCTGGGAAACTGCAACTTAGCAGAAAACAGGGAATACCAGTTTGGAAACCCCCCTTGTGCAATGGTTAAGATAAGTAAAACTGATGTGTACTAAGATAAGTAAAATTGCAAGGCCGGCGCCACGGCTCAATAGGCTAATCCTCCGCCTTGCGGCGCCAGCACACCGGGTTCTAGTCCCGGTCGGGGCACCGATCCTGTCCCGGTTGCCCCTCTTCCAGGCCAGCTCTCTGCTGTGGCCAGGGAGTGCAGTAGAGGATGGCCCAAGTTCTTGGGCCCTGCACCCCATGGGAGACCAGGATAAGCACCTGGCTCCTGCCATTGGATCAGCGCAATGCGCCAGCCACAGCGCGCCAGCCGCGGCGGCCACTGGAGGGTGAACCAACGGCAAAAAAGGAAGACCTTTCTCTCTGTCTCCCTCTACTGTCCACTATGCCTGTCCAAAAAAAAAAAAAAAAAAAGATAAGTAAAATTGCTGTGTGCTAAGATAAACAAAAATCCCCTTCCTCTTTGTATTCACTTGCTTAAGATAATTTTGTGGTTTTTGCCTTTAAATACTGCCTGTAACCCTTGTCCCACACCTCACTCTCTCAGGAGGGAGGGGTCCGTTTTGCGCAAAATGTAAATAAACCGCCTCTTGCTGTTTGCATCGCCGGTGTCCGGAGTCTGAATTTCTGGGTCCCCAGGGTGCTACCAAGGACCCCGCCAGCTTTGGGTCCTTCAAAGCAAATGTTAATGGATCTAAAGGGAGACATAGCCTCCAATACAATAGTAATGGGGGACTTCACACTCCACTTTCATCAACAGACAGATCAACTAGACAGAAAATTAACAAACTAATCAACACTATGAGCTAATCAACACTATGGAGCAAATGGACCTAACTGATACCCACAGAACCTTTCACTGACAGTTGCAGAACACACATTCTTTTCATCAGCACATGGAACTTTCTCTAGGACATATCATAGACTAGGCCATAAAGAAAGTTTCTGCAAATTCAAAAAAACTGAAATCATGTATCTTTTCTGACCACAATGGAATGAAGCTGGAAATTAACAACTTAAAAAACTCCAAAAAATATGCAAATACATGGAGACTGAGCAACATGCTTCTGAATGAACAGTGGGAAGTGGGTCATAGAAGAAATCAAAAAAATCCTGGAAACAAAAAAATAAAATATATCATATTAAAATGTAGGGGATACAGCAAAAGCAGTGTTAAGAGTCAAGTTCATAGCAATTAGAGCCTATATCAAGAAACTGAAAAGGTATTGGGGGGGGGGCGGCATTGTGGCGCAGTAGGCTAAGCCTCCGCCTGCAGTGCCAGCATCCCATGTCAGCGGTGGTTCGTGTCCCAGCTGTTCTTCTTCTGATGCAGCTCTCTGCCTATGGCCTGGGAAAGCAGTTGAAGATTGCCCAAGTGCTTGGGCTCTGAACTCACATGGGAGACTCAGAAGAAGCTCCTGGCTCCTGGCTTCAGATTGGCCCAGCTTTGGCCTTTGTGGCCACTTGGGGAGTGAACCAGTGGATGGAAGATCTTTCTCTCTGTCTCTCCTTCTCTCTGCCTGTAACTACCTCTCAAATAAATTAAATAAAAAGAAATTGGAAAGATATCAAATACATGATCTAGCAATACATCTCAAGGACCAGAAAAAACAACAAACCAAATCCAAAATTAGCAAGAGGAAAGAAATAAGTAAAATCAGAATAAACAAACAAAACTGAAACAAAAAAATACAAAAGATCAGTGAAATGAAAAATTAAAAAGTCATATACCATTGGCCCAACTAACAAAAAAAAAAAAAAAGAGAGAGAGAGAGAAGATGCAAATCAGGGACAAAAATGTAACAACAGATACCACAAAAATAAAAGGAATCACTAGAAAACAGCATTATGCCAACAAACTGGAAAATCTAGAAGAAATGGACAGACTTCTGGACACACACAATCTACCAAAATTAAATCATGAAGACACAGAAAACCTAAATGATAATAAACAAGACAGAGATTTAATCAGTAATAAAGACTCTCAACTAAAAAGCCCAGGACCAGATGGCATCACTGCTTAATTCTACCAAACTTTTAAAGAACTAATTCCGACTCTTCTCAAACTATTCAAAAACAATTCAAAGGAAGGGAATCCTACCAAATTCTGCAAGGTTAGTATCACCTTAATTCCAAAACTAGAAAGATACAACAAGGAAAGAGAACTATAAACAATATTCCTGATGAACACAGATGCAAAAATCCTCAAAATACTAGCTAACTGAATCCAACAACACATCAGAAGGATCATTCACCTTGACCAAGTGGAATGGATCCCTGGTATGTGGGGATGGTTCATCATATGCAAACCAACAGATGTGATACATCACATTAACAAATTGAAGAATAAAAACCATATGATTATCTCAATAGGTGGAGAGAAATCATCTGATAAAATACAACATCCTTTCATGATAAATCCTTAAGCAAATTGGGTACAGAAGGAACATTTCTCAACACAATCAAGGCAATATATGACAAACCCACAGCCAGCATCATTATTGAATAGGGAAAAATTGGAAGCATTTCCACTAAGATCTGGAACCAGACAAGGATGCCCACTTTCACCACTACTATTCAATATAGTTCTGGAAATTTTAGCCACTGCCATTAGGCAAGAAAATTAAATTAAAGGGCTACCAATTGGAAAGAAGGAATTCAAATTATCCCTGTTTGCATATGACATGATTCTATACATAGGGAAACCTTAAGACTCCATTAAGAGACTATTGGAAATCATAACAGAGTTTGGTAAAGCTGTAGGATATGAAATCAACACACAAAAATCAATACCCTTGTATACACAGACAATGCCACGGCTGATAAATAACTTGTAAGATCAGTCCCACGCACGATAGCTACAAAAAAAATTAAATACCTTGGAATAAATTTAAACAAAAGTTGTGGAAGATCTCTACAACAAAAATTACAAAACATTAAAGAAAGAAATAGATGAAGACATAAAACAATGGAAATATCTCCCATATTCATTGCCTAGAAGAATTAGTAT
The DNA here is from genome assembly GCF_033115175.1 of Lepus europaeus. Taxonomy (NCBI): domain Eukaryota; kingdom Metazoa; phylum Chordata; class Mammalia; order Lagomorpha; family Leporidae; genus Lepus; species Lepus europaeus. The sequence continues at coordinate 64,273,029 of NC_084843.1, read as the reverse complement.
CATCAAATTGTCTGTACTACCCAAAGCAATGTACAGATTCAAAAAATGAAAAAGAGTGAGGGCAATTGGAGGTAGCATGGGAGTGAGGGAAGTGTGGTTGTCTTCTTGGGACTGTATCTCTGGGATGTATAAAATCTGCTCCCTTTATATTAATAAAAAAAAATTTAAAAACTTCAAGCTCTCTCATAAGGCCCAGAATCTGGTTCAAGTCTAGGTAAGGAAAAGTAAGGTTAGACAGTTGTTAAATTGATAAAACATTCAAAATAACACAGGAAATGTGAAAGTCATTTTAACTTGTTGGTTAAGACAAGTATATCAACAGGACAGCATTAACTGTACAAAAATCAGAAAGCATTTCTGGAACAAATAGAGTTTGCTATCATATCCTTAAAAGAAGACAAAAGCACATACTGTTCCTTGGCATAAACTAGTTAATTCTCTCTGAGTACAAGTCCCAACAGGACTTGTTTACTTAACTTCTGAAGATGGGTACAACCTTGTGCCTGGGAATATCAGCTATGCGATCAATAACTACTAGGAAGTGGGCAGGATATGCAGGTGTAAAATATTTGAGGTCAGCAGGATGTTTTTTTTTTTTTTTTTTTTAAGATTTATTTACTTATTTGGAAAGAGTTAGAGAGAGAGAGACAGACAGACAGACACAAAGATAGAGAGGTCTTCCATCTGCTGGTTCAGTTTCCAAATGGCTGTAACAGGTGAATCCAGGCTAGGCTGATGCCAGGACCCAGGAGCTTCTTCCAGGTCTCACACATGGGTAGGAGGGGCCCAAGCACTTGGGCCATCTTCTGCTGCTTTCCCAAGCCATTAGCAGGGAGCTCAATCAGAAGCTGCTCAATCAGAGCAGCTGGGACTTGAACTGATGCTCATATGGGATGCCAGCATTGCAGGAGTCAGCTTAACCTACTATGCCACAACCCCAGCCGTAGGATGTAGTTTCTTAAAAAGAAATGTATATCCTAATTCACAAACTCCTTAAGCTCAAAACTGGTTTAATCATTTCTAGAAAGTAACAGCAGGTAACAATTATATGAATTAACACTTATGGCATTTACAACTTGCCAGAAATAGTTCTCAGTGTTTTACTTTTTCTCAAACAATCCTCACAACCACCATATAAAGTAGGTACTACTAATTTCCTCATTTTACAGATGATACAACCAATACACATGGGTTAAACAACTTTGCTTAAGATGAACTTGTACAAGTAGGTAGTATCGCAGCGGGCGCCGTGGCTCAACAGGCTAATCCTCCACCTTGCAGCGCCGGCACACCGGGTTCTAGTCCTGGTTGGGGCACCGGATTCTGTCCAGGTTGCCCCTCTTCCAGGCCAGCTCTCTGCTCTGGCCCGGGAGTGCAGTGGAGGATGGCCCAAGTGCTTGGGCCCTGTACCCCATGGGAGACCAGGATAAGTACCTGGCTCCTGGCTTCGGATCAGCGCGGTGCACCGGCCGCAGTGGCCATTGGAGGGTGAACCAATGGCAAAAAGAAGACCTGTCTCTCTCTCTCTCACTGTCCACTCTGCCTGTCAAAAAAAAAAAAAGTAGGTAGTATCGGTAAGCTTTCAACTCAAGCAATACCATTTCAATGTTCATGCTCTTACTACACTATACTCTACACTACACTGCCTCCAGGAGCTGAGGATCTTATACCACTTTAACGCTGAGTCTCATAAACACCAAATACTCTCCAGATACCAGCAGAGGATCTATCAAAGGTATTCCATTATGTTAAACATTTTAATAATAAAACTGTCCAATAATGAAGGTTTTTTGTCTGCTATATACACAAACTAGCCTCTGGAGCACTGGGGATAGTCTTAAGATGCCCTCATAAGCTAGGCTTATTCATCTATTAAATATTTACTGTGCAAATACTTTGTGAAGGGTATTGCATTAGGCAATACAACATTTACCTAGGTGAGCCTGAAACAGATCCTATCCTCAACAATTTTGGTCTAGAAAGGGATATTAAAGATTGTCATAAAAAGAAAAAAAAGGGCGGGGGGTGGCACTGTGGCATAGTGGGTAAAGCCGTTGCCTGCAGTGCTGGCATCCCATATGGGCACCAGTTCAAGTCTCAGCTGCTCCACTTCCGATCCATCTCTCTGCTATGGCCTGGGAAAGCAGTAGAAGATGGTCCGAGTCCTTAGGCCCCTGCACCCGTGTGGGAGACTGGGAAGAACTCCTGGCTCCTGACTTCAGATCAGCACAGCTCAGGCCGTTGCGGCCATTTGGTGAGAGAACCAACAGATGGAAGACCTCTCTCTCTCTCCCTCTCCTTCTCTCTATAACTCTGCTTTTCAAATAAATAAATAAATCTTAAAAAAAAAAAAATAAAGGAAAAGGGATTACAGGGGTAGGCAATTGGCCTACCAGCTAAGACACCAGTTAGGAAGCCTACATCCTGTATCAGAGTTTTATATCAATTCCTGGCACCAGCTCCTGACTTCAACTTCCTATCAGTGCCAACACTGGGAGGCAGGGGTGATGATGGTTCAAGTAACTGGGTTCTGCCACCTACATAAGAGACCTGAATTGAGATCCTAGCTCCCTGAGTCCAGCTTCAGCTGCACACAGTCCCAGCCTTCACAGACACTGTGGGAGTGAACCAGCATATGAGAGCTCTGTCTCTTTTTCTGTCAAATGAATTTTTTTTAAAAAAGCAAATTACTAGGGCTGGTGCTGTGGCATAGCACCGCCTGCAGTGCCAACATCCCATTTGGGCACTGGTTTGAGACCTGGCTGCTCTACTTCCTATCCAGCTCTATGCCATGGCCTGGGAAAGCAGAAGAGGTCCAAGTTCTTGGGCCCCTGCACCCATGTGGGAGACCAGGAGGAAGCTCCTGGTTCCTGGCTTCAGATTGGCGCAGCTCCAGCCATTGCAGCCATTGGGGGAGTGAACCAACGGATGGAAAACACGCCCCCCCCCCTTTCTCTGTGACTGCGCCTTTCAAATAAAGAAAAAAAAAGGAAAGAGAAAGAAACAATAATTCTTAGAAGACTTTAAAGTGCATTATGAGAGTCAAAACCAAGATGAAAAGTAATGAGAGACTGAATGAAGGAAACAGCCTCTAAAAAGTATAGTGGCACAGGAGGGAAGAGTTATCTTAACTATTTACACAGTTTAGTACTCTTTAAACCATCTGACATTTAAAAAAAAACAATTTTTAAATTGAAAACAGCATGACTTATGCTTGCAGGAAAATGGACAAGATAAACTTCTCCTTATTAGTCTACGGACATTTTATATATAAACAAAAAACTCTAGAAGATGGAGAAGGGTATGGACCTTTGAATCCAAGGAACAACACAGTGCTGAGTTCTGTATTACTCCTTGTTTGTTTTGACACAAACATCCCAGACTGGATACCAGAAAAACCAGAAACCTAAAAATGCCAACAGGTGCAGATAAAAGATCACCAAGAAAGGCTTGTTTTCTCCAGCCAAATGACCAGAAACAAGGCAGCCTAACAAGACAAAGAACTTTAACACAATAACTGTTCTATATCAGTGAAACACCACACACACACAGCCTGGCCCTAATTCTACCTCCACCCCCAGCAGCAAAGGTCAAGTGAGGAGTCTAGATTTTTAACCCTTTCAGGCTACATTACCATCCCTTTCCATCCCCTCTGCACATATCAGTGAGGTATCAGAGAAGGGCATGGGGAGCCACCACTGCTGAGCAGTAACAAGTCCCTCCTCCTCCTCAAACATGGTGTCACAGGAAACCATGTGGAGAACCTGGCCCCACAGCCTACCCAGCACTGACTCCCCCCTTGCTGAGGTGCTGTCGGAGGAGGCCTGGTGGAGAGCCAGGACCAGCATCACCAGTCAGTGGAAATAAGACCACCTACCCCTTTGCCCCCCGCCCCCGCCCCCAGTCACCAGAATCTCCATCTGGTGCAGAGGGTGGTGCCTGTAAGAAACTACAATGAATATATTTCAAAAAATCTTCAACAAAATATTAGCAAACAGAATTAGTCAATATATCTAAAGAATTACACACTACAACCAAACAGGTTTATTTCTTGGATGCAAGGCTGGTTCAATAATGAAAATCAAACAATGCAATCCACTACATTAACCAGCTAATGAAGTATAAGAACATGTATAAAATGATGCAGAAAAAGCATCTCACAAAAATCTTGTCATAAACACCCACCTCAGTGATTTAAAAACTGTTCAAAAACTAGGAATAGAGAAGAAATTAGGAGAAATCATTTTTGTGCAAATCTTTTATTTTTAAAAGATTTTTATTCATTTAAAAGGCAGAGTAAGAGAGAGAGAGAGAGAGAAGGAGCAATATCTTCTATCCACTCTCCTGGGCTAAGCCAGCCCAGGCCAGAGCCAGAAGCCTGGAACTCTGCCCAGGTCTCCAATGTGGGTAGTAGCAGGGACTCCAGTACTTGGGCCATCTTTCACTGCTTTCCCAAGTGCATTAGCAGGGAGCTGGAGCAGAAGCAGAGCAGTCAGAATGCAAACTGGCACTCCAATATGGGATGCCAACATTACAAGCTGCAGCTTTACCTGCTATGCCATAACACACTCCCCAAGACAAATTCTCTTTTTTTAAGATGTATTTATTTATTTGAAAGTCAGAATTATACACAGACAGAAGAGAGGCAGAGAGAGAGAGAGAAAGAGAGAGAGAGAGAAAGTCTTCCATCCACTGGTTCACTCCCCAATTGGCCGCAACAGCTGGAGCTGCGCTGTGCCTATCCGAAGCCAGGAGCCAGGAGCTTCCTCTGGGTCTTCCCAGCAGGTGCGGGGGCCCGAGGACTTGGACCATCTTCTACTGCTATCCCAGGCCACAGCAGAGAGCTGGATCGGAAGAGGAGCAACCGGGACTAGAACCGGCACCCATATGGGATCCCAGCACTTCACACCAGGGCGTTAACCCACTGAGCCCACAGCGCCGGCCCCCCAAGACAAATTCTTTCTTTCTTTTTTTTATTTTTTTACAGGCAGAGTGGATAGTGAGAGAGAGAGAGACAGAGAGCCAAGACAAATTCTTAATGAGATTAGATAACAACTATAAGAAACCTAAAGCTAACGTTATATTTAATGGTGAAAGATTGAAAGCTTTTCCCTCTGGATCAGGAACAAGGCAAGGATGTCCACTCTCAACACTGCTATCCAACATAAATAATATACTGGAAGTTCTAGCCTGTACAATAAGGCAAGAAAAAGGAAATTAAAAGTATAAATATTAGGCATGAAGAAATAAAAAATGCAGATGGTATGAGAGTCTAAGCAGAAAATCCCAAGGAATCTAAAAATTAAAACAACAACAAAAAACCTTTTAGAGCTAATAAACAGAGTTCAGTAAGGCTGAAGGACACAAAATAAACATATAAAAATCAATTGCAGGGCCAGCGCTGTGGCACAGTAGGTAAAGCCACTGCCTGCAGCACTGGCATTCCACATGGGCACTGGTTCGAGCCCCGGCTGCTTTATTTCCGACCCAGCTCCCTGTTAATACATCCGGGAAAGCAATGGAAAATGGCCCAAATACTTGGGCCCCTGCACCCACATGGGAGATCCAGAAGAAGCTTCTGGCTCCTGGCTTCGGATCAGCTCAGCTCCAGATGTTGTTGCCATTTGTGGAGTGAACCAGTGGATGGAAGATCTTTCTCTCTCTCTGCCTTTCAAACAAATAAATAAATCTTACAAAGGAAAAAAAAAAGAATAGTGGTTTTCCTGGCCGGTATCGTGGCTCAATAGGCTAATCCTCTGCCTACGGCACCGGCACACAGGTTCTAGTTACAGTCAGGGCGCCGGATTCTGTCCTGGCTGCTCCTCTTCCAGTCCAGCTCCCTGCTGTGGCCTGGGAGTGCAGTGGAGGATGGCCCAAGTGCTTGGGCCCTGCACCTGCATGGGAGACCAAGAGAAGCACCTGGCTCCTGGCTTCAGATCAGTGCGGTGTGCCAGCCGCAGTGTGCCGGCCACAGCGGCCATTGGGGGGTGAACCAACGGAAAAAGAAGACCTTTCTCTCTCTCTCACTGTCCACTCTACCTGTCCAAAAAAAAAAAAAAAAAAAATAGTGGTTTTCCTTTTAAAAACATTTAAAAATTAAAAAATCAACTGCTTTTCCATATAGTAGCAATTAATATATATGTAAATTAAAATATAAAACCACTTACAATCACCCAAAAATGAAATACTTAGATATGTCTAACAAAACAAGAATAGAATCTATATACTAAACAATAACAAAATCCTGTTGGAAGAAATCACTTAAGATCTGTATGAATGAAGAGATATTCTATGTTTATGGATTAGCAGAGTCAACATTGTAAAGATGTTTTCTTCAAACTTAGATATTGATTTAACACAATGTCCATGAAAAAACAAGCAAGGTATTTTTGTAGACAGAGACAAGATTATTCTAGAATTCATATGGACAGGTAAGAGAACTAGATTAACTAAAATAATTGTGAACAAGAATAAAAGTCAGGAACTCAGTGTCACCAATATATCAATCAAGACTATGTGGTACTAACAGAAATACAGACACAGCTCAATGGAGCAGAACACAGAATCCATAAAATGCCTCTACACAAATATGGTCAAGTGATTTTTGACAAAAATACCTCTATACTTATATGGTCAAATGATTGACAATGGTGAAAAAGCAATTTAATGGCAGAAAGCTCAAAGATAGCACAAGAGAAATTGGATAACTATAGATAAACAAATGAACCTTAACCAAATTTCATGCTTTCTGTAAATTTTAGTTCCAAATGGACCATAGATATAAATGCAAAGTGCAAAACTGCAAAACTTTTAAATAATAACACAGGAAAGATTCTTCAGGTCCTAATTTGGTAATTTCCTGAGATGACACATAACAGCACAACTCTCCCTCCCCCAAATCTATAACTTGGTTTCATATAATTAAAAACTTTTATTTTGTAAAAGGCCCTGTGCAGAGAATGTGAAGACAAGCTACAGACTGGCAGAAAATAACTGTCATATTTGTAAACCATACACCTCAGAAAGGACTCACGTAAAATATAAAAAAAGACTCTCAAAATTAACCAGAAAAACACCAAATCCAATTAGAAAATGGGCAAAAAACACGAAGCGGCATGTCATCAAAAAGTATATACAGGCCGGCGCCGTGGCACACTAGGCTAATCCTCTGCCTGCGGAGCCAGCATCCCGGGTTCTAGCCCCGGTCAGGGCGCTGGATTCTGTCCCGGTTGCTCTTCTTCCAGTCCAGCTCTCTGCTATGGCCCAGGAAGGCAGTGGAGGATGGCCCAAGTGCTTGGGCCCTGCACCCGCATGGGAGACCAGGAGGAAGCACGTGGCTCCTGGCTTCGGATCGGTGCAGCGTGCCAACCACAGCAGCCATTTGGGGGGTGAACCAACGGAAGGAAGACCTTTCTTTCTCTCTCTCTCTCACTGTCTAACTCTGCCTGTCCAAAAAAAAAAAAAAAAAAAAAGGAATATAAAAAAAGTATATACAAATGCATATAAGCACATGAAAAGATGTTCAACATCACTTGTCACTAGGGAAATGCAAATAAAGGCTATGACGAGGCATTACTACCTACCTACTACTATTTTAATTACTACTAAAATAGCTAAAACAAATTGAGACATTATGAAACTCTGTCAAGGATGCACAGAAATTGGATGTGTCATTTACTGCATGTGGGAATGTAAAACTGTACAGCCATGCTGGAAAACAGTTTTGCAGTTTCTTAAAAAACTAAACATATACTTATCACAAACTCAGCAACTGTACTTCTGATTTTTATGCCAGAGAATTGAAAATTTATGTCCACACAAAATTCTATACACAAATATTAGCATTAGCATTAGCTGTAATAGTTGGAACATGTTTAAAAAAATCAAATTCTCTACAATATGTGAATAAATTAAGAGTGAGACATCCATACCATGCCATACTACTCAACAATAAAAATTAATAAACTACTGGTACACAAAATACTTTCGATGAGTCTCAAGGGCATTATGTTGAGGACAAAAAGCTAATCTCAGAAGGTCACTATTGTATGACTCCATTTACGCAACGTTCCCAACGACATTAGGTACGTGTAAAACAGATTACTGGTTGCCAGGGAGATCTTTAGAGCCATGGAATAATTCTGTATCTTGACTAGGGCAATGGTTACACAAATTGATGCCTGACAAAATTACACAGAGCTATAGTTATACACTGAACCAATGTCAATTTCCTGGTTTTGATAATGTAATACAATTATGTAAGATGTAACTGGGTAAAGAGTACACGAATCCCTCAGTCTTTGCAACTTCCTGTGAAACTATTATTTCAAAGGAAAAAGCTAAAACTTTTTTCAAGGAATAGAATGTTCTAAAAAAGAAATCTAGCCTATGTGTATTTTTAATAAACAAAATGTCAAACTATTAATAGCTATTCCTCAGGTGGGCTCTTGTATTGTCTATGGTAAATATTTCTAAAATTTCTGTATTTTATACAATGTGCATATAATACTTGATAATGAGAAAATTTCTTTTAAGAAAACAAAAACAGTAGTATTTCTGTTTGAAGTATTTCTGTTTAAAGTACATCATACTTAAATATTAAATAGATACAGGAACAGAAAATTAAGAAAATCAACTCAGTGTGATTATTAACCCAGATATGCATATACACAGTAAATAAAAGATTAAAAAAATACTGAGACAACCAGCAAAATCAAGAAGGCCAAGAAAAGATCTGATTATATATTCAGCATGATCACCCATTATCAGTGACTTTGGGAAAATGTCTTTTTTTGTTCTGTTTTTTTTTTTTTTAAAGATTTATTTTATTTATTTGAGTTACAGAAAGAGAGGTCTTCCATCCAATGGTTCACTCTCCAGATGGCCGAAATGGCCAGAGCTGTGCCGATCCGAAGCCAGGATCCAGGAGCTTCTTCTGGGTCTCCCACATGGGTGCAGGGCTCCAAGGACTTGGGCCATCTTCTACTGCTTTCCCAGGCCACAGCAGAGAGCTATATCGAAAGAGGAGCAGCCAGGACTGGAATCGGTGCCCATATAGGATGCCGGTGCTTCAGGCCAGGGCTTTAACCTGCTGTACTACAGCGCAGCCATGGAAAGTGTCTTAATCTTTTTACTGCAAGTGATTAAGAGATTGTGAGCAGAAAGTAATCTAAACATTAAATATATCAGGTATTGTAAATGAACAGAATTTTTATAATGTTAGAATTAGAAGCAACCTGAGAGATCTTGAACAATTCTTCAATTTAGAGCTAAAGAAACTAAAGCTAGAGAGATAAATGAATTTCAGACAGCTGTTCTTTAACAGAATCTGATATAAAACCTAGAAAGCACAGCAGGTAAGAGCACTAGCTCTGGAGTCAAACTGCTTGGGTTTAAACTGTCAATTTTCCACTCACAGCTATGAGACCTCACAGAAGTTTCATAACCCATCTGGGCCTTACTGTCTTTATCTGGAAAATTAGGAAAATGCTAGTCCCAACTTATAGGTTTGCTGTGAAGATTACAAGGCATAACACATAAGCTGGTCACCTTCATCAGCAGTTTCTGCTTCACAGTGTTACTCTAGATTTGAAATTAAATCATTAACATTAAGATAGTTATCTCTCAACCAAAAACCATTAGGCAAGAAACACACTTAAGGCTTGTAATATAAAACAAATATGAACACTTGAAAATGACTGTTAAATCTTACAAAGGTTTTGCTAACGATGGAATTACCTTTCGCAAAACAACAATGTAATTAAATAACATAAACCGGAGCTATCATTGTGGTGCCACAGGTTAAGCTGTCACTTGCATCGAAGTGCCAGATGGAGTCCTGATCGTTCCACTTCTCACAGAGCTAACGCGGCGGGAAAGACAGTAGAAGATGGCTAACATACTTGGGCCACTGCCACCCATGTGGGAGACCAAGACGGAGTTTCCAGCTCCTGGCTTCAGCCTGGTCCAGGCCTGGCTTTTGTAGCTATCTGAGGAGTGAACCAGTAGATGGAAGATATCCCTCTTTCTGTCATTCTGCCTTTCAAATAAATAAATCTTAAAACACACACAAAACCTCAAAAATGGAACAACACAACAGCTATTCCAATTACCCAATGCGAAATTCTACACACCAACATGAATTTTTCAGATAAAGATCTATTTAAAATAAAATTTACCTAAATAAAATTATTTCAACAACAACATGTCACTTGAGGATGGAGCTGTGGTGCAGCACGTTAAACTACTGTCTGAATCAATTCCTATTATCCACTTTTTTAAACTCTGTAGTAGTGATTTTCTACTGTTCTGTTATATCCCACCTCCAAACAGAATTTAGGTCAGCACATTTGACAAAACTGAATTGCTTTCCCAGTTACATCATTATTCTCTTAGCTGTATTGCAGTTTTGGGATTTTTTTTTTTTACTGCCTTGACTATATACCTTTTTTTTTTTTTTTTAAGATTTATTTGTTTTTTTTGAAAGGCAGAGTTAAGGAGAGGGAGAGAGAGGGGGTGAAGGGAGAGAGAGAGAGAGAGAGAGTAAGGGAGAGAGGGAGAGAGGGAGGTCTTCAATCCACTCTTTGACTCCCTAAATGGTTGCATGGGCCCAGGCTGGGATGGCTGAAGCCAGGAACCTGTAACTCCATCCAGGTCTCTCACATGGGTGGAAGGGACCCAAGAACTTGGACCATCTCCCCTGCTTTCCCAGATACATTAGCAGGGAGCTGGATAAGTGGAGCAGCCAGGACTCAAACTGGTGCTTGTATGAGATGCTTAACCCACTGCACAATGCCATTCCCCAACTATGCACTCCTACACATTAGTCAAAAAAGTTGTCAAAGAACACAATTCTTTTCTGGCTCCAACTTGCCTTTAACACACTTTCTAAAAGTTATACCTAATTCACATCCAGAACTGTCTCAATTCAATGAAGAAGAACCTGACAGATGTCACTGTCCATTTTATATCCTCAGCAATGGTAAAAATTGTTACAAGATGATAAAAATTTAGTGGTAAATTTAAGTGAAGGATTCCTGACCTGGCTGCAGGCAAGTATATGAAACTCTAATTCTTATTCTAATCACTATGATAATACTTAGGCAGGCTAGTGATATGACATACTGATTGGTAAAATTTTAACTTAAAAAATGACAGACATCCCCAAATCCAAACAGCATAATGGAAAAATATGAAACTGGCTCAAGACTTTAAGTTTTATTATATACTATGAAAATGTATTGTATTTGGAACTAAATTTTAATGGATTGTTATGGCAATCTCTGGTTCTCATACTAACACTCTACTGATGAAACTGACATCAACTTAATTTAGTCTCAAAGTTCCAAATAAAAACTGACTTACAGCCTGCGGCGCTGGCACCCCGGGTTCTAGCCCCGGTCGGGGCGCTGGATTCTGTCCCGGTTGCCCTTCTTCCAGGCCAGCTCTCTGCTGTGGCCAGGGAGGGCAGTGGAGGATGGCCCAAGTGCTTGGGCCCTGCACCCCATGGGAGACCAGGAGAAGCACCTGGCTCCTGCCTTCAGATTGGCGCGGTGCGCCCGCCGCAGTGGCTATTGGAGGGTGAACCAACGGCAAAGGAAGACCTTTCTCTCTGTCTCTCTCTCTCTCACTGTCCACTCTGCCTGTCAAAAAAAAAAAAAAAACAACTGACTTACAGACATTTCCAAGAGATCACTGTTCTCACCTATTAGAATTTATCTTTCAAGAATTTCAAGTGAACAAAAAAAAAGTCAAGGTAATACATACTTATATTACCAGTTCTTTCCTCCTCAGCTACAGTTCATAAGATTAACAAAACTCACAATAAAAAAAAACAAATACAAATACAGTTCACTGTTCCCACAATACTCTTTTGAAGTACTTATCAGAGAACACTGCTTTCTGGTGAAATTTATCACCAAGTTTTCTTTGTTAACAGACTCATGTTACATTCTATACTGTTGGTAATACAGCTTGGGATCATTTCACAATAAAAGCATAAAGTCACTGAAGTCAGCTAGGTTAGGTTTCAGTTCTGGGAAAGGTGGTATCTTGTATACAGGAGAGGAATATTTACACCACAGATCCGTTACAAATTCATATTAATATATTCAGATGATAAACTTGGCAGTGGCAACAGAGGCAGGGTATAAACACGGATTTGTTCTCCACGTGTGCGTGGCCCATGCTCTCCTGTTTTTGGTTTTCTTAATTTCTCAAGGCCATGAGAACCACAGAACTAAAGAATTAACTGCCACAACGATAACCTGCAGTCAAGTGGCTCCTTTTGTTTTTACCCTAGCATCACTTCTCAATGTGTCACATCATAGCTTTACAAAATTAAAACAAACTACCAGGCTCCAAGAGTTCCCCAAACCACACGCAAGGGAAAAATTAAAGACACGGCATTTTGCAAGTAAGTAACACCTTATTTGTAAACAAACAGAAGCACCAAAGAAAGTCTAAAAATAAACAAAACCAAACTTTTACACCCAATCTCTGCAAAAAGTAAAACATTCAATGGGAAAACAAAAGGATACAGTCTCCATCTAACCTAAATCCATTAAAACATCCACAACTAACTCATGCTGTATTTTTCCACCAAATACTATAATCGTTCACCAGTAATTCAGCAGAATATAGATTCAGCAGAATGCTTCTAAGTCAATTCAATGTCCAGAAAGAAGAATTTAAAAAGTGAATGCAACCTTCCTAACATATCACCATACTAAGAAAATAAAAAGAATAAACTCTGAAGACAGGAAGATTGCCATCTACAAATTAATAGTGACACAGGTACACCCAACTAGTGGCATCACAGATTACATCAGTTGTAGATATAAAAATCTGGAGAAAATAACTAGTTAATATAGCAGCCTTCTAAGACAAAATAATAACAATGATATTCATTAGGAAATCTGAGATTTAACAATTTCTTCAAAACAATGCTCAAACTTCAGTTCTCAGAAAAGCCACAAATATAGGTCAATGGGTTACAGCCGTTTTGCAGAAAATACTGAAGATCTGATTAACAAAATAAACATGTTTATAAGCAACTGTGTGAAGCTGGTGCTGTGGCTTAGCGGGTAAAGCCACAGCCTGCAGCACTAGCATCCCATATGGGTGCCGGTTTGAATCCCGGCTGCTCCACTTCCCGTCCAGCTCTCTGCTATGGCCTGGGAAAGCAGCAGAAGATGGCCCAAGTCTTTGGGACCCTGCACCCACGTGAGAGACCCTGAAGAAGCTCCTGGCTCCTGACTTTGGATCGGCTCAGCTCTGGCCGTTACAGCCATTTGAGGAGTGAACCAGTGGATGTAAGACTGCTCTCTGTCTCTACCTCTCTCTGTAACTCTTTCAAATAAATAAAAATAAATCTTTAAAAAAAATAAGCAATTGTGCAGTGTGAATAAAACTCTTGGCAGACTGGGGTATGTGTTACTGAAATCAAAACTAATTTATCTAAATATTTCTGTAAGTTCTGCCATAGCAGTCATGACAGTTTTTATCTGCCTTAGAAAAACTGCTCTGCCATAAAACTGATTTTCTTTACAACTAAGTGCTTATGAGAATTAACAAAGGGAAAAAATAAAATGACCACTAGGCATGCCAATACATTAACTGTACAACTCCATCTAATAAATCCCCTCTTTAATTTTGCAATAACATTAAGTAGTAACCTTATTAGAGAGTTCTTATATTTCAGCTGAGTTCAGCAAGTTTTTACATGCCAACACTTCTTAAGAGCTAAGTATGAAGATAAGATCTGGGGGCCGGCGCTGTAGTGTAGCGGGTAAAGCTGCTGCCTGCAGTGCCGCCATCCTATATGGCTGCCAGTTCAAGTCCCAGCTGCTCCATTCTGATCCAGGTCTCTGCTATGGCATGGAAAAGCAATAGAAGATGGCCAAAGTCTTTAGGCCCCTACACCCGCTGGGAAGACTGGAGGAAGCTCCTGGCTTCGGATTGCCACACCCAGTGGGTGGAAGACCTCTCTGCCTCTCTTTCTCTGTGTAACTCTTTCAAATAAATAAATAAATCTTAAAAAAAAAAAAAAAAATCTGCAGAGGATCCCAGGCCGGTAAGGGTAAACAGAAGCCTAAACAGGGACAAGCATATAGCCCAGAGGTTAACGTTAACATGCAGCTAGGGTTGCCCACATCCCCTTGTCAGAGTGCCTGGGTTTGAGTCCTGGCTCTGCTCCCAGGGGAGCTTCCTACTGGTGTGCAACCTGGGGAGGCAGCAGATGATGGCACAAATGCCTGGGTCCCTGCCACCCACATGGGTTCTTGGTTCCTTGCTGTTGCAGGCATTTGGAGAATGAACCAGCATGTGGGAGATCTCTGTCTCTGTATCTTCATGCTTTCTCTCTCTGCCTTTCAAATGAATGAAATAAATCAAAGAAAATAAAAAATGATGAAGAAAAAACCTAGACAGTCATACTATGTAAACTTCTTCAACTAAAGATCACTTTTAATTAAGTTAAAGGAAAGGAATTTAGTCTTTCGACAACCTCAACAAAAAGCAAGGAATCCACCACCTCTTCATCAAAGAAATAATTATTATGGGGCCTGCACTATGGGGCAGCAGGTTAAAGACCTGGCCTGAAGCACCGGCATCCCATATGGGCACCGGTTCTAGTCTCAGCTGCTGTTCTTGTGATCCAGCTCTCTGCTGCGGCCTGGGAAAGCAGTAGAAGATGGCCCAAGTCCTTGGGCCCTTGCACCCACACGGGAGACCCAGAAGAAGTTCCTGGCTCCTGGTTTCAGATCGGTGCAGCTCTGGCTGTTGTGGCCATCTGGGGAGTGAACCAGTGGATGGAACACCTCTCTCTCTGTCTCTACCTCTCTCTGTAACTCTGTCTTTCAAATAAATAAAATGAATCTTAAAAAAGAGAAATAATTATTATTCTGAGCATTTGAAGGCAACAATTGATATAGATAAATTTAAAAGCTTGTTGGAATCTCATAAAGACAAAACAGTAATCTGGTTAGAGTACAAACACTTGACTAAATGTTTGCTTGAAAAGGCCAACAACTTTGCAAAACCTAAAATCAAATAAAATATTTTAACAGTAAAATTCCATATGAGACATGTGGCTAAAGTCTAACAAAGACTTCTTGGAACCATGTTACAATTTAACAACTGCTAAAGGAAATTAACTTATTTCTACTAATTTGATCATATACATTGCAGTCATTGTCTTTCTGGCACCACTATGCTTATGGTACTATGTCTTCTACAAAAAGCATGTGTGGACCCACCTGTCCCAGTGATGTTACCTGCCAACTACAAGCCTCCTCTAGCTTTATTTTTCCAGATCACTGAACTACAAATATTACTGTACAGTATCTGCAAAATACTGTTTGAGTATTGGTCCTGCAAATCTGCCCGAAGGATTCCTCAAATTTTCAAGAGGTACAGTCCGGGTGTCACCAGTGAGAGGAAGACCTGGTGGGCTCGTGGACCACGATGATTTCACTTCCAGTTTCACGTGCCCTCTTAACCCAGACTTGCACTGACCCTATTTCCACCGTGTGGCAAATGCACGGGTCAACTCAAGCTGTGAAAATGGAACCAGTTCATAGTGAGCATCTATAAACCTCAAGTGTCCAATTTCCTCTTTCAAGCCTAATTTTTAAAATTTAAAGGCAACATGTTTATATCCCTTTTTTTAGGCTCCAAACCTTAGTATTTGAACTTATGAAAGAAATACAAAGGAAAAAAAAGGGCACATCACTAGCAGTAGAAGAAATCTATCTGAATGGTATCTTTATTTTCCAAATCATTCCTTTCACTACCTTTCTCAGACATCACTTCCTCTTCACTGTTTCCCCCCAGCCCTGGAGGCGGCAAATCAGTGACGAACACCGCCCCTCGCTTCTTAAAAGGATGAACCCTGCATCAACCAGAAAGCCCATTAGCGGAGTCGGTCGCTCTAGTGGGAGCTGATGCTTCGAAAGACATCTAAATTAGATCCCTGAGGGTAGTTTTTCTGTCTTGACCACATTTCCCTTCTCCAATTCCTCCCTCACCCCTTTAGGGCCAGGCGATCTGCAGTCTCATAGCCCGTCCCTCTTCCGGGCACACCTAAATCCTGCCCACCGCGACCACCCTCCCCGACCTGGCGGGAGGGCAGCCTGTCCCGCGCCCGGAGACAGCAGCGGCCCCGGGTCCTGCTCCCCCGATCCCTCACCCCGACTGCCCGGAGCATCTCCCCCTCGGGGTCCACGTTCCCGCGGGGACCCTTCGCTCTTCGTCCCTCACGGCGCTGATTTCCAAAGCCCCCAGCCCTCGCCTCTGAGTCTTCCCTGCCCTCCCGCCCCTCGGCCTCTAGGACCCCCCCAAACCCTGGTCGTCGCCACCCCTCGGGCCCTCGGGCTCAACAACCTCCATTTCCTTCGGATTCCATTCCAGAGCTGACTCCCCCGGTTCCCTCAACCGTCTCCGCGCGCCCCCCGGCCAGCTCCATCCCTGACTGGCCCACTCGGCCCTGCCCGCAGGGGCCCCCCACTGCCCTCTGCCCGGCCTCGGCCGCTGCTCACCTCCGCAGGCTGGGGCGGGCTCCCCTGGCCCACCTCCGAGTCGGCGTCCGAGCCGCCGTCGGAGTCCGCGGCCCTCCGGGCCTCGCCGGAGTGAAGCACCTCGCGCGGCGGGGGCGGAGCCCGGGGCGGGGAGCCGGAGTGGAGGCGGGGGCGGTGGCGGCTGCGCGCAGGCATCGCTCCGGCCCCCGTCACCGCCGCGCCGGCAGCCGCTCCGGGCCGAACCGGAACTGCTTCAGGAGGCGGGGCCCTACCGGCGGGAGGCGGGGCCCTACCGGCGGTGGGGGCGGAGCCAAAACCGGAAGGGACGCGGGCTTCCAGAGGAGCCTGAGAAGAGAACGGAGAGGGAAAGTCACAGCCGGGGAGCCTAAGGGCGCATGCGTCAGGCCCGAGGCCAACACGGGAGAAGAGAAAGGGGCTAAGTGGAGATGGGGCGGGACCTATGGCATCAGTGAATGGGGGTGAGGGCTTGGGAGAAAATTATCCTGATTTCTGTGGCGGGAGCCAGCTCCTCTCCAGGAGCCCAGCTCCTGAGATCACTGTTATCACTGTCCCTTTGCCCTGTGTCTATGCCAAAAACCATACACATATCTCACAGAATCCTTGTACCAACGCCACACGGTAGGTCTTGCAACACATCAAGTCCAAGAAACATAATGCCTGACAGAGCAGGCTTAACATGTGCCCAAGCTGGTATTACAACCCAAATCTCACACCAGAACCCTTGTTATTCACACTTCCCTGAGGGGAAGTCTTCCCTCAGCCCGGGCCTAGCATCGCAATAAGCCAAGTCCAAAGCCAGCTGCATCCGGGCTCTAACCTTTCCTCGACCTCACCCCAGGCAGGGCCATCTGCAGTGGGGAGCAAGGGAGTGCAAACGGCTCCCCTGAGGTGTCCTGGGTTTGCCTTTCTCCTCGGGCTGGAGGCAAGGGCAGGGACAGCTGAGAACCTTCCCACTGTGGTCCACACCCACCCAGTGCTTCCGTGAAACCACAAGCGCGGGCAGGCACCTCATCTCTTCTACCAGTAAGCACCTCAGGCAGAAGGGCACACAGACCTTTCTGTTTCTAGCTCTTGTATGCGGGGAACTGCCCCCCCCCCCCAAAATGTTCCTGAGACCTGTGCCTTTGGCTCTCCAAGTCTAGGGCAACACGCACAGCCCCTCCGGCCCTTGGGTGCCCACGGCCCCCCGAGCCTCCTCTGCTGAGGGATCAGCCATCTTCTCCCCAAGAACGCTGCTGAGAGACATCTCCCTGTGAACCGTGCGGGCCCCCTCCAGGTGAGACCGTCCGTGTGTCTTCCCCACATTTCTCAGACTCTGCAACATGGAAAACCACACCTGCTTCCCAGTCCGGGGGCTCCCCTCCAACCGTCCCCAGTCTGCGCCCTCAGCCCAGACGGCGCCATTCGTCCTTGGCACCAGTCCTCACAAATGTGTCTGAGCACCGACTCTGTATTAGGGGACATCCTCCGTCCCTTTAGTCCTCACCACACCTGTCTGAGATGGGTGTGATGAGCCCTGCTTCACAGGCACAGAGACTGAGGTGAAGTGTGGAGCGACTTGCAGATTCCCCAGGTTTGGGGGTGGGGGGATGATTTAGGCAGAAAAAGATCCTGTCCTCCCTGGAAGCTCCCATGACTTGCTGAGTCACTTGCTCCTGCCCCACCTGTCCCTGCCAATCTCCAGGAAGGAGAAATGACACCAGAGAGGCAGAGCGGAGTGACCACAGAGGCAGAGGAGTGGGTGGGCTGGCTCATGGCTGAGGCCCGGCTCCCAGAGCAGGGGGAAGGCGCCGAAGCCACGCCTTGCCCCAGCGTCTTTGAGCTTGAGGAACTCCTGAGGGCGGGGAAGGCCTCTTGCAGCCGTGTGGACGAAGTTTGGCCCAATCTTTTCATAGGCGATGCGTGAGTGGTAGCTGGTATGGGGGTGCGGGAGTGGGGCCAAGAACTGGCAGTCTCTGAGCTCTTTACCGGATATGAGGGTGGACGGGAACAAGGAGAAACAGTTCTGTTCTGAGCATCTCAGGTCAGGGACTTTGCCCGGAATCCCACGGGCTGGGGGCAGCGCAGTGACCAGGCGGGGCCACCAGGAGGAGCAAGGGCTTCTCCTGCCTGGAAGCCTGGCGCTTTCCAGAGCCCTCAGGTGCATTAGCCAGTTGGGGGGCGCAGAAGCCTGGAGAGTGGTATTTGGAGTGTGAGACAGGGTACATAAAGATCCCCTTCCTGGTCCCAGTGCCCCTCCTGTGGACACTGAGTGGGTGGAGAAGCCTGACTGAGGGTGAATCAGGGAGGTGGGGCCTGTATGCAGATTAGAGGCAGGTGTCAGGTATAACCAGCATCGGTCAGGGATGTGAGGGAGAGCATGGGGCAAGAAGGGTGGAGCTGAAGCAACCCCTGTCTTCCATCCTAGCCAGGGGAAGCTCACCAAGGAAGCAGGGGTCTAAAAATAGCGCCTGCACCATCACCTCTCCCACCAGAAAGCTCCGAGGGCTGCAGGCCCCAGCTGGAGCTTACTGGGTTCTAGCTTCTTTTTGACCCTCAGAGCTCCTGGCTCCTGAAGTGGGGGCCCAGGCAAAGCCCCTTCCGTGACTCCACGGCTCCGCCAGCAGCCAGCCCTCTCCCTGCCCTCCCCAGGGCCACGGCCAACAACCGCTACGAGCTGTGGAAGCTGGGCATCACCCACGTGCTGAACGCCGCCCACGGAGGCCTCTACTGCCAGGGTGGCCCTGACTTCTACGGCAGCAGTGTGTCCTACCTGGGGGTGCCAGCCCACGACCTCCCTGATTTCGACATCAGTGCCTACTTCTCCTCTGCAGCGGACTTCATCCACCGAGCTCTCAGCACACCCGGGGGTAGGATCTGGGGTTCCAGCCCCCATCCCCCCCTGCTCATTCACCGGGAGGGCGCCCCGCTTCCCCTCATTCATCCCTGACTCGCAAAATTCTCCTGCTCAGTGCTCCAGTATTTGATCTGACCCCATGGCTTCACAGATGGGGAACGTGAGAGCAGCCCTGTGGCTGGCTGGGAGCCGGGTCTCACGAACACCACAGCAGCTCCGTCTCCAAAACACTCAGTTTTGGGAAATGACCACTTGGCCCCTCGATGTCTGCCCCCAAAGCACTTTCAAATGGCAAGCTAACTTCAGATACCCTGGGTCCCTCCAAGGGGTCTGGGGAGCCTGGAGCCCCTGCTCTGTGTTCATCCTTAAACCATGGCCCCAGGCAAGTCAGTGTCCCTCTCTGGACCGCAGTCTCCACGTCTGTGTGATGGGTATGACAGGCTAGAGTTCTGGTCCCTTTTTAATGCCCAAAGCCCTTTGACACTGCATTCCCTCACTAGCTATTTACTGAGGGTCTGCTGTATGCTGGGCCCTGAGCTGAATTCCGGGAGTCTAGACCTGAAGCCCTGCCCTACGGAATACGCCATCACGCGTCTGGGGGAAGGACAGTCAGAGGTGAAGCACCACAACGGTTCTTCCTGTGTAGGGATAAGTTTGACAAGCGCTCCTTCCCCCCGTCCCCCGAGATGTATTTTATTTGAAAAGCAAAGTGACAGAGAGAGAGGGAGAGAAAGAGAGAGAGGAAGAGAGACAGAAAGAGAGAGAGAGGAAGAGAGAGAGAGAGAGAGAGAGAGAGAGAGAATCTTCCATCTGCTGAACTACTCACCAAATGGCTGCAAAGGCCTAGGCTGTACTAAGTGAATTCAGGAGCCTGGAACTCCATCCGGGTCTCCCAAGGACTTGGGCCATCTTTTGCTGCCTTCCTAGGCACATTAGCAGGGAGCTGGATTGGAAGTGGAGCAGCCAGGACTTGAACTGGCGCCCTGACATGGGATGCTGCTGTCACAGGCAGTGGTTTAACTCACTGTGCCACAGCGCCAGCCCCAGAGGCGCGTTTGAAGGGCAGGTGTATGCTCAAGCAGAGAATCGTTCATGGAGACCCATGCAAAAAGTGACGATCTGCTCTGTGATTCAAGCAACACTTTGAGTAGCCCAGTAGACCTGTGGGAGGAAGCCAGGTCTCAGGTGACATCTGAGGGATGGAGAAACAGCAGAACAGGGTCAGTGGGAATGTTTTCCAGGTGGTTGGAATGGCATGTGGTCAGGTGGGCTGTCCAAGGAACTGGAAGTCGCCTCCCCATCCTACAGCTGAGGGTGGCTAGGACCATGGGGCCCTCTGAGGTAAGGCTGCCGGGCTCCTAAAGGGCCATGCAGGGAATTCGGACTGCATCACGAGGGCAGGCACAGCAGGTGTCAGTCTACCCATCTGACAGATCAGGAAACTAAAGCCCACAAAGGTCGACTGACTTGTCTAGGTTCACAGGTGTGCACCCAAGGCAAAGCTGGGAAAAGAAACCCAGCCTCGGTGGGCAGCTGGCGGGAAAGGGTCTTTCACCAGATGTCTCCCTCAGCCAAGGTCCTGGTGCACTGCGTGGTGGGTGTGAGCCGCTCCGCCACGCTCGTCCTGGCCTACCTCATGCTGTGCCAGCGGCTCTCCCTGCGCCAGGCCGTGATCACCGTGAGGGAACATCGATGGGTCTTCCCCAACCGAGGCTTCCTCCACCAGCTCTGCCAGCTGGACCAGAAGCTGCGGGGTGCAGGCCGCAGCTGAGGGGCCAGGTGAGGAGTGGCTGGGGCAAAGCTGGGGCTGTTGACAGCGAGGTGGCAGGCGAGAGCTGGGGCAGGTAGTATAGACCGGGACAGCACTGGGGACTGATGGGAAAGGCCAGGTGAGGGGCTGGGCAGGGGACCTGGGCGGCGGTGCTCAGGGCAGTGTGTGGCTGCCAGTGAGGGTGTGAGGGGGCTGGTCCATACCCCAAGTTGCTGGCTCCCCTTACCCACCCAAAGCCTCACCAGGGCCCAGCCTAGGCAGCCTGTCCCATCTCTCCCAGCCTGACCCAGACTCTTGAGAGAACAGAAAAGGAAGGAAAGGCATAGGTGGTGCAAGATGGAAGCGGTAAGGCTTCCCCTCTCTCCTGGGGCTGTCTGCCCTGCCTGGGCACCGAGCCTGGGGGCTCCCTCACATCCCCTCCAGCTGCATGGCCTGCAGCTCCACCGCCTGTCCCCACCCCCCAGCCACAGCTCCAGAGAGAGCACATTCTGGGCTCTGCTGAGCGCCACCCAGCCCAGCCCCTCCATTCCCACAAGCAGGTTCCCAAATGTGCTGCTGCCATTGCTGTGTGTCCAGTGCTGGGGAGCAACAGCAGGGAAGTCACACAAGGGGAGTGGGTCCCCTAGAGCTCCTCTCCCCAAGCCCTTGCTAGGCACACTGCCTCCTCTTCCCAGATGCTGGGCGGGACGAGCTGAGCTTCCCCAGCAGGAACCCCGCTTCTCAGGTACCCAGCCCACAAATGGTCACAGAGGTCCTGCTGCTTGTTTCTCTAGAATCAGTCCCGGGTGGGAGGCGGCAAGGGTGTCTCTTCTTGGGGTAGAGACCCCAGGATTTTAAGGAAGTTACCGTGTGCCCAGCACCCACTGACATGGAGGGACTGCCAGCTGCAGGTGGCTGATGGGCCAGGGCACCCCCAGGAGCTGCAGGGCACTGCTTTCCCCTCTGCCCCAGGGCTCCCCAGACAAGGCCTGAATCCTTCCCTGGCTTGTTCGTTTCTCTGAATACACGGCCCGTGCGGCAGCCCAGCCAGCTGAAGGGGAGACCCGCAGGCAACACAGACGCCTTTCCGTAGGCCGGCTGGAGGATGAGCATCTTGGAGAGGAGGGTTAGGGAAGGACTGGGTGAGTGTGACAGGAGAGACAGGGTTGCAGCTAGGGTGGGGATTAGGTCTAAGGCCAGGCTGGTGAGGAAGTGTCACATAGAGCTCGGAGTTTGGGGGCAGAGGGCGAGGGGGACATGTTCCCCCACGGGAATGGCATGGCCCCAGCCTGCTCTCTCTCTTCGAGACAGGTTTCAGGAGCCTAGCAGAGCAGCAGTCTCTGATAATGCCCAATTAACCTTCCCCAGCTGGGGGCCCTTAAACACCCTCACCTCTGACCTTAGCATCTTTCCCTTCAAGCTGGCGGCTTCCAGGAAGTCACCTGGGAAGGGTGGCAGCGTAACAAAATTCCCGGGGAGCCATGCACCAAACTGTCTTTGCAAATGGAGGCCCCAGGAGTTGTGCGGTGCACAGCCTGTGCAGGACGGAGGAGCTGTGAGGTCATCTCTCTCTAGGCCTGCTTCATCTCTCCTGGAACCTCTACCTACTCCACCTCTCACAGCTCTTGGCCCTGCCCCAACAAGTCCTAGCCAAGGTATCCTGTGGTACACCTGCCTATAATACAGAGCTCTTCTCTCTCCCAGCACCCAGGCTTACTTCCTGTCCCGAGGCTCTGCCACTGGGCCACCCTGGCCTTGGCCCTCTTGCTGTTGCTGGAGGCCCTGATCCAGGTGGATGCCTGGAAGACAGTAAGAGCCCAGCGTGGGATCCGCCCTCGAGCCGTCTGCTTCTTCCTGTTGCCTGCACCGCTTGTCAGCCACAGTCTTCAGTCCCCACAGGTGGGAGTGGGCCACCCTCTCAGTGGCCCCCCAAAGTTCCAGGAACCCAAGTCCGTGGGAGGAGAGGGGCAGGAGAAGAGAGAGGAAGGGGAGTCTAAGCGTTCATGCCAGCCCTTGGCCACAGTTGCTCCCTCTTCCACCACCCCAGACCTCGGGGAGCAGAGAGGGGAAGGACCCGGCTGGGCTTGGCACTGACCGTGCCGTGGACCAGTGGACACACTGGGAGTGGCCGGGGCGGGGGAGCAGGGAGTAGACAGCATGCTTTACAGTTCATCTCAAATCAAAAAATAGAAACAGCATCAAGTGTGCAGAGACAGGCGGCTGGAAGCCGGCACCGCAAACTGCCTGTCAGAGGACAGCACAGCCTGCACCGGGTATCCCCCCAGGTGGGTGAGCGCTGGTTTGGAGACGGGCGCGTGCTGGGAAATGAGGGCCAGGGCTGCTGTTGGGCAGGGCTGGGCACTGGGTTGGGGGACCCAATAAGGTCAGAGATCGGAGTATAAACAAACCACAGGAGAATTCAAAGGACCGGGCTTGAAACCTGGTTGCCACTCCTATTGGCTGTGTGGCCTTGGGTACAGTGCTTAAGCTCACTGAGTCTGTTTGCTCACCTGTAACGTGGGGATGATGGTGTCATCGGCTCTGTAAGGGTTCCATGGGGACTCAGGGAGAACACGTGGGTGGCCTAGCTCTGGGTGAGCCACGGCACATCCTTGGTAAGCGCTGAACTTCAGTCACTGCTGGAAAGGGGAAGAATCACAAACAGAAAGCACACTTCATGCCCTGGGGAAGCTGCCCTCTACCTAGGCTGAAAGGGTGAGAGTAATTATAGGAATGACAGTAACAGCAGGATGCTCACTGGCTGGGTGCTCGCCACGAGGCGCGCACTGGGGAGGTACTTTTCAATCACTGCTTGGTGGAACCAGCAGCCCCACCGGATACCCCTGCTCAGGGAAGGCCACAGGGACAGGAGTGCCAGGCCTGACAGGTCTGCCCAGGCCTCTGCCCGGCCCACATTGGCCGCTGGCCACCTGCGCTGAGGCTTCCTTCCCAGACCCTGAGATCTCCAGCCCCACCTGGCCTATGAGGCCCCTGGTGGTTGGGGGGGGAGAGGCAGTGAGGGGCCGGAGAGCTACTGAGGAGCGGGGAGGGCCCCTGTTCAAGGGGGTATGGGCCTTGTCCGGGCTGTGAGTGCGCAGAGCGGTGTCGGGGATGTGGAGGAAGTGGCAAGCTTCCCAGAGGCGGGTGGGAGACAGAGGCAAGCAGGGAGAGTATCCTGGAGAGAAGGAAAGAGCCACACAAAGACAGAAACCAAGCGTGGGACTTGTCAACTGCAGCGGACAGGAGCAGCAAACCCACTGCCCACGGAGGCTGCTGTCCACTGGAGCGGGAGAGGCAGGCATCAGGCCAGCTGGGGGCCAGGGAGCAGACAGAGGACTGAGCAGGTGGCGAGGAGCAGGGCCGAGCCTGTGCGCCGGGGCGCTGGGCCCCTGCTTGCCCCCTGTGGAGGCCCAGGAGAGATGTACGTGAAAGAAGTTCCAGGCAGGGTGCCCCGCAGGCCAGGGCTGGGGGCCGCTGCGTCTTAGGTGTGCCTGGAGCTTGACAGAAGAGTCACATGTAGGCTGACAGGTGGGCCAGGCCTGCCGTGGGCCAGACAGGTAGGGTTATTCTTTGAGCGTCTACAAGTAGCTCTCAGTCCAAGGAAATGCCCTATTCTCCAGACTTGGGACTTGGTATCCTAGCAGGCTGAGGCCTGAATTGTGGCCTAGCAGTCCCTAATCCCTGACCCCTCTATACTTTCCTCTGGGGAGTTAGATCCAGTTCTTTATCAGCAGCAGCCTGGCTGCCACTTCTCTGGCACATTTGGGCTGCAAGGCACCTGATGGCCACATGGGGGCAGCCTTACCCCACACCAAGCTCAACAGGCCAGAGCCCCGGGCCTGCCAGGCTTCCCAGAGCCCCATCTGGTCCCGCCTAGGGCTGCTGCGCCCACACTTGGTATCTCCAGGCCGGTGGGACTATTGGACTCCCCTGGGGCCGGAGAGCTCCCCTACCCGGCCCCATGGCTTTGCAGTTACAGCCCACGCTGACACTGGATGCCCAACCTCAGGTGGGACCCCAGAGAATCCAGGAAACTCAGGCCACACTGGAATCTTTAGCAGGGACAAGAGAAAGTGTGGCCCAGACAGGAGCAGAGACTTGCTGGAGGCCACAGAACAAGATGTGGTGGAGTCCCAAGGGGGGCAGTGTCTCCCTCCCTCTCTCTGAAGTTCTCTCCCTGCCATTTCAGGCAGCCTCTGTCTCGGGGGGAGGGGGGGGCAATTAGGAGGCCAAGAAAGTGCAAGCACCGCCAGAGCCTGAGGTTCCCCCCCTTGGGGCCTGGTCTGCTCTCTGCCCCGCCCCCCTGGGCACCAGGGCGAGGACCTGGAATTCTAGCCGCTTCACAGGGTTTGTGTTCTGGGCGGAGCCCACCCCGTAACCGGGCCCCAGCCCCAGCCCCAGCCCTGTTCTGCTCACATGTGGAGTCCTGCCCTTGCACCCACTCCCCTAAGCCCGACCCCAGGCCATGCCCTAGGTAGGTGGCAGGCCACCCAGCCTGCCTTGTGAGGTCACAGTAGGGGATGAAGGGGAAAGGTGGGTCTTCACTTCCGCCCTGCCCACCGGCCACCCGCTGGGTGAGCCTGGCCAAGCCAGTGGCCTCCTGGGTGCCCATTTCTCTTTCTGGCCCTGGCACCGCCTACCAAAAGGAAAAGATGTTCTTCCCAGTGTGCACCTTCCCTAGCTACTGGCTGAAGAGAACAGGGGCAGCTGGCCAAAGCCAGCCCCCCTCCCCATCCCAGCCCCAGGCCCAGGTCCTGGTTCCACTGCCACCCCAGCTCTGCAGGCTCCCGGACGCCCTTAGCCAGCTGACTCCTGACACCACTCACCCCTCCCGGGTGAGGCCTGCCGTGCCACACTGGCCTGAGATGTGGGGGTAAGGAGGAAAAGCCCGGGGCCTGTGGCAGAAGGTGGCTTGGCAGTGCAGGCCCCTGAGGGAAGGGACGGGTTGGTGGGCAACTCCCCAGAGTCCCCAGAGGCAGCGCCTGAAGGAGCGCACACCTGCCACTCATCAGCCACAGGGCAAACATTCTGAGCTTGAGCTTCCCTCTGCATAAAACAGAAGCACCCCACAGGGAGGCAGCAGACACACAGGGGTGCTAGTTCATTCATTCTGCGCAAATGCCCACAAACCCCAGTCCACACCACCACCTCTCTCCCCGGAGGGTGGGAGAGGGTGGGAGCCCCAGGGCCAGCCTGGAAGCAGCAGGAGAGGGTGTTATATATTAATGTTAGCCATCACAAAACGCACTGGAGTAAGGGAAAAGGTTTATTGGGGAACACCCAACAGACCGGAGGGGTGAGGTGGTGAAGGAAAAAGAGAGCACGTGTCTGGGAAGGTGGTCTCATATACCTTTTCCAGAGGGTGGGCAGTGAGATAGGAGTTAGCCAATTCCACTACGTTGGGGGTGGAGCTTAGCACAGGTAGTTTGGGCCATGTGGCTACCTGGCTTTCAGTAATGGCCACCGGTACCGGGGCATAGGATGTGTATCAGGTGTAGATTGCACCACACATAAGACTGCGCCTGTGCCATTTTCCTAACAGAGGGGGCTTGCTGGGTATCCTATGAGAGACATAGCCATCTGGGGGTTAAGTCCCTACAAAGTCTCAAGTGCTCAGCCACTTCCAGGATCTCTACTGCCCAGCACTGCAACCTGGGAACCCCAAGAATGCCTGGTCCAAAGCTCCCAACAGAGGGCAGGAGAGTGGTCTGCCCAGCTCTGTGGTGGCAAAGGAGTTCTAGTTCCCCAGGAAAAGGTTCTGGGCCCCGGCCCTCGCTGAGCTGATTAAGAACTTCATGCAAAGTAGCTGAGGCTTCCCACAGTGCCCAGGGGCACCTGCCCTGCCCTGCCCTGCGGCCCGCCCCGCTAGCCTCCAGCCACGGCTTGTCTGCTCGTGTTCCAGGATGAACTCACTGCAGAAGCAAGACCTCCGCAGGCCCAAGATCCACGAGGCAGGGCGGGTGTCTCCCTACCAGCCGCCCACGCTGGCCTCGCTGCAGCGACTGCTGTGGGTCCGCCGCGCTGCCACGCTGAGCCACGTGAATGAGGTCTGGCCCAACCTCTTCCTGGGAGATGCGTGAGTAAGACCCACGAGAGGGGCGGGCGTGGCAGAGGCTACAAAGTCCACACAGGAGGAGCCCTCCCCTGCTTCCCACCATCTCTTTCCACATTTTCCTTTCCTCCTTAGTTTTAATTTTGACTGTGGAAACAGAACTCCGATAACAGGCAAAGAGCATGAATAACTGATCCCCCACGCATCTATAAACAATGTCCTGGAGTTAGTTTCACCTGTCCTTTACAAGCATGTGAATGGAATCAGGGAGAGAGAGAGAGTATTGTGCCTGGGTTTATTTCCTCGGAATTGTGAGGGGCATCCACATTGTTATGTATAGCTGCAGTTCATTCAGTTTTCTCTGCTGTGTAATATTCCATGGCATGATTACAGCACAGTTTAATCCATTCTGTTGTATATGGGCATATGAATTGTTTCTAGTTTTGGGGTATTATGAACAGTGGTTCCAGGAATATTTTAGTGCATGTATCCTAGGAAAATATAAATATACAGAAGTTTCTCTAAGGTGTGTATGTGTGTGTGTGTGTGTGTGTGTGCGTGTATTGAAGGAGAACTGTTGTTTTTTCCTAAGAGTATCTTACATTTTAGAAAAAATGAGGGGCTGGCGCCATGGCTCACTTGGTTAATCCTCCGCCTGTGGCGCTGGCATCCCATATGGGCACCGGTTCTAGTCCCGGTGGCTCCTCTTCCACTCTAGCTCTCTGCTGTGGCCCAGGAAGGCAGTGGAGGATGGCCCAAGCCCTTGGGCTCTGTACCTGCATGGGAGGCCAGGAGGAAGCACCTGGCTCCTGGCTTCGGATCAGCGCAGCGCCGGCTGTAGCGGCCATTTGGGGGGGTGAACCAACGGGAGGAAGACCTTTCTCTCTGTCTCTCTCTCTCTCACTGTCTATAACTCTACCTGTCAAATAAAAAAAGAAAAAAAAATGAACCAAAATATATGGATTTTGCAGATAACTAGTAACAAATTTTTGTGGACTTTTAAAAAATGCACATACGTGTTTTTTCGCAAAAATGGTATCATTTGATAATCCCATTTTGTGAGCTGCTTTTACAGAAAGCTTTTTTAACTGGAGTCATACTCCATATATTAAAACATCTGGTTTGTATCGTATATTCTCCTCAGGTTCTCAGCGTAGCGTGAACAGCTTTCCCCTCTCAGCAGCGTGAGGGACATTTCAGTGACTGCACAGTGTTTCCTCACGGACATACACAGGAAACATATCCAAGACCTCCAGCGGGTGCCAGAAACAACACACAGCACCAAACCCTACGCACATTTTCTCCCGTGCACTTTTCTATGAGCCTTTAATTCATAAGTTAGGCACAGGAAGAGATGAACAGCAATAAGAGCAGACCAGAACAGCTACGGTGTTAGGCAGACTAAGGGTCACTGGAACACAAGCAGCGTGGTCCCTCTGACAACCTAGAGGGCTCCAAGTGTCCACAGGGCTGCAGTGTACATAGCCTGCGTGGAACAGAGGGGCGACCCGAGGCTGGGCTGGACACGGCAGGATGGCCAAAGATTTCACAACAGCACCCCATTTAAAACATATGAATTGTGTATTTCTGGAATTTTCCATTCAGTATTTTCAGACCTTGGCCGACAACGGCACAAAGCAAAACCAGAGATAGGGGGAAGACTACTGTGCCACATTTAAGCTCCCATAATGGGATACTTGGGAGGGTTTTCCTTAATTTGTCATTTTATTTATTTGAAAGAGTTACACAGAGAGAGAAAGAGAGGCAGAGAGAGAGAGAGAGGTCTTCCATCTGATGGTTCACTCCCCAATTGGCTGCAACAGCCGAAACTGCGCCAATCCGAAGCCAGGAGCCAGGAGCTTCTTCCAGGTCTCCCATGCAGGTACAGGGGCCCAAGGGCTTGGGCCATCTTCTACTGCTTTCCCAGGCCATAGCAGAGAGCTGTATGGGAAGTGGAACAGCTGGGACTAGAACTGGTGCCCGTATGGGATGCTGGCACTTCAGGCCAGGGCGTTAACCCACTGCGCCACAGTGCTGGCCCCTAATTTGTCATTATCTGTAATATTACTACCCTCAGTTTACATATGTCTGTGGGCACATTTTCTCTTTAAGATTTATTGATCTATTTATTTGAATAGCAGAATGACAAAGAGAGAAAGGGATCTTCTGTCTACTGGTTATTCCCCAAATGGCCACATTAGCCAGGACTGGGCCAGGCTGAAGTCAGGAGCCAGCAACTCCATCCAGGTGTCCCACATGTGTGACAGCAGCCCAAGTACTTTGGCCATCCTTTGCTGCTTTCCCAGGAGCTGGACTAGTAGCCGGGACTCGACGGGGGTTCTTTGTTTTTTTTGGCAAGCAGAGTGGACAGTGAGAGAGAGAGAGCTGTTTGTGTATTTCTCATAGACACACATTGAAAATCGAGCTATTTAAAACATTTATGGGCCGGCGCCGTGGCTCAACAGGCTAATCCTCCGCCTTGCGGCGCCGGCACACCGGGTTCTAGTCCCAGTCGGGGCACCGATCCTGTCCCGGTTGCCCCTCTTCCAGGCCAGCTCTCTGCTGTGGCCAGGGAGTGCAGTGGAGGATGGCCCAAGTGCTTGGGTCCTGCACCCCATGGGAGACCAGGAGAAGCACCTGGCTCCTGCCATCGGAACAGCGCGGTGTGCCGGCCGCAGCGTGCTACCGCGGCGGCCATTGGAGGGTGAACCAACGGCAAAAGGAAGACCTTTCTCTCTGTCTCTCTCTCACTGTCCACTCTGCCTGTCAAAAATTAAAAAAACAAAAAAAAAAAACAAAAAAAATTTATGTTCCTGTTGATATTTTTAGATAATCTATCAATTACGAAGAGAAGTTTTTTTTTTGTTTGTTTGTTTTGTTTTGGTTTTTTTTTTTGACAGGCAGAGTAGACAGTGAGAGACAGAGAGAAAGGTCTTCCTTTGCCGTTGGTTCACCCTCCAATGGCCTCCATGGCCGGCGCACCGCGCTGATCCAAAGGCAGGAGCCAGGTGCTTCTCCTGGTCTCCCATGTGGGTGCAGGGCCCAAGCACCTGGGCCATCCTCCACTGCACTCCTGGGCCACAGCAGAGGGCTGGCCTGGAAGAGGGGCAACTGGGACAGAATCCGGTGCCCCGACCGGGACTAGAACCCGGTGTGCCAGTGCCGCAGGCGGAGGATTAGCCTAGTGAGCTGCGGCGCCAGCCTCGACTGGGGTTCTGATATGGGATGCTAGCATTTCCAACAGTGGCTTAGCCCACTGTGCCATAGCACCTGCACCTCTGGGCATAGTTCTGACTGATGTTAGGAGACCTGCTAGGGGCAAAGTACACATACATTTTTTAAAAATATTTTATTTATTTATTTAAGAGGTGGAGTCACAGACAGTGTGAGGGAGAAACAGAAAGGTCTTCCTCCTGTTGGTTCACCCCCCAAATGGCCGCTATAGCCAATCTGAAGCCAGGAGCCAGGTGCTTCTTCCTGGTCTCCCACACAGGTGCAGGAGCCCAAGCACTTGGGCCATCCTCCACTGCCCTCCCAGGCCACAGCAGAGAGCTGGACTGGAAGAGGAGCAGCCGGGACTAGAACCTGGTGCCCATATGGGATGCTGGTGTCTCAGGCGGAGGATTAGCCAAGTGAGCCATGGCACGGGCACCAAAGTACACATACATTTTTAAGGTTCTGATGCATGTGGCCCAACTACCCTCCAGAAAGCTCGATGAAAGTCAGTGTGAAATGCCAACTAGAAGAGCTCCTCCTCGCCCCCCCCCCCCTTCACTGGCTCCAGTGGCTCCCCTCTGAGGGGAACAGTGCAGGTTGGGGAGGCGACTTCCAACCTGTCACACAGCATGTGTGATCTGGTGAGATCCACACCCACCTTCCACTGCAGGTACACAGCCCGGGACAAGAGCCAGCTGATGCAGCTGCGCATTACCCACATTGTGAACGCAGCCGCAGGCAAGTTTCAAGTGGACACGGGCGCCAAGTTCTACCGAGGAATGCCCCTGGAGTACTACGGCATCGAGGCCGATGACAACCCCTTCTTCGACCTCAGCGTCTACTTTCTGCCCGTTGCTCGATACATCCGAGCTGCCCTCAGTGCTCCCCAGGGTGAGCTCCCAGGGCAGCCGTGGGGGGTGGGGGATGGGGGGTGGGATGTGCGCTGGGGCCATGCATTCTTCAGTAGCACTGAGGGGTGGGGGGGGTCTAGAGCCCCAAATCTCTCCAGCAGCCTTCCCACCCTGTGAAGTAAAGAACTATAGCCATTTGGTGGGCGCCCCATTCAAGGCCACCTGTCAGAGCCATCACTAAGATCCACGGGGCCATCAGTGTAACTGTCTCCTTCAGCAAGAGGGCAGGCTTGAGCAGGACCTAGCAAAGGCTTGAGACAGGCTCCTGAGATGAGGCATGGTACAGGCTGCTGGACAGGGAGAGACAGAACTGGGGCGAAGGAAAGCAAGTGGCACCCTCTTTAATCTGAGGCGAACCAAGGGACCTTGGGGGCTCAGCAGCCCCCTCAAGTTGCAACAGAGGCCAGAGGAAGCACCTTGGGCCATGAAAAAGGAACCCCAGCGACTAACCATCACTCTGCCACTCACATGCTGTGTGATCTTGAGCCAGCCACCTTCCCTCTCTGTGTCTCAGTTGCCATATCTGGCAGTGAGGACAGTGTCAGTATTCCAAGAGGCTAGGATGGGTGGGCTGCAGGCTGGCCACTTCCTCCCAGTGAAGTGGGTGGCTCGAGAGCAGGTGGCTGACGCCAGGCTGGTCTCCCCACAGGCCGTGTGCTGGTCCACTGTGCCATGGGGGTCAGCCGCTCTGCCACGCTTGTCCTGGCCTTCCTCATGATCTGCGAGAACCTGACACTGGTTGAAGCCATCCAGACAGTGCAGGCCCACCGCGATATCTGCCCCAACTCGGGCTTCCTCCGTCAGCTCCAGGTCCTGGACAACCGGCTGGGCCGGGAGACGGGGCGGCTCTGATGTTACAAGCAGCCCAGCGGCCTGATCCTCCCACCAGCATGGCCCAACTCAACCAGCCTGGCCTGGGGGCAACAGCCTCTGCTGTCTCCAGTGACCCTGAGATATAAACAGCAAGTGGGGGCTTAGCTGAAGCAGAGGTAGAGAAAGCTGGCCGTGACCTTTAGCAGGTGGATTTCCCTAACCCAATCCAGAGATTCTTTATGCAAGAGAGTTGATTCTTTCTCTATAATAAAAGGTTCATCATTATTAAGATAGGAGATTTCCTGGTGGTTTCTGAGGTATTGGCTTAATCTCAGGATGGCCACCAGGTAGCAGATGGCTTTGCTAATTTAGCATGATGGCAGCTTTAGTAAGGAGAGAGTCTTAGTCCATTCTAAGGCTTAGTGCAGAAGAAGGGCAGGTGGGGATCAATTAGTGATGTCTGCCTTGAGCTACAAATGCTGAGGGAAGATGACCTCTTCCTCCTCTTGTCCTCCTTGTCCTCTTGTAACCCTGCAGTGGTCAGGTGGTCTGATTGAGACCAGAGTTTGACGCATCACCATGCTCTCCATGCCCACACTGCCCAAAGCTGATAATCAACACCTGCTGTGCACAAATAGCATCTCTCAGAACCGGCCAATCTTTTCACCTGCACTCCACTTCTAAAAGGCCTACTTCACAAGGACAGTCACCTAAAGACA
Source organism: Lepus europaeus (assembly GCF_033115175.1). Classification (NCBI taxonomy): domain Eukaryota; kingdom Metazoa; phylum Chordata; class Mammalia; order Lagomorpha; family Leporidae; genus Lepus; species Lepus europaeus. Next base: position 64,240,194 of record NC_084843.1, on the reverse strand, counting down.
CAGGCCTTCAACAGAAGGACAGGGACTGGCGAGGAGACATACCAGAAGTCCTACTTGAAGGGCATTCTGTGCTGGGATAAACCATTTGGCTTTGTGTTTCTAAGTTCTTACGCTCTAATGAAACAGCAGGCACAGAAAGTGCCCCCAAGTGGTACACACCCAGTGCATACATGAGCATGAGCGCACTGGGTCTCCTTCAGCCTCTGGCAACTCCCATTTGGGGCCTGCCTCCTCTGATTGCCTCTTGGACGCCAAGGTTTCTGAGTCCTACCCTGGGCCTTTTTTCTTCCTTGGCGTCGCTGCTCCCCTGGGCACGATCTTACTCCATAGCCTCTAGGCTAATGCTTCCCAAGCAGATATGGATGGCTCAGATCTCTTCCCTGAGCTCCAATCTTCTGCATCCCACTGGCCACCTCCATTTGAGTACTGGACTTGAACTTCAGACTCACCTGGACTTTGCACCTCCCCACACCCAGATTCACTCCTGTTCCTAGCTTCCTGTTTCAGTGAAGGGTTTTGACAGCCGCTGTTCCCAAGTTAGTGGACACCTCCTAACTACCCCCAGATCTTCTCACTGAACTCTGTATGTGGGTTGTAGCCATTGAAGTTCAAACTACCCTTGGCTCTCACCCAGATTCTTGCTATGCTGCCCTTGCCATCTCTCTGCCCCCAGCCTCACTGGTCTGAGATGGACACTTTACTAACAGGAAAAACCTCATCATGTCACCCTTCTGCTGAAAGCCCCCAAAGTGCGAACACCTTCATACAGGATGAAGGTGCCTCCCACATCTCCAGCCACATTGCAGCTCTGTCCCCAAGCTCTCTCCGTGCAAGTAAGAAACGGTGACTCTAGCCGTGGTTCCCAGGATGCACCGCTCTTAGCCCTGTGCTGCACGTGCCGCAGGCAGCTCCACCAGGGATGCACCACCCCACCCTGCTTCACTGGGCTAACCCCAGAACCTCCCTGAGGTCTCCGTTTAGATGGCACTCCTGGGAAGCCCACCCAGAGCCCCCCAGCCTGGGGGAAGTGCTCCTCCCAGGGCTACCAAAATGTCCCCCTTGCTGTGACACCACCTTTCACTGTGAAAGTGTCACTACAACCATGCTGTACTGTCATCCCTCCCAGTTGGCTGTCTGACCAGGGAAGGCACAGGGGCCCCACAGCTGCCATGCTCTCTGCTTGGACTCTACCCTCAGGTCCTTGGTCTTCTCTCCAGAGGCCACCAGGGGGAAGGGACCCCAGTGCGCGCCTCCTCTCCTGCTAGCTCCACCAGATGTCAGCCTCTCACCATGTGGCTCGCCCTAATGCCCTCTTCCTGGCATTTCCTATCTCCCTGGAGCTCCTCCCTTCTCCCTCCAGCTCTGCCCTCCTGTGGACTGAGGGCGCTTGCCTTCTTTGCAGTCTTCCCGGAGAGCTGGTGCTTTCCCTTTGGACAAATAGGACAAACATGCACCTCTGAGCAAACCAGCCTTTGAGGCAGAAGCAACCCTGGGCAAGCAGCTTACTGAAGGAAAAGTTTCCCTCCCTCCTGAGTGGACACAGCCCTACGTCAGAGTGCCCAGCTGGGGGAGCTGATTGCTGGCTGGGTTTCAGCTCCCATTCATCCCTTCTGTGATTCACAAGATGCACAAATGGATGCTGCCTGCCTGGAAGGGATTCAAAGACCCATTTTACAGGTGCACACACTGATGCTCAGAGAAGAGGAGACAGGGCTGGCTCTTCTGGGTCTGGTTCTAGGGCAGGTACTGCCCAGCCAGCCCCTCTGCCTGCCTCCCTGCTGCACTTGGCCTAATGCCAGCTGGCTGCTGGCTATTCCTTTCCCAAGGATGTATAGACATCCCAGCTGGAGGACAGCAGCTTAGTGGCAGGGCCCAGCTCTAGACAGCCAGGGCTCCTCTCACCCCAGGGGTGGAAAGTTATCTCCTTCCATCCCCAGGCCTGCAGGGCCTGTCACTCTGCAGAGCAAAGCTCAGAAGCCGCTCCTGCCCATCCCCAGTTCCCTGGGATCTACACCCCAGGCCCTGCCTGACAACTCAGTCATGGTTGCTGTTTCTTGCTCATGCACCATCAGTGGCCCCAAAACACTGGCTCCAGGAGTCAGGATCTAAGCCATCATGCTGGTCTCTGCCAGCGGGCAGCCTGTCCCTGTAGCTGGGTTTTAGCAGGTCGCCAACGTGGGGCTCAGCAGACTGTGCTCAGAATCTGGGGCTGCAGGGAGCGAGGGAGGGAAGCCATGAGGAAGCAGGTGTGGGGAAGTCACACATTCCCCAAGCAGCACAGCAAGCAGATGCTCCAGGCTGGCACCTCCCAGATGCCCTCCTGCCTGCCACCCTCGCTGGGGGAATTCTGTGGCAGTGGGTCCCCTCTCCCTCTGCCCAAGAGCAGCCTCACGAGAGGAGGCAGGGAGCCAGACTCCATCGGTTCAAATCCTGCCCCAGCCCCTTAACAGATGTGCGCCCTCAGTTAATCTTCCCCTGCCTCAGTTTCCCTTTTGGTAACACGGGGTTAATCACAGCCACTGCCACACAGGACTGCTGGCTGGCTTGAGTGGGGCCTAGAGCAGGAGGTGCTCTGCAGGAGGTTTTGTTGGAGCTCATATGACAGCTTTGAGTATCCGCACCCCAGTCTCAGGCTACAAGCTGGCGGTGTTCTCTGTGTGTTTATTGAGGGCACAGATGACTAAAAGTTGGCTGACCTTAATGTGACACGGTATCTCACAATGGATGCTGGAAAGGACAGAGGTGAGAAACTGGGGAAATCAGAATAAAGTTTGTGTTTTATTTAATACTTGTAGTGTTCTATCAGCGTTAATGTCTTTGATACATGTAGCATGGTTATGTACAAAGCTAACATCAGGGAAAGCAAGGTGAGAGTATATAAAAAATATCTGCTATCTTTATAAGCCTGCTGTAAATCTAAAGTTATTTTAAAATAAAAATGATCTAACAATTACCAACTGCCATGCAGTGCTCTAGGTATGTAATTTCTTTTTTTTTTCCTTCGAGTCTTATCCATATGTTTCATTTCTTTAGAAAGAACATGGATCCAATACAGCAAAATGTTAAGACTTGGCCATATTGAGTTGTAGAAATATGAATTTTTGTTGCTTCTTTTTTTGTACTGATATTGCATAATTTTAGAAGTAAAAATAAACAAATCAACTAACTGCTAATTTAGAAACAGCTTATTCTATATATTTAGATTTTGAAAGCTAGCGAGTCAAATGGATTTCAGGAAGTGTTCTGAATTAAAACTGGACCATTACTACTAGCCTTCAGGCATGGAATACTGAGAATTCAAATGTTATCCTTCCAAAACCTCCAAGAGGCTTTGTTATGGATGATCTTGCTTCAAAAAAAAAAAAAAAAAAAAAGCTAATGATGACCCAGTTTCCAGGATTTAGGGGAAAGAACTGTGGCTGAGGAGCTGCTAAGCCAGTGAGACAAACCAACCATCACTTCCCGCCCTCCTCCCGACGCTGCCGGGTAGATCCTATTATCCCCGCCTTACAGACAGGCGCACAGGAGCAGGGAGCTAAGCCAGGGCAGCCCACACGCGAGGGCAACCACGAGGCCAGGCTGACGACTCTGATGGACAACCCCAAAGCCTCAGAGCCCAAACTCAAGCGAGTTGCATGTCATGCTCATAACGCAGGCTGACAGGGGCCAGGGCAGTGAGCATGGAGGCTGCAGAGGCTATATGACCCCCTTCTCTCTGGCTCCACATGGACGTACTGGCTCACGTGGTCACACCAACTGCAGGGGAGGCTGGGAAATAGTCTGGGATGCTGCCTGCAAAGAAGATGGCACTGCAGACAGTGGGGATCCTGAGCAGACCTTCCACAGTAGCCACTGAGGGAAGATAAGTATATATACATATGTATAATTTTTATTATAGGAAGGCAGAATGACAGACACAGAGGGAGAGACAGATATTCCATCCACTGGTTTTCTCTACAAAAGGCCACAACAGCCAGATTTGGGCCAAGAGCCGGGAACTCTATCCTGGTCTCCCATGTAAGCATCAGGGTCCCAAGTACTTGGGCCATCATCTGCTGCCTCCCAGGCACATGAGCAGGGAGCTGGGTCAGAAGCAGAGCAGCTGGATTCAAACTGGCACTGATATGGGATGCCAACACTGCAAGTGGGAGTTCAATCCACTATACCACACACCAGCTCCTATTTATAAATTTCACGATACTGATCAGTTATATATACAATTCAACACTCATAAGCCCTAAGGGGTAGCTATTGTTACTCTCATGTTACAGACAAGAAATCTGAAGCTCAAAAAGCTTACCAACCTCTCCCAAGGTCTCCCAAGGCTACCGTAGCCACATCATACCCCCAACTCGGGCAGCAAATCTACGTGCTTAAATGCTTCCTGCGCCCACGCTCTGAGCTGGCCTTAGTGACTTGTTTGCTAAAAGGAGACAGCAGAGTAACTTTCTGGGACTTCTGAGGTTGAGTCATAAGACACTGTGAAACTTCCAGCTCACTCGGTAACTGCAAGCCACCGTGCACAACGTCTGACCCCACCCTGAGACCACCGCGCTGCCGTGCTCCTGTGTGAGCTAGCTGGTCGCTAGTCTCAGCTGATCGCAGATGCTGGACATTTAAGGGAGCCCTCCTTGAACTCTCTAGATCACTACGTCAGCCAGCTCAATCCCAAGGGACTTCTGCCAATGCCACAGGGAACAGAGGATTGTTCAGCTGTGCCTGCCTGAATTAGTAACCTATGAATAAGATATAAGAACATGCCCTTGTCTTGAGTGACTCAATGTGAGTCATCTGTCACGCGTCAGTAGGTAACCAGCACATGGACAGAGCCGGGTCTGACTAGCAGCTCTGGCTTTAAATGAACCTTCGGAGGAATGACAACTGGTGAAAGGGCAGAGCGGCTACATCACGCACCCCTGTGCCAGTGCATGGAGCTGAGGCCGTCTCTATAGAAGCATGGGGAGCAGTACAGCCCAGGCTTGCCTCTGCCCAGAGCCTCCCTGAGATCAGGAGACGTGTCTATGGCCAGGAGGAACACTGGTGGCAAAGGCCTTGAGTGGGCAGGGTGGAGACCCCCCAGCTCTGTCCAAAGCTCCAGTCACCCCACCTTCTTTCCAGGCCAGCAGCTTGGTGTGGAGAGGCCCCAGACTGCCTGCACATGTTTCCACAGTGGGGTACTCCGCAGGGCTCCGGCTCAGAGCCTGGCCCTGACATCCGCTGCTATTCCCTCCCTGACTGGGGCAGGAGAGGGCACCTGGAGTACAGACTCCACAGCCAGGGGCCTTGGGGAAGCCTGCCATCCCAAAGAGGTCCTCTCTCGCGGAGAGTTTGAATGGGGATGTAGCGCGAGAGCAGCAGGACTGGTCAGGAGGTCTCTGGAACACGAGCCACGAGGCAGGCGGGGTCAGAGTGAACAGCCAGAGGGGGTAGCTGACAGCAACAGGACCATCAGAAGTGAAGCCCTGGAATACACAGCGCCTGCACCTGGGAACCACGCTGACCTGGGGACCAGAGTCACGCCGCGTCCTGGGAGACACACCCACTTTCCAGTGGATCCCTCGTCAGCTGTGTTCTTTCTTTCTTTTTTTTTTTTTTGACAGGCAGAGTGGACAGTGAGAGAGAGAGACAGAGAGAAAGGTCTTCCTTTTTGCCATTGGTTCACCCTCCAATGGCTGCTGCGGCCGGCGCATCGCACTGATCCGAAGCCAGGAGCCAGGTGCTTCTCCTGGTCTCCCATGCGGGTGCAGGGCCCAAGGACTTGGGCCATCCTCCACTGCCTTCCCGGGCCATAGCAGAGAGCTGGCCTGGAAGAGGGGCAACAGGGATAGAATCTGGCGCCCCAACCGGGACTAGAACCCGGTGTGCCGGCGCCGCAAGGCGGAGGATTAGCCTGTTAAGCCACGGTGCCGGCCAGCTGTGTTCTGACAATGAGTCTCTGAGGGCGCCTGGGTGGGAGTACATCTCTCGGCACCTGACAGAACCCCATGCTTTCATTCCTTGAATTCCAATCAGAGCACAGGCAGCATCTGACGTGAGTGAGTGGAGGACCACGGAACAGCAGGGTCAGGCCGGGCCCTGGAAAGGTACCACAGAGAGGCATGGGGTCTGGCCTGTCTCACTCTGCACCCCAGCTTCGCCCCTCCAGAGAAGCGGCACCATGTCTCTAGTGAGGAGGTCATAACATACCCCACCACCCACACACCACCGTGGCCATTGTGGGCTGCTACCGGGGCTGGGAATAGAACGGCAGGAAGATCAAGAGCCTTGCAGGCACATGGACTTGGGGGTCTTCAAAAATGTTTATTTATGTATTCTATGTGCCAGGTAGAGAGACAGAGAGCTCCTATCTGCTGGTTCACTCCCTAGATGCACTGAACAGCTAGGGCTGGGCTGGGCTTCAGAAGCGAGGAACTCAATCTAGGGCCCCCAGGTGGGTGCAGGGACTCAAACACTTGGTCTTTATCTGCTGTCTCCCAGGGAGCACATCAGCAGGGAGATGGAATCAAAGCAGAGGAGCTGGGACTCAAACTGAGGTTGTCTCGTATGGGATGTGGGCACCCATGCAGTATCTCAACCAATGCACCCAACAGCCACCTCGTGGACTCAGGTTCGCAAGTAGACTCCCCCCCGCCCCTTAACCAGCTGTGGGAGTCCGAGCAGATGCTGAACTCCTCTGAAGCTCAAGTAAGAAGACAGAAGAGGTGTATTGGGAAGGTCTGTTGTGAGGATGGAACTAGAGCAGCAGCTTGGTGCTGGCACGTAGCAGGTGTTCAATAAAAGGCTGAGCTTCTTTCCTTGATGTGGGAAAAACAAGACTTGTTAGGAGGGTCTGCACCTTCAACCATCCTGAGTAGGGGTGGCAGGGCACGACAGGGTGGTCACCATTGGCTTGTTGCTCATAGGCCATCTCTAGGCTTATTTCACATTCATTTAAATACATGTATATGATCCACATTTTCCCCCAAGCAATTTCACACCCACAACATGCTCTGCCTTCTATTACAGGTTCCTTACACCAGAGCTGTACAGATATGCTAGGAGACTGGGTGTCATGACAAACGCGGCCTCCTACGTAAAACACCACTTCCCCAACTACTACGGTGTCTGCTCCATGAAGCATCTGACAGGCCCTCCAGACTGGCACCCGATCTTTGCCCTGGTCTTTAATTTAAAGGAGAGGTCAGAAAGTAAATGTCTGACACAAAAACCTCTTCACTTTCCCAACAGAATCCTGGTGTGGTCTGACCAAGGTCTCTGAGTGCGTGCGCGCACACACACACACACACACACACATGGGCGCGCACGCGCATCCAGGCCTGCAGCGGCTGAGGAGAACAATCTGGAGTGTCTTGGAGGGTTTTTTCTTTTCAATTACAGCTCAATAAAAATGTCCTCATAAAAGTCCTAGGTAAGCAATCGCTTTGCCAGCAGGACAGGGCTACCACAGCCCAGGGAAGCCTGCCTGGTGATGGGGAAGGGCAGGGAGCCAGGTTGGTTCCTTCAACCCCCCACCCCCAACACCTGCACACAGTGCACACAGCGGGCTCCTCTAGGGAACTGGGAACAGCCTACGCTAGAGGGGCGGGGCATCCTCCTTCCTGAAGACTGAATAAGTCTGTCCCGCCAAGAGGCCTGGAGAGGATCAGCCCTGTATCAGGTATAGTAGTGTGTGTGTGTTTTTTTTTTAAAGATTTATTTATTTATTTGAAACGTGGGAGGGTGGAGGAGAGAGAGAGATCCTCCAACCACTTATTTACTCCTCAAATGGCCTTAATGCCTGGGGCTGGGCCAGGCAGAAGCCAGGAGCCAGGAGCTTCATCAGGTCTCCCTTGGGGGTGGCAAGGGCCCATCTTCCACTGCTTTCCCCAGGCCATTAGCAGGGAGCTGGATCAGAACTGCAGTAGCCAGGACATGAACTGGAGCCCATGTGGAATGCCAGTGACATAGGCAGTGGCTTTACCTGCTACACCATGACACTGGCCCTATATAATTTATTTTTTAAAATTTTTATTTGAGAGAGAGAGAGAGAGAGCAATCTAGCTCCCATCTACTGGTTCAGTCTTCAAATGTCTGAAATGGCTAGGCTGGGCGGGACCAAAGCCAAGAGGTGGAAACTCAGTCCAGGTCTCCCATGTGGGTAGCAGGAATTCAATTACTTGAGTCACCACAGACGCCTCCCAGGTTCTGCATTAGCAGGAAGGTGGAGTCAGGAGCCAGAGTGGGGAAACAACCCTAGGCACTCCAATACAGGACATCGACAGCTTCACCATTTGGCTAAATGCCTGTCCCACACCTATTTTCAAAAACACTAAAAGACTCTATCATTCTTATCTCCCATAATCAAGTTCCTAAAAGTACAGCTGCCAAATAAAATACAGGACAGCCAGTTAAATCTGACTTCCAGATAAGCAACAAATAATGTTGTAACATAAGCATGTCCCAAATATTGCACAGGATATATTTATACTAAAAATTTATTTGTAAATCTGTCAGCCCTACCTGGAAGTCATTTCGCCCTTATGATCCCAGAGAAATGGGGAAAAGGAGGCCAAATCCATGGGAGGAGGTGAAGAGGATGTTCTGGAAGGACAGGCAAAGAAAGCAGATGGCTGAGGGGCTGGCTGGCAGGGAGGCCTCCTGGTGGCGGCTTCACCTCTCCAGGACGACGTCCCAGACACAGGGGTTGAGGGGAACTCGGACAAGGAAGGGGCCTTTGCTCTGGCCCACCGAGGCCTCGGGCAGGAGACCACTTTGCACCAACACAGGTGAGCAGCAGACGGGCTCAAGGGCCCTGCAGCTTCAAGGCCCCCTTCCTACCTTGCCTCTTGTCACAAACCCTGATGAACATCCATGATCCATCCTGAGCAAGAAAGGGGAACTGGGAGAGCTTGAGCTCTTAACTGGGAAAATATCCCAGTGTCGTCGGTAAGCGACATCAGAGTCTTCCACGCCCAGCAGCACAGGGTGGCGGGGTGTGGGACAGGTCAGAGGAGCTCAGGGAAGATCAAGAGGCCTGACTTGTGTATCCCAGGACAAAGAGTGGCAGCAGAGAGGGACATCGAGTGTCTTGTGGGTACTTTTCCCTCGGCTTCTAGAACACGTCCTAGCTTGTGTTAGAAGCTGAGTCATTATTCGCTGTACAGGGATATGCAGAGTGACTAAATTTTTGATCCCTTCCAAGCCAGACTGAGTGCAGCCAGGAGGGTCTCTTGTGGTGCTGGGTCACGCTCGCTGACAGGCCCCCACCCTGGGATTGGCCTCAGCCACAGCCTGAGACCCCACACTCAGCACAGTCATCAGTCGCTTTCCTAACCCAACCCACCACTGTCCAGCAGAGGGAATGGCTACACCCTCAAGGTCAGAAAGGCTTTATGAACAAAGCATTTTGGGGCTGGCACTGCGGCACAGTGGGTTAAGCTGCCTCCTGCGATGTTGGCAGCCCACTGAGCACTGCTTCATAGCCCGGCTGCTCCACTTCTGATCCAGATCCCCGCTGATGTGCCTGGGAAAGCAGCAAGATGGCTCACGTGTTTGGGTCCCTGTACCCACGTGGGAGACCTGGATGGAATTCCAGGCTCCTAGCTTTATTGCGGCCAACAGGGGAATGAACCAGAGGATGGGAGATCTCTTTCTGTGTCTCTCCTCTCTGTGTAACTCTTTCAATAAAGAAAACACTTAAAAACAAAAAAACAAGAGTTATGTGCAAGGCCTATGACAAGCACTTTGTATTATCTTTTATTCCTGAACCTGTGCAAGGCCTATGACAAGCACTTTGTATTATCTTTTATTCCTGAACCTATAGATATATAGGTCCTTCCCTTCCAGCCAGATTATCAGATAGTTCTCTGTAAGCTACCATGAAAACACATCCAGACCCTGATCTACTTCTCACAAGCTCTGCTGCCATGCACAACTAAGGCACCCAGTGTCTCCTGGCTGGACCTCTGCAGTAGCCTCTTCATGGGATCTCCCAGCTTCTACTTGTGTCTGCTGTATTCTACTTTGTACACACCAGTCACGTGTTCTTAAAATGCAAATTAGATCATGTAACCACCCCCTGCCCCTAGACTAAAGCCCAAAATCTTTACCCATGAGGCCCTATGGGATCTCAGCTCTTATCTAACACCCCCTCCCTTAATCAATGTATTCCAGCCACCCTGGCCTTGGGATGCATTGTGGTCCAGGCTAGGCTGCTCCAACAGTAAGTCCAAATTCAGTGGCTTTAATAGACAGCTGCTTATTTCTCTCTCGACTCACTATACAGAGGTGGGTGGGCAGTCCAACACAAGTCAGGTGACAAGCCAGCTCTCCTCCACCTCACTGCTCTGCCATGCCCAAGAGTGAGGCCTGAGGCTGGGCCACACTCACCCTGCATCCTTTCCACTGTTGCTACTTCCTGGGTAGCATCCCTGCTTGCTCTCTGACCCTGCTCACGTTCTGGGCCCATCCATTCCCTTAACTTATCATTCATCAATCTGCCATGGTTTGGATGTGGTTTATCTCGCAAGGGTCCATGTGCTGGGACCTTGTCCTCAGTGTGGCAAGGCTGACAGGTGTATCTTTGAGGGATGGAGTCTAGTGGGAGGTCCTTAGGTCAACTGGGGGTGTTCCCTGGAAAGGGATTAAGGTATTCTTCCTGGGACCCTGGTTAGTTCTCAGGAGGGGACTGTAATAAAAGCCTGAGTCTGGCCCCAGTCAGTCTCTCTGGATGCCTGTTTTGAGATCAATCTCTTCCTTTTGCATACACTCTTGCTATCTGCCATGAGGCCCCTGCCAGAGCCTGTGCCATGGTATTTGGACTTCCAGCCACCAAACCGTGAGCTACATCAACCTCTTCACTTTACAAAGTCACCCTATCTCAGATCTTCATTCTAGTGATGAAAAGCTGGAGGCTACAACATGCATTCCTTGTTAGTTCCTGACCAGTACAGGACCCACTGTACAATGCATCAAAGTTGATGTCTTCCCAAAACTGACCTCAGTCTCACTATACAATGCCATTTTTCCCCTCCCAGACAGCTCCCAAAATTTAACTGGAATTGGCTCAAGGTATCTGTTGGGACTAAACGGGCAGGGGTTGGTGAATGCCTATCCTTTTATTAAAATGTCCATGGCACTCTGTAATCACACGACCTTCCATGCAACAAGTGACTTTTGAGTGCATACTGGGTTTGTGAATGGCAGTAAATTATCCCATGACACTCTTTCCGCCCTTTGTCCCCCTGTGCCAGAGCTGGGCCCCTCTCAAAATTCTCCAGTCTCTCAGTTCTCCTGGGCAGCCCTTCCCCACTGAGCTGCCAGAATGCTTCTCCACTGGACGGGGAGTGCACCTGAGGCTGGTCTTGATACCCTGCCGCGCTGCTCTGCTGCCCACTTCCAGAACAGACCTGGTCACGGGGCAGGACCTCACCTCAGTAAATGCTGACTGCACAGGAAGATGCCAGCCCCCACCAGCTGGTGAACTTAGTTCTCTTTGGGAATTTCTTCATCTGTCCAATGGGAGTTAAGACAATTAACTGGGGCTAGGGGAGACTGAGAAGCAGTGATCATTAGGAGGTACCGACAGCCAAGAGCTTTACGTGATGGCTTTCAATCCTCACATTAACCCTGTAGGCATTAATTTTTCCCAAAAGATAAGCAAAATAATCTTGGAGGTGGGAAGGGTCTTGCACCAGCTCAGAAATAAGTGGCAGAGGCAGGACTTGAACCTGATTCCTTAGGTTGTGCGAGTACACCTCCTTTGCGCCTGTGTCTTCCTACCTCCCCCATGCAGCAATCACCCTGTCAGGCCCCATCAATGTCACTTTGAGGCACTAAGAGGCTGTGAAGAGGAAACAGCTATCTATCGGTAAAATAAACAAGTCCTGACACGCAGACAAAGGCGCTAATAGAGACACTACTTACTGATTTACTGAGATCACTGACAGGCTCCTGCCGGGCTCAGAAGGCAGCCATCTCTTGGGAAATGGGGGAGTCATGATAGAGCAGGGCCCACAGCCCATGCCCTGGGTCCTGGAGCTCTGGAGCCCCACAGAAGGCCAGCAGCAGGGCTCCCCAGTGTTTTGACAACCAGAGAGATAAACAGAGGCATCACTTCCAGAGATCTCGTTGGCCTTGGGGTCTTCTCCCCAACACCAAGTCCTCACACAGCTCAGTCACTGGAGAGTCAAGAGTGACAGCTCCACAGCAAATGTGGCCTGGCTAGCTGCCAGCCAGCTTGCGGCAAGCCTCAGACACCGCCAGAGGCACCCACATGCCAGGTTTTAGGAACTGGGGACAACCGAGGCTGGACAAGGAGGAAGGTTTATGCTCATCCGAGGACATCTGGCCTCTGGGAGGAGAAAGGCAGGTGAGGCCTGGGCAGGAGACATGTGGAAGCCTCCAGCCCATATTCCCGTCTCCACACTGACATACTCCATTGGCAATGATCTAGATCTGTCCAGTATGGAGCCCCCAGACCTAGTGGGGGCTACTGAGCACTTGAGATGTGCTGGATCCTAGCCAAGGCGTACAAAGTCAAGCACTCACAGACTTGCAAAGCTTAGTATGTAAAAAAGGATGATGTCAAATGTCTCGTGAAATACTTTTCATGTTGACTACATGTTGAAACAATATTTCAGGCATGTTCAGTTAAATAAAATACATTATTAAAATTAACTTCACCAGTTTCTCTTTATACTTTTTAGTATAGCTACTAAAATAATTTTACATTGCCTACCTGCCTCACATTACCTTTTATTGGACAGCGCTGCTCTGAAGGATCAGAAATACAAGAATTTATTGAACACAAAGTGACAAAAATATGAATATATTTTTATCAAAATGGAGATAAACGAAAAGTGTTAAAAATGTATATTTTCAAGAGTTCTTTTTTCTAAAATATCCAAGTTTCTATTAAAAATAAAAGTGAACTCATAATTAAATATAAAGTTTTAAATGATAATGATCTAAATGAATCTAAAAATATTCACCTGTTTTCAGAAAATTTTACTAAATCGTATACGGTTATAAAATTAAAACTATTTGCAAGTTGAGTAGCCAATGTAAGGAACTAGCATCATACACCATACTTACTACATTAGACCTATGAATGAGAGGAGACTTCAAAAAGTTCACGGAAAATGAAATTAAAAGATGTTTATTTTAGTGCAAAAATTTTTTGAAATCCATGCATGTAATCTTCAAAAGTTCACAAAAATATTCATATTATGAAAAAACTAGACATGGATTTCAAATTTTTTTTGCCCCTAAATAAACTGACCTTTTGAGGTGAAGACAGCGGTTGAGAAGTGGGATACCTGACTCCAGCCTCCTGCCACTGCAGACTTTGGGAGGCAGTGGCAATGGCTCACATGACTGGGCTCCTGCCACCCTTGTGGGAGACCTGGATTACCAGTTCCCAGATCCCAACTTCAGCCTAGCTCAGCCCCAGCAGCTGTGGGCATTTGGGGACTGAGCCAGAGGATGGAAGCTCTCTATTTCTGTCTCAAATAAATAAACTTTAAAAATTATCCTTTAATTTCATTTCCCATAATTTTTTTAAAGATTTGTTTATTTTAAAGTGAAAATTACAGAGACAGAGAGGAAGAAAGAGAGAGAGAGAGAGAGAGAATATTCCATCTGCTGGTTCACTTCCCAGACAGCCACAACAGCCAGGGCTGGGCCAGGCCAAAGCCAGGAGCCAGGAGCCTCTACCAGGTCTCCCACATGGGTATCAGGGGCCCAAGCACTTGGGCCATCCTCTGCTGCCTTTACCAGGCCATTAGCAGGAAGCTGGATCAGAAGTGGAGCAGCCAGCACACAAACCAGTGTCCATACAGGATGCTGGGGTCACAGGCAATGGCTTTACCCAGTTCGCCACAACACCAGTCCTCCCACAAAATTTTTGAAGTACCCTCATATATATGCTTTGAAGAATATTATGAATTGTTTAATGTACCAAATACTCCACGGCGGCTGTGCCACTCTGAGACTATGAAGCTCACTCTGCAGCACGCCCAGAGCCGGGAGAATACAGCCCCCAGGGCCACTGAGCGCTCCCAGATTCTCCACTCTGAGTGAGCAGACTTTACAAGCAGAATCAGCTGTTTGCTCTTGCACCAAAGCACTTCAGCAGCCCAAACCCACCCCCTCCCCCAGGCCATAGCAGCGTCTACATGCACGGTCAGGACAATAAAGCACACCTACCATCATGCATGTCACCCATTCACCTTCTGTCTTGAGTTCACAGAACAAGGTGGGTAGGGGGAGCATACACCATGGCCTGAACAGTGCTGGTCACCGAGGTGGACAGAGTCGAGGGTCACACTTTGCCAGAAGGCACCCCTGTGTCCTGATCTTCACCTGCCCACAGCCAAATCCCCCTCTCTGGGCAGACAGTTCTACTGACAGATACGAGCAGTTGTGCAACCATAGCCACAGCCCAGACACAGAGCAAGCAGTTCTAGTGCCTCCCAAAATTCTGAACAACACCCTCTACTGTCAATTTTCTGTTGTTCTGGCCATTCTAATAGGTGGGTAGCAGCAGCTCTGTGCATATGTGTGATAATGTAGGCATTCTAAGAAGAAAATAAAGTTCAGGACAGGGGCTGCTGCTTCTGGGGTCCGCAGAGGGTACGATTCAGGAAAGCCAAGCCATTCCCTTCCTGGAAAGGTAACTTCTCTGGGAAAACACTGCGGTAGGCTTTTTGGATGAGAAAGCGGGGGCCCTGGGCATAATGCTCCTGGGAGGGTGAGGTTCAGAGGGAGCCAAACTGCTCTGATGGCAGAAGGGGAACGGAGCACCTCTGAAAAGCATGGTAAGATGTGGTGAAGGGACACTCAGGGAGGAGCCCCAAGAACAGAGCAGGGCAAAGCAGAAGGCTCTGGAAGGCGCGATTTCCTAGGGCCGGGACCCAGCCAACCATTTTTTAAAGCCCAGGTGGCTGCACGTTGAATGTGGAGGTGTCTCCCACTCTGTGCTGTGGTCCCTTCTGGCCCACGCCAGGGCCTGCGGGGAGTGGTGCTTTGGAAGAGCAGCCTGGAGGATGGAGTGGGGCTTGCAGGGTGTGGGAGTGAGGGCTGGAGGGTGCCAGTGAGGGCGACTGTCAAGGAAGCCACAACAGAGCCAAATCAGCAGATGAGAGCCATCCCCCCCACCCTCTCCTGGGGGAAATGAGCCTCTGACTGGGTGGGGAGGGCTCTGGGCTTTCTGCAGAATATGGGCCTCCGTTTCTTTTGCTTTGTTCTGTTTTTAATTTGAGAGAGATATGTCTAGGAGAGCCGAGGACTTCCAGTCTTGAACCCTGTGCCCTGGGCTCTAGCTGGGCTCATGCGCATGTCCACAGGGTGCTAAAAGCCTACTGATTTTTAGGACTCAGAGAAGTTTGGGTCCAGGATGGCAAATTTCATGAATTACTTTCCTACTGCTCCTCCGACAAAAGACTGCAAGTTTCATGACTTAAAACAACATCCTCTCTTGCTCGCCTACCCTCCTCAGGTGCGCAAAGGACAAGCCGTGGGAGTACGGAGCTAGAAGGCGGCCACCTGCACACAGGGAAAAGAGCCCCCAGCACAATTAAACCCGCTGGGACTCTGTTCTTCGTCCAGCCTCTGGAACAGTGAGAAATAAACTCCTATTGTATTTGTAATGGCAGCCTGAGCTGATCAGTAATGCACTGGGCTAAAACCGAGACATCAGCAGAAAGGTTTCATTCTCGCTGTTCCGAAGCAGAAACCATCTCCTTGCTCATTCCAGCCTCTAGAAGCCGTCCTGTGGCTGCTGGTCCCTTTTTTAGTCTTCAAAACCAGCAACAGATCACATTGCTCTGACTTCCTCTTCTATCTCCCTCTCCCATTTTCATGAACCTATGCAATTATATTGGACTCATCTGGATAATCAGGATAATCTCCCTAGTTTAAGGTCGGACGATTAGCAACCTAATTCCCCATTGCCTTGTAACATAATAGTCACAGGTCTCAGAGGTTAGGATGTGGGCATCCTTGGAGGGGGGAGCATTATCCCGCCTCCCACACTGCGTCACAGGACCCAAGTAGGATTCCTTCCAGAGAAGCCAGGATGGAGACCTGGATCTGCCTATCTCGCTCTCCTTTTTTTTTTTTTTAAAGATTTATTTATTTATTTGAAAGAGTTACACACAGAGGAGAGGCGGGGGGAGGGGAGAGGAGGAAGAGGGAGATGGGAATGGGGAGGGGGAGGTGGAGAGAGAGGTCTTCCACCCAATGGTTCACTCTCCATTGGCCGCAACAGCCGGAGCTGTGCCAATCCGAAGCCAGGATCCAGGATCCTCTTCCGGGTTCCCACGTGGGTGCAGGGGCCCAAGGGCTTGGGCCATCTTCTACTGCTTTGCCAGGCCATAGCAGAGAGCTGGATTGGAAGTGGAGCAGCCGGCTCTCGAACCGGCACCCATATGGGATGCTGGCACTGCATGTGATAGCTTTACCCACTATGCCACAGTGCCAACCCCCCTGCCTATCTCTGAAAATGGAGAGCAAAAGAGGTTCTAGGGGAAACAGTATGTATGTATGTATTTGATCGCTTCTTGGCCTTTTGGCTAGGATCAAGTGTATGTATGTATTTGAAAGGCAGAGTGACACAGAGAGAGAGATACCTTCCTTCTGCTGATCCACTCCCCAAATGGCAACAACAGCCAGGGCTGGGCCAGGCCAAATCCAGTTGCCTGGGTCTCCCACATGGGTGGCAAGGGTTCAAGCACTTGAAGTGGAGCAGATGGGACCCGGACCTGTGCTCTGTAACAGGATACTGGCATCCTAAGCAGTGGCGTAACCTGCTGGGAGACGACATCACCTACAGGAAAAGTGTCTTTAACGAGAACAACAGAGGTCAGGGAGGAGGTGGTGGTACCCAAGGCAAACACTGACATAGGTAAGCTCCCAAGACGCTACAGGAAAGGAACACTTGCTTCTACAGGTTCACACTTTGCCTGCCTTGGTGGAGTTTGCTTTGCACAGAATCCAGTGGGACTTTTCTTGGACTCGGGAATAGCTGGATACATCTCTGAATGCAGCAGAGTCCCTGGCTTGCCCCTGTCCTGGCAAGAGGCTGTGTCTGCTTCCCATGGTCAGAGTTCTGTCTTTAGAGTTTTGCAGAGAACACTGCTGTGTCTCACAGGCCGGCCTTCCTGCTCTTAGGAAGCAGAACAGCGTCCCCTGCCAGCACCACCAGTCTTTTTAAAGAAAATCTTCAAGGGCTTCCTTTAGCCCCTGTAATAAATGCTGTGGTTATCAAGACTTATTTTATTTATTTGAAAGGCGGAGAGAGAGAGAGAAACAGAGAGAGAGAGAGAGAGAGAGAGAGAGAGAGAGAGAGGTCTTCCATATATTGGTTCACCCCCCAAAAGGCCACAAAGGCCAGGGCTGGTCCAGGCCAAAGCTGGGAGCCTGGAACTCCATCCAGGTCCCCTGCATGGAATGCTGCTGATATCCATTCTTCTTTGCCAACCTCTTTGGCGCATTTTTTAAAAAAACATTTAATTAACTAATTAGAAAGGCAGAGGGAGAAGGAGAGGGAGAGGGAAAATGATCTTGCAGTAGGTGGTTCACTCCCCAAATTCCTGCAACAGTCAGGCCTTGGCCAGGCAGAAGCCAAGAGCCAGCGACTCCATTCAGATCTGCATGTGGGTGGCAGGGACCCAAGCACTTGGGCCGTTATCTGTCGCCTGCTCAGGCACATTAGAAGGCAGCTGGATTGGAAGCAGAGGAGCCAGGATTTGAACATGCACTCTGATCTGGGATGCAGGTGTCCCAAAGGGTGACTTAATGACTGTGCCACACTGCCCACCGCCTGGGGCATATTCTAAAGTAACAAAAACTGAGGAAGGGCCGGTACTGTGGCTCACTTGGTTAATCCTCTGCCTGCGGCGCCGGCATCCCATATGGGCACCAGTTCTAGTTCCGACTGCTCCTCTTCCAGTCCAGCTCTCTGCTGTGGCCTGGGAAGGCAGTGGAGGATGGCCCAAGTGCTTGGGGGCCTGCACCCGCATGGGAGACTGGGAGGAAGCACCTATCTCTGGCGTAGCTCTGGCCATAGTGGCCATTTGGGGAGTGAACCAACGGAAGGAAGACCTTTCTCTCTGTCTCTCTCTCACTGTCCAACTCTATCTATCAAATAATAATAATAATTTAAAAAAAGCTAAGGAATGGTCACAGGTCTTCTGGTCAACCACAATTAGTGTCTATTTTAATGGAGGTGAAAATCCAGCAACCCAAGTTCTTTTCTTGAACACCTTCCAGGTGATATGAAATGGCCTCATTATCTCTCATCTACTTTTTTTTTTATTAAGATTTAGTAATTTATTTGAAAGGCAGAGTTACAGAGAGGCAGAGGCAGAGGCAGAGAGAGAGGTCTTCCATCCACTGGTTCACTCCCCAAATGGCTGTTACTACCAGAGTTGTGTTGATCTGAAGCCAGGAGCTTCTTGCAGGTCTTCCAATTGGTACAGGAGCCCAAGGACTTGGGCCATCTTCCACTGCTTTCCCAGGCCATAAGCAGAGAGCTGGGTAGGAAGTGGAGCAGCCGGGACTCAAACCAGCACCTATATGGGATGCCGGTACTGCAAGCAGCGGCTTTTACCTGCTATGCCACAGCGCCAGCTCCACCAACTATTTGTCTAACGTCTAGCAGGATGCCTCAGATTTCTTTAGATATTTTATGTCTGCCTCCTACTTGACCCTTTATCTTCAGAGGCCCCTCTTGCCTCCTTGGCCCTTGACTTGTGCTAGGGCTGCGGCTGCCCCATCAGGTTCCCAGCTACAAAGAAATTTTCTGTGGCCTGCCAGTTGCAGCATCTCTGACCCCTTTGGTCCTGGGGCGACTGCAGAGGGCCTTTTAAACCCTGCTGCTCTGACTCCGCCCTTGACAGCAGGAACACCTGGAGCCTGACATTCCCACCTTGCTGTACATTCAGATTCCATGCCTTCGCCTTGGGAATATTATTTGCACCAGGACATCAATAAAAGCGAAATCATTTAGCAGTTTCACTATGAAACATACTGGTAGAAACAATCAGTATCAATAAAATCGGCAGCAGCTAAGCCAGCAAACTGAGAGGAAGGACTTGGGTTTGCAAAAGTTGCAGAGGACAATACAACGACCCCAGCACAGAAGACCCCATTCAGTGAGGGATGGGGCAAGACTAGCGACTCCCTCCCCTCAATCCTTCACCAACACAGCATTATTCATTAGAAAGAACCGTGGGAAGCCCTGCTCTTACTAGAGGCAGGGAGGAACACACACACACACACACAGCCAACACTATAAAAAAGCAGGGTGCACTGGCAGGGCTCGGTCAGGGGGTGGTGGAGCAAAGAGGGCCGCAGCCAACAAGGAGGGACGCCGAGAAAAGGAAGAGACGCGCAGGGAGAGCTGGGAAGGTTGCTGGACTGGGCGTGTGGGGGGCGTACTAACACCGTCCAGCATTTAACATGCTTCCACGTGCCAGGCAGAGGCTTTTCCAGACGTTTTCCCACTCAGTCCTCACAACAATGTAACAGGCTGGTACAACAACTATTTTCCCCACTGCAGCATGGAGAGGCTGGGCACTTGGGGGGGTCTCACAGGAAGTAGCATAATGCCAACCACCCCGAGCTTACAGCAGTGCCCAGAGTTTCATTAGTCACCCATGACTTGTGACAGGGCAATTACCCCATCAACCCCCTCCCCCCCCAGTGATGGCACCACAAGCTCAGCCGAGACTGGACGAGAGCGTCCCCCTCCATGCTACGCACCCTGGCCCTCCCGGGCTCTGCGCCAGTGGGCAAACCTCCCCTGCTCCAGTTGTTCTGGGCCAGGCCTGAGGGCACAGCCTCACAGACACCTGGCCTCGTCCATCCACAAAAACAAAGCTAGGAAATTTCCGCCTGCCTGCCCCGGCCCTGGCAGCCACATGTCCTGCCTCTGTGACCAGGCAGGGACAAGCGCGTGGGCTCCAGGTATGGGACTTCCCAAGTTCAGGGTTTAGGTCACCCTAGCGAATCAAATCACTCTGCAAGCAGATGCCATGGGTCTCTTCTCATGCTGGACAGCAGGCAAGGTCAGTGTCAGCAGATCGGACCCTAAAAATAGGCTCTGTGCTGCCAGTCAGGGTGTATGGCCGCCACATGCCCCACTGACCAGCACCTCCTGAGCCGGACGGGCCCCACGCACACAGGTAAGGCCCTGGGGTGGGGAGGCCGGCGTCTCTTGGGTTCGGCCCAGTGTTTCTCCGGGCACCTGGCTGTGGGCATGAAAAGTCCATGCTCTGTTTTCTGGGGCTGTGCAGGGCAGCTGGCATCGCGTGAAAGGTTTCCTGTCCCCCCTTTTCCTAGAAACCTCATGGAAGTCTCTCCACTTTCCCCTCTCTATTCAGAGCTTCCAGTTACACGTCCGAGCCTAAGGGACCTCGGGGTGGGTGACAGCTCTCAAGGCAACTCCCTGGGCTCCCACTGTGTTGTACCGCACTTCACATCCCCCGCAAGGTCCTATGTGCGCCCACTAAGCCACTAGAGAAGAAAACCCCGGAGGGGGGGCGCAAAAAATTCAGTGGGGAGCAATGCAAGACATTATGGTGACAGTGTGGCTGCTGCGGAAGCCTTCCCAGTTCTGGGGGGAGGTGGGACGGGGTGCAGCTGAGTCATGGAGGCCAGGGCCCCCTCACCTGGCAGCCTTGTGCATGGCAGGATGGGGCAAGGTGTCCTGTGTCTCAGGCCAGGGCTCTTGCACCAGACCCCGGTATTCCAGGCTGTGGTCCCAGTGGCCCCTCATGGGCTTAGACCCCCTAACCTGTTGGGACTGGGGTGGGGGCTCTAACTGTTCAGAAAAGCTAAAAATATTCCCAAGGGAAAACTCCCGCTTTAGAGGGGAGGGGCCGTGGGGGAGAGGTCTGGAGAGGCCAGCAGCACTCCTGAGGGGCCCTGGTCCTCGGTGCTTCTTCTGTGTCCCCTGCTGGTCATTTTGGTTCCCTGCTCCCACCCAGACAAATCTGGGGCTTTCTGAGCTGAGTCCCTAACAAGGAAGAACCTTGGGAATGGGGTGGGGCCAGGGCTGGGAGGGGCGGAGGACAGCTGGGGTGGTCAGCCGGCTCTAGGGGCAATTGCAGATCTGTGCTGAGGCTGGGCCCCTGCCACCTGAGAAACTGGCAGCTGGCACTGGGGACATCTCAGTGCTGAGGTGATGGTGGGCAGGAAGGGAACCTGGGTCCTGCCTACGGGTGGAGATCCTTAGGCTGTGGTGGGCAGAAAAGGAGCAGATCAGAGGCGCTGAGAACAAAGGCAGGGGTGTCAGCATTTTCTGACGAACCAAGCCTAGTGGGGTTCACCTGGGGAGGGGGCGCACTGCCCTCCCCCAGCCATAGAGCCAGGGTGACTTTCCCCAGACACTGCACAACCGTGGGAGCTAGCAGCATTCCCAGCAGGACCAGCACCATCCTGAACACTCGCCTCATCCTCCTAGGTCTCGACTGGCTTCTCTCCCCTCTGCAAGGGCTTGGCAAACAGGGCCACACTTGCCTCCACTTGCAGGCGACAAGCTGAGATGCAGAGCTGAGTGGTGTGGCCAAGGTCACACGTGCTGGACAGAGGCTATGCCCAGTGTGCAGCTTCTGTCTGATGGCCTGGGGCCCCTCAGGAAGGTGGCAGGGGCAGGCTCTCTCTCCAGACTGAGGTTCTTCCCCGAGAGGCGCCTACCTGGGGTTAAGGGTCAGAGCTGTTTGTCTTCTCAGTCTGTGGCCAGAGCAGACACGGTCTGCATTTTTGCTTCCAGTCACCCTTGGTGTGCTGAGCCTGACCTGGTCCCCAGACATTAAGAGCCCTTTCCTGCAGCTGGCGTTTCACACTGGAGCCGCTGAGCCCCACGCAGGCCCTCTGCCCTGGCCCCAATGCTGTATTCCCTTCTCCTTATTCTTGGCTCAGTACGGTTTCTAGCACAGGAGGGAATTCTCCACCCACCCTCCCCGTGCTCCATCACTCTCTGAGCCCATGCTGGTGTGCCAGAGCTTAATCCAACCACCAGTGAGGCGGGTATTATCCCCATTTTACAGGTGAGGAAGCTTGAGCCCAGGGATGTGAGGCTCCAAGGCCAGTGAGAGCTCTTGTCACAACCCCACACCACTTTGCACTTCACAGCAGGGAGGGAATGTCCCCAGCCAAGGCCTGGCCGCAGGAACCAGGACCACAGAGGAGGGTCTGGTGACACACAAGGATGCTTGGATGGAGCCCCAATTACTAGTTTGTTGCTTTCCTTTAAGTGGGCAGGGGGGCTACGCCCCACCCTGGCAAGTTTTCAGAGTAGATGATGACTCCCTGGGGCCAGCCACGGCCTTGATCTCTTGCTGAGCTGCCGCTGGGGCTTTAAAAGCAGCAGCCTTGACCCCCAGAGTTCCGCAGGCCCAGAGCCCCTCTGCAGGGCATGTGAGAGACAGGCCCAGAGAGGAAGAGCAGCCTGCACTGGCAGTGGTCCACGGGGAGAGCCGCACCCCCCGCCCCAGCGTGATGTCCCCACACGAGGAGTGTGTGTCCAGAGGTGCTGGGCCGCGGGCGAGGGCTGAGACACCGCCCGCAGTGCTTCCACACAGCTTCAGAGGATGCAGAGGGACCACAGCCGGCCTGGTCGGATGTCACGGCCTCTTGTCTCCCACGCCAGAGCTCCCCCTTGGCCGCCTGGTCAAGGCCAGCCCAGCTGGCTGCCTGGTCTGAGAAGGAAGCTCAGCATGGGCCTCCAGCCTCCTCATGGTTTCCGGGCGGCCCACCTCTGCCAAACCAAGCTTGGAGACGTCAATTAGGAGTTCATCAATTAGCACCCCAAAGCACTCTGGAGCCCTTCGAGGAGTTAATCATACAAGTTCATGACATCAACACCATGAAGAAGGAATATCAAATTACCTCCTAAATGAAGGCTTTTCTGGTTTTTTTAATAAAAGGATTTTATATTAATTCACATAATTGCCTCCTGTTAACATATTTGCCAGAATCCAAAAAGAAAAAAAAAAAAGTCTGTTAAACTTTACGAATGAAATTATAGGCAACAAAAAAATTCCTAGGTTTTCACATCCAAGTTTTAATTTTTTAAAGATCCCCAACTTTTGTTTCCTCCTTGGGGTCATTTGGGTATATTTAACACGCATGAAGACAAGCACTGACTTGTAGTAAATTAGAAATATGTCCGTATTTATACACGGACCCTGCTGCCAAATTCCACGCCCCTACACATCGGCAGGAGGTATCACTCCTCGAACAGAACCATTTACCCAACCACAAGAACGTTTTTACTCTCTCCCTTTTTTCAAAGCACATTCCAAGCCCAACTTGGGTGGTGTCAAGGAAGAAAGGTGGTATACGTGCATTTAAACACAGACTAACTTGCCCACAATCCCAATGAGCTTGCAAAGCGAAACCCAACGTTTGGATACATGTGCACGTATACACAATACCTTTGAGGGTGGAATTTGTTGAAAAATTAAAGACTGCTCTATTTGACTAAAAACTTCTAGAAGGCGAGACCTTTATGACTCAGGTCACCCCATCCCTGCCCACTCCCCTCGCCCCGCCATGGGCCAGGCCAGCCCTGCTTGTGTCCCACACAGTGGTGGCACGTGAGTACGGCTTTGGGGAGGCAGCACCAGGCCCAACTTGTGAAGCTGAGGATGAAACCACACTGACCCCTGGGAGGGCCCCTGATGTCAGCTGACTTAGACCACACTCAACACAGGCTAAGGGAGTTGAGGACACTGGCTCTGATGCCACAAGGTGGGGGCAGGGAGGGGTGCCAGGTTCCCTCAGAGTGGATGCACCCCAACTTCTTCTAAAGCCCTTGACCGACTTGGTTTCCTGTTTCGTAAGGAAGCAGTATAAGCTTCCGGAACCACAGCACCCGGATGTTCCCTGGTTTCCCAGGTATCACCAGGGAGCAGAGACCTTCTGTGTCAGCCCAGGCCTGGCTACTGCTGTCACAGGCTTCCAGGACTCCGACCTTCCTTTGACGGACTCCCGTGTTACAGGAAGGCAGTCAGGGCCTTGGGATGGATGGGAGGAACATTGTTTGCAGGCCTCGTCCTGAGGCCTACAGTTAGGGTGAGCATCACCTACAGGCACCAGTTCTAAAGGAGATGCCACACGAATTATTTTCTTGCTATATGCTCCAATAATACATGGCTTGTCACAGAAAGTTTGAGATTGTTACTTAAACTTAACAAAAACTGGGGCTGGCGCTGTGGCACAGCGAGTTAAAGCTCCAGTCTACAGTGCTGGCATCCCATGTGGGTGCTGGTTTGAGTCCCGGCTGTTCCACTTCTGATCCAGCTCTCTGCTATGGCCTGGGAAAGCAGCAGAAGATGGCCCAAGTCCTTGGGCCCCTGCACCCATGTGGGAGACCCGGAAGAAGCTCCTGGCTCCTGGCTTCGGATCAGTGCAGCTCCAGCTGTTGTGGCCATCTCGGGAGTGAACCAGCGGATGGAAGACCTCTCTCTCTGCATCTGCTTTTCTGTAACTCCTCCTTTCAAATAAGTAAATAAATCTTTAAAAAAAAAAAGAAATAAAGAAAAGGAAAGGAAGAAAAACCACCTGTACACTCATCACCAGTGTTAAGATGAGGTTCTGGCGGTGTGTACTGTGACTTAACGACGGGATCACACTGACCATCCTGCTCCTGAACTGCTCTCCTCTCTACCTCTTTCGCTGTGACTTCTCGAAAGCACCAGAAGCCTGGCTGCTGCAGGATTATCGCTGGAGACTACGCCAGTGTGAGGGCTGCGGCGGTGATCTCACGCTGGACACTGGGATTCCCTGTTCTCTGCCCTGGAAACTCCTGGGCCCAAGCCCTCCCCTTCCCTACTCCACCGCAGGGCATCTCATCTCTTTTCTGGAATATTCTAAGGAACTCAGAACTCTCCTGCTTCATTGTACACAACAGCCCAACAGTTCTCTTTGCTTTGGTCCACACGTTCCAGGCCATGTCAAGGGGCTTCCCTTGCTTCCATTGAAAGCACCTTTGGGTCGCCACATTTTTTCTGTTCAGCTAGAGGACTGCATGGCATGTCTGTATGACTGACTTTCCTTATTTGCTCTTACTCCTAGGCCTGGCTCCCTGGACGGTCTTCACAGGCACAAGGGTTCCACTGAGATTTAATTCCCCACTGAAGGGAACTGTGCATCTCTCCCCCTGCTTCTCCCATTTGCCAACTTAGACAGCAAAACCGTTCAGGTTGGTATTTTTTTTCAATTATTACTAAGACGAATTGATTCATTTGAAAGTCAGAGTTCTATAGAGATCTCCCATCTGCTGGGTCCGTCCCCAGATGGTTGCAATGGCTGGGGCTGGGTCACGTTGAGGCCAGGGCTTCATTCAGGTCTTCCACAAGGGTGCTGGGGCCCAAGCACTTGACCATCTTCTGCTGCTCTTCCCAGGCCATTAGCAAGGGGCTGAACTGAACGTGGAGCAGCCAAGACTCGAACCAGCGCTCATTTGTGATGCTAGCGTCACAGGCACTGATTTACTCGCTGTATCACAATGCCAGCCCCAGGTTGGTTTTTTTTGTTCACTTATTCACCACTCTGGTTCCAGCTCCATTTTATCAGAAGAGAAGCTGGAGTTCATGAAGGGGGACATGTGTGGCTCTGAGAGCCCTCAGTGACCACTGGGGCTGTGAGGGCACAGGAGGAAGTTAGGGTGGAAATCACAAGTGACAAGTGACAAGCAACTTTCTACCCAGGCTGCTCTGTTTGGCCAGAACAGTTAAAAAAATACAGACATGGTTACTTATCATCAAATGTGATTTATTAAAAGAATCCCAAAATAGAAAACAGAGAAAAAACCTCCTTCAGTCCTGCCTCTTACCCACAGTACTGAAACCTTGGTATACTTTTTTCTAGTATCAAAAGTAAAAAATCTACATAAAGTATATATGTGAAAAAAAAGTGTGTGTGTATATGTGTGTGTGTGCGTGTGTGTGTGTGTGTGTTTGCATAAAGTGAAACCATGGTGTAAAAATTACAGCTGTGAGTTTGGATCCAACCCTTTCCTCTCCTCTTTGGACAAAGGAATCCTTTAACTACAAGCAAGCCAGTAAAGCTGAGGGGTGCCTGTGCTGCCCATGCAGGGCCACGGCTTTGCGTAAGGCAATGGCACCCTGAGCCTTCGTGGTCAACACTGCTACGCCCCCGGCTTCCTCTGCTTTTCTAGTACCTTTATCTGTTTTTAAGTTTTCATCTTAAATGAGCAATGTGTGTATTTTTATGGAGTATCATGTGATGTTCTGATATATATATATATATATATATGCCATAGTATCTTTATTTTTTTAAAGATTTATTATTTACTTGAAAGTCAGAGTTACACACAAAGAGAAGGAGAGGCTCAGAGAGAGAGAGAGAGAGGTCTTCCATCTGCTGGTTCACTCCCCAGATGGCCGCAATGGCCAGAGCTGTGCTGATCCGAAGCCAGGAGCCAGGAGCCTCCTCCAGGTCCCCAACATGAGTGCAGGGGCCCAAGGACTTGGGCCATCTTCCATTACTTTCCCAGGCCATAGCAAGAGAGCTGGATTGGAAGTAGAGCAGCCGGGTCTCGAACCAGCGCCCATGTGGGATGCCGGCACTGCAGGCGGTGGCTTTACCAGCTACGCCACAGTGCCGGCCCCCACAGTATCTTTAAATGTTGTTAAATGAGCTGTATCTTAGTTCAGGTTCCCTCAAAAGCACAGCCTGAGACCAGGGTTCAGGAGGAGGTCGCTGTTTTGCGAGGCGTTAGGGGTGGCGGCGGAGAGGCAGGGAAGGATGTGTGAGCGAGTGGTCCCCACTCTGGGCAACAGGGACTTTAAGACAGGCTGCCGCAGGGCTAAGGAAGCTGGGCTGCTTATCCACAGACTCCTGCCCCTCGTTGGTGCTAACTTCTGGGGGTGCTAACTCCCCACGCTTTGCTGTAAGTAGGCAAACAGGAGCTTGAGGTAGGAAGCCGCTGTGCAGAAGGAAACTGTCCACGTGGCCTACAGTGATAGGAGCTGGGGATGGGACAAGGCAAGAATAGCATCTGCCACATTTGACTGCATTTATAAATCAATGCATTTCTTACAAAATGTGGTCCTGTGGCTTCTCAAAGTATGAGAAAATCTGGGGCTGGCGCCATGGCTCACTTGGTTAATCCTCCACCTGCAGCACCGGCATCCCATATGGGCGCCGGATTCTGTCCCGGTTGCTCCTCTTCCAGTCCAGCTCTCTGCTGTGGCCCGGGAAGGCAGTGGAGGATGGCCCAAGTGCTTGGGCCCTGTACCTGCATGGGAGACCAGGAGAAGCACCTGGCTCCTGGCTTCGGATTGGCCATTTGGAGAGTGAACCAACGGAAGGAAGACCTTTCTCTCTGTCTCTCTGTCTATAACTCTGTCAAAAAAAAAAAAAAAAAAGTATGAGAAAATCTGGGCTTGCATTGCCACATGAACAGCAACTGCGGCCCCTTCAGGGGGACGTCACTTGCCCTTCAAAGTGCACAGTCCCCTCTACTCCCTAACGTCTCATACCTACTAAGGCCAGTGTGCTAGGTTCTGTTTCTTTTTCAACAGCCAACTCTCTTCCCTCCTCTATGCTACCTGTCTGGCTCCCCTCTTAAAAAAAAGAAGATTTATTTATTTGAAAGGCAGAATTACAGAGAGAGGAGAGAGAGAGAATCCTCCATGTACTGGTTCACTTCCCAAATGGCCACAATGGCCAGGGCTAAGCCAGGCCAAAGCCAGGAGCCTGTAACTCCATCCAGGTTTCCCACATGATTGGTGGTGTCCCATGTGAGTGGCAGGGGCACAAGTGCCTGGGCCATCCTCTGCTGCTTTCCCAGCCACATTAGTAGGGAGTTGGATCTGAAGTGGAGCAGCTGGGAACCGGTGCCCATGCTGGCCACTGGTGTCACAGTGGGTGGCTTAACATGCTGCAGCACAACACCAGGCCCTGTCTGGTCCTTTTTAAGGAGCCTTAGTTCACTGTTCTTAGAGGAGGAGAAAGACGGCTGCACACAGGCCAAGCAGCCTTCAGAGCTGGCATTTGATTTCCTGGGACCACATCTTTAAATACGAAGCTGTAACAGGAACCTGGAGGCCTCTCTTGACAGTCTGCCCAGCTCTCGTTATGACATTTTGCCTGTGATTGATATTGTGTGTGTCGCTGAGACCTTGGCAGTTAATCTCTGGGTCGAATCTATGGAAACCAAACAGAACAGATCTGTCTCCCCCTTCCACTTTGGCTGTGATCTGGGAAACAGACGCTGCTGGCCTCTCCGAGAATTAGAGATCTGGGAGCCGCGCAGGGAGGGACGCATGCAGCCGCCTTCAGGATCTGGAAAGATTCCAGGTCTGTGGGTTCTGGACGGCTCCACGCTTTGTTCTCTTCCCCCATCAAATCTGCACGCCGGAGGATAATAGATCCCAGAGCTCGCTGTGCGTGCCAAGCTGCTCTGGGCAGACCGCACCACTTCCTCTTCTGTCTGGAAATCCAGCCGGGGCTTTCACGATGGTTCCCTCTGCCGCGTACTGGAGGAGGAGCAGCTTCACTGAGGGTGAGGTCAGCTTCAGTGATCAAAGCAGGCAGACAGGGGTTTCAGGATGGAATTGGCCCGAGTGTCTCCCAACAGTCACCTCTTCTCCTCTTCTGAAGCCTCACTAGTGGCAGATGGGGTTCACGAGGGCCTCAATCACCCCCTTTTAAAGGTGCATGGTACCCAGCCTGTACCGCTGCCAAACAAGAAGCGGGGGTGCCAGAGGTGGGCCAAGCTTTCGTCTCTCGCAGGTCCCTGTGGGCCTGAGGCTTTATCGTGTGCTCAGGAGACCCAGGGGCTGTGCTGCTTTCCACCAGAGGCTCCAGGCCAGGCCTGGAAACACCGCAGGTGGGCCTGAGAGTTGAAGGCTAGGCAGCCGGGTCCATGCTGCACTTCGCCCTTCCCTCCTTTTCCTGCCCGCACCCCCAACGCTGTACCCTCCCTCTCCTACCTACATCTGCAGCTCTACCTGAGTCCCTGGCATGGACTCACAGGCCTTTATCATTCATTCACTTCTCATTCATTCACTCATGCCATCCATTCACCAAGACACTCCCCCATTCAACCAACAATTTCTTGTACCAGAAACTGAGCCTAAAAAGTTAACCACCACGGAGGGAGCCAAGAGCGAGGCCTTTGTGCCCTCTCCAGCCAGGCCTGCTCCCGTATGCTGGGCCCCAGATCCGATCCCTTTCTGGAGGACAAGGTGGGAGGATGCTGACTGGGCTCCAGGACTGCCCTCCTCTTGCCTCCTCAGCCACATCCCAGGCAGCTCTCAGCACCGTTCAGCGGCAGCAGTCTCGCCTGGGAGCCTGTTAACATACAAGAGTCCGTGGCACCTGCCAGCAGGCCAGCGTGCAGCCCAGGAATCCAGGTTTGTAGCCAGGCCAGATGATTCTGAAGGAGGTGGTCTTTAAGCTACAACTTGAGAGACTCCAAAGAAAGGTTCTCTCTGCTCCTCTTTGTCCCTGTCCCACCCCCGGAAGCAGGATATTACAGAAGTCCCGCCCCCTGGCTTCTCACCATCCCCACACTCACACTGCTAGCTGGGGAGCCTTTACTTCATCTACCAAATTCTCCAAGGCAGTAATTTTCACTTTCCTTTTAAAATTGGTTCTTTTTTTTTAGAAGGTTTTTTATTAAATGAATACAAATTTCATATGTACAGCTTTTAGGATTATAGTGGTTCTTCCCCCAATTCCCATCCTTCTACCCCCACTCCCAACCCACCTCCTACTCCCTCTCCCATCCCATTCTTCATTAAGATTCATTTTTAATTGACTTTATGTACAGAAGACCAACTCTATACTAAGTAGAGATTTCAGTAGTTTGCACCCACACAAACACACAAGTATACAGTACTGTTTGAAGATAAGTTTTCCTGTTAATTTTTATAGTACAACTCATTAAGGACAGAGGTCCTACATGGGGAGCAAGTGCACAGTGACTCCTGTTGTTG
Source organism: Lepus europaeus (assembly GCF_033115175.1). Classification (NCBI taxonomy): domain Eukaryota; kingdom Metazoa; phylum Chordata; class Mammalia; order Lagomorpha; family Leporidae; genus Lepus; species Lepus europaeus. The sequence goes on along the minus strand of NC_084843.1, from coordinate 64,210,234 downwards.
ATTTCACAATTAACACTCTTGTAAAATTGGTTCTTATGGAGCATTCACACCCACACCAGAGTGAAGCAAGGTGGGGCGGGGGGAGGGGAGACAAAGAGACGGAGAAAGAACCAGTAACTTCCTTTGTATCATCATCCAACCCCAACCACTGTTATCCACAGCCAAGTCTGGCTCATTCACGCCTCCATCAATACTCGTCCCAACACTACAATACTGTACTTTTCAAATTATGCTATTCTTGAAGCAAACTCCAGGTACTAGAGCAATTCATCGGTGAACATCCCAGGCCACATCTCTAAAAGATGATGTAGTCCCCTGCCCCTGCTGCCCATCTGCTGTTAGATGTACACCCTGAGCACCCTGAGAAGCTCCGGGCCCTGCTTCGGACAGACGGCGATGGTCACCACGCCCGTTCTTCCCCCGCAAAGCAGTCACTTGTGTGTCTCCTCAGCCGTCAGCAGCCGGGGCTCAGCGAGGACTCAGCAGCTCCCCAGGTGTAGAAAAGCACCGTGCCCTGCCTTCTCCATTATCTGGAGTGTGTTATAAAAGAGAAGCTCTCCCTCATCTACCCGGGAGTACAGTTTGTATCTGAAAGGAACAGAAAGTGCTAGACTCTTTCCCTGGATATAGCTGTCTTCAAAATGAAAAGCTGCCTCCCTGGCACCTCCCAACAGTGAATAACTGCTTTAAGTATCATTACGGTGTGTTTCATGTGCTTCAACCCACTGGCACTGTGTGTATTACTGATGTTCAAAGTGTCCCATCTGTGATAAGTGGGAGCCTCTTCTACTTGTACTCTGAGTGCTCCAACGCGATCCTGGTGGTCTTACATTCTCTGAACCCCCGGCCTGCCCACCTCGCGCTGCACACAGACAAGCCCCCAGAAGTGGCAACAGTGGGGCCGACTGCACATGTCATGGGACCACGAGCATGCCCTCCCCAGCTCTCGCAGCCCTGCTTTCCAGTCAGTCCACCGGCTTCAGAGCGTCAGATCGGGATCCTCACCCGGGCTGCAGGCCTCAGGTGCATCGTGAGCTCAGCTCAGGGGCACTCGCGGTCCCGTTCCACAGAGAATTCACTTCCCTGGGGACAAGGGAAACTCTCCACCCACATTCCACTTGCAGAGCCTGGCAAGCTCTCCAAATACACATTTCCCTCTGCGGGCACAGCTTTCCTGCTTAGAACTGCTCTTCTGACCCCTTGGAAAGTCACCACAGCAACAGTTGGTCTCATTCCAACCCTCAGGCAGCCCCAAGGCTCCACGCTCGCGTGCATGGCTGCCCAGCCCGGGCCAGCTCCACACTTCACCGGCCCTTCCTGCCAGCCACTGCTCCCTGTTTGTGCTGAGGGAGCCGCAGACCCACGTCAGGGATCGCCTTCCATTTCAGGTTCCAGTCAGACAAGGGAGAGGGCGCAATGAAGACTGAAGGGGGAAGGCACTGGCTCGGGCCCAGAGCCCAACTCGGGGCTGCTCACACGGCCTGTGCTCCAGCACACGTGCCCCGGGGAGCTGGAATGTTGGGGAAGTGAGGTTTAACTGCCATCACAGCCCTCCTCATTCACCCGTGTGGCCTGGGAGGCGCAGGTGGCAGCATGGCACCAGAGGAGAGCACTTGCCAAAGTTTAGGATCGGCTAATTTGCACCTCTTCTCGTAAAGCCAGTTCCCTACCTGGGCATCCCCTGCTAACTCCCACCCTGACCCTCTCTCATGAGCAGCCGCAGAAAGGAGAGGAAATCCCTCGGCTCTAAAATGGCATCCGGAGAAGCTAAGACAAGCCTCAAGAATGCCTACCCGACTGCCAAGAAGCTGTTCCCCAAGGCAGAAGAGGACGAGGCGGAAGCCGACTACTGCACCCCCGGGGCCTTCGAGCTGGAGCGGCTCTTCTGGAAGGGCAGTCCCCAGTACACCCACGTCAACGAGGTCTGGCCCCAGCTCTACATCGGCGACGAGTAAGTACCCGGGACCAGCCTCGCTTTGGCCTGGACCAGAGGGCAGCACCTCTCCCCAGTCACCCCCAACCTCCTCCTAGCCATGCGCTTGGGCCTTTAGGTTAGCTGTTTGGGGAGAACTGTCAGGGCCAGGTTGATCTTCATATCCCAGAAAGCCCAGGAAAGGGGTGAAAGCCAGACAGGTTTCTCTGCTGCCTCCAAGTCCAGAGAAAGGCGAGCTGGGGCTGGGGCTGGGGCTGGGGTAGTGACTGCAGGCCCAGCAGGGAGTCAGGCTTCAACATCTTGAGGCCATGGCTTCCTCAAGGTTGCTGCTGGGAGGCAGAGCGCTGAGTGGGCACCAGGCACCAACCACAGGATTCAGGCAGTAAAAAGACAGAGGGAAAGGAAGGGTAAAAGGGCAGTTTTCTGAAAGCAAGTCCCACCCAAGTCTTCCCCCACTAATAGCTGCAAGGGAAGCTAGGAAATGTAGTCTTTTACTCTAGCCGGCTGTAATACCAGCAAGAACAAGAGCAGTGCTCAGACTGACAGCGCATGTCCTGAAGGCTGGTTGGCCTAAATTAAAGTGACCTTCTCCTGCTCCAGGTTTTTCCATCTACCATTCCCATTCTTGACGCAAATGAGACCTGCTTATTATAAATGATGATAGTAACAGCTGTCAATGGTTAAACACGAAAAGTTAGCCACTGTACATGCACGATCTGATTTTGTCAAAATAACCCAATGAAAGAAGTTATCTAATTATTTTACAAATAAGGAAACTGAGGCACAGAGCCTACTTAAGTGCCCCAAGGACTTGCAGCTTGGTGGCAGAGAGCTAGGAGCAGCTCTGTCCAGCCCAGAAGCCTTGATGGTGGTCATCACCCCCCGTTCCAGGAGCTCCAGCCCTCCAGCGCATGCTCCCTCTCTCCAAGGAGCAGACGGCGTGAAAGGCCTGTGTGTGTGACTTTAATGCACGTCCTGATGCTCAAAACCTGCACATGCATCGTCTAAGCATGGGAAACGCCCAAGCACAGCATCTCTTGATTTTTTTTCCCTTAAATTTTTTTTAAAGATTTTATTTACTTATTTGAGAGGTAGAGTTACAGACAATGAGAGGGAGAGACAGAGAGAAAGGTCTTCCTTCCATTGGTTCACTCCCCAAATGGCTGCAACAGCCGGAGCTGTGCTGATCTGAAGCCAGGTGCTTCTTACTGGTCTCCCACGCGGGTGCAGGGGCCGAAGCACCTGGGCTTCTACTGCTTTCCCAGGCCACAGCAGAGAGCTGGATTGGAAGAGGAGCAGCTGGAACTAGAACTGGCGCCCATATGTGTTGCTGGCGCCGTAGGTGGAGGATTAACCTACTGGGCCACTGTGCCGGACTATTTTTTTTTTTTAAAGATTTATTTATTTTATTTGAAAGCCAGAGTTACACAGAGAGAGAAGGAGAGGCAGAGAGAGAGAGAGAGGTGTTCCATCCGCTGCTTCACTCCCCAACTGGCCCAAACAGCCGGAGCTGTGTTGATCCAAAGCCAGGAGCCAGGAGTTTCTTTTTGTTCTCCCACGCAGGGCGCAGGGGTCCGAGCACTTGGGCCATCTTCTGCTGCTTTCACAGGCCACAGCAGAGAACTGAACTGGAAGAGGAGCAACCGGGACTAGAACCGGAACCCATATGGGATGCCAGCCTTGCAGGCGGAGGATTAAGCTACTGTTTCACTGGGCTGGCCCCATGCCCTTAATTTTTTTTTTTTAAGATTTATTTATTTGAGGGCCAGCGCCGTGGCTCATCTGGTTAATCCTCTGCCTGTGGTGCTGGCATCCCATATGTGCGCCGGGTTCTAGTCCCGGTTGCCCCTCTTCCAGGCCAGCTCTTTGCTGTGGCCCGGGAAGGCAGTGGAGGATGGCCCAAGTGCTTGGGCCCCTGCACCCGCATGGGAGACCAGGAGGAAGCACCTGGCTCCTGGCTTCAGATCGTTGCAGCCCTGGCTGTAACAGCCATTTGGGGAGTGAACCAACGGAAGGAAGACCTTTCTCTCAGTCTCTCTCTCTCACGTCTATAACTCTACCTGTCAAATAAATAAATAAATAAGAAAAAGACTTTATTTGACAGGCAGAGTTACAGAGAGGCAGAGGCAGAGGGAAAGAGAGAGATCTTCCATCCGCTGGTTCACTCCCAAATGGCTGCAGCAACCAGAGCTGGGATCCAAAGCCAGGAGCCAGGAGCTTCTTCCGGGTCTCCCACATGGGTGCAGGGGCCAAGGACTTGGGCCATCTTCTACTGCTTTCCCAGGCCATAGCAGAGAGCTGGATCAGAAGTGGAGTAGCCGGGACTTGAACCGGTGCCCATATGGGATGCCAGCACTGCAGGCCGTGGCTTTATCTGCTACGCCACAGCGCCGGTCCCAATTTTTTTTAGTTACATGCTTTTGTATACTAAATTTAGCTAAGTAGATGGTTGTAATAAACAAACTGCATAATTTCCCCCGTCCCCTTTTAATTCTACCACTGACTTCGCAGTAAGTGACTTGCACACTTCTACTGCTTCTTGTGTGCTACTGCTAACATCAGGAAACATGAACATATACAAATATAGGAAGGGCTTTCATTCCTTTTTAGCAATTTTAATGGGAGAAGAAAAAGAATCATACTTTACACACCATCTATTTTTTTAAAAGATTTATTTATTAATTTGAAAGGCAGAGTTACAGAGAGGCAGAGGCAGAGAAAGAGAGAGAGAGAGATCTTCCATCCGTTGGTTCACTCTCCAAATGGCCGCAACGGCCAGAGCTGTGCCAATCTGAAGCCAGGAGCCTGGAGCTTCTTCTAGGTCTCCCATGCATGGGCCTAAGGACTGGGGCCATCTTCCCCTTTCCCAGGCCACATCTGGGAAAGTGAGAGCTGGATTGGAAATGGAGCAGCCGGGACTCGAACCGTTAGCCATATGGGATGACAGCACACAGGTGGCGGCTTTACCTGCTACAACACAGCACCGCCACCCCCCCCCCCCACTCTACATTTTAAGTTTTTCATAGCATAACTGTGCCTCAACTTCTCCAAATATCTCCCAGTTGTGAACATTAGAAGGACTCTGTCCTGTTTTCTTTTTGATTTCAGCTTTATTGGGATATAATTCAAATACTGTAAAATTTGCCTTTTTAAAACACACAACTCCGTGGTTTTATCACACCCACAGAGTTGTACAAGCGGCACCATGATCTTTTATCTTCTCGAGAGAAAACTTCAAATCCATTAAATAGTTACTCCTCACTTCTATATTCCCCTAGCCCTTGGCAACCACCAATCTACTTTCTGTGTCTGGATTTACCTATTCTAGACATGTTTTCCCCTTTATTTTATTTATACAAAGGGCAGAGTTAGAGAGAGAGAGAGAGAGAGAGAGAGAGAGAGAGAGAGAGAGAGAGAGAGAACAGAGAGACAGAGAGGTCTTCAATCCACTGGTTCACTCCCCAGAAGGCCACATAGGTCAGGGCTGGGGTGAGGCTGAAGGCAGGAGCCAGGCGCTTCTTCCGGTCTCACACATGGGTGCAAGTCCCAAGCACTTGGGCCATCCCCTGCTGCTTTCCCAGGCCATTAGCAGGGATGCTGGCGTTGAAGTCAGCAGCTTTACCTGCTGTGCCACAACACCGGCCCTCTGGACATTGTATATAACGGGAATCCTACAACACATGGCCCCTGTGGCTGGCTTTCTCCCATTTCCCAGGTTTTCAGAGTTCATACAAGTTGCAGCACCTGTCAAAATTTTATTCCTTTTTATTGCCAAACAATCCCTGTACCATTACTGCAGCTTTTCTGTAAATATAAAATTAGCTTTTAGGAGAAAAAGTAACTTTGGACCAAAATATCACTATAAGAAATTTAATTTAGAGAAACAAGAGTACCAAGACATGAGGAAACATGTACAATATTTATTATAACACTGTTTGAAGTAGCCAAAAAAAGACTTGAATTTCTTCTCATAATAAAGAAATATTTAGTAAACTTAGTAAATATATTTTCCTATTTTAAAGTAATCTATACCCACTGTATAGAGAAGTCTGTGACAGAGCAACAAAAGAAACTTCCTCATATGGTTGTATGGACCTGGACAATACATGGAAAACAGTGCAGTGCCAGCACTTAGTAAGCACTCAATAAAGGTGAGTGATAACAATCCAACAGTGATTAACAGAAGAAAAGCCTTAACTCCTGACCCCAAAGCCACTCCTAGTAAGACTTTGGAATACTTCCTCCTGGACTCCTTTTTCCCTCTTTGTTCTAGTTATTTGAAAGGCAGGCAAACAGAGATGTCACATGGCTGATTTACTCCTCAAATGCCCAAAACAGCAGGGGTGGGGACAGATAAAGCCAGGAGCCTGGAACTCAACACAGATCTCCCACATGGATAGCAGGGACCTGACTACTTGAACCGTAACTTGCTGCTTCCTAAGGCACACATTAGCAAGGAGCAGGAATCAAGAGCAGAGCCGGGACTCAAACTCAGGACCCTGATACGGTATGCAGGCATCCCAAGAAGCGTCCTAACTGCTGTGTCAAACACCCACCCCATGTTCTATTTTTTTTTTTTTTCTGACGATTCATTTATTTATTTGAAAGTCCATTACGGGGGTAGGGGTGGAGGTGGGGAGAGGGAGAGAGGGAGGAAGGGAGTGAGAGAAAGAGAGGGATAGGGAGGGAAAGAAAGAGAGTGAACAAGCTCTTCCATTTGTTGTTTCACTCCCCGAGAGGGCCTCAACAGCGAAGGCTGAGCCAGGCTGAGCCAGAAGGCATGTTGGAGCACCTGGGTTGGAGTCCGGGCTCTGGCTCCAAATTCCAGTTTCTTACTAATGCCGACCTTGGAAGGCAGCAGGTAACAAACCAAAGTAGTTGGATTCCTGCCACGCATATGGGAGATTTGAACTGTGTTCTGGGCTTCTGGTTCCAGCCCAGCCCAGCCCTGGCTATTGTAGGCACTGGAGAGTAAACTAGCTTGCACATAGTCTTGCTCTCAGTCTCTGTCTCCATCTCTTTCTCTCAAAATAATAATAATAATAATAATAATAATAATGGGCAAATGCAAATACTGTCGCTTAGTGAAAAAGAAATTTAGAAAACCTTGCAGATGCTGGACACCAGCCAAGGAAGCCACGAACTGTGTCTGAGCAGAAGGGACCAGTTAACAGAGTGCCACATAATGAGATACACTTGCCTCCTTGATCTTGGACCATAACCTTGTGTCTTTCAACCAAGAAAATGTCACTGCTCTTTCAAATCAGTGCAGCTCTGCCTAGACGAATCCCAAACACACACACACACACACACAGTCCAGGCTGTCTCCAAGGTCACATGTGTGCGAACAGCATGCCCAGGTTGGCGAGCAAGCCTGTCCCTCATCTCAGCCTCGAGTTCCGGGCTCCCTCCCACAATGCCCACTCAACAAGGTCAAGCAGACTCACAGAGGCTTACGCAAGTGCAATTAATCCCACTGCCAGAGCAAACACATGGAGGCTAGAACGTGGGTGGGGAGCAGGCCAGGCTGCCCGTGTTCCTTGGTCGCTTTATAGGTATTGCCCAAAGTAGCAAAAAGCTTAGAACTGGCTCCTGATGCAAAAAGCCTCAGTTGCAGTTTGACATTCGCATTGAGTTGAGTTTTTATTTTCTGTAAAAGCACCCAAGATTTCTGAAAGCTGAATATCCATGCTTTGGAAGTAAACACAGGCTAAACCTAGGAGTGAGGATTTATGTCCAAGACAGCCAGGGCCACTGTCGGCTCCTGGAGCCCAGGCCAGTGGCTCCTGGGATCAGTCCCTCTTTCCTGTCCTCTCTCCCTGAGGTACTCTATGGAAAGAGGCAGAACAGACTGTCTGCTCCTCGGTGCAGTGCCAAGGCCAAATTCTGGCTTTTGCTCGTCCTTGGGGAAGCCATGGAGCTTTCTGAGCTCAGTTGCTGCACCAGCGTAAATCGTGGGTGCAGCGAGTGAACACCCCCAAGACACCTGGGCACTCAGCAGGTGTGAACTGCGGTGGATGTAACGGCCTATAAACACCTGCCTCACAGTATGCACGGAAAAGAAGGGACCGTCATTACAATCTGCCATGAAGGGCCACGCCAACCGCCTCTGGATCTCACCACCAATCCAAGGCAGAGTTCTGGGAGAGCTGCTCCCCACCTCCCACATAGGCCTTCAGCTCATTCTCCCCAATACTTCCCTGGTCTTCCAGGCACACAAGGGTCCTGAGGAAGTGGTGCCACGTCAAGACCTGTGTCCTGTGAGTTTCAGAATTTCTAAAGCATTTTCTCAATCCCAGATGACCCCAGGGGAATTCACCAAGTCCCTGTCACTCACCAGCCAGGGGAGGGTAGAGCCAGCTCTAGTTAGAAGCTGCAGGGGGCCAGCACTGTGGCGCAGCAGGTTAAAGCCCTGGCCTGAGGTGCCGGCATCCCATACAGGCACCTGTTCTAGTCACAGCTGCCCCTCTTCTGATCCAGCTCTCTGCTGTGGCCTAGGATAGCAGTAGAAGGTGGCCCAACTGCTTGGGCCCCTGCACCCACGTGGGAGACCTGGAAGAAGCTCCTGGCTCCTGTCTCCTGACTGACGCAGCTCCGGCCATTGTGGCCATCTGGGGAGTGAACCAGTGGATGGAAGACCTCTCTCTCTGTCTCTACCTCTCTCTGTAACTCTGCCTTTCAAATAAATAAAATAAATCTTAAAAAAAGAAGCTGAAGAAGCTGCAGATAGGAGGTGTAGGCAAAGCCCTGTGTGTGCCAGTCAATCGCAGGGGTCTGGCCAATTGGCCACCCTGCGAGTGTTGCCATGGGAAAGTCTTTCCTGCTCGAAATAAGAAAGCCCCCAACCCTGACCATTTCCCCCAATTGGGGAGGGGTCTGAATCTGCCACAGGTGGGAATTGCAGGCACTGTTCAGGCATGACTAAGGACAGAGTTCAAGTGTTCCTAGTATGTGCAGCCACCAACCACATGTGACCTCTGGCAAAACATCTTACTGTTCTAGGACTCAGTTTCTTTATTTGTAAAATAAAGGATGATTTCTAAGATCCTTTCCAGCTCTAAAATAAGATGCTTTAAGAAATGGCCTATTAAATAAATTAGGCTTTATTAGGTTCAAGCACACACTTGTTTTATTACTTTTAAGTCATTCAAATTAGATTCAAATTAGGTTAACCAAGTGTTGCCCTCCAGAGAGCTAGGGACTCTGAGATAAGAATAATTCATGGGCTCTTATCAATCAGCAGTCCCTAAATGGGTACTTCAAAAATGCTTGAGTATGCTTGAAAGCACTAAGTTTCTGTAATTTAAATATTCTTACTTTAATCTCATTCACATCTTTCATTTGCTTAGCAAAATCTTTTCTCTTTCTTTTTTTCCCCTATAGTCAGCAGGAGGGGAAATATCCTAGCTACTGTCAAAGTGATTGCAAATTCCTAGGCAGGGCAGCCTCCAATGATAAGGCTCAGCCGGAACAGGATAATTGCAAAATCTCTCTTCCCTCTGCTCAGAGTGGGCGTCCTCAGGAGCCAGCACCAGGGGGCTGTAAAGATGTTCCTCTACTTCAATGGCCAGGGCCCTAAGCAGCTGCCCATTTTTATTAAAACTACGGCTGCACTCCAAAACCCACTGTTCTCCCCACAGCACCTGACTCCTCTCAAATACCTCCGACCACCCCCCCAGCCCAGGCATGTTTTTAGGGGTCTATCTTGCCCTTTCTGCTTTTCTGCTCCAGGGCTGGCCTGCTTTGTGTGCTGAAGCCCTGTCAATCAGCTAAGATACCCTCAGTGGTGGCTGGGCCTCCCACTGGTACACTGGGACACCTGCGACCCCTTCCTGAAAAAACAACGAATTCAGCCTCAACATGCCCCGCAGAGCTAATAGCTGACCTACCTCAAGGGGCGCCATGGCTGGTTTAGGACACAACAAACACATACCAAGGTTGACAGCATAATATGCTGCATGCCATCTAGGAACTAGGAAGTCTGGACCCTGAGTCTCCAGCCACTGAAGCTGCTTGGGGCACAAGCGGACATCATTTGTAGGCAGGGCTTCCAGGGAGAGATGCCCAGGCCCTGGCCTGGCTGTGCCTTCTCAGTCAAGGCCTCAAACCCAGTCAGCCAGATGTCGGCCCAATCCAACACCACTACTGCTCTGGTTCTCACAACCACACCTCCCGGGGGTTCTGACCTCCATCTTTTGGAAGACTATACTTTTGGGGGAGCAAGGCCTCAGGGGGTTAAACATCCCCAGGCCATCCCTGTCTTTGGTATAGTCTGTCTCTGAGAATTTTGAGGGTAAAAAAATGGAATTAAAATTAAAATTAAAATTAAAAATGGAATTAAAAAATGGAATTAAAAGTATGAGTTTACTTCGGTACCAAAAAATGCTGAAATCCGCACTTAGCTTTTTCATGATATGCATTTTCCAGGTATTATGAAAAAAAATCTGCACCAAATAAGCTCAAATTTTAAAATCCATTGTCCATAAACTGTGTAAGGAAAGAACATCAATAAAAATCACAGAACATATTCACATCCTAAATGACTGTACGACACGTTCACTACCACAAATCCATAAAACACAGAGGCAAAAAGAAGAAAAGTTAAATTCCCTGGGAAACATACCATGGGGGGGATGGCTACGTTTTGATATACATCTGTCTACTGCTTTTTTCCTCTGAATTTATCTATTAACCTTTTAAAGCAGCTTAAATTTTGCTTCACTGGACTTCAAAAACAATCCCGAAAGGGAAATACTGCCAGTGTAATTGGTTCTACGCAGCAAGTACCAGATACGGAGGTTCCTGGAGCTCCCACTGTTTAGGTCATGCAGCAGTGGAAGCTGTCAGCCTCAGGGGCTCAATACCAAAGACAGCCACCACAGACAAGGAACAAGGACACCCAAGACCGAGAAGGCCACCGAACTGTACTCACAAATGAGGTAGACACGTGGAGATCAGTGGCTATAGCTGTGAAATGACACGTGACCACCAGAGTAAGCAGGATACAGACCATCAGCAACAGGAGTCCACGACCCTGTGCAGGCAAGCACCAAGTCCCCCACACAGCCCAGGGCAGGGACAGTGTGCCTGGTCACAAATGGACTTGCTTCAAGGTCCCATGGAGAATCCTGCAAGTGGAACAGCTCATTTTCCATGGGAAGGAAGCTGCAGGAGGGTTTGCACACACGTCTGTCTCAGGCTTGAGCCTCCTCCCCTCTGTGCAGGGCCACACACCTGGGGAAATCCCTCGCAGGCACAGGCTGAGGGATTTGGGCCGAGCCCAAGGGCACCAAGGGATCTCACCAAGCGGAATGTCAGCGCACTGGCTGCGGAAGGGTTGGAAGCAAGCTTCCTGGGAGCAAGTCAAAAGAGGCTGACAGGAGGCTGGGCCAGCCACAGGAGGAGGAAGAGCGAAGGGCTCTGACTGAGGAAACAGGGCCCTGTGGAAGGAAGCTGCTTCCTCATGTCTCCAATCTGGAGTCAGAATCCAGAACTACGCCAGACGTTTCTGGGAAGACAGAAGAGCTAAAGAGAACTGGATCAAACCAGGGTTATAACAAAGCTCTTCAAAAGTAAACTGCAGGCCAGCGCCGCGGCTCACTAGGCTAATCCTCTGCCTGCGGTGTCGGTACCTCCAGGTTCTAGTTTCAGCTGGGGTGTCGGTTCTGTCCCGGTTGCTCCTCTTCCAGCCCAGCTCTCTGCTGTGGACAGGGAGTGTAGTGGATGATGGCCCAAGTGCTTGGGCCCTGCACCTGCATGGGAGACCAGGAGGAAGCACCTGGCTCCTGGCTTTGGGTCGGTGCAGCGTGCCAACCATAGTGGCCATTTGGGGGGTGAACCAACGGAAGGAAGACCTTTCTCTCCCTCTCTCTCTCTCTCTCTGTCTAACTCTGCCTGTCCAAAAAAAAAAAGTAAACTGCAGGGGCTGGCGCTATAGCATAGCAAGTAAAGCCACTGTTTGCAATGCCAGCATCCCATACAGGCGATAGTTCGAGTCTCAGCTGCTCCACTTCTGATCCAGCTCTCTGCTAGTGGCCTGGGAAAACAGTGGAAGATGGCCCAAGTGCTTGGGTCCCTAAACCTATGTGGGAAGATAGCTCCTGGAAGAAGCTCCTGGCTCTTGGCTTTGGCCTAGCCCAACCCCAGCCTTTGCAGCCATTTGAGGCGTGAACAAGTACATGGAAGATCTCCCTCTCTATGTGTAACTCTGCCTTTCAAATAAATAAATTAATCTTTTACAAAAAAAAAAACTGCACAAGTCCCATTCGCATGTGAACAAGCATCCAATTTCATTGCTAAAGCAAGTCAATGAGGAGCCCTCGCTGTGGCCTAAAGGGTTACACCCTGGCTTGAAGTGCCTGCATCCCATATGGGTACCAGTTCGAGACCCGGCTGCTCCACTTCCAATCCAGTTCTCTGCTATGGCCTGGGAAAGCAGTAGAAGATGGCCTAACTCCTTGGGCCCCTGCACCCACGTGGGAGACCAGGAAGAAGTTCTTGGCTCCTGGCTTTGGATTGGTGCAGCTCCAGCCATTGTGGTCAATTGGGAAGTGAACCAGCAGATGGAAGACCTCTCTCTCTTTTTCTCTGCCTCTCCTCTCTCTGTGTAGTTCTGACTTTCAAATAAATATTTTTTAAAAAGTCAATGAAAACAAGATGGTTTCTCTCTCTCTTTTTGCCTAGAAATCACAAAGAGTAACAATCAGGATGTAAATTTGAGCAAGCTTTCTAGTGGGTAATTACTAATGAGTAGCAAATGTATTTAAGAATGTCTATACCTGCCAACCCAGTCATTCCACTTGTTTTAAATCTCTCTGAAGGACATACTATAAGAGATGTGCCCAAAGAAACCAGTGAAGTGCTTGGTGAGGTGAAATTGGGATTGATTTTAGGAATAGAAGAGCAAGCAGCTACTGCAAGCTTTATGCTGACACAGGAGATGTTTACTATATATCACTATGTCAAAGTTTCAAAACTATAGCACTGTACCCAACAAACCACGCTCTGCTACAGAACATTCAAATCTATGTGTAAAAAACCAACCGAAAGACCTTACCTCTAAAAGCTAATCTACAGTTTTTCTTCTAAGGGGGCAGGAACACAGCTGACCTTTTTGCATGGTGATGGGGAGCCATGTGACCTTTTCCACAGTCTGCACTGAGCATGTGCTATTTTTATAGTGAGATGACACAGTCTTTTTTAAAAATGAACAGATTGATCACATCTAGAGCTTTCTTAAACAACCAGAAACTAGGGCCCTCCATCATCCAGATTCCAGAAGTAAATTCCTAAATGAGTTTTTGTTTTTTTCCAGGAGTCTTTTCTCGCTCAGCAGACACAGGCACATGGCCTCAGGAGAGAGGTGAACAGTCTCTCTCTGTGCCCAGCAACTCAAAACACCCCTACATTCCTTGGTCTTTTCCCCCCATAATTTATCTGAGCAGACAATGCATCTGGCCCATCTGAAATTTTGAAAACAAAACACTCCAGCGCCAGGCACCCCCTCCCAGTAACTGCCGAGCCGGACGTCTGGCCCAAGGGAGGCTGGAGGAAGGGCGTCTGTGCTGGGACAGGCTCTGCTCACTTGCAGATGCCCATCCGCTGCAACGCTTCCTGAGTGCTCAACTGGACACTGAGCCACCGAGGACGCTGGTGAGGACGCCACCTCACCAGCAGCACAGGAGTTCTGAAACCGGCGGCAGGCCTCAGGTACCCGCCACCTGGAACCCTCCCGGTGAGCCTTTCCTCTCTCTCACACAGCCAGAGCCAGCCTAGGGGGTGAACGTGGAGCTGTCCCACACTGAGTCTTGTTGCGTATCTGCCCCAATCTTTAACCCTCAGAGCAGCTCAGCGCAAACTGTTATTCCAGCTGCCATTGGACAACGTAGACTCCAGCTGCTGCACCCAGAGAACCCAGGCTTGACGGTGGGTAGGAACAGCCTGATAAGGAGAGTGAATTCTAATTTTTCCACTGAGCTCCAACTCAAAGTAAGGCTGACTGCTACTCAGCAAGATGGGCTGCCTCAGCTGAGGCTTTAATGGAGCACGGATCTGGGTCCCCAAAGCACAATGTTTGCTGTATCCGTACTTCGGGACAAGAAGGAAAATGAAAAGCAGAGCTTCTTGAGGCAAAATTGGAAGTTGAACGTGCTCTGTAGTCAGGCTGGCAGCACCAACAGCCAGCTGGGGAGCAGGGGCTTGGTGAGACCCCACAGCTCCCACAACTCCAACAGGCTACAAGCAAATGTTTCGAAATGCACGGTGCCTGCGTTCAGGCCTCTCTTTGCCCAAAATCAGACATCATTGTGGTTCCTCTAGTGGCAAACAAGAAGTTCCAGGAACCCAGCGAGAGACAGGGCACCCCAACCCGGGAGCTGCTCTTGGTCCAGGGGTCCCTGTTGGCACCCAAGATGGTCATCTCTGTCCACATCTCTTTTCCAGCAGCCTTGTCCTTCCAGTCCTCAGCTGAAACATAAGGCCACTTTCGCCCTCTGTTAGAGTTCTAGCCCCTTACCACCTCTTCCCTGAGCTACAGAACTGGGACTTGTACCATCAAGGGAGGTGACGTCTTAACGCCCAGACTGGGTCAGCCCTCCTCAAACACTAACTACAGCTCTCCTTGACCCCCAGGTACAGATCTTGCCACCCAAGCGGGGTCCAAGGAGACACCCACAGCTGATCTCTCACATCCTCACCTCTGGCCAAACCAGCCCTTCCCAACGGTCCCCACAGGATCCAGCCCTTCCCAGTCATACTCACAGCAAGCCCAGCTGTGCCATCACTCTAGCCCAGGCCCACCCCTGCTCTTGGCAGTCCCACTGCCTCCCCAGACACCTGCACTTACCCGCCACATTGATTTTTTTTTTTTAAAAAAGCAAACAATGCTCACTCCTTCCTTAAAACCCTCCAACAGTATTCTCTCACACGCACAACACAACCCAGATTCTTCCAGTGGTCTAAAGGGTCCCTGAGCAGCCAGCCCTTGCCCACCCTTCCAGCTTGCTCTTACGCTACTGTCCTCTCTGTTACTAAGCCACACTGGTTTCCTGCTCTTAGTACTTGCTGCTCCCTCTGCCTGGATGAAACACTGTTCCTCCCACTCTTCCCTGGCCTTGCCCCTTCTCATCCCTCAGTCTTAGCCTAAGGCCACTTACATCGCCTTAGCTAAATACATCATGACTGCAGTCACCCTGGCTCGTATCACAGTTTTAACTCCTTCACAGCTCTCAGCGCTCCCTGCAGTTACCTTGTTTATACGTTTGTTTGTTTCCCAGCCACACTGGGCGCCAAGCTTCTTCTGAGGGACCCTGAATCATCAACACCCAGGCTGGTGGCTGGCACACAGAGGACCTTAGATCATTATGTGGTGACAAGTGATTGGTTACAGGAAAACAATAAACACTTTCTCAAAGGCCATCGCTGCCTGCAGACCTCCCATTGTGCTATTTCCTTGGCTCCGCCTCTCTCTAGCCTTCCATCACCAAGTGTTGACACCTGTCCTAAGGCAGACTCAAAGGCCCCTCTCCTGTAAAGTCCCCCACTCCCACCTCCAGACAGAAGTAACTCCTCTGAAAGCCCAGCCCTGCCTGGGCTTACCAAGCTGCCTTTAGTGTCCTCAAGTCCCAAGGCCATCTACCTCAACAGGACTTCACTCTTCATTCCTGGAAACTCTTGCTTAGAAAAAAATCATTGATGTCACTGGTGGCTCAGAGCTTCTCCAGTATCAGTTCAGACAACAGGCTGCCCAAACAGCCCTTCTCAGAACAATGCTTTGCCCAACTGGGCGAGAGACTCACCAACCAGAGCGACGGCTTCACATTGACACGTGTCCACCCATCCTTCAAACATCAACACAATCAGATTTGCACAGAAAGACCTGCGTTACACCACAGGTGTAACACCTACCAGGTTCCAGAGGGCTCAAACGAGGCTCCCGGGGAAGGGTCTCCTGGGACTCCATGGGGGCGGCCCTGATGGACAGGGTCTCTGGTGGCCTCTGGGCAATTGTGAAAGAAGGGACGGGCGAGTGAGTGGCTCACCTACCCTGACTTGCAGCCGGGCGAGCACAAAGACGAAATGGCGCTGCGGTCTTTGGTTCGGGAAGGGCAGGGCTTTACGACTTCCACCTGCAGTGGCGACTCCTTTGGGAACTTCAATCAAAGCAGTAAGTGGCCCCCAAATTCGAGCCCGAATCCGGGTTCAGGCCAAGGCGCCGCACAGCCAACTCACCTCTCTCCCTTTCCCAGGGCGACGGCGCTGGACCGCTACGGACTGCAGAAGGCGGGCTTCACGCACGTGCTGAACGCCGCCCACGGCCGCTGGAACGTGGACACCGGGCCCGACTACTACCGCGACATGACCATCGAGTATCACGGCGTGGAGGCCGACGACCTGCCGACCTTCGACCTCAGTGTCTTCTTCTACTCGGCAGCCGCCTTCATCGACTCTGCGCTCCGCGACGACCACAGTAAGCGCCCTCGCGGCCCCGTCCACCCCACGGTCCGGACCTGGCCCAAGGCCTGGCCCCTGCGCGAGGTCCTGGCCAGAAGCGGAGCTGCGCGCGGCACTCCGCGTCCGGTGCGCTGGGGTGCGCGGTGCGGCAGGTGGCTGGGGTTGGAGGGCCTGCCCCGCCGCGTGGAGCGTGCTGCTGGTGGGGCGCTGGCCTTGATTGCCACCTGGGGGGACTCAGAATCCAGGGTTAACAGGAAAGGCCTTTTAGTCTGATTTTGTCTTCCCCAAGGAACATCAGCCATCCTTCCAGCGCCCAAAAAGCTGTTTCTGTACCTGACGCACTAATTGTGCTTGGGCCCAAATACCACTCTATAGCAAAGGCCTTAGATGCCAGAAAACCCTCGGGGAGCTGACTTGAGTGGGAATCCTTTATGTTTTGCTGGAGACTTCACATTTCCTGCCAGCCGGGCCCCGGGCTGCTCTCTCTCCTTCCCAACCTAGCGAGGCTCTCCCTCAGAAAGCAGGCGACCTTGACTGGACTGTTGTGAGAATCTGGGTTCAACACCCACAGTGGGCAACATGAGCGTTAATGACCGTCTCTCAGCTCACACAGCCAGTCCTTGGACTTCAAATGCAGTTTAAGCTGTCCGGATCCAGGAGAGACCACAAGGCTATTTTGGAGAGAAGGGCACAGCTTAGGTGTGTTTCAGGGTGAGACAGTGTGCTGCGACTGCCGCAGGCTGTACTTCGGGCCATTCCACCGAGGGCCCTCAGCTCCCCGATCCGTGCTGACTTCAGCCCCACGTGCCACACCCCTCTGCGGGGCCAAGGCACAATGCGGGGTATCCCACTACTGATAGCCTTTCTCCCCACGAGAGTTTGGAATTGAAAGCCTCGCGGACTGACCGACTGACCTGCTTAGGAACCTGTAGCCTGAGTCTGGGCCTAGGCCAGGTTTGCCGGACAGTCTCCGGCCTTGATGGTCATCCCAAAGTGGCTCTGACTGCAGAGCCACCCATGGCCACCACCAGTTTGTCAGTGTTTTGGTTCAGAAAGCAAGGTCATCATGGGAAAAGCCTACAGAGCCGGTGTTGTGCCGGAGGGCCTCCTGTGTAGGCCATCCTTTTAGGACCATATTTTATCTTTTGTGCTTTCTGGGTTCCAAGTCGGATCAAAAAAGCAACTGGACTGTGACTCATCCCCATGAAGTCAAATTTGCCCCAGAGTATTTGAAGTTAACTGAAAACATCCTGGACGTGAAACCTCCCTCCCCTTCCCCCACCAACACACACCCAAAACCCCACAGCTGCCCGGTCCTTGAGTGTCTGCTTACTGTGCTCACTTGCCTGCATCAGCTCTCAGACCCTGCTCCCGGGGGAGGCGCTGGGCAGACTCGGCAGAGGACAGGGCTGGGTTCAAACTCCCAGCACACAACTTCCGAAGCATGTGCATTCCCTCAGCTTTGGTTTCTCCATCTGGTGGCACAAATATTTACCTCACACGGCTGTAATGAGGATCAGCAGCGAAACACGCAAAGCACTTAGCCGAGGACCTGGCGCACAGCAGGCTCTTGGATGTGTTTGATAAAGAGGCTTCGTGTGCTCTGGAGCATTGAGGCATGCAACCACACCAGCCCGTGCAGGCCGGCATCGTAAAGCTCCCAAGCCTAAAAGAAAGCAAAAAAACACATTCCATTCCAGCTTTGAACTAGTGGGATGCACTCACATGAAAGCTTGGTTTAGGGCCCTGGCGCGCCACTTGGGAGTCTGAGCCTTCCTGCCAAATCAGGAGAGCATCAGGCTCTCAAGTCAGATGTGCTGGCCTGGGCAGGCCACGGGCCTGGATGAGGAGGTGTCAGGTGGCCAAGAGCGCCTAGCAAAGAAAGCGAGGGTCAAGAGGGAGGAAGTATAGGCACAGGTCAGGAACGTGCAGGGCGCAGACGACTGCACAGCTGGGTTGTGGGGGCCAGACCAGCTGGATGGGGTGGGGACAGGACTAGACTGCGCTGCTAGGTGGAGGCCGGCTCTGTCCTCAGGGCCCTGTGAATCTGCTTTAGCTAAAGACTTCCTCGAGGCAGGGGTTCGAAGACGGACCCTGGTTCTTCAGGCAGCGTGTAAACATGAGGCTGGCTGAAGGGGAGGCCCCGGGCATGCAGGCATGCGCAGCGGCTGCTGTGGCTCCGCAGAGCCCAGGACCCCCTTGAGAGAGAGCAGCTGTGACTCAGAGAATCAGCACAAATGGGGCAGACCTCCTTACTTGTCAAGAAAAGCCCCCAATCTTGAATTTTCTGGAAAGACGCTTCATTTTTAAGCAATGGCAACAAACTGAAATTTCTTAAAATGCTACCAAGGGCAAACAGAAGCAACCCAATGGCCTGTGCCCTGAATGGTCTGAACAAAAGGCTCGTTAGCAACAGCTTTGCCATGGGCTCCAGGCAAAGTGGATGGTGGGGTCTGGCCCTGCGCTAGAACAGCAAGGGACCCTGCTGGGGCATCTTAGAGCCAGACCTCCTGATACGTTTCCAAGAGAGGTGGTGATGGACAGTGTGGCCCAGAGACATGGCCTCGTCTCTTTGCTCCCTCTTGTCTTTCCTGCCCTCCATTGGCTAGCTTCAGCCAAGTGTACGCAGCTGCCCACGACGCTCACGGTCAGTCTCAGTCACTCTTTTTATTCCTTGTGGTGCTGCGGCACTGAGTGTGGGGTCTGGAATAAGCTCCCGGGGCCCACTCTACTCCCACCTTTCATCGCTCTGACCCTTCCATAACGGCTCCAGGTGAGCTCAGCTGCTCCTGAAAAAACTAAGCCACGATCCAGACCACTGGCCTGGTGTGACAGCTGGGGAAAGGGAGGCCCCGGAAGCCCAGGGTCACCGAGCTGACTGGAGGCACACAGGACACTGCCAGCGGGGACTCCTCCTGCCCGTCAGGCCTCACGGAAGAGTCTGGTGCACTTATCTTGAGCGTCTGGTGGCTCTGCTGTAGGTGAGGTCACCGGGTATCGTGGAAGGCGAGGCTGCCAGCTGCTTACAGGCTCAGAAACAAGGGACCTGGTCACTCCTCATCAGGAGAAGCGGTGACAGCACATGGGGACTGCCTTGCCGGACACTGCATCCCCGGGCATGCCCCAGTGTGGTTTCAATTCAGTGAGATCGTCTAAGGAGCCACCTTGCGTTCATCCTTTTTCTGAAACAGGAAGCCATCTTAAAATCTACTTTGCATGAAGTAGGTATAAAGAAATGGATGAAGTCTGCTCCCTAGGCTTCCTGAGCTTGCCCCAGAACGCACTGTCAGCGAGTGTTTTAGGGCCCCTGCCCTCCTGTGGCACACACACACACGCCGCCTCACCCCTGCCCTTTGTAACACACTTTGCACCATTTCTTTGGGGTGCCCACACACTCAGAACTATTTTGAAAGAAGAAGGAACTCGGACTTTTTTTTTTAAAAAAACACATTGCTAAGAAATTTTAAACACATTGCTGAGAAAGCCAGGTTCTAACAGAGTGTGGGAGACTGGCCAAGGGCATCCTCTGCCCCAGGGAAGGCAGTTGCTCACCAGGGTGCCCCTAAGTGGGGGCACGCGTGGGATGCCAGCTGGGCCTGGTTCTGATGATGTGAGTGACAGAAGCCCACCTGCCCATCACCTCAGAAAACGGGCAACTGAGGAGCAGCTGTGATTCAGGATTTGGGTTTCTTTGTGAGACTGGGGGAATTCACCTTTCGGTAAAGGCCAAAGGGGAAATTTTTCACTGAAACTCGCATTCTTCAAAGACTGCAACCTAACAGTGGGTCATAAACCAATCCGGTGGTGCAGCCAGCATTTCCCTGAAAACAAGGTAAGAGAAGAAAATGCCAGCACGCACTGCACTGCCAACTCCAAGCCCATATTTTCCTGTGAGTCTCCTCTGACTCACGTACGCGCAATGCCGCAGAGCATGGCGGGGTGGGGGAGCTCCGGCGGCTGATCAAGTGCCTGCCACCTCCTAGCTGGGCGACTCTGACAAGTCACTGCCCTGCCCTCCAGCTGCCTTATCTGCCAAATGGGGGAAACAGTTTCACAGACATCTCTGGGTCGCTGTGAGAACTGACAGCAGCCAAATACAAAAAGCGCTCAGCGCACCGTGCAGTCGGGGTGAGGCTCGGGAGCGCAGCCCTGCTGGGCTTCCCGAAAGCCACGGATCTAGAAAATGGCAGCTCCGACAGAGCGCCTTCGCTCAGGCCTAGCCCAGCTGGCGCCGGCCCCCAGGGAGCCTCCTGGCCACCCCGCTGCGGTCTGTGGGGGCACAAGGCCTTCCTGGCCCACGTCTTCTCAGCTTCCCCAAGCGCAGCGTCCCTTGGCCTGGGACTGGGCTGCAAAGGGCAGCCCTTGGCAGAGCCGCAGAGCTAAGAGGGAGCCAGGCCCTGAGACTGCGGACAGGCGCCAGGAGGAGGGTGGCTGGGCCTGGTCAGCACCCGAGGCCTCCTGGGAGCAGCAGGCCCAACAGCCTTCCTGGCTGCCAGCACCCAAGGTGCAGTCCTGAAAGTCAGATCGAGCTGCAGGGGCTCTTGCTAGGGCCAAGCGCCCACGCCACTCTCCCCCCTCACCTCCAACCCCTCCATCTCCTGTCCCTTCCTCCTCCCCTCCCCCATCCCACTTAACAGACTTCAGGCTCCCCCCAAAAGGCTTAATGAACTACAGCTTTCGTCTGTTTCAAGTATTTAGCCCTGACAGAAAGAATTACCTTCCTTTTTTTTTTCTCTGCTGGGAGAGGAAGGAACGCTTTAGTTGTCAGCAGAGCTGGCCAGCAGCCAGGCAGCCTCTGGAACAGTCTGTGGGGATCAGAGGGCCAGAGCAGACACTCATCCGGCTGCATATGTCCACAGCCCCCAACCCGACACTGCACTCAATAAGGGGCCCCTGCTTCTGGCCCCCCTTTCAGGCCAAGGTGAACAGGGTATAGAGGCTTGCTCGGGATACTCAGTGACCTGGATAGCTAGGGTTGGGGGGCCGCCTGGTTCGCTTATGATGACTTGAACTATGGTAGAACTGAGGGTTACTTACAGCACACCTCCCTACACCAGGCTCTGCATGTGTGTGTGGGGGGGGTGGTCACTGTCCAGCCTTGCAGTTGGTCAGGGTGCACAGACCTCCCCAGCCTGGTGTCTGGGATCCCTTGTTTCTCAAGCTGCCCCAGCCTCTGACCATAGCCACCGTCCTGCACGGCCCCACGAGGGAGGTCACGGCTCGGGTGGAGAGGTGATCAGGGAATCATGTCCACACAGTAGGGCTCTTTGCCATGTTGTTCTCATATCAGAAACCCACCGGCACCCATAAGCACCTCCGTCATCCGCCAGGCCTCAGGCGCAGGAACACAGCCATGGAGCAGCACAGCTCAAGCTGCCCCAGCCCAGCTCAAGCCCAGCAGAGAGGCTGCACAACAACAGCAAGGGTGCTGGTGGTGGCGGTGACCGGGGTGGGAGAGCCACACAGCCTGACCTCATGACCTCTGTCCCTAGAGCACTGGGGCCAATGCGTAGCACACAGGAGGACCTCTATAATATGTCGCACCAAACTGTTTCTCGTGCTGCCATCTGCGTTCTGGGCGATCTCCGGCAAGTCACTTGACCTCACGAGGCCTGTTTCCCCGGCTGTAAAGTAGGGCTGATGGCAACAGAGCCTTGAAGGTCCTTTCAAGGATGAAGGCCATGAAGTCAGGGGGACGGGGTGAGCTCCAGAGTGCCCCCAAATGGGAACCAGAAGCAGGGCAAAGCCTCTCACTCACGGAGCTTCTCAGCTCCGCCTACCAGTGGACACGGTAGTGGCCGAAGACAGCTTTATTCTTCTAGAGCTCTGGCTCTCAAGCCTCTTTTATACGCTTAAAAAATATTGAGGATCTCAAAGATCTTTAGTGTATTAGAAATAAAAACCTAAACATTTAGAAATACTCATCTAAAAACAATAAACCATTGCATAGCCATGTAATAATATTTTAAAGAAAAATTGTACTTTCAAAAATAAAATTAAGGAGAGTGGCTCTTAGATTTTATTTTTTTTTTTTTTGCAGATATTTTTAATGTTAAGCTTAATAGAACTGAGTTGGATTCTCTTATCTGTTTCTGTATTCAGTCTGTTGTGATAGGTTGTTTTCATTGAAGTGTATGAAGAAAATCCAGTATCATTCAGATATGTAGTTGGAGAAGGGAGGAATGTTTTAATAGCATTTTCTAATAATTGTAGATATTCTTTACAAGTGATAAATTTTTAAAAAGATTTTATTTATGTATTTGAGAGGCAGAGTTACAGAGAGAGAGGGAAAGACAGAAAGAAAGGTCTTTCATCCACTGGTTCATTAAATGGCTGCAGTGGCTGGAGCTGAGCCGATCAAAAGCCAGGAGCCAGATGCTTCTTCTGGGTCTCCCACATGGGTGCAGGGGCCCACGCAGTTGGACCATCTTCTAGAAGCTGGATTGGAAGTGGAGCAGCAGGGATTTAAACCGGCACCATTATGGGATACTGGCACTGCAGGCAGTAGCTTCATTCACTATGCCACAGCGCCGGCCCAAGTGATAGCTTTTTAAAGGGCATTTTTAAAGTGGGCATTTGGCCTACTGGTTAAGCTATTAGTTGGGATGTCTGCTTGGTTTCCAGCTTCAGCTTCAGACTCCAGCTTCCTGCCAGTGCAGACCCTGGGAGGCAGCTGGTGATGGCTCAATTGGTTAGGTTCCTGCTATACACGTGGAAGACCTGGATTCAGTTCCCAGCTCCCAGCTTCGGCCTGGCTTGTCCCAGCCATTGTGGACATTTGGGGAGTGAACCAGCAAATTGCTGCATTCTCTGTCAATCTGTGTCATTCCCTCTGTTTCTCTCAAATAAATAAATAAATATTTTTTAATTTAAAGCAATAAAGGTTGGTTGTGGATGTGAACCACATGTGAACCATATCAGTGGCATTCATTGTTGGTAAGAGTAAAATCCATTGGTCTGTCTTGTATTTTGAATGTATCTCTTCCCCATGCATAATTCTGTAGTATCCTGCATTGGTCACTTGGAGAATATGTTTTATCAAGTTATGTACATCTTCCAAATGCTGAAACTTCATTAATATATTATCACAAAACCACATTTGTTAATAGCGCCATTGATTTTTTTAAAAGATTTTTAAAAATTTATTTATTTGACAGGTAGAGTTACAGACAGTGAGAAAGAGAGAGAGAGAAAGGTCTTCCTTCCGTTGGTTCACCCCCCCAAATGGCCACTATGGCCGGTATGCTGCACCAATCCGAAGCCAGGAGCCAGGAGCTTCCTCCTGGTCTCCCATGCGGGTGCAGGACCCCAAGCACTTGGGCCATCCTCCACTGCCCTCCCAGGCCACAGCAGAGAGCTGGACTGGAAGAGGAGCAACCGGGACTAGAACCCAGTGCCCATATGGGATGCCGGCACCGCAGGCAGAGGATTAGCCAAGTGAGCCACAGCGCTGGCCCCAGTAACAACATTGATCTTAACAGAAATCTTCAGGTGTTGGAAAACTGTCAGTCTCACAGAGATGGATACAAGATTTTCGAAATTCTTTTTTTTAAAGATTTATTTATTTATTTGAAAGTCAGAGCCACACAGAGAGAGGAGAGGCAGAGAGAGAGAGAGAGAGAGAGAGAGGTCTTCCACCTGCTGGTTCACTCCCCAATTGGCCACAACAGCCAGAGCTGCGCTGATCGGAAGCCGGGAGCCAGGAGCTTCTTCCGGGTCTCCCACACAGGTGCAGGGGCCCACGGACCTGGGCCATCTTCCACTGCTTTCCCAGGCCATAGCAAAGAGCTGGATCGGCAGTGGAGCAGCTGGGTCTCGAACCAGTGCCCATATGGGATGCCGGCACTTCAGGCCAGGGTGTTAACCCACTGAGCCACAGCATCGGCCCCTCAAAATTCTAATTTTTGCTCGAAAGCTTGCATTTTAACAGTGGCCACAAATCTGTCAGTCATTTTCTTTCAAGTGACAGGCTTACCTTGTTCACTTTTGAGAAAAAGTCTGCCAAGTGCCCAAACAGGAATAACCTTCGTTTTTCTATCATTTGTTCATTCAGGTAAGAATAGTATTTCCTGGAAGCAGCTAGTTTAAGTTTGCATCTCAGACTCCCACGTGCTTCTGCTTGAGAAGCCATTACATTTTGGTAGATAGCCAAAGTGTGGCATGTATGCTGCCCATCGCAATCTATGGAGCATTAAGAAGCGTACTGAAGGGTTGAAATATTTTCATCGAGGATATTTTTAAGGGAAGTTGACACCGGCACCACCCCCTGGAGGTGGGGTGGTAGACAACGTGGGGATCACTGTTACAGGCTGGTGTCCGTGCCGTGATTCATGCTGGGGCACCAGCGCTGCCCACTGCTGCCTCTGTGCCATCGGCACCAAAGTCAGCACAAAGAGCCGAACATCACCGGGCACTGCTATGGAAACAGGAGCGACCCTGGGGTCTCCCAAGGGCACTCCCAGGGGACCTGGATCACACTTGGAGAAGCACCAGTCTAGGTTATGATGCGGCTAACGCCAAGTGCAGGAAGAGTCATGACACAGAGAACCTTTCCTTTAAAGACAACAACAACAAACTCTGGACCGTGGCATTTTTACTGACTCGTTTTCGCTCAGTGCCAATCAGCCTTCGCTCTGCTATTCGGCGGAGAGGCAAGCGAGGGTCCAGGGGCTGAGGGACGGACTCGCGCATCACCCGGCTGGTGCAGAGGAACAGAACCCAGCCTGGAACCCCAGTCTGCAGGAGGGTGGGCCAGGGTTCTGAAGGCTCCGTGGCCATGTGGATGCTCCTGGACTGCACGGCGGGCACGTGACGCCCTCTGTCTGAGGGAGCACTCTCCTTATCTGAGGTCAAAAACCACCCCTGCCTGGCTGTTCCACCGGGGGGGGGGGGGTATGGGTCACTCTGCGGTCTCCCAAGGGCTACGTGCCCTTTAAATAAAGTCTGGGTGGTTCCTCCCGGCACAGGATCTCTATGCAGACCCAAGAAAAAGAATAAAAACTAGAGAACCCTTCATCCAGCAGTGAATAGAGTTCCAAGATGTATGGTTACAGGAAAAAACCCAGACGGCAAAAAGGAAGACCTTTCTCTCTGTCTCTCTCTCACTATCCACTCTGCCTGTCCAAAAAAATAAATTAAAAAAAAATGTATTAAAAAAAAAAAAAAACAACCCAGGTCTAGAAAACTAGGTAGAACTCACTACCATCGAGGCAAGGAAGGAGACAAGATGTTCTGGCTGCCGCACAGACAGGCGTTCTTCCCGGAAGAGACTGGAACCGCTCCCCGCTTCTGGGAACTGCAGGGGCGGTGGGGGTGGGGGCTCTTCATTAGGTACCTTTGGTACCTTTTGTGACTGCCTCCTTGAACAAGCACAAGGAAGGCTTTAAGAAACAAAGCCGAGCCTAAAGGCCGGTGTCCAGCATTTCCATCTGTAGGCACTGGGCAGGGAGGAGGGGCGGCCTTGCTAATGTCACCTGCCGCCCTCCCCCCTGCCCCGCTGGGGCTCCCATAGTGTCAGCTGCCCTCCACTGGGCCTCTAATAGGCGCAGTCGTTAAAGTCCCCTCCCAGCCACCCAGGGCCGCCAATACTGGCAGGTTCCCCACTTTACACCTGTGGGCTGTGGCGGGGGGGAAGCGGGGCAAAGCCGAGGGCCAGCAGCCCTGTTCCTGCTGCCACCCCCTCTTCAGCGCGGGTTTTCCCTCTCTTCATTCTGTCCCCAGATAAGATCCTGGTTCACTGCGCCATGGGCCGCAGCCGCTCGGCCACCCTGGTCCTGGCCTACCTGATGATCCACAGGAACATGACCCTGGTGGACGCCATCCAACAAGTGGCCAAGAACCGCTGTGTCCTCCCCAACCGGGGCTTCCTGAAGCAGCTCCGAGAACTGGACAGGCAGCTGGTGCAGCAGAGGCGACAGGCCCAGCGCGGCGACGGCGACGGTGAGGAGGCCCAGGACGGCGCGCAGTAGGGCCCTCCACGTGGGCGCCGCGCCGGGACTCTGGGGACGCGGGAGGCGAAGGCCGAGGAGGCCGCGGGCCTGGCTGGTCGCCCAGCAGGGACGCGAGGGCCCGGCCTGGCCTCTCCCGCGCGCCCTCGGCCGCTTCCGGCGTGCGTGCGCGCGCAGGGGTCGGGGCGGGCTGGCCGCCTGCGTGGTCTCCTGCCCGCGCGTGCTCACTCCCGCACCCGGCCTCCTGTGTGTTTATTTTTAGTAAGATGGAAACAGGCACGGATTATACGATGTGTGGGCATTGTGCTCTGATTAAACATCTGGCTTTGTTTTAAAGTCACGTTCCTATAAAACTAATTTTGAAGTAGAAGGTGGTTTCCTAACCCCCAGAAGAGTACCAAGGCGAGCATCCGAGCTTCCGGTCTGTCTGTACCCTGGGATCCCAGGCTGGGTCACCATCTAAAGAAGTGGGATCTGGCCGGCGCTGCGGCTCACTAGGCTAATCCTCCGCCTTGCGGCGCCGGCACACCGGGTTCTAGTCCTGGTTGGGGCGCCGGATTCTATCCCGGTTGCCCCTCTTCCAGGCCAGCTCTCTGCTGTGGCCTGGGAGGGCAGTGGAGGATGGCCCAAGTGCTTGGGCCCTGCACCCCACGGGAGACCAGGAGGAAGCACCTGGCTCCTGCCTTCGGATCTGCGCAGCGCGCCGGCCGCAGCGGCCATTTGGGGGGGTGAACCAACGGAAGGAAGACCTTTCTCTCTGTCTCTCTCTCTCTCTCACCGTCTATAACTCTGTCAAAGGAAAAAAAAAAAAAAGAGGTGGGATCCTGGCTCTGCACAGAAACCCCTGCCCTCGCATCCCCGCTTCTGGCTCCCAGCCAGAGATGCCGCTTCCCTGAGCAAGGCCAGTGTGGCCAAGGAGGGGTTTGCGGTGGGCAGAGCCGCTGTTTCGGGGATCGCAGTCGGAGCCCCGGGCTGGATGTGCCGGTCACCGCAGGCGGTGTGTGCAGGGGCTTGCTGTGGGATGGGAGCCCGGGGCGGCGCCTGCTTGGGCGCTGACCTCTTGTCGTGACGGGATTTTCGGCCTTCAACAGGCACAGGCAGGCAATGCAGCCAACACCGCAGAAGGCCAGGCCGCCAGTTCGGCTGTGGTGTTTCAGCCGACCAGAGAGGAAGTTCTTGAGGGAAGGAGGGAGAGGGGGCAGTGGAGAGCGCAGGGTCAGCGGTCACCCTGTGGCTTTCAGGTGCTTCTGTGCCAGAGGCTTGGAGCTGGGGTCTGCTGGATCACCTGTGGGGAGGGGATTGCGCCCAGTGGCCTCCCGGTGAGGCTGCCATGGCTGTTCTGATAAATGATGGCGTGGGAGCCATTGCACTAAGTGCTGCAAAGCAAAAAGGCAGAGATGAGATGGAAATTTCAACGTGTGCTAAACTACCGGGAAAGGAGGTGACGGTGCAGAGCTGGACAGAGAGCAGGCTTGTCTGCTGCAGAGACCCCCACCGCAGGCGTCGAGGGCCACAGAGAGCAGAACCGCCTCCCGACTCGGATCTGAGTGTGCGGGCCGCCCCCAGGGTCCTGGCAGAGGGGCAGACAAAGGCACCTGGGGTCGTGCTTCTTCCTACCAGGCTCTCCCGTCCTGGTGTGTCAGGTCCAGCCTATTCCATGTCCAGGGAGAAGAGGTTTCTGTTTTGACGAGGTACTTACATTTACTGAGGCTTCACAAGCAGGAAGGACGATGGCCATGGGTCACTGCTGATGTCATCTTGAGCTTGCCCACACTCCCCCTGTGCCCATCTCTTGGTGGGCTGAGTTGAGTCCTGCTGGGAACAGCGGAAGCAGAGAATGTCGGTCAGGGGCCTGCTGTCTCCAGCATGATTCCTGGGGGCCAAGGATAGGAGGAAGAAGGAATACAAGTGTTTGCGAAAGCTTCTCGAGTCTTCAGAAGTCAAAGGTTCATCTGGCCAGTGGGCAGCCATTGAGAACCTGCCATGTGGCAACAGCTGAATGGGGCGACTGGAAACAAAGAATGCGATGAGGGAAACAGGTACTGAGCAGAACAATGGGGGAACCCACTGTGGATGGAGTGGTGGAGGAAGACCTCCCAGAGGAGACAGGGTTAAGCTTGGACCCGAAGCAGCCCACCAGCGAGAAGCTGCCCATCAGTGAGGCTGGACCTTGTGTGTGCGGATGGGTGGAGGGCGAGGAAAGGAGTGGAGAGACTCAACTGTATTCCAAGCGCACAGATAAACCACCCAAGGATTCTAAGCAGGGGAGTGGGATGAACTGTTTCAAGAACACGCTGCAAAGAACTCACTTTGGCCAAAGCATGGGGAATGAATGGGTGGTAGGGAATTAAGAGAGGAGAGACCAGGTGGGAGGCAACTGGGATGGTTGAGAGGAAAGGAGAACATGGCCTTGACTGCCAGCGTCAGGGGCTTAGTATTCAAGATGAGTGTGGAATTTCTCTGGAAAACGGACAGGACCTGCTGAGAGGGAGGGACAACTGAAAGATAAACTGACGGGGATTCTTCGTGGTGCCTTCATGCTGAGATAGGATTTACCAAAGTGGGAATGGGAAGAACAAGACATCAACGGTGTGGTCCCGTCAGATGCCTAAGGCACACAAAACGTTGATCGGGAACCTCGAGCGGTGAGACCCTAGAGAGGATGGGATTTGAAGCCATCATACCAGGTGCGATAGGAGGGAGAAGCCGCTGCAGGCCTGACCAGTGCAGAGCACAGTGTGCAGAGCTGGGCCTGGGTAGAGGAAGGCCCAGGAAAGGGAACAAGTATGTAGAAGGAATTATGGAAACCGAATACAAAGAAATGGAAGATACTGCTTCCTAATACAACAGCACTTGTGCTTTGGGTATTTGGCAAAGCTTTTGTGCAACAACAAAGGAGCTTACATTTACAAAGCACTTAACAGTCTTTTTTTTTTTTTTTTTTTTTGACAGGCAGAGTGGACAGTGAGAGAGAGAGAGAAAGGTCTTCTTTGCTGTTGGTTCACCCTCCAATGGCCACCGCGGCCGGCGCGCTGCAGCCGGCACACCGCGCTGATCCAAAGGCAGGAGCCAGGTGCTTCTCCTGGTCTCCCATGGGGTGCAGGGCCCAAGCACTTGGGCCATCCTCCACTGCCTTCCCAGGCCACAGCAGAGAGCTGGCCTGGAAGAGGGGCAACCGGGACAGAATCCGGCACCCTGACCGGGACTAGAACCCGGTGTGCCGGCGCCACAAGGTGGAGGATTAGCCAATTGAGCCGTGCGCCGGCCAACTTAACAGTCTTCACAGCATCCTGTATTTATTAGCTAAGTCTTTGAATCAGGGAGGTGACAAGATCAGGCCTCGTCCCAGAGAGCAGTTTTAGGAAAACAAGCTGTGATTTGGAAAGACCTGGCTTTGCTTTCTCTCAGACTTTTAGCTGGGTGTTTTGGCCATTAAGTTAGCTTCCTTGAAGGCTCAGTCTCCTGATCTGTAACTTGGAATCAATGTCCCATTTGCTGCACAGGGCGAGTGCGTGGATCAAACGGAAGGACTGCTTTTGAAAACTCTTTGAGACAACATTGTGAGTCATTATTTCCGAAGCAGAAGGTCGGCCAGAGGGGCCAGTTCCTGCACAGCTGGGGAGGCACCACCTGAGCTATGAAAACACAAGGCTGACCCCAACTTAGGACCACTCTGAAAGCTAGTAGAAGAATACATTACTGGTTTTAGAAGACGTGCCTGTTAATGAATCTAACCCAACAGGACTCTACTGCGGTTCTGACGAGCCTATTCGTTTCCCAGGACGCTAGAGGTCACGTGCAGGTCTGACTTCTCCAGTGAGAGCCTGCGTGAGGGGTGTGCAGCTGCTGAAGCTCTTAGATCTGTAGTTTCTCCACTCTGCTAAGCCCTTCTGTCCCATCAAGCAATATTAGCACGTGGGGCCTACAGAGGAGCACCAAACCTGGGCACACTGCAGCCCCTTTGGGACCTGAGACTCGAGGTATCCCCAGTGCTGTTCTTAAGATTCTGGTCTGGTGGGTTTAAGGCAGAGTGACCGTGAGGCAGGCCGCAGCAGGGGCCATCAGACACCCCACAAACCCAAGGCCACTGTTAAAGACAACAGGGAGGAGAATCATGACCCCCAAAGACAAAAACAACTGAATACCTGCATCTCAAGCTGGGGGCTGTGGAGGCCCTGTGTGGTCTCTCCAGCGCAGACCAGACGGCTGCCAGCCTCCACCCTGCCACCAGGGCTGCACAGCCTCTTGCCTATGCAGCCTGCTGGGGCACCCAGGTCCCGAGCCACTCCTGACCTGAAGCAGTACACCATCACTCCCCACTGAGGACGGACTGTGCTTTCCTTTCCTACGGGCACAGGGCCTTAAAGGTTCTTTGCAGTACAGGCCCTTGTAGAAGTGTCTTCTTGGAAGCCTGCCCTTAGCCACTACAGGGACTAAAAGGCAAAACAAAACAACTCAGTGCACTTCCTTCTAAACCCAAACGGTGAGAGAAAGTAACGGTAGGGATGAGACCAAACTCCTGCTCATCTGCCCTCGCTCTGCATGGCGTCTCTGACTCTCACCGGTGTGCAAGCACCAACTATCTGTCTTCAGAATTCGGACCCACTTTGAAGTCTATGGTGTGTGTTAAACCAAGAACGGAAAAGCCATCTTGTCTTCCTCCAAGAGGTATAGAAGTGGTGACCTGTTTAACAAGAGAGGTGGAGCAGCCACGTGGAGGCGTGGAGAGCTCAGCAGGCCGATTTCATGTGGGTGCCACGTTAGGCATTTGCTCCTAGGCTTGTTGCTTGAGTAATCAAATGCCTTCACACTCAGACAGAACTCTCTGGAGGCCAGAGTATTTGTGAACACTCATTTTTTTGCCTTGTTTAAACTTTAGATGCTAAAGAAAACATACAATCAATCATTCACAACAAAGCAAAACTTTCATACCTTTTAAGAAAGTGATTTTTCAAATGTAGCATCCCAAATTGGGTGCTTTATTTTTTGGTATTCATCTTTATAAAAATGAAGTTTGCTACCACGGTACTAGACTCTGGGGTGTTTATACAAACTATGCAAATGAGGGAAATGGGTATTTGTGCGGGATCTCTTTGGAAATGAAGATCAAAGTCAAAAAGAAAAAAAACAAATTCACTTTATTTTAAAGACAATGATTGGCATACAGAAGGTATGCACTAGCATAAAATAAACTTTCATGAAAAGCATTAAAATCCATTATAAATTAATTTATTAAATAGGTATTTGGTATATGTGATGGTTTTATTAGATATTACTCTTATTTATTGCCAACCCCTCCCCCAAAGTCAAAACAAATCAGAAAAATCTCATAACTCCAATTTACACTAAATAATTTATTTTCCCAAAATGTGTATGTGTTTTGAGATGTGACACATGATACAGTTCAACTGGTCATTCTCTATCAATCATAATATGACAGGACACAAGAGGCTAAAAATGGCTCATCATAATTTATTTTATGTTAAAATGTACAGCTTTTTTTTGTTTTTGTTTTTGTTTTTTTGAAGTAACTGACTAAAAAGAGAACAGATAAATACAAGAGTGTCGCTGGCTCCTATTTTATACAAGGATTACGCCTCTCCTGCTTGGCCCTTACTGTCACCCTGTACAGGTACAAAGGCTACAAAAAAGGAAGCAATATAAACAGACACAAATAACTTTTTTGCTTTTTTACATGCGATTTGTAAGCTTAGTTTGAGCTATTCACAAGCTACTTCTCTATTTTTCCTTAAAAAATAACTCCAATATTTTATAAAGATAGAAAAATCTACAGATGGAATGAAAATGTAAAGTTAGAGGCATTTCCATAAAATAGCAACTTTACACCAAATTCACTATTTTTTTTAAATCCTGCCAAGTATTTGGACATATATGAAATGTTTCAAAACCTGACAGATAAACACTGAGATATGCTTCATTCAATAAACAGAAGTCTGCATTTATAAAACAGAAAGCTGCCTTTTTTCCCCAAAGAAATCTGTCACCAAAATGGAAAAGGGTCTCAACTTTACACCAAACATTTAGCAATAAAACCCTTTTAACTAACCAAATGGGAATAGCTTTTATAGCTCTTTACAGTTTTATAATTAACAAAAATATAGTTTTTTTTAAACCCTCAAATTAGGGCACCCTAATCAAGGCAAAAAACTTAAGAAATGGCTTACTGTTAGCACAACACTTGTACAGTACTACAAAATGCACTGTCACTAACAAAGACATTAGCGGCATGCTGAAGTGTCACCTTAAACAAAATATACAATAACTGAAAGGCTAAAGGCATTTACATGGAGTGGACGGGGAAGGAAAAAAAAGCTCTAGGTTCCATATTAAAACAGAGAATGGGGGGCTGGATATCCACATTGTTTAATGGTAGCAGGCACAGCAAGTGGCTGCCTCCAAACTGTAGTCCAAAGAGAGGCCTTTCTTTGCAGAGAATTTCATATAAAAGTTAGTAACAGAAACAAAGGTACCAAAAAAAAAAAAAAAAAAAAAGAAAGAAAGAAAGAAAGAAAGAAAAACAACTTGTATAAGGCTTTCTGCTGCATACAGCTTTTTTTTTTTTTTTTTAAATAAATGGTGCCAACAAATGTTTTTGCATTCACACCAATTGCTGGTTTTGAAATCGTACTCTTCAAAGGTATTTGTGCAGATCAATCCAATAGTGATGCCCAGTGGGCTCTGTGGACTGCCCACATTGTCTACCTTCTCATGTAGGACCCATTGAGAGATTGCTTGGACATGCCCGTGTTCATGTAGCCGTGATGCCCGGGGGCTGTGTACATCATGTTCCCGTGGGGCGGGGTCTGCATTGGCTGCTGGGCATATGGCTGGGTTCCCATCATGCCCATCTGCATCTGCATAGGGTATTGGGGTGTTTGATTCATGTAGCCATGATTGCTGTGGTAGCCACTGTTCATCATTGGCTGGGACATGCTGTACCCATTCATGGCATTGAGCGTGTTCATGTTCATGTTCACAGAGTTGACATTGTAGGCTGGGGCTGGCATCAGGTTCACACTCATGTTCATGCCTCTTTGCATTGTTAAAGTCCGTGCAGGACCCTGCATGGCTACAGTCTGGGAGCGCCCATAGATCTGTGACTGATGGGGGGCAGTGCCGGGTGACAGAGATGCCGACTTGGTTCTCATGGACACGTGGCTCTTGCTGGCAATCTGGGTTTGCAGTCTTTGGCTGTGGGAGATGCCAATATTTGATGCAGCCATGTTTCGTTGCAAAAGAGGTGGCGGCAGATTCATTGGAGGAGGAGTCAGGTTGGGGGGTGGGGTCATGGTAGCTTGTGCTTGGGGTCCCCCAGGGACGGAGTGTGGAGACTGAGAAAGCTGAACAAGCCCTGTGTTACTTAATGGTGCGGACAAAGAGGCACTGTTTGCATAGGAAGTCACAGCAGCGGAGTGGCTGTAAGGCAATGAATGATCAATAAGTGTGTTAGTTAACTGCTGTAGTTTGGCAAGGCTGAAGGTGGCAGACGGCTGTGGGTAATGCCCAGCCCCAAAATCACTTTGACCCATGCGCTCATATAAGCCAATGTTGGCGTTGCCTGTCTCAGGGATTTCAGCCAGCTGCATTGGTGGGGTGAAGTTAGCAGCCATGCTGCACTGAGCCAGCTGCTGACTGCTACTGGGAGGCCTCTCCACCACACAGCCTTGAGGAGACTTGACGCTGCAGGTCGGGGGGGAGCTGATGCTGGTCTGCTGCAACATGCTGCAGCTCCCGCTGATGTTGGACATCTGCTGGGTGACAGCACAGCTGCTCTGTGTCAGACTGCTGGAGGTGAGGTTGCTGTAGGAGCAGCTGTTCTGTGAAGAACTGTTTCCACAAATGCTGCCGCCCATAGTAGAATCATAGCTGCTTGGGTTTTCATAGTTCTCAGTTGTGCTCTCGATGCTGCCCAGATCACTAAATCCACTGTCTA
This sequence comes from Lepus europaeus, assembly GCF_033115175.1. Classification (NCBI taxonomy): domain Eukaryota; kingdom Metazoa; phylum Chordata; class Mammalia; order Lagomorpha; family Leporidae; genus Lepus; species Lepus europaeus. Next base: position 64,175,949 of record NC_084843.1, on the reverse strand, counting down.
CGACTTGCTGTGAATGATCTGACACTGAGGGAACATCCATCATTGGACTGGTTTCCATGTTCTGCAAAGACGGCACGGAGATGGCACTTTGATCTGGGCTGATTTGGGCATAGCTGTTTTCCAGGGCAGGGACACTCGGGCTATTGACGGAGCGTACTGACTGGCCAGGGTGGGAATGGACAGAGGAAACTGGGCTGCTGTGGTCTGATTGTTGGCAGTCATCCAGAGTAGTGGCAATCTGTGGACTTTGGTCTGCGTGGGTGTAGTTCTGTAGGCTTCTACAGGCTTCTTGAGTCTCGGCACAATCCTGAAAGGTGTCGTCCTGTTCCCTGTTCTGCTGGGTCAAAGACTGAACTGCCTGGACCGTCTCAGAGTCGATTTCCACCGGGGCTGTGTTTCCCTCTTTGAACTCAGGATCTGCTTCTCCGCTGTCCTTTGGGTCCTGCTTCTGTACCTGTTCTGAGGGCTCCTCATCAGATTCAGGTGCAGCCTCAGTGTCCCCAGCAAGCTCCTTAGGCTCACTGTTACATGGAGCAAGGTCAACGCCACAGTCCATCAAAACCTCTGGGTTTGAATGACCAGGCTGAACACTAAGGTCTAAAAAAGCCTCCTGGTTTTCCAGTTCTTCTTTGAAAGGTTCTCTTGGGAGTTCTTCCTTCTCTGCTCCAGCAGACTCCATGTGACTGTCGTCTTCGTCATCCGCATCATGGTCCTCATTGTGAGCCGGCTCTTCCTCCTCTTCCTCCTCCTCTTCCTGATCATCCAAATGCACAGAGCCGTCTTTCTCCATGCAGACTTCTGGGTCCTCCTTTTCCTGACCCTTAGCACCACCTGGGTCTTTTTCCATATTCACTTCTTCGTCTTCCTCCTCCTCCTCCTCCTCTTCTTCCTCCTCCTCTTCTTCCTCCTCTTCCTCCTCCTCCTCCTCCTCCTCAGGTTTGATCAGCGCACTGTCCGGTTTTTCTCCTGGTGATTTAGTTGGACTCGCAGGTGCACAAGTTTCTTCTGTCCTGCTTTCATCCCGAGGCAGCAGAGCGTCCGCAGTCTCCTCGACCTCCTGCTCAGTCCCGCCGGGAGCGGGGCTGCCTCCGTCTCCTGACGTCTCCTTCAGCTCTTCGCTCGTCACCTGGTCATCAGGTTCCATGGGCGTTTCTGGTGGCGTGTACAAATTCAGTTTAAATCCAGTCTTCCTCTCTTTGTTTTGCCTCCACTTAGAAAGCCCATGCTTCGTTCCTTTTGGCCATACTTGCTTGCACTTTAGAGGTTCAGGATTGTCTTTGCTGCCTTCTTTCAAGTTATTTGCTTCGTCGTCCATATTATCTTAATGAAAAGACAGAAGGGGGAAGGAACAAAGAGTCTTAGACAACTTGAATTCATTACTCTATAACAATTACCAAACATTGCTTTTGTTTATATTTTAAGAGTTGGTGGTCAAGATAAAACCAAGAGTAAAGTAACATAATATTGTGGCATAACCCAAGTGAAAAACCTAGGCCTTTTGGAAAATATTTGAATTTATCAAAGATTATATTCTCAGATGCAAAAGCCCAGAGTTCCAAAATGTATTAAAAAATCGAATTTGAACTTTTAGAAATTAGGCAATATGGAGAAAGGGCTTAATGCTAACTTCTGTCCAAGGTACCGCTGTACTAGCCAAATGTGAACTGTTGGGTTGCAGACATTTACTGGATTTAAATGATCTCAAATGACATTCACTTCAATCTGAATATACTGTTTGTCATAAAAATAAATCCTATACCTCTAAAAATAAATGAACAAATAATTAAATGCCCAGAACATAAATTTCTTGGATCACCATTTTTGCATGAAACAATGAAATTACTATTTAAAACATAAGTATTCTTTAATTCTGTCTACACTGTGTTTTAAATCAGTTTGCTGTTGATATGCAAGATTTGAACATTAAAGACAGTTAAAAATAAATAATAATTGTAAAGTCCACTTCAGTTCAGCCAACCTTGTTTTTAAGATTTATTTTATTTATTTGAAAGGCAGAGTGCAGGGAGAGAGAGGGAAAAACAGATATCTTCCATGTGCTGACTCACTTCCAAATGGCCGGGGTTGGGCAAGGCTGAAGCCAGGAGCCTGGAACTCTCCTGGGATCAGGAGCCTGGAACTCTCCTGGCAGGGGCTGAGGCACTAAGGACATCATTTCCTGCTTTCCCAAGCACCTTAGCAGGCAGCTGGATGGGAAATGGTACAGCTGGGTCTTGAACCAACACCCCTATAGTATACAGGCATTTTAGGAGGCAGCCTGACCCACTGTGCCACAATGTGGGCCCCTAACCTCATTTTTATTATACGTATACGTACATGTGAATCTACACACACGCGCGCACACACACACTATTTGGGAACAAATAAATAGGTGAATAAAATATTTGTATAAAATATTCAAGTCTCAAGATCTTCAGAAAATTAAGGACCACACCAGTCTCTGAGAGTCAGTAAATTTAAAGGAAAAACTTTATAAAGAGTGTAATAACGCTATTACAAACAGTGTGTTGGAGAGCAAAAGTAGATCTAACAATCACGCTGGAACAGATACCCTTTTTGCCAGAATGAAATGATTTCTAATCCAGCATGCACCTGTCAGGACAAGCTCTGGCTTATTTACATAATAAAAGAAGCACAGATACATTGACCTGAAGGCCTCACATTCAAACTGCCGGGCCCAGAGCTAGGCATATGTGATGGACTGATTCCCTCAGAGGTACCCACACCGAAGCCCTAGTTAACAGTCATCTCGAGATGTTCAAACTGGTTCCCTTCTAGTCACAGTGGCAGGCAGTAGCCAAGCAGTGCCCCTGGAGTCCATATTCTTATTCTACAGGCCACGGGGCCTCCCAGCTTCTGTAGGGACACTTCCCTAAACTGGGAGATGTTTTCAAATTATTATTTTTTATGATTTATTTATTTATTTGAAAGCTAGATTTAGAGAGAGAGGAAGAGAAAGAGAGAGATCGGTTGATCTTTTATCTACTAGTTCACTCCCTAGATGGCTGCAACAGCCAGTGTTGGGTGAGACTGACGCCAGGAGCCAGGAGCCAGGAACTTCATCCAAGTCTCCTACATGGGCGCAGAGGCCCAGGAATTCGGGCCATCTTCCACTGTTTTCCCAGGCCATTAGTGGGGAGCTGGATTGGAAGTGGAGCAGCCAGGACTCGAACCAGCATGCACATGGGATAATGGCACTGCAGGTGGCAGCTTTACTTGCTATGCCACAGCGCCAACCCTCTTTCCAATTATTTTTAAGAAGGAAGAAACTGAAAGGAGTCAAGTTAATACAGCCACTAGGAATGTTTAAAGATAAATGTCATGAAGTGGGGAAGGAAAACAGGGACAATCCGTTCACAGGCTGCAGAGCAGAGAGCCAGTAGTAATGCTCGAGTTCCACACACACAGAGACCCACACACACAGAGACCTCTCGTTGCAGTTTGTTTGTTTAAAGAAACCAAAGAACAAGGCTTGCTTCCTCTATACCCAGGACAAGAGGTCATTCCCTTAGCAAAATACTACTGTTTGCAGCAACAGTGTTTCTGTTCGTTAGGAAAGTCAAGATGTGTGCCTGGTGTGGTGCACTGCATGTGAGTGCCGATTCAAATCCTAGCTGCTTCAGTTCCAATCCAGCTCCCTGCTAATGTGCCTGGGAAAGCAGAAAGCGGTGGAAGTTGGGCCAAGTGCTTGGGTCCCTGCACCCATGTAAGGGACCCTGATGAAGTTTCTGGTTCTTGGCTTTGGCCTGGCCTAACTTTGGCCATTGCAGCAATTTAGGGAGTGAACCAGTGAATAGAAGATTCTTTGTCTCTGCCTCCTCTCTCGTGACTCTGGTTTTTATTAAAAACAAAAAGAAGTCAAGATGCATGCTTATGTTCTTAAAAACTGGCTTTTCAAAAGCTATAGTAATACGTCTGCTTTCCAGGGAAATAAGACAGCCTGTTTCCCTAGAATGGAGTAAGTTCCCAGTGGTCATTTCATCTGGAAAGGGACTGCACAGTTCCTAGCCTGTCGGACAAGGGGTGGTTACTTTTAAATTAGGCATCAAAGAAAATTCACTGGTGTTTAGTGGTCCCTCCCCCCGCCCCCGCCTCCGAGGATGGAGTTCCTTTCAGGTTAAGAGGAACGACAATTTCCTAAATTTTTTCTGTATCATTAAAAGTAATACTGATGGTATGGATAAGCCTAGATGATGATGACTCTTTTTTTTCTTAAAGACTGATTTTAAAGGCAGATTGACAGAGACAGAGAAAGAGAGAAAACTTATATTTACTGGTTCATATCACAAATGGCTGCCACAGCAGGGGCTGGGCCAGACTAAAGCCAGGAGCAAGGAACTCTGTCCTGGTCTCCGAATGGGCAAGCAGGGACTCAGGTAAGTGAGCCATCATCTGTCGTTTCCCTGTCCCATTAGCAGGGGGCTGGATGGGAAATGGGGGAGCTGCAATTCAAACTGGCACTCTGACGTGGGATGCAAGTATCCCAACCGGAAGCTTACGCTGCTGCTCCATGCCTGCCCTTAGATGACTCGGTGCTGTATCCTCAGACCTTCGTGCCTACTGACACACACCATCAATGCACTAATATTTGTTCTCCAGGAAAAAAAGAAACTATCACATTCTATGCCCATATTTATGATAACACACTCCTTGATTTCAGAAATATTAAATGTGAAAAACATCACAAGTTATAACTAAGCAAATGCAATGTGTTTCTTACTGATAGACTTCCAAGTTATGGGTGAAAGCTAATTTCTGGAATGAATAATGAACCCACCTATATAAACGTTCTGGCTTTGGAAGCTGTTTAAACGGAGAATTCAATTCCAGGAAGACAGAGCTAGAACCTTTTACGAATGAGAAAGAACAGAGCAGCTCTTGTCTCAGGTGTGTAGGCCAACCTCACAAATGCCTTTGTGTCTAGCTGTAGGAGCCTGCTCTTGGGCAGCGTGTCACACTGAGACATTCACAGGGCTCACAGTTCTGCTACTTACTTCTACAAGCATCGGTATTCTTAAAGCAATGATTGTCTTTTCCTTCCTCTTCCTCTGTTGATTTTTTCTTCCCAGACTGGTGTTGGAATGCTTTTCTCAGGACTGGCTTCCTGCCGTCTTCCTCCACTTCAATCTCACAGGTAGGCTCCAGCTGCGGCATCGGCCTCTCTTCATCTGAGTTGTCAAAGGGCTCATTCAGCACTTCTGTCGTCTCAGAAATGGTCTCAGTTGTTACACTGCTGTTGATCCTCCTGCGTTTACGACCCCTTTTCTTCTTCAGTATAAAAGGCCTCTGAAATTAATTCCAAGCATAATACATTAAGAGCTCATGAGCAATTAAATGGGTGGGCCGATAAGCGGCAAACGTGTACTGAACGTGTCTGAGAACGTACATGTGAAGACTTCTGTAGTGTCTTTGTAGCTGACCTTCCGTGTGATGTCTAACATCCCTCTCAGGCACCAACTACACAGGCAAGTGTTTTCCAAATAAAACAGCTGTTTACTCAAGCAGATGCTTTGAGAGGGAACATCCTAACAGCCTGACTGTAGATTTTAAAAGCTAAGCTTTGCTCTTCTGGCACGTGTTTTCCAAGTGTCTGGCTTCAATATCCCATACATCATAGGCATTAAGGTCACCACAGACCTCAGTGTTTCTTTGATTGTTACAATAATTAACTAGCCATCAGGCCACTCATTTCACACTTGGGGAACTGTTTAAAGAGGACCTAAAATACCCAAAGTATTACAGGAACCATGATGATGTAAAGGCTGACCTATCTACACCTACCTCTCTGAACTTCAGGAACCCCGAAAAAGAAAAGAAGGAGAAAATACCTTAAGAAAAGACAATTCTACATTTGAATTATCAGCAGGCATGTAATAGTGGCTGCTGGAATCTAAGCAAATAATTTTGCAAAGTATTTTAATACAGAAGGCATGTACAAAGGTTAAAAGAAATTAAGGTCTCGGGCAGGCATTGTGCACAGCAGGTTGAGCTGCTGGAGGAGTGCAAGTTCAAGTCCTATCTCCTCTGCTTCTGATCCAGTTTGCTTCTAATGCATCTGAGAATTCAGCATGATGGTCTATGTACTTGGGTCTGTGCCACCCACATGGGAGACCCAGATGGAGTTCTAGGCTCCTGGCTTCAGCCTGGCCCAGTCTTGGCTGATGTGGCCATTTGAGCAGTGAACCAGTGGATGGAAAGTATCACTCTCAGGGCTGGCGCTGTGGTGTGGTGGGTGGGGCCACTGCCTACAGTGCTGGCATCCCATGTGGGCGCTGGTTCGAGTCCTGGCTGCTCCACTTCTGACTCGGCTTTCTGCTGTGGCCTGGGGAAAGCAGTAGGGCATGGCCTGGGTCCTTGGGCCCCTGTACCCGCGTGAGAGACCCTGGGGAGGCTCCTGGCTTTGGATTGGGGCAGCTCTGGCCGTTGCGGCCATTTGGGGAGTTGAACCAACAGGTGGAAGGAAGACCTCTCTCTCTCTCTCTGCCTCTCCTTCTCTCTGTGTAACTCTGACTTTCAGATAGATGGATAAATCTTTTAAAAAAATTACCACTCACACTCTCTGTACATATATATATAAATATATACCCGTTTCCTCATTACTCTCTTTAAAATTAAATAAACTTTAAAAGACACAGAATATCTACCTTATTTAAAATATAAAAAATATTTTTCTAGTTCCACTGAAGTTTGGCACTAATGACTCTCCATAAATGCAATTATAATTTCTTACCCAAGCAAAAATGTACTTAATGACACGAAGTCCAAATGAGGAGTAACAGGTAAATCTGATGTAATCTGTCAGTAATGAGCCTAAAAACTGTTGAAAACACACTGTAAAAACAAGTTAATATGCTTTATTAAATGGCAACTTCCAGGTAAACTGTGTCTAAGAGTTGTAGTACCTTAGATTTTTTTTTTCCTTAGTATTTTATTCTTTGAGAGGCAGAGAGACAGAGCTTCCATCTGCTGGTTTACTCCCCAAACAGCCACAAGGGCCACAGCTGAGCCAGGCAGAAGCCAGGAGCCAGGAGCTTCATTTGGGTCCCCAACATGGGTGCAAGGGCCCAAGCACCTGGAACATTTTCCATTGCTTTCCCAGGCACATTAGCAGGGAGCTGGATGGGAAGTAGAGCAGCTAGAACTCGAACCAGTGTCATTAAGGGATGCTGGTGCTGCAGATGGCAGCTTAACCCATTATGCCACAATACAGGCTTCCTGTCTTACATTTTTAATAACGCTGATGTTCACCAAAGAACACACATAGACCTGTTAACTATATTCTGTGATTTAACATTTGTGGTCATTATACCCTGCCTCCACCAATCTGCTGTCCTATACAACCCATTAGAATTTTCTCAAACATGAGTGTGGCCAATATAAAGAGCTAGTTTTTGTTAAGAGTCCATTTATGTGACAGTAGTCCCTGTCATGCTCGGATGATTTTTTTTTTTTTTTTTTAAAGACTGACTCATTTATTTGAGAGTCAGAGGCATGGACAGAGAAAGAGAGAGAGGTCTTCTATCCACTGGTTTACTCCCTAAATGGCTGCAATGGCAGAAGCTGGGCGGACCCGGAGCCAGGAGCCAGGAGCTTCTTCCAGGTTTCCCATGTGGGTGCAGGGACCCAAGCGCTTGAGCCATCCTCCACTGCTTTTCCAAAGGAGCTGAATCAGAAGTGCAGCAGCCAGAATTTGAACCAGCACCCATATGGGATTCCAGAGCTGCAGGTGAAGGCTTAACCTACTACACCACAGCGCCAGCCCCATGCTTTGGTTTTTTGGTTTTTTTTTTTGATGTCTTAAGAGCCGTTTCTTTCATTAGAGTCATAATACACAAATATACTCCCCTTGTACAAAATTATATTTTATTCAGAAGCCTGAATCCACTTACAGGATGCTCCTTTTTTTAAAAAAAAAATATGTATTTATTTATTTGATGTCACAGAGAGAGAGGGGGAGAGACAGAGAATTTCCATCTGCTGGCTCATTCCCCAAATGGCCGCCAACAGCTGGAGCTGGGCTGATCCAAAGCTAGGAGCCAGGAGCTTTTTCCAGGTCTCCCAAGCAGGTGCAGGGGCCCAAGCTCCTGGGCTTACTACCTCCCTGCGGCCATCCTTCCACTGACTGCCATGCTTAGAAGAAGGATCACTGAGCTGGAAGAACAGCAAGTTCTTTGCCAGATACTACAAAGGTTGGCCTGGAGTCAGAGCTTTGCCTTGTATTGTCGTAAGTCTTATCTATGATAAATGCTATGGTCTGAATATGAATTTGCCCCCCAAACTCATACAGGACTTTAAAACCGGCCGGCGCCGTGGCTTAACAGGCTAATCCTCCGCCTTGCGGCGCCGGCGCACCGGGTTCTAGTCCCGGTTGGGGCGCCAGATTCTATCCTGGTTGCCCCTCTTCCAGGCCAGCTCTCTGCTATGGCCCAGGAAGGCAGTGGAGGAAGGCCCAAGTACATGGGCCCTGCACCCGCATAGGAGACCAGGAGAAGCGCCTGGCTCCTGGCTTCAGATCAGCACAATGCGCCGGCTGCAGCGGCCATTGGAGGGTGAACCAACGGCAAAAAGGAAGACTTTTCTCTCTGTCTCTCTCTCACTATCCACTCTGCCTGTCAAAAAAAAAAAAACAACAACAACAACAACAACACCCAAAGTCCTAAGTTAATGGTAGTTAAGAAGGTGGAAACTTGATCCAATTTTGGTGTTTAGTAGGGGGACAGACCAAATGGGAGATTCTTAAGTCATTAGTGGCATGGCCTTAGACTGTAGTTTTCACGAGAAAGTAGGTTATAAAAGCCTAAATTTGAGCCCAACCAGTCTCTTTGCTTCCTGGCTTGCCATATGATCCTTCCTCTACAGATGTTCCACCAACCCACCCACTGCAGAGGTCGAAGAATGGGACTGCCAGAACTTGCACTTGGAACCTTCAACACTGTGAGCTCAACAGACCTTTTCCTCATATAGTAAGCTGCCTCAGGTATTTCATTATAGTGATTGCTAACACACAAATAGCATCTGTTCCCTGTTTAAGTCACAGACAGATACTGCCGACAAAGATGTCATATCTTGGGTAAAAAATTACCTAAAGACAAAATCATTTTTTAAATTTTCTGTACCAATGGAGAGGATACAGTATATAAACCACCAGGCTACTAAGAATATTAAAAATTTCAGTGATGTATAATCAGCCACAAATGCAAAATATCCCTATCAGTGAGGTATCTCAAATACCATCCAACATCTGTACGCCAAAGACAAGAGAAAGAAACTACACCAAAAGCACTGGACTTGAGCACTTATCTGGTTTTGGAGCAGTCTCTATGAGCTGTGTGACCCTGAATAAGTCTCCTGGCTTCTCTAGGCCTCCAAGGGAGGTTTAAGCGCTCTCTGTGGCCCCTTTCGGTTTCTATAACCTGATTGACTGTACTCTTAGTTACCAGCAGGTGGCAGAGAGTGCTAGATTAGGAATCCAGCCTGCCCCTGGATTCCTGTCACAGCAGTAACAAACCTCAAAAAGTTAAACACGATCACAAATGGTGAGATGCATGTCAAGGTATCATCAGTGGGAGACTGGGTACACAGCAACATCACGTACAGCCAAAGAACAGAGAGTGAAACAAATACTGATCCATAGAATGTTTGCAACAAGTGAAAGCGACTCACAGACTGAAAATCTAAGAGACACATACCTTTCTCTTTATGGCAACTGACTGTGGCTTAGTTAGTCGTGGGGGAGAGCTCTGAATATTCTCTTCCTCCTCCTCCTCCTCCTCCTCTTCTTCTTCCTCCTCTTCTTCTTCCTCCTCTTCTTCTTCCTCCTCCTCCTCCTCCTCCTCGTCTTCACTGCTCTCTTTCGACAGCTCCATCAGCTGCCCTCGCTCCCCTGCCACTGGCCGGCTCTCCGGGGAATGCAGATACTTATTTTTCGATTGTACTTTTGCAGGTGATTGCCTACTGTTTGCTCTAGATGACAGGATTTCTTGCTCCTCCTTTTCCCAGCAGCTAGCTTGTTCCATCAGCCGCTCAGCCTGAGGGGAGGGGTAAAAATGGTGGGCCAGTGAGAGGGCAGTTACGCATCCAGACCCTCTAACAGGATCAGTGGCAAAGGGCTTCTATGACAGTTCTGAGCAGGACAGCCAGCCAGTCATGCAAATGCCAGCTGTCTCATCTCAGGACCCTTTTGCATCAGTTAGGATAACAAATCAAAGAAGATTGGGTTTCATGGGATATTTAGTGGTATTAATGATGCAGCGAATTGATTTGAGTTCTTTATCACTACAGTACATGCTCACTGGCATGGAGCACTTTAAGCAAGTTCATAAACACAAAGAATCGATTGACATTGCAGCCTTGGAGCTCAGCACCAGATTTGATCTGATTACATGCTGTCAGCAGTGAAAAATGTTGCTTTATGATCAATGATAAACGTTTCATTTTTCATACTCAATTCAATAAAATTATCATGTCTTACCATGCAACCTCAGTTAGTATAAATTAGTGCCATATCATTTCACAAGTTCTCTCTACATAAGCAAGCTTTTGACAATGATTTTAATGACTTTCTTAGCTTAAGAAAGTTACAAGATTCAAGTTTTACAGCTCAGGATGACAAAGCCAATCATTACCTCTTTCTCAGCTTCTCGCTCTTCTTCAGAAACTGCAGCATTAGAAATTAAAATTGGGGTCCACCTCAGACTTTCTGGGTCAAGTTCATTGGTTCGGGAACAGGTCTTCAGCTTTTCCATGTGGCCCAATATCAACTTTTCCCGTCTAATGATGACAAATCTGTAATGTGACAACAAAGTGCAATCAAAAGCTGAAATTTCATTTTACTTTCTCACACTGGCAATATGCTAGCACTTCCATTAACTGGGTTAGGAAAAATCAGAAACACTGTCAATCAAAGGGCACAGCAAATTAAAATTCAACCAGCAAAAAGGTAACATTTCATGTTTTCTTTCTATAGGAAGGGTTTTGAAAGCACCATGAGAGAATCTTACGGAATGAACGTGCTTAACTTCCAGGAACATCTCTGGTGTGACGTCTGAGAGGCAGCGGTGCCACCCAGGGGCCTGGCGCTCACCTGCCGTCTCTCTTGTCGATCATGTGGAGATGCTGCAGAGTGGTGGCGATGTCGTGTGGGCACATGCCCGTAGCTCTGCTGATGGCCTTGATGCTGATGTGCCTCTCGTGGTGTTGGTAGAGATATTCTAAGATGACGCTTTTCCAATAGGCCAGGTAGGAGAGGCGGCCCAGATCGGAGAGTGGCTTTTCAGGTGACCCCGCCTGGCCTTCTCTTCTAGAAAGCAAGTAGCCTAGGGCAGAAAAAGCAAAAGTCCATCTCACTGTGTCATTTCCAGAGCTTGGACAGGAGCCACTAGAAATAATTTAAGTAGCAACAAGCTAAAGACATCGCATCAGAGGAGTGCATTGTTTTATGGAGCCTCTTATCAGATAGTCATTTGATCTCCAGGAAGTTCATGCTTCTGAATCTTTTAAAATGGCACCATCAGTCAACTCACGCACTTAGGAGTAGCATTCCAAACATCTATCATGGCATATTTAACAAAAACTGAAAGCTACGGTTCAAGACAGTACTTCTGGTAAGTCTCACCATACAACTATCCCGTCAGCGTCAGATGTTCTCAGAAACTAAATGCTGGGCTCTCACTAGAAATCCTGTTGAGGGACCACCCCAAACATTAATGGGCAAGTTGTTTTCCACAGGAAGGACCAAATGACCCTTTGACAGCTGGGTGTTAATAAAAGACAAGGGCCTCTGCTGACTCAGAGTCTACACGGCTCGTTACAGCTAACTAGCGGGCTGATCTGAAGCTTTGTTTCAGGACTCATGAAAGAATGTCTTTCATGTCAACTGCTGCAATTTCTATAAGGTCCACCAGTTCTGTTTTCATCTCTTTCATGGAAATTAATTTATAATCCAACCCCAGAATGTTGCTCCTGCAAAGTAGAAGAAAATTCCTTAAAACAAACTATGTCATGTACACTCAGAAAACTCCCAAGCACGTTAAGCTCCTGAACGCATTCCCCAGCATTGCTGTGAATGCTCCTTGGCGGAGGAACTTGAGAAAGAGGAAGACTTTAAACCACTTGAAGGTAATGAATGAAAGCTGGCGGCTGTCTCGGTAATTAAGAGCCACTTGCAGAGTAGAGAAGAAATGCTATAAACTAATGATGTCTACCTTGCTCTAATTAACTGTTTCAACAGCCTTACCTTCATGAACTTCCTAAATTTAAACAAACATCAACCACATACAGTAGGTGGCAGCAATTACAAAATCATGCCGCTCTGTAAACCACCCAAATCTTCAGCGTTCTTCTTTATCTCATTTCCAAAATGGCTGCATTCTCAAGAATTTTTTCAATTTTAGTTTTTTTTTTTTTACAAGCAGAAATCAATGCCTCTGATGCCTTTTCCTACCCTTCATAGTCACTGCAAACAATGCAGAAATATGAAAGAAGGAAGTCCAAACCCTATAGGGGTATAATCTCAGCAATTTGCATTTTGCTGGCATTAATTTGAACACTAAAATAAAGGTATAAATTTAACTTGAGGTTTTGCTGAAGTCTTGTGACTTATTTACCTGTTTAATTCACATTTATTCACAGTATTTGAACGCAAACAAGCTGCACAGCCTTTTCCAGTCACATCACTGCCGACATGTCATTCGGCTGCAGACTGAGGCTTTCAGTAGCAGTGTGTCGGGAATGCTAACACTGTGGCCGCTGTGCGGAGCCAGCCCACATCATGTCCTGTCAACAGAGGGAAGAGCTCTCCACCAAGGGAGCCCAAACCTCAGAACACAGATAATTGGCACATCCGTCACCTGCCTGCTAAGTGCCTGGCACACGCTGAGACATTTACTCAGTCGGCTGGAGGTCCAGCTCTGTGCTCCCACGGGGGAGACAACCGCAGCACCATGGATTTGAACCACTCCCTTTTGTCCATGAGATCCCACAATTAAAAGTCCCCTGCAGTGACTGTGAAGTCCCCGGGCTTTCACTGGCTCTTATCTGAACCCCCCAGTTGGGGACAAAACCCTCCCCCATCAGCCTGGCAGAAAGATCTCTGTCAACCAAAGTGCTCGGAATGCAATGCAGTGCTCCCTAACCTATGCTCCCTACTGCGATGGGCCTCCTTGCCAGCTGGCCCAGGCTCTTCTTTGTTCCGTCTTCTCTTCCCACATCCCTACTCTGGACTAAGAGAAGGCCAGAATCCTGAAAAAGCACAATTTACCCAGCGTTCATGTAGTCATACCCTGAGTAGTACAGTTACACCTTACAAAGTTCTGAGCCTAAACAGATTAGGCCACTCAAAACCGGCAGGCAGTGAGGCATGGGGAGCATTTAGGCGTGAACAGTTGTGCACCTGCTAACCGCACCACATCAAGTAGGTGTCTCTTGGGACACTGCCATGGACACCAACTGCAGTCTGATTGATAATGCCATCGAAGTGTCCTGGGGCCTAAGGAGGCAGAAGGGTGACAAGCCCAACAAGCAGAAGCATACCCTCAGACTGTGCTAGCAACGGCCAGGAGGAGACAGGGAGGCTGCTGCCACCTGCCTCAGAGCGGCCAGGAGGAAAGAAGTGCAAACCGGAGCTCCAATCAGAGTACATCAGGCAGGTTTTCAGGGATGTCATGCACCAACACTGCAGGGCACAAAAGGCCACTGGGTCCCAAGGCACTCTGCACGGCCTCTTCCCTCCGACTCATAAGACTCTCAGGGAACTTACGAGGGTGGAGGGATGGGTACTTATGCCGAGAGCCATCTGGAAGTTCACAAACCTCTTCCTGAAGGAGGAAGTTTCAGATTTAAGTAGAATCTATCAGAACACTCAAAATGATCAAGGATATGCTTTTGACTCCTCACTAGTTACGTGAAATCACTTGTAACATGTTAAACTACAAAGCTCAGAGGAAACCCTTGTCTATGCTGTCGTGCACTAGGTGGATGGAAGACAGAATCCCAATGTCCCCTGCAGCAGGCACTTCCCTCTGCTGACCTTCACAGCACAGGGTGTTTTCAGTAAGGCAGGCCTTGCCACTTTTTGTTTCTATGTTTTCCAGGCTCTTCAAAGCATAATTACAATATAGCCCATCGACAGAATTATCTTTGCTAAGAACATTTTCATTATTGACTAATTACAGATGTGGTGGTTTAAGTTACAGCTCTTAAATTTAACTTACCAAAAAGATTCCAAATAATTGATCTAAGATGCAGGGAAATAAAAAGCACTTATCTTGGAAGCCGGTGTATTATCCTGAGGCATCTGAAACAAGTACAATACACCTCTGGTGAATAGATTCCCATGATGCTCTGACTCCTCTTCCTAACTCAGGATATTTTCAATCAGAAAAACCTCAACTATCCCTGGGGAAACCTAGCTGTTTCAGAAGGAAAACAAAATGATGTTTGGAGGAGAAATCCCAGGAGCTGCAGTATAATTAATCGCTGGTGAAATTACTCCCTTGAACTTGTCTGTGAGCCAGAGGTGCTGGTGAATAGCACTTATTCTGTGAGTGGGAGCCATATAATTGAAAACCAAGAGGCCCAAAACCCCTCACCCACAACAACTATCCTCATTTACGTCACTGGAACCCACTACCCTGGGGAAGGTAAGGTCTGAGTCAGTGTATGGGTCACACACTTAATTCATAAAGATTATCAAGGTGTCTGCTAAAAGGCAAAGGAAAAACATGTGATGTCTACAAAAAGTACGCCTTTCTAAGCTATACTGTGTGGGACCTGAGGATACTTCACCTCTGTTATCCACTGTAGTGAGAGAATCAGTTCTCAGGTTGACCAGCCCTAATCCTCCTGGGGGCTGAAATGGTTAACTCAAATGGCAGAGTGCTGCCTCCAGGTAGACAAACCCATTATTAGGTTGAAGACAGAATCCTCCAGTCAAGGTCAAGATTTGTTTTTGCACTCAAATTCCCAAATTAAGAGCATAGTAATTGCAAGGTTAACTCTAATTTACTATGAAAATTCATTCCTTTTAAATGACTGAGCAAAAAAAAAAAAAGACTGATCTTCAAGATAGCAGACTGGGGCCCAGTGCTGTGGCCTCCCATATGGGCACGGGTTTGTGTCCTGGCTGTCTTCTGATCTAGCTCTCTGATATGGGGTGGGAAAGCAGTGGAAGATGGTCCAAGTGCTTGGGCCCTTGCACCTGTGTGGGAGAGCCAGAAGTTCCTGGCTCCAGCTTCTGTCCGTCTCTCCCTCTCTATCTATAACTCTCTCTCTCAAAAAAAGAGATTGCAGACTGGACCAGAAGTGCAATGGAATACTTTTCTTAAGCAAGGGGAGGGCAGTGAATAAGGGTCTCCCCCACAAAGGCAACCAGCCATCCCTCACCCTTGTATACCTCCATCTTCTCCACCTGACGCCAAACCATATGAACTTCCTCAAACACTTCCTATAAACTCTGGCGAGCTACTCACTCCCAGCTCCCATCTGTCTGGATTATGTGAGTTCAGGGTCACTGGCTGCTTTTAGGGGAAGATAATCTTTGAGGATTACACACCTTTCATCAGACACCT
Organism: Lepus europaeus; assembly: GCF_033115175.1. NCBI lineage: Eukaryota > Metazoa > Chordata > Mammalia > Lagomorpha > Leporidae > Lepus > Lepus europaeus. Next base: position 64,160,365 of record NC_084843.1, on the reverse strand, counting down.
GTTTAGCTCAGCAAACTCTGCTGAAAGGTCCACAAGAGTAGACTGCACAGAGTTTGCAAGCGTGGGAACCGACGCCAGGCCAGGATTTATGGCAGCTCTCCTGCAGAGGAAGACGTGAAGATTCTGACTGTGTGTCTGTGCTCACGACAGCGACGCCCTGCTTGCCTGTTACGGTTTTCAAGGTGATCAACTGCACGAATGGCATGCTGTGTCTCTTCATCTAATTTTTGTAGTGACTTGGCAATTAGTGTCGGAAGAAGCTGAGCCTCAGTTTTCACATCAGCTTCAGATAGCACCAGTGTTTTACTTATGTGTAAAACATGATTCTTTTATCTAATGATTTGAAGAGCAGAGAGAAGACAGAGAACTCCCCTCAACTTCTCTCACTCCCTACATGCCCAAGATCCCCAAGTGTGGCTCTCCACACCTACAGCATCACCTAGGAACCTGCTGGACTACAGCTTCTCAGACCTACCGAATCCAAATCTTTAGGGGCAGCTCAGTACCTGGGCTTCCCTAGCACCCAGGTGATTCTGATGCACTGTTTGAGGACCAGTACTTTATACACTCTGTTTACTCTCTTCTGGAACTGCTGGTCTTGATGAAGATGTGGAAACCTCCTTGTGAAGTAGGCAGAGGGACTGACAGAGTAGACAGTGGTACTGAAGAAACACAAATGGGTGAGACCTCACTCAGCCCTTGCTGGAAAAGAACTGGAGAACGCCCTCCCTGAAGCCCCACCTGCCTGAAATTTAGTTTAGTGAAGCTGCCCAGTCACATTGCCTTTCTGATAGAACCTTTACTGGCCAATAAATCACTTTTGTTACTGCATGGATCCTGATCCAGATGCTGCATTTTTAACAAGTACCAATACCATGACCCACAATTAAACAGCAAGGGTTTGTACCTTAAATCTGTGGCTCTCAAATAATTTGGTCTAAGGACATCTTTACATTTAAAAAAAGTTACTTAGGACTCCAAAGAGCTTTTGTTTATAAGAGCTCTACTTGCAGATTTTACTGAGAAGTTGTATCACTGACAGATATTTATTAATTCATTTAAAGACTAACAATAACTCCCTTATGTATAACATAAATTTTTATGAAAAGAGTAACTACATCTTTTTTTTTTTTTTTACAGGCAGAGTGGACAGGAGAGAGAGAGACAGAGAGAAAGGTCTTCCTTTTTGGCATTGGTTCACCCTCCAATGGCCGCTGTGGCCGGCGCATCTCGCTGATCTGAAGGCAGGAGCCAGGTGTTTCTCCTGGTCTCCCATGGGGTGCAGGGCTCAAGCACTTGGGCCATCCTCCACTGCACTCCCTGGCCATAGCAGAGAGCTGGCCTGGAAGAGGGGCAACCGGGACAGAATCTGGCGCCCCGACCGGGACTAGAACCTGGTGTGCTGGCGCCGCAAGGTGGAGGATTAGCCTATTGAGCCGCGGCGCCGGCCTACATCTTCTAATATATAAACAAAATTATGAGAAGTTACATTTTTGCAAATCTCTCCAGTGTCTGGCTTATGAGAAGAAAGCAAGCTTCTCATATCTGCTCATATCTTCTCACATCTGCTATTCAAACTGCTGTGGTGTCATGGGTTACAAAATTTGTGGAAAACTCCACTGAACATTCATCAAAGAATGAGAGTAAAATGGAAAAATAACATATTAGTATTATTTTGAAAATAGTTATGACTGTGAAGGTTTGCTGGATCATACTCTGAGACCACTTACATTAAATAAAAAAGGAGAAAAATTTTGACAAGTTGGACACTTGGGCCACAAGTATTTTACCATAGCATGACAAATATCAAATACAGTATGCCAGATAACAGGAGGCTGTACAGGTTGGTTAAGAGCATGGGCTCTGGAGCCACAGTTCCTAGAAGGAATTGTTCCAGCATGTGCAGTTCTGTGACCTCAGGCAACTTATTTAACTTCCTTGACTTCAGATTCTTCATCCAAAGCATGCAAATAATAGAGGTGGGTGTTCGATCTAGTGGTTAAGACACCACTTTGGGCAGCCACATGTGCTCTTGGAGTGCTTGGGTTCAAGTCCCGGCTTGGATTCTGATTCCAACTTCCTGCTAATTAATGTGCACCCTGAGAGGCAACGGTGATGGCTCAGGTAGTTGGTCCTTGCCACCCACAAGAGAGACCTGGATTGAGTTCCCAGCTCCTGGTTTCAGCTTGGCTTAGCCACACCTGTTGCAAGCATTTGGGTTGGATTACTTTGTCTGTCTCTCTGCCTCCCAGATAATTAAAATAAAATTTGCCTATATATCTCTTAACAGTTCTAAGAATTAAATGAGTTATTACAAAGGCTGCAGAACAATGCTTGGCACATTACGGTTACCCTATGTAAGTATTAACTATTATTACTCAACTGAATAAATGAAATTTCAGGGTGGTCATTTGGGTGATTACAGATCCTTAATGTTCCTATAATTAGGTAACATTAAAAGAAATAACATTTGGACAGGAGGAAGGAGACAGACTGTTTTACAGTCACACTGAGAAGAGCTACCTTTCTTTCTTTCTTTTCCTACTTTTGCCCCCGGCACCTAAGAACCATTCCAATGTCCCTGACAGAAGCTCTCCAGCCATCCGCTTCTCTTCATAGCTAACCACTCAAATACAAATCGAATTAAAGGAAAAGACTATGAAAAAAACATTTCTGCCTCAGGAAGAGTCAAGAAACTGGCGAGTGAAAATTCCCAGCAAGCACAGTTCCATGATCCCAAATTCTCTTTGGCCTTTAAGTCCTTAACTTCAAGGACTACCCTTAGGAAACAGCAAGCCCATCAAACCACAAAAACAAAGACTGCTAAGGGCTTCAGCATAACCCAGAGACAGTCCCAGGACACATTAAACAAAGACCTAAATGTCTGAGGAGACTCAAATGTGTCTCTGGGAAAATGCCTGAGTGAGTGAAATCCAGGGAGTGGAGACAGCAGGTCTTTGGGGAAGGAAGGCTGCCCGCCCTGGGTCAATCTCAGTCTGTTTTCCTAAGTTCCCCTCTTATAGTTCTCTTTGTAAAGATCCCACAATCCCTTTGGCAGACTACTCCAGTGTTGAGCTGGATGGAGGAGGGGACCTCTGGCCAATCACACTGAATACCTCCTACTGTCTAACTCCACTCCAGAGAGGAAGAGTTTTTCCTTAAGATTCCCCCAGTGGATGGCATATGGATGGAAGGTGGATGACTTCCTTTGTGCTGTGAGGTATGGACAAGCTTATAAAACATGCTCATGTTTATCAGATGGTTTCCAAAGTTCTGTGAATGGATGTGGCCTCTGTTGAAGGAGGTAGTCATTCTGGATGTTAGTCACTCGGGGCAAGGATGGCATCAGCCAGTAGGATAGGGCATTCTGCTCCCGTGGCAGGACCCTGTGTTGAAGAGGGTGAATAGCAGTGGAAGCGAGCTGATGGCCACCGACAAACCCCTGTGAGACAGCCACGACCAAGGATGAGCCAGCGGTATTTTTTCTAACTGATATCCAGGGAGAATACCTCTCTTTATTGCTCCTTTTTGAATTCTCTTACTACCCTGGTTGCATATTAAAATCACTTGGGGGCTTTGAAAAAACTACAGATGGTGTGTCTCACCCAGCATCAACTCTTACATTCTCACCCAACATAATCCAATCTGATTTCCGATACATTATGGGTTACATTAAGGAAAGGGCCTGGAGATTATGGTTGGGCCAGAATATTAAAGGCAGTACAGCACTAACCCTGCTCTGGCAGCATGCCAAAAGGCTGTGATGGCAGTGGGGGTGCCAAGTGAGAAATTCTAGGTACAGGTAAATCTTTGGGGGAATGTAGAGTCAGAGTTGAGGCTAAGAGCAGGATGGCCTTCCAGCCATGAGCACTGCGTGATCTACTTCACAAAGTTTCTATTCGGGTTCAACATTCAACTGAGTACTTGTCAGTATATGATGTGTTACCTCATACAAAGCCCTGGTCTAGTCTATGACAAGAATCGTTTTTCTAAGAAGATGATAAATTTAGAACTAGCTGTGCAGGCATCAGCTCCTTGATAAGAAAACAAGCTGGGTTTGGCACTGTGGTATAGTGGGTTAAGCCATTGTCTGCAATGCCTGCATCCCATATGGGTACCAGTTCCAGTCCCTGCTGCTCCACTTCTGACCCAGCACCCTGCTAATGAGCCTGGGAAAGCAGCAAAAGATGCTTTACTTGGGTCCTTACCATCAAAGTGGGAGACTTGAATGAAGTTCCCACCTCCCAGCTTTGGCCTGGCCCAGCCCTGCATGTGTGCAGCCATTTGGGGAATGAACTAGTGGATGGAGATGGATTTCTCTCTTTTTCTCTGTAACTGCTTCACTGTCTTTCAAACAAATAAATTAATTTTAAAAAGCTACCTGGGACTCAGGATGAAACAATCATACAATGACAGATCACTTATACCCAATTTAAACTATTTGAGAAAGGCAAGAATGTTTAGAAATATGTTTACTGAGGAGCTGGTGTTGTGGCACAGTGGGTTAAGCTGCCATTTGTGATGGTGGCATTCTATACCGGAGTGCTGGTTCATGTCACAGCTGCTCAGTTTCCTGCTAATGCCCCCAGGAAGGTGGTGGATGAAGGCCAAGTACTTGTATCCCTGCCACCCATGTGGGAGACCAGAATGAAGTTTCTGGCTCCTAGTTTCACCCTTGACCCATCTGGGCTATTACAGCCATTTGGGGAGTGAACCAGCAGGTTCCCTCTCTCTGCCTTTTAAACAAATGAATATTTAAAATATATATTTACTAGGGGCCGGTGCTGTGGCATAATGGGTAAAGCTGCTGCCTGCAGTGCCAGCATCCCAGATGGGTGCCAGTTCAAGTCCTGGCTGCTCCACTTCCAATCCAGCTCTCCGCTGTGGCCTGGGGAAGCAGTAGAGGATGGCCCAAGTCCTTGGGCCCCTGTGCCCTCGTGGGAGACCTGGAAGAAGCTCTTGGCTCCTGGCTCTGGATCAGCCCAGCTCCAACCATTGTGGCCATCTGGGGAGTGAACCAGCAGATGGAAAACCTCTCTCTCTCTCTCTCTGCCTCTGCTTCTCTGTAAGTCTGCCTTTCAAATAAATAAAATCTTAAAATACACACACACACACACACACATATATATATGTACACTTACTGAAATATACAGGGGGAGGGGAGCTTTGGGGATAGTAAGTAAACTGCTTACTGGGATACTCATATTCAGAATTGTAAGACCTGGGTTCAAGCCCTGCCTCTACGCTCCATTCCAGCTTCCAATTAATGTATATCTTGGGAGGCAGCAGCTTAGTTTCAGGTTTTGGTCCCTGCCTCCCACATGGGAGACCTAGACTGAGGCTGGGGCTTCTGGCTTCAGTCTGGTCCAGTCCCAGCTATTGTAGGCAACTAGGACTGGACCAGCAGATGACAGCGATCCTCTGTCCATATGTTTCTCCTTTTCTTCCCTGTCTCACTGTCTTTCAAATAAAATAAATAATTTTTGAAAAGAGCATGGTTTCACATATACAAATATATTTTTTGGAAGTAACCAAGCTGTTCAGGAAGCCCATTACATGTCATAAATCTGAGCAAAGTTCTGATTCATTATTCCAAGGCATTTACAGTAAGGTAAAGTACAGTACCAGTGCCAAGGCCTTAGACATGGCTGAAATTAGGCATATCAGAATAATGTCTTCCTCTTTGACATTTGATTTTCCACAGTTCAAGTCACTTTTAAATTCTGGAATGTTTTAGGAAAAACAAGTTCACAAAAATAATTTTTAAGATTAAGGAGGGGCTGGGATTTTTAAGATTAAGAGTTATGCCGCCTGTACTGCTGGCATCCCATGTGGGCATGGGTTCAAGTTTCAGCTGCTCCACTTCCGCTACCTGCTAATGGCCTGGAAAAGGAGTGGAGGATGGCCCAACTCTTTTGGCCCATGCACCCAAGTGGGAGACCCAGATGAAGCTCCTGGCTTTGGCCTGGCCCAGACCTAGCTGTTGTGGCCATTTGAGGAATGAACCCGTGGATGGAAGACTCTTTCTCTCTCACTCTGATTTTCAGGTAAATAAATCTTTTTTTTTTTTTTTTTTAAGATTTATTTATTTATTTGAAAGGCAGAGTTACACACAGAGAGAAACAGAGACAGAGACAGAGAGAGAGAGAGGTCTTCCATCTGCTGCTTCACTCTCCAGTTGGCCGCAACAGCTGGAGCCATGCCAATCCAAAGCCAGGAACCAGGAGCTTCTTCCTGGTCTTCCACGTGGGTGCAGGGGCCTAAGGACTTGGGCCATCCTCTACTGCTTTCCCAGGCCATAGCAGAGAGCTGGATCGGAAATGGAGCAGCCGGGTCTCGAACTGGCACCCATCTGGGATGCCGGCACTGCAGGTGGCGGCTTTACTTGCTACGCCACAGTGCTGGCCCCGGTAAATAAATCTTTAAAAAAAAGATTAAGGAATTTAGCATTTAAAAACTTGATTTCCTCTCTAATAAACAGGAAATTATTTCACAAAATAATTTCATTCTTCAGTTTATACCTCTGCTATGGCCTAGGAAAGCGGTAGAGGATGGCCCAGGTCTCTGGGCCTCTGCAACCGCATAGGGAGCACAGAAGAGGCTCCTGGCTCTTGGGTTTGGATTGGCACAGCTTCAGCCATTGTGGCTATCTCTGAAATGGGCCAGCAGATGGAAGACCTCTCTCTCTCTCTGCCTCTGCCTCTCTGGTTTTGCCTTTCAAGTAAATAAATAAATAACTCTTAAAAGTATCATTGAAAAGTTTTAAGATTTTAAACTCTGTTAAAAACATACACACTTAAAGCACATGCTCTCAGCAGATGACTGCATGTTCTTATAATGCCTCATCTGCTGTGAAAACAGTGCAATTAGATGTTTCCTATGTAAATCACTAGAAGCAAAAGCTGGGGGTTCTTGTTCCCAGTTTCACAGCTCTAAGATTCTCTGGGGCAACTGAGATAGCCCATTCTAATACCAACACATGTAGCCAACCTGCAACCCACAGATGGACGGGGCAAGGCATATTTACAACATTGTCAACAGTGCCACTCACTGCAGGACCAGGCTTTGGGCTATAAGATGGCTGTAAGAGTGACTTTCCTTTCCATATTCTCTCTCTCTCAATCTCTCTAATAGTGTGTGTGTGTGTGTGTGTGTGAGAGAGAGAGAGAGAGAGAGTGTGTGTGTGTGTGTGGCAAATGTCTGCTAGAAACCCAATCCTGGATCATGAGTTTTCCCAGCAAACACAAAATTATAGTAAGACTAAAGAAAAAAAAAGATGGGAACACAAAGGTCTTTAAATTTTGGAGGGGGCCAGCACTGTGACATGGTGGGTTAAGCTGCTGCCTGCGGTGCTGGCATCCCCTTTGAGTGCTGGTTTGAGTCCAGGCTGCTCCACTTCTGATCCAGCTCCCTGTTAATGCACCTTGGAAGGCAGTGGAGGATGGCCCAAGTGCTTGGGCCTCTGCACCCACATGGGAGAATCAGATGCAGTTCCACGCTCCTGGCTTTGGCCTGGCCATTGCAGCTATTTTGGGAGTGAACCAGTGGATGGAAGATCATCTCCCTGCACCCCCAACTGCCTTTCAAGTGAGCAAAAACAAAAACAAAAACAAAAAACAAAACAAAAAAACCTTCAAAAATTTTATCAAAGTACACTTCAGAAGGGACTCTGTCAGTCTTCAAGATTACTTTCAAAATCAAAGCAGAGCTCAACATCTAATCTCACTGATCCACTACTGAAGAAAATAGAGGCAAAGGAAACTCTCTCTACTGGTTTATCTAGACAAACAATCCCATTCCACTGGTCTACTTTTTTTTCCCCACTTATCTTTCATTTATCTCCTGAACATTTTCAAACATCAGCTGAGGTAAAAAGCCTCTGGAATAAGAAATGGTCAGGTCTAAGGGTTACTGCTGAGCCCATTTTGCCGAGTACACGGGCCGGCTGAGTGTGAGGCTGGGATGGGCATCCAGTTAAGTGATTGATGGGTCTGTCAGTACATCTGGTGTCATCTAAGTAGCCTTTAATCTTATAGAAATCTTAAAGTTCAAATTGGATGTTAGATGTTAGGAGAAAACCATGTCAAAAGACATCATTTACTACCCCATCAGCTAGTATGTGACACATGTCTCTACCTCTGGAATGCGCTGCTGTTCACTCTGCTGTCAGAGTGACTTGTCTAATAACAGCAGTGGTCACACTGAAGACTTCAGTGACAATGTGAACGTCAGCACAGCTTCAACCACAATATACTAATACTACCCCCATGGCCCTTTATTTTGTGCATATCAGTGTTAATTAAGCCTTCAAAGGATGAGGATTGTTTAGTAATGTCTCAGACAGTTAAGCACCTACTACGTGCTAGGCACTTTAGTTCGGTTGTACACAACCTTTCTAGTCTCAAAATTTAATGAGGAAAAAAGCTCTCAGAGTTTAAATTGGTAACTAGTATGCAACTGCTAACCCCAAGAACCACAAACTACGTAAAATAACAGGAACTCAAATAGTCATGTTAACAACTAAAGTTCATTTTCAAAAAATCAATTCAATATGCTACATCACAAGCAATCAATCAAATGACAATCATCATTTGCAAATCAAAGCACAACACGGATACTCTCGGGGATATATACAACTAGGTGGAAGTGTGTGATTATGGACAAGTAGATTGGAGCAGACTGAAACTGTAAATTATGTTAACTGTCTCTTGTAATTACCCTGCTTCAGAACTGAAACAAACTTCCTGTATAATTTTGCAGGGGAATGGATATCGTGATACAGAATTGCTTTTTGGTTGGTATTAACCCTTCAACAGCTATTCAATTACATGTGATAAGGTCAAAGAAAGTTTATCCTCAATTTATGAAAAATTGGCAGGGAGGTGTTTCAAAGTAAATCCGTTGAAAAGCTCCAGATTATTAATGAAATTTAGTGGTTTCCTCTTTAAGAAAGATTGATCTAAATTATTTGGTAAAATAAACAATGTTTAAAACAAATTCATGGGCACCATTCATTTTTCCTCTCTGAAAACATTCGCTATGGTTTGCAAGTTTTTAACTGGATGCAACTGAAAAGCTGCAGGGGGAAAGCCTGTCAGAGTCCTCAGATGCATCTTCTGCTTTGTAGGGGAAAATCTCATTAACTTCCTCAAATTCACAGGGAAAAGCTCCAACACCGGGCAAACCACTGGGCAGGACTTCTGATCCAGGAATACAGAATCATTCTCTCCTTAAGAAGAAAGACTGTTTCGCAATGAATCATCAACAGAAGCCTGTTTCAGCACATTTTAAACCTTTTCTTTCCCTTTCTTAAAAGCTAACTTTTAACATCTTTTCTCTTCTTTAAGCACTGTTCTTAATGCCTAAAAATCTGCTGCAAATTTTAGAACTGCTAATACCTAGCATTTTTTAGGAAGAGGGAGGACAATTTCCTGTTCATGCTTTCAGTGGCTGCCAGGATTGCTTTCTCTCATTTTAAAAGTAGAAGAAAGGAAAAAAACTGAAAATAAACAAAACACAAAAAAAGGCCTAATCTGGTAGAACTTGTATCTCTTGGGTCTTACAGCTGCACATTTTCTTTTCACTCCACCCCTGGTCTGCACTGTCCTTCTTTGTCCAAATCCTTCACATCATCACCATTCTGTTAACATAATACCTTCAATTATGTTTCTAAAAAAGAATCAAAGAGAAGGAAATATCTATTTATATCTACGGGATCCCCTTTAACCCTTTCCTTTCCTTAGAATTTATCTGATCATAATCTGGGACCATTTGACTTACAGAGTTTTTCAAGTCTGAATTTTGCTGATAGGACACTAGTAGTACAGTTCAATGTGCTCCTTTCCCCTCTGTATTACTGCCTGCAAAAGGCAGCTGGATCCAGAGGCCTGATATGACCGTAGATTTTATAAAAGTATAATCTCTTTGATCAGGAGGTACATCATTTCTGGTTACCTCTCTTTTTGTAATGTTTGTAACTACTGATGTTTAAAGTCCATTCATGCACTGGGGAAAGACTGAAAATTGGTAATAATTTACTTAATATCATGTTAATTTCATTTGTTAGCCAGAATATATACAGAGAAAGATGCTTCTCCTCATTTTTAATTGGTTACCTGGTGGTAAACTTCATATAGGAAAGGCAAGATAAAAGCTTTAGTTAATAGTTTTCAAGAGAGGCCAGTGTTATGGCATAGTGGGTAAAGCTGCCTCCTGCAGTGCTGGCATCCAGACAGGTGCCAGTTCGAGTTCCGGCTGCTCCACTTCTGATCCAGCTTTCTGCTTATGGCCTGGGAAAGCTGAGGAAGACGACTTAAATCCTTGGGCCCCTGCACCCATGTGGGAGACCTGGAAGAAGCTCCTGGCTTCGGATTGGTGCAGTTCTGGCCATCTGGGTATGAATCAGTGGATGGAAAATCTCTTTCTCTCTCTGCCTCTTTGTAACTCTGCCTTTTAAACAAATAAATAAATCTTTAAGAAAAAATAAATTAGGTTTAATGCAATTTGATGAGCTAAAAGCAAATATTAGAACTAAAGTCAGTTGATCCTTTAAAAAAATAGTTTTCAAGAAAATGAACTGGCTCCTGTTATGCTCTAAATTAGTTTGTTTCCAACTATCATTACGAACTTGGGAGTTTAAACATTTTGTGCGTTTCAAACATCTGCAACCATTATCTTTATTATTATATTTATTGCTGGTGGGAGCTGCTTCCAGTTGCTAGCTCAGTCCTTTAGCCACGACCCAAATAAGTTTTGCTCGATTGCTCCTAGTATGATAAGAAAGAAGAAGACACACTATTTTCATACTCCCATTTGAAATGATGAACCTGATAACCTGCATCAAACCAGCTTAAGTCACCACTTGGGCTCCTGCATCTGCCATAGAGGAATGGCAGTTTGAGTCCCGGCTACCCCATTTCTGACCCATCTCCCTGTTAATGTGTCTGGGAAGCAGTTAACCTGTCTTACATTTTCTAGAGACTTCAGCAGCACTTTTTTGAGTCCATTCTGGTATGAAATTATACTGGGTATCTTTTTTCTTTCTTTCTTTCTTTTTTTTAAGACTTTTTAACTTACTTATTTGAAAGATAGAGTTACAGAGAGAGAAAAGAATAGACAGAAAGAAAGGTCTTCCATCCGCTGGTTCACTCCCCAAATGAGCAGATCCAAAGGCAGGAGCCAGGGGCTTCTTATGGGTCTCCCACGTGGGTGTAGGGGCCCAAGGACTTGGACCATCCTCTGCTACTTTCCCAGGCACATTAGCTGGGAGCTGGATCAGAAATGGAGCAGCTGGGACTTGAACTGGTGCCCATATAGGATGCTGGCCACAGTGCTGCCCCTCACTCTACCAGGTATCTCTTTAAATGCAGACACATGGTTAAATGCCTAACTGAATTGCCTTTAACCCACTCAACTATTTTTCTTACAATGTTTGTTTATTTTCATCTACTTGACAAGCAGGATGACAGAGACAGAGGGAAAAGAGACAGAGAACTTTTATCTGCTAGCTCACTTCCCAAATGCATGCAACAGCCAGAATTGTTGAAGCCAGGAGCCCAGAACTCAATCAGCTATCCCCTCCCAGGATGCAACAACAGGGTACTGGACTAGAATCAGAGGATCTGGGACCTGAACTGGCACTCAGATAGGTGATTTGGTGTCCAAAGTGGTGATTTAATCCATTGTGTGCCCCAATACCCACCTTAGCCACTCAACTATTTTTGTGTACTAAAGAAACATCAATTTAAAACAACTGTGGTGAAAAAGCCTCCTCTATGATGTTAACTGAAAGCAGGACTCAACATAAATAATTAAAGATCAGAAGTTTTCTTTTTATTGTAAACATAAGAACATAGCATGAATATTAGAGTAAAAACATGTTAACTACAATCCTATGGGTAGTGGGGTAAAAAAAGTCCAAGTACTATTTTCCTAACAAAATTCTAAACAAGTCAAAGACAATCTTTTGCTTCACCCAAAACAAACTGATATATATTTTTAAAACCCAAACAAAGAACTACCTTACAACCAGCTGACTTGTAAATGTGTTGTTTAGAAATGCTATAATGAGAGGCAGTTTAGCAAATTTTTATTTTAGAAGATTCTACATCAAACATAATGCTTCTACTACAAGCTTGATCCTGTTAAACAGCAGAAAAATGCTTCCCTTGCATACACCTTAAATGACAAAATGGCAAAGAGTTGGAAGCATTTTTTTGCTTGATATTACCAGATTTGTGTGTGCTTCTCACAGCCAGGCAGCACAGAGCTATGATGGATCCTCTGTGTGTTGAGCCTTTGCTACCTGCAGGTAAGGAATAGATCATACACCCTTACATCCTCATCTCCTAGGCCACCCTGGCACAGTCTATGTACAACATGTTTGCTAAAGGAAAGGAGGGAGGGATAAATGAGTGAAAAACAAAGACCAAGAGGAGACTGCAGACTAAGCACTTGTATTGTTACACACACTGTGTGCTAGGCATGGTGTTCATGGCTTGGACTTCAGGAGGGAACAAGTCCCTGCCTTTACAGTGTGTTGTTCAGGTCCCATTTATTGATGGAGATTAGGTTATTTTCACACTGATGATCTGAATAGAACTTGACTTTTAGTATCACTCAGTAATTAATGTTAAAAATCCAGACAAAGATGTAGTCTTTAAAAAAAATCCACCTGCATGCCAAAACTCAAAAAAATTCTGAGCTATGAAAGGCAAAACAGTAGCTTTCAGAAAAAAATGAGAGACTGTAGACCATATGTTTCATATTTACAATGTTTTCATTGAAGCAATGAATACAAACCATTCTATAAGAGCTATTTATTTGCTCTTATTTATGACAAGCTTAGTTTTAAAAAAAGATACATAAATAAATCGTTAGCTGCACTGCCTCACGCAACTCATTTCAATGCCATTCAGTAATAGTCAACCTCTGAATAAATCGCTGAGAGTTCAATTTTCAACCTTGATGTTATCTTTAGCACATTAAAATATATCATACTTCAGGCCAATGTAATAAAGCAGTAATGGCAAAAGCTTTTAGTGTAGCATATTATAATGAGAAAATAAAGACAGACAGCCATGTCTTTATTATATTATAGATCAGAATCCTATTAAGATATTTGTCATTGTTATACTGGATTACATGGGTCAAGACAGGTATTCCCAAACCCAGCAAAAGCCCAAGGATACAGCTGATAATCCAGGACCATCCAGCAGGCGTTGGGGCTGTGGTGGGGGAGGGGCCTCCATTTTACAAAAGACTTGAGCACCATTTCAAAAGCGTAACTTATTATTCTTCAATGATTGCCTTGACTGTGCACACCCAGGGAGCACAGGTGCTGGAAAAGCTGAGCAAAGAGAGAAATGTTCTTGACAACTTCTTCTAAGTTGGATTTTCCTTCCAAAATAAATGTGTCAAGAAATGAAGTCTCTGATAAGAGGAAAGTACGGCAAAGATTAAGTGGCTCATCAACCAACTGTGTGTAAATGTGAACCCTGTCACAGGTCTCCCTTCTCTGCCTAGGGTTTACCGTGGATAACAACAATCTGTTTTATTGCAACTTCAATGATCTCAAGATAGTCCAATGAAAACATCAGACCACAGAAGAAGGCAGGGCACACCTGACATCATTTGGAAGTAAGTAAATCAGTGCTGAGTATGTTCTAATAAACTGAAAATCTCCTTCCTAAAAACCACATATGGTAAATGTCAGGACATTAGCAAAGTTCTTCCCACGGTAATTCATTTAGTATCTCTTCAACAAACAATAAGGATCTACAAAGGATCAGGCTCTCTTAGGGAGAACAAAATCTACACCCTCATGAAGCTTACTTCTGGAAAAGATATGGACAAAAAACAATAAATACGAAAAAGACAAGCCGACAGGTAAAGACAAGCCAACAGGTAAAGACAAGCCGTGGCAGGTAAAGCCACGACCTAGGATGCTAGCATACCATATGGGTGCCAGTTAGCTTCCCAGCTGTTCCACTTCCAATCCAGCTCCCTGCTAATGGCCTGGGAAAAGCAAAAGATGACTCTTTGAGCTTCTGCTACCCACGTAGGAAAACTGGATGAGGCTCCTGTCTTCAGCCTGGCCCAGCCATGGCCACTGTGGCCATCTTGGGAGTGAACCAGCAGATGGAAGATATCTCTCTCCCTCTTTCTGTGTAACTTTGACTTTCAAATAAATAAACGTATTTTTTTCTTTTCTTATTTGACAGATAGAGATATAGACAGTGAGAGGGAGAGGCAGAGAGAAAGGTCTTCCTTCTGTTGGTTCACTCCCCAAATGGCCACAATGGCTGGCACTGTGATGATCTGAAGCCAGGAGCCAGGGGCTTCTTCCTGGTCTCCCATGTGGGTGCAGGGGCCCAAGCACTTGCGCCATCCTCCACTGCCCTCCTGGGCCACAGCAGAGAGCTGGACTGGAAGAGGAGCAACCAGGACTAGAACCCGATGCCCATTTGGGATGCCGGCACCACAGGTGAAGGATTAACCAAGTGAGCCAAGGCGCAAGCTGCAATAAACATATTTTTAAAAGTCTCACATAAATTTTTTTTTTTAGAGATTTATGTATTTATTTGAAAGTCAGAGTTACATACAGAGAGAAGGAGAGGCAGAGAGAGAGAGAGGTTCTCCATTTGCTGGTTCACCCCCGAATTGGCTGCAACGGCTAGAGCTGAGCCAATCAGAAGCTAGGAGATTCTTTCAGGTCTTCCATGTGGGTGCAGGGCCCAAGGACTTGGGCCATCCTCCACCGCCCTCCTAGGCCACAGCAGAGAGCTGGATTGGAAGTGAAGCGGCTGGGACCGGAACTGGCGCCCATATGGGATGTTGGCACTGCAGGTGATGGCACCACCTGCCATGCCACATCTTCTCACCTAACTTTCTAAATGATTTTGTACCTGCCTAGCCTAGGGTGTCACTAAGAAAAGAGACATGGAGACAGGATGAGATATAACTGGAGCAAGCTTTTAGCCTAGTTGTTAAGATGCCCAGGTCCCACAACATAGGACCTGGGTTTGATATCCAGTGCTGGGCCCCTGACTCCAGTTTCCTGCCAGTGCAGACTCTGGGAGGAAGCAATGATGGCTCAAGTAATTAGGTTCCTGCCATCCACATGGGAGATCTGGATTGAGTTCCTAGGTTCCACCCCAGCCAAGCCCTGCCATTGCAAGCATTTGAGGAGTTAACCAATGGATAAGAGATCTCTCTGTCACTATTCTCTGCTTCTCAATCAAATAAACATTTTTTAAAAAAGAAAAAAAAACATTAAATACAAATGTATGAGTAAGTAAACACTATATATCAAATAAATAGTTTATTCATTCAATTGCTTAACTCCTCACAAGAAGTGAACATGCTTTCTATTATACTAACATATCCCTAAGAGCCACTGGCATGGTGCCTAAAAGTTAACTTAGATGCTTTGCTTGTGGGTGAAAAAAATGGAGAAAGTGAAAAATTTGTCCTGCAGCCTACCTCTCAGAGATTTCACATCCCAAATGCTTGCTTCACAACCTCCATGCCATCAGATAGTAAAGAATGCACGTGGCTTCCCAGGATAAAGGAATAAGGCTTCCGGGAATAAGCAGACAAGCCCCAGAGTTTTGGCCACACTGAGGCTTACAGAAACAATATCTCTGCTCAACTGTGCTAATTCTTAGGCAGCCTGTTGAGACGTGCAAGTCCCAAACAGGGCTGAGACACCCGAAGACCTTGCTTGAGAAGTGTGCTGTTTCATCAAAGCCTACTGGGGCCAGGATATAAGTGCTCAGAGGAATCTGTATGCCAGGATCTTATATTCAACTTGCCCTCTGAGAGAGGCTGGTGATGCCCACAGAGTTCTGGGTCCTTGGGCCTTACCAACACCCAGATGATGGCTTACCAGAACCCAGCCAACTCAATTCCTAAATGGACACACCTCCTTAGTCTGTGGAAGCCAGACTGTTAAAATTGGTAGTTAGAACTACTATGAAATGTATTCCTGTGTTTAGACATCATCTAGTACAACACTGAAGCCAGCCGTTAGCATCCAAGATACAGGGGAAGAAGTTTACTCTCTGAGAGTGTGGACATGATTGGTCTCCTGACAGCACATCCTTCTAGGCAGATGAAACATGTGACTTTTCTTTCAAATTCTGCTTTTAGACCCAGGAGAGCAGAGAAGCAGAAAACCATGGAGAGGATAGTTTCCTCTTAATTCATGGTGCCTCTTCAGGAAATCATTCCATAGCTACCGAGATGCTAAAGGAAAGATGAGCCTGGGAATCTCTATGGACACAGGTGGCTATAATACATAAAGAGTAAGAGATTTCTGTCACTGGAACCAGAAAGGAGAAACAGAAAATTACACCAGTTAACACTCAGTGAGAAACAGATAAGACACTAAAGATTGTACACCAGAGCATCTCTCCTAAAAAGTCTATTTTTATTTCCTACTTTTCTTAAATTGAGTTATATATGTGCTCAGGGTTGGGGAATAATGATAGAGAGTTTTTTTTTTTTTACTTTAAAAAATTTACATAAAAAGAACAAATTTATATAAAAGGTTGACTATAAAACATTTATATAAAGAGAACAAGCAGAATTACGTGGCTAACCATGCTTAAGACATGAATCAGCTCACAAGCCAGAGGCACGAAAGATAGTCCCCTGCACCCATCTTCCAGAAGCATACAAAAATTATACTCGGTTTTAAAAATGAAGGACCCTCCTCTGAAGTATACACACCTCACAAAAAGCCAAGGTGAAACCCTCAACATGTTTAATGTAACAAAAAAATGGCAGCAAAGGGAGTTTCCTGAAGCCACTGCCTAATTCATTCAACACTCTTACTTCCCATGGTTATAGTCACGTTACATGAAGGACAATCCTGGAACACTCATGCTACTTTCATAGTAAATAAGAAAGCCAAGACTTCAACTTTATTCTATAAATAAATTCTAACTTTAAAAATGCCTGAACATGGGGCCGGCACTGTGGTGCAGCGGGTTAACGCCCTGGCCTGAAGTGCTGGCATCCCATATGGGTGCTGGTTTGAGACCTGGCTGCTCTACTTCCCATCTACCTCTCTGCTAATGGCCTGGGAAAGCAGCGGATGATGGCCCAAGTTCTTGGGTCCCTGCATCCTCGTTGGAGACCTGGAAGAAGCTCCTGGCTTCAGATCAACACAGCTCAGGCTGCTGTGGCCAATTGGGGAGTGAACCATCAGATGGAAGACCTCTCTCTCTCTGTAACTCTGACTTTCAAATAAATAAATAATCTTTAAAAAAATGACAAAAATCATCACCTGGGAATTGAAAGACTAAACCTGACTACAATTTCTCATTATTTAAAAAAAAAAAAAAAAAAGCCTGAATACACAGTTAACTGAATGTTCAGCCCTCAATGAAGTCCCCACGTGAACACAAATCTCCGAAACTAGTATGGGGACTTGCAGACCCAACCGCCACCTACTCCTCGCAGTTTTAGTGACATCACCCTTTGCCCCCATTTACTTAAAGGCTGAAGTGAAAGAGGAAAAGTTAAAATTTAAACTCTTTACAGTTCTAATTAGCAGGTTTGAGTGTTTCAGATGAGCAAAGAATGTTAAATTTCACTAAATATGTCTTTTCTAAGAGTGTAATAAATAACCTATCTGGATACTGGTTTTTGTTTTCTCCTTAAAGGTTCTCCATCAACATTCCTTCTCTTCTTTACATACACACACACACACACACGTTGATAATCTCCTATTTGCGTGCTTAGGATCACAAATGCTTCCGATTTTAGAGACTTTTTTAAGTTTTTTAATATTTTAATCTTTACCAGTGCAGCCTCCAGAATACAAAGTCACTGGTTACAGATTAGAAATGCTCACAACAGTTCATCTCTTTTAGCTTAAAAACAAAACCAGAGACATAGCAGGTTAAGCCACTGCCTGCAAGGCCAGCAGGCCACATAAGCACTGGTTCAAGTCCAGCTGCTCCACTTCTGATCCACCTCCCTGCTAATGAGCCTGGGAGAGCAGCAGCAGATGACCCAAGGACTTGGGGCCAGCACCCATGTGGGAAACCAGGATGGAGTCCCAGGGTCCTGGCAGTTGCAATCATTTGGGGGAATGAACCAATATGCAGATGGAAGATCAATATCTCTGTGTGTGTGTGTGTGTGTGTGTGTCTTTCCCTCCTCTACAACTCTGCCTTTCAAAAAAAAAAAAAGAGTAAATAAATAAATCCTAAAAAACAAACAAAAACAAACAAACAAACAAAAAAACACCAAAAACAAAATCAGACGGGTTTCTGTGCTCCCAGCCGTTGAAGGCTATGTTTTGTTTATTTGTTGTTTGTTTTAAATTTATTTATTTATCTGAGAGGCAGAGTTACAGATAGAGAGGGAGACACAGAGAGAGGGGTCTTCCATCCACTGGTTCACTCCCCAGATGGCCCCAATGGCCAGAGCAAGGCCGATCTGAAACCAGGAGTTAGCACTTCTTCCGGTTCTTCCACATGGGTACACTTGGGCCATCTTCCTCTGCTTTCCCAGGCCATTAGCAGGAAGCTAGATCAGAAGAGGAGCAGCTGGGATATGAACCACCAGCACCCATATGGTATGCCAATGTTGCAGGCGGAGACATATCCCACTATGCCATGGGGCTGGCCCCGAGAGTCCAGCTTTCTGACTCTACTTAAACCATAGCCCTCTGCAATATATTCATACCTCTTATGCTTTATACTTTTCTCTGAGGTACTGAACATTGGCTGGGGGATGTCTCTGTGCCCCAAAAGAAATGGTAAAGTAGGCTACCTCATGAGGCCTTTGTGGCAATTAAGTTAAGTGTGTAGGTAAGGTGACAGTGCTTGGCACACAGCAGGGGCTCTAGAAGTATCTATCAGCTATGTTCATGACCTTTGCAGCTGTTGCTGTTGACATGCTGGCCTCTTTAATTTTCCTGACACCATTCTCTCCTGATTTTCTTCTGGCTCTCAGACCTGAGTCAGTTTCCTTGATGAGCTCCTCATTCTCTATTAGCTTCTTAGACGCTGGAAGCCTGAGGTCTGCACGCTCAGCCCCGTTTCCCTGCACACTCTCCTCTGGTTGTCTTCGCTCCCACCTGTGGCTTTAACCATCACTGCATGCCCTTGACTCCTTCCTCGTTAGTCCCTCTCATGCAGTTCCCCGCTGAGCTCTGAACTCCATGGAAAGCTGCAAACAGATGTCCACATACACGGTGAAGGCAACACGAACAAAGCTGCACTCACTCCCTTCCCAGGCTCAGTTCATTCATTAAGCAGTGTTTACTGAGCTCCACTCAGCGCCAGGCAGGGTTCTACCTGCCGCACAACAAACAGGAAAAGACATGCCTCATTTTCATTCATCCTCATCACCACTGTGCTAGATCAGGCCTTCAATAGCTCCTGTTTTTTAAGATTATTTTCTTCTCACATCTTTTGGGGCTCGAAATAGTGATGGGAGCTCTGTCTGTCTCTCTCTGCCTCTCAAATAAATATTTTTTAAAAGCCATTTATGGATCACAAGCATGCTATTTTACTAAAAACCCATCAGAATTAATTATTAATGGCTAATAATATTCCTGGATGTACCATTATTTTCTCAGGGGAATGGTTCTCTCTTACCTCTAAATTATCAAGGCTATATCAGTTTTGTTCTTATGGCAAGTAATGACACTCAGAGGGACAAGTGCAACGAATTATTAACTCTTTGAGTGATGGACTGTGAGAGATTACATTTTACTAGTTTATCTTTGCACCTCCAACTTTCTACTAAGAGTTTACATTGTTATAACCAGGGGAGGAACACAAAGAAGGAAACCCATTATTTAAAAAATAATATTGTGAAAAAAGTTTCTATATTAAGAATGAAATTAACACAAGACAGACAATTGAACTGTTGGTATCATCAGAATAAATTTCTTTTAAAAATAACTGGTAAGACATTTTTGATACATACCACCAAAGTTCTAGAAAATGTTAAACAATATTCACTTGTTCCAGTGTAAATATAGCAGTGCCCTTTGTGCCAGCTTTTAGATGTGGGTACATTTTAAAGTTTTTACTGTTTGATAAGCAACAAAGTATGGTTTTGGTTATTTAAATTTGTATTTGTAAAGTACTAGCACTTTTATTCAATCGAGTTAGTCATCTGAGCTTGGGTTCAAACTGCAGCCGAGAGTTCCTCTGTGTGGCTGTGCCTCGGTTGCATCACCCAGGGATGGGTTAGCACACACCTCGTCTGTGATTGTGAGGAGTCAGTGAAGCAACCTTGCAGGGCTCTTGGCAAAGTGGCAGCACTGGTCACTCGGGCAGTGCCGGCAACACTGTTGCCACCAGTGATTTTCCTCTTCCGTCCATCATGTGCTCAGAGCCTCTGTCCATTGTTCTATTAAGAGTTTGTTTCAATGCAGTCAAATCTTTCTTTTATATTTGCTCATAGCAATATTAGACAGATCTCAAACCTCTGCCTGGCATATCTGGTGTTGTACTTCCCACTAAAACCAGCTTTACATTTTAGGTAGCCAATCCACCTGCGTGTTCTTTCATTGTTTCTGCTATTACTTGATGCCTAGGATGTCCTTGACTATCCAACGATCAGACAGAGAATTACAACTTATTAGTGCCTTTGTGTGATTTCTGTTTTAAGATTTATTTTATTTGAAAGGCAGAGTTACAAAGAAGCAGAGGAAGAGGGAGAGAGGGAGGTCTTCCATCCAATGGTTCACTCACCAAATGGCTACAATGGGAGAAGCTGGGCTGGTCCAAAGCCAGGAGCCAGGAGCTTCTTCCAGGTCTCCCATATGGGTGCAGGGGCCCCAGTCCTTGGGGCATCTTCTACTGCTTTCCCAGGCCATAGTAGAGAGCTGGATCAGAAGTGAAACTGCCAGGACTCGAAGGGATGCCCATATGGGATGCCAACACTGCAGGCAATGGCTTTACCTGCACAGTGCCAGCCCTTTGTGTTTGTTTTTTAATCATCTAAGTCTTTAAGCTGCCTACAGTTTCTTGTCTAGTTATCCAAATGCCTACCATGGTTCTTCATGCAGTTATGCTTTGGAGTATACCAGTTCCCTCAGCCTGGAATGCTTTAATTAACTTCTTGTGAGCTTTTAATGCATACCGTGCAAACAGTCTATCCAACAGTTGTTGACTTTCCAGTAATTCCGACTACCCAGCAATAGCTGTCTGTCTTCTTCACTGTCATCAGTGAAGTCTAGTACAGTTTACACTGGGTACCACGATTCACCAAGGTTGAATTAAAGTGACTTCCTTCAAAAATGAAGGAAGTGATTCTTGTCATTCTCCCATTTGTATGTATGCATTTACGTATGAGTGATGATGCCAACCTCACTCACCACCACCTGCCACACTGTTCTCCTGGCTACTGTTCCACCAACTGGTTTTCCCTGGGCTTCTCCTGGGTCAGAACTGAGGATAGGTTTTGCACGCTACTTACCAAGCAGGGTTCTGGCTCGGCAGGCCTGAGTAAAAGATAGCTCATTTCCTGCTCACTCATCACCCAGCCAAGCAAAGTCCTAAACAGTTGAAATTATGTAAAGCATACTATAATTGCTATATAAGTATAGTGTATCAGCCAAAATATGCCCAATATTACTTACTTCAGCACTTTTAAAATTACAAAATATTTCAAATAACCTACATGCCCATACAAAGGAAAGCATGTGAATAAACTATGGACATCCACATATTGAAGAGAAAGGCAGCTGCAAAGGAGAGTAAGAAATCTCTGTGGAGTGATTTCTAAGATATACGGTTAAATGGGGGAACAATAAGAACAAAATATTACCTAAGGCATGCTACTTTTTGTGTAAGCAAGGAAGAAAAACTAGAAAAATACATCTACTTGCTCATTTGTGCAAAAATGAGTACAGGAAGAACAAATAGAAATCGTGAGATCAGCCAGCGACCTGCAGGAAGGGTCAAGGAATGGGAATGAACGGAGGGGAGCATCCATGCTTTGGTGTAGCTGAAACACTGACAGCAGATAATGCTTCTCTGCGAATAGCCTTTGATATAGTTCCCCCTTAAAACTCATATTAATGTTTCACATTCTAATTTGGAAAAGATAAAAAATCAAAACGGAAAACAAACAAGCCTAACTGTATTTCAATGACTAATACAACTACACTGAAGAGAAAAACTACAAAGAACTAAGTCAAGTGACATGTAAACACAGTACTCTGACTATACGCGGTGCAGCAAAACAACTGTTCAAAAAGATTGACCTCTGGTTAACGAGGTTAGTTCTTCTCAGTGGTTTGAGTTAGCAATTCTGAAATCACTTAAAGTGTAGTCTGGGGCAGAGCACATACATAAATATAATGTGGAAAATGGAAGCCAGGGTTCCACTTTCAGAAAGGGGAGCTATACAGGCATATAGAAATCTTCATTCTTTCTTAGATCTGTCCTCAGAGAGGGCCCTGACGCAATGACACCCTGGTAATAATCAGCACACCAAGTGCCCAGACTTTAGTTTCCAACCATTGTTCTGCAGTTTAAGGAACGAAGGCTCTAGGGGAAATGGAGGTAGAAAAAAATAAGATGAACCTAGAACACCACGTACTAGAAAGTAAGGGATTGCTCAGTGGGTGGGAACACGTCAAGAGGGTACAAGTACCAGCTTGAAGAAGCTCCCATCACATAAATATGAATCCAATTATGTCTAGGGGACCAGCGATAGTAGCAACAAGTTATAATCCACAGAATAAAATTAAAATCTGAGAGTCCATAATTATAAAATAAAA
Organism: Lepus europaeus; assembly: GCF_033115175.1. Taxonomy (NCBI): domain Eukaryota; kingdom Metazoa; phylum Chordata; class Mammalia; order Lagomorpha; family Leporidae; genus Lepus; species Lepus europaeus. The sequence goes on along the minus strand of NC_084843.1, from coordinate 64,137,603 downwards.
ATAAATAATTAAATGTAGGTGGACGAGATGGCTTCCTTTAACAAATGCCAATTATTAAGACAAACAGTGGAATTAAAATGACCATTTGGTAACTACTATATTAATAATTACTTTCGACAAGAATCATAAATAAATGCTAAAAACTAGTAAGTAAAATCTGTATGAGAAACAGGACATTTATATAATCCCAAGTATCTTCTCACCAAAATTTTGCAGGTAACAAAGGGAAAAATGGTAATTTCATAGTGAAGAAACCTGGCAAGTACTACTTTAATCCAGTAATATAAATATATTATTGTGCAAACCTCCTAAGATGCACTCAGGAGGACACAACATCACTCCTGTGATATTGGCCATCTGGGCAGTGAACCAGTAGATGGAAGACCTCTATCTCTCTGCCTCTGTCTCTCTGTAACTCTGCCTTTCAAGTAAATAAATAAATGTTTAAAAAAGGTATCATCCAAGTACAATCATGAGCAAACATCAGATAAGCCTAAACTGAGGTACACTATACAAAATAAGTGGACTATACGCTTAAAGAATGTTTAAGTAATGAAAACCAAAACAAAGCAAGACTACACATTATTTCAGATAAAAGGAGATACAATAACCAAGTATGACAAGCAATCCTGAACTGGATTCTGAACTTCACCCCCTAGAAAGGACATTAGTGAAAAATGCAAAATCTGGAATTTGAGTGAGGTGTAGAGGCTAGATTACAGTGCTAAATCATTATTAATATCTTGATTTTTATAATCTCTAATGTAGTTATATATCAGAGCATCTTTGCTCATAGGAAACATACTATTAATATTTAGGGATAAAGATACAGGGGCTAGCACTGTGGCATAGCAGGTAAAGCCACTGCCTGCAGTGCCGACATCCTATATGGGTGCCAGTTAGAGTCCCAGCTGCTCTATTCTGATCAGGCTCTCTTCTGTGGCCTGGGAAGGCAGTAAAAGATGGCCCAAGTCTTTGGGCCCTTGCACCCGCATGGGAGACCTGGAAGAAGCTCCTGGCTCTTGGCTTCAGACTGGCGTAGCTCTAGCCATTGTGGCCATTTGGGGAGTGAATCACTAGATGGAAGACCTCTCTCTCTTTCTCTCTGCCTGTCTATAACTCTTGCTTTCAAATAAATAAATAAATAAATCCAAAAAAAAAAAAAAAAGGTACACACATTGGCCACTTAGTCTCAAATGACTGAGAAAAACATGATGAATGAATAAAGCAGAAAGCGTATCATATGCAATAACATATTAACTTGTGGATAGTCTGCGTAAAGAACTTGTGGGAATTCTTGGCATTATTTTTTGAAGCTTTTCTCTAAGACTGAAATTATTTTGAAATTAATGAAAAAATAGTGAGATGGATAAAGCACTGCTGGGTAGCTTTGGCAACAGGAGCAGGTTGGGGCTTGGGAGGGGAACACTCTGGCATACAGTGCAGTCCCCTGGCAACTTGTCAGTGCCCTGGGAGGAAGAACAGTGAACAGCCTTGCCTGAGGGAGTTGCTGAAGCAGGAATTGCAAAAGTTTTGTGGGAAGGTGCCTTCTTTGAGGTTTTTCAGATGTCTGCTGGGGACAGAGAGTAGGATGAGTAGAATGTGTGTGAGTGTACAAAGGTGGGAGGATTTCAACATTTTCTGATAAAGACAAGGAGTCTGGGAATCCAGGAAAGAGGAATGTGCTGTCAACTTTGGCTCATGACAGTCACTGCCTCCCCCACCTACTTGTTTGGTGCAGCGTCACAAAACCCAAGAAGTGGTTTAACAGCAAGCCAGGTGTTGATGCTCGTTAGTCATTCTGGCCAAGTTCTGCAAATGACTTCCTGAACAAACTGTCCCAGGAAGCCAGAGACAAACACCCTGTGGATGATCCCTAGTGAACAATGTTCAAACTGCTGCAAAGTACTGCCACACAGCTTACAGTGTTCCACCATGACAGTGCTCCCTGCTGCTGTCTCGTTATTATCATTGACAGAAACCAAGATTTTCTTGATTTACAAGTTTGACTAACTGAAAATTAACACGCCGACCGAATGACCCCAGGTTCAGGCACAAATAGAAATAAAATAAATCCAATTATTAAAAGATCCCTTAAAATATCAGAGCAGCTTTTGGAAACCCTACAACCCTAGTTGTGTTTCTTGCTCCGAGCTCTGAATTATGAGGCCAAACATGTTTATGAGAGATTTTGGAATTCACCCCTCCCCTCAGCAAAACGCTAGATCTAAATGGTTCTGGAAAGATATTTACCCACTGTTATTTTAAGTAACTCCTAAGAGGGAGATGCCATTAATTTTTTTTTAAGCCATCTATCCTACTTTAAAAATCCTCTTTTGACTTTACTCAAATCTTTCAGCACAGTCCTTTAGCCACTTCAGTGTGGTCAATGCCAAGAGTATAGGAAAGGAAATCCTACACCACATCCTCAGCGCCACGCTGCCTCATTCTGTCCTGAAGGGTGGCCTTCATCCTGTCGGCCCAAACCCATTCAGAAAAGAGTCTACTGTGTTTAAAGTTCATGTTTAAAAATACATGGTAGACAGTTTTCACTAAAATAGTTAAAGTATGGATACAGCATTTACAGAGAACGTCTTTGTTACCTGGATTTTCTCTTATTTGGAAGCCCCTAGTGCAGGATCATGCTGTACCGATATGTGACTATTCACAGCCCGAATTGTACTGGTAATTACCAGTCTCTTTTTAATTTTAGTTAGAAAATTATCATGGGCAGCAATCACATCACTTTGGAGATTCAATTCATATTAAAAAACACATCTAATGCAGATTTCTGGGAGAACTGTCACACTGGGAACAAGGAAGAAGGTATACAAGTTTATGGTAGGTTGGAGTATGACACTTAACTGATAATGACTACAAAAGGATAGAGTCTAAGTGTGATACCAGAGATTAGGGAGCCCAGAAGGGGATGAGATAAAATTTCAGGATTCAGGATCACAAACAAGAGGTTCTTGACCAGGCTGCTAACAACGACTAGGATTTTGAACAGAGAGGCAGGCAAAGGAAGGAGAGGTCATTTCAAGGAAGGGAATGCATTATCAAAGAATGAAGGTCAAGTAGCATATTTAGAATACAAGAGGAAAAGAAGATTAGTAGATGAGGAAGCCTGAAAGGTTGGAACTAGGATTAGAAGATCTGGACTACTTAGTCAAGAAGTGAGCCTATTCCATAGGCATACAGATAGAATCACAACTTCAAAGTGAAAATAACAGTTACGCATACCACAAATTATCTTATTTATGAACAACTTAATGAATGGTGGCCACAAAAAACACCAGCCTAAGACAACTAGTTTTGCCCTCAGAGTTGATTACAGCTAGGACTTTCTAAATAAAAATGATAAACTCCTGGTAAGGTAGCCCTCCTTGGAATATCTAAGTCAGGAAAGAATAAGTAAGACTAGTATAATGATTTATTAACAACTGGAAATGTTACCTAAAAATAATTTTAAGAACTTTAAAAAGAATCATAACTTTCAATGCAAACAAATTACACGAATAACTACTATATTAGTTGTTTTATAGTCAGATGTAAATATTTTAATATATACTAATAAAATTACATGAATAACTACATTAGTTATTTTATATTCAGATGTAAATATTTTAATATATACTAATAAAGATTTATATTCAACATATTTTGTCACCGTTTTCTGTGAGCAAAGTTTCTGCATTTGATGTACCTTTTGAATAATTAGACAAGCTACAGTCTGGTAATCAAAAAGCATGGTGTTTCTTGTGACAAATTTTTACATGAACAGACATGATTATTATTATGAGAAATCTGGCCTTCATGTTAACAGTCTTCTAAATCATTTCTTAAAATACAGTGCTAAAACTCCATGTACATATCCAGTATAATATTATTGAGGAGAAAAAAATACCACCTTTAAAATAGATTATCCTATACACACTGTTACATATTATCCCAGTTTTAATTGAGGAGGCTCAGAATACAAGTGTATGTAAAACAAGTGTTTCTTGGAAAACCTCTAGATACAAACACTAATAATTTCCATACCAGGTAAGAGAATTTAACAAAACAAGATAAGACTTATTTCTACTAGTGAGGCACAGGAAAGGCTCAGGGTAAGAATTGTTTTTGAAATGGATATAGCCCTTTCCTGTTCCATACTGTACAAGATAATAGGTAAAATTTTAGAAAGCTGAAAATCCTTTTAAATAACACTTCCTTTAGCTTTAATCGCGAATAATTGCCTCTTTTTGTGCTAATGAGCATGAGCAACAGAGAATGGAATGTAATTCTGCCAGTTCATTCAGGGTAATGGCTTTGCGAGCTACTGAGACTGCTCAGTACCCAGTCTCAATTTCCTAGAGTACAATAACTGAGCAGCAGTAAATTTTTCACTTGAGGAAGATTTTGTAATCTACGTAAATATAAATAGAAAACCCATTATCTATTGATAAAACAACAAAGTAGGTTAAATAAAGTTTTATGTGTTACTGCTTCCTGTAACAGCCATCGGCTCCCTGGATCATGAAAGTAAATAAAGCGCTTCACTTACTGAAATCAATGAGAAACCGTCCAAATCCTTGCCTTTGGTGCTGGGGCATGATCATTATGCAGGAGACATTATACTTCTGCTGGCAAAGCTTTTCCTGAGGGAAGGAGAAACAGATCAAGTATGTCAGAGCTCTGCTGAAGTGGGCAATTCCCTGCACCTGCCACTGTCCTTGTAACGAAACAGTCCACTGAGGTGAGCCAATGGGTTAGGTTAGGATCAAGCAAAATATTCCTACTGTGTTAACCAAACTAGCGACTAACAACAAACCATCCATTTCAGAAATGCCTCTCAATTATGTCTTTATTCCTAAGTCAGTACTGTAAAATATGAAGAACCCAATGAAACACAAACAAAAGGGAAGAAAATAAAGGCAGTGAGAAAGAAATGCTTTCCTTGTTCAAACAATGTGGGAGATTGAGAAAATAACATCCAGAGAGTTACCCAGTGTTGTAAGTAAGGGTTTATCGGACTTTACTTTTGCTAAACAATAATTTACAACTCTGCAACAGCCATCTGGATTCTGCCTTTGAGCCAATGCCCCAGTGAAACTAAAATAGTGCACACATGGGTATATGTGCACAAATAGGGTACTGCTGCAGTGAAAAGGTAGAGAAATAACCTGCATTTCAAACTAGGAAAACAAAACAAACAAAAAATTTGACAACAAGAAGAAATCTCAAAGCCTCCAAACAAAAGTGAGACCTAAATATTATCAACAGTCTGAAACCAAGAGGAAGACAGGGTAAAGTACACTATGCAACAGTTCTGATAGTTAAAGAAGAATTCACAGTTTTCACGGGATATGGCATCAGAGCAGCAATATTTTATTCAGAGTACAAAGAAGCTGCCAAAACCTACACAAAAAGATCTGGAAAAGGCTTTTGAGGTTGTGAAGACTCTAGCCAAATATAAACCACAAATGAGATTGACCACAAATGGTACCAACCACATCAAAGAATTACTTTAGAACACCCAGATCTTTAATGAACCTATTTGAAAGATCACAGGAAATGGTTGTGGAAAAAACCCTACAGGGCAGAATTAAAGATTTCTTTGTGAAAAAGAGGAGTTCTTAACTTTTGCACATTTGTAGTTGTCTGTGAAGCCTCTACAAAATGAGGAAGAAGCAATAATGGGTGTGAGCTTTCCTAAGATGGTGTTGTCCATCACCAGTTATACAAGTGGCAAAGGTTCAAAATGGTCTACTTTGCAAAATTAGACAAATGAATCACTCCATCTAAAATGAGATGTACTCTGGGTTAAACGGATTTATCCTAGATGCCATTCCTTTCTTTGTCAAGAACTATTCCCACCTTAGGGAGTTTTTCTGAGACCCAAAACTGCTATCTCCCCACCACCCCGCTTAACACATGTTACTGTGGCTAAATTCTAAACTATGGTTGAAGTAAGTGCTTCTTCTATCCTTCCTGTTTAGAAAGTCACATGCATGTAACGATCTGCATGAAGCCCTCCAAGAGCATCCTGGCCATCCTCTGGCTACTCTTGAATGACCTTTCTAATCACTCCCAGGATTTGGTTTAATATAACCCCAAAGGACCAAAGATGTCTACATTCATTTAAAACATCAGAATAGGGCTTAATTTGCATTTGGTCTTTTAAAATGGCTAATTTTTTTGTTTTGCTACATTGCCAAAGAAAATAAGTGTTGCAGAACAGTAAGAAATGACAGTAGGTGCTGGCATATTGCAGAAGAAACTCTGACGAAAAGAGAAAAGCTGAATTGTTTTCAGTAAAATGTTGGCAACCTGGGAGGAAGAGATGCAGAGCTTCAAACTTCAGAAGTCACCATCAACTGTACATATATATGGCTACTTCTCAAAAGGCCAAAGATGCAGGAATAGGACAGTACAACACAAGGCAGGCAGGCACCATTAAGCCCTACATTTAAACTCACGTATATGGGCCGGCGCTGTGGCTTAACAGGCTAATCCTCTGCCTTGCGGCGCCGGCACACCGGGTTCTAGTCCCGGTTGGGGCGCCGGATTCTATCCCGGTTGCCCCTCTTCCAGGCCAGCTCTCTGCTATGGCCTGGGAAGGCAGTGGAGGATGGCCCAAGTCCTTGTGCCCTGCACCCACATGGGAGACCAGGAGAAGCACCTGGCTCCTGGCTTCGGATCAGCACGATGCGCCGGCCGCAGCGGCCATTGGAGGGTGAACCAACAGCAAAAAGGAAGACCTTTCTCTCTGTCTCTCTCACTATCCACTCTGCCTGTCAAAAAAAAAAAAAAAAACTCATGTATATGTAAAAGAAACACCATTTTTTAACAGAAAAGGCAGTTATGCCCACTAACTTTTAAATCTATATATATAAATTAACTTACGTCATTTTCACTGTAAAGTTTTATTAAATAAGTGGAAGAAAACATTGAGGCATTTTTCCATGACTGGTGTTATTTATTTTTGCTTCAGGTCTCTGGGATGATTCTTAAATTTAACAACACTTTGCAAAATACCTTTATAGTAATTCAGCTGTCTTGCAATCCTCAATGAAAATGGTACTTCTATAAAGCATTCCGTTCACAATAAATGACAATAGTTGAATTAAAATTCATTGATCACCTCACATGAAACAATATACCATCAAATACAGGGTTTGGGTTAATTTACCTTCTGCTGTCAAGTCTTATAATTACTGTCACTGTTTATTATCATCTATAAATCTAACTATTTCCTTAGGTACCTAAGAAAAAGTAAGGTCATTACCTGGTAAATATTTTCAAACAAGGTTTTCCTTTATTGCAAATGAGTATTTTTTTTCTTCCCAGCAACCTTTGAGCAGAAGAATGTGACAGAACTGCTATGAACCAGTGAAAAAGACAAACTATATCATCTTATCGTGTCAGGATTTTCCCTACGCTAACAACTGCAGAGGTGCATGGGCTTCTAAAGGTAAGGTTGTTTTAGAAGTTAAAACAGCACAGAGCTGTCGCCGTGGCTTACTTGGCTAATCCTTCGCCTGCAGTGCCCGCACCCCAGGTTCTAGTCCCGGTTGCTCCTCTTCCAGTCCAGCTCTCTGCTGTGGCCCGGCAGGGCAGCAGAGGGGCGGCCCAAGTGCTAGGGTCCCTGCACCCGCAAGGGAGACTGGGAGGAAGCATCTGGCTCCTGGCTTCGAATCGGTGCAGCGCCACCCGTAGCGGCCATTAGGGGAGTGAACCAACAGAAGGAAGACCTTCCTCTCTGTCTCTCTCTCACTGTCTAACTCTGCCTGGCAAAAAAACAAAACAGAACAAAAAACCAATAGCACAGAGATTAAGAGATGAAAGGATAACAACAGTCAATATATTAGCTTGACTGTGGAACTGCCAATGTTCTAGCTCACTGAGATATTGCTGATACTGGGAAGACACCAAAGAGAAAGGAGAATTATCTACTAAATCCTACATTACACTGAAACCTTCATGTTGACACCACTTGGGAAGAATAGGGAAATAAGATTAAGAAAAATCAAAGATGCTACATGGTCGCAAGGCAGCAATCATAGTATTTTGGGGATGCTGGCAGTCGAGAGGTGCTTTACACACTTCCTAGGCACCATGTTTCTGTTTCTGTCTTTTTAAATAAGCTCTGAACATGAACATGAGCTTTTCAGAAACACATGCCACTTATTCAAATTATAGTCATAGAAAAAAACACTGTTCAAAAAACTGGGCTCTACCAAAAACATTTTGAAAAAGAAAATGAAGGTCATGCTGGCTCTTGTTTTACCTTAGAGAAGTATCCAACCAGATGACAGCCTTTTTCATCATTTTTTGTAAGGACATAAAAAAGGAATGGCTCGACATCATAATACAACGTTTTGTGGTCCAGGAAGAGCTTGGCTAACAAGCAAAGGTTTTGGCAATAAATTTTGCTCATATTCCCATCAACCTAGCAAAAAGAAGCAGACAACATTATTTAACATAAAAATAGCACTCAATAACATTGTTTCTTCTATACAGCATTTCATAAAGTATTTAATTTTATTTCCAAATCCTAAACTGAGAGATTAAAACACTCCATTAAACAAGTACAGAGTTGACCAAAAAAAGCTGCCACCAGGAAAATCAGAATTCTACTTTTCTCTTAAATCAGAGTGAATGAATGAATTTAAGGTATGCTATATTTCTCTGTAAGCCATGTACAGAAAGAATAATCATTAGCAACAGAATAATTTTTATTTGTAACTTATTACAAGTTAAAAACTAGCTGTCTTAAAATTTCTTAAAGTTCAGCTTTCTGATTGTGTCAAGCTCTTTTGGCAAGCTTGAAGGAAGAGGGTAGTATTGCTGATAATATGTGAATTCTCACTACAGGCTAGGCATGTGGCTTCTCAACCTGGATATTCTTTGCTTTTCAAACTGGGTAATTTATTGTAGGGACTGTGCTGGGCATTATTCCAATAGAGATCATCAGGGATGTCTTCTTTATTGGAATCAAGTATATCTTGGTTAAAGAGTTTTGCCTTTGCAAAGAGATCAAAATACCTCTCCAGAAAGTTAAGCTTTACTTTGTTTTCAAAGAGAATTCAAATAAAAATAAAATAAATGAGCTGCACTATTCTGATTCCCCTGAAGTGTGGATTAGCAAAAGAGACTTCCATTTTGGCTTTACTCAAAGCATTTTAAATATAACTGGAAAAGATGGAATTTCTATGTTGGGAATACGTACAGAGAAAAGTGAGATGAGTTTCAGCCTACAATAAATACCATGATGACAATGTACTGCTCTTCAAAATAAAAGTTTTAAGCTGTGATACTGATGGCTATAGACAAGAGGCTAGGCACAGATGCCAATATATTTTATCAAACATCGTTACTTGTTGAAAACAGAAAGTACAGCAGATTCAAGAGGAATTTCCCTAGTATTTTCCTTAGAGGAAGCAGGTATCTGCTAACCAGAGCTCTTTAACAATGAACTTGACCATTCTCATGTCTCCTGTGGACCATACAGGTTCTCATATTAAAAAATTATTTTTAGACTTTATATAACTATTTCCCTTGGATGAAACCCAGATCCCACACATAGCAACATAATCAAACATGGGTAACAGGAACAGAGGATACAATTCTCTCTTTAATCAAAACAAATTTTTATGTATTGAGAGTATGATCCTTCTGGAAATGGCAGCACATTACAAAAAGAAAATATATATATATATATATATATATATATATACACACACACACACACATACATATTGATATACATATACATATATACCAGAAAAACAGAGATGACAATGTGAATTCTGATCAGCTGTGTAAGGTCTAATGTATGAGGGGTATGAAATGGAACTCTGTAATTATTCTTCATTTTATGAATCCTTTAGTAAACTGCTGAGGAAAGTTTTCTACACACTATACTGTGAAGTACTAACTCACATTCTAGAATAGGGATCTTGGTATTCATCAAATCCAACTCTTTATTTGTATTTGTATGAATAAATTGTAGAAGTGCTTCTGATATTTTCCCTCTCATCTGTGCATGGTCTTGCCCAAGAGCACATGCCCTGGAAGAACAGGTCTCCTGAGCCTAATAAGCCTGAGGATTTTTGCCCAGAAGAGTCTCCTTGGATTGATGAGAGCCTCCACCCGACAGGCTGACTCATGCTGACTTATTTAATAATTACTTAAGGCCAACCATGTGTTTTACCCTTTGGGAAACAATGAAATAGTAATTTCTATTTTATTTTGGTTAGAATAAAGGATCTAAGACATCAAGAAAAGAGCCAATAGGACAGTGAACTTGTGACATTAGTGAAGGCAACTTTGATGTCTCAATTGGTGGGGGCTGGCTGGGTAGCAGCAAATACTAACAACATGAAGGTCAGGCAATGTGTGCTTGACTTTTCTCTAGCCCAGTGGTTCTCACTGGGGGTGATTTTTGTCCCTGGTGGGATATTTGACTATGTATGGAGACACTTTCAGTTGTCAGACCCAGAGAGGATGGCCATGCTACTCGTATCTAGCAGCCAGAGGCCTGGGATGCAACTCAACATCCAACAACACACAGCAGAGTCCTTATAATAAATTACCCAGCTTGAAATGTGAAGGTTGAGAAAGCTACGTGCCTGACCTGTAGTGAGAACTAACATATTATCAACAACACTACTTTCTTCCTTCAAGCTTGCCAAGAGTTTGACACAATCAGAAAGACGAACTTTAGGAAATTTCAAGACAGCTCGATCGGTCCTGGGAGAAACTACTGGGCCCAAACAAGTCTGACAGAAGGAGCCTGGTTCATGTCATTCCCTGCCCTTTGTTAAATACGGCAGTAAGACATGGCAGGACAGGAATAAACAGAAAATTGTGGGCAGAACAATAAATTTGAGCTTGAACAATTAACAAAAAAAGGAATCCCAAAGTGAAACTGAATTTCAGAGGAAGAAGATAGTATGTCTGCTGCACAAAGAAGGCTTATTCTAAGCACCCAGAAATGAAAAACAATGTACCAGGATGGGTAACAGAGAAGAAAACAAAGCTGGGCAGGAGAAGAGTATGAAGAGAATTAAGAAGTTCTGTGAAAGAAAGGTTTGTTCTGAAAGGACAACTAACTCAGCTAAACTGGATCCCTGAAACTGACAAGAGAAACATGATTCAACAATGAAACTTCAGAAAGGCAAAGACCTTCTGCCACTAAATCAACCCTGAAAACTCAAAATGTCTTCAAGAAACTCCCAGTGACAGACAGATGGCCACGGGGGTTCCTGTGAAAACCAGTGTTCTCCAGGGGTGGCAGTCCACCCAAATCGGGGGAGTCTCAACATCTGGTGGAGTCTCACCAGAAGGATTATCCATCCTGCCAAGAAATGGATGGAAACACAGGTGGTTGTGTAGCAAGCAGCTATGTACAGCTGCTCAATTCCCTGGAAGAGTGAGCACCTGCCAGACATTGGCTGGAGCTGCCGAACAAAGCTAATTTCTCCTGCCAAAGAAAGTGGAATTTACAAAGAACTGAGATCATAAATTCACTGGTGAATATATCTGGTGTAGACAGGAATTTGAGGGAAGACAAAAAAGTCCATGTGATGAACCAGGGATTCTTCATCAATCTAAATGGTTGCTTAATATGGTTAGATAAATACCCCCAAACATGGAGATATTTTAAAGGGCAGTCTGAATTTTAGTGCCAAAAATTAAATATACTTTGTACTTTCTAGTCACAAATCAGTACACAGTCAACGACTAGAAGCATGAGGCTTCAAAACTGGAGTTTTTGATTTACACGCTCTTACCTCAAACACTGAAAGGTCTTTCCTTCGGTAAATTTCATTTGCTGGAGGATGAAACCATCCACACTTCTTTGAATGTCTTAGTAAAATATTCTTGCTTTTCATATATTTAAGACAGAATTCACACAGGTAAAGCTTTGGTAATCTGTTAAGGGTTAAAAATCAAGAATCTATGAGATTCATTATACTGTTCCAGGGGAAAATTAAATATTATTCAATTTTCTCTAAGTGAGAAAAAGGCTACCTAACAATATCTGAAACTGTTTCCCATAAATAAGAAAAAGTCAGTAGTAAAGTGAATAAAAACAGCTCTACATTTATTTTTCAACATAATCTATAATACACACTACCTTTACTTTGTGCACAAATCATTTGTTTCCTTAGAAATGTACTGTGAAAACAAAAGATTTTAAGTTTAGAATCACCACCCTAAAATATCAACAGCAAGCTATCTTATTAGATAGCCATGCATATTTTTCAAAATTCAGATTTAATGTGATATTTCCAATAGTATATATGATCACTGGAGTAACTAATAATCTTTTATTTAGAATGAAATGAATTTATTATTACATTTTAATAGTCAGAATACTTTTGAAGCAAAGAAGTCCCAGAAATTAATTGCCTCCATTTCTACTTTTGGATGAGTAACTTTCATTACCATAGGTTTATATATGGTCTAAAGCAGTATATGTAGCATTTAAAGTCAAATGATCTAATTTGTTCTCTATCAATTCCACTGTCTCTTTGAATAACAAACTAAAAGCTTTCTCTGCCCTCCTGACTTGTTCTCCACCTTAAAAACATGAACAGGCACTGGAGTACTCACAAAATAAAGTTTAGAAGCACTAACAAGGTCTTTGGGGGTAGAAGCATGGGAAAAACTGTTTTGGGGAAAGATACAATGACACATACAGTATTTAACTTCAAATCCTGCACTTACGTCTAAACTTCATTTGACGTTCTCAGAGCAAATGACTTAAAATTACCCACAAATCAAAGCTAAATGCATTTCATAAAAATTTATTTATATGAAGGGTAGAGTGACTAAAAGAGAGGGAGAGAGATCTTCTGTCTGCTAGTTCACTCCCCAAATGGCCAATTGCCTGGTCTGGACCAGGTAGAAGCCAGGAGCCAAGAGCTTGGCCCAAATTCCACTGCCTTTCCAGATGCATTATCAGGAAGCCAGATTGGAAGTGGATTGGCAGGGACCTGAACTGGCAGCATGGATACGAGATGCTGATGCTGCAAGCAGAGACAACCTGCTGCAATGCAATGCCAGCGTCTCATAGGCATTTTTGAAAAATGGTTTAAGAACACACAGTCAAGTGGTGTGATCAGCAAAGAGAAAACAAGATCATGGACTCATTTCTGAAACACACTTCCCATTTTCTCAAGTCACATGACTGGTTAATAAGATAATGCCTATCTTTGAAGAAAAGTAAATTCATAATTACCAAAACCCTTGTAGCCTAAAAAATCTGAAGATTCTAATAAAAGGTATAATGATGTACTTAATGGAAGATATCTATCCATAATATATCTGTTTTAGGATATATTAGTTAAAGGCAAGGTCACAGCTAATCTTACTTCAAGACATGAAAATTCCGACACTATTATTTTCTCTTCAATATTTTTTAAAATTTATTTTATTTGAAAGTAAGAGTTACAGAGAGGGAAAGAAAGAGTGATCTTCCAGCTGCTGATTCACTCCCCAGATGGCTGCAATGGCCTAGCAGAAGCCTGGAGCCAGGGACTTCTTCCAGGTCTCCCATGTCAGTAACAGGGGCTTGAGCACTCAGGCCATCTTCCACTGCTTTTCCCAGGCCATTAGCAGGGAGCTAGATGTGGAGTGAAGCAGCTGGGTCTTCAATAGGCTCCCATACAGGATGCCAGCATTTCAAGCACTACACCACAACACCGCCCCCCACCCCTTTAAAAAAATTCATTTTGTTTATATGAAAGGCACAGTTATAGAGAGAGAAAGGGAGGGACCAAGAGCGAGGTCAGTGATTCACTCCCCAAATGGCCACACTGAGTGGGGCTGGGTCAGGCCACAGCCAGGAGCCAGGGGCATCTTCTGGGTCTCCCACATGGGTGCATGGGCCCAAGCACTCAATCATCTTCTGCTGCCTTCCCAGGCACATTAGAGAGAGTTGGATCAAAGTGGAACAGCCAGGACTTGAACCAGTGCCCATATGGGATGCTGGCATTGCAGTCATATCTTCACCTGCTAAGCCACAACACTCGCCTCTTTTATCTTCCATTTTTAACATTGATCACAAATGGCTATAAAAGTAAAGACTTGGGGGCCGGCGATGTGGTGCCGTAGGTTAATCCTCTGCCTGCGCCGCCAGCATCCCATATGGGCACCAGTTCTAGTCCCGGCTGCTCCACTTCCAATCCAGTTCTCTGCTATGGCCTGGGAAGCAGCAGAAGATGGCCCAAGTCCTTGGGCTCCTGCACCTGCATGGGAGACTAGGAAAAAGCACCTGGCATCTGGCTTCAGATCAGGGCAGCTCCAGCTATTGTGGCCATTTGGGGAGTGAAGCAATGGAAGGAAGATCTTTCTCTCTGTCTCTCCCTCTGTCTGTAACTCTACTTCTCTAATAAATAAATAAAAATCTTAAAAAAAAAAAAAAAAAAGGAAAGACTTGAAGAAGAATATCTTAAGACTATCCACCCTCCTAGTTTCTCTAACTTTTCTTCTTTTTCTAAAATTTCTATTAAAAACCTGAAAAATACCAGAATTCAAGAGATAGAATTAACAGGCCTAATTAAGAAAAACAAAACAATGATACCATTTTTCAATGGCTAACTATTTCTTTCCTGATTTGGCTTACTGCAAAACCTACATCCGCCCAACTGCCCAAAAAAAGCAAGCAGGCTTTTTTCAAATTTTTTAGGCTACAAGGGTTTTGGTAACTATGAATTTACTTCTCTTCAAGGATAGGCATTATCTTATTAACCAGTCATGTGACTTGAGAAATCCAGGCTTCTGGCTTTAGCCTGGCCTGGTCCCAGGTACTGGCAGGCATCTGGGGAATGAACTGCAGGATACTACATGTCTGTCTCTGTCTCTTTCTCTGTCCCTTTATCTTCCAAACAAACTAAAAATAATACAAAAAATATTTTTTAAAAGTATGATCTAGAAGCTAAGAGGTAAAATTTATACAGCACAAATAATTCTACAAAAAAGTGTTGGCAAAGTATTGTTTGGGAAGATCCCAGAAAAAGACTACCAAAATCAACTTCCAAAAATCATCCAATTCCCGCTTTAGAGTGGAAAATTTTCTTTTCTCGCACATTGACACCGAAGTTATATATCTGCATGGCTTATTCCATTACCTTGCATATTCCTGTGGGTAAGGCGAGGAATACCAGGTTTGGATTTCATATTTGCCAAATTCTATCACAGAAGGGTACCGGCCACAGTCTTCCACTCCACTTTCACATTCTATTTTCTGTCATGGAAAAGGTAAAGGAAAATAACAGGATGTAATTCTTACAAGATGATATACTTAATTTACATTCTTGTACTATCAAATCCTATGAAAACCAAAAGAGTAATCTTGATTTCCAATTTTAGACCCATGTGAAATAATGCTTGTGTTGAGATTCATAAACAAATACTCTAAGAAATATTATGAATAAGATAGGAAACAGGTATGATATATACAAATATCTACTGGATTAGATTTAATCTATTACAATGCATTAAAACTGAAAATATAGATGATGCAGCTACTACATAATTACAGTTCCCTGTTTCTCCACTAAGTAATACTTATCCCAACCGTAATTAAATAATCATTCATGAAATTTCCAGTTCACTATTCATGTCCTCTATTCCCCTTAGTCTTTCCCACCAGAAGAGACCCAAATTCACTGTGGTATCCTCAGTGTCTAGAAATGCAAAAGAAATACAAGAAATATTTCTGGCATGAAAAAGTCACTTTTACCATCTTGGAATGAAATGGCTTTAAACTTAGCTCTATCTCTTGGAAAATGGCTTCTTGTTCAGCACACGAGTATCAGAAGTAGGCTGAAAAAATGGTAACACTGAGGACTTCACATATTTAATGACTGGACATTTATCTTTTCCAAAGGACAACCATTACAAACCATTTGATACTGACAGAAAGAGGCACAGAAACGCTCCCCAGATTCTAAAGTACAAACTATCAGAAGTATTTAGCCTAACTGGTTGCTACTAAAATTAAAGTTTAAGAACCAAAGACAAACCATTTCCACAAAACAGGAAGTAGGTGACAAGCAGAATCTACCTGGCAATGCTGGTCAAAGAAAGGGAATGTACTCTACTGACCCAAAAATTCACACTTCATAACACATTATTCTTTGAGAAGTCCAATGGCTTCACCTTTCAACATTTTAGTGTCAAGACTAATCAGAGTTAACGTGTGTAACTGGAATCGTCTAAAGCATCTACTGGACAATGAAACTGCAAGTGACAACAACCAATCCTAAAATACAATAGAAAAAATACAGTATTGCTTTCATCAATGCCAATGAGTTAAAAATAGGAGACATTTTTCATATGGTTGGCCATCTGCGTTGGAAGAAGCATCAGTAAATTTAAAAGCGACGTTCTTTTGGTTAACATTTAAAATCATTTTCCAAATTTAGGGAAATTTAGTATCTTCACCTGCTACGCCATAACACTGGCCTCTTTTCTCTTCCATTTTCAACGCTAATCACAAATGGCTACTAAAAAAAGTAAAGACTTGAGGGCCAGTGCCATGGCGCAATAGGTTACTCCTCCGCCTGCGTCAGCAGCATCCCATATGGGTGCTGGTTCTAGACCCAGCTGCTCCACTCCCAATCCAGCTCTCTGCTGTGGCCTGGGAAAGCAGTAGAAGATGGCCCAAGTCAGAATAGAAGTACTTTTCAACATCTGCATCAACTAGTCCTACTTTGCTCTACTTTTTCTACCTTTAAGAGTGGAGACAATTCTACAGTCACTGCTTCCAAATATACAGACAACAAAAACAGGGCATGGTAAGAGTTAAAGAGCCACAGGGACTTTGAGGAGGAACATTCTATAAAAGCAACACAGTACTTTCATCTTAAGAGTTGGAAGCCACACATTATTCTGTTACTACAACTTGGTATCCTGGCCTTACCTCCCAAGAAAGTTCCTGGGCCTGCTTAAAAACATCCAAGTCTTCTTCTGTAACGACATCCTTGTTTCCAATCACATTTACATCTGTACTTTCTTGTTTGATGCTTATTTTTATTTCATTATCTGTCATTTAAAACCAGCAAAAAGTGCATTCACTGTCTTGAATCATGAATAACCATCATATATTACCAAAATGGTACCAAATTAGCATAGCAGGCAAATAGGGATTTTTTGTGGGGTGGGGGGAGGGAGGTTGGGTGAGGAGGCTTTATAAGCTTTTACATCTAAGCACCGCTCACAGATCCAGCAGTACCCTTTCCCTGCTATACCCAAATTATGTGAATTGATCACTTTCTTCTTTTTATAGGTTTAGTAAATATACAAGGGAAAGAGTAATACAAAACAAAATCATATTTTCAACCGAGATTAGAAGAGATAATAATGTCTAGTTACAAACTTCCCATTATCAGTTTTGAGAAAATAAAATCTACCACTTTTGTCCAAACAACATATTATTGATTTTTGTTTTGTAAAGGGTGGCAAATGTAATGGCCAATTTGTTCAATGAAATCTGTTTCCTCCCTGAGGTGGATACACACACAGACACACTCACAACCAGAAACATTCCACAGAACCACAGATCAGGCTTGATGGATACGGAAGCAGGATGGACTCTGTCGTGAGAAAGCAATGGAGCAGAGGGACAGCAGAGCTGAATCGCCCCCTGCTGGAAGCACTGACAGCACAGGACCTATCAGCACTGTGGCTGAAGAGGCGGCGCAGGGAAAACAAGGCAGAAGCATGACAGCGGCTACTCATGCGGGACTAAAAAGCCATAAGCAACGCTATGGAGGCATTTGGGGGTCCTAAGTCACTACGAATGGAAGTAAATCATAAAAAGGGGAAGGTATTAGTTGGGGAAACAACATTTTGGAGATTTAGTCAGCATTAGAAAAAGGTCAAAGTTTCACTACTTCTGTATGACAGTGAAGTGAGAACAAGAGAAATAGCTAAGGCCTATGTGACAAATAGGAACTCATTGGTTTGTCTTTGGGGGAGGTTGGGGAGAAAGGGACGGGACGCAGGTTTGGTTGGAGCTTTGACCTTTTGCTTACCATCGTCCTGATCAGGGTTAATCCTTCCGTCTGTCAAGCTCCCCTTCCCTGGTGAGGGGGTCCCCATCTGAGGGGTCACTTTACATTTTAACCTGCCTAGCAGCCTGTGCTTTTTAAGGAAGGTTGTTCGCTTGAAGTGAGCAATCGCTTTAAAGATACGTCCTCTCGCCATCCCCCAGCTAGAGGAGGAGTGAGAAATAAACCTACTTCTAATAGCTCTTTTTCCAAAGAAATGGGCTTTAGATTTTGACGTGGAAGAAAGTTCAGTTTTACGACGCATACGTTTGGGTGGTGCGTAACTTGGGTGTCCCTTTATTCGAGACTGTCCCTGAGTGGTATAGATATGGGAAAGTCCATCAAAGAGTGCCTTTAGCTGGCTGTTATTAGTAAGACTGCTCAAGGAGGGCGCACTAGACTGGCTGGAAGAACTCTGGGGAGAGGTAGAAGAAGTGGAAGTGCTGGACTTTTGTGAACTGGGGCTCTGACCAGAGATGGGGGTTGGGGGTGGAAGTGAAGAAGGTGGAGGTTTTAGCTTTTGTGTGGTACCTGTAGCCAACACATGAGAAGTGCATGACTGTTTCTGAGAGACCTTTTTCCTTGGACGATAGTGCTTTGAAAAGTCTATTATTTCACCTCGTGATCTGCGACCATCAGGTGATGGTGTAAAAAACTTAGTAAGGCCATCAATGAGCCCTTTGGTTTTCTTGTTAACTTTAAGTGTAGAGGCAGAAATGGAGGTGGAGGTGGTGGTGATTTTGGTGGTGGCACCAGGCCGAGTGGGGTCTGTAACAGCCAATCTGCTGCGTGAGTCCTTCCCAGATGCAGCATGACCAGATGAAGGTGTGGTACAGACTTTAGTCTTTTGACCCCTACCAGGTGACCCCCTTCCTGTGAATGCATTCATGGATCCTTCATCACTGGTTACAGACCTAGGCAAAAATTTAGAGAATAGTATCAGCAATTAATAATAGAATTATGAAGGTACTGAAAAACAAATTTATAGCAACTAGATGCATTCAATGTTGCTTCAACTTAAGAAATGGAATTGCAACCCTAGAAAACTGATTTTGTATGTGTGCCACCACCTAGATGTTTCTCTGTTGAAAAAGGTAGCAGCAACTGCATTCACCTGTCATGATTCCCCCATGGACCATCCCACGGGTACAGAAAGAATCCATGTGCACCCACGGACAACAGAAATAAGAAAAATTTTGAAGAGATTAAAATAAGACCCAATGCTTGCATTATAATTAAATAAAAATAAGCTATCTTTGCATTGTCACAAGTAGTTATGATTTATTAAAATATCACTTTTGAAGTATTAGAAGAAATGTTATATGTGTTATCCAGAAGCAAAAGAATAAGCTTAGCTAATCCCTAGTTAAAAGCAATCAACCTGAAAATTTTTTATAAATAGAATTTGATTATGCCTATAAATTTGTATTTTAAAAAAAAGGCAAAAAGATACCCTCTTCCACTCAACAGTTTACGTTTAAGATGGTAGGAGAGCAAATAATACTCTCTTAGGAGAGAAGACAACTAGTTACAGCATAAAATATTGCTGGAAAAAGGACAACAATAGCAAAAAACTGAAGAAATGGTTAAAGAAAAGCTACAGCGGGTCAGACATGACATGGAAAGTCTGGTGAAGAAGCAGCACATTTACCATGGTCATTATCAGACACTTGGCATCAGAATCTGTACACTCGGGTTCAGCCCATACCACTGTGCAACAGGCACAGGAGGCAGCTCCACTCACACAGCTGCCGATGTGAACAGCAGCTGACTGCCTTCACCCCAGGCCACGGCTTGAGAAGCTACCCAGTTTACAGAAGAATTTTATGCAACAGAAACATTTCAATGAGAATCATGTCAATGCTGGGGCCTAAAAATGCACTTTTAAGTTTATCAATTTAGTTGATGGCTAATCATGAAGAAATGGAAGCCTGAAAATGGTATGACACTGAATTATAAAAATATCTTCATTAATTATAAACAGGACACATTTTTATGGTCATCTTGGACATAGAGATTAAGTCAACAAACTTCAGTGGTCAGGCGAAGGGGAGGTTGGTGCAGACTGAGGAAAGCTATTAGGCTCAACTGAGATGGCTCAGCTGCCAGGAATCTTGCCTGCAGCCACTAGTTCAGCCCAATCAGGTCAATGTTGGAAATCTCTGGTGTCACCAGACAACACAAGAAGAGTTACCAACAAACGATTCATCTGGGCTAAACTGTTTGACATCAGACCGAAGCCTGCATTTGGACGGACTCTGGAATCCACTTGCCCAGAAAGGATACTATGCATATAAAGCAGGTGAAAAAGGAAAACTCTCTAGACAGTCTTAAAAATTCCTGAGCTCAAAGGACAGCTCTGGACAAACAAAAAGTTAGGATTGATGCCAGATGCAATTTTCAGCTGTGTCCTTTGTTTAAAAAGTTTATAACCTAATTTGGTTTTTAAATTGCACCCTGAGGATACAGTCCCATTTTAAGAACAATGCATACACAGGATGAATGTAAAAACACAGAATTTCCACTTCAAATGATACTAATATGGAAGATTTTATTAATAAATGTTTCATGTTTGCCTCTAGAAACTAACTCATAAAATCCATTTAGGAAATATCTACTGATTAAAGAGTTTTCATCAAGCTTCACTGAAAACTCTAGAAAGGATTCTGTGATTTCTATCTCTCCTTTGTGAGATAAAGGCTCTGGAAGGTACTATTTTTCTGGGAACAAGTAAGACAGTGAAGTGCTTCAGACAAAAATTAGGGCAAAACAGTCAGCAAGCTGAGTATGATCCTTGGTGTTTGTTCAAGGTGTGTGCAGAACACGTATTCATTTCTAAGTCACAATGGCCCTTTCACTAAGCTGAAAAAGAAGGCAACAATCTATTGATAGAAGCTACCAATTTCATTTGTAAACACCTTACTGAATGCTGATAGCCAAATATATACTCTACACAGGTTAAAAATACATTCATTTCATTTCTTATCATTTCTCTAACTTCCTACATTTCTCTACTTCTCTACCGATTCCTGTTAAACATTTTATTGAGCTTTAATGGCAATCAGACGGTAACAGGACAGGGAGAAGAGGTTATCACAGCAGAGCTAAAGGCCACTGTAAATATATGTTTTATATGTAAGTTTGCACATGTGTGCACTCGACAAAAGGTCCTGTCTAACACTTTGGGATCAAACAGTCATTTGCAGTTTTCTCAAGTGCTTCTATTTAATAAAAGAATCCTAAAAACTGGTAATACTAAATTAACATCAGCAGAGAGAGGTATTTTTCTACAATGTTATCTGGAGGGCCAAAAGAGATTCATTACAGACATGGACAAATCCTGCTCTTATTTTACAATTCCTATGAAAATATTTATATAATTAAGCTCTTCCAATGCTCAGCCAGTTAAAAAGTAGGCAGAATGACTGTTTCCAATTCCTATATTCTGCTTCTATCCTGCTGCTTGAAAAATGTCACTTAGTATCACAGTTACTGCCAACAGAAGACCCCAAAATGCCAATTATAATTACAAATGTTATTTTCAAAAATTTATTTCTACAGCTTATGCAAAATAAGAAATACTCTTCATTCCTTGAGTTGGAAAAAATGATGCCAAAAAAGTCTAATGGAACTAAGGGGGTTACAATCACCTATATTTTAAAGCACAACATAAAAGATTTCTTTTGATGATAAGATCTCAACCTACAACAATCGTTGCTTTAATTTATTTTTCGGTCGTCCAATGGGTTTTGCATATCGTCGTTTTATTTGTGCAGCTTTCTCATGAAGTAGTTTTCTTCCCTTTTTCTTTGGTCTGCAGACTTGGCAAATCCACATCCCTGAATTAATATATATATGAGAAAAAAATATTTTAATGTTTCATTTTAGGAGAAGATATTAAATATAAACTGCAGCTATAATAAGCTGCCAAAGGATGCCTGTATACAGA
Organism: Lepus europaeus; assembly: GCF_033115175.1. Classification (NCBI taxonomy): domain Eukaryota; kingdom Metazoa; phylum Chordata; class Mammalia; order Lagomorpha; family Leporidae; genus Lepus; species Lepus europaeus. The sequence goes on along the minus strand of NC_084843.1, from coordinate 64,115,601 downwards.
ACGTTACTCCAGAAAGTGGGTCATTCCCATTTGTCATTCTCCTCAGGAAGCTATTACTAAAGGTCAGTTTCCCGGGGGTCAAGGTGGTGAGAGCAGAGGTTGCCCCTATCTCGGAATCCTTCCATAAAGCTGTTCCAAACATGTCACTAAGCCTCCCACCACCATATAAACTCTACACGTGACAATGTGCTCGTGTCAGATACCATATATCTTTCAATTTGAGGGAGACATTTTCGAGCCAATCCGTTTTAGGAACTACTAGAAAAGAATATATTTGCCTTATTAGCTCTTTCTGGGAATTTCTAATACCAAAAAAAAAATTATCAGTATGAAATATCGCTTTAAAACTTTAAAAAATTTTATGTTCTGTGTAGCAACAATAATTAAAACTATATATCTGGCATAGTGGAATAGATCAATCGATAAAAACTCTAAGACCAGAACAACTAAAGCCTATGGAAAAGTTTAGCATATCCAAATGGTCATATTTCAAGTCAGTGGGGAAAGGATGAAGTAAGTCCACAAGTGGTGACAGAACAAACAGTTCTCTATCCGGACAGAAAAGGATTACTTCCTATCATTCACACACAAAAAAATTATAATAAAAGAAAATAAAATGTTACAAGTACTAGGAAAAAAAGGGTGGCTATTAATATAATGTAAGCATGACTGACATTTAAAACAAGTCATAAATAAAAAGACTCATGAATTTTACTACATAAAAAATTAAAGAGCTCTTCAAATCTGGTATAAAAAGTTAAAACTCCAATAGAAAGATGATTAATGGATAAAAACAGATACTTTACAAAAGATGATATACAAGCAACTAAATCAAACACAAAACATGTTCAATCTTACTAATTAACAAATTCAGGAGGGTCCGGTGCTGTGGTACAGCGAGAAGTGCCGGCATCCCACATGGGAACCGGTTTCAGGCTTGGTTGCTCTGCTTCCGAACCAGCTCTCTACTATGGCCTGGCAAAGCACCAGAGGACAGCCCAACTCCCTGGGCCCCTGCAACCACATAGGAAACCTGGAAGAAGCTCCTGGCTCCTGGCTTCGGATCAGCACAGCTCTGCCCTTGCAGCCATTTGGAGAGTAAACCAGTGGATGGAAGACCCTTTCTCTCTCTCTCTCTCTCTCTCTCTCTCTCTCTGCCTCTGTAACTCTGCATTTCAAATAAATAAATAAATCTTTATAAAAAATTTAGCAGGCATTGTTATCAAATAGATAAAAATTTTTAAAATAACACTATTTCACAATATGTAAGACACAATATTTTACAAGATGTCTCTGATTTTAAAGATGTTACAATGTATTACAACTGTGTCACAGACTCAATCAAATATAATACTCCATGGTCAGTGTTGGCCAATATTCAGGGATACAGATATTCTCATATACTGGTGGTCTATCTGAAAACTGGTAAAGCCTTTCATGTGTATAGTCTTTGATCCAGAAATTCCTGCTCTAGGAGTTTATCTTAAGGAAATAATTGTGGATGCAAAAAACTGGAAACATTTTCAATGTGCACCATAGAGCACAGGTTAAATAAATTATGGTTTCTTAATACATAAGGCTGCAAAACCAAGTAACTTCAGGAAGCACCTAGACTGTATAAAATGTGTGACCATGAGACCACAGGCAGTGGTGATTCAGTGGTACACTGGAGTATGTATGTTAAAATGAGGCCTAGAGAACTCAAGTTCAAAATTTTAAATATATGGTCTCAATAAAGCCCATCTGTGCCCCCTAGATTATCCAAGTTTGTGACCCTTGCTTTATACTACGGACTTTTACACACCCAATAGAAAGTGCTCAAGAAAACATTTAATGATGTAGGAATGTTTACAATCTATTATTAAGAGGGTGGAAAATAGGGCTACAAAAGCATGAACATAATGTTCCGCTTGTTTTTAAAGGGTGTAATGGCGACAAGGAACGAATTTCTAGTTATATTTTTTAAATTCCTTTTCTCCCTATCTGTATTTTTTAAATCTTCCACCATATGAACATATGAATTTTACAATAAAAGTACAAGGTTATTTTAAAGCGTTTAATGTGTTGCAAAATGCGGAAGGAGGGAGGGAGGCTGAGAGCTAGGCGGACTTCCCACAATGAACAAAGAAAATCCATAGTCCATTAGATACAATCACCTATGAACCAGTTCATGTTCAAAATGTGACCTGATGGTCCCCCCACCACCACTTTGAAAATGGTGGAGCCATCATTACCAACATTATTGAAAATATCAATTTTCATACCTCTCAACCGTATACTGGATAATATGGGGAGTGTTCTAAACTGTTCATATGCATTTTCCAAATGTAATCCTAATACGGGATTGGTGTGGGGAAAGGACAATCTTTCTCACCCTTGCATCTGAATTAGAGTTTCCATGTAATATACATATATAAAAACATATACTTTTATATGTTTCTGTTCACAACCTGTTTCCAATATACAAATTATAGGGAAGGCAAGAGAAATTTTTAAGGAACCTGCATACCTCCAGACATCAAGACAAGGTTAACGAGTATGTAACAAAACATACTTTTCATATGGTTTAAAAGTTCACCTTTTGGCATTCTGGAAAGTGGTGGGTCACAGCACTCCATATGGAATCCTCTATCACAGGAGTCACAAAAAAGCATATTATCCTGTAATACAACATATAAGAGACTAACTGACATTGAAACCTATGTAAAAGACCAAAAATTCTTACACTACTAAATTTACAACAATAAAACATGAGGGGCATTCAAAAAAACTCATGGAAAATGTGTACTATGAGGAACTACGCATGAATTTCCATATTTTTACACCAAAGTGTACTTATCTTTCAATTCTACTTTTCCATGAATTTTTTAAGTTTCCCTGTTTAACAAAAGAACAAGATTCAGCCTGTGATTTGACATTATATGTTTTTAAAAACAAACAAAATAGCAACATCCTACAGAAAGGAGAAAGTTAACACTGAACATTAATAATAAACTGGCAAATGGAATATCGAGAGCCATACTTACTGCATTTTTGCCTTGGATTCTACATGCACTGCATGTCTTGCATTCAATGCACTGCCACCTTAAGGCCTTTACATTTGTCGTCAATTCAGGACAAAATTTCAAACAGGATGGGTGTCCTGTAAGAATAAAGCACGAATTAACTTACAGGAATTGGGCTTTAAATTTTTTAAAATTCCCATTCCACAATATTTAATAGATAGGTGATGATGTCAGCTAAAGAACCTAAGGGACTTGAAAATACAAAAAAATCAGAGAACAGAATTGCAAATTTCCCTTACTGACTTTTTTCCTTCTACAGGAAATTTATACCGGTTCCAATCACAAGTCTTTGCAAACTTGAAGATCATATGTGCCCACCCGGGGTTCTCACTCCTGGGCCTTCTGCTAAATTGCCTGTACTGGGGCAGAGCGTGCAACAGCTAAACCTCTGCTTGTGGTGCTATTATCCCATATGGGTGCTGGCTCATGTCCACACTGCACCTCTTCTGATCCAGCTCTCTGTTTATGACTTGGGAAAGCAGTGGAAGATGGCCCAAATGCTTGGGCCCCTGGCTTCAGATGGGCCCAGTTCTAGCCGTTGTGGCCATCTGGGGAGTGAACCAGTGGTTGGAAGACCTTTCTCTCTGTCTCTCCCCTCTCTGTATCTCTAACTCTGCATCCCAAATAAATTAAAAAAAAAAAAAAAAATCTGTACCCGCTATCTTCAACAATCACCATGCACTCAGGAGATTCCTGGTTTGCTGAACTATGAATGGGGAGTGGGGTGCTACACAGTTCAAACATCTCCTGCACTCTGTGTATAATGAAATCGTAAAACTTAACACAACAGATGGCTAAAGAGAAAATTGGGGCTACTTAATATAATGCAGCTACAAATGACATCACTCCCTAGCCCCCAATCTCAATAGAATACAAAGAATATCCCATTATTGGGATACAGAAAGAGGATTCCACTGACATCCTGCCCCTGGCTCCTTGAATTTAAATTCTGAAAATAGGAGAAGCAACAGTGAATTTGAAAGAAGCTGACAGGCCCAGGTCAAGTGGAATATGACAAGAAGCACCCTTGGTGCCAGCATTGTACATAGTGGGTAAAGACCCCACCTGCAGTGCTGGCATCCCATATGGGCACTGGTTCGAGTCCCAGCCGCTCTACTTCCAATCCAGCTCTCTATTTTGGCTTGGGAAAGCAGTAGAAGATGGCCCAGATCCATGGGCCCCTGCAGCCATGTGGGAGACCCAGAAGAAGCTCCTGGCTCCTGATCGGTCAAACTCCAGTTGCTGCAGCCATTTGGGGAATGAACCAGCAGATGGAAGATTTTTCTGTCTGTCTCCCTCTCTCTAACTCTACCTCTCAAATAAATAAATAAATCTTAAAAAAAAAAAAGCACCCTCATCAGGTTTCCCCATTTTCCTTCACATTGAGCTTATTTACAGCGTCTTGGGCACTTTTCATCTAGCAGTATTCCCCAAACCAAACTATTCATTTTACAAAGGAAAGCTGGACAGCCTGAGCAGCAACGCCATGCAAAGGGGCCTGCCAGGCTCCCCTGAGCACGAGGTTCCTTCACAAGGTATGGGCAGCGGGAGCCCAGACTGAAAGGTGGCTCAGTTAAAAATCGAATGTTCTTTTATCACGTAACACCAAGAAGAGTTTCAAACTTGATTTTCTCTAAATCTCATCTTTAAATAGTAAGAACATTAGTAAATCCCACTGGAAAGAACATATAACCAAGCTGCAAAAGAAACCTGAGGGGTAATAAAAAAAGCAGATTCTGCAATTTCAAAACTGTTTTATAATTTCCTGACTTTGGCAGGCTCATTGTTTAAATATGTATTTTGGGTTGCTGCCAAAAAGGTCCTTCTTGCTAAAGCTTAACAGGTGCTTCATAAAATTCCACCCACCAGGAGATTTGGCTTTTTGAAGTAAAAACATTCAAAATCAATCATCAATACTGTTAATAAAAGCGAACTATTCCTGAGTTTAAAAAAAAAAAAAAAAACCTAAACATCTGTATTTAAGATGTCGAGAAAATAAAATGTTGTTGCAGGATTATGACCTAAGGCAGGAGAAACACCCAGGCAGATGCATTTAACCTCTGACCCCATTCTTTTACAAGGGCTTCTCTCAATCAGATGAATGTGAGGGAAAAGTTTAATACACAAAACTGCTATCAATCACCTCCTTCTCCTCAACAACAGCAAACGGACAGCTCGCCTGCGGATTTTAAGCAGCAATACTCTACAGGGGGAAGGGAGGGGCCGACTCTGATGGGAGTTGCCTCCTCCAAAACGGAGGGCAAAAACTCAACTTTTAAAGAACGGCAATTTAAATTCCACCCTTAAAATGGGTCCCATCAGCTTAAAAGTACACCATTTATTTCTTTTTCCCCTACTTTTTTTTTTTATTACTTCCTGTAAGTCATACATCACTGGCACATATGACCTCAATTTCATGCACTGAATTTTTCTCCACATTAAAATCAGCTTTTGTACTTTGTAGCTTAATATTTGGTAACTAAGGTGATTCACATCATAGTATAGCCTAGTATTTATTCTCACAGATACTCCATGTAAGATGGACTTCTTAATAATTATATGTTTTGAAAATTAATGGACTTCTGCCATTTTCAATCAGGAGCAAGAAATTGGTTTCCAAAGCTTCTCTCAATTTAAGCAATATTATATCTTAATGGCTACAATTCAAGCTACCCTATCAAATTCCAAAATCTTTGGCCTACCTTTCCTTAAAGCAGCAATCTTACCTTTATGTAGCTCAAGCAAATTGGCCATACATACCTTCCAGCCCTAAATTTCCATGATTTTGTAACAGATACTGAGGAGCAAAGAAACACTCCTATTTTATTTTCTCCTGATAAATTTTAAAATAACACAAAAGACCGTAACTGAGTCTTGATATGACGTCACACAATCCATAGCAGTAACACACAGGAAAACAATGATATACGATAACACAATTCCTTAACTTCCACTTAGCCATTCTATAAACGCAATAATTTTTTCCAAAATTCCTGTTCTTTCTGATTACACAATTCATGGTTGTTTGTCTTTCTGGAACTTGTTTTACTTGTGGTTTGCAATTTATCAGATTAGAGTCATAATATGTATTCATTCACTCATTTATTCTTGCACAAACACAAATTAAGCATTTGCAGATTACAACAGTTTTATCTAACAAAATCAAAGGAATATTGCTTAAAATTAAAAAGTTTGTGGGACCACAAACTTTTCCACAAACCAGTGGAAATGATTTTTGGAAGAACTACTGTAGGAGAGCAAAATATGGGCTTTATACCAGACAGAATAACGACCTACAAAGATGTCTATGCTCTAATTCCCATAAGCTGTAAACACATTACCTAATGTGGGAAAAGCAGCTTTGTAGATGGAACTAAGGGTACAGACCTTGAGACAAAGACATTATCTTGGATTATTGACTAGGACCAATCTAATCACGTGGGTCCCTAAATGCAGGTGATATTTTTTGCTAAATAACAGAAGGAGGAAGAGAGGTTCAAAGCACGAGAGTAAGACCCCACCTGTGGTTATAACCTATGAAGATGGAGGAAGGGGCTATAAGCTGAGGAGAGTGGGTGGTTTAAAAAGCTGGGAGCCACCTTCACTTGACAGTCCCACAAATATAAGGAACTACATTCTATCAATGTAGCAAACCAGTAAGGACTCGGATCCTCTCCTGGAGTCTCCAAATTCAAGAGGCCCAGTGCTGCTGATACCATTTTACTCAGGTTGGACTTCAAATGACAGCTATAAAATAATAAATGTGTTGCTTTTTCATTTTTTATCTTTTTTTGGGGGGGGGGGGACAGACAGAGTGGACAGTGAGAGAGAGAGAGAGACAGACAGAAAGGTCTTCCTTTGCCATTGGTTCACCCTCCAATGGCTGCCGCGGCCGGCGCACTGCACTGATCCAGAGGCAGGAGCCAGGTGCTTCTCCTGGTCTCCCATGGGGTGCAGGGCCCAAGCAATTGGGCCATCCTCCTCTACACTCCCGGGCCATAGCAGAGAGCTGGCCTGGAAGAGGGGCAACCGGAACAGACTCTGGTGCCCCGACCGGGACTAGAACCCAGGGTGCCGGTGCCACAAGGGAGAGGATTAGCCTAGTGAGCCGCAGCGCCGGCAAATGTGTTGTTTTAAGCCACAAATTTATGATCATGTGTCACAGCAGCAAAAGAAAACTAATAAAGATGCAGACACTGGGCCCCTCTGACTAGTTATCCTGACCACCCATCAGTTGACCTGTCCTTTCTTCTGATGTTTAATGAGCACTGGAGATACTGGAAGAAAAAGGATAGCCATGGATCCCACACATTCAGATCATGGAGTCTAGAAGGAAATACAGACCTAAAAAATTAGAGTTAATACATGATGATAGGGTGGTTTCCTTGAGAAGAGACATGGTAGGTTAGAGGAAGACCTCCCTAAAGAGAATTAAAGGACTAGTAGATTAGATGGGACCAAAGGAGGGACAAGTTGGGAGAAGACAGCACGGGCAGAGGGAGAAAAGAACACGAAATTCCCAGGAGGGAGGAGTTGTTAAATGAAACTGATGTGCAGACAACGAAGGGTATTAGGAGTGTAGGACAGGGTTGACAGGGCTCCAATCCAGACATGCACTTTGTGTTATATTAAAGAATTTAAGGGCTGGCATTGCAGCACAGCAAGTTTAAGCTACTGCTTTCAACACTGGCATGCCCCAACGGAGTGCTAGTTTGAGTCTCAGCTACGCTGCTTCCAAACTAGCTTCCTGTTAATGCACCTGGGAAGGCAATATACGATGGTCCAGATACTTGGGTCCTTGCCACCAATGTGGGAGATTTTGATGGAATTCCTGGATCCCAGCTTTGGTCTGGTCCAGATCTGAATGTGTGGCCATTTGGGGAATAAACTATTGGAAGATCAATCGATCTCTCTCTCTCTCTCTGCCTTTCAAATAAATAATCCTTTTAAGAAGAATCATTTAGAGTTTTTCCTACATCCAGTGAAAAATGCTGTGATCACATTTGTAATTTTAAAAGCTAACTTAGGTTGCAGTATAAAAAACAGATGAAAGAAAAGAGGGTCAAGATTAGATTTAGGTTATTGTAATAACAGATCTGAGTGGGATTGGTGGAGGTGTATGAATATATTTAGGGTGGAAAATACACATGTTTTTCTTGAATCTTGGTGTGAGATAACAGAACAGAGGGTAGCTCCAAATTTCCAGTTCATAACTGAGTGGCCAGTGGTGTACTAGAAGCAGGGTATTGCTTGCTTCCTCAGATCTCTGTTATTGTATGGTTATTGTTTTTGGGTGGAGGAAGCAATAGAACATTGATAAGCTATTCTGGAAATAAAATTTGAGAAACCAATAGGATGGATATGTAGAGAAGTACTGCAGGCATTTATATCTAAAAGCATCGGGAGTTTAGGAGAATAAAGTGTCAAAGACAGAAGTCTGCAGAAACATTTAAGCTATGTAAACAGTACAAGGAGCTAACAAAAGATGTAGAAAGCAGTAGGAAGAAGGGCTGGTACTGTGGCACAGCAGGTTAATGCCCTGGTCTGAAGCGCCAACATCCCACATGGGAGCTGGTTCTAGTCCTGGCTGCTCCTCTTCCGATCCAGCTCTCTGCTATGGTCTGGGATAGCAGTAGAAGATGACCCAAGTCCTTGGGTCCCTGAACCCACGTGGAAGACCTGGAAGAAGCTCCCGGGTCCTGGCTTCAGATCGGCGCAGCTCCAGCCATTGCGGCCATTTGGGGAATGAACCAGCAGATGGAAGACCTCTCTCTGCCTCTCCTCTCTCTGTGTAACTCTGACTTTCAAATAAATCTTTAAAGAAAAAAAACCTAATTCTCCAATGTGTTAAAAAAAAAAAGCAGTAGGGAGAACACACAGAGAATATAGAAGCACAGGAACCAAAGAGAAAAATATCTCAGGAAAAAAAAAAGAGATGCTCAACAAGGCCAAACATGGCAGAGAAGAGTATCTGGGGTTGACCTAAAGGTGTTGGCCAGGGACCAACATTGTGATATCTATGACACTGGTATACTGTTATGGGTGCCGTTCGAGTCCCAGCTGCTCCTCTTCAGATTCAGCTCCCTGCTGATGAGCCTGGGAAATCAGCAGAAGATGGCCCAAGTGCATAAGTGCATGGGTTCCTGCCACCAACAAGGGAGATCCAGAAGTTCCTGGCCTCTGGTTTCAGCCTTGCTGAACCCTAGCCGTTGCAGCCAACTGGAGAATGAGCCAATGGATGGGAGATCCCTCTCTCTCTCTTTCTACTTAGCTCAGCCTTTCAAACACATCAATAGACTTTTTTTTAAGGCACTGGCTAAAACCATTAGATTGTGTGATGTGGAGTCACTGTGTTGACCATGACAAGCACAACTGTAGGGAACTAACAGGTAAGAAGCAAGATTTCTGTTTCGTGTTTTTCCCCTTTAGATAGTCAATTCTGCTTGTTAGAGAATGGGACTCACATTCCTCCTCCCTTCCCTATTTATTCCTATTTGGAACATATCTTTAGGTTTCCTTCCAATCAAAGGTCTCTTTTCCATTCTACTGAAGCAATCTGTATCCATTCAGTGTAAAATTGGATGAATAACCATCCATGCCAGGGGCATTTCCTCACAGTGACCTTAAGAAACTAGAAATCTTCATATATATGGATAAGAATGAAATTAGATCCCTATCTCTCACCATAAACAAAAATCAACTCAAAATGGATTAAAGATCTAAATGTAAGACTGGAAACTATGAAACTGCTATAAGAAAGTATAGGGGAAACATTTCTTTCTTCTTTTTTTTTTTAAGATTTTATTTATTTATTTGAGAGGTATAGAGTTATAGACAGTGAGAGGAAGAGACAGAGAGAAAGGTCTTTCTCCTATTGGTTCACTCCTCAAATGGCCGCAAAGGACGGAGCTGTGCCGATCCGAAGCCAGGAGCCAGGAGCCTCTTCCTGGTCTCCCATGCAGCTGCAGGGGCCCAAGCACCTGGGCCTTCCTCCACTGCTTTCTCAGGCCATAGCAGAGAGCTGGACTGGAAGAGGAGCAACTGGGACTAGAACCCGGCGCTCATATGGGATGCTGGTGCCTTAGGTGGAGGATTAACCTAGTGCGCCATGGCGCCGGCCCCCTTCTTCTTCTTCTTCTTCTTCTTTTTTTTTTTTTAAAGGCAGAGTTACAGAGAGAAAGAGAGATCTTTCATCTGCTGGTTCACTCCCTAAATGGCTACAGCAGCCAAAACTAGGCGAGTCTGAAGCCAGGAGTCAGGAGCTTCTTTCCATCTCCCATGTGGGTGCAGGGGCCCAAATGGCTTGGATCTACTTGCACAAGCAACAAAAGCAAGACTAGACAAATGGGATAATATCAAACTCAGAAGTTTCTGCACAGCTAAAGAATCAAGCAAGAAAACAATGAAGAGACAGCTCATAGAATGGGAAAAAATATTTGCAAACTATTTATCTGACAAAAAGATTTTATCAAGAATATATCAGGGTTGATATTGTGGTATAGTGGGTTAAAGCCCTGGCCTACAGCACCAGCATTCCATATGGGCACCAGTTCAAGTCCCAGCTGCTCCACTTCTGATCCAGCTCCCTGCTAATGTGCCCGGGAAGTCAGCAGAAGACGGCCCAAGTCCTTGGGCCCCTGTACTCATGTGGGAGACCTGGAAGAAGCTCCTGGCTCCTGGCTTTGGATTAGCTCATCTTTGGCTATTGAGGACAACTGGGGAGTGAACCAGTGGATAGAAGACCTCTCTCTCTCTACCTCTCTCTGTAACTCTGTCTTTCAAATAAATAAATTAGATTAAATTTTAAAAAAGAATATATCAGGCCGGCGCCACGGCTCAATAGGCTAATCCTCCGCCTGCGGCTCCGGCACCCCGGGTTCTAGTCCTGGTCGGGGCACCGGATTCTGTCCTGGTTGCCCCTCTTCCAGGCCAGCTTTCTGCTATGGCCCGGGAGGGCAGAGGAGGATGGCCCAAGTGCTTGGGCCCTGCACCCCATGGGAGACCAGGAGAAGCACCTGGCTCCTGCCTTCGGATCAGCGCGGTGCGCCGGCCACAGCGCACCAGCCGTGGCGGCCATTGGAGGGTGAACCAATGGCAAAGGAAGACCTTTCTCTCTGTCTCTCTCTCTCACTGTCCACTCTGCCTGTCAAAAAAAAAAAAAAAAAAAGAGAGAGAGAGAGAGAGAGAATATATCAGCAAATTAAAAAATTTAACAACAACAAAAAAAATCAATCCAGTTAAGAAATGGGCAAAGGACCTGAAATGAAAGTTCTCAAATAAATATGTGAAAAAATGCTATCACTGGCCATCAAGGAAATGTAAATCAAAACCACAAGGAGGTATGACTTCACCACTCTAAGAATGGCTATTATCCAAATGACAACAAATGCTGATGAGGATGTAGAGAAAGGGGAACTCCTACACACTGTGGGTGGGAATAAATTAGTGCAGCCACTGCGGAAAACAGTGTGCTGATTTCTTAAAAACTACAAACAGACAAATACATATGATCCAGTGATCCCACTACTGGGTTTATACCCAAAGGACTTGAACTCACTGTATCAAAGAGATACCTGTTCCAGCACTGTTCACAACAGTCAAAATATAGAATCAACCAGGGTGTCCATCATTACATGAATGGATAAAGAAAACATGGTGCAAACACAATGGAATACTACTCAGGCAAAAAAAAAAAAAAAAAAGGAAAGAACCCTGTCATTTGCAGAAAATGGATGCAACTGGGGGTCATTATTGTTGACTAAAATTAACCAGACACAGCAAGATAAATACCCTATGTACTCCCTTATATGTAAGAGTTAACATTAAAACAAACAAAAAAAGAAACCCTCAAGGTGAACCAGGAATGTTGATTACTACAGGCTGGGAGGGGTGGGAGATATAAAAGGAGTTTGAATTAAAAAAGAGAGGAAGATGGTGTGCTTCATTAATTCTGACAAATATATTAATATAAGATGTTAGCAGGAGAAAAAGGGTGAGGAGTGTTTGGTAACTCATATTACTGACTTACAATTTTTGCTTTGTAGGTTTAAAATGAAGAGAGAGAGAGAGAGACACACACACACACACACACAAAAGTACTGATCTTTCTTATATATCCTATATCCATACACTACAACTATTGGCTCCCTCTAGGAACAGAACGCACCAAAGTTTGTTCACGGTTAACACACAAATAAAAACCACCCCAGCGAGGACTTTCAGTCTCTCCAGGGCTCTGCCCCTCAGCACCACTCTCATCACTGGACAAAGGGGATTTTTCTCACTCTCCCAGCTGCACCACAGCAGCCCTACTTCTGTCTTCCATTTCAATGAGCTTCCACTTAGAATGATGCTGTAATTTTGAACTGTACACTTATCTTAGATTTGCTAATTTGAAAACACACATGCATACAACTCATCTGTAAGTAAGATTTAACTACCCAGCAATCTGAGCAGCAGACACAAAATTTCATTTGGTATAATATCTAATACTTATGTGAAGCTAATTAAAGATAATTTGGTCTTAATGAGGCAAAGAGAATATAACAGTGTTAATTTCAAAGTAGGCTGATCCATGAAAGTCAAGTAAAATCACTTCCCAGTCTCAACACTTCCACAGACCTGAGGACTATCTGAGGATTCCCAAGTCCGCACTAATGGTTACAATCATCTTCTATGTTTGTCTCGTGTTTCAGTCACTCATCATCTTCATAGCATTATTTCGTTGGATCCTCACAACAGCTCTGTGCATGCAGCCTGCAGACTTCCCCTCTACACAGAACAGATCCGGGAAACTGCAGCTGCAGAGAACTCATGGGGCTGCGCATACCACACTTGGGCCTCCTTACACTGCGGACCTCACATCTCACATTTTTACTACAAACATATAAACCAGAATAGTTTTTTTAAAAAGAGCTTCAAGCATAAGGAGATATTAAAGAAAAACCTGCCCATTTGCAGCACTGAGCCATTTAAAAAGAGAAATTTCTAATTGGATTTATTTTATGATGTAAGCAGAAGGAAACATTTATTACTCACGTCTATGAAATCTAAGCAGAGTCTAAATGTGACATCATACAAATGGTACTCGAGATTGAGGAGACTCAAAAGCACCGGGCACATATGGGAAACACATTTAAGAATCGTCCTCCTTATGAATTGCCATCTATATTTCCTTTTTCCGCTTTTATACAGAGAAGCGCATTTTTTTCACATAAACATCTTACGTTAGTGATCCCTTTGATCATATAAACAGTCTCAATTCAATCCCAAACTGACAGACTCTTCTGGATGTGAGAGAGCAGCTACTTCCACAAGGTTAACCAGGGGTCCAAATGGATCTGTAATTCCCACATGAGCTTCTAGACTGCACTGTGAGAAGGTTCTCACCATGATCAGAGGGTACTGTTCAGGCAGGCTGGCCTGTTACAGTCTTTTCTCCTTGTTATACCAGGGTGTCACAACCAAGCATTAGAACTACAAGAACCTCTAAGCTCCTAATGCAAACCATATTTTGTTTTTATCCATCAATTTAAAGGAGAGCAAGCAAAAAAGTGCACTCATCTGATCTGACAGATTAAGTAAATTGTCTACAAGACATTTCTCTGAGTAAGGAACAACAGTTTTGGGGCCAGTGTTACGGCACAGCAGGTTAAGCAACCACCTATGAATACCTGCAGTCCATATGAACACTGGCTGCTCCACTTCCCATCCAGTTTCCTGTTAATGTGCCTGGGAGAGCAGCAGAAGATGGCCCAAGTACTTGCGCCCCTACCAGCCTACACTGGGAGACCCAGACTGAGTTCCAGGTTACTGGCTTCACAGCCTGGCTGAGCCCCTGATGACAAGGGGAAGTGAACCAGGGACTGAATATCTCTCTCTGCCATTCCACCTTTCAAATAAACAAACAGATCTTAAGGAAAAAAAGGGGGGAACATTAGTTTTTTTTTTTTTTGGGGGGGGGGGGCTGAAGTAGCCAAATCCATGCCAGTAAAAGCGTACTAAATGGAAGAGTAAGTGACCTTCAACGCAAAAGCTGGATCCCGTTGTGAGGCATTCCCAGGCACCTTCTATGGCACACAAGACCAGAGATGACCCCAGTGCTTGAATTTCTCCCTTCCAAGTACCACCTAGCTCTGCCATTTCTGGATAAGCCATATACGTCTTGACTCCAGCACCTCTGACCCTCTCCACCTGAAGGCAGAGAGGAAGAAGGGCTCACAAAACAACTCCAGTTACAGACCTTCTAAACAGTATTCTCCAGCCACTTTGCTCCATTTGTTCAGAGAGAGAACAACAGAGTATTTTTGAAAAAAAGAAAACATAACACTGTATCTATATACCACTAACTTGACCCTGAAAAAGTACAAAAAGTAAGGAACTCCATGGGAAACAAATTTCCAGTGACCTCAAAGTTTAATAAAGGAGATGAAACCCCTTTCTGGCAGGTCTTCCATTTGGGAAAGACCAAGGGAGACTGATTACATCAGAAAATCTAAGATGTACCTGTTGAGAAATTAAGTCTTTATCCTCAGTGAAGGAAACCCTGAAGTTAGGATCTAGAAGATAATGATCTCAAATTCCTTATCAACTCACTTAAGTGTAGCACCAGAGGTAAAGAGTTATAGGAAGGAAATTTTTCTTCCACATTTAAGTACATCTTTAATTTGTCTAGGTGCCCAGATAAATACATATTAAAGAAATAAAACAGAGAAGGGTATTTGTAAAGTACTTCCTTAAAAATCACAAACAGTAAACCGCAGTCACATAAACACCACTAAATTGATCAGGTGGTTACACAAAAGAATAATTCATTGAGAATGAACCTTGTGAGAAAACCCAAAAGATAACGAGAGAGTCAGAACTGATGAGTGAGGCACTACCTCAGCAGCATAAAACAGAAAGATGGCAGGGTTGAAATTTATTAAACTGAACATACAGATAATGTTTCCATGCCCTTTTGTCACTATCCATGATACTATGGCCAGGTAAAGGAATTTTAATGAAATCTGTAAAGCCCATCAAAAAGACTGTCAGAATGTATTTTTCAAGCAGGGTTTGAAATGTCTTACTTCGAAGTCTCTCTCCTCTTAGCCCAGTCCTGAAAGCTACTGAACCACAAAGGGCCTATCGAGTGAAACCTTCACACAAGGAGAAGGATCATTACACAACACTGTCATCTCTCAGTATGGAACATTTCCCCTATCCAGCCATCAACCAGCCGTCAGATGTGGTGGTAAGATTTTAGATTACTTACAGCAATCAAGGACAACATCAAACATGCCAAATCACAACAATGGCTTGGATATTTATAGTATACTTACCATAGTTCTTATGGACTCTGTGCTAGTTTATTTATTTGTGTTCTCTCAACTAATTCCCAAAAAAACCCGAGGTGGGTACTACCATTATACCCAGTTTTCTAATTAGGAAACTGAGCTATGGCTGGCTCTTGAGTTTTTCCTCTTACCCACCATATCACATGACTTGTTCAGTAAGAATATACCACAGTATTTTGCAGGTTTGTTGTATGTTAAGATAACTACAAGTAGATACAGAGAAACTGTCATACTCGGTCATCAACTTTAAAATAACATTTAAGGGGGCCAGTGTTCAACACCCAGCTACTCCACTTCTGTTCCAGCTCCCTGCTACTGCGCCTGAGAAAGCAGCAGAGGATGGCCCAAATCCTCAGGCCCCTGTACCCACGTGGGAGACCTAGAAGAAGCTTCAGGCTCCCAGCTTTAGTCTGGCCCAGCCCCAGACAATGCAGCCATTTAGGGAATGAACCAGTGGATGGAAGATCTCTCTCTCTCTCTCTCTTTGTAATTCTGCCTTTCAAATAAATAAAAAATAAATCTTTTCAAAAAATGAAAAAAAAATTATGAGGAAAAGCTTCATTAGGCTGAAAGAAAAAAAAATGAACACAAAAGATTAATTTTTAAAAATCTGATTATTACCCCTTAATCTACCAGTCTGTGTGTGTGTATGTGTGTGTGCGTATATGTGGTAACCTAGGCAACTGCTTCAAAAAAGAAGACTGGTTAATAAAACATACTTTTTGAATGTAAGCACAATTTGCTTTCCAGTTCTCATTATAAAACTGGATGTCTAGTATTAAAATCTTATGGTAAGAAAAAGGTAGAGGTAACTTCTACCTTGAGAGCATTTTGGATCCCACAATTTGCTGACGGTGTGGAGTACCTACCCAGCCAATTCCTTGGTTCCAACAAAATCTTTTGCACATCCTTTTTCTAAATTATCACATGTAATCAGTTTCTTCTATGCCTCATGATTTCAAGATTCTAACACTGCAATTTCCAGAAAACTCTTCAATACCTATCATTCTGAGAAATACAGAGCTGGGCTGCAATATTACATTTCACCAGTAGGTGTCACGACCTGAAACACCATACCCAATTGTATTCAGCTTGAAAGTCTAAAATTCTCTTCACTGAATTTACCTACGGCGTAGGTGTCTATGTTGAATGCCAATGTTGGTATGATATCAAGGTTTAATTGTAAACATTAACAAGTAGTAATATATAAACATGTATAAACTGTCAGTGCTAACATTTTTTCCCTGTTTACTTTTTACATTTAAAACTTACACTACTACCAAATAATTGCTATAAATAACAAAAGCCATGAAGTTTTGATAGCCAGATAAACAGCATGAAGCTATGACTACAATAATGGGAAGCCACTGACCACTACACCTAACAACAACAACAATAACAAAACAAAAACAACCACAACTTACCACTACTGCCACAATCTGCACAGGACAGGAGTTCTTCTGGTTTCTTTTCACGATTTGATTCTTTAGTCCCCAGACAGAAGCTACATATTGGAATGGGATCGGCACGGGGCTATGGCAAAATTAAAACAAAAAACATTGTTTGCTTTCATTTCAAAATAAGAAAACCAACCAAATTAGATATTCAAATCCTATGTTCTGCTAATGAAAAACCCCTTAAGTTATTTGACTACAGTATTACCTGAATTATAGAGTACTATGACCAAGAACTTGTGAAACTGTTTAATATAAAACTCAGAAGTAATTTTTACTGAAACAATGAAATCTAAGACCTATATATATATATATATATATATATATTACACACTTATTATATATTATGAACATTAAGGCTTCATGTGAAATTTCTACTCCCAAAATCCATATGCCCATAATAAAATGATTCATCTGTTCAGTAATACAGTCTATGAATATTACCCAGTGAAAGTAGATTATTTAACTAACAGTTTATCAAATGCTGGTTACTACTATTAAATATCAGACATGAAATATTGGCATGTTCTTTAGTGACATAAAAGAATCGGAATGAGAACTAAAGCCCTGTGAGATTACCTGAGAAGATAAATGACCATTAACAGGGTCTCCTGCACCAGTCTTCAAAGGTAAACCACACCTTACCATACAAAGGAAATAAACCCTCAACCTCTTATAAATTCCCACGTTACAGAAGAAACACCAAACATTTGTCTAACCCTCTAGCACCCTGTAACTGTCACTATGGAAATTCTTTTAACAATGTATAAATCTACATATATTTCCGTGTCTCCACTGCTACTTGCTAGGAGCTAGTATTCCTATCTATATAAATAGTTGACTGTATCTACAGACCTGGTCACACTGTTTTGAACAGCTAAAACTGTATGAAAACTAAAATTTTATTGTACATTCTCAGCCTTCACTCATCTGCTAGTCAACTGATTGATGTCTTTATATTTGAATCTCATAATCAAAATTCAGAACAAGACAACATGACATAATTAGAAATGTTTTACGTAAATTAAATACAAGCTTTTGCTAGGTCTAATTCTCTAAATACATATCGGCATAGAATAAACTGCAGGTTCAGCCACTGTATTCCAAATGCTTAATACACTGAGTGGTACACAGGAGGTACACACTCAAAATATTTGCTAACTAAATAAATGTTTAAATATGCCAATTTTTAAACTTTTAAGATTAAATGATTCCAATAAATATCTCGATTCTTGTGACATCTCATCAAAGTCAAAAATCCATCCTATGACCAAGCATTTGCAAAATTGTTTAATGTGGCTGTCAATTTTATCTTCTGTTGTGAGCATTTCACTGTCTTGCCCTTATTTTCAGTTTAATTTCTTTAATATGCACAGATCTTTACTTCCTATGGTAGCTATGCAAATGTATTTTTGTGGCCCCAGTTAAAAAGCAGAGTATTAAAACATTCTGTACTGTTTCTGGTTGTCTTTTGGAAACCAAAATACAAGCTACAACAAATTGGTCACTGACTCCAGCCACAGTTTTTTAAATGCCAGATAATCAGCACTGCATAATTATGGATCCATAGTTATTACATGCAACCGCTCTGCTGCAGTACCTTGGGAACACTTTTGTTCCTTTAAATAGCAATTAAAAGAACAATCTGGTTTTAAAGTGACAACATTCCCCTGATAGATTCTAGCTAAAACCCAGTCCTTGTACTAATGGGATTCCTGCTTTCATTTGATATAACAATGTTCAAGCCACCGCTGCCATCCTTGCAGTGATAAATAATTTACAAAATGTCACATATCATTCATGCAATGAAACTATCCCATTTTTCTTTCCCAGATGAATTTTTAGCTGTAAGAGAGACATGGCCATCAGCCAGCATTCTCGCTCATTTTTCGTTTTTAACTAAAGGTAACACAAAGGACAAAGGTTGCTAGTAGTTCATGGCCAGAAAGACTGATGTCCCACACTCTACCCAATAATAGAAAGCATAGATGCTATCACTTAACGCTGCATTCAAGTGAGCCCTACCACACTGATGTATGCTTACAACCATTTATTTTAAGGATAACTATCTCACAATACTCTATAAAACCACTGCATTATACAGAAATGTCTGCCCTGCTGAATTATTGATAATTCAAAGCACTTTTTGCTAACCTCAGTGTAGCCAAGTCTAATTAACTTCAAAAAATTGTCACTTGTATGAAATGAAACTTTTACAGTAATATATGTATATGGGTCACAGAATTATTATGACTCACTACTCCCCATCAGACTACATATAAACTGTTTAAGAAAAATAATCCCTTGTAATAAAGTAAAATGGATTACAGTCAGAAAAGAGGTCTGAGTAAATGACGTGTTTCTATACAAGTCTATCACAGACATATGAAATTTATGAGGTCTGAAAATAAAACGACAAATCTCAAAATTTCTGAGTCCTTTCTTTGAAATCTCAGAGGCACCTAACCTGTTGATCACATTTTCACATCAACATATTTTACTTTAAAACTAATCCTAAGCATGAATGCTCATGAGTAATCTAAAGATGAAAACATCCAGCAAGCGCTGCTCTGGGAACACCTCCTTGTCTCATACACAATGGACCTGGGGCTGCTTCTGGGCTACAGGTCATTCTTGCATTATATGTCATTTAATCACCTAACAACCTTGCCAAGAATTTGTTTGGTTTGTCTCCATTTTAGGGACAAAACTGAGACTCTAAGAAGTTAGGCAATTTACTTATTTATTTTAGAGGCAGATAGAAACACAGATCCCACCACCACATGACTGCAACAGCTGTAACTGGACTGGGGCCAGAGCTAGGAGCTGGGGATTCATTCCATGTCTCCCCCATGGGTGGCAGGAACCCAACTACTTGAGCTATCACCACTGCCTTCCAGAGTCTGCATTAGTGAGAAGCTAGAGACAGAAGACAGAGCCAGGAATCAGACAGGCCTGCTTCAAGGTAACTATTCTACAGTTACCAGGCTCACACACGTCTGCTTACACCGAAGTCCACCTCTTACCTTTGCTATCTCCATTCCATTCCTCTCAGAAAAATAAATGTACAAATACTCTCTCCTCAGTGGCAATAACTACGTACTAATGTGCTCATAATCTCTTGGCAATATGTTTTAAACTACTAAATAAGGCAACTGCTAACATTCCACAGATTATTCATTACAACGGCGAAAAGATACCTTTACAATGGAGAAACCTAGTCGATACTTCCTTCACCAATCAATACAGGGCAAACTGACACTGTGGGCTTCCCCAAAGGACTCACTATCTACATGGCATTCTTTGCTGGACACTTCCTGGGAATCTAATCACAAAGAAATCAGGCAAATCAAAACTGAGGAAATTTTGTAAAACAATTTGTCTGGCCTCTTCAAAAAATGTCAGTCTTGAAGCTGTTGTGGCACAAAGTGTTACACTGCCACTTTCCATGCCCACCTGCCATGTCAGTGCCGGTTTGAGTTCTAGCTGCTCCTGTCTGATCCAGCTTCCTGCCAATGCACCTAGGAAGGCAATAGAAGATGGGCCAAGAGCTTAGGCCCCTGCCACCCTTGTGGGAGACCAGGATGGAGGTCTGGCTCCTGCCTTTAGCTTGGGCCAGCCCTGACTGTTGCAGTTATTTGCAAATTAAACAAGCAGATGGAAGACAGATTTCCTCCCTCTCCCTCTCTCCTTGTCACTCTGCCTTTCAGATAGATTAAACAAATCTTTTTTAAAATGTCCATATCATGTAAGACCCCAAAAAATGACAGAATCAGTTTGGGCAACTAAAGGGTCATGAAATCTAAATACAATTTATGGATTTTAAAAGCTACTCATCTGTAAAGGATATTATTAGGATAATTAGGGGAAGATACACTAAATATTAAACCATATATAAACTAAACAAAATACAAATTTCTTGAGGGAACATAAATGAGATTATATAGGAGATGTATGTTCTTTGGAGGTATCTGCTGAAATATTTAGATGTAAAGTGTCATGTTACTGTAACTTTCCAATAAGTCAAGGAAAAAAACCCTAAGTGTGTCTGTATGTGAATGTGCAGAGGGACACAGGAAGCAAACATGATAAAATATTAATAGTGCATCTATGTAAGGGTATATGGGTGTTTACTATACTATTCTTTTGATTTTTTTTTTACATTGCATGTTCACAACCTTTCAAAACAGAAAGCTAAAAAAAAAAAAAAAAAACCAAACAGCACTCACCCCTTCATTCTCAAAAGAGATCTAGAATGAATTATTTTATGGTTGGATTACAAGCATTTATAAAACACAAGATTTCAGTCCAATTACTGACTCACTCAAAATACACAGGACAGAGGAGAGGACTATCATTTTCTGTAGAACAAGGAAATTTCAGTACCAAAATTCTAGAAGATAAATAGCCCTGCTTCTTCAACAAATAAAATAAAAGGGAGAAACAGTGAGAAATACACATAGAAGCAGAATCAACCGATTAAGAAATATTTAAAAGGCCCATCAGTCCACCACAATTTGTGGACCGATCTTGATCATGATTCAAAAGTAAAGCAAAAAAACAAAATATTGTGACACAGTGAAGGAAGCTAGGACTATTAAGCATGGAATGGTAACTCCCCATTTCCCACCCCCCTAGCCCCCAGCAATCTCTATTCTTCATCCTGTTCTCTATGAGTTTGAGTACTGCAGGCACTCAAATAAGCAGAAACACAAGCATTTGTGGCATGGATTATTCTTGAGGTGAAAAAGGTCCTTGTAACCAGGAGAGATCAAGGAGCAACTGGATGAGCCTTACCAGGGCGGTGAAAGCACAACAGAGCACCACGTCCCCCTACTCATTCTGGGCATCGTCTTCCAAGGTCCTTTCCAGATCATATATTTTAACAGTTTTATAACTAGATAATCTTTAAGGTCCTTCCTAGCTCTAATTTTTCATTGCTTCTGTCAAACTTAGAATTTTAAAGAGTCTTCAGGACCCTGATCCTGAAATAAACTTTTCTGACCAAACGGTCTTGAAATCCAGGCCAATTCTTTTTTTAAAGGCACAGGGACAGAAAGACAGAAAGTCAGAGAGAAAGAGATCTTCCCCCCCACGAGGTCATTTCCCAAATGCCTGCAACATCTGTGGCTGGGGCTGGGCCAGACCAAAGCCAGGAGCCATAAGCCAGGAACTCAATCCAGGTTTCCACGTGAATGGCAGAGGACCAAGTATTTTAACAATCACCTGCTGTCTCTCAGGTACACACTACCAGTAAGCTGGAAATGGTAACAGAGCCAGGACTTGAACCCAGGAACTGTGACACAGGATGAGAGGATCCCAAGTGGTGCCATGCCCACTGCAACCATGCTTTTTTTTTTTTTTTTTTTTTGGACAGTCAGAGTGGATAGTGTGAGAGAGAGACAGAGAGAAAGGTCTTCTTTTTGCCGTTGGTTCACCCTCCAATGGCCGCTGCAGCCAGCGCATTGTGCTGATCCGAAGCCAGGAGCCAGGTGCTTATCCTGGTCTCCCATGCGGGTGCAGGGACAAGCACTTGGGCCATCCTCCACTGCCTTCCTGGGCCATAGCAGAGAGCTGGCCTGGAGGAGGGGCAACCGGGATAGAATCCGGCGCCCCAACCGGGACTAGAACCCGGTGTGCCGGCGCTGCAAGGCGGAGGATTAGCCTGTTAAGCCACGGCGCCGGCCGCAACCATGCATTTTTGAGAAGTTTTATTGCTTCATTTCTGTTTTGAAAGAAACAATATGTCTCTTAAGTCTTGTTAGTCCAAGTAACCAAAGACAAACAAAAGCTCATGCACTGTATCAGAGCCAGGGATAGCCAGGCTCACATCCTCTTCCTGATAATGAACCAAAAAAAGAGCTTTGTAGGACACTTCTATGATCTCAGTCTACAATGATCAAGGATACACCTTCTTTCCATAATCCCTTATGGATACATCTGCCTTATTAAACTTCATTTATATTATCTGAAAAAAAAAAATTAGTAATTCCAAGTGTTAAAAACAAACCCATTTAGCACTTTTTTCCTAACACATTCATACATACTTGCATCATAGAAAGACCAGGATTTATACTCAGGTTTCCATGCCTATGTCTGTGTTGTCTAGGTTTAGGGTTGCTAAAGTTCAGATGTCAAGTGAGTATGGAAAGTATTTGTAAAACTATGAAGCTCTGTTCAAATATTGTTACAATTATTGCAAAATCCACTTTGGCTACAAAAACAAAGAGACCAAACAAACAACTTCAAGTCCTTAATAAACATCAGCACATATAAATCGTTTTTGAGTTTAGACTTATTCCATGAAAGACTGATTCTGAGCCCTTGTCAGGAATAATAATCCTAGGGGATTAAAAAAAAATTAGTTGGGAGAGTGTTGTGGTGCAGAAGGTTAAGCAGTTGCTTGAGCTGCCTGAATCCAACATCTAAGTGCCTGGTTCAAGTCCTAGCTATTCCACTTCCAATCCAACTTCCTGCTAAAGTGCACCCTGGCAGACAGTGGGGGGTGGCTCGGGTGGCTCAGGTGCCTGAGCCTCCATCGCTCATGTTGTGACTTGGTTGGAGTTCCTGACTCCTGTCTTTAGCCTGGCCCAGCCTGAGCTGTTACAGACATTTAGAGAGTGAATCAACAGATGCAAGATCTTTCTCTGTCTCTTAAATAAACAAAAATGAATAAACATTAAAAGATAATTAATCAAGAATATAGCAATAAGCTAGAAAAATGTCTCAATTGAGAGCCAAGAGCCTAAAACTATGTAAGGGGAAAATTAAAAGAAAATGAATAAAATATGTCAAAGGAGGAAAAGCAACAAATACAAAATCTCAAATAAACACTACCACAGGGGCCGGTGTTGTGGCATAGTGGGTGAAGCTGCCGCCTGTGACACGAGCATCCCATATGGTTGCTAGTCAAGGTTGTTCCACTTCTCATCCAGCTCCCTGCTAATGGCCTAGGAAAAGCAGCAGAAGACGGCCCAAATACTTAAGACCCTGCAACCTCCAAGGGAGAACTAGAGAAGGCCCCTGGCTTCTCTGGCTCCAGCCTGGCTCAGCCCTGGCTATTGTGCCATCTAGGAAGTGAAGCAGCAGGTGAAAGATATTTTCCCCCAATTTCCTCTCTGTAACTCTGACTTTAAAATAAATAAATGAATCTTGGCGCATGGAGGCGGGGAGCAGGGGGGGTGTCACCACCAAGCAAACAAAGATAAATATAAACTCATAACCCCAAAGTATCAAACAGTTCATCACTAGACAGTGTCTACACTTTAGCTCATATAGCTCCAAAACAAGTTGAGTGGAAGGGCTCTTCTGTATCTCTTTAATTTACAGCCCTGGGGCTGGCGCTGTGGTGCAGCAGGTTAATCCTCTGGCTGTGGAGCCAGCATCCCATATGGGCTCTGGTTCTAGTCCTGGCTGCTCCTCTTCCAGTCCAGCTCTCTGCTGTGGCCTGGGAAAGCAGTAGAGGATGGCCCAAGTGCTTGGGCCCCTGCACCCGCATGGGAGACCAGGAAGAAGCACCCGGCTCCTGGCTTCGGATCGGCACAGCTACGGCCATTGTAGCCATTTAGGGAGTGAACCAGTGGACGGAAGACCTTTCTCTCTGTCTCTCCCTCTCACTGTCTGTAACTCTACCTCTCAAATAAATAAATAAAATCTTTAAAAAAAATTTACAGCCCTTTGTTCTACTGTACTGAAATTTGAAGTTTAGGCAATGCTTTACTTCTCAAGTGTTTCACTTATGCTCGATGCAAACTCTCTGAGACAAGGGCTGGCAGCTTCTTTCGTCTCCATTTTACAGGTAGGCTAAGTGTCTCCCTGTGGTCACATAGCTAGTAAGAAAAAGGGACCCCAGTCGGCTGACTCCAGACCTTTTGCTTTCACTTTCTTCGTGCTTTGCCCTTCATGTTGCTTGCAGCTTGATTCTGACACTGCCTTATAGGAAAGGTTGGTTAAACTGGGCCATCCTCCTTGAAACTTTAACCTACCCCTAGTACTCTAGAATCTCCATAGCTTACTCAATTTTTTTTCATAACACATCACTTTCCATTATATTATTTAAAATGTGTCTATTTTGTTTGCCTTACTAAACTATAAGCTCTGTCATGAGGGCAGAGACTCTGTTCATTGCTGTAGCAGACAGTATCAAAGTACATTTGTTAAATAAATGAATGAGCAAACTACTCTGAGGATGGGAATAAGTCCCTCTAGGTCAACAAGACCCCCAAAACTGACAACTATCCTTTATTTCACATAAATCCTTAATGACAACAAATATGACATGTAAAGCAACCATCAATGGCAAAGTGGATTAATTTCATTACTGTCTAATTTGAAGGCTTTATTTTATTAAGACACACATAATCAATTACATTTATGTTTGCTACATACCTCCCTGGGCATTATCTGACAAGACAGGATCAAGATTTAAAAATCAGCTGGTGGAGACCAGTACTGTAGTATAGCGGGTAAAGCCACTGCCTGCAGTGCCAGCATCCCATATGGGTACCAGTTCAAGTACCAACTGCTCCACTTCCAATCCAGCTCCCTGCTAATTCACCAGAGAAAGCAGCAAAAGATGCCCCAAGTGCTTGTGCCCCTGCATCTAGGTGGGAGACCTAGAAGAAGCTCCCGGCCCCTGCCTTTGGATCAGCCCAGCTAAAGCCACTGGCAGCCATTTGAGGAGTGAACCAGCAGATGGAAGATTTCTGCCTCTGCCTCTCTCCCTCTGTAACCCTACCTTTCAAATAAATAAATAAATCTTAATTTAAAACAAAACAAAACAAAGAATCCTTAAAAAAGAAAATGAGCCTAGGAAGAAAATTATCTCCCCACTACCACAAACATTAACTTCCAGTGGTCGTTCAGAAATAATATGTGTTGTACAAAAAGTAGATTTGGGGCCATGACTAGTTGCCATGGGTGACACTCTCTCCCCATTGACCTGGTTCTTCCCTCTCAAGAAAGAACACAAATAGAAAGATAAAAAGGGAAGAAGCCAAGTATGATGAGTAGACTGCAATGAGAGTGACAAAATTATAACAAGAGTATAGATTGGCTCGATGTATTTAAAAAAGTATTTCTACAAACTTCAGTGCTTTGTTACTGCCAATGTTACTGTCCACAAACTTCACAACTGACAGCACTGTGACAACAGAGGCAGAGAACCACTCTGGTTGTTTCTAGAGTAACATGCAATATTATTTTCCTTTTTCCACTTGGGCAATCTATATGACATTTATCAGTTCTTGCCATTTAACCCACCTACTAAACTGAAGTCTGCCCGAACAGATCAAGCCCACTGCTAATTGGGAGACAGACCATGGACACTAAGGATTTTCTTTTACAGCAATCTGTTCAAGATGTGGTCTTCAGAAACACACCCACTCGAACAGTGGGGATATCCTGGGATGGTCTAAATCGCCTTATTTTTCCTAAGCGTTCACTTGCTCCCGTGGGCAGCAGCAGTAACTGGGGTCACTGCAGTCACTCCTCAGCAGGGAGGTTCAGTGCCCAGCTCTGCCTCAGAGTAGCCCCGGGTCTATTTCCGATCCTCTGGGGCAAAATGCAACTCTATTCACGATGTGCCTGTCGCCATTTTCCCTACACTCGTGGACTCTTTTGTTTTATTATAAGGCTATTCTTACAATTCCATCATAATTTCAGACCTGAGTAGACACTAAATAATTTCTTCCAGAAGATAATTGGAGACACACTTACAATAAGACTTAACACAGGCAACAATTTTACCATAATTTTTTCTCGCTGTATAGATTTTTATTATATCACCTCCCCTGCTCATTATACTTCTCTGTGGGTAATTGATTCTGCAAGTGCGCACTATATCATCCCCACCGGCTCTGTGGATTGAGTTCCTATATTGCTCTGAGCAAAAGGATTTATTATTGTTAATGTATGGAGATCCTGAATGTGCTGCTGTATCTTACCTCCCTGTCATGCTGATGAGGGGTCTGTGTATTTTAAGTGTTAGTAAATACATAAAATCTAGTAAAATAAAAATTTTTAAAAGCATCCCTACACATAGCTGTAGAATGTCACTTCTTTTTTCATTTAAAAAACAATTTAGAAACTAAAAATTCAATGATCACATACTGTGAAATTCCCATGATCAAAGGCTAATTTGGAAGTAAAAAAAATAATAAAAGCTTAGGCACAAAGGTCACAAAGGAAAAAAGTCTTTCTAAGAACATCAGCCACAACAGTTTCAATTGTGTAGCGTTAATTGAAATGCTCACTTTGTATCCTGTAGTCTAGAACTTGTTCTAATTAGGCAGGTGTGCCATTTATAAGCATGCTGATTAAGGAAAGTGATTCTACTGGAAGGAAACAAATCTAACCCTGCACACTGCTGTTTAACAAAGCAATCTCATTTGTTCTTTTTGGGGGTGAGAGCAGGAGCTGAAATCTACAAATTTGGTGGTGGTGGGGGGGGGAACGAAGCAATTATTTGCCTCCAGGGCTTTTATTTCTTATCTGGACAGGGACTTCGCTTTCAAGATTTCATCTGAAAGTCTTTCACCCACCCCTGCCATTAGAATCAGCAGATATTGCATTTATCTTCTTAAGAGCGATCAAAGGCTGATTCAACACAGCTGGAAATGCAACACATGGTTGCCGAAAGTCTGTTTAGGATTTACAAACTATTCTCTTTGGCAGGCTTGTCAAATACTAGCAATATAAACCCTATCCTAGATTGAGGAAAATGTAACTTTAAAATTAACTCATTCAAATCTATAGTGATTCCTTTTTATTAAAAAAAAAAAAATCACAAAATACTTCTCAAGTTATTCACACCTCCAGTGCTGCAAAAACCATGACTGAAGCAGGACTAAACTTTGAAACCATTATTCTTTGAAGGATAAGAAAACTGACCTGGATATAAACAGAAATTCTACCTTAAAGGTAGCAGGAAAAACAAAGGAAGTAAGAAATCTCTGGCACCAGATTTTGAAAATGCAAATGGTGCTATTGGTTGTATATGACTTGGTAGCAGGTACGGTGGCAATGCTTAAAGGACAGGCATAACAGCAACTTACAAGAGAGACAAACAATGGCTGCTACTTAGCAAAACTGTATATTTCAGCTACAGAAAAAGGCAGCTGGCTTCTACAGTTATCCAAGGGAACCATTTTAATCCAGACATGGTGCCTACAACCCTGCCTAGGCACAATGGAAAGAGACACTTTCTCATTATTCACCCTGCCTAGAGAAACCTGCACTAACTGCTCAGAGGAGTACACAGGCAACACTGAATTTAATTAGATCCAAATGTGGAAGGAGAATGCAAACAAGACATAGGTAGACAAATAACAAGCTAGAAAAGTTGCACATTAGTCACTTTCTCAATATCATCAGCACTACCACCAGCCATGAGAATGTGCTGCCTTCCCAGGGATTCACCTGGCAGCGGAGAGCTACGCACTAGTCAGTAAGTTACTCAGACTATTTACTCAGTACCCAAGGATGCCAAGCAGGATATAACTGGTATTCCATGCGCTTGTCCTCACAGAACCAATAAAAGAAGTGTAATTCCATTACCACACTTAATTCTCAATTGCCCTGAGGGCACACAAACCATCTGGCATACAGAATGTCCATGCCCCCAATCTTTTACTTTTGTTTTCCTCATTTCTCACTACCTCCGACCCTTTCAGTTACTGTATTCATAAGCAGTAGGAAAAGAGGATTGCTTGGGTAATTACTGTCTCAGTGTGAAGACCTCTCACCTGGTTTCGCAGAGTTTGTTCTCTACAGCAGAAGACTAGGCTCCTTTTGTGGCAGAGGTTCTAGATCTACCAACGCTTGAGGGCAGGCACCGCTCACAAGGACAAGAAGCTTGATGGGCTTTCCCCGCAGGGCAAGGATTTTTTAAAGCTCAATTTCCTAGAACTTTAACAGTCAACAGAAAGCTACTAAGGGTTTACAACAGGAAGAAGAAAGCTCATTATTTGTGTGAAATCAGTAAAAGTCTGCATAGTTTAGGTCAACAATGCACTGTGAGAGCTCAGTGAAGGAGACCCTTGTTGGGCTTATCTTAATTACCATATATAATAAAGAACTACATGCACTGTAAATGTTTGATAAACATTTGTTGAATATAATAACATAACAGTATTCCTTATAGTTGGTACTTTCTCATCATTTTCATAATTTTGTTCTTAGCATATACATGGTAAAGAAATACTAGAATAGCACATGTTTATGGGGGAAATATACATGTTAAAAATCACTGATTCAGAACTTTCACTTTTGGTGCCTTCTGGCACTGTGGCATTGCAGGTTAAGCAGTCACTTGGGATGCCTGCATCCCATAGCAGAGTAGCTGTTGGAATCCCAGTACTCCACTTCTAATCCCGCTTCCTGCTAACACGCCTGGCGAGGCAGCGGATGACGATCCAGGTATTTGGGTTTTTAACTGCTGTGATAATTATATGGATATACGAGTTTGTCCAAACTGGATGAGGGTATATTGTATTATGTTAACTGCACCTCAGAAATGGTGACTTTTTTTAAAAAATGGGATTTAAGTTCATGAGAGACACTAACTGCTCTTTAAATTTCCTTTCTAGCAACATCTTTGATTTGGTAACTGAATTATTTTGGCAGCCTAAAATTAAGAAATATTTTCTCTCTAAATCCTATAAATAAGATAATTAGAATTGGAGCTATATTCTTAAATCTCTCAATGCAGTCACCAGTAAAGTCATCTGGACCTGGAATCATTTGTAGGGATTACAGATCAGCCAGAGGGTTAGCTTAGCATTAAGGTAATCAGCCCCACACCCACATGCCTAAGCCGGTTCCCAGTTCCAGCTCTAGACTCCAGCTTCCTGCTGATGCAGAGAGGCAGTGGTGATGGCTCCAATAACGCGTGTGAGACCGGAACTGAGCTCCCTGCTTCTATCTTCTGCCCTAGTTCAGCCCTGGCCCTTTGAGACATTTGGGGAGTGAGCCAGGAGATGGGAGTTCTCTTAATGTATCCCAACTTAAAAATAATGGATCAACCTAGCTAGAGAGTTCTGAATTTTGGTGTTTTTAAAGGACCAACTTTTGATTTCTTTTATTTATTTTGTGTTCTTTTTTTGTAGAAAATGTTAATTCTAATACAGAAACCTGATTGCTATAATTTAATATTAGTATCAATCTAATTCAAAAGAGAAAGCCATGTGACACTCTCTTCCTTGAATGCTGTGGGTCATTCAACCCTGGTGCCACACATACATCCTGTTTTAGGGAAAGAATACTAGGAGAATTGCTCTCTAGATGCGGTTCTTACCCAGATGTTAACATAAGGCTCACCTACGGAGCTTTTTAAAGATGCAGGGCAAGCATTTAGCCTAGCAGTTAAGATGTCCCACTGAATCCATGCCAGCTTCCTGCTAACGCAAGCCCTGGGAGGCAGCAGAAGTGTCTGAAGTAGTTGAGCTCCTGATACCATGTGGTAAACCTAGGCTGAGTTTCCTGCCTCCAGCATGATCCTGGCCCAGCCCCAGCCACTGCAGGCATCTGGGTAGTGAACTGGCAGATGAAAGCTCACTCTGTGTGTTTCTCAAATAGATAAATGAAAAAATAAAACAAAAAACTTTAAAACTGTTCTGTGCCTAAGCCACAAAAACAGATTTTGATTTAGTAGATATGCAATTCACTTAGACATCTTAATTTTTTACAAGCTCCAAAGAGGCAGGGCAGTGAACACATGGGCATATTTGCAAGCTTAAATCTCCTCAGTGAAAGGGCTAACTACTTTGTTGACTTGAAAATAATCACATATGTATTTTCTTTCTTAATTCCAAATATTACAAAGGCATAAAAAATAGAAAGTAAGTCTCCCCCTCTTGTCTAACTCTGAGGCCCTCAATCCCCACGTCTGTTGAGATGCTTGTATTAACAGACCTAGCACAAACACAAATTAAAGCATCCCAGTCCCATTCTAACAGATACTGAGGTTATTACCGCTCTCTTGCTTCTACAAAAATGTAGAAAGATGCAATTACATGTACAAATAAGCCTGAAGGACAAATTCCTGCAAGGGAAGCTGGGGAACAAACACACAGCCATTTTTAACTGGAAGGAACTGTAGCACTAACGTATTTTATCAGATTCTTTCCTGTGCCGGTTTAATTATTTTAAATTGTACTATATTTTAACAGAAACGCATGTTTCACATCAACTTGAATTTTTTAAAAATCTGACTCGCAGCTTATATTTTAAACAAAAAAGGAATAATTTACCTTATCCCTTAGTGTATGACAATACAGATAAAGCTGTGCATCCACCACCAACCATAACTCACGGTTCATCAAAGACCAGCGTTCTCATTACATGGTTACAACCGCTACACTGGGGGAAACAGATCACACAGAGGTAAAGCAGTAGCCAGCACGGAGATGGGCAAACCGAACTCTGCTCTCCTACCCAATGATCTGTCAGTACCATGACACCCAGTGCGGCAACTTCACACTAAAAACATAATTAAAGCCTGATTACAGGGAGACAGCAGTGTGTAAGTGTTATGAAAATAATAAGGGTGCATAATATTTTTATTCAAGACCGTTTGTTATAAGAAAACTCCCCATGTGAATTTTTGATAGATCAATGAAACTTTGAGGTCATAGATTTTTTTTTTTTTACCAGTTCATAAGTTTCAGTATTCTTTCCACATTCAGTGTCACAACAAAGAATAATCTACAGAATCAAAGAATAATCAGGGAACCTAATAGACCCATTTATTTACAGAAGTAAACACCAGTACTGCAGACTAGACTTTTCTGCCTCTCCCTCCCTCCTTCTTTCTAGTTACCTGCCCTATGTTTGTTCTGAGGGCCTGGCCCACTGATAACATCGCTGCTAGTCCACTACACAGAGTCATCTCTAAGTTATTAATGGGTTTTGGGGGATAGTCACGGGGTTGGGAAGATGATCACTGGTTCTCAAATTTTAGTATGCAAACAAAACAGTTGGAGACCCTGTTAAAAAGGAGATGCTGGTTCAGTGGTTCTGGGAAGGGACCTGAAATTCTGCATTTCTATCAAGCTTCACAGTAATACTGATGGGGCTGATCTATGTTCTACACTTTTTAGTAGTAAGAATACATATGCCTTTAAAAAAGAAAAACCCAAAATTTAATGACAGCAAACATTTACTTCTTTAAAGAGATTTATTAATTTGAAAGGCAGAGTTACAGAGGGAAAGAGATCTTCCATCCACTGGTTCATTCCCCAAATGGCCACAATGGCCAACGCTGGGCCAGGCTGAAGCCAGGAGCCAGGGGCCCAAGCACTTGGGCCATCTTCTGCTGCTTTCCCAGGCACACTACCAGGGAGTTATCAGAAGTGGAGCAGATGGGACTTGAACCAGAAACCATATGGGATGCTGGCGCTGAAGGTAGCTTAACCTGCTACACGACAGCATTGGCCCCAGCGGCAAACATTTAAAGAGCACTTAACATGAACAGATATTCAGGTAAACATTTAATCTTTAAAATGCCAGAGGGTAGCTATTTATTATCTTTACTTTACCAGTGAGAAAACTGAAGTCAACTTTCCCAACCATCAGGCTGCAGGCCATTACATTACCCTGTCTCCAGCTATCACATTAACCATCACTTTTACAGTTGTCCCTGAGGACAGGCAGGGGATTGGATCCAGGACCACTGTGGGTACCAAAACCTGGGAGTGCTGAAGTATCCTATATAAAATAGTGGTTTACAGGCATATAACCTATACAACGTCCTCCTGTATACTGCAAATCATCTCTGTATTGTGTAAACGCTATGCAAATAGTTATACTGTATTGATGAGGGAATAATGACGGGGGAAAAAGTCTATACATATTCAATACAGACACAGCTTTTTTTTTTCCCAAATATTTTCAATGTGCAGTTGGTTGGATGCCCAGATGCAGAACTCATAGAAACCCCCAGGAAACCCCTGGAAACCCAGGGCCAACTGTCCTAGTATTGTTAGTAACAGATGTCACCATTTCTCAGGCTGACACATAGGAGGAAGCAATTGTTTAAAGGCCTTCCTTTTTGAGCTCCTGTAAATTCCAGTTTAGATAAATAAACAGATCATTATATCTGATCTGTTGGGGTAAAGATCCGGAAGAATCTTAAACCAATATTTGACAAAATGGACAATCTACCCTTGGGTAATAACTGGCTGTGCTTTCAGAAGCTATTGAGATAATGATGCTGCTGTTTTAAACCTTGTGGCTCTTTGTTAACCAAGGTGTGACAGTGGAACAGCCTGCCTTTGAAGTTAAGACTCGCTTTGGTTACAATATGAATTCCAGCCGATTTGGCTTTCATGCTACATTTTACACTTTTTAGAGATCAGGCTAAACATACAATTCTCAGTCAAAATGTCCTGTAGAGTAACTCAATCTGAGCAGGGGCGCTTTAACTCACTGCCAAATAAAAGCATGATCGCCTTATTCCACACACAAATACCATTCTAGGATAGGCCAATTAATCATGAATATAACTTTTCAGACATTACATAATTTCACATAGACTTGCTTATAATGGCTGCCAAAGAAAACAGCAATTTGTATCACCAGGAATAAATCTACACTTGAGAAGAAATAAAAGTTAAAAATACAAAACAGTGAAACTCTGGTCACCTCTCTTATTCCACCCTCTCATAATTTCTCTAATGATTTTATTTTACAAAACCAGCTAATTAAACCATTTAAAACTATATAGGTTATAAAATAAAAATAGGGAAATCTAAGTAATTTTTATACCTACAAAACTGGTGACTTCTATGATTCAAGTAGTAGCATTACAAAAATATATAATCAAGCCATATGCACACTGAACACTCCTGGGTTCTCCAATATTAAACATGCATGCACACACACAAACACATAGTAGCATATTAAAATAGTTATTATCATTTTTTTTACAAATTCTATTTTGCTTTCTAAAATTGCTTTGTAAATCTAAGTATGTCATTGATACAACTCTGGTAAATTAGGATTCAGTGATTAACATTTTCAAATATAAGTAAATCAACATTAGCCTGGTTAGTGTCATAAAAAAAAAAACAACAACAACAACAACA
Organism: Lepus europaeus; assembly: GCF_033115175.1. Classification (NCBI taxonomy): domain Eukaryota; kingdom Metazoa; phylum Chordata; class Mammalia; order Lagomorpha; family Leporidae; genus Lepus; species Lepus europaeus. Next base: position 64,081,660 of record NC_084843.1, on the reverse strand, counting down.
ACAACCACACTCATCAAGGGCCGGCACTGTGGCGCAATGGGTGCTGTGCTGGCATCCCACATGGGTGCTGGTATCCCACATGGGTGCCGGTTTGAGTACCAGCTGCTCCACTGCCAATCCAGCTCCCTGCTAATGGCCTGAGAAAGCAGTGGAAGATGACCCAAGTGCTTGGGTCCCTGCACCCATGTGGGAGACCCAGGAAGAAGCTCCTGTCTCCTGGCTTTGGCCTGGCCCAGCCCCTATTGTTGTGCCCATTTGGGGAGTGAACCAATCAATGGAAGATCTCTCTTTCTCTCTCTCTCTCTGGTTCTTCTCTAACTCTTTCAAATAAATAAATAAATCTTAAAAACAAAAAAAAAAACACCCATTAGACGAGGATTACCTTCAGCATGTTTATATTATTTCTTAACAGAATATATACAAGCAACAAAACTAGGAAAACAAAATAAATCACACTCATGCTAAAGATGTTCTCTTTCAAGCTATCTTTTTTTTTTTTTTTTTTTTTGACAGGCAGAGTGGACAGTGAGAGACAGAGAGAAAGGTCTTCCTTTGCCGTTGGTTCACCCTCCAATGGCCACCGCGGCAGGCACGCTGCGGCCAGCGCACTGCGCTGATCCGAAGCCAAGAGCCAGGTGCTTCTCCTGGTCTCCCGTGGGTTGCAGGGCCCAAGCACTTGGGCCATCCTCCACTGCCTTCCCAGGCCACAGCAGAGAGCTGGACTGGAAGAGGGGCAACTGGGACAGAATCCAGCGCCCCAACCGGGACTAGAACCCGGGGTGTCGGCGCCGCAAGGCGGAGAATTAGCCTAGTGAACCACGGCGCCGGCCTCAAGCTATCCTTTTAAAAACAATATTAAGTTACCTTGCATTTACTTAAAATTAAGAGGACAAGTGCCTACTTTTTGAAATTTTCCTATGGAAAATCTATCTCCCAATCATCACCACCCAAAAGAATGCAAGTACCCATATACTACAAGGCACTCTACTGTTTTTAAACAAGATCAGCCCATTAATACCAGGTCTTTCCTAGTCATGTAGAAACAACTGGCACAGGGGCTCCCACCTTTGATCAAACTCTTGTGTCACTAGTCAGGATTTTACTAAAATTTATTTTCTGTGTTTTCCATCTTTAAAATACATATTTATTCATTTTCTAAAAAGTAGCATATGCAGATATGTGCATACACACATATATGCATATACAATGGGACTTCAAAAATATCATGGCAATGGGCAGGGTGGGGTGTGGGCACTTGGACTAGCAGTTAAGATGCCAGTTTGAACACCTGGGTCTCATTTTTTCGGGACCTGAGCTAGATTCCCAGCTGCCCACCAATGCAAACCCTTGGATACAGCATTGACGATGCAAGTCACTGGGCTTCCTACCACCTGCGCAGGAGATCTGAATTGAGTTCACAGATCTTGGCTTTAGCCCAGCTCAGCCCAGCCCAGTCCATGCTGTTGTGAGCATTCAGACAATGAGACAGCAGATGGGAGCATGTTCTCATGCAGGCATGCTCTGTTTCTAAAATAAATATACATTTTAACCTTTTTCTTTAAAGAAATAGATATTTCTTTTTAATAAAAAGGTTTTTATTTATTTATTTGAGAGGTAGAGTTACAGACAGTGAGGGTCTCTATCCATTGGTTCACTCCCCAAATGGCAGCAACAGCAGGAGCTGGGCCGATCGGAAGCCAGGAGGCAGGAGCTTCTTTTGGGTCTCCCATGTGGGTGCAGGGGCCCAAGGACTTGGGCCATCCTCTGCTGCTTTCCCCAGGCCACCACAGAGAGCTGAATGGGAAGAGGAGCAGCCAGGACTAGAACTGGCGCCCATAAGGGATGCTGGCGCTGCAGGAATAGGATTAACCGACTGCGCCATAGCACTAGCCCCAGAAATACATCTCTGTATAAAAAGTTTGTGAAAAATGGAACTGAAAAGTGTTTATTTCAGTGCAAAAATGTTTTAAATCTATATAAAGACCTTTCCTAATATACATTTCCCATGAACTTTTTGAAGAGCCCTCACATTTATGTAGGTATATGTGCGTTCATGCATATAATATGGGACCACCAACTAATTTTTAAATAATAATAGTTAATATTTGTTGCACTCTATTTGGCAGGTACTAAGTTAATGGCTTAAATTATTTCAACAATCCTACGAAGTAGGTGTTATTGTCGCAGTTATACTAAGTTGAAAATCACAGCACAGAAAGGTTAAATAATGGGCCCAAAAAGCTTAACTGCAAGTAACAGAGCTCAGATTCCAACACATGCAGTTGACCTCACAACACGCTTTCTTACCCTTCTGAGAATCTCTAATTAGGAACAGTAGCCAGAACAGAGATGGGATACTGTCATTACACATAAGCAAAGAGGTTCATTTTGGAAGTGGAAAGAAGAGGTTAGTTTTTAACTGGGGTGGATATTAGAGGAAGAAGCTAAGGGAGGTCTATCATTGTCACAGAAGAGGAACAGGAAAAGAGCAAAAATATTCTATGTAATTTAAAAGGACCTTAAGGAAGATGTATGAGGTAAATTATTTAGGACAGGAAAAAAAAGGGGACCGGCACTGCAGCCCAGTAGGTTGATCTCTGCCTGTGGCGCCAGCATCCCATATGGGCATGGGTTTGAGACCTGGCTGCTCCTCTGATATGGCCTGGGAAAGCAGTGGAAGATGGCCCAAACACTTGGGCTCCTGCACTCATATGAGAGACCCAGAAGAGGCCCCTGTTTTTGGATCGGCTCAGCTCCTGCCATTATGGCCATTTGGGGAGTGAACCAGCTGATGGAGGACCTTTCTCTCTGTCTCTCCCTCTCACTGTGGCTGTGCCTCTCAAATAAATAAATATCTTTAAAAAAAAAAAAAAAGAAAGAAAGAAAAAACCAATCTGTTGAGAACAGACTGTAAGAAAATGGTAGCACCTGAGAGAAGGCTCAAACACTAAAGTAACAAGTCAACAAAGAAGGTGGTACTAGGGTGAGCACTATGGTACAACAGGTTAAGCTACTGCATGGTATGCCTGCATCCCATATCCGAGTGCCTGGTATTGAGTCCTGCTTCCACTTAACATCCAGCATCCTGCTAATGCACCTGAGAGACAGCAGATGATAACCAAATACTAGGTTTCTGCTACCCACATGGGAAGAACAGATGGAGTTTCTGGCTCCTGGCCTAGCTCCCGCTGTTGCAGATGTTGGGGAACAGAACCAGGTATAAGAACTCTCTCCCTCTCCTTCCTTCTTTCTGTTATTCTATCTATCTTTCAAATAAAAACAAAAAGAAATTTTTAGGGGCTAGCGCTGTGGTATAGTGGGGCCACCTGCAGTACCGGCATCCTATATGGGTGACAGTTCCACTTCCAATCCAGCTCCCTGTTAAAAACAATTTTTTTTTGAAGTTGCTACCTAGAAATGAATGGAAAGAGAGAGAGAAGGCTGTGACTGAAGCAGAAGAGGAAGGATGAAGAGTCTCTGATGGTGACTGACTGATGCACAGGATGAACGGTAGCTACAGTAGATGCAAAAGGATAGGAGAAGGGGCAGGTACTGCGGCGCAAGTAAAGCCACCACATCATCCCATATGGGCCCTGGTTTGTGTCCCTGCTGCTCCACTGCTGATCCAGCTCTCTGCTAATGGCGTGGGAAAAGCACCAGAGATGGCTCAAGTGTTTGGACCACTGTGCTTGGGCACCTGCCACCCATGTGGGAGACCCGGAAGAAGCTCCTGGTTTCAGCCTGGCTCAGCCCCAGCCAGGCAGTCATCTGGGGAGTGAACCAGCAAATGGAAGATCTCTCTGTCTCTCCTCTCTGTGTAACTCTGATTTTCAAATAAATTAATTAATCTTTAAAAAAAAAAAGAGAGAGAGAGAGAAAGAAGCCAATGTGAAGACGTAAGGAACAGGTTGGCATGGTCAGAAGTTCACATAGCCCATTCTAGGAAGTTGTAAGAGAAGGCAAAGGGAAAAGGACCCAGAAGCCTCTGAGGTTAGTAGACTTCATGATGATTTCATAAATACTGGTATGTCCTGGACAGATCTGTATGTTGAGGGAAAAAAGGCAGTCAGAAATTGTTCTGACTTCAAAAATTCAGAAAAAAATTGCCAAAGCAGAAAACATCCTAGTAACTCAGTACCATTAACTGCTAAGCAGTTACCAGCCATAATTTTAACAGAGATTGTAGATGTCTTTTCAACTCTTACACCACGAGGATCAATGTCTCAAACCCCTTGAAATTTTTAGTATTTACATATACTCTAAGGAAAGTTCATTACCCATGCCATCAGAATAAACATGATAATTTTCCAACAAAAACTGTTATCTTTTCTCCACCATTAAGCCAGAGTTATCCTCAGCTACGAGACACACACAAATGAATAATGTATACTCACCTAGAATGGTTAACATATGAGCATATTGAAAGATACAGCTAGTTTTCTTAACAGGTCAGATCACAGAAATTCCTAGGAGTCTTTCTCATTTAGTCAGAGGGATAAAATACAAACATTTATGGGTAAAGAAGCAACTTCAGTAGTGTATTGATTTAGCTTTAGGAGTATTTCACAACTGAGTCCTTTTTAACATCATACAACCAGGGGCATATGTCTAATCAATACTGAACATCTACCTTGCAGTTGGGGCTCATGAATTAATCAACATCTATTCAAACCCAAAAAGAATAGGCAAAAAGCAAGATTTTGAACACTATAAAACCACCCAAACAAAGTTTTCATTCATAATAACAATAACAAACTCAAATCCAAACTGCAAGCACCAAAAGTGGTAGTCTCCTCTCATGACTTATTTATTTCCAAGTCATCTCGTTTTTTTTCCAAGGAACTAATAGCAGGCACTAAGGTTCTCACAGGCAACACTTGTGATATGGTAGTACCAGCTTCAGCTTACAATGTCACAAACCAAATGCTCAGAAACGGCAGAGGGCTACCCCAAGGCCATACCACAAACTTGAGAGATGTTCTCCCCACTTTATTCAAGAGCTGGTGATTAGGCCAATAGACCTATTTCCTGATGAGCATGTGAAACAACAGGAAAAACTGGTGTGTAAGCAGAAAGTCCTTCCTTGTGAGCTGCAAAGTGTATAAAGAAGGGTTTATTTCTAATTACGGTCTTATAATTATAGGCACTTTAAGGAGAAGAGCCTGTTTGTTCTCCCTGGTGTGAGCATCTCACTGATTCAGGCTCTTTTGAAGCCAGCAGCCAAGTGGCAGTGGCAGGGATCCAGGAGTTCCTGGAGGAGAACAGATGGACAGCTATCCTAAAAAAGAGCTCCCTGATGGCGCCTAGCAATGAGATGTGAGAGCACGATAAATACACCATCCTCATTCAGGTGGCACATGTATAAAATAAAAGGGTTCACAGCTTAAGGAGGTATTTTTCTCCCTGGCTAGCACACAGTACCATGCTTGCCCCTCATTCTCTCTCACTTTGTAATAAGGCCCTCTGAAGGCTTCCCAGTTAGCAAAAATCTCCACCCAAGGATTATTTTTTATTTCTCCATTTAGTTTGGTTTTGGGAAAATTCAAATTGCATCTAAGTTTTCAGAACTCATTACAAAAAGTTTCTAAAAGGTTACTGTCCTACAGTGCAGGAAAGAAATTAAGGACACAGGATTCAGATTCAACCATTTTCTACTCTTAAGTTTTAGTTTCTACATCTGTAAAATGTTGTGGGAATTACATGAGATTATAAAGTCCGTAAGGCAGTGTGTAGCATGTGGTAACTGCTCCAAAGATGCTAGTAAGTACAAGTCATTACTGTAATTGATGTAGATATTTTGGCCAAACCATCATTTTTCGAATTTACTTCAATGTACAAGAGCACAGACTATCCACTATAACATAAAAGATTCAAATAATGAGAATGTGTGACCCACACTTTGGAGAGTTTACAAATGACGTGGGGAGAGAGTTGCACAATTCAAGAACATACTTTCAGACAACCCTACAAACATGTTTCTGCCTTCCTTCAATAGTGGACTTGGGCTATCTTCTTTCTACTGCTTTCCCAGGCCATAGCAGAGAGCTGGATCAGAAGTGGAGTAGCTGGATCCCAAAACAGCACCGTTATGGGAGGCCGGCACCACAGGCAGCGGCTTTACCTGCTATGCCACAGCTCCAGCCCTGGCAAGTCAAATCTAGAAAGTCAATTTCTCTACCCATTTAAATGAAAAGTACAGTAAAACAGTTTTAAAAATTAAGTATCTCAAGAATTATCCCAGGGACAGTGTTGTGGCACACACAGTAGGTTAAACCACCACTTGGGATGCCAGCATCCCATCTAAGAGCACCAGCTACTATACTTCTGATTCAGTTTCCTGCTAATGTACCTGGGAAGTTAGCAGAATATGGCCCAAGTACTTGGGCCTCCGCCACCCATGAGGGAAACCAGAATGGAGTTCCTGGCTCCTGGTTTAGCTTGGTCCAATCCTGGTTATTGCTGCCATGTGGGGAGTGAAGTAGAGAATGGAAGATAGATATTCTCTCTCTCTCTCTTTCAAATGAGTACATAAATCTTTTCATAAAGTTATACTATTGTCTTTTGTGAGTTCCTATGGCATTTATTATATGCAAGACACTAATTTGATAATGAAACCATGTTTTTGAATTCATATTTTATTAAATCTACATGGACAAAACATAAATTACCAATAAAAGTTTGAAAGCTGCATTGAGGTGATCCCCAGTACTTCTTTATGGAGGTGAGATTTGATGCAAATTTTCAATGAAAGGTGAGAAAGATTTCAGTCAGAAACAAATCACAGAAGGCAACAGACACAGATGGAAAAGGGAGAGGTGGTGTCTATGATGATTAAAATACAAGGACTTGAGATAGACTGATGCACAGGCAGGGAAAGAAAGAAGGTCCTTTAGATGGAGAGCAAGCTTGGCAAGTTCATCAAATCAAAAAACAACGCCACTACAGAACAGCCTCACCAGTCCAGAGCTATCTATTTCCCCATAGACAGCCCAGTCCTGGCAGTTTGCAAGCTATTGTCTAGGACACCCAGGCACTTGTGCTTCCACCTGTTGAGTTCTGTGCTCATTGTGTTTGTTCTCAAAACTGTGTATGTCAGTTATGCCTGTTACTGCAACTAAGTACCTTAATTAAATGCTGCTGTTCAACATCAAATGAATTACAAGCACAAAAAGAGTTGTAGTCTCCACAGACACATAGTTGAATGTTTTTAGACAGATCTGATTAATAGCAAAATATAACTGTAAAAGACTGGGGAGGACACTACAATCTAGAAGAATTCTGCATTCAGAATGCTTCCCAAGTGCCTATAAAGAAACAGATTTAAAAACTACTGACAAAAGGCCGGCGCCGTGGCTTAACAGGCTAATCCTCTGCCTTGCGGCGCCGGCACACCAGGTTCTAGTCCCGGTCGGGGTGCCAGATTCTATCCCGGTTGCCCCTCTTCCAGGCCAGCTCTCTGCTACGGCCCGGGAAGGCAGTGGAGGATGGCCCAAGTCCTTGGGCCCTGCACCTGCATGGGAGACCAGGAGAAGCACCTGGCTCCTGGCTTCGGATCATCGTGATGCAACGGCTTCAGCGGCCATTGGAGGGTGAACCAATGGGAAAGGAAGAGCTTTCTCTCTGTCTCTCTCTCTCACTATCCACTCTGCCTGTCAAAAAAAAAAAAAAAAAAAAAAAAACAACTACTGACAAAAAGATGGAAAATCTAGGGCTCCTGTTTGATCTAGCAGTTAGGAAGCCAGTTAGCTCCGGTCCATGAGTCAAGCTTCCTCCTGATACAGACCGTGGGAGGTAGCAGAGATGGCTCAAATAATTGGTCTCTGTCACCCACGTGGGAGACCAAAATTGAGTTCCTGGCTCCCAGCTTCAGCCAGTCCCATCTATGAACCAACAGATGCAGTATCAGTTCTATCTCTTCTGCCTTCAAAACGAAATGAAAACAAATTTAAAAAATAAATAAATAAGAAAAACGCACAAATCCCATGAGGATAATGCAGTCTGTGAAAAGCAACCATTTTCCTTTTTTTTTTTTTTTTTGAAAGATTTATTTTATTTATTTGAAAGAAAGAGTTAAAGAGAGAAGCAAAGACAGAGAGAGAGAGGTCTTCCATCTGTTGGTTCACTCCCCAGATGGCTGCAACGGCTGGAGCTGTGCTGATCCGAAGCCAGGAGCCAGGAGCTTCCTCTGGGTCTCCCACACAGGTGCAGGGGCCCAAAATCTTGGGCCATCTTCCACTCCTTTCCCAGGCCACAGAGAGCTGGATCGGAAAAGGAGCAGCCGGGACTAGAACCGGCACCAAAATGGATGCTGGCACTTCAGGCCAGGGCCTTAACCCACTGCACCACAGTGCCAGCCCCAAAAGCAATCAATTTTCTTTTCTTTTCTTTTTTTTTCTTTTTAGCCAGGCAGAGTTAGACAGTGAGAGAGGGAGAGAGACAGAGAGAAAGGTCCTCCTTCCATTGGTTTACCCTCCAAATGGCTGCTACGGCCAGTGAGCTGCACCGATCCGAAGCCAGGAACCAGGTGCCTCCTTCTGGTCTCCCATGAAGGTGCAGGGCCCAAGGACTTGGGCCATCCTCCACTGCCTTCCTGGGCCACAGCAGAGAGCTGGACTGGAAGAGGAGCAACTGGGACAGAATCTGGCACCCTGACTGGGACTAGAACCCAGTGTGCCGGCACCGCAGGCAGAGGATTAGCCTAGTGAGCCGCAGCGCCAGCCAAAAGTAATCACTTTTCAAGTAATATAATTTTCCATGAATGATTTAAGACCTAAATAATACTGCCATAAAGAATGATGGCTATCATCTACTTATGATGATTGCTTTACTGAATGGGTTAAAATGTATGTAAAAACTAAATTCAGGTGATCAATAATAAGGATTATAATAATGAATATTATTATATATAATAAATATAATAAGGATTCTTTTATTTCATGTGAATATCGTATATCTGAAATCAGCAACCCACTAACAGCCATATATATATTCCCATTAATTACCCATAGCAGGTTATTAATCATAATTGCAAACAATTTGCCCAACTGCTAGTTCCTTGGTTTTTTTGACATGACCATTTCACAGATAATTAGACTATGAAACCATTAAACAGGGATTGTGTCTTGGACTATGTCTTACACATGATGATGAACACACTGGTGACACTCACTCGATGTATGACTAATGATAACACTGCCACTCGTTTGTTTTTTAAATACTTTATGTTCACTGAAAAATATTTATCACAGATTTCACTGTATGCAAGAGCATCTGTAACACAGGGCAGAACGGAATATTTTCAAAACACAGTGCCTGGAAACATTAACCAGAACTCAGGCAGCCAGTATTTTGGGATGTTTTTTGGCAGGCATATGAAATAGATCAGACATTCTGGGTAGAAAACTAAACTACCAGTAATTGGTAGAAGAAGATAATTTTCTTCAAGATAAATGGCTACTTTAAAATTCATTAAGAGGAAAAGAATCTCTGGTAGAGACAGGCATAAAATCACAAAAGGTATGTCAGATATAAGGCCCAAATCCCAACTGCCCAATAATGCACAGCATTCCTCAGTATGGAGCTCAAAACGCTTTGCCAATTTTTATTTAATAATTGTAAGTCACCAAACAAACCCCTAGAGTAGTGAGACTGCTACTGGGTCAGAAACAGTCTGAACATTTCAAACTCTTAAGTTTTACCACATAACAAGAGTGAAAAATATTCAGCAAAGGAAAACAAAGGTTCTTGGCTAGAAGCTCAACTCACCATCTTGTACTTATAAAAGTCATCTTCAGAGGCATTATTCCAGGGTTACTTTATTGTTGTCTAAAAACTTAAAAATGTACATACACTGGCCTAAGGTCAGAGCTCAATAAATACTTGCTGACTTGATGTCTTAATTTTTCAAGAAAAGGGCTATAAAACCTTTAAAGTTTTAACAACAATATAGGAGAGTTAAGATTTCTTTCTTCAAAAGGTTGAGCTCATAAGACAAATGACATAAATGAGCTAAGAATTTTAAGGTACACACTAAAAACCAGACTACCAACCAGCAATTGAAAGTGATTCAAATTGTTCTTTCTGACAGGAAAATAGGAAATAGTACAACTCTTTATTTCTTCTGCAGTGGCGGATTTTACTGATATTTATTTTCCATCTCTCTTCCTTCCTGAATTTATCTTACTTAAAACTGAAATCATGTACTATATTACACTTTACTACCACCCAAAATGTCTAGCATTCTCTGTTTCATGTGCATAAATCCTAACCAGTCTATCATAACCCTAGTTTCATGAGGGAAAAGACTTTTTACATCCTTTTCAGGGCCTAATGTACCATCAGGCTATTAACAGAGTTTCAAAAAATTACTTACCTAACAAGTAAGCAATCATTTAACCATGAAAAGAGAAAGTAAATTCTTGTATCTGGCACAAACAATGAAAGTATATCTTATAGGTAGGATCAACAAATTTGAAAATTTTGAGAAAAGTAAAAATATGACACAATAACCATACAAAGTGCAATTTACTTTTCTTTGAGTTTTGTATGATACACTGATCATTACTATCCTTGAAAGAATAGAGGACTTCCAGTTAAAAGAAAATTCCAGATAATGAAGGCCAGGTAGCCCATTTTATTTTTAAGCTCTCTTTGATGATGAATTTAGATGTCTGACTCATGCTCTGGGTTACCTTAGTACTGCAGAGTACTCCCCTACGAGCTTCAGGCAGCTCAGAGGTTTCCTAGTATTTCCTAGGCTGGAAAGCATTAGGGGCCAAGGACAAAGATCACTATGGAAGCTGCAGTCTCTTGACTGCACTGAATGATGGTGGATGCCTGTAAATGGCAAAGGATATCAAGAAGGGCATTTGGTAGGGAAGACATCTACTCCAAGCCAGTAAGAGAAGGAAACCTGAAGAAGGTTGAGGACCTGGAGAGATGGGCTTTGGGGATAACTCAGAACCACTAGGCTTCCCCCTCCCCTAATCAATAACTCACCCACCATTACTTGCTAAGATTCTGAATCAGAATTAATTTTAAGTTATCTTTTTAAAAAGAAGATTTTGGGGGGCCGGTGCTGTGGCGTAGCGGGTAAAGGCGCCACCTGAAGTGCCAGCATCCAATATGGGTGCCAGCTCAAGTCCCAGCTGCTCCACTTCTGATCCAGCTCTCTGCTATGGCCTAGGAAAGCAGTTGAAGATGGCCCAAGTCCTTGGGCCCCTGCACCCACGTGAGAGATCTGGAAGAAGCTCCTGGCTTCGGATCAGCGCAGCTTCGGCCGTTGCGGCCAACTGGGGAGTGGACCAGAAGATAGAAGACCTCTCTCCCTCCCTCCCTCTCTCTCTCTCTCTCTCTCCCTCTCTCCCTCTCTCTCTCTCTGCTTGTCTGTAACTCTGCCTTTCAAATAAATAAATAAATCTTAAAAAAAAAAAAAAAGATTTTCTATTTATCCAATAAATCTGTCAGAGCCAAAAAAAATTTTCCTTACAGTAGGTTCCAAGCAGAGGCACACCCTGATGATCTGGCTCCCAGATTCAGATTTCCTGAGTCATTCCCACTATCTTGGGAGGTTCTTTTAGATCCACAGAAATAGTGAGGCTAGACAGTTCCCTGCCAGGTGAGAGATAGGACTCCTCCTTCCTAGAGGACTCTACCACAGATGGGGAGGGGTGTTGGGCTGGGGTGGTGTGGGGTCATGAAATAACATACAGGGGCCTGAGAGGGCCTATTCAAGTACCTGTACAAGCTAGCCAATTAACTGTTCATTACATAAACATCTAGGTCAACCCTAGAACACTGGCAATATAATTATATTTCTGTGGCATACTGCATGCTCCAAAGAGCAATAGTAGCACAGTGATAATAATGTTGATTATGGATGATTCCACTGACTTACATTTATTGCATATACTTATTTCATTATCACATTCCATTTTCACAACCCTATGTGAGACGGGAAGAATAAATATCCCAAAATGAAGAAAGAGGACAAGCTGGCTTGACTAGAGATTACTCCAAAAAACATTTTCTGGCATAACCAGAACAAGGATGGATCTCTAGTGTACACCAAGGAAGTAACCTAAATGGATGTATCCATTCATTAAACAAACCTCTGTCCCATGCGTCCATGCAAAGTGGCAGATCAAGCTCTAGAATTCCACAGCATAACATGGTCCTTGCCCTGGGGAAGTTCTGAGATCATGTGGAAGGTGATTTAGGTTGCATTTAGGTTGGATCTTTGAAGGGTGGGTGTCTACTACTAGAGGAAGATAATCAGAACCTGTACAACACATGCAGAGGTATGGACTTGAAGAAGGACCAGGGTCAAGCTATTAAAAATCAGCCAACAGTTTGGGGAGCAGGCATCTGGCAGGCAGAGTGGTGAAGATGATGCCCATCATCCCATATCAGAATGCCTGGGTCTGCATTCCACTTCCACTCCTGACTCCAGGTGTCTGCTAATCCAGACCCTGGGAGGTAGCAGTGCTGGCAGTCTGCTGCCTGCCACCCACATGGGAGACCTGGACCTAGCTCCCAGACCTCAGGTATTTGGAGAATGAACCAGTGCGTGGGAGGGCTCTCTGTCTCTCTTTCTAATAAAACAAATCTTAAAATGTTTAGATGAGTCAACAAATCACATAAGTCATTTGCACTTTCTACTACAGGCAATAGATATTCAATGGTGTTTTTTGTTCAAAACAATAACTTTTGACTAGTCTAAAACCTCAAACGAGTCTAATTTCAAAGTCAAATTCAAAAATTATTTATTGAGCATTCACAAGATACCCAACTATACATTATTGGGCCTATCTACATATAAACAGGTTATACACTTACTGTGCCCTCCATGTAGCAGCATTACAATGGTGTTGTCTGTGTGCTTCCTTGTTCACTGGATCCCTGTCCCTCATGTATATCAGGCACTGTGTTATAAAAGAATTCTCAGTCTAGCAGAATAGAATGACACGTAACACTCAAGGTTGATAGTCTGTAATGAGTGCTATAAAACTTATTGTTAAAGAGATCTGAAAAGAGATAAAGGAGCAAATAACCAGTTCATTTACCCTTCTACATATCTACCTGTATAAACAGCTTCCACCCCTTAATAATCTGCTTTTACAACAAACAGTCATCAAAAATGTTTTTCTGTGAAGGAAATTTAAACAATAAAAGTAACTCAAATTCCAGGTATAGTTGTCACACAATACTTAGTTCTCTACTAACCACTATGATTGTTGGTGTCATTGTGAGAATTATGGAAAATTACTATATTAAAAAAAAAAAAGACTGGATTAGAACAAATCTAGAACTGCTGGGGAAATTCTCTTCATTGAAAATGAGGAGGGGGGCAGATAGGAGGAAAAGCATGGAGTGATGATCTCACAATAAAGGAGTTTTTACATTTTGGTTTGGATAGAGAGGCTAAAAGATCTTCCCTACCATCTCACAAATTCCAGTTTATGCTCCAAAGGCTCAATGAGAACAAAATCGAAAAAAAAAAAAAAAAAAAAAAAGAAGAAGAAGAAGAAGAAGAAACTGATTGAGTCAGTCCATCATCTATCTGATTTCATCACAGACCAGCAGAAAACATTTAACTGGCCTATGGAAATACAGAAGTGTTGTTCTTTTGGCTGCCAGGCAGAAGAATCCAACTTTACTGTTTACTGTTTCTTTCCTTTTTTGAAACAAGGCACGTCCAATCAGTTTAGAAGGAAGTAAGCCACAGAATCTACAGTTTTAACAAGTTAGTAAATTTCATGATTAAGAAGTGATGTTCTGATGGCAAATTTTTCAATTTTAAAGTAAACACAAGTATTGAGAAAGGAACACCTACCCAAGACAATTATTTCCAAGGGTAAAGTCTCTGCCTTTCAAAGCTAAAACTCTTAATATTCACTTGGCTTACAATTACATGGACTTTAGTCATTCCTATTTTTTAAATCTGCCTAATACAAGCTCTCATTTGGAAATACCACTCCCATCAATGTTTATAGGAATGTTTTACTATTAACCTCTAACCCAATTAGTCACCAAATTGGCATCATACATTGCTATTTGGAAGCCAACTGCTTATGAAGGAAGTTTAAAAAAAAAAACTAAATAAAAGGAATTGGATTATGACCACTTCATTTATAGTTTTCAAAGAAGAATTCCAGGAAATCTACAGTATTCAGAGTAAAAGCAAGTTATCACATCTTGTATATACACTAGGCCAGGGAGGAGGGCTATTTAAAAAATAAATAAATAGAAGTTTATGGAAGTTAAAAGGGTAGTCTAGGCCAGCGCTGTGGCTCAACAGGCTAATCCTCCGCCTTGTGGCGCCGGCACACCAGGTTCTAGTCCCGGTCGGGGCACCGATCCTGTCCCGGTTGCCCCTCTTCCAGGCCAGCTCTCTGCTATGGCCCGGGAGTGCAGTGGAGGATGGCCCAAGTGCTTGGGCCCTGCACCCGTATGGGAGACCAGGAGAAGCACCTGACTCCTGGCTTCGGATCAGTGAGATCCGCTGGCCGTGGCGGCCACTGGAGGGTGAACCAACGGCAAAAAGGAAGACCTTCCTCTCTGTCTCTCTCTCTCATTATCCACTCTGCCTGTCCAAAAAAAAAAAAAAAAAGGGGGGGGGGACAGTCTACTTCCTACCATGTGCATTTCTCCCGTTTCCTCTCCAAATACTATCTCTTGTTGATTTCAGGAATGGTCTTCAAACTATATCCAGAATATGCCATCTTCTCACACACTCTGCACCATCACCTCTGGTCTAACCTATCATACCTCTTGCTTGATTTACAGCAATACCCTCCCAGCCATCTCCTTGGTGCTGTCCTAGTTTACTCTCTTTTTATTTTTTTAAAGTTTGATTTATTTCTTTGAAAGTCAGAGTTACACAGAGAGAGCAGAAGCAGAGAGAAGGAAGGAGAGAGAGGTCTTCCATCTGATGGTTCACTCCCCAATTGGCTGCATCAGCCAGAGCTGTGCTGATCTGAAGCCAGGAGCCAGGAGCTTCTTCCGGGTCTCCCATGCGGGTGCAGGGGTCCAAGAACTTGGACCATCGTCTACTGTTTTCCCAAGCCATAGCAGAGAGCTGGGTGGGAAGTGGAGCAGCCAGGACTCAAACCAGTGCCCATATGGGATGCTGGCGCTTCAGGCCAGGGCTTTAATCCACCGCACCATAGCACCGGCAACCTAGTTTATTCTCAATACATAAGTTGGAAACATCTTGCTAAAACAGTAAGTCAGTCAAATTATGTGTCTCCTCTGCTTAAAATCCTGCAAAGGCATCTCATCTCTCAGCAAACCAGAGTTCCTACCAGGACTCAGAAGGCCTGGCAAGCACGGAGCCTTCTTCCCTGTCTCTGTTCTGTCTTCAACTCTCCCCTCTCACTACACTCCAGTCAAACTGACTTCCTATCTGTTTCTCAATACATCAGAGCACCGCTTCTTCCGCTGCCATGGTCTTTATAACCTGTGGCTTCCTCCATTCAGAACACTTCTCCATACATGACATACCATCTTCACTTCCTTCAGAAATCATACTAAATGTCACTTTCTCAGGAAGGCCTTACCGGGGGGCAGAACTGTGGCATAGCAGGTAAAGCCTCTGCCTGCAGTGCTGGCATCCCATATGGGTGCTGGTTCAAGTCCCCACTGTCCCACTTCAGATCCAGCTCTCTGCTATGGCCTGGGAAAGCAGCAGAAGGTACCCCAAGTGCTTGGGCCCCTGCACCCACGTGGGAGATCCGGAAGAAGCTCCTGGCTCCTGGCTGCGGATTGGCACAGTTCCAGCCGTTGCGGCCATCTGGGGAGTGAACCAGCGGATGGAAGACACCTCCCTCTCTCTCTGCCTCTGCTTGCCTGTAACTCTGGCTTTCAAATAAATAAATAAATCCTTTAAAAAAGAGAAAGAAAGAAGGCCTTATCTAATGGACTTATTTAAAAATAGCAATCCTGTCTCTCACCCTTATCACTATGTAAACGCATTACTCTTTTTCCTCCATAGTATTTATCACCATCCAATATGTTATATAGTTAACTTATTACCTGTCTCTTACAATTGGAATATAAATTAATTTCATGAGGGCAGAGAGAGAGAGGTCTGTTTTGTTCCTTGCTGTAATTGCTATGCCTAGAACAGTGCCTGACGGAAAACAGGTGCTCAGGCGGAATTAATTAATAATAGCTCAACAGGCTAATCCTCCACCTAGTGGAAGTGGTACACCGGTTGGGGGCCAGATTCTGTCCTGGTTGCCCCTCTTCCAGGCCAGCTCTCTGCTGTGGCCAGGGAGTGCAGTGGAGGATGGCCCAAGCGCTTGGGCCCTGCACCCCATGGGAGACCAGGAGAAGCACCTGGCTCCTGCCTTCAGATCAGTGCGTGCACCAGCCGCAGCGCGCTGGCCGCGACGGCCATTGGAGGGTGAACCAACGGCAAAGGAAGACCTTTCTCTCTGTCTCTCTCTCTCTCTCTCTCACTGTCCACTCTGCCTGTCAAAAATAATAATAATAACAATAATAATAATAAATGAATGAAAGCCAGACTTCTTCTAGTTCCCCCATTCCTTTTCCATATAACTTCTTTTTAAACAAATGTATTTATCTGAAAGTCAGAGTTTGAAAGAGAGAGATAGACAGAGATCAAGATCTTCCATCCACTGGTTTACTCCTCAAATGGCCACAACGACCAGCGCTGGGCAAGGCCAAAGCCAGGAGCCAGGAGCCTCATCATTGGTAAATGGGCCTAAGTTCCACCATCGATGCTATATATTTATATACAATACTCTGGAATTCACTATAAGCAATGGGACCAGTAATACCTTTAGAAAGTCACACACACACATACACCTCACCATCTGAGTTAAGAATTCAAGTCACAAAACAATTAGATCTAGGGACTTGATATGAATCATGAAGAAATGTCTAAATTCTTGGTCAGATGAGGCTAGAGCATCAAAACTCAGTCCCAGAGGTGGGAGTTTAGACCAGCAGTTAAGACACAATGGAGTGTGTGAGTCTGAGTCCTTGCTCTGCTCCTTATTCCAGGTTCCTGTTAATGCACAGCTTTAGAGGCAGCAGGTGACAGCTAAATACCTGGTGCCTGAAACCAACTGCAGAGGCCCAGATTGTTTCTGGCTATGATGGAGCACAGCCCCAACCACTGTGGAAATTAGGTAATAAATCAGTGCGTAAGAGTTTTGTCCATCTTTCTCAAATAAAGAGACCCATTGCTCCACTTCCGATCCAGTTCTCGGCTATGGCCTGGAAAAACAGAAGATGGCCCAAGTGCTTGGGCCCCTGCACCGACGTGGGAGACCCACTCAGAAGAAGCTCCTGGCTTCTGGCTTTGGATCGGTGCAGCTCAGGCTGTTGTGGCCAATTGGAGAGTGAACCATCGGATGGAAGACTTCTCTCTCTATGTAACTCTGACTTTCAAATAAATAAATAAACCTTAAAAAAAAAAAAAAACTAAAATGCTCGGGTAATGAGAACATTTGTAGGCTTTCCCAGGAAAGTTCCTTTTCTGAGAACTCTTTCATCTATCTGCTTTCCTTTCTTTTAGGGTGGGGTTGGTTGGGAAGAAGGAATTCAGGAGGTATTTCTTAAATATAACAGGTTTCTCTCTAATAGAAATTTTGCAGTGTCTTTCTAGTATGTTATCAAATTTAAATTCTAAAGCTCCCTTTTCTATTTTAGAGAATATTAAAGATTTTCTGATTGAGAACAGTGATCTTTTACAAACTAAAAAGCCAGCCTTATACTCAAACATGCTTTCAAATATAAGCAGTATTCTAAGCTTGCTTCAGACAGCCCATATAGTCACGTGAGTTACGGTAAGAAAAAGTCTCAGCTAGAAAAGTCTACAGAAGCTAATACTAATGTGTTGTTCTTCCAATGAAAAGGTTACTGACCTATCAGTAGGAGTTGTCTTTTCTGGCAGAGATGATAGATTTGCCTTGTCTTATCTACACCCCCTGCTTTGTCCCCATAATGAGCCATGGCATACGCACACAGATACATGTGCGAGACAGCTGCAAGGGGGAGTCAGGGTCCGTGACCATGGGCAAGAGCAAAGCTTACCATCCCACTCAGAGCCTGAACCCATGACCCACATCTCATTAGCACCTTGCTCTAAGCAACTGAGCTGCCACAAAAATCGACAGTGGCTCAAGCATGTTGTTTACAAGTGAAACAAATCAAGTTAGTCTGACAACCAATAGTTCAGGCAGCCACTAGAGAATTGCCAAAAGTACACAAGAACCAATGTTGAGGGAGAGTAATGAAGATCTTGCCATCTTGTTTTAGGGAAACAACCACCCAAAGCAGTGAGCTTGGAGTGAGACAAGTCCATTTCTAACAAGGTAGTCACAGCATATTAATTAAAGACAAAGAGGAAAGGCACATCTACAACTCCCTAAGTGATATGCGTCTTACTCAGCATTTGGAACATACCTCACAGATGAAAAAAATTCAGCAAAGGACAGTTTACACTTAAGAATTATAATCTTTAAAAATGTAGAGTTTGGCTGGTGCCGTGGCTCACTTGGCTAATCCTCCGCCTCCAGCGACGGCACCCAGGGTTCTAATCCCGGTTAGGGCGCCGGATTCTGTCCCGGTTGCTCCTCTTCCAGTCCAGCTCTCTGCTGTAGCCTGGGAAGGCAGTGGAGGATGGCCCAAGTCCTTGGGTCCCTGCACCCGCTTGGGAGACCAGGAGGAAGCACCTGGCTCCTGGCTTCGGATCTGCACAGCGCGCCAGCCGTAGCAGCCATTTGGGGGGTGAACCAACGGAAGGAAGACCTTTCTCTCTGTCTCTCTCTCTCACTGTCTAACTCTGCCTGTCCAAGAAAAAGAACAAATTCATGAACTTACTGATCTAAAAAATGTAGTTTAAAAATATTCACATTACAGTAACCCATATATATTGGGAAACCAATTAATCTGAATGTATGACGAAAGAAATAAAAATAAATTCACAGCAAATCATCTCTTGAGTATTGTCATTACTATAATTTTGGATTTCCAAGCAATCTAAATAATCTTTCCTCTAAAAACAAACAAGCTCACTGGACATCATTTTACATTCAGGATTTCACTGATTAACTTAAACGGAGTTAACCCACCTCAGGGCAGACAGCAATGAAGAAAAACAGAATATGATCATTTAAAAAATATATAACAAGGGCTGGTGCTGTGGCATGGCAGGCTAAGCCTTTTCTTGTGGCACCAGCATCCCATAAGGGCACCAGTTTGTGTCCCAGCTGCTCCTCTTCCAATCCAGCCCTCTACTTATGGCCTGGGAGAGCAGTGGAAGATGGCCCAAGTGCTTGGGCCCCTACACCCCTGTGGGATACCCAGAAGAAGCTCCTGGCTCTTGGCTTTTAACTGAACCAGCTCCAGCAGTTGTGGCGATTTGGAGAGTGAATCAGTGAATGGAAGACCTCTCTCTCTGTAACTCTGACTCAAATAAACTATTTAAAAATTTTATATATGAGGGCCGGCACTGTGGCATAGCAGATGGAGCCACTGCCTGCAGTGCCAACATCCTATATTGGCGCCAGTTTGAGTCCCGGCTGTTCCACTTCCGATTCAGCTCTCTGCTATGGCCTGGGAAAGCAGTAGAAGATGGCCCAAGTCTGTGGGCCCCTGCACCTGCATGGAAAGACCCAGAAGAAGCTCCTGGCTTCAGATCAACAGAGCTCAGGGCCAGCACCGTGGCTCAATAGGCTAATCCTCCGCCTGTGGCGCCAACACACAGGGTTCTAGTCCCGGTCGGGACACTGGATTCTGTTCCGGTTGCCCCTCCTCCAGGCCAGCTCTCTGCTATGGTCCAGGAGTGCAGTGGAGGATGGTCCAAGTGCTTGGGCCCTGTACCCGCAAGGGAGACCAGGAGAAGCACCTGGCTCCTGCCTTCGGATCAGCGCGGTGCGCCGGCCGCAGTGCTCTGGCCGCGGCGGCCATTGGAGGGTGAACCAACGGCAAAGGAAGACCTTTCTCTGTCTCTCTGTCTCTTTCTCTCTCTGTCTGTCTACTCCGCCTGTCAAAACAAAACAACAACAACAACAAAAAAAAACAGAGCTCAGGCCATTGTGGCCAACTGAAGAGTGAACCAGTGGATAGAAGATCTCTCTCTTTGCCTCTCCTTCTCTCTTTCTCTCTGCCTCTCCTTCTCTCTCTGTGTAATTCTTTCAAATAAATAAATAAATCTTTACAAAGAAAAAAATTTATGTATACACACACACATATATGTAAAATAAATCTCTCTTTGGGGGATGAAACTTGTGAACAGAGAAGAAATATCAAATTGGAAAATCCCCAATTTGATCAGTCACTCAAGCAAGAGATAGTTGTAGAGAAGGAATTACCACTTACCACTGCAGCAAATGTTGTATAAGATGGATAAGAAATATCAGACGAGGACTTCACCCACAAAGATTATGATCTGACTGAAAACATACTGTCAAAGGTAAAGAATCCAACTGAAATACTCAATTACTCAGTTTGGGCAGTAAATGCTGGAAGTATTCTTCTAGTTATAGCTAGATTGATTCACATCAATCCTCCTGCTGAAGACATTTTGAAAAGCTGGACCATATATTTAAATATGTCTTCATTAAAGTTATCAAACAGCTAACAAGAGAGGGATGAATCATCAGTCAACAACTGGTAAGGAATGGAGGCTAGAGAGATAAGCCCAACACTTGGGAGTCATTTGCATCCCAAAGTTATTTACCAATCCATGATGAGAAGCTGAAATGAAACTTTCTTGGCCTCTGAGGACTAAGAAGGTGGGATTACTGGAAGGCCAACCTCTCCAGAAAACAGGGAACACATAGGCGGAAAGCAAGGAATACTGTACATAACCAGCTGACACACACATTTACAGCTTAACTCACAACACCTCAATCAAGAACCTGGCTCAAGGACTGTTCAATCCATCAGAAAATTTTAGACCTCAAATTATTTCTATAAATACTATTTCAAAACCATCCAATATATAACTGGGCAAAGGAAAACCAAAAACCACAAGTCAGAACCAGCAGAAACAACAAACTACAGAATCAGGTCCAAAGACTTCAGAAATTGAAAATATAGGCAGAGTTTAAAACTACCATATTTAATATATTCAAAAAGATTTTTAAAAACTTAAAGGTTTTTAGTGGAAACTAAAATGTGAGAAATCTGGAAAATAACTTTAGAATTCTCTAACTGGAGATGGACTATTGGCAGAGTAATTAGGACACTGCTTGGACACCTGCCTCAGGTATCGGAGTGTCTTGGTTCAAATCTCAGTTCTGCTTCAATTCCAGGTTCCTGACAATGGGCACCCTGGCAGGCAGCAGCTGATGGTTCATATGTATTTGGGTCTCTGGTGCACACACACTGGAGACCTAGATTGAGCTCCTGCTCTTTGGCTTTGGCCTGGTCCAATCCTAGCTGTTGCTCAGAGAGGGAATCAAAAGACATCTCTTTCTCTCTCTCTCTCTCTTACAAGGAAAATAAAAAATAAATAGCACTTTATCAAATTTGAAAACTGAAATTTACATTAACTAAAAATGGGATCTCAAATAATTTTATTTTTTTAATTTATTTTATATATTTGAAAGAGTTACAGAGAGAGATAGAGAGTAGTCTTCCAACCATTGGTTCACTCCCTAGATGGCAAGAATAGCCAGAGGTGAGCCAATCCGAAGCCAGGAGCCAGGAACTTCTTCTGGTCTCCCATGTGGGCCCAAACACTTGGGCCATCCTCTGCTGCTTTCCCAGACACATTAGCAGGGAGCTGGATTGGAAGTGGAGCACCCAGGAATTGAACTGGCACCCGTATGGGATGCCAGCACTGCAGGGCAGGGCTTTAACCCACTGCATCACAGCGCTGGCCCCGTAAAGAATGATTTTAACGGTAGCTTAAATATAATAAGAGAAACAAGTAGAAATTATTCTGAGTAAGCTAAGAGAGAGAAAAGGTTGAAAGACAAAGGAAGAAGTCAAGAACTTTAATAGATTCCAGGAAACTAAGAAGAAACAACAACTAAAGTCTAAGTGGAATCCTGGATTGGATTCCAGGGCAGAAAAAAAATAACAGTGGATGGAAAACTGGTAAAAGCCAAATGAGCAATTTCACCAGTGAATTTCCTGATAATTTTTTTGAAAACTCTATTATGGTTATGAAGTAGTTAACATTAGGGAGAGTTAAGCAAGAGTATATAAATATCACACCATTATTGCAACTTTTAAGCCAACCTAAAATCATTTAGATGGGGCTGGTATTGTGGCGTAGCAGGTAAAGCTGCTGCCTGCAAAGTCAGCATTCAATATGGACACCAGTTCTAGTCCCAGCTGCTGCACTTCTAATCCAGCTCCCTGATAATGTGCCTGGGAAAGCAGCAGAAAATGGCCTAAGTGCTTGGACCCCTCCCAACATGGGAGATCAAGATGGAGTTCCTGGCTCTGGTGTCTGCCTGGCCCAGTCCCAGCTGACACAGTCATTTGGGGAGTGAATCAGCAGATGGAAGATCTGTCTCTGTCTCTCTCTCTCTTTCAATTAAATAAGTGTTTAAAAAAAATTTTTTTAAGGACAAATGGAATTGACATGTAATACTTTTTCCATGAACTTTATGAAGCTTCATCATACATACTTACTAATTTGATTTTGTCAAATTGTAGAAATGTCACAAAGAAATGTTCAGTTTTAAACAAAGTTTACAAGCTATATAATGTAAACAAACAACATGAAGGGTCAGAGGAACCATTGTCATTATCTGTAGCATCTGAATTTTTGCTAAGGATTAATTCATGTATGCATACATCAAGTCTAATTAAGAATAAAGCCAAGCAAGTAAGTTGTATACTAAGTAAATTTAATATACTTGCAAACACATCTATGGCTAGTATAGTTAATAAAGATAAATGACTCTAGCCACTACTAGATTATTTGGAACTTGGTGAAATACAGGAGAAGATGTAAATCATAACACATATTATGCAACACTGCTGGGCAGACATTTCATTCCAACACATCAATGCCATGAAACTATTCTCTCTGTAGTACACTGTACCATACCATGGAATAGAACAGGAAAATATGTCCAAGACAGACCTGCAGAGATTCTACAAGTACAAATGTGGGAGAAAGTAGGTTTAAAAATTCCAATAAATGAAACGGTCAGAAAACAAAGATAAGAGTGAAAATGCTAAAGTAATCTATAAGTTACCATTAAAGCATTACAACATCTCACAAGGCTACTACAGTGGCAACACAAGCATAAAAATTATGGGTTTTGAGTACTATCATCATAGAAGTGAATTTTAGGGCCAGTGCTGTGACACAGTAGGTTAATTCTCCACCTATCCCATGTGGGTGCCAGTTCTAGTCCCCGCTGCTCCTCTTCCGATCCAGCTCTATGCTATGGCCTGGGAAAGCAGTGAACGGCCCATGAATGCCATGGCTTAATCTGCCATGGCATGCACCCATCTTGGGAGATCTGGAAGAAGATCCTGGCTCCTGGCTTCAAATCGGCCCAGTTCTGGCCATTGTGCCCATATGGAGAGTGAACCAATGCATGGAAGACCTTTCTCTTAGTCTCTCCCTCTCACTGTCTGTAACTCTACCTCTCACATAAATAAATAAAATTTTTAAAAAAGAAGTGAATTTTAAATCAACTTTATAATATCAGTAACAGTGGCAATAGACAACAATATTGGAGCTATGGATTTGAATTGATCCAGCAGTACATGTAACCTTTTAAAAGTGCTTCAATTTAAAACAAAGCTATCAAGATAATTCTACACCTGAAAGACTGATGATGAAGGAAGGAAACGCGAACATTCAGAGTTGGCCATTGCAATTTAATTGTACCAAGTACAATAACAGTGTTGAGGCTATATAGAGAGAAAGTTTCTGCCTAACTGTGGCTTCCAATAAAACCAATACTAATATATGATATGTTAGGGGGGGAAATAACCAGGAAGCAATAGAAACTCAGAATCTAGTCAGAAGGCCCTCCCAGATCGGATTCACATTTGTGAATGTTGCTAGACAAAACAAGTGGAGGTACGGCATGGGGTTCTTAGAAGGCACCTTACTGAAGAAAGATCTCCAAGTACATAGACCATGACATATACAAAGACATAAGAAAAATTCAGAATATTAAACTACATTTTGGGAGGGGTAAGAGTATACATTTGGTAGCCTATAGCAGGAGCCTAAAACTTGTTTACATGGCTGTTTTTTAAAAAAAGATTATTTATCTATCTGAAAGTCAGAGTTACACACAGAGAGAAGAAGCAGGGAGTGAGAGAGGTCGTCCATCTTGGTTCACTCTCCAATTGGCCGTAACGGCCAGAGCTGCACTGATCTGAAGCCAGGAGCCAGGAGCTTCTTCCGGGTCTCCCATGCGGGAGCAGGGGCCCAAGGACTTGGATCATCTTCCACTGCTTTCCCAGGCCTTAGCAGATAGCTGGATTGGAAGGGAGCAGCCAGGATATGAACCAGCGCCCACATGCTGCTCCACAGTGCCGGCCCCTACATGGCTGCTTCAAAGAACTGATTCTCGGTGCCAGAATTGTGGTGCAGCAGATTAAGCCATGGCATGCAATGCTGCCATCTCATATGGGCACAAGTTCAAGTCCCTGCTACTCCACTTCTGATCAGGCTCCCTGCTCATACACCTGGGAAGGCAGCAGAAGATGGCTCAAATACTTGGGCTTCTGCCCCCACATGGAAGGCCCAAAAGAAGCTCCTGGCTTCAGAAAGGCTCAGCCCTAAATACTGGGCCATCTTCCAGTGCATGGGAGAACTCACCCTCTCTCTGTCTCTTGTTCTCTCTCTCTCTTTCTCTAATTCTGCCTTTACAATAAATAAATCTTTAAAAATGAAAAAAATAACTGATTCTCTTAAGCTATATAACAATTTATCATCATGATCATCATTATGAATGAACATTATTTTTGCGAAAGTAAGAGCACTTTGTGAGGGTCAGCATTGTGGATTAATAGGTTAAGCTGCTGCCTGCAACACCAGTTCTCTCATATGAGTGCCAGTTCAAGTCCTGACTGTTCCACTTTCTATCCAGGTCCTTGCTAACGCACCTGGGAAAGCAGCAGAGGATGGTCCAAGTCCTCGGACCCCCACACCCATGTGAGAGAGCTGGAAAAAGCTCCTGGCTCCTGGCTTCAGCCTGGCCCAGCTCTGGCTCTTGCAGCCATTTGAGGAGTGAACCAATGGGTGGAAGATCTCTCTATCTCTATCTATCCTTCTCTCTTCTGTAACTCTGCCTTTCAAATAAATAAAATAAATCTTAAAAAAAAAAAAAGCAAGTTGTAATGAAAACTGCATTTTTAAAAGATGCTTTCTCTGCCTTTATGGAAACATTATAAACTAGTCTTTGAAAACAAAATAGAATGTGTCAACAGAAAAAACATCAATTTGCACTGAGTATACTGGCATCATATTTAAACCACTAAAGGCCTTTTAAATTCTGGAATTCAAAAAAAGAAGGCTCATTATTAGAAATTCCTAATTTCTTGAGCCAGCTGCTTGGAAAAGTTGCCAAGTTTGGCAAAAGTCCCCTACTCATTAAGATCTTAAATTTTCCAGAAGAAATAAATTGCTTTAACCTTTGCAGTAAATAAGAATTAAATCTGATACATATTAAATTAACTAAATCCATATTATTTCTAAGTATCTAATGTTGAAAAAATTATGTTGAAAGCTACTCGCATTAACAATTCTTCCATATAAAAAGAATTCATTTCAGTAAGATTGAATTTTATTTCTTATATTTGGTGAGAACAGCGTCTGTTTTCTATCCCACGACTTTTAATTTGGGATTAACTAATTATACACATTTTGAAACAGTAATGAAGCACAGTGATATACTGTGTGAACAAAAACGCTACAGAGTTGCTAAACAAACACTAAGGCTCGGGTAACACGAAGGACAGGTCTACTTAGACAAGGGCACTCGGCATAACCTTCCAAAGCAGAAGGCTTGGGTGATAGATCCCCTGCAGGTCAGGTTGCTCTGCATCTCTGGAAGCCTATCTGTTAGTAGGCCTTGGGCATACACATTTTCTTTCATCTCTGTGCATCTCTCAAAAGGACAAATTTCTCAAATGCAAGTTGCTGCTGGACATTAGGTAATGTACTTCTTAGCAAGACCCAAATCTAATTTGACCTTTGTGAACTGTAGAAGCACTAAACACTTATGAGAGTATTTTTAAATGTATTTTGAAGCTTATCGGGGGATGCTTAACTTCAGGTTTCCCTAACATGTGATCTCTGCATAGTTTCACAACATATATAAAAGATGTTTTACCAAACCTCCCCCCTCAGCTAATCAAATCCATTTTCCCTTTCTTCAGGTCCTAAATTCAAGACACACTTCACTTGACACTTATATATGTCCTGCATTATCATATAACTGCCATTTACAGTTGGATTCATTTTTTGCAGTTTGCTAAAAATCCAATCAATGATGGCCAGCGCCGCGGCTCAATAGGCTAATCCTCTGCCTGTGGCGCTGCCACACCAGGTTCTAGTCCCAGTTGGGGAGCCAGATTCTGTCCCGGTTGCTCCTCTTCCAGGCCAGCTCTCTACTGTGGCCCGGGAAGGCAGTGGAGGATGGCCCAAGTCCTTGGGCCCTGCACCCGCAAGGGAGACCAGGAGAAGCACCTGGCTCCTGGCTTCGGATCGGAGCAGCACGCTGGCCACAGTGCGCTGGCCATAGCGACCATTTGGGGGGTGAACCAATGGAAAAAGGAAGACCTTTCTCTGTCTCTCACTGTCTAACTCTGCCTGTTTAAAAAACAACAACAACAACAAAAAAAAAAAAAAAAAAAAAACCACACAATCAATGGCAACAAGAACACTCTGCTTTCAGAAGACAGATTCCTGGCCAGCACTGTGGCAGAGCAGTGGGTAAGGCCTCCACCTGCAGTGCTGGCATCCCAAATGGGTGCCTGTTTGAATCCCAGCTGCTTCACTTCCAATCCAACTCCCTGCTAAATTGACTGAGAAGGAAGTGGAAGTACTTGGGTCCCTGCAACCACATGGGAGAGCCAGATGAAGCTCCTGGCTCCTGGTTTCAGACTGGCCAAGCTGCGGCCAATGCAGCCATATGAAGAGTTAACCAGTGGATGTAAGATCTCTCTCTCTCTCTATCTATCTGCCTTTCAAATAAATAAATAAATCTCTTTAAAAAGAAGAAGAAATAATAGAAGAAGACAGCTTCTCCAGCTGCTGGCTCTCAAGGAGCTACACCTACCAGGCCAACAAAGGAACACCATTGCTCTTCTCTATCTTAAGGACAGACATCAGGTACAATATAAAACCTACATGAGTAATTAACCAAACTTGATAGTAATTAGCAAGTGTTATGGAATAAGAAATGAAGTAAAATGTCCCAATATGCATAAAAACTCCAGGGCTATGTAATACATCCTCCATTATACCTGAGATTTTGAAAGCCTAAAAACAATATAGTTGCCCGCATAATAAACTATTTTCCCACCTGTTAAAACTGATGTTAAAGAGAGAGGAAACAGGAGAAAGCAAAATGCTCACATAACAAATAATCTTTCTATAATACTGAAAGAAAGCTTAAATAAAAAAACACAGATGAACTTCTGCATCAATAGATTCACAACCTGGGAAGTCAGATATTAAATGATTATTTATTAGAAGATTTACTGGAAGGTTAGAATTCCTCTTCCAAGTATACCCTTCAACTTTCAACTTTCAACCATACAGTATATATGTAAGACAGCCAATCAACACTCCCCAGCAGCCTAGAAACTAGGATATCTGTAGATTAAATTTGCCAGCTATTAAAGAAATACTTATAAGGAAATCTAAAAGTCTAAAAGTTCCTTTTAATATCAAAGAGAATAGGGTATAATTTTTGAAAATGGCAGAATGTTTCTTAAAAATAAATTCCATGTATTATATTTTCTCCAAATCATGAACACACTTCAGTAATAGAAACTGTATCAAAATATTTTCAAGAAAAAACTTAAAATGTAACTCTAAATATTATAAAATGATATATCTGTAATGAGAAGGAAGTCAAAGAAGAAATTAAGAAAAGCCAACAAGGCATAGGTTTGGCATGGCAGTTAAGATGTTGCTTGGAACATCTGCATCCCATATGTGAGCTCCTGAGTTCAAGTGCTGTCTCCACTTCTCATTCCAGCTTCCTGCTAAAGTGCACCTTGGGAGACAGCAGATGACAGTTCAAGTACCACCACCCACAGTGGGACATGTGAACTGAATTTCAAGTGATTGGCTTTGGCTTGGCCTATCCCTAGTTGTTGCAGCCATTTGGTAAGTGAACCATCAGATGGAGGAACTCTCTCTATGTCTCTCAAGTAAAGTGAAAATTAATAATAAATAAGAGGGGCTGTTGCTGTGGCGCAGGGTGTTAAGTCGCTGCCTGCAGTGCCAGTGTCCCTGGTAGCTCCACTTCAGATCCAGCTCTCTGCTAACGTGCATGGGAAAGCAGCAGAGGACAGCCCCAGGACTTGGGCCCCTGAACCCATGTGCGAAATCCAGAAGAAGCTCCTAACTCCTGACTTCAGCCTGGCCCAGCCCCAGTGGTTTTGGTCATTTAGGGAGTGAACCAGCAGATGAAAGACCTTTTTCTATGTCTCTCCTAGCTGTATGTACCTCTTTCAAATAAATAAATAAATCTAATAACATAATAATAAGAGCATAAACTCCAAAGGAATGCAAACAGTTTTTATCAAATATTCTCATACATAGCATACTCTGCTAGGCTACCCAGAGAAATCAAAGGAAAAAAATTACTTTGAGGATCTTAAAGGAAAGATGTTTCACAATACTCAATCTCAAAATACATTTTTAAAAAGTATATTCTTTCAAGAAAGAAGAAAAATATACAAGCTACACTTCTCTATCAAGAATCAAAGAAAAAGATTTTTTGAAAAGGCAAAGGAGCCTCAATAACACCTTCGACCCAGGATCAGAAAAGAAATGTAAGACAGCACTGAGCTTCCGGATCTGTACTTACTCCATGCCCTCCTCCAGACAAAGCTGGGGATGCTATCTACTTTACAGGAGTGTAGAGTTTCTAGGTGTAGAAAAACTTCCTCTCAAACCCAAAAGGAATTACCAGGGAGGCTGCAGATTTATGGTCCATTATGTTGGAAAAATCAGATACTAACAGAGAACAAATGCAGATAAACACCGTAATAAAGGAAAAGAGGGAATGGGGCAGCGTGGGGAGGGGGCAAGAGGAGGGAAAGGAAGAGGAAAGACGCAGGAGAAGAAGGGAAAAGAAGAAGGAAACTTAAATCAAGAAAATACTATACTTACTCAGCAAAAACTTTTAGAAATAATTAAAAGATTATTTCTTGGCTGGCATCGAGGCAGGGTGGGTTAAGCCACTGCCTGCAACAGTGGCATCCCAAATGGGTACCAGCTCAAGAACCAGCTGTTCCACTTCCAATCCAGCTCCCTGATAGTGTGCCTAGGAAAGCAGCAGAAGATGGCCCAAGTGCTTGTGTCTCTGCCCCCTGCATGGGAGACACAGATTAAGTTCCTGGCTCTTGGCTTCAGCCTGGCTTAGCCCTGGCTGTTGAGGCCATTAGGAAAGTGAACCAGTGAATGGAAGATTTCTTTCTCTTTCTCTCTCTCTCTCTCTCTCTCTCTCTCTCTCTCTCTCTCTCTCTCTCTCTCTCTCCTTCCCTCCCTCCCTCCCTCCTTTGAACTCTTTTAAATACACACACACACACACACACATATATAGTGCTAAATACTTATTTGGAAGTGAGAAAAAAAATTTAAGAAAAAAAGATGTTGGAGTCCAGTTTCTACAAGGTCAACCCAAATGCAAGAAGTTCTGTCTAAAGAAAACAATTATTTTGCAAGACCAAGAGAATAACTCTAAAACTACTTTTAGGAAAAGTCTTTGCCTTTAGGTTTATTTTATATTTTTAAAATGTTATTTAATATTTCAAACATAGAACAGAGAGAGGGAGAGAGACACAGAGATCTTCCACCTGCTGGTTCACTCTCCAAATGGCTCCAACACCCAGGTCTAGTCTAGGCCAAACCCAGGAACTCTATCTGGGTCTCCCATATGGGTGGCAAGGGCCCAAGCACTTGGGCCATCTTGAACTACCCTCCTAGGAGCATTAGCTGGGAACCGGATGGGAAGCAGAGAAGCCAGGACTCAAACCCACCCTCTCATAGGGAATGCCATCGTCATAAACACTGGCTTAACTCACACCACAAAGCCAGCCCAGCCCTTACTTACCTTTTAATAAGGCCAAGGTGACCATCTCTTACCATTACTTCTCAGATTTCTTATGTCCCCACTGCTTACTTTCTCCCTAGTATCTTCACATGTAGACATGTGGATATTGTGATTAAGTAATCTTATTTCAGACACCAAACAGCGAGAGAAAGAAGAGAACGATTCAGTTGATTTAGGCCAAGGCAAAATTTGAGCTGTAGTAGGCCAAGTTCCTGGGGCCTTCTAGAGTAAAAATAAACATAAAGCAATAAAAGAATATATATATATATATAAATAATGCTATGCATATAAGCATATATATGCTATAGAAGCACTAAACATTTATGAGTATTTTAAAATGTATTTTGAAGCATACATATATAATAAAGCATATATTCTATAGCATATATATGCTTATATATACATATATGATACAAAAAAGGAATTAATAACTTACATTAGGATTTAATTGATGAATCAAGAGGAATATATGAAGCTGGCCTACATAAAACTGCTACTTTTTTAGATCAAAAATGTTCAATTATCGTAACTTTCACAATGTTTTACATTAGAGAAGCCTCCATGAAGCAAATGACTTATTCAGTGTGACTGCACTGGAGAGCGCCAGAATGAATGGAAGGTGTAAGCTCACCATGAAGGCATGGGCACTTCTGAAAGACAGACTAGCCCAATCAGGAACTGGAGGTGTGTGAAGAGAATGGGATAAACCCTTCTTAAGTGCTTTCCTATACTGAATGATCTCTAAGACTCTTCTCAAAATGCCCTTCAAGTTATTGTCTATTAAATCTCAGCAAATTCTGGTAGCTTTGGTTGGTTCTGTCTGTAGTGAGTACAGAGAAGACAAGTAGATTTGAAGGACTACATCTTAAAAAGAGAATGGGATGAAAAATTCAGGAAGGCAAGAAAAGACCATTTCTACTACCTGTAGCCCACCCTTCTTAGAACCCAGGCCTTATAGAAAGCCAAGGCACTGTGGCAAAAAATGGCCAACATGAAAGATCTCTGTGAGTGAGATCCCAGTGGAAACAACAGGCCATCAAAGAAGGAGGTACCTTTCTCTGGAGGGAGGAGAGAACTCCACTTTGCTTATGGCCCTGTCTAAATACTTGACAGAGTCTGGGGACTCAAAAGGCTTCCATAGCCTTGGCAGCTCATGACAAGAGCCCCACGTGATCACTGACGTCATAAATAAGACTGTCAATTGTTAAATTAACAACAGGAGTCACTGTGCACTTGCTCCCCATATAGGACCTCTGTCCTTAATGTGTTGTACTATGAGAATTAATGGCAAAGCTAGTCTTCAAATAGTACTTTATACTTTGTGTGTTTGTGTGGGTGCAAACTGTTGAAATCTTTACTTAGCATAGAGTCAGTCTTCTGTATATAAAAATAATTTAAAATGAATTTTAATGAAGAACGGGATGGGAGAGGGAATAGAAGGTGGGACAGGAGTGGGGGTGGGAGGGTAGGTATGGGGGGAAGAACTGCTGTATTCCAAAAGCTGTACCTATGAAATTTATATTTATTTAATAAAAGCTTTATATAAAAGAAAGAAAGAAAAAAGAACCTAGGCCTTGATCACAGTGGAATCTTAACCAGACTGAGGGTTACAGTCACGTGCCATAAACCTCAAGGAAGCAATTGTTACATCACTTAAAGGCAGTAAATGGGTCCGGGAAAGTCATACTAAGCTACACTTAAACTACAAAACTGTAACCAGGGAGGTATGGGGACAGACCACTGGGGACAGACAGAGTGGAGGGCTCCCCAGTGGCTCAGGCTCCAGAACAGGCCCAGCAGAAGCAGAAGACGACACGTGCAGCTGGAACAGGGAGTCTGGGGCGATGAGTCAGAAAAAGGGACTAAAGGCTCGACTGAAGCACCTTGATTGCGAAGCTCAGGTTTACACAAAGAAGCTTGTTCACTCTAGTCTTTTAAGTATGCGTTACAGATGAAATGGAAGACCAAAGTACAAAAACAGGTAATTTCAAATTAAGTGAAGGGGTGGAAATGGTCATTTTCTTCACTTCCTGAATCTCTCTTGTCCTATTCTGTTTTCAAGCTATATTCCTTCAAACTGACCTGGCTTTCCTACTCACTACAGACAGAACCAGTCAAAGCCACCAGAATTTGCTGAGATTAAATGCACATGTTTGAAATATCACAATATTTAGGATCCAGAACAACAACAACAAAACCTTACAGTTTTTGATTAATCAATTTTTGCTTCAATTTTTCGGATCAGACTGTGCTACATTTCTCTCACAATGGTTTAAAACCATTATTTAAAATCTCACTTTATTAAACCAATTTTTTCTACATAATTCACCATCACAAGATCATCAGACTGTGTCCACCTAGCATTTCCTCTTTAGTGAAAATATATGCCACAGCTCAGACGTGACAAGAGGAATGACGGTACATCTTCGGGCAGTTACATACAAGACAGTAGCATTTCAAGGAATAAACGGAAAGGGTCTACCAAGAATGCAGACGAATGATAAAACTGTGTGGAAAACTTAAAACTACTAATAAACTGATTAAGATTCAGTCTGCTTTTTATTACCACCCCACACTGGCAATTCTAACTCCTGGCCTGCTGGGGTGACAGCTCCCGCTATAGCCTCATTCTCCGTCGTCCACCACAATGCTCAGCACCACATTAAATGCTTCCCACTGCCACCCCTTCACCCACATTTTACAGAGAGGAAAACAGAGGCTCAAGGAGACTCAGTTAAATGGAGAAATGGTGACTGACCCAAGGCAGCCTGATTTCTAAATTTCCAAGTTTCCATGTTTAACCTGCAAACTATAATCAATCAAGGAAAATGAGCAAAAGGCAGCAGAAACCCTCACTTTGACTCAGCCGAGACAGTCAATGGCTGGGTTTGGATGTCACCTTCCATTAGCTACCTCCTACGTTTTCCATCAGTCAACCAACAACTGACTGCCTACAGCTAAGAGACATTTTTTACTTATTAATTTACTGCCCAAATTTGACAGTTTCCCTAGAGAGCAGGTAGGTTAATTCTGCCACACACCTAGTCACTCTGGCCTGAGGCAATGATCTCTCACACGGACAGGCAACCATAAAAATGAACACATTTTGAGCTCCTTGGTGTTCACTTTAATGGGCAAGGACAGCTATGTTTTCATGTACTGTCAAAATTCCAATAATAGAATTTTTCCTTAATTGCTTTAATTTTAGACTATGCCTTTTACTGGAAGTCATCATATTGAAATAATGCAGTAGATAAATATTTAAGTAATGAACAAAGGGTGATGTGACCTAACAGGTTAAGCCACTACCGGAGCACTAGCATCTCACAAGAACAATTCAAGTTCTCTTTGGAACCAGCTCCCTGCTAATGCCTGGGAAACTAGTGGAAGATGGTCCAAGTGCTTAGGCCCCTGCACCCATGTGGGAGACCTGGAAGAAGCTTCTGGCTTTGGCCTGGCCCGGGCCCTGGCTGTTGTGGCCATTTGGGTAGTGAACCAGCAGATAGAAGATTCTCTCAGTCTCTCCCTCTCTCTCTCTCCCTCCCCCCACCCCCGTAACTCTGCCTTTCAAAATAAAGAAATCTTTCTAAAAAAGAAAAGGAACAAATACATTTCATTATAATTTTAACAGTACAAACAACATTTTCTCTCCCTAGTTTCTCTATCTAGTAAATACAATTTTAAGTCATAATTTTCAAAATTCCACTGAAGGTAGAATTTCTCTCATGATCTAAAATCCTTAGACCATAAATTTGCCAACAGAGGTCACTGTTGTGACCCTGGAAGTGACAGTGAAGAAATTCCCCCATATCCCGATCCCAACTACTAAAGGGGGAAAGATCAGAGAAGTAAAATTGCCTTCACAAATTGATAATTTTTAAAAACAAATTATTTTACTTATTTGAAAGGCAGAGTTGGAGAGGGAGAGAATCTTTTATCCACTAGTTCACTCCCCAAATGGCCACAATGGCTAGGGCTAGACCAGATCAAAGCCAGAAGTCAGGAGTTTCTTCAGGTTCTCCCATGTTAGTGGAGGGGCCTGAGCACCTGGGCCATCTTCCACTGCTTTTTCCCATGCCATTAGCAGGGAGATGGATCAGAGTGGAGCAGCCAGGACTTCAACCAGCGCACAAATGGGATGCTGGCATCACAGGCAGCAGCTTTAGCCTCTACAGCACAACACCAGCCCCACAAATTCATACTTTATAATCAACACATACTAAATATGAGTAGATCCATGTAGTTACTCTGTGAAATAACTTCCAAGCCTAGACATCCAGGTAAGACTGGATGTACTAACATAGCTAAAAAAAAAAAAAAAAAAAGATACCAACAGACAGCATTTCCACAGCATAATGTAAGGGTGGCAGGCAGAACTCTAAGATGGTCTCCAGGATCTTGGCCCCTTGTATGTATACGCTGTTTAATCCCCTCCCTTGGAACGTGGAAAAACCAGGCTTTTAGAGGGTCAAAGATTGGAAAGACTGGAATTTTGCAAGTGATTATCTGGGTGATTACAAAGAAGTAAAATGCTAGGTTACAGAGAAGATCAAGTGGCAAGGTAGCCTCTGGGAGCAGAGGACCTATAGTTCTGTAGACCAAAAACCACAGACACTGAATTCTGCCACCAACCAGTGAGCTTGGAAGAAAACCTTGAGCCTCAAATGAGACCACAGCCGGAAGTGACACTTGATTTCAACCTAGTGAGCCCTGACTCATAAAGAAAAAGCTGTTTTCAGCCACACTGTTGTGACTGTTTGTTACACATGGTGAGTCTCCAACTAAGCTTACAAGTGCCCTCTGAACAGTACGCAGGGCATAGGGAAGGCCATCCCCCATCAGACAGGTAGGCGTTTGAGGCTGTTAAAAGCTGTATTCATCTAACCCGCATTGTTTAGACGCCAAGCTCACTAATACAAGCTTAGCTAACCTACACAGGTCTGCCTTCAGTGACGTAAGGTACTGAGCATCCAAACCAAATATCTCAGTATGTGGGACAATTGACTCTCAAGCAAACAGACAAATAAATATACTGGCCTTCTGACTCCATAACCAGTTTCTTCAGCTAGATAATGTGAGTCTGCCCCTGAGAGAGCTGTCTTTGATATCTGGAGAAAATCAAGTTAAAAATCTGACAAAGTTAACAATTAGCCAGACCCTGTACAATATTACTTTCCTGTTGCCACAAAGAGCAGCTTAAAACAACATCTATTTACTAGCTCACAGTTCTGTGGACCAAAAACCCAGACAGGCATAGCTGAGTTCTTTGCTAAGCGTCTCAGCCAAAATTAAGGTGTTGGGCCAGGCAGTGGTCTCATCCGGAGATTCTTAGGAAGAATCCACTTTCAAGTTCATGTGGGTTGTTGGCAGAATTCAGTCCCAGTAGTCAGTTGTAGGTCCGAGGTCTCCATTACTTTGCTGGCTGTCAGCTGGGGCTCATTCTCAAGTTAATAGAGCCTACCCACTTGCCTTGTTATATGGTTCCTGCCATCTTCTCACTACTACTACATTGGATCAAATCTTACTCATGCTTTGGTTCGCCCTTTCTTCCTACCACCTGGAGAAAACTTTTTAATATCATATGCCAATCAAAGTAATCACAGGAGTGCTATCTCAACACAGTCAAGTTTCACTTACACTCAAAGCAGAAGGGACCACACAAAGGCAAGGGTGATTTTGTCTGAGAATTCTGCCAACCATACTGGAATGGGGCAAATCCAACAAGGAAATGAATGCCACCCTGGGAGGGTTCCTAAAAAAGAAGAACCAGTAAACTTCCTACAAGAGACACCTCAAACACTACGTGTTGTCAAAATTACCACCAACCTTAAAGCAATGTGGACATTCCCCTACTCCTGCCCTATATCCTTAGTGTTACATATTGTTACTTTTACTACTTCTGAACTGCAACCTTATCAATGTATTTCATGTATTCACAGAAATCAAGTTTCACAAGAATTAAGAAAATAGCATAGACCACACACTTGCTAAACTTAATGAGACACCATATTAGGTACAGTGAAAAATGGAAATAATATTAACTTCTCTCAAAGGAGTTGATAAATAATGCAAGCCAAAGAGAAGATAACATAAAATGATTAATGATGCCACATTTAATATTAGCCAAAAGGCTGAGAATTAATAAAATATTTACAACAAAATGTTCAGTTTTTAAAACAGGTTTACAAGCCAGAATAATACTAAAAGAATCACTGGTAACATAATATGAAATAGATATGAAGATCTTTAAAATATTACTCTGCGATTATTCTAGATTTTGAGGGTATCTAATGTAAACACAGCTTTAATGTTATCAACAAAAATTACATTACAAGAAATACAACAACATGGCTAACTATTTGAGTAGTGAGATTACAAGAGATTTTAATTACATTTTAATTAGTTTTCTTATTTTCTAATTTTTTCCAGTAAGCATATGGGACTTTGATAACCATTTATATTGGCAAGTCATGGTATGTGCCCCCAACAAACCTTTCTTTCAGATCAAAAACTTCCCTGTCCACAGGCCCCTGCTCTGGAAAGTGCAGTTCGGACACGGCACCAAAGATCACTGGAGTCACTCTAACCCAGCTACCTAAATCTGTACATGGAAACAAGCCTGTTAATATCAAGAACTAGAGCTAAAAGAACACAAAGACCTGAAACTATAAAGGGCTCCACCAAACTGATGGCATGAGAGGACAGAAGTGAAGCGCACCCAGAAGCTACGTGGTGGGGGATACAGAGAGAAAAATCAACAGAAGAAAAGGAGAGAAGAGCAGTCTATGTGCAGAGGAAGACAAAGACCAGGCAGGGTGAGAGCAAGGAGACGGACAAACGGACAGGATGATGGATGGCTGACTGGACAAAAGTACAGACACTGCCAGAGCAAGCACCCAGTCCGTATAGTACTTCTTTGATTCCAGCCTCTTTAAAAAAAAAAAAAGTTTTATTTATTCAGATTTATTCATTTATTTGAAAGGCAGAGAGAGAGAGAGAGAGAAAGGGAGAGAAATGTTCTATCTGCTGGCTCACTCCCCAAATGCCTATAACACCTGGGGTTCAGCCCGGCAAAAGCCAGGAGCCAGGAGCTCCAT
This sequence comes from Lepus europaeus, assembly GCF_033115175.1. Taxonomy (NCBI): domain Eukaryota; kingdom Metazoa; phylum Chordata; class Mammalia; order Lagomorpha; family Leporidae; genus Lepus; species Lepus europaeus. Next base: position 64,044,300 of record NC_084843.1, on the reverse strand, counting down.
CCGGGTCTCTCTCACACAGGGGTGGCAGAAACTCAAGACTTGAACCATATTCTGCTGCCTCCAGGTGCATTAGCAGGAAGCTGGCTCTGAAGCACAAACGGGACTTGATTTGATAGGATTTGTAACATCCCAAGCAGGCTTAACCTGCTGTGCTATAATGTCAAACGCCAACCAGCTCCCTTTTCAAAAACATTTTATGTAATCATTTTTGAGAGGCAGAAAGCTAGAGACAGGGCCAAAGGCTGAGAACTAGAAAAAGAGAGCTCCAGTCCATAAGTGCACTCCCCAAATGGCCACAATAGCTAGGGCTTCAGTCAGAAGGCAGGAAAACGAAACATAGGTCTCCCATGTGGGTAGAGGGGATGCAGTTACTTGAGCCATCGCCACATCCTCCCAAGGTCTATTTTAGCAGAAAGGTGCTAGAGTAGAGAACTGAACTCAAGTACTAAATGTCCTCTTGAGAAGTAATTTTTTTTAAGACTTATTTTTACTTATTTGAAAGGCAGTTAGAGAGAGAGAGAGAGAGAGAGAGAGATCTTCCACCTGCTGGTTCACTCCCTAAATGGCAGCAAGGGGCCAGGCTGGAGGCAGGAGCTTCATCTGGGTCTCCCACGTGGGTGCAGGGGTCCAAGCACTTGGGTCATGTTCTGCTGCTTTCCCAGCCTATCAGCAGGGAGCTGGATCGGATGTGGAGTGGCCAGTACTTGACCCCATAGAGGATGCAGGTGTCATAGGTGGTGGTTTTACCCACTATGCCACCCAAAAAGTAGTGTTTTTAATATCATATTAGTTAGGATAATATTGGCTGAAAGGAAAGGAAAATCATTCAAAAAGGGATGGGGGTAGAGGGTGGGGGTGGGAGTGGGGCGGCAGCAAAGGGCAATTAGCCTAGCAGTTAAGACACCCTTATCTAAGAACAGAGTACCTGGATTCAATTCCTTGTTCTGGCTTCTGACTCCAGCTTCCTGCCAGTGCATACCCTGGAAGGAAATAGTGATGGATCCCTGCCACTCAAATGGGAGACCGTGCCTGCTTGCCTGGCTCCTTGCTTCAGCTCCACCTGTCGCAGCCACTGGTGAGAGAGCCAGAAGACGGATGGGAGTTCTCATGCTTTTGCTTCCCCTCCTCTGCTCTCCCACCTCATCTGATTCTCAAAGCTTTTTTTTTTTTTTTTTTTTAGGAATCATTACTTCTATAAGGCTAGAAATTAAACCAAAACACAAGTTTTAAAGGTCATTTCTTAATTTAGATTTTTTTAAAACTTCTTCAAACCTCAGTTCCTCCCCAGAATTGGTGGGAATCTCTCAACATCCCTACCTCCAGCACTCAAAAACAGAACAATCCACCAGAAAAGGATTTGCCTATTAGCTACGCTATCTCCACCAAGACAGCAGCCTTATTAAATTACAACTGTTTGAACAAGGTCAAGCACTCAGAGTTTAATTCAAAGTGTTTCCAGGTATAATGCTGTCAGGTCAACTTAAACAAGCCAACAGAGGCTTGCAGCCTGATTAAATATTAAAACAGAATCTTTCACATCTGTTTTTACCCAAGGATGAAATTACTGTACATCACTCCAACCAGCTCATTAATAAACTACACACACATCTTGCCTCAAAGGTTACAGGAATATCAATGCTTCAGAGCCTGCAGTGAGATCAGCCCACACAGCCAGAAGTGAGGTCACTGCATACTTTATAGGATGTCAATAATTCTTTATAAAATGTGAGAGGTAATCAGTTAGACAGATACATTTTAAATTAAAGGATAAAAACTTCCATGAAGTTAAGCCAGTTGGTTTTGATTTGAACCTTTTAATCATTCATTCAGTTGGCTTTGATAGGTTACTCAATAGCATACATTGAACAAAAATTTTGATTCAAAAACAACTGATTTATATAATGGTGGACTGCCACTAAACAGATGGTCACCATGACTACATTTCTAACAAAAGCAAAATATAAAAGGTGTGTATGATAAATATTTCAAAACACAAACACTTGGGACACCTGGAGTATACGCTTTCATGGTATATGGGGTAAAAGAATAGTTGAAGATTTGCTTCTTTTTTTTAAGATGTACTTATTTGGAAGTCAGAGTTACAGAGCAAGAAAGAGAGACAGACAGAGATCTTTTATTTTAAAAAAGATTCATTTATTTACTTGAAAGACAGAGATACAGAGAGGAGAAGAGGAAAGGGGAGAGGAGAGAAAGGGGGAGAGGGGAGATGGGGGAGGGGTCTGTCACTCCCCAGACAGCCACAATAGTCGGGGCTTGGCCAGGCTGAAGCCAGGAGCCAGGAGGGTCATCTGGGTCTCTCACATAGGTGCAGGGGCCCAAGTACTTGGGCCATCTTCTGCTGCTCTCTCCCAGGCCATTAGCAGGGAGCTGGATCCTAAATGGAGCAACTGAAACATGAACTAGTGCCCATAAGGGATGCCAGCAGCAGCTTTATCTGCTACACCACAACACCGGCCCCAGATTTGCTGCTTTGAAAATACTTGCAATAGGGAACAGTACCTGGACAAATAGTCTAGAATTCTCTGCAAATTCTTCTAGACAAACAGTCTAGAAAATGTTTGTTTAACACACATCTGCAATGTTTAACACACATCTTCCTATATCTGTATGCAGGGAACAATTCTGAAACTTCTGCAGTGCTGGGAAGATGTGATAGCTACTATTTGGAGCTAAAGTGCTCATTTCTCACCCTCCCTCTCTTCTGGAGCATCACTCCTTTGCAGCTGGGGAACCCCATTAGTCCTGAGGAGCTGTCAAACATGGTCCCTCAACCAGCCACTCAGGTGATCTTGCCTGTGCTTCAAATCAGAGTCCCTATGACCCTGGTGACAGTGCCTGGTCTAAGAGGTGGCACATGCCTCAAATAGGTTGTGTCTACATGCATGCTGGGAGAAGAGAGTCTTTTGGACCTGGAAGTACTCATCTGACAGTACGTATGGGCAGCCATTTTCCCATCACCAACAGGAGAGACAATATGCAAAACATGCTCCTAGACAGAGGGAACAGAGCTCACACTGCAGCGAAACAGCCCTGACCACATCCTCTGAGCAAATAGTGCCAATTGAGCCTTATCTACCTCTACTTTCTGTGTCTAACATTAGATGTCTCTAGGTAAGTCAGACATTAATTAATGTTAACATCTGCTTAGATGTTAGCAATAAGACATTTTTTGAAAAAAAAGCTATTTTAGCCCAAGGTGAGGCTAAATTCAACACTTCCTCAAAGAATTCTACCAACCTTTCTCTTTTCTAGAAACCTTGAGAATATCTACAGCACACACCACTTAAGAGATTTTATCTTGTAGCTTTCTTACTGTTTCATAAGTGTAATCAATTTAAAAGTTTTAATAATCTTGCTGCTACAAAGCTAATAAAAGCTGCTTAAGTGTAAGGTATTTTAAATTAGTTCAGGACTAGGATAAGGATGGCAAATTCTAGCTGTGTGATATTTAACCAAAAAACAATGATGCTGCCATTGATGTTACCTGTAAAATCTATTTCATTGTAATACTGACAATACTCAGATATTCAAGCTTCTTTTCAAGAAAAATGTGACTGCATTTCCTTTAGATTCACTGACTCTTAAAAAAGGGAATGATTTAGGAGGTGAAAACCAAAGGTTCGTTTTTCTCTTCTCCCAAGATGTTCAGGGAACTGTTCAGCGCTTCTGCCGTAGGATGGAATTCACTAGCGTTTCTATGGGAAAACCACAGAAAGTAGAGCTGGGAGACCCAAGTTGGAGTTCGTGCTCTGTTACTGACCAGCCATGTGAATAAAAAACAGACAAGGCATGAAACTTCTCTTGAACCTGTTTTCTGAGTTAATGCCCACCTTACCATCATACAAAAGGCCAGTGAAGACTGACTGAGAGGATGTTTTCTAAAGGAAAAAAAGCGTTATCTGAAAGTAAAGCACAAATATAAGTTGTTCTATACTGTCTAATGTGCTATGTGCAAGCATGATCTTAATCTTCTTTCAATTTTGTAAATGAGAAAACAAAGTCAAAAGATTGATCCTAACGTACACAAGTCACAGTGTGGGTAAAAGAACCAAGTCTAAAGTCAAGTCCAAAGCCAGTGGCCTTCCCATCACAACACTGTCACCTCTGGTGACAGAAGATCAAGGAAGCTACACACCTTTGTTTATTAAGTAGCCAAACCCTGGATGGTTTTTCCTTTTCCTACCAATACATTTCATATTTGTGAAAAAAATAAATCTCTAATAAGCACCTTGGTTTTTTTTGTTTTTGTTTTTTTTTTTTTTTAACTAAACAAACATATAGATATATTGTTGACAAAGAAAAGCCCAGCAAACGTATCTAATGGTCTGGAGTATTCTGTTGAAAAAAAAAAATACTTTTTTTTTATTTGACAGTAGAATTATAGACAGTGAGAGAGGGAGACAGAGAGAAAGGTCTTACTTCCATTGGTTCACCCCCCAAATGGCTACTACGGCCGGTGCTGCGCCAATCCGAAGCCAGGAACCAGGTGCCTCCTCCTGGTCTCCCATGCGGGTGCAGAAGCCCAAATACTTGGGCCATCCTCCACTGCACTCCCGGCCCACAGCAGAGAGCTGGACTGGAAGAGGAGCAGCCGGGACTAGTACCCGGTGCCCACATGGGGTGCCGGTGGCGCAGGTGGAGGATTACCAAGTGAGCCACGGCGCCTGCCCCAAAAAATATTTTTGTAAATAATCTGTCTGTTATGTTTTTAGTATGGTTAAATCCTAATTTAACATGGTAAAAAATATCTGCAACTAAATTATACTTAATATCTTATGGAGTTCTTTCAAGTTCTAAGGAACAAAATATCTCCCAAATTTTCAACTGGGACTCAGAAAAGCAACAGAGATTCCTGCTTATAGGGTCTTAGTCTTAATTTACTGAATGTAAACTGTGATGAATATATTTAAATTTTCAATAAGACATTTTTTAAGAAAAGATAAAACTTTCAGACTAGTGATTTAAATCATGATGCAAATTGAAAGCATTTAAAAATCAAGTCCATCCTGGATGTAGTTAGCGGCTAAGACAAAAAACATATGCTGGCCCCATCTTTTATTTTCTGTAGGATACAAGCAACATGCCTGGCTAGGAGGTAAGAGGGAAAAAAAATAAAGTCTCCTAGTAGTAGTGATTTACTGAATTTTCTCTGCCTACAAAGCTTAATGAAGATAAAAGGATCACTGTGGCCTCACAGCAGGAAGGGGAAGTTCTAACACAATGGCTCTTACACTTGGCCACTACACTGGGTATACCAGTATATTCTTCCTCCTGTAGAAAACAACGTTGGTCTACACACACAGTTGGATCACTTCTGCGCTATGGAGTACCGGGTTAAAGCCCTGGCATCCCATATGGGCGCCGGTTCTAGTTCCGGCTGTTCCTCTTCCGATCCCGCTCTCTGCTATGGCCGGGAAAGCAACAGAAGATGGCCCAAGTCCTTTGGTCCCTGCACCCACATGGGAGACCTGGAAGAAGCTCCTGGCTCCTGGCTTCGGATCAGCGCAGCTCCAGCAGTTGCGGCCATCTGGGGAATGAACCAGAGGATGGAAGACGTCTCTCTCTGTCTCTAACTCTCTCTGTAACTCTGTTTTTCAAATAAATAAAATAAATCTTTTTGAAAAAAAACATTTCTTATCATGTTAGGGTAAAGGAACAGCTCAAGGGAGTGTGTGCCAGGTGTGTGTCTGTGCCTGTGTTTGTTTCAAGGGTGGAGAAGAGTGTAGTGAAATCAGAAGGTCAGGCCTAGGATAACAAATGCTTCCGAATACTCAAAAAAGGGCTGTCTGAAACTTCAAACCATTAAATTTAAACACTAGTAGTTAATAAAATTCAAAGCAATTTAACAGAAAATAGAATTCCAATATGGTACTAACTCTCACTTGAATTATATAATCAAGTAGAGTAAATCATATTAAATGTAAAGTCTGTTTTGAATGTTGATCCCCTCCATTACACACACACACACCAAAGAAAAGACCACATAGAATTTAATAGAAGGAAATCATAATACTTTGATTCAATACTGATTTACACTGAAATAATTTGAGCACACTACACATTACTTGAAAAAAGATTTAAAGCAGCACATTTAAAAGAAGTGGAATTCATTAAACAACCTCTCAAAAGGATCATTTCCTCTAATTATTGCTTTTATTGCACAAGACAAAGGGAATCCAATGTAAGTTCATAAAATCTACAATTAGCTGACAAAATTTTACCAGATGAAATTAGAAAGTATATTTGGAAGCACAATCAGTTCAACGTTCTGTTATTTCATGTTAATTCTAAAAAGACTTGTTTTTCTTGCCACCTACAGTCATTTAAAGTATACAAACATGGGCTGTATATAGCAGTGGGTCCATACAAGTGAAAAAGCAAAACTAAGATGAGTGCTTTTACAGTGCTAGGGTGAAGGTTGGGAAGGCTATAAAAATATCCTCACAATGCTTCCAGTCAAGTGTTCTAACCTGGGCTGCAGGTAAGGAGCTTAAAATCACATTTGGGGTGAGTCTTTAAGGAGAATTTAAAAAAAAAAAAAAAAAAAAAAAGAATGTGAAAAAACAAGGTCAAGCGAGAGGAAGAGTCATCCCATATCACAAGCACCCCTCTGAAAGGTGTGTGTGAGGGCGGATACAGCACTTTGGTGCACCCCAGCACCCCATACTGGAGTGCAGGTTCGGGACCCAGGTGCTCTGCTTCTGATCCAGTGTCCTGCTTACATACCTGGAGAATATGGCCTGAGTATTTGGGTCCCTGCTACACAGGGAGACCAGGATGGAGTTTCCCAGCTCCTGGCTTCTTCCTGGCTCATGCCTGACTGATGCAGCCATTTGGGGAAATGAACCAAGGATGGAACATATCTCTCCTTCTGTCTTTCTCTCCATCCCTCCTTCCTTTCCTTTGAATGCTCCGCCTTTCAATGAATTAAATAAGGGGGGAGAGGGGGTTGTAAAAGAGTATATAAAGGTGAGCTAGAATTTTTTAAAAAGATTTATTTATTCGAAAGTCATAGCTATACACACACACACACACACACATAGAGTGAGAGAGTGAGAGAGAGTTGGGGGAGGGGAGGCTCCATCACTGGTTCATTCCCCAGCTGGCTGCAATGGCAAGAGCTGAGCCGATCTGAAGCCAGGAGCCAGGAGCCTCCTCCAGGTCTCCCACATGGGTACAGGGGCCCAAGAACCTGGGCCATCCTCTACTGCCCTCCCAGGCCACAGCAGAGAGCCAGATCGGAAGTGGAGTAGCCGGGTCTCGAACTGGCACCCATATGGGATGCTGGTGTTTCAGGCCAGGGCATTAACCCACTGCACCACAGCGCCAGCACCTAGAATATTAATACTATAAGGCAATCTGTGGACAGAGGAATGGTGATATTAAGAATGATGAAAGGAGACTTAGAGCTGGAAAAGTAACTACAAGATCATGGTAGGGACTGGTGCTGTGGCATGGCGGGTAAAGCAGCTGTCTGCAAGACTGGCATCCCGTATGGGTGCTGGTTCGAGTCCTGGCTGCTCCAGTAATGATCCAGCTCCCTGGGAAAGCAGTAGAAAATGGCCAAAATCCTTGGGCCCCATCAGCCACATGGGAAACCCAGTTGAAGGTCCTAGCTTGGGATCAGCCCAGCTCCAACTGTTGTAGCCATTTGAAAAGTGAACCAGCAGGTGGAAGACCTCTCTCTCTCCCCGTCTCTCTGTAACTCTTTCAAATAAATAAATAAATCCTTCTTAAAAATTTGAATAAGGTGTTTTAAAAAAAATAGATCATGGTAGAAGAGCATTTCGATCAAACTATGGAGTTAATTCAATCTTTATGATTTACTCAATGGCTCCTAATGGGAAAATATCAAGTCCTGCAAAACCTGTCACATTATTTCCTATACTTTTCAGTATTTCAAAGCATTTCATAATTAATGTTTTATAGGATTTTTTTTTTTTGACAGGCAGAGTGGACAGTGAGAGAGAGAGAGACAGAGAGAAAGGTCTTCCTTTGCCATTGGTTCAGCCTCCAATGGCCGCTGCGGCCGGCGCATCGTGCTGATCCAAAGCCAGGAGCCAGGTGCTTCTCCTGGTCTCCCATGCGGGTGCAGGGCCCAAGGACCTGAGCCATCCTCCACTGCCTTCCCAGGCCATAGCAGAGAGCTGGCCTGGAAGAGGGGCAACCGGGATAGAATCCGGCACCCCGACCGGGACTAGAACCTGGTGTGCCGGCACCGCAAGGCGGAGGATTAGCCTGTTAAGCCACAGCGCCAGCCTATAATTAATGTGTTAATCACAAAAAATACAAACAAGAATTTGTGTCCCACAACTCGAAAGAAAAACTAATTTAAAAGTAGGCAAAGGACTTGAACAGATTTTTACAAAGAAGGTATACCAACAGTCAACAAGCATATAGAAAATGATTCAATATCACTAATCATTAGGGAAATGCAAATCAAAATCAAAATCAAAATGAAATACCATATAAGACCCATTTGGATGCCAGTATCAAAAGCCAGAAAATAAATGTTGGCAAGGATATGGAAAAATTGGAGCTCTGTGCACTGTTGGAAATGTAAAATGGTACAGAGCCACTATAGGAAAAAAATTAAATAGTAGATTTACCACATAACCCAGCAATCACACATCTGATTATAAGGCCAAAAGAATTGAAAAGAAGGGGCTGGTGCTGTGGCTTAGCGGGTAAGGGCCGCCGCCTGCAGTACTGCATCCCATATGGGAGCTGGTTCCAGCTGCTCCACTTCCAATCCAGCTCTCTGCTGTGGCCTGGGAAAGCAGTGGAAGAAGGCCCAAGTCCTTGGGTCCCTGAAGCAAAATGGGAGACCCAGAAGAAGCTCCTGGCTCCTAGCTTTGGATTGGCGCAGCTCCAGCAATTGCGGTCAACTAGGGAGTGAACCAGTGGATGGAAGACCTGTCTCTCTCTGCCTCTCATCTCTCTGTGTAACTCTGACTTTCAAATAAAATAAGTAAGTCTTTTTTAGAAGAAAAAAAAAAAAGAATTGGAAAGAACATCTTGAAGAAATATTTGCACACCCATATTCATTGCCAAATTATTCACAGTAACCCAGAGGTGAAAGCAATATAAATGTACATCAACAGATTTTAATGCAAAAGAAACTGTGGTATAGATATATAATGAGATATTAGCCTCAAAACAGAAAGAAATACTATCATATGTTACAACATAGATGAACCTCAAAGTCATGAAGCTAATAATAAGCCAGATGGAGAGACAAATACCACGTGATTCACGTACTTGAGATATCTAAAGTAACCTAACTCTTCAAAGTAGAAAGCAGAATGGCTGGCAGAGGTGGAGGGGTGGGAGGGAAGAGAAGGATTGAATGAGCATAGTGCTTCACGTTTTCAAGATGAAAAAGCTTTAGAATGCTGTTTTATGGTTAAGATGGCAAATTGTATGAATTTTATCACAATAAACAAAGAAACAAACTGCAAAAAAAATAAAACAAGCATAATTAAAGAGTGCAAAATTTCAGGCTAATTTATAAGGGGTACTTAACGCCACTACGGGGACATGACTTTTACTATAAGCTGTGCACTAAATTAACAATTTTTAAAAAATATATTTGAAAGGCAGAGGTACAAAGAAAGAGAAGCGGGGAGAGAGAGAAAGATGTCCATTCCATCCACCGGTTCACTCCCAAAATGGCCAGGAGCTTCTTCTGGGTCTCCCACAAGGTTGGCAGGAGCCCAAGGACTTGGGCCATCCTCCACTGCCTTCCCAGCACCCCTATGTAGGTGGCAGTTTAACCTTATATACCACAACGCTGGCCTCTCCTTTTTTTTTTTCTTAAAGACTTATTTTAATCACTTGAAAGGCAGCATTATGGAGAGAAGAGGGAAGAGACACAGAGAGAGAGAGAGATCTTCCATTTGCTGGTTCACTTCCCAAATGCCTGCAACAGTTAGGGCAGGCCAGACTGAAGCCAAGAGCCAGGAATCTCCCACGTGGGTGCAGAGGCCTAAGCACTTGGGCCATCTTCCACTGCTTTCCCAGGCCATTAGCAGAAAGATGGATCGGAAGTAGAGCAGCTGGGACTTGAACTGGTGCCATACGGGATGCTGGTGCCACAGGCAGCAGCTTTACCCACTGTGCTACATTGGCCCCTAAATTAACAAATTTACAGGGTTCAGGTTGTAGTGAAATTTCATAATTTCCCAGTCAACACAGTAATTGCTGGCAAACTGCGTGCTATGAACTCTTCAGGGTGAAATAAGTGACAGAGCACTATGTTATAAAACCCTATTCTACTAGTGCTGAGACCGTTGATTTTGCCATCATGAAAGGCTACTTCAGGGTTCAGGAACTTAATCAGAACTGATTTCTACAGTTTAAAAAGGGGGGGGGGGGGATTATGTTAAATAAATAAAACCAAACTTCAGCTATTAGAAAATCTAATCTAGTCTAAATCAAAACTAATTTTATCCAATTTGAAGTTTTTCCCCTGAGACCAGCAGTGAGTTAAAGGGTAGGGGCTGGATGAGGAATGAAAAGCAAGTGGGAAGAAAAGGAAAACTCTCTGCTTCCCCGTGGTCCAGTCCTTCAGGCTGTAAAATATTTTCTGTCACTTGCAGGCAAGCAGATGCCAGATGTCTAGCGAGACCCCTTCAGCGGGCCCCCTATGCTGTTTGATGCAGGCCACAAATGACCTTTTGGCCAGACTCTCAGTACCTGCCCCTGCGGTTTGCCCAGAAACTCTTTGTGCTGCCTTCCATGCAGACCACTTGGCCCCCAAGACATGTCAAGTACTTCTGGCTGCCCTCACACATTGCCCCCTGGGCAGCTCCAGCCGTACAGCTGCCTTCCAATGAGAACAAGGCACCAGTCTCTGCATTCACAGCCATCCCCAGATCCAGGAGAGACACACAACACTCTCCTCAAGAACTCTTCTCTGTTCGGAGTCCATTCTAATCCGCTAGAGGCAGCTGGCTAGCAATCATGAAGCTCAATAACACGTCCATCTACCCCCTTGCACTTACTACTTTTTTCAATTGATTTGAAAAGCAGAGACAGAGACAACAAGACAGAGCTCCCCCATCAGCTAATTCACTCCCCAAATGCCTGTAACTGCAGAGGCTGGGCCAGGCCAAAGACTGGGAGCTGGTCTCCCACACAGGTAGCAAGGACTTAATTACGCAAGCGAGCTATCCCTGCTACCTCCCAGAGTATGAATTAGCAGGATGCTAAAATCAGGAGTGGAGCCAAGACTGGAAACCAGGCACACTGATATGAAGGTAGGCATCCCAAGTGATGCCTTAACTACCATGTCAAACATCCACCCACACCCTCTTGCATTTAACCCTGATGTCTCAGTCATTCTCTTGAGACCCCTCTCAAATGATTAGGTAGAGGATAGAGAGGGAAGGCCCTACCTAACCCAGGGAAGGACACTCTCTATTCCTGGGAGTTCCTTGAAAAGAATCCATTTCTAGTCATCTCTCAACACAGCTTTGATATGGGGAAAGGGGTATAATAGCTGCTACATCCATTTGGTTACCTCTTCACAAATCCTGTGACAGAAGGGTCTAGACTCTTTCATCAGATTATGTGGCTGCAGCATTGGGACTTTGGTAAAAAATTTAGACAACAGGAAAATTTCCATTTAACATCCTGTCACATATAGAGATAGGATAGAAAAATGACAAGGATTATATCATGCTAAGCATGATAATGAAGTCTCCTGTTACCAAATACCCAAGGAGATTCCATCAAGTTCTAAGATTCCTCACAGAAGAGTCTCAAATACAACCCTATTACTCAATTAATTGCACAAATAAGTACTGTTGTAAAAAAAGATGAACTCACACTGCTGAACCCAAACTGCTGACTGGTCAGCAGCATCACCATGCCATAGCTTGGACTGTCTGTTAACCATTGCTCAAAGTTTTGATCATGTACAAAAAAGGTAATTAGAGGTATCAGTTCAAAATGTACACACGTCAAGACCAAGTCTACCTGCATTAACACTGACATATGAGTAGGAATATCAAGGAAGAAAATTTTGCTGATTTTAATATATTTATATATTCAATTTAAATTTATTATCCATCCTTCATTTTTAACACTGTCCAGATTCAAACTCAAGTATAGAAGCAGTAAACAGGCTAAGCCTAAGTAATGAGCTCATCCTTGTAACTCCTAGGAGTTAAGAAAAAGAAATGCCCATGTGAGGGGTGCTGACCCCACACAAGAAGGTAAACCAAACCATGGCTTACCACTGGGCACCTACAGTGCCTGCTACAGAATACATGTCAAAACAAGACTGGTATGATGAACAATGTTATTTCTGCCAGTCCACATTCCATGCCAATACTGTTCCAACTAAAAAATAATTCATAAAAGCATAGCTCTGATCATTGCTACAAGCTGCCATCATCAGTCAGAGTCAACAAAAAATGAAAGCTCCCAGAAGGGCTAAAATCATTAATGCAAGGCTGATGACAAAGATGGCAGGAGATTATTTAATTCTTTAATGTCAGAGCATGTTAATTGTCATGTTTAAATTTGCAAATCATTTCTTGTTAAAATATCCATTTACTAAAATGATAAATAATACATGTTGTGACACATTAGTGAAATTATTATTTTTTAAAACATCACAGACACAGATGAATAACCATTTCAGTGCACTCCTTTGTACCATAAGTTACATCCTGGCAGAAAAAGCAGGAGTTGCCACCACATTTCCCTCTTCCAAACCAGTTCTCCACATTTCAGATTTCTAAGGTTAGTTCAGCTCAGCCAGACATCTGTGGATCCAGAGCCAGAATCCAGGAAGTCAACTGGAGGCTTCTTGCCAAAGGCAGAGCTTGAGGTAGCAACACCAGCTAACATCAAGGTTGGGCTGGCAATGGAAAGGTAGCCAGATTTAAAAAGAAAGACTGCAAGGAATTGCTAGAAAAAAAACAGCCGGTCCAAATAGCACTATAGAAAAAGTAACAGGGATCACAGATTTCCCCAAAAAATGTTCACCCATTTTCATTCCCCACTAATCTTGCTCAGTAAATCTGTCATGTTCAATTTCACCTCATTTTTCAAATCCAGCTCAGCTCTTTGTTTCACTGAATGGGAATAAACACTAGGATGCCCTTTAAAAGACAGTGGTTATTTGCAAATGCTGGAGGCATAGAGTAAAAAAGTTTGTAGAACATTTTGTTATTTGGAAATTCAATCATTTATGTGCAAAAAAAAGTGCTCTTTATACTTTTAATACATATTTGAATATATATTATAAAATTTTTAGAAAATAAACTTGAAGTGATTGGTTTAAAAAAACAAAAAGATTCCAACAATGGTTAAAAAAAAAAAAAACACATGAGAAACATGAGCCTAATGAATCAAGGTCAAGCTCAGCTCTTAACATCCTAACCCTAATTTACCTTTTCAAGTTCTGCTTCTCATTCTTTCCTTTCATAAACTGCTCTCTAAAAAACAAAACAGGGGCTGGCGCTGTGGCATAGTGGGTAAAGCCACCACCTGCATCCCATATGGGTGCCAGTTTGTGTCCTGGCTGCTCCACTTCCGATCCAGCTCTCTGCCATGGCCTGGGAAAGCAGTAGAAGATGGCCCAAGTCCTTGGGTCCCTGTACCCACATAGGAGACCTGGAATAAGCTCCAGGCTCCTGGCTTTGGATCGGCCCAGTTCCAGCCACTGCTGCCATCATGGGAGTGAACCAGCAGATGGAAGACACCTCTCTCTCTCTGACTCTGTAACTGTCTTTCAAATAAACAAAGAAATATTAAAATACACACACACACGCCAAAAATCTGTACCCCTCACAGCTCTCATGTTCTCCTTTGTGTAGTGGTGAGCCTGTCATTCTTTCATTCTAAATCCCCACTTAAAAATCCTATGTTCAGGGCCCAGCACTGTGGCTCAGCAAGTTAAAAGCCACAGCCTGCACCACCTCAGGCCAGCTCAAGACTCTGCTGCTCCACTTCTGATTAAGTTCACTGCTAATCACCTGGGAAAGCAGAAGAGGATGGCCCAAGTCCTTGGGCCCCTGTACCCACGTGGAAGACTCAGAGGAAATAGCTGGTTTCTGGCTTGAGCCTGACCTAGCCCCAGTCGTTGTGGCCATTTGGGGAGTGAACCAGCAGATGGAAGACCTCTCTTTCTGTTTCTTCTTCTCTCTCTGTAACTCTGGTTCTCAAATAAATAAAACAAAGCTTAAAAAAAAAAATCCATGTCCAAATTGTGCCTTTCTCCATCCATCACCACAAGCTGACACCTGACCATCCATCACCACAAGCTTCTCCTGATTTCCCGGGGGTACCACCTCCTCTTCCACCTCTGCCCTTCTGCAGTAAGTTCTCTGTCCCTTCATTTAATGGTCATAACTCACAATGCAGCTATTCCTACTGGGGAGACACCCACACTGTGCCCTGTTAATTCAAGGATTTAAGGATCCCCTGGACAGGCCTCTTACAGATACAAAGAGCCTGTTTCCAACCTATGACACATCACCTCCTGTCTGCTTTGTTAAGCTCCTCATACTTAAAAGCCCATTTACTCCTTTGGTTTTTTTTTCCACTAAGGCTTAGTTCTTTACCCAGACAATGTGTTTCCTTTCAGTGGCAATGGGAATGCCCCTTGGTCTGACCTATTTTCCACCTCACTATATGATTTCTTTATGGAAACAGTGGATAGCACACCATGGACTGGGCTAGCCCCAGAGGAACTCCCAGTCTGGGACGGGTAACTGCCGTAGGAGAATTTCAACCTCTCCACACAAAGGCAGCAGTTGCAACAGAGCAGTTGGCCCTAGGTTCTGGCGTTCTGCACCTCCCTTGTGTTGGACCTCAGCCCTCAATTCTCTCCCACTGAATCTTCACAGCTACTTAACTTCTTAATGGAGCTGAACAATCTCTCAGCCATCCAGGCCTTCAAGTTCTCAGACACAGCTGAGTATCAGCCTAAGAGCGATGTGAAGAAATGGCTCAGATCACACAGGCACCCAGACCACCCTGTCTTCTCTAATACAGAAATATATCTTTTAAAATTTTCATCACACAATAACTGAATACATTCTCACTGCAAAGAGTTCAAATAATACAGATGATACAGATAGAGACACCTCCTCAATCTCATTCTATTTCTTACTTAGAGTGTTAATCAATGCAGTTGCCCCTCATCTTCCATCAAATCTAAGATCTTATCACTCAGAATGTCACTGCTTCACCAAGAATTATTAAAACTATTAAAATGTGCCACCAATTGTTAGATACACTAAATTCAGAAATGTCCAAATCTGAAAAGCATGTTTTAGAAACTATAAAATACATATGGAATATAAATGAACTTATTTTATAGACTTAATATGTACAATGTAAATTAACTTATTTTATAGATATATACAATATATTAAAGATCTATAAAATACAATGCATGCAGAAATTAATCTAGGGTTGGGGGGTGGCGATATTGGCCACAATGGTTAACAAACCCCTTGGGAGGCCCACATAGCGGCATGGCAGGTTAAGCCAGTTTGAGTCCTTAATGTTCCAGTTCCAATCCAGCTCCATTCTAATGTGCCAGGGAGGACAGTAGAAGATGGCCTAAGTATTTGGGCCTCTGTCACCCACATAGGAGGTCTGAATGGAGCCCAGTCATAGAGGCCGTTTGGGAACAGATGGAAGATTCTCTCTCTCTCCCCATCCTTATTCTACCCTCTCCCACTCTATCTTTCATTTAAATTAAAATCTTTCAATAAGAAAATTAAAAACACTTTGCTTGGGCTGCCTACATCCCATATCAGAGCGGCTGAACTGAGTCCTGGCTTCAACTTGGACCCAGCCTCCTACTAATGTGAATCTTGGGAGGCAGCATGTGATGCCTCAAGAAGTTGGGTCCTTGCCACCCACACTGGAGACTCACATTAAGTTTCAACTCCTGGCTTTGACCTAGCCCAGCCCCAGTTATTGCAGGCATTTGGGCTGTGAACCTGCAGATAGAATATCTCTGCATTTATCTCTGTCTCTTGACCTTTCAAATAAAATGAAAATCAATAAATAAAATTGTAAATAAATAGGGGCCAGTGCTGTGGCATAGTAAATTAAGCTACCATCTGCAGTGCTAGCATCCCATTTGGGCTGCTGCATTTCTAATTCAGCTTCCTGCTAATGCGCCTGGGAAAGCAGCAGAAGTTGGCCCAAGTGCTTGGGTCCCTGCACCCACAAGAGAGACACAGAAGAAGCTCCTGGCTCCTTGCTAACCCTTGCTCAGTCCTGGCTGTTGTGGCCATTTGGGGAGTGAACCAGAGGATGGAAGATATCTCTCTGTCTCTGTCTCTACCTCTTTCTCTGTAATTCTGACTTTCAAATAAGTAAACAAATAAACCTTTAAAAATTTTTTAAATAAAAATCTAGTTTTGAGTTTAACATGAATGTGATAATTTTGTAGCTTATTTTTCTCACTAAAAAGATACCTGAGAAAGCTTCCTACTTTAGCTACATACCACTCTCTTTTTTAGGAACTGCAGAAAATTCCGTGTTTTGGTCATATCACTTGCACTAATCATCCCAAGGTTTCACCCTTAATAACAATGCTGGAATGCAGTCCATGTCTTCCTTAACATGAAATTACTCAATCACAGGTATGTGTTTCTATTTTCATAGAGGCTGCCAAATTGTCTTCTCCAAAAAGATCTTAACAGTTTATATACTCACTATATGAAAATACACCTATTTTTTTCCTCACTGTTGTTAACAGATAATATTATTCTCTTTAATTTCTACGAACCTGATGGGAGAAAAGCACATCTGATTGCTTTAATATCTAATTTCCTAATTACTAATGATATCAAATACATTTATATGTATATATTGGTCATGTTTCCTTTCTTTCAAATGCTTTTTTATATCATTTGCCCATTTTCTCCTTAATTATTTTCATATTAATTTGCAGAATATTCTCTATGCTCATTTTCTGTGTTTATCCTTTGTATATTATACATGACTTACTATCTCCTAGTCTATTATTTGTCTTTTCATTATATTAGCAATTCTTCTTTGGTGATACAGACATTTCAAATCTTTGAAAAGTCTAATTCAGTCATCATTTCCTATCTGAACTCAAGATTACTTACAAACAAGTAATATTCTCTTCTAATATGAAACCCGTTAGTTGCAAACTCCACTGGGTCTGACACTACAGTGTGTAAAGCATGTGAGATACACTGTCACAATCCACACAGCTATCCTGACTCCTACAAGGAAAGGGGCTGGTAAGTCAGTGCTCTGCCAACCTGTGGCCATCATTTCAGGGAGGACTGCCCAGTTCCCTTTCTTAATGAAGCAGAAGTCTAACCCATTTCAGGTTACGTGTGTCCACTCCTGTCAACCTGACATTGTGGCTCAAGATAAGAGACCAAAGACCAACTACATGAAAAGGTAAGCAACCTTTATGCATGGCTCAGTTGCTGTGAAAAGAGCATCTGAATGCCTTGTAGAAAGATTGCCACCTCAGCCTTGTTCTGCTTAGAATCAGATTTAACAGTCCACCTTGGCACAAACTCCAGCGCACTAGGTACCTGATCCAGGTTTGACAGGACCATCTGCCAAGATACGGTCTATGTGAGACAGTCCCCAAACCCAAGGAGTCAAGAGGGAATGGCAGGCCCTTCTCCCTCCACATCTGCACCAGGAGACAGATTCAATAATTCCTCTGCATCTAGCTCCCCATAGCTTACACAATCTCCCTTGAAAGACATGCCATAACCTACCATTGCCCAGCTTACACAATCTCCCTTGAAAGACATGCCATAACCTACCATTCCCCAGCTTACACAATCTCCCTTGTAAAATATGCCATAAGCCACTGTTCCCACCTATCTATGCTTCACACATCAAGCCCTCAGGACTTACCCAACTGCCACAAAGAGGGACTAGGGCAGTTAGGTTCCGAGTTCCCTGACCCCAAGCAGTACTAAATGAGTTCTGATTCCCAGATCAGTGGAAGATGCCAGGTGTTACTGGGTCAAAGATGGCTGGGTACACTATGTGTCTGCTATACATTCATGCTTTAGTTAGCTAAGAACACAGTACTTGATGGGCAAGTAAACTGGCAGCAGAGTCAGAGCAGATACAGCCTAGTTTCCTTTGACCCTACGTTTCTAACTTTTAACACAGAGCTCAGGTGGAGTCCTGCAAAATCTGGGAAAACAAAACTGAAAAAAGGGGCTTAATTTTTTGTTGTGACTCTTTAAAACTCTGGTTGGCCTAATAATCTCTATATTTCTATTTAAGGGAATATTTTTCTATATTAGATACTCTTGGTTATTGAACAAAATTCAGTGTTTTCAAGAATTTCTACTTACCTATGGGGCAGAGCGGGATAGGGGAGGTTAGAGAAGCTTCCCAGACACATTAGCAGGAAGTTGGATCAGAAGCAGAGGCAGGGCTTGATTCCCAAGTATTCCAATAGGGGATGCAGGCACCTCACACAGCGGCTTATCTTGCTGTGCCACAACATTCACCCCACACATTTAAGTTTGCATTGTATTAAAGAAGTTTCTCTTTAGATCAAACAGCAATATTAGCCACTATCGATTTCAGATTTAATCAGACT
The DNA here is from genome assembly GCF_033115175.1 of Lepus europaeus. Classification (NCBI taxonomy): domain Eukaryota; kingdom Metazoa; phylum Chordata; class Mammalia; order Lagomorpha; family Leporidae; genus Lepus; species Lepus europaeus. The sequence goes on along the minus strand of NC_084843.1, from coordinate 64,025,684 downwards.
CACCTTCCCAACCAAAAACAGGAAACTTGAGATGCTGTTATACTACTAAATGTAGATTTTCTACATATTCTAGGTCTGTGCTGTCCAAACTAGTAACCACTAACCACTTGTGACTATTAAAATTTATATTTTTAATGACTTTTTAAAATTTATTTTCATTTGAACAGCAGAGACAGGGAAATCTTACATCCACTGGTTCACTCACCAAATGGCAACAGCCAGTGTGGTACCAGGCAGAAGCTAGGAGTCAGGAAATCCACCCTGGTCTCCTACATGGATGATAGGGTCCCAAGTACTTGGGCCATCTTCCACTGCTTTCCTAGGCATACTGGCAGGTAAAAAGATGCATCGGCAGCAAAGTAGTCAGGATGCCAACCAGCACTCCCTTCTAGGGTTCAAAGTGGTGGCTTAACCCACTGCATTAAAACGTAGTCCTTACTTCAGTTTAGAATTTAAAGAAAGTTTAAAATGAAGCTTTTCAGTCTCACTAGCTATGTGTGGTTAGTGACTACCACGTTGGACACTGCAAAGGGAGAACATTTTGAACATCATAGAAATTTTTATTTTGGATAGCACTGTTCTAGATGCACCAAAAATCTTGACAACTTGAAGTATCCTTAGCTTGCAAGTATCATATCATCAAAGTACCATAATTAAACTTAAAAATATACTACTCCTGTAATTAAAAGAGACACTCTAACTGATGAATAGAGCTTTTATAATAATATATTTGTCTCATTACAATGAAAAACTTAAAGGCAGCATAAGTCTCATCTATCTTTAATTGCCTAAATTAATTGTTATGCAGAGGGCAATGCATTCTTGGAGTTCCATGAATCTTCTCCCCTGACAGTAAGATTTTTGGTTAATAGTCACTTATAAAACTAATCTTTATATAATCCTGATGTCCTGGGCTGAGCAGTGAGCTTCAATCCAGAGATTTCAAAATATATGCACAGACAATCAAAATACCTAAGTCTTCTAAGAGCTCAGAATTTGAAGGTAGGCAGAAGGCAACCAAGAATATGTTAAGTGAGTATATAAATCAGAACAAAGGACATGTCAATATGGGGTCTCTTTCTCTCACCTATATGTACTGAATGCCAAGCTTCCCTAACAGAAAAAATACATACATAAGGAAGTTACAGAAAAGGGATCTTCTATCCTTTTACAAACTTCTAGAAATATTGAGTCTCATTCAACAGCTTGTGGGTAAAAGCCCCAGGCAGCAAAGCTTAAGCAACTCAACAGAAAAGCTTTTCCATTCATAGTGGAGCAATGAGAGGGCTTGTAAGTGCATAATTTTCAGAGATCTAAACAGAAGTGGGTAATGATGAGCAGAGAGGGCTGGCCTAGGGGCAGGAGATAAGTCATTCAACAGTATCAGGGTATAAAATATGCATTAGAGTCTCACTTCTACACATTCACAGTACCTATCTGTGAGGTTCTCACTGGGCTGTCCATCACAATGTATAATAAACTAAGCTTTAATTGCCCAAAGTCATTCATCAATTCTCTCTGAGATATGCTTTCCTCCAAGAACTTCTCAAAAACAGACACAAATGGCTCAACTTTCTCTGCCAGATCCTAGGGCCTAAGGCTTCCTATTAAAGGAAAGGTCAAAGGAAACACATTGCTAAAATACTGCCAAGAGAGCAGCAGGAGATGCTAGGGCAGCTAGCAACAGGGATTCAATAATGTCAACGTTAACTATTATTTTATCTTTTCCCCTTCAAACAATCTCACAGTACTAAAATGGTGAAATTCCTTTTATACTTGACATACTGTCCTTGAAAAGCTATTTGTCAACCTGAAACCAAACTGGATTTTCCCCTCTGGGAACATACATTTCCTGTGATAAGACAAGAAATCCTCAGCAAGATGAGCAGAACCACACTGTGCTCAGAAACTCAACTTCACTTTACAAAAAACAATAATTGTAAGGGGATAAATTTGAACTTCATTTTTTAAGTAGTCAATATTTCACCATTTTTTTAAGTTTATTTATTTTGATTTATATGAAAGGAAGAGTCAGAGAGAGAGAGAGAGACAGAGAGACAGAGACAGAGATCCTCCATGCACTGGTTCACTCTTCAAATGCCTTGCAGGAGTCAGGGCTTGGTCAGGAGCCAGAAACGCCATCTCAGTCTCCCATATGGGTGGCAGGGACTCAAGCTCTGAGCTAATCACCTGCTGCCTCCCAGAGTGTACATTGGCAGGAAGCTGGATCAGAAGGAGAGGCAGGATTCTATCCCAGGCACTCTGACACGGGCTGTGGGCATCCCAAGCTAATTAACCCACTCTGCCACAATACCCATCCCTACCAAAAAAACTTTTACTGCTAAAAATTTCATCAAAGTTAGAAAAGAACAAAAGAGCAACATACTTTCCCTTCTTTTTCACATACACATTACTTAAATTCCACTGCAAATTGTTTGTAATCTCTTTATACAATAAGAACCTCAAAACAGTGCATGAGTCACTCTCCCCATACAGTATAAATGATGACAAACACATTCCCACATGCACACTGAAATTTCCGTTTAACTGTTTTTGATAAAGAAAATCCATAAGATCCTCAAAAATATGCTGTTAGCATGTTACTGATTCAGATACAGATTTCTTAAAATTCAGAACAAAGTATGTGGATGAAACAAGCATTAACATATCAACCCTTAGAAAACATGTTTAAACAGCAAAACAAAATGTTTTAACTATAATTTATCAGGTCTATTAAATACTTAAGAATTTCTTTACTCAGACATTAGGAAAGAAATTAAGTTTTAAACCAAGACAATTTTTAAAAGTAAGCAATCTCACAAAATGTTTATCTGACAGAATCCAGGCATGCTGGCCACAGCATCTTTATTGACATACCTAAAAAACCACAAATTACTATGAAATAGGTCTGGAAATATGTGGCCCACGTAGAGAAATTTTTTAACAAAGAAAGGTTTCTTTATAAACTGCTTTAGTATTCACAAGGTGGAACAACTTGTTACAGATGCACAGCATTAATTTCACATTCAGTAATACTCCTTTACTAATAAGAGAGTATGTCTGGAAGTCATACTTCTTTTCCACAAAAGTTAATTACAAGAGGCCAGAATTGTGAGGGACAGGGATGAGTTCCAGGGTATCAGATAAAAAGATAGCTGTAGAATGAAATTACCATGAAATATTAACTAAAAGTCAAACATACAAGAAAATATAAACTATGTGTCAGACAGTTTTGGGATGAGGTCAAGGACAAGAGGCAATGAGTCAGATTAACAGTAATAATAAGGCTGGCGCCACGGCTCACTAGGCTAATCCTCTGCCTGCGGCGCCGGCACCCCGGGTTCTGGTCCCAGTCGGGGCGCTGGATTCTGTCCCGGTTGCTCCTCTTCCAGGCCAGCTCTCTGCTGTGGCCAGGGAAGGCAGTGGAGGATGGCCCAAGTGTTTGGGCCCTGCACCCGCATGGGAGACCAGGAGAAGCACCTGGCTCCTGCCTTCGGATCAGCGCGGTGCGCTGGCCGCAGCGGCCATTGGAGGGTGAACCAATGGCAAAGGAAGACCTTTCTCTCTGTTTCTCTCTCTCACTATCCACTCTGCCTGTCAAAAATTTTTTAAAAAAAAGAAAAAAAAATAAAAACAGTAATAATAAAAGAAAAACTAAGAGGAATCTGTTGCAGCAGGGAAGCAGAAACAACAGAGGAAACCTCGGAGAAGGAGCAGAAACTGTGACTGCAGATCCGATTCCTGCAGTCCCAGAGATCCCTCCACTGCAGGTCTCAGCTTCAGGCAGGACAGCAGGGGGAAGACAGATTCCTTCTGACTCTACTCCCCCATCCCATCTCATCCACCTATGATCTACTTTAAGGCTGCCATCAAGAACCTCTGATATCTGACACGCTACCCCATTCATGTAATAGCTAGTGGATTTCCTGCAACACAGGGGTTTTTTTGTTTGTTTGTTTGTTTTTGTTTGTTTGTTTGTTTGTTTGTTTTTTTGAGAGGCAGAGGCAGAGAACTGGATCAAAAGTGGAGTAGGGGCCAGCGCTGTGGCATAACGGGATAAGTTGCCACCTGCATCCCATATTGGTGGGACTACTTCTGATCCAGCTCTCTGCTATGGCCTGAGAAAGCAGTAGAAGATGGCCCAAGTCCTTGGGCCCCTGCACCAGCGTGAGAAACCTGAAAAAAGCTCCTGACTCCTAGTTTTGGATCGGCCCAGCTCTGGCTGTTGCAGCCATGTGGGGAGTTAACCAGCGAATGGAAGACCTCTCTTTCTCTCTCCTTATCTCTCTGTGTAACTCTGACTTTCAAATAAAGTAAGAAGTGGAGTAGCTGGGCTCGAACCAGTGCCCATATGGCATGCTGGCACTGCAGGCAGCAGCTTAACCTTCTATACCACAGCACCGGCCCCAACATAGGGCTTAACATGGGGATTATGCAAGAGGTAACACACAACTGCTGGCAGTATAATCAATCAAAAAGTATCAGTGAATGGTATCTGGTTTTAGTGTTTTAACAGAGGGAAAGAGGGAGACCACAGAAGCTATGGGGCATTTGAAGTTTGCCAGATACAAAGGCAAGAGCCTGAGGGCAATGAAAGGGGCACTACTAGGTGAAGTGCAGGCCACGAGTCAGCAACTCACTTTACAAAGAGTAGCTCAGGGGCCAGCGCTATGCAGTAATAGGTGAAGTTGTCACCTGCAGCCCATATGGGCACCAGTTAAGAGTCCTGGCTGCTCTACTTCTTCTGATCCAGCTCCCTGCTAATGTGCCTGGGAAATCAGCAGAGGACGACTCAAGTGCTTGGGCCCCTGCACCCTCATGGGAGACTGGAAGAAGCTCCTGGCTCCTGGCTTTGGACTGGCCTAGTTCCAGCAGTTACGGCCATTTGGGGAAGTGAGCTAGCAGAAAGAAGTTTCTTTCTATCTCTCCCTTTCTCTCTGTAACTCTGCCTTTCAAATAAGTAAATAAATCTTTAAAAAAAAAAAAAAAAAGTAGCTCAGGCAAACCTCACAGGAATTCCGCAACCAAGGTTGGCGGTGGGGATCAACTGGACCAACTCCAATATACATTCTGGGGCACCACCCCAAATACCGGGGGGAAAAAAACTGCTCAGTGACAGCAAACTAAGAAACTAACAGAGGTGATGAAGAGATACACAGTCTCCTTGAAAAATGAGATTATGATCTGCCTGCAGACCCAGTGATTGAAAACATGTGCCCAATCTCACTCCCCCATAACCAGCTTCCCATATTTGCACACATTTTGCATTTAAATCTTAAATCTTTCCCCCTCTTCAGTGTAAACTTCAAATACTTTTATTGGACACAACTCTGCCATCTTTATAGCTATGTCTTCGATCACCTTTCTGCTGCTCTGAGCCATGCACTCTGGCAAAACACTACTTACACTGTCCAAAGATGTGTCCTGGAGCCCTTCTCTGATCCTCTGGGCTTGCTATTCCCTTGACCTAGAATGCCTTCCTCACTTTGTTTCCCCTTTCCTTCCTCAATTTTTGAGTAAACTCTTAATCTAAATCTCATCCTAAAAGTTACGTCCTTTGGGAAAGCCTCCTGTAGAAAACACATTTCTCCTTCTTTGTGCTCCCAAGGCAGTTGCTTCACCTCAAGCCCTATGCCTACATTAGCACTGGTTGCATATGTAACTACGTTACAAATATACCTACTAGTATCTCCCCGGATGATCACTCTGCAATATTACCTACAATAAGGACTCAGTAAATGAGAACAAACTATTTGATGAATTGGTGAACAAGTGAACCTCACTGATCTTTGGATTTCTTGTGGGAACCAACAGTATTACCATCACCAGCAAAATTGCTATGCCCGATTAATGTTCGTTAAACTCAGTATCATCATAGCCCCTTAAGCCGCCTCCTGCATTGCTGGCATCCCACATGTGTGCTGCTTTGGATCTGGGCTGCTCCACTTCCAATTCAGCTCCCTGTTAATGTGCCTAGGAAAGCAGTGGAAGATGGCCCAACTGCTTGGTCCCCTATCACCCACTTGGGAGACCCAGATGGAGTACAGAGTTCCTGGATTTGGCCTGACCCAACCCCAGCAAATGAGGCAAATTTGAGAGTGAACCAGCAGATGGGAAGATGTCTCCTCTGTCTCTCCCCTTCTCTATAACTCTGCCTTTCAAATAAAAACAAATAAATCTTAAAAAAAAAAAAAAAAGAAAGAAAGAAAGAAAGAAAGAAAGAAAGGAAGAAAAACCTCCAGTGACCTGTGGTTTAGAATCATCCTTTTCTGTGGGCTGAGAAATGAGAAACACCCACTTAGATAGGGCCTTACTATTATTCTGGCAGACTTTATTTTAACATATGTATTTCCGATTTTTTCGAAATGTGTCTTTTTATATAACCGACATGGAGTATTTTTATAATCAGTCATTTCCCCTTCATGTTGCAGGAAGGAGAATAGGAGGAAACTTTAACAATATTAATTATTCCCTCTACCAAGAATGCTAGAATATTTAACAATAGAAGATTTAGAATATTTAACAATATTAATTATTCCCTCTACCTAGAATGTTATTTCCTCACATTTTTTTGTTTATTTTTTGTTCCCTTTTCCATTTTTAGGGGGTAGACTCTGACTCTATTCTTAACCTGAAACTTACTATTCTCTGCAAAGCAGAATCCAAAATGAACCACCCTCAGAATGAAAAAGAAAAAAGGAAAAAAATTTTCTCCATAAACTTCTATGTTTCTTTATCTGACCATGAGAATTAATATATATATATATATATATATATATATATATTTGAAAGAGTTAGAGAGAGAGAGGTCTTCCACCTGCTGATTCACTCCAAAATTGGCCACAATGGTTGGAGCTGGGCCGATCCCAAGCCAGGAGCCAGGAGCTTCCTCTGGTCTCCCACAAGAACTTGGCCATTCTCCACTGCTTTCCCAGGCACATTAGCAGGGAGCTAGATTAGAAGTGGAGCAGCTGGGACTCAAACTGGTGCCCAGATGGGATGCTGGCACTAATGGTCAGGGCTTTAACCTGCTGTGCCACAACACTGGCCCCAAACCATGAGCATTTTATAAACCAGTATCTTTTTCTCTTCTCACTAGCTTCCAGGATATTTAGGACTAAATTATTCATTCTACACATAGGGCTTATCTGTTCATTCATCTTAATTATTTTTGAAGCTCTGTAAAAAGATTAGCCTATTGAACCTACTTTAATAACCTAAGTGACCTACAGTGTAATCACCACCTGCCACAGCTGAAGTTAGGCAGAGTCACTTTGTGCAGCATCACAATGGCAATAAAGCCTTGGGAAAAAAAATCACACCTCCCCTAAACTTTTGAAAAATCAGCCCCTCCCCTTTCTAAATTATTTCAATGCATTTTTAATTATTCTTGTTTCAGATTTATTTTATTTATTTGAAAGGCAGAGTGACAGAGGAAGGAAGGAAAGAAGGAAGGAAGGAAGGAAGGAAGGAAGGAAGGAAGGAAGGAAGGGAGGGAGGGAGGGAGGGAGGAGGGAGGGAGGCAGACATCATCCATCTGCTGGTTCACTCTCCAAATGGCCTCAAAGGTCAGGACTGGGCCACACTGAAGACAGAAGCCAGGAAGTCCATCCACATGTTCCATGTGGGTGGCAGGTGCCCAAGTACTTGAACCATCATCTGCTGCTTTCCCAGGTACAAGGCAGGAAGTTGGGCCAGAAGCAGAGCAACAGGGAGTCCAATATGGCATGCTGGCATCACAGGTGGCAGCTTAGCCCCAATGCACCACAACACCAGCCCCAATTATTTCAATACATTTTAAACTTCAGCTGTGGTCTGAAAATTATCACATACGTAAACACCTTCAAAAGTCTTCTTTTGTCAAGCATTATACTGCCCACACTGATACACAAATCTCAGCTCTTCACTATTTGGTCCCAGAAACCTCTGTGGTTAGTTTAATTTTATATTGGAGTAAAAGGTTTGTATAAATTGAGGAACAATTCTGTATAATAACTACCAAAGCAACTCCTCAGAATTTGGAGATGTCTTAGAAATACTACTACGGCCGGCGCCATGGCACTCCGGGTTCTAGTCCCGGTTGGGGAGCCGCATTCTGTCCCGGTTGCTCCTCTTCCAGTCCAGCTCTCTGCTGTGGCCCGGGAAGGCAGTGGAGGATGGCCCATGTCCTTGGGCCCTGCACCCCATGGGAGACCAGGAGGAAGCACCTGGCTCCTGGCTTTGGATCGGCGCAGTGCGCTGGCCATAGCAGCCATTGGAGGTGTGAACTAACGGAAGGAAGACCTTTCTCTTTGTCTGTCTCTCTCACTAACTCTGTCAAAAAAAAAAGAAAAAAGAAAAAAAGAAAAGAAAAGAAATACTACTACAAAAGCATGAAGGGGGGGGGGGAGATTAGGTTTCAGAACTGATCTTTATGTGAATAAAAAGAAATGCCAATCACAAAGAAAGGACACTTAATGTATCTCTTCCACATCCCCTCCTAGGAGACTGAGGCCTATTTTTCTACTGCAAAGGCATTTTTTTAAAGGGGGTGTGGGGTACGGGGAAGCTACATTTACATTTTCAGAGCTCTTCAAACAGTGGGCAATGTTGACATGAAGTTTCAAGTGTAAATATTTGTTCCCTTCTTGGTTTATAAATTTCATGATGATAAAATTCTGTATATAGAGCCACTAATTGAAAAAGAATCTATTTGCCTGGCAGGATGCTTGAGGTTATATGTTTATTCGAGATGAATAAAATGGTGTACACTGGAAAGGAACAGGAATTAGAATTTTGAGTTTCATTGGCTTAACAAGTTCCTCTTGGGAATGAAAAGAGATTTCATTTGTCAAATTCTAAGAAGGTCTTTCAGATGATAATTTGCGTGAAGCTGCAGCACTCTAACAAAAATTATCCTGCAGGATCTTGAAAGAAAGGATGATATGTGATCAAGAAATAACAAATTAAATGTTTGAAAAAAAGGAAGACAAATCTTCCATTACTTTTGATTTAGACTCACTTGAAATCAACATTAAACGGTAATCTAGTAAGGAGGTCTCCTCACTATTCAAGATTACTTTAATGTGCTACTCAGAAGAACTAGCTAAACAAAACTGATTATCACATAACACATACAGATGGCAGCCAGGGCTACCACTATTTACTTCTGCACTAATCTGGAATCTAGATCTTGAGCCTGATTGATTTCTTGTAATAGCCACCACAACCACAAACAACCAGCTCCTATTTTGCCCTGGGAATGAAGCAGTCTGTGCTTCAACGTTTAGGTCTTTGACATGAGTACTAATATCACCAATTGCTCAAGCAAAAAATTTTTTAAATTTAAAAACGTGTACTTCAAGCCTTTAGAATGCATACCACCAACAGTGAACCCCAGTGTAAACTAAGGGCTTTAGATAATGATGTGTCAATGCAGGTTCTCCAGTTGTAGCAAACATACCACTTGATATTGTTAACAGAATAGGCAGAGCACATGCAGGGACCACAGAGTACATGTGAAATCTCTATCCCTTCTGGTCAATGTTGCTGTCAAACTAACAACTTTTCCAAAACCCTGAAGTTATTTAAAGCACACATACAAATGTGCATATCACAAAGAAGTAACTTCTCAACATAAATAATTTCCCTATCCCTCTACAGAGCAGGCACTCAGTATCTGTTGACTGCAAGACTAAGTAGATGATGATTACAAAAACAACTAAGAAAACACTAAATTAGGGGCAGACATTGTGACACAACAGGTCAAGCTGCTGCTTGCAATGCTGGAGTGCTGGTTCCAGTCCCAGCTGCTCTGATTCCAATTCAGCTCTGCTATGTGCCTGGGAAAGCAGCAGATTACCCAAGTAGCTGGGCTACCCAACACCCCACATGGGAGACGCAGGTGGAGTTCCTGGCTCCTGACTTTCGCCTGAACCAGCCCCAGCCGCTGTAGTCATTTGGTGAGTGAACCAACAGATTTAAGATCATTGCAGCTCTCTGTTTCTCTGTCTTTCAAATGAATATGGGAGGGAGGGAAGGAGGGAGGGAGGGAGGGAGGCAGGGAGGGAAGGAAGACTAAGTTATGGCTCATCGGTCACTGAGGAAATGAATACCAGACAGCCAACCGTAGTCATTAAAGTGAGTTTGTGTTTTGCTTTTTTTAAAAAATGTTTGTTTTTAAGAGTTATTTACTTATTGAAGGAGGGAAGAGAAGGAAGAGGAGAAACAAGGTGGGAGGGCAGAGGGGGAGGGGGGAAAGAGAGCAAGAGTGAACCCTTCCATTCCCTGGTTCACTCCCCCCAAATACTCACAATAGCCAGGCTGGGCCAGGCCAAAACTAGGAGCCAGGAGCTCTATTCTGGTTTCCCACATAGATAGCAGGGACCCAATTACTGCCTAGGGCCATTGGCAGAAAGCTGCATGAGAACCAGAGGTGAGACTCAACAACAGATATTCCAGTATGGGATGCAGGTCTCCCAAGCCACAGAAAGCCTGCCCCTGTCTTTTGATTTCTTATTTCCATGGGGACTGCAGGACCTCTGTGATGAAAGAAGTTCTTCTATAATAATCCTGTATGTAGCTTTCCAACTTTTTAAAAAAGATTTATTTGAAAGGCAGAGTTACAGAGAGAGAGAGAGAGAGAGAGAGAGAATCTTCCATCTTCTGGTTCGATTCCTGAATGGCTGAAACAGCCAGGCCAAAGCCAAGAGCCCAGAATTCCATCTGGGTCTCCCAAGTGGGTGGCAAGGGCCCAAATCCTCGGGCCATCTTCTTCTTTCCCAGGCACATTTAGCGTTCCAATTTTTGATGATAACTCAAAGAAAAACATCTTACATAAGGATTTGGTACATACATATGCACATATTAAGGTAAAACAGGAGTTTGACAAAACATTACCCATTCTACCCAAAGCATAATGATATTTTTGGTTGTCTTTTTCCTTTAATATTGGTAGCAACATACTATGTTGACTTCACAATCAGAATTCATTTTAAAAAACAAACAAAACACTGATTTCAAGCATATACTTGTATTTTGGTTTTCTGGGTAAAGAAAGTCAGATTTTTTTTTGCCTAAACTTGGTAACTCTGAATAATTGGTCACCTCACTCCCTGAGTCTCACTTCATCTATGAAATAAATACCTGCATTAACTATTCATAGAATGGCTGATTGAAGGAGAAGGGGGATAAAAACACCTTGGAGAGAAGAGTCAATTGGAATACAGTCTGCAAATAGCAGGCAGCCAATTGGGCAATATCTGTATGTCCTCCACACACACACACAACACACACACCTCATCCAATTTATCAGCAAGTTCTGCTAGTTCCACCTTCAAAACATATTTCACATCCATCATCTTCTCTCCTTTGCTACCACCACACCGAGCACATCCTAAAAGCCTCCTCCCAGCCCCCCCCCCTTCTTGGCCCCCATCACTCTTCCTCTCCACAGCAGCCTCAGTGACCTAAAAGGTTTTATTTTGAGAAAAAAATTCAAACTGGGGCAGGTGTTGTGGCATAGCAGGTTAAGCTGCCACCATTTGGATGCCATTTCAAGTCCGGTAGCCCCACTTATGATCCAGCTTCCTGCCAATGTGCCTGGGAAAGTAGTGGAGGATGGCTCAAGTGTTTGGGCCCCCACATGGGAGACCCAGAACAAGCTATGCTCCTGGCTTCCGCCTGGCCCAGCCTTGGCCATTGAGGCCATTGGGGGAGTGAACCAGAAGATAGAAATGTAACAAGTTTGTTACAACCCAAAGGCTGTGTAGCATACAGCTCCTTAAGGAGTGTTTAGCTAATTAACCTTTTCAAGCTATGGGTTCCTGTAGTCAACTCAATATATGAGGGGACTTCAAAAAGTTCGTGGAAACTCGAATTAAAAGACAAGCTTTATTTCAGTACAAAAAGGACTTGGAAATCCACACATAGTTTAGTATGTATTAATATAAATGCATTTTCCATGAGCATTTTAAAGACTCCTTTTCCACGGCCATGCAATAACAAACCCAGGACAGGAAGCATGACTAATGTTGGTTTTATGTTCAGCACAGGTTGCAGAGCTTAGGACTACTTGGCAAACACTCTTGCTTTACAGGGTAAAATCACATTTCCTCTTACCACGAGGAAGAAAGGTACTTTGGAAGAACCCTCTGTGGAGTACAGAGAAAAAGAGTGTACCCTCAACAGGAGAAACAGGATGGAACCAAGAAGGGTCAGTGCTGTGGTGCAGTGGGTTAAGCAGCTGTTTGGAAAACCAACATCCCATTTCAAAGTGCTGGTTCAAGTCCCAGCTACTCCACTTTTGTGGAAAGACCAGGATGGAGTTCCTGGCCTAGGCCAGTTGTTGCAGCCATTTGGGGAGTGAACTGGCAGATGGAAGGTCTCTCTCCCTCTCCCCCTTTCACTCTTTCATATGAATGTATACATACATACATATATATAAATTTAAAAGAAAAAACAAAAAAGGCACAAACAGCATTGTGAGCACGAAACAAAGACTGCAGAAGCAAAAAGATAAACTGGGGACAATTATGTAACTCCATTTTCCATTTGATCTCCAAGCTCAAAGATCCAGTCGCCCAGTAAGTTCCAAATAGTTTTCAAAATGTCACAGATCAAAACAGACTCTTACTTTTATTTGATTATCTCCATTTATTTCCATTTGTAGATGTCTATAGATTATGCTAAGATTTTTATAATACCAAGCCATTAGCTTTCTTAAACACCTGAAATGCCTTAAAGCAGTCCCTGATTTTATTTTAGACCCTCTGGATAATCACTACATATCCCACAGGGTAGGCACAACACACAATCTCTTCTTTCAACCATATTGTAGCACCAGACACTGACAGATCATAATCATTTCTCTTACACTACAAACACTTGAATTGGTTTGTTTTAGTAGCTCACAAAAGCATTTCACAGGAAAAAAAAAAAAAAACAGTAGTTAAAATGATCTCTTTCAGAGGCCAATGTTGTAGTATAGCAGGTTAACCCTCTACTTGCAACACTGGCATGGTTCAAGCCCAGCTGCCACACTTGCAATCCAGCTTTTTTTTTTTTTTTTTTTACTTTTTGACAGGCAGAGTGGACAGTGAGAGAGAGAGACAGAGAGAAAGGTCTTCCTTTGCCGTTGGTTCACCCTCCAATGGCCGCCGCGGTAGCGCGCTGCGGCCGGCGCACCGCGCTGATCCGATGGCAGGAGTCAGGTGCTTCTCCTGGTCTCCCATGGGGTGCAGGGCCCAAGGACTTGGGCCATCCTCCACTGCACTCCCTGGCCACAGCAGAGAGCTGGCCTGGAAGAGGGGCAACCGGGACAGGATCGGTGCCCCGACCGGGACTAGAACCCGGTGTGCCGGCGCCGCAAGGCGGAGGATTAGCCTAGTGAGCCGCGGCGCCGGCCGCAATCCAGCTTCTTAATAGAATCCGAGAAGGCAACAGAGGATGGCCCAAGGATTTAGACCCCTGACACCCATGTGGGAGACCAGGATGGGGTTCATGGCTCCTGGTCCAGACCCAACTGTTGGAACCATTTGGGGAATGAACCAGAAGATTTCTTTCTCCCTTTCTCTCTATCTCTCTCTATTTGTTGCTCTGCCTTTCTAGTAAATAAATAAACAAATCTTTGTTAAAAGTGATGGGCAATTCATGAAAAAGGAAATACCCAATGGATCCACTGTGAAATTAGCTGTTATGTTACTGGGAGACTCACTGACTATAATTAAATAGAGAGATGGTTTCCTCACTCACTCTAGTTGAATACACAAAGAGCCAAAGAGAGAAAATTAACTCTAAATTGCAAACCAAGGTCTGCAATCCTGACATACCCTTGGGACTTCCAACTTGGGTCTCATATTTGGGATTTCAGTATGTTATCAAATTTCTCTAGGGTGGGGCTGATGTTGTAGCATAGCAGGTTAAGCCACTACCTGAGAAGCTGGCATCCCCATATGGGTGCTGGTTCAAGACCCAGCTGCTCCACTTGCAATTCAGCTCCCTGCTAATGCACCTGGGAAAGCAGCGAAAGATGGATGGCCCAAGTCCTTGGGCCCTTGTACCCACACGGGAGACCTGCAAAAAGCTCAAGGCTCCTGGCTTTGGCCTGGTTCAGCCCTGGCTATTGTGGCCATTTGAGGAGTAAAACAGTGGAAGTAAGATCTGTGTGTGTATGTGAATGTGCGTGCGTGCGTGTGTGTCTCACTGTAACTTTGCCTTTCAAATAAACGAATGAATCTTTAAAAAATAAATTATGTATGGCATAAAAACACAATAATTGTCTGTGGATATTACTAAACACACCCACCAAAAACCTGCCAAGTCACGCAGGTATTTAGGTTAGTGGTTGAGACACCAATTAAGATGCCCACATTCCATATTGGAGGACCAGGGTCCAATTTCTGGCTGTGATCATAACTGATTCCATTTTCTTGCTAATGCACACCCTGGAAGGCAGCAGATAATGGCTTAAATAATTGGGTCCCTAACACCCATGTGGGAGACCTAGATTGAGTTCCTGGCTTCCAGCTTCATTTCGGGCTTTTAAAGGAGAGTAAACCAGTAGATAGGCTCTCTCACTCTCCTCTCAAATAATTTGAAAAAAGAATAAAAATTCCAAGTTTTGTGAAAAATTGGATCTGAATAAAAGACAAACAAACTTAAATTTAGCTAATAAATAACATTACTTCCATCCACTTAACAGAGGTACAAAGACATAAGACCTCTGTGGAGCTTTTCCATTAAGAGGAGACAACCAGACAAATAAACACATAACTTTAGACTGTAATAAGCACTAATAAGAAAATGTATAGGGGCCGGTGCTGTGGCACAGCAGGTTAAAGCTCTGGCCTGAAGCGCCGACATCCCATATGGGCGCTGGTTCTAGTCCCGGCTGCTCCTCTTCCAATCCAGCTCTCTGCTATAGGAAAGCAGTAGAAGATGGACCAAGTCCTTGGGCCCCCACACCTGCTGGGAAGACCCGGAGGTAGCTCCTGGCTCCCGGCTTCAGATGGGTGCAGCTCTAGCCATTGCAGCCATTTGGGGGGTGAACCAGTGGACAGAAGACCTTTCTCTCTGACTCTCCTTTTCACTGTAACTCTACCTCTCAAATAAATAAATAAATAATCTTTAAAAAAATAAATCTTTAAAAAAAAAAAAGAAAACATATAGAGTATTTTGTGGGAATTACTAAAGGGAGATTCAAAGAATAAGAAAGATTTATTTTAAAGAGTGACATTTAAAATGGAAAACATTTATGAAGCAACCCAAATTTCTGTAAACAAACAAAAGCACAGGAATAGACCAGTTAAGGGTGGGTGTTGTGGAGCAACAGGTTAAGTTGCCTCACATCCCAGATCAGAGTGTATGGTGAGTCCTGGCTATTCTGAGCTTATGATCCAGCTTCCTGCTATTGTGACTAGAAAGCAGATGGTGATGGTCTAAGTACTTAAATTCCAACCACCCATATGGGAGACCAAGATGGCGTTCCTGGCTCCCAGCTTCGGGCTCAGTCTCTGCGAAGACGGATATCTGGGGAATGAATCAGCACATAAAAGATATCTGTCTCTCCCTCTATCACTATGCCTTTCAAAGAAATTAAAAAATATATATATATGTATATATATGTGTGTGTGTATATATATATATATATATAAAGACACAAGTTAAGCCACTTGCATCCCATAACAGAGTGCCTGTGTTCGAGAACCACTGCCACTCCCATTCCAGCTCTCTGCTAATATGCACCCTATGAAGCAGCAGGTGGAGACCTGGGCTGGGCCTGGCCCAGCCGCAGGTATGGTGGGCATTTGGGGAGTGAATCAGCAAATGAGAGTTCTCTGGTTTGTCTCTCACATCTTTTTAAAAGCAGAAAAATAAAAAACAGAATGCATAGATGCAAATATGCTTTGATTACAGTTATATGAAAGGGTACACACATAGACAAATCTGAAAGGAAAACAAAAATAGTACTAAGATTCTAGACAGTGTCTTACCATTCAAAATTTTCTTTACTGTTATTACATTATTTTAACCATCAATAAGACAAGTAGAGACTTAGAATCTGAAGGTTTGAAGGAGAACCTGGGAATTTTTGGTTCACTAACAAGGCTAATCTTCATGATAAAGCAGCAGCAGGACAGAATGGCGCATAGGCCCTGAAGTCCGAGGGCCCTGGACTCCAACATGAGCCAGCTCTCCGTGGGCTGTGCGGTACTGGACCAGTTACTGAACCTCCTCAGATGCTGTTGTATCATCTCTAAGATAGAGCTTATGAGACCTTCCTCATAAAGTTGTTGTTGTGAGGTCAAAATGAAAGAGCATATGTAAAACATCAAGTCCAGTGCCCAGCACAGAATGTCAGTAGACATCATTATCACTGCTACGATACAAATCCAAACATTTAACAAGTAAACTTTGAATCAAAAATCTCTAAGCCCCAAAAGATGACCAACCTAAAAACATTAAATGTTTTTCTCAACTACTGTTAAATGACTTCTCACCATAAATAAAGCACTAATGATTACAGTCACCTTCTCTGAGGCCACCTACACTACAGCATGAGTAAAAGCAAATGAATCAGTTTAATAAAAATTCTCCTAGAGGAGAAATGAATCACAGAATTTCAGCAATTTACTAAAAACATTTAAGAATTCTATTAAAATGAACCTTCTGAAAGTTTCTAGTATATGATAGAATCCATATAGAAATATATGACAGTTTAAAAACAAAACAACCTTACAAATAAAAAGTTAGGTAGCTGGAATTTGCCAACAGTTTATATCACTAAGGGATGCTTTTAATTTCTAGAATATTTGTGACAGTAAACTAAAAAAAAAAAAGTCTACTACTCTATCATGTACCCTTGCTTCTGACATTGAATATTACCCAAGTACATTTCCTTCAACTTAAAACATTAAGTAAAAAAAAATTCCCAAGCTCTCAGCAAAACAGTCAATAAACCATTGCCTTAATAATTTAGTTCACTGAGAAAAAGTAAAAACATTTTTCTTCATTCACTTCCATCAGAACAGAAAACAGTGTCAAAAGAGGAAGAAGGCTTTCAATATTGTTTTGTTGAATACCTGGATTAGACTGACCACCCTTTAATATAGTCTTTGTGTACTTGAAAACCCAAACCAAGCCACACGGAGCAGCTGCTCACTGACCAACTGGTCTGCAGAATTCAATGAACAACAAAAGGTTACCTTAATTCAATAAGATAATCAGCACACATTTACCCACCACCCAGAGTCTAACCATCTGCAAGGCGGCAGAGCCAAATGCCTATAAAACAACTGGCAGTGTGCAGACATGTCCTCGTGTCCCTCATGTCAATGAAATTTCTCTTAGCAACAGCTAAAAAGAAGCTGAACTTTCAGAAAATCTCAAGATATCATGATCCAACAACTTGTTAGTAAGTTATTTTGAGTGCCACTGAGATTTCCAGGCCAGATGGGTAATATGTTTTATTCAATTGGGTCTTGTACCAGGATAACAAAATGTGAGACAGACACGATCTGGATCCTTTCATTGTTCAAGAGGCAAAGCAGCCTAGTGCCTTCCAAATAACAGCAAGAACAATGTGGTCAGGAAACAAAAAAGAAAGAAAGAAAAGACAAGAAAGAAAAAACCCCAACTACAACAGCAATGGCAGAACATGAAACCAGTAATAATTTAGATTGCAATACCTTACACGTGCCCAAAGCCAGGACACACAGCCCAGCTAAATGTGCATTTACCTACCAAATAATAATAATGCTGATGATAATTCAACATAGGTTAAAAAAAAGAAAGCCATAACAGGTACTATAAACAGAATTCAATCTAGAGGTTTATTTTCTTGCTAACACATTATACTTAAATCACCTGATGCAGGATTTCCCAAAGTGTGGGATTCTATCACCAGTAGTACTCAAGGTGCTTTGAGGTGAGACTTGAGGTGATTTGAGGTGATCTGAATCACACAAAGTGAGAAAGTTGTTCCTTTTTCAATTTTCTTTCATACCCTCCCATTAAATCAAAGAGAAAGTCTCAGTTTGGTGCTAATACATCTTTAACACCTCTCTAATGCTTGCTAATCTTTTGAGAGAGCAAGGCCTCAGGCTCAGAGCCTTGGCAGACAACAGTATCCAGCTACATTTTAATAAAACTTAAAAAAAAAAAAAAAAAACTCTTAGAATAGTCACCTTCTATTTATAGCAAGAAATGCCACTTAATGGTAATCATACAAACTCCTCTTTCAGGAAATCTACCAAGGTATAAAGAAAGTGGACCAACTAAATTTTTAATGAAAACTCTAATTACATTTATTTTTCCAACTTTACAGCTTGAAAAAAAAGTCACCTCTATAGAAAAGTTGAAGTAGTATAATAAACACTTGTATACCATTCACCTAGATTCACCAACTGTTCAAATTCTTTTTTTTAAAAAAGATTTATTTTTTATTTATTTGAAAGAGTTACAGAGAGAGGCAGAGACAGGGAGAGAGAGGTCTTCCACCTGCTGGTTCACTCCCCAAATGACTGCAACGGCCAGAGCTGAGCTGATCCAAAGTCAGGAGCCAGGAGCTTCCTCCTGGTCTCCCATGTGGGTGCAGGGACCCAAGCACTTGGGCCATCCTCCACTGCTTTCCCAGGCCATAGCAGAGAGCTGAATTGGAAGAGGAGCAGCCGAGACTAGAACCGGCGCCCATATGGGATGCCAGTGCTTCAGGCCAGGGCTTTAACCCACTGCGCCACAGTGCCAGCCCCTTGTTCGCTTGCCTCATATCTTAAGCCATACCAGTTTCTATCTATACTCACACATGTATTCATATGCGCGCATACACACTCTCTTTGGCTACATTTTTGCTGAACCATTAGAAAGTATGTGTCTCCAAGAATCCTATTGTAGAGACATCTCTATGTCAAGGCTCAGCTCCCTAGGTCCAAACACTATTTTTTTTAACCCAATTAATAACAATATTAAACATTACTCAAGGGGCTCAGTATTACAGAATACAGAGCCAGGTAATAGACTGAAAATTCCTGCTGCTCTCTTTACAAATGAGGAAGGTGATGCTCAGCTCCATCTACCTTAGAACTCAGCTCTCTGAACCTTTGCTCAGTGTGACCTCCACCACACTTCCGCTGACCCCATGGAGAATGTCCACGCTGGTCTTACAGAGCATCCTTCTAGATTGGACTTCTAAGTATCTCTTTTCTGAACTGACATATCTACGAAGGCCAGACTATGTATTTTTTCAAGGATTTGTTTGTTTGAAAGGCAGAGTGACTGGGGGATGAGGGAGCTGGGAAGATGAGATATCCTCTATCCACTGGTTCACTCCCCAAATTACAGCAAGTCAGGGCAGGGCCAGGCTAAGCCTGGCTGAAGCCAGGAGCCAGCAGTCAGGAACTCCATCCTGGTCTCCCACATGGATGGCAGGGATCCAAGCACTTGGAACATATTTTGATGCTTTCCCAGGTGCATTAGCAGGGAGCTATATTAGGAATGCAGCAGCTGGGACTCAAACCAGCACTTCAATATGGGATGACAGCTTAACCTGCTGCAACACACCAACCATCCCCAAAGAACTACATATTTTTATTAAATTGCTTTTAAAAACTAAGTAAGAGATTGCATCAAGTAACTGAGAAATCCAGTGATACTGATGATGAAATTATTACCAACCCTTTCTTAAATCAGTGAGTTCTTCTATAAGTACTAGCGATAATATAATTTACTAATGTCCTTCAAATCTAAAGATCAAACATTCCTCCGTTTGAAACAAATATCTTAGGACACAGAAACATCTTTTTTTATTTTTATTTTTTAAAGGATTTTATTTACTTATTTGAGAAGTAGACAGGGAGAGGGAGAGACAGAGAGAAAGGCCTTCCATCTGCTGGTTCACTCCCCAGTTGGCTACGATGGCCAGAGCTGGGCTGATCTGAAGCCAGAAGCCAAGAGCTTCCTCTGGGTCTCCACGCGGGTGCAGGGGTCCAAGCACGTGGGCAATTTTCCACTGCCTTCCCAGGCCATACACAGAGAACTGATTGTAAAACGAGCAGCAGGGACAGGAACTGGTTGGTACTCATTTGGGATGCTGGTGCTGCAGGCCAAGGATAACTTAGCCTACTATGCAACACCACCAGCCCCCAGAAACATCTTCTACCAAACCACAGTTCTATCTTTAGCACCTGGCACTGTGGCACAGCAGGTTAAGCCACCTTAACCACCTACAACAATGGCATCCCAAATTAGAGCAATGGTTCAAGTCCAGGAAACTGTGCTTCTGATCCAGCTCCCTGCTAAGGAGCCTGGGAAGGCAGTAGAAGATGGCCCAAGTACCTAGGCCCCTGTTACCCACGTGAGAGCCTTGGATGGAGTTCCTAGCTCCTTGCTTGGGCTTGACCTGGCCAGGTCATGGCAGCCATCTGAGGAGTGAACCAGTATATGGAAGATCACTCGCTCTCCCCACCCCCTTTTCCTTTATCCCCTACTCTCTGGCACTCTGCATTTCAAATAATCTTAAAAAACAAACAAACAAAAAAAACTAAATTTAGAAACTATGCACAATATTACACAAATACAACATTGCCTTTCAAATAAATCTTTTAAAAATTATTTATTCACTTGAAAAGCAGACATTGAGAGACAGAAAGAAAGAAAGAGAGAGAGAGATCTTCCATCTGTTGGTTCACTCCCCAAACGACCGCAATGACCAGGGCTCGGCCAGGCTGAAGCCAGGAGCTTCTTCCAGGTCTCCCACATGGGTACAGGGGCACCAAGTACTTGGGCCATCTTCTGCAGCTTTCCCAAGCACATTAGCAGGGAGCTGGATCAGAAGTAGAGCAGCTGGGATTCAAACCTGTGCCCATATGTAATGCTGACACCACAGGTGGAGACTTAACCCTCTAGGCCACAGTGCCAGTCTCCCATCATTCACTCTTAGAAGAAAGAAATTTTCAATCACTCTAAAAGCAAAGATCCCACTAGTCTATTGAGAAGGGGAGGGATCACATAGCTATGTGTCTTGGCATATTTCAACCAGTTATTTTCCTTTTTTTAAATTATTTATTTGACAGATAAGAGTTAAACAGTGAGAGAGAGAGAGAGAGAGAGAGAGAGAGAGAACAAAGGAAGGTCTTCCTTCCATTGGTTCACCCCCCAAATGGCCGCTATGGCTGGAGCTATGCTGATCTGAAGCCAGGAGCCAGGTGCTTCCTCCTGGTCTCCCATGAGGGAAGTGCCATCCTCCACTGCCTTCCCGGGCTACAGCAGAGAGCTGGACTGGAAGAGGAGCAACTGGAACTAGAACCTGGCGCCCATATGGGATGCCAGTGCTGCAGCCAGAGGATTAACCAAGTCAGCCATGGCGCCAGCTCCTCAACCAGTTATCTTCATTACCATTTGAATATAGTTTAGTTTTTATAACTTCATAGTGTCTAATACAGTGCTTTTATAAGAATTCAATAGATACACACTGATTTTATCCAAATATATAAAGACATAGAGAGTGATGAAGAGCCTAAATTATACACAGCCTGTGTACGAAGTCTGAAACACTGACTCTAACACTTCCTGAGTATTCTTGGGCAATTCACCTTCTTTGGCCTGTTTCCTCACTGTAAATTTCAGCTAATAATAATATTATAAATCTCAGGGTTCAAGTCAAATTATTCTGTATATATAAAGTGCTTACAAAATCAACTGGTGTGGCACAATGTATGTGACATTAAAATCTCCCTGCAGGGGCTGGCGCTATGGCATAGTGGGTAAGCCTCCACCTGTAATGCCGACATCCCATATGGGCGTTGTTTTGATTCTCAGATGCTCCACTTCTGATGCAGCTCTCTGCTGTGGCCTGGGAAAGCAGTGGAAGGTGGCCCAAGTGTTTGGGCCCCTGAACCCGCGTAGGAGACCTGGAAGAAGCTCCTGGCTTCAGATCGGTTCAGCTCTGGCCGTTGTGGCCATCTGGGGAGTAAACCAGCAAATGGAAGACTCATTCTCTCTCTCTCTCTCTCCCCCTTTCTCTTTCCCTCTCACTCTCTGTAGCTCTCCCTTTCAAATAAATAAATAATTTTTTAAAAAAAAAAATCTTCCTGCAGATCTATAAAGCCTTCAAATATAATGTAAAATGCTTATAACGCACAATTTACAAAATGCAAATATATGTTTAACTATGTTTGCTTTTGTTTTGTATCCCAATCATGGATTTCAGGACTATCCAGGCACTTTTTTGCAAGATACATGTCAAAATAAAAACCAACCTAAAAAGCAGTGCTCTAAATGATAGCTATTTATTTCATTTTGCTCTGAAATTTTTAGAAGCTAGAAAAATACATACAATTTACACCTGATCAATGTTCTCAACTGCCTGCAGGCTCATGTTCACACACTAGCAAGATTTATTGCAAACCAATATGCCATGCTAAATTGAAATCAAGATATTACACAATTTTCCAATAAAGAGGTGATTTTTTAAGTTGGTATAAATGCTTTGTGAGGATGTAATTGCTGGCATCTTGCTACTTTTCAGTGGCTGGTGGGAAATGAGATAAGTTGGAAGGTTTACAGAAGGTCAGGGCTCATCAGATGAAAAGATCTTTTTTAACAGCTTCAGAAATCACATTTATAGGCAGATAACTAAATAGTGTTTCTGTAACAACTGGGACAGTCAGTATTTCCAAAGCATTTCAGTAACTGCGGCTACTGCATACGACTCTACTAAAACATTATGAAATTAAGGATTCTAGAGGCTCACTGCCTTCATTTCAAGCTTATTTTTCTGATTTTTGTAAATGTGTATTTGTCTTTATCTACTTGAAAGGCAGAGAGAGAGAGAGAGAGAAGGAGGGAGAGAGAGAGCAAGCGAGTGTGCAGGAATATTCCATCTGCTGGTTCATTCCCCAAATGCCTGCAACAGCCAGGACTGGGCCAGTTTGAAGCCAAAGGAGCCCAGAATTCCATCCAGGTCTCTCATGGGGATGGCAGGTACTCAAGTATTTGAACCATCATCTGCTTCCTCCCAGAGTGTACATTAATAGGAAGCTTACATCAGAAGCAGAGTGGCTGGGACTCAAATCAGCACTCCAATATAAGACGCAGCTTAACCTGCTACACTACAATGCCCTTCCCATTCTTCTGTGTTTTTAAAATAAGGCAGTTTATTTTTCAGTCCATTTAGAAGCCTGTAATTGAGGGGCCGGCGCTGTGGACCAGTAGGTTAATCCTCTGCCTCTGGCACCGGCATCCCATTTGGGCACCGGTTTTAGTCCTGGCTGCTCCTCTTCCATCCAGCTCTCTGCTATGGCCTGGGAAGGCAGTGGAGGATGGCCCAAGTCCTTGAGCCCCTGTGCCCATATGGAGACCAGGAAGAAGCTCCTGGCTCCTGGCTTCAGATCAGCACAGCTCCGGACATTGCGGCCACTTTGGGGAGTGAACCAGTGGACAGAAGACCTTTCTCTCTGCCTTTCCCTCTCACTGTCTGTAATTCTACCTCTCAAATAAATAAAATTAAATTTAAAAAAAGAAGCCTTTAATTGAAAGATTATAAATTAAATAATAGACATAAAATTTTTTAGATGCGGGACCAGCGCTGTGGCATAGCAGGAAAAGCTGCCACCTGCAGTGCCAGCATCCCAATATGGGTGCCGGTTTGAGACTCAGCTGCTCCGCTTCTGATCCAGCTCTCTGCTATGGTCTGGGAAAGCAGTGGAAGATGGCCCAAGTCCTTGGGTCCCTGCACCCGTGTGGGAGACCCGGAAGAAGCTCCTGGCTCCTGGCTTTGGATTGGCACAGCTCTAGTCGCTGCGACCAACTGGACTAGAACCCGGTGTGGGCACCACAGGCGGAGGATTAGCCTATTGAGCCACGATGCTGCAACCATCGGATGGAAGAAGACCTCTACTTCTCTCTGTGTATAACTCTTTCAAGCAAATAAATAAATCTTAAAAAAAAAATTCTTTAGCCGGCGTCGTGGCTCAATAGGCTAATCCTCCGCCTGTGGCGCCCACACTGGGTTCTAGTCCCAGTCGGGGCGCCGGATTCTGTCCCGGTTGCCCCTCTTCCAGGCCAGCTCTCTGCTGTGGCCTGGGAGTGCAGAGGAGGATGGCCCAAGTTCTTGGGTCCTGCACCCGCATGGGAGACCAGGAGAAGCACCTGGCTCCTGGCTTCGGATCAGTGTGGTGCGCTGGCAGCAGCGCACCAGCCGCAGCAGCCATTGGAGGGTGAACCAATGGCAAAGGAAGACCTTTCTCTCTCTCTCTCTCACTGTCCACTTTGCCTGTCCAAAAAAAAAAAAAAAAAAAAAAATTCTTTAGATGCTACTTAATCTTTGAAATGTTCAAAAAGCCTGCCTTATTAAATTGCCTTATTTTGTTTCATGTATTCTGTGGGTATTTAATTTTTTTTTTTTTTTTTTTTTACAGGCAGAGTGGATAGTGAGAGAGAGAGAGAGAGAAAGGTCTTCCTTTTTGCCGTTGGTTCACCCTCCAGTGGCCGCTGCGGCTGGCTCACTGCACTGATCTGAAGCCAGGAGCCAGGTGCTTCTCCTGGTCTCCCATGCGGGTGCAGGGCCCAAGCACCTGGGCCATCCTCCACTGCCTTCCCGGGCCATAGCAGAGAGCTGGCCTGGAAGAGGGGCAACCGGGACAGAATCCGGCGCCCCAACCGGGACTAGAACCCGGTGTGCCGGCGCCGCAAGGCAGAGGATTAGCCTGTTAAGCCACGGCGCCGGCCTTCTGTGGGTATTTAAATGATTCTTCTCTACTTTTTAAATATATTTCTCAAAAGGCATTCTGTATATCTAAATTCCTACACTAAAAACTATGATGCTGCTCCTGGCAAATCCACTCTTCAGTTCTCCAGTTTGTGAGTGAAAGCAGGCAGGAGGCAGCCCCTGTTCCTCCTGGAAACAATTCAGATGTACCACCAGACCTAGAACTTTGGCCCCCTGACTTCACCTCTTTGTTCCTATTGCTCACATAAACCTTTCTAAGCAGAATTAGGTCATGGTACATCAAGAATCATCAAAGATTTGCAACCCCCAGTGCAAAATTTCAATTATATAAGGCTGCTAAAACCACTGTATGGCCAACAGAATAGTTGCCCCTCAGAAACAACCACTTTCTAATGGCCAGAACCTGTGAATATGTTCCCTCATATGGCAAAATAACCTTACAGGTTTGATTAGGTGAAAGACTTTGAGATAGGAAGGTTAGCCGGGCTGGACTGGTCAGAGGGAGATGTGACTACAGGTAAATGGTCAGAGATACGTAACACTGTGGACTTTCAAGGTGAAGGCAAGGGATCATGAGCCAAGGAATGTGGGTAGCCTCTAGAAGGCAAAAAGAGGTGAAGAAACAAATTCTCTCCTACAGCCTCCAGGAAAAAATGCAATCTTGCTGACACCTTGATTTTAACCCACTGAGATCCATGTTGAAATTCTGACCTACAGAACTGAAAAAACAGTAAATCTGTGTTGGTTTAAGCTGCTAAGTTTGTATAATTTGATACAGTAAGAACAGAAAACCAATATACTTTGGATTGAGAGGTTACTCACATGGTCTTAAGTATACAGATTACCTACCAATTATAAAAGGGGAAAGTGTCTTCATAAAGTAGATACGGCCAATGCCACCTAAACAATGAGAATCTTGAAATTGCTTATCTCCTAGCATGATACAAGTGGAAATACACACTATCACCCATGTAGTATTCTTGCCAAAAATGTTTACCTTGAATCTAATCATGAGGACACAATCAGGCAAATAACAACGCAGACTATCAAACAACACAACTGGCCTGGACTCTTCAAAAACAGCAATGTCTTCAGAAGCAACAAACAAGGGAACACTGTTCTCTGTTAGAGGAGACCTAGCACCCAGATGCAATGCACAACCCTGACTGCATCCAACATCAAAAGTCAAAAGTTATGACATTCCAGAGACAGTTAGAAAAATACAGACTATCTTTTTTTAAAAGATTTATTTATTTATTCGAAAATCAGAGCTACACAGAGAGAGGAGTGACATGGCGGGGGGGGGGGAGGTCTTCCATCTGATGGTTCACTCCCCAGTTGGCCACAATGGCCAGAACTGCGCCAATCCAAAGCCAGGAGCCAGGAGCCAGGAGCTTCTTCCAGGTCTCCCACATGGATGCAGGGGCCCAAGGACTTGGGCCATCTTCTGCTGCTTTCCCAGGCCATAGCAGAGAGCTGGATCAGAAGCAGAGCAGCTAGGTCTTGAACCAGTGCCTATATGGGATACTGGCGCTTCAGGCCAGGGCATTAACCCTCTGCACCACAGCGCCGGCCCCCCAGACTATCTTCTTGATAATACCCTTATTTCACTACTGAATTTTTCCCATGAGATAACAATATTATGGCATATGAGAATGCTTTTCACATATTATTAAATATTAAAGGTTGCAATACCATCAATATCTGCCATTTATTTTCCACAAATCATGAATATATGTAGGTATACATGTATGTACACACATATACACACACATATACAGGAAAAGAGAAAAATAATGAATTCCATGAAGTGTTAACAGTAAAAAAAAAAAATATACAGCATTTACTGTATTAGTCTTTCAACTTTTCTGAAATATTATAATTTTGTAAATTACAAAGGGGAAAACAGTTTGCTGGTTCCCTCCCCTGCCAATCTCTGTTGATCTTACACACACTATCAGGAGCTCCACAGGGACAGCTGATAACCCTCACACAGCTCAGTATAATCTTCCACCAGCAGATCTTACCTTCTGCAGCTTTAACCCACAACTAGGCTCAAGACCTGCAGTTGGGTTTTGTTATAAGATAGCAGTATCTACGTGATATTAAAATACCAATTTTGGAACTAGGTCAAACACTAAGTACGAACAGTCTTCTGATGTTCATATTACTGGATTTGAGCTCATGCATTCTTCTACCCCATACAATTTCTATGCCCTGCTTCTTGAACTTCATCATTCCCATTTATGATCAGAGAGGGTTATAAGCATGGCAGGAAACCACGGACAAAAAGCAGGACTGGCCACATCAGAAAGTACTACAAAACTCATCAAGTGCTACCTCTGGCTCCCAGCCCACACCACTCTGAACATCACAGGCAGCACAGACCAAAGCTCACCTCCTTCCAGAGGGTCGCACTGCTCTCCATATGGCAGTTTAATGACATCAAAGAAGGTGGAAGAAAGTATCTAAATTCGCCAGCCCACTCCTATTCCTTCCCTTTAACTGTGGAAGTCACAGATATCTCAATTACCTCTCTGTAATACCTTCTACCCTGCATGCTAAGATTCTGTAATGTTAAACAGTGGGTCAGGGAAAGGGGGGCAGTGAGGAAAGTGTATTGCACTAACAGACTAAAGATTAGCAAGAGACCTCCCTGATGGGGAGAACAAGAGCTAAAATGTTTGTATACCTACAATAATAACACTGAGGAACACAACCCAAACTTGTAAATAAAATGAAGTTGCTTTCCTGAAATGTCTGTCTAGGGTCGACAGGAAAAGGCCCAGCATGGTTTCTATGCATGCCTATGCTGTTTCTAATAGAAAGGACACAATCAAGCCAAAACAAACATCTGTTAACCAGTTAAGTTTGTTAATGAAACAAAATTGCAGCTGGTTTATCAAAGATCAAAAGTGAAGCAAATTAGACAAAGGATGTACGAACAAAGCTGGTCTCTGAAAAATAGTGGCTAAAGAATTTTAAACCCACTTGTCAAATTAACACAAATCCTTCCTGGATTTTGCTTAGACCACTGATTAGTATTTATTTTGTACCGTAGAGACCAACCTCACAATTTAAATGTAGTATCATTGTTTTAGAACTCTGTATCATTCATTTTTCAAAACATTACCTTTCATAAAACAAAATTAAGAATGTATATACTACATTATATTCCACAAATTAAAAGGTTCACTTATAAGAAAAACAGTTATACATAAGTTTACAACTCATAGAGACTTCTCTGGGAAAGTGGTCCACTCCCAAGCAGAAGCCTAAGTATATTTAGCATTTCACAGTATACATTGCTATTCCTCCTTTTGTAACACTTATAAAATTCCCACAGAAAGACAGATAACAGCACCCACACACAAATAAAAACATACTTCCCTCACAGCCCTACTAACTCAAAATGCCAAAAGCAAATTACATGACTGACTCATCTGCTAACTTTAATTTGGTGAGCTAATTGATGTTTATGTACTTAGAAATAATAGATTGGAGAGATCAAAGTACCCAAGACTCATTCACATTTGAATGTCGGTATGATTAGAGAACAGTTTCACCAAATCTACTGTAGTTTAATGCACAGGACCAAGAAAATGAAGTTTATAACATAAACAAAAAGTCATGAGTTTTAGAATCAATACTTGCTAATGCAAGGACAAAACAATCACATTTCTGATGTCTCAGGAATAATAGCCGCCCAGGGCCATCGATGTGGCACAGTGGGTTAAAGCCCTGGCCTGAAGCGCCGACATCCCATATGGGCGCCGGTTCTAGTCCTGGCTGCTCCTCTTCCAATCCAGCTCTCTGCTATAGCCTGGGAAAGCAGCAGAAGATGGCCTAAGTCCTCGGGCCCCTGCACCTGTGTGGCAGACTCAGAAGAAGCTCCTGGCTCCTGGCTTCAGATCAGCTCAGCTCCAGCCATTGCGGTCATCTGGGGAGTGAACCAGCAGATGGAAGACCTCTCTCTGTCTCTACCTCTCTCTGTAACTCTGTCTTTCAAATAAATAAAATAAATCTTAAAAAAAAAAAAGGAATAATATACAAAGGTAAAATGCATATATGCCTCCATTCTGGGACAAAATGCACCCATCTGTTAGTTAAATAAAGTTGGGAGGGAAAGGATAAATAAAATTTTTGCCATTCAAGATACAATCAAAATGAATCAGCAAACAGCACTTGACTATGTCAGCATGAAAGAATCCCAAATGTAGCTGCTATAAGTCAAACAGGTAAATGGAATAAGATGGTAAATTCCTGAAAGCTGTCAGTCATTCACAACAGGATCACATGTTGCAGAAAAGGTATTGTAATTATCAAATATATGTCAGATCCAAAGAGTTAAAAGGAGTGTTTAACATTTGTTTTAACAATCAGAATACTCTGACATAATGTTTCTGCTTTACCCAAAGCCTGTTTCTTTAGAAGTCGAGACAAGTCCCATCTTGATAAAAGCTCAAAGTGGAACAAGCTGTCATGCCTGAGTGCAACAGAAAGACTCATTCACTCTTCATTTTATCTTTCCCTTGACCCAACTAAATAGTCAGAGACAATCAAGTCTTCTCCCAACACTGCTCCCACCTCTGGTACTACTTGCTCACAAAAGCAGTCCTTCAGCACTCTGCTATTCTGAAAACCTCTGAAGCTTAATTATGAGAACAACATGAACCATTACCTTCTTTCCTCCTTGCGCTGGAACAGCAAGTGTTGGATCCATCTAGTCTCTCACATTATAATAGGTTTCTGTCTGACATCAGTGATCCTAAAATTGACTTTTAACCATACCAATTCCAAAATTCAAGCTATTTTACAGACTATACAATATTTAGAGCTTAATTCAACTCTCAGTTGAATATACATAACTAAGCACTCTGAGAAATGTGACATCTACTACACAACAGACATCAATTCAAAGGTAATAAGGTGATGTGCTCGCTTCGGCAGCACATATACAAAGGTAAGAATGTGAACTAACAGGAGAACATTTAGACTCCATAATTAGCAGATGAAAAATAAACACACTGTTGAGGCAGGTGTTTAGCACAGTGGTTCAGACACTGGTTGCGATGCACGTATCCCATACTGGAAAATGCCTGGGTTCAAGTCCTGGCTCCATTCCCACTTCCTACTAACGTGCACCCTGGGAAGCAGCAGGTGATGACACAAGTAGTTGGGTCCCTGCCATCCCAAGGATGACGGGGAATGAATTCCAGACTCCTGACTTCAATTTGGCTCAGCGCTGCCTGTTGTGGGCACTGAGGAGTGAACAAGCAGATGGGAGAGCTCTCATTGTCTCTCTCTTTCAAATAAATTATGTACATTTAAAGAATTTTAAATACATGCATTTCTGCCCAAAAGATCTAGTCATCTGAGAGCATGAATGATTCCCCAAGAGCTGAGAGACTTCTGGAAGCCTACCACATCAAAGAACAATAGGGACAAGTGCAGGTGATTGGAAAAGTCCCAGGTACAGGTGAGGAAGATCCGGCTCTAGGTCAGCAATGATGGGGATGGAAAGGAGAAGGCAGAGCACAGAAAAAGGAAGGAAAATCTAAAAGTTTTTGAATTTATGGCATTTGCACAACACAAGAAACTGATGCAGAATATATATTTCCATTTGTAGAAATATTTTATATTGGGGCTGGTGTTGTGGAATAGCAGGTTAAACTGCCACCTGCAACACCAGCATCCCATATGGGCACCAAGGTCATGTCTCAGCAGCTCCATTTCTGATCCAGCTTCCTGCTAATGGCCTGAAGCAGCAAAGCCGGCCCAAGTGCGTGGGCTCCTGCACCCACCTGGGAGACTGGGATGAAGCTCCTGGATCCTGGCTGCAGCCTGGCTCTTGGCTGTTGTAACCTCTTGGGGAGTGAATCAGCAGATGGAAGACATTTCTGTTTCTCCCTCTCTCTAAAATCTGACTTTCAAACAAACAGATCTTTTTAAATATATATATATATATATATACATATATATATCACATTGATAACATCACCACTAAGTCCAACAAAATACCGCTCTAAAAGAGGGTGGGAACTAGTAGAATAAACTGCAAACCAGACCATAAGTGATTTTTATCATAGTTTCTGTCTTTCAGCATCATCTCAAACCACCT
Organism: Lepus europaeus; assembly: GCF_033115175.1. Taxonomy (NCBI): domain Eukaryota; kingdom Metazoa; phylum Chordata; class Mammalia; order Lagomorpha; family Leporidae; genus Lepus; species Lepus europaeus. The sequence goes on along the minus strand of NC_084843.1, from coordinate 63,994,860 downwards.
GTGCTCTCTTTCAAACTCGTTTTCATTCTTTTCTTGACAGTAATTACTATTCTTATAATTATGCTTGATGGTTTTTCATAAAATTTTTGTAAGATTTACTTATTTGAAGAGCAGAACTATGGGGTGGGGTGGTGGGAGACAGAGAGGTCATCCATCCACTGGTTCACTCCCCAAACAGCCCAATGGTCAGGGCTGGGCCAGGCCAAAGCCAGGAGCCTGGAACTGCATTCAGTTCTCCCACGTGGGTGCCATGGGCCCAGGCACTCAAGCCTTATTCTGCTGCTTTTCCAGGTACATTAGCAGGGAGATGGACAGGAACTGTGCCATAACAATGGCCCCAGATTTTCAGTTATTTGTTAAAGAAAATCAGGGACGGCGCTGTGGCGTAGTGGGTAAACCAGCCACCTGCAGTGCCGGCATCCCATATGGACACTGGGACTCAAACCAGCTGCTCTACTTCCAAGCCAGCTCTGCTATGGCCTGCCTGGGAAAGCAGTAGAAGATGGCCCAAGTCCTTGGGCCCCTGCACCCAGGTGGGAGACCTGTAGGAAGCTCCTGCTCCTGACTTCAGATTGGCGCAGCTCTGGCCATTGTGGCCATCTAGGAAGTGAACCAGCGGATGGAAGATTTCTTTCTCTCTCTGCCTCTTCCTCTCTGTAACTCTGCCTTTCAAATAAATAAATAAATCTTAAAAAAAAAAAAAGAAAAAAGAAAAAAAATCAAAAGCCCTATTTGATATTAGCAGTGCCTCACGTTCCAGCTATACCAGTTCCTATGTTATATGCTGGACTAGAAACACAGACTTGATACTTCATAAATTTTAGGAAAATATTCTCAGTAAAATCAAATACCAAGGAATCTGTTTAAAATTCAACTAAACTGATTTTATAAAAATGCTAAAGCTCAAATGTTCAAATGGAATCTTAAGGCTACAAACTACATGGTGATAAATGAAGTCTCTCTTAGAATGTTTGACTTTCCAAAGTCCGCATAATCTGACCTAATTGAGCTTTACCACTTTTAATGAGAAACACTAATACTATCCTTTAGGAGTTTCCTCACGAAGTAAAAGATAAAGTTTTATCATAAATGGTCTAATTCATTTCCATATCACCTCACCAAAGAGAGCTTTCTAAAATAAATACAAAGAATTCACGCTATGGAGCCAGTGTGGTAATACCCAATTTGAATTCTAGAAGACGTGTAATTACATTTCAGAAAGGAACTCTTCTATATTTTAACTTGCAGTCATGCACAGGAATGATGATGATGTTAAATCTAATTAGACACAGATTTACTACATTCCTTACTGCATTCCCAAACTCCTAATATTATAAATAGTACCTGCTTTAAAAAATGTAATAAGCTCATTGCAACCACTCAATTTAAAATGCTGGGAGTCCATTTGTTGGGGGAAAATTGCTTCTAATCATTTTGAAGAACTAAGGGAAACTTTCACTATCAGTGAAAAGCCAATATTTTTCTTTTTTAAAAGATTTATTTATTCATTTGAAAGTCGGAAGTATTACAGAGAGGAAGGAGAAGGAGAAGGAGAGGGGGAAGGAGAAGGAGAGGGAGAGGGAGAGGGGGAAGGGGGGGGAGAGAGAGAGAGAGAGAGAGAGTCTTCCATTTGCTGGTTCATTCCCCAATTGGCTGCAACAGCCAGAGCTGTGCTGATCAGAAGCCAGGAGCCAGGAGCTTCCTCCAGGTCTCCCATGCTGGTGCAGGGGCCCAAGGACTTGGGCCATCTTCTACTGCTTTCCCAGGCCACAGCAAAGAGCTGGATTGAAGTGGAGCAGCCGGGACTTGCCCATATGGAATGCCGGCACTTCAGGCAGCGGCTTTACCCACTACGCCACAGCGCCGGCCTCAAGCCATCACTGTTGACCAATGTAGTGACCAGCAGTAAAAAGCTCTGAGTCACAATGTCTTGAAATCTTGGCCTCAACATTTACCAGCTCAGTAAGTGATCTTGAATACCTAAGATCTGAGCCTTAAGATTTAAGGTTTTCTGGGTCAGTGCTGTGCCACAGCAGGTAAAGGTGCTGCCTGCTGTGTCAGCATCCCACATGGGCACCAGTTCCAGACCCAGCTGCTCCACTTCTGATTCGGCTCTCTGCTATAGCCTGGGAAAGCAGTAGAAGATGGCCCAAGTGCTTGGGACCCTGCACCCATGTGGGAGAACCAGCAGAAGCTCCCGGCTCCTGGCTTCAGATTGGCCCAGTTCTGGCCATTGCAGCCATCTGGATAGCAATCAGTGGATGGAAGATCTCTTTCTCTCTCTCTCTCTCTCTCTCTCGCTCTCGCTCTCGCTCTCGCTCTCTCTGCCTCTGCCTCTGCCTCTCTGTAACTCTGCCTTTCAAATAAATGAATAGTACCAACATTTAACAACTATAATTTCACTATTCTTATTTTTTTTTTTACAATTAAGCACAACTGCTCAAAAGTAACCAGAATATCAACTTCTTTTAAAAAAGAAAATCTTTTAATTTATTTGAGACAGAGAGAACTTCTACGCACTCATTCACTCCCCCGATGCACACAATGGCTAAAACTGGGTCAGGGCTGAAGCCAGGATCAAAATTTAAGTCTCGGACGGCGCCGCGGCTCACTAGGCTAATCCTCCACCTGCGGTGCCAGCACACCAGGTTCTAGTCCCGGTCGGGGTGCGGGATTCTGTCCTGGTTGCTTCTCTTCCAGTCCAGCTCTCTGCTGTGGCCCAGGAGTGCAGTAGAAAATGGCTCAGGTGCTTGGGCCCTGCACCCGCATGGGAGACCAGGAAAAGCACCTGGCTCCTGACTTCGGATCAGCGTGGTGTGGCAGCCACAGCAGCCATTGGGAGGTAAACCAACGGAAAAAGAAGACCTTTCGCTCTGTCTCTCTCTCTCACTGTCCACTCTGCCTGTCAAAAAAAATTCAAGTTTCCCACGTGGGTGGCAGAAGCCCAATTACTTGAGCCATCCCTGATGCCTTGCAGGATCTGATTGAGCAGAAAGCTGTAGTCAGGAGTTAAAGCCAGAAATCCAACCCAGGAACTCTGATGTGGGATGTAAATGTATTAAGCACCAGCTTTATTTATATCATTTATATAAACATCCCCATTTATATCATGAATTTTCTCCTACAATGAAAAATCTACAAAATCTAGCAAATCAAGGACAATTACTTTCAAATATCCTGGAAGAAGTTCCACATATGCCACATATGTGAAACAACAGTGCATGTACACATACATATGGATCTAAGTTCAGCCTAAGCAAGAATAATCAAAGTGAACAATGTTCCCTATTATGGTTATAAGTATAAGAGACTTCTAATATTTCCTAAAGTACAAAAAATGTTCACTTTGGCTATTTGACATCCCTTCAAGAATCTGGTAGAGCGACAGGCCCTGACCCTACAAAAATATGTGGACTGAGCAGGTTGTGGTGTAGTGGATTAAGCCACAGCTTGAGATGCCAACATCCCATACTGGAGTGCCAGTTCAAGTCCCAGTTCCCCCACTTCCAATCCAGCTCCCCGCTAACGCACTTGGGAAGAGAGTGAATGATGGACCAAGTATTTGGGTTCTTGCCACCCACGTGTGAGACTGAGGAGGAATTCCTGGCTCTTGTTTTCAGCCTGGCCCTGACCTGGATGTTGCAGCCATTTGGGGAGTGAACCAGCAGATGGAAGATCTTTCTCTATGTATCTTCCCCCGCCCCAACCCTCTCTCTCTCTCTCACTGTTGCAAATAATAAATAAATAAATGTTTAAAAAACATATGTGAATGCACTTTACATTTGATATCACAGAATTTATGGACTATGACCCAGGTTCACCCATAGATTCTAGTTAAAGAATATCTATTACATTTATTTAACAAGTTTACATGGTTTTAAACTATCACTTTAATCTCAAAAGGGAACATATTATGATGTAGTTTTACTGCAAATACAAACATGTTGCCAAATTGGTTTGAACTGATTTTTACTCATTTTATTTGTTCTTTTTTAAGAATTAGATTATGGCTACTTGACACTGATTTTTACTCATTTTATTTGTTCTTTTTTAAGAATTAGATTATGGCTACTTGACACTACTAATTCCAAATTTCGTGAGGTAAAAATTCTGAGACACATATTCTCAGCTTTCCTTGTTCTATGACGATCGTAACTGATAATTTAAAGATCAGTATCATAAAAAGAGCAGTAACGATTGCACGCTAAGCATTAAATTACTCTTTTCTCAATTCTAGACACTTTCAGACATGCATTTTCCTCTAGACTAAAAATGTTTCTGTACAGAAGCTGCCTGGAAAAAATACAAAGTTAGGAACAAATGATGGGCAAAGTTTAAGAGAAGGCCAGGAAAGGGACTCCAGGAAATCTGTGGTGACTCCTCTATCGCAAGTACAATTATACAGTGGATCACAAAACTACCAAAAGATACTATTAAGTTGGCTAACACCACCTGATTTCACTCGCATATTGATTGATAATTGTAAAACGTGAACATACCATAGTGTAATGTGTATATTTTTAAAACAAAGGTATCCAAATCCATCAAGATGGTGCTATACCTCCTTTATGATTTTCTTCATGATATATGTAAGCCTTTATATAAACACTTAATGAGAAACAGAAGTGCTTAATGTAGCTGTGTCAGAGACAAGAATCAGGATTTGGGTCAATTTCTGTACTTTTTAAAAACATATTTTTCAATGTTACTAAGAAAATTTCCCAAGTTTATGTCTTTCTTTACACTCACACCCTCCTACAAAGAACTGTGGGCTGATTACACAAATGTAACTACCACCAAAGGATTAAATAAATGTTATGGAAGATTAATAAAATAAAAATACAGTGAAGAAAAAAATACTAGGCTTTAGATCAGTCCATGGAAAGACAAACCACTTGATCCTACCCCCCAGTTGCCAGAGCTGGGCTAAAGCACAGAGGGAAAACAGGGTTTACTTCAATGGTTCTTGGAATCCAAATAGGAAAAGCAAGCCATAAGAGCACAACTTTTCCCAACACTCGGGTTTCAACTGTTTCTAAAACTGTAGTTAACAGACACAACCACCTCTTCTATCAACAACAGCTCAACAGTTTACAAAATGTAAAATTAACTGACACTAAATTCAACGGCCCAAAAGACAAGACACGCCTTAAAACTGGAGGGCTTGATTACATACAGCTCCCAGCTGCAATTAAAGACTGAACCAAAGTAGCATACGAAGAAATCAATCATATATTTCTAAGTAATACAGAAATAACACAGGGCCCAGAGAAACCAAACACAAAAAAGACAACTATATGAGACAAAATAACATTTACCCATAATCATTAAAAACTGGACAACAAAAAATGACCTTAAACTTAAACAGGAGGAATTTAGATCACATTAAAACAATTTCAGGAATGCATAGATTACCAATATTAAAACAAGAAGTCTACAGATTTTTCTTTTTCAAAACAAAGAGAAAAATATACAGTAGGCTTTATATGTATATAAATATTCTGCATAGAGAAAGAATTATAGTTATCTATCCTGGTTCCCCTCAAGCATTCATCAATTAGAATTTAAAAAACAAACCATATGATTGTCCCATTAAATCCTTAGCCAATCAATGAGAAAGCCCTCAATGTTGCATAATATAAAACAATTTATACTAGAAGACAATATGTGTATTTTACAATATAAAAGCTAGAGCCAGTGTTGTGGCATTGCGGGTTAAGACACTGCCTGCAACACCAGCATCCCATGTGGGTGCTGGTTCAAGACCCGGCTGATCCACTTCCAATCCAGCTTCCATAGGAAATCTAAAGAAAGCTCCAGGCTCCAACTCCAGGCGGGTTCGTTCATTTGGGGAATGAACCAGCAAACAGAAGCCCCGCCCGCTCGCTTGCTCTCTCTCTCTCTCTCTCTCTGCGTCTCTTCCTTTCTGTAACTTTTATCAAACTTTACTCAAAGCTTTCATGCATACAGAACTTGACGGAAACTGTCAAAGTCAAAATGGTAATATACAGAATGTACTAACATTCCTTCTTCACTTACCTGGTCTTTCTCATGGGGCAGAAGGCTGACAGGTGGGAGCGAGGATGGGAAAGCACTGGGATACTGGGGTGCCCCTTTGCCATCCAAGCTCCCATAATTGACCCTGTACTGCGGCCCATCTTTCAGTAGCCTCCCATTGTTCACAGCGCGTTTGGCCCCCAGTCGCAGCCGCTGCTGAAAGGCTGGGTTGTTGGTGGTGCTTGTGAGATCACTCTGATTTCTGAGATACTTCTCTATGTTCTTCAGGGAGGAGCCATTTGGCTCCTCAAGTCCTTCAATCGCTCTCCTTAAGAGTCTGTTCCAATCCACATTGCGGAGATCATTACATGATCCTCTAGACCCCTTGGCTGACTTAGGAAAAGTGCCTGGTTTAACTGCTGAAAAGCGCCCAGGGTTGTCTGGGTCCTTATAGGAGGCAAGGCCTTTGTTGGTGACTTTGAGAACTGAGCCATCCTGAACACTGAGTTCCAGCTGCTCAGAGACTGTTTTCTTATCCAAACCATGGGAAGTACTGACCGCATGGCAGATTCTCTCTTCAGAGGGCCTTTGCTTTTGCTTTTTTATCTTCTGTATAGCTTCAAGAATCCACTCTGTATAAAGTGGGTTTGCAAGTTTTACCATGGTTGACAAATGACTTCTTCAACACAAAAGTTACCCATAGAGGTTCTCCTTGTATTTAACAGGACTTGCACATTTGAAAGTCATTTACCATTTAACAAATGGGCAGAGTATTCCAGATCATGTTAAGCAACATCTTACAAACATCCATCCTTAAGAGATTCAAAGGAGGACAAACTGGCAATGTTGATAGTTGTCTTATTCCACCAACAGGAAAGACAGCATTTGGATGAAAAACATCTTTAACTAGGAAACCACAACCTTAAAGGATAAAAAGGGGGGAAAGGCTCTTAGTAATAGAACTCTTAAAAATTAAAATATTTCTGGTACTGCTTTTTCAGATACAAAATGACCAAAGAAGTAATAACAGGCAGGTATTATGTAATACAGCCACAGTCACTGTATTTTCCACCCAGAAATTAGGTCGCAGTCTAAGAAGGAATTTTATTTCGAATTTTTCTCTTATTTATATGAAGTCACTTATGGGGTATTTAAGAGATCATATCTAAGCCATATATTTAATGGATTACCTTTACTGAGATTAATAAAATTATATGAAAAGTGCTTCAAGGTATGTGTACTACAAACAAATTAATAACACACAAAAAAAAAATCTGATGGGAGAACATTAAGCTTCTTTTAAGAAAAAAAATTAAGTAAAATAAAACAAAAATCTTGGTTTCAACTAATCATTGCGTTTCCCAAGTCTCATGCATAAGAAAATTTCCCATCTAGCCACTTGGACAATTGTATCTTCCCATCCCTCTGCAAAGGGTAATCCACTCTAACCCCCATGTTGGAAAATGAAACTAATATACTAACGTAATGCTTCACCTTTAACTAATGTACCATTCTAGCTACCTTAACATCCAGTTAGTACCTTAAAAAGCTCATTACAAACCAAGTTCATTCAAATCTAACTCCAGGAGGGCAGTGACGTTACTGCTCTCTGAGAGACTCCTGGGATGTATACAAAAAACTGCCCCAGATCTCCAAACTGGTATTGACTATACCTACAAAAAACCCCAGGAAAAAGAGCTTAGCCTGGGAATTAGACCTAAGCTCTACTTTTGTTCTCAAATGATAATAGATCTTAACTCTATAGTTAAAAATTTACAATGGACTCATATGTAACTTGCATTAAATCTGTAGGACAATTCTGTGGGTAAACTGATGTTCGGGGAAAGATGGAATTCACCCAAGGCAATGGTCTGTAGTAGATTTAAGGCTCAAAAGCCATTATTTTAAAACTCAAGTTCAGCATTCTTACATGAGCCTCAACTGTCTCTCTAGTTCTGCCTCTGTAGACAGATGAACCAGAGTCTGAACCTCAGCAATACGAATGTCTGGTAGGAAAATCCATCATTTACCTGTAGGCAAAACTAATACAGCAGTCCCCACTTATCTACAGAGGACACACCCCAAGATCCTCAGGGGATGCCTAAGAATCATGGACAGAACAGAACACCATGCATACAATATGATGTTGTTTTCCAAATCTACGACCTGTGATAAAGCTTACTTTATAACTTAGGCACAGTAAGAGATTAAAAATTATAATGAAATAGAACAATTATAACAATAAAAGTTCTTTAAAACATACATTATTTGCCGATTTTCCATTTACTATTTTTAGACAGCAGCTGAGCACAGGTAACTGAAACAGTGGGAAGCAAACCCATGATGTGTGGGCAGACTAGCAGACAGCCCATATAGGACTGCTGAGAGGACTAAGTGAACCTAGAAACTAATATTCAACATATAGTAGCTAGCATCACTTCCATCAAATGCCAGGTCTACAGACCAGAAATTGTCTCATAAAGTTATCTCTGCTTATTTATTTAGATGGAGTGTATCTAAATGGGGAAAATAATCTTTCCTCAAAAACTTCAGCAAAATATACTGAGGAAAATAATGTTTTCTCCCAAAGATTCTGTAGTGTTGCTAAAAAATAATTGGACCGGCCGGTGCCGCAGCTCAATAGGCTAATCCTCCGCCTGCAGCGCCAGCACACCGGGTTTTGGCCCCTGTTGGAGCGCCAGATTCTGTCCCGGTTGCCCCTCTTCCAGTCCAGCTTTCTGCTATGGCCCGGGAGGGCAGTGGAGGATGGCCCAGGTGCTTGGGCCCTGCACCCGCATGGGAGACCAGGAGGAAGCACCTGGCTCCTGGCTTCGGATCAGCGCGGTGCACCGGCCGCAGCGCGCTAGCCGCAGCGGCCATAGAGGGGTGAACCAATGGTAAAGGAAGACCTTTCTCTCTGTCTCTCTCTCTCACTGTCTACTCTGCCTGTCAAAAAATAAATAAATAACTGGACCACTGAACCATACTTGTTCAAGTCCATCATCTTGAAGGAGGCAGTATAAACAGTACTGCCCCCTTTGTGACCAGTAAACTATAGATTCACTTTTATATTTTACCTCAGATCAGAAACTTGCACCTGAAAGGACTTTAGAAGTCATCCAGTCCAACCTCTAGTTACTCAGTAAAAGATATCTGTCCAATATACCCAATAGATGAGCCATCAAATCTTTACTTAAAATACTTCTAGTAACTGAAAATTAGTCACTTTTTGAGGCAGCTCAGTGTGCGGTTGGATAGCTCTGGCTATAATACACTTCTTGTTCATTGGAGCAAAAATCTATCTCTCCGTAACTTTTACCCACTAGTCCTAGCTCCCCTGGAACAATCTCAAGACAATTTTACTGTTTCTTCAATATGACAGGCCTTCAAATATCTGAAAATAGGTACCTTCAGAAAGCCACCAACCACCAAATCCTATGCTACCTCTATCTCATCGTGAACCACTAATATTCCAGTTCCTTAACCCCTCCACATATCACATGGCTTCCAGACACCACCTCCTGTTGGTTGCTTACTAGTTTGGCCAATGCCTGTCTTAAAATCTGACAATCCCAGCATTATCCAATTACAAGCGCAACCCAAAATTACAGAACTTCCTTAACAGTCCTGCCACACTGGCCATTCTGAGCATGCAATTCAGTCAAATACGCAAACCCTTTTTCCAAAAATGCTGTCAAACGTAGTTTTTCTATCCGTTTCCTTGTGCAAATTTAAATGCTGGGATTTAAAGTTTATTAGAGTTGAATTTCATCTTGTTGGTGTGAGTCTATCTTCCAACCTGCTAAAGAGTATTTTGAATCTTGATTCTGTCATCTTTGTCATCTGCAAATCTAATAAGCACTCTTTTTTGTGTCATTTTATAAACCACTGACGAAAATGCTAGACTTGGAACACAGTGTGTTTAGGAATGAAATTGTTGGCTTTCACAGCATAACCACTTTCAGGACAGAACACAGGAATCATTCTGTGTCAGTAAGTTTAGAACAGGAAACTGATCATTCCAAAGTAAAATGGTTTGGGGCAAAATTTCATTAGAAGACATTTCACTGTATCCAAGTAATTATTTCATCTTTCATCATTTATTCAGGATGAATCACAACTAATCTAATTTGATCGAGTAAAACACAACTGCAGGAAGCAGAAGAGGTCATAGGAAAGTGTCCAATACTGTAAAGTTGCTTTTAGGCATTTTGATTACACAAGCAAATGAACATACATTAAAACACTGCATTTCATAACTAATAAATACCCAAAATATATCTCAGGACAAGCTTTACCACAATCTTTATTCACACACAATCAAAATAATCTTTTGTATCTTTTACCAACAGATTTCAATAAGACTGACATTTTGTGAAAAATGTAATAAAATAAGGAAAATTACCAGAATTGGAACTTCAAACATAGTAACAGTCCATGACAAAAATGAGGCTTGCCCAGGTCTTCAGGTAAATCTGCCAAAAGAATAAAAGCAAACGTTCATTCAGGCTTAAGAATAGCCCTTAAATTCAGCAACCATCTATGAATCTCTCCAACTATTACCATCTAATGCAAGCACAACTCCACAACTAATACAAACAGCAGCAATGAGTTTGTCAGCATACTAAGTTTTGGTGCTATTTTAACTCTGATTCCACTAGAAGGTATTTATAAACCAGAAACTCATGACAGAACATAAAGTTCCAAGGAACGCAGTGAAGAAGTAAATTGCAGGGGCAGGCATTGTAGCACAGCAGGTTAGGCTTAGGAAACCAGCATCCCAAGTAAACCAGTGAAGATCCCTCCCTCTCCCTCTCTCTCTGCCTTTCAAATGTTAATTTTTTAAAAAGAAGTAAATTCCATTTCTTGAAGGCCAGACTTGTTCTCCACATTTTAAAAATCAGGTTTGTGATAAATTCCTAAGAAAGAATCCCATCATGAGAAGAACCCAACTATTACTCAAATAGCCAGGGAGATACAACTTTTTATCTGGGGAGGGGAAATAAAAAGGAACCAAAAATTGTTTTAAGGTCAGTATTAACTTTCCCAAGGAGCATTCATTATTTGTCCCAAAGGTCACTTGGCACCTAGATACTACTAATTGGACCAAGGTATGACCAACAAATTACCTAAGAAAAGCATGTACTAGTTTCCACAATAGTAAATATGTATTGACACAGGTCACATTTTAGGATAGTAGTAATCACTTTACTTCAAAAGACAGATTTCAAACAGCTGTCAATGCCTGCATTTTGGTCTTACACAAAACAACCAACAACCTTAGATCCGCCTTCTCCCCTCCCCCAGTCACTAACACACACCCCACTCCTCAATTTAATCTCAAAATTAGCTCTCATCTGACACCAACCAACAGAGTTAATTAGGCAGAAGCAGATGTAACTCAGCAGCTCTTAGCTACAAGCAGAATCACAGTGTTTAAAAAAAAAAAAAAAAATCCACAGCTAGGAGAGGAACAAAATCAGAAGTCTCTTATCTATAGCCAATTCTCAACTAAACACATGTATATTATCCACTTTGTACATTATCCACTGCAAATTTTTTAGTCTTGGGCTGATTTGTTTCCAACATCCCACTGGTCCCAGTGTAAATTTGTATAAGCTAACAGAATAGATTGAAACCAATTTCCCTGTAGTCTAAACAGTACCCAACTAGAAAGACACCTTCAGGAAAAAAATGCATAATTCATTCAAAAGCCAAACACAAATGATTTTTTCCCTATGATTCAGAATTATCCACACCACTTCTCTTTTTTAGAGCACTGGGATTGGTTTCATATGTACATACACGACATTCAATCACAAGCTAAAACCCTAAATTCATTATTCTTTTTTCATTTTTTTACAAAAACTTGAAAGTTGGACTAAAAAGTTATCAAAAAAGGTAGCAAATCATTCTAAATTAATTCAGGGGATTCATGTTACCCAAATTAAAGTATTCTATTTTCTAAGATTGTGAATCATTTTGTTTTTAACTACAAAATATTAGTAAATTATATGGTTGTTTCTTACATTGTAACACTGTTTATAGCATTCATTACAAACTATTCTAAACAGATGTAGAGAAACGCTTAGTCCAACACTGAGTTTTTAGCTTCACTGACATAATATAAACATCAACACTATTCAAAAATATTCATGTCAGCATAAGAGTCAAAATATCCTGGATCATAAACATGATGTGAGGCCCACTCTAAGCTTTCACTAAAGCTGTGTGTTGTCTCAAAATCAATGTCATAACACTCAAGTTATGAGATTATGGATAAGCCAAAAACAGTGGTAGAAAAAATAAAGATTAATAATAGGGTTTATTCTTTTGTCATCCTGAGTTGTACTTGCAAAGTTATTTTTAGCTCTCTGAGAAGCTCCTGGACTTTCTCAAAACCCACTGTGTGACTGAGTGAACACCCACAAATCCGAATACTGTTTTCTGAAACACAACATAAACTGCTTGAAGGCAAGGGACCATGACTTTCCTTCCCTGTGGTAACAAGGAGCACAGCCTGTTGGCACAATTGCTCAGAACAGCAAACTCAGTATCTCTTGTCTAATAGTATCAAACACCATATATTGATATTTGCTAACTTGCAAGTACACTGCATCTATTTCCCTACAATTAATGATTGAGGCCCAAAATACGTCAATTGGGAGAAGTTATAAATATTCATCAAAGAACAACCAATAAATATTTAGGGAGATGATGTTCCCAACACCCAGCCCTGTGGGCAGTACTCTGGGAAATACAAAGCCAAGCTGGAGCAAGAGGACACCCAGAAGCAATTAAGTAACAAACCCCTGTTCGGTGGTATCTGAACAAGTTGAACAGAACTACAGAGGACTTCGCAATTCCACTTCTGGGTACACATCCCTAAGAACCAAAACTACTCAAATAAGCTTGTGTACACACTCATTAACAACACTAATCACAACCCTCAAAAGGTGGAAACAGTCCAAATGTCCACCGACAAATAAATGGATGAAAACGTGGTATATGCATACAATGGAATATTACTCAGCCATGAAAGGAACGAAGTACTGATACATGCCACTACAACATGAATACTATATTATAAAAGAAGCCAGACACAAAAGACTACATATAATTTAAATCATATGATATACCCAGAAAAGATAAATTCACAAACAAAACAGATTGGTGAAGCCAAGGGAAGAAGGAAACAGGAAAAAATAGTTGAATGGATGAGGGCTAATTATGGATAGGAATGTTTTGGAAGTAGACAGAGGCAGCGGTCACAGCACTGTGAATGTAGTAAATGCAATGCAAATGTTTCATTTACCGTTATGTGAACCTCACCTCAATAAACTTTTTTAAATAAGAAATAACAAAGCATTAAAGTATAATAATAATAATACCAAGTATTTTCTGATACCTACTGTGGGCCAGGTACTTGATAGATTATTAGAAATACTTTTAGCTATCCTATAAAGTAGCATCATCACCCCATTCTACAAAAGGAGAACTGAGGCTTTACTTGGCCAAGATTTCTGAGCAAGTAAGTCATGATGGATTTTAATTCAAGTCCCAAGACCCAAACTCACGTCTCTAGTAGTTTTATTTCTCTTTTTTGGAAATTTATTAAAATGTACTTTCTTTTTTGAAAATTTATTTTTATTTGAAAGGCAGAGACAGACAGAAAGAGGTACTGCATCTGCTGGCTGGTTCAACTACCCTCCAAATGCCCACAACAACTAGGGCTGGGCCAGCCCAAAGTCAGTAGCTTGGAACCCAATCCAGGTATCCCACATGGGTGGCAGGTACCCAACTATTTGACCATCACTTGCTGCCTCCCAGAGTGTACATTAGCAAGAAGCTGGAATTGGAAGTGGAACTGGGACTCAAATCTGGGCATTCTGGTATGGGACACAGGTATCCCAAGTGGCATCTTAACCACTGCACCAAATACCTATTTCTCCCACTAGTGATTTTCAAATGAGGCTTTTTGGATCTCTCATGAAAAAAGCACCTCAGGGGGCCAGCACTGTGGCCCAGCAAGCCGCCACCCGCAGTGCAGGCATTCCATATAGGCACTGGTTCATGTCCCAGCTGCTCCACCTCTGCTATGGCCTAGGAAGGCAGCAGAAGACGGCCGAAGTCCTTGAGCCCCTGCACCCATGTGAGAGACCCTGAAGAGGCTCCTGGCTTCAGATCGGCGCAGCTCCGGCCAGTTAGGGAATGAACCAGCAGATGGATGACCCTCCCCCCCACCCCCACCCCCACCCCGCGCCCGACTCTGACTTTCAGATAAATAAATAAACCTTAAAAAAAGAAAAAGAAAAAAGCACCTCAGATATCACATGCAGGTACTCCTTGTGGGTCAAATTCTAGGGCCACCCTAACACCTTGCACCCAAAGGAGGCTCCACTTTAACTGTTGTATATACTGGGTCTCCCCATAAGATCCTGTTGAAAAACAGCGTTCCTTTGAGTACAGAGGCGAATAGTTTGAAAACAAACTGTGACTACCACTTGCAGAAACCACATGTAGCATGGATAGGTACAGATCCTTCAGATGGACAGGACTCCAAGTGGGCTTAAAGACAACGCAGGGGACAGGTGTTGTGACAGAGCAGGGTAAGCCACCCATATTGGAATGCTTGATTTGAGTCCCATAAATGCCAGGATTCCAAAGCAGCTTCCTGTTAACCTAACTGGGAAGCAGTGGATGATGGCCCAAGTACTTCAGTTTTTGTCACACATGTGGGAGTCCAGATGGAGTTCCTGTCTCCTGACCCAGACCTGACTGTTGCAGGCATTTGGAGAGTGAACCAACTGGATGGAACATTGACCTCTCTCCCTCTCTCCCCTTCCTTCCCTTACACCTAGGTCTCTCTTTCAAATAAGTAAATAAATAAATCTAAGAAAAAAAAAAGACAATGCAGAACTTGGATCACGCCCAATTCCTCCATGCACACCTTTACGGCCCAGTGCCAATCACACCTCCTCAGAAGTCCTGTATCTCTCTGTCTAACAGGAAGTTTTCAGCTTCAGCTTTCTTTAACTACCTTCCCTTCTTACTATTTACTATTTAGGTACTCATTGCCCACTGTGTACTATGATTACATGGGTACTGACTTCATCTCCCTTACCTGACTGCAAAATTCTTAAGAACAGGATTTACGCTTGATTCATCTTTGTACCTCAAGATTTTCCAGGACTGCAAGCTGATCAGAATAGAGGGTTAATGCCTATTTATTAAATAAAGGCGTAAGTGAATCAATGATGGAAACAGAGGAGAATGGATGGAAGCTAAGAATGAGCTGTCAAACAAAAGGGACAGGTATGTGTCAAAGAGGGATGAGAAACAAAGCAGGCTGTGGTGTACGACCAGGATAGAGGCAGTAACAGGAAACCACAGCAGGAGTTAGACAAGCAGGAGCAGGTGACACAATGCCACACAGAGACATACATGCACCAATCTGCTGAATGTTTGAATCATTCTGCTAACAATATCCATCCACGACAGACTGGAGGAAAGAGTGACTGAAAGAAGAAACAAAAGCAACCAGTATCTCATCTCGCCAAACATCAATCCTGAACAACTCGTATTAGTCGAACTGAGCGGCAAGCCTGGAGCAGGCACTCAGTAAATGTTAGCTGAACTGAATATTTAATTCCCCATCTTTTTAGAGTAATACTAAATTCTTTCCACTACTCATTAACACAGAAAGTTTTAAATTCATAAGCTAATAATGTTTTCCAAGGATTTCTAAGAGACTAAATCACCATGAAAATTATCATTTCAACTAATACATATTATATTAATTGGAAGTTTAATTTTTCATGTCATGCTCTCCTAGTTGACAATATCCTTGTTATGTCATTAAACTATAATTGTATAAATCTGCTTCAACAAACAATAACTGAACCATCAATAAACTATTATGGCTTCCATAATCCCCAGCAAAGATTAGTTTCAACATCATCATCATAAATTAGTAGAGACATGTCCCAAATCTCCTGGTGAAAACCATGAATTAGGTTTGCATAGTCATCCCTGCATTGAAGTGCTCAATAGTTTCAGTGTCTAAAATTTAATCACAATGTTAGGAACCTCACAGGAAATCTGATCCCTTGTAAAACAGAGGATTTTAGAGACAAGATGAAAAGTCATTTGAAGTCATCAGGCCTTTAGAGCCAGGGTACACTGATTAGTAATAATGATATTATAACTAAGCACTTTCACGTAAGAAATAATCAAGTAAATTTAGAATGTCTTTTTTTGGCGTTTAAAAATTCAAATTCAATCCTAGATGCCTCCCTAATTACAAATTAGCATTAGTCAGTTTCTAATGACATCAACTGAGAACAATGTACTAAGAAAAAAAGTATGGCCGGCGCCAGGGCTCACTAGGCTAATCCTCCGCCTTGCGGCGCCAGCACACCGGGTTCTAGTCCCGGTCGGGGCACCAATCCTGTCCCGGTTGCCCCTCTTCCAGGCCAGCTCTCTGCTGTGGCCCGGGAGTGCAGTGGAGGATGGCCCAAGTCCTTGGGCCCTGCACCCCATGGGAGACCAGGAGAAGCACCTGGCTCCTACCATCGGATCAGCGCGGTGCGCCGGCCGCAGCACACTACCGCGGCGGCCATTGGAGGGTGAACCAACGGCAAAAAGGAAGACCTTTCTCTCTGTCTCTCTCTCACTGTCCACTCTGCCTGTCAAAAAAAAAAAAAAAAAAGAAAAAAAGTAATAAACATTTGAAATTTTAAAAATTATTTTGAAAAGATAAATCATTTCAGAATTCATGTCTTATACCAGCTATCCAGTAGAATCTGAAAATAAATTAACATTATCCTTTAAGAGTCTCAGGAAAGTGATGTACCTACTTTAAAAATAAGCACGGGCATACACACACATGCGCACATTTTCAACCATCACCATTCACGGAGCTCTTAACATCCACTGGCTTCTCTACTTGACTTTAACAGCACAGAGAGGTATCTTATCCAGTTTCATAACAGTCATCTTTGTGTGGTTTAATTAGGGCATGTTACATGACAAGTAAGCACGTTAATAGACTTCTGAAGTCTTATTCAACAAGTAGGTGTGCTATGATAGAATTATCTTAAGAGAGTTCAGGGATCCAGTCACCACTTCGCCAGCTTTCTAAGCTGTGGGATATTACACATGTTACTAAATCAAACTAAGTCTGTTAGTTTCTCACGTGTGAAAATGAGAATACAAGCCTGCTTTACAGAACTGTTAATAGATAACAAATATGAAAGAAGCTAGGATGGTGGCAGACACATAGCAGGGACACAATAAAATGCTAGCTCATAAAAGGAAAAAGGGCAATACAGTCAGCTGGAGAGCTGTAAAATCTAATCTGGCTGAACTTCTGTCTATATGACCATTTTCTCCTAAGAGACAGGGAAATCAGCTCCTGACTGTTCGTGATAGTTACAGACAAGTAAAAATTCAAGACAGAAGAGAAAAAAGGAAAGGAAAGGATGGCAAAACTAGATTTGTAATGGCAAGACTGGGGTCAAGAAGAACATATTTTACTCACAGTTAAACATCTTTTAAGGTCAATAAAGCTTTTGGAAGATAATACGGTATAGAAGAAAATCCCCCTGACCTCAGGGTAGGAAGAGAGTCTTAAAATAAGACACAAAAAGCACTAACCATAAAGAAAAGACCAATAAATTTGACTCTATTAAAATTAAGAACTTCTGTTCATTAAAAGACACCATAAAGAGTGAAAAGGCCAGCCACAGAACAGAAGACTGTATTTGTAACATATACACACAACAAAGGACTTGTAGTGGCAGTAAATAAAGAACTTCCCATCGGCAATAAAAGACACAAGGGCTAATTTAAAAAAAAAAAAAAAGTGGGTGTTGGGTCTTAGTCCACCCGTACAAGGATGGACTGGGTCCGAGGAAAGGTAAGTGCGACCGCTCGCCCGTTCCCCAGCCTCCTGGTCCCGGAGACAATCAGACGCAGCGGGGAGCCAAGTCTAGCAAGGACTCATTTACTTCCTGAGAAACAGAACCTTTTATAGTACAAAACTGCAGAGTCATTGGGGCAGGGCTAAGGACCAGCCAATCACTTTACACAGTCACCTTACGGGGGGATTTCTATAGGACTAGCCCTATGTCTATACACTTGTTACTAGTTTTGTTACCTCCCCGGATGTTGCGCAGCCAATTAGCTTTAGTGGTAAACAACTTTGGATTCCGCCCATCTTACTTCCTCTGGGCGCCATCTTACTTGGCTCCACGCGGCTTCGTTCCGCGCAGCTCGGGCGGGGGCACCCTGGAGCAGCTGCGCATGCGGAGCCCCCGGGCCGGGCCTGGCCTGGCCTGGCTGCGCTCATGCCCCACAGATTCCCCCTTTTTGTTTTAGCACGCGATTCCTGTCTTAGGTTGCCCCCAGCCGTCCTTGCCCTTACCCGTCATTGGTAACCCAGGCAGCTTGGCCATGAGCCCTGTCTTAGGTTGGTGCAGGACGCTGGGTGCTTTACCCGTCTTGGGGTGTCGCGTGACTTGTAATTACGGAGTGGGGTGAGCTTTCTCCACCGCCTGTCTTAGGTTGTTCCGGTCCATCCGGAATCTTACCCGTCATTGGCAATGTGGAGAGCACCGGGGGCGCTTCCCCAGTTCAGGGGATTATAGCCCTCTGTGGCTAGCGGCCTCTGGTAATGAACCTCAACCTGTCTTACCCTTATTGCCTCTATGCGCTGTTGTATAAACTGTATAAGCCTATTTATTATGTATGGGCCAATAGCAAGGATTAAAAGCAGGGCAAGAAGCAGTCCAAGAAGAGAGAAGAGGTAGGGAAAGAGTCCATTAAGGCTCGTCCAAAAGAGGCTTTTTTGGAGTTTTCTTCGTCTTTTTCAGGTCCTCCTGAAGTGTTTTGATGATCTCGTTTGGGTCATCGAATCCCCCGTCACTGGGCTGGGCACTTCTTGTCAGGATCACAGTGAAGAGTAGTGTCCACATTATCGCCTGCCTTTCGATTTCGATCTCCATCCATTTCTGGAAGAGGAAAGACAAGGGGATCTCCCTCAGGGGCAAACTGCTCCCTGGGTGGGTTGTTACTTGCCTCGGGCATAGGCCTGATATTTTTGGCCAGTATTTAAATTGGAGTTAACTCCCCTATGGGGAACACGCAGCCAAATCCTCTTCCCAACTGAATCAGTGGGTCAGGCCCTCTCCAGAGTCGGGTGAGAGGGTCTCTCCATCTAACAAGCATCTGAGGTTTAGGGGATAAATGTCCCCAATGTTTTTGGAACCTTGACTCCCTTGACCCTTTCAAAAAATTTAAAATATTGATGGTGAACAAGGCCTTATGTAACTGTAGATGGGGGGTAGCCGCTCCCCCTTTTTGTTTTAATAACTGTTTTTTGAGGCAGTGATGGTTTTTTTTTCCACCATAGTCTCAGTCGGTAGAGCATGGGACTCTTAATCCCAGGGTCGTGGGTTCGAGCCCCACGTTGGGCGCCAGATGTTGGGTCTTAGTCCACCCGTACAAGGATGGACTGGGTCCGAGGAAAGGTAAGTGCGACCGCTCGCCCGTTCCCCAGCCTCCCTGTCCCGGAGACAATCAGACGCAGCGGGGAGCCAAGTCTAGCAAGGACTCATTTACTTCCTGAGAAACAGAACCTTTTATAGTACAAAACTGCAGAGTCATTGGGGCAGGGCTAAGGACCAGCCAATCACTTTACACAGTCACCTTACGGGGGGATTTCTATAGGACTAGCCCTATGTCTATACACTTGTTACTAGTTTTGTTACCTCCCCGGATGTTGCGCAGCCAATTAGCTTTAGTGGTAAACAACTTTGGATTCCGCCCATCTTACTTCCTCTGGGCGCCATCTTACTTGGCTCCACGCGGCTTCGTTCCGCGCAGCTCGGGCGGGGGCACCCTGGAGCAGCTGCGCATGCGGAGCCCCCGGGCCGGGCCTGGCCTGGCCTGGCTGCGCTCATGCCCCACAAGTGGGAGACTTGAACAGGAACTTTACAAAGAGGAAATCCGAATAGCTAACAAGTAAATGAAAAGCTGACTTTCAGCCTGACTACTACTCAAGCAAATGCAAAACTTACCACACTGGCTAAAATCTTAAAAGTTAATAAGACCAACAGTTGGAGAGGATGAGAAGTAATGGGAATGCTCATATATGGCTGGAGGGAGTGTTAACCTGATAGAACACTTTGGAAAACAGTTTGGTAGGTGGTAAACAGGAAGACCAACATACCCTGTTCACTACAGCAGCCATACAACATCATCCAAAACCAGATAATTCTGGGAATTAAAGGTGTTGGTTACACTTGCACTGAAACAACAGGCATGAATCAGGATAAACCTATGAACTAGCAATTTTACTCCTGGGTGTACACCTTAGAGAAACTTGTGCACAGGGGCCCAATATGCTGAATGCAACTCTGTTCACAATTGCTCTCAACTGGAAACAATTCAAATACCCAGCAAGAGAAGGGACAATATAAAAACTATAGTGTATTTCTCAGGCCTACTAGAAGATAGTATCAAAAGATGGTGAAGTCCTATAAAAAGGACTTTGGAAATGCAAACTAAAGCATCACAGCAAAGGAATACCCCCTTTATCCCACTTCTCCAATTCAAGCATCACTTACCACTCCTCAACACTAGTCTCTATACCCATACTCATACTTTTTTTTTTTTTTTTTTTTTTTGACAGGCAGAGCTAGACAGTGAGAGAGAGACAGAGAGAAAGGTCTTCCTTCCGTTGGTTCACCCCCCAAATGGCCACTGCGGCCGGCACACTGCACTGATCCGAAGCCAGGAGCCAGGTGCTTCTCCTGGTCCCCCATGGGGTGCAGGGCCCAAGCACTTGGGCCATCCTCCACTACCTTCCCAAGCAACAGCAGAGAGCTGGACTGGAAGAGGAGCAACCAGGACTAGAACCCGGGGAGCCAGCGCTGCAGGCGGAGGATTAACCAAGTGAGCCGCGGCACCGGCCTATATCCATACTTTCATAAAAAAAATCCTGTTTTCTCAATACAAATGCAGGCATGCATACGCACATGGAAAACCAAAGGTATGGTGCAGAGAACTACTTGACAAACTGAAAGCCAGATGACTTAGTTGTCTTTCTCCTAATTGGTATATGAAAATTTCTGAAGCACATTAAAATTTCTTATCAAACTTTCTCAACAATACTATCTCTCATTCAAATTATACCTTACATCTGACAGTTTCCACATTAATCTTCACAAGTAGTTCATGAAATAAACAGGTATAACACCAATGGTAACATTCACCCTACTCAGAGATGTGCGCACAGATGGTAGGCAGAATCTCTGCTTACCATGTCATCACTGTGAGTCAGGCACCTCCTGTGTTCCTCCTGTGATGTTACGATCTTCTTCCCTCTTTATCTTCTCTCTCTTTTTAATCACTATACTACAATAGTTAAAGATTTTTTTTTCCTAAATATATTTTTGAAAGGCAGAGTGTCAGAGAGATAGAGAGAGAGAGATCTTTCATCCTCTGGCTCACTCCCCAAATGGCTGGAACAACTGAGGCCGAGCCAGGCTAAAACCAAAAGTAAGAAACTCCAACCAGGTCTCCCATGTAGACGGCAGGAGATCAAGCACTTGGGCCATCCTCTGCTGCCTTCCCTGGCACATTAGCAGGGAGCTGAATCAGAAGCAGAGCAGCTTAAAACAGCACTCAGAATGGCTTAACCTGATGCACCTCAACCTTTTATCTTACTCAGAAGTTTCTCAGATAAGAATCCTGTCCTGCGATGGTGCTGTGGCATGGAAGATTAAGCTTCCATCTACAGTGCCGGCATCCAATTTGGTTGCTGGTTTGAGTCCCGGCTGCTTCACTTCCCATCCAGCTCCCTGCTGATGGCCTGGGAAAGCAGTGGAAGATGGCCCAAGTGCTTGGGCCCCTGCACCCGAGTGGGAGACTCAGAAGAAGCTCCTGGCTCCTGGCTTTGGATCAGTCCAGCCCCGGCCATTGTGGCCATTTGGGGAGTGAACTAGCAGATGGAAGACCTCCTCTTTAAAAAAAAAAAAAAAAAAAAGTTTTTCTTTTTTGAAAGTCAGAGTTAGAGAGAGAGAGAGATGGAGAGAGAACATGAGATCTTCCATCCACTAGTTCACTCCTCAAATGGCCACAATGACTGAAGCTGGGCTGATCCGAAGCCAGGAGCTTCCTCCAGGTCTCTTATGTGGATGCAGAGGCCCAAAGACTTGGGTTATCCTTGGCTGCTTTCCCAGGTGCATTAGCAGGGAGCTGGATCGGAAGTGGAGCAGCAGCCAGGACACAAACCGGCGCCCACATGGGATGCCAGCGCAGCAGATGGTGGATTTTACCTGCTATGTCACAGCGCCAGCCCCAATACATAAAATCTTAAGAAAAGATTTCTGTCCAAAACAGGCAATATTATCTTTTCCTCCTTAGAAACATAAAATAATGCTTAATGTCAACTTGATACACATGTGAAGAATTTGCAAATAAGAGGATGGAGTGTTTTATTTCAGGTCAGAAAATCTAGGGTATAAAAAGTAAGGCAGAGACATTGTACTTGAAGAAGAAAAAAATGTCTGAGCACCACAGAACACTAGCCCCAAACAACTAATTCCCATTTGCTAATTCTACCTCCTTCCATACATGAACAATCTTCATACAATTTTTACCTCGAATTTCCTGGTTCCTCCAGCCCAAATATACTTGTTTTAATGGTTCTTTTCTTTATTGTCACAGCCGTAATTCTTTATCACTACCCCTCCACAATCTCTGCCGCATATTCTCTTTCCCACATCCCAACACCCTGGAACTACAGGCCTGCATTCCTTCAAGGAGCAGAAAGGGCCACCTGCAATCCAGCCATTCCTCTGCCTTTGCCCTGTCCCTCCCACTCCATGCACTCTGCCAAAGCACCAGCAAATTCAAAACCATGCTATGTGCTTCCCCAAGGTAGTACACATTAACACCTCTTCCTGGGACACCTCAGCCACCCCTCCTGCCTTGGCTGCAAACTCCAGCCCAAGTTTCCCCCAAGAAATGGATGCTTCCAAACAACTTTGCAAACTAACACCTTTTTTTTTTTTTGTCACATCCTCACCCATGGAACAACCCATGGCCAGGTCCACCAAATTCTTCACATCCCCTGCCTCTTCCCCTCCCTGAATCCTCTGTCCTCCGATTTCCTGGTACAAGTTACCTATTTCGCAAGCAAGCTCGCCATCCCTCGCTTCACAGTCAAGTCTGCCCTGCTGTTTTAGCATCATCTTTCACACACTCTTCCAAGCACAACCATCCCATGTTCCATGATGGTTTTTTTTTTTTTTAAATGATTCATAGACTTCAGAGCTAGCAAACCTTCCTATCCCAACATGCCAGATACCTCTTTGCCATCACAGCAATTCTACCTCCTCCTCCCGTGGGTCGTTATTCCGCCCAACCCAACACCTTCTACTCCCTCCCGGCTCAACTCCACCACCTCCACCTCCACCACACCCAATTCCACCCTTACTCTGCCTCACACGCACCCCAGCTGCCCTTCCACGTGGGCCACACTGCATCCCTCTACGCTCCTCCACCTGCTTCTACACCTCCGGCCGCCCCTCACCAATCCTCCTCACACCCTCGCGGGCCCCCCACCGCTCCCACCAGTCCACTCCCACTCAGAAATCCCCTCCCAGCCCCCGCCTTCCAACTCCCCGAATCCCGCCCCCACCCCGGGCCCCGCCCCTCCATCCTCGAGCCCCGCCCCTTGCCCTGGAGGCCCTGCCGAGGGGCGGGGCCTGTCCCTCCTCCCCTATCCCCCGCCCCCCTACCGTCACGCTCAGGGGCAGCCTGACCCCGAGCGGCCCCGCGGTGACCCTCGCGCAGAGGCCTGTGGGAGGGGCGTCGCAAGCCCCTTACGCCCCCCCGCCAGTCCCCCTCCCTCCCAGTCTCCTCCCCCTGGGAACGCGCGGGGTGGGTGACAGACCTGGCCGCGCGCCACCGCCACCGCGCCTGCCGAGGGCGCTGACGCTGCCTAAGAAAAAAGTCGCGGCTGCCGCCTGGAGGAGGTGCCTTCGCCTCCGCCACCGCTGCCGCCGCCGCCAGGGGTAGGAGCTAAGCCGCCGCCATTTTGTGTCCCCCTGTTGTTGTCGTTGACATGAATCCGACATGACACTGATTACAGCCCAATGGAGTCTCATTAAACCCGAGCCGCGGCCCCGCCCCGGCGCTGCTCCATTGGACGAGACCACAAACACTTCAGGCCACTCGTTGGCCTACGGGTCTGTCCGTCACCCACTCACTAACCATTCTGCAGCCCATTGGGGCAAGTTCCTGCCGGTCATCTTGCCTCCACATAGACACGCCCCGCGACCCATCATCCCCCCCTCCGGCACCACCCCGGGGGAGGGTCCACTGCCAGTACCAATCAACAGACCGCGGGGTCCGCCTCTTCCGGGCACCTATTGGTCCAGCCCTTTTTCTCTCTCCCAGACACCGCGCCACCTCTACTTCCACTCACCCGCCCCCTCTACCTCTAGGAATGGATTGGGTCTACTCGCGGCGGAGGCGCTTGGCCTTATTGGCTGCAGGCAACGCCAATCAGAAGGCCTTTTCCCTCTCCCCTCCCCCACTCAACCCCAAACCCCCTAGCCCGCAGCTAAAGTTTGTGTGAGAGCTGATCGCTGGCGGCGGCCGCAGGATTTAGGGGTGGGCGCGGGCGGGCGCGCGCGGGCGGGCACGCGAAGTTAAAATTCGAGGTTCTCAGTCGCTGGCTCCCGCGGTGGAGCGCGCGGACGGGCGCGCCGCCCGGAGCGTTCCATCCCGCCCCCTCCTCCACCCTCTCTCCCGTCCCGTCCCGGGCGACTACTCGCCCGCCCCCTGGCTCGCATCCTTTACCCCCCACACACCCGTACCCTGCAAGCCCCAGGTCGGGTGCAAGCAGAATGATGTGGCTGCAGCCTCCTCGCCATCCCGTGCCGAGGGGGAGCCAGCCCCTACCCGCCGGGCGTGCACCCCCCGGCTCCACACTCGCCCGTGTCTGCAAGCACGTGCACCGTTCGCGGCTGCCTCCGGCCACCCCGGTCCCCGGCTAACCTCGCCTGCAGCCCGGCCAATCGCTCGCTGCCCTTTGTTGCTGCAGCCCAGGTCTCCCCGCTGCCTTCCTCAGCCTCCGCCTCGTCCTTTGCCAGCCGCCCGGGTCCGCAGCGCCGCGCTCCCCCCGCCCGGGACCCACCGCCGCCGCCTCCTTCTCCTCCTCCGCCTCCTCCTCCTCCTCGGCTCCGGGCTGCAGCGCACAGAGCCCGAGGCAGCGCCGCCCAGCCCCGCTCCCCCCGCGCCGCCCGCTAGCCCGCCCGGCCCGGCCGGGGGCGCAGCCCGGACCCCGCCCGCCCCAGTCTCCGCCCCGGGGGTACCTGCCTCCGCCCCGGGGGGCTCCACTCGCCGCCCTCGGGGGAGGGCGGGGATGCCGGTGTCCGCGGGAGGATGGGGACGCCTGGGCCGTTTGGGGCGGGGAATGTACCCGCCGGGGTTGGGACTGAGGTGCGATCCTCGCCAGCGCCCCCCCCCCCGCTCCCGCCGCCGTGGGCCCCAAACTTCGTCCTCCGGCCCGGCCTCGGGCGGCCGCGGCAGTTTTGGGGCGGGGGGCGCCTCGGGAGCTGTGTCTGCCCTGGCAGGAGGCAGAGGGAGCAGTGACATTCAGCGACTGCGGACAGGGCACGGCGGCGGCATCCTTGGGTGGGAGTGGGGCTGTCAGCCTCGGGCTGGCGGGGGACGCTGCCCCCCAGGATGCCCTCTCCCGGCCTGCGAGCGGCAGCGGGCGGGCGCGGGGCTGCGCTGGGCGCCCGCTCGGGCTGTGCGGCCGGATGGGTGGCAGAGGTGCTGCGGCGGCGGCGGCGGGGGGAGGCCGCTGGGGGGCCCTCCCCCGCCCCTCGCCGGCGCTCTAAGGCAGGCTGATGGCGAAGTTTGGGCTTCCAGGCTTCCCCTAGGCCCCCCGAGTTCCTGAGGCCCGCTGGAGGGAGGCTGGGGGGCGCCGCTGGCCGCCGGGGCGAGGCCACTCCGCCGCTGCCCACACGCTTGCCGGCGCCCTCCGGACTCTGTCCCTGGGTCTTCCCGGAGGTTGGGTGGGATGCCGCCACAGGGGACTTCAGGAAAGGTAGACTGGAGAAATGGCTCCTGCAGAGTTTGAGCCCGAAGTTTCCCTTCCCAGGCGCCATTTCTTCGCGAGGGGGAGGAGAACTGTGGCTTTGAAAGAGAACCAAGTTTCAGGCCTGGTGGCCTTGGGTGGAGAACCACCTGTTGCCCGAATCGTGCCCCTGGGCCCCGGAGGGGAGGTGCAAGGTGCCCCGGGAGAGGAAGCCCCAGGCTTCCTTGCCCTCAGGGGCCCTGGCGTCTGCACGTCACTGACACTTGCAGGGGGCACCTCCCGCCTCTGCAGTAGAAACCTCTGGACAACCAGGTGGGGAGCATAAGCCAGGGCAACTTATCTCAGTTCCTATCTTGGGGGAACAAAACAAGCAGCAGCAGCCCTGCTGCGGGTCAAGTCAGACGCAGGGTGCAGCCCACTTGGCTTTTTCAGGAAGGTCTTGCCCCTTGGGGAATGGAGTTCCCCGGGCCTGGATGCTTCTTGGCAGCCAGGTGAGAAAGGAGCCAAGACAAAGGGCCCAGAGCTGGATGAAAGGATGGAAGAGGGGAGCGGGGAACAGAGGAGGTGTAACCCTGCACTCAGAACTGTCACCAGCTCCATTATAAACCTCTTTTATAGGTGTTTTATTACTTGGTTGTTAGTTTTTAAAACATAAACCTCTTTAGATTAAATCTTGGCATTCACAGGCTCAGCCCAGGGAAGTGAAACACAAGGAAAGCTCCCTGCCCTTCGCTTGGCTACTTTTGAGTTACATTACTGATCAAACAAACAGCAGGTTGGGTTGCTTCCGAGTGGCTCCCTACCTCTTTGGTTTAGTATCTTCAGAAGTTGCTCAGGGTGAATTTTTACAAGCCATTAGTTTATAATTCAGTCTAGTTCATTTAGGTATTTCAAAGAGAAGGACATTTATAAGGTGTGCTTTTTTTTTTTTTTTCAATAATGCAAGTGCCAGCATTTTTCTTCTCCAAGAAGTTAGTAAGTAAACATCCTGGCAGGCACTTTACCCTTCAAGTTCTTTTTTTTTTTATTTTCTTTCTTTCTTTCTTTCTCTCTTTCTTTCTTTCTTTCTTTCTTTCTTTCTTTCTTTCTTTCTTTCTTATGGGCTGCTCGGATGCAGTTTATTTTGTAAATTACATTGGAGTCCCTCAGACTGCATGTTATCTCAAGCAATAAAAATAAACTATGTCGTAATTAAAAGCAAGTTTTAAAACCCCAAATCTGTACACTCAAAGTACGTGAAAGAAGCAACTAAAGACAGTAAAAAGTCAGATTGTCCACATTGAAGATGTCTTCAGCCAATGAATTCTGGGGGACTTCTGAGCGTCGAAGGCTGATTATCGAATGGGTTATGGACAAGGACTTCCAGGGCACCGAGAAGTGAAGGGACACCTTAGAACTAGGTCGTGTTTGCTTAAACTTGCCAGGAGCGCGACTTACAGACAAATCTCTTTCCAACATCTTCATGTTTTTTAAAGTTCTGTTCTTAACAAACATAGTTCTCTAACAGGAGTGTCAAGAGGAGAGCAATCTGTGACTTTGCCAGTGAGACTCCCCTCTAGGGTTTCCCGTCCTGTAAGAAATGCGGCATTCAGATAAGTGGGACTGCAAAGGCTAACAGGGACGCAGCCAGAGATGCTCAGTGCCCACTCCTCAATCTCCCTCTCACCTGAGCTGTCTCAGGTCCTCTGCTGAGCTAAATAGCTCCATTAAGACGTGCTCCCAGAAACAGCTTGAATTGAAAACCAAGCGTGGTAAAAAATGTTGCAAGCTGACCAGGTTGGAGGATTACAAATGAGGCACCCGTGCCCTGCCACTCCACCAGCAGGTAGCTGTCACATGCTGCTGCTCAGTGTGATCTAGGGATCACTGGAATCACAGTGATCAGGGAAGAATGTTCAAAACACAGGTTCCTCGGCCCAGTTCCAGAAATACTGGTTCCTTAAGTCTAGAGTAGGGCCCCCAATCTACATCACTTCAGCCCATGATCTGTCTTGAAATTAACAGCCACTGAATTTGAGAGCCACTGAA
Source organism: Lepus europaeus (assembly GCF_033115175.1). Taxonomy (NCBI): domain Eukaryota; kingdom Metazoa; phylum Chordata; class Mammalia; order Lagomorpha; family Leporidae; genus Lepus; species Lepus europaeus. The sequence goes on along the minus strand of NC_084843.1, from coordinate 63,966,713 downwards.
TTTGAGAACCACTGGACTAAGCTGAGTGATCCTTCTGTGAGTGCCTGGCCAGAAGGTTACAGTCCCCAGCACTGGGATGGCTCCTGCTCTGACCTACTTGTCCTTGAGTGTTGAGTAAGCATAAGAAAGAGTGCAGAAGAGCTGGGACCAGAAGGTTTGATCTTCAGAGTTTGTTTACTTTCTCAGAGACAAGTCAGACAGACTGATAAGAGGGAGCACACACTCACAAGTCCTGAAGGAAACTGGGGAGAAAGGCAGCAGGCAGGGACCCTAAGCCTATTTTCCAGGGATGAATTCTATTTATGTTAGTCAAACGGCGCAATCTCATCTATGGCGCCATCTACACCCTGACACCATCCTAGGCTCTAGCCTTGCTGCCATTGCTGGAAGCCAGGTGGCCACACGGCCCAACCACCAGTGTCAGCCACACCCCCATCCTAATGGGATTCGCTGCTCCTACTTCCCTGCCCGCCCCCCAGCAAAGTTTTAAAAGGACCTGCTCTTGAACACATGTGTGTGTGTGCGCGTGTGCGTGCGTGCATGCATGTGCGTCTCTCTTTCTCTCTTCCACTCTCTCTCCTGACCTCTGTCTCTGTCTCTCTCCCTTACACTCTCCTCCCCCTCTTTTCCTTCTTCACCCCTTCCTTCCAGTCTGTTGAGTTTCCCCCAATAAACTCTTCCCCTTACTCCGGTATTTGGTGTGTTTGTGGCCGCCTTACAATTTACACTCAGTCACTTAAAAAGTGTTAGCCTGCACCTCCCTACCTCTTCCTTCACTGACTCGAGCCTGAGTCTCAGTGCCTGGTCCCTCCAGTCAAGGGCAGGAGGAGTGGGGACCATTAGCTAAACCATGAAATGGGCTAGCAAATTCAAGCCCTGTCTCCATGTAGGAACAACCTGAGTTATCTTGAAAATCAGTATTCAGCACTTAGGCCCTGCTTCTGTGTTCTTGTTTAAAACCTCTACTATCATCTAAAGGCATCCTGGCTCAAGTCAAAACTCCTGAGTCTGGTTGCAGATCCACACCCAGCCAGTATCTCATCTCTGGCTTCCCCAAACCCGCAGTGCTCCATGGAGCCCAGCACAGGCTGTTCCCTCTGCCAGGCTCTCCCCCACCCCCACCCAACCCCTTATCTGATGAGCACCTCCCAGAGGGGCTCCTCCATGCCGTTTTCCTGGTCTTTGCATGTGGCTCACAGCACTTTTGAGCATGCCCTGGGCCTAAGTGCTTAGTATCTGGTGAATTAATTGAACAACAGCATTTGTCTCGATCTCTTGTCATATTCTGCCTATTTACTTGATTAGACTTTCTAATGCACACGGGCTTGTTCATCTGTGTAACTGCTGGAGTGCCATAGGTGCTACTAAATAAAGAAATACCCTCCACACCTGAGTATCACCTGAGCAGCTTTTGAATAAGCCTGGAGCCTAGAACCTAAGTCCCACCTGTTGCCAATTGAATGAAAACATCTGCGGTTGGAGCCCATTATTTATCTGCATTCTTCCAAGTGCCTAGTGTGGTCAGAATGGACAGCCACCGATTTCTGTAAGACAGGGAGAAGGCTTGGCATCAGGTGAGAGACCCCAAGCAAGACAAGAAGGCAGTAAGAGGCTGTAGGATTAGGTAAATGTTGCTGACAGGACAGAGTTCTCAAGGATCTTTTTTGTTTGAGACTGAAAAGTGAGGTAACCTTTCAGTAATTATCATCAAGTAGTCTTAATAAAGATTTGGCTTTTATTTTATTTTTTTTTATTTGTTATTTTTTTGACAGGCAGAGTGGACAGTGAGAGAGAGACAGAGAGAAAGGTCTTCCTTTTGCCGTTGGTTCACCCTCCAATGGCCGCCGCGGTAGCGCACTGCGGCCAGCGCACCGCGCTGTTCCGATGGCAGGAGCCAGGTGCTTCTCCTGGTCTCCCATGGGGTGCAGGGCCCAAGCACTTGGGCCATCCTCCACTGCACTCCTGGCCATAGCAGAGAGCTGGCCTGGAAGAGGGGCAACCGGGACAGGATCGGTGCCCCGACCGGGACTAGAACCCGGTGTGCCGGCGCCGCAAGGCAAGATTTGGCTTTTAGCACTAGGCTGCACCAAAGTTTAAGTACCCCAATGTTTAATTTGGATTTTGTAGGCCTGTAAAACTTCAAAAGGAACTGGAGCAGCTTCTCCAGGTCTCCCACATGGGTGCAGGGGACTAAGCACTTGGGCCATCTTCCACTGCTTTCCCAGGCCATTAATAGGGAGCTGGATCGGAAGTGGAGCAGCCGGGACTCCAACGGCACCCATATGGGATGCCACCATTGCAGGTGGCAGATGAACCCACACGCCACAGTGCCGGCCCCTCTTAAATTTATTTGAAAGAAAGAGGGAGAGACAGAGTCCATCTGCTAGTACCCTCCTCACATGCTCATAGAGGCCAGGCCTGGGCAGATACTGAAACTGGGAGCCAGAAACTTAGTCCAGGTTTCCCACATGGGTTGCAGGGACCCAACCACCTGAGCCATCACCAGGAAGGTAACAGCTAAGTAACAGCTTTACCACAGGCCAAACGCCCACCCTGCCAACTTTTAATTTTGATTTTATGAACATTTTTAATGACCATCCCCCATTCACATCATTTCATAGAACAAAGGATATTTTAACTCCCAAAATAAGACATACTCTCCAATTAAAAACACAGCCCTTTCCACGAAAGGAGAGACCTGCTTCTGGCTACCTCAGCAATTGCTGAACTACTTTATACTTTTCCAAGGGTAGATCAGTCTAAGTCAAGCTCAATTTAACTACTGACAATTTTACCCAGTGTGCTCATCTAACTGAAAATATTTGCTTTTTCTTATTCTATCTTTTTTTTTTTTTTTGACAGGCAGAGTGGACAGTGAGAGAGAGAGAGAGAGAGACAGAGAGAAAGGTCTTCCTTTTTTCCATTGGTTCACCCCCCAAGTGGCTACTATGGCCGGCGCGTTGCGGCCAGCGCACTGCACCGATCTGAAGCCAGGAGCCAGGTGCTTCCTCCTGGTCTCCCATGCAGGTGCAGGGCCCAAGCACTTGGGCCATCCTCCACTGCCTTCCCGGGCCACAGCAGAGAGCTGGACTGGAAGAGGAGCAACTGGGACAGAATCCGGCGCCCCGACCGGGACTAGAACCCAGGGTGCTGGCGCCACAGGCGGAAGATTAGCCTAGTGAGCCGTCTTATTCTATCTTTAATGCAGAAGGAAAATACATACCTCACACGGCCATGGCAAAGCGACAAAGGGAGAGCACCAAACAAGGAGTAGAACACCCAGATTGATTTTGATCCATCTCTGGCAGCAACCAATGAGTTAGGTAAACCACTGATGGCTTTGCCTTAGAAGCTGAGTTTCCAGGAGCCCAAAGTCTCCCATCATAAATAATGACAAGGAGAGTGAAATGTTAATTACCCTGCTGTGGTCAGCATACCTTGTGTACATTTATTGAAATGTCATGCTCTACCCCATAAATATGTGTCATTGTTAAGTGTTAGTTAAAAATGTTTTCAGAAACAATATTTAAGATGGAAATACTAATGAACCTTGCTGGATCTTCGCATACTAAGAAAGTGTGTTGAGTTTTCACACCATACCCAAAATATGGGAAACTGTATCTTCAGAGCCTGGGACAGTTCCTGTTATGTAGTAGATGATGAGAAATATTTGACAAATTAATGATTAGGCTTAGTGAAGCCTCTATAAAGTCTCAGCCAGCCCTCAAATCCTACAACTTATTTAAACAGTGAATTCTGCCCCGAGTAACTTACAGGGGTACTTCACAAGGGTCATGAAAAATGGAATTAAAAGAGACTAAGTTGGGGGCTGTGGCGCAGCAAAGGCCTAGCCTGAAGTGCCGGCATCCCATATGAGCACCAGTTCTAGTCCCGGCTGCACCTCTTCCAATCCAGCTCTCTGCTATGGCCTGGGAAAGCAGTAGAAGGTTGCCCAAGTCCTTGGGCCCCTGCACCCACGTGGGAGACCTAGAAGAAGCTCCTGGTTCCTGGCTTCGGATCGGCGCAGCTCCGGCTGCTGTGGCCATCTGGGGAGTGAACCAGTGGATGGAATGCCCCTCTCTCTCTCTGTCTCTACCTCTCTCTGTAACTCTGTCTTTCATATAAATAAAATAAATCTTTAAAAAAGAGAGAGAGGCCGGCGCCGCGGCTCAATAGGCTAATCCTCCGCCTAGCGGCGCTGGCACACCAGGTTCTAGTCCCGGTCGGGGCACCGATCCTGTCCCGGTTGCCCCTCTTCCAGGCCAGCTCTCTGCTGTGGCCAGGGAGTGCAGTGGAGGATGGCCCAAGTACTTGGGCCCTGCACCCCATGGGAGACCAGGAGGAAGCACCTGGCTCCTGCCATCGGAACAGCGCGGTGCGCTGGCCGCAGCGCGCTACCGCGGCGGCCATTGGAGGGTGAACCAACGGCAAAAGGAAGACCTTTCTCTCTGTCTCTGTCTCTCACTGTCCACTCTGCCTGTCAAAAATTAAAAAAAAAAAAAAAAAAAAGAGAGAGAGAATAAGTTTATTTTGGAGAATAAAAACAAAATTGAAATCCACGCATGCAAGCAGTATTCAAAAAACTCATAAAAACTTAAATGACTTCAAAAAGTTTTTGCACCAAAATAAGGTCATCTTTTAATTCCACTTTCCATGAACTTTTTGAAGTACCTTTGTATTAACTCACCCTGTAAGTAAAATGCCTGAAGAATTGACAATAGAACTCCTGAAGTTCAGAACTTTTTTCCTATCATGATTTTTATTATAAAATCTCAGACACATTTATCACAGAAAGTTTGCATAATAAGAAGAGAAAAAAGGGGGGATTAGTTATATATGAAAGATAATCTTTTAGCACATATTCTTCTAGTTTTGTTACCTCAGTATTTCCATTATAGGGCAGGCACTGTGGTACAGCCGCGGCCTGGGACACTTGCACCCCATATCACAGTGCCTGGTTCAAGTCCTGCCTCCGCTTCCAATCCAGCTTCCTATTAAGGCATACCTTGGGCAGCAGCAGCAGATACTGGCTCAAGTACCTGGATCCCTGCCACCCACATGGGAAATCCAGATGGGATTCCTGGCTTCTGGCTGCAGCCTGACCCAGCTCTACCTGTTACAGGGGTAGAGGCTGGGTTGTGGAATAGTGGGTTAAATCCTGGCTTGCAACACTAAGCATCAGAGTGCCAGTTCAAAACCCAGCTACTCCACTTCTAATCCAGCTTCCTGCTAATACCTCTCAGGAGGCATCAGATGATGGTTCAATTGCTTGCAGCCCTGCCATGCACATGAGAGACCTGGATGGAATTCCAGGCTCCTGGCTTCAGCCTGAACCAACCATGGCTATTGCCAGCATTTGGGGAGTAAACCAGTGGATGAAATCTCTCTCTCTCTCTCTCTCTCTCTCTCTCTCTCTCTCTCTCTCCCTCTCTCTGCCTTTCAAGTAGAAAACAAACATTTGTTGAAAACAAACATTTTTAAAATTCACACATTAGCAGCCAGTGCTGTGGCAGTGCAGTTTAAGCTGCCACCTGCAGCTCCAGCATCCCATATGGGAGCTAGTTGAGTCCAAGTAGCTCCACTTCCAGTCCAGCTCTCTGCTGCGGCTTGGGAAAGCAGCGGAGGATGGTCCAAGTCCTTGGGCCCCTGCACCCACGCGGGAGACCAGGAGAAGCACCTGGCTCCTGAGGAGTGAACCAGCAAGTGAAAGATCTCTTTGTGTGTGTCTCTCACTGTAACTCTGACTTTCAAATAAATAATATTTTAAAAGACAAATCTTTTTAAAAATTGAAGACTATAAATCTCAGGGCAGGCATGTGGTGCAGTGGTTAAATTGCTCTTGGATACCCGCATCGCGTCCCAAAGAGCATTCCGGGCTACTCTGTCTGCAGTGTAGACTGCTGCGAATGCAAATCCTGGGAAACAACACACATGGTAGCTCAAGTATCAGGGTCCCTGCTGCTCACACAGGAGATCCAAATTAAGTTCCCTGCTCCTGGCTTCTGCCTGGCCCAGCCCTGGCTGTTTCATTTGGTGAGTGAACCAGCAAGTAGACGATCTCTTTCCATCTGTCCCTCTGCCTTTCAAATAATAAAAATGGAAATAAATAAATCAATAACTTTTAAAGACCATAAACCTCATAAGCATAAAGATGTGTCTTGCACATTGGAGGCGTTCTTAAATATATGAAGGTCGGATGAATTCATTTCCTAACCACTGTCCAGCAGGACTTCCTGATACCCTATCTAACACCACCTTTTTTTTTTTTGACAGGCAGAGTGGACAGTAAGAGAGAGAGACAGAGAGAAAGGTCTTCCTTTTTGCCGTTGGTTCACCCTCCAATGGCCGCTGCAGCCGGCGCATCTCGCTGATCCGAAGCCAGGAGCCAGGTGCTTCTCCTGGTCTCCCATGCGGGTGCAGGGCCCAAGCACTTGGGCCATCCTCCACTGCCTTCCCGGACCATAGCAGAGAGCTGGCCTGGAAGAGGGGCAACTGGGACAGAATCTGGTGCCCCGACCGGGACTAGAACCTGGTGTGCCGGCGCCGCAAGGCGGAGGATTAGCCTAGTGAGTCACGGCGCCGGCCATAACACCACTTTTTCTAAGCTGTGTTTGCTGAGCAGTGTCTTTAAACACTTAACATTTTAGCATGTGACCAATGGGTGTGTCCTATTTTATTATACTCCATTCTCTATTTGCTACATGTATGTACATGGACTTGGACCTGCTCCTGTCTCACCTTTTCTTCCCAAGATCAAGAGCACTCTATTTTGAGGAGCTCCTCTCTGCTCTCCTGTGTTTGCTCCCTTTCGGAGTCTGCAGCCCACTGCTCTGCTCCATGAACCTCACTTTGGTGGCTGATACCACACGGCATACCTACTAGCTGGGGTTGGGATCTGTTTCCTTTCAATTTCAATGCCTCACATGCAGTGATAACCTTCAGTAAACAGTCAGTGATAACTCCTAGATTTTGTTTCCTGAATCATAACCATTGACCCGAAATAACTCCAAGTTCAACTTATTTGTAGTTTCTAGTATCTCTCCCTGCAATGGAAAGATGAGTGTTCACCAAGTGCACCCTGTGCTGCCCTATGCTTCTCAGCCTTCCTTTCCATTAGGTTACAACTACGTGGCCAGCTTCAGCTGCTGAATGGCAAACCCAAGTGATGGGTGTTACTTCCGGTTCAGGAAGAACCAGAATAAGGCCTCTCTCTCCCTCTCTTCCCCTCTCGTAGCATCTCAGAAACCACGCATTCCAGATGATGAGCTGCCAGCAGCCGGGACCCCAGAGAAACTGAATGGACCAGACGGTGCTCACTTGCTTTTCTACTTAAGAGGAGAACTAAATCTTGTGTTAAGCCACAGAAATGCTGAAGTTTGTCTACCACAGCAGATCATGCTGTAAATTAATATATTCCCTAAAGGCAAGACTTTACAAACAGCTTTCTTAAAGACACACCCCTTCGCCCTCATGAAAGCACAGGGTTCCTCCCCTCTGAGAATGCGCTGGGGAACAGCAGCCCTCGCTTACCAAACGCAGCTGTCTTGATCTGGGACTTAGCCTCCAGAACCACGAGAAATATTTCTGTTCCCTCTGCCATGTTGTTAGAGCAGCACAAAATGGACTAAGAAATCGGTTTGTTGGCATTCTCACCGTTGCTGATGTTGGGAATACAGCTGCACATTCAGAGAAAGAAATTCTGCTCTCAAAAGAAGGAAGGAAGGGTGGAAGGGAGGAAGGAAGGAAGGACGAAAGGGAGGAAGGGAGGAAGAAAGAAGGAAGGAAGGGAGGGAGAGAGGGAGGGAGGGGAGGGAGGGAGGAAGGAAAGAAGGAAAAGAAATTCTGCTCTGAGCCCTTGTCACAGCTTCTCAGCCTAGTCCGGGAGTTCTAAGAAATGGCAAGTGGTCTGGGAGCTTATTTACAAGGTGGCCTGGGGAAGCACACTTTATTCCTAACAAATATTTGGGTATGATGGTGCCTCATTCTGTGGCTCCACTCAAGCCCTCTGCGGATAAACAGTGTGGGAACTCAGGATGCTGAAGTGGACTGAGGCAGCGTGCTGGCAGGACGTGATTGTGGAGTGCTGCCCTAACAGTATGATTAATGAGACTTACCACTTACAGAGTACTCACAACAGTCAGGGATGCCCCTGAATTGGTTAGATTCTCACGACAGTCCTCTCTCAATGCTACTGTGATCCCCATCTTACAGACAAGGAAACTGTAGCCCTGAGGTGTTGACCAGTTGGCAGGTGGTCAGCATCCTAGCCAGACCAGTCATCACTACACTCTGCCTGCGTCAGTGAGGCCTGAACTCAAAGTCCAGGCCTGAAGCTGGACTCCGAGGGTGGCCCCCAGCAGGACTGTTCAGGAGCAGGGTGGGCACTGCCGGTGCAGGGCCAGGGGACAGAGGCAACCTGAACCAATGCAGGACTTCACACAGACCCGAAGTCCAGGGTGCGAGGAGGAAGCTGGCACCACCAGGGCCGGGGAGGCAAGGAGAAGGTAGGCCAAGGCAGGTGAGATGGCTTTCGGGACAGAAAGATGTCCGGGCACTTCATGGATGAAAGAGAAGGTGCAACTGTCAGTGACAGACAAAAGAACCATCGGAGGCCAGGCCTGGGGAGGAGGGATCTGACCCAACACCTCCAGGCTGGAGTAGCACTCTTCTGCCTGCAAAGACCTCTCCCGTAATTAACAGAATAATTTTACAGAGCGTCAGAACGAGCAAGGACGCCCCTGTGTCTCCCCCAGCCCCACAGATACCTCCACAGAGCCCCGCAGCCCTCTTCAGCCTGCCCTTGCCATTCCCCGCCAGGCCACCGGGCACCCCTTGCACTGCCCCTTTTGTCATTCCGTGTCCCACGGTGCCAGCTAAGTCACTCAGCTGTCACAATGAGGCCTAGAGCTGCAGGATACAAAATAACTCTCTGGAAGCCCCAGAGGCGGGGGCGGGCCAAGGCCCGGAAGGCTGGGGCAGGGAAGCAGCTCTAGCTGCACCTCCCCAGCGGCTACATCAGCTAGCCTGTTGTTTTCCTTTAAATTTTGGTGTGCATTCAAGACAGGTCCCTAATGTCTTGGCAGCAAGAGCATGAGCCCCTCTCCGCAAAGCAAACAAAAAAATGCACCTTGCTCCAGAGCCGCTGTCAGGCCCACAGAACTGAACAGGGCCATACGCCAGTCCGGATGCCAAAGCCCTCAGCCTCCCTTCTCCCCACCAGGCCGGTGACGCTGCAGCAGCAGCCTGCGCAGGAGCAGGCACAGGAAGCCGGGAAGGCTCTAGAAACCGATGGGCTCGCTCCTGGCACAGGTCCCAGCCGGAGAGCCCCGAGGCTGTCACCAGCCTGGCCTTGACAACTGAGCAGAAGGTGCAGGTCATCCCATGATGGTGGCTGCAGACACTGGCTACTCTTGCAGCCAGGAGCACCTGCGTGGTTTTGTCTAAGCCTCAAACCCAACTCCTTGCTGCCACCTTTCTCAATCCAGACGCACCCAAGGCCTCTTGGACTTAGAAAAGCCAAGACCCTTGGTGGCGCAACAATCCCTCTGGTTGACTTGGCTGATGCTTCTGCCCACGTGAGCCGAGTCTTTCCTGAGGCTAAGAACGGGCAGGGTGCATTTTAAACAATGTTTAATACACTTCTAGGATATTTAGTACAACATAAGCAATGAACAAAAGAAGAAAACACACATCTAATCAATGTATGAAAACTGTTTGGATTCACTCATTCTAGAAGACATGGCAACCAGAGTCTATTTTTCCCCCATCCAGATTAGCAGAATGAAAATACTATCACTGCCCAGGTAGCCTGGGAACAGCAGGTTTGGCACTCTCCGTGGGAGGGGAAGGTGTGCAAACGGGTGCTGGGTTTCTCCAGAACAGCTTGCCAGGGTCTATCAAGAGCCCTAAAAATTGTCCCAGGCAGACAGAGAGGTGAGGGACTCCACAGCAGAGCTGGTCTGATGTCTGCATTCCTACTGTGCACCTCCCCACAAAGTCACCCCACCTCCTCTGCACCCCTCTCCCCAAGGAGAAGATGGGGGTGCTCCCCCTCCCTCACAGGACTTCGGTGAGAAGGAAGAGACCATACAGACTGCTTAGTGGTAACAGCCGCTATCATAAATGCATTTTTCTTTCCCCTTGGCCCAGTAATCTGGGCTAGCCCAAGAAAGTAATCAGAGCTGTGGACAAAAATTCACCCACAAAAGATATCTATTGCTGCATTAGGATGTAATCCTAAAGACATGGGGCCAATACAGTCAACAATAGCAGAAAAATTATGGCACAGCCACAGAATTGTATATATAAACTTAAGTGACAGCACACCAGAGTAGAGAGTCTGGCAGTCGAAGCTGGCTAAGGTACTTCTCTGCTTCCAATCCAGCTTCCTAATGATGAGCCTGGAAAGACAAGTGAAGATAGCCCAAGTGTTTGGGTCCCTGCTACCCACGTGGGAGACCCAGGTGTGCTCCTGGCTTCAGCCTGGCCCAGCGTTGGCTGCTGCAGTCATTTTGGGGAGTGAAGATCTCTCTCCCTTGTTCTGCTTTTCAAATAAATAAATAATTTCCCCCAAGTTCATGGAAAAACTGAATTTAAAATGCTTATTTTGGTATATAAAATTTTTTAAATTCATGCATAAATTTTAAATTACATTTCCCATGAACTTTTTGAAGCTCCCTCCTAGGAAACACACTGACTTGTACTTTGGCTTTTTCACTTAGTAGCGTGATGGTTTGCAAGCTGTAAGTGTGTCTGCAGGATAAAGCCCTAGCTGGGGAACTGTTGGGTTACAGAATGAATTGTTTTGCTTTTTAAAGGCAGAATTACAGGGTAAGAGGGGAGAGAGAAACTTCCTTCTGCTGCTTTACTCCCCAAATGGGCACAAAGGCCAGGGCTGGCCAGGCTAAAACCAGAAGCCTGGAACTCCATCCAGGTCTTGCAGGGGCCCAAGGACCTAGGCCATCTTCTGCTGCTTTCCGAGGAGCATCAGCAGGGAGACGGGTCAGAAGTGGAGTAGCCAGGACTCGAACCAGAGCCAATATGGGATGCTGGCATCACCGGTGGAGACTTAATCTGCTGTGCCATAACACCGGCCCCCAGGATGAGCATTTCTTTTCTTTTTTTTTTTTGACAGGCAGAGTGGATAGTGAGAGAGAGAGAGAGAGAGACAGAAAGAAAGGTCTTCCTTTTGCCGTTGGTTCACCCTCCAATGGCCGCTGCGGCCGGCGCATCTCGCTGATCCGAAGCCAGGAGCCAGGTGCTTCTCCTGGTCTCCCATGCGGGTGCAGGGCCCAAGCACTTGGGCCATCCTCCACTGCCTTCCCGGACCATAGCAGAGAGCTGGCCTGGAAGAGGGACAACCGGGATAGAATCTGGCGCCCCATGGCCGCTGCGGCCGGCGCATCTCGCTGATCCGAAGCCAGGAGCCAGGTGCTTCTCCTGGTCTCCCATGCGGGTGCAGGGCCCAAGCACTTGGGCCATCCTCCACTGCCTTCCCGGACCATAGCAGAGAGCTGGCCTGGAAGAGGGACAACCGGGATAGAATCTGGCGCCCCGACCGGGACTAGAACCCGGTGTGCCAGCGCCGCAAGGCGAAGGATTAGCCTGTTAAGCCACAGCGCCAGCCATGGATAAGCATTTCTAATTTTGATCGCTGGAGCTGCTAACCCAGCACAGAGGTGGTTTCAATGCAGGCTTGCATCAGAGACTGGGAACAGCCAGTTTGGCCAGCCCTCCACAAAGTGTCATCAACGCTTTGTTCTCAGTCAATGTGAAGGTGGCCTCCCATTGAAATTTCGATTTGCATTTCTCTTATGAGTGAGCCAGAGCTCCCTTTCATATGTTTAAGAGCCATTTGTATTTCCTTTTCATTGAACTGTCTACTCAAGCACCATTGGCCTCAGTTTCCAATGGGCCTTTTTGTACCTTGACTTAGCCCTGCAGCCAACAAATATGCAAATATTTTTCCTCCACTTGTCTTTTGACTTTTTGAGGTGGTTTTTGCCATTAACCTTTTTTTTTTTTAATCAAGAAAAAAAAACTACAAATAAGGGAACTTCAAAAAGTCCATGGAAAATGGAATTAAAACACAAATATTGTAATACAAAACATTTGAAACTGACGCACAGCTTTTTCATGATATGCATTTTTCCATGAACTTTTCTGCAGACCCCTCGTGCCATGTGGGCTCCACGTAGCTGCTCTTCCTGTTCTAGGCTACAACAGTGAAATCCCAGTGACTGCTCTCTCTACGAAATCCTGGAAGACAGGGCCGGTGACTCTAACTCATTCGTGACTTAAACCCCAAAAAGGCACTCAGTAGATATTTTCCAGTGACTATTGTTCTTCTCTGTGTGAGTGCCAAGAACTTGTGGCAAATCTACAAAGTACACAAGGAAAAGACAGTCCCATGTTCTATCAAGTTGTGTCACGGAACAGTCATGTTCAACTTGCAACAGAGAGTGATTTTCCAAGGTATGACCCCAGCCACACAGGTTAGCAGCCTCAACATTCAAAGGCACAGGAGTGTACACAGGTTCACCCCCAGCCTCTGGCCAGCGCAGCCCCAGGTCCGTCCTCTCCCCTGGCAACTCCCAGACTCACTGCGCTCCAGATGCCCCTCTGGCTGCACTGCTGGACAGACCCCCATGCACAGCTCCTGGCGAAGGAGGAAAAGGAAGGCTCCTCTCGAACAGGAAAGTACAGGGTGGCCCAGATTGTGTTATGCAAATGATTAACTCTAATCTATGGAACCTTCAGAGCATTCCTGCCCTCACCAGGAAGAAACTGGGAGGAGGGAGAAACGCACAAAGAGAGAAGGCACAGAATAAGCTCCAGTGTCTTACCCAGTGGGTGCTAGGTCAGCCCTGCCGCCAGGGGCTCAGACACAGCTTGCAATTCAGGGGCAACTTTGGGCAGAAATGAAACTTTGCCTTCCTAAAACGGATTTCATTTTGGAACTTGGTCATCAGGATCATCTTCTAAGAGACAGATTCCAGGAGCCAGAGACATCAGGGTGGCACTCGGGACATCCAGGGGCAAGAGAGTTAGTGTGGCATCAGGAAAGCTGTGCCGAGGCATCCAATACCTCTGCCCAGAGAGCATGAGGAAGACACAGTTAGTAATCAGCCCTACCATTCCTTTGCATGTCTTAAAAACCTTCCTTCTTTTCAACCGTTTTATTAAAAAAAAAAAAAAGTTTACAGAAAAATTGCAAAAACCATCAGAAAACTCCCATGTAGGTTCACCAATTGTTCTTTTTTTTTTGACAGGCAGAGTGGACAGGGAGAGAGAGAGAGAGAGAGACAGAGAGAAAGGTCCTCCTTTTCCATTGGTTCACCCCCACAATGGCCGCTGCGGCCGGCACACTGAGCTGAGCTGAAGCCAGGAGCCAGGTTTCTCCTGGTCTCCCATGCAGGTGCAGGGGCCCAAGCACCTTTGCCATCCTCCACTGTCCTCCCGGGCCACAGCAGAGAGCTGGACTGGAAGAGGAGCAACTGGGACTAGAACCCGGGGTGCCGGCACCACAGGCGGAGGATTAGCCTAGTGAGCCACGGCGCCGGCTTCAGTTGTTCTTATTTTTGCCACTTTTACTTCATCATTCTGGATACAGTATATTGCATTATCATCCTTTCTAGAAAAATATGTATTTGTTTATTTTGAAAATCATAGAGAGATTCACTCCACAGATGGTGGCAACTGCTGAGGCTGGGCCAGGCTTAAGCTAGGAGCTTCTTTCAGGTCTCTCACATGGGTGGCAGGGGCCAAAGCACTCGGGCCATCTTTCGCTGCTTTCCCAAGCCAGTAGCAGGCAGCTGGCTCAGAAGTGGAGTAGCCAGGACAGAATGCCGGCGACACAGGTGGCCGCTTAACCCACTATGCCACAAAGCCAGCCTAGTAGTATCATATTTTTAAGGAACATATTTGAGAGCAATTTGTAGATTTCCACCCCTAACTATTAACATTTTTGCTGCTAACGTTATAGATATCAACTTAAATAATCATGGCACAATTATGAAATGTACAACACTTAAGGCTCTTAAATTGCTGCTATCTAATCCCAAATTCATATCCAAATTTTACTAACTGTCCCATGAAAATGTTTTATAAGCATCTCTTTTTAGCCCCTCCAGGGTCACTTGTTGCCTTTGGTTGTCTGTTTCCCTGTTTCTAACTTTCTTGGATACGCAAGAGCTCCTCTGCCTTTCCTAGACTTTACGACCTGATGTTATTCAAGATTTCAGGCCACTTGTTTTGTAGAATTTCCTTCAGTTTCGGTTTGTCTGATGTTTCAGCATGATTAGATTCAGGTTACACATTTTTGATAAAATATTTTTTAGAAATAGATTTGTTTATTTAAAAGGCAGGTATAGAGAGAGAGAAAGAGATCTTCAATCTGCAGGTTCACTGTCCAAATGACTGCAATGACCAGTGCTGAGCCAGGCCAAAGACAGGAGCCTGAAACTCCATCCCAGTCTCCCATGTCAGTGATGGAGGCCCAAGCGCTGGGGGCATTTTCTGCTTCGTTCCCAGCTATGTTAGCCATGAGTTGGATCAGAAGTGGAGCAGCTGAGACTCAAACTGGCACTCACATGAGATGCTGTTAGCCACAACAAAATACTTTTGATAGCTTACAGTTCGTGTATATCATAACCAATCTATTAGGCAAGTCATATCTGAAAAGCTTTTTTTTTCATTGTAGCTCATATTCATTTTGTGGCCTACATTTTTTAAATAAGATTTTATTTATTTATTTATTTGAAAGGCAGAGCTACAGAGAAGGAGAGGCAGAGAGAGAGAGAGGTCTTCCATCCGCTGGTTCACTCCCTAGATGGCTGCAATGGCCAGAGCTGTGCTGAACCAAAGGCAGGAGCCAGGGGCTTCTTCCAGGTCTCCCATGCGGGTGCAGTGCTAAAGGACTTGGGCCATCTTCTACTGCTTTCCCAGGCCATAGCAGAGAGCTGGATTGGAAGTGGAGCAGCGGGGACTCGAACTGGCACCCACAGGGAATGCTGGCACTGAAGACGGCGGCTTTACCCGCTATGCCACAGCGCCAGCCCCATGGCTTACTTTTTAATAAGCTTATTCTTTTTCTACATGTTTGCTTTATCTCTTTTGGTAATCTTTATACTCGGGGAAACAGCTTTTTGGCCTTTGATGTCTATCGTTTAAACACAGAGGAAGTTGTCTGCCTAGCTCTGTTGCTTGCTCACTCTCATTTTCTGTCTTATTTTTGCAACTGTTTATAAGATTTTTTTTTATTTTTATTTTTTTATTTTTGACAGGCAGAGTGGACAGTGAGAGAGAGAGACAGAGAGAAAGGTCTTCCTTTGCCGTTGGTTCACCCTCCAATGGCCGCCGCGGTAGGTGCGCTGCGGCCGGCGCACCGCGCTGATCCGATGTCAGGAGCCAGGTGCTTCTCCTGGTCTCCCATGGGGTGCAGGGCCCAAGCACTTGGGCCATCCTCCACTGCACTCCCGGGCCATAACAGAGAGCTGGCCTGGAAGAGGGGCAACTGGGACAGAATCCGGAGCCCCGACCGGGACTAGAACCTGGTGTGCCGGCGCCGCAAGGCGGAGGACTAGCCTGTTGAGCCACGGCGCCGGCCTCATGTTTATAAGATTTTGATATTGACAGTTCATTTTACAATAAAAAAAAAAGATGTTTTCTCCCCAGACCAAACCTCTCTTACTCTCTATCATATTCTGTGCCTGGCAATGCTTGGGAAGCATTTGGGAAACACTGTTTGACTGACTGACTGAATGTAGTAGCTAAGTAAACTGACTAATGAGGTTACTATTAATTATGGTACATAGTGAGGAGTACAGGAATTCAGGAATCAGTTTTGTAAAGCTGCTTTTCCTCTTTTTTTTTTTTTTTTTTTTTTTTTTGACAGGCAGAGTGGACAGTGAGAGAGAGAGAGAGGCAGAGAGAAAGGTCTTCCTTTGCCGTTGGTTCACCCTCCAATGGCCGCTGCGGCCGGCGCACTGCACTGACCCGAAGGCAGGAGCCAGGTGCTTCTCCTGGTCTCCCATGGGGTGCAGGGCCCAAGCACTTGGGCCATCCTCCACTGCACTCCCTGGCCACAGCAGAGAGCTGGCCTGGAAGAGGAACAACTGGAACAGAATCTGGCGCCCCGACCGGGACTAGAACCCGGTGTGCTGGCACCACAAGGCGGAGGATTAGCCTGTTGAGCCGCGGCACCAGCCTTGCTTTTCCTCTTCATTTAAGTGTCTCAATATTCTTACAAGGCTGGGGTCGGCGCAGTGGCGTAGCGGGTAAAGCCACTGCCTGCAGTGCCAATATCCCATATGGGCACTGGTTCGAGTCCCAGATGCTCCACTTCCCATCCAGCTCTTTGCTATAGCCTGGGAAAGCGGTAGAAGATGGGCCAAGTGCTTGGGCCCCTGCACTGGCGTGGGAGACCCGGAAGAAGCTCCTGGCTCCTGGCTTCAGATCGGTGCAGCTCCAGCCTTTGTCGCCAATTGGGGAGTGAACCAGCAGATGGAAGACCTCTCTCTCCCTCTCTCTGCCTCTCCTTCTCTCTGTGTGTAACTGACTTTCAAGTAAATAAATAAATTTTAAAAAATATTCCTACAAGACTGCCATCTTGGCCCTATTTGAATCAGATGCATTTGAAGGTAGAAGGCAGGGGAAGGGGCAGACAACTGGGCCGAAGCTAAGCTTCTCTGACGAAAGGCCCTTCCCAGAAATAAAGGCACTCAGGACTTCCAAGGTCTTTAACAGAGAACCACCCCGCGAATCGGACGCCATCACCTGTGGTTTGAACCCTCCAGCTGCTGCTCTGTCATGCAGTGTGGTGCAGCCAGGCAGCCGGACTGCAAGGCACGGGACCATCCAGAGCTGCCCACCTCTCCGAGCTCGGCTTCTCCCTCTTTATGTTCCTGTGCCAGGAGCAGTGCCTCTCCCGGCCCCACCCTGCAGTTCTGTGTTTGAGGACGAGATGGAAAGAGGCTGAAACTCACGGAGAATTACGTTCCCATCACAATGAAATATCAGTGTGAGGTTATCAGATTGGCAAGGATTAGGGGGATTAATCACCCCGGGGAATGTGGCAATAGAAGCACTTTTATATACTTCTCATGCATTTTACAGCATCTGTTTAAACTAAAAGAGGCCTTTACCTGGGGGTGAAGCAATGTCACTTCTGGGATTCTTTCCCACGGAAATACTTGCACAGGTACAGAAAGGAATAACGGAAAGCAGGGCGCTGTCCACTTGTCTGTGGCGGGGAAAAGATGGAAACTCCTGGCTCAGCTACCCACCAGCAGGGGCCAGGTACATGGCTGTGGCCCAGCACACAAGGTCACACAGCCCAGCTGTCTGGGACAGCAAGGGAGATCCGTGTGAACCAACATGGAACCCATCCCGGCTGGACTGTTGCATGGAAAAAGCAAGTTGCAAAACGATGAAATATAGTTATGGGTATTGTGAAAGTACTCATTAGTCTGTACGTTCATACACACACAGCACAGAAATCTGAGACACTGAATCACGAGCCATGAGTATCTCAGGAACGTGGGGTTTGAGGAAGCTTTCTGTACATTGTTTTAAATATTAGTGATGTTTGAAAGTTTTTTTTTTTTTTAAGATTGATTTATTTATTTGAAAGGCAGAGTGACAAAGAGACAGAGAAGAGACAGAGGGAGGGAGGGAGAGACCTCCCATCTGCTGGTTCACTCTCCAAATAGCTGCGCTAGCCAAGGCAGGACCAGGCCAGAGCCAGGAGTCAGGAGCTCCATCCAGGTCTCCCATGAATGGCAGGGGCCCAAACACTTGGGCTATCTTCTTCTGCTTTCCCAGGCACATTAACAGGGAGCTGGATTGGAAGTAGAGCAGCAGCCAGGATTCCAACTTTGTTTTCTTTCTCTCTTTCTCGCTCCCTCCCTCCCTCCCTCCCTCCCTTCTTTCCTTCCTCCCTTCCTGTTTCTCTCTCTCTCTCTCTCTCTCTCTCCCCCCCGTCCCCCCTCCCTCCCTCCCTCTCTTCCCTTCCTTCCTTTTCTCTTTTTTTCTTTCATATTTATTTATCTGTAAGGCAGAGTGATAGAGAGAGAGCTGGCGCTCTGGTGTAGCCGGTTAAACCTCCTCCTGCGGTGCCAGCATCCCATATGGGCACCAGCTCCTGTCCCAGGTGCCCCTATTCCAATCCAGCTCTCTGCTAATAGCATGGGAAAGCAGTGGAAGATGGCCCAAGTGCTTGTGCTCCTGCACCCTACAGGAGACCAAGAAGTTCCTGGCTCCTGGCTTTGGATCGGCCCAGATCCAGCTGTTCCAGCCATTTGGGGAGTGAACCAGCAGATGGAAAACCCCTCTCTCTGTCTCTCCCTCGCTCTATCTATAACTCTCAAATAAATCTTTAAGAGAGAGAGGAAGATGCAGAGAGAGAGAGAGAGAGAGGATCTTCCATCTGCTGGTTCACTCCCCATATAGCCACAACAGACAGTTCTGGGTCTGGCTGGAGAGAGGAGCCAGGAGCTCCATCCTGGTCTCCCATAAGGGTGCCACAAGCTGGGAATATCACTCTACTTTCAGTCCCTTTCGGAGTACTTTAGGTACTCATGTAACCAGAGTCATACAGTGTTTACCTTTTTGTGAATAACTTATTTCACTTAGCATAATGTCCTCAAGGATCACCCATGTTGTAGCACATATCAGAACTAACTTCCTTTATAAGGCTGAGTAATATCCCATTGTATGTATGTAGATAACACATTTTCTTATCTATTTGTCTGTCGATGGACATTTGGGTTGTTGCCACCTTTGAGCTATTGTGAATAATGCTGCTTTAAATATGATACTGATATCTGGGCTGGTTCCATGGAGTAGTAGGCTAAGCTTCTGCCTGTGGCATCAACATCCAATATGCGCACCAGCTGGAGTCTAGTTGCTCCACTTCCGATCTAGCTGATGGCTTGGGAAAGCAGTGAAGATGGCCCAAGTGCTTGGGCCCCTGTACCCACAGGGGAGACCCGGAAGAAGCTCCTGGTTCCTGGCTTCAGATCAGCACAGCTCTGGTGGTTGCAGCCATCTGGGGAGTGAACCAGTGGATGGAAGACCTCTTTCTCTCTCTCTCTTGCTGCCTCTGCCTCTCTGTAACTCTGCCTTTCAAATAAATTAATTAATTTAAAAAATCTTTAATGCAATGGTGCATTGGAGTTCCAATTTCTCTGTACACTTCCCAGCATTTATTATTTTGTTTGGTTTGGCTTGGTTTGGAAGGCAGAGAGACAGAGAGACAGAGTTCTTCCATCTGCTGGCTCACAACATAGATGGCCACAACAGCCAGGGTTGCGCCAGGCCAAAGCCTGGAGCCAGAAACTCAATCCAGGTTGTCCAAGTGAGTGGCAGGGAACCAACCACTTCAGCCATCACCTGCTGCTTCCCAGGGTGTGTGTTAGCAGGAAGCTGGAATGGATGGACCAGAACTTAGGCTCTCCAGTGTGGGATGTGGATACCCCATGAGGCAGCTTAACTGCTTCACAGATGCCTACCTCTGCTTCCGGTTTATTCATAATAGTCATCCTACAGCTATGGACTGCCAGGATAGGTTGTCTTTTTTTTTCAACTTATTTATTTGAGAAACAGAGAGATTGACATACAGAGAACTCCTCTCAACGGATTCACTTCCAAAATGCCTGCAATGGTCAGAGCTGGACCAGGGCCAACGCTAGTAACAAAGACTGCCACCCAGGTCTTCCCTGTGGGTGGCAGGAACCCAAGCCATTGAGCCATTTCCACTGCCTCCCAATGTCTTCATTAGTAGGAAGCTGGAGTCAGGAGCTGGAGCTGAGATACCAGATATGTGGGTTTTTTTGTTTGTTTGTTAGTTTTTAAAAGATTTATTTATTAGTAAAAATAGAAGCATGCATGAACTTTTTAGTCTTTGCCTTTTAAAAAAGACCTCTTTGTATATAAACCCCTGAAACTTCACACAAGAAAAATCATTACTCGTTTTGGTCAGTAAATTATATCTGAGATATTAAAAAATTCCTAGGTGCTAAATGAATTGAGTTTTACAATTACTCTTAACTAATTATTACAAACTTTAAGTCAGGAGAGTATTTAGGTATTTATGTAAAATGTTCTCTACAAAACAATTCAGACCACTGTCTTCTTTTATACACAATTATTTATCCTGAAGACCAGTAAATTATGGTATTTAAAGTAAGATAACTTAGGGGCCAGCGCTGTGGTGTAGCAGGTAAAGCTGCTACCTGCAGTGCCGGCATCCCATATGGGCACCAGTTCAAGTCCTGGCTGCTCCACAGCTCTCTGCTGTGGCCTGGGAAAGCAGTGGAAGGTGGCCTAGGTCCTTGGGCCCCTGCACCCATGCGGGAGACCCAGAAGAAACTCCTGGCTCCTGGCTTTGGATCGGTGCAGCTCCGGCTGTTGCAGCCATCTGGGGAGTGAACCAGTGGATGGAAGACCTTTCTCTCTCTGCCTTTGCCTCTCTATAACTTTCTGTCTTTCAAATAAAATAAATAAAAATTTAAAAAAATAAAGTGAGAGAACTTAAGTATTTGCACAGGTAAGTTGAGGATTTTTTTTGAGATGATCAAATGATTTTACTTTTATTCCTGTTTTTTTTTTTTTAACTAGCTTTTATTTAAAGACAAAAGCTAAACAGTGGAAATATACCATGTTTTTGACATTAAGTGGTACCTATAAAGTATTGTATTACCAAAAGTTTTTTTAAAAAGATTTATTTATTTTTTTTATTTGAAAGGCAGAGTTACAGAGAGGCAGAGGCAGAGAGAGAGAGAGAGAGAGAGAGAGAGGTCTTCCATCCACTGCTTCACTCCCCAAATGGCTGTAATGGCCGGAGCTAGGCCAATCCTAAGCCAGGAGCCAGGAGCTTCCTCTGGGTCTCCCACGTGGATACAGGGGTTCAATGACTTGGGCCATCCTCCACTGCTTTCCCAGGCCATAGCAGAGAGCTGGATCATAAGTCGAGCAGCAGGGACTCGAATGAGTGCCCATATGGGATGTAGCACCAAAGGAGACAGCTCTACCCTCTATGCCACAGTGCTGGCCCCAGATATGTTTTTTTTTTTTTTTTTTTTATTTGACAGATAGAGTTAGAGACAGTGAGAGAGAGAGACAGAAAGATCTTCCTTCCGTTGGTTCACCCCCCAAATGGCCTCTACGGCCGGAACTACACCTATCCGAAGCCAGGAGCCAGGTGCTTCCTCCTGGTCTCCCATGCGGGTGCAGGGCCCAAGGACTTGGGCCATCCTCCACTGCACTCCCGGGCCACAGCAGAGAGCTGGACTGGAAGAAGAGCAACTGGGACTAGAACCCGGTGCCCATATGGGATGCCAGTGCCGCAGGTGGAGGATTAACCAAGTGAGCCACAGCGCCGGCTTGATATGTGGTTTTAAAATCAAGAGATCCTCCATCTCCCTACCCCAATCTTAAACAGCAGCAATTGGAGAAGAAAGCTTTGGTAAGGACCAGGGTTTGAATCATCTTCTCCCAGGTGTCTTGTCCCATTGCACTAAATGCACCATTCTCAGAGCTCAATTTACTCAGTCCAGGGCTGCTCCCTAGATCAGTCTCCCTATGAATAAGATGGAACAATAATAGCACCTATCACATAGGGTTGTCATGAAGATTAAATGAATTAATTAATACGAAGCACTTAAGGGTAGGCATTTAGCCTAGCAGTTACTAAGCTGGCTAAGGTGCCCATGCCCCATAACAGGGCGCCTGGGTCTGATTCCCAGTTTCAGTTCCTGACTTTAGCTTCCTGCTAATGCAAACCTGTGATGCAGTGGTGATGGGTCACATAGGTGGGTCCCTGCCACTCATGTAGGAGAGCAGATTGACCTCCGGCTTCTGGTTTTGGTCTTTGCCAACTGCTGCTATTGTGGGCATTTGGGGAGTGAGCCACCTCCCCAATAAGTAAGAAACAAAATTAAGATTGATTTATTTATTTGAAAGGCAGTGTTACAGAGAGAGAGGGAGAGACTCACTCCCCAAATGGCCACAATGGTTGGGGCTGAGCCAAGCCAAAGCCAGGAGCCTGAAACTCCATCTGGATCTCCCACATGGGTGGCAGGAGCCCAAATACTTGGTCATCTTCTGCTGCTTTCCCAGGCACATTAGCTGGGAGCTGAAGTGGAAGGAGAGCAGCCGAGACTTGAACTGGCACCTATATGGGATGACAGTGTTACAGACAGTAGCTTAACTCACTGAGCCACAAAGCTAGCCTTTCCAAAAAATTTCAAAGAAAGCTTTATATGAGCACCTGTTAAATAAAATAATAAAAGGATTTCTTCAGATTTATGGAAGCACTGATGGAATGTAAGAATTGTGTAGTACAGTGGAAAGAAACTACCAAACCTGGTTTGTCCAGGATCAACCTATGCACTGAGTGAGGACATACAAAATGCCCCGGGGGCTGCCTGCACAGCTATGACTCCCCACTGAGAACAGCTTCTGAGCTTCCAGTTTCACATTCTCCAGAATTAGAAACTCTAAGATACAGACTCTGTAACGGTGCTGAACACCTGCCTGGGCCTTCGCTGCCATTTCCAATCCTGACAACAACCCTGAAAGCAGATACCAATTCACAGAGGATGCAATGAAGGCTCTGAGCAGCTCTGTGACCTGCCCAAGGTGAGGAGCATGGTGGGAAATGGCGCTCGGTGACAGGCTCGGCCCCAACCTTGGCACCTTGGAGTTAAGGAAGATCTGCCATGCATTGTATGCTCGCTGATTGCCAGGCCCGAGCCCTGCAGGGCTCATCACCCATAGAACAGCACTTCCCAGGAAGCACGTTCACCTTCCCCCTTTACCAGGAGGAACCAAGGCAGAGCAAGGCTAAATCACCATCCAGCAAATAGGGGGTTCACTGTCCAGTCCCCAGGCTCCTAGGAGGGCCAGTTAAGCATGATCTTGTGGCTTCAAAGGAGATTAAAATCACCTGGGGCTGATGTCCTGGTGGTGAGACACCCATGTCCTGTGAGTAGCTACATTCGAGTCCTTGCTCTGTTCTCTATCCCGGCTTCTTATAATACAGACTCTGGGGGCCAGCAGGCGATGGCTCAAGTGCTCGCATTCCGGCCATCCAATTGGAAGACCTAGATTAAGTTCTAGGCTCCCTCCTTGAGTCTGGTCCAGTCCAAGCCATTGTAGTGACCTGGGGATAAACCAGCAGATGGAAGATCTTTCTCAAAAAAGAAGGAGGAGGAGGAGGAGGAGGAGGAGGAGGAGGAGGAGGAGGAGGAGGAGGAGGAGGAGGAGGAGGAGGGGAGAAGTTTAGTGTGTCAGTTAAAAAGAAGTAAATCAGGGTGGGGGTTGTAGCTCAGTGGGTCAGGCCACCTTCTGAGACTTCACTTCCTGAACACTTGGCTTCCGATACTGGGAGGCAGCAGATGATGGCCCAAGTGCTTGGGTCCCTGCCATATGAGAGGCCCAGATGGAGTTCCAGGCTCCTGGCTTTGGTCTAGCCCAGCCCTGGCTCTTGTGGGCCTTTGGGAAATAAACCAACAGATAGAAGACCTCTCTCTTTCCTTCTCTCTCCTTCTGTCACTCTGCCTTTTATGTAGATGAAAAAATAAAAATGAATAAACATTAAGCAAATCACTTGTGTTGCAAATCACAATGCAGATTTCTGGACTCCACCTCAGGTCCATTAAATAAAAATCTGCCTAGGATTTGGACATTTCAGTAACATTTTTGTTAGAATCTACAAAAATGGGGAACAGAGTTTGCCCAGAGAGGGCGAAACTGAGAAACCAGCATTAAAGAATCCAGGCAAGATATGCAAACTCACCTCTAAAGGGACAGATCCATCCTCCCCTTCCTTCTTAACACTAACCAGATTGATTGCATTAACAAATAGAGGAATGGCTATGAGATGTTATGAACTTGGCATAGAGGATCATTTCTTAAACAAGTCACAGAAAAGCACAAGCCTTAAAAGGATTCAGATATTCAACCACATAAAAATTAGAAACTTCTGTACAACAAAACCTATCATTTTGAAACGTAAAGACAAGCCAGGAAAGAAGAGAAGATATTTTCATTATGTATAATCAACTACGGGTTGGGTGTATTCAACAAAGGATCAGTATCTGAAACATATACATTATTCTAAAAATCAATTTTTAAAAAGGTAGAGGAGGGGGTGTTTGACCTGCTGGCTAAGAGGCCAGCTACAAACACTGAAGTCAGGGCCAGCATTATGGTACTGTGGGTCGAGCTGTGGCTTGGGACACCAGCATCCCATACTGAAGCTCTGGTTCAAGGCCTCGTGTTCCGTTTCTGATGCAGCTCCCTGGTAATTTACCTAGGAAGGCAGCAGATGATGGCCCAAGTACTCAGGTCCCTGCCACCCTCATGGGAAACCCAGATGGAGCTCCTGGCTCTTGACTTTGACCTAGTTCAGCTCTGGCTGTTTGGCAGGCATGTGGGAGTGACCAGCAAAGAGGTCTCCCTATCATCCTGTATCTCTCTCTTTTTCTTTTACTCCGTCGTTCAAATAAATAACTTTAAAAAAAAAAACCAAAAAACTGCTAGCGTCCCATATTGCCATGTCTGGGCTCAACACTCGCCTCTGGCTCCTGAGTTCAGCTTCCTGTAATGCAGATCCTGGGAGGCAGCAGGTGAGGGCTCAAGTTACCAAGATCCTGCTACTGATGTGGGAGACCTGGACTGAGTTCCTGGCTGCTGGTTTGGCATTGACCCAGCCTGGCCAGCCATTGCAGGCATCTAGGGGAGCAAACCAGACAAGAAGATAACATCTCTCTCTCTCTCTCTCTCTCTCTTTCAAATTAAAAAAAAAAAAAAAAAAAAAAACGAAGGCAGATGTATCTCCATATAATAGTGACTGAAGGACATGAACAGGAAGTCAGAAGAGAAGCTCAAACCACAAATAAACATTAGAAAAGGTGTTCAACTTCACCAAATGTGGGAAAATGCAAACTAAAATCACAGATATTTTAAGGGTTAATGAGGCTGTGTAGCAAATGAAACTTGTCTGGAAGCAGGTGCAGATGCAAAGTGGGACGCCCTTTTGCAGGGCAGTTTAGCAATCCTAACAACACTAGAGAGGCAAACACCCACAATCCAGCAATTCCCCTTCCAGCAGGATTCTCCCGTATGTGATCCAAGGGACAAATAAAAACATGTCCACTGAAGCATTGTGTGTAATAGAAATGGAAATGACTTAAATGTCCACTAATAGGTGAGTGAAAAAAATACTGTAATGTGTAAGCCTACAACAAAACTCTATGCAAAAGTTAAAATTAATGAGCCGGAGAGCATGTATGAGCATCTCATCATGTTGGATCACACCTCTTCTCTCCTCAAAAGCCCCCAGTAGCTGCCCATTTCACAAAATCCTCCCAAGAAGCTCCCCTAACTCTCCAAGCCCTTGCACCCTTTGCAGACCTTACCTGGGACACACCTAATTTGCAATCCCAAGGGCTCCTCCTCTTGGCGGTCCACAGCCCACCTGTCTCTCCCTCTGTCTAGCACGTCCTCCTTTCAAAGGTATGGCATAACTCACATCTCACCCTTACCCTGGCTGTAAGTCCTGTGAGGGCCGGGGTTTTTGTCTGTTTTGTTCACTGATGTTTCCCAAACATCACGAAGGAGTCATAATGTTAACCAATAAAATCACGTTGCCAAGCAGTGTTTACAGAATGACATCATCTATATACAAAGTTTTAAGACATAAAACAATGCTATATCTTGTTTATATGTACAGACATATATAGCTAAAGTATAGAGACATAAGAGGATAGAGAGCACTAAATTTAGGATAGTGAATTCCTCTGGTTTTATGGGTTAGTGGGACAGATTGCAACAGATTGGTCATGCTTTGTCTTCAGAATTAGAAGGGAAACAAATATGACAGAATTATAAAGTTTGACAAAGCTGAGAAGATGCATCAATTTTATAGTCTTCTATTCTTTGAGAAATCTTGAAATATTTCATCACTTTAAAAGAAAGAAATAGGGGCTGGCGTTATAGTGAGTAGGTTAAGCCTCTGCCTGTGGTGCCAGCATCCCATATCGGTGCCAGTTTGAGTTCCAGCTGTTTCACTTTCGATCCAGCTCTCTGCTATGGCCTGGGAAAGCAGCAGAAGATGGCCCAAGTCCTTGGGCCCCTGCACCCATGTGGGAGACCCGGAAGAAGCTCCTGGTTCCTGGCTGCAGCTCCTGCCATTGTGGCTATTTCAAGAGTGAACAAGTGGATGGAAGACCTCTTTTTCTCTGTCTGTTACCATGCCTTTCAAATAAATACATCTTAAAGAAAGAAGAAATGAAACAAAAGAAAATTAGGTTGGCCATGTCAGCCTACACAGGGCAAAGAGAGCAATCCCATCAGGAACCTGTGCAGCTGCTTTAGCTCCAACCACTGTATTATCAGGGGGAGGGTATCATGCCCTGAGTGCTGAGCCACTAACCACCACTAAGCACTGGGGAGGACCTGGAGTGCCTGGCACTCTCATGTGCTACTGGGAAACTGCATGTCAGTTATGTGAATTATTTGAGCTGGTAGGATTTCATTTCTATATGGTTAAAAATAAGCAAAATGAATCTAAGTGTTAGAAATCATGAAAGTGGGGTCCGGTGTTGTGCCTCCACTTGTGGCAAAAGCATTCCATATGGGCACCGGTTCATGTCCCAGCTGCTCCTCTTCTGATCCAGCTCTCTGCTTGGGCCCCTGCACCTATGTGGGAGACCTGGAAGGAGCTCCTGGCTCCCGGCTTCAGATCTGCTCAGATCCAGCTGTTGCCACCATTTTGGGAGTGAACCCATGGATGGAAGATCTTTCTCTCTGTCACTCACTCTGTCTGTAACTCTGCCTCTCAAATAAATAAATAAATCTAAAAAAAAAAAAGAAGAAGAAAGAAAATAACTGGAACTGGGAGTCGGAGACCCAGCACTGGGCACCGTTGAGAAAAAAAAAGAAGAAATCATGAAAGTGGCTACCTTGGTCAAGAACAGAAGGTAGTCATGGGGAAGGCTCAACAGGAGGAAGAAGCGGGGAGGCGGAAATGCTCGCTTTCTTCCCCCGGGCGTCTAGGTTTCCTGCACTGTGAGAGCTCACTGTATTGCATCCTTATGAATTTTCCTCTTAGAGGTACATGGGCTCCATGACTTTAGCAGGGGCCACACTAATTTCCATTTTGTCCTGACTCTAGTTACTGTGCTGTGCTAAAGAATCCTGTGTATACATAATAGGTCAATTAAAATGTTTTTAAAGATTTATTTATTTATTTGAAAGGCACAGCTATAGAGAAAGAGGAGAGACAGAAAGAGATCTTGCATCTGCTGGTTCACTCCCCAAATGGCCACAACAGCTGGACTGGGCCAGGCCGAAGCCACGAGCCAGGAGCTTCTGCTAAGTCTCCCATGTGGGTGTAGAAGCACAGGGACTTAGCTATCTGCTGCTGTTTCCCCAGGCACATTAGCAGGGGGTTGGATTGGAAGTAGAGCAGCTGGGACTTTAACTGGTGCCCATATGGGATACTGGTACCACAGTGCTGGCCCCTAATCTTTTTTAAATAAAATATCTAGAGGCCAGTATTATGGCACAGCAGATTAAGCTGTGCTTGTGATGCCGGCATCCCATACTGGAGTGCTGGTTCAAGCCCCAGCTGTTCCACTTCTGATGCAGCTCTCCGCTAATATACCTGGGAAAGCAGCAGGATGATGGCTCAAGTGCTTGGGTTCCTGCCACCCATGTAGGAGACCTGGATGGAGTTCCTGGATCCTGGCTTTACCTTTGTCCTGCCCCAGCCATTGAAGAATGAACCAGAGATGGAAGATCTCCCTCTCTCTCTCTGCTCCTCTCTGTTACTCTGCTTTCAAGTAAATAAATCTTAAAAAAAAAAAAATCTTTATCTCTCCCTCTCTCTGTCACTGTGCCTTACAAATAAATAAGATAAATTGTTTAAACTCTGACTTATTTAACTCACTCCCCTGTTCCAATGCCACCAACCAACTTGCTGAATTTGATTCACTTTCTGGTTTTTTTTTTTTTTTTTTTAGATTTATTTATTTGAAAGGCAGAGTTACAGAGAGGCAGAGGCAGAGAGAGAGGGAGAAAGGTCTTCCATCTGCTGGTTCACTCCCCAGATGGCTGCAAGGGCTGGAGTTGGGCCGATCAGAAGCCAGGAGCCAGGAGTTTCTTCTGGATCTTGCATGCGGGTGCAGGGGCCCAAGGACTTGGGCCATCTTCTACTGCTTTCCCAGGCCACAGCAGAGAGCTGGATTGAAAGTGGAGCAGCTGGGACTTGAACTAGTGCCCATATGGGATGCTGGCACCGCAGGCAGCGGCTTTACCCTTTATGCCACAGCGCTAGTCCCCGATTCAATTTCTTAAGAGAGAGAAAGCACTACCCATATTACTTGGGCATTCCATTCTCCGCAAGTTATATATTTATTAATTCCACAATTATTTATAGATAGCCTGAGCTGTCTGCTACATTGAGGAAATACAATGCTGAATAAAGCAGACACAGTACCTGTATACCTATGAACTAATACACAAGTGCTAATAAAATGGTCTCATAAAAATCAGTATTCGTTACATTTTTGACAGTAAATGCAGGGGCTTGGGTTCGTGTGCAAGTTTCCTGCGTGGACAGATGTTCTCACTTCTCTTGGTGACTTCTGAGGAGCGCAATGCCAGTGTCATGTGGTGGGCTCCATATTTAACCTCCTGCTGCCAAAGCAGCTGCATCATCTCCATCATTTCATCACAGTGTGTGACAGTCCCCATCGCTCCCCATTCTCACTAACACACCATCTTCATTTACTTATTTTTACAGATTTGTTTTATTTATTTGAAAGGCAGAGGGTGACAGAGAGACAGATGGGGAATGATCTTCCATCCACTGATTCAGTCCCCAAATGGCAGCAACAGCAGGGGCTGGGCCAGGCTGAAGCTGGGAGCCAGGAACTCTATCCAGGTCTCCCACTTGTGAGGCAGGAACTCAAGGCCTTGAAACATCACCTGCTGCTTCCCAGGCACGTGAGCAGGGAGCTGGAGAGGAAACAGAGTGGCTGGGACTCAAACCGGCACTCAAATATGGGACGCAGGAGTCCCAAGTAGTGGCTTTAGCTGCTGTTTCACAGTGTCCACCCCATGTGTCATTTTTTATTGTAGTCTGCCCAATGGGCATATCTCACTGCGGTTTTGCTTCACATTTCCACGTTGGCTAATGATGAGCATCTTGCCATGGCTTAATTTGGCCATGTGTATATCTTGTGTGGAGAAATACCTATTCGGGCCCTTGGCTCATTATCAATCGGGTTATAATTTATCTTTTTATTACAGAGTCAATGATGTTTTGTGGTTTCCAAAGTACCATTTTGCACTTCTTTTGTTAATTGTGTTCCAAAGTATTTCATTCTTTTTGATGTTATTGTAAATGGAATTGTTTTATTTCATTTCAGATTGGTCAGTGCTAGTGTGTAAAACTACAACTGCACCACAACAGGAGCCCTCGGGTTCTCATTTTCATTCATCTTATTTTCTAGCTCCCCTCATAACTTCTTGACTCACTGGTTGTGTAAGAGTGTGTTGGGGGTTAGTGTTACGGCATAGCAGGTGGAGCCACAGCCTATATTGCTGGCATTCCATATAGATGCTGTTTCGAGTCCCAGCTGCTCCACTTCTAATCCAGCTCCCTGGTAATGCACCCGGGAAAGCACTGGAAGATGTCCCAAGTGTCTGGGAGACCCAGAAGAAGCTTCTGGCCTGGCCTGGCTTCAAGCCAGCCTAGTGCTGGCCATTGCAGCCATTTGGGGAATGAACCAACAGATGGAAGATCTCTCTCTGTCTCTCCTCCTCTCTGTAACTCTGACTTTCAAATAATAAACAAATCTTTAAAAAAAAAAGACATTTTACTTCTACACACTTGTGAATTTCCTAAATTTTATTCTGTTATAGGTTTCTACTTTGATGTCATTTTGATCAGAAGAATGTTTATATGATTTTAATGTAATTAAATTTATCAAAAACATTTAAGGCCTAACATGACTTATTCTGGGAAGTGTTTGATGTGTGCCTGAGGAGGAAGTCTATCCCACTGTTGGAACATTTCAGAGATGTCTACTCGTTGATTTCTGCTTTTGTTCAGTTTTTCTGTTTCGTTGTTGATTTTCTACCTGGCAATTCTCTCCATTAATGAGAATGGGAACTTGAAGTCTTCCATTATTATCACTGAATTGTCTGTTTCTTCCTATACATCTGACTTTTCTAAACAACTTTTTTAAAAAAAATTCATTTATTCATTTGAAAGTCAGGGTTACACAGAGAGAGGGAGAGACAGAGAGAGATCTTCTATCCACTGGTTCATTCCCCAAATGATTCTTTTTTTTTTGACTGGCAGAGTTAGTGAGAGAGAGAGAGACAGAGAAAGGTCTTCCTTTTCCGTTGATTCACCCCCCCAAATGGCCGCAAAAGCCGGCACTGCACTGATCCTAAGCCAGGAGCCAGGTGCTTCCTCCTGGTCTCCCATGCGGGTGCAGGGCCCAAGCACTTGGGCCATCCACTGCCTTCCCGGGCCACAGCAGAGAGCTGGCCTGGAAGAGGAGCAACCAGGACAGAATCCGGCGCCCCAGCCGGGACTAGTACCTGGGATGCCGGCGCCGCAGGCGGAGGATTAGCCAAGTGAGCCGTGGTGCTGACCAATTCCCGAAATGATTCTAATAGCCAGGGTTGGGCCAGGCCAAAGCCAGGGGCCAGGATCTTCTTTCAGGTCTCTCACACGGGTGCAAGTAAGGAAGCACTTGGGCCATCTTCTGCTGCTTTCCCAGGCTATCAGCAGGGAGCCGGATTGGAAGTGGAACAGCTGGGACTCAAACCAGTACCCATGTGGGATGCTGGCATTGCAGGCGGCGGCTTGACCCACTGTGCCACAGCGCCAGCCCCAAATCTTATCATTTTTAATTCATGTATTTTGGGACTCTGCTTTAAGTGTGTGTGTGTGTGTGTGTGAATGCCCGTAATTGCTATGCTGCTTGATATACTAGCCCTTTTATGATGACAAAATCTCCTTGGTTTCTAGTAACAGTTTTTCTTATAAAGTTCCTTTTGCTTGATAGGTATAAAGACATTCAGCTATCTTTTGGCTACTGTTTGCATGGTCTGCTAATGCAGGGTTCCGTGGTGTTACGTACGTCAGGGTGCCATGCTCCTGTCACCACCATGCTCTCTAGAAGCTCTTCCTTTTCCTATGGAAACACCCTACTCATTAATCACTAAGTGCCCAATCCCCCTCCATTCCACTTTCTCTCTCATGAATTTAATTACTCCAGTACCTCACATAAGTAGAATCATGCAGTGCACACGGGGCTTTTTGTGACCAGCTTACTTCACCCAGCACAATGTCCTCAAAGCTCATCGTGTGTCAGAATTTCCCACCTGGCACAGGTATGCGATAGAGCATACCATTTGGGACACCTGTATCCCATACTGGATGCCAGCTACTCCCCATCCAGTGCAGCTTCTTACCAATGCACACCCAGGAGGGAAGCAGATGATGACGGCTCAAGTGCTTGGGTCCCTGCTACCCATGTGGTAAACCTGGATTGGGTTCTGGGCTCCTGGTTCAGCCTGGCCTGTCCCTAGCCATTGCGGACATTTGGGGAGTGAACCAGCAGATGGGGGCTCTATCTCTGTCTTTCTCCCTCTCTCAAATATATACAATAAATAAAATGATAATAATATTATTTGTATATCCCCACTACACCCACTTTATGAAATGGTCCTGGGAACTATATTTTGGGAAACACTATTTCTCATACAGCACTTTTTCCATTCCATATGTTGGTCATGTCCTGGGCACAGGAATTTCTAATTTTCCTTGTCCTTTCCTTTAAAAGGGCTGAAATGCTGTGTTCTAAGGAAAATGAAATTTCTTGGATTTCCTTTAACGTGAACTTACTTGAAGTCATCTAAGGACAGCTCATCAGGCTTTGATATGCAGGTATGCATTTTGCTGCCCTTGAGCCTGACCTGTGGGGGCTCCTATTTTGTTTCAGGAAATAATGAGACCAGTATGGCCTATTTCTGAGCACAAGGTGTTAGATTTTTGTTCTAATTAGTTTAACATGTATATATGTATATGTGTGTGTATATATATATAGACTTATTGTCGTATATATTACCATATATACATACATATTATCATATTTACATATATGTATACTTATTTTCATTTATCTGAAAGCCAGAGTGAGGGGGGGGGGAGAGAGCGAGAGAGAGAGAGAGCGAGCACTTTCCTATCTGCTTGCTCACTCTCCAAGTGCTACTAACAGCCAAGACTAGACCAGGCCAAAGTCAAGACCTCAGAACTTAATCCAGGTCTTCCATGTGGGTGGCAGGGACCCAAGTTCTTGAACCATCACCTGCTGCCACCCAGGGTGTGCAGTGGCAGGAAGCTTGGAGTCAGGAACAGAGTTAGGACTTGAACCCAGTGACTGCGTTGTAGCTTGTGCACACCCCAAGCAGCAGCCTAACTCCTGTGCCAAACGCCCACCCCAAGGTATTAGCTTCTATGATTTATAAACCTGATTATCAGAAAGATGAGGATATGGATCCAAGAGACTATTCAGACCCACCAGGAAGGAAAACCCGTCATTATTCTACATGCTATCACTGTCTCCGGTTAGCCAGGATGCGTGTCTTGTTACCGCACACAGAGCTCAGAGAAACATGCTGAAGGGGTCTTTCCTGTAAAACACATTTCACACTGACATCACTGAGGCCAACTTGTGATTTCCATCATCAGGAAGTTAACCAGGAGGCTCAGGGCTCTGCTGCAGGCTCCATCAAGCTTGCCTTTGGCAGGGAGCTTACAGAACTGGATGCACAACCTCTAAGGTAAGTGAAAGCGTGCGCAGTCACTTCATTCGGATTCAGGAGAGGGTTCTGATCCGCTTGTGGAGACAATAAGAGACCTTGTGGTCCTGCCTCTTGCCATCCCTATAGACAGCTGCTGTGCAGGGAAAAACAGAGAACTTGTGCCTTCTTTCCCCCGGATAAGTGCTGCTGGACACTGGAAGGCGTTGCTGCTTCCGGAACATGGAGGACAGAACTGCAAGTGGCAGGGCCAGGGGCACAGCTGGGCATGGCCTACCTGGGGGGGCTCTGCCCTGCTCCCCAGCTGTGGTGGCAGCACCCCCGCCCTGGCATGGCCACACACACACCCCACACCTCCCCCATCTTTGGTCCTTGCCTCCGCAGGTTTTGGCTAGAAGAACTGTAGGAGCCCTACTGCCAGGGACAGGTTCCCCGGCTAATCTGAGTGGCCAGCAACTGAGAAGTGACTGTGGCAGAAAAAAAAAACCACACACACAATCACTAATTTTGAAATAAAAAGGTTAAAACTTCCACCTGGACTCTCTGAACGAATATTAGCCAGAAGTTTCTCTTCGGGCTCCAGCGGTTTTGCTGCCTTTCTCTCTAGATCTGCTCGAGTGGGTGTGAAGGGGGAGGAAGGCACAGCTTGACACCTTTTGCTGCATTTGTCCTTTTGAGCAGCTCCGCGACAGCGCAGGGACAGCCACGGCGCTGCCCTGACTCAGTCGTTCCCACGCGCTCAGCGTTTCCCGTGCACACAGGGGTAATTCCTCCGAAGAAGTCGCGCTCCTCTTGGGAACACACTGGTGAGCCTGCCTCTCCCCACGTGAAGTGCTGCAGTGCTGGTGTTGAGATGGCTGGGTTCCCAGAGCTGGCGCCCTTGTTCGTTCTGTTTCATCCACCTGGAAAACCTCTCCTTGTCTTCAACTGCAGATCTATATTTTACTTTTCACCTTTTTTATTTTTAAGATTTATTTATTTGAAAATCAGAGTTACAGGGGCCGGCGCTGTGGCGTAGTGGGTAAAGCCACCGCCTGCAGTGCCGGCATCCCATATGGGTGCTGGTTTGAGTCCCAGCTGCTCCACTTCCGATCCAGCTCTCTGCTATGGCCTGGGCAAGCAGTAGAAGATGGCCCAAACCCTTGGACTCCTGCACCCACTTGGGAGACCTGGAAGAAGCTCCTGGTTCCTGGCTTTGGATCTGCCCAGCTCCAGCCGTTGCGTCCAACTGGGGAGTGAACCAGTGATGGAAGACCCCTCTCTCTCTCCTCTCCTCTCTCTGTGTAACTCGGACTTTCAAGTAAAATAAATAAATCTTAATAAAAAAAAAAAGTCAGAGTTACAGAGATGAAGGGAGATACCCAGAGGGAGAGAGGGAGGGAGGAAGGGAGGGAAAGAGAGAGAGAGAGAGAGAGAGAGAGAGAGAGAGAGATCGTTTATCCTCTGGTCCACTCCCCAAATGGCAGCAATGGCCAGAGCTGGGCCAGGCCAAAGCCAGGAGCCGGGAACTTCATCTGGGTCTCCCACCAAGGTGATAGGGACCCAAACCCTTGAGCAATCTTTCGCTGCTTTCCCAGGCACATTAGCAGGATCTGGATCAGAAATGAAGCAGCTAGGACATGAACTGAAGCCCATACGGAGTGTCACCATCACAGGCAGTGGCTTTATCCACTACACCACAACGCTTGCCCCATCTTCATTTTATTTGAAAGGCACAGAGACAGAGGAAGATCTTCTGGAACTCAATCCAGGTATCCCACGTGGATGGCAGAGACTCAAGTTCTTTGAGTCCTGGCTGCTTCAGTTCCAACCCAGCTCCCTGCTAATGTGCCTGGGAAAGCAGTGCAAGGTGGCCCAGGTACTTGGGTGCCTGCCACCCACGAGGGAGACTGGGATGGAGTTCCAGGCTCCTGACTTCAGCCTGGCCTGGCCCAGCCCGGCTATTGCGGCCACCTGGGGAGTGAACCAGCGGATGGACCGAGGCGTTCTCCTCTCAGCTCTCAAGCCCTCCTTGTTCTGACAGGCATCGTCAAGGCTTTGTCCTTGACCTTCCTCCCTCATCCTCCTGCTGCTCTCCCCTGGGTGCAGACGACTCCTCATCGTGCCGATCTTCTCACCCGGGGCCGGGGGCACGTTCCTCACTGCCAGCTGGGTCCAGACTCAGATTCGGCTCTTTTCCTGAAAATCATGCCTCATCTGAAACAGAACGCGGCATTTTTCTCCCGAGTTTCTCTGCTCCTGGGAGAGTCGGCTAATGATGGTTATGTGCCAGAGGCCTTAGTCTCAAATCAGGCAGAAAGCAGGTGTGCTTTGCTTTTGTCTTTTTACAGAACCCAGAAGAAAGTCCACCCTTGTCATGTTCTCTCCCACTTACAGATATTCTTCTGTGACAAATACAACCACACTCTTTGATTATGTGTCTCTGTTCAGGTACAGCCTCTATCACACTTTGAGAGTACCTCAAAACGTTCATGGACAAGGGAATTAAAATGTAAGTTTATTTTGGTGTAAAAAAATTTGAAATCTGTACATACAAGAGGTCTTTGAAAAATTTGTGGAAAATGTGTATCATGAAAAAACCATGCCTGATTATCAAGAAATAACTTAGGAGACAGGCGTTTGGCCTAGTATTTAAGATGCTCGCATCCCACATTGGAATATGTGGGCTCAATACTTACTCCAGGTCCTGACCCCAGCTTCCTGCTAACACAGATCCCGGGAGGCAGCAGTGCTGGCTCAAGCAGTGGGTTCCTGCCACCCACAGGGTAGATTTCAGTTGTGTTCCCAGCTCCCAGCTTGGTCCCCTGTCCCGTCCCACCCCCCTCCACGGCCTTGGTCACTTAAGGTATTTGAGGCATGAAATGGGGGATGAGAGCTTGCTCACTCTGCCTCTCAAATAAATAAATAAAATCAAAGAGCAGTAACTTTGCAGAGCTGGCATTACCATAGCCTGGGGGACTGTGAGTGGAGCTCCGATTGGCTGAATTTGTTGCAGCCAGTTGTCTGAACCTCAGTGGGCTCTGGTAGTCACTCCTCCTCCAACTCCCTGCCTTCCTGGTAAATGGCAGGATTGCATTTTTGGCCCTCTTGTGGCTGGGTGGGGCTGCATAACTCCTTCTGGCAGATGAGTCCTGCTATCACTGGGCTCCAAATCTGTGGATTCAATCAACTATGAATTGAAGATGTTTTTTAAAAAATGTGTTCTGAACATGTACAGACTTTTCTCCTTGTCATTGTTTCCTAGACAATATAGTCTCATAACTATGTACATGACATTTATATTCTATTAGGTATTACAAGCAATATAGAAATGATTTAAGATACACAGAAGAATGTGCACAAGTTATATGTAAATACTGTGCTATTTTACATAAGGGACTTGGGCATGCAAGACTTTTGGTATCCATAGGGGGTCTCAGAACCAGTCTCCCATGGTTACAGAGGGCTGACAGTGCCATGTGGGACTAGGTTGAAGTGTTTCATTGTGCATGCAAGACCCTTACGGGGTCTCTTTTCCTTTGCCATGGCGACTGGCAATGTCTGAGATGACAGCTGCTTCCCCAGCCTGGGTCCCCGAATGAGGAGACATGACACAGCGGCTGCAGCCAACTGCCGATACACACAGAGTTTGCGCGAGGAATAAACCTGTGTTGCTATAAACCACTGAGGGCGGGGTCTGTAACATGACTTGTGCTCTCTAGCACGCTACATGTGTGAAAGGAAGCTCTGGTTAGCACCTTTTTGCTACTGGTGTGGTTTGAGAGGCACAGAGTCAGAGACAGACAGAGCTCCCATCCACTGGTCCACTCCCAAAATGCCCGCCATGGGCCAGGACTGGGCCAGGCCAAAGCCGGGAGCTAGGAGCACGATCCGGGTCTCCTACAGTGCTGGCAGGGACCCAAATTCTTGAGCCATCACCTGCTGCTGGCTAGGGTCTGCTGCTGGCTAGGGTCTGGCTAGGAACCTGAATCAGGCATCAAACCCAGGAACACTGATGTGGGACACGGTTGTCTTAACTGGTAGGTCAAATGTCTACCTCTGTTCGCACCTTTTATATTTCAAGAATGTGTGCATTTATAAACAATTAGCTGGTGTGCCATTTCCATTAGCTTTGTAAATAAAATGCCCCAAACAATAGGTTTCTCTTTAAACAATGGCTGAAAATACATGCACATTGACATCACACATTTTAGAGAAAAGTAACCTGTGTGAAATCAGTGTGCTGTCCATCCTGACTGAACAAACAAATCAGGCTTATTTAAAGGGACCACACTTACTGTTGAGTCCTCCTGCACCTGAAGCGGCCTCTGCCATCGCACACACGCACTCCAGCAGCTGCTCGTTCTGCTGCCACCTCGGGCTCCTGGTTTCCATGGTCACTCACTTTGATAAAAGAAGCTGAGTTTCAAATGCTGTCACCCTCCGATCTTTCATCTTTCTCGTCTCTACACCAACCTGCCATGGGTTTCGAGTTAGAAGCACTCCTAGTGGTCACGCATCCACCTCGCCAACCCCAGGTGGGGAGCTGGTGAGAGCCATCAGCACAGAGCACACACACCTGGGTTCCAGCCAAGGGCGGTTCTTGCAGATCCTAAGACAGAGAGCAGGCCTTGTTGGCTCAGCCTGGAACGCGGCTCCCTCTGCCTGGGCTGATGCCCCAGCCTTGGGTCCTGCCCACCCCTCTCCTGCTCTCTTATCCCACACCTTCCCCCCGTAGCCCTCACTTTCTTAGAACAGACCGGTGCTTTTCCAAGCTTGCTGTGTGTCTTGTTTCCTTCTCTCCTCTAGAACATGAGCCCCATCAAAAAAGGGAAGTTTGTCTATTTTTGTCAGTCTTGTATCTCAAGTAAAAACAACAGCGTCTGACACCAATGAGATGCTTCATAAATACTTGAATGGATCAACAGGGTGGGGCCCAGGGGCCAGAGAGCTTGATGGGGTCCCCAGGTGCTGGTGGAAACCCACTGCCCTGTATCTCCCCATTTCTTGGTGTTGTGTGTAGTTCTTGCTCTTCTCTCAATTTGAGCCAGGTGGCCAAGCAGTTTCCAGTCTAGGCTGCCAATCAGGGACACTGTCCTTCCCCAGCCTTGATAGAGCAACGAAATGGAGATGACTTAAAAAAAAAAACTTCTAATTTGTCTATTATAATTTATTATAATTATTTGAAAGAGAGAAATACAGAGAGACAGATCTCCCATCAGCTGGTTCCTCCCCAAGTGGCTGCAGTAGCTGGGGCTGGACCAGGCTGAAGCCAGGAGCCAGGAACTGAATTCAGTTCTCCCATTTCAGGTGCAGGGACTGAAGAACTTGAGCCATCACCTGCTGCTTCCCAGGCTGTGTATTCACAGGAAGCTGGAATTGGGAGCAGAGGCAGGACTTGAACCCAGGCACCCTGACATGGACGTGGGAGCTCCAGTTGGAGTCTTAACCACTGCATCAAAAACCTGCTCCCGAAGCTGACTCTTTGGGAGCCCACGCCTGCTTTGCTGAGTGCTCATACCTTGGATGCAGGCCCCAAATGAACACAAATCAGGGGCAAGTGTTTACACCAGGGTTAAGACGCCAGAGAAGATGGCCATGTCCTATTTCGAAGTTGCCCATGGCCAAGGAAGCACCCATGCTGGCTCAAGCCCTTGGGTTCCTACCTCCCACATGAGAAACCTGGACTGAGCTCTTGGCTTCGGCCCTGGCCCAGTTCCATCCAGCAAGCATTTGGGGAGTGAATCAGAGGAAGGGAGCTCTGTCTCTCTGCCTTTCAAATAAAAAATTAAATTAAAAAATAACACAAATCAAAGTGATAGAGAACACTCTTTAGTGTTTATGAAATTTGGAGTGGAAGTGGAAGACATTTTTCCTCCTAAGGAAATTTCCAGAGCCGAAGTGTCTGTGGCTCCCTGTGGCTATCTCCTAGGAGTGTGTTTGACACCCGTGGTGGCACTGGTCTTGTTCTGAACACTGGAGTAGCAAAAGGGGAACAGTGTCATGCCAGTTTGATCTTTTTCAGAGAGGATGGTTCCATAGCTGGCAAGCACAGAGACCCTTTTTAAATATGTCTAACTCGTTTTATTTAGAGTGTGACATTTGTTCATAATTTTTGTCTGATTTCTGTTATAGTCGTACCTACTTTTTTTAAAAAAAGTTCAACTATTTATTTTAAATTATTTGAAAGGCAGAGCAAGCAGGGGAGAAAGAGGGAGAGAAAGAGAGAGAGAAAGAGAGAGAGAGAGATCTTTCACCTGCTCGTTCACTCCTCAGATGTCTGCAAGCAGCCAGGCCAACCCAGGAAGTCTACCTGAGTCTCCCATGTGGGTCGCAGGGACTCGAATACTTAAGCCATCCTCTGCTGCCTCCCAGGCCTGATAGTAGGAAGCTGGGTCAGAAGCAGAGCAGAGCTGGGACTCAATCCCAGGCCCTCTGATGCGGGTGCCGGCTTCTTAAGCAGCTGCTTAACCCACTGTGCCATGACAACTGCTCCAAGTTGGAGCTATTTTTTATCTGTCTTGGCTTGGCATATTGTTTTCCTTAGCTCTTTTTTTTTTTTTTTTAAATAAACAGACCATTTTTAGAGCAGTTTTAGGCTTACACTAAATTGAGCAGATAGCATGGAGAGTTCCCGTATGCCCTCAATACACACAATTTCCCCATTCATAACATCTTGCCTTAGTGTGGTATCCTGATGTCAAGTCCACAGACAGCGTGAGGGTTCAAGCTTGGGACTGCCTGGTTCTGTGGGTTTTGGCAGATGACCACATCATGTGGCCACCATCATTCTGTCACACAGCACAGTTTCATGGCCCTAAAATGTTCCTGTGCTCTGCCTACTCCTCCTTCCCTTTCTCCCTGAGCCCCTGCTACCACTGATCTTTGCACTGTCTCTACAGTTTTGCCTTTTCTAGAACGTTGTCGAGTTGGAATTTTATGTAGGCGCCTCTGACGGACTACTGTTGCTACACAATATGTACTTATGGTTCCTCCATGTCTCTTTGTGGCTTGATAGCTCATTTATCTCTTTGTGGCTTGATAGCTGAATGATATCCCCTTGGATGGATTGTTTATCCATTTACCTTTGGAAGTGCAACTTGATTATTCCTCCAGTTTTTAGCATTTATCAATAAAGCTTATACTTTCACGTGCAGGTTTATGTACAGATAAATGCTTTACTGCTTTGAGTAAATACCTAGGTGCACAATGTTGGACTGTAAGGTAGGACCATGTTTAGCTTTGTAACAAATTGCTAAACCATCTTTCAAAGCAGGTGTTGTGGCACAGCAGTTTAAGCCACCACCTGCAACAGGTGCTCCCATATCAGAGCATCTCCTTGAGTCTTGGGCACTCGCATTCCTATCCAGCTCCCTGTTAATGTGCTGGGAAGGCCTTGGAAGATGGCCCAAGTACTTGGACCCCTGCCACCCATGTGGGAGACCCAGATGGACTTCCTGGCTCCTGGCCTCAGCCTGGCCCAGCCCTGGTTATTGCAGCCATTTGGGGTAGTGAACCAGCAGATGGAAGACCTTTGTGTCTCCCTCTCTCTGTCACTCTGTCTTTCAAATAATTAATCTTTAAAAAAAAAAAAAGAATAAGCTATATGTGTGATTTTGCATTCCTACCAGCAAAGAATCAGAGTTCTTACTACTTTATATCTTTGCAAGCTCTTGATATTGTCAAATTTTAAATTTTAGCCATACTAACAAGTGTGTAGTTGTTTTAACTTGTAATTCTTTCTTTTTTTTTGACAGGCGGAGTGGACAGTGAGAGAGAGAGAGACAGAAGAAAGGTCTTCCTTTTCCGTTGGTTCACTCCCCAGTGGCCGCTGTGGCCGGTGTGGTTGGTTCACTCCCCAGTGGCCGCTGTGGCCGGTGTGCTGCGGCCAGCGCACTGCGTCGATCCGAAGCCAGGAGCCAGGTGCTTCTCCTGGTCTCCCATGCGGGTGCAGGGCCCAAGGACGTGGGCCATCCTCCACTGCACTCCCGGGCCACAGCAGAGAGCTGGACTGGAAGAGGAGCAACCAGGACAGAATCCGGCGCCCCAACCAGGACTAGAACCCGGTGTGCCAGCGCTGCAGGCGGAGGATTAGCCTAGTGAGCCGCAGTGCCGGCCAATTATTTCTTGATATGTGATGCTGAACATATGTTCATGTGCTTAATAGCTACCTGCATAATTCCTTTTGTAGAGGTGTCAGTGCAGATCTTTTGCCCTTTTAAAATTGGATTATTTTCTTTTTTATTTATTTTTTTAAAGATTTTATTTATTTATTTGAGAGGTAGAGTTATAGACAGAGAAAGGGAGAGACAGAAAGG
The DNA here is from genome assembly GCF_033115175.1 of Lepus europaeus. Taxonomy (NCBI): domain Eukaryota; kingdom Metazoa; phylum Chordata; class Mammalia; order Lagomorpha; family Leporidae; genus Lepus; species Lepus europaeus. The sequence continues at coordinate 63,925,563 of NC_084843.1, read as the reverse complement.
TTTTCCATCTGCTGGTTCAAGCCCCAAATGGCTGCAATGGTCAGAGCTGCGATCCAAAGCCAGGAGCATCTCCTGGGTCTCCCACGCGGGTGCAGGGCCCAAGGACTTGGGCCATCCTCCACTGCTTTCCCAGGCCACAGCAGAGAGCTGGATTGGAAGAGGAGCAGCCGGGACTCCAACTGTAGCCCATATGGGATACCAGGGTCGCAGGTGGAGGCTTTACCTACTATACCACAGCGCCGATCTCAGATTATTTTCTTATTGTTGAGTTTCAGAGTTCTTTGTATATTTCGGATACAAGTCCTTTCTCAGATATGTGTTTTGTAATAAAAACTTTTATTTTTATTTTTAGAAATGGATAGAACACATTTTTTAAAATTTTTTTTTTTTTTTTTTTTTTTTTTTTTTTTTTTTTTTACAGGCAGAGTGGACAGTGAGAGAGACAGAGAGAAAGGTCTTCCTTTTTGCCGTTGGTTCACCCTCCAATGGCCGCTGCGGACGGCGCATCTCGCTGATCCAAAGCCAGGAGCCAGGTGCTTTTCCTGGTCTCCCATGCGGGTGCAGGGCCCAAGGACCTGGGCCATCCTCCACTGCCTTCCCGGGCCATAGCAGAGAGCTGGCCTGGAAGAGGGGCAACCGGGATAGAATCCGGCGCCCCAACCGGGACTAGAACCCGGTGTGCCGGCGCCGCAAGGCGGAGGATTAGCCTGATAAGCCACGGCGCCGGCCCATTTTTTAAAAATTTTAAAATTTTTAAAAAGATTACTTATATGAAAGGCAGACTGATAGAAAGAGAGAAAAATCGTTCATCTACAGGTTCACTTCCTAATTGCTTGCAGCAGCCAAGTTTAGGCCAGGTCAAGAACTCCATCTCCAGGTCTCCCTCATGGGAGGCAGGGACTCAAGTACTTGGTCCATCATCTGCTGCCTCCCAGGCACATTAACAGGAAGCCAGAAGGGAAGCGAAGTAGCTGGGGCTTGAACACAGAGCCTGCCCCTAAGCATTTAAAAAATTTATTTATTTGAGAGAGACTACTTCCATCTGCTGGCTCACCTAAATGTCCACAATGGCTGAGGCTGAACCAGGCTGGAGGTGGGAACCAGGAACTCAGTTTGGGTCTCCCACAGGTGGCAGGAACCCACATCCTGGTGCCATCACAGTTGCCTCCCAGCTTGTGCATCAGTAGAGAGCAGGAGTCAGGAATCAGAGGCAGGAATCAAATCCAGGCACCCAATACAGGACCTGGGTATCCTAACTGGTGTGCTAACCACTAGGACAAATGGCTGCCCCCGTACCTATAATGTTTTTTTAATAGAAGTGATTCAAAATATAATTTACACACCATACAGTTTACCATTTTATAGTATATGATTCAATGATATTTAGTATATCACAAGTAGTACAAATATAACCACAATCCATTTTACAATGTTTTCATCACTCAAGAAAGAAACACATGACCATTACCAGTCATCCCTCCATATCCTTGCAACTCCTCCCTTTAAAGGCAACCACTCATCTATCTTCTGTTTCCACAGATGTGTCAGTTCTGGACTTTCCATATAAATGGACTCATATATGTGATCTGTTGAGACCTTCTTCTCTCATTTTGCTTTTTAGGGTTCATTCTCCTATCACTATTTTACTCCTTTATATGGCTCAATTATTTTCCATTGTACAGGTATATCATATTTCATTTATTCATTCATCAATTGATGGGCATTTGGAGTGTTCACATTTTGGGGGGCTTAATGAATAATGTTACTTTCATGTATAAGTTTTCGAGTGGGCATATGTTTTCATTTCTGCTGGGTTATTTATGGTAACATTATATTTTACTTTCTGAGGAACTGCCAAATCGTTTTCTAAAATGGCCGCAGTTCTATCGGCAATGTTTGAAGGTCTGTAATCTCTCCATGTTCTCATCAACACTTGTTATTGTGTGTGTGTGTGTGTGTGTTTTATTAAGGACATCTTAGCAGGGGTGAAGTAGTAACCCATTGTGGTTTTGACTTGCATCTCCCTACTGATTCATGATATTGAAAATTTTTCAGGTGTGTTTGTTCAACATTTAAATATCTTCTTTGGAGAAATGTATATTCAGATCCTTTGCCCATTTTAATGTTGAATTTTTTTGTTGTTGTTACTGAGTTGTTAAGGGGTCTTTATATATTCTGGATCCTGGACCCTTATCAGACACCTAAGAGTTTTAATTATAAAATTTAAGTCTTGATCCATTTTTAATTTTTGCATACGGTACATGTGAGAAATTGGTCAACTTAAATTTTTGTAAAGTGGATTTTTAAAAAAGATTTATTTTATTTATTTGAAAGGCAAAGTTACAGAGAAGAGAGAGGGACTGGGGGGGGGGGTATCTTCCATTTGCTGGTTCACTCCCCAGAGTGGCCGGGTCTGGGCCAGACAGAAGCCATGAGCCAGGAGCTTCCTCCAGACCTCCTTCATAGATGCATGGGCCCAAACACTTGGGCCATTCTCCACTGCTTTCCCAGGTGTATTGGCAGGGAGCTGGATCAGGAGTGGAGCAGTGGGGACTAGAATGAGCACCCATAAGCGATGCCAGCATCATGGGTGGTGACTTTATCAGCTATACCCCAACACTGGACCCTAACAAGTGGATATTGAGTTATCCCAGCACTATTTGTTAAAATGAAGCACACCGACTAATGAAGAAGGTAATGTCACATTTGAAAGAGGCAAAAGAGCTTCCAAGGTCAAGTTCTCTGACTCCATATTTTCCTTTGGGGCCACCTGAGCACAAATCCCATCTCTCAATGTCCATACCCTCCATTTCACACCAAATTTCTCTCATCTTCTAAGGCACCAGGAATAGAACAGAATCTCCATGAACGATCCTTGAAGGTCTAGGCTGAGCTACTCTCGGAAGCTTGGCCCATTCCCACAGGATCCTGGACAAACCGCCAGCCTGCCTGTCTGAATACAGCTAATGAAGAAGGAAAGTGTCACTTTCTAAAGAATAACTTCACTCAGTGGATGGCTTGATGATGATGATGATGATAATAATAAATACAACTTTTTGAGTCCTGACACTATGGGCGTATACAGCATCTCCCTTTTTCTTTTTTTAAAGATTTATTTATTTATTTGAAAGGCAGAGTTAGAGAGGAAGAGGCAGAGAGGGCAAGAGAGAAAGAGAAAGAGAGAGAGAGAGAGAGAGAGAGAGAGGGAAAGAGAGGTCTTCCATCCACTGGTTCACTCCTCAGATAGCTAGCACCTCCTTCTAAGTCTTACAACAATCCTTTGAAGTAGTTATCATGGTCTGTTTTAGAGAAAGATACAGAGGAGTGACTTACTCAAAGTCACACAGTTAAGTGTGAGGTCAGTGTTCAAACCAGGTCCTGTGGCTCCAACACCGTGCTCTTCTGTATTCTGTTCTACAAATAATGCTTCTGTGATAGGGAACAGATTTGATTCTCTTCCCCCTGGTTACAAAAAAGACCTACATTTCCCAGTGCCCTTGCGGTTCAATGGGACTACGTTACCATTTCTAGTCAATGGACTGGGAGTGGATCTTCCAGGCCAAGAAGTTTAAGAGTAGATGTGAGCTCGTCCCTTGCTTTCCTACTTCCCTTGAAGCAATGGTCAGAGACGGTGGGGTTACAAGATGATCGGTACCTGGATCTCTGAGTCAACACATGGTAAATAGCCTTCCAGTTATCAGATATCTTCCACTTGCTGGCTCAGTGCCCAAATGCCCACAATAGCTGACTGGGCCAGGACAAGGCCAGGAGCCTGGAACCAAATCATCCACTGCCTCCAAGGGTACACATCAACAGGAAACTGGAATGAGATATGGAGCCAGGACTTGAACCCAGGCACTCCAACATGGGATGTGGGCATCCCAAACAGCACCTTTAACCACTGTCCCATGTGCGCACCCCATGTTTAACTATTGACACAATTCCGTGTGAATCCTCTGAGAGTTCAAGCTTTGTTCTTGCTGTATAGACTATCCCACCCTAGTAAAGGCTGAATATTGGGGTGGGCATTTGCAACCCATAAGAGTACATAGGTTTGACTCCTGGCTCTGGCTCCTGACTCCAGCTTCCCACTTATGTGCACTGTAGGAGGTAGCCATGATAGCTCAAGCAATTGCATTCCTGCCTCTCATGTAGAAGATGTGGATTCTGTTTCTGGCTCTTGGCTTAGACTCAACCTGGCCCAGCCCAGACTCAGCCAGTAAAGGCATTGGGAGAATGAACTAGTGCATGGGAACACACACATTCATTCTCTCTCTCTCTCTCATTAATAAATCAATAAACAAATAAGACTTTTTTTTTTTAATTTTGACAGGCTGAGTGGACAGTGAGAGAGAGAGACAGAAAGAAAGGTCTTCCTTTGCCATTGGTTCACTCTCCAATGGCCGCCGCGGCTGGCGCGCTGCAGCCGGCGCACCGCACTGATCCCAAGGCAGGAGCCAGGTGCTTCTCCTGGTCTCCCATGGGATGCAGGGCCCAAGCACTTGGGCCATCCTCCACTGCACTCCCGGGCCATAGCAGAGAGCTGGCCTGGAAGAGGGGCAACCAGGACAGAATCCGGTGCCCCAACCGGGACTAGAACCCGGTGTGCCAGCGCCACAAGGCGGAGGATTAGCCTACAAATAAGACTTTTAAAAAACATTTTTAAGCTGAATATTACTACTGCCTCCATTTGTTTTGCTCCCGACTGGCATTCTGCCTTCTAGGGCCACAGATAAGGCTCTGCCACCTCATGTCCCTGGTGGACACTTGCCACGCTGTTTCTTTCCTTATTGTCTCCTGTGTGTTAATCTCATGGCACTGATTAGTTCTGATCTTCTTAACTGGTCAGAGGTTGCATTTTACATTTTTTTTTCTATCCTGGTAGCTCTAGGCACAAAATTAGCGCTACGGCAATGCTAGTTAATTGTGTAATCTATATTACTCAGAAAAAAATTGGCTTGCATTTTCTCTGGTTTTAAAACATTAATATTCACTAGACTTTGAAGTTCCACTGAAAAACCCTATTCTATTTATAAGTCTAGATAATGTCAGCAATTACTTTTAAGTTTTAAAATAATAATTTGGTCCCATTTACACATTCGGTTAAATGCCTTCAACCATTTAAAACTGCATTTTATAAATGTAATATAGTCTATTTCCTTTTAAAAGTACTTTAATTGTCTAACTCACAGGCCCTCCCATGTAGCTAAGCAATTTTTATAAATCTAATAAATTAAACATATAGACATAGTGAACAGAATTTCTCTTAAACGTTCCACCATGGTATATAAACTTGGTAAGGTTACTACTTAAAAGCTGTAAATCTCAATCCGTTACTTGATTACATGTTTTTGAAACAAACACAAACTTAGAGAACACTTGAAAATTCAGGACAAAGAACTTGCTGTCTGAGCCGTGCCAGAGTAAGTAGCCAGTTTACCAAGACTCTGTCACCTTCGAACGTTTGAGGTGTGCTTTTGGCGAACAAGGACATTCTCTTGTATAACTGCAACATAGCCATTAAAACCAGAAGATTAGCACTGCATGTTACGGCCATTAAAGCCTCAGTGCCCATTCAAGTTTTGCCAATTATCCTAACACTGACCCCTAGAGCAAGCAGATACATGCAGGTCACAATCACGTGTTACTTTCAGCTATCATATCTCTTTATTCTCTTTCAGTCTGGAATAGTTCCCCATCCTCATGTCCTTGACATTTTTGAATGTTATAAGCCAATTGTTTTCGAAATATTCCTTGGTTTGGGTATGTCTGATCCTCATGATTAGATTCATTTTATACACCTCGGCCAGAAATATTACAGAAGTGAACCTCTGTTCTTGTTGCATTGTATTGATTGCTGTATGGTTTCTGTTTTTCTCACTACTAGTGATGTTCACTTAGATCACTTGATTAACGTCTTTGTTTGATAGTTTTCTACACTATAAACTTCACTTCTTAAAAAACAGATTTATTTATTTATTTATTTATTTATTATCTATCTTGAAGGCAGAGTGGCAGAGAGAGAGAAGGAGAGACAGAGAATGAGAGATCTTATTAATATATATTACCGATGCAGTAACAGTGAATTCCCAGTGAAAAGCATTGCAGCTCTCCCCTGCACAAAGCTTGTGGCACACACATGGTTTTCACAAGAGACACATCGCAGCCTCTTGCACAACAGTGGTACAGTGCTGCACACAGGGCCATTTTCAACAGCGGGATCCCATCGTGCAGGACAACAGTGTGAAAACCACGGCAGCAAAGAGGCTGGGCAGAGGAGGAGGAGGAGGACAGCTGGAACAGGAGGACAGGTCATTGCCTTGTGCAACCTCAGACGGAAAGACACCTGTTGGCCAACTCAAATGCTTCCTGCTCGGTACATATTTGGTTGGGCTACCACAAAAGCAGCACGAGGACTGATTTGGGGGGTTACAAATACATGCTACCAAGTCAGCAAATATGGAGCCTGCAAATAATGAAGATCAGCTGTATCAGTTTTGCTATCCTCACCCAATAACTCTAGGACTGACGGAAGCAAAGAAGGAAAGAAGAGAAAGGTGAGAAGCTTGAAGACACATTCGAAGTGGAAATTGCCAGGCTGGGGTGTTTTATGCTAACAGGCTTGTAAGCATTAGAAGGACCTAAACTTACAAATACATGCAAATATTTTAACACAGAAATATTAGTGCTATGGGTTTTCTTTCCTTTCATGCTTAACTTTCTATCCGTTTTCTTTCTTTCCGTGCTTAATTCTCAGTTGTACAAGGTTTGAAAGCTATTTATCCAATAAGGAATAGTAACACAAGGATTCTTCCAAAAGTTCATGAGAAAACACATTTTGTGAAAAACTTAGGCATGGATGCGAATGTTTTGTTCCAAAATCTTCCTTTGTAATTCAAATATTCGTGAACTTTTTGAAGTTTTCTTGTATTCTGTCACCCAATTATTGGAACTGTCTTCTCTATAATTTTGAGGTCACCTCACTGAGTTATTTGAGGTTGCAAAGCTACCGGAGAAATGAGCTGCTGAGAGGATTCTGGCTGACCTTGATCAGACTGTGAGGTAGCTCATCACGCAGGTGCACCAGGGCTGGCTTTGCAACTTCTTCTAAGTCAGCCCTGTGCGCCTACATCTGAGGAGTCTGAAATCAGTCTTGGTGAATGTACTTACACCATAGAGATCCGCAAATGCTACAAGTTGGGTTTTGTTTGTTTTTTTTTTTTTTTGAGACTGGTTGCTAACCATAACCAGCACACCACTGCCATGAACTCTATTTAGAGTTGGTTTTCGCGTCAACAACTCCATAACCCAAAAAGGGAATGTTCACATAACCAGAGCCCCTTCTAACCTCTGCTCACAGGAGGTGTCAACTTTTATAACACTCATTTGGATATGGCGTTTCTTTGGCTCTTAAGATTTGTAACCCCAACTCTGAAGTCTTAAATCTGGTGGATTCCTGGGTTCTTCCTAGGACCTCACAACAGTTACAGTCATGGACATAAAACGTGGTGGGGTGTAGGCCCTCTCCTGCAGATCTGCCCGGTTCAGGCATGACCTTAAAGGTCCTTCTCCTTCCTCTCTCCCACTCCCCTTCCACACCCCTCCCACTCTCCCTGCCCTTGCTTCCTGCACATCTCATGGTAGCATCCAGCCCTGGATCCTCAGGCTGTCAACTTTCATCACTTCTTTTCTGCTGTTCAGAGCGCAGACAGGGGACCTTGTGCAGCCCGGTCTCCCGGCTTGGGGTGCACGCTCCCCGCCCGCGAGTCTCCCCGGGCTGGGTAGGTCACAGCAGCCGGCTCCCTCAACACCTGGCACCAGCATGCGGACAAAGAACTCACGCTGCTGTGCTCAGCCTGGTGATTCAGGCAGTAAAACTGCAGGCCAGGTTGTTAAATCCAGACTCAGGTAGACAAGACCAACAGGCCAGGGCTGCCCTGCGTCTGGGTTTTGGCCGACAGTGCAGTTTCCCCATCTGTGGGAGCCACGGCCTGGCCTTTCCCTCCAGGAGGCAAGGCTGCTGTAATTTATTGGGCTGTAATTGTTGAAAGGAACAGTCCTTTAGGCCATTCATTCAGGCCAAAAATGTTTCTTTATTGAGCATTCTCTGTGTTCTCAGCCTTGTGCTATGTGATGGGGGCGGGGTGCCTGCGTGCGTGCGTGTGCACGTGTGCGTGTGTGCTCAGACGCGAGACATAGAACACAAGACCAGTCTTTCTCCTGCAGCTTCCTAGCTCCACCACGACAGAAAGAAAATGCTCACAGCGGCCCTCACTTCCCAAGGTTTTGAAGGACAAATGGGATTTCGTCAGAGCAGAGTGTGGAAGGGCACGGGCGGGTGGGTGTGGGGGCCCAGGGCGCAGGGAGGCGCAAGCCGGGGGTGCGGAAGGGCGGGCGCCCCTGGATGGGGTCGGACGACCCAAGGATGTGGGCAGAGGCCGCCTGGGGGGACCTCAGACGAACTCCATTTTGCAAGGTCCAAGGGGCCTGACTGGAAGTGTTTGAAGAGGGTTGCCACCTGATCTGCCAGTGCCTCCCAAAAGCAAAACTGCTCCCGGCGCTCTCCCTGCCGCAGGTGTCTTCCCTAGGGGGTGAGCAGTGCGCTCCTGCACCCGCAGGGACCGCGAGCCACGGGAAAGATCGCGCCTGTTCCCAAGAGCTTTGCATCTGCGCTCACCGACTCTTCCCATGTCCAGCTACCAGCTGCCATAGATGTCAGAGACGACAACGTGATTCTTAATAGTAGGACCTAGGTAGTGACAAGAATCACAAAAAGAGTAAGGATAGATAAAATTTATTAAGGAAGTGCTTAGCTCTAAGTCCTGAGCTAAGCACTCTGCATACAGGATTTTGTGAAATCCTCGCATCAACCCTATGAAGTAGATACCATGATCATTCCCATTTGAAAGAGGAGGAATGGCACAGCCAGGAACGGCAGACAGAAGATGAGAGCCCAGCACTGAGTCCAGGGCTTCCGCTATTTCCTCCTGCATTCCCCCCCTTCCCAAGGCAAGGTACTCTTGTAGAAATCGGTCCCCAGTGTTTCTGGGTGAAACGCCTGGCGGGAAGTTGGATGTCAACCCATGCAGGTGGGTTAGTAACTGGTTGGAAGACTAATCCCCGTGTATATGACATGCCCTGACTCTGTCTTTCCAGTATCTTTAGTTTAATGATGACATGAACCGAGTGACTGCTAACTGGTGGCCCATGGGACACATCTAGTGCACAGATGATTCTGTGTGTCTCACCTGTTGTTAGAAGATGGAATCGGGGCAGGTATTTAGCCTGGTGGCTAAGATGTAGTGACAATGACTACTTCCCATATCAAAGTGCCTTTGTTCGACGCCTAGCTCTGGCTCCTAACTCCAGCTTCCTGCTAGTGCATACTCCGGGAGGCAGCAGTGTGACTCTAGCAGCTAGGTTCCTGCTGCCCATGTGGGAGACACAGGTTGAGTTTGGCTCCCAACTTTGATTCCCAGCCCAACACTGGTTGTTGGATTTGGGGAATGACCCATGGATGGGGGCTTCCTCTGCCTCCAAATAAATAAATAAGTTTAAAAATGGAATAAATGTGTAAAATGCAGGTGATTTCACAATCGCAGATTCCCTTGCTGCAGATCGGGCAACAGTGCATTTGCCGTCCAGCAGAGCAACAGCCAACTACAGTTAACAGTGCCCGCCCCTGGCCTGGAGCGGCGGGGGTAGCTTTTGCTCCTCTGTTCCCAAGTTACCCTACCCACAGCAGGTGCACGCACACACAGCTCCGTTAATTCACTTATGTTACTTCCTTGTCTTCTATGGATATTTGATTTTTTTAAGACCTTGTTGACAGACATTTCCCTAAGTCATCATAGGTGAAGTGAAAGTGGAAGGAATAAAAAAAAAAAAAAATCACAATACAAGATCCAGAAAGATCTCATCAATAGATATGCACCTTGGGAAGGATTAACGGAGATATATGCAAATTCTTGTGATTGTCCATTACATCAGCTGCACTAGTGTGGACACAGGGATTTGGCTTAATAGTAATAAGCTGGGGTAAGCATTGTGGCATAGCTGGCTAAGTCACTGCTTGTATCCCAGCTCACGTCCTGCCACCTCTGCTTCTGATCCAGTTCCCTGCTAATGTGCCCAGGAGGCAGCAGATGATGGTTTGAGTACTTTGGTTCCTGGCCCTCATGTGGGAGACCTTGACTGAGTTCCAGGCTACTAGTTTCAGCCTGGCCCACTCCCCACTACTGTGGGCATTTCAGGAGTGAAACAGTGGCTGGAAGATCTCTTTTTTCATTCATTCTTTTTTTTTTTGACAGGCAGAGTGGATAGTGAGAGAGAGAGAGAGAGAAAGGTCTTCCTTTGCCGTTGGTTCACCCTCCAATGGCCGCTGCGGCCGGCGCATCATGCTGATCCGAAGCCAGGAGCCAGGTGCTTCTCCTGGTCTCCCATGCGGGTGTAGGGCCCAAGCACTTGGGCCATCCTCCACTGCCTTCCTGGGCCATAGCAGAGAGCTGGCCTGGAAGAGAGGCACCCCGACCGGGACTAGAACCCGGTGTGCTGGCGCCGCAAGCGGAGGATTAGCCAGTTAAGCCACGGCGCCAGCCTGGAAGATCTCTTTCTATGCAGGTTCTCCAACATGGAATGTGGGCATCCCGTGCGGCATCTTTACTGTAAGGCCACACACACACCCCAGAAACACGGTTAAGACCACTCGTCTCTCGTTTCCAGCCTGCTATGGCTTTGCTTGCGCATCTGTTTTGATTTCAGCAGGTTCAGTTCTCTCTAAAGAGCTCGTGCTGAGGAGGCTGGGGCAGAGTGGACAGTGAGAGAGAGAGAGAGAGACAGAGAGAAAGGTCTTCCTTTTGCCACTGGTTCACCCTCCAATGGCTGCCGCGGCTGGTGTACTGCAGCCGGCGCACCAGGCTGATCCGATGGCAGGAGCCAGGTGCTTCTCCTGGTCTCCCATGGGGTGCAGGGCCCAAGCACTTGGGCCATCCTCCACTGCACTCCCGGGCCATAGCAGAGAGCTGGCCTGGAAGAGGGGCAACCGGGATAGAATCCGGCACCCCGACCGGGACTAGAACCTGGTGTGCCGGCGCCGCAAGGCGGAGGATTAGCCTGTTGAGCCGCAGCGCCGGCCCCACTGTGAATTTTCAAACAGACCAAGTGTCCCCCAAACCAAGGCCTTTGTATGTGTGTTTCACCTGCTGTCTCTCCTCAGAAATGTGCCTGGCTCCGTCTCTTCTGTCTCTTTCTTTATTCTATTTTATCTTTATTTCATTTATTTGTTTTTTAAAAGATTTATTTATTTGAGAGGCAGAGTTACAGACAGAGGGAGAGCCACTGAGAAAGGTCTTCCATCCACTAGTTCACTCCCCCAATGGCCGTGGCCAATTGGAAGCCAGGAGCCAGGAGCTTCGTCTGGGTCTCTCACACAGGTGCAGGGGCCCAAGGACTTGGGCCATCTTCTACTGCTTTCCCAGGCCATAGCAGAGAGCTGGATGAGAAGAGGAGCAACCGGGACAGGAACCGGCATCCATATAGGATGCTGGTGCCACAGTTGGAGGCTTCACCTACTGCGCCACAGGGTCAGCCCCTGTTTCTTCGTTCTAATGTGCTCTTGTCACAGGAGGCTCTGCGCAGACGGAGGTGGACAGCCTCTGACCCCTGGCCCTGATTGGTCTCCCCCCCGCCCCACCCTGCGCACCAGCTGACAGTCACTGTGGTTAATCGCGCGAGGCTCGACAGCGAGGACACGTTCTGTGAAGTGCGTCACTGAATGTCCTCTTCGTGAGAACGTCCTGGGGTGTCCTCACACAAACCCAGATGGGGCTACAGCGGGTGTGCGTGGGCGTGTGTGCACCTGTGTGCGTCCCATATGTATATGGTATTGCCTACTGCTCCAGGGCCACGACCAGCAAGACAACTCAAGATTAAGTCAAACACAAGAGAAAACAGTGCAGTCAAGAGATGTAACCAGACTGCGCTGGCATACCGCAGCACACTACTTTACAGGAAAGTTTTATTTTGTAAGTAGAAGGAAGGCACTCCAAAACAATCATAAAAATGAGGGTGGCGTTATGCCAGCAGTTAGGACGCTGCTCGGAACACCTGCGTCCCCTATTGGGGTGCCGGCTTCTGCCTCAAGCTTCCTGCTGATGTGCACCATGGGAGGCAGCCAGTGATGGCTCACATACTTGGGTCCCGCACTTGCATGTGGGACACCTGAATTGAGTTCCAGCCTCCTGGCTTTGACCTGGACCAGCCCTGGCTGCTGTGGGTATTATAAGCCAGCAGATGGAAAATCTCTCTCCATCTGTTTCTCTGTGTCTTTGTCCTTCAAATAAAATGAAAAAGAAATTAAAAGTAAATAACATGATTTAAAAGTATAGTATCATAGTCGTTTGTTGGGCCTGCGCTGTGGCATAGTGGACTAAGCCTCTGCCTGCGGCACCAGGATCCCTTGTGGGTGCTGGTTCAAGTCTTGGCTGCTCCTCTTCCACTCCAGCTCTCTGCTATGGCCTGGGAGAGCAGTAGAGGATGGCCCAAGTGCCTCTCTCTGTCTGTAACTCTACCTCTCAAATAAATAAAAAATCTTTAAAACAAAAACAGTCGTTAGTTATCATGATCACGTATGTTCTGTACATAATGGGACTGGCAGCACAGGAGGTTCCCTGACACTGACACGACCACCAACAGGTGAGTAGTGCCCGGTTATACATCGCTAGGATGGTTATGAGGTCACTAATGATTTATGAAACTGTCAGCTATGTTTTAAGGGACGATCAGCACACATGCAGTCTTTTGCTGAAAGTCATGATGTGCTGCATGGGTGTACTGGTTTACTCTCCGTCTTGCCTTGTGAAATGTGAGCTTTCAGACTGGTACTGTGTGTGGCAGGTTAAGCTGCCACCTGCAGTGCCGGCATCCCATATCCCGGCTGCTCCACTTCTGATCCAGCTCCCTGCTAATGCTCTTGGGAAAGCAGCAAAAGATGGTCCAAGTTCTTGGGACCATATACCCACGTGGGAGACCTAGAAAAAGCTCCTGGCTTGGTCTGCCCCAGCCCTGGCTGTTTTGCTCATTTGAGGAGTGAACCTGCAGATAATAGGCCTCTGTCTCTCAGTCTCTGTCTCTGTCTCTCTCTCTCTCTCATCCAAAATAAGCATCAGTTCGAGTCCCAGCTGCTCCACTTCTGATCCAAATTTCCGCTAATGGCCTGGAAAAGCAGTAGAAGATGGCCCAAGTCCTTGGGCCCCTGTACCCATGTGGGAGACTCGGAAGAAGCTCCTGGCTCCTGGCTTCGGATTGGCTCAGCTCTCTGGCCATTGTGGCCTTTTGGGAAATGAACCAGCAGATGGAAAAAAAACCTCTTTCTCTTGCTCCCTCTCTCTGTAACTACCTTTCAAATAAATAAATAAATCTTAAAAAAATTAACTTCTTGGACTGGCACTGTGGCACAGTGGGTTAAGTCGTTGCTGCAACACTAGCATCCCATATGGGCATTGTTTCGAGTCATGGCTGCTCCACTTCTGATCCGGCTCCCTAGTAATGGCCTGAGAAAGCAGTGGAAGATGGCCCAAGTACTTGGGCCCCTGCCATCCATGTGGGAGACCCAAATGGAGTTCCAAGCTCCTGACTTTAGTCTTAGCCCATCCATAGCTATTGCAACCGTTTGGGTAGTATACCAGTAGATGGAAGATTGTGTGTGTGTGTGTGTGTGTGTTTGTGTCCCTCTCTGTAACTCTGCCTTTCAAATAAATCTCTTCAAAGAAAAAAAAGTTCCTGTTTTCATAAAGTTCCTATTTCTTTTTTTAAAAAGATTTATTTTATTTATTTGAAAGGCAGAGTTCCAGAAAGAGCGAGCGAGCGAGCGAGATCTCTTCCATCAGCAGGTTCACTCCCCAAATGGCAGAACAGTGAGGGCTGGGACAGGCTGAAGCCAGGAGCCTGGAGCTTCATCACAGTCTCCCAGGTGGGTGCAGGGGCCTAAGCACCTGATCTATTATCTGCTGCTTTTCTAGGCGCATTAGCAGGCAGCTGGACCAGAATCGGAGCAGGCAGGACTCGATTGGCACCCACATTGGGCGCCTGTATTGCAGGTTGCAGCTTATCCCGCTGTGCCACAATCCAGGCCCCTGACTCCTCAGGTCCTTGAAAGGCTGATCCTGTTGCAACAGTTATTCACTGGACTGCAGCTATCTGTGTGTCAAAGCTGTGTTTGGCAGCAGAAATGAACCTGTCTGGCTCGGAGGGTTCTTTCTGCACTGGCAGTTGGCCTTGTTGGGCAGTGGGAGCTCTGAGCTGACAATTCACAGAGGAGCTTCTAAAAGAAAGTGACCCAAGAGCTAGGAATATTGGTCTGAAACAAGGAAACATTCTTGAGTCACTAGAAATATAATTGTGTTTTGCATAACATTGCTTTTTTTTTTTTTAAATCTAACTGATAAAAGTAAACAACTCACAGGGTGGAAGAAGGAGGGCCAGAACACAACATTTAGATTTTAATGATTAACTCAGCAGTTAGCTATATTTTGTATTCTGCATTGGTCCTTTATGACCAATGTCCTTATTTTCAGAGCTAGCCAGAAGCCGACCGCTCTTGCCCCATTTACAGGCTGCAGGACCCCCTTGGAACGAGCCCCTTTCCTTTAGGGCAGAAAGTAGAAATATGGTGAAAATATGTTTGGCGACTCCTGGTAGAGTCATTGCCCATTTACCAGCCTACAAAAATGGCAGAGGCCCCGATGGACGGGCGACAGGCAGAGAACAAGGCCTTCCACCAAGCGCAGGCGGGGAACACCCTCAGTGGCGTCCCCCTGACTTCCATGCCATCTCACCCAAAAGAGGATGGGCCTGAGACAGCAGAGTCTGAGCCACGCTCTGTCCCAGTCCCTGGGCCTACAAAGTGCCTGGCTCCTGGGGCTAACATAGCAGAGCCGGCTGGACCTGGATGATCACAAAACAGAATTTGAGAAATGGAGGGATTTCTAGATGGGGAGCCTGATTTTAGACAGGTCTGACGAGGTGAGGTCATGTCCCAAGGCCCTATACAGCCAGCAGCCTTTGTCAACTGGGGCTCTTTTTTCCTTGCTAGACCTTTTCCCACTAGAATCACAGACATTTCCAAGTTGGGAGTGGCCTTGGCATTTGTGAACATGTCTTCTAGGTGTGTGTGTGTGTGTGTGTACCAGGTCACAAATAATCTCCTTCTATTTGTACTATAAAAAAGAAGAAAAGGGGAGGTAGGCATTCAGCCTGGTGGTTAAGCAGTCAAGATGCCGGTTCATATGCCTGAGCCCCATAGTGTCGAGTGCTGGGTTTGACACCTGCCTGCAGCTCCTAACTCCAGCTTCCTCACAATGCGGACACTGGGAGACGGTTGTGAGCCTCCAAGTAACTGGGTCTCTGCCACCCCTGTGGGAAACCTGGGTTGTGTTCCCAGCGGTCAGCTTTGGCCTCGGTGCACCTTGGGCCACTGCGGGGATTTGTGGAATGAACCAGCACAGGGAGCTCTCTGTCTCTCAAAAAAACAAAAATGCAAAAGGAAAAAAAAGAAAAAGAAAAAATGGAAGTCATCTCTCTGACACCCTCACTTCCTAGATGAGGGAGGTGAGATTGAGAACCACCCGGCAGTGGTGGAGGCTCGTACAGTCGGGGATGTGGCAGGCAGAGCTCAGAGCCCCCTCAAGGCCAGGGCTTCTGGGGACGTCCAGAGCACTAGGAACGGACGGAGGGGCTCATGGAGAGTTGAAGAAGGGCTCTCTGAGCCCCACGCATGTGATAAGCACAGCCCAAGGTCTTGGTCTCCGTGGAGCTGGTGTCGTGGACTGGCGTGGGTTGTGGTTGCACAAGGGGGTATTTGTGGAACGAAGGAGAGACTATGAGTAGTCTGAGGTGGAACATGTAGCAAATGGCTATAAAACTACACCATAGAAAAAGCAACACATATTTTAATCGAACATTTACATCTAAATGAGGTTTGTCATCCAAAGAATTTACCTTGTGAGGCTAAATATATTTATTTCAATATGCTACAACTGTTCAAAACACAATTTCTCCAGAAGTTAAACACAGAATTACCACATGGCCCTGCAATTCCATTCCTAGGTATATCCCCAAAAGAATTAAAAGCAGAGACTAGATACTTGTATGCCAGTGAACACCGTGGTGTTAGTCACAAAAGCCACATAGTGGCACTATCCCAAGCAGCCACTAATAGATGAGTGGATGAACAAATGTGCTCTCTACAAACAGTGGAATAGTATTCAGCCGTAAAAAGGAACGAGCATCTGTACATGTTCTAACATGGACGAATCTTGAAAACCTTATGCTAAGTGAATTAAACAAGGCACAAACAGACTAATATATTATTCCACTTACAAGAAATACACAAGGATGGGCAAATTTATAGCAACAGAAATCAGATTAGAAGTTACCAGAGACTGGAGAGTGAGAAGAAAGGTAGAGTTATTATTTAATAGGTATAGAGAATTGGAAAATTCTCTATAGTGATAGTTGCAAAACACTGTGAATATAATTAATGCCATGAAATCACACATTTAAAATAATTAAAAGGGCATATTTTATGACATGTATATTTTACTACACTAAAAAAAGAAAGCTATAATGAGATTAATGAGACACTACTTCATACTCATTAAGACATCTATACTAAAAACAACAGGAAGTAAGTGTTGACAAATTAGAACCTTGACACACTCTTGATGAGAATGGAAGATTTGTAGCTTTTTTGGAAAACAGCTTTGCAGTCCCTTAAAAAGTAAAACATGGAGGTCCGTGTTGTGGCATAGTGAGTAAGGCCACCCTCTGCAACACCAGCATCCTCTATGGGCAACAGGTCTAGTCCTGGCTGCTCCACCTCCAATCTAGCTCCCTGCTTATGGCCTGGGAAAAGAAGTGGAGGATGGCCAAGTGCTTGGTTTCCTGCCACCTATGTGGGAGACCCTGATGAAGCTCCTGCTTCCCAGCTTCAGCCTGGCCCAGTCCTGGCTGTTGTGGCCATGTGGGGAGTGAACCAGCAGATGGAAGAGCTCTTTCCCTATCCCTCTGTCTCTCCCTCCATCTGTAACTCTGATTATTTAGAGGCCGGCACTGTGGCGCAGTAGGTTAATCCTCTGCCTGCGGCGCTAGCATCCCATATGGGCGCCGGTTCTAGTCCCAGCTGCTATTCTTCTGATCCAACTCTCTGCTATGGTCCAGGAAAAAAATTATTTATTTATCTGAGAGGTAGAGTTATAGACAGAGAGAGGGAGAGACAGAGAGAAAGGTCTTCCGTCCACTGGTTCACTCCCCAAATGGCTACAACGGCCGGAGCTGGGCTGATCTGAAGCCAGGAGCCAGGAGCCAGGAGCCAGGAGCCTCTTCTGAGTCTCCCAAGCGGGTGAAGGGTCCCAAGGACTTGGGCCATCTTCTACTGCTTTCCCAGGCCATAGCAGAGAGCTGAATCAGAAGAGGAGAAGCTGGGACATGAACTGGCACCCATAAGGGATGCCGGCGCCACAGGCAAAGGCTTAGTCCGCTATGCCACGACACCAGCTCCCAAGTTTTTTTTTTTTTTTTTTTAAGTAAAGCATAGAATTTACACACAACCCAGAAATTCCATTCCCACATATCTACCCAAGAAAAATGAGAACATACGTTCACATGAAGACTTGTACACAAATATCCGTGGCAATATTATTGATAATAGCCCAAGGTGGGAATAACCCTGTGTCTACCAATTGATAAACAGATAAATAAAATGTGATACAACCTTACAATGGCCTATTATTTGGCATTTGAAAGGAATCAGGTATTGATACATGCAACCATACAGATGAGCCTTGAAACATTTATGCTAGATGAATAAAGTCAGAGAAGACCAAATATTGCAGGCTTCCATTTATGTGAAAATCCATAATAATGAAATCTGTTGATATATAAAGCAGAGTAGTATGGTTTGTAAGCTATAGCTCACAACTCTGTGGAGGAATCAATTGTCTACCTATATGTAGACTATTTCAGAACTCTATTCTGTTCCACTTATCTGCTTGTCTATTACTATGTCAGTGACACGCTGTTTTGGTTACTGTGGCCTTATAAAATATCTTGATTCAGGTAATGAAAATCCTCTGACTTTCTTCTTCTTTTTTGAATTGTTTTGGTTCTTTATCCTGTGTATTTCCGTATAACTTTCACAACCAGTTTGTCAGTTTCCAAAAAAAACCTGTTGGAATTTGGATTGTGATTGCATACCATCTTGTTCATCAATTTTGAGACAACTTGTATCTTCATGTTGTTCAGCCTCCTGACCCACGAGCAAGGTGCATCTCTATATTTAGGTCTTCTTTAACGTGTCTCAATAATGTTATGTAGTTTCCAGTGTAGCAAAGGTTTATTAAGTATTTCACATCATTTTATTAATTTTAATTTCTGATTGTCACTCTTAGCAAATAAAAATGCAATTAACTTTCATATCCTTCAAACTTGCTCAACTTATCTATTAGTTCTAATTACTTTTTCCTCAGTTCCATTGGATTTCTACACACACAAATGTATTGTCTGCAAATGGAGGCAGATTCACATCTTCTTTTCCAATCTGACTGCTCTTCACACCCCCTTCTTTTTCTTAAAAAACCTGGCTGCAGTGCCCAGAACCTCCAGTAACGTTGAGTAGAAATGGAGAGCACAGACATCTCTGTCTTGTTCCTGACCTAAGGAGAATATTCGCTTTCACCACCAAGTACCATGCCAGCTGTATGGTTCTTGTAGATGTCTATTATCATGCTGAGCTTATTCCTTTCTCTCCTAAGCTTGTTGATATATAATTTTTTAAAATCAGGGGTGGATATTGGATTTTGTCAAATGATTTTTCTATGTCTACTAAGATGGTAATATACATATAGTCTTCTTTTTAAAAATGTCTTAATATAGTGAACTATGATGATTGATTTTCAATGTTGAATTAACCTTGTATTTCTGTGATAAATTCTGCTTGGTTATGATATATAAACCTTTCAATACATTGCTTGCTTCAACATGGTGAAAATATTTTTGAACTTTTCATCCATGTCCAGAGGGGTATTGGTTTGTTATTTTCTTCTAATGCCTTGTCTAGTTTTGTTACAAGCCTCATAGAATGAGTAGGGGAAGAAATCTGGTGTTAATGTTTTTTTTTTTCTCTGAAAAAATATATGTAGAATTGCAATTCTTTCTTCCTTAAATGTTTGTTAGGATTCATAAGTAAAGTCATATGGGTCTGAAGTTGTTTTGGTAGATTTTTAGCACAAATTCAATTTCTTTTTTTTTTTTTAAAGATTTATTTTATCTTACTTGAAAGTCAGAGTTACACAAAGAGAGAAGGAGAAGCAGAGAGAGAGAGGTCTTCCATCCTCTGGCTCACTCCCCAGTTGGCTGCAACGGCTGGAGCTATGCCAATCCAAAGCCAGGAGCCAGGAGCTTCTTTTGGGTCTCCCATGCGAGTACAGGGGCCCAAGGACTTGAGCCACCCTCTACTGCTTCCCCAGGCCATAGCAGAGAGCTGGATAAGACGTGGAGCAGCCAGGACTCGAATCAGCACCCATATAGGATGCCAGCACTTCAGGCGGTGGCTTTACCCACTAAGCCACAGCGTCGGACCCACAAATTCAATTTCTTTAATACAAAGGAAACTTCAAGAGGTTGATGGGAAAATGAAATTAAAAGATAAAATATGAAATTATTTATCAACATAATCCCCACCAAGTCAAGATACTTTTGTAAGTGATGATGCTATCCATTTAGTTCACCTCTAAAGAACTGAGGATCCTGAGAAAGTAACCACATTAATGAAGGATTTTTCACACTATTAACTGAAGAAAAATGTGTTCCTTTTAAATATGATGTTTAAGATTAAGAAGTAGTGGCCGGTGCTGTGGTGTAGCCAGTAAAGCTGCTGCCTGAAGTGCCAGCACCCCATATGGGCACCAGTTCAAGTCCCGGCTGCTCCACTTCCGATCCAGCTCTCTGCTGTGGCCTGGGAAGGCAGTAGAAGATGGCCCAAGTCCTTGGGCCCCTGCACCCACATGGGAGACCTAGAAGAAGCTCTTGGCTTCTGGCTTGGATTGGCTCAACTCTGGCCATTGTGGCCCTTTGGAGAGTGAACCAGCGGATAGAGGACTTCTCTTTCTCCCTCTGCCTCTTTAACTCTCCATTTCAACTAAATAAATCTTAAAAAAAAAAAAAAAGAAGAAGAAAGTATGTCAGAAGGAGACAGATTAGGACTGTAAGGTGGATGCCTAATGGTTTCCCACTGAAACTTGCACAACTGCCCTTTTTCGGTGAGAGAAATGAGCAAAAGCATTATCATGACTGAGAAGGACTCCCTGGAGAAGATTTCCTGGGAATTTTTCTGCTAGAGCTTTGGTTAACCTTCTCACACCCTCCCCTAATAAGCAGATGTTATCACTCTCAGGCATGCTGGATAAATCAACAAGAAAAATGCCTTGATCCTAAATAACGACTGCTATGACTTTTGCTGTTGACTGGTCTTTTGCTTTTACTGGACCACTTCCACCTCTTGGTAGCCTTTTGTTTTTAAGACTTATTTCTTTATTTGAAAGTCAGGGTTATAGATCAAGACCACATACATACACATACAGAAAGAGAGAGAGAGAATCTTACATTTTCTGGTTCACTCCCCACAATAGCTGGTGCTGGGCCAGGCCAGGCTGAAGCTGGGAGCCAGAGCTTCATTTGGGTCTCCTACATGGGTGCCAAACACTTGGGCCATCTTATGTTGTTTTTCCCAGGGTATTAGCAGGGAGCTGGATCAGAAGTAGAGCAGCTGGGACATGAATTGGTGCCTATACGTGATGTTGGTGTCAAGGGTGGAGGTTTACCCACTATGCCACAACTCTGGCCCTGGTAGCCATTGCTTTGATTATGCATTGTCTTCAGCATTGTACTTGTAAAGTCATGTTTCATCTATTACTATAATTCTGTGAATAAATGCTTCAGGATTTTGATACTACTTGTTTAAAATTTCCACTGAAAGCTCTGCTTTCATATACAGTTTATTTGTGCACAACAGTTTTGGTACCTATCAAGAATTTGGTCTACTTCAGCTTTTCAGTCAGAATTATGGAAGGTGAACCATTTGAGATGTCTCTGTTGTTGGATATTGCTTTTGCCTTTCATTGTTGTTCTTCTTCAATTAAAGAATGACGAGATGCAATCTTTCTTTGCACGTCGATGTGGATGGTCTGCTGCTGTGGGCCTCACTGTCAGCACTGTCTTGTTCCATCTTAAAATGAGAGCTCCACTTGCAAACTGTTGATCTGTTTGGAGCATTGTCCCCACAAACTTTTTGTAAAGCATTACTAGTTTCACCATTCCTGCACCCAAGCTTCAACCCCAATTTGATATTTGTTCTTACTTTCACTTTAGCAGAATTCATGTTGTTCTGATAGGGACTTTTAAAAAAAGATTTAATTATTAGTTTATTTGAAAGATAGAGTGACTGAGAGAGAAAGGGGAGAGAGAGAGAGAGAGAGAGAGAAAGAGAGAAAGGGAGGGGAAGGGAGAGGGAGAGAGAGTGATAGAGAGGGAGAAGGAACTTTCCATATGCTGATTCACTGCCTAAATGCTCAGAACAGCCAGGGCGAGGCCAGGCCAAAGCCAGGACTCAAGAACTCATTCTGCGTCCCCCACATGTGTGCAAGACCCAAGTATCTTGTTCATCTTCTGCTGCCTTCCCAGGGGCATTAGCAGGAAGCTGGGTCAGAAGCACAACACCTACCACAGGGGCTCTTTTCAAACTGATTTCTTATTTTTCTTAGTGCCTCAAACTAGACCCTGTACAGATAAAACAAGTTAGCATAAGCTTATTTTGGTGCAAAATCCAAGCATAATTTTCTCATAATACTTACAACACTTATTTACCAGAAACGTTTTCAAGACCTCTGGCATTTGACACTTGGAAAGCAGTAAGTGGATGTTGCAGAGGAATGCACGTCCAGACATTGTGTTAGGTCTTTACAAATGTCTACATTAACTCAGAATGTGACGCTCAGAACGGTGGGATCATTTGTTCAGGTATTAGCTGGTTAGTGCAGTGATTAGAGTGCGAGTTCTCCAATTCCAGGTCCCGTCTACTAGAGTTGTTTTCTTACATGAGAAGGGATCAGAGGTATAATGGTAAATGCCTACTGCATGCCAATCACACTTCATTTATGTGAGACTACGTGATTGGAGATAGCGAAGGAGAACGGTTTACTTGTGGCAACCTGTGGGCCCTTTTCTCTTGCCCGGAGGACGGACTTGTAAAACCAACACTAAATAGGGAAGAAGGAAGGATTCTGCTGTGGAGTGTGTGGATGTGGCAGCTAAAATCTTCGGTGACCTTGCTAACACCGAGTCTTTAACTCGCCGCAGAGATCTGGGGAAGTGAGAAAGGCCTCCACTGAGCAAACATTTATTCAGCACTTAACTGTGTGGTAGGGCACAGTTTTGCCTTAGAAGACATATACCAACAAGGAATTACGTGGCACAATAGGATTCCATAAACTATGATAAGGCAATAGGCAAGGTACTTTGAGACCATAAACCATGAAACAGCCACTTATTGCTTGGGAGCTTAAGAAATTTACAAAGCACTTGACTTTCGAAGTGGATCTTTAGCTGTGAGTATTTGTAGAGGGAGAATGGTAGTTGAGCCGGAGGCCTGAGCCCGGTTAGAAGGTCAGGCTGGAGTGGAGGATTATGAGGAGGGTGGCCGCGGAAAGCTGGTAAAGTGGTCAAGAGAAGTCAGTCAAGGAACTTAAACAAACCAGGGAATAGGATTGTGTGTCTGCTGCAGTAAAGCATCCCCCATGGGGAGAGAGGACCAATGAAGGGGAAAAACCAGAGTTGGGGAAATTAGCTAGACATGGGCGCAGTCTAAACTATACCTAAGGGGATGGAGACGTGAGGAACAGATTTGAGAGAGGTGCAGCCGCCAGACCTTGGTGATCAGTTAGATATATGGGTCATGAAGGAAAAAAGTCAGGAAGAATTATTTCTGCTAATGGACACTGGAAAAGCAGGAAGAACAGACTGGGCCTGGGTATTCAGGAGAAGTAAGTTCTGTTGTGATGGTCAGTGTGTCTGCAGACTATCCCAGGTGGCTGACCTGTAGGTAGCAACCTTAAAGCTGGGAAAGAGCAGGATTAGACAGAGATCTGAGAGTGACTGGGTGGCAGAGGAACGAATGGGAATAAAGTTAGTTACCAGTGAGGAGCTAGTCACAACAGCTTGCGGGTGTGGAGGTTTCTTAAGCTTAAGCGTAGGACAATGGCTGTGTTTCCAAAGCAGACTAACAAGGAGGGGAGAGAATGAGGGAAAGGTGGCCATGTGAAAGCCTAGGGAATGAGCTTCAAGAAAGTGTGGCTCCCCCATGGCAGGTGCTGAGAACAGATAACGGGGGAAGAACTGAAAACCGTCCTTTGGGTCTGCCAGTTAGGAACTTCCCAGTGCTCCGAGGAAAGGATGCTTCTAAGCAGGGAGCAGACGGCAGAGGGCTGAGCATCAGGGCTGGGGTCAGGTGGAGAGGAGAGGGCAAGCCACACTCAGGAGAGATGCCATGGGTATGGTAATAGCTCAAGAAACTTTGCAGCAGTCCAACATTGGCTGATTTTGTCATGAAATTCATATAAAAATTACATTCTGAACAATACGTCATGTTATGCTGCCTTCTATGATTTGTGAGCTGCTACTATCGATCAAGTTTAACAAGTTTTCTTATTTAACTGCTTTATTTCTCCCAGCATTTTACTTATTTTTTTTTAAAGATTTATCTATTTGAAAACAGAGTTACAGAGACAGAGGAAGAGACAGTGAGAGAGAGAGAGAGAGAGAGAGCATCTTCCACCCGCTGGTTCACTCTCCAAAGGGCCAGAATGTCTGGGGCTGGAGCCTCCTCCAGGTCTCCCATGTGGGTACAGGGGTCCAAGCACTTGGGTCATCTTCCACTGCTTTCCCAGGCCATTAGCAGGGAACCGGATTGGAAGTGCGGAGCTGAGACTCAAACCAGAACCCATATAGGATGCAGGTGGTGACTTAACCCACTATGCCGCAGTGCTGGCCCTTGTCCCAACATTTTATTAGAAAAAATCTCAACCCTATAGAAGTGTTGAAAAGTATTAGATAGCAAATATCCATCTGTCTACCATTTAGACTCTACAGTGAACATTCTGCTATCTTTGCCTTATCATTTATCTACTCAGCTATTGATTCCCACTCATCTTTCTCTATGCACTTTACTGTAAGCTGAAGTGCTCAGTACACCTCACGGCTATCGGCAAGGATATCATTTAACTGGAATTCAATATTTGCTTGAGGTCCTTTTGTATGTGTGAGATAAAACTGAAACGCAGTGAAATCACACAACTGAAGTAGGCCATTTCCTGAATACTGACACACAAACACACACCCGCGGAACCCCAGTATGATGTGGAAAATCAGAAAGGCCCCTCGTGTCCCCTCCGTCAGTTCCAGCACCCAATACCCTGCTCCCCGAGAAAGGCAGCCACTGTTCTTCTTTCATTATGCGCTGGTTTTACTCCTAGAACTTCATAAACACAGGATCTTTTTTTGTTTTCTCAGATTTACTTATTTATTTGAAAGGCAGAAGGGGAGAGAGGGAGGGAGGGAGGGAGAGAGAGAAAGAGAGAGAGAGAGAGAGAACATCATATCCACTGGTTCATTCCCCAAATGGCAGCAACAGCTCAGGCCAGGCCAGGCTAAAGCCAGGAGCCAGGAACCCCATCTGAGTCTCCCACATGGATGGGGCCCCTGCACCCATGTGGGAGACCTGGAGGAAGCTCCTGGCTCCTGGCTTCAGCCTGGCCCAGCTCTAGTTGTTGCAGCCATCTGGGGAGAGAACCAGCAGATGGAAGATCTCTCTGTCTCTCCTCTCTGTGTTAATTCTTTAAAAAAAAAAAAAAAAAAAAAGGACATTTTTCCCAGAATGCCTGGATTTGATACCTGGCTCTAACACCTGACTTCAGTTTCCTGTTAATGCCGACTCTGGGAGGCTACAGAGATGGTTCAAGTGACTGAGGTCTTGCCACCCATGTAGGAAACTTGAATTTAGTTTCTGGCTCCCAGCATTCGCTGATTTAATCCGATGGTGGGAGCCCTCTCTCTTTTTCTGCTCCCCTAAACCCCTAAAAAGCATGCCACTATTGGAGGACAAAATAACCACATTCCAAGGACTAGTTTTATTACAAGAAAGTTATATGTAATATGCATGCATGTTAAGTATTGCCAAATAGGATTTTAAAAAAATCTCCTTTAAAACAGTTACTGTCAGAAAAGCCTAGCTGGTGACAGGAGCTTGATCAGTATTCTTGGAGTAAGAGATATTCTCATCTAAAAACTGTCCAGCTTTGTCAGTACACCTCCTGCTAATCGAAGAGGAAGACCTTCTGTAGTAGGTTAACATGGTAAAGATACCCTAGTGCTCAAACTAATTACTCTGCAGGAACAGCGTTGGAGGAAGTAGAGAATTTATACTGCCTGGTTGCAAACCCAGTAAAAAGCTCCAGTAATCAAGACAGTCTGGACAGAATAAGGATAGAAATATACAGCAAAGGAATAAAACTGAGAGCCTAGAAATAAAACTTTACATTTATGGTCAACTGGTTTCTCACCAGGGTGCCAAGACAATTCAATAATGGAGAGAACAACATTCTCACTCAGATCCTGGGACAGATGGATATCCACATGTAAGAGAATGAATTTATACCCCTTACCTCACATCATATAAAAAAGTAAACTCAAAATGAATCAAAGACTTAACTGTCCAAGCAAAAACTATGAAACTTTTACAACAGAACTCAAGCATAAATCTTTGTGACCTTGGATCAGGCAGTGGTCACAGAAGTGAAATCAAAAGCACAATTGAGAAAAGAAAAACAGATAACTTGAACTTCATCAAAACTCAAAACACTTATGCTTCAAAGACATCATCAAGAAAGTGAAACAAAGCACACAGAATGGAAGAAATATTTGCAAGTCACATATCTGATAAAGAACTTTCAGCCAGAATATATAAAGAACTATTAAATTGGGGGCCGGTGCCGTGGCTCATTTGGTTAATTCTCTGCCTGCGGTGCTGGCATCCCATATGGGTGCCGGTTATAGTCCTGGCTGCTCCACTTCCAGTCCAGCTCTCTGCTGTGGCCCAGGAAGGCAGTGGAGGATGGCCCAAGTGCTTGGGCCCCTGCACCCTCATGGGAGACTAGGAAGAAGCACCTGGCTCCTGGCTTCAGATCGGGTGTGCGCCGGCCATAGCGGCCATTTTGGGGGTGAACCAATGGAAGGAAGACCTTTCTCTCTGTCTCTCTCTCTCACTGTCTGTAACTCTACCTGTCAAATAAAAAAAAAAGCTATAAAAAATAAGAAAATAAGAAAAAAAAGAACTATTAAACTTAACAATAAAAAAGACAAACCACCCAATTAAAAATTAGCAAATAACCTGAATAGATTTTTCTCCAAAAGAAATGTATAAATGTCCCATGAAGAGATGCTCAACATCATTAGTCCTCAGGGAAATGCAAATCAAAACCACAAGGAGATATCACTGTTAAACACTAAGATGGCAGTCATCAATTGGATAGTAGCAAGTGTTACCAAGGATATGAAAAAACTGTAACCCTAAATGCAAAATGGTGTAATTCCTTGGAAAAAAATTTACAGTTTCTCAAAAAGTAAAACATAGGGTTACCCTATAATGTAGCAATTCTAATCCTAGATGTGAGTATATCCCAAGACTTGCAAACATATCTTTTTTTAATTATTATTATTATTTATTTACTTGACAGATAAGAATTAGACAGAGAGACAGAGAGAACGGTCTTCCTTCTGTTGGTTCACCCTCCAAATGGCCACTACAGCCAGAGCTACGCCAATATGAAACCAGTAGCCAGGTGCTTCTTCCTGGTCTCCCATGAGGGTGCAGGGCCCAAGCACTTGGGCCATCCTCCACTGCCTTCCCTGGCCACAGCAGAGAGCTGGACTGGAAGAGGAGCAGCCGGGACTAGAACCCGGCACCCATATGGGATGCCGGCGCCACAGGCGGAGGATTAACCTAGTGAGCCACGGCGCCATCCGCAAACATATCTAAACAAAAAAAACTTGTACATGAGTGTTCACAGCAGCGTCATGTACAAATTCAAAAAGAACAACCCAAGTGTTCATCAACCAATGAATGAATATAGTTTGATACATGCATATCATGGACTATTTGGAGAAAGGATGAAAATGCTGTACTGATACGCTGCAAGATGGATATAAACACGGAAAGCATCACAATAAGTGAAAGAAGTCAGTCACCAAAGAGCAAATAATATTTGATTCTATATTTATGAATGACCAGAATAGGCAAATCTATAGAGATAGAAGATAGAGCAGTAGGTATTGGAGCCTGGGGAGATAGGTGAATTGGGACAGGGTTTCTCTTTGGAGTGGTGAAAAATTTTTTTTATTATTTTAATTATTTTTTATTATTTTCTTAAAGATTTATTTTATTTGAAAGGCAAAGTTATAGAGAGAGAGAGAAAGCAAGAGAGCTTTTTTATCCATTAGTTCACTCCTCAACTGACTGCAATAGTCGGGACTAGCCAAAGCTGAAGCCAGGAGCCTGGAACTCCAACAGGGTCTCCTATGTGGGTGCAGGGGCCCAACTACTTGGGCCATCTTCTGCTGCTTTCCCAGGAGCATCAGCAGGGAGTAGGATCAGAACTGGAGCAGCTGGGACTCAAGCCAGGAGCCCATTTGGGATGCTGGTGTCTCAGGTGGTGGCTTAACCTGCTGAGCCATGACTGCAGGCCCTGACAATGTTCTTGACTTAGATAATGTTGATGGTTGCACAGTTTTGTGAATATACTAAAAATGACTAAATTGTAGGGTCAATTTTATGGTAATTCATCTCAAAGAAACAAAAAGGATGCACAAGAGACCTTAGAGTTAACCTAATTACATGACAGCAGAAAGAGAAAACTTTTTCTAGTTTGAATTCAGCTTTATACATATTATTTCCTAACAAAATCATAATGATAAAAATAGCAGCTGCTTATTAAGCATTATACCAAGTAACCAAGTATTTCACATTTGGTATTGTGATGGTTAACTTAAGGTGTTAAAGTGATTTATTAAGCAATACCTAGAGACTTGATAATGTGTTACTTTACCAGGGTGTGGTACAGTGCCTGGCAGGTGAATCAGTGGGAGGAAGGAGAAGTTCTACCCTCCATGTAGGCAGGGCTCAGACAGACAAGGAGAGAAAAGGACCATCGTCTCTGTCCCCTCTTCCTTGAGTCACGAACTCTCCTTCTGCTCCTGGACATCACAACTCCAGCTCTCCAGCCTTGGGACTCTAGGACTTATATTAACAGCTCAAGTTCTCAGGCTTCTGACTTGGACTGAGACATCCTGGTAGTGCCCTGGGACTCCAGCCTGCAGATGGCCTGCTGGGGGATTTCTCAGCATGCATAATCTCGTGAGCCAATACTCTAAAGAATCCTCTTTCAAATGTCCATACTCAGGGGCCAGTGCTGTTGTGTAGTGGGTAACGCTGCCACCTGTGGCACCAGCATCCCTTATGGGTGCCGGTTTGAGTCCTGACTGCTCCATTTCCTATACAGCTCCCTGCTAATGTGCCAGGGAAAGCAGCGGAAGATGGCCCAAGTGCTTGGGCCCCTGCACTCAAGGTGGGAGACCCAGAAGAAGCTCCTGGCTCCTGGCTCTGGACTGGCCCAGCTCTGGCCATTGTGGCCATTTGGGGAGTAAACCAGCAGATGCAAGATCTCTGTCTCTCCCTCTGCCTTTCAAATAAATAAATAAAAATAAACACATATATCCTATTGGTTCTCTCAGTGATCTTTATATGGGATATTATCCCCCTCCCCACCCCCCTCCCTTTTTAAAAATTTATTTATTTATTTGAAAGGCAGAGTTAGAGAGAAGCGGAGGCAAAGAGAGAGAGAGAGGGAGAGAGAGAGAGAGAATCTTCCATCTGCTGGCTCACTCTCCAAATGGCAGCAATGTCTAGGGTTAAGCCAGGCTGAAGCCAGGAGCCAGGAGCTTCTTCTGGTCTTTCACATGGGTGCAGGGACCCAAGAATGTAAGCCGTCTTCTGATGCTTTCCTAGGCACGTTAGCAGGGAGCTGGTTTGGAAGTGGAGTAGTGGGGGCTCGAACTGGTGCCCATATAGGATGCTGTGGCTGCAGGCAGTGGCTTTACCCGCTATGCCACAGCTGACTCCTATTATCCCATTTTTTAGAGAGGAAACGGAGACTCAGAGATTTGTCTAAGGTCATATAAAGGTAAATAAGTCTGACTCCAGAAGTGCTGTTATATTGCTTTATTTTCCTTTAAAGAGTGACTTAATGGTTTCCCATATTTGTTTTAAGAATGTATTATGCTGTTCTCCGTAACCCTGTCAATAAAGTAGATATCATTTTAGTGTCCAGTATTAAATAATGATCTTTCTTCCTTAGATTTTTGAGCACAGGCCAAAGACAAAAAATTCCTCTATGACAAGTTTTTATTTGTATCAAATTACAGAGTACAATAAGATTAGGATTTGAATATTATAATTTAAAATTTGGCAGATTATTTAATTATCCAAAGTTTATTACATATTTGAGTATACATTGAAGAGATTATTTGGAATATCTTGGCAATAGAAGTATTTCTGTACCTTATTTGAACATTTATCATATATTTATTTGAGGTACATTTATGTATGTATGTACCTGTGTGTATTCACACATACTCCTAAATTAAATATATTTATATAAAAAGCTAAAGACTGATGTGTGAGGATTAATTCCCTTAAAAAATCTATCATATTAAATTGCATCTGCATTCAAAGCAGAAATGTAAAAAAAAGATCAATTTACTAAATACCATACATGAATTTACAAAGTAATTGAAAATGAAATGAAAATTTGTATTGAAATGTTATATTCCTGTCTAATTGACATTTAGGAGGCACTAGCATCTATGGGAATTAACATCATTTTGTAGGTTACTGAGAGACTAAAGATTCTATGAGCATTACTGTACCCTCTAAATTAAGAGTGAACATTATTATAGTAGGAAATATGGCAGATAATTTTCTCCTTTATTAATGTGGGAATTCTCAGGAAGCAATGAGGGCAGTGTCGTACTCCGGGGGGGCTTAGGCTTTTTGCTCTTCCATTAGTGAAAATCTGGCTTCTCAGGAAAGGTGCAGCCAGTCCGCCTGATTATGACGCTTGCTGCATAGTGGCCAGCACGGATGCATTCAGTCAGAGGCTTATCAGAGACCAGCTGAGACAGAAAACCTGGAAAACAGACAAAAAGGAAGAACATGAGTATTGCGTACCAGCATCAGAAATGTCATGCTGAGTCACAGCAAAATAGTCTAAGCACCTACCACTCTCTCCAGCCCTGAGAGAAGTGCCAAGTCTCCAGGGCTGGAGCGGTTATCCTCCCAACATCAGGGCCCTCCCTTAAGACTTCAGTAGGGACATGACAACTTGCCATCAAGTCAATCTGGTCTTTCTAAGCCTAACCTCACAAGTTGTCGTTTCACTTTGAGACTAAAAGAATGTAAGGAATATTGGCTGAATAATATTACCTTGGATCTTTACAGCTGAGCAGTTACGAGTTCTCTCTCTTCCCTTCCCGTGAGATTCCTTCTGTGCTGTTGTCATACCCAGTGTATTGCCATTTGGACAAAATTCTATCATCTGCGTACATCTTTGAGAGATGGAAAGTTCTGGAGGCATGGCATTTCCCTTTCCCTCCCAGGGTAATAGGGAAATCATCTCTGTAGTTAAGCACCACAGATCAGTTCAGCACAGTAAATCAGGGTGGAAAAGTCTTAAGGACTTCTGTGTCTGCCCAAGATGGGCTAAAAAGAACCATTTTTATTTTTTGTTCAAAAACATAATAACACAAACCCAAAATATGTAAAATCAAGTTTTCAGATATTGTACATCTGCTACAAAAGACTCATGAGAAAAATGAAACAAAACACAAAATTGCTCTACTTTATGGCCTTGAGAAACATACCAGGCCACACCACACCCAGAGATGCTGAGGGCAGCTCCCAAGAATCTGAGTTAAGAAGTTGGAAATGTAAGTACAAATTGTTCAAAATCAACAAATCTCTAGGCAGACTGACAAAAAACACTAGAGAGGGGGAGAGCAAGCAGGTGAATGAGTAAGAGAACAGGAATGATCAGCATCAGGAATGTCAGAGGTGGTATCATTGTCAAGTTCATATTAAATATTAATTATACGTATCTTAACATACCACATGTACTAATACATATTTAAAGGATAATTCAAAGCATTAATTACATTAAGTATATATTAAACTTAAGTTACATTTATTAATTTAAATTTATTTTAAGTGGAACTACATTTAATACATAAATTTAAAAGATAATTAGGACATATTAACAACTTAAAGCTGATACAGTTAACAAGTTAGATGAACATGATAAATTTCTTGAAAAATACAAACTATCAAAACTCACTTTAATAACTTAACTAGCCCTGTTATATTGGTTTTGTATTAAAAAGCTTTCCATAGGGGCTGGCACTGTGGCATAGTGGTTAAAGCTGCTGCCTACAGTGCCGGCAGCTCATATGGGCGCCAGTTCAAGTCCCGGTTGCTCCACTTTCAATCCAGCTCTGCTCCACTTTCCAATCCAACTATGGCCTGGGAAAGTAACAGAAGATGGCTCATGTCCTTGGGCCCCTGATCCCCCATGGGAGACCCAGAAGAAGCTCCTAGTTCCTGGCTTCGGATCAGTGAGCTCTGGCTGTTGTGGCTATCTGGGGAGGGAACCAGTGGATGTAAGATCTCTCTCTCTCTCTCTCTCTGCCTCTGCCTCTCTGTAACTCTGCCTTTCAAACAAATAAATAAATCTTTTTTTTTTTTAAAAAAAAAAAAAAAGCTTTCCATAAAGAAAACTACAGGTTCAGATTTGGTATCTGGTGAGTTCTAAACATTTAAGAAAAAAATGACGATGCTACATTAACTCTTGTGAAAACGGAAAAGAAGGAATGCATTTTCAATTCATTCTTTGAGGACAGTATTACCGTAATACCAGAAAAGAAGACTACAGACCTAAAGAAAATTTCAGCAAATCAAATGTAGTAATACACATAGAAACATAACAAATCGTGATAAAGTGAAATTTATCCCAGGAATACAAGTTTAAGATTTAAAAAGCAACTAATGTACTTTACCAGACTACCTAAGAAAATGGTAACATTATCTTCTTTTTTCAAAGAAAAGATTTATTTATTTGAAAGGCAGAGTTACAGAGAAAGAGAGAAGGAGACATAAAGAGAGATTTTCCATCTGCTGGTTCTCTCTTCAAATGGCTGCAACGGTCAAGGCTGGGCCAGACCAAGTACTTCCTCTGGGTCTCCCATGTGGGTGCAGGGGCCCAAACATTGGCCATCTTCCACTGCTTTCCCAGGCTCATTTGCAGGGAGTTGGATTGGAAATGGAGCAGCCAGGACTTGAACTGGCACCCACATGAAACAAGACGCACTGCAGATGGCTTAACCTGCTGTGCCACAGTGCAGCTCCAGTTTTTTTTTTTTTCTTAGCTGATCTTAATAGATGCAGAAAAGGTATTTCACAAAATCCAAAGTCCATCCCTAATTAACGCTTTCAGCAAATCAGGAATAAAAAGGAACTTTCTCAATTTGACAAAGGTTCTTAAGAAAAACTTATAACTAGTATCATTCTTAATGATGAATGGAATGTTTTCCCCTTAAGATCAAGAACAAGGCCAAGAGTGGCAGGCATTTGGCCTAGTGGTTAACATACTAGTTAAGACTTCATGTCCCACATTAGAGTGCTTGAGTTTGGTATCCACTAAGGCTCCTGATTTCAGGTTCCTGCTGGTGTAGACTGAGAGGCAGTGGTGATGGCTCAGGTAGTTGGGTTCCTGCCATCAACATGGAAGACCCAGATAGATGCTCCAAGCTCTCAGTGTTGGGGAGTGAAACAGTGGATGGGTGCTCTCTGTCTCTCAAATAAATAAATACATAAATAAAAATTTTTAAAAAACCCAAGAGTGTTAGAAAGTCATTTAAAAGCAAAAACAGGGCTAGCATTTGGCATAGTGGTTAAGATGCTGCAGGAGATACATGCATCTCACATCAGAGTACCTAGTTCAAGCACCAGCTCTGCTTCTGGTTCTACCTTCCTGATAATGCGAACCCTGGGAGGTAGGAGGTAATGGCTCAAGTAATTAGGTCCCTGTCTCTGAGGTGCAAGACCTGGATAGAGATCCTGGCTCCTGGCTTCAGCCTGGCCCAGCCTTGGCTGTTGCAGGCATTTGGTGAGTTAACTAGTGGGTGGAAGCTATCTATCTCTGTCTCTCTACCTTCCAAATAAACGAAAATAAATTAACAAAAACAATTTTGTGTTTGTTCTTAAACTATATCCTGGAAACCCTAGGCAATGCAATAAGGAAAACAAGAGAAATGAAACCATAGAGAGGGGCTGGTGCTGTGGCACAATGGGTTAAAATCCCAGCTTGCAGTGCCAGCATCCTATATGGGCACCGGTTCAAGTTCCAGCTGCTCCATTTCCAATCCAGCTCCCTGCTAATACACCTGGGAAAGCACCAGAGGATGGCCCAAGTCCTTGGGCCCCTGCACCCGTGTGGGAGACATGGAAGAAGCTCCTGGTTCCTGGCTTCAGATTGGCTCACCTCTGGCTGTTGTGGCCATTTGGGGAGTGAATAAACGAATAGAAGACACCTCTGTCTCTCCCTCTCTCTGTAACTCTGTCTTTCAAATAAAAATCTTTTTTTTTTTTTTTTGACAGAGTTAGACAGTGAGAGAGAGAGAGAGACAGAGAGAAAGGTCTTCCTTTTGCCGTTGGTTCACCCTCCAAATGGCTATTATGGCCGGCGCGCTGCGCTGATCTGAAGCCAGGAGCCAGGTGCTTCTCCTGGTCTCCCATGCGGGTGCAGGGCCCAAGCACTTGAGCCACCCTCCACTGCACTCCCAGCCACAGTAAAGAGCTGGACTGGAAGAGGAGCGACCGGGACAGAATCCGGCGCCCCGACCGGGACTAGAACCTGGGGTGCCGGCACCAGGCGGAGAATTAGCCTAGTGAGCCGCGGTGCCAGCCATCAAATAAAAATCTTTTTTTTTTTTTTAAAGTTTGTTTAAAAAAAAAAAAGGCATTGAGATGGAAAAAGAAGTAAAATTGTTGATGACTGTCCATGTCTTTGGCTTTCAAGAATAGGTGATTTTGATCCTAGGGACAAGTGGTGATGTCTGGAGACATTGAGTAAAGCTGTAAAATACTGCATACTAAAAAATGACAATGAGATAAAAAATGACAATGAGAGAAATAAAAATATAAGGAGAGATATGATATGTTTAGAGGTCAGGTGATTCAGCACTATTATTGGCTCTGCAGAAAATTTTGTGAATTCAATATAATAATAAACATTTTAATATGCTTTCGTATAGAAAATACTTCTAAAATATTTTTTTCAAATTTAAATTTATTTTCATTTTATTTGAAAGGCAGAGAGCAAACATGTGGGACAAGATATTCCATCTGCTGGTTCACTCCCCAAATGCCCACAACTGCCACTGCTGGTCCAGGCAGAAGCTAGGAGCCAGGAACTCAGTCTGGGTCTCCCTTGAGCCCTCACTGCTGCCTCCCAGTGAGGAAACTGAATTAGATACACATTAGCAGGAAACTGAGTTGGACACGGAGAAGCTGGGACTTGAACCATGCACTCCGGTATAGGACACAGTTGTCCCAAGCAGTGTCTTAACCACTGTGTTCCATGCCCATCCTTGCTTCTAAAATTTAAAGAGAAATGCAATAGATGTAGATAACTAAAACACACATTGATTAAGTAAGTAAAAGCCAGAAGACTTACATTACCTAATTTTAAAACTTATTATAGAAATACAATAATCAAGACACTATGGTGTTGGCATAAAGACAAACAGATAAATGGAACTGAATCGAGCCCATTTCTATAAAATAAATATGAAATAAACCCATTTCTATACAGACAACTGATTTCTGACAAAGTTGTTAAAGAAATTCTATGGAGAAAGGGTAAAATTATAAACAAACTATAGTAGAAGAATTGGGTGTTGCATGTAAAAAAAAACTCCACTTCAACCTTTACCTTATACCATCTGCAAAAATTCACTTAAAATGAATCATAACAGGGCTGGCGCTGTGGCATAGTGGGTTGAACTACCGCCTACAGTGCCAGCATCCCATATGGGTGACGGTTCGAGACCTGGCTGCTCCACTTCTGATCCCGCTCCCTGCTGTCGTGCCTTGGAAGGTGGAAGAAGATGGCCCAGGTCCCTGGGTCCCTGGACCCTTGTGGGAGACCTAGAGGAAGCTCCTGGCTCCTGGCTCCTGGCTTTGGCCTGACTCAGCCCTGGTCATTGCGGCCATTTGGGGAGAAAACAGCAGATGGAAGATCTCTCTCTCTTTATAACTCTTTCAAATAAATAAATAAATATTTTTAAAAAAATGAATCATACACCTAAATGTGAGATGAAACTATAAAAATGAGTAAGTTTATATACCTTATTTAAAAGATTTCTGGGAAAAAATATAATTCCATTTCACATGAAGTACATGTCTACTGGAAAAGGTAAATACAAATAAGCAAAAAATAAAAATCATTCATAATTCTCAAAAAAACCTACAAAAATGAGAAAAAACATAGGAGAAAATCTTAGTCACCAAGAGAAAAGCTCACTGAGTAAAACATTAAAAGTACAAAATTTTCTGGAAATAAAAAAATAAGAAATAATCTTTTATTAAAACTATTTAATAAAAAAATGGGCAAAAGTGGAGAGGATGTCAGAAACAGTGGTTATGACACCAGTTTAGAAACCTGCATTCCATACTGGAGTGCCTCCTTCAAGTTCTGGCTACTCTGCTTCCAGTCCAGCTTTCTGTTAACGCACACCCCAGGAGGCGACAGATGATGGCTCAAGTACTCGGATCCAAGCAACCCATGTAGGAGACTTGGACTGAGCTCCAGGCTATTGGCTTTGGTATGGCCTAGTCCTGCCTATAGCTGGCATTTGGGGAGTCAACCAATGGACAGAAGATCTCTGTCTGCCTCTCTGTGTCTCTAAATAAGGTGAAAATAATAAACAAAAGTTTAAAAAATTTGAAAAAATAATGAACAGTTTAGCCAAGAAGATAAATGTATGTAAAGGGGCCAGTGTACCCGGCTGCCCCTCTTCCAGGCCAGCTCTCTGCTGTGGCCAGGGAGTGCAGTGGAGGATGGCCCAAGTGCTTGGGCCCTGCACCCCATGGGAGACCAGGAGAAGCACCTGGCTCCTGCCATCGGATCAGCGCGGTGCGCCGGTCGCAGCGCGCCAACCGTGGCGGCCATTGGAGGGTGAACCAACGGCAAAGGAAGACCTCTTTCTCTCTGTCTCTCTCTCTCACTGTCCACTCTGCCTGTCAAAAAAAAAAAAAAGTGAAGGGGCCAGTGTTGTGGCATGATGGGTAAAGTTGTCACCTGTGACGCTGGCATCCCAGTGTGAGCATGGTTTGACTCCTGGCTGCTCCACTTCCAACTCTGATCAGCTCCCTGCTGATACACTAGGGAAAGCAGTAGAAGATGGCTCAAGTATTTGGGCCCCTGCACCCACATGGGAGACCTGGAAGAAGCTCCTGGCTCCTGGCTTCAGCTTGGCCTAGCCCTGGCCATTACAGCCTTCTGGGGAGTGAACCAGCAGATGGAACACCCTTCTCTTTGTAACTCTGTATCCCTTTCTCTTTCTGTAACTTGTCCTTCAAATAAATAAAATACATCTTTTAAAAATAAATAAAAATAAATGGATGCCAAATAAGAACATGATATTCAACATAATGATCTGTTAATAATTAAAATTAAAATAAGATACCACCACATACCCATCAGAATGGCTAAAATTGAAAACATTGACCATACTAAGTATTCCCAAGAATGTGTATCAACTCGAACTCTCCTACAGTAACTGAAGGAAAATAAAATAAGAGTGCTTTGTAAAAGTCATTTGTCAATGTCTTAAAAAGGTAAACTTATACTTACCATATGACCCAGTCATTCTATTTGTAGGTATTTACTCAAGGTAAATGAAAACCATACACTCATATAAAAACTTGTAAATCAATGCCACAGTAGCTTTATCTGTGAGAACCCAAAAATGGAAATACTGCAAGTGGATGACATAGGGCAGAAAGACAAGATTACAAAAGGGCATGAGAGTAGTGATATGTACATGGTGATGCTTTCATGGGTACACACATATGCCAAAATTCATTAAATTTTACTCTTTGAATATGTGTCTGACATTACGGTGCAGTGGGTTAAGTCACTGCTTGTGACACGGACTTCTCAAATCCAAGTGTCAGTCAGAGTCTTGGCTGCTCTGCTTCTGATCCAACTTCCTGCTATTATACCTGTGAAGGCAGTGGATGATGGCCCAAGTGTTTGGTCCCTGCCACTAATGTGGGAGAACCAGATGGAGTTCCTGGCTCTTGGCTTCAGCGTGGCCCAGCCTGGCTGTGGCGGGAGTTTGGGGAGTGAACTAGCAGATACAAGACCTCACTCTCTGTGTGTCTCTGTTTGTGTGTGTCTCTTGTACTCTTTCTGATGCTCTGCCTTCCAAATAAATAGATACATCTCTAGAAAAAGTGCAGTTTATTGTATGTCAATTACATAAAACTGTAAAAAAAAAAAAAAAAAAAAAGGTGTAGCTACAAATAAGATAAGTCAAGAACAGATGAACCTGGGCTCCTTTCCCCTGAGAGGGACTGGAGCTGCTGCAGCAGCAGGACTCAAGGAGAGACTGTTCTGCAGCTAGACTTCCGGGCATTCCCCTAGGCCCTGGCAGCCTGGCCTGGAGGGAGGGGAGGTGAAGGTTAATTGAGAAGCTGTGGTAGGATGACCTGAGAGAACATTACAAGAGATTTATGTCCTTCCTTTTCTACCATTCTGACCACACAGACTTTTCCCAGTCAGATTTGGGGACCGCTCTGTATTAGACAAAATAAGTATTCCCGACCAAAGAATAAAATCAATTCCGTGACCAGAATGATGTATTTCGAAGACATTTGCTTAGACTGTGAAATCACTCTCTCAGGAGGTTTAGTGAAAGTATTTTATCATTGGGTTTTCAGGTAACAGTCAAAGGTCATTATAAACTTTGTGCCAAACTGTGCGTCTAAAATGCTCAGCCCACACAACGAATGGGGCAGATGCCAAATTCAGAGTCAGATCAGCTTACAGTGGAAACACGTCTATTAGGAGCCTTACAAGCAACATCTGTTTTCCTCGTTCCTCTTGGTATGATCTTTGTGAGAAAGAGAAAAGCTTATGTTTATGAAATATTTGTGTGAAGCCTAAGGAGCAGCATCCTCCTCCTGAGAGAAGCGCAGCTGACGAACGAAGTGAAGTGCTCTGAAGTGTCATCTGCTTTGACAAGGGGAAGACCTGGCTGCTGAAACCAGCGAAGATCTTTGCCCCAGAGGAATACCACTTTTTCAATAATTTATTTTAAAAACCAACTAATATGAATTACAGCTATTTCATAATCAGTTATAAGTGGAACCTTCAAAACGTAGCTAATGTGAATCTTAAAACTTGCATAAAATTGTTTAAATAAACAGTTTATATTTAAAGAGCTGTGGAGAATCCTTTTATGATACAAATAAACCCACCCAAGATACTTTTATTGTATAAAATACAGATAACATTTAAAACTTTAGCGATTTTTAAAAGTAAATGCATGGTATTAAGCACATTTGCAGTGTTATACAACTATCACCCTCAAATGTTTTTCAGAACTCATTCATCACCCTGACAAAAACACTCTACTCATTAGACAAAAACTCCCATTGCTCTTTATCTCAGCGTCTGGTAACTGCTATTCTAGTTTTTGTCTCTATGAATTTGCCTATTTTGGGACCTCTCATAAGCAAGATCATACCAGATTTGTCCCTTCGTGTCTGGTTTATTTCACATAGCACAATGCTTCCCAATATGTTTAGATTTTTCAATTATCAGCGTGCCTAAAGTGTACTTTAAAAAAATGTTATTTGAAAAGAATTTCAAATTTAGACAAATGTTACAGGAATAAAAATAGTACGAAAGGCACCTGCATATCCTTTACCAGATGCACTTACTGTTAACATTTTGCTTCACTTGCAAGCGTTCTTTTTCTGTGAGCTACTGGAGAGCAAGTTACAGTTATCCTGGCTTTCCACCTCTAAATACGTCAGTGTGTCTTTCCTGAGAATAAAGATATTCCCTTCCACAGCCACAATCTGGGTATCAACTTTGTTAATCTCATGTTCATATTCCAATTTTGTCAATTACTCAGTGATGTCCTTTATAGAGACTTTTCCCTCCAGAACAGATCTAGTCCAGGATTTAACTAGTATGTCATTTTAGTCATCTTCAACTTGGAACATTTCCTCAGTCTTTCTTTGACTTTTGTGACATGGGCATTTTTGAAAAATACAGTCAGTTCCTTAGGTTCTTTTTAATACTCGAATTTCTCACTTGGGGGTTGTCTGATGTTTCCTCATGATTAAACCAGATTACGCATTCCTAGTCAGAATACATGTAGTGTCCGTCTCGGAGTGTCACATTTAAAGGTATATCACATCCATCTGTTATTCACTGGTGATATTCATTGTTGATCACCTGACCCACATGGACCTATTTCTTTCATTGGAATAGAAACTATTACTTCCCTTGCAACTAACAAGCAGTCTGTAGACAAACACTTGAAGACCACACACATATACTGCTTCTTAGCAAAAGTCCTCAGCCCTCGCCCTGACGTGGTGCCTATGGTTCCTGGGTAAAGCAGCTACCACTGTGATGATTTTCCATCTTCAGCATGCCTTTCACATTTGCCAGCCCTTGGAACTCAATGTCAGCAAGATTCTACTACTTCTGTTCCCATTTATTTATTATCTACTACCAAAAAGGATGCACAGATTCTTTGACTATCAGTGGTTTATAATTCTTTACATCCCTTAACTAGTTTCTCAGAATGTCCCAGTTTTTGCCCAAGGGAACCCCTTCAGCCAGCCCTTGTGACCCTGGTCATGCCTTCATGTTATTTTCGAGTATTTCTTTACTTGCTGGTATAATACTCTGGGCTCAGCTACGTCCTGGCATCAGTCACTTCTCCAAGGACTCCTGTTTTCTATTGTGTGGAAATATTATAAGAGATCAAGGTCTGGGTGGTGGGTAAATTATTTGCT
Source organism: Lepus europaeus (assembly GCF_033115175.1). NCBI lineage: Eukaryota > Metazoa > Chordata > Mammalia > Lagomorpha > Leporidae > Lepus > Lepus europaeus. The sequence goes on along the minus strand of NC_084843.1, from coordinate 63,885,248 downwards.
TTTAGGCCCTGTTAATGAACAGAGCTAGAAAGTATGCATGTATACACACTCACAAGCACTTATACACCTGGATTCATAAAGGTATACACACACATGTACACATAGACCTATTTTAGAAATTGAGTGGACACCAACACTCTAATTCCAGCCAATTCGTGTTGAGTTCAACCTTGCCTTTCCCCATTTTATTATTTGCATGTTCCTTCTTCAGTGAAAACCCTAACTCCCAAGTATCAACATATTTACTTACTTTGTAATATATCTTAAATAGCTTCAGAATTATTTCAACCCTTCTACAAAATACACACACACAAAAAACCTTAAACCTACTAAAAGGAGTTTAGGATTAGTTTTCTGTCCTCCTATCTAGCCAAATACTCAGTATATTATTTATATTAGTTTTTTTCTTAAAAAAGATTTATTTATTTGTTTGAAAGTCTGAGTAACAGAGAGAAACACATACACATACACAAAGGAGGAGAGAGTGGGAGGGAGAAAGATCTGGCTCCCTCCCCAGGACTGGGCCAGGCTGAAGCCAAGAGACAGGAACTCCATCTGGGTCTCCCCAGGACCGGGTTCTGCCTTCCTAGGTACATTAGCAGGAAGCTGCATCAGAAGAAGCAGAGAGCTGGGATTTCAACTGGCACTCCAGTATGGAATGTGGACATCCCAAACGGTGGCTTAATGAACTGTACCATAACACCTACCCCAGATTAGGTCTCTATCTCTCATTTCACTACAGGAGAACTCCTTTTACTTCATAAGAGATTGGAAAAAAAAGTTGAGTTCATGTGTTTTAGTTTGCTCTCAGAGTCCTTCTCTGTACTATCCTTGTTGACTGAATGCTATTTTTAAAAAAAATATGTATAATATTAACATGCTTCTTAACGTAACAACTCTATGAAAGATGTACACAAAGAATGCCGCTTTGTTTTACTCTATGCCACCATCCCACCTCTATAGGTTTCGTGTTTTATCTTCCTGTATTCTTTTTGCAAAGGTAGGTAGATAGAAGTACATTTTCTTACTTATTCATTTTTTACACAGAAGGAGGTAGCAATATACGCTTGTTTGACTTTTTTTTTTCTTACTGAAAATTATCTCCTGTAAATCACTCCGTATTCACAAATATGTCACTCATTGTTTTTTATAGCTCCTCAATACCTCAATGTGTGGACATACCCTTGTTTCTAATGTTTTGCAATTACAAACAATGCTGCAATAAGTAACCACTTCCACGTGCATTTTGTGTTGTTAGGAGTATATCCCTGAGATAAGTTTCCAGAAGTGGAATTTTAGTCTGAGGAGTAAATTTACAGTTTTTTTTAAGATACTGGCAAATTCCTCTCCATAGAAGTTGAACCATTCAGCATTTCCACTAATATATAAGTATGCCTGTTTCCCTACAATCTCACCAGTAAACTACATTGTCCACCTTTGAATTTTTGCCAGTCCAATGCATCAGAAATGTTACTTCAGAGTAATTTTAATTTGCATTTTTTCATTATAAAAAGTTGAATACCTTTTATATATTTAAGAAACAAATCTGTGAAAATTTTCCTCTCCTCTATTTTAAGATTCATTCATTTATTTGTTTGCAAGGCATAGTGACAGAGAGAGAGAGAGAGAGAGTTAGAGTTATCTTTCATCACAGGTTCACTCCCCAGATGGCTCCAACAAAGCCAGGAGCCGGGAATTCCATCCAGATCTCTAACATGGGTGCAGGAGCCCAAGAACTTGGGTCATTTATCCACTGCCTTCCAGGCACATTAGCAGGAAGCCAGATGGAATATAGAATAGTTGGGACTCAAACCAGCACTCCTATATAGGATGCTAGAGTTGCAAGCAGTGGCTTAACCCATGTACCACAAAGCTAGACACCCTCCCTTCTGTTTTAGAAGTTCTTTATATCTTATTAGGGATATTATTCCAATAATGTGTTTTTCAGAAAAAAATGCCAACGATGTGATATTAATACATATAAATATTGTACCAAGTAAACCCAAGGCTTACTCATATTTCAATAACTGAAATACACCCTTGGGTCTCTGAGTGTGGTTGGTACACACTAGCAAAGAAACATGGGTTGTAGACCGAGATTTTTTAAAAAAGGAGAGAAACACTCTAATCCACTGATATACTCTCCAAATGCTGGCAATGGTCAGCGCTGGGTCAGGAGGTTGGTCCAGCTTGCCCATATGGGTGGCAGGGAGCTAATTTTGAGCCATCAGCTGCTGCCTCCCAGTGTGCACCTCATCAGGAAGCTGGAATTAGGAACAGAGCTGGGACTTGAACCCCGGCACTCTTATATGGGATGTGGGCATCTGAACTGATGTGCTAACTGGTAGGCTAAATCCTACCCTGATTTACTCTTTCAAGTAAAGATGTTGGACTTACCCAGCATCCAAAAAAGCAAAATCTTACATAACTGATGTGGAATATATGTCAGTGTGAAGCTTTCTTAGGAGTCCTTTTTGTTGGTGTCATTAGCTCATGTCCTTATTAGTAAATCATCTTAAAACGAAGGGCACTGTGGTACAGTGGGTTAAACCACTTACTGGGACGTCCATATCCCATATCTGAATGCCTTGTTCAAGTCCCAGGTTTCCTGCTTCCAATTCAGCTTCCTGCTCACGTGCCTGGGAGGCAGAAGACGATGGCTTGGGTACTTGAATCCCTTTCATCTATGTAGGAGACCCGGATGCAGTTTCTGACTTCAGGCTGGCCCAACCCTGCTTGTTGTGGACAAATGGGGAGTGAACCAGTGGATGGAGTATCTCTGTCTTTCCTTCTCTCTTTGTCACTCTGCCTTCCAAATAAACATACAAACATATCTTTTTATAAAAATGATGGGTAAGGCTCTGTATCAATGCTTTTCAACATAGCCATAGGACAGAAAGAGGAGGCATGACAAGGGAGGCTACTGAACATTTCTACAAGTTTCCAAATCAGGAGCTCATATGCTGAAGGAGTTGTTGTTGCCTTTCTACCTTGGTCCTTTTACATCCAGCCTTATTTCAGGGCCTCAAGCTTTGCCCAGCTTTAGGCCATGTTACAGGCCCCACATCCCCTAGCTGTTGAGGTGTAAGATCAATGAGAGCCTTCCGCTAATACTGAATTTGGTTCCTGCAGTTACTGTTGGCTGGCTCATTAACAACAGGTACAGCTAATTATCTTGTTTGATTTTATTTGGACTTTTCTTTCACTGACAATAAAGAATGGATAATTTTAGTCCAGTTCTATCTAGCATCTGAAATGAGGAGGCCTGAAACATATTTTTAAATTGCATAAAGAGAGGGGATGCCAAGCGAGGTTCCTCAAGTCACAGAGAGGTAAGAATGCAGTGTGGGCAAAAGGCAGTAGATTTTTTTAATTTAAGCTGTCCATTCCATGAGGTTACTGTAGAAGAGATGTAATATCTGTAATTTTCACAGTGACATATACAGGCAATTGAGAAATATGTTAGTGGGTATGGAAGTCTTAATAGAGACACTCAGTAGCGCTAGGACTATTTTACAAGAAAATGAATGATGTTTGTAAGTCCAGCTTTTCCTTGCCACACATAGTTCCCTCTCTAACAGTTTGACAATGGCTGGAACTCAAGTAGACTCCATCTCTGTTCACTCTATATTCAGTAGCAAAAAAGGATGAATTAGCACTTCTGGTTGTCAGCACATAACAAGCTGTGCCACACTTCTGTTTTTAAATAAAAATGTGGATGAAAAATGTTTTAATAATTCACTTTTTACAAGCATTACCATCTTGTATCATTCTAAAATTGTTTCACCAAAGATACTGTATGAATACATGTCAGTGACAATATCTCACATATTCCCAGATACCTGTAATAAACAATGGGGCATAATATGTATTTATAGAGTTAAAATATTTCAACGAACTTTTGGGAATATATATATATATATATATATATACACACACACTTTGTTCTAAATCCTCATTTTATGCTAAATTTAAATTATTACACATCTAGGTAATGTAGTACTTTGTTTACCTGGCAATATATACAAATGCATATGTGTTGAAAATGCATTTTAAGCCATATAATTTAAAGGTCAGAGAAAACTAATACTGTGAAATAGACAGAGTAATATCTCATATATATAAAACCTGAAGCCATAACCGCTTTTCTGGACATCCGTGTTACACCTATAATGACCCTTCAGCTTTCACAAAGAGCCTACACAGTTGATGTTTAAGAAGGAAAGGGGAAACTATTTTTGGATTGCAGAAATAATACCCAGTAACTACAGAAAGTGTGTAAAAAAAAAAAACAAAAAAAACCAACCCAGTAGAATTAGAAAATAAGTAAAACACAAACATAGTTCCATTTAAAAGAATAATCAGGGGCTGACACTGTGGCTTAGTAGGATAAGCCTCTGCCTGCAGTGCCAGAATTCCATAAAGGCACTGGGTTCGTGTTCTGGCTGCTCCTCTTCTGATTCAGCTCTCTGCTATGGTCTGGGAAAGCAGCAGAAGATCGTCCAAGTGCTTGGGTCCCTGCATCCACGTGAAAGACTCGGAAGAAGCTCCTGGCTTCGGATTAGCCCAGCTCCAGCCACTGTGGCCATTTGGGGAATGAACCAGTGGATGGAAGACCTCTCTCTCTGTTTCTCCCTGTCTGTAACTCTACCTCTCAAATAAATAAATAAATAGATTTTAAAAAAGAATAATCAGTTCTAATCACATGGCATGAAGTCCCAACAAGAGCTTTAAGGGGCTGGCATTGTGTCATAGCAGGTTAAGCCGCCACCTGTAATGCTGGAGTCCCATATGGGTGTTGGTGTGTCCCAGCTGCTCCATTTTGTATCCAGCTCCCTGCTAATGTGCCTGGGAAAGCAGCTGAAGACAGTCCAAGCACTTGGGCTGTTGACACCCACCTAAGAGACCAGGATGGAGTTCTGCCTCAAGGTTTCATCCTGGCCCAGTCCTGGGTCTTGTAGACATTTGGGGAGTGAACCAGAGGATGGAAGATTTCTTTCTTTGTCTCTCCCTCGGTTGTTCTACCTTTCAAATAAATAAATAAATCTTAACAAAATAAAATTTATGAAAAACCAAAGGATCAAGAACAACCAGACACTCCTGAGGGGAAACAACATAGGCGGGACTTGCCTTATGAGAGTCAACACACACATGAACCTTTAGTAATAAACTCAGTTTTTATTGTCATAGATGCAAACAGCGCAAGGAGACCTACACAAATGTGGAAACCTGAGCTACAACTGAGTTGCCACTGTGAATCCATGTAGAAACAATGGCTTATTAGCAAAACAGTGTTCAGGCAACAAGTTTTCAATTTGGAAAAATAAAATTACTTCATTCCACATATTAAAAACCAATTCCAGATGCAATGAGGAATTGTGAATGACAAAACTATTAAAACTTTTAGAAGAAAATAATGAGTATTAGTATCTTTATGATCTAGTAGCAGGAACAAGTTCTTAAATAAGAAACAAACAAACAAACAAAAAACCACAAAGCATAAAGCAAAGGACTGGAATAATCAACTAGGCTAAAATGAGAACTTCCGTTTCTCAAAAGATACTTTCATTTATTTTGCGTAAATGAAAGTTTTTTAAAAAATGTTTATTTTATTTACCTGAGAGGCAGGGGGAGGGGGGAGAGATGGAGATACCCCGAATGTCTTAAACAGCCAGTGCTGAGCCAGGCTGAAATCAGAAGCCGGGAACTCCATCTGGGTCTCCCACATGGTTGGCGGGGGGTGCAGCCAGTTGAGCCATCATCAGCTGCTTTTCAAGATGCATCAGCAGGAAGCTGAATCAGAAGTGGAGCAGTGGAGCCAAACTAGCACTCCCACATGGGCTGTATCAAGCAGCAGCTTGATTTGCTGGGTAATGCTACTGCACCATAATACCCACTATTTTTTTTTTTTTTAATTAGTTACTTAGCTATTTGAGAGGCAATGAGAGAGAGAGAGAGAGAGAGAGAGAGAGAGAGAGAGATTTACTGGTTGTCTTCAAGAACCGGGACAGCGCTGGGCAAAGCTGGAAACTCAATTCAGGTCTTTTAGGAGGGTGGCAGGGTCTACTGCCTCTTAGAGTCTGTCTTAGAATGAAGTTGGAGTTAGAAGCCAGAGACAGGTATCAAACCCAGACACTCTGATATGAGATGTGGGTGTCTACCTCTAGGCCAAAAGTTTATCCCTCAAAGGGTACTTTTTTTTTTTTTTTAAGATTTATTTATTTATTTGAAAGGCAGAGTTATAGAGAGGGAGAGAGATAGGCAGGTATCTTCCATTTGTTGGTTCACTCCCCAGATGACTGCAAGGTGGTGGTTTACTACTATACCACAATGCAGGCACCTTTTCCTCTCTTTAAAAATATCTTTTGAGGGGCCAGTGCTGTGGCATAGCAGGTAAAGCCTCAGCCTGTGGCACTGGCATCTGCCTCTGAGCCAGCTCCCTGCTGTGGCCTGGGAAAGCAGCAGAAGATGGCCCAAGTGCTTGGGTTCCTGCCCCACATGGAAGACTTGGATGAAGCTTCCAGTTCCTGACTTCAGCCTGGCCCAGCCCAGGCAGTTGCGGCCATCTGGGGAGTGAACCAGTCGATGGGAGATCTCTTTCTCTTTGTGTGTCTCCTTCTTTCTCTATAACTTTGCCTTTCAAATAAATAAATCTTAAAAAAAAAAGAGAGAGAGAGGAAAAAAATACCAGGTGTTTTTCCCTGAATGCTAACAAAGGATTAGTACTTAGAATATATAAAGAAATTCTGTACTTAAGAAAAACCTTGGGCCAGCACTGTGGTGTAGCAGGTAAAGCTGCTGCCTGCAGTGCCAGCATCCCATATGGCGTGGGTTCTAGTCCTGGCTGCTCCATTTCCAATCCAGCTCTCTGCTATGTCCTGGGAAAGCAGTAGAAGATGGCCCAAGTGCTTGGGCCCCTGCACCCACGTGGAAGATGTGGAAGAAACTCCTGGCTCCTGGCTTCAGATCCACCCAGCTCCAGCCACAGCCATTTGGGGAGTGAACCAGTGGATGGAAGACCTCTTTCTCTACCTCTGCCTCTGCCTCTCTGTAACTCTGCCTTTTAAATAAATAAATAAATCTTAAAGAAAAGAAAAAGAAAAAGCACAATAGAAAAACAGACGAACACCTTAGGCATTTCATTAAGAAGAAACACAAGTAGTTCAACTTCACTAGCAGTGAAGGAAAATTCAAGTTAAAACCATAATAAGGGGCTGGTATTGTGGTGCTGAGGGTCAAGCTGCGGCTTGTAATGCTGGCATCCCAGATTTTTGGAAAGTCTGGTAAACTGTTTTGCAGAGTGTCACTTAATTCAGGTTCTTCTGATACTTCCTAATAATTAGACTCAGACTTCAAATTTTAAAAGTAATTATAGCAAGAGTCTCGGGTGATTGCTGACGTCATAAATAAGAGTGCCAAGTGTTAAATCAACAACGGGAGTCTCTGGGTACATGCTCCCCACGTAGGATCTCTGTCCTTAATGTGTTTTACTATGAAACGTAAAAACACAACTAGTTGAACAGTACCCTATACCTTGTGCGGTTGTGTGAGTGCAGCCTGTTGAAACCCTTGCTTAGTATATACTAAGTTGATCTTCAGTATATGAAGGTAATTGAAAATGAAACTCGATAAAGGGTGGGATGGGAGAGGAAGAGGGAGAGGGGAGGGCCATGGGAGGGAGGGAGGTTGGGGGGGGAAGCCACAACAATACAAACGTTGCACTTTATAAATTCACATTTATGAAATAAAAATAAATAAATAAATCTTTAAAAAAAAAGTAATTAATGCAGAGAGACAGAGGTACAGAAAGACAGATAAGACAGAGACCTTTCATTTGCTGATTTACTCCCCAAAGGCCTGCAATAGTCAGGATGGGCTAGCACGAAGCCAGGAATTCAGAACTCAGTTCTGGTCTCCCACGTGGGTGGAAGGAACTCAAGTACCGGAGCCATCACCTGCTGCTTCTCACAGTGCACCTTAGCAGGAAGCTGGAGGGGAGAGCGAGGCTGGGACTTGAGCCAAGGCAGCTCTGATATGGGATGTGAGCCTCCCAAGCAGGGGCCTAACTGCTGTGCCAGACACCTGCCCCTAGACTGGGTTTAACATTTTTGCTAAGAACATTGCAAAAGAGTCTTCTGGGTGTCCCATCAGGAGGCAGCTGGTGTTGCTTTGCCCCATTTGATCATTTGGTTGGGTAATGTCTACCACATTTCTCCTTATGAAGTCATGTAATGTACTGAACACAAACAAAGGATCTGCCAAGGTCAGTAGGGAGACAGTTAAATCCATGTAATAGAATAATATAAAGCACTTAAGCAGAAAGGAGTAAACCAGCATGTGCACCTATGGAACAATTTCCAAGACAGGAATATGTGAAAAATCAAGAGTACAGAAGAGTAAGCACGGGGCTGGTGCTGTGGGCAAAGTGGGTAAAGCCACTGCCTGCAGTGCCCGCATCCCATTTGGGTGCTGGTTCAATTTCCAATTGTTCCAGTTCCAATCCAGCTCCCTGCTAACGTGCCTGGAAAAGCAGCAGAAGATTGCCTAAGTGCTTGAGCCCTTGCACCTGTGGGGGAGTCCCAGAAGCAGCTCCAGGCACCTGGCTTTGGATGGTCCCAGCTCCTGCCATTGCAGCCATTTGGAGAGTGAACCAGCAGATGGATGATATCTCTGCCTCTGCCTCTCTGTGACCCTGACTTTCAAATAAATAAATAAATCTTTAAAAAACATAAAGAGCAGCAAGCATAGTATACTACTGCTATTTGATGAAAGACTGAAATATATATTTATAAACAAGCTTGTACAAGTGTAAAATATTTAAGGATGGACTCAACAGAAATTAGCAAGCAAAACTGTCTTAGAGGAAATATAGGATTGGAGTAGGAGTCATATTTATCTTTATTTTATACATAGATATACAAACATAAACACACACACCCTTTTTGTATTTACTATTACTTACAGATATTACACTTGAAGTAAAAAGAATATTAGGATAACTTCCCCATATCTTTAAATATTCTTAAAGACCATGCTTTCAAATGTGGTTATAACATCATTTATTTAATCCTATTATAGGATATTTACGTTGCTTTAAAAATTTTTACCCCATAAATAACTCTGTGATGAATAACTTATTTTTATGACACTACTCATTGTGCACATATCTAATTTCCTTAGGAGTAATTTCTTTAAGGGTAATTTTAATATTTCAAGGATTTATGTCCATATTGTAAAAAACTTCTCTTGAAGATTAATGTATACCACGAATAGTGCTCTTGCCATTAAAAAAAATTCTGTTGGAGGGACTGGTGCTGTGGCGTAGTAGGTTTAGCATTTGCCTGCAGTGCAGGCATTCCATATGGGTGCTGGCTGCTCCACTTCTGATCCAGCATCCCGGCTGATGGCTTGGGAAAGCAGCAGAAGACGGTCCAAGAGATTTGGCCCCTCCATCCGCATGGCAGACCCGAAAGAAGCTGCTGGCTCCTGGCTTTGGATTGGTCCAGCTCTGGCCACTGAGGTCCATTTGGGGAGTGAACCAGCAGATGGAAGTCCTCTCTGTTTATTTCTCCCTCTCTCTGTAACTCTGCCTCTCAAGTAAATAAATAAATAATATACCTTTCAAAAAAAAATTCTGCTGGATAATCTGAAAGGCATAGGCAGAATCTTGTTTCAATTTACCGATTAATTTGTTAGAGCACTAGGCCATGCCAAAGCCAGGAGGCAGGAGATTTTTCCGGGTCTCCCACATGGGTGGCAGGGGTCCAAGCACTTGGGCCATCTTCTGCTACTTTTCCCAGGCCATTAGCAGGGAGCTGGATTGGAAGTGAAGCAACCAGACACAAACTAGTGCCCATGTGGGATGCCGGCATCAAAGGCAGTGGGCTTTAGCTCCTATGCCACAGTGCTGGCCCCATTCCTATTGTTTTAAGGCTATTTTATTTTGAAATAATTTTAGATTTACAAAAGAATTGCAAAGAGGATAGAGTACTCCTTCTTGTATCTATTGATTTTAAATCCTGAGTTTATTAAATTCCTATACGCGTTTCCTTCCATTTTCAGACTTAGGTGAAATTGATAAAACACATTTTAGAATCATATTTACTCAAAACAGTTTAAAAAAAAAAAAACAGTGGGTATATGAAAAGATGTTTCCAGAGTTGAAAGAGTTTTACTGTCTTCTGCTTGCTTTTCCTATCTTCTAAAAACTCTAGAATAAGTAATACTACTTTTATAATCAAAAGATGTCAACAAATATTTCTTTAAAAGCCACAGAACATTTATCTACTCAGAAAAATTAAGAACAACCCATTCCAGGGTTTTAGCTAAGTGGTGTTTTACTGTAACAGTTCTCTACTCATGCCCTTGAAGTTCATTAATAATTGTAACCACTTGGGACACAGCCTTCCATGAAGTAAATCAATACAAGCACAGTGAAATTGGCCACTCTTCTCAGAAGATTCCTCAAGCGCATAAAGACCTTAACTATTTTTTGTATTCTCCTCTTAGGTTTAAGGGAATACTGGCAGTTTTGGAGAAGGGACTTAGAAAGTTTCTGAGGGACCCTTAGCACAACTCTCACCCCCCCAAATGAAATCTTAATCCGTAGAAGCTGCATGACAAGTAAATTGGCAGGCATCTTCACAAATGGAAATTTAAGGACCAATGCTTCCCAGCAGGGACTGCTAAGAGAATTCCTGACAGAATTCAGCAGAAAAGACCCCTGCACTTGGACAGAATGGCTATCATTTGTTATCAGTGAAAATAAGCATTTTGAATGTCAGAGTTTGTGGACTCAAGAGGCTTCCATAGCCTTGGCAGCTCAGGACAAGAGCCTCGGTTGATCACCGACGTCATAAATAAGAGTGTCAATTGTTAAATCAACAACGGGAGTCACCGTGCACTTGCTCCCCATGTAGTAGCTCTGTCCTTAATGAGTTGTACTATGAGAATTAATGGTAAAACTAGTCTTCAAACAGTATTTTATACTTTGTGTGTCTGTGCGGGTGTAAACTTTACTTAGTATAGAGCTGATCTTCTGTATATAAAGATAATTAAAAATGAATCTTAATGAAGAATGGGATGGGAGAGGGAGTAGGAGGTGGGATGGTTTAGGGGTGGAAGGGTGGGCTTGGGGGGAAGAACTGCTATAATCCAGACGTTGTACCTATAAAATTTATATTTATTAAATAAAAGCTTTCTATAAAAAAAAGAAAATAAGCATTTTGGAGAAAACTGTGAGACCTCAGGATACAAATTTAAACCTTAGTATCTGAGGATCACGCAATAAATGAAGTTGGAAACACAGACCACACACACAAACCAAAAATGTTGGCAAAAGGAAACAGGTAGAAGGAAAGTTATTCTACTTTTAAAAAAAATCAAGACTTTTTTTTTTTTTTTAGCAGTTTTAGGTTTATAGAAAAATTGGGCAGAAAGTACAGAGTTCCCATGTACCTCATCATCCCCTGGCCCTCTAGTTTCCCCTATTTTTAACATCCTGCATTAGTGTGAGATATTTGTTACAAGTGATAAGTCAATACTGATACACTATCATTATTATTACTTTTTAATTTGACAAATTATACTACTTTTAAAAATTATTTATTTATCTGAAAGACAGAAAAAGAGAGAGAGGAGAGAGAGAGAGAGAGAGAGAGAGAGAGAGAGAGAAGGAAGGAGAGGGAGGGAGAGAGGAAGAGAGAGACAGACATAGAGAAGAGATCTCCCATCCACTGGTTCACTCCACAAATGGCTGCAACAGCTAAGGCTGAGCCAGGTTGAAGCCAGAGGCCCAGAGTTCAATGCTGGTCTCCCACAAGGGTGGTAGGGACCCAAGTACTTGAGCTATCAATTGTTGGCTCCCAGGAGCAGGAAACAGCAATGGAGGGCAGATCCAGGACCTGGACCCAGGCAATGGGTGTCGCCAGTGGTAGCTTAACTGCTTTGCCTGAACATTTGTCCCAAAACATTATTATTTACTAATTTATACAGTTTACATTAGGGGTCACTTTTTGTGTTGAATATCCTATGGGACAAAACAAATGAACAATGACCTGGGTGTACCATTAAAAATATCATACAGAACAGTTTCATTGCTTTAAAATTGCTCAGTGCCTCATCTGTTTATCTCTGTCTTCTCACCACCCCTCAAGCCCTCTGCAAATTGTAGTCCATGGCAACCACTGATCTTTTTTTCACTGTATCCAAAGTTTTGGATTTTCTCAAAAGTCATTGCCACAGTTCGGATGCAGTTTGCTCCGTTAAAACTCATGTTTAAATTTAACTGCCAATTAAAAGAGGTGGTGGGGTCTTTAAGATGTGTTTGCATCATGGTCCTCAAAGGGTTTAATGCAGTTCCTGTGAGACTGGGTTACTTCCAGAGTAGCTTGCTACACAAAGGGTCCAGCCCCCTCTGTTCCCTTCCTCTTCTGCTCCTGTCAACTTGTTCTTCCATGTTTCCTTTCCTTTCTTTTTTTCCATGCTATGATGTAGCGTGAGCCCCTTAACAGATATGCCTGTCTAATCTTGATGTTTCCAGCCTCCAAAACCACGACCTAAATAAAACTCTTTTCTTTAAAAAGTATCCAGTCTTGGATATAGAAAAAGAAAAACTAAGGCAGCATAATTTAGTTTGGGGGCACCAAAATATATCGCTTGTGGAAGATGATATGAGCTGAGCCTATAATGAATAACATTTTATAGAGGAGATGGACGTTATAAGCAGAAAAAAAAGCAAGTTCTGATGATAGGACAAAGGACATTGTGGAAAACAGTTCAAGTTAGATGAGAAGAAGAAATGGAAGCAGAGGCAAATGGGCATTAAGGTAAAAAATTTTATATGACGTGATATGGACAGTATACTGTAGTCAACACAGACACAACCAAAGTCTTTGAGCAAAGGCAGCATAGAATTACATTGCTGCTAGGCAGCTAACCCTGGCAGAAGTGGGGAGTATGTACTGATAGGACAGACTTTGGTAGCAAAGAGATCACAGAGGGGTCTACCACAACATCTCTTAAAATATGGTCTCTGGTACAGCAGCACCTCAGCTCCATCACAGACGTAATGAATCAGAAACTCTTGGATAGGATTCAGCAATTTGTCTCTTAACAAGTCCCCCTGGTGATTCTGCTGCATGTTGAAATTTGAGAACCACTATTCTAGTTGATAGATAATAACAGTACGAAAGAGAATAAACAAACCCAGTGATTTGATGGGGGTGGTGACAAAAGTTAGAGCTAAGAACAATTCTGTGGTTTAAAGCTAAGGAAAACACATAGAAAACGAAGCACAGTATATGTCCTAGACTAAGTTCATGTCAACTGGGCTTCCTCGGAGATTCTCCCTGCCTTCTTTATGGAAGTGCTGCTACTTTTTGCCTACTCCCACTTGTAAGCAGAGCAATGGCAGCAAAGATCCTATGTAGGACAGGACAAAGGTTTATATATATATTTTTATTTTATTTATTTGGAAGTTACACAGATACACAGAGAGAGAAGGAGAGGCAGAGAGAGAGAGGTCTTCCGTCATCTGCTGGTTCACTCCCCAGTCGGCCGCAATGGCCGCAGCTGTGCCAATCCAAAGCCAGGATCCAGGGCTTCTTCTGGGTCTCCCATGTGGGTGCAGGGGCCCAAGGACTTGGGCCATCTTCTACTGCTTTCTCAGGCCATAGCAGGGAGCTGGGTCGGAAGTGGAGTGCCAGGATTTGAACTGGAGCCCATATGGGATGCCGGCACTGCAGGCAGCAGCTTTACCTGCTACGCCACAGTGCCGGCCCCAGGTTCTGGTATTTGATATGTGGGACCCTCCACTTGGAAGTTCAGCAAACCACATCGAAGACTGGGAGTGTGTGTGCTAAGGGTACTAAGAATAATGTCAGGAACCAATTTCAAGGTCTCCTGGAAAACTTCAATATATTCTGCGAAATTATGACTGAAGTCTATGACCTATATGCCACTATCCTGACACCCAGTTTTCTATATTTGTTCTGCAACAACATAGAAGAACTGATATTCGATGCTTCCTTCCTTCCCAGCACATGTGTTCTTTTCATAGTTGCCTGAATTTTAAATAACAGTAAAGAAAAGGTAGCTATAAGCCATGATTCGCTCTGTTACTGGATAAGTCAGAGACACAAGTTAGTACGGGTTAATCTTAAATCAAGGTGACCTGGTATCAAAGTTTGGCCTGCCTTGCTATTTCCTGACTCGCTGCACCCCTGCTGACAACACCCTTCAACAACCCCGCTCCTAAATACACTGCCTAGAATGGGTTCTACGTGATGGCAGGGGAAGTCTGTTTGCACTGTGCATGTGACTAATATGTTCATCTATTTAGCTAATATTTACTGAGTACCTACTTCTTGCCAGGCACCATGCTGGGTTCAGGAAATACAGTGAATAAAACATTGATAGTTTCTGTTCTCCTGAAATTTATATTTTAAGGGGAGAGACAGACAAAAACAAGCAGATAAATGACATGGTGATTCCAGAGAGTGTGAAGTGCTGTTAATAAAAAGGACTGGGGCCGACACTGTGGTGCCGTGGGTATAACCGCTGCCTGTGACACCAGCAGACCATATGGGTGCTGGTTTGCATCCTGGTTGCCCCACTTCGGATCCATCTCCCTGCTAAATGGCCTAGGAAAAGCAAAGGAAGATGGCCCAAGTGCCTAGGTGCCTGCCACCTCCTGGCTTCAGCCTGGTGCAGTCCTGGGCTGTTGCGACCATCTGGGGAGTGAAACAGCAGATGGAAGATCTCTCTCTTTCTGTCTCTATCTCTCTCTCTGTATAACTCTGCCTCTCAAATAAATAAATAAATAAATACATCTTTTTAAAAACCAGGAAAGGAAAAGGATTGTGTAGCAATACAGAATAGTAGTGAACAGACTATGTATAAGTGATTAGAGAAGAGATGACTTAAAGAGCAGAGCAAGATCATTCCAGGCAAAGTGATCTGTACGTGCAAAGTGTCAGGTGTGAAAGACCAGGATAGCTAGAGTATGCAGGCAAAGGTGAAAGAGGCGTGACATAAAGATGTAGGGCTAGAGATCATGTAAATCCTTTCGATCACAATAGGAGCTTACATTTTCAGTCTACCTGCAGTGAGAAGGCATTGCAGGATTTTAAGCAGGGGAATGAAAAAATTCAATCTCTTCCAAAAGTGATTATTTTAGCTACTGTGTAGAAAATGGAAGGACTGTCAGAAAGAGTGAAAGCCTAGAGATCAATTAGGAAACTATTGGAGGACATGGAAAATAGCCCTGAGCTAAAGTCATGTCAGAGAAACAGAAGTAGATGAATCTGAGATATGAGGACTTGAGATACAACCTTAAGATCACATCAAAGAACCCACTGAGGGGTGGGTGATGTAGTACAGTGGATGGGGCTGCCAGCATTCTACATCAGAGTGCCGGTTTGAGTTTGGGCCACTCTATTTCTGCTCCAGCTCCTTGGGTAATGCATCTGGGAAGCAGAGGATAATGGTTCAAGTACTTAGTTGAGTTCCTGCCACCCATATGGGAGAACCAGATGGAGTTCCTGGCTCCTGGCTTTAGTGTAGCCCAGCCAAAGCCGTTGTGGCCATTTGGGGTGGGGGTGGGGGGTGAATCAGTAGATGGGAGATGGATTTCTTTCTCTCTTCCTCTCAATCTGCCTTTCAAATAAAATAAATCTCAAAAAAACAAAAACAAAAAAACAAACAAACAAAAAAAAAAACCACTAAAAAACAAAACAACTCACAGGGTGTGGCTGTTTGTTCTAGAGTTTAAGGCACTGCCTGTCTAAGCGCTTAGGTCCCTGCACGCACATGGCAGACCTGGAGGAATTTGGCTCCTGGCTCCTGCCTTTGGTTCGGCTCAGCTCCAGCCATTGTGGCCATCTGGGGAGTGAACCAGCGGATAGAAGACCTTTCTCTTTGTCTCTCCCTCTCTCTGTTTGCTACTCTACCTCTCAAATAAATAAATAAAAATCTTAAAAAAACAAAAAGAACTAAAAAAAAACAAAACAAAAAAAAAAAAAAAAAAGAGAGTATTGCCTGGGCTGTCTGCATCCCAAATCACAGTGACTAAGCTTGAGTTCTGGCTCTGCTCCTAACTCCAGTTTCTACCTAATGTGCACCTGGGGAAGCAGCAGATAATGGCTCAAGTAGTTGGGTCCCTGTTACCCATGTGGGAGACCCAAACTGAGTTCCTGGTCCAGGTTTCAGCCTGGCCTAGGACCAGATTTTGTGGGCAAAGCTTGTGATGTTCCGTGTATTCTGTGATAGGTGGAATAGTAGGAAACATTTCAGAACTGTGAGGGTGTGGGTCAACATTATGGCGTGGCAGGTAAAGAAGCTGCCTGCAACTCTGGCATCCCGTATTGGCAATGGTTTGAGTTCCGGCTGTTCCGCTTCCAATGCAGCTCCCTGTTAGTGGTCTGGGAAAATCAGTGGCAGGTGGCCTAGGTGTTTGGATCCCTGCCACCCCAAGGAAGCAAACCAGGACGAAGCTCCTGGCTTCTGGTTTTGGCCTGGTCCAGCACTGGCTGTTGCCATCTGGGGAGTGATCCAGCAGATAAAAGATCTCTGTCTCTCCCTCTCTCTGTGTACCTCTTTTGAATACAGAAATAAATGAATAAATCTTTAAAAAAAGACCTGTAAGGGTGGGAAGAAGGATGTAGATAAGGCATACAAACATACATGTTTAGACAGCCCACCCACCCTTTATCTTTTGTAGAAACATCACTTTATACCCACCACTGTTGAGGGGGTCAGTGGAGATATTTTGTGCATTTAAATCAACATTTACTACTAACTGGACCAGAGGGTAGGCCTCTGACCCAAGGGTAAACAACTTATGGTTCTTCCAGTGTCTTATTTATGACAGTACACACAAAAGGACATGGAGCTAACCTAGGGATTTTTCTCTTCCAGGAGCCAAAATGGAAAGCATGTACAGGCTAGGAAGCTGCTCCAGAGGTCAGAAGAAGCAGATAAGCAAAGCAGGTGAGTAACACTGGCGAGTGAAGCTCTGGAGTGACAACCCATGAATGTCTGAGTCTGAGTCTCTAGAACTGACTGGGATCTACAATCACCTGATCTGGCTCTACGCTCAGTGGAAACTTGTCCTGTTCTGGCTCTTGTTTGAAATTTCTTTGAGATGCTTCTTAAAATAGGGGACACTTAATGAATCTTTAGTATGTGTTAGGGATTGTGCTTTGTAAAAATTACCTTGTTTAACTTTCACAATAACTGAAGTCGTTACTCACTATCTTCACTTTTATAGATGAGGGAATTGAGGCTTAGAGAGATGCTCAGTAACTTGTCCATAGCACCTGTCTTCAATGGTTTGTGTTGAGACTGGGAAATTTATAAAGAACAGAAAATTATTTTGTCACAGTTCTAGAGGCTGCAGGGTCCAGGATCAAGAGGCCAATGTTAGATGTCTGGAAGGGTCATCTTTCTGCATCCTAACAGAGCCAGAGGGCTAATGAGAAGAGAAGGGGAAGATACCCAGCACTGCACAACACCTATACAATCTACTCTACCCTGCTGAGACCATGTTCTTTCCTCCTGACGATGGCAAGAAGCAGGTAAAACCCTTTTAAGAGCCTTACCCTCATTCAGGGAGGAATGCTCACGGCCTCCTGGCCCTTAAAGGCCCCACCTCTTTATACCATCACATTGACACCACCAGAATTTCTGAGGGGGACACATTCAAATCACAATAATCCCAGGATTAGTTAATGGTGACACAGGTCTCAAACTCACAACTTTTAACTGAATGTCTTAACCACTATGTTATAATGTCTTCTTTAATGTGTATGTTCCTTACAGAAAACAAACAAACAAACAAACAAACAAACAAACAAAAAAAAACCACACAAAGCTTCCTCAACCTGACTTAAGTAAAATGGGTTTCTTTTCATTTTAATCAAAAAAATCAGATTAAACAGTGCCCTGAAGCTAAGAGATGGCTGCCCTACTACACCCTGTGTTCTCTCTGTGCCAACAAGCTCCCTCACACAGTTATGCATCTAAAGAAAACAGAATAGAATGAAAAAAATTCCTGTAGGGGCCTTTTGAAATGGATATATAAAATATATGATGATATATTAATCATAAATCCACATGCTTTTACTTCTGTCTTGAAATACTTCAATCTAGCCATTTACAAGAAGGCAGGTTGAGTGTTTGTATGAATACGTTTTACTCAGCACAGTAACAAAGGCAGTTTCTATAGGTGGCAAGATGTTTGTCTTCTGCTCTGGGGCATCCACGTTCATCATTAAGATGATGAATAACGTGGGAGTGGGTGTTTGCATTAGCAGTTGAGATGTAGTTTGGGATGCCTGTATCCTACATTGGAGGGCCTGGTTTGAATTCTGGCTACTCTGCTTCCTATTCACCTTCCTGCTAAGGCACATCCTGGGAAACAGCAGGTGGTGACTGCAGTATGAGTCCTTGCCATTTATGTGGCGATCGAGATGGGAATTCTAGGCTTCACTTCAGTCTGGCCCAGTCCTGGCTGTTGTGGGCATTTATGGAATGAACTCATGGATGAAAGATCTCTGTCTGCCTTTGGAAAAAAAAAAAATGACTAACTTAAAGTGAGGTAAAATACACTAGAATCTTCTTTAATGAAATTATTTGGGACTGGTGCTGTGGTGTAGTGGATAAAGCCACTTTCTGCAGTGCCAGCATCTCATATGGGTGCCAGTTTTTGAGTTCTGGCTGCTCCACTTCTGATCCAGCTCCCTGCTATGGCCTGGGAAATCAATAGAAGATAGCCCAAGACCTTGGGCCCCTGATCTCATGTGGGAGACTTGGAAGAAGCTCCTGGCTCCTAGCTTCTGATCGGGATAGCTCTGGCTGTTGCGGCCACCTGGGAAGTGAACCAGTAGATGGAAGACCTCTCTCTCTCTGCCTCTGCCTTTCTCCTTTCAAATAAATAAAATAAAATCTTAAAAAAAAAAAAAGAAATTATTTGTGAGTGACACTGACAGTTTTATGTGTCTAGGTCATACTGTACAACAAAAAATATTTCAGTGACATAAAGATACTAACTAGATACTGCTTTATACAAATACTTGGCTTAAATTATTTTATAATTACTTCACTATTTCTTAAAAATTGATTTCTTCAAAAATCTCATGCATTTCTTTTGCTGGTATAAGTATGGATCACTGTCTCTTTACATTGGTTTTGGCTCTATTGTGTTCTAGTGGGAACCCAAGTACTAGAGTGAGAAATTGTCTGAAAAACTCTTGGCCATTAAATTCATATATTTAACAAGTCACAACCTTGAAATCTCACTCTAACCGAAAACACCATTAAAAGTGCCTACCTATTATTACTAGGGGAAAAATTTAATAAAAACTAATTAAGCTACAGAAGACCCAAGTGGTTAACCGATTTTAGGGGTTAAATTTCTGGTCCTCCTAATTATCCTCTGATGGCTTTACCCAGTATTTCACAGCCATGACAGATGACAATGAAAACTGCAATGAAATTCATCCACCCTGACACTGTGCTAAGCACCAGCCTCTCCCTCTCCACGTAAAATCAATGCTCTGTTTGAGGAAACACGTTTACAGCTTTATTAGGATGTCTTGCTTGTTCTGTAACAGCTACTTGAAGCTGTGGTAACAAATCGACTCAACTCAGTTAAACCTAGAGAGCTGGGTAAGAGGCCCATCGATAAGGTTGTTATAAAAATAAACTGCAGGAGATCAGAAAGCTGGAGCAAACAGTCTGGTAAATGTCAATATTTTCCCTTACAGAGGATGACAGAAACAGAGAGATCATGTGAAAAGTCTCTCTCCCCCCTTATAAATGTTTCTTGTTTCCATTGGATAAAGCATTTCTATTTTATGTGCACAACTCCTTGGAATGAAAATTTCACTTCCTAATTCCCACATGTATCTGGAACAGGAAGTTGATATAAACACTGGATATTTTTTCAAGCCATGTTAGATTTTTTATGTTCCTTCATAGTTAGAGACACATTTTGGTCTTCTCTGACTTCATAAAATGACCTTATCTAAGTTCGACGAATACCTGTGGTGGCTCAGTCTTGCTTTTTTTTCATTTATGAAATAAAGCTTTCATCATCTACATTTGGGAGGTCACTTCAGTGAAACGTACACTCTTGCTATAGTATCTGTGAGGCTGATGTACTTTCACAATTAGGCCTTCCATGTTCTTGGCATTTAACAAGAGCAAATATTGTCACACAGGCTGCACAGCCTCCTGACTGGGGGGACATATAAAGTGTCTGTTCCTAATAGGGAGCAGACCCAGTGGGGTTTAAGCCTCCACAGAGGGTTTAGCTCTACAGAACAAGGTCTCATATACTCTCGCTTAGATGTTCACAGGTTGCTCAAAGAACTAACATCTGGCAGGAAATTCCCACTTCACTTTGGCTAGCTTAGCCTAGCCAGATGTGACAAAGTAATGGTTTCCCCTTGTTGAAAAGTGCTCAGATGTAAACTTTTTTTTCCCCTTTATTTCTTATGTAGTCTAGTCAGTAAAATTCTGTTTTGTTTTGACTTCGTATTGACTACCAACTCAACAACTTGTGACCCTTATGTTAGAAAACACAGATTTTTTCTGGGAAAAGGAAACCAACAAGCATTAAATTTTAAAATAACTTAAAAAGCTACTGTGCATGTCAGTATAAGGTCTAACCTAGAAAGTATCCACATAATGAAAAACCATAGCTTAAGTGGTGTCAGATGGCACCGTGCCTAACCTGTAGAAGAAGTCAGTTCAGAGTAAAGGTTCCTTTAGAACAGATAGCTTGGCACAACACTCTCAACATCAAGTGAGCAACTGAGGAGAACGTACAGTATATGGATAAGTGGTCAGGGCTAAAACTATGAGAGTAACTATTATTCCCAAACTTAACTCTCTTTGTGAAGGATGAAAGTGGAAGTTTGTGAAATTCTATTAACATAGCATGGGATATTGCATCTGAACCAAAAACAAAGACAACCTCAGCATAAAAATGCCCCTAATTAAGGGAAGAAGCACCATACAGAAAAAGATGTCCTTTCACCCAACCCTTTTCAAAATACTGCTTTGAGGGGCTGGCTCACTGTGGCTTAGTAGGTTAAGCCTCTGCCTGTGGCGCCAGCATCCCATATGGGCCCTGGTTAAGAGTCCTGGCTGCTCCTCTTCCAATCCAGCTCCCTGCTGATGCACCTAGGAAAGCAGTGAAAGATGGCCCAAGTGCTTGGCCTCCTGAACCTGCTTGGGAGACCTGATGAAATTCCTGGCTCCTGGCTTCAGATCTGCATGGCTCTGGCTGTTGTGGCCATTTAGGGAGTGAACCAGCAGATGGAAGATCTCTCTCTCTCTCTCTCTCTCTCTCTCTCTATTTCTCTGTAATTCTGCCTCTCAAATAAATAAATAAGAGTGGGAATAAGAGAGGGAGGAGATATACAATTTGGGACATGCTCAAACTGACTTGCCCCAAACGGTAGAGTTAGAAATGCCAGGGCATTCCAATCCAATCCCATCAAGGTGGCATGTACCAATGCCATCTCACTAGTCCAAGTGATCAATTTCAGTTCACAATTGATCATAATGATAGGTCTAAGAGTCAAAGTGATCACATAAACAAGACTAGTGTCTGCTAATACTAACTGATAGAATTAAGAAGGAGAGAACGATCCAACATGGGAAGTGGGATACACAGCAGACTCATAGAATGGCAGATGCCCTAAATAGCACTCTGGCCTCAGAATTAGCCCTTAAGGCATTCGGATCTGGCTGAAGAGCCCATGAGAATATTTTAGGCATGGAAAGCCAAGACACTCTGAATGCTACCAAAAATATGGACAGAGCCAAATGGGATTTTGTTTAATCTCATTTCATTCTGATTTAGAAATGACCTCATTTGTAAAGAGTTTTATTCATGAAAATAGTTTGAAAACCATAAAATGTGATTTAAAAAATATTTCTTCAGTACTAACACTCTAAGCAATGCAGTTAAAGACAAGAAAATTTCTTGGGACATAGTCATAGCTGTTGAAGTAAGGAGATGATAGCAAGCTTACTTATGTGAGGCTGAGCTTACGTCCTAATTCATAAGCAGTAAAACTAATTTTGTTATCAACTGCATTTGATCAAGTAACAATTTCTTAGAGCAGAATGGTTCTACAATTTTAAGGCCATTTGATGATGGAAACAAAATTTTAATTGGCCATTTATTTCCTAGGCTAGAAATAAGTAAATAAATAAATACTCTATAAAATATCAATGTTAGCTGGATAGTTAAATGAAAAGGAATTAAAAGTCTGTGTTTATATAGTAGCTGAAGTGAGAGTAATTTTTTTTTAAGATTTATTTATTTGAAAGTCAGTTACATAGAGAGAGGAGGAGACATAGACAGAGAAAGAAAGAGAGAGAGATCCTTTGTTTGCTGTTTACTGCCCCAGATGACCACAATGGCTGAGGCTGGGCCAGGCCAAAGTTAGGAGCCAGGAGCTTCTTCCAGGTCTCCCACATGGATGGCAGGAGCCAAAAACACTCAGGCCATCTTCCATTGCTTTTCTCAGGCCAATAGAAAGCTGGATTGGAAGTGGAGTAGCTGGGACTCGAACTGGCACCCATATGGGATGACAGTGTCACAGGCAGTGGCTTAACCCACCATGCTACAACACAGGCCCTGGGAGAGTAATTTAAAAAAAAAGCTTATTTATATATTTTCATCTACTTGAAAGGCACAGTAACAGACAGAAAGAGAGAGGAGAGAGAGAAGAAGCGAGGAGAGGAGAGGAGAGGAGGGGAGGGGAGGGGAGGGGAGGAAAGAGGAGGGGAGGGGAGGAGAGGGGAGAGGAGATATTCCATCCATTGGTTCGCTTTCCAAATGCCTGTAGCAGCCAATGCTGAACCAGGACAAAGCCAGGAGCTTAGAACTCAACCTGGGTCTAATAAGTGGGTAGCATGGCTTCAAGCACTTGAGCCATCACTTGCTGCCTCCCAGGATGCATTAGCAAAGAGGTAGTTTGGAAGCAGAAGTATGGGAAACAAACCAGCACTCCAAATGGCATGTGGGTGCCCCAAATGGTGGCTTAATTTGCTGCGCCATTAACACTGCTAGTTTTTGTTTGCTTTATTCAGACCTTAGCTGATATTAAATAACCTGACAATATCAGAGGTTACATTTCATAGAAATTATCATATACTTTGGAATTTCTAATGACTTATTTACCATGACCAACACTTCTATTAGGTTGCAAGGCTGGCCAGGTTCTACATCAGTACTACTGATAAGTGATTTTATTCACTTAGAAAGTACATGAATGACAAAGCCACTAAAGGCACACCATAAAAAGATTCAAGTATCATTAAGACATACAGAGTAAAAAGTGATCATGTCAATCACTTACCTTCCAGTATATCTACTGTTAACTGTTTGGTATGCTTCTTTTTGGGACATTTATAAGTAAAAACACAACATACACACATAAGGCCATTTTAACAAAATATAGATGGCACCTCATACTTATTGTTTCATGAACTTTTGTATTCCCATTTATCAAGATGTCACCTTGAAGATTTTATACTTAGAAATGAAGTAGATACTAGATAAACCCCAAGTTAACCAGAAACTCAAGTCACCACTGATTTTTTAAAAAATATTTATTTATTTTATTTGAAAGGCAGAGTTACAGAGAAAAAGTGAGCGAGTGAGAGAGAGAGAGTGAGAGACATCTTCCACCTGCTGCTTCACTCCCCAAATGGCTGCAATGGCTGGAGCCAGGCCAGGCTGAAGCCAGGAGCCAGAAGCTTTTTCTGGGTTTCCCACATGGAAGCAGGCACCCACGCACTTGGGCCATTTTCTGCTGCTCTCCCTGGTGCATTATCAGGGAGCTGGATCAAAAGTGGAACAGCCAGGACTTCAACTGTTGCCAGGATGCTGGCCCTGCAGGCAGTGGCTTAACCTACTATGCCACAGCACTTGCCTCACCGTTGATCTTTATTTTTTAAAAACATTTAATTTATTTATTTATTTGAAACCTAGAGTAACAGAAAGAGTGAGATAGAGAAAAAGAGCTAGCTAGACAGTTAGAGAAACATCTTCCATTCACTGGTTCACTACTTAAATGCCACAACAGTTGGGGCTATGATAAGCTACAGCCAGGAACCAAGAACTCCAGTGGAGTCTCCGACATAGGTGGCAGGGACCCAAGTACTCCAACCATCAATTGCTGTGTGTAACAGCAGAGGCTGTAGGGGCAGGGCTCAGTCCCAAGCACTCTGATTTGGCATGCAGGTCTCCCAAGTGACTGCTTAAGTCTCTGTATCTCAATGTACCTTCACCATCTTTATATTAATGCTATTAAAAAAACTAGTTACATAATTTTGTAGAATTAACAAATAAGGTTGATCAGTGAATTCCAGAGTTTTGGATGTCACAGAAGGTTGAAACTTCCCCAAAAGATTTTAGGGATAAACATAGGGCTGTCAAACATTAATTTAGGAAAGCACATTAAAAAACCCTACATTATTACCAATGTTATTCATAAACATAGGACAGTTTAAGTCTCCAAAAACAGGAATGACAAGAATTAAAACTTGTTACATTTGGATTTATTTTTAATTTAATTTTTATTTTTTTACAGGCATAGTTAGACAGCGAGAGAGAGAGAAAGGTCTTCCTTCCTTTGGTTCACCCTCCAGTGGCTGCTGTGGTGCGCTGCACCGATCCGAAGCCAGGAGCCAGGTGCTTCCTTCTGGTCTCCCATGCAGGTGCAGGGCCCAAGCACTTGGGCCATCTTCCACTGCACTCCCGGGCCATAGCAGAGAGCTGGCCTGGAAGAGAAGCAACCGGGACAGAACCGGTGCCCCAACCGGGACTAGAACCTGGGGTACCGGTGCCACAGGTGGAGGATTAGTCTAGTGAGCCGCGGCGCTGGCCTACATTTGGCTTTTTAAAATTTACTTTTCCCCATTTCCTTTTTAATTTTGACACTAGCTGATGAAAACTGTTAATTCATTGACTGGCACCTATCTACAGACCAGTTTTTAGAAAACCCTTTTGGGTATTTCTCCGTACGTGGAGGGGAAGATAAGGTGATACAGTAATGTATGGGAGTTAAGAATAAAACGGTTAGGGGTTAAGAACTCAAATTTTGAGTTTGAATCCTGGCTTTTAACGTGACATTGACAAACTATTTACTTTCTCAAAACTTCAAGACTACAGGAACTATCTAGCAAAGTCCAGATCCAGCTGCCAATCCACAGAAGCTAAATAAATGGATTGTAGTTTTAGGTTACTATATTCTGGAGGTGATTAGTGGAGCATAAAGGGTTAACTGATGCAAGATGCATGAATATGTATGAATCAGATAGGTAAGGTGGGTAAAACTAAGCAGATCCATTTAATGGCAGCTAAGACCATTACAGGATTCAAATTTGTTTCAGTTGGCTGACTAATATTCTTGGTCAGGAAACTAACAAACATATGTTTTGCCAATGTCACAATTTTAAGAAAATGAACTTCAGAAATTTTACTTACGACTTTTCTTCTGGCCCTCTACCACTAAATAAAATCTTTTCATATTAACATCATTTTCTTACAATAAGATTTCTCAATAATCTTCAAGTAAACAATACCTAAAGCTCACATCTGAACTTTGGGGTCTGCTAGCCTATGTGGCCCAGATCATTTCTTTCTTATCAAAATCCCTAGAAGATAAAGCACTTTGAATTCCATTACGTATTTACAGATGTTTCTAGGTAGAGGCCAACCAGTATATCAGATCTTTGAGAGAACATTTGTGTTTATGAGAAATTCTAGACTTCACTCTAAAACCATCCTGTATTTCATATAAAACAAAGTGATTTTTTTTTGTCATGGCTGGGAAAGGATAATCTTTACCCCTTTTAACTAATGAAGGCTCAAATAATTGCAGGCAGATTTTCTGAAATTTGGTCCTGGTCCAGCTTCAGTTTATCTATGTCTCTGGATGTGTGATCCCAAAAAGCAAGAAATGAAGCGTCTTATGTCTGTGCAAGGATGAATATATTTTCCCTCCTCTTGTGTGAACTTGAAATGTTATCTGTGGTGAATGTTTTATATTCCTGATGACCTCATCAATACATACTTCCCTTGATGGTTTGAAGGACAATTTCTGTTCACGAAATGATACACAGAAGACGTTCTACTAGAAGTAGACAAGGAGAGACGGTACTGATATACGGTGGTTTAGCAGTGGGTAGCTGTCATCTGAGTTATCATCAAGAAAATCCCCAGAAGATGGTGGATCATATGAAGGTTTTGGGTTTTCAGTGAGGAAGTGTGAGAAACAAGATATTTAACCCTCACCAAATTATTTTCTAGTCATCTAAGTTGGAGAGCCAATGAAAGGGGTGGTGAAGAAAACAACAAAAGCACAAGAACTCTACACTGTTTCTTTGTGTAGTATAATGAAGGAGGGGGCCGGCATCGTGGCTCACTTGGTTAATCCTCCGCCTGTGGCGCCGGCATCCCATATGGGTGCCGGGTTCTAGTCCTGGTTGCTCCTCTTCCAGTCCAGCTCTCTGCCAGTGGCCCGGAAAGGCAGTGGAGGATGGCCTAAGTGCTTGGGCCCCTGCACCTGCATAGGAGACCAGGAGGAAGCACCTGGCTCCTGGCTTTGGATCAGCGTAACTCCAGCTGTAGCGGCCATTTGGGGGGTGAACCAATGGAAGCAAGACCTTTCTCTCTGTCTCTCTCTCTCTCACTGTCTAACTCTGTCAAAAAAAAAAAAAAAAAAAAAAAGAATGAGGGAGGAAGCTACAAATGTTTGGGAACAAAGTAGGTGAGTATAGCAAATATAAAGATAATTAGAGAATTTATATGGCTCTCAAAAGTACACACAGATGCTAAATGAAGAAGCAGTAGCATTCTTATTCTGGAAACAATTTTTTAAAAATCAAATTCTTTATTCAACATGAATTACAGTGATATTAATGCCCCTTTTTAATAGATGGGAAATAGGATAACTATTTACATTGTGATTGCTAAGTAGATTCAAGAGTCATTCGCACATCACAGGTAATCCTCATTTTAGGGCAATATATTTTCCCCACTAAATCAGGTAGCACAGTTATTTTATTATCACTCAAAATAAAATGTTCTAAGCTAGAGTTGGCTTTTAATTGCTCTTAATGAGGCTTTTCTATACTAAGAATGTTGGTACATGGGTGAGGTCTTTTACCTGTAGGTTATATACACATGCCTGAACATAATCTGTCAAAGGTATACTCACCTTCAGTCTAAAAATGATTTGTAAGTCTACTCCATATTCCTTCAGATGCCATAAAACAAGTGCTTAAATCATTTTAGATTACTATAGGCTGGTATTGACAGCCAGGTGGGAACATTGATTAGGTCCCTTTTCATGTTATTTGTTACGATTTTTCTTCTGTTTCATTTACTGGGAAGACACAAGGGAAGAGATTTCACTGGGAACAATGACAGTGCCTGTCACACAATGTTCTCAATGTTTCCATTTGTTACTATGACAGTGACAAAGAGGGTTCCAAATGAAAAGGCAGACCTGCTGTGACAAAGCACAGCAGGACAACAGGAAGAAATTTTCTCCTGACCTGGAAAATTAGGAAATCATACTTAGAGATTATAGAATTGTCTCCATTTCCAAAGGTACAATCCTAGTACATGGGTTTTTGAGAAAGAATGTGCAAAGAATAGTTCTATCATTGCTGGTCAGTGGACAAATACAGAACAATGTTACAAAGTACTTAAGACCTCCAAATAGAACAAAGAGGCTAAGGAAGATTTGTCATTGTTAATAAAGCCTTAAGATGGAACTACAAATTTATGTATCTTCTGGATACTCATTTTAAAATTATATATGAAAATCCATGATGTATTCCCATTTAAAATGTTTTTAGAAGTTTATTGGGGCTGGTGCTGTGGCACAGAAGATGAAGCTGCTGCCTGCAGTTGCTGGTATCCCATATGGGTGCCAGTTCGAGTCCCAACTGCTCCACTTCTGATCCAGCTCTCTGCTATGGCCTGGGAAAGCAGTGCAGGGTGGCCCAAGTCCTTGGGCCCCTGTACCCGCATGGGAGACCTGGAAGAAGCTTCTGGCTTTTGCCTATGGATTGGCGCAGCTCTGGCAGCTGTGGTCAACTGAGGAATGAATCAACAGATGGAAGATCTCTTTCTCTCTCTGCCTTTTCTCTCTCTGTGTAACTCTTTCAAATAAATAATCTTTTAAAAAATGTTATTTATTATTTTTATTTGAGAGGGGGAGAGAGAGAGAGAGAAAATTAGGTCCTATCTACTGGTTTACTTCCTAACTTACCTTACTTCCTAACTACTTACAACTGTGGTCTCTAGCTGGGGCCAAAGTCTGGACCTAGGAATTCACTATAGGTATTGCAGGCGGGTGTCAGGCACCCAAGTATTTGAGCCATCACTGCTGCCCCAAGGTTTGCATTAGCAGGATGCTGGAGACTGGGACTGAACCCAGGTTCTCGGACATGGTACACAGTCATCTTTTTTTTTTTTGAAGGCTTTTATTTACTGAATACAAGTTTCTTAAGTACAGCTTTTAGGGATATAGTGTTTCTTCTTCCCATTCCCGCCCTCCAACCCCCACTCCCATTCCATTTTCCATTAAGATTCGTTTTCAATTTAATTTATATACAGAAGATCAACTCTTTACTAAGTAGAGATTTCAACTATTTGCACTCACACTGACACACAAAGTATAAAGTACAGTTTGAAGACAAGTTTTACTGTTAATTCTCATAGTACAACTCATTAAGGACAGAGGTCCAGCATGGGGAGCAAGTGCACAGTGACTCCTGTTGTTGATTTAACAACTGACACTCTTATTGATGATGTCAGTGATCATCCAAGGCTCTTGACAAGAGCTGCCGAGGCTTGGAAGCCTTCTGAGCTCACAAACTCCGTCCGCTTTTAGACAGGGCCATAAGCAAAGTGGAAGTTCTCTCCTCCCTTCAGAGAAAAGTACATCTTTCTTTGATGGCCCCTTCTTTCCACTGGGGTCTCACTCACAGAGATCCTTCATGCAGAACTGTTTTTGCCACTATGTCTTGGCTTTCCATGCCTGGAATGCTCTCATGGGGTACACAGTCATCTTAACCATTATGCTACTCCACTTTTCCCTCCCAAATACTTTTTAATTAGCTAAAAGGAACACATGACATCAGTACTGTGATATGAAACTAACATATGGAAGCTGGAACAATGTTTTATCCTAAAATTTGAAATTTATGGAAAGACAATTATTATGCTTCAGAAAGTTAAATCACCACAAAGTAGATTGGAATATAGATATGCAAAGTCACAGAAGACAGAACTACTCTTAGTTTAGCAAAACTTGAAAACAATAGGATGAATATATTAGCTATCTAAAGATAGAATGTGTCCTTCAGAAAGCATATATGTTAAACAGGCAAGGAAGCAAAAAAAAAAAAGAAACCACACAGTATATGTAAAAGTTGCCAGTGCCTCTGTATTCACACCCAAAGTAGATAAAGTTCTTAACAGCTGGATTTATTTATTTTTTAAAAAAGTTTATTTTTATTTACTTGAAAGGCAAAGTCTCTCTCTCTCACACAGAGAGAGAGAGACAAAGAGAGAGAGAGAGAGAGGGAGAGAAAGAGAGAGACACACACACAAAGAGGGAGAGAGAGACACAAAGAGGGAGAGAGGAGAGGTCTTCCCTCCACTGGTTCACTCCCCCAAATATCTCCAACAGCCAGGGTTGGGCTGGGTCAGGCCAAAGCCAGGAGTCTGGAACTCCACCCATGTGGGTGGCTGCAACTTAAACACTTGGGCCATCATCTGCTGCCTCTCAGGATACATTAGCAGGAAGCTGGATCAGAAGTGGATCCAGCCAGACTTGAACTGCCACTCCAGTATGGGATGCTGGTGTTCCAAGCACTGGCTTAAGCACTGCTGTGCCACAATGCTAGCCCACGGAGTTATTTTCAATCCCAACAGAATAACTAGAGCGCTATGAGATGTGAGCAGAGGTTTTAACCAGTGGATTTTTTTTTTTTTAATTATTTCCTACTAACAAGACATCTGTAGTGGAGGATGAATCCAACAGGTGGATGGATTTTAACCTGATGCTATTAAATGGTTGATTTATATTACTCCCCTCATTTGGAATAACCAAGCCAATCTACTATCTGGTTTCCTGTTTCTCTGTAGTGCAGTTTTTTCTATTGCGTATTGAAAGGCTCTTGGTTCAAACTCACCAGGGACTACAGCCCTTCACTTATTTTTCCTCCAGTTTCTCTTTCTTTAATACAACAATCCTAGCTTACGGTCTGCAGAACCCTATCAGGTAACAAAAGCCTCTCTTCAAAATATGAAGTCATCTATTCAGACAACAGGAAGTTTCTCTTTGGCAAAATAAGCTTTTGTCAGAAAGGCTAGTCTGTGGTTCTCAGTTCTAATGCCAAGATTTCCCTTAATGTTTAAAGTGTAGTGCAGTAAGAACACTGATTCTAGAGCCAGACGGCTTGGTTTTGAATCCTGGCTCTGCTATACCTAGGTATGAGACTGTGGGCATGTTATCTAACCTCTTTTACTGCAGTTTTTCATCAGTAAAATACACTTAAAAATAATTTACCTCAAGGAGCTTTTGTGGCTATCAAATTACTTAATACATGTAAAGTGGTTACAGCACCAATGGGCAGTAGGTGCTCTATATACGGGTTATTTATTGCTAGTACTGTCTACCTTGACTCACACACACAGAATGTGCTGAATATGACAATTTAAGAATCCTATCAAAAACTGGCATTAGCGTGTTCATCTCGTTACAACATCTAGTGTTCCATGATATGATATCCTAGAACAGACCAGAGTAGATTTGAAGTATGAAAAATGGCTATCAAATTGATGTCTTAGCAACGAATGCCTGCCTAGTTTCACCCTGATTTTCTCTATGTTGATTTCAACAACATGTAGTGAAATCTTGTGTTTGGAGCCTGGGTATGTTAGAGATGAATAAAGAAGAGGATGCCATTAATGCTTACACAAAGGGTCAGCAAATGATAGTTTGTGGACCAAATCTGGCCTGTAGATTGTTTTTGTACAGTTGGAGAGCCAAGAAAGATTGCTACATTTAAAAAATGTTATTAAAAAAAACAAACAAGCAAACAAAACAAGAACATGAAATGTAGCCTGTACGTGTCTTACAAAGCCTAAATTATTCATTTTCTTCTTTTTAAAGATCTATTTATTTATTTGAAAGTCAGGATTATAAATAGAGAGAGGAGAGGCAGAGAGAGAGAGAGAGAGGTCTTCCATTCGATGGTTTACTTCCCAGTTGGCTGCCAACGGCCATAGCTGTGCTGATCCGAAGCCAGGAGCCAGAAGCTTCTTCCGGGTCTCCCACGTGGGTGCAGGGGCCCCAGGACTTGAACCATCTTCTATTGCTATCCCAGGCCATAGCAGAGAGCTGGATCAGAAGAGGAGCAGCCAGGACTAGAACCGCTGCCCATATGGGATGCTGGCGCTTCAGGCCAGGGTGTTAACCTGCTGCGCCACAGCGCTGGCCCCAAATTATTCATTTTCTGGTCCTTTATTTAAAAATGGTTGTGGACGCCTGTTCTACACTTTCTTTTTTTTGTTCCCCCTACTAAATGTTCCACAACAATAAATAAAATTAGGCTTGATAAGTGGAGTGGGATTAAAAGAGGCTGAAAATCCTGTAACAGAAATTCTAACTGTTTGGATATATATAGTTCATTTATCACTCTAACCAGAATATAAACAGTGGCTACCTGTTCCTAATTCAGTATCCTCAGAATGGCCTCTCTGTAGATCACAAAGCCTGTGTGTTCTGACTGATTACTGGTAGAAATACTTGGTGGCTACAAGCGGATTTTTTTTTTGTAGGGCCAGGAAGCCCAGAACTCTAGAGTGAGAGGTGGGGGTTCATTAGGTCACCATCCTACCTATGTTAGTCTTACTGTCTGTCTTGCTGTGTGTCAAAGACACAGAACACTTACACTGTTTTATACAGCTTACAGGAATCACAGGACTCATGTAATGCAAATGTTTAAAAGTTTCTGCACTAAGATTTTGGGTTTAAACAATTTCTAACAAGGAAATTGCCAGTGTTTCCTTAATGTATTACAGAATATGGCCTAATTCCGAATAAAATATTTTTCTCTGAAGAGGATAAAATAGTAAAATTAGCTGCAAAATACTCTAACATTAAGAACAATGAAGGCTTTCAGAGCTAGGAAATAAAATGCAAGCATGACAGTAGAGTGTTATATGTAGTATGTACTCTTTCCAAAGAATGTAGGGCATGAGGCATCATAACTATTCATTTAAGAATGGTCGTAAATAGTTTCAGTGAAAGAAAAATGAAAAATTTCTGTTGGTGGAAAGGCCATTAAAAAAAAAAACAATACTTGGCGCTAGTGTAAGGTACAGTGGGTTGGGATTGGTGCTGTGGCGCAGGTTAATCCTCCGCCTGCAGCGCTAGCATCCATATGGGCACTGGTTCTAGTTCCGGCTGCTCCTCTTCTGATCCAGCTCTCTGCTATGGCCTGGGAAAGCAGTAGATGATGGCCCAGGTGCTTGGGCCCCTGCGCCCACATGGGATACCTGGAAGAAGCTACTGGCTCCTGGCTTCGGATTGGCTCCGGCTGTTGCGGCCATCTGGGGAATGAACCATTGGATGGAAGACCTCTCTCTTCCTCTCTCTCTACCTCTCTCTGTAACTCTGTTTTTCAAATATAAAATAAATCTAAAAAAAATAGAAACAAGTGCACTAGCACTCATTTAAAAAAAATTAAGGTACAGTGGGTTAAGCTGCTGCTTGTGATGCCTGCATCCTATATGAGAGTGCCAGTTCAAGTCCTGGCTGTTCCGCTTCCAATCCAGCTTCCTGCTAATGCTCCTGGGGAGGCAGTGGAAGATAGTGCAAATACTTGGGCCCCTACCATCCATGTGAGACCAAGATGGAGCTCCTGGCCCCTGACTTTGCCTGGCCCAGATCTGGCCACTGTGGTCATCTGGTGAGTGAACCAGTAGATGAAAGATCGAACGATCTGGTGAGCATGCGTGTGCATGTGCTCTCGCTCTCTCTTTATATTGATCTTTCAAATAAATAAATTTTTAAAAATAAAAAACAAAAAACAACATTAAGTTAAAATCACCACACAAACTTAAGTATCCCTTGAAATTATCCTTCAGGGAAGGGGGGGAGGTGGTCAGTTCAGTTTACCATTTTTGCCTTGCTTTTCTTGTTGTTGTTATAAAAAAGAAACAGAGACCTTTTGGAATCTAAAACCGTTCTAGAGACTACAACTTATGTTAACCACACTTAACTTGAAGGAATTCGGACCCATCAAAGAACCTTTAAATTAGATTTCAGATCAATTTAAATCTTTAAATCAGAAATCTGTCTTGATCTTGTTTTTAGTACTCATTCTCAAAAAGATTCAATTCTTACAAAATTTTGCCAGTTGTTACTGAGCCAGAATCCAGCAAAAAATTTAACTCTTCCTAGAATAATAAACACTACCCACTGCTGTGTTAGAAACAGATATTTAAATCAAGAATATAATCCAAAGACATCGTCTTTCATTGTTAACATGCTATTTAATATTCACCACAACTTGTTTTAAAGAACAACTATGTGTTAACATTTAAGCCTGAAGGGCTATGCATATTCTATCTACCGTACTTGATGCAACTTGTTTATGCAATATTCTGACAGATACAATTAATCTTGTGAAAATGACTGGGGTATAACATAATAGCAAATTATCTTTGCGAAACACATATTTTTCCTATAGTAAAATCCCCTTATAATACAGTGATAGTGGCATATAAAAAAAACATTATGAGTTGATCGCTTAAAAGAAGAAACTAAAGTTGCTAAATTAATTAACCTTGCCTAGATGGTAATGATAAGGGTTAAAACGCTTAACTTATAAGTAACTTGAAATAAACAGTGTGTACCTCCAACAAATGCATCTCCAGCTCCGTTGGTGTCAATGATTTCTTTCTGGTCTTGATCCAAGACAGCAAAAGCAGTGACTTCACCTTCTGCAATAAGAGCCAAAGAAAAGTCAGAGTGACTTTTTTTGTACTACTCAACATCCAAGCTTACTCAGTAAAGTATGAAGCTCCTTCATTACTCATCATTCAGAGGGAAACAGGACATGAGCTCCATATACTACACCTGAACACCAGGGAATAAAGATACAAAATCATCTGTAAGCAATACCTTTTGTAACGTTCAGAATATAGATATAGCAAGGTAGTTCACATGTTGGGAGAATAATTACAAATGATACCAATAACTTTTTGGACAGTACAAATGACTGAACAGAAACTAGGAGCTACAGGATGTGTTTGTATGGATTGAATCATGGTCTCTAATAAAGCTTCAAGCCTGACTGAATTCCTGGCAGTAAAATCTTGGATACAGTTAAAGAGCTGTAAATTTAAAAAATACAAATAATGAGTGTTGTGTGTTTCTCTTCAGAAAGTCATAAGGCACAATAAAAAGATCACTCCTATTCTGTTACAATACTTCATGTTAATGTCAAAGATTATTGATTTTACTTGGCTTATTACAAATAACCTAATCTGGTTACTTTGTGCAAAGGAGTTACTATCTGCCAACCAGTAAAAAGGACAGCTACCACTGAATAAAAAAGACAGTTCAATGGGCTCTTGTCCTAGAGTAGTCTGGAACAGGCTTTGGTTGTTTTGACTACAGAGTAACCAAATATACTACTTCAAACTTGGAATATGGCAGTGGAATGAATATTTGTGATGAAATCTGGCTTAGAGGAAGTCTACAAATGATTGGATTGTGTTTTTTATTGAGGGCTGGAAATGAAATAACAAATTTGCATCTCTTACAGTGACAGACAGGCTAAAGACACATAGACTTCATTTTCAACAAAGATCAAGAAGGAGATCTTGGGAATCTTAACAGAGATCTTAAGAATGAACATTAAGAATACTAACAAGCCGTATTCTGCCTGCCTTTTGCTACTTGTTATTAATGGATACTATCAACAAGAGACAAATTCAGATTCATTAATAAAAATAGACCCTCCTGGAAAGGTTAATAGTCAAGAAGAGTGTTCATTTACTTAGTGATCCCTTCTGATCCTGTGATTATACACTCTGAGAAGACCCCATACCAGAAGCATCTGTCTGAACTCTTTTGATAACTAAACTTCCAACACTTTGTTACATTTAAATTAACAAAATTTTGATTAACTGGAAATTATGGTATAAATATCTGAGATTAAATTGTATTGAACACAGTGCTACACAGGCTAAAAAAAGGAGAAAAATGTAAGTGGACTTTATTAGAATTAATTGGGAAAGGGCTGCAGTCTGATTTAGGAAAATGTCTGTACCGTAAATATTTATAAAGAAATCTGGTTTTATTACTTCCAAGTACAAGTCATCCTATAAACAGAACTAACAACTATAAACTAAGAACAAACAAGCACTAAATAAGTAAAATGAGCTAAATTAATGACACCATTACAATTTATAATAGCGTTACAGTATTTAAAAATATAACATGTCTATAAACCATTTTAGGTAATACAATTATTGGATTTACAGATTTAAAAATAATTATAGATAAATGATAAGTAAACCATACTTAGATATAATTCTCTAAGTTCATTGTTAAAAAAAGTTAATTTAAAAATTTTATTTAATTTTTATTTATTTGAAAGGGGGTTAGAAAGAGAGAGAGAGAGACAGCGAGCCAGCTAGCTAGCTAGATGGATATGGGTAGATCTCTCTTCCATTTTGTGGTTCACTCTCCAGAAGTCCACAACAACCGATGTTGGGTCAGACCAAAGCCAGCAGCAAGGAACTCAGTCCAGGTCTCCGATGTGGGTGTCAGGGACCCAAGTACTTGCCTATCACTGCTGCCTCCTAGGGTATGTACTACCAAGAAGCTGGAATCTGAAGTGGAGCTGGGACTTGAATTTACGCACTCAAATAAGGGAGCTGGGAGTCCCAAACAGCATCTAACTGCTGTGACAAATGGTCGCCCCAAGTTGTTCATTCTTTTTTTCTATAAATCTTTATTTACAAATAAAACCTACTTAACATTGGAAACGATTATTTTGTACTTTGGGGCTGGTGCTGTGGTATAGTGGGTTAAGCTGCCCTCTACAGCACCGGCATCCCATATGGGTGTTGGTTCAAGTACTGGCTGCTCCGTTTCCAATCCAGCTCCCTGCTAATGTGCCTAGAAAAGCAGTGGAGGATGGCCCAGGTGCTTGGGTCCCTGTACCCATGTGGGAGACCCTGATGAAACTCCTGGCTTTGGCCTGCCTCAGCCCTGGCCAGTATAGCCGTTTGGGGAGTGAACCAGTGGATGGAAAACTTCTTTGTGGCTCTGCCTTTCAAATAAATAAATAAATAAATATTAAAAAAGAATTCAAGACTATTGGGCTACGTACTATACTTTTGTTTCTTTACGTAAGTATGTAGATTATTGAGATAATTTATCTTTAGCTGTCATATGAGAATTTCTTAAAATATAAAGTAGAATTATTTTCCACCTTCTATACTTTATAGTACAAATAAGTATATAAGAAAGTCACAGATGTAAAAGACATGTTACAAATTCAGTACAGCCTTTTTTCTTTTTCTTTTTTTTTTAAGATTTATTTATTTATTTGAAAGTCAGTGTTACACAGAGATAGGAGAGGCAGAGAGAGTTCTTCTATCCGATGGTTCACTCCCCAGATGACTGCAATGGCTGGAGCTGCACCGATCCTAAGCCAAGAGCCAGGAGCTTCTTCTGGGTCTCCCATGTGGGTGCAGGGGCCCAAGGACTGGGGCCATCTCCTACTGCTTGCCCAGGCCACAGCAGAGTTGGACAGGAAGAGGAGCAGCCGGGACTAGAAGCACCCATATGGGATGCCGGCGTTTCAGGCCAGGGCTTTAACCTGCTACGCCACAGCACCAGCCTCCAGCCTTTTTTCTATATGTAGATAACTTCTTTAAAAATAAAGACCTTGAATATCATGAGATCCTGAAACATGTTCTGAATCACATAAGGCTTGAAAATGTTTAATAATATTTAAGTTCAATGAAAACTTTTGTACATTCTTATTTTTTAAGAGTGTAATGATCTAATTTGGTTTGCAGAGCTGTTAGAATGCAAAATATCAAGAGGCAAGTGTTTGGTGCAATGGTTAATTCACTGTTTGAGATGCTTGAAACACATATCAGATTGCCTGGGTCTGCATCCCAGACCACTTTCCTCTAGAGCTTCATGCTAATGAACACCCTGGGAGGCAGTGGTTATGGCTCAAGTACTTAGGTCCCTGCTCTCCCTATGGGAGATCTAGATTAAGTTTCTGGCTCCTGGCTTTGGTCTGGCCCAGCCATTACTATTGTGGGCATTTGGAGAATGAGCCAGTGGATAGAGATGTCTTTTTCTCCTCCCTTTCAAATAAAATAAATAAATAAACATTTTTTAATTTAAAAAATCACACAACTAACTAAACACTATTTATCAGTATGATTTTATCATAGCCATTCCAGATGGCTATCTTGGAAAGTGTGTTTACATAATCTGAAGACTTATTTATAGACATGGGCATTATTCAGTCTATGAAGCTGAAAACACTCATATAACTCTCACTGAGACCTAGTTTTCTTAGGAATGAGATGGGCCTAGAGTATCTGTAGGTTTGAACAGCAGCAAAAAGTAGCTTTCTGCCTAATTATAGAAAAATGACATTGTTCATTCTTATTAAGTACTTCTACTTAAGAGCTTAAGATAAGTCATAGCAATTATTTCTCAATTCTGCCAAAACTTTTTGTAGTAAGAGGCAAAATGATTGAGAATAATTATTATTCCTATTTCCTAGACTTCTACAAAACCACTAAATCATAACCTCTTTAAGTAGACAATTTGGTTGATTTCAGAGTTGTTTCATGTCTTTTATTAGATGAGACCCTCAGGGTATCTTCTTCCCAAACAATGAAATTTAGCTTACTTAAAATACAAAATAACAAATTTTAGACATTCTCTAGACAGTTTGGCAAACAAATAATTTACTTGTCACTTTATGGAGATACTAACTTCACCATCTAATCACTTAAGAGGCCAGTTTAACTAGAATGAGAACATCTTCAGGTATCCATAATGCAAGTCAATTACAGCAGAGATTGTTTTCTGTACAAATGGCATAATATGTAATTGAAAAATAATAATAACAATTTTGCCAGTGTCAATTAAATGTTTCTGCAGCCTAATTTCTACTAAATTGATATATTTTAGCACTTTATACACACAACCTCTTGACAATTAAAATCCTCCCAAATTTTCTCCAGATATTTTTCAGTGCCATGATTTATCACTGTTTAATGGCCCCTCCAAATTACAGGGAATACATAACTGAAGAAGAAGAGCCACAAAAGGTTGAAAGGTAAGTTGGCACATGTTTTTCAACTTCAAGGTGAACTGTAGTCTGCTATTACCTCTGACCCAGCATCAAGAGGCTTGGGAGAGAAAGAAAAGTGATGGCAAAAACTTCACAGGAAAGTGAAAAATATGAGTAGGTAAAAATTGGAACACTTAATGATTCTTATAGGAAGCTCCTACATCTTGGCCATTCATTATAATCAGGTAATTTCCATAGTACTAATGCTTTTGTTTCATTGTTTCTTTAACCCTTTACTTGGAAATAATTTTAAAGTAACAGAAAAATTCCAAGAAAAATACAGA
The DNA here is from genome assembly GCF_033115175.1 of Lepus europaeus. NCBI lineage: Eukaryota > Metazoa > Chordata > Mammalia > Lagomorpha > Leporidae > Lepus > Lepus europaeus. The sequence continues at coordinate 63,846,504 of NC_084843.1, read as the reverse complement.
GAACTCACCATATAATGTCTACTCATATTTATCAGTTTTTAAACATTTTTCCACATTTGCTTTTACATTTCTTTCATATGTACACACATATATATTATCATTTTTTCTTTGAATATAATTATTATGCCCTTTACTACTTCAATGTGTATTTCCTAAGAACAGGATATTATGTTATCAGGGTGTAACTGATAAATTTATTATTTTTTAAAGATTTATTGATTTATTTGAAAGGCAGAGTTACAGAGAAAGGCAGAGGCAAAGACAGAGAGAGAGGTCTTCCAACTGCTCATTCACTCCCCAGATGGCTGAAATGCCTGGAGCTGAGCCCTTCCGAAGCCAGGAGTCAGGAGCTTCTTCCAGGTCTCCCATGTGGGTGCAGGGACCCAAGGATTTGGGCCATCTTCTGCTTTCCCAGGCCATAGCAGAAAGCTGGACTGGAAGTGGAGCAGTCGGGTTCTAATTGGCGCCCATGTGGGATGCTGGCACTGCAGGCAGCAGCTTTTACCCTATGCCATAGTGCCAGCACCAATAACTAATAAATTTAGAAAAAATAATTTAATGGATCTATAAGTTCATGTTCCAATTTTGTTAACAGTTCTAATGTCATAGTTTTTTTTTTTTTTCATCCAGTACAGGATTCAGTACAGAATCACACACTGTTTTTAGTTATTTTTATTTGTTTTCAATTTAACTTTTTGAACAGTAATGTATTCATATACTTCAAAGTATAAACATATATGAAGAGGCATGCTGTTAACAAAATTTCCTTCACCCACTCTCTCTCTGATTCAGCTGGTTTCCTTCTTTTAAAAAATGTTTATTGGCCGGCGCCCTGGCTCACTAGGCTAATCCTTGGCCTTGCGGCGCCGGCACACCAGGTTCTAGTCCCGGTCGGGGCACCGATCCTGTCCCGGTTGCCCCTCTTCCAGGCCAGCTCTCTGCTGTGGCCAGGGAGTGCAGTGGAGGATGGCCCAAGTGCTTGGGCCCTGCACCCCATGGGAGACCAGGAGAACCACCTGGCTCCTGCCATCGGATCAGCGCGGTGCGCCGGCCACAGCGCGCTACCGCGGCAGCCATTGGAGGGTGAACCAATGGCAAAAGGAAGACCTTTCTCTCTGTCTCTCTCTCTCACTGTCCACTCTGCCTGACAAAAAATTAAAAAAAAATGTTTATTTATTTATTTGATTTATTTTTATTTTTTTATTTTTGACAGGCAGAGTGGACAGTGAGAGAGAGAGACAGACAGAGAGAAAGGTCTTCCTTTTTGCCGTTGGTTCACCCTCCAATGGCCACCGTGGTAGGCGCGCTGCGGCCGGCGCACCACGCTGATCCGAAGGCAGGAGCCAGGTGCTTCTCCTGGTCTCCCATGAGGTGCAGGGCCCAAGGACTTGGGCCATCCTCCATTGCACTCCCAGGCCACAGCAGAGAGCTGGCCTGGAAGAGGGGCAACCGGGACAGAATCTGGTGCCCCGACCAGGACTAGAACCTGGTGTGCCGGTGCCGCAAGGCGGAGGATTAGTCTGTTGAGCCACGGCACCGGCTATTTATTTATTTGAAAGGCAGAGTAAAAGAGAGAGCGAGAAAGAGGAGGGGGTGAAGGAGAAACAGACTGACAGAGAAAAGAATGAGAGAGCAAGAACAAGTGAGAGAGAACATGAGAGAGATTTTCCATCTGCTGGTTCACTACCTAAATGCTCACAACAGTAAGGCCTGGCTCAGGCTGAAATCAAGCCAGGGATTCCATGTGGGTCTCTCTTGTGGGCGGCAAGGACCCAGGTACTTGAGACATCATCTCTCACCTCCTCCCAGGATGTGCATTAGTGGATGCTGGATGTGAAGTGGGGGCAAGACTTGAACACAAGTGATGTGGGACGGCTTAGATAGGTCATTTTAAATTCATGAGCTGGAAGCGGCACCTCTTTTGTTCTGTGTTGCCATGTCCATCTACTTATCAATCAGGGGGCCCCTCCCCAGGAAGTACCTCCTCTTATCCAGGATGTGGTGGTGGTTATCACGTAACACTTCCGCTTTTCTAAACTTATAAAAAATCTAGGAAGATTAAAGTGGTCTCTCCTCCTCGTGGACACAGGAGGGTATGATAATTCCTTTTCTTTGGCTTATTCTCCCTTAACAAAGAGACAGAGCCTGCGTATTTTTCTTACTTTATAAATAAAGTTTATCACACTGCATGCTGTGTTTGGGCCTGTATTTAGAATCCATCTCTAAGTAAAAGGCGAGTCTGGAAAATTAATTTAGGCCAAATCCAGCCCATAACACAAGCACTCCAATACTGGATTTCTTAATTGCTGAGCCAAATGCCCACTGCCTGCTACTTTTTCTTTGAAATAAAAAAAAATATCACCCAAAACAACTGGAGGAAGACTAAATGACATCTGTCTGGGCAGGATTCAACCTCAAAGCAAACACCAAAAGCAAAAACAAATGAATGGGATTATACCAAACTAAAAAGCTGCTGCACTGCAAAGGGAGCAATCAACACAGTAAAGAGACAACTTAGAAACAGGAGAAAATACATGCAAACTATACATCTAAAAAGGATATCCAAATTTCCTTAATATCCGAAATATACAAAGAACTTAAAGAATTCAATAGCAAGAAACAAAATACTTTATTAAGAAATGTGCAGGGGGGCCGGCGCCGCGGCTCACTAGGCTAATCCTCCGCCTTGCGGCGCCGGCACACCGGGTTCTAGTCCCGGTCGGGGCACCGATCCTGTCCCGGCTGCCCCTCTTCCAGGCCAGCTCTCTGCTGTGGCCAGGGAGTGCAGTGGAGGATGGCTCAAGTCCTTGGGCCCTGCACCCCATGGGAGACCAGGAGAAGCACCTGGCTCCTGCCATTGGATCAGTGCGGTGCGCCGGCCGCAGCGCGCCTACCGTGGCGGCCATTGGAGGGTGAACCAATGGCAAAAGGAAGACCTTTCTCTCTGTCTCTCTCTCACTGTCCACTCTGCCTGTAAAAAAATAAAAAAAAAAAAAGTAAAATAATAAAATAAAAAATAAAAAAAGAAATGTGCAGGGGCTAGCATTACGGTGTAGTGGGTTAAGCCAACACCTGTGATGCCGATATCCCATATGGGTGCTGGTTTGAGTCCTGCTGCTCCACTTCTGATCCAGCTCCCTGCTAATGCACCTGGGAAAGCAGCGGAGGATGGTCCAAGTGCTTGGGCCCCTGCATCCACTTGGGAGACCTGGAAGAAGCTCCTGGCTCCTGGCTTTGGCTCGGCTCAGCTCCAGCCGTTGCGGCCATTTGGGGAGTGAATCAGCAGATGGAAGGCCTTTCTCTATCTCTGTCTCTGCCTCTCTCTTTCTGCAATACTGCCTTTCGAGTAAATAAATAAATGTTTAAAAAAATGTGAAGACCAGAATAGATATTTCTCAATGCAAATCAAAATCATGAGATTTCACCTCATACCTGTTAGAAAAGGGTATTATCAAAGAGATAAGAGTTGGTAAGGATGTATAGACATGGGAATATTTACACACCATTGGTAAGAATGTAAATTAGTACAGCCATGGGGCCATTGCTGTGGCATAGCGGGTAAAGCTGCCACCTGCAGTGCCGGCATCCTACATGGGCACTGGTTTGAGACCCAGCTGCTCCACTTCTGATCCAGCTATCAGGTATGGCTTGGGAAAGCAGTAGAAGATGGCCCAAGTCCTTGGGCTCTTGAACCCACCCACACAGGAGACCTGGAAGAAACTCCTAGCTCCTGGCTTTGGATTGGCCCAGCTCCACCTCTTGTGGCCATTTGGGAAGTGAACAAGCGGATGGAAGACCTCCCTCTCTCTCTCTCTCTTTCTGACTTTCAAATAAATATATAAATCTTTTTAAAAAATAGTACAGCCACATGGAAAACAGTATGGAGAGTCCTTAAAACTAGAACTACCATATGATTCAACAATTCTATTAGGTATATATCCAAAGAAATGGAAATAAGTCTTCTTTTCTTTTTTTAAAGATTCACTTATCTATTTATTTTAAAGATTTATTTATCTATTTGAAAGTCAGAGTTACACACAGAGAGGAGAGGCAGAGAGAGAGAGAGAGAGAGAGAGAGAGAGAGAGAGAGAGAGAGAGGTCTTCCATCCGCTGGTTCACTCTCCAAATGACCACAACGGCTAGAGCTAAGCTGATCCAAAGCCAGAAGCCAGGAACTCCTTCCGGCTATCCCATGTGGGTGCAGGAGCCCAAGGACTTGGGTCATCTTCTACTGCTTTTCCAGGTCATAGCAGAGAGCTAGATTGGAAGTGGAGCAGCCGGGACTTGAACCGGCACCCATATGGGATGCCAGCACTGCAGGCGGCAGTATAACCCACTATGCCACAGTGCTGGCCCCTCACTTATTTATTTGAAAATCAGAGTTACAGAAAGAGGGAGAGACAAAGAATGTTCATCTGCTGGCTCACTCCCCAAGTTGCTACAATAGCCAGGGTTGAGCCAGGCTAGGGCCAGGAGATTCATCAGGGTCTTCCACATAGGTGGCAGGGGCGCACTTGGACCATCTTCTGCTGCTTTTCTAAGGCCATTAGCAGGGAGTTGGACTGGAAAGTGAAGCAGCCAGGATGCCAGTGTTGTAAGTGGTGGCTTTACTCAGAATGCCACGACAGCCCCTGAAATTGGTGTTTCAAAGAGATATTTGCACTTGCAAGTGTATTGCAGCACTATTCACAATTTTTAAGATGCGGACTCAGGGGCCGGCACTATGGTCTAGAGGGTAAAACCACCACTGGCAGTACTAGCATCCCATATGGGCACCGGATTGAGTCCCAGCTGCTCCACTTTTGATCCAGCTCCCTGCTACTCTCCACCTGGGAAAGCAGTGGAAGATGCCCTAAGTGCTTGGGCCCTGCACCCACGGGAAACCCAGAAGCTTCTGCTTCCTGATGTCAGATTGGCCCAGCTCCTGCTGTTGCAGCCATCTGGGGAGTGAACCAGCAAACAGAAGATTTCTCCTCCCCACCCCTCGATGTAACTCTACCTTTTAAATCAATTAATTAATTTAAAAAAAGATATGGACTCAATGTTGGTGTCCATCAACAGATGAATGGGGGCCGGTGCTGTGGCATAGTGAGTAAAGCTGCTGCCTGCAGTGCCGGCATTCCATATGAGCGCCAGTTTGAGTCCTGGCTGCTCCACTTCCTATCGAGCTCTCTGCTATGGCCTGGGATAGCAGTAGAAGATGGCCCAAGTCCTTGGGCCCCTGTACCTGCGTGGGAGACTTGGAGGAAACTCCTGGCTTCTGGCTTTGGATTGCTGTAGCTCTGGCCGATGCAGCCAATTGGGGAATGAACCAGTGGATGGAAGACCTCTCTCTCTACCTCTCCTTCTCTGTGTTAACTCTCTTTCAAATAAATAAATAAATCTTTAAAAAAAAAAAAAAACCCAAACAGATGAATGGCTATAGATAAGGTGATAATTATGCACAATGGAATACTATCTATCCACAAAAAAGAATTCAATCCTGTCATTTTTGACAACATGGATGAACCTGCAGAACATTACATTAGAAATAAGCTTGGCATAGAACGACATATACCATATGATCTCATTCATGTGGGGTATAGAAAAGCTGATTTCATAAAACAACAGAGTAGAATAGCAGTTTCCAAAGGCTAGGGAGGTTAGGTGGTGAGAGAAATAGGGACATGTTAGTCAAAGGATATATAATTACAGTTAGGGGAAATAAAAAAGTTCAGAATAGGTAAATCTGTATGCATATGTCTATACCAAATCTAGACAGAAAGTAGACCAATGGTAGCCTGGGGCCAAAGGGCTGGGTGGAGGGGATGTATGTGTGTATGTGTGTATGTGTGTATATTTTTAAAGAAACTGGAAATGAATACTAAGGTTTATGGAGTTTCTTTGGTGATGAAAATGTTCTATAATTGATTAAGGTAATGGTTGCACAACTCTGGACATACTAAACACCATTGGATTGCACACTTTAAATGGGTATATTGTATCATAGGTGAATTATATCTCATTAAATCTCTCTCTCTTTTTTTAAAGTATCCTTTTCAGGTTGCTGTGGACATTTTTTTTCATTTGGAGATCTAAGTTGGTAAACAGGAAATGTTCTCCTTTTTTATGAGCCCACACAGTTCATTTTATGGATATACTATCGTTTATTTAATCTGTCCTTTACTGATGGACTTTAAGGTTATTTTCAATCTTTTGTTACCATACAAAGTCGCAAATCATTAATGCTTTTATTTAAAATAGACCTTAAATTTAATTACTTTACTTAAGATGAAGTCAATAAATATTACTTCTACTTTGTACAGGGAGCTAATACAAGGAAACTAAGTTGTACTAACAATATGCCTATAACCAAAGAATAAGAAAAAAAATTAGAATCCAGGAAATGGTTTCCTTTTCACTAGGACACCATACCAGGATCTGAGAAAAGACACCCTGCTCAGACAGCCCTAATAAACAGGGTAATGAAACAGATGACAAACTCTGCTAATAATAGAGATTTATAGAACAATCCTAATTAACAAGGACTTTGGGGGAATGAAAAGCCCTGGGTTAATTTAATTTTCTGGTTAACTAAAGAAAAAGTAAAAATCTTTATAGTTGGAGATCTTTCTAAATATATTAATATAATATGATAATATACCATGACATCTTTGCTTTAATTAGTTTACTATAGTGAACTGAATGAAATTTTTCCTTGATAACAACAGAGCATTCCACAGCACATCTTAATGTCATCATCCTGAATATCAATTCTATTGTAGTTCAGAAAGTATGAGTGTTGTGAGAAGCAGAATAAACAAAGCAGTGGGACATATAAGGGATCAGGAGTCAAAAACCTATGAGTTTGGTTCAGATACTCTATTTAAGAACTACTGGGTTCTAGTCCAGGTTGCCCCTCTTCCAGTCCAGCTCTCTGCTGTGGCCCGGGAAGGCAGTGGAGGATGGCCCAAGTGCTTGGGCCCTGTACCTGCATGGGAGACCAGGAGGAAGCACCTGGCTCCTGGCTTTGGATTGGCGTAGCTCCGGCCGCAGTGGCCATTTGGGGGGTAAACCAATGGAATAAAGACCTTTCTCTCTCTATCTCTCTCTCTCACTGTCTAACTGTATCTGTCAAATTAAAAAAAAAAAAAAAGAACTACATATTTTAAAAGATTTACTTATTTATTTGAAAGTCAGTGTTACAGAAACAAAGAGGGAAACACACACACACAGAGAGAGAGAGAGAGAGAGAGAGAGAGAGAGAGAGAGATCAGAGAGATTCTGTATCTGCTGGTTCACTCCCCAGATGGCTGCAACGGCCAAAGCTGGGCCAGGCCGAATCCGGGAGCCCGGAGTTTCATCTGGGTCTCCTACATGGGTAGCAGGGGCCCAAACACTTGAGCCATCTTCCACTACTTACCCAGGACATTAGTAGGGAGCCGTATCAGAAGTGGAGTAACCAGGATAGAAACTGGTGCCCATATGGGATGCCACTGTCGCAGATGGCAGCTTTACCCATTTTGCCACAATGCTGGCCCCTATTCAAAATATATTTAAAGAGCCTATCACATGTGAGGGACTGGAGATACAGATGTTAATAGAATAGATAGGCCGGCGCGGTGGCTTAACAGGCTAATCCTCTGCCTGCGGCGCCGGCACACCAGGTTCTAGTCCCGGTTGGGGTGCCGGATTCTATCCAGGTTGCCCCAAAAATCTTCCAGGCCAGCTCTCTGCTATGGCCCGGGAGTGCAGTGGAGGATGGCCCAAGTCCTTGGGCCCTGCACCCGCATGGGAGAACAGGAGAAGCACCTGGCTCCTGGCTTCGGATCAGCGCGATGCGCTGGCCGCAGCGGCCATTGGAGGGTGAACCAACGGCAAAAAGGAAGACCTTTCTCTCTGTCTCTCTCTCTCACTATCCACTCTGCCTGTCAAAAAAAAAAAAAAAAAAAAATAGAATAGATAAAATTCCTTTGTTTATGGGGCCTACATTCTAGTGAAGATAGACAATATACAGGTAGCAAATAAGCAAAGTAATTTGAGATATTAATAGATGCCACTGAGAAATAAAACAGATTGATGTTTGAATTGAGACTTCAGTGGCAGGGAGGAGCAGGCCATCTGAAGATTCAGAGGTAGAACATTCAAGTGCAGAAAAATGAGAACTGGGCTAGCAATGAGCTTGGTGAACTAAGCCTGTTTAATATGGAGAAGGTCACCATACCTACAGTATAGTAAAGGTGGGATTGTACGGGATTTCACCCCATATACAACAAGAAACCAGGAGAAGCATTTAAAAAGGGAAATGACATGATCCCATCTTTGATTTAAAGATTCTTTGGCAACTTTATAGAAAACAGACTGAATAGATGGGTCTAGAGGTAGGGTCAAAGGCTCTGCTTAGCAGGAAACCTTGGACAACTCGTAACTTTAATTCAAATTTACTACTTTAAAAATGTGGGTAATACTTTTCCTGCTTAGTTTCTATGACTATTACATGGATTAATTACTAACAATATTACTAAAACACGGTGTTAAATATAAAGGTCAATACAATTTTATATGGTATCTTAGGAGCTTTCTTTATTCAAACAGGCACTATTTATTGAACATTAAGTATGAATTCCTCATATTTTTCTGGATGTGTTGAGGGAGGTATATGAGAAATATTTTTTAAAGATTTATTCTTATTTTATTTATATGAAAGAAAGAGTTACAGAGAGAGGGAGAGACAGACTAGCGGTCTTCCATCTGCTGGTTCACTCCCCAGATGGCTGCAATGGCCGGAGCTGTGCTGATCCAAAGCCAGGAGCCAGGAGCCAGGAGCCTCCTCCTGGTCTCCCATGTGGGTGCAGGGGCCCAAGGACTTGGGCCATCTTCTGCTGCTTTCCCAGGACATAGCAGAGAGCTTGAATGGAAGAGGAGCAGCTGGGACTAGAACCAGCGACCATATAGGATGCTGGTGCTTCAGGCCAGGGCTTTAACCCACTGCGCCACAGCGCCAGCCCCTATGAGAAATAGTACAACATGATTTTTTTTCCTCAAAGAGTTTAGACTCTAGATGGAAAGATAAATCAATGTCATAGAATTTTTGAAGAATCATATGATATAATACCTATTGTAAATGCAAGAAGAGTTCAAAGAAGGAAAGTAACAACACATTTGACTTTAATTAACTGGAGATGGTTTCATGGAGAAGACTAAACTTAAGATAGGACTTAGAGACATGGATCATGAAGAGAGGAAAAGAAAAGGATGTATGTCCCAGGAAGCAGAAAGAAGAAAGTTTTCATGTTAGGTAAGGCAAGAAATAAAATAAGATGGGTAGGGTGAAGCTGCTGCTAGAGATCGTGAAAGCCAGATGGAAGTTTAGATCTCACTGTAATCAAATGAATTAGGTATTACTGAAACGGTTTTATAAATGAAGACACTGATGTTCAGCTTGTCAAGTGCTCAGGGATCCATGGCAAAGGCAGAAATTTGGGAGAAGATGAATGAGAGAGAAAAGTAGTAAAAGGTGATTACAAAGTTGTCATTCTTTGTGTGTGTTTAGATATTTATTCATTTGAAAGGCAGAGCCACAGAGAAAGTAGGAGAGACAGAGAGAGATCTCTCAACTGCTGGTTCACTCTCCAAATGCCATAGCAACCAGGGCTGGGCCAAGCTCAAGCTAGGAACCAGGAACTACTACTACACGTGGGCAGCAGGGATCAATCCTTGAGCCGTCAGCTGCTGCCTTTCAGACATACTACCAGGAAGCGGAAGCTGAAGCAGAGATGAGGAGGGACTCAATCCCAGGCACTCTGATATGGGCAGGACGTGTCCCAAGTGGCAGCTTCACCTGCTACATCATAATGCCTGCCCCACAAAGCAGGTTGTGACGAAGCAGCATATGGCAGTCAATTGAAATGTGAACTCCCTTAAACCACATCCAAATAAAACTGAGCAACACTACACAGAGAACACAGGTAACACTGCATTGTGGTTAAGAGTGTAAACCAGTGGTGGGCACTGTGGTGCAGCAGATTAAGCCACTGCTTGGGACGCCCGCATCCTGTACTGGAGTGTCTAACTAAGACTGAGTCCTGCCTCTGATTCTGATCCAGCTTTCTGATGAGCCTGGGAGACAGCAACCCAAGTACTTGGTTTCTGCTATCCACATGGGAGATCTGGATTAAATTCCAAGCTCCTGGCTTCAGCCTACCCAGCCCCAGCAGTTGCAGGCATCTGGGGAGTGAAACAGCAACAGGAGTTCTCTCTCTTGCAGAATCTCAAGTCCTGCCTGGCCTCCTGCCATCTCCCTCAAAAAAAAAAAAAAAAAAAAAAAAGAACCTGTTTATCACTATATCACTAAAGAACTAAGGTTCATATCCTGTTTACAGGGACTTTGAATTAATGCTCGGATCAGATCAAACTGAGGCAACCAAATGAATGCTAGTGATATGCAAAACTAGTTATTTGCAAAGCTTACTTAGGAAAAGCTGCATTAGATATGAAGGGATCCATGATCCTCTTTCCTTTATGGAGAAATCTTTTAAATAATTTTTATTTATTTGATTCATGTAAAAGGCAGAGGGAGGTGGGAAAGGAGGGTGGGGAGGGAGAAAGTGAAATAGAGAGAGAGAGAGAGAGAGAGAGAGAGAGAGAGAGAGAGAAATCTCCCATCTGCTGGTCTATTCCCCCAAATGCCTGCAACAGCTGGGGCTGGGCCAGGCCAAAGTGAGAAGCTGGGAACCTATCCATATCTACCACATGGGTGTAGGGACCCAACTACTTGAGCCATCACCTGCTGTCTCCCAGGGTGCACACTGGCAGGAAGCTGGAAGTGGAAACATGGAAGGACTCAATTCCAGGCACTGCAACATGGGATGTGGATGTCCCAAACGATTTCATAGCTGTCAAGCCAAATGCTTACCCATATTTACTGAAAAGAAGTTAAAAAGCAAGCTGCTGACATGTCACTGGTGTTTAGTGCAATCTGGTTTGCAGGGATGAAAATGCCACAAAGTAATATCATAAGTTTATATGAAAGCCTTTTTAAAAAGATTTATTTTATTTATTTGAAAGTCAGAGTTACACAGAGAGAAGGAGAGGCAGAGAGAGAGAGAGGTCTTCCATCCAGTGGTTCACTCCCCAGATGGCTACAATGGCGGGAGCTGCGCCGGTCTGAAGCCAGGAGCCAGGAACTTCCTCCGGGTCTCCCGTACAGGTGCAGGGGCCCAAGGACTTGGGCCATCCTCTACTGCTATCCTAGGCCACAGCAGACAGCTGGATAGGAAGAGGAGCAGCCGGGACTAGATGGGATGCCGGCACTTCAGGCCAGGGCTTTAACCCACTGCGCCACAGCGTCAGCCCCTATAGTAAAGACTTTTTAAACATTCTATACAATACAATAAAATTAAAGTTCCTCAAAGCATGGGGTCAATTTCAATGGGTACCCTCATAATCAAACACTGATAAAAATTCTCAGTACTATTTATTGTCCAATAAACTCAATTAGATGCATAGATCACGTGTCTAGTTGGAATACAGTGATAAACGACAGTGAATGACCATGTTATACAATTTAAAGAGAACACTTATCTTTATTGAGTCACTTGCCAATTTCTTTTGCATTTAAAAGGTAGATTAAAATGTGTAAACATACCATTAATTATCTGTAAAAAACAAAAAAAGCACCTCTCAAGTACAATGTTTTAACTGCTTCTAAAGCTTGTTCATACTTTACAAATGGAAGCTGCAGCATCAGGTTTAAAAATGTTGCAGAACAGCTTAAGGATCATAACTCATGGTCTGCCTTCTGTTAAAGGATCTAGAATTCGGTTACAGTCTAGCCAGACATATTTGAGGTTCAATAAAGTCTCTGGGCAAAGATCAACTTCTGGAAAAGATCATTTAATTTAGAAAAGTAAAAGTAAGAAAATTCAGTCCCTTGATGACACAGAGTGGTGGAAGCAGTTCAGAAACTGGGTTCATTTCTCTTCCCAACTTTGCATTCAGTGTCTTCACTTTGGATTGACATGGTGAGTCACAGTGGGAGTATTTATACCACAGAAATTAGAAAACACAACAAAGCAGGGTTTGTTTGTTATGAGCTGTTTGTTAAAAATATACCAGCACACCACTGATTGGTTTCACCTTTACTACTATGCTATCTTAAATTGCTATTTGTCTTTTTATTTTTCCTTAAAGCACAGATTGGAAATACACTAATGGGGGCTAGCGCTATGGCTCCGCAGGTTAAAGCTGTGGCCTGCAGTGCTAGCATCCTATACGGGTGCCAGTTCATGTCCTGGCTGCTCCACTTCTGATCCAGCTCCCTGCTAATGTGCCTGGGGAAATAGCAGAAGATGGTTCAAGCACGTGGGCCCCTTCACCCACATGGGAGACCCAGAGAAAACTGGCTCCTGGCTTTCGCCTGGCCCAGTCCTGGCTGTTGTGGCCATTTGAGGGAGTGAACTGGTGGATGAGGGATCTCTCTCTCTCTCTGTCTCTCCTCTCTCTGTGACTCTGCCTTTCAAATAAATAAATCTTTTAAAAAAGAAAATACATTTGTTACATTGAGGCTGTTCAGTATTTCTGTCCCAGAAATGAGCAGTAACAACATTCCTTAACAATATATACTGAAAAGTAAATCACCATTCCCCTTTGTCTCCCATTCAATTCTCCCAAAGTATACTTGATTTGAAAAATTCTGATATAGAAAACCCTATGATGAGAAGATAATCTTAGAGAAGTCTAAATAATCTTAAATCTGTTGTCATTTCCATCAGAGATCAAATCTGTTGTTCTAAGAGACAGTGGGCCCAACTGGATCGGGAATGCTATATATTTTTGTTTCTATTTTAACAGCTCTAATAAACTTTAATGAGATTCATGGTTGGAATTTCTGGCCACGAGACCTAGGGAAGTGGTTGTTTCATTCTCTGTTCTCACCACAAAAGTTTTTGCTGTTGTTTTAAGTGGTTACAATCAAACTTTTCCATTTATCTTATTTCTTTATTGGTGTTCAATTTACATACCAAAAGTGCATTCTTAAATATACAGTTTGATGAGCTTTGACAAATACATGAACTTGTATAGCCCACATTCCTATCAAGCCACTAGCAACATGCAACTAGTTAAATTAAAATTCATTAATGTTAAATAAAATTTAAAATCCAGCTCCTTGTTTGCATTGGCTACATTTCAAGTGTTCAATAGCTACATGTGGCTAGTGACTACCATACCGGACAACAAAGATAAACAACACATTAATCACTGCACAAAGTTTTATTGGAGGATACAATTATAAATATTCTCATCATCTCAGAAAATTCTTTCATGTTCATTCACAGCCAAACTCCTCACTAAAAAAACCCAAAATCAAAAAAGCCATTGTTCTGATTTCTATCACTACTAATATCACCTCTTCCAAATATGAAAAATGAAATATACAGGTTTTTTTTAAAAATATCTGGCTTCTTCAGTACTTTTTTTAACATCTTGTTTTTGACAATCATCCATGTTGTTGCTTATATCAGTTATACACAGACACACAGACACACACACACACATCATTTAAAATAAAAAAAAATTGGGGGCTGGTGTTGTGGCAAGGATAAACTACTGTCTGCAATGCTGGCATGCTATATTAGAATTCTGGTTCGAGTTCCAGCTGCTCTGCTAATGATCCAGGTCCCTGCTAATCAGCCTGGGAAAGCAGTAGAAAATAGCCCAAATACTTGGGCCCCTGCCACTCATTTGGGAGACCCAAATGGAGTTCCAGGCTCCTGGTTTCTGCCTGGCCCAGCCCTAGCCTTTGTGGCCATTTGGGGAGTGAACCAGTGGATGAAAGGTCTATCTCTCTCTCTCTCCCCTCTTTGTCTCTTCCTCTCCTTCTGCAACTCTGCCTTTCAAAAAAATAAATCTTTAAACAAATGCTAAAGAGGGAAATGTTTCTCCTATAATGCATGGGGTGCCACTAGGTAAACATATTTTCCATAATTCGGGCTTGCCAATGCCTATCAGAAGATTAACAAGAACAACATAACTCTATTAAAAGAAAAATAAAGACCTTGTGTCACAACAGGCCAATGTTTGTTGTCCAATAGTGTGCCAATTCCTGTCAAGTTCTCTCAGAACTGGATCCATCAATTAACCTTGATGGTACTTCCACTTAGTTCCTCAAAAATCATTCTAAAGGTCTACTGCTCTTTTTAAGCCACCAACTAATTCTCACCCTCAGAGGAAATAGAAGGCAGTTAGTGTCACCTTTATATTTTGCTAGTTATATTGAACTACTGACAGTTTTCCCATCAAACAAAACAAGAATCAGTATCTTTGTTTATAAATTTAGCATTATGAGGTCATACAGCTTCAGAGGACACTGTTTGTACTCTAGGCTATGCAAATGGAATCTGCTAGACTTGGTCTGCCTACAGACATATTTATACTTCCTCAGATGACCCAGACATCATATACAAATGACCAGGCTAAGGAGTCAGTATTGCAAGGCTGGTGTCATTAATTATGTAGTAGGTGAAGTCTCAATATTGGCTAAATACAGAAAAAAATTGTGCTGCACTTGTATATTCTTGGAAAAAACAAAGTAATGCCAAAAGCAAGTCTCTATTTTTAACATACAGACATACTGTGCTAGGCCTCAAAGAAGTAACAACTGCCTCACAGTGCGGATCTCAATTTGTTAATCTGTTTTCATACTTCACTTTAGGGCTTTAGAGAGCATGAGTAAATGTTCTATGTGAGCTACAAGCACAACGTAAGTATTAGCAATAAATTCCTATTTTACCATAGTGGCTGCTCAACAGAAGGCAAAAGGAACCTCATGTTTTGCTGAGCTCATTCTGAAAGTCTAAAATTTGAGTGCATGAGGGTTAAGGTTCACATTTTCTGTTGGTAGTGGCATCCTCTAAATACTCTGAGGGTGAAGAGAATGGACCACACAGGTGCCTTCAATTCATCACATCAAGTCTCTTGGTTTCTTTTTGCTTTTTTTTTTTTTTTTTAAGATTTATTTATTTGAGAGTCACAGTGAGAGGAAGAGACAGAGAGAGAGAGAGAGAGAGAGAGAGAGAGAGAGAGAGAGGTCTTCCATCCACTGGTTCACTCCCCAAATGGCCTCAATGTCCAGAGCTGAGCTGATCCGAAGCCAGGAGTCAGGAGCTTCTTCCAGGTCTCCCACACAGGTGCAAAGGCCCAAGCACGTGGGCCATCTCCCACTGCTTTCCCATCTCTCAGGCTTTTCGGGGGGAGTCATGGGCACAAGCTTTTCCATTTTTTACTTTCAAATTACTTTTTATTTTGAGATAGATAGATAGATAAGAGGTTGATCTTCTATCTATTGGTCCACTCCCCAAATGGCCACAATGGTCGGGACTGGTCCAGGCTAAAGCCAGGAGCCAGGAGCTTCATTCACATCAAGCACATGAGTGCAGGGGCTCAAGGATTTGGGTCATATTCCATTGCTTTTCCAGACACATTAGCAGGGAGTTGGATTGGAAGTGGAGCAGCCAGAACATGATCTGGTGTCCATATGGGTTGCCAGCACTGCAGGCAGTGGCTTTAACCCACTGAGCCACAGTGTCGGCCCCAACAATTGTATTTTTCAATCTCTGCTTTATTTAAGGAAAATAAAAAGAAATGGAGCAGCTGGGAATAGAATTAGGCCGTGGCTTAACCTGCTACACCATGATGCCAGCCTCACTTTCCATTTTTTAGATCATGAATGTGTCTGGGACATCAGAAAGCAAGAGTATTTAATCTGTCATATACCTAGATGAGGAAGTCATTCTGGACAACAAATAACCGTTTCTTGACTGTATATTAAAAAATTTTGTGGATTACTATTTGGTGTTCTTTCTTTTCAGTCTGAAGCACTCCCCTCAGCATTTCTCATGGAACAGGTCTATTAGCAACGAACTCCTTTAGTTTTTATTTGTAAATATCTTATCTTAATTTCTTGTCCATTCTGAAGGACGGTTTCACCAACTTTAGAAATCCTGTATTCTAACGCCCAGTTTTCTCACATGGCAAATTACATAAATACATAGTTACAAAGAAGCCAACTCTTCACATTTTATAATGCATTTTAATTTATTGATGGTCCAAGAAGATAAAATTGTAGAGCAGATAAAGATCAGTGTTAAACTCAAGATAGGGAAGCTTTTCAGAAATTAGCTGCTGATTGTATTTTGATAATTAAATATACAAACCTATGATCCTTTTAGGCTCACCTAATTAGTATCAAATGAGTTTACTTAATTACAGTTGTAAATTAAATGCATAGGGTTTGCCTCATCTCAAAATAATTACATGTGCATTGTAATGTGAATTATGGAACATTAATTTGTACTTTATCGATTACTCCCTAAACAGAGACTAGGACTCATTAGGACAAAGTTATTATCATAGCAGCTTTGATAAATAGCTCCTAGAAAAGGTACCTGAATAATGTTTGTATACAAGTTGTTGTTGTTTTTTTTTTTTTTTTGACAGGCAGAGTGGACAGTGAGAGAGAGAGAGAGAGAGAGAAAGGTCTTCCTTTTTCCGTTGGTTCACTCTCCAATGGCCACCGTGGCCGGCACGCTGCGCCCATCCGAAGGCAGGAGCCAGGTGCTTCTCCTGGTCTCCCATGGGGTGCAGGGCCCAAAGACCTGGGCCATCCTCCACTGCACTCCCGGGCCACAGTAGAGAGCTGGCCTGGAAGAGGGGCAACCAGGACAGAAACCGGTGCCCCGACTGGGACTAGAACCCGGTGTGCTGGCGCCGCAGGCTAAGGATTAGCCTATTAAGCCACGGCGCCAGCCTGCATACAAGTTTTTTAAAGGAGAAGTACACATGTGTCAGAGTTGGTAGTATACAGTATTTATTGCAAAAATATGTATCCAGGCCGGCGCCGTGGCTCAACAGGCTAATCCTCCGCTTTGCGGCGCCGGCACACAGGGTTCTAGTCCTGGTCAGGGCGCCGGTTCTGTCCCGGTTGCCCCTCTTCCAGGCCAGCTCTCTGCTGTGGCCAGGGAGTGCAGTGGAGGATGGCCCAAGTGCTTGGGCCCTGCACCCCATGGGAGACCAGGAGAAGCACCTGGCTCCTGCCTTCGGATCAGCGCGGTGCGCCGGCTGCGGCGGCCGTTGGAGGGTGAACCAACGGCAAAGGAAGACCTTTCTCTCTGTCTCTCTCTCTCTCACTGTCCACTCTGCCTGTCAAAAAAACAAAACAAAACAAAAAACATATCCAACTCCAGTCTGGAGACATGTGCTCACTGCAGAGTTCAGGTAAGAGGCACATCTAAGTGTGTATGTGTATAACATATCCACCCTCATTCTGCACAGAGCTAGAACCTTTTCAAGTTAATAGTAAATGCTGTATTATCATTTTACTAAAAGAGTTTTGAAAAAATGTTCATATACTTGAAAGGCATGCTGACAGAGGGAAGCAGGGAGGAGGTAAGATGGGAAGCAGAGAGAGGGAGAGAGAGAGAGAGAGAGAAAGAAATCTTCCATCTACTGGTTCAATCCACAAATGCTTACAACAGCCAGGGCTGGGCCACACCAGGATGAAGTCATGTTTATAGTAGATGCTGTATTACCATTTCACTAAAAGATTTTTGAAACAATGTTTATTTTCATCTACTTGAAAGGCACAGTGACAGAGCAAGGCATGGAGGAGGCGAGAAGGGAAGGAGAGAGAGAGAGAAAGGAGAGAGAGATATCCTCCACTTACTGGTTCACTTCACAAATGCCCACAACAGCCAGGGCTGGGCCAGGCCGGGGTGAAGCCAGGAGACAGGAACTCCACCTGGGTCTCCCCATGGGTGGCAGAGTCCCAAGCACCTGAGCCATTATCCACTGCTTTCCTAGGGTGTGCATTAGCAGAAGGCTGGATCAAAAGGATAGGGTAGCTGTGACTCAAGCCATCACTCTGATATTGATGCGGCTGCCCCAAGCCAATGGCTAAGCCTCTTGTGCCACAATGCCTGCCACGTACTGCTTTTGTTAAAAAATTAATTACTGGGGGAGGTGGCGTTGTGGTGCAGTGGGTTAACCTGGCACCCCATATGAGTGACAGTTTGAGTCCTGGCTGCTCCACTTTTGATCCAGTTCCTTGCTAATACACCTGGGAAAGGAGTGGACGATGGCCTAAGTGCTTCAGTCCCTGCCACCTACATGGTAGACCTAGATGGAGTTCCTGGTACATGGCTCCTGGCTTTGGTCTGGCCCATCCCCAGCTGTTGTGGCCATTTGGGGAGTGAACCAGAGGATGGAAGATCTCTCTAGATATAACTCTGTCTTTTAAACAAACAAACAAACAAATCTTTAAAAAAATATTGGGGCAGGTGTTGTGGCACAGTAAGTTAAGCTGTTGCTGAGGATGCCCACATTCTATATTGGAATACTAGTTCAAGTCCCAGCTGCTCTACTTCCAGTCTGGCTTCCTGCTAATGCACCCTGGGAAGTAGCAGATAATAGTTCAAGTGCTTTAGACCCTGGCACACAAGCAGGAGACCTGGATAGAGCTGCCCAAATGGAGGCAATGATAGATTCATTATCATATTAACAAAACTTCTTCTTTGTCTTACATCCAAGAACCACAAGAAAGGGGGTAAAGCTCTTAGTCTTCCTCTATTCTGTATACTTCACCAGAGCAGTTATCTTTTGTTTTTCTTTCCTTCTTAAAAGGAAATCTGAGAAAAAACATTTGCTGCTAGAAAACAGACAGTTATTAAAGGCATAAATACAGACTAATTAGGGAGAAAAACATTCTAACTTGAGAGGTTGTTTCTGGAAATGACTACTTTCACTGGTTGGACAGTCCAAATGAAGCTCATTCAATGCACAGCTTATTTATTTATTTTTACTTTTATTTACCTGAAAGGCAGAGACACAGAGACAGAGACAGATCTAATGATTCACTCTCCAAATGCCTGCAACACCTGTGGCTGGGCCAGGCTGAAGTCAGGAGCTGGAAAGTCAACATGGGTCTCTCACATGGTTGGCAGAGACCCACCTACCTGAGTCATGACCTGCTGCCTCTCAAAGCATTCACTACCAGGAAGCTGGAATTGGAAGCCTGGAAGCTGGAATAGGGACTTGAACTCAGGCATTCTCTTAAGAGATGTGGGCATCCCAAGTGGCATCTTAACTGCTATGCCAAATGCCTATCTTTCAGCACAAAATTAAATACTTTTTGTATTAGTCACATTTTTCATCAGTTGAACTAAATGCCTAAGATAAGCTACTTATGAAGGAAGGGGACGGAGATTTTATATATGTACACATACATACATATTTATATATATTCCCACATATTTATATATACATATATATATACATGTATATATATATGTATGGAAGTAGATTAAAAGCATTTTTTAAGACTATTGAGAGGTAGAGTTACAGAGAGAGAGAGAGACAGGTCTTTGATCCACTGGTTCACTCCCCAAGTGGCCCCAACAACTGGAGCCTGGCAGATCTGAAACCAGGAGTCAGGAGCTTCTTCTGGGTCTCCCACACAGAGGCCCAAGCACTTGGGCCATTTCACACTGCTTTCCCACACCATAAGCAGAAAGCTGGAATGGAGAGGAGCAGCTGGGACATGAACCAGCATTCCACAGGCGGAGGCTTAGCCTACTATGCCACAGTGCTGGCCCTGATAAAAAGCATTTAAAAAAATTTATTAATTCATTTATTTGAAAGTACAGAGACAGAGACATAGGCCATCTTCTTACTTATTCCCCAAATGCCTCCAACAGGAAGTGTGTGTGTGTGCAGGACTGATCACACGGTGAGCCGAGAATGGCTCAGGCTTACATAACCAACTGTCTTGTGAGAATTACCTTCTGAGGGCATGCCTCCCATGACCTAAGGACCTCCCTATAGGCCCACCTCTAATTACCATAATTGGATTAAGTTTCCACCCTTTTCTGTACTATTAACTTATGACCTTGGGTTTTAAACATGTACATGAGTTCAGGTCCCCAATCCTGTTAAAACTATAATGTCTTTTAGGTTTTTTTGTTAGTGGTGGGGGAATCTATTTCACATGTAATTTCATTTTAGGGCTTAGATTGTTTAAAAATACGAAACAGCTTTAAGTAAAACTGAGTTTATCATGTTTAAGACAGACAAACTTTTCAGACCAGCCCTTTTGCTTACATGCTTTCAGTGTGTCATTTCAACCATTTTTCTTTTCCTGCTCTCTTGTGAGATAACTCCACTGACGACACTAATATAAATGTGATCTTCCACTGCTTCTCTTTTTATTTTGCACTGTATGCCAAAAGATACTCTGCTGTCAGGGCCTGAAGACCACACTTAGCTGCTTCTATAAGCACTAACATTATCAGGCTTCAAAAGCAACAGCGGGGCCTGGTGCTGTGGTGCAGTGTGTTAAAGCCCCAGACTGCAGCACTGACATCCCATATGGGCACTGGGAGTCCTGGATGCTCCACTTCCTATCCAGCTTTCTGCTATGGCCTGGGGAGGCAGTAGTGGATGGTCTAAGTTCTTGGGCCCCTGCACCCATGTGGGAGACCCAGAAGAAGCTCTGGCTCCTGGCTTTGGATGGGCCCAGCTCCAGCCGTTGTGGCCATGTGGGGAGTGAAGCAGCAGATGGAAGACCTTTCTGTAACTGTTTTTCAAATAAATAAAATAAATCTTTGAAAAAAAAAAAAAAAAGCAACAGCAGTAAAGTATGAACAGATACGTCAAGCCTTTCCTCTGCCTGTGGATTTTCTAACTTGGGCCAATATATTTTATTCCTCTTTATATCTGTACCTTTCTGCCATTTTCTCTCCTTAAAAATAGAGACTGAGGATAAGACCTTAGCATAATAATCCTGTTGTAATCCAGCCCAATTTTGGTCTAAGATAAACATCTAATTACTCATGATTGATTCTGAAGAGCATAACCTACTCTCATCTTCAATGGGTCTATGTGTGAATCTAACTAGTAGCTTCCCTTCATTTTATACTGTCTTTCTTTTCTCTGTGTTAACTTAATCCCCCAAAGTGATTCAAGAATCATAAACTGCCATTCTTTTTCTATACAAAATATACACATTATGCAGCTCACATTTCAAGGGATTTATATTATCAGCCTTGAATGTGTTCAAATTCAGATTAAATTTAGACCACTCTGCAATAAATAGCAAGATGCATGAGGGCACTGTAATCTAGGCAACCATAATTATACAATTATTGATGAAGTTCCTGTTGATAAACAATGCAAGCATTAGGAAATACCATTTTGCAATTAAATGATGAAGAAAGCTGTTTATTGCCTTCCGTTCTACCCTCTGTTAATAAGACTGAAGTTGCAGATGTTCATGTATGCTGCATTGATGTTAAATGGTGCATGCTGCTCTAGGTGGTTCCCATAACCTTGCTTTGTCTACTATGAACTGACTCAATTGATATGATAATAGAGAAAAGAGCTGGGCTGAACTGCCACAATTTGCATAGCCTTGAAATTTGCCATTATTGGACAGCCAACTGCTCCTAAAAGTTCCTGCTCAGTTGTCACTGACAACAATGTATCACACAAACAATATTTTGAAATGCACTACACAGGTGGGAATATCATTTACTGAAGCTTTTATCTCATCAAACAAGGTACTCATCAACCCATTTACAAAGCTAACAATTGGGAATTCTGTGATTTTTTTTTTTTTTGTTCAATTACTATTAGAGCAAGTGTAAAGCAGCAGAAATCATTCAGAGGTCACAGAACAGTGCAGCACTTGGCAGCTTTTTGTCATAGGTGTAATATTTAGAGAAAGAGCTTTCTCCATTTCACAAAAACCTGTATTTCCACCTTACTAAATAAATATTGTAATTTAGATTAACAGATAATAAAAGCTTCATTGTTAATATAATACTGTACTTATGAAAAGAAAATCATCATGTAAGAGGCTCAATGTGAGGATAGCAGGAACTGCTCTGATGCATGAAAACAAAATGATACACTAGAGAACCTCTGAAACACTGAAGAAAGCAGAAAAACTTCCAAAAACATTGAACAGCAACAGGAGAACAACTAGAAAAATATCATAAGTACAAAGGAGAACTGGGAATCTGAGTTTAGAATTTATGGGCATATATACTTCACAGAAAGATAAAAGCTAGCACATGTACCTTTGGAAGGGTAGACAAACAATTGGACAAGAAAGAACAATTGTAAACAAATGAGAATAATGCAATTTTGAAACAAAACTCCTAAAAAAATCTGATCAAGAAAACTTGGCGCTAATGAAAGTGCAATATAAAACAGGAAACACAGGGGCTGGTGTTGTGACTCAAGAGGCTGCTCCACTTCTGATCCAGCTCCCTGCTAACGGCCTGGGAAAGCAGCAGACGATGGCCCAAGTACTTGGGCCTCTGCACCCACATAGGAGCCTCTTGGCTCCTGACTTCGGCCTGGCCCAGACCTGGTCACTGTGGCCATGAACCAGCAGATGAAATCTCTTTCTATCTCTCCCTCTCTCTCTTTGTAATTCTGCCTTTCAAATATATAAAATAAACCTTTAAATAAATTAATATATAAAATAAAATAGGAAACACAAATGAGATGCCCTGAATGGCCTACAAGTCAGTAATAAATATTTAACTTCTCAAAGAACAAATTCCCAAATGCATAGTTGGATAAAGGAATTTTGAGAAGCATCAGACAAAATAAACTGGGTATACACAGAATTAATATTTTAAAGAAGGGCAACAAAAGTAGTTTTAAAATAAACTCAATTATTGGGGTAGGCATTTGGCATAAAAGTCAAGCTACTGCTTGGGATGCTCACATTATCTATATTGGAGTGCATGGGTTCCAGTCCTGGCTCTGCTTCTGATTCCAGCATCCTACTAACGTGCATTCTGGGAGGCAGTAGGTGATGGCTCAAGTTGCTGTGTTCCTGCCATCCATGCAGCAGACCTAGAGTGAGTTCGGGGTTCCTGGCTTTGGCCTGGTGTATCCCTAGTTGTTGCAGGCATTTGGGGAGTGAAGATGGAAGAGCTCTCTCTTCCAAATAAAAATAAATAATAAAAAAATTAAAATACTCAACTCTTTATCTTAAATCAAGGTCTAAACAACAATAGCTTAATCTTTTTCAGTTGGTTTAAATACTAAATTAAAGAGAAATCTTTCATTTAGAGCACTTGAGACTAGACTATAACCCTGAATAAAGCTGGGGCCACTGTACACAGTACTCATTGCCTCTCCTTAACAGAGCTGATCACCGTGGGAGGGTTATACTCTGTTCCTAAGTACTGTATTTCCTATCAAATTACTGTCAGGCTGAGTCATATGACTTGCTTCAGCTAATGAAATGTGAGTGGCAGTGATGCAAGAGTTTTATAAACTACTGCTTAGTTTCTCATCCATGCTTTTTCCCTTTGTCACAGCCAGCATGTTACTGACAGAGGCTGCCTTTCAGCACTGGTCCAAGAATGAAGAAAACATGGCGTAGAGCCTCACTAACCCATGAAAGGCAAGAATGTAAAAGAAAAATATCTATTATTGTAATCATTAACATTTGAGAGTTGTTACATTAGCCTAACTTCATTAATAAACATACAACAAGGGCAGCATGGAGTTTTTAAATGATCACAATTAAAAATGATGAAGATGAAGGGTATATATAGTAATGGCTTATTTGAACTTGCCAATGCCCTCCATTAGTCTGAAGTAAAATATAATATCAGACTAAACATTCAAGAGGTGCTTGTCGGATATCTGTGTAAATGTGCTGCACACGAAAACTGTGCCTACTAGGGTGCTCTGCTCGGGGGCTTCCCTGTTCTCTGATAGCTTCCTACATATCCCAGAGAGACAGAGAAATACTAATATGAATTTAAGTAAGGTTTTAGAGACTTTTAATAATGGCAGCTTAAGTAATTTAGACCAATTAACTCATCAAGAACAAGTAGAGCATCGGAACAAAATATACGTTTAAAAAATCCACTGGGGGTCAGCACTGTGGTGTAGTGAGCAAAGCTGCTGCCTGCGGTGCCAGCATCCTATACGGGTGACAGTTTGAGTCTTAACTGTTCCATTTCCGATCTAGCTCCCTGCGAATGCACCCGGGAAAGCAGTGGCAGATGGCCTAAGTGCTTGGGCTCTTGCATCCACGTGGGAGACCTGGATGAAGCTCTGGGCTCCTGGCTTCTGCCTGGCCCAGTCCTGGCCATTGCAGCCATTTGGGGAGTGAACCAGAAGATGGAAGATCTCTCTGTCTCTCTCTCTCTCTCTTTGTGTTACTCTGCTTTGCAATTAAATAAATAACTTTAAAAAAATTCCCTTGACTTTTTCAAATAAATAAAACACAGAAGTAGATAGGTGGCATTTAGCCTAGTAGTTAAGACACATCTCACCCTGAAGTACCAGGATTCGATTCTTGGCTTAGGCTCCTGGTTCTAATTTCCTATTAATGCAAATCCTGAGAGAAGTTGGTGATGGTTCCAGTGGTTGGATTCCTGCCAGCCACATGGGAGACACTGAGTTCCTGGTTTCTGGCTTCAGCCCTGGCCCAGCCACAGCTGTTGTGGGTATTTGGAGAAAAACCCAATGAATGGGAGCTGTTTTTTTTCTCTCTATGCCTCTCAAATAAAATAAAATAAAATTTAAAAAAATCTTCTTGAAGTCATTGAAGGCCTAAGAAAAGAATGAAGAATTATCAGGCTAGGATACAGAGAGTTGAGTCTGGTATCTGAGGCTTCTAGGAGGATCCAGTTTGGCACTTAGACTCTGTCATGAGAAATGGCCCTGACAAAATCTCCTCATTTGAACTTGGGTGCTGAAAGGATTAAGGGTGGGGGAACAGGTAGTAAAAAGGCCTAGGCAAAGGACTGTAGCTTATAATCACCTGAAGTCCTAAACTTTCATTACAATAATTCCAGTGTGGGAGTGTTCCCAGGCCTGCTAAAAGCAAACATTAATTAACCTATGACTCAAATTATCACTACAAACAATTTTGCACATACAACATACCATCCATAACAGAAAATAGAGAGTTATATAAGGAGGCAAGCAAGAAACTTAAACAGTAGAATTAGACAATAAAAACTAGTTCAAAGCATGTTCTAACAATGAACTTACCAAAAAGACTATTTTTTTAAAACAGATTTATTTTAATGTATTTGAAAGTCAGAGGTACAGAGAGAGAGAGAGGGGAGAAACACCCAGATGGAAATCTTCCATACACTGGTTCATTCCCCAAGTGCCTACAACAGCCAGGGATAGGCCGGAGCCAGGAGCCAGGAGCTTCATCTGGGTCTCCCACGTGGGTGGCAGGGGCCCAAGTACAAAGACCATTATCTACTGCTTTCCCAGGCCACTAACAGGGAGCTAAAGAAAGGGGAGCAGCAAGGATACAAAGTGGCACCCATATGGGATGTCAGTGTTGCAGGCAGTAGCTTTCCCCACTATATCTTAACACTGGCCCTCAAATAGAAACTCTGAAATAAATGTGCTTACTGATCATGTATTTAAAAAAAAATAGGCAATTGCAGGACTAGAAAATGGAAATGGAAATTAATAACTAGATAAGTTTGAATGGAAATTGAAAATACTAATTAAATGGATAGGTTTAACAGAAGCTTAGGTAAAACTTAGAAAATGATTATTGGCCGGCACCACGGCTCACTTGGCTAATCCTCTGCCTGTGGTGCTGGCACCCCGAGTTCTAATTCAGGTTGGGGCACTGGATTCTGTTCCGGTTGCTCCTCTTCCATTCCAGCTCTCTGCTGTGGCCCGGAAGGCAGTGGAGGATGGCCCAAGTACTTCGGCCCTGCACCGGCATGGGAGACCAGGAGGAAGCACCTGGCTCCTGATCACCACAGTGCACCGGCCATACCAGCCATTTGGTGGGTGAACCAATGGAAGGAAGACCTTTCTCTGTCTCTCTCTCTCTGTCTAACTCTGCCTGTCCAAAAAAAAAAAAAAAAAAAAAAAAAAAAAAAAAAAAAGATTATTGAACTGGAAGATAGATCAGAAGAAAATATCTAGACTGAAACACGCTGAAGATGGCTAAGATGTATTTCTACATAGTTTCCAAAAGCAGATCTAGGACCAAAGGAAGGAAGTTACAAAGAAGAAAACCTTCTGTCCAACAGAAGGAAGAAGTTTCTAACAACTTAGAGTTTATAAAACTGAAATGAATGGATCTCTTGGGTTGTGTTTCAGAGTATTGCTTAATTGAGTCGGAAACAAGATAAGATGATCCCTATTTCCTTTTTAACTTTAAGACCATAGGATTTTATAAGAATTCAGAGTGAACAGAAGAAAAATTAAAGTGTCTCAGTAGAAAAAGTTTGGAGGAGCACTGTATAATCTCAAATATGTAAAATTACGTAATATGTGTGTGTATGAGCACTCAGAAGAAAGATGTCTAGAAGGATAATCACTAAATTGTTAACATCTGTTATCTCTGTGGGACTTTTAGTTGATATTTTATGTAAGTGAGTAGGCTGGGGATGAGATCAGAGCACTGCAACTCGGTATGTTACATTACAGTAGGGGTTCTTAGGCTTCTTGGTTGTAAAATCTTTACAAATTACTAAGGACCCATTACAGCTTTTGTTTATGAAAGCTGTATATATTAAGTTAATATATTAGAAATTAAAAGAGAATTTTATTAATGAACATTATATTTTAAGCATATCTTTATGAAAGATAACTATTTATCCTGAATAAAAATATTAGTGAAGAGTGTGTGGGCTGGTGTTGTGGTGCAGCATGTTAAAGCCATGACTTATGAGTTATATAAGGAGGCAAGCAAGAAACTTAAACAGCAAAATTAGACGGTTCAAGTCCTGGTTGCTTCATTTCCGATCCAACTTCCTGCTAATGTACGTGGGAAGGCAGTGGTAGATGATTCAAGTATTTCGGCCCCTGCTACCCATGTAGGAGACCCAGGTTGAGTTCCTAGCTCCTAGCTTTGGCCCAGTTCAGACCTGGTTGTTGCAGCCATTTAGGGAGGGAACAAGCAGGTGGATGAGATCTCTCTCTCCCTCCCTGTTGCTCTTCCTTTCAAATAAATCAATCTTAAAAAAGGGAGCGTGGTATTTACATTTTTGCTAATCTCTTCAATGTCTGGTTTAAAAGAAGACAGCTGGATTCTCATACTTTCTTGAGTAGTCAATCTGTTGTGATATCACACATTATGTAGTCTCTGGAAATGTCTACTGCAACTGAGAGTCAAAAGGCACATAGTATCCTTGAATGATTGTGAAACAGTTTTGATTTCATAGAAGAGACTCCTTGAAAGAATCTCAGAGACCCTGATGCTACCCACATGTTGAGAACTGCTGCATTAGAGTGAGGGCTAAAGCTGTCACCATGCTAGGAAGGTGGCCTTGTTCACTTGGGACAAGCTGTAATTATTAGGAATGTGTTAGATCTGCTGTGCTCATAATGGCTGATGGGATAGAACAATAAGGAACTCATTCTCAGCACTTGGAAAATAAAGATCCCAAAGAGTGTTAGCAGAAAGCAAATTAGCCAATATGTATATTTTAGACTTCTCTAGGCAGATAAAGTACTGCAGTGTTGATCCCTTTATAATTATCCCAATCTTTAATCGCTTTTTCACTGAGGCAAACAGAGGTAAAAGTGTTAAACAAACTGAACTAGCTAAGCCCTGTCATGGGAGATCTAATGGCTATCTACAAAGGGAAGACAAGTCTGCATTAGAATACTGGTAAGTTAAGACTAAGATATAAACCCAACCCAAGACAGACAGAGATGGGAAACGCCCGAGCATTGCAGCTGCCCCTATGTGACACCACCTGCCCCCGCAAAGCACAGCCCACACTCTACTGTGAAAGGCACAATGTAGCCCCCATTTTAACAGAATGAAAACTAACAAGCTCTTCAGCCTTTCTACTAGGCTCAAAGGTCCTGAATATTTAGAAGAACCCAATCACAAATGTTGCAGGCACCATTTTCTTCCTTAATTGCAACGACACAGAAACCTCTCTGTTGTATAGAATTTACAACAGTTTGGTAATACAGTTAGGGTACTTTTATCCTTTTCCCCATAGTGTTAAAAACATAACAATGAAACAACATTGTGTATTTGATTAATCTATAAAAAATAAAAAGTCTGACAGAATGGTCTCTCTGATAAAAGGTTTACATGGTATCCTCCAAAGAATTCTTTTAATATGATATTCCCAGTACCTTAATTTTGAGATTAGGGTTTGTTAAACTATGGCCTGTAGGCCAAATCTGGCTAGCAGCCTATTTTTGTAAATAAAGTTTTATTGGAACACTGCCATACCCATCTGTTTATATATTGTTACATATGGTTATTTTCATGTTACAGAGGCAGAAATGAGAATGTGCAACAGAGATCATATGCCCTGCAAAGCAGGAAATATTTACTATTTTGTACTTTACAGAAAGTTTGTCGACTCCTAATCCAGCTATTTAGTCTATTAGAAGAAAAGATACAGTAGAGATTTTATAGCAAGTCATTTCATTTTATAGTTGAGTAAAATAAGGCCCGGAGAATTGAAAAGGCAGTACACTGAGCACACAAAAGACAAATGGAAGCTTACTGGCACATGGGAATCCCTCTTTGCTATTTTCTAGCCTGCTCATTCCACACGAAGAATGCTCTGCCTAAAGCAAGAGTCCTGCCGAGTCTCTTAAAAGCCACATATGGTCTTGGCACAGAAATTGTTTTTTCAACACCTGGGTAACCAGGCTGTGTAAGTCCCAGGAGCACAGCAGTGCCCTCAGCTTCAGCTCGAGCCAACCCCTGAGGAGTTAGATCTGAGAGAGAGTCACTTTCAAGGCCTTGCCTCATTAGTCCCTGCTGCCACCAATCTAGCTCTGAGAAAATTGATCCTTCCCCTATGCCTGCTGCACCAAGGCCAGTCTTGGGTAAAGAGGTTTTGTTCATAGATGATTCGTTAATTAAGTCATCACTGTACTAATGAAACCCCAGAGCTTTAGTCAGTAGCAGTGTATGTTACTTAGGGTAGCTAAATATGTATATTTGTAATTAAAAGGAGTACATTCTTTTAGAACTAATTGATATGTTTTTTAAAAAATGAAAATAAGATATGGAAAATATGCACCTAGTATTTATCATCTTACCACCTTGACATAATTATTCTTGATTTTCTTCCAGAAAATAATACACACACAGACACGTACAGTTCAAATAATAGCAAATAGGAAACCAAAGGAGGACCCCCAGACTGGACATAAAATGGCTACCCATTCCCCATCAGAACAGGTGAGGGTGGCCCTTCCACCCTCAATGATCAACATGGCCCTCCCTCCTCATTCTGCTGTAGCACCCGAGGGGTGAGGACCTAACTTCCCCAGGAGTAAACTGGGCATTAGTAACCCAGCCTGGGAGAGGGGATGCGGGCAGAACAGAGGGAGGCCATGAGGATGAGCATTTGGCATTTATAGCAGTGGTAGGGATGTCTAAGATGGAGCCAGATCCTTGGAGGTTTGAGAGGAGCAGGAAGGGTGGGAGTAGACAAGGCTGGCTTCTTGTTATCAGTGTTTTGTGTGACAAGGAGGGAGCAGGCCTCCAGCAGGAACAGGAAGGCTTGGGGGAGGGGAATGGCAGCCTCAGCTCACCTTCGGTGGCTCCTGCATGGAACTGCGGGCTTCACCTGGACAACAGGTGATCCTGCTGCATGTCTATTACTGCAATATATACTCAGATCCCAGGGTAAGGGCATGATGGACAGGGGGCCCCTGTGAAGAGCGAGTAGAGGGCTCAAACACCTGCCTTCCTTCCTGTACCCCAAAGGGGATTGTTCAACCCAATACAAGGACCAGGAAAGGAGAGGGAAGGAATAGAATGGGTGCAGATTCCACCTGTTGACACTGGTTTGTAGGGGATGCCTCGAAGGCTAGGCATCCACCTCCATTGGCCACACCTGCCTGCTGCCAGGGTAGTGGAGAGGTGCAAGTCAGAATGAGACAGGGACTGATTCCCTTTTAAGGCCAAGAGGGTCCTCCTAGGCCCCTCTACGGGAAGCCAGAAGGAACAGTGGGCCACAGAAAAGGCCCCCTAATCAAGAGCCCAGAGAGCAATGTCCCCACCAGCAAGGGAGCGGTAATGAAGCAGGTGCAAGGTGCTGCTGAGTGGGAAGTTAACCTTGTCCAGGAGGGGCATCTGTGTGTGCAAGAAGGGTGTCTGGGAACTGAGGACAGAAGAAAGCTGCTTCCCTCTGGACCACAGGTGCCCGACTGAGGTTGATATATGCTATGTAGTATACAGTAATGAGGATGCAGGTGGGGGTGCTGGGGAGACAGTTGGGGGATGCCCAGGAGGGTGTGGGGGCAGTAGGATTGGAGCAAAGCTGTCCAGTTCCAGAGGAAAGCAGCTCCTTGGATGATGAAGCAGGCAGCAGGACACGGTCACTGCTCCTCCACAAAGGACTTCCGCAAGATGCCCTCCTCATCCTTCTTCTCTTGGTTTTTAGGTGTGCCCCTGGCCTCTTTGCTGGAGTTGTAGTGGTTTTCTGGGTCTTGGCAACAGCCTTGTTTTTGCTCTCCCTTGGTTGGACTTATAGGTATGCTGGGTGTTGGCACTTTGCTGGGTTCCTTCAGAGGCTGCTTACATGGCCTATCCTGACCTCACTTGACTTGCTCATCTTTCCTTTTCTACAGGGCAGGTGGAAGAGCAACGGCTGGGGTGTATGAGCTCGGCTAATAGCCCAAGGTTGTGGTGCTGGGTTTTGAGGACCATTGCTGCTGGTGGCAAATACATGCCATTTACTTAATGGAGCCAAGCTAGCACAAGAAATAGTCTTGGATCAGAGTCCCACTCTTGATATTTTGACTATAATAGCAGTCAATTATATACATATATATGAACAAATCCTAAGTGACAAACTTTTTTTCCTATTTTTTAAAGATTTATTTATTTTTTAAGATTTATTTATTTGAAAAGAAGAGTTAGAGAGAGAGAGAGAGAAAGAGAAACAGAGAGATCTTCCATCTGTTGGTTCACTCCCCAAGTTGCCACAATGGCCAGAGCTGGACTGATTGAAAGGCAGGATTCTTCATCTGGGTCTCCCACATGGGTACAAGGGCCCAAGTACTTGGGCTATCCTCTGCTGCTTTCCCAGGAGCATTAGCATGGAGCTGGATTGGAAATGAAGTAGCTGGGACTCGAACCATCACACATGGGATGCTGGCACAGCAGACAACAGCTTTACTTACTACACCACTGTGCCGGCACTGAGAAACTTTCATAAAGTGAATGAACCCACTGTGTTGGCTTATTTTCCATCTAACATAATACATATTAAGTCTCAAGCTGCTGCATTCTTCTTAATGATGGAACCAAATAAGTAACGTTTTACACATTAGATTGCTTTGATGTTTTTCACTGCTATACAAAAATGGCATGAATGTTTCCACATGTAGATGCTCTCATTTGATCATTCAAGATGAAATTACTGTATAAAATGGCATGAACAGTTTTATCAATTTATAATCTAGCAATATTTTAACAGCATTTTTCCATATATACATCCCAAGCACCAAATAGCAATTCCTTCAGAAGAGTTTCCTATCTACCTCACATATTCCAATTTGAATTTCTTTTCTTTTTTTAAGGATTTATTTATTTATTTGAAAGTCAGAGTTACAGAGAGAGAGGAGAGGCAGAGAGAAAGAGGTCTTCCATCCAATGGCTCACTCCCCAATTGGCCACAATGGCTGGTGCTGTGCCGATCCGAAGCCAGGAGCCAGGAGCTTCTTCCAGGGCTCCCACGTGGGTGCAGGGGCCCAAGGATCTGGGCCATCTTGTACTACTTTCCCAGGCCATAGCAGAGAGCTGGATCGGAAGAGGAGCAGCCGGGACTAGAACGGGCACCCATATGGGATGACGGTGCTTCAGGCCAGGGCGCCACAGTGCCAGTCCCCCAATCTGAATTTCTTTATGAAAATCCCTATGTCTAGGTTGAATCTATAGAATTAGTTTTCAACATTGGAGTTCACATTGGTCTCAACTATAGCTAGGATGACATTTCTAAAAAGCCATTAATTGTCTTGATTCTAAAAGTAAAATTCATTAATAAAAGCAAAAGATACAACAGTTTAAAAGGTTTTATTGATGGGGCTGGCATTGTGGCTCAGTGGGTTAATGCTCTGGCCTGAAGCGCCAGCATCCTATATGGGTGCTGGTTCAAGACCTGCCTGCTCTACTTCCGATCCAGCTCTCTGCTATGGCCTGGGAAAGCAGTAGAAGATGGCCTGAGTCCTTAGGCCCCCTGCACCGCATGGGAGATCCAGAAGAAGCTCCTGGCTCCTGGCTCCTGGCTCCTGGCTTCAGATCAGCGCAGCTCCGGCCATTACAGCCAATTGGGGAGTGAACCAGCAGATGAAAGACCTCTATCTCTCTCTCTCCCTCTCCCTCTCCTCTCCTCTGTGTAACTCTGACTTTCAAATAAATAAATAAATCTTTAAAAAAAGTCTTATTAAGCCAGCGCCGCGGCTCAATAGGCTAATCCTCCGCCTTGCGGCGCTGGCACACCGGGTTCCAGTCCCGGTCGGGGCACCGATCCTGTCCCAGTTGCCCCTCTTCCAGGCCAGCTCTCTGCTGTGGCCAGGGAGTGCAGTGGAGGATGGCCCAAGTCCTTGGGCCCTGCACCCCATGGGAGACCAGGAGAAGCACCTGGCTCCTGCCATCGGATCAGCGCGGTGCGCCGGCCGCAGCGCGCCTACCGCGGCGGCCACTAGAGGGTGAACCAACGGCAAAGGAAGACCTTTCTGTCTCTCTCTCTCACTGTCCACTCTGCCTGTCAAAAAAAAAAAAAAAAAAAAAAGGTCTTATTAAAACTATTTGTTATGATATGGGATACCTGAGACAATGATCTTTCTGCACTTCTCACAACCATAAATTCAAACTAGTATGGTGTCAATGTATTATGAGACGTGCTTAAACGCTAGGGTAACATTCATTCCATAGATAGAAACTCAAGAAAAATGGTGATCCAGAATCAGCATAAATTCACAATTAGACAAATCTGTATCTTAATAAAGTATACTGCACTACTTTAAGGCTAGCTAAAAATTATGACTCTCAGGGCAGGCATTCGGGTGCAGCACATTAAGCTGTGGCTTGGGACAGCTGCATCCTGTACTGCAGTGCTGGTTCAGGAGTTCAAGAACTGGCTGTCCACATTCTGATCCAGCTTCTTGTTAATGCGTCTGGGAAGCAGCAATGATGACTCAAGTACTTGAGTTCCTGCTGCCAACATGGGAAATCGGATGTAGCTCTTTGGTTTCTGGCGTTAGCCTGGCCCAGCCCCAGCTGATGCAGCCGTTTGAGGAATAAACCAGTGGATGGAAGATCTTTTATCTCTCTTTTTCTGTCACTGTGCCTTTCAAATAAATACATAAATAAATATGTTTTAAAAAGTTATACTTCCTTAGAAATCATGTAGCTTAGTTTGCTTCAAGTTTTGTGTGTATATATATTTATTAGATGGCCACTTTTTAATATAGATAATGGTACAGGACTTAAAATATTATATCTGACCATTCTAAGATGAAGTTCATTTCTTATATTAGCATCTTTTTTGTGGCATGATTGTCATATAATAAATGGCATGTATTTACAGTGATAAATTTGAATATGTATATATCCATGATATCATCACTACAACTAAAATAACAAACACATCCATCATTTCTAAATGTTTCCTTATGCTCCTTCCCACCCCCCAGTCTCCAGGCAGCCTTTCATCTAGGCTTACAGTATCAAAGTTTGCTTTGGATTAAGGATTCAGGTAATACCGCCTGTACCCAGAGGGTTTTGTCTCCATAAATGGATATATAATTTGAACAACACAGGTTACTTTCTAGGAAAATTACTGAGCCGCAGATTCACTGAACCAACAGCAGCTTCAAGCATTCTGCAAAGGACCTGTCTTCTGTGGAGATTGACAGCCTTGCCATGTATTAGCACATAATTACAGACCTCAAGCATTAGCCAATGATTGGTGGCTCTTAAAACAACATATTTTAAGACAAATCAAAGAGGAACTAATTTGATTATTTAGAACCAGGCATTTGGAATATACATAGAAATTATGTTTATTTTTCAGTTATGTTATATATATTTAAAGATTCTTCTTTTTCTCTGAGTTAAGAAAAACATTCACTCAGGCGATTTTTTTCTTTTACAGTTGATAATTTTGAAAAATCTGTACAAATGGTCAATAACCAATTCTAGGTTGCCTGGTTGGCCTCCGGAACCTATGTGGAGCACATGAAATTCAGAATTCTATTGGTAAAACACTTCCAGTGTTATTCTTCCCATACATACAAAAAGACTCACATATCTGTTCAGATGAAACATGTCTGTAAGCTATGTAATTCTTAACACTGACCTCCTATTACTTTGAATCATTATTCTTACAATCACTTAAATTCATATTCACTTAACATCATTTTTGTCATCTTATATAGTCACTAAATCCTGTTAAATCTTCTTTGATGTTGTCTTTTGCCTTCAGTGATGTGTTCCATCTTTATCTTTCTGGCTGCTTGTAGCCAGGCTTGGCCTGCACATGCAAACATACTTAACTATGCCCCCAGTGCCCAGTGCCATACTCCTCTTTCACTAAGGCTGCACACACACTTTTTCTTCCATCTAGAGTGCTCTTCTTTGCCTAGTTTGGCAAACTTTACCCATCTGCTAAATCTCACACAAAGCACTTCTTTATTTTATTTTATTTTTATTTTTGACAGGCAGAGTGGACAGTGAGAGCGACAGACAGAGAGAAAGGTCTTCCTTTGCCGTTGGTTCACCCTCCAATGGCCGCTGTGGCCGGCGCACTGCGGCCGGCGCACTGCGCTGATCCGAAGGCAGGAGCCAGGTGCTTCTCCTGGTCTCCCATGGGGTGCAGGGCCCAAGGACTTGGGCCATCCTCCACTACCCTCCCGGGCCACAGTAGAGAGCTGGCTTGGAAGAGGGGCAACCGGGACAGAATCCAGCGCCCCGACCAGGACTAGAACTGGTGTGCCGGTGCCGCAAGGCGGAGGATTAGCCTGTTGAGCCACGGCGCCAGCCACAAAGCACTTCTTAAGACTCCTCCATACTATTAAGGCCTCCTTCCTTTTGGATCTTTAATACCTTAAATATTCATTTATTAAAGCTCTTATTAAAATGAATTATAATTATTTCTTTATACCTCTCTTTTATATATTTTGATTTGCTTGAATGTAAAGACCAAATATATAAACTACCTCTCATAATATCTAGAACAAAGTAGACTCCCAGTCTCCATAGATGGAATAAATAAACTCTATTATTTTCTTTCACATTAATGTCCCATCATTCTAATTCAAATTCTTATTCATGTATATATAAATCATTGGTACCAAATTAGTCTGATTATAACCTCTCCTGCAGTCTAGATTGTATACCAGCATCAAATTATGTCTCCTAAATGACTATTTTGAGTATATTTTTCTTCTAATCAAAATCCTTTAATAGTATCCCAAATCCTTTCAGATAAGACCCAGTTCTTCAGCCAAGCACTCCAATCTCACCACAATCTATCTCTGAGTTACCTTTTTACTTTATCAACTACTATCACACCCTAAGTAATTCCACACTAGTGAGGTGGAAACACTTTTATGTTCTGGAATATTTTGTAGTATCTAGTTTATATTATACTATTCTTTAAAAATGAATTCTGTATTGTTTGCATATCCTTAGGAAAAAAATAGGCTTTCTAATGAAGTGTAATATTTATAAAGAGAAGTGTAAAAACTGGAAATACTGATCCTTAGACTAATGGACACAGAGTCCTAATCATTCCTAATGAGTCCAGCTCATAGCTAACACACTAGCTGAATGTAGACATACAACTGACTGACCATTGGCAAGATCAGCATACTGTCAAGCTGAACACAGTCTTGACTACAGAATCATGAGAATGTAAAACTGCTATTTTTTAATTCATTGTATTCATTTGAAAGGCAGAATGATAGAGAAAGAGAGAGAGGAATAGACAGAAAGAAAAAGAGATCCTCCATCTGCTGGTTCACTCCCCAGATGCCCTCAATGGCTGGGGATGGGTCAGGCTGAACACAGGTGCTCAGAACTCCATCCAGATCTCCCAAGCTGGGCAGCATGGGACCAAGTACTTGGGCCATCTTCTGTTGCTTTCCCAGGAGCATTAGCAGGGAGTTAGAGAGGAAGTAGAGCAGTCAGGACCTGAAGTGATGCTCTGCAATGCATGATGCCAACACCTCAGGTGGTTGCTTGACCAGTTGTGCCATAATCCCTGCTCTAAAACTGCTATTATTTCAGGTCATAAATTTGTGGGGTGAGTTGGTTTCACAAAACACTCCTTGTGTCAATTACATAGGTCCTCTGTTTTTGTTGTTGTTAAGTTTTATTTTTTTTATTATTTATTTATTTATTTATTTTTGACAGGCAGAGTGGACAGTGAGAGAGAGAGAGAGACAGAGAGAAAGGTCTTCCTTTGCCGTTGGTTTACCCTCCAATGGCCGCTGCGGCTGGCGCGCTATGGCCGGCGCATCGCACTGATCCGAAGGCAGGAGCCAGGTGCTTCTCCTGGTCTCCCATGAGGTGCAGGGCCCAAGCACTTGGGCCATCCTCCACTGCACTCCCTGGCCACAGCAGAGAGCTGGCCTGGAAGAGGGGCAACCAGGGCAGAATCCGGCGCCCCGACTGGGACTAGAACCTGGTGTGCCGGTGCCGCAAGGAGGAGGATTAGCTTAGTGAGCCGCAGCACCGGCTGTTGTTAAGTTTTAAAAATTTATTTGAAAGCCAAAGAGAGTGGGAGGGACAGGAAAAGACCTTCCATTTGTTGGTATATACATGCATGTGCACTCACATACCACTGCAAAGGCCATCAACACCCAGGGCTAAGTCAAGCCAAAGCCAGACCAATCAGGGCCTCCCAAATAGATTGTAAGGACCCAAGCACTCCCATCTGAAGATAATCTGATTTCTATCTCCTCGGACTTTATACAGAGTCACATAGTTACATTTTAGGAAAATGTTTTTTCTAACACTTTTATCTTTGATGGAAAATTTTGCTACATAGAAAATTCTGGGTTGGGAGTTTTCTTTTAGCACTTTAAAGATGGTATTCCATTCTCTTAGCTTTCATTGTTTTTGATGAGAAATCTGCAATTATTCACATAATTTCCTCTTGCATGTAATGTCCTTCTTTTGTTCTTCAATATCTTTT
Source organism: Lepus europaeus (assembly GCF_033115175.1). Taxonomy (NCBI): domain Eukaryota; kingdom Metazoa; phylum Chordata; class Mammalia; order Lagomorpha; family Leporidae; genus Lepus; species Lepus europaeus. Next base: position 63,809,317 of record NC_084843.1, on the reverse strand, counting down.
CTTTACCATTTTGGTAGTCTAATTATGTTTAAGTGTGGTTTTTCTCTATATTTATTTTTTGCTTGTGGTTCACAATGCTTCCCAAATCTGTAACCGACTAAATCTTTCACCAGATTTGAGAAACTTTCAGTCATTATTTCATGAAATATTTCTCCTGCCCTGTCCTCTAGCTCCTTTCCTTCCAGCACTCCAATTACACATATTATAGGATAAACGGCTCTGTTCATTTTGCTTCAATAGATTCCCCCTCTATTCTTCACACCTGCTATTTTCTAAAGCTCTAGATTCAAGTTTTCTTGCTCTTCTATCATCTTTAAATTGTTAAAAACACAGTGATTTTTTGTATTGAAAATTTTGTTTTCCAATTCCAGAATTTCCATTTTTAAATTTATTCCTTGCAAGAATTTACCACCTTAATCATCTTTTAAACATTATTTGAAAAGAAGGGAGACTGAGAGAAAGTGAGAGATTGACATCTTCTATCCACTAGCTTACTCTCCAAGTGTCCACAACAGCTGGGAGTGAACCAAGCTGAACACAGGGAACTAGAACTCAATCTGGGGGGCCCACACGGGTGGCAAGGACCCAAATGTTTGCTGCATCTCAGGGTATTCACTAATGGGAAAGTAGACTGAAAGTAGGGAAAGGACTCAAACCCAGGGGCTCTGATATAGGATGTGGGTGTCTCAAGTGGCAACTTAACCACCACAACAAATGCCTACCCCTTACTCTTTTTTTCAGTTTCTATTTCTCTGATGAGATTTTCTAAATGAGTGTTCATTATGAGCATACTTTCTTGTACATCTTGGAGTAAATGACTTTAAAGGATTGCTTTAAAGTCTGCTAATTCATACAATTTTTTTTAAAATTTTTATTTATTTATTTATTTATTTTGACAGGAAGAGTGGATAGTGAGAGAGACAGAGAGAAAGGTCTTCCTTTTTGCCGTTGGTTCACCTTCCAATGGCCGCTGCGGCCGGCATCTCTCGCTGATCCGAAGCTGGGAGCCAGGTGCTTCTCCTGGTCTCCCATGCGGGTGCAGGGCCCAAGGACTTGGGCCATCCTCCACTGCCTTCCCGGGCCATAGCAGAGAGCTGGCCTGGAAGAGGGGCAACCGGGATAGAATCCGGTGCCCCAACCGGGACTAGAACCCGGTGTGCCGGCGCCGCAAGGCGGAGGATTAGCCTGTTAAGCCACGGCGCCGGCCTTATTATTGTAGTCGGTACAAATAGTGTTACATAGCAAAAGAATAGAAATATTAACATGTACCTCAGAAGATGATTAGTAAAATAAACTACAGCATATCACTAAAACAGAATATTAGTTAGCCATAAAAAATATGGAACAATTTCTAAGATATAAGAGCAAACTTCAAAAAGCTTGTGGAAAATGGAATTAAGAGATATTTATTTTGTTGTAAAAAATTTTTGAAATTTCATTAATTTTTGCAGGCCTCTAATATGCATGGACTTCAAAAGTATTTTGGACCAAAATAAATTTATCTTTTAATTCCACTTTCCATGAACTTTTTTTAAAGATATTATTATTTATTTGAGAGGTATAGTTACAGACAAAGTGAAGGGTCTTACATCTGCTGGTTTACTTCCTAAAGATTTACTTATTTGAGAGGCAGAGTTACAAAGAGAGGAGGAGGGAGAGAGAAGAGGAGAGAGAGAGAGATCTTCCATCTGCTGGGTCACTCCCCAAGTGGCCACAATGGTTGGGATTGGGCTCGGCCAAAGCCAGGAGCCATGAGATTTTTTTGAGTATCCCATGTATGCGCAGGGGCCCAAGCACTTGGGTCATCCTTGTTGCTCTCCCAGGTGTGTTAGCAGGGAGCTGGGTCGGAAGTGGAGCAGCCAGGACTTGGAGGGACACCCATACAGTATGCTGGCTTCACAGCAGCAGCTTAACACACTACACCACAATGTCGGCCCATATACAAAGTGTGGTTTTAAGCTTCTAAAATATATTTCTCTAATCATTACAGTGAAGTGAGTTCATGTTTGAATTATTTCTGTAGTATATTTTCAGTAAATCACACACATATTATACATAGCAGCTTAGTTTGGTATTTGCAATAAACCAGTTGCAATTGGTTTCCTGCCATAGACATGTTCAGATACATTATCTGCTGACATTTCAAGTCTTAATTTTGCTTGTATGAGCTCCTCATTTTACTCTGCTTTTATCTTTCCCAGGTCTTCACTTACTGAGTTGGGTACAAGTGCTAAGCTAGTTCCAACAAGGGCAGGATACGATTCAGGAGTAGGATGTGTAATTACTCCAAAACATCCAGATGTAAAATGTGGTGGTCCGGAGTGATTGAAAAGCTTCTGTTCTACCTTAGTAAATTATGTGCTGCACTAGTCAATTCTGGGAGGTTGGATGAGCTTTAGTCTAGATTCCCAATCTTTAGCCCTGACTGATTATCCTTCCTACCATTCTACTTTCCAGTTTCTAATTCCAAGGTGTTTGTTAAGCATATTAGTTCTTGCCAGCTCCTATCTCTGTGTCTGTCTATCTCTCTCTAAAAGATTTATTTATTTATCTGAAAGTCAGAGCTACACAGAAAGAGACAGAGAGAAAAAGAGATTTTCTATCTGCTGGTTCACTTCCCTCAGATGGCTGCGACTGTCAGGGCTGGGCCAGGTTGAAGTCAGGAACCAGGTGCTTCATCCAGGTCTTCCACGTGGGTGGTAGGGCCCAAGCACTTGGACCATCTTCTGCCACTTTTCCCAGGTCAGTAGCAGGGAGCTGGATTGGAAGTGGAGTAGCTGGGACTCCTGAATCAGTGCCCATTTGGGACGCTGGCATCACAGGCGGTGGCTTTACCTTCTGTGCCACAATACTGGCCCCACTACCTTTCTTTTAAGATCAACATAGACCTTTCTGAATGACACTGATTACCTCCCAGGAAAGATCTCTTTCTCCTTTTCTTTAATCACTCCTAGCTCATAGAATATCTTGGTGGTGTTCACACTAGAATTGATAAGGAATTAGATAAATGGTCCAGGAAGGAGGCATTGTAGTTTGTTAAATGGGAAAGTCAGGGAAGTAGAACTAGTAGGGCCTGAAGAAAACCTAGCCCAAGTAAGGCAAGGTTGAGATAAGATACAGGAGTTGTAGCTACACTGTACTTTTGTCTGTACTGACTCAATGACAGATTTGCTACCAACCCTGTATCCAGAACATCTTATCTCAACCTTGCCTTACCTGTGCTAAGTTTTCTTCAGGCCCTGCTGGCTCTGGCTTTCCTACTGAGCTGAACCATTGCTTTTTTCCTAGACCACTAATATAACTTACTATAATCTAATTTATCATAGCTTTGGCTTGTGAACTACAGAGACAGCATAAGAGTTCAATACCCAGAAACACGGTTGTATGACTCATCTAGAGAAAAATTATTAACCAATAGTAATTAGATATTCCTATTTTTGCTCTATTAGGTTAAATGCAGAATAACTAGAAAGAAAAAGAAGCTGAGTTGAGACTACAACACACATAGTAAGCAACAATACATGGAAAGCAGAGTTGCAAACAGATTCCAGATTAAATGTCAGGACTGTCAATGGCGACACATGCCTCTATGCTTTACAGATAAGCTTACAAGTGGCATGCAGAGTTGGGTTCTCACTATCACTTGTTAATGAAATAAAATGACCCCCTTTATGATCCATTTCCTATGCTCAAATATCAACAAGCAGACTTCTAAAGGCTTAATGCCAACTATTCAGTTTAAAAATTATGAATTTATCTTTTCTGAAAGCTGTTCTTTGTACTTTAAAAAAAATACCAAATGAAACAAATTGGAATATGTAGAGCAATGTTAAGATAGAAGCTGATAAACCCGAGGCCATTGCAAAAGAAAGCCTCTTTGATTACCCTGTGGGTTAACTTGTCAAAGTGGTAAGAGCCATGGCTGTAAAAAGCTTTAATATATATAGATTTGCTATGAGGGCTTAAGATCTAAATGCTTTAACAGATCCCAGAACAAATGACTGAAAAAATACTGTTTTTTTGATCATAATGAGTAGCAAGGTTGGTCTTTTACAGTAAGCATGTAATCAGCCCTAATTCATGGTAGAAATAAAATGGTAAATCCTAATGCAAGACACAGAAAGTCAAGGCAAAGGCTTATGTTTCAGAACTCATGGGCACAGTAGCTCAACCAGCAGTACAGAAAGAGATATGGATCTTGTTAGGGATCCATATAGCTGTTCCAAGGAGCTAGCCTCTGTTCTCTAGCCTTCCAGCCATTGCTCCAAATAGAGTTGTCCTTAAGATCTAGATACCCTCTACATTCTTAAACAGCAAAGAGAAAAACATAAGTTTCAAATAATTCCTTCGTTAAAATCTGACTCACAGAAGAATTAAAGTTCTATAGACTACTCAATCACAATGATTTAGCTAAAATTTTCAACAAAAACAATTTTGTTAATAGAATCAGAATATAATCACATTATATAACTAATTGTAGACTCTTTAGTAAAGACATATTTCCTAAAAAGATTCACTCATTTGTTTATTTATTTGAAAGGAAAGTGAAAGAGAAAGGGCAGAAAGGAAAGAGAGAGAGAGAGATTGATCTTCTGCCCACTGGTTCACTCCACAAATGGCTGCAACAGCTGGGGCTGGCAGATGGCAAAGCCAGGAGCCAGTAACTCCATCTCCCATGTGGATAGCAGGAACTAAAGTATTCAAGCCATTATCTGCTACTTCCCAGGCACATTAGAAGTGAGATGGATCAGAAATGGAGCAGCTGGGACTCAAACTGGCACTCTGATATGGAATACCACCCTCGTGGCAGTAGCTTAATCCACTACGCTATCATACCAGTCCCTGAAGACATATTTCTGAAGTTCTACAAATGAGGTTATTTTACTACCTGTTTCTTTTCTGTTGTTGTCTTTAAAGATTTATTTTTTTGTCTGTTTATTTGAAAGGCAGAGTGACAGAGACAGAAGGAGAGACAGACAGCGAGAGAGTTATTCCATGCACTGCTTCACTCCCCAAATGGTTGCAATGGCTAAGGCTGGGACAAGCTGAAGGCAGGAGGTTGGAACTCCATCTGTGTCTCCTAGATTGGTGGCAGAGACCCAAATACTTGAGGCACTATCTGTTGCCTTCCAGTCACATTTTCAGGAAGCTGGATCAGAAACAGAATAGCTGAGACTAGACCCCAGATGCTCTGATATGGGATATGGACATCAAGTAGTGGCCCAATCTGCAGTGTGTTACGATGGCAGCCCACCATCATCCATTTAATCCTTAATCCAGAAAATTCCTAGAAGTTAAGATATTTTTCTAATGTTAACTGTTGTTAATTCTATTCACATATTCTGTGGCTTTAAAAATGGGGTATGTACAACTTTTCTTTTAAATACTACTTCAGAAGGGGCCATCAAAGAAGGATATATTTTTCTCTGAAGGGAGGAGAGAACTTCCACTTTGCTTATGGCCCTGTCTAAATACTGACGGAGTTTGGCGACTCAAAAGGCTTCCATAGCCTTGGGGGCTCATGACAACAGCCTTGGGTGATCACTGACGTCATGAGTGTCAATTGTTAAAGCAACAACAGGAGTCACTGTGCACAGACACCCCCCCCCCCCCCAATGTAGGACCTCTGTCCTTAATGAGTTGTATGTACTATGAGAATTAATGGTAGAACTAGTCTTCAAACAGTACTTTATACTTTGTGTGTTTGTGTGGGTGCAAACTGTTGAAATCTTTACTTAGTATAGAGTTGGTCTTCTGTATATAAAGGTAAGTAAAAATGAATCTTAATGAAGAATGGGATGGGAGAGGGAGTACAAGGTGGGACGGGAGTGGGGGTGGGAGGGCGGGTATGGGGGGAAGAACTGCTGTAATCCTAAATCTGTACTTATGAAATCTGTATTCATTAAACAAAAACTTTCTAAAAAAATAAATAAAAAATAAATATTATTTCAAACCTCTGTTTCTGACTTCAAGGATCTAATATAATTTCTGTAATTTGATTAGCAGCTACATTATTTCCTAATTCAGTATCAACTGCAAATTTTATTAATGGGTTATTCACTATTTTTCCTTAATGAAAAAAAAATGCTTAACAAAATTCCATCTATGTGGGCTGAGTATTATGGCCCCGCAGATAAAGCTGCCACTTTTGATCTTACATCCCATACAGGAGGGCTGATTAGAGTCTTAGCTGCTCTGTGTGTGATCCAACTTCCTGCTAATGGATCCTGGGAGGCACTGAATAATGACTCAACTGCCTGGGTTCCTTCCACCCACATGGAGACATGGATAGAATTCCTGGCTCCTGCCTTTGGCCTGGTCCAGCCTGGCTGCTGTGGGTATTGACAGAAGAGAATAAGAGACAGAATATCCGTTTGTCTCTCTCTGGCCCTCAGACTTTCAAATAAATCAATCTTTTTTTTTTTTTAATCCCATTTATAGCAATAATTTAGCAAGTACTTTCATATAAACTTTCTCTGTAACTGAATTCATTAGCTTTTTGCATTAGTCTTTGTTTATCATCTTTAAACCAAGCCAATCTTTATTAATTTTCTAAGGCATTTTCCCTTGTGCTTTTACCACAATTTTTCTAACCCTATCGCATTTGTTTCACTCTAACCCCATGGGATTGTTCATCACTAACACTTTTTAGTGGGATTATTGCAGCTTTTATTCTTTAGCATTTAATTTAGAAAATGATTTTCATCTTTAGCATTTGTTGATTCCTGTGAAACAGTTTTATAAACAAAAAAAGTACAGTTCCTTTCTCTTATGGAATTATGATAAACAGATCACAAAATGTTTCTTGGCCCAAAGGATCTCTTCCTTTTCTGTTGAAGGACCCTTATGGGGGGAGAGGGACAAGAAACTAGGCCTGGGCAGATATCAGGGGCTTCTTAAGAGGTTAGATGTTCCCCAGGGTCCAGCGGGCACGTTCTCTGGGAAGGAAAAGTCTATCCCCTTTAGAGAACCTCTAGGCATGCCCAGAGCAGAGCTGCCACTCCCCTTCGGAGAGTCTCAGTACTCTCCTCAGCATTCTCCTCAGCTGGTTCCCTCAGCACTCTCCTCAGCATTCTCTTCAGCTGGTTCCCTCAGCACTCTCCTCAGCATTCTCCTCAGCTGGTTCCCTCAGCACTCTCCTCAGCACTTTCCGGTATGCTAATTGTCCCTCCGAACCGGCCAATCCCATATGCTAATTTGTTGACTATATAACCTGTGTGAAACTGCCGCTCAGGGCTCCTCACCGCCTTAGGTGGGGGCCCGTTTGCGCAAACGTACAATAAATACCTCATGCTTTTTGCATCAACTGGTCTGGAGTCTGGATTTTTGGGCGTCCTCTCGAGCAAGTGGGCATCTCTACAACTGAGAGGTCCAACACTGTATGAATTTTAAGAATTTAATTATGTATTGTTCAGCACAAAGGCCCATCACAACTTACTATTTCATGATTACTCAACCTCCACTTCATTTCTTTCTTTTTTTAAAGGTTTATTTATTTATTTGAAAGGCAGAGTTACAGAGAGAGAGAGAGAGAGAGAGAGAGAGAGAGAGATCTTACATCTGCTGGTTTACTCCCCAAAAGGCCAAAATAAATGGGCATGGCCAGGCCAAAGTCAGGAACCAGGAGCTTCTTCCAGGTATTCTTTGTGAGTACAGGGGCCTAAACACTTGAGCCATCTTCTACTGCTTTCCCAGGTCATAGCAGAGAGCTGGATTGGAAGTGGAGCAGCCAGGAATCGAACTGGAGCCCATATGGGATGCCGGTACTGCAGGTGGCAGCTTTACCTGCTATGCCACAGTGCTGGCCCCTCTGCCCTTATCAAATTAGTTTAGGGGCCGGCGCTGTGGCATAGTGGGTTAAGCTGCTGCCTGCAGGGCCAGCATCCCATTTGGGTACCTGTTTGAGACCTGGCTGCTCCACTTCCAATCCAGCTCTTCGCTATGGCCTGGGAAAGCAGTAGAAGATGGCCCAAGTCCTTGGGCCCCTGCACTGCATAGGAGACCCAAAAGAAACTCCTGGCTCCTGGCTTTGGATCTGTGCAGCTCTAGCCATTGCAGACAATCTGGAGTGAACCAGTGGATGGAAGACCCACCCCCCCCCCCCTTCTCGTTCTCTCTGTGTAACTCTTTCAAATAAATAAATAAATCTTTTTTTTAAAACTTTTATTTAGTAAATATAAATTTCCAAAGTATAGTTTATGGATTACAATGGCTCCCCCCCCCCCAGCCCCATAACTTCCCTCCCACTCGCACCCCTCCCATCTCCCGCTCCCTCTCCCATTCCATTCACATCAAGATTCATTTTCAGTTATCTTTATATACAGAAGATCAATTTAGTATATATTAAGTAAAGATTTCATCAGTTTCACCCACACAGAATATAAAGTGTAAAATACTGTTTGAGTACTAGTTATAGCATTAATTCACATTGGAAAAAACATTAAGGACAGAGATCCCACATGAGGAATAAGCACACAGTGACTCCTGTTGTTGACTTTAAAAAAAATTAGTTTAGAAGAGGTGTATACTACCTCTCATACTGTAGAAGTGGACTGCGTCTCTCCTTCTAGATTTCAAGAAAAGGAGTTTTTCTCTTATTTATCTTAATAACCGCAATTCTTGACACATAGCAGGTACTCAATAAAATCATACTGCACTGAATTTACTTGTGTTGGTACTTCACTGCTTTTTCTGTCTTATCTCCTCAAGTTGGGCTGCTAGAGGTTAGAGACTCTTCGACTTCTCTACTAATTGTATGTTTTGCATTCTGAACAAGTGAATTGCCTATTTTAAAAATTTCAAGAATTTCTCCTTCATTAATGGTGAATAATCAGTGGAGGTTGAGGACTAAGGGAAACAAAATACAGGCTAAATTTATCAACAATAAATATATGGAACAGGTCGCTAAGTGCAAATTTAATAAAATCTGTGTATTTTCTTGAGCCTTGATAATTGTTTATTAAGCAAGAAAGGTACTGGACACAAGAATTTAAAAATAATAAAATAATCACTTCTTGACTTTTTGGTTCATATCAAGTATAAAAATAATGGTACAGAAAAGACAAATAAGCTTTCTTCCAAGACTAGGCAAAAGCAAGGGGAACCTCAGGAACATCTGCACCCACTGGGCTACTTGAAAAAACAGTCAATAAATAAAAAATATCTTGAGTTTCTAAAGTAAATGAACTAGAATAAAGGTTTAAAAGAAGTATAGCAACAGTTAAGTCTTTGACTACAGTTTTTAACATTCCATATGTAATCATTTCATTCCTTTTAACTGACAAACATTTTAGCTATTCTGTTATCTAAATCAGACTTCTCTGCTACACCTCCAAAGATTTTTATCTGGGCCAAAATCTTGCAAGCAGTATTTCAGCCAAAAGAAAATTTTGCCACCAAGTTGTAATGCCCTAAAAAAATGAATTTTAGAGTCTAACTGAATTTCAAAAGAAACACTCATTGGGTGCTAACAATAATTATTCTGAAAAATACTTGGTAATATACCCATTTAATTAAATGCCCATTTGTGTTATAGTTTCAAGAACTGTTGATTATAGAAACAGATTGTTTGGAGTTTTAAAAGAATATAGGTATGTTCTCTAAAAATTATTTAAGTTAGTGCATATAAATATATATCTATAAATGTGTAGATAAATGTCACTATCTTCTAGATATCTGTTCACACATACAAAATGCTTCTATAAGATATGCACACTCAACTCCATATCAGAAAGTTTTCTACTTCTAACAAATTCTAATTAAAGAGAAATCTCAAAGTTGGAACTCATTTGACGGAAACTCTTGAGAAACAGAGTTCAGGAAGGATGGACTAGATGGTACATGGACTTTTTTGAGTCAAGGCGTCTCCAGACAGATCTCTATAAGAAGTTTTATCTCACTAATATCTACTGGAAATGACCTTACGATGAACTATAAAGTGGAAGCAGCCAGTGATCTTCTAAATTCAGGATAAATTCCAAGGTATACTGTTAAGTTAGGGATGTTCTAGCCTTGGTGCAATTAATATTTTGGGCCAGATAATTCCTATGTTGTGGGTGGCTGTCCTGTGCATTACAGGATGTGTAGCTGCATTCCTAGCCTCTACCTACTAGTTGCCAGTGGAACCCCAACGCCTTGACCCCAGCCAATTGTCAAAATCAAAAGTGAGGAGAAGATCAGATAGAAACCATGGCTATATGCAAATGAGGGAGTCTGGTATAGAACAGATTAGGCCAGAGTGGGATTCAAGGGGCTGGCTTCTAACCCAGCTGCCTTTGTCTCTAGTACTGGCTTCTTAGAGAAATGATCTAAATTCAAGTTTTCCTAAAACGGGGTTTATCAAATTATTAGAGAGCATTGGAGAAACCCTGCAAGATATAGGCACAGGCAAAGACTTCCTGGAAAATACTCCAACAGCACAGGCAGTCAAAACCAAAATTAACATTTGGGATTGCATCAAATTGAGAAGTTTCTGTACTTCAAAAGAAACAGTCAGGAAAGTGAAGAGGCAACCAACAGAATGGGAAAAAATATTCGCAAACTATACTACAGATAAAGGATTGATAACCAGAATCTACAAAGAAATCAAGAAAACCCACAACAACAAAACAAACAACCCACTTAAGAGATGGGCCAAGGACCTCAATAGACATTTTTCGAAAGAGGAAATCCAAATGGCCAACAGACACATGAAAAAATGTTCAAGATCACTAGCAATCAGAGAAATGCAAATCAAAACCACAATGAGGTTCCATCTCACCCCGGTGAGAATGGCTCACATTCAGAAATCTACCAACAACAGATGCTGGAGAGGATGTGGGGAAAAAGGGACACTAACCCACTGTTGGTGGGAATGCAAACTGGTTAAGCCACTATGGAAGTCTGTCTGGAGATTCCTCAGAAACCTGAACATAACCCTACCATACAACCCAGCCATCCCACTCCTTGGAATTTACCCAAAGGAAATTAATTTGGCAAATAAAAAAGCCATCTGCACATTAATGTTTATTGCAGCTCAATTCACAATAGCTAAGACCTGGAACCAACCCAAATGCCCATCAACAGTAGACTGGATAAAGAAATTATGGGACATGTACTCCATAGAATACTATACAGCAGTAAGAAACAACGAAACCCAGTCATTTGCAACAAGATGGAGCAATCTGGAAAACATCATGCTGAGTGAATTAAGCCAGTCCCAAAGAGAAAAATATCATTTGTTTTCCCTGATCGGTGACAACTGAGCGCCAAAGGGGAAACCTGTTAAGTGAAATGGACACTATAAGCAACAATGAACTGATCAGCTCCTGTCCTGACTTTAGATGTACAATGTAATACTTTATCCTTTTTAGTATTTGTTGTTGTTGTTGTTGTTCTAGTACTATTGGTTGAACTCAGTAATTAACACACAATTATTCTTAGGTGTTTAAATTTTAACTGAAAAGTGATCCCTGTTAAATCTAAGAGTGGAAAAAGAGAGGGAGGAGATGAACAATTTGGAACATGCTCAATCGGACTGGCCGCAAATGGTGGAGTTAGAAATGTGCCAGGGGATTACAACACAATTCCATCAAGATGGCATGTACCAATGCCATCGCACTAGTCCAAGTGATCAATTTCAGCTCACAATTGATAGCTCTGATAGGTCTAAGAGTCAAAGAGATCACACAAACAAGACAAGTATCTGCTAATACTAACTGATAGAATCAAAAAGGGAGAGAAAGATCCAACATGGGAAGTGGGATACACAGCAGACTCATAGGATGGCAGATGTCCTAAACAACACTCTGGCCTCAGAATCAGCCCTCAAGGCATTCAGATCTGGCTGAAGAGCCCATGAGAGTATAGCAGGCATGGAAAGCCAAGATATCATGGAAAAAAAAAAAAAAGACCTAAATGAATGATCTCTGTGAGTGAGATCCCAGTGGAAAGAACGGGGCCATCAAAGAAGGAGGTACCCTTCTCTGAAGGGAGGAGAGAACCTCCACTTTGACTATGACCCTATCGGAATAAGATCAAAGTCAGCGAACTCTAAAGGCTTCCATAGCCCTGGCAACTCATGACTAGAGCCTAGGGAGATTACTGACGCCATGAACAGGAGTGTCAAATTGTTAAGTCAGCAACAGGAGTCACTGTGTACTTACACCCCATGTGGGATCTATCCCTAATGTGTCATCTAAAGCCAAGTGATGCTATGACTGGTACTGAAACAGTATTTTTATACTTTGCGTTTCTGTGTGGGCACAGACTGATGAGGTCTTTGCTAATTATATACTGAAGTGATCTTCTGTATATAAAGAGAATTGGAAATGAAAAAAAAAAAAAACAACCTGGTGTTAAAATGGAAATGGCATAGAAAATTAATTAATTTGAAAAAAAAATTATGTAGGATCTCTGTCTTTAATGTGCTGTACATTGCTATTTAATGCTATAACTAGTAATCCAATGGTAGTTTTTTCACTTGATGTTGCTATATGGGCAAAATGTTGAAATCTTTACCTAATATATACTAAACTGATCTTCTGTATACAAAGAGAATTGAAAATGAATCTTTACATGAATGGAAGGGGAAAGGGAGCGGGAAAGGGGAGGGTTGCGGGCGGGAGGGAAGCTATGGGAGGGGGGAAGCCATTGTAACCCATAAGCTATACTTTGGAAATTTATATTCATTAAATAAAAGTTTAATTAAAAAAAAAACAAAAAAAAAAAAACGGGGTTTAAGGGTAATACTGGTAATCACTCAAGGACCTTATGTAACAAAAACAGGTGAGCCCATTTAAATTTCTTGAGCTGTTTATTTTTCCATTTAAAATTTAAAAATTGAATGTAAATGTATAATTTGGGTTCTAGTGCCATAGCTTGGTATAAATCAATCCCTACATCATGAACATGTAGAAAATATTAGAAAATTTAGAAACTTCAAGTAAGAGAGAGCCTCCAGGGTAGCCAAGACTTGACAGAGCAAGACCTGAAAAAGAAGAGAATTTTAAGTAAAGAGCTGACAGCCTAAAAGTTATTTCTTCCTCTTGGAGAATTTACAAAATTCTTGCATTGGGTGTTGGGTGAGTGGTTGAGAATTTTGCAAATGGACTACTTACTAACAGGCACAGAAGCAAACAGAGATTTGGGTACTGATAACACAAATGGGGGGTGATAACACAAATATTAGGGTACTGCCAATGCAGTCAGATTGAAGGCAGGAGGGGAAAAGAGTGAAGCATGCCTTATCCTCAGGGGTTTTCTCCTTAAGGCATTTGCTATACGCGTCAGGTAGCAGGACAAGAAGAGGTCAACACATAAAGCAAAAGAATTTGAAATAGCAAAGTGGTGCTTTTGCTAGTTGTACAGTGCAAAGTGATAAAAGCCGAGGTTCAGCATCCACTAAAGAGTAGAGACTGGTAAATACCCCAAAACTTCAGTTGGATATCAGAAGCGGTATGGCATAAGAATGGGAGCAAATTAGAGGTAGAATGAACCTTACGAAAACTGTAACTCCATCTTTTTTTCTAAAAGAGTTTGCTGTTGTCGGTTTTGTTTTGTATTCATCTTCATCTACTTGAAAGGCAGAACACCAGAGTGAGAAAAGGAGAGAGGCAGGGAAGGAGAGCGAGAGACAGACAGACAGAAATAGAGACAGAGATATCTTCTATTTACTGGGTCATTCTCCAAATGCTCACAATAGCCAGGGTTAGGCCAGGCTCAAGCCAGAAGTCCAAACTCCATCTGGGGCTCCCATATGGGTGGCAGGGGCCCAAGCACTTGAGTATGCATTAGCAGGAAGTCAAGAATGCATTAGCAGGAAGCTGCATTGGAAGTGGAGAAGCCGGGACTCGAATCGGCACTGTGATACAGGCTGTGGGTATCACAAGTGGTGGTTTAATCCAGTGTGCCACAATGCCTGCCCTTACAACCCAACCTTGAGTTGGTTTAGTCCTTGATCTATCTTTACTCTAGTTTCAATCTATAGGAAAAGAGTGGCACTAACAAAAACTATAATTTATTGTGGACAATATATAACACCTGATAAATAATTATCAGGCAAGCCACAAAGAAAAGAAGACCAAAAAAAAAAAAGGACAAAAGACACAGACTTACATATGACAGAAATATGGCAGTTTTCATATATGGAATTATTACTACCATGAGTAATACCTTAAAACACAGCTGACAAGGTAGAGGATTATACTACGGAGCTGGGCTTATTAAGAGACTATCAAATAGTTTAGGAGTTGAAAACTGTGACAACTGAAATCAAAGCACAGAAGTGGTGTTTGGCAAAGCAGGTAAGATGTCAGTTGGGAAGTCAGCACCCTACATCAGAGTGTCAGGGTTTGACTCCCAGCTTTGGCGTCTGGTTCTAGCTTACTGCTGGTGCAGACCCTGGGAGGCAGCAACAACAGCTCAAATTGTTGGGTTCATGCTACCTGTGGGAAGCCTGGTCTGAGTTCCTGGCTCCCAGCTTTGGCTCCCCAGCCATTCTGGGCATTTGTGGAGGAGGGCCAGAAGACAGGAGTGTTTTTTTTTTTCTCTCTCTCTCTGTCTGTCAAATAAATAAATAAATATTTTGCTACGTATTCAAAAGACTAAAAACATTTAAAAATTATGTGAGAGGCACACACACCAACACACACATACTGTAGGAGGGGAGACAGAGAGAGAGAGATATCCTTCAAGTGCTGGTTCACTCACCAAATGTGTGCAAGGGTCTGGGCCGGGCCAGACCAAAGCTGGGAGAAGATAATTCATTCTGGGTCTTCCCTAGAGGCAGCAGTGACCCAACTACTTTTTCCATCACCTGCTGCTTCCTCCTAAGAGTGCTTATCAGTAGGCAGCTGATGCGCAAATGTATATATATATATATATATATACATATGCACACATATATATACACACATATATTTTACAAGATCATATTTGACAATGGCAGAATATACATTTTTTCAGATGTGAAAAACATGAATCTGATCATTTGCCGAACTATAAAACAAAAATTTCAACAAATTTTATTAATCAACAGATTTTATTTTTATTTTGAAGGACAGACACATGGTAGATGGGAGGAGAGACTGAGAGAGAGAAAGTGAGCATTCCAGTCTTGTGGTTCATTCCTTAAAAACCACCATGGCTGAACAATGTATGTATAAGGTTTCAATAATTAAATTGCAAAACTCAAAAACAAACAAACAAACAAACAAACAAAAAAACCACAGTGGCTGGAGCAGGGCTGGGCTGAAGCCAGGAGGTAGGAACTCAATTGATGTCTCCCAAGCAGGTGACAGGGACCCCAATCACTGATACTCTGTAAAGTTAGCAGGTAGATTTAAGTGAGCCCCAGAGTCAGGACTCAAACTCCAATGTGAATGAGGTGGTCCCAAGTAGTACCTTAACCACTAAGCCAAATGTTCACCTTTTACCAACAAATTTTTTTTAAAGATTTATTTATTTATTTATTTGAGAAGTAGAGTTACAAACAGTGAGAGAGAGAGAGACAGAAAGAAAGGTCTTCCATCTGATGGTTCACCCCCCAAATGGCCTCAACGTTCGGAGCTACGGCGATCCAAAGCCAGGAGTCAGGTGCCTCTTCCTGGTCTCCCACGCAGGTGCAGGGGCCCAAACACCCGGGCCATCCTCCACTGCCCTCTCGGGCCACAGCAGAGAGCTGGACTGGAAGAGGAGATACCAGGACTAGAACCCGGTGCCTACATGGGATGCCGGCACCACAGGCAGAGGATTAACCTAATGCGCCACGGCGCCGGGCCCACCAACAGTTTTTTTTTTTTTTTTTTTTTTAATTTTATTTATTTATTTGAGAGGTAGAGTTACAGAGAGAGGGAGAGACAGGGAGTTCTATCTACTGGTTCATTCTCCAAATGGCTGTAACAGCCGGAGCAGCAGGGCCGATCGGAAGCCAGGAGCCAGGAACTTCTGGGTATCTCATGTGGGTGCAGGGGCCCACGCATTTGAGTCATCCTCGGCTGCTTTCCCAGGCCATAAGCAGAGAGCTGGATCAGGAGAGGAGCAGCTGGGACATGAACCGGTGCTGACATGGGATGCTGGCACTGCAGGCAGAAGCTTAGCCTATTAAGCCACAGTGCCAGACTCATCAATAAATTTTAAAGAACTCAAATAACTTAGCATATCTTCAGTGGCAACACATTAATTAAATGAAAAATCAAAGAGAGAATTAGAAAATTGCTATTTATTTGGAAGTTAAGTAGAACTTTCCAAATAACTTACAGATTAGAGAAGAAAGCAAGAGGAATTACAAATTATTCTGAACTGAAAATGAAAATAAGACAACAAAATTTGCCGAATTAAAAACACTGAAAAGAGGAAAACAGTAAATGCTAGAAATGTGGAAACAAACATAATGCGGAAAACAAATATACAAGAGAGAAAATCAATAAAGGTAGAACTGATTCTCTTTAAGACTAATAGAAGTGACAAACTTTGTGATAGCCATGAAAATGGGTCTCGCAGGTCTGCTGTGTGGAACATAATTGACTCATGGCCAGATCTGTTGAGAGAGTGAACCAGCAGATAGAGCATCTCTCTCTGTCTCTCCTGTTCTCTGTCTCTCTGTAACTTTGCCTTTCAAATAAATAAGAAATCTTAAAAAACATTTGACACTAATCCACAGTCTAAAATGTCTTAGACAGAAAAGAAAAACCTGTTAGCAAACTATTAATGAAATAAATTAATTTAATCTGATAAAGAGCAATTACAAAGACCCAATACAAACATTATCCTTTTTGATGAAATACTGAAGGTTTTTTTCTGAGACTGGATATGAAGCAAGAATGTTCACTACAACTATTTCAACTGTACTGGCATTCAGTGTAGCTTATGGCAGCAGCTAGTACAGTAAGAAAATTTAAAAAAAGAATTATGAGGAAAGGAAAATAAGAAATGTAAATGTTATCACTCTGATATAACTGGATATACAGAAAATCCAAATGAATGAAGAGATAAATTACCAGAGAAAATAGGTAAAAAGAAAACCATTACTTAAGAAACCTATACACCAGTTAAAAAAAAAAAAAGGAGAAATCTAAAAAAAAATTTTAAATGGGTATCATCATATATATCAAATAATAGTTTTACAAAAGATATGAGACTCCTACACTAAAAATAACATTTTGAGAAAAATTAAAGAGCACCTAAATTACTACAGGGAAATACTGTGTAGATTGGAAGACTTGTGCAGATGGTAAAGATGTCAGTTCTCTCCAAATTGACCTGCGGATTCAAAATAATATGAAAAAAATTCCAGCAAAGAATGAAAAAAAACTTGGTGGCAATTAATAAGTTGATTCTAGAATTTATGTAGAAATGCAAAGGGCAAAGAATGTCAAGATAATGTCAAACTCCAAAGTTGGAAGACCACCACCACCAGATACAAAGATGGATTACAAACCTAAGTAATCAGGAGAGTGTGCAAGTGGTAAAGGAGACAGAATGAGAACAATGGAATAGCACTGTCTAGGAGGATTCACATACATAAGATTAACTGAAAAGTGACAAAGTTGTCCATGTAGTGCAACCAGAGAAAGAATGTTTTTCTCAATGAATGATGCTGGAAAAATGGTTATTCATACAAGCAAAATAATCACGACCCCTCCCCTACAGCATACATAAACATTAATTCATGGTGCTAGGTGAAATAAGTAAAGTCATACATATCTTAGAAACATAAACAACAGAAGAGTATCTGTACCAGTTGGGAATATGCTAAGATTTCCTTTAAAAGAACATGAGAATCACTGGGGCCAATGCTGTGGCACAGCAGATTAAAGCCCTGGTTTGCAGCACTGGCATCCCATATGGGCACTGGTTTAAGTCCCAGCTGCTCCACTTCTGATCTATCTCCCTGCTAATGCGCTTGAGAAAGCAGCGGAGGATGGCACAAGTGCTGGGGCCCCTGCACCCATGTGGGAGATCCAGAAGAGGCTCTTGGCTCCTGGCTTTGGCCTGGCCCAGCCCTGGTTGTTGCAGCCATTTGGGAGTGAACCAGCAGATGGAAGACCTCTCTCTGTTACTCTGCTTTTCAAAATATATAAGATGAAACTTAAAAAAACAAACAAACATGAGAATCTCTCATTCATAATTATGAACTGGACTACATTAAAATTAAACATTTTTATTTATAAAAAATAATATGGAGAGAGTGGAGTTACTTGTAATACATTTACCAAACAAAAGAATTGTGGAGTCGGCACTGTCATGTAGGGGGTTAAGCTTCCAACTGCAGTGCCAGCACCCCACAAAAAAGAATGGGGAAAGAGCCATACAAGAATGTGATATATTGAGGAATTCCATTTAGAAACCAGATAAAACTAAAGGCAAGCAGGAGAAGCCAAAGTAGTAGTTACCTTTGATGATGAGAGTGGATCCCAGAATGCAAGAAGTGGGGCCAGCAGTGTGATAGAGTGGGTTAAGCTGCTGCTTGTGACAGTGGCATCCCATATCAGAGTGCTGATTTGAGTCCCTGCTATTCTGCTTCCAATACAGCTCACTGCAAATGTGTTGGGGAAAACAGCAGAAGATGGCCCAAGTACCTGAGCCTCTGTCACCTATGTGGGAGACCAGGATGGAGTTCCCATTTCCTGGCTTCTAGCTTCATCCTGGCCCAAACCTGCCATCATTTGGGGGAATGAACCAATAGAATGAAGATCTCTCTCTCTATCTCCCCCTCTCTCTGTTGCTCTGCTGTTCAAAAAATAAATATATAAAAACAGTGCAAGAAGTGATGTATTTCTTAATATAGTGGTAGCTACACAGGTATATCTATCTAATGAAAAGTTTTCTATAGTTGTGGCTACCATTACATACTGGTCAAATATGCATGCATTTTACTATATGTAAACTATATCTCAATAAATCTGACTTAAAGATTCTTTCACAAAGCAACATTACAATAGTGCTCACATTTGCTTACTGTATGCTATCTCCTATTTTGCCTTCTAGCAAAATCCTACTTGATAGAGTGGTAGGAGCTAAAATAAATTTCATTTCTTCATGTCTGAGATCATTCAGTCATATGAACCATGTCCCAAAGATGTAATTTTGTATACAATTTTGACAGTTTCACATATGCTATTCTAAATACTCTTAGCTAATTCAAGGACTCCATCTTTTGCAGTTACAATAAGCTAAAACTGGAACATGAGCTAATAGCTTAGTTGTTTATATTCATAGATAAGAAATATATTTTCTTATGTAGGATCTCTGTCTTTAATGTGCTGTACACTGTTATTTAATGCTATAACTAGTACTCCTACAGTATTTTTTTTTTTTTTTTGACAGGCAGAGTGGACAGTGAGAGAGAGAGAGAGAGAAAGGTCTTCCTTTTGCCATTGGTTCACCCTCCAATGGCCGCCGCGGTAGGCGCGCTGCGGCTGGCGCCGATCTGATGGCAGGAGCCAGGTGCTTCTCCTGGTCTCCCATGGGGTGCAGGGCCCAAGCACTTGGGCCATCCTCCACTGCACTCCCTGGCCACAGCAGAGAGCTGGCCTGGAAGAGGGGCAACCGGGACAGGATCGGTGCCCCGACCGGGACTAGAACCCAGTGTGCCGGCGCCGCAAGGCGGAGGATTAGCCTAGTGAGCCGCGGCGCCGGCTCCTACAGTATTTTTTTCACTTTGTGTTGCTATATGGGGCAAACTGTTGAAATCTTTACCTAATATATACTAAACTGATCTTCTGTATATAAAGAGAATTGAAAATGAATCTTGATGTGATTGGAAGGGGAGAGGGAGCGGGAAAGGGGAGGGTTGCGGGTGGGAGGGAAGTTATGGGAGGGGGGAAGCCATTGTAACCCATAAGCTGTACTTTGGAAATTTATATTCATTAAATAAAAGTTTAATAAATGAAAAAAAAGAAATATATTTTCTTTAAAATCCCACCCAGTAAGAATTTTTTCTATGAATGCCATACATAGATATTCTAAAACAATTTGTTCTATATTTAGCACTACCAGTATAATCCAACAAGATCATCACTTCAACCTGGTTTCACTGTAGTACAGGTAACATTTTCAAATGATTTATATTAATATTTTGTATCAGTAGGAGTTGGGATGATGTGCTGACAGTATTCTTCATACTATTGAGACTGTTTTTCTCTAGGGTTTGCATACTTACTGTGCTTTATGTCTACCAGAATTGCAAATCACACTGACCTTTTCTTATACAGTAATGGACAGCACTGAGGGCTTTCACAGAAGATGAAAACTTAACCACCAGATGAGGTAACGAATTTCTTTAAGGACTAGGAACATGAAGACAAGTTACTTCAATACATCCATTTCCTTAGAATGAAATGATAAAGGGCACTATGATGCTACTATCTTAAATTATAAGCACCTCACAGGCAGGAGGCTATTTAAAGTAATCTATAGACTGCCTATAAGAGTGGACGGTCCTTGATACTTTTTGATGGATCATGGAAGAGAAGGATTTACCTAGGCCTGACTTATTGAAGAAGCAGATGCTTAGCTGTTAAAATGTTCTGTTTCCATCATGCCATAGATCACAGAATTTGAGGCAACATTATCATATTACCTAATCCAATGATTCTCAGAGAGGTAGACAGCACTGCCATATCACTTAAAGGGACTTTTTCAATAAATATACAGCTCTACACTCCCTCCCTCTACACACTATCACCTGCATTCTCACACCCCTACCTTGAGGATGCATTTTCTAATATTCCTCATAGGAATAGATCAGATTGAGGGGAAGTTGCTTTTAAGTAGACAGGTCTATATTTACCTTAAGCTCAGTAGGGGATTTTGATATGACAGCACCTGTCTTCTAGTTAAGAAACCTCTGATAAATATATTTTCTCCCTCTGCATAAAACTACATTTCAAACTAGAAAGAATTACAAACTAGAAAGAACTACATTTCAAAACTAGAGAGAATTATGGGGGAATTCAGAAAAGAAAAATGTACAACCTATTCTTCAGTGGAAGTATTTGATTGTTTTCTAAAAGCCACTGTGTGAAATGCAGTTTTCAAATCAGAATGAAAGTCCAGCTGCTTTTTCCAATTATTAGTGTATATTTAGTTCAGAAACTTAGAGAAATATAAACTTTCCGTAAAGCTTTATATATACATATTAATTTTTTACATTAATCCTTAATATAACAAGGTACTAACAGAACACCTCATTAGTAGCTGCTGTCAAGTAGTAAAGAATATCTATAGTTCAGTTTTTTAAAATAAGTTTACGACACACATATGATTCCCTTGTCACTACACAGGTTCACTTACCCTTTATTTATTTTTTTAAAAAAGATTTATTTTGTTTATTATAAGACAGAGCTACAGAGAGAGGTAGAGACAGACAGAGAGTTCTTCCATCCACTGGTTCACTCCCCAGATGGCCGCAATGGCTAGAGTTGCACCGATCTGAAGCCAGGAGCCAGGAGCTTCCTCTGGGTTTCCCATGTGGGTGCAGGGGCCCAAAGACCTGGGCCATCCCCTACTGCTGTCCCAGGTCATAGCAGAGAGCTGGATCAGAAGAAGAGCAGCTGGGACTAGAACCGGTGCCCATATGGGATACCAGGGCTTCAGGCCAGGGTTTTAACCCACTGTGCCACAGCACTGGCCCCACTCAACCTTTAATAAAGGTTCAAAACTGATGGACTCATCTTTTCTCTTTCAGGCCCAGTCTCTTGCCTTTTGTTTATTTTATTCATATGTTTATATTTTTTAAAACTGTGGTAGAAATCATTTAACATACAATTTACCATTTTAACTATGTTTGAGTATGTGAGGATAGTTCAGTTCCACTAAATACATTTTGCTGCATAACCATTGCCACCATCCATCTCTGTAATGTTTTTCATCCAACAAAACTGCAGCTCTACACTCATTAAACAATAATTTCCTATTTACCCTTCCTCTAGTCCCTGGCAATCACCATTTGACTTTATGTCTATATGGATTTTACTATTCTTAAATATTTCATATAAGAAGAATCACATAGTATGTATCCTTCTGTGTCTCATTTTTTTCACTTAGCATACTGTCATCAAGGTTTATAAAGAATACTAGCATGTGTCAGAACATCTCTCTTCCCTAGAACCCTGTCTCGAGTTCCATTTCCTACTCCACCCCTACTCAGCTTGAAGAAGCCAGAGTGGTCATCGTCCCATATGCCCTAACAGAAGTTAGGGTCCATTCTTCTGGGGGAAGCAATGTGAGGAGTCACACTGGTTAACAGGCAGTCAGGTTGATCCTGGTGGAAACTGAATGTGCAAAATACTTGCTTCCCCCAAAAGTTACCTTTAGCAAGGTCAGGTCTAAAGTGCCTGGCCCACTCCTTTGGTGCTTCCAATTTTATTATGACAATAGAAAGGGAGTAGCGATTCCATTTTTCTGAGCTCACAGTTTACTGTAAAAACAAGTTACCTGTCCTCTAGGCAAATAAAGGTTACAGATCAGGCCTTTTGATGGGTTTTGTCTTTGCCCTGTAACCGAATGTCAAGATTTTCTTCCCCAAAAATGTGCTTACAAATCCCACTATCGGCCCACTCCACAGCTCAATAGGCTAATCCTCCGCCTGTGGCGCCGGCACACTGGGTTCTTGTCCCGGTCAGGTAGCCGGATTCTGTCCCGGTTGCTCCTCTTCCAGTCCAGCTCTCTGCTGTGGCCCGGGAAGGCAGTGGAGGATGGCCCAAGTGCTTGGGCCCTGCACCCCATGGGAGACTAGGAGAAGCACCTGGCTTCTGGTTTCGGATCAGCATGGTGCGCTGGCCACAGCAGCCATTGGGGGTGAACCAATGGAAAAAGGAGGACCTTTTTCTCTGTCTCTCTGTCTACTTTGCCTGTCCAAAAAAAAAAAAAAAAAAAAAATCCCACTACCACCAGCCCCTTCAGGTTTTGCCTCTCTTGGAGCCCCTCTCCCAGCTACTCCACCTGGAGGTCTCTAACTTAAATAAATCCTGCTTTTAAATACAAAAAGACAAACACACAAAAAAACCCACAAAAAAAAAAAAAAAAAAAAAAAGAAAGAAAAAAAAGAAAAAAACCCACCACAAAAAAAGAACACCCCTCTTTTGAAGGCCGAATAATATTCCATTATCTGTCTGTATCCACATCTACATCTCTCTCTACTTTTTTATTCATTCACCTGTCATTATACACGTAGGTTGCTTCCCTCTTTAGGTTCTTGTGAATAATGCTGCTATAAACATGGTATGCACTTAACTGTTGAAGTGCCTACTTTCGACTCCTTTGGACATACACTCAGATGTACAATTGTCCAGTCTATTACTCTTAATACTCTCCAGGGCCCAGACCTCCCTCAAGAAATTTTTTAGAACTCAATTAGCTTGCAAGCACTGCAACAGTGACTGTTATGAGACAGAACTTCTGGGCTGGATAAAAACCGAATCTGAAAGTGAACTAACTAACACAACAGGGTGAATAGAAAAGACTTCAGATTCACAAGCAATTTTAATAAGAAGGATTTAAAGAATTAAATTTCTAAAACAAGAGAAAGTGGTTTATAGATACCATATCTCAAAAGGAGTTAGGTCTCTAGAATAAAATATCAAGGAAACTGATTTTGCTATATTATTGCTAAATGTTACAAACTTAACAGTGTGATCATTTAAAAATACTCTGCAGTGTGAGGTTTAAGGCACAATGATTCCTAATTAGTGTTTTTAGAAGTATGTTAGCACTGCCTTGTGCCATTCCGGAATGTCACTTATGGTAAATTAAGGGACACTTTTCTCCCTATCTTCCATTAGTATTTTAATGCTAGGAGGTGGGAAAAAGCTGATCCATATTCAAGAGGAAAGGAGGGAAAACAATAACAAATTGGCATCTCTTCTGTGAATTGCCCCACAGGCCAAGCATTTTTATGTTCTTAATCATTATTAAATGACTTAACATGACACCCAGAGCCTGGCGAATGATTGCATCCTGACATGAGAACGAATTACAAATGAAATGAAAGATCAAGCCGTATTAGAGGACTGCCTCTGGGAAATGAAAATCTTTAATTCTCTTTTATTATTGACATTTATTTGGCTGCCATGAATAACAACATAGCAAAGAGATTCGGCTATGCTTGTGCACTGAATAGCTTATCCCAGGGCTCAAAACTGCATTAACATTTATCATGTTTGCTTTTGTAGCTGACACCACTGAACAGATTCTCTATCCATCTTGTATTTATCATGCACTGCAGATATCATGCATCCTCTAATTTAAGTTCATTTTCATATGGTAGGAACAGCAAAGATTAACCAGTGTCTTTCCTCAAATAAATTCCTGCTTGTAAGCATTCCTAAGCATGATTTAATAGACCTAATAAAGAATAAAATAAGTTCACAAGGAAATTCAGTCACAAGGTATGAAGGCTAATTTTCAATTTTGGGCAAATTGTACAAATGCACAATGAGGAAGATACTTGTTATATATGTGTGTGTACATGTATTTTATATATAAAGCCTTAAAATGTATTCTCCATAATGAGCAACCAAACAGGACTAGACAAATCCAAAGGTAGTACTACAGTTCCTATAAGAAGTATATAGTTTTCATATTTCTAAATGGTTCAGTGCTAAGACAGGAATAGGCCAGCAGAGCATAGCATATCCTAAGGCAGAGATGTCCTTTTCATGGTTTGTTTTCCTTTTTCTACAAATTACCAGCATGGCTTTTCCTGCTATACAATAGAAGACAAGACAGTATCAGGTGCCTTTCCTTTGATTATCCTCTTTGACCAGATTGCCCTTCTTTCTTTAAAGCTTTCCTAGAATTCAATATTTGGCAAGATATTAATGAATTCTGGGAAAGTCATTTAGCATCTCAATCTTATTTAAAAATCCTTTAAATTTTTTTCTTTTTTAAAGCTTTGTTTATGAAAAATTTCAAACATATATGCAAGTGGATAAAACAGCAAAATGATCCCTTATATATACTTTGCCCAAATTCAACTATTAACTCATGGCTAGTTTCACTTCATCAATACTCCTACTTCACTGTCTACCACTCACTGAGTTACTCTGAAGAAAATCTCTGAATGTTCCTTCAGACAATCCTAAAATAAGAAAGTTGGAATTTGGAATTAATTATTTTTAGGGTTCTTTCCTCCCAAAATTTTTTTTTTTTTTAATTTTTTTTTTTTTTTTGACAGGCAGAGTGGACAGTGAGAGAGAGAGACAGAGAGAAAGGTCTTCCTTTTTGCCGTTGGTTCACCCTCCAATGGCCGCCGCGGTAGCGCGCTGCGGCCGGCGCACCGCGCTGATCCGATGGCAGGAGCCAGGTGCTTCTCCTGGTCTCCCATGGGGTGCAGGGCCCAAGGACTTGGGCCATCCTCCACTGCACTCCCTGGCCACAGCAGAGAGCTGGCCTGGAAGAGGGGCAACCGGGCTTTCCTCCCAAAATTTAACAATGATTTCATCTTTGACTCTTTCCAGGCTCTATAAATTTAATTTGACAAAAATTTACTTTATATTCTCTATAACATCTTTCTTCGATTTACTGATCCCCTTCTCTGAGCCAACACAATCCATAGAGTTTGTGCCAATAAATAGTAACTATAATTATACTTCATTCTGCACTCATATTTTATGTGTATTAATTTTATTCCCCAATCAGATCTTTAAAGTTTATATCTTAACATTTCAGTCTTCAGTTGAGTACTGAACAAACACAAAGTAATAATTGCTACTATTTATAGTGACCATTGCTTAACCAATTGGTTTCAGTCTGAATGGTTCAAGCAGAATTAAAAGGTTTATATTTTAACTTTAACAGTAGGTACCATCATGTTGACAATATTAATAATTTTAATCAATAACATATTTGTTTACTGATGAAATTCCTTTCATTTCTATGTGTGCTATAAAATAGATGACATTGAGTAATACCAGAACTGAGATTTTCTTTCTGAAGGAAAAACTGAAGAAGGAAATTATTTTTGGATTTTATTTGTTCATAACTGAGTAAATTTATTCTGGTGCAGTATTTTACAAGTTAATTATATTCTTTCTTATTTAGGAAAGACATTTCTAGACTAACAAAATCTCTAAAATTTCAAGGCAAGTAAAGTATATCCAAGTGGTTTATTCAACTGAATTTTAATAAATTATCTTTCTGACAATGAATTTTTCTACTGAGATAGAACATAGCAATATTAAGATAAAAAACTTTAGGTACACTGCTTCATTATAATAGAAAGAATACAGAATTTTGTTGTAAATGATTAATTTCCACCACACTGTATTTCTCACACAGTTACCACACATACCTGTAGCCATGATAGTGTCCTCTCTCCCTTGGGTGAAGATCACAATTCGCTGCCTCTTTGAGTTCACCTTTGGCAGAGCTTGTGTCTTCTTGGCTATCTCTTTAATGTCCTTAGTCTATTAACAGAAAAGAGGAAAGAAATTCTAGTAACCAGTACAGCAAAACAAAACTTCACTAACAGGTAAACAATTTTGCTTCTGATCATCAAATAAGACACCCAAATTTCTGTTAAGAGCTAATTTTTTAAAATTAACAATATACAAAAGAAAACAGAATAGTATGACTTCTAAGAAACTCATTGTCAATGTGCCAAAAATTTAAATTTATGAGGTATCTTATTTCCTCTGTAAGGTCATCTACCAGCCTTTCAAAATTCTTATGATGTGAATCCTATATGCTGTATAATTTTTAAAAAAGATGTATTTATTTATTTATTTGAAAGTCAGAGTTACAGAGAAGAGAGAGAAAGAGAGAGAGAGAATATCTTCTTTTTGCTCATTCACTTCCCAAATGGCTGAAATAGCCAGAGCTGGGCCAGGCCGAGGCCAGGAGCTAAGAGCTTTGTCTGGGTCTCCCATATGGGTACAAGGGCCCTAGCACTTGGGGCATCTTTCACTACTTTTCCTGGGCCATTATCAGGGGTCTGGATTGGAAGTGGAGCAGCCAGGACATGAACCAGTGCCCACATGGGATGCTGCCATTGCAGGTGGTGGCTTTACCCACCATGCCATAGTACTGATCCTGGTACTATATTATCTCATCTATAAATGTTTTAGTATGCTTTTCTGAAAGAAAATTACTTAAATATAACCATATAACTTTTGTTATATTTTTTTAAAAAATAACAGTAATTTATTCAAATAGGCTAATATGTAGTGAGTATTCAAATTTCCAACTAAAGAGATGTTGTTTAAAAATATCTAATTGTTTTAGAGATTTATAGGATGTAAGTACGCTGACTTTGGAAATAATATTGCTGCTATAATGCCAAATTTTTCAAAGGACTGAATGAAACTAGGAAAAACTAACACCTTGCACAATTATATTCTGACAAAAAAGAAAAAATAAAATTTAAAGAAGTGCTAAAGACATAATTTGTTTAAAAATTAAAAGGTGTCAAATTGTTAAGTCAGCAACAGGAGTCACTGTGTACTTACACCCCATGTGGGATCTGTCCTTAATGTGTTGTCTAATGTGAAGTGATGCTATAACTAGTATTGAAACAGTATTTTTATACTTTGTGTTTCTGTGTGGGTACAAACTGATGAGGTCTTTACTAATTATATACTGAATTGATCTTCTGTATATAAAGATAATTGGAAATGAAAAAAAAACAACCTAGTGTTAAATTGGAAATGGCATAGAAAATTAATTAATTTAAAAAAAATATTATGTAGGATCTCTGTCTTTAATGTGCTGTACACTGTTATTTAATGCTATAACTAGTACTCCAACGGTAGTTTTTTCACTTTGTGTTGCTATATGGGGCAAACTGTTGAAATCTTTACCTAATATATACTAAACTGATCTTCTGTATATAAAGAGAATTGAAAATGAATCTTGATGTGAATGGAAGGGGAGAGGGAGCGGGAAAGGGGAGGGTTGCGGGCGGGAGGGAAGTTATGGGAGGGGGGAAGCCACTGTAACCCATAAGCTGTACTTTGGAAATTTATATTCATTAAATAAAAGTCTAATAAATGAAAAAAAAAGTTTTAGAGAATTACAGATTAATTCCCAAAACCACGATGCTGTTTTTCATACTATATGGGCCATGAAATTTTACATCATGAATATTCTAACTTGAAATCTCACTATTGAGCTAAAGGCACAATTTTTAGAATGTGTTTTTGACCATTTTAGATCATGTGAAAATCCATGTCTGTATTCAGTAGACCTCTGAAACTACCCATGGTTTGGGTTTTCATGGTAGTTTACTCTGTTATCACACAAAATTTCAAATGGTCATGGAGAAACAAACACATATTATATCACAGAAACAAACACAATCATATCATATATATATTTCATATATATATATGAAACAAAGGAAACATATAGCACATACTAGAGGGAAAAAAATGGGATATGTGCCAGAGAAAAACTGAGGTAAGCAAGTAGATAAATCATAATGGTTTATAACAGTTAAAAATGTCAGAAATTATGACACTTTTAAAGGTATAACAATCTGCAGTGAAATATTTTTATGTTGTTAGTTAACTAAATAAATTCCAGATAATATATGAAGCTTAGATTCTAATACACCTAATGTAATCATTTTCAGATAACTGTTATTTCTGAAAAGAATACCCACTTGTGATAGGACAATATTGCTGACCTTTCAAACATGCTGACTACTTTGGTTTTGGTTACTTATTTTAGAGCAGAACTAAGCCTGAATTCTGATGAGAAAAGAAATTTCCTAAGTTTTTAGAGACACGATCAGAATGACTGGTAACAGTTGAAAGGATCACGGAATGCTATAAAATAACACTATCTACAGTCTCTTAAACAAAGTTCTTACATTTAATGAAAATGACCTACAGATATTGTGCCAACCTCTTTAGTATAAACAGTGTTACTACTAGAATTTTTGTTGATGATTAGGTATAGATCAATTTAATAAAGGTAAAAGGCAAACAGATTCACTTCATCTTGGGAGCAGAATATTATGCATTTATTAGATTTTTTAAGGGAGTCTTTCTTCAAGGTAGTATAAAGAATAAATTAAGAATACGAATTCATGGTTGCTTTCTACCAATCCTTATGGGAATCCAGTAATTTAATCAAGAAAATCTTTGTTTCAGATTAAATCTCATAAAAACGGCAATTCAAGATTGAAATAAACTTTCCAAATACAAAACATAAATCTTCCCAGATTTATGTAAACTTTATTCTATTTGTATCCACATCCACAGTTGATATAAAATCCCTTTGTCACTCACTCTGGCATCACTGTCAGTAAGTACCTAATCTAAATTTCTCACAGTGCCTTGAGGAGCCTTTGCTTCCACACAATAGTTGATTCCCATCTAGTATAAAAACTTTCCTCAAAAACCTCAATTTTATTTTCCCAAAGCTACATGTTTCTAATTCTACAGTATTTCTGTTTCTCTACAGGTTCTTCTCCCTTACACGTAAGCTCACACATCTTAGCAGAACAATAAAATTAACAAGAAACTGAAGAATACAGTAGACTTCAATTTAGTATTTGTGTGACTTAGGATTTGTGCAGTTTAATAAACTTTGTTAAGGTTCTATTTCCTCATCTACAAAGCTGAGAAAATATTACCAATAAAAAAATACTGGGAGCAATGTAGGCAAAAAGTTGAAGAAAAACTAGGTCATTAAAGAATTTCCCTTGGGGAAGGTGCTGTGGTGTAGCAGGTAAAGCTACCACCTGCAGTGGTGCCATAAAGGCACTGGTTTGAGTCCTGGCTGTTCTACTTCTGATCCAGCTCTCAGCTACGGCCTGGGAAAGCAGAAGATAGCCAGAAAGCAGTAAAAGATTTAAGATTTTTTTAAGATTTACTTATTTATTTTAAAGAGTTTCAGAGAGGCGTGGCTGGGAGGGGAGAGAGGGAGGTAGGTCTTCTACCTGCTGGTTCACTCTGCAAATGGCCACAGTGGATCTGAACCCAGGAGCCAGGAGCTTCTACCTGGTCTCCTATCTGGGTGCAGGGGTCCAAGCACTTGAGCCATCTTCCACTGCTTTCCCAGGCCTAGCAGGGAGCGGGACCGGAAGTAGAGCAGCTGGGACTCAAACTGGTACCCAAATGGGATGTCAGCACTGCAGGTGGCGGCTTTACCTGCTACGCCATAGTCTGGAGCCAAATAAATAAATCTTAAAAAAAAAAAAAAAGTCTCCCGCTAAGGTGTTCATTACAAAAGGAAAAAGAGTAATGCTGGAGCAGAGAAAGTTGACAAATATCACCCTAACACAGTCATCAATTTAGCGATACTCAAAACTAGCA
Source organism: Lepus europaeus (assembly GCF_033115175.1). Taxonomy (NCBI): domain Eukaryota; kingdom Metazoa; phylum Chordata; class Mammalia; order Lagomorpha; family Leporidae; genus Lepus; species Lepus europaeus. The sequence continues at coordinate 63,779,075 of NC_084843.1, read as the reverse complement.
AAACTGAAAATATCTGCTCCAAAAGATTTATTAATTAAAAGGAGAAGTAGTTACTTTTCAGAGGATAAATTGGAAACATCATTTTCACCTAGCTGTCAAGGTTAACACTACCAACAATCAGACATTATGACAGGACGTACTGAGAAGGGCACCTCACTTCCGTGGTTTTACTGCCAAAAATGCCTAATGTCAACTTAATTATGAGACAACATCAGACAAATTCAAACTGAGGAACAGTCCACAACACAACTGATCAGGACTCCTCAAACGTATCAAGATCATGAACAACAGGAAAGAGTGAGAATCTCACAGATGGAAGAAACAAAGGAGACAAATGCAATGTGGGATCCTAAATTAGAGAAAGGAATTTAGAGTAAAAACTGGGGAAATCAGAACGCAATCTGAAGTACAGTTATTCTAATGTATCAATCAATGTTCATGTCTTGTTTTTGGTCATTACACTGTGGCAATACAAGATACCAGCATTGGGGGAAATGGGTGAAGGACACATGGAAATTCTGTTCTTGCTTTTACAATTATTTCGAAGAATACAATTATTTTAAAATAAAAAGTTGAAAATGGTTGCAGGGATGATAAAAGAAGATAAGTGGAAAAAGCTAAACGCAATATTTAGTGCATGGTGAAAACTTAATAAATATTCATTTCTTTCCTCAAATGATTTTCATTTTAATACTCCCTAAACTGCCAAGTCCTTAGGTTGCTCCAAAATCTCAAGGAAGGGCCTCAAGAGTTGTGAGTTCTAAGAATTCCATTATAATATCTAATAAGGGAGGAGAAAGATGAAAAGAGGGAGGCGAATAGAAGGAAGCTCATACAACTGAGCTATGAGTCATGTACATGGCTCTAAAGTGGTCATTAACTCTTAACCGCTTTAGGCAGTAGGTACTATTACATATCTTAGTTTCTAGATCAAGAAAGCGAGTCACAGGGAAGTTACGTAATTTGCCTAAGGTTACAAATATCAAGTAGTAAAACCTGGTATCTACAAAGTCTGATTCTAGGGATTAATAGTTGTATTAACCACTATTTCATGCTATTCACAGATTCTTCAATTCTAGCAAAGTGCTTTTTGTTGTTTTTAACTAATTTATTTGCCATACTGACAAGTCATTCCTGATCTTGCTCTTAAATCTGCTATTTTTTAATTTTTCTATTTTGCATTTTATCCCAATAATTTTCAGTTTTTGAGTTCAAGGTGTTTCTCATTTATCAAGGTCATCTGAAATCTAATCTCTTCTAATCTGTTAGATGTAAGAGAGAGAGTAGTGCCGTTTAGAGTCAAGAGTACAACACTCAGCTACACTCTGATACTGGCGCCATTATGTAGCAAGCTATGAGACCTTGAGCAAGTCATATAGGAGCTTTCTCTCTGTCGGCTGACCGGGTACATCAAACACATGCCCTACCGACCTCCTAAGGTTTGTGTGAGCATGAAATGTATTAACTATATATTAGAAAAGGTTTAACAAGACGTGAAGCATTTTATAAATGTAAAATTATCTGAAAACTTAAAATAAAAAAATTATGCTGTCACTAGTGATCACACACCTTATACAGCAGTATCTTTTGAATTAAAGAATATATTCTCTTCATTCCATTTTTAACAAGCTGGGGACACAAATGTTAAAAACAAAAACAAGGGGCCAGTGCCGTGGCTCATTTGGCTAATCCTCCGCCTGCAGCACCGACATCCCATATGGGCACCGGGTTCTAGTCCTGGCTGCTCCTTTTCCAGTCCAGCTCTCTGCTGTGGCCCAGGAGGGCAGTGGAGGATAGCCCAAGTGCTTGGCCGCCTGCACCCACGTGGGAGACCAGGAGGAAGCACCTGGCTCCTGGCTTCGGATCGGCATAGTTCCGGCCGTAGTGGCCATTTGGGGGGTGAACCATCGGAAGGAAGACATATCTCTATGTCTCTCTCTCTTTCACTGTCAAAAAAACAAACAAACAAACAAACAAACAAACAAAAAACCCTATCTGAATCTACCTACTCCTGCAGAATGCCAATTGTTGTGTTCCCACGCATTGTCTGGTTTAACCACACCATTAACAATACAAACTCCTATCACAGGGATGGTGTTCCTATGACAAGTCGGTTGCCGGCCTTACCCCATTTGCTCTCTCACTCTAATCCAGTCACCTTGGCCTTCTGTCAGTTCCTGGAGTTCACAGTACATTATGCTCTTTCCTATTTCAGGGCCAGTGTGTTCCTATTCTCCTTGAGAATTGTTTCCCTGTTTCTTTTTTTTTTTTTTCTCTCATTGTTAGATATATGTATTTTCTTTTTATTTTTTAAGAAGGTTATAATCATTTTTTAAAAATGACCTATTTATTTATTTGAAAGGCAGAGTTACAGAAGAGAGGGAGAGACAGAGAGATCTTCCATCTGCTGCTTCACTCCCCAGATGGCCACAGTGGATACAGCTGGGTTGGTCTGGTCTGAAGCCAGGAGCCAGGAGCTTCTTCTGGGTCTCCCACAGGGCTGCAGGGGGCCCAAGCACTTGGGCCATCCTATGCTGCTTTCCCAGGATATAGCAGGGAGCTAAGCAGGAAGTGGAACAGCTGGGACTTGAACCAGTGCCCCAATGGGATGCTGGTGTCACAGGCAACGGCTGTACCCTCTATGCCACAGCACCGGACTCTAGATATTTGTATTTTCAAGTTTTACTTTCTCAGAGAACCATTCCATGGCCATCATAAATAAATAGGAAGCCCTCCTACACTCTCGATTTCACAATACACCCTCTGGTCATTTCTACCTTGTCTTCAGGCCTGCCAGAGTCTTAGGCACATTGTAAGAGCTCAGTAAATATTTGTTGAATGAATCAATTATTAAGTAAACAGAAATAGAAGATTATCTTATCTCTTTCTCATAATCTAACTGTTGTAAAATTTTCCTTTTTGGGGATCAGTCATCTAGAAAAGCAGCATGACATTCTCTTTGCCAGCAGGACCTGACTTAGTATCTGATTTTCAGAAATGCTGGGTGATTGTTCATTCAATTCTCTGCCTTTAAAGAGAAAACGGGAGCCTTAGAATCATCCTGGAGAATTCTCTGGGAATCAACATCTCCTGATTATTCTCTGTAGACTTTCTCTCCAGGGCTAATCAATGTAACTTTCTGTGAGGATGTGTATCTGTATCTGAACAGTCCAACAAAGTGGTCATTAGTTTGAAATGTTCCTAGTCCAATTAAGGGACCAAATTTCAAATTTATTTAATCTTAATTAATCTGAAATGGCTGCATGTACTTATTGAAGGTTGTACTGGTAGCAGTTTCATACATTTCTCTCTCCGTGGGGTAAGATGACAGACTACCTACTGGTCAGAGAAAGAGCCCAAGTCTGGGAGCCTCTCAAAGGCTATGTGGGAGGTAGAAAAAGGGGAAAAGGAGACTTCACCTCTCCATGGAAAGAAGTACTGTATCTTAGAGAGCTTTATAAGGAAATTAAAATTTGCTGCTTGAAGTAAAACTGAATAATCCAATAAAGAAGGTATGAATTATCTTCAGCACTTGGTATATATTCTCTGTTGCAGAGACAATGGAAACAGAGAATAACATCTACTTATATTCTGGAGGTATTTTCTTCAATTTATATTTAACTTAAATCAATTTTCAATAGTTTTAAAAAGGCTTCACAATGAAACATGAAGCACCTTATTTTTATTTAGGTTCTAAAAATACAAACCTTTAATCGGTTCAGCTTAGGATAAGGCAGATTTAAAAACACACTGCAGTCTGAACAGTTTTTCCAGAATAATAAAAGGCCTTATGAAACTTTTTACCCCAAGAATTGTCATTTTAAATTCTTAGCAGGGCTGTCATTTAAATCAGGCACTATGCAATTTTCCATCACATATATATATAAAAACCCGCTCTCTTCTGCTTTGTGCTCTGGCCGGCTCCAGTTTTTATCTCATTCTCCAGTGCCCTCCTAAGCTGCTGCTTCTCACTGAAAATTGCCCAATTCATTTTAAAGATTAAAGATTTTTTTTAAAAAAATAAAGATTATCTAAAATTTGCAGAGAAGCTAACCAAAATATCATAAACAATGCCACTAAGAATATCTCCTGATGAATAAACACTGGTTATTTTTAGAGATATCTGGATTGGTCTGTCAGCAGACAGATCACTAGGGGCAGTACTCCATGGCTTTGGGAACTGATTGGGATTTGTAACAGGAAATGAGGACAGGCACATTGGTGGGAAGAAAAAACTGCTCACCTTTCCATTCTTTTAATAATCTTCTCAGTTATGTCTTTTCATTCATGCTCCAAATTTAGAGGCAATATTAAATTGAAAAGGATAAAAATGCAGATTTTTGTCTAGTTTGTCACACTAGACTTGAGAACATTAACACATTTCTATAGACAGAAAAACGCTGATGTAAAGTGAATCATGTTTGTTTTCTTAGGAATACCAAATTCCAAACTTGTGCTTTTGCGTATCTGTCTAATGAACTGAGGAAACATTTAATTACGTTATAAAATCACTGAACTTCTCCAGATAGCATTATACACATGGATCATATTTTATTTACAATGCTTACTTGAATTTATCCTACTCATGGTTTTTAATATCTTAGGGAACCCATGAAGGAATATGTTAAGACATTATTTGCTTTATCCAATCTAACATTTCACTGTCAACATCACTGACAGAGCAGTTTTGCTATGTCAGGAGGTAATAAGGTAGGCAATTATAATCATCATCACTTTTCATATAGGCTATAATCAATTGTGGCAGATTTATGGCAAAGAGAAACAATTCTGGAATCACTGAGTAAAAACTAATGGAAAGGTTAATATAGTGTTGGTCAGTAGAAAATAGAAAACACAGCTTGTTGCTAAAACTAAACGTAAACCAGGCATATTCAGAGCAAGTAGTTCAAGGGGACAAAAGTATGAATTAGTTAGGCCTAATAATTTTTTAAAACAATTACATAGGTTCTACAGGGTCATGATCATTTGTTATGCAACATATACATTTCTAATTATCTGCAAAACTGGGTATAGTACCAAAATACACTTTTATGGTAACACAATAAACTGAAAGGATACACATTTATATTCTTTTTTTTTTTTTTTAAGATTTTTAAAAATTTATTTGAAAGGCAGAGTAACAGAGAGAGGTAGAGACAGAGAGAGAACCTTCCATCCACGGGTTCACTCCCCAAATGGCTGCAACAGCTGGACCTGAGCCAATCCAAAGCCTGGAGCCAGGAGCCAGGAGCCAGGAACTTCTTCCAGGTCTCACATGTGGGAGTAGGGGCTCATCCTTCGCTGATTTCCCAGGCCATAGCAGAGAGCCGGACTGGAAATGGAGTAGCTGGGACTTGAATAGGTACCCATATGGGATGCCAGCACTTCAGGCCAAGGCTTTAACCTTGCTGTGCCATAGTGCCAGCCCCTACACACTTATCTTCTACAAGCTTTTATCTGTAGAGAATTTAGATTTATTAAATTCAATTTTTTTCTTTTTTGGACAGGCAGAATGGACAGTGAGAGAGAGAGACAGAGAAAAAGGTCTTCCTTTTTCCGTTGGTTTACCCCTCAGTAGCCGCTGTGGCCGGTGCACTGCGCTGATCCGAAGCTAGGAGCCAGGTGCTTCTCCTGGTCTCCCATGTGGGTGCAGGGCCCAAGGACCTGGGCCATTCTCCACTGCACTCCCGGGTCACAGCAGAGAGCTGGACTGGAAGAGGAGCAACCGGGACAGAACCCGGCCCTGACCCGACCCGGACTAGAACCCGGTGTGCCAGCGCCGCAGGTGGAGGATTAGCCTATTGAGCCGCAGCACTGGCCTTAAATTCAATTTTTAATATTAAAATTTAATATTGGGGCAGGCATTCAGTACACTGCTTAACATGAGATTTAGGATACCTGCTTATAATACTGGAGTGCCTGGGTTCAAATCTTGGCTCTGTTTTTGATTCTAGTTTCCTGCTAATGCACAGCAGGTGATGGCTCATACAGCTGAATCCCCCTATCTACGGGAGATTTGGATAGAATTCCTGACTCCTGGCTTTGGCCAGGTGCAGGCCTGGCTGTTGCCAGCATTTAAGGAGTGAACCAGAAAATGATTCTGTCTATCTCTTTCTCTTTCAGTCTTTCTGCCTTTCAGATAAAATGAAGAAAAAAAAAAAGCTGAAAATCCCTTAATGTCAGTAAAACTTAAATGACTGAAAACATTTATTCATTTTCTAATGAACAAAACATTTGACTTTTAAAAACTTATTTGTTTGAAATGCAGAGTTATGGAGAGAGGGAGAGGGAGAGGGAGAGGGGGGAGAGAGGGAGAGGGAGAGGGAGAGGGGGGAGAGAGAGGGAGAGGGAGAGGGAGAGGGAGAGGGAGAGGGAGAGGGAGAGGGAGAGAGAGAAATATTTCATTTGCAGGTTCATTCCCCAAATAGCCACAACGGGTTGAGCCAGGAAGAAGTGAAGTCAGAAGCCTCTTCCCTGTCTCCCATGTGAGTTCAGAGGCCCAAGCACTTGGGCTATACTCTGCTGCTTTCCCAGGTACATTAGCAGGAGGCTGGATCAGAAGTGGAGCAGCCAGGTCTAGAAGCAGGGCCCATATGGGATGCTGGCATTGCAGGTAGCAGCTTTACCCGCTATGTCATAACACAGGCCCCGAAACATTTGCTTTTTAAATTGAATACCCTCTGATTAAATTTTTGTCTTGTTTATCAATTTACTCGTTTGGGAAAATACAAAGTGAAACTTAAATTAGAAAATATAAAGGGGGTGGGTATTGTGTATCAGACTAAGCCTCTACTTGGAATGCCTGCATCTTTTATCAAAGTGCCTGATTCAAGTCCCTGCTAACTCTATGCATCTGATCAGCTCCCTGCTAATGGGCCTGGGAGGAAGCATGTGATGGCCCAGTGCTTGGATTCATGTCACAGTGTGGGAGACCAGGATCAAGTTCCTGGCTCCTGGCTTTGGCCAGGCCAAGCCTTGGCTGTTGCAGGTTTGGGAATTTAACCAGTAGAAGGATCTCTTATTTGTTACTCTGTTTCTCTCCTTTTCTTGCTATTGCAAGAAAAATTTTTTTTTAATTTTTCTGGGGACACCTGGTGCTGTAGTGTAGTGTTTTTAAGCCACTGCCTGCAATGCTGGCATCCCATGTGGGTGCCGGTTCAAGTCCCATCTGTTCCACTTCCAATCCAGCTCCCTGCTGATGGCCTGGGAAAAGCATCAGAAGATAGCCCAAGTGTTTTTGTTCCTGCACCCATGTGGGAGACCTGAAAAAAGCTCCTGGCTCCTTGATTCAGCCTGGCACAACCTTGGCAATTGCAGCATCTGGGGAGTGAACCAGTGGATGGAAGGCCTCTCTCTCCCTCTCTCTGTGTAACTCTGACTTTTAAATACACAAATAAATAAAACTTTAAAAATATATATTTTTTCTTTTTGAAAATTAGAAAAAGAGGCTGACACTATGGCAGAGTGGGTTAAGCTGCCAATTACGATGCCAGCATCCCAATTTAGAATGCTGGTTTGAGTCCTGGCTGCTCTGTTTCTTCTTCTTCTTCTTTTTTTTTTTTTTTTAAGATTTATTTATTTATTTGAAAGGCAGCATAAAAGTGAGGCATAGGCAGAGAGACAGACAGAGAATCATCTGCTGATTCATTCCCCAGATGGCTGCAATGGCCAGAGTTACACCAATCCAATGCCAGGAGCCAGGAGTTCTCTCTGGGTCTCCCACACGGGTACAGGGGTACAAGGACTTGGGCCATCTTCTACTGCTTTCCCAGGCTGCAGCAGAGAGCTGGATAAGAACTGGAGCAGCCAGGACTTGAATTGGTGCCTATATTGGATGCTGGCACTGCAGGCAGTGACTTTATCTGCTATGCCATAGCCCCGGACCCTGCTCTGTTTCTCATCCAAGTTGCTGCTAATGTGCCTGGGAAGATAGCAGAAGATGGTCCAAGTATTTGGGACCCTGCCACCGATATGGGAGATCAGGATGGAGTTCCTGCCTCTTGACTTTGGCCTGGCCCAGATCTGGCTGTTACTGCATCTATGTGGAGAATGAACCAGTGGATGGAAGCTCCACCCACCCCCTATTCCTACTTCTCTGTTTCTGTTGCTTTGCCTTGCAAATAAACAAGTAAATACATAAATTTTAAAAATTAGAAGAAAAATACTTGGAAATACCTTTGTGTACATGTGACTTAACTGTGCATTTACTATATGCTTCCATGAAAATATTTATACTACATGCTCATTGTCTTCTACTAAGAGGAAACTCTGTGTCTGGTATGTCAAGTCCTATGACATTGACAACAAGCACATGTATTATTTCATGGCTCAATAATGAATCTGACTTTAGTACATGTAAATAATAACTTTCATCAGAAATTAATGTAACACCTTTCTTTAAAGAGTTCAAAGTGAATTTACTGATACTATCCAATCAATGCTCACAGCTCTCTAGATAGTAGACAAGCTGAATATTCAAAGAGGAGAGAATTTCTATCTTCTAGCCATAGTCAGATTAAATTTTAAAAATTACAATCATGGTACATTTCATATTGCCATACAGAACAAAGCATTTTACACAGTTCTGGCTCAATAAATATCATGATCATAAAAGACTCATAAACCCAGTTAATTCTCTGTCAATTAACCCGGGTTCAGATTGAAGTCAGTGTTTCCTAACAATCAATTGGAAGATGGATATTATACAAATAAAAACATGGTCTTGACTGTTATCTTAATTCTACTAACAACAACCACATGGAGTTTTGATTCTTGACAGGATAATACTTCTATTAGGAAAAAACAGAATCAAGACCTGAAAATTAAAGCCAATTACTGATATTTTCTTTCAGAAAATGTATGCATATTTTATGCTATCTAAGAGAGAGAGGGCAAGGGGAAGAGAGAGAAAGGGGAAAAAAGATTCAAACAGGAAATTTATATGAGCAGGATTTAAATTTATCATTTCCTAACAACTGTTAAGTACAACCTTTTGAAAATTAATTTGCATAATGATAATCTACATGTGATAGGGCTGAAATTATTTAAACGACATTATATTTCACTATTTAGTCTTGCTCCACCACTGCTTTAGCAGTGAATCCTTATGAAATGTAATGCAGCTAATGAGGTAGCTTTTTAACTGAACAAACTGACAGGCCCCATATCTGCAGAGGCAGCTTGAAACCGTGCCCAACCTCTTGGCTTCCCAAGAGGCTTTTCAAAATTCAATAAATAACATCTGTAGGCGATGTTGGGTGCAGACCTAGCAGAGTGCGTCATAACACTGTGCTGGCAGAACAAAGAAACCATGACGACTGCCAAGTTTCCATGGCAACTGCTGCGAGGCTCTGAGAGTATAATAGCACATCAATCACTGTCCAAAAGAACTTCATTATCAGCTAGAAAAAACCTTTAGGATCTGTTTAGTGTGCAATTGCGGGTTAACTCACCTCAAAGCCTTGCTCTCTAGCAAAAGTGGCAGCTTCCTGAAATAAAAAAAAGAACAGTTAATTATAAAGTGTTAGGTAATGAAGAAATAATCCATTTGAAACTCATTCAGTCTTTTTACACAATTATCTCAATATACCTACATAGTAAAATTTTTATTCTTACACCAAAAAAGATTTCTCTTTTGTCTTAGAATAGTAATAATAATAATAATGGCAGCACAATGTCAACACATTTCATAAATCGCGATAAAGAAGCTGTAGTGCATGTTTTTACTATAGCTGCCACTGTGAGTTTAGGTGTTCTGACCTGAGCAAAGGAAAATTATTTGAAACCTAAGGAGCATGCTAATGGTTAGGTTTGTAATTAAAGCAACAACTTTCAGAAAGCTCTTCAATAGAGAATGCCTGCTAATAAGTGTAGATATAAAAAAAAAATCACCATTTTATAACCCTCATACTAAAATTTATATAGACAAGATCATCAATGGATGTTAAATTAATGGGGTGAAAGAATGATGGGAACTAGGTATTTCTGTGGAATCAGAGTATCATTGATTCTATGCTGATGACAAGGAGCAGGTTTTAATAGAAGATAACTGCTACTGGAAGGATAAAGCTATCATCACTTCGTCCCAATGACTGATCCTATCACTTTGTATCATTAATAGTGCGATCACCATACATTCTGTGCTGTTAGGATAGATTATGAATTTCACAGCACTACTCATAGTTTCCTGACTAAAAAAATTTTCACATGAATTAGTAAAACTTTAGTTCAATAACCTTGAGTCTACCAGAAATACAGAGGCGAGAGAAACAAATCAAAGAGCACAATGAGAAGTAATGGGACAAATCCATAAGGTAGAACATGTATGAGACAACTAACTTAGCCTCTTTAACACGTCGGTATTATAATAAAGTGGGAAAGGGAAAGTGACTAAGAACAATGTATTGACCTTAACTGGATCCTGTGTTTGAACAAACCAGCTATAAAAGACATTTTTGGGACAACCAAAGCAATTTGAATACAAAATTGGAATTAGATAACACTAGAAATCATCAGTTGAAAGGAAAATGCTCTTAATTTGTTAAAAATTTTCATTTGTTTATTTGGGAGACAGAAAGAGCATGTCGGGCACAGGATCCTATCTTCTGGTTCACTGCCCAATGCCTGCAATGGAAGAGAATGGGCAGAGCAGAAGCTGGGAGTCAGGAACTCAATCCAGGTCTCCCTGCACGGGTAAAACCCAATTACTTGAACCATCACCTTTGCCTCCCAGGGTCTGCGTAAGCAGGAAGCTAGAATCACAAGCTTGGAGCTGGGAAACGAATCCAAGTATTCCAGTATGGGAGGTGGGTATCCTAACTGCTAGAAAAAAAAAGGCCTGTCTTTAATTTTCCGAGATATATGCTGAAGTACTTAAGGAGGAAATGTTATAGAACATGTAATTTACTTTAGAATGCTTCATAAGTTCCCATCTTTCACGGTGGGTGAAAAGGCTCTTGCTCCAAAGCCAGTGACAAAGTTAAAAAGAGGAACCTTAAGGATAAAAAGCTCAAGAAGGGGAAACCCCACTGCAGCAGAAACTCTCTCCTCATGAGAGGGATTGGCAGATATCCCTGGTTTGTCATGTATTCCAGGAAGGCCATGAACAAGAGGAAATACTTGGCTCCTAAATCCAGGATTGAAAAAAAAAAAAAAAAAAAAAAAAAAAAAGAAGGTTCTTGCTACCATCATGAAACCAGTTCGTGGAGATAAGATTTGTGGCACCATGGTGGTTAAGCATTGCAAAATGCCTGGATGTTATCTCACTGAAGACGTGGCTCGAAAGCTATTCAGTAAAAAAAAAAAAAAAAAATAATAATAATAATAATAATAATTAAAAAAAATAAAAGACCCTTCAGTCTGCGTGTGAGGAAACTAGCATCACCCCGGGACCATTCTGATCATTCCTATTGGGCTCCACTGATGCTTGTCTGAAGAAGCAGCTGAGGAAGCCCAGACAACAGGAAGGTAAGATCTTTGGCACAGAGAAAGAGAAATAAGAGATTACAGAGCTGTGCAAGGTTGATCAGAAAGTTATGGATTCACAAATATTACCAAAAATTAAGGCTGTTCCTCAGCTCCAGGGCTACCTGAGATCTGCTTTTGCTCTAATGAGTAGAATTTTTCCTCACAAATTGATGTTCTGAATTTCATAGGAAGAATCTAATTAAATTACTGATAACATAAAAATACTTCATGAAAAGTTAAAGTGAAGCAAAATTGGTAAAATGTTAGCAACTGTTAAATCCAGAAGTATATAGTACATACGGGTTTGGTTTCTCTACTTATTTTGTCTGCTTCAAATTTTTCATTAAAAAATTCCCAATTTCTTTTTAATATCACAAGGTAATAAAAGTTGAACACTAAAAACTATTGTTAAAATTTTTTTAAAAGACAAAGTCTTTCTAGGTTTTCAACACCTTGAGTACAATTGGATGAACATTAGTATATATCCTAATGCCTTTATAGCAGGTTATCAAATGACAAATTAAACATCTGTATAACCAAATCGTTACCCTTTCTTTATTCTTTGTTTTGTTCATATATTTTAATTTTAGGATTCTAGAAGATGGAGGAAATATTACTTTTCAATTCTACTTCCCTCTTGAAAATAAAAAAGCGTGCAGACAACTGTCAAGAGCCTCTACATCTTAACTTACATTCCTCCAAAATTATCTTTGCCAAGAGATATTAATAGAAGGATGGGATTTGAGCCTGAGTAGTGAACAGATCCAACTCAACTAAAACGACTGCTGCACCAAACCATGTAAGGCAGAAAGTGCAGTCAGTGTCTCCAGCACAAATTTGGGCACTACCTACATGTTGAAAAAAATATCAAGGAAAAAAATACATGTATGTACTTAAGGACCAATATACTCATAATATAGAGTTAGAAAACTATTTTGAGGGGTTTGGAAAGGTTAAAATCTATGATTACAGATGATTATGAGGTTAACAGAATAAAATGATTAGCTGAAAGTAGAAGTCCTTGGGCTATTAACTAATGAAACATAAGGCTGAGCAAGTTAGCTTAAGCCGGTACAGGTATCCTCTCCAGAAAAAAAAAAAAAAAAAGACAAAACAAAACTGAGTTATAATCTTGACAGTTGGCGCAAGCAAGGTTAGATTCTTGACAATTTACTTACAACAGAATTTTGTATACCATATACTCAACAATATGTGATGGCTGGAATAACAAGGAAAAGGTTCAGAAGATATCCAAGTAGTGTTTTCTGAGCTGTCATAATTAACCAAGCTAATTCTTACATGAAAAAGACAAGTGAAAAAGCTCTGCTAGAACTACTTGTTCATATTGAACATTTTAACAGAGCCACAAAAGAACCCTGGAGGACTGGAAAAGAAAGTTAAAATGAAGAATCTTTAGGAGTAAAATTGTACTAAGACATAAAGAAGGAAAATTCACATATAATAGTTAAATTATTTTTAATGTTCATCTTTCCTCCTATAAATGGAATAAGGACTAAGTGTTATCTATTGCAGTATAGGGCAACTGACTAACTGAAAGAAGACACAAATATAAATATAAAATTATTATTTATAAGGACATTGGGTCCTAGGATACCTCCAAATCTATAAACAGTTCCAAAGATCAACATATTTTTGAATGAGGAAGGGTGCAGTTGAGAAAAGTCAACTCTATTTTCCATCTTAGTGCCCCCTCACACAGGTTTGCTGAGCTGTGCCCTATCACTAGAAAAGCTAAGCACTTGTTCTATGGTTTAAAATGATCTTATCTTCCAACTTCCTCCCACCTTCCTTTGATCTTGGGCTGGTGCCCCAAGTCACTCCATTACAGGAGGCAGCTGGCTCACATCACTACTGACTTTCCCACAGCTAACCTCTGATCTGAATGTGTTTGCAGTTACAATGATAGAACAACATTTATTTTTCCCTCTCAGCAAAACAAATAAAACAACACAGGAGAACAGTTTGACCCAGTAAAAATTTTAAGCCGAACTTTCGTTTTCAGTGTCACTGCATAGAGGGACAGAAAGACAAGGAATCAGGTCAGGAATCGGGGAAGAAGAATGGGCATAGATGGTGGGTGGAAGAGTAAGAAAGGCAGGTTCCAAGTATCAGAAGTAATTCCAAGCAAACTGATCACTCTAAATTGAAGAGGACTTTTTAGTGTGCCATCGCAGTGAAAGTGAGAAAGGAAAACAAGCAAGTCCCCATCTGTGCTGCCCCAGGGCGCCTCGTACTGAGTTTCACAAATCTAATGAAGCAGTCAGGTTAAAATCCAACTGCAGAGTAGATGTGACATGTGGAGAACAGCTAGGGCTAGAATCGAGAAGCAGGGCGGTTCCTAATGCAGGTGATTATCCATGTGATAATCATTATATTTACAGGCTTTCCATTTTAGATCTGACATCAAAAATCACAAAGGAGGAGGGATTAAGGAAATAAACAACTGACACAGAGGCTTTCCTGCTCCCCTGAGAGTAAGGCACTTTCATTCATGCATGACAAGCAACAAAAGCAAAACCAAACAGGCCAGGAAAGAGTATTTCTGAGAAGGCTGGATTTCACATTAACACTTTCCATTTTGATAACTTTCGCTATTATTCTGTTTCTGAGACAGGTCACATTTTCAGAATCAGTTCCCATTGTTGCCTATGCTATAATGCAGTATCATTTTTGGTTTACAATGAATGATCTTCACATAATATATCTTTTATAGCAACAGAGTCATTTTTTCCCTTCCCGGAATTGAGTGTTGTGAATAAAATGACATATAATTAAAGTCTTTGACTCTCATCTATACCATGCCACTTAGGATTTACAGTAGGCTTACTACCTCATCCATCAGGTTAAAAGGGTGCTGCTGGTGGAACAACAATCAGATACCATTTTTTAAACTGAGATTTAAAAAAAAAGACTGAAATGCAAAGTTAATGAAACTATAGAATACTTAACATTAAAAGCTATTTAAAGGGATTTGTAAGTCACTATCAAAAAGCACAAGCCTCAGATCATACAGGAAAGGAAAGAAAAACTCAAGTGGAAATTTGCATGTATAAAAGACTGTTTCCATTATATTCAATTAAATAGAAAATGATTTTTCTGCACTTGTCTGGTAACACCCAAGTTCTTATTTATAAACTAGAATTATCTGTAACCAACACTAAAAACATAACTTGTTCATGTTCTTATTTCAATTTCAATTATTACTAGTCATACAGATACACAAGGATTCCTGTATTCAATGCTGTATCATGAAACTGCCAAATGCACTTACTAGTTGCAGGAACTTTTTCGAAATTACTTAGGGCTGCCTACACAGATCACTATGTGAATCATTTATGTGAAGAAAGACAGTTTTCCGTATTTCTACTAACCATACCACAAGTTATTTTGAGATGTTTACAAAAGCCTTTAAAAAATTCACTTCTTTCCTTGAGTGATGAGGAGAGTATGACTATCTACTACTACTACGACTAACATAGCTCATAACTGTTGACCTCCCACTTCCTGCTCTATACTTCAAAGCACTAAACCTAGTTTAGAAGTATTATCTATGTGCTTTTGTTACTGCCTAGCTTTCTGATCTCAGACATGGTTCTAGGTATAGGCTGAAATCTCTCAGGCTGAAATAAAAAGGTAGACAAGTTCAACTTAGAGCCAGATGAAGAGACTATTAGCCACCCACAGAAAGCTGCCATTCCATCCAAAACAGACTATGTGTTGCTCCAAAGCAAGGAAGAAGTGGATGCTAGAGTATGGAGGTATAGTTCTCACTGGGAGTCCCCACTGTATTCATTCAAGTTGTAACAATCCAGCACTTTGGGAAAAGCCAAAAGAGAACAGGGTCACCAGACCAGTTCTGCTTCTTTGTTCATCTTTCCTTCCAACAAATATTTACTCTCTAAATATAATTTTAGACAGATACTATTAGCCTTGACTAGAAGTGTATCACTGGTACAGCTGTTTCAGACCTTGAAATAGTATTAGACTTTCATTGAACTAGTAATTGTATAAATTCTAAATGGTGTAGTATAAAGTTTATGAGATGATGGGGTCGCTTTAACAATTCTTCTCTATTTGTGCCTAAATTTAGAGGTACAAGGCTCTCTTTGAATGTCTTCAAAAGCCACTTTGTATTGCTTAGAAGTCAGTTATAGGGCCAGCGCTGTGGCGCAGCAGGTTAATGCCCTGGCTTGAAGTGCCAGCATCCCATATGGGTGCTGGTTCGAGACCTGGCTGCTCCACTTCCGATCCAGCTCTCTGCTATGGCCTGGGAAAGCAGTAGAAGATGGCCCAAGTCCTTGGGCCCCTGCACCCACGTGGGAGACCTGGAAGAAGCTCCTGGCTCCTGGCTTTGGATTGGCACAGCTCCGGCCGTTGCAGCCAATCGGGGAGTGAACCATCGGATGGAAGACCTCTCTATGTCTCTGCCTCTCTTCTCTCTGTGTAACTCTGACTTTCAAATAAAATAAATATTAAAAAAAAAAAAGTGAGTTACAGCCACATGGAAAGAGCACAGAGCTTAGGATAACGTCCTAGTTTTACAGCTAATTTACTACGTAATCTTGAACAAATTGCTTAGGATACCAGTTTATCAATACAAGTGGATTTAACAATACCTATTTCATGGGATTATTATATGAATAAGTGAGATACATTATGTGAATGTAAAATCATTTTACCTATTGAAGTTCTTAATAAGATTATGGCATAAACAGATGAGTACGACAACATTTAGAATATATTCAATGATTTGACTTATCTGTACATCAAATATATACTGGGCAGCTACTAAAATGACTACCCATGATCCTAATCCTGGTATTCAAACTCTTGTAGAATCTCCTTCCCTTAAGTGTGGGCTGGACCTAGTGACTTACTTCTCACAAACAGGTGACAACAAATGTGTGACAAAACCATTGGAATACTTTGTTCATCCTCTTGATCTCTTGCCTTCTTTGAGCCTTTACTCTAGGAGAAATAAGCTGCTATTGTGTGAATATCTCCATGGAGAGCTGCATGGCCAATGATCAGAGAGGTTCAGAGGCAGTGGATACTCTTCCTGTTGAGCAGTAAAATGACCATACCTATGTTTGATCCCTTGATTAATGCAATGAGAGACCCTAGATCAGAGGCACCAATCCAAACTGTGCCTGGATCTCATTTTCATTTTATATATGAGGAACCTAAACCTTAGATGCTAAATAACAATGAAAATTAATTTCTATTTAAATTACAGTAATAAAAATATTAAAGCAACTGTGGTCAGTAGAACAATTACAAGGTGAGTAAACTCTGGGAAAATATAGATTCATGTGATTTAAGTGGTATTGTATAGCTGATTAGAGTTAATAATTTCTTTTACACAGGTTAATTAATTTTGCATAAAATTCAATTTGTGACATAAGTTTAGTTCCAATTTGTAATCTCTTTTATTATTCTGAAGCAGTGATTACCTTATTGAGACTAGAATAAGATTTTTAAGTAGTGCTGGAGTCCTCAGGTGAGAAAAATATTGAGTCAAATATAATACTAGTATAAGGTATGCAACAGCTGTAGCAGATATACCTCCAAATCATGCTGAAATTTAATGATAAAGAACTACCTGATTTTTTTTCCCATAAAATGCTAGTATATCAAAACACAGACTTATGTTGGCTAAGATATTAATATTTTCTCACGCTGTCCTTTAGATTGTGAGCTATCTTTATTTTATGCTATCTATAAAATCACTATTATACTTCCTTATGAGACTGCATTCATGTTAATATGAATTCAAATTTTATATTATTTCTGATGAAAACATTAATTTGTAAACAAAGTTAAATGAAGGCTGGGGAAAAAGTAAAATTTGAGCCTGGAAATCCCTCTTTAAAATTTCATTCACAAAAATATCTATACTAGCTTTTCCCAAGAATAGAACATACAACTTTTTGGAGATTTTCAACCTGTGCTCTGACATTTATTACCGTACACTTCCTGTCTGCAGATTGCTGAATAGAAATATTATTTAACATTTATTGAGTGCCAAAAAATCCATGGGGCAATATACAGCTACAAAGACAGTCATGCCTCTATCCAATAAGTGTACAATAAAAATTAGATAGTATATAAATTAAACTTCAGAAAATGTACCTGGGGCCGGCGCCGTGGCTTACTTGGTTAATCTTCTGCCTGTGGCACCAGCATCCCATATTGGCGCCGGGTTCTAGTCCCGGTTGCTCCTCTTCCAGTCCAGCTCTCTGCTGTGGCCCGGGAAGACAGTGGAGGATGGCCCAAGTGCTTGGGCCCTGCACCCGCATGGGAGACCAGGAGGAAGCACCTGGTTCCTGGCTTTGGATTGGCGTAGTTCCGGCCACAGTGGCCATTTGGGGGGTGAACCAATGGAATAAAGACCTTTCTCTCTGTATCTCTCTCTCTCACTGTCTAACTGTATCTGTCAAATAAGTTAAAAAAGAAAGAAAGAAAGAAAGAAAGAAAGAAAGAAAGAAAGAAAGAAAGAAAGAAAGAAAGAAAGAAAGAAAGAAAATTTACCTGAAAAAAAATTAAGCAGCCAAAACACAGGCCTAAAAGATAAAGTTCAGTTTATAAGAGACTTAACCTTTTCACAAATGATTTATTAGCTGTCCTATTTTAGCAAGGAGAGCTATTCAATCCCACTTTCAAGCCTATTTAAAGTTGATAACTGAAGGAAAAATTAAATAGGAAAGGGACTCATTACAATTTAAGATCAATCAGCTACATATACTAACTTACAGAACAGTGCAAATTTTTAGTTATCAAAGAAGGGTAAGAGAGGATGGCATCAGAAGATTCTCAGGGTAGGATTCCCCTCTTGGGTATTTTATTTTTATTTGCAATGAGAAAGCATGCTTGGCATAAGAGACTCAAAGAATGCCAACTCTTGCTTTTTCTCACTTGATCCTCAAAAATGTCCTAAAAATAGGTACTATTCTCATTTTACAGATAATAATATAAAGATTCAAGAGATTAATGTATGTGAAAGACCATATAGAAGATACTTACAGCTTTTGGATCTGAAGCTTTCTGAACGGATGGACTGTTACTATTGAACTCTTTCCAGTTTTACACATCTGAAGAAGTCTTTACTTTGCTTTTGTTTTTAAAAGGTATTTTCATGATGTATATTTTCTAGGTTAAGGGGCAGGTGTTTAGTGTTGCATTCTGTATTTTTTATGGGGTATAGAAATCTAGGTTGAGGGGCATCCCTTATCAAGTTCCAGCTGTATCTGATTCAAATTTTTGCTAATGCACACCCTTGGATGCAAAAGGTGATGGCTCAAGTAGTTGGGTCCCTGCCAACTATGTGGGAGACGTGGAAGGAATTTCTATCTCTTGGCTTTGGCTTGGCTAACCCCTGACTGTTGCAGGTAGTTGGGGAGTGACCAGTAAATGGAAGTTCTGTTTTTCAAATAAATAAAAAATAAATTAAAAACTTTCTTTACAAAAATAGATCCTTCTCACTTAAAAAATGAATTCTAGATTGATCCTATTTTTCTTTCTGTACTCCAAGTTCTAGTTTGTATTGTTCCTGATGAGAAGACAGCTGTCATCTTTACCTTTTTTTTTTTTTTTTTTTGACAGGCAGAGTGGACAGTGAGAGAGAGACAGAGAGATAGGTCTTCCTTTCCCGTTGGTTCACCCCCCAATGGCTGCTATGGCTGGCGCACTGCGGCCAGTGCACCATGCTGATCTGAAGCTAGGAGCCAGGTGCTTCTCCTGGTCTCCCATGCGGGTGCAGGGGCTCAAGGACTTGGGCCACCTTCTCCTGCTTTCCCAGGCCTATTAGCAGGGAGCTGGATTTTAAGTGGAGCAGCCAGGTCTCAAACTGGTGCCTATATGGGATGCTGATGTTGCAGGTAGAGGCTTAACCTGCTGTGCCATAATACCAGAATACCAGTCCCAGCCTTTATGTCTTCAAATAGTTTTTCTGTCTTCCCCTGGCCCCCATATGTATGTATTAAGTCACTTGGGTTCACAGCCACACTGCTTATTACTTTTCTAGTCTTTTCTTAAAATGTTTCATTTTGAATAGCTTCCAGTGCTTTGTCTTCAGGATCACCAATCTTTCTTAAAATTGTTTATTTTCATTTTATTTGAAAGGTAGAAGTAGGGGAGGAAAGAGGGGGGAGAAGGGTGGGGAGAGGGAGGGAGGGAAGGAGGGAGGGAGGGGGAGAGAGAGAGAGAGAGAGATATCGATTGATTTTCTATTTGCTGGTTCACTTCCCAAATGCCTGCAACAATGAAGGTTGGGCCAGGCTGAAGCAAGGAGCCAGGAACTCAATCTGGGTCTTCCATGTAGATGGCAGGGACTCAAATACTTGCATCAACAATTGCTTCCTTACAATATGCACAGTAGCAGGAAGCTGGAATCAGAAGAGCTAGGACTTGAACCTAGTGATGTGTGCATGTCAAGCAGTGTTTTAACCGTTGTGCTAAACACTCATCCCCAGAGCACTGTTTTTGTGTACAGTGTCTGATCTTATCCAATATATTCTTCATCTCTGGTATAGTATTTTTCCTCTCTAGTAATTTTTTATATATTTTTTCTGTATCTCTCTCAATATTCCTACATTTTTCTTTATTAAAATATGATGGTTTTGAAAAGCTGTTTTAATGTCCTTGTCAATCCTAACATCTGTATTATTTTATTTATTAAAAAGATGTATTTGAAAGAGTGACAGAGAAAGAGGGAGGTGGGGGGACAGAGACACACACACATGGATTGATCTTTTCTCTGCTGGTTTATTTTCCAAATGCCCACACCAAAAAAGGCTAGGCCAGGCCAAAGCCAGGAGCCTGGAATTCCATCCAGGTCTCCCGTGTGGGTGGCAGGACCCAAGTACTGGAAACATCATTTGTTGCCTCCCAGAGCACACATTATCAAGAAGCTGGAAGCAGGAGTAGGACTTGAACCCAGGCATTCCTATATAGGATACAGACATCCCAAGCAGCAGTTTAACAACTGTGCCATGATGTCTGCTCCTCAATTCTTATTTTTAGGCTTTGCTAGGTGAGCTGAGGGCAACTTTTAATCTAGAGCTAATCTAGTCTTCTACTGATGCAATATCTTTTGGAGTACTAAACAAGATGTTCCATTTATTAGAGGTTTTCCACACTTGCCACCGGGGACATAAACTATATCAGCCTTAAGTGAGTTTAAAGAGTTCTGTTTCTTTCCAGTAGTTGTATCCCTGGCCTTAAGTTGATCGGTATTCAGCTGACAACTCAAGGAATCCTTCTGTGGATAGTGTGTGTGCTCTATCTCTTTGCAGCTGCTTCTTCTCTGGCTCTGTCTTTTACAAACTCTAACCACCTTGACTTACTTCAATTTTAAGCTCTGCCTCAATGGAGGGGGACCATTGGGTTCTGTTTGGGATCCCCTTCCTGCACTGCAGACTACAAACCATCCGGGAAGAATGCTAAGCAACTGGCAGCCATTCCTTGTTTATTCCCTTTGCCTCAGCCATCCATGTAATGTGTTGCCTGTTGTCTAATGTCTAAAAATTGTTGTTTTACATATTAAGTCTCGTATATGCCTTGTTTAAGTAGGAAGGATACATGTGGCCCCTCTAACTCCATTACTTCCAGCAGCTGATTCATCTTACAGTATAGAACCTAAAGGATCCTGGCATATTCAATAAACCTATATTCTTCAATTTTATTGGCTTAAGAAGCATATTAGGCCAAAGATAGGGCAGATTCACCAGATAATTTAAATATCTCATACACTTTTCTTTACCTCTTATTGTACAAATGATGTAATTCCTTTACTTATAGCTGTTATACTAATAAATATTAATGTTCTACTTAACTTGTAATCTACACTTAATGAATAAATCTATTCAGTTCTGAAATGTCCTTTTCTTCCCCTATTCCATAACACTGTCATATTTTTGCTTTTTGTCTTACCAACTAGAAAACTTTGAAACTCCATACAGATAATACCATCTTTACATTTTTTTTCCTGGTCTTCTCTTAAAACCAACAGAAGGCTCCACCATAAAGTATTATCAGTACATTATGCGTGGGTCAAAAACCTGTAGTCTGCAGGACAAATCCAGCTTTTCACTTCTCTTTACAAATAAAGTTTTATTGGAACACAGAAATGCCTATTTGTTTACATATTATCTATAGGTGCTTTTATGCTACTGCAACAGAGGTAAAGTTGAGTAGTTTGACAGAAGCCGTATCACATAAACTTCTGCAGAAAGATTTTGCTGATCCTTGCATTACGCTGTAAGTTAGATATATGTAAGTTTCAAAACAGACTCTTCTTCATAGATTTACCAGTGAAGAAGTGCAAGTTTTACAGAGTAGACTCTAGCCTGTTATCAGCCATTAGATCAGTAATATGTATTTTATTACAGGCCTTATTTCCATCATTCACTGCCAAAAGAATCTAAAAACCAAATCATTCATATTAATTCAAAAGCAGTAAAAGACAAGATAAACAGCCAGGGGCTGGCACTGTGGTGTAGCGGGTGAAGTCGCTGCCTGCAGTGCTGGCATCCCATTTGGTTGCCAGTTCGAGTCCTGGTTGCTCCACTTCTGATCCAGCTCTCTGCTATGGCCTGAGAAGGCAGTGGAAGATAGCCCGAGTCCTTGGGCCCCTGCATCTGTGTGGGAGACCCAGAAGAAGCTCCTGGCTCCTGGCTTCAGACCAGCACAACTCCAGCCCTTGTGGCCAACTGGGGAATGAACCAGCAGATGGAAGACCTCTCTTACTCTCTCTCCCTCTCCTTGCCTTTCCTTCTCTCTGTGTAACTCTTTCAAATAAATAAATCAATATTTTTTTAAAAAAATGATAAATAGCCAATCCACATATGGTACATACACATAGGTACATGTTTATGTCAGACAATGATAAAGACTTCATTGATCAGAGTTTAAGCTTAGGTAAAAAGAAAAGAAGACCTCAGACAGGGAGAGATCAGCATCTATGTTAAGTGTCTTTTGAATCACCACTGTCTCACAGTTCAAATGTGTTCCCATACCCTATAGGTTTTTCCACATTCCATGAGCCTTCCCAATTTGTTAAGGTGTGATCATCATTGACACTATAAACCCCACCCTCCAAGGCTACTCTAATGGCCTTAACTTATTCTAGTCTGGAAGTTTTACAAAATTAACTCCTAGAAAATAAGGTGAAAACAAGAGACAAAGCCACAGTCTATAAAACTCAGAAAAGGACAAGTACAAAGAGGCAAGGGTAAGGCGTGGAATGTTAATATGGATTTTAGAGGAACATACTAGGAATATCAGTTCCCTGCTAATGTGCCTAGGAAAGTAGCAGAAGATGGCCCAAGTTCTTGAGGCACTGCTACCCACATGGGAGACTAAGATGGAATTCCAGGCTCCTGTCTTCAGCTTGGCACAGCCCTGGCTGTTGTGGCCATTTGTGGAGTGAACCAGCAGATGGAAGATCGATCTCTTTCTCTCTCAAATAAATTTTAAGATGAGAAAACTAGTACCCAGCTATTTTGACTCTAAGCATAGAATCAATTACAAAAGCTCCACTATTTGAGTCTTTTGGTTTTTGGAGCAAGAAGAGGGAATAGGATCAAGAATACAAGTAATATTCATGGTCTAAAACAGCACTGGATTAGAAAAAAAAAGTATAGGACTATATCCTATTTTATCAACATAACAAAATATAGTAAAAACAGAGAAGCATCTAGTCTCTTTGTCTTAGTGAAAAATAAACTCGCCTTGTCAGAATTTTTACATATGGATGCATGTATATATAAATCATATCCAAATATCACCAATAACTGTTCTTTACTGCCAAATGACTCTTATATACAAAGTGTATTATGATGATGCTGTCTTAACAATCTTCATAAAATTTACACAATGGCCAGTGAGAAGTAGCAATGACAACCATGAGAATAATCTATTACAGACCTCTGAAGTAAAAAAGCAGAACAAAAGAAAAAAATCCCCACAACTACAAGAAATCAGAAACAAACAAAAACCTAATATGCACAGAAAACAAATCAGTCAAAGGTACAAGGTAGACTATTTTAAGATTTATTTATTTATTTGAAAAGCAGAGTTACATAGAGGCAGAGGCAGAGAGAGAGAGAGAGAGAGAGGTCTTCCATCTGCTGGTTCACTCCCCAAATGGCCACAATGGCCAAAGCTAAGAAGATCCAAAGCCAGGAGCCAGGAGCTTCTTCCAGGTCTCCCACATAGGTGCAGGGGCTCAGATACTTGGACCATTTTCTGTTGCTTTCCAGGCAATAGCAGAGAGCTGGGTCAGAAGTGGAGCAGCTGGGACTTGAACTAGTGCCCATATTGGATGCTGGTGCTGCAGGTGGTGGCTTTACCTACTATGCCACAGTACTGACATGAGTCACCCTAGCTGTATGAAAAAAATCTATTTTAAGCAATACTGAATATTTATGGAAAGCTCATATTCCATTTGATAATGAAATGAGAGGCAATAATCAAATCTATGGAATCAAGAAATGTATCTTTTTCTACCCTCCAGATCCTCTTGTCAGAATATGTGACAACATATTATCAAACCCTATTGCTCGCTTTAGGTATTTCATAATCTCTACGACAAAGGATGAGTTTTGCTTGGCTATCGACAACTGAAGATAATGCAGCACAATGGTAGTTAAGAAAAGCACAGGAATTTTTACTGTATGAAACATTATAAAACGACTGGGCTAACAGATGAGATGTAGGATTATTTTTAACAATCATGTCGACTTTTTGTACACAGTATTACAAATTGACTTCTATCTATACCCATCGCAGGAGCTCTTTTCTCAGAGGTCACCTGTCTAAACCTTTCCTCTTGGCTGTTTGGAATAAGGTGTGATCTGTTTTTGAGGGAAGGATTTCTGCATTGTTTAACACTTAGGATTATTTAAGAAAATGAACACTCATTTCCCTCAATTCTTTCAGTTTATGACAACTCCCCCCATACGCTTGGCACATTCAAGCTCTCTTGTTTGGATCTTCCAATCCCTCGGGACAACTTAAAAGGTGAAAAATGCGACCTTATTTCTGCTTTAGAATTTTTCCACCCTCTCCTAGAAACTACCGATTTTTCTGTTGCATATATTTTTTCCCTCTGCTCTCGCCTTTTTTGTTGCTTATCTTCTTCCTCATTTCCTAAATTCCCTACGTGTTGTCTTTTCCCAGAAATTCATTTTTCAGTGTTCCAATCTTTTCTCTCTCTACATTTCTTTGAGGGTAATTTCCTTTATTCCTTTCACTTGACATGATCAGCAGATATCCTGCCTCTCTTCTTGAGTTCTTTTGACACTTTTCTTTCTCTTTACATTTGATAAGGACCAAGTTCTGCCAAATCCATTTTGTAACCACAGGACCTATAATATTTACACCCTTATTTCCAATCCTACTGACTTAAAACTAGGTCAAACCTGTACTACCTTTTGCACAGGTTACTTCTATAGTTTCTTAACCAGTCTCTAAGACTGATCTCACACAGTTTGAATGCATCGTTGCATACATTAGACTCATCTTTTCAAAATATCAAATCAGATGAGCCTTTGCTTAAATTACCTACTATTTACCTATCTTATGAAAGTCCCAGTTTAATAATCTGACTTTCAAAGATCCTCCACAATGTGTCCCTACTTTTCCTTTCTAGCCTGATCTTTCACTATTCCCTTATACATGTACCAGATGCCACTCAAACTAGAATACTTGCTATTCTCTGAACATGCCCCAGGCTTTTTTGCCTTCATGCTACCTTGCACATGTAGGCACTAAATGAATTAGAATATCTTCAACCACTCTTGTCAAAATCCTACCCTTCCCTCCAGGGTTAGTTCAGCCATCTTTCACTTAATGGAAGCCTTCTTGAATTGTTCATGGTCTCTCCTTTCTCTACTTCCAGAAGTGACTTTCTGCATTGCACAAAAATTTTGCTCAACTTGTAAAGCTTCTCTTATGACAATTATGTGCAGACTGCAAATCTAAGTTTTATGTATGGATAACTTATCTCCCCTACTAGATTATAAATTCTTAGTGCAGAAACTTTTTCACCTTTTATTCTCAAAACATCTGAAGTTTTGCTCTGCACAGAAAAGATAATAAATCCTTAACTGGTTTACCAAATAACAGTACCCAAAGCACTCACCTTCACTAAGCAAAGAAGAGAAGCCCTCAACTACTTCTGCAGTAGATTGACACTGACTGATTTCTTTCAGTTCACACTTTATCCTGGGGATCAGAGTCGTCTGACTTTAATGCACTGTATATTCCTCTATTACATTATTTCTTATGCTACATTATAACTTAGTCTGTTTCCTCTTCTAGTTTATCAGCTTTTTCAGAACACAGTTTTGTTTTGTATCCCAGAACTTTATCTCACATTAAATAAGTGTACATCAGAACAAGTTGATTAACTTAATAGAATTTTTAACTTTAAAAGGTAAAAATGATCTTTCTACCTATACGTATTTAGATTTTCAAGGATGGCATCTAAGATTCAACTAAAACCTTGGGGAGCTGCTGGTCTTGTGTGTTCTGCAAAAAGTATTAATGCATTTTGTATCATATCTGCAGCCGTCCTTCTCCAGGAAGCTGTGCTAAAGGATTTTGGCATTTGTCTCATCTCCTCATATCACACCAAAAGTCAGGAAAATGGATTTTTTTCTAAAGAAGATATTTCATTCTGAATTCTTAATTATGATTATACATTTTTAAAGATATATGCAATCCATATAATTATTTGCAGATATAAGATATCAAAGAGCACAGGAAACTAGAGTAACAAAATGCCAAAAGGTTTCCTACCAAAGTAGGAAAAATAGGAAAAACAAACTAAAAACAAAAGCTACAGAACAAACTCTACATACAGATAAAATAACAGGGGTAATTAAGTCCCAACTCTGAACAATTGGTAAGTTATCAAC
Source organism: Lepus europaeus (assembly GCF_033115175.1). Lineage (NCBI taxonomy): Eukaryota > Metazoa > Chordata > Mammalia > Lagomorpha > Leporidae > Lepus > Lepus europaeus. The sequence goes on along the minus strand of NC_084843.1, from coordinate 63,752,667 downwards.
AGACAGCAATTTTATGTCAAGCTTCTATTTTATTTGCTGATATGCAATATAACTAGAAAATTTACAGCATGTATGCTAGAAACATAAGTCTAAATAAGCTTATAACTCATTGGGATATACTTTTAAATTTTAAGGTGATGCCACTTGGGGGCTAGTGTTGTGGCACAGTGGGTTAACCCATCGCCTGTGATGCAGGTATCCTGTACAAGCACCAGTTCAAATCCCAGCTGCTTCACTTCTGATCCAGCTCCCTGTTAATGCATCTGTGAAAGCAGGAGAAAATGGTCTATGTACTTGGGCCCCTGCCACCCAAACAGAAGAACTAGATGATTTTTCTGGCTCCTGGCTTTGGCCTGGCCTAGCCCTGGCCATTGCAGCCATTCTGGGAGTGAACCAACTGATAGAAGATCTCTTTTTCTAATTCTGCCTTTCAAATAAGTCAAACACACACACACACACACACATCAGTGTTATTTCAAAAGAGGAGGTTACACACAGTAAATTGACCTTATGTGTAAACATTACAAAGACAAGAGCTGAATCAGAGTGATGGTAACAATCCCAAAAATCTTGTTGTGAAAGGAATGACACACAAACAGGAAAATGGATTCTTGATTAGCTTAACAGAGGAAAAATGATTTAGACACAACAGGGGTCTGAGATATGCTTTCCTATCAAGTGGATCCCAGTAATTAGGGAGTACTGGGTTAGCAGTAGCAGGGGTAAAGGAGAGGAACCTGGATTTAGGACCGAGAGGCTATAGGGGTAGGTTCCATGTAACTACTTAGTGCTAGCTAGGCACTTGGTTATGATAATCTGGACAACAATTTGATTACTTGCTATATGAATAAAGTAGAGTAACAATAACTGTATTCTGTCCACTTTTAGAATTTTCATAGGGGTAGATGTTTGGCACAGTACTTGTCACCGCTTGGGACACCTGTACTCCATATCAGGGCCTCTGTTTCTGATTCAATTTCCTTCTAATGCACACCTTGGGAGGTAGTAGGGATGGCTTAAGTATGAGAGTGCCTACCACCCCCATGTGAGACCCAGACTGAGTTCCAGGCTTCTGGCTTCCTGCTCTAGCTATAAAGGCATTTGGAGAGTGAATCAGAGGATGGAACATCTCTATCTCTCTGCCTTTCAAATAAAAGGAAAATAATAAGTAAAAGCTAAAAAAGGATTTTATTAACCAAGAAACATATTAGATACATTTCTATAGTGTTATAGTACTTGAACTTATGTAGTTAAATAAAAATAAGGTAAACAAAATCAGAAGAAAACAAAAGTTAAAGACAGAATATAATATGTAAAACTGAAATTAAAGGAAAGAGAACAAGAGAAAAGGCTTTATTTATGGTCGAAAGAGAAGCTGACCTCAATATGAAAAGATGGGTAACATTTTCAATGAAAGTGTATGCAAAGAAGGACAAAGCAGTACAGAAAAACAGAAACATGTCTTGAAAATGGCAAACGGTCCAGTTTGCCTGGGTCATAAAAGAAGAACATAGGAGTGAAAAGCACTAAGACTTGAAAGTTAGATTTAGGGACAGGCACTGTCCGTAGTAGGTTAAGCACCATTTGCAGTGCCAGCATCCCATATGGGCATTGGTTTGAGTCCCAGCTGTTCCACTTCCGATCCAGGTCTCTGCTATGGCCTGGCAAAGCAGTAGAAGATGGCCCAAGTGCTTGGGCCCCTTGCACCCAAGAAGGAGAGCTGGAAGAAGCTCTAGGACTTAATTCATTTACTATGTAGGAGAAAGACAGTGGGAGTGTGAGACAAGATAGACAGTGGGAGTGTGAGATATTAAGGTTTTTGAGTAGGTACAAAAATAAACTATTTTATAGAAAGATTATTTTACCTTAACAAATAAGAAAGAGTATATAAGTATATAAGGAAGAGATAAAACTTCTTAGATGGTAGATCACAAGACATGATAAACACAAAATATTTCAATTCAAATAGTGAAGCACATGAGTGATAAATTCCAAGACATAAACACTATAATAGACTTTAGGCAAACCAGGTGGCCTTCCATATTTTACACAGTGCTATAAAAATAAGAGTTCTCAGGGTGGGCATTGTGGTACACAGGATTAAGTCGCCACTTGGGATGCCTGCATTCCATATCAAAGTGCCTGGTTTAAGTCACTTTAGCTTAGAGTAGCTGGTTTAGCTACTCTGATATTCTGACCCAGATTCCTGCTAATCCACCTGTGAGGCAGCAGATGATGGCTCAAGGACTTGTTTCTTGCCATCCGTGTGTGAGACTTGGATGGAGTTCCTGGCTCTTGGCTTCAGTGTGGGCCAGCCATGGCTGCTGCACCCATTTGGGGAGTGAGTCAGTAGATGGACGATCTCTCTGTCACTCTGCCTTTCAAATAAATAAATGAACTTAAAAAAAAAAAAAAAAAAAAAGTCCTGGGCAGGAAATCAAGACACTTGTTTCTAGTTCTTCTTTTGCCTCTAACTTTAACCCTAGGCTAACTATAGGCAAGATACAAACTCTTTCTAAGATTCTTAATCTCAAAAATGAGAGGCTTTTCACATTTCCTGAAGTCCTTTCTAACTCAAAAGTTCAACAACCATAAAAATGATTTTTGAGAGGTACCTAACAGCCACAGACAGAATACAACTAGGGAGGACCCCATTAAACAAAAAAGCCCAGCAATCCTATTAGGAAATGATTGACCTAAATCAGCAAGCAGATTTAAAAATCTCTCATTTTCTACTGCTCATACCTTTCTGTAAAAGGTAAAGAATATTTTTAAAAGGTGACAGGAAAAGATTCATTATTTCTTTCAAGAAGTCAAAATCCAAGAAATTTTTCTCCTCATTTAACGGATACTTAAAACAAAGTCATGCCAAGAAAAACAAAGTGTAAAATTATAGAAGTTGGAAAATGTGAATCATCACTGGTATTAAAACCTACATTTAATAATTACACTGCAGTTCCAAACTACTTCTGAATCCCATTAGGTTTAAAACCAAATTCAATAAGAATTTCTGATTTTATAAATGGCATTTAAATGTATGCAGAAGTAGAAACAAGAACCATCTGATAGAGAAGTGATTGTGGTTAAAATGAAAAGGAGAAAATACAGACATAAGGAGGCCAGAAGGCAAAGGGGAGGAGGAACACAGACACAGGCTGTGAGGGGATACACTGCAGTGAGGACTGTGTGGCTCAAGTCGGGGGCAGATACTGAACAAATTTATTGTCTGTATTACACATTTTCTAATTTTGCTAATACAACACACTATTAATTTGAATTAATACTACAATAAAAAAAAGAGGCACCTGTCAGTTGAAAGGCAGAAATTGTTTCAGCCAAACTTTGTGCCAAGTTCTTAAGGAATTTTAGAACATATGGAAATGTGTACCACATGACTGAAAATAACATTTTGGCCTTTATTCCACAACCAATTTGGATTTACTTAACTGTCTTCAAAAATTTTTATTCTTTCTTAATTTTAATCATAGTAATTAATGTGAAAAACAGCATGGCAAGGGGGGTTTATCACTTCCTAAAATAAGGTTTATACTTTTTCCTGATAGGACCAGTTGTTTAAAAATCACTGGTATCACATAAAGAAATTCTGAATTGTTAAAACCTTTAAGTTCTTCATTCAGTTGTTAAGGGAACACTGTTTTATCAACACACACATGCTAAGGATACAGCTATGTTTCAGGAGTATTGTTGGAGCCAGGCTGACTTCTAAGACGTGTGATTCTACTTTCTGTGTCCCAGCTCCTCCTTTCTGAATGCTTTCTGTTTTTATCAAACCTCTTGGCTCCCACTGCTTTTAAAATCATCCTTTAAATGATTTAGAATCCTACAAGCTCCTACTAGCCTTGGCCATGATACCCATGTCCTAGGAAGCAGCAGAGCCAGTGAACCTAAGCATTCATACAGTTTAATAGCAGGTGTCTCAAAATAGCCAATGTGGTCGCAAGACAGAAGAGAAATTAAAAAACCAAAACAAATACAAAAAAATCTGCTTCTAATACAAAATAGTGATCATGTGTCTGGTAACGCTGTATAAAAATGTTGACAAATATATGTCGAAATGGTAAGAAATTTAAAAGCATTTCTTAAAAATGGAACAGGGTTAGGATTGGTTTGTTGAGCATAAGGATTTCTGTATTGGACTTACACAGAATTCTGGGAAGAAACAGTATAAGCATAAAAGCAAAACGCAATACAGGAAACTAAGAAAATCACAAGGCTGGGGCTCATGAGTCATTAAAGGGAAAAAAGGAAATACCATTAGTTTTCCTGGGCGTGAGAAAAGTTTTTGGGTTTTCAAAGTTAAAGGCAGAATGCAATATAGATTTTTCTCTTTTCAAGCAGCATTCCCCCAAATCTTGATGGGTTCATTTAACTTAAATGGTCTTTCTGGGAGGTGTTGACTCTGGCTTTTGACTCTAAGCAAGAGACTCTTAAAAGCCATAGATTGCAGATACCAGATTCAGGCTTGGGGAAATTGATAGGTCAAACAGGTTGTTTTGTAGACATACTTGTGGGGAAATTATTATACAACACTATTCACTAAAGTGGAGGCTTTCAAGGTGTATAACAGAAATTGTCGTAAAATATTCATTTTACTTTGCAACTTGCCATACACAGACTTAAGTTTATATGTATTTATATAATGCACTCTTACATTTTTTATTCTATTTTATTAAAAAAATACTGCATTGTCCCTAAAGTGAAAGTAAGAATATTATTTATAAAATAACACGGTCTTTGGAAATCAAACTTAGGAAAGTTTGAGAGCATTTTATAGTGACTAGAACATAAATGTTCAATATGTCAATCTATCCTTTCACTTTCTAAACATCCACCATGTGTCAGGTTCTGTGCTAGGAACCAGCACTACAGAAGAGACTGAGAGACCAAAGTAACATTTAGTAGGTAGGGACATATAAGGATACTCTGAGAATGTTATTTAAGTTGAAAGCTAAAGGATGAATAAGGGGTAGCTGGAGGAGTAACACTGAACAGTTGGTTAAAGACAGGTGAAGGTGGAGAAGAAGAGTATGTACAAGGAAGCTGAGAGGGCAGGATAAAGAACTCAAGTGTTTTAAAAACTAAGTAGACCAGTGTGGCTAGAGAACAGTTAAGGGAAAGTATCAGGGATTCTCAACTTCGTTCTAAGTAACAAAATCAAAAACACAAAATAAAACAAATATCCACAACACAACACAATCAAAGAAAAAAAATATTAACTGAATGTAAAACCAAATATAGGCTGGCACCGTGGCTCACTAGCTAATCCTCTGCTTGCGGCGCCGGCACTCTGGGTTCTAGTCCCGGTTGGGGCGTCGGCTCTATCCCGGTTGCTCCTCTTTCAGTCCAGCTCTCTGCTGTGGCCCAGGAGTGCAGTGGAGGATGGCCCAAGTCCTTGGGCCCTGCACCCGCATGGGAGACCAAGAGGAAACACCTGGCTCCTGGCTTCGGATTGGCGCAGCGCACCAGCCATAGCAGCCATTTGGGGGGTGAACCAACAGAAGGAAGACCTTTCTCTCTCACTGTCTAACTCTGCCTGCCAAAAAAAAAAGAAAAAGAAAAAAAATATATAGAAATCAAATTCAATTTCCCCCTGACCTGGTTCACAAGAACAGGTTCAAAGTTACAGAGAATAAAATATAATGCAAATGTTCTTGACACAAAAAACATTCATTTAATTTATTACCAAAGCAGGCACTTATTGAAAGCACATGTAGTGTATTAAAAAGGATCCCAAAATTTTATGTGCCAGATTTGATAAGGGACCTACTTTATATTCTGCAATATAGCTGGAAGCCTGGTTAGTGATGCAGCAACATAAAAGGACTCGATGTCCCTGTTCTTTTACAGATATGTGATATCACTAGGTCACCAGCAATTTCAACTAGTACAAACTGACGCACTAATTTCAAACAAAGATTAAAGGTCAAGGATGAGGAGAGCAAGACTATTGCTGAAGGAAATGGTGCAAATTGCTAACCAATGAAAGTGTGTTTGCACCCATTCCAATATACTTAAGTTCCTGAATCCAACCCCAAATCAGAACATTCACTGATCTTTAACCAGCTCCTTGAAAATGCCAGATAGGCCTCATTTATTCAAAAAGCATTTTAAAAACACTTACTATGTATTAGGCAATGGGCCAATGTCAGGCATTCATACAACATGAAAAATGTCCTTATAATTTCCAGTAAAACTACTTCCTACAATTAATGCTGGTGTTTCCCTGTCTCACTTTCCTACTAAATTGTGTTCAACACTGTATCAAGAAAAGTGCTTGGTATATAGCAAACATTCAAAAATTTTTTTTTAATTAAGAGATGGCTTTAAGGGATCCAGAGAGGGTGAGAAACTTGTACATCTGTTCAAGAGCACCAGATGTAAAGAATTAAGAACAATTCAATCTCACAACCAATTTCACTAAAACTTATCTCTAGGAGTTGGCATTGTGGCACAGCGGTTAAAGCCACCGCCGGTAACGCTGGTACCCGAATGTGCATCAGTCGGAACCCCGCTGCTCCACTTCCGATTCAGCTCCCTGTTAATGTGTCTGGGAAAGCAACAAAGGATGGCTCAATCCCTGTGCCCCTGAACCCATGTGGGAGACCTGGAAGAAGCTCCTGGCTTCTGGCTTTGAACCTGCTCAACTCAGGCCATTGTGGCCATTTGGGTCATGAACCAGTGGATGGAAGATCTCTCTGTCTCTCTTCTTCCCTCTCTCTCTTTCAAATAAATAAATAAATCTTTTAAAAAGATAAAACACTGATCTCTAAGAATATCACGTCAGAGGACAAACTGTAGGAATCCATTTTAAAAAATCACAAAGCAAAGTTAGGAGAAAAGGCAATGGGGAAACAGTAAAATGGTGTCACTAAATTTTATGAGACCTCTTAGAATATGTTTTCAATCCCCCAGAAGGCAAATCTTTTGATAAAAATGCCTCCACAAAATTTCATTAAGTGTTCAGATTTTCAGTTTTTTAATCTAAATATTCTTTGTACACAGAGACATATTCCTACAGACCAGAACCTTGCATATATAATAGCAATAAAATGTGGTAACTAGTTTAAAGCAAAAACGGAGTACTTTCAGGGTTCTAACTACTATTTTAGCTAAACCTTACAGAGCATTAAGTGAAAGACTAGGTGAACATTCCAAGCGAGACCGTTCCTTTGACATTATAAAAATAAAAATAAATTTCACAACATTTCTGGGCTCAGATTTAGTACCTGTAAAATGAAGGGATTGATTTAGAAGGCCTCTTAAGGAGACTGTTCCAGTTCTAAGGCCCATTATGCAACCTGTGACAAAGCATATTTTCTGAATATGGCTGGGGCCAGTGGCACTTGATTAACTACAAGTGATTCATGGGGTTACTATTTGTAGGCGGAAAAGTAAATTTTTTTTTGATATGTCATGTTAACCCTCCTCAGTCACTCAATCAGGCATAATCTAGTAGTTCCTCTAATGGAATTTTGTAGAACTCCTAACCAGTTGATTTAAATTCATCAACAGGGAGATAATCTTAGGTGGTCCTGATCTAGTTAGGCTAGCCCTTTAACAGAGAGCTGAGTTTACAACCATCGGGCTCCAGGCTGCTAATGATCTTCCTTTCCTGACGGGCTCTGGGATAGCTGACTCAGCCCCCACAATTGCATAACTCAATTCCTTCTAAAAATCCTCTGTTTATGTTTTCTACTGGTTCTGCTTCTTTGGTTTCACTATGACTCATATAAAGATAAATTATAAACAGTGAACATCTTAAAATATTTTAACTGCTCCCATTGAAAACACTTGTCAATTTCAATGAAGTAAGTATATGTGGGGATTAAAAACACCCATATTCGACAGATGAAATCTATATTCACATGACACTGAGGTATGCAACAGTTTTTTCTGATGCCCTGTCTCTTGATTCATATTCGTCACTGTCTCCCTGATGGAGACTACTAGTCTCATTGTCTCTCTTCTTGCCTATCCAAAACTGACATGACAAAAGGATCTTAAACTTATTTACTCTGTGGTATTAAGATTTGACAGCCTTTGGTATGTTAAAATATCCAGGGATTACTTCTCTCCAATAAAGGTGAAAGCTTTCAACAGAAGAGTAACTGGCAAATGGTACGATAAGCAAGACAATAAGTATACCCATCGCCTTTAAATGGACAAACTCACAGATGACCACTCACCCATCTGTAAACTGGATACTTTCCTTTATTTTGATGATTTCTTCATTTTGCATGCTAGAAATGCAAAAGCTCTGCCAAAGCTCTGCCACCAGTAACATTTCCTTAGCAGATAATACTGCTACAGAAGAGAATGCCAAATTTTCGCTGTTTTCTTTTGGTTTAGGGAGGGGGTCTCTATGCATTGTTGGGTAATATTTTTTTATTATTTAATTTTGACATACTTATGCCTAATTTTCCAAACTAGATCATGAGAGGTTTGAAGACAGCACCACAACTTATAACTTCAAAAAACTTCTACCACTTTTCTTTTTAGTCAAGAGAGTAATGAGAGAACAAAGCACTAAGTTCCTCCACTATACACGCAGCACAGCTGTTTCTAGTAGTTTTGCTAAAGAATGTTTAAAATATTAAATCTATAGCTACAGTTTATAGTTATAGTGGAGCCAATAGCTCAAGTTGAAATTCGTCTTGCTTATTTTATTCATTGCTAGAAAGGGTTATACAGCAGCACCATTCCCTACTATGCCATAGTATTTAGATTGTTTCAAAGATCTGCTAAAATCCACACTGAAGGGGTGTGCTCTTTATTTCTTGAGGTCTGACAGCCAATACATACTCTAAAGGATGCAAGAGTAAGGCTTGAGTGGGGCCCTGATAGCACCAATCACAGAAATCTAAGGACTTTTCTATAGATACACTGCTGTAGAACTTACACTTCAATCTTACAGAGCAATAATGGTCCCACGTCTCCAGCTATGCCTGCTGTCTTCCTTTCTTCAAACCCTAAAACAGACTTCTGTGTTTTTTTAAATTTCCCACATAATGGTAGACAGTAGGAGAAAGCTAAGATTGGTTGAGGATTGGTCAACGCGACTGAGAAAATGTTATTATGAATTATATACATCTCTTCCACCAAATCTTCTAAGTGGCACTGATAAGCAACAGAAAATATTTGGTTAAATATACAGTAGCAGAATCCCTGCTGGTCAAGTTAGTGAAGCTGTTCTTTTAGCTCCAGTGGCAAAGAACACACACCATATAGCAGAAGGGAAGCCAGTGACTTGATATATAGTCCTGCCAATTGCTTTTTGCTTTGAAAGCTTTCTAAGTCAATGATAAGCTATCTGTGCTGAGAAGGGTATGGAATAGCCTCAAGTTGTATATGCAGTCCTGACACAGAAAATAAGCAGAGCTCATACGGCATATTGCTGTTCTCTATTTTAGAACTAGCACAAGAACCATGTGATGTGCTCATTGCTATGGTAACTACATTTCAGTAGTGAACAGGAGAGCAAACGGGCATGTAAAACATGTCTAAGTTGTCAATATATAAGTAATTATTGCCTGAAGCTGCAATAACTTAAATTTCATTGATGTATGACTTATTAGAATAAAAATCTACTCCTATTTTTTTTTTTAAAATGAGGTTAATAAACCTTCAGCCCCTTTAATGCCTTCCATATTCAAGGAAACAAATTCAGAGTGTCTTTTATTCCAGCATTTTGGTTGCTTCTTAGAGAATCACTGTTATTAACAGAAATCTAAAAAGTATGAGCAATGTCCTGGGTGACGTAGTAGTCTCAGGCTTGGTCACTGGCAAAGCGCTCTGCCTATACTACTCTATGGGTTTGAATCTGTTAAGATCAATGTAGTCAAATTTTAAGGTTGATGATGGACAGAAAGTCTCTGATTTGGCCCTGCAGTTACCTCAACTTTCTCAGTGCTTTCAGATCAGAACACTGAGAAATAAGATCTACCCAAGACATGATCATTTTTGACGACTTCTAGATTAGGCTCTGATTGTCCTGCACTTTAAAGACATCCTTACAATAGTTTCTATGTAAGTCCACTGAAAACTGGAAATATTAAGTCAAAAAATTAACATAATAATCTGGCCTAACATCATAGCTGAGCAACACAGTTTAAAGTAGAGTATCCGTTGTTTCCCTTGTGGTCACAACAGTGCCCAGACGCTGAGGCTCACTGCTGCTGCCTAGTACTTTGAGGCTATCATACTACATATTGAAAGTCCAGGAAAAGACCAAAATTCAAAATTAGAAGCATGGCTTCTACTGAATGCATATCGTTGTTGTACCACTGAAAGCCGAAAAATTCTGAGCTCAATCACAGTAAGTTGAGGACTGTGTTTACTTAATTTTAAACTTTTGTATGACACCACTTAGGATAGAAATCTTTACAAGTTCCTCAGACAATTTTCTTCCTCTCTTTTCATCTACAATTCTGGCTTATGGGATAGCTAATTGGATCTGACACCAATGACTTTTTTAAAAAGTTAATGAGTTGAGTGTGTTAAAAATAAATAGAGGGGCATGCCTTGTGGCAGAGTGTGTTAAGCTGATACTTTTTGATGCCTGTATCCTATATGAGAGTTCCTGTTTGAGACCATATACTCCACTTCTGATCCAGTTCCCTGATAATGTGCCTGGGAAACAGCTGGTGATGGCTTAAGCAGTTGAGTTCCTGCCACCCACATGGGAGACCAAGATGGAGTTCCTGGCTCCTGCCTTCATCCTGGCCCAGTCACTCTACCTTCAAATAAATAAATAAATCTTAAAAAAGAGAGAGATAGAGAGAGAGATATATAAGCCCTTAACACGAACTGTTTTTAAAAAGCTAAAAATCTATACCAAATGAAGTATTACCTGAAGCCTGTGGTCACATTAACTGAACCGCTACCACAATGAATATATCACACCATGGTTACATACAAAATAAAGCTAATATGCAGGTACGCAAAATTACAACAAATATTTTGTGCATTTTTATCTCACAGTGAACCATATTCTGTGGGGAACTAAAATACTGTTTCTCTTCCAATAAATATTAATATCAAAATGGATTATTGAAAATAAAAAATAAACTAAAATTATGACTGTTATTTATAGTAAAAACTAATATTCTAATCTTTACCATTCTTATAACTTAGTATTAATACTGACCTGGAAATTTTTTATTGTAATACTTTTCTAACTTACAAAACATATTATCATTTTACTGGAACTGGGAGGAAAATTACACATTAAATAAAGCAGGTTATACTGAACAATCATCATACCTTACACATACAACTATGTAGAAAGTAAGCTGGAAAGACTATAAATTTGTTTTTGTGTACAAAAAGGTAATGTATACTTTGTGCTGTTTCAGCAAGAGGAACATTTTCTTCAAACTCATTGGCTCAGTGGCACCATATGGAGCTTGCTGATCTTCAGATACCAAGAATGTCTCCAAAATACATTTCATTCTAGTGTGTTAAAACTCTCCACTCTGCAGATGTCGTTAAAACCATGTAATTCCTAGCCTACTATAAATATGCAAATCACAAATCACATAGCTTAATATGGTTATAGAAATAGAAGGGATTTCTAATGGCATCTACATTTTCAAGTCATAATTTCAACTCTTTGTTAACAATGTTACATACCAGTGAAAGCCACTAACCATTATGCTTATTTAACTACTGCTATAGGTGGGAACAGGGTGAGAGGAGGGCAAAGGAGAAATAACCAAAAGAAAAAAAAAATGGTGTATGTCAATAACAGAATAGTATGTGACAATGTTAATTAATAAACTTCAGCTGTGTACAACAATATGGGTGAATCTTAGAAATATAATAATTGAAAAGAGCAAAACTCAGGAGACTAAACACTAGATTGTACCTTATCTACAAAAAAGTTATATAAATACAACTAAATAATATGCAATATAAGGATATATGCACAAATACAAAAATGTGTATATATATACACATATATTCACATATGGATCAGGGCTATATATACTGAGAGTACACACATATTTATATGTGTAAATGACAAGAAAACAAAAACACAAAAGTCAGAATACACATTAGCTCTGCAGGGGACTGGCAGGAGCTTCAAATGAGGGAGGCAGAGGCATATGCTTTGTAACATATGTATGTCATACATATTCTTTAATATATATTAAACATTTCATAATAGAAGAAAAAGTAGAAGGGAGAAGAAAGAGAGTACGTCGATACACAATTAATCTTCCAAGGGCAGAACATCACGGTTTCCATTTTACCATAAGAAAGAGTAAGAAAAGAACAAGTAGCTACTGTGGGAGAGCACCTTTGTCTTACTCAACATAAATACATATACAGTAAGGCAAGACCGATCTTTCTTAGGGAGCTTCTTCAGTCACTTTTGAAGATAATCTTTTCAAAATTTGTATGTCATATATGACATATGTTTACATAAGCATATGTTAAATGGCATTAAATAAAATTCTAACATTTTCTTTTTCTAGAAACAGGTAGGATTTACTGTTCTTTTAAAAAATGGGTGAGGCGGAGGCTGGTGTTGTGGCACAGCAGGTTAAGCTGCCATACGCAACTCTTGCATCCCATATGCTTGCCACTCCTGATCCAGCTCTCTGCTAACATGCCTGGGAAAGCAGCAGCAGATGTCCCGAGTACTTGGGACCCTGTCACCTACACTGGAGACCTGGATAGAGTTCCAGAATCCTCACTTCGGCCTGGCCAAGCCCTGGATGTTGTGGCCATTTGAGGAGTAAACCAACATATGGAGGCAGAGTTAGCTGAGGGGCAGTTACAGGGAGAGAAGGAGAGAACATGAGGGAGAGGTCTTCCATAATCTGGTTCACTCCCCAAATGGCCTCAAAGGTCAGAACTGAACTGATCTGAAGCCTGGACCCAAGAGCTTTTTTCAGGTCTCCCACGTTGGTTCAGGGGCCCAAGCACTTGGGCCATCCTCCACTGCTTTCCCAGGCCACTAGCTCTCTGCTAGATCAGAACAGGAGCACTTGGGACACGAATTGGTGCCCATTATTGGGTGCCAGCACCAAGAAATACATCTTTTTTTTTTTTTTAAGATTTTATTTACGTATTCGAAAGTCAGAGAGTTACACAGAGAGAAGAGAGGCAGAGAGAGAGAGAGAGAGAGAGAGGTCTTCCATCCACTGGTTCACTACCCAATTGACCACAATGGCTGGAGCTGCACCAATCCAAAGCCAGGAGCCAGGAGCTTCTTCTGGGTCTCCCATGTGGGTGCAGGGGCCCAAGGACTTGAGCCATCTTCTACTGCTTTCCCAGGCCATAGCAGAGAGCTGGATTGGAAGAGGAGCAGCACAGGCATGGAAAGCCATGACATGATGGCAAAAAACAATCTAAATGAAAGAGCCTGGTGAACAAGACCCCATCAGAAGGAACAGGCCATCAAGGAGAGAGGCGCCTTTCTCTGAAGGGAGGAAGGAACCTCCACTGTGATATGGCCTTGACTAAACAAGTTCAGAGTCGGTGAACTCAAGGGGCTTCCATAGCCTAGACAGCTCATAGCAAGAGTCTCGGGTGATTGCTGACGTCATAAATAAGAGTGCCAATTGTTAAATCAATGACAGGAGTCACTGGGTACATGCTCCCCAAGTAGGATCTCTGTCCTTAATGTGTTTTACTATGAAACGTAAAAACACTACTAGTCGAACAGTACCCTATACCTTGTGCGGTTGTGTGAGTGCAGCCTGTTGAAATCCTTGCTTAGTATATACTAAGTTGATCTTCAGTATATGAAGGTAATTGAAAATGAAACTCGATAAAGGGCGGGATGGGAGAGGGAGAGGGAGAGGGAAAGGGGAGGGCCACGGGAGGGAGGGAGGTTGGGGGGGGGGGAGCCACAACAATACAAAAGTTGCACTTTGTAAATTCACATTTATGAAATTAAAAAAAAAAAAAAAAAAAAGGAAGAGGAGCAGCCAGGACTAGGAACGGCACCCATATGGGATGCTGGTGCTTCAGGCCAGGGCATTAACCCGCTGAGCCATAGCGCCGGCCCCAAGAAATAAATCTTTTTTAAAAAGATGTAGTGGGCTAAGCCTCCGCCTGTAGTGCTGGTATTCCATATGAATGCCGGTTCAAGTCCTGGCTGCTCCACTTCTGATCCAGTTCTCTACTATGGCCTGGGAAAGCAGTAGAAGATGGCTCAAGTGCTTGGGCCCCTGAACCCATGTGGGAGACCTGGAAGAAGCTCCTGGCTCCTGGCTTCAGATCAGTTCAGTTCTGACCGTTGAGGCCATTTGGGGGGGTGAACCAGGGGATGGAAGACTTCTGTCTCTGCCTCTGCCTCACTCTGCCTTTCAAATAATTAAATAAATAAATCTTAAAAAAAATAAAAATGAGTGAGATTTATTAGTAAATATGCTGAGTTGGCTTGCAATTGGCTATTATATATAGTATTCTGTGTTTTCCTGACATAGAATTTACATAAAATATGATGTACAGATCTTAAATGATCATTCAAAACAAGATATACTCCTATCATCCCAGTAACTTTCTCTAATGTCTTTCATCAGTCAACTCCTACACCACCTAACAAAGAGGAAACTACTGATTTCTAAAATAGATCACTTTTGTCCTTTGGAATGGCATAATACAAAATACAAACACTCTTTCGTGCCTGACTCTCCTTGCTCAAAATGATGCTCCTAGCGTATCAGTGGTTTATTCATTTTTTACTGTCTAACAATACACTACTGAATGAATACACCACCATTTGCTGAAAAACTGCCATTCTGATGGACATCTCTGTTCCCTATGATGAATCTTCCTGCACAAGCTCTTTTTTCGGGGGGGGGGGGGATGTATGCTTTCATTCTCCTTGGGTAAATTACTTCTGAGTCAAGAAGTAGATGTATGGTTAATATTATTAAAGAAAAAAAATACTACCATAAAATATTCCAAATTTGTGGTATCAGTATATGGTCCCACCAGCAAAGAACAGAATCTCTATTGTTCTGCATCCTTACAAAGTAGATGAGCAATGGTATCTCCCTGTGTTATTAATTTGTATTCCCTAATGATCAATGATGTACAGGGGAAAAATTATAAATGAATGAATGAGGATTTCATAAAAGAGATTAATCCATCCCACAAGACACAATACAACCTTGCTCTTAACTTGGTCAAGTTCATTTTGTATTATTTCAGAACAAAGTGATTTTTCCCTCACAATACTCAGATGTTTATAATTATAAATTCAATGTCTTAATTGAATAATGTCTGCCTCTCGCACAGACTGTAAAATCCATGATGGTAGGCACTACTTCTGTTTTTGTTTACAAAAGTATCCCCAGCATCTGAAACATAGACGAAACTTAAAACATCATTATGAAATAAAGAATAAAGGAAGGTAAGAATCCCAAATCCTCCTGCAAGGTTTCCCAGGTTAATGGAAATTTGATCCTTACCTACTTATTTACAAGAAATAACATTTATTCCAAAAAGACTTTTTTTTCTAGAATACAAAATCATTTATTCATTCTACAAACATTAGTGATTATAGTTCACAGACACTGTTTAAGAGATTTAGGAGACAGTAGCAAACGGGACACAAAGTATTTAGAGTTACAGAACATTCTTTACACAAATTTGCTTTCATTCCTGCTTTAGTGGCTATCTCAAGCCATTCTATCTGTGCAAAACATATCCTTTGCATTCTTCCATCACCACTGCACAAAGACTACAAGAATACTCAAAATTTTGATAGACTGCTAGATAAAATATAAGATGTCCAGTTAAATTTGAATTTGACATGAAACAATTTTATTAGTATAAGTATGTCCCAGTTATTGTATGTCCCATACAAAACTCAAATTTAACTGGACAATTTCACCATCTGACAATTTCCTCCTTTCCCAAATTTGTATTCTAATTACAATCAGAATCATAGAGATTAATATTTAATTATCCTCTCATGTAGGATATTTGTTTTGTTGCTTCCTGTTTTAAGGACTTGAAATACTTGATAAGTGGATTCAGAGACTAAAATTACAGTGCAGATTTATTTACAAAGATGCTCTTCCCAACTGTATTTGTAATACTGAAAAAAAATAGAAATAGTAAAAATGTACTACAATAGAGGACTAATGAAAATAAATGATGGCACACAGCCATCCAAAATGATAACTGACAGAATAATTAAAGACACTGGAAAATGCTGAAAATATAACATTAAGTGAGAAAAGGATATAAAATTATAGTATTAGAAATACTTTCAACTTATTAAAAATTTGCATATAAAGAATAGTTGGATGTACTCTTTAAAAACTACCCATGTCATGAAAGAGAAACAAAGACTAAGGACAATGTTCCAGATTAAAGAATACCAAACAGGGGCGGCATCATAGGGTAGCAGGTAAAGCTGCTGCTTGCAGTGCCAGCATCCCATATGGGCGCTGCTTCGAGTCCTGGCTGCTCCACTCCCCGTCCAGCTCTCTGCTGGAAAGCAGAAACTGACCGAAGTCCTCGGGCCCCTGCACCTGCATGGGAGACCCGGAAGGAGCTCCTAGCTCCTGGCTTTGGATCGGTGCAGCTCCGGCGGTTGTGGCCATCTGGGGAGTGAACCAGTGGATGGAAGACCTCTCTCTCTTTGCCTCTCTGTGTAACTCTTTCAAATAAATAAGTAAATATTAAAAAAAAAAAAAAAGAAGAATATCAAACATACATGACAAGTAAAGGTACTGCCTAATTCTGGATTGAATCCTGAGGAACAAAATAACTAGAAAATACATTCTTAAGAGAACTAGAAAAATCTGAATACTGTATGTAGTTAGGCATACTTAAACAGAATGAGAGAGAATGCTCAAAGCTTAGGAGAGAACTATCCACTTCAGGTTGGAAATCACTTCAAAATAAAAAGTTTTTTTTTTTTTTTTTTGTCACGCAGAGTGGATGGAGAGAGAGAGAGAGAGACAGAGAGAAAGGTCTTCCTTTTGCCGTTGGTTCACCCTCCAATGGCTACCATGTCCGGCGCGCTGCGCTGTTCCGAAGGCAGGAGCCAGGTGCTTCTCCTGGTCTCCCATGGGGTGCAGGGCCCAAGCACTTGGACCATCCTCCATTGCACTCCTGGGCCACAGCAGAGACCTGGCCTGGAAGAGGGGCAGCCGGGACAGAATCCGGCGCCCCAACCGGGACTAGAACCCAGTGTGCTGGCACTGCTAGGCAGAGGATTAGCCTGTTGAGCCACGGCGCTGGCTCAAAATAAAAAGTTTTAAGACAGGTGTGGAAAAAACTGTGAAAGGATACACATGAAAAAATTTGAGAGTAAGTAATGTTTAATTATATGGTGAATGCTGATTTTAATTTTTTCTTTGCATGTTTCTGTATTTTTCATTTTCTACAATGAACATGATTAAGGTTGAAAAAATGTTTAATAACTTGAAGATACTTTGATGAAATATATAATCCATAATCCATAGCTGTTTAATTTTGCAAATTTACCTATTTTAATGTCTTATAAACCTCTAGAGTAAGAAAACATTTTACTGATCATTATAAAAAATTCTTCTCAGAGCTGGCACTGTGGAGTAGCAGGTTAAGCTCCCAACTGCAACGCCAGCATTCTATATGGGTTCTGGTTTGTGTCCCAGCTGCTCCACTTCTGATCCAGCTCCCTGCTAATGGCCCGAGAAAACAGCAGAAAATGACCCCTGAACACACTTGGGAGACCCAGCAGAAGAAGGCCTAGCTCCTGGCTTCAGCTTGGCCCAGCTCTGGCCATTGCGGGGATTTGGGGAATAAGCCAGTGGATGGAAGATCTCTCTCTGTCTCTCCTCCTTTCCCTGTAACTCTGCCTTTCAAATAAAATAAAACAATTTTAAAATATAAAAATAAATAATTTTTCTCACAATTTTTTTTTTACCAATTGCCTATGTGTCCAACTATTTTCTTAAGGATGAGAGGTTCCAAAAATGTGCAACTACCCTATGATGCAAGACATCCTATAGGGTTATATTAAAAGTAATTTTTAAGTGATCTAACTTGAAATTTATCCAGGTAGGAGCCAACTTTTGAAATCCAGCCTCTACACAGTGCCTATGATGCCAATACTAGAACTACCAGGCCCAAGTCTCCCACAGTCTCTCAGTCTCCCTCCCTTAGCTTTTAGTTTCTTTGTCCTAAGATCGCAAATAAATTTCTTTTTTTTTTTTTTGACAGGCAGAGTTAGACAGTGAGAGAGAGAGAGAGAGAGAGACAGAGAGAAAGGTCTTCCTTCTGTTGGTTCACCCCCCAAATGGCCGCTATGTTCGGTGTGCTGCGGCCGGCGTGCTGCACCGATCTGAAGCCAGGAGCCAGGTGCTTCCTCCTGGTCTCCCATGCAGGTGCAGGGCCCAAAGACCTGGGCCATCCTCCACTGCCTTCCCGGGTCACAGCAGAGAGCTGGACTGGAAGAGGAGCAACCAGGATAGAATCTGGCACCCCAACCGGGACTAGAACCTGGTGTGCCGGCGCCACAGACGGAGGATTAGCCTAGCGAGCCGCGGCACCAGCCAGCAAATAAATTTCTTACTAAAATTAATTCACTAAGTTGAGGGAGTGGTACAGCTGACTCCTCAGCACCCCAAATCACAAGACTCAGGTTATTTATCCTCTCTATGAGATGACATCTTGATGTTTGGTTTTCTCTTGAGAGTTCCAGAAACCCCAGAACCAGAGCAGAGTAACTATCACCTGCATGTAGCCCCCAGGCTGCATACAGCCCACTTTGCTATCATCAGAATTGCCAAGAAAACACAATATCACTAACAAATCAAAGGAGGGCCATGAGCACTGTGAGCCAAGCAGAGACGTGCACCTTTTGAAACCGAACTTCATCTACAAGATCCTTTACTTAATGTCTCTAGAAGCTGGTAACAAAGAGATAACTGCCCAACTTCTTGCTCTGCACCCTGCTAATAAATACCTATTTCCTTCCACACTCTGATGTCAGTGACTAGGTCACTATACATTGGGCAAGCAAACCCAGGATTTGGGGTTCTGTAACACTTTCCAGAAATATTTACTGTACTCATATTACCTGCTATTGACAAAGATAAAGTAAATTTAATAGCTAAATCAATGGTATCTTGAAGTATTTTCTCACTGATAAAGAGTAAAAAAGAAATGAAACTCAGAGTTCAGATAATATAAATCTAAGTGAGAACAACTAAAGAAAAATGGATGAGAATATTTCTAGTAAATTCCTACCTCCTGCATGCATTTGCTACATAGTAATTTAGTTCACTGAAATTTAAAAGTCAATCCAGTCTTGTAAATCTTCCACTTTTTCCATTTGTAATTTGAAAAATAGTAAATATCATTTAGTTATGACAACATTCTTTGGTTAAGTTTATATGTTTTGCACCCATTTTGTAACATCTTCTCAGTAACAAGGAAAAATTCTGTTAATTTATTTTACAGTATTCCTTGTGATGTATTTTGAGGTTCCACATAAGAAGAGAGATAAACTCTGACTTCAGCATAACAGATGTGAAGTTTGATTATGAAGGAGTAAATTGAATTCACCTCCTACCCAGCATTTTCATTCTGGAAGATGGGAGGAAAAGAAGAGGTCATTTTTGCATTAATACACGCTAAAAGAAAGAAAATCCATTTTTCCTCACGTAAAAAATTATTTTCTACAGACTATCAATCCAACTTGGACTGATGCTGTATTACAGGATTTTATGCATCAGATTTAGGATTTTTTTAACTGGAACAAATTAGTGCTAATACTGATTCTATTAATTGTTCCATGTTTAATACTTACTTTTATTCAGACCAATTACTGAAAACATACATTGCCCATCAAAATGAATTCTTCATTATAGCTCAAATGGACTGCAGTTTAATGATAAAATAGTAAAGGGTACATCATATCCATTTCACCTAAAAATATCTTAAACAAATCCTATGAGAAGTCATATTTTTGAGTGACAATTCAAAAACCCTTCTAAGGAAAAGGAGTTAGAGAAGGAGTCAATTTTTGAATATAGGAAAAAAATGACAAATTTAAGTCTTATATTTCATAGCAAAATTTGACAGTATGAGACTGAAGTCCTCTGGTTTCCCTTCTTTCATACTCTGGACTGAAAACAGACAGGATTATGTTTTAAGTGGAAACCAGACTCTCTGGGCTTGTTAAAGTAGTGTAGGGGTTCCACAAATTGAAGCTCTTAAAACTATTTACACAGGAGCTGGAGCTGTGGTGCAGCACGTAAAACCACCGCCTGCAATGCTGGCATCCCATATGGAAGCTGGTTCGAGTCCCGGCTGCTCCACTTCCCATCCAGCTCTGCTATGCCTGGGAAAGCAGTAGAAGATGGCCCAAGTGCTTGGGCCCCTGCACCCACATGGGAGATCCAGAAGAAGCTCCTGGTTCCTGGCTTTGGATCAATCCAGCTCGGGTTGTTGCAGCCATTAGGAGACTGAACCAGCAGATAGAAGACCTTTCTCTCTGTCTCTCCTTCTCCTTGTAACTCTACCTCTCAAATAAATAAATAAATCTTTTTTAAAAAGTATTTAGGCCTGTATATAAAGAGAATTGAAAATGAATCTTTACATGAATGGAAGGGGAGAGGGAGTGGGAAAGGGGAGGGTTGCGGGCGGGAGGGAAGTTATGGGAGGGGGGAAGCCATTGTAACCCATAAGCTATACTTTGGAAATTTATATTCATTAAATAAAAGTTTAATAAAAAAAAAAAAGTATTTAGGCCGGCGCCGCAGCTCACTAGGCTAATCCTCTGCCTGCAGCACCAGCACCCCAGGTTCTAGTCCCAGTTGGGGCACCAGATTATGCCTGGTTGCTCCTCTTCCATTACAGCTCTCTGCTGTGGCCCAGGAAGGCAGTGGAGGATGGCCCAAGTGCTTGGGCCCTGCACCCGCATGGGAGACCAGGAAGAAGCACCTGGCTACTGGCTTTGGATTGGCGCAGTGAGCCAGCCATAGCAACCATTTAGGGGGTGAACCAACGGAAGGAAGACCTTTCTCTCTGTCTGTCTCTCTCACTGTCTAACTCTACCTGTCAAAAAATATATATATACAAAATGGCACTTGAAGTGAACAAAAAACCTGACCTGAACTCTATTTATGAAAACACACTGCAGATCCCCATTTTGGAAAAAGCTGAGAGCAAAAAGAATGTGATGAGTAACTGACTATGTAACAGCAGACTACATAACATTCCTAGCGTTTTCTCAATACTTCATGCTAAGCACAGTGTTTGGCACAAAATATGCTCTCAATAAACTGTGATCAAATTTAAGTACATCTGATCTCCAACAGAGTGCCTAAAAGGAACAAGCTAAAACAAACTTTTAACTCTATTCTTCTGAAAAATCTATAACCCAGTAATTCTATTTCTGTAATGATCACTTTACACAATTTGGGTCTTGCTAAAATTGTGATGGATATTTCTTGTTTCATATTTATGTGTGTATTCAGAATCATACAGATTCTACTTCCCTTGGTTTGTACTGTGCAATGACAGAAAATTAAAATAAAAATTGAAGTATTACATCACTGCCTTGTTTTTTACATAGCCCTTTGTACTTCTGAAATCATATTCACATATTTTACTTAATACCAACAAAACAGAGTATTTTGCTTACTGCCATTTCTCAAAAGAGAAAATTAAGAGCTAGAGAAGTTAAATGGACTTGTCATCCCCACATAGCTAAATCTGCTAACAAATCAGAGGTCCCATGACTCCCAGGTCAGCATTCTAATAACTACATCACACTGCAGAGTACATCTGGCAGGGAGACAAAGCATTTATGTGCAGCTATACCATTCACTCTTGGGGAATACGTTGGATGGAAAAGATAAAAACTGGGAAATCTACTATCCACGGTTGAAATCAGGTTAAATGTAAATGAGCAAGCCCCAGATGCCCTACATTACCATACCCTTATTTCAAAAAGGTTTCAACTAAACAAAATGTAAAAATTCTCACCACAAAGAGTAATCATCCTATGTGCCATTTTACCAAGAAGATTATTAAATAAAAATTACAGGGAGCATTGTTTTGGACTAAGCTCCTTACTAGCCCTGAACAGATCAGGCCAAAAATAAAAACGGGGTTATTTAAGCTAAATTTCCATGAAATCAAGCTGAAACTAAGCTATTTATGTGACTTTCTGAGAAATAAGGATTAGAAAGCCAGATTTCCCCAACAGGCTGATTTCAATTGACATAATAATGAAATTACCTGTCTTAATCTTTACAAAAAAAGACAATCTGAAGTGAGATGGCGTTAACCCATCAGTTATTTTTCTATTATTCTGTTTCTTGTCTCTCTGTCCCTAATTTGCTTTTTTTTTGATTCTGTCTTCTTTGTCTATAAAATCAACTTCCTTTGCTTGGCATAGCAGAACACTTAGTTCATTTCAGGGAATAAAGTACTGCTCAATTCCAGAAACAAAAAGAAAGCCAATTAAGATTGTTAAATTGAATTGTTGGAATTCTGCCATTTGACAGATTTGGCAACCACAAAGGGACCCCAAAGAGTTTGCTGATAACTTCTCAGACCCCTTGAGAGATGCCGGAGCCGCACCACCAACTCCTCTGAAGTTCACTGTCTTCCCTGAGCCCAGAGGATTCTAAGCTGCTCTTACGCAACATTCCTGCCTTCTGCTCTTTTGGCACTGAGTTCCTCCACTCAGTCTTTTTGGCTTTGGGGTTACCAGGTTAGTCTTTTTTTTTTTTTTTTGACAGGCAGAATGGACAGTGAGAGAGAGAGACAGAAAGAAAGGTCTTCCTTTTGCCACTGGTTCACCCTTCAATGGCCGCCGCGGTTGGCGCGCTGCGGTTGGCGCTCTGCGGCCGGTGCACTGCGCTGATCCGATGGCAGGAGCCAGGCGCTTCTCCTGGTCTCCCATTGGGTGCAGGGCCCAAGCACTTGGGCCATCCTCCACTGCACTCCCTGGCCACAGCAGAGAGCTGGCCTGGAAGAGAGGCAACCGGGACAGGATCGGTGCCCCGACCGGGACTAGAACCCGGTGTGCCGGCGCCGCAAGGCGGAGGATTAGCCTAGTGAGCCGTGGCGCCGGCCCAGGTTAGTCTTTTTTAAAGATTTATTCATTTATCTGAAAGGCAGAATTACAGAGAGGCAGAGGCGGGGGGGGGGGGGGAGGGGGGAGAGAGAGAGAGAGAGAGAGAGGAAGAGAGAGAGAATCTTCCATCTGCTGCTTCACTCCCCAAATGGCCACAATGGCTGAAGCTGCGCCGATCTGAAGCCAGGAGCTTCTTCCAAGCCTCCCACGTGGGTGCAGGCCATAGCAGAGAGCTGGACTGAAGTAGAGCAGCCGGAAATCGAACTGGTGCCCGCGTGGGATGCCGGCACTGGTTTTATCTGCTAAGCCACAGCGCCGGCCTAATCAGGTTAGTCTTGTGTTCTCAGAGAGCACTTGGAGTCCTTGAGTACCAGGGTGTCTGTGTGATGAGAGCGCAGCTGACTTCAGAGTACCAATGGCTAGTTTGTGTTGTGACACAGTACTTGATTTACTGGTCTGTGGTGGTGGCTGAAAAGTCACTGGCAAAAGCTGCAGGTTTAGTGGTAAAATAACTGATGGCTGCAAGTCATATTTGCTGTAGGGAGAATGAATTGTGGCTTTCAGAATTTGTAGGTTACATGGGTTCTATATTCTTTCTGCCTGGGAGCTTCTGTAAGGGAAGCCTCAGATGTCTGATTGATCAGATAAAAACTGGAAAACCACAAACTTCTGAAGAGAGTCAAGATCCATAAAGTGGGATTCCTATTTTTGTTTTTGTTTTTTTTTTTAAGATTTATTTGACAGAGTGAAAGAGAAAAAGGAAGAAGGGAAGGGAGGGAGAGAAGAGGAAGGCAGGAAAGAGGAAGGCAGAAGAGAGGAGGTTCTCTCGAGAATCTTCTATCTGCTGGTTCACTCCCTAAATGCTCAAAACAAATCTGGGAAAGAGTGAAGCCAAAAGACCGAAACTCCATCCAGATCTCCCTTGTGGATGGCAGGGGCCAAGCACTTAAGCCATCATCTGCTGCATCTCATGATGCATTTAGCAGAAGCTGGATTGGAAGTAGAGTAGTCGGGACAGGAACCAGCGCTCCAACCTGGGATGTGGACATCACAAGTGGCAGCTTAACCTACTGTGCTATGTAATGATTGCCCCTGGGATTCCTGTTTTTAAAGATCAGAGTATCTGCCTTCTGTTCATACCTGTCTTCTACATGTTTAAGTATTAGGTCCTG
The DNA here is from genome assembly GCF_033115175.1 of Lepus europaeus. Lineage (NCBI taxonomy): Eukaryota > Metazoa > Chordata > Mammalia > Lagomorpha > Leporidae > Lepus > Lepus europaeus. The sequence continues at coordinate 63,728,421 of NC_084843.1, read as the reverse complement.
GAAGCTGAAAATACATATAAAAATGGTGAAATGTTATAAGATAATTTAAAATTAATGTGCAGAAGCTTCTAAAATGATTAATTTTTTTTTTTTGCCTTTTTAAAAAGCCTCCTTACAAAAGAATAAATGGAAAGCTTAATGGACTAGCTGATAAGAAAACTGAATCCACAAATCTTTTTGCTTAGTTACTATCCCACCATGAAGACAAAAACAAAGCTAAATAAAGGATTTATGAAGGTTAAGCCCTTGGGTCAAGAGGGCATACAAAATGCTTAATTCATTAAGAGAGTTGTTACATGGTATCCTTATCCCCTTAAAGTGGCATAATAAAGAGCATATCTGGTCATTGTCCTGGGTTCCCAGCAGAACTTCAAAAACCCTTGGAATGTCCTGTTAGGAATGATTTTGTTATGCTAATAAAAGAACCCATCACAAGCTTGCAGATAACTTCATAAGTGGTTAAAACGTAGGGTCAGCCTGACCAAAAAAATAGGGAAGGAAAGCCTAGAGATTAAGAGCAATTAAATGGCCAATGATCTAGCTAATCAGACCTATGTAAAGAAATCTCAGTAGACAGTTTGGACCCTGTGGCTTGATGGAGCTTCCCTGGTTGGTGAATAGGCTATACCCTGACTCCACGGGAAAAGACATGGATGCATCTCTTCATCTGGGTGTCCCTGGATTGGATTCTGTGTAACCAAACTGTAAGTCTAGTGCTTTCCTGACTGTTGAGTCATTCTAGCAAATTATAAAAAGTGAGATCTTGGGAACCCTTGAATTTATACCCATTTTTTTCAGAAGTATGGGTACTTTTAGGGCCCCTAGCATTCTTCTGGAGTCTACAGTGAGGGCAGTTTTATGGAGGACTGACCCCTTATGCCTGAGGAATATGATGTTAACTATTGGTAGTTATTGTCAGAACTGACTGCAGTCATACCAGTTGCATTAGAAATGAAATTAAGGGAAAATGTAAAAGTCAAGAAAAAGCAAAGTATACAACACATACTTCGTATGTAGTAACCTATTAAGAGTCTAGAGAACAGGGAAAGTATTATCTGCATTTTTTAAACTATAAAGATAACAGGGATGAGTATTTGTCAGTTTTGCTTCATACCTAAAAGAGGGTTTTTTCATACTGCTCCAAAAGTTGTAATTTTAGGATTGTCATTCAAATTCAAGAGTCAATACAACAGCTCATCTAATGTACAACTTCCTACTTTATAAAGAGAAAAAAAAAAATCACCAGTGAACAATTTATTTAGCTAACTAAAAATTCAATTTTGTATTATTATGCTATACATAATATATGACTATCCAAATAAGGGTCAGTATTTCACCACCTAAGATATTTCAAATTTATCAATTTAATCTAGAGTAGTTATAAAATTTAGTTTGATAGAATAATGTTCAAGATCAAATCTTAAGAAGAAAAGTGATTAACCAGAGATAATCATAAACACAACTATTCCCTAAAATTTGTAAAGATTCAAAATCTTCCAGCAAAAAAATCATTCATTATACAGTTAATAAATACATCTTATTTGTCAGGCAGTGAAAATATAGTAAAGAAAGTCATTGCTGTGATGGGGTCAGCACTGTGATGCACTAGGTTATGCCTGGTTTGAGTTCCAGCTGCTGTACTTCTGAATCAGCTCCCTGCTAATGAGCCTGGAAAAGCAGCAAAGGATGGCCCAAGTGCTCAGGCTCTTTCCACTCACATGGGAGGCCTGGATGGAGTTCTAGGTTCCTTGTTATGGCCTTGCCCAGAACTAGCTGCTGTTGGGGAGTGAGCCAGCTAATGGAACATCTCTCTGTCTATAAATCTGCATTTAAAATAAATAAACTAAATCTTAAAAAAAAAAAAAAAGAAGATCTCTATGGACTGTTACAGCATGATTTCCAAGATGCACTTATTAATAAAAGCAGCTAAATGCAATCAGGATCTATAGTGTGCTACCTTTCATGTAACAAAGAAGATACATTTAGGTGCTAATTCGTGCTAAAAGAAATTTAGGAATGTGAGTCAGAAACCAATGAAATTTCCTAAGGGGGTAGGTGGGAGAAATGTGGTTGGAAGAATGCAAGAACAGGAAAAGAGGTATACATGGGATCATATGGGAACAACACTTTAGAATAAACCTTTTTGGATAGTCCTTAGGTTTAGAACCATATAACAATGAAAAACAGATAAATAAATAAATAGAATTGTTGGGGGAGAAAAATAACTAACTTCAGTAACAAAAAAACAGTATTTTGGCAATATACTCCAAGGATAAAGAAAAAAGAGCTGTAACAAGTATTGCACTCAATGTTGTGGTAGAAAATGGGGTAATCCTTTTCCTGCCTATTATAAAGAGTCCTTGGTGGTACATCTATAAAATAAGATAGGTTAACAAGAGAAAAACTTAATATATTTATCTGGTATATTTTTATAGGACACAGGGACCTTCAGCGTGAAATCCCCAAAACCCAGGTGAATGATACTAATTTTTGTAGGGTTGATGAAGCAGGGAGAGCCATGGAGAAGAAGGGGATGACATAATGGGTGATTCTAGGACTAAGACAGAAAACACAAGATGATGCCAGAAAGTAAGGAAGTTGCTCAAAAAATGATAGAGGATGATCCAAAGAATAAGGAGGCCAATTTGAGGAGCTTTCAACAGCCAAATCTAGAACAATTCGTACAATAATTATTATAATGGACTATAACCCATCAAACAAATATCCATACATTATACTGATAAAAAAGTAATACATAATAAGTTGGACAAAAGGAGAGCTCTTGTTTATACAGAATTCTGAGAAAAATCATCATTTGACAAATGCCACAGTAAGAACTGCAGTATTTAAGAATCATCAATGGATGCTCAAAGTAGTGGGTGAAAGTATAATCAAAGAAAATCTATTTTTAGTTTCAAATATTTCTCCACAATGTATTTATTAAAAACAGAAAGAGAAAAATTAAAATGGATAAGCTCGGCCAACATCTTCCTTAACCAAGTGATCAAAATTAGTATCATGAGTAGTGAGGCATAACTTAAATCTTGATATATGCATGAAAAATATAGAACAGCATTTCAATGGTATTTTTAATAAAAAATGCATTAGTCATGAGGGAATATTAATCAACCCTACACTGAAGGACATTCTACACATTCTATACATAGCCAGTACTAGGCAAAATTATCATGGTCATAAAACATAAAGGAAGACTGAGGACTTGCTATTAGATTAAACAGATTAAGGAAACAAGATAACAAAATGCAATATGGGGTCCTGGCTTAAAAAAGGATATTAGGATTTTTTATATGTGAGTATTACAAAATTGTCAAAACTAAGAAATTAATTTTGATAAAATACTATTAACTAATCTATAAGACCTATTTAAATATTGCCAATCATCTCCCATATATTCAAAAATTTTTCTTCTTGGCTCCTCCAAATGTACAGAAAAACTCAAGAACTAAGTCAAAAACAGGTCTGCTTTCTTATTTTATTTAATCCTTGAATAGTATGTGCTAACTGTACATATTTATGGGGTATAGTGTGATATTTCAAAACATGTACATAGCGTGTACTCATCAAATCAGGGTAACTGGAATTTCCACTTCCTTATAAAACCATGGTTTTTAAATTTTGGAAAAATGTTTTATCTATTTTAACATAAATTTACAGATTTTGTTTATATGGATAAATCAATTTAATTAAATAATAACAAGCAATAAGTAACCTTTTTTTTTATGGTTTCTACCAGATATTTTTATTGTGACTGAACATTCTGGCATATGCCAAGATTTACAGATATAATTGGCTGCCTGATTATGGTGGTAAAAATAGCTTCAAAAGCTCTTGTCAATCCCTTCCATTTTCTTCTCCATTGGTGTTCAAAGTTTCAGTGAATAAACTCTGGAATTATCTACATCTCTTACGACCCGAAAGGTCTTAAGAATCCTTACAACTGTCTCAAAGTTTATCCTTTTCTTCCCCCCGTGAATATCAATCATTAGCTGTTTTTTTTTTTATTTTTTTTCTCCCAAAGAAGCCTTTTATTTAATGAGTACATATTTCATAAGTACAACTTTAGGAATATAGTGATTCTTCCCAACATACCAGCCCCCTCATCCCCACTCGCACCCCACTCCCTCCTCCCTCTCCCATTCCCAGTCCCATTCTCCATTAAGATTCATTTTCAATAATTTTATACACAGAAGATCAACACTATACTAAGTAAAGATTTCAACAATTTGCACACACACACAAACTGTTTGAGAACAAGTTTTACCATTAATTTTCATAATACAGTTCACTGAGGACAGAGGTCCTGCATGAAGAGTAAGTGCACAGTGACTCCTGTTGTTAATTTAACAATTAACACTCTTATGTATGACGTCAATGATCACCCAAGGCTCTCGATATGAGCTGCCAAGGTTATGGAAGCCTTTTGAATCCATAGTCTCCATCAGTATTTAGACAAGACCATAAGCAAAGTAGAAGTTCTCTCCTCCCTTCAAAGAAAAGTACATCCTTCTTTCATGGCCAATTCTTTCCACTGGGCCTCTCTAACAGAGATCCTTCATGTAGAATATTTTTTGCCACAGTGTCTTGGCTTTCCATGCCTGAGCTCTCATGGGCTTTTCAGCCAGACCAGAATGCCTTAAGGGCTGATTCTGAGGTCAGAGTGCTATTTAAAGCAATTGTCTTTCTATGAGTCTGCTATGTGGATTGCTTCCCATGTTGGAACAGTCTTTGCTTTTAAATTCTATTATTATAACCAGACACTTGATCTTATTTATATGATCATTTTAACACTTAGTCTTATCTATATGATCACTTTAACACTTAAGATGGTATTTTTACCACCCAGCTTAATGGGAGTTGGGGACCCATGGCACGTTTTTAAACTGTACCCTTAGAAGTAAGTCTGTAGGAGTGTTTACAGAACTATACAGCTTTATTGTTATAAACTTCCTCCTCCCTCTCTTAGTCCCACTCTTATTTTTTTACTGAGATCTATTTTTCAATTGACTTTATACACATATGATTAATTCTATGTTAAGTAAGCGGTTCAACAAACAGCATGGAGAAAAAAAAAAAAAACTATTCCTTGACAGTCAAGACAAGGGCTGTTCAAGTCATTGCTTCTGAAAGTGTCAATTTCATTTCTACAGGCTTCCTTTTAGGTGCTCCATTAGTTATCACAGATCAGGGAGAACACATGGTATCTGTCCCTTAGGGATTGGCTTATTTCCTGAATATGATGTTTTCCAGATTCATCCATTTTCTTGCAAATGACCAGATTTCAGTTTTTTTTTTTTTTTTGGTAACCATAGAGTACATATCCCATAATTTCTTTATCCAGTCTTCAGTTGATGGGCATTTAGGTTGATTCCATGGCTTAGTTATTGTAAATTGAGCTGCAATAAACATGGGGTGCAGATAACTTGTTTATTTGCTGATTTTATTTTCCTTGGGTAAATTCTGAGGAGTGGGATGGCTGGGTTGTATGGTAGGGCTATATGTCTTCCATAGTGGTTTTACCAGTTTACATTCCCATCAACAGTGGATTACGGTACCTTTTTTCTCCACATCCTCACCAGCATTTGTTGTTTGTTGATTTCTGCATGAAAGCCATTCTAACTGGGGTGAGATGAAACCTCATTGTGGTTGATTTGCATTTCCCTGATGGCTAGTGATCCTAAACATCTTTTCATGTGTCTGTTGGCCATTTGGATTTCCTCTTTTGAAAAATGTCTGTTTAAGTCCTTTGCCTGTTTCTTAACTGGGTTGTTTGTTTTTTCAGTTTGTTTGGTGAATTTCTTGATCATTTTATATATTCTGGTTATTAATCCTTTATCAGTTGCATAGTTTGCAAATGATTTATCTGATTCTGTCAGTTTCCTCTTCACTTTTCTGAGTGTCTCTTTTGAAGTACAGAAGCTTCTCAAATTGATATAATCTCATTTATTAATTTTGACTTTTATTACTTGTGCCTCTGGGGTTTTTCCCAAAGAACTCTTTGCCTATGCCAATATTTTGCAGGGTTTCCCCAATGTTCTCTCATAATTTGATGGTATCAGGTCATAGATTTAAGTCTTTAATCCATGTTGAATGGATTTTGTGAAAGGTGTATGGTATGGGTCCTGCTTCATACTTCCGCATGTGGAAATCCAGTTGTCTAAGCACCATTTGTACATTTGTGGAGATATTCATTGGTTTCTCCGCCACCCCCCCAACCCCCAACTGTGGCAGCTTTTATCTTTAGACTGTGTGTGGATTAGTGGAGTGTCTGCTTTCAGGGAATACCTAGAGCTATGTGGTGGGTGTGGTCAAAGAACTCCTCTGTTCAGTGCTCCAGGGTGAAGGGTGTGTCTTAGGTGACACACCCAGGTTTGATGTAGTAAATATCCTTTTTTTTTTTTTTTAAAAAAAATCAGAGGGGAGGTCTGTTCTTGTCTGTTGGCACAGACTCAGCTGAGCTCCTCTCTGCAAAGGAGACCAGTGTCTGGGCGCTGGCCCCAGTGGGCATATTATTTGTCCACTCTGCCACAAGCACCACACAAAGGATCTGTGCAGTCCTCGATGTAAGTTCAGATCCCCCAGTAATGTCCCTCGCCAGGTAACCAGGGAGACCTGATCATGTGGAGCTTCCTATGGTGACTGTCCAAAGTCCCAGTCACACCTGGAGTCTTCTCACAAAGCCTCAGTGTTTTCACAGTCCCAACACATAAGTTTCCCGCAGTCACGAGCACCCAGCCCTGTCTGTTCTTCCCACCAGACTTGGGAGTCTCCACTTGGCTGGTTGCTAGGTGCGGACACAGCTGGCACAGCTGTTACATATGTCCAAAATGGTGCCTGCTTTCGATCAGCTTGTAACAGGATGCTGTTGCACAGTGATCAGGGATAGAGAAAACGTGTCCCCCCTTTGTTTTTTCTCCTCTAGTCTGGCAGGTACACTATCTCCCATGGAGCTCCAAGCTGGATTCCCTCCAGGCTCTTCCTGCATCTTTTTTGCCAGTGGCTTGAGCTGTTACAGTCTGGTCTCTCCTCACTCTCCAACACTGATCTGGAGGCTCTCGGCTGCTAGGGTCCTGAGTTGTATGTGTCCTTGCCGTCCACACAGGTCCACTGTGTCCCTCCAATTTATGTAGTTTCCTCTGCTGTTCCTCCCTAACTTGTCCTTGAGACTGTAATTTTTCCACTTTTTAAAAACTATCTCCTCCTGGTCGGTGCCGCGGCTCACTAGGCTAATCCTCTGCCTGCGGCGCCGGCACACCGGGTTCTAGTCCCAGTCGGGGTGCTGGATTCTGTCCCAGTTGCTCCTCTTCCTGTCCAGCTCTCTGCTGTGGCCCAGGAGTGCAATGGAGGATGGCCCAAGTGCTTGGGTCCTGCACCCAATTGAGACCAGGAGAAGCACCTGGCTTCTGGCTTTGGATTGGCGCGGTGCACCGGCCGCAGAGTGCTGTCCACTCTGCCTGTCAAAACAAACAAACAAACAATCTTCTCCTAGACTAGAGCAGCAAGCTCCCTCCCTACTCTGCCATCTTAATCCAATCAATAAACAACTTTTTTTTTGACAGGCAGAGTGGATAGTGAGAGAGAGAGACACAGAGAGAAAGGTCTTCCTTTTTGCTGTTGGTTCACCCTCCAATGGCCGCTGCAGCCGGCACATCGTGCTGATCCGAAGGCAGGAGCCAGGTGCTTCTCCTGGTCTCCCATGCGGGTGCAGGGCCCAAGGACTTGGGCCATCCTCCACTGCCTTCCCGGGCCATAGCAGAGAGCTGGCCTGGAAGAGGGGCAAGCGGGACAGAATCCAGCGCCCCTCCCAGGACTAGAACCCAGTGTGCCAGCACCGCAAGGCGGAGGATTAGCCTGTTAAGCCATGGTGCCGGCCAGTAAACAACTTTTAAAAGGCATTAAATGAGAACTTTAGATATTAACTCAAGTGTACATACTGCTATAAATAATACTAAATAAAATAATTGCTTGCAAATTTGTAATACCATAACTGAAGTAAAACAAATAAAAAGATGAATTGAAATTCTAAATAACACAGAAAGGGATTACCACATAAAATGTGATTATCTCCAAGCAATTCAAACTATTTCAAAGTATAAGGCTTTTTACCAATGATGGATGGTAGACGGGGATAGTTGAAGGCATTTCACATCTTCGAAAAGGCAATGTAGTTGTAGGGAAGAGGGAAACAAAAGCAGCAGGAAAACAAGGCAATGTTGGTGAGGATGGGAGAGAAAGGAGACAGGAAGTAGAAATAAGGGAGACATGAAGCACAGAGCTGAATGCCCTTTGGCACTTTCCAAATCCTTCCCACGGCACAACTTCACAACATGCCACTGACGTTAGAAGCCTCCTTGTTTTACATTTTTGTTTGTTTGTTTGAGATTAGTAAAATACATTGTCAGAAAGACCCTAAGGTGCAAGTTAAATCCAGGAGCTAAACAGCAATTTATGATGCTATAAGACCTGTGTTAACTTAAACTTTTGTCATCAGAAACCAAAAATATTCCAAAACTTCATAAAAGCACTGGAAGTTTTCATTTTGATTTTTTTTAAAGGTTATATGAATATTTTTGTTTAAGACTTAATTATTTATTTGAAGGTCGGAGTTAGGGAGAAGGAGAGACAAGACAGATCTTCCATCCACTGGTTCACTCCCCAAGTAGCTACAATGGCCAGGGCTAAGCTAGATTGAAGCCAGGAGCCAGGAGCTTCATCCTGGTCTCCCACAAGGGTGTCAGGGCCTAGGTACTTGGGCCACCTTCTGCTGGTCTTCAGGCCATCAGCAGGGGGCCCAAACAGAAGTGGAAGAGCTGGGACTCGAACCCAGTGCCCATATGGGATGGTGTTATAGGTGGCCAGCTTCACCAGGTATAACCCAATGCCAGCTCCTCATTTTGGTTTGAAAGAGTTATGTTATGTATGCCATGTATATTCTCTGAAAACATTGGTTCTCATCTTCCTTAATTAATCTTTAAAAAATTATTTATTTGTTAAAGGCATGACATGGTATTTGTTAAAGGAATGACAGAGGAAGAGTGAGAAACAGAGGGAAAGTGAACGACAGAGTTCCTCCACCTGCTAGTTCACTCCACAAATGCCCACAACAGCCAGGATTTGGCCAGGCGGAAGGCAGAAACCTGGAACTCCAACCAGGTCTCCCAGGAACCTAAGTACTTGGGCCATTATCTGCTGCCTCCCAGGGTGTGCAGAAAGCTGTATTGGAAGAGCAGAGTTGGAGGCTGGCGCTATGGCACAGTGGGTAAAGCCACCGCCTGCAGTGCTGGCATCCCATATGGGAACCAGTTCAAGTCCTTGCTGCTCCACTTCTGATCCAGTTCTCTGCTATGGCCTGGGAAAGCAGCAGAAGATAGTCCAAGTTTCTGGGCCCCTGTACCCTCATGGGAGACCTGGAAGAATCTACTGGCTCCTGGCTTCGGGATTGGCATAGCTCCGGCTGTTGCGGCCATCTGGGGAGTGAACCAGCAGATGGAAGACCTCTCACTCTCTCTGCCTCTCTGTAACTCTGCCTTTCAAATATATAACTATTAAAAAAGAACAGAGTTATTGACACTGAGAAAAAGGGACGAAAGGGTCCTAAGTAGTGGCTTAACATGCTGCACTGCGGTGTCTGGCTTCTTGATCGATCTTACAACAGCTTTAGATTCTGTTATATCAGGATCCTCTCACTGTTCATAGCAAAATAAAAGGAATGGAGAGATGTCTACATAAATGGTTTCAGAAAGCTGACTTCCATCTGTCCTAGGACACAAGGAACTTTTGTTTATATTACAGAGAACCATTTTAGGTAGAATCTTATTGCTCACATTCATGTTGGGAACACCCTGATTCAGGAAAAGACAGACCACTTCTCACTTTTAGTGGCAGAATAGGGATCTAAGAAACAGTCCTGAATCTTGAGTCCATGGAAATAATACACTTTAAAGCATTACAAAGAAACAAGGCATTGACAAAACAAGATGTAAAAATTCAAAAAGGAATTCTCAGAGGGATAAAACATAGATTTGACAGAGGAAAGTATTAAAAATTAAAAATAGCACCTTTACAAAAACTCTCCTAAACAACAAGAGAATACCTGGATGAAGATACATGCATGTGTAGTACTTATCACATTTGGTGCACATAATAAAACAAATTATAGACTTACACAGATTTTCATATTGAAATAGCAAATGTCTTCAATGTATGTACAGATGTATAGAAACTAAAAAATTACTTTAGATATCTGTGTTGAAGTTATTTATAATTTAAAGAACTGCTTCTTGAACCACATCGCTTTCTAAACATGACTGAACAGCTACTCAGCAACAAAACAACCACAACTAAAATTCTGTCCACTGTTTGTAATTTATTTGCTGATGAACTGGATATTTTTTTTAAAAGTTAGAATACCTGGGAGGAAACAAAGAATAATTTCAATCTTCCAGGCCTGTAGTAGAAAAGTTTGATATACTGAACCCTCGTTGAGGTCAACAGGTTTAAAATGGGTTTCTCTGTAAGGAAATGTGCAATGTGGGAATATTGCCAGCAAGAGGACTGATGAAGCAGAGCAATAAATTATCTTTATAAATTGAAATCATCTGTGAGATTCAACGCACTAAGTGTATGAGGGAGAGCTTTATCTAAAACGTATCATTCTTAATCAATTTGAAATGATTCAACTGAATTCTTCTGCCCAATTTCAAAATGCATTTTATTATTTAAATGATTTTAAAGTGCATTGTACAGTTTCACTGTGGAATTAAGTGGTAACTCTTGACAAAGCAGTTATTATCAAGAGATAATTGACCTTATTTAAGAGATAAGCATCCTGAGGCAAAGTTGAGTATACTTAATCCTGGCAGGTTAATTATCTAGTGATTATGGAGCCCTGAAAGGTACTACTCTTAAGAACCATTTGCAAAATGACACTATTAAAAAAACTTCTTAATTTAATAAAAGTGAAAAACAAAAAGAATTATCAAGTTCTTCAGTCATGTACTGCTAGATAATGACTACAAAGCAGCTTGCATTAGAAGGCATCAATGGATATAATTATCCTCATGTAGAATGTTCTTCATTAAGCTGATTTCTGTGAGTCTAGCTAGCAAACTGTTGTTGCTGAAGTGAATTATTTTAAATTTGAGGTTGTTGAAAACAAATTAAAACACAGTGTAACATACAAAAGTTTATATACTAGAGCAGTTTCAAAAGGACTTTAAAAAGTATAACCAATTGATGCCGATGAATAATTTAAAAGTACAAAGTGCAATATAACAGGTTACCAATTTTCAATTGAGGAAACAGAAATTTGTCTCTGCATTATTGAACCTTAATTAAAAGTAAACCACACAAATCAAAACCACAATGAGATGTTATCACATGCCCATTAGGATTCATTTAAAAAAAATGGAAAAATAAGTGTCGGTGAGGATGTGGAGACACTGAGATCTGATGTATTGCTGATGGAAGTGTAAAATGGTGTAACTCCTGTGGAAAACAATTTGGGGGTTCCTCAGAAAGTTAAACAGAGTTATTACCATACATATCATCCAGCAATTCCATATCTAGATAGGCTCAGCGTTATTCACAATAGTCAAAGGTGGAAACAAGTTAACTGTTCAGCAACAGATGAATGGATTAAAAATTCATATTTATATAATAAATATTTAGTTTTAAAAATAATGAAATTTGAATGTGTGGTAAACATGGGTGAAACGCCGGCGCCGCGGCTCATTAGGCTAATCCTCTGCCTGCGGCGCCGGCACACCGGGTTCTAGTCCCGGTTGGGGCGCCAGATCCTGTCCCGGTTGCTCCTCTTCCAGGCCACTCTCTGCTGTGGCCAGGGAGTGCAGTGGAAGATGGCCCAGGTCCTTGGGCCCTGCAGCTGCATGGGAGACCAGGAGGAAGCACCTGGCTCCTGGCTTCAGATCGGCGGAGTGTGCCGGCTGCAATGCACTGGCCATAGCGGCCACTTGGAGGGTGAACCAACGGTTAAGGAAGACCTTTCTCTCTCTCTCTCTCTCTTTCTCTCTCTCACTAACTCTGCCTGTCAAAAATTTAAAAAAAATAAATTAATTAAAAAAATTTTAAAAATATAGGTGAACCTTGAAAACATTAGATGAAATAAGCCAAACACATTAACTGCTACGTGATCCTACTTTATGAGGTACTTAGAATAGGCAAATTCATAGAGACAAAAGTAAAACAGTGGCCACCTGAGGCCAGGGCAGTGAAGGGGAAAGACACATGGGGAGTTATTGCTGAATGAGCACAGAGCATCAGATTGGGATGATGAAAAAGTTCTAGAAATGAATAGTGGTGAAGGTGAACAATGCTGTGAATACACCTAATGCCAATGAATCAAATACTTAAAAATGGTTGAAGTGGCCGATTTTACATACTTTTTAACAATAAAAAGTAAAATTAATTATGCTTCATTATGTCATTGTAGAGCTATGGTATTTCTGGGGATACTTCTATTTAGTCTCAGGATGTGCCCAACCAAGTATTTTCAGATATTCTTTGGAGAAGAATATCTTTTCCCTTGGGCAAATAAAATAGAAACGGAATAGTAGGCTAAGAAATAGGAAAAATTCCACTTAAAAAGCATTATACTTGTGCCTGTACTAAAACAAAAAAGAACTTAATTAAGGGCAAGTGTTTAGCCTCGTGGTTAAGTTGCCAATGAAGATATCCATGTTCATATATCTGAGACATGAATTAAACTCCTGGCATTGGCTCTTGACTCCAGCTTCCTACTAACACAGACTTGACAGGCAGTAGTGATGGCTTAAGCAACTGGGTTCCTGCCACTCAAATAGGACAAATGGATTGAGTTCCTGGCTACCATCATTTGGGGAATGAACCAGAAAGATGATTAAGTTAAGAGAACAAAAATTATTTCATAATCTAAATATTTCATTTCAAGATATAAAGTACATTATTTGCTGATACTTAAAACAGTATAAAGACTTTTGAGTTTCTGCTGATTGACATCCTGGAGTTTCTTTTTTTTTTTCTTGAAGATTTATTTTTATTTATTTGAAAGGCAGAGCTACAGAGAGAGGGGGAGGGATAGGGATCTTCCATTCACTGGTTCACTTCCCAAATGGCTGCAATGGCCAGGACTGGCTTTAAGTTTTCTTTGTTTTGGATACAGAAATCCAACTGCTCCAGAATGATTTATTAAACAGACTATTCTTTCTTCACAAAACTGCCTCTGAAAGTTTGTTGGAAAATCAATTGTAAGTCTGTTTTTGGACTCTTCCTTCTGTCCCATTGACTTTTGACATAATTATTTTGACATAATCTTGACCATTGCAAGTTTTACAATGACTCTTGCAATCATGCAGCAAGTCATCTGATTTTATAAAAAAGATTTATTTGAAAGGGGAAGAGGGAGGGGGGAGGAGAGGGAGAGGGGGAAGGAGAGGCAGAGGGACAGGGAGAGGGAGAGGGAGAGAGAGAGAGAGAGAGAGAGAGAGAGAGAATCTTCCATATTCTGCTGCTTAATGGGCAGATTAGCAAGTACCTGGATCACAAGCAGAGAAGCTGGGACTTGAAACTATACTCTGGTATAGAAAATAGGAATCCCACGTGGCAGCTTAACCTGCTGTGCCACAATGCCTGGCTCTATTTTTTTTTTTTTTTTAAGATTTAATTTTTTTGAGAGGTAGAATTGCAGGCAGAGAGAGGGAGAGATAGGAGAGAAAGGTCTTCCATCTGCTGGTAAATTCCCCAATAGGCCACAATGGCTAGAGCTGGGCTGACCCAAAGCCAAGAGCCATGAGCCTCTTCTGTGTCTCCCACATGGATGCGGTGCCCAGGCATTTGGGGCCATCTTCCACTGCCTTCCCAGGCCATAAGCAAAGAGTTGCATTGGAAGAGGTGCAGCTGAGACACGAACCCGTGCCCATATGGGATGCTGGTACCACAGGCGGAGGCTTATCCTACTATACCACAATGCTGGTGACCCTCTCCCTTTTGTTTTTTAAATCAGAGTTGGTTTGGCTCTTCTACTCCAGTGATTTCCAAATCAAATTAGCTTGTTTACTGCTACAAAAAACAAAAACTGCCAGGATTTTGATTGGATGATGTTGAATCTATAGGTCATTTTGAGGAGTACAGTTATCTTAAAAACACAGCCTCAAATCTATGAACACAAAGTATCTCTCATTTAGGTCTTCTTTAATTTTTCTCAATGACTTTCTGTACTATGCAGTTTACATATCTTCAGAGTATGTCATATTTTTGAGGGTACTGAAAATTTCCATATTTGTTAAATAGAAATGCTCTTGGTTTCTAACTTTTTATTATGTATCCTATAGTCTTATTGAAATCACTTTTACTTCTTGTAGCTCTTTAAAGATTCCATCAGATTTTCTACAAAGATGATCATTGTGTTTGATAAGAGACAGCTATATTTCTTCATTTCTAATCTGGATTTTTTTATGCCTTATTAACCCTGAATCTGCAGCACAATGATGAACAGAAGGAGAGAGTGAACAGACTTGATTTGTTCCTCATTTTAAGGGCACACAAATATTTCCTCGTTAAATACAATGATATCTGTACATTTCCATGGATGTTCTTTTTAGAGTTGAAAAAGTTTCCTTCCACTGAGTATTTTAGGGATTTTCTTTTGCCAGTAATGGAATTTGGGGCTTTGTCAAATGCTTTCCTGTGTCTATGGAGATGATCACAATCTTTTTCTTTTTTGAGTTTGATTTATATTGATGCATTTTTAAAATGGTAAACCAATTCTATACTCCTTGTTATGATAAATTATTTTTAAATATACTGTTGAATATGACTTACTAAAATTACTTTTGTATCAGTATTTTTTTAAAAGAGAAGTTTTCTCTTAAAAATTTATTTTATTTATTTGAAAAGTAGAATGACAAAGAAAGAGATCTTTCATCTGCTGGTTCATTCCCCAAATGGCTGCAGCAGCTGAGGGTGGGCCAGGCTGAAGTCATGAGCTAGGAACTCCATCCTGATCTCCTAGGTGGGTGGCAGGGGCCTAAGTACTTGGGTCATCCTCTGCTGCTTTCCCAGGTGCATTAGCAGGGAGCTAGATGGGAAGCAGAGCAGCCAGCACTGCAGACTGTGACTTAACCTGCTGTGCTACTACACTGATCCCTGTATCTACGTTTATGAGGAATACTGATCTGTAGCTTTGCTTTCTTTTAATGCTTTTTTCTGGTTCGGGTATCAAAGCAATGCTGACCTCATGGAGTTAAGTGGGACCACTTCTTTTTTTTTTTTTTTTGGACAGGCAGAGTGGATAGTGAGAGAGACAGATAGAAAGGTCTTTCTTTTTGCCGTTGGTTCACCCTCTAATGGCCGCTGAGGCCAGCGCATCGTGCTGATCCGAAGGCAGGAGTCAGGTGCTTCTCCTGGTCTCCCATGCAGGTGCAGGGCCCAAGGACTTGGGCCATCCTTCACTGCCTTCCTGGGCCATAGCAAAGAGCTGGCCTGGAAGAGGGGCAACCGGGATAGAATCCAGCACCCCAACCGAGACTAGAACCCGGTGTGCTGGCACCGCAAGGCGGAGGATTAGCCTGTTAAGCCACGGCGCTGGCCAATGTGGGACCACTTCTGAATACTCTGTAGCTCTATGAATTAAGAGGTTACCCACTAACACTAGTGGAACAGGAATGGCTTCAGGCTCCATGAATACTCAAAGAATTTTCTCTCATCTCTTCAGATAGTTCTTCTCATCCTTTATTAGCTTCCTCACAAATATGTGATGAATAATACACAAGTGAGGTGCATGTGGAACTCTGCAAATGTCTCCTAATCTCTAGGCAACTCTTTATTCTCTGGTACTCTTGACTTGAAAGGACTAGCTGTCTCATACTCTCTGAACTTCTAGCTCCATCTCTTTTATTCAAAGAGATAACAGGCTCTATTTGGGCTACCCTCTTTGAGTTGTGGCTTTGCATTGCTCTCCAAGAAATTAGCTGAAGCAATCATAGGGTCTACCTTATTTCTTTCTTGTTTTGCAAAGATCACTGATCATGAAAAGACAGTCTTGGAGACAGGTGTTCCTTTAAATACTGAGACAATTAAGCCATTATTACATATATATAACCCTCTGAAAAAGGGATGCTGAACATCAGGTAGGAAATAAAGGCCAATGTGTTTGGCTGCAGCTAAGTGTTTACACTTAGTTTACAGAAATTTTTTTTTTTTACTTTTTTTTTTTTTTTTGACAGGCAGAGTGGACAGTGAGAGAGAGAGACAGCGAGAAAGGTCTTCCTTTTTGCCGTAGGTTCACCCTCCAATGGCCGCCGCGGTAGGCGCGCTGCGGCCGGCGCACCGCGCTGTTCCGATGGCAGGAGCCAGGTGCTTCTCCTGGTCTCCCATGGGGTGCAGGGCCCAAGCACTTGGGCCATCCTCCACTGCACTCCCGGGCCACAGCAGAGAGCTGGCCTGGAAGAGGGGCAACTGGGACAGGATCGGTGCCCCGACCGGGACTAGAACCCGGTGTGCCGGTGCCGCAAGGCGGAGGATTAGCCCACTGAGTCGCGGCGCCGGCTTAGTTTACAGAAATTTTTTACTAGGGCCAGTGCTGTGGCACTGTTAGTTAAGCTGATGACTGCAGGTTCGAGTCCCAGCTGCTTCATTTCCAATCCAGCTCTTAGCTAATGAACCTAGGAAAGGAGCAAAAGATGCCCCAAATACCTGGGTCCTTGCACCCATGTGGGAGATTCATATGAAGCTACTGGCTCACGGCTTTGGTCTGGTCCAACAATGGCTGTTGTGACCTTTTGGAGGGTGAATCAGCAGATGGAAGATCTCTCTCTAACTCTGCCTTTCAAATAAAAATAAATATTTTTTAAAAAGAAAATGTATACTAACATAGCTTTTTTTTGTTTATGATAGGGAAGGGGAAGATAAAACAACTCGATATATAGGTTCTGAGAAATATATTTTACACTTTCTCCCATTTATAACTAAAATGTCTTTTTCCTTGAGATCTAAAAATAGCTTATTATTACCATAGTATTCAAGAAGAACAATGGGTATGAGATTAAAGAGATAAAAGTTATATTACTCCACTTGCTTTTTTATAATCAAATACAGTATCATTTTTATTATTCCTATTAAGTTTCATAACTCAATTGATATTTCCAGTCCATTAGCATTTTAAAAAATCTGATTTTGACATTCAACTTAATTTGACATTTATTAAGGATCTGAAATATTTGCATTTGTACTATATGCAAATAGAGTTTTTATCAGAATCAATGGCAGGTTACTTGAGCGAAGCTCAAGGTACTGAGGAATTCCATTAGAAATATTTTAATTGATCAATAGACTTTTTCTATTTTTTTAAAATTTCAAATGAGAGGCAGATAGAGAGCCAGAGAGAAGGAGAGAGAGGTCTCATATGCTGATTCACCCTAAATGCCTTCAACAGTTTAGACTAAGCCACGCGAAAGCCAGGAGGTGGGAATTCAAGCCAGGTCTTCCACGTAAGTGGCAGGGACCCAATTATGGTGATCTATCACTGCTCTTCCTGCATTAGTTGGAAGCAGAGTCAAGAACTGGAGATGGGTATTGAACCCACACACTCTGGAAGAAACGCAGGCTTCTTAACTGGCGTCTTAACAACTAGGCCAAATGCCTGCCTCAGCAAACCTTTTGAGACAGGTTCAATAAAACACCAAATACATCCAATTGACCTATAGCTAATCTTCATTATTAATTCACAGCATGACAGATCTTCTCAAATATATTATGCATCCACTGTTTATTGGCCTGCTCTAATAGGTAATACATACGTATCTGCTGAATTCAAATGAACAGTATTCACCTCAACAGAGCAAAACATTCTTATGACCTGACTTGGAGTCATGTAGCAGTATATAGTTTTACCACTTCCTCTTATGGGTGGGGAAAAATTATTTCTTTAATGACCTATGCTAAGATCTCATGAAACTTTAAGTTTACTGGTTTGTGGATTAAACCTTTTAAAATAAATTGTAGTAAACATACATATAAGAAAATATATCATTTGAGTAATTTTAGTATTCAATTCAGTGGCATTATATACATTCACAATGTTGTACAACTGCTACCACTACCCATCTCTAGAATTTTTTCATCTTCCCAACAGAAACTGTACTGATTAAAAAAAATACCCCATTTCTCTTACCTTCACCCTGGCCCTTGGTAGTCATTAATTTACTCTCTGTTTTTATGACTTTGCTTATTCTAGCTACGTCATATAAGGGGGATTCTTACAGGAAAATCCAACAGTTGTCTGATGTATCTGGTTTATTTTACTTAACATAATATTTTCAAGATTAATTCATTTTATAGCATGCGTTAGAATTTCATTTCTGAGGGCTCAAGAATATTTCATTATATGTACAAATGTGGAATGTCTTCCATGGTAGCAGCATCATTTAACATTCCCACCATCTATATAAAAGGATTCCAATTTTCCACCTTCTCATCAATACCTGTTCTTTCATTTATTTTTTACAATAGTCTTCCTAATGGGAGTGAAGCAGTGTCTAATTTTAGTTTAATTTGCATTTTGCTAATTGAATAGAGATGTTAAACAGTTTTTCATGTTTATTGGTATTTATATGACCTTTTTAGAGAAATGTTCCTTTAAATCTTTTGCCCATTTTTGATTTTGGATGCTAGTTTTCTTGTTGGTGAGTTGTCATTGAGTTGTGCATTTGCATATTAACCCCTTATAACATATATGATTTGTAAATATTATCTCCCATTGATAGTACTCTTTGATAGATAAAAGTTTTTTGTTTTTTTTTTTTAAAGATTTATTTATTTATTTATTTGAAGTCAGAGTTACACAGGGAGAGGAGAGGCAGAGAGACAGAGAGAGAAAGGTCTTCCATCCACTGGTTCACTCCCCAGTTGGCCACAACGGCCAGAGATGCACCAATCTGAAGCCAGGAGTCAGGAGCTTCTTCTGGGTCTCCCACGTGGGTGCAGGGGCCCAAGGACTTGGGCCATTTTGTACTGCTTTCCCAGGCCATAGCAGAGAGCGGGATTGGAAGTACAGCAGCTGGGACTAGAACTGATGCCCATATGGGATGCCAGCACTGCAAGCAGCGGCTTCACCCGTTATGCCACAGTGCTGGCCCCTGCTCCACTTCTTATCTCGCTCCCTGTTAATGTGCTTGGAAGAACAGTGGAAGATGGCCCAAGTCCTTGGGCTCTTGCACCCATGTGGGAGACCCGGATGAAGCTCTTGGTTCCTGGCTTTGGCCCGGCACAGTTCTGACTGTTGCAGCCATTTGGAGAGTGAATAAGCAGATGGAAGATCTCTCTGTGTGTGTCTCTCTCACTCTTTCTCTCTAACTCCACCTTTCAAATAAATAAAATAAATCTTTAAAATTTTGTTTGTTTGTTTATTTGAGGCAGAGTTACAGACAGAGAGAGAGAGAGACAGGGAGAAAGGTCCTCCATCTGCTGGCTCACTCCCCAGATGGCAGCAATGGCCAGAGCTGGGCTGATCCAAAGCCAGAAGTCAGAGAGTTGGATTGGAAGAGGAGCAGACAGGACACAAACCAGCACCCATATGGGATGCTGGCACCACAGTTGGAGGCCACTACACCACAGCACTGGCCCCAATGATGTTCAACTTATCTGTTGTTTCGTTTGTTATTTGTGCTTTGAATTTTTTTTGTCATCAACATTTTCTATAAACCTAAATCATTTTGGGCCTATTCTTTTTTGTTCTAATTCTCTAACAAACTTTTAGCATCATTACTGAGTGTCATACATGGTTTTTCTCTCTTTCTCTGTTTTACATTTTTTAAAATAAAGATTTATTTATTTTTATTTGAAAGACAGAGTCACAGAGAGGGAGGAAGAGGTAGAGAGAGAGAGCTTTCATCTGCTGGATCAGCCCCTAAATGGCTGCAGTGACTGGAGCTGGGCCAGGTTGAAGCCAGGAGCCAGGAGCTTCTTCTAGGTCTCCCATGTGGGTGGCAGGGGCCCAAGCACTTGGGACATGTTTCATTGCTTTCCCAGGCCATTACCAGGGAGCTGGATCTGAAGTGGAGAAACAGGGACACGAACCCATATGGCAAGCTGGTGTCCCAGGCAGTGGCTTAATGTGCTGCACCACAAAGCAGGCCCCTCTTACATCTTTTACAAATACTGATTATTGTTAAAGAGTTTTCTGTATGCTCTGCAATGATTTTTTAAAAAAGCTTCTCCCCGGCCGGCGCAGTGGCTCAACAGGCTAATCCTCTGTCTAGTGGTGCCGGCACACTGGGTTCTAGTCCCGGGTGGGGCCCTGGATTCTGACCAGGTTGCCTCTCTTCCAGTCCAGCTCTCTGCTGTGGCCTGGGAAGGCAGTGCTTGGGCCCTGCACCCCATGGGAGACCAGGAGAAGCACCTGGCTCCTGCCTTCGGATCAGTGCGGTGTGCCGGCCGCAGCGTGCCAGCCACAGCGGCCATTGGAGGGTGAACCAACGGTAAAAGGAAGACCTTCTCGCTGTCTCTCTCTCTCACTGTCCACTCTGCCTGTCAAAAAAAAAAAAAAAAAAAGCTTCTCCCCTTCCCCATTCTCTTCCTAATTAACATCAAAGGTGTTGTTACAAAAATGTATTTTTGGTGGTATTTAGTCCTCACAAGCCATCTTTATTTCAAAAGCTTCATACTTTGAAAATCATCATTTTCTTGTGAAGTTATAAAATTTGTCTTCTTAAAGTCTAGAGCACATATTTAAGTGCTACCAGTCTGATTCTTCCCGACTACACAAAGCACACTGTGAGCAGGTGTCAGTTTCTCCCAATGATTCTCAAACCGCTATCCTGATAATCAATTTTGTAAAGTTATTCAGGGCTAGAGAAGCCTTTTTTCTAGTTACCTCCTTTACCTTTTAGAAAAGAGAACTTAATAGGGAAAATCTAAAAGGTAGATTTTAGTCAAATGAGACTTCCTGGAGCTATACACAAAAGCAATTCGAAGCTTTTACCACTATTCCTTGCCATTATGTCATTGTGTTAATTGTCAAGGATATAGCATTTCCTTCCAGAGGCGACTGCATTTGCAGGTACTGACACTGTGACATTATTTCTACGAATCTTCACCCACATGATCTCAGAATTATTTCTAGATCAATTTTTATGTTAGTCTAGGGAGACAGAACAGTTATGTTATTTAGATATAAAACCAATCAATACACTCAATCTATTTTAGAACTATAAAATTAGAATCAGAATGCACTTCTGGGAAGATTTAAGACACTATCGTCATTTTACATGTAAAACTCTTGCAAGTCAGAAAAGTTCAGTGGTTAAGATCACTCGAGGATACACTGAAGGCCTATTTTCTTCTGCTTTTTATAGATTTTGAAAAAGTTTTATTTATTCGAAAGGCAGAGTTATAGAGAGAGGTCTTCCATCCACTGATTCACTCCCCAAATCGCTGCAACTGTCAGAGCTGACCTGGGGGCCAGGAGCTTCTTTGGGTACAGGGCCCTGCCCAAAGACTTGGGCCCTCTTTTACTGCTTTCCTAGGCGCATTATCAGGGAGCTGAATAGGAAGTGGAGCAGCCAGGAATCAAACTGGCACCCATATGGGATGCCGGCATCACAGGCAGTGGCTTAACCCACTACACCACAGTGCCAGCCCCTTTTATTTATATATTTCTATTTTTTTTTTAGGTTTATTTATTTATTTGAAAGGTAGAGTTACACAGAGAGAAGAGAGGCAGAGAGGCAGAGAGGCAGAGAGATAGAGAGAGAGAGAGAGAAAGAGGTCTTCCATTTGATGGTTCACTCCCCAGTTGGCCGCAACAGCCAGAGCTGTGCCGATCCGAAGCCAGGAGCCAGGAGCTTCTTCAGGGTCTCCCACGTGGGTGCAGGGGCCCAAGGACTTGGGCCGTTTTCTACTGCTTTCCCAGGCCATAGCAGAGAGCTGGACTGGAAGTGGAGCAGCCGGGTCTCGAACCCGGCGCCCGTATGGGATGCTGGCGCTTCAGGCCTGGGGTTAACCCACTGTGTCACAGCACTGGCCCCTCATTTATATATTTCTAAACACATACACAGATCAGAAACAAACAACAAACCAGGTAATTTTGTTTTACTAAAGAAAAGGTAACTTACCGTCTCATTTCCGAAAAGGATGTCAACATACGGCATAACTTTCATCAATGATTCCTTATAGAACTGGCTAATGAATGGTGCAGACAGATTTAAAGTGAAAATCCTGTTGTTTTCAGAAGCATGTTGAGCCACTTTTAATACTGACTCCGGTGATACGGTAAGAAAAAAGCCCTGGTTAAAGAAAAAAAGGAAGGAAAATTCAGAATGCCATCCCCACATAGTCACTCTAAGTGAGAATAATAAACCGATATAAAATAAAAAAGTCCACATAAAATATCATTATAGAACACAAGGCAAAAAACAGCAGTATTTGGGAGAAAAGTTTGTCACATGAACACTAAATGCCATTACTTCAGAGAATAAACAGTGCTTATTTCATTTATATGCTCGATTCTGAAAGAAGCCTGAGAATCTACAAAAGAAAAATATATTGGAAAAATTTCACTCAGGGTAGCAATTACATATAAATTAGAGAAATAGTAATGAAGGCAGATTGGATCCTTCTAGCACTTTGTGAACAGTCTGGATACTTATAAGTGACTAAAATAATCTGTTTAATTAACATGATAGCTTGTGATTACCTAAGAAACACCTGAAATGGAATTTTTGAAGGTTCTGAATTAGAATTTTTAACTAATGAGAAAATAATTTAGTAATATAATAAAAAATTTTATTAACATGTCAAAAAGCTATACTTTAAAATGCTATTTACTTATGTCTTTAATAATAATAAAAGTATTATTAAAATGTATTCATACTTTCTATATGAAATATAAAGAGATACAGATGCATAAGTTGGTATAGATCACAGACAAGTGTGTAAGGAACACACAAATGGCAATAATACAAAGATGAATATGGGAAGACCAGCTAAGAACACAAAGGACCTTGGGTGGCAGGTTAGGAGTCTATTTGGCAAGTAATATGGGAGAGGGTTAGGATAGATCCTAGGCAGTGAAGTTTTCCTTGAAAGAAATGAGTAACAAGCTTAAAGAAAACTTAACCTAGATAGCAATAATTTAGCAAAAGTTAATAAAAGTCTGCATTTGGCTGTGTACAAGGAAGCCATACAAAGATGACTACATACAGAATCTGATGATTGTTTAAAGTGTATATGGTAGGGCCAGTGCTGTGGCATAGCAGGTAAAGCCACCGCCTGCAGTGCCAGCATCCCATATGGGCACTGGTTCAAGTCCTGGCTGCTCCACTTCTGATCCAGCACTCTGCTATGGCCGGGAAAGCAGAAGATGGACCAAGTGCACCCACATGGGAGACAGGGGAGAAGCTCCTGACTCCTAGCTCCTGGATTCTGATCTGCCCAGCTCCAGCCATTGCAGCCACTTGGGGAGTGAACCAGCAGATGGAAGACCTCTCTCTCTCTTTTCTCTCTGCCTCTGCCTCTCTATAACTTTGCCTTTCAAATCCATCAATCAATCTTTTAAAAAATAAAATGTACAGGGCAAAGGAGAAGAGTCCAAAGATGAAAGGGATTTTTAAATTTGGTTCTACCATTAATAGAAACTGAAAAATCTAGAATACTATGTGGCTTAGATTATAAAGAGAGTATTTAGCTGTGGTCACCCTACACTTTCTAACAAGGAAGAGCATGTTAGGAGTTGAGGTAAAAGAGGGGTTATAACTATTCAGGTTGTAATTATCAAGGAAGAGAACCTAGGATGAGCAGAGGACACAGCACAGAATGGAGAACGAACGAACGAACGAACGAACGAAAGAAAGAAAGAAAAAGAAAGGACAGAGGAGAGAAAACAGGAGAGAAGAGACAGTAGAATTGATGATGAAAGAGAATCCACCCAGAGTAACTCCAAGAAGGGGCTTCAAGGTGCTCAATGTTGAGCGGCAGAGAAACA
Source organism: Lepus europaeus (assembly GCF_033115175.1). Lineage (NCBI taxonomy): Eukaryota > Metazoa > Chordata > Mammalia > Lagomorpha > Leporidae > Lepus > Lepus europaeus. Next base: position 63,704,429 of record NC_084843.1, on the reverse strand, counting down.
AAGGACTGAGTGTCGGAGGCCACCCGACAAACCACATGGAGACACGCAGCACTCAGTCAATTCATCACCACGTTTATTGCCTCATCGCGTTCCAAGCCAAAGTAGGGGGCCCGGTGATGAGGGACTGGAGGCAGTCTCCCTAAGGAAACCCTTCAGTCTCCAGCCCCGAGCAAACAGAAAGACAAGGATATATACCCCAGACCCCATACAGATAACATTCATTGTGTGCAATCATGCATAGCACAGGAATAGAGCAAGTTTACAAAGTAGCAATGATCAGGGTACAAGCTCTGCAGATAGAGCAAAGAACATCATAAACCTTCATCAGAAGTCACATCCTGCCTGCAGGAATATGGGACGAAAAGTCTTGGAAACAGGATTAGATAAGGGACAGCCTCAGCCTGCTGCATCTCATGTCGGGCCAGGGCCACTGGCCCCGACAACTGAGGGCAAAGCACAGGATTTGATGATTAGGAGGAAGCACTTACCATGAAGGTAAAAACAAGCAGCTACTGGAGAAGGAGAGGTGTGAAAGTAAGGGTGAGGGTTCTAAAGTATTTTGGGACCGTTATCAGTGAATGATAATAATCTGAATGTGAATATGTATACACACATACACTGTTATTAGCTTTTTCCCCTTACCTCAAACTTACGCAGTATATACCATCATTATTAGTCTTATTTCATAAATAAAACAAACAAGACAGAAGTTAACAAATGTCCCCACAGTTTCTATGGAATGGAGCCTGGATTCAAATAACTTCTTTCAGTAGGTAATAGATTAAGAAAAGGGCAGAAAGGCTTTTTATTGATGGAACACAAGAGCTGTTTTTAAGGACAGGGGAAGTTTGAATATTTTAGCTTTTTCAAAGAGAAAGATATTGGGAAGAAACAGAAATATGAAGAACCAAGGGAGGGAGCATAATTAAAGCAAAGAACCAGAGGAAGTGATGGTACTGCAAAATGGAAGGGGAGAAGACCTAGCTAATAAATTCAGTGAATAATCTAGAAAATATGAAAGAAACTTGTTCGAAGTTACCAAAATGCTACTGAACTATTCACTTCAACTAAGGGACTGACCAATTTCATCATGCAAACTTTAGTTCTGTGCAGGGGTCATGTGTATCAGGATCCATATTTGAAAGGGGGGTTTACTACTGTTACATATTCTTAAATATTGAAAGAGAATTTTGTACTACAATTGTATCAGGGCTCAGTATAAGATACCCCAAATATGGCATTTTAGAAATTGGGAAAACTGCTGAAGCAAGGTCACTCTAACCTTTTGCCTTTCTGTGTGAGAGTTGGGGGGCCAGTGCTGTGGCGCAGCGGATTAAAGCCTTAGCCTGAAGCATCGGCATTCCATATGGGCGCTGGTTCTAGTCCCGGCAGCTTCTCTTCCGATCCAGCTCTCTGCTATGGCCTGAGATAGCAGTAGAAGATGGCCCAAACCCTTGGGCCCCTGCACCCATGTGGGAGACCTGGAAGAAGCTCCTGGCTCCTGGCTTTGGATCGGTGCAGCTCCGGCTGTTGCGGCCATCTGGGGAGTGAACCAGCGGATGGAAGACCTCTCTCTCTCTCTCACTCTTTCAAATAAATAAAATAAATTTAAAAAAAAAAAAAAAGAAAGAAAGAAAGTTGGGCCTAACAGAATTATTTGACACACCTAAGTCTGAAGCAGGCTATAAGGTAATTATTTCAGAGGGGTCCTGCTGTACACCTGGAGGCTAAGAAGAATCCACCCCCTCCAACCTAGTTTATTACCATTAGATCATATCCTTTGCATTCAATCATGTTTTCCATAGCCGTTCACTTTTTTTCTCGTCGGACAAACAGAAAAATATTCAGTTTCCCCTGAGTCTTTTATTTCTGAAGACTCCCTTATCACATAAAACTTTGTTAAATAAATTTGTTAGGTTTTTCTCTTGTTAATCTATCTTTGTTATAGTGATCAGCCATGAATCTTGCAATGGATAAGGAAAATTATTAATTCTCCCCTCAATTGTGTACAATCAGTATTACTAGTGAAATTCTAATAAAATTATGCTTTCCTGTGATAATTACAGCCCACTGATATTCAACTGTTCTAAAAGGTAAGCAGGTCTTAAGTGTCACTTTTGAAAAACGTTTTCACCTTTTTTCTTTAACCAAATAACCATGTCACTTGCATACTATGAGCATCCAAGCTGTTTTTTTGCTATTTCCGTCACTTGGAGAATTAAAATGAACAGTTTATATAGCATCTTGTCTCCATAGTAATATGTATGTACTTGCCTTTAATTTAATGAGAAGAGTTTAAAGCTCCCCCCCCCCCCATTTCTCTCCAAACTGTTCCAGCATGAAATAAAAACCTTCCAAAGTTAGCATTCTGCCAGCTGTGGATTAACCACAGACAGCCATAGAATGGTCTACATAAATAGTAACCTGGTCAAATAATTAGGCTTCTCACCAACTTCAGACTGAAAATTTGATCTGTGCTAAAATACATCTGATAGTAATTTAACGTACAGAGCAGTATGCCCCTGGGTCTAAATTTGGCCTCCGTCCAAATGTATGTATGTTGTATGTGTTTCACTTTAAAATATAACACGAGAGTATTGTGATGTTGCCAGTACATGTCGATTTTGCCAGTTTTATAAAGGATATCCTAAAAAAGTAAACTTTTCAATCAGTCAAATTCACAACTTAAATTAACTCTATTTTTAAATGTTCTCTTGTTTTTCTTAAGTAAATATTTACTATTTAAACAATTTGGGATTTGTGCTCTGCTAGATTGTAAAGACTGTTAAAATGTATGCCAACCATAATTTTTCTTCCTAGATTTATAACCTTTGGTAGGCCACATGTTCCATACTACAGTATCACCAAAAACAAAAACAGTGCAATTACAAAAAAATAATTTTTTTCATGAGTTTAAGGTTTGCAAAAAAAAAAAAAAAAGCTAACAGTTCCTTTAATTGTCATTGAGAAAAATATGTAACCCACAAAATCCTGGACTTTTCTAATTAGGAGTTTTAGTTGACACAACAGTTGACTCTGTTCATCCTTGTCCTAGTAAGAAATAAAAAACAAAGTAGATTCTAATACTTGGAGGCTAGATAATACAAATGAGAATAGAGAGTGAAGTGGGACTTTTTACTCACTACAGTGGGAAGCAAAACAAAACAAGTAGCATGGATAGGGAAAGACTATTGAGCCAAAGAGCCATTCTGGTGGAGAAGGATTAATGGTCAGAAATCTCAAGCCCTCTAAGGATTCCTCAGGGTAGTTTAAGCACAGCGTAACCAGACACAAACGTCATTTAACACAGTAAAAGAAAAAGAAAGGAATCACTTCTTTTGCTTTTTACCAGTGTTTATCTTAATTCATGGTGATGATTTGGGAGTTCTTTTTAATTGTTCTTATCTAAGAACAAACTTTTTATTACTTTCATTAACAATTCTTTGAAGAATTGATGCACGTGAATGTGTGATAATTTCCAGGGGTTTAAATTCTTGAAATTGGTTTAAATTCCTGAAATTCTAAGTCTATACCGATTCAAAAGGGAATAAAGCTATAAACTCATGAATTTAACTCTCATTGTGGATAAAGATATAAAAGAGTAAAAAAGACTTCCACTTTTAGAAAAACTGTCAGATCAGAATATAAGAGGGCAGAAATATAATTATTTTCAAATATTCACACCAGTAGATTTTAACCTATGTGAGTTAATCTACCCCAAATCCATATACATAAAAGTGTAGTGATAGTAGAGAAGTTCCCCTTGAAGCTCATTTATAAATAAGAAGTAAGCAATTGGGGCCAGCGCTGTGGTGTAGCTGGTAAAGCAGCCACCTGCAGGGCCGGCATTCCATATGGGCGCTGGTTCTAGTCCCAGCTGCTCCACTTCCAATCCTGCTCTCTGCTATGGCCTGGGAAAGCAGTACAAAATGGCCCAAGTCTTTGGGCCCCTGCACCCACGTGGGAGACCCAGAAGAAGCTCCTGGCTTCTGGCTCTGGATTAGCCCAGAAAGGCTGTTGCGGCCAACTGGGGAGTGGACCAGCGAATGGAAGGCCTCTCTCCCTCCTTCTCTCTCTCTCTTTCTCTCTCTCTGCCTTTCCTTGTCTCTCTTTGTAACTCTGACTTTCAAATAAATAAATAAATCTTTTAAAAAAAAAAGAAGTAGGCAATGGATTTGACTGAATGTTTAAGAACTTGTAATTTAGTTTCTCTTCTCATAATTACATAACTGCATAAATTCATTTGATTAAAGTTTCCTTCTTAAAGGAAAATATATTAAAAATCTATAATAAAAGAAGTAAAAATAAAATTTCTGGATTGGCAATGACTTTCAAGCCCAGACAGAAAATATTACTGCTACAGAAAAATTAAAACCTTCAGTTGGCTCTCTTCCAAACCCAACAAGGGGAAAGAAAGCAATTGGAAAAATAGGGAAACTGTAACAAAGGGTTAATTTTTTAGTTCTTAAATATTCTTCTCTAAGATAAATATTCTTCTCTAGCAATGAAAGAAACAACACAATAATACTTGAAGATGGAGAAGGGTTGGTGAAAAGAGCACACTAATACTGCTGATGACAATGCAGAGTTCCTCAGGAAGTAACCTGCAAATACACACGAGGAACCATAAACAAAAAATTATAGGCCAATAATTACACTTTGGAGAGTCTACTTTAAGGAAATAATCCAAAACATGGGAAACATTCATGAAAATATCAGCATGCTATTTATTTCACTGAAGCCTGGAAACATTTAATAAAAGGAATAAATAGGTAAGAATTGACATATATACTCTGAAGTAACCTACTGATCACTTAAAATGTGATTGGTGCAACAAAGAACGTAAACTTTAAATCTGAATTTAAATGAAGTTATATAGAGAAGAAGCATATGTAATATGGCTTGTAGAACTGTGGAAATTAATTTTTTATTAAATTTCAATAATATAAATTTTAACATGAAAGTAATTTAAATATTTTTTGCCTAAATTTTGTTGTCTTCAATAAAACATTTACATTTCATTTTGACTACTGAAAGTTCAGTGGCTAGGAGCACACATGCAGGGCTGCGATTAAGAGACCATTTGGGACATGCGAGTCCTGTACCAGAGTGCCTGGGGCTGAGTTCTGGCTCCCCATCCCAGCCTCTGACTGACGTGCACCCTGGAAGACAGCAGGTCATGGCCCAGGTCAGAGTGTCTCTGCCACCCACGTGAGAGACCCAGACTGAGTTCTAGACTCCTGGCTTCAGACTGGCCCTGTCCTGGATGTTGGGAGCATTTGGGGAGTAAACTAGTGGATGGAAGATCTCTCTTTTGGACTTTCAAATAAATAAAAATAAAAAAGATTAATAGAAAGTTTAGTGACTTATTAGACTATGCTATAAATAGAAAAGGTACATTTCAAGAACCATATGGAAAAAAGAATTTTATATACAACATAATTTTTACACATTGAAATAAAAGCATTTCAATATATTGGGATAGATTTAAAAACAGTGTTAACCTGCTTCTTCTTACTTCTTTTAAGGGGACTAGAAAATTTTTAATTATATATATGACTTGTGTTGCGCTTCTACTGAAAAGTGCCGCACTAGAGACAATTTTAAGGACATTACAACTGATGATGACAAAAATTAAGCACTAAAGTGGAAAATGTTTTTGGTATATGAACATTCAATGAGACATATAAACAATGAAAACACAGCAAAATAACATACATTATATCAATAGTAAAAAAAAACAAATGAAATATGTCAAAAGTAAAAATGGTTAAATTTGGATAGAAAAACTGCAGATAATTCCAATATTTTTCTTATTTTTCAAAATTTGGAAATATGGTTATATTATTGTGATAAAAATTGTTTAAAAGCATTTTGTTTACTTGAGGTAAATCTTTGCCCAAACAGGAGATGTTTGTAAACAGTGAGAAGCTTAGTTCAACAAACAAGAGTAAGGACAGATCAATGACTGGTACCGTCTACATAACTTCTTTGAGTAGACAGAAGGCTCAAAAAGGGACAAATTAAATATGAGAGTTCTAACTTCTGTAAGGATAAATACTAGTTATATGGGAAAATTAAGAATGCTGTGTGATAAAAGAAAAATTCTTGGACAATCAGAAAGTTCCACCAAGCCTAGACTAGAGATGACCAGGAAAGGGCTAAGAGCATCAGATGCTGTTGACTCAAGATGTCCCACTGTTGTCTGTTCTCTTTAAAGAAGATAATTAGCCTGTTTCCCATGCCAAGACTAAGGTGCCAGAGAAACAAGATCAGAGGACAGGGTGGAGAGGATGAATTAAATGAAAAATCAAAAACAACAAATACAACAATCATAATAGCACATTTTCTTCCTGTTAACGGGTTCCACATGTTTGACGAATCTCCCAGAGTGTAAAAAATATTCCCTTTTAGTAGTGGGAGTGAAACCAAACCCCTATATAATGTAAAAGCAGGTACCCAGCCTCTTGTCCATCCCCCTTGTCCTTGCCTGCCCTTTGTCAAAAGGAATTCACTGACTTGAGGGAATGACATAACTGGCTCTGCAAGTCTCCAGTCATCAGAGTCAAGGAGTTATTTGCTTCTCCAATACATAAGAACTTTGATGGCCAGTGTTGTCCTGGGGTGATTTGTGTAGGGGAATTCCAGTTCCGGGCAGACTGTGGCTGCCACCTTCATGTACCCCCCCAGGCCAAGTGGAGCCCACTTGGCCACCATAAATTGCCTGAGGGTATGGCATCATTGACCAAAGGAATATCATGAGTACTACTGCCTAACCAGGAACTGGACATGAGGTGCTCACCCACCTCTCAGCCCCAATTTTTTTTTTTTTTTTTTTTACTTTTCTTTTTTTTTTTGACAGGCAGAGTGGACAGTGAGAGAGAGAGACAAAGGTCTTCCTTTGCTGTTGGTTCACCCTCCAATGGCCGCCGCGGCTGGCGCGCTGTGGCCGGTGCACCGCGCTGATCCGAAGGCAGGAGCCAGGTGCTTCTCCTGGTCTCCCATGGGGTGCAGGGCCCAAGCACTTGGGCCATCCTCCACTGCACTCCCGGGCCAGAGCAGAGAGCTGGCCTGGAAGAGGGGCAACTAGGACAGAATCCAGCGCCCCAACCGGGACTAGAACCCAGTGTGCCGGCGCCGCAAGGCGGAGGATTAGCCTGTTGAGCCGCGGTGCTGGCCTCCCAATTTCAATCTTAAGAACCTTCACACCTAACACCTAGGAAAGTCCAGGCATTAAGCAATAACTGCCTGGCTCCTTGCTTTGTGCTTTGAAATAAACATCTACTTTCTTCCACCACCGTGATGTCAGTGACTGACTTTCTGCACGTCGGGTGAGTGGACCCAGGATGGGGATTCTACAGCAATGCCTCCTCCAACCAATCTGCATTGCTGTTTGGCAACAGGAAGATCAAATATGAATTATGACAAAGCATAGCTTCTATCTGCTGGAAGGAAAATACTGACTTTGACATCCATTAAGATAATGTATAAATTGTTTTCAGTTACAATGTTGTGATATGCAGTACTTCACGAGTGACAGCAAAGAGTTACTAAAAGAAGAAAGCTAGAACAAATATACTAGTGCATGCTAAAAGTTTATGTCACCACTGCATGCCTATGTAGTTCCTTTTGGTAACAAATAAAATCACCTATTCCTATATAACGTTTTAATCTTTTTAAAGGTTAAAATACCTACAGCATTGAGTATACCATGAATGAAGTCAGTTTTCTTCTTTTCCATGTAACTCCCTCAAAAAAAGAAGCATGGATGGAAAGGCACAATGGAATAATGGAAAGAATATGGAGTTTGGGGGGACCCAGAGGATGACTGTTATCACAGTTTTGCTGTAAGGAAAAGGAAACCTAAAGCATCCTAGAAGTCTACTTCTAAGGTAAAAGATAAGGAGAATGTGGTGAAGGTATATTATTATGTAGAGATTAAAAGCAAGAGGTAGAAATATATCCATCAACTAGGCCAAGATACAAAGTTCATACTTTTCTATATCATGTATAATGTAAACACATTTGCACACATCAAAAACACCACCATATAATTTTCAAGGATACATATGAACACAAAGACACACATCTAACAACACACTAGCATACTTATGGTTAGGAGGGGAAATGGATTAGGGATCAGGAAAAATAGGAAAAATAAAATCAGAGAAGTTGTGCCTAAATCGAATGATGACAGCCTGATAAGATCTGAGGAGAAGGATTAACTCAATTCTCTGCAGTTTAAACAAGCTAGTACACTTATTTTTAACAATTTTGCTAATCTGTCTACTTCAACTATGTGACTTTGGGCAATAGCTTCCCAGGCCTTATTATTCTCATCTATAAAATGAGAATAAAGAAATCTTTTAAAGTAGTTGTCAAAATTAAAGGAATGCTTAATGCAGAGACTGACATGCAGTATACATTCCATAAGTGCTGCATTTCATTAATACTGTTACCATAGAAATATCAAGAACATTAGAAGGCCTTCCTCCTCCTACAGGAATGGCAAGTTCTAAGTTACAGCTGTTAGGAACAACACTGAACAAAAGTATACTCTCTTTAACTTCCATCTACAGTTGGATATTTCCTTTGAAATACAAATACATAAAACAAAATCCATCATTCTCTTTCAAAAGCTTCCCTTACCTCCTTTCTCCTTGATTTAATCATCCTATATCCTGCTGACAGATTAATCACCCTAATCACTCTTCTTTTCCTAGTAAATTAAATCCAAATGCCTCACACCCCAGCATTCAAAGCTCTCCACAATAGTACTGCAACTCACATAGTAAACCAGCTGTAACCTCTATTACTCCACAACATATGTCCTTGCTTCAATCATATAGAATGACTTTTGCTTTTCCCAAAATAAATCTTTCAAGTCTTTATTTTGTTCCTTCTATCTGAAATATGCAGTACCTGTACCTGCTAGAATTTTACCACTCTGTCAAGGCCTATATAAAATCTTACTTCCAGCCCTCAAAGCCTTTCTTCATTTCCACCAAAAGATTTATTCATTCTTCTTATTTTTTTTTTTAAACTATTTTTCAACTGATCCATAAGGCAGACAGAGATCTCCCATCCACTGGTTCATTCTCCAAATGTCCACAACAGCTACTGCTGGGCCAGGCTGTAAGCAGGAACCGGGAACTCAATTCTGATCTCCCATGAAGGTGTCAAGAACCCACATATTTGGGCCATTACTGCTGATTCATTCTTCTTTGAATGTCTATAACATGTAATATTATGAAATAAATAACTGAGGATATTTCTCTTAATATATGTAACTTGCATTTGTCTTACCACCCTTACTTTTTGTAACCTTAAGGATTAAAATTTTTTTTGGGGGGGTGTGGTATAGCACAAAGAACAACGCACAGAAAATTTCAAAATATAGGGCCCGGTGCTGTGGCATAGCAGGTAAAGCTGCCACCTGCAGCACCGGCATCCCATATGGATGCCGGTTCGTCCTGGCTGCTCCACTTCTGATCCAGCTCTCTGCTATGGCCTGGGAAAGCAGTAGAAGATGGCCCAAGTGCTTGGGCCCCTGAACCCATGTGGGAGACCTGGAAGAAGCTCCTGGCTCCTGGCTTCGGATCTGCATAGCTTCAGCTGTTTTGGCCATTTTGGGGAGTGAACCAGCAGATGGAAGACCTCTCTCTCTCTCTCTCTCCCTGCCTCTCCTTCTCTCTGTGCAACTTTGACTTTCAAATAAATAAATTTTTAAAAAAAATTTCAAAATATCTGAATAATGAAATTTTTATTGAGGTTCTTTATAAACTCTCGTGTCCCTGAAATGTTATTTTAAATGGAGGAGACTGTTGCATTCTCAGAAGCCTATGGGACAGGGAGGACATGCAGTTTAGAAGTGGACAATTCTCTCTAGTTTGGAGGACCTGAAGTTTCTGAGTTCATAGAACCTTTACTGTTTCTGTCATTTTTTTTCATGGTGCTTTAACAGAGACTTACCAGTTCTATTTTTTAACTGCTAGACTGAACAACTTCATTAAGTACTACCTTTACAACTTAATAATATCCAGTTTGGAAAAAGTCACATACAAATTAAAAGAGTTTTATTTCATTCAGAAGTTACCACAATACTATCAGAAGGCGTGCGTTTACAGAGCACTGCCTTAGTCTTCAAGCTTTACATTCTACTGCTACCCTTGCTTCCTATCCTCCATTAACTTAAAACTTCCATAAAAATTAGCTCTTCACTTCCCCAATATGTCTAAATAATAATTTTGCATTTTTCTACTCAATAAAGTTTGAATCTAAGAATTGTTATATCTTTGCCACCAAATTCACTAATGCCTTATCAATGGTAACTGTATAGCAACTCTCATAACTAGGCTACCTTTTCCATTAATACAACTTTAGTTGATAACTCATTAGTTTGTGAATACTATTGCAACAGTTTCTTGCTTTGGCAAAACTCCACTGTCAAAAAACATTTTTTTAAAAGATTTATATTATTTATTTGAAAGACAAGTTACAGAGTGAGGTAGGGAGAGAGAGAGGGGGAGAGTGGGGTCTTCCATTTGCTGGTTCACTCCCCAAATGGCCACAATGGCCGGAGCTGAGCCGATCTGAAGCCAGTAGCCAGGAACTTATTTCAGGTTCTCCCACGTGGGTGCTTCCCCAGGCATATTACCAGGGTGCAGGATTGAAAGTGGAGCAGCTGGCACTTGAACCAGCACCCATAAGGGGTGCTGGCACTGTATGCCGGGGCTTTAACCTGCTGTGTCACAGCGCCGGCATTGCCAAAAAACTTTTAATGACTTATTTAATAAAAATACTGTTCATGTTCCTTAAATGGCATTAAAAATCCCTTAAATCTAACAGCACTCTATCTTACCTATTTTATGTCTGGTGATGTGCATTCATGGAATTTATACTCTAACCATACAGGCTTTTAGCTAGCCTAAGCACAAATCCTGTATCTTTCTATATACTTTTCTTTGCTGGTGGTATTTATTCACTGTATACAATCTGTTTTCCACCTTCTACTTCATCAACAAAAGGGGCTGGCAAATGCTTTCTGTAAAAGATCCACTCTGCCACTGCAGCATGAAAGCAACAACAGACAAATGTAAAAGAATAAGCATGGGTGAGTTCCAAAAAATTCTTATTCATAAAAACAGCTTTTTCTGACCTCTGAACTAAAAGAAAAAGAAGGAAATACATACTAAGTAGAAATGAAAAAATAACAGATTAAAAGAATGTTGGAGAGATATATTAATAGGAAATCCACGTTAGAGTGTTAGAGTGTATCTAACTCTTAGTAATAAAGAGCATAAAGAAACTGAAAATTAAAGTGAATTCAGAAAGAGAGAAATAATATAATTACATTTCCTAATGTGCTCTCTTGAAATGAAGACATCTGACTATTTTCTTAGCTCAGCAGTAAGTCAACACTAGTCCTTTAAATTTGAGTATAACACCCACTTTTCTGACAGCCCTACATCATCTTGCTTTACTTGGCTACGGCTCTTCATCTCCAGCCCTCAGTATGATTCAGTGCTTGTCCCTGGATGCCTGAGGACAACGTTGCTGAAAACAGACCTTTCAGCTTTCACAGGCAGGACAGGATCATTTATATAATCTTTATACACTCTGAGTGTTCTTGTCTATTGGAAAAACCAAAAAAACTGTCAAGTAGTGGAATGCGGTAACCAATTTTTGGAAGCAACTCCTTAATTTAAAAAAATGAATCAAAATTATGGCAGAAGTTTAGGGTTCAAAAACCAGGCACAGGGGCTGGCGCTGTGGCTCACTTGGTTAATCCTCTGTCTGCGGCGGCAGCATCCCATATCAGCGCCGGTTTCTAGTCCCAGTTGCTCCTCTCCCAGTCCAGCTCTCTGCTGTGGCCCAGGAGGGCAGTGGAAGATGGCCCAAATGCTTGGGCCCCTGCACCAGCATAGGAGACCAGGAAGAAGAGCCTGGCTCCTGGCTTTGGATGGGCGCAGCGCCATCTGTAGTGGCCATTTGGGGAGTGAACCAACAGAAGGAAGACCTTTCTCTCTGTCTCTCTCTCTTACTGTCTATAACTCTACCTGTCAAATAAATAAAAACAAAAACAACAACAAAAACAGGCACATATGAATTAGATTTAAAATATAAGATGCTTTCTTTGCTGAGTTTTTGTAGACTAAGTCTCTTCTAATTCAAGGTCTGGATTTTTTTTCCTAAGCACAAATGAAGCTGTTTCTTTGACTTTATTGTTTTGTAAAATCAACACCTGAAGTAGTATGTTCACCTGAAGCACAAAAATTACAGAAAGAGATAATAAAGCAGCATATGATACACTAGTTACAGAAATCACTGGGCTAGAAATTCATATTCACATTCTGGCTGGGTTTTACAATAACTACTATGTGACATGAACGTGTATTTATTTACTCTTGATGAGTGTCAGTATCTTCACCTGAAAATAACAGACTATGTTGGATGACCTTGACAGTCACTGTCATTTAGAAGATATTAAAATTCAGTTTTTTTTTAATTACCTGCTTTCTTTAAAATGCCAAAGTGAAAATCACATAAAATTGTATTGATAAAGTTCATATAACATTCATGTTGTAAACCATCACCTGGTTCCAAAACACTTTCATCATCCCCACTTTATCATCTTCGCGTTAAAAAAGTTACTTCTCCATTCTCCATTCCTCACTTCCCTCCCAGACCTTGGAAACCACCAATATGCTTTTTGCTCTAATGGATTTACCTATTCTGGATATTTCATGTAAATGGAATCCTACAACTCATGACATTCTGCATCTGGCTTCTTTCATTTACATAATTTGAGAATCAATCACATCGTAACACACATCAGTACTTTATTCCTTTTTATGGAAAAGTAATATTGTATTGTAAGGCTATACAATGATATATTTATCCATCTTTCTGCTTATTCACATGTAAGTTGTCCCCATAATTGGTTAGCTTTGCATAATATTTTCAGAAGCAATACATAACACAAAACCACGTACACATCATGGGTGCACATTAAAAAAATTTGAAGGGATTCTGAAGAGGGAGTATCTTTTACCTAGAAATTGACAAATCGCAGTGAGCTAGAAATAAAACTAGTTATAGCTTCTGTTATAATTAATTAATTGTGGCTTTAGTGGAAAATTTAAAAACATAAAAATTCCATATGTCATAAACAAACAAAAAATACATGGGTCAGGCTTTGAAACAGGGTAACAGAGAACACAAGTGATCCTAAAGCAGCTACAAGAGATTTTGAAGTAACTACACGGAGATGACTGTACTTTCTGGCCCCATTTTATTGTGAAGTTATCTTTAGTCTTACCTAATAAATGAATAAAAACCAGCAGTTTCTCTCCAGTTACTAGTAGACTCAGTTGTTTTAAATCTGAGTTCAAAAATGACCATAATGCAACCATTTCTCTAGGTAATTGTTTTGGCTTTCTGAAGTTTGCTTTGCTTATTTTATGAAACTATCACTTTGTAAATGGAAAACGACTAAGCTGAAAGCTATTGTTTTATCATTCTAAGTGGCCAGTGTTTCTGTTTTTGATAAAAGCCAAATTTCAAATCATTTTCTGTAACACAGGAAAGAGCTAAACTGTCAGTAAATGCACTTCTATTGACCCTGACATTTTCTTCTTAGGTGCTGCCAGCTTCTCAAAAGGAAAAGACTGCTTTTAGAAATAATTTCTTTATTGCTGAAACAAATCCTGATTACTGCTGGATTAGCATGTATCCATTCACAACAGTAGTACAAAAGTCAAAGATGGTAAAGACAGGCCTTGATGTTACACAGGAAACATTTCCGCTTTTTAAGAATTTACTTTATCTAATGATACTAGAAGCTTTTTGTCAATTAAATGTTTTTCAGATAGCATAGTATTACTTAGACATTAATTATCTCCTGAATATTGCTAAGTTATATGATTTGATACAATTTTTAAGATAAGTGACTCAATGTAGTTTTAATACTGATTAGGTTAGTTCTCAAATGAAATTCCATTCACCTCGAGATGTGCAAAAATTCCAACTTATTGGTCCCACCCAAACCTACTGAACCAGACACTCCTATGGGTTATATATAGCAATCTGTGTTTTCACAAGCCCTTCCCACACATTTTTAACCACTGATTAAAAAATATGGAAATGTCCACTCATTATCCTTGAGACATTACAAATAAATTCAAAATCTCCATGAAGATGGCAAAAAGAAGGCCACTATAAAATATAAAATTTGGTTGTAGTAGAGGGAAAAGTAGTGTAGTGCAGGTTGTACTTCTTTTGTTGAAAAAGGCAACTCTAGGCCGGCGCGGTGGCTCACTAGGCTAATCCTCCGCCTTGCGGCGCCAGCACACCGGGTTCTAGTCCCGGTCGGGGCGCCGGTTCTGTCCCGGTTGCCCCTCTTCCAGGCCAGCTCTCTGCTGTGGCCAGGGAGTGCAGTGGAGGATGGCCCAAGTGCTTGGGCCCTGCACCCCATGGGAGACCAGGAGAAGCACCTGGCTCCTGCCTTCGGATCAGCGCGGTGCGCTGGCCGCAGCAGCCATTGGAGGGTGAACCAACGGCAAAGGAAGACCTTTCTCTCTATCTCTCTCTTTCACTGTCCACTCTGCCTGTCAAAAAAAGAAAAAAAGAAAAAAAAAAGGGGGGGGGAATAAAAGAAAAAGGCAACTCTAATTTTATCTCAATCAAAAATGAGACTTCATTTCTTTACAGTGGAGGGTGTTGTGGTGCTGTTGGGGTAAAATGCTGTCTGGAATGCCCACATCCCATATTGGAGTGCCTGGTTTGAGTCCCAGCTGCTCTTTTGCCAATTCAATTTTTTCCTTATGTGATCCTGGGAAGGGAGCAAGTAAAGGCTCAAGTAGTTGAGTTCTCCCAACCCAAGAGAGAGAATAAGGCAGAGTTCCTGGTTCCTGGCTTTGGCCTGGTCCAGTCTTAGCTATTGCAGGCATTTGGGGAATGAATCAGTGAATATAAGATAGATTCCTTCTCTCTTTTCTCTCTCTCTCTCCACTCCATCCCTCCCACCCCCCTTTCCTCACCAATAAATAAAATGCATTTTTTCTTTCTTTACTTGACAGACAGTGAGAGAGACAGAGAGAAAGGTCTTCCTTCCGTTGGTTCACTCCCCAAATGGCCACTATGGCTAGCACTGCACCGATCTGAAGCCAGGAGCCAGGTGTTTCTTCCTGGTCTTCCATGTGGGTGCAGGGCCCAAACACTTGGGTCATCCTCCACTGCCTTTCTGGGCCACAGCAGAGAGCTGGACTGGAAGATGAGCAACCGGGACTAGAACTCAGCGCCCATATGGGATGCCAGCACTGTAGGCGGAGGATTAACCAAGTGAACCATGGCGCTGGCCCCTAAAATATATTTTTTTAAAAAAGACAAACTTACTTTGGTATTGGCCTAACCACAGCAGTTCTTCCATTATTTGGTTTATATACTGAGCTTTGAAGTTATTGCTCATAAAACAGTATTCTGCAGCTAAAAATATTTGCTCTACAAGCCCTGTCACTTTGCAGGAGAAATTAAAGCCCAGAAAGATTGTACCACTTGGTCAAGGTCATACAACCAATGATATGAGGATACAACAGGATTCCAGTATGCTAACTTGTCATCTTATTCATTTATACACATCTCTACCTGTTTCACAATTAATGAGGGAACTTTTAAAAAATTATTAGGGTAAACATAACTTAGAATATGATAAGACTGGAGAAAAAAAGAAGTAGCACAGGAGCCTTGAATTACCTTTGACTTTGGTTCTAAGGCACTTGACAGCCAAGGCAAAAAGTAAGATATGTCCAGTTCCTGAGCTTTCATTCTTGAAGAGATGAAAAAAAATGCCACTTCTTGTGAGAAACATTTGGTTGGTTCGAAAATAAACTTGTCATATGGGTTTAACATATTGAACACTAATTAATACAGAGGACAACGTTGTCCGCAACAACTTCTCAGCTGCAAATTCAGTTTATTGTGTTCTTCAATGAAAGATTAAGACCTCCATGTAAGAACAATTAAGTGAAAGGAATGCAGGTGGGGGTAAAGACCAGGTAAAAAGGTTTCTGAAGGCTCAAGCACAAAACGTGGAGTTTCCACAGGAAAGGAAAGACTATGTTACTCAAATATCTTCTGTCAATACCAATTCATGTAGAAGATTGTGTCTACAAAAGTCTTCTCATTTGGTATGCATTCAAAACAGTATGCTTCCAGCTCTACTGTAGAAGTCTTAGAATTAATCAATTTATCATGGATATCTGTTCAGTGACAAACCTATGATTTTTATAAATTAAATACTAATATAAGAAATTTGTTACTGTCCCATTATACAAGTAGCTCAAACAACATTTCTTCAAAGGTCTTTCCTAACTATTATAGATAGTGCTGAAATCTCTTCAACCTAATTTTTATCTGGCTTTATGATTTCTTCTTCTTTTTTTTTTTTTTTTTGACAGGCAGAGTGGACAGTGAGAGAGAGAGACAGAGAGAAAGGTCTTCCTTTGCCGTTGGTTCACCCTCCAATGGCTGCTGCGGCCAGAGCGCTGCGGCCGGTGCACCCCACTGATCTGAAGCCAGGAGCCAGGTGCTTCTCCTGGTCTCCCATGGGGTACAGGGCCCAAGCACTTGGGCCGTCCTCCACTGCACTCCCTGGCCATAGCAGAGAGCTGTCCTGGAAGAGGGGCAACCGGGACAGAATCCAGTGCCCCAACCGGGACTAGAACCCCGTGTGCCAGCTTTATGATTTCTTAACACATAGAATGCACTGCTACTAAACATTATATTATATAGCCACTCATTTCTTTGTTTCTGGACAAAGATATTAGAGTGTAGTATCTATGAGGGCAAAGATATCAGTTTTGTTTATTATTGGATCTCTAGAACAATGTCTACATAAAGAAAGTACCCATTAAACATTTATTGAATAAATGAGTTCACCCAGAGTGGAAATAAAGAAAAGATAGTTTTAAAAATTATAACAAATTAAGCCGAATAATTCTGTTGAGTTGAAGCAATGGTTGTCACCAACATTCCGTCTCCCTCCAAAACAACACAGAACAAGGACAGAAAAATACACCTATAAAAATGCCACACCTTCAGCACAACATGAAGATGCAAAGATAACCATATGTTGGGGTGGGGAGCCTTTTTTCTGCCAAGGGCCATTTGGATATTTAAAACATCATTCATGGCCATATAAAATTACCAACTTAAATATTAACCTGCTGTAGATTTACTAATTTTCAGTTCCACCTGCAATTGCCTTGGCAGGGTGGGACCAAACAATATTGAAGGCCTTGTCTGGCCCATGGGCCAGATGTTCCCTGCTCCTGAAGAGAGAAAAATCACCAAATCCTAGGGCAAGATTCATGTACCAATCCTACTCTACATAAAGCCTTGGGGAGACTACTATAAATATTGTACATTAGAAACAATGTAACTGAAAAGAGAGGATGTGAGAGGGGGAGAAGGAAACAGAACAAGCTCCTAGACTATTCTATAGGCATCATATTGAACAATATCAACCAGAACAAAAACTATACTGAATGAGGTTAAATAAAATAACAGAGTGGGCAGGTATTTGGCCTATCAGTTAAGCTTCTGGTTAGGAAATCCACATACCATACTGTATTGCCAGGATTTGATACCAGGTTGGGTGCCCCAACCGGGACTAGAACCTGGAGTGCTGACGCCGCAGGCGGAGGATTAGTCTAGAGAGCCGCGGCACCGGCCTCCATCCTGGTTTTCCACATGGATGGCACAGCCTAAGGATGTGTGCTACCTTCCACTGCCTTCCCAGGCATATTAGCTAGGAGCTGCATCAGAAGGGGAGTAGAAAGGACTTGACTTAGTACTCCAAATTGGGATGCCAGCATTGAAAGCATCCCACTGCACCACAACACTGGATCCAAATGGTTTTTTAAACTAAAAACAAAATAGTGATTTTCTTTTTTTTTTTTTAAATTATTTATTTGAAAGGCAGAGTTACAGGAGAGGGAGAGACAGAGAGAGAAAGAGGTCTCCCATCTGCTAGTTCACTCCCCAAATGACTGCAATGGCTGGAGCTGGGCCAGGTCAAAGCCATGAGCCAAGAGCTTCTTCTGGATCTCCCATGTAGGTGCAGGGGCCCAAGCACTAGGGCCATTCTTCACTGCTTTTCCAGGTGCATTTGTGTGAAGCTGGATTGAAAGTGGAACAGCTAGGACATGAACGGGCACTCATATGGGATGTCGGTCCTTTGGGCAGCTGCTTAACCCGCTATGCCACAACAGCCCCCCAAATAGTGATTTTCAAAGACAAAGTTGATGAACAAATTGACGGATAACATTTTAAAAGCATTTTTCTTCAAGGAGGCTCAGGAAAAAATGAAAATCATGGTTTCTGACAAACAGCAGGTGATAAGTAAATGTTTAGGGATATGAAGTAAGTCATTAGTTTTGGACCATAGTTAATGTAGGTCATTGTTATTCTAGTGATATTGCTAAAAGTTATGCCATTCTTTCACTTTGATTGTAAGATTACACATCTCAGTTCACAAAATATTAATTCTGACAAACTTAAGTGAATTAAATTATTTAAAAGTTAGAGATTAAGGAAAGCATCATTACAGAGATTTCCAACAACTGATAGGGGCTGGCATTGTGGTACACTGTGGTAAGCCATGGTTTGCAACATCAACATTCCATATGGAAGTGCCAGTTCAAGGCCTAGCTACTTCACTTCTTTTCTTTCTTTTTTTTGTTTTTTTTTTGGCTACTTCATATCTGATCCAGCTTCCTGCTAATACCCATGGGAAGGCAGCCAATGATGGCTCAATTACTTGGGATCCCTGCTACCAATATGAGAGACCCAGATGGAGTCCCTGGCTACTGGCTTCAGCCTAGTCCAGCCCTAACTATTGTAACCATTTGGGGAGTGAACCAGGAGGTGGAAGATCAATCTTCCTCTGTCAATCTGCCTTTCAAATAAATAAATGAATACATAAATCCTTTAAAAAAAAAAAGAGCTGGTAGATTTTAATGATAGATAAATGAAAGAGGTAGAATTAGTATTAAGACAACATTTTTATCCTCCGCCTTGCGGCGCCGGCACACTGGGTTCTAGTCCTGGTTGGGGCACCGGATTCTATCCCGGTTGCCCCTCTTCCAGGACAGCTCTCTGCTATGGCCCGGGAATGCAGTGGAGGATGGCCCAAGTGCTTGGGCCCTGCACCCCATGGGAGACCAGGAGAAGCACCTGGCTCCTGGCTTCGGATCAGCGAGATGCACTGGCTGCAGTGGCCATTGGAGGGTGAACCAACGGCAAAAAGGAAGACCTTTCTCTCTGTCTCTCTCTCACTATCCACTCTGCCTGTCAAAAAAAAAAAAAAAAAGACAACATTTTTGATGTCAAAGTATATACACTTCTGTACATTATTCTTTCGAAAAGTACCTCAAATAATGAGAAATTTAAATCAAACTCCTTAATGAATAAAACCTGAAGATATTTACACTCCTGAATTACAGTATCCAAAGGCACAAAATATGTAAAGAGGTAAAGAGACTAGCAGAATATATATATATATATATATATATATATATATATATCAGTTATACACACAAACATACACACGTCTATGAGAAGCAAGTTGATTCAGCCCTAAAATTCTAAAAAATACAAAAAAGAGTGAGATCAGGTATCTAAGAAAAGTCTTCAAAAAGTCTATGGAGGAGCTGGCATTTGGTCTAGAGGATTAAGGATGGTTAGGAAACCCATACTCCACACTTGAATATTTGGGTTGGATTCCTAGCTCCAGCTATTGCTTCTAGCTTCCAGAAAATACACACCCTGGAAGGTAGTGGTGATGGTTGAAGTAACTGAGCTCCTACCACCCATGTGGGAGACTTGGATTGAGTTAAAGACTCCCAGCTTTGGCCTGGCCTTGCCTGGGCTATTATTGCAGGTATATGGTGAGTGAACCAAGAGACGGGGAGACTCTCTCCTCTCTATCACTCTTCCCCCTCTCAAAATACATTTAAAAAGTTCATATGAAAACATATTATACAGCAATTTCAATTTTTTTCACCAAAACAAATTGCATTAACTTGTTATAACATGTCTCCACAGGATCTAGTCAGTTTGAAAAGAGCCCTGATAGGAGCAACATGAATTCTGGTAAAAACTGAAGCACAAATATCAAATTTATGGCAAAGCCTGGGTAGAAGAATAGTGAAGTCAATGGTGATTTATGAAAAGTTTATGGGTAAAATGCCCCAAAGAAATCAGTTTGCAAATGTATAACAAGTTCTAAAAAGACATAAGACAACATTAAGGATGAAGAGTGCAGTGGCAGACTATCCATATTAATGTGCAAGGAATAAATTAATCTTGTTCTTGCCCTAATTGGAAAGAACTAAAAGTTAATAGCAGAAATAATACCCAACATCATGGACATCTCAACTGGATCAGCTTACATGATTCTGTCTGAAAAATTAAAGTAAACTTTCTACTCCATGAGTGCCAAAAGTATTGCACACAAACCAGCTGAACACAAAAGCAGAGCTTTCAGTGGAAATTTTAGACAAGTGAAATCAAAACCATGAAGCATTTCCTCAAAGAGCTGTAACAAGGGATAAAATATGGCTTTCTTAGTGTGATCCAAAGACAAAGCACAGGGGCTGGTATTTTGGTGTAATGGGTTAAGCCACTACTTGTGACGCCAGCATCCCATACTAGAGTATCAGTTTAAATCCCAGATACTGTGCATGCAATCAAGCTTACTGTTAATGTGCCTGGAAGTGCCGGTGAAAGATGTGCCAGTGGAAGGTGGTCCAAGCACTTGGGCTCCTGCTACCGTATGTGAGACCATGATGGAGATACTAGCTTCTAGCTCTGGCCTGGCCCAGCCTTGGGTTTTACGGCTATTTGTGGAGTCAGCCAGTAGATGGAAGCTCTTTTCCTCTCTCTGTCACTCTTTAAAATGAATGACTGACTGACTGAATGAATGAATCAACAAATCTCAACAACAAAGACAAAGAAAAATAAAAGAAATGGCCACCAAGAGGCGAAAACAGTCCAATCGAAGCAAAAGTGAAAGGGCCAGTGTTGTGACATAGTGGGTTAAACTGCTGTTTGCAGCACTGGCATCCCATAGGGGTACCAGATTCAGACCTGGCTGCACGAATTCTGACCCAGGTCCCTGCTGATGTGCCTATGAAAGCAGCAGAACATGGTTAAAGTCCTTGGGCCTGCACTCATGTGGGAGACCTAGATGGAGCTCCTGGCTTCTGGCTTCGGTCTGGCCCAGCCCCGGCAGCTACAGCCATTTGGGGAGTGAACCAGCTGATGGAAGATCTATTTCTCTTTCTGCCTCTCCCTCTCCCTCTCTGTAACTCTGCCTTTCAAATAAAAATAAATACATCTTCAAAAAAAAATCTATCTTTACTTGTCAAGTAAGTACTATCATAATAAAAATTTATCATAAGCACAATTATGTGCTAAGCAAACGTATTATATAATATACTAATTGGCATTATCTTCATTTTATATTGATTAGGTTCATTTTACAGATATAAAAATTGCAGATGAATGTTTACTAACAAAAGCAGAAAAAAATGGTGGAGTAAAAAAAGAAATCACCTTTTGGTGACCTCCATAGTAACAACTGTTACCTCAACAATTATCAATAGCTGTCAAAACTACCATGAGAATATATGATGACAAATAGTATATGTAGGGCTGGTGTTGTGACGCAGCAGATTAAGCCACTGCCTGGAATGCTGGCATCCCATATGAGCATGGATTCAAGTCTTGGCTGCTCTACTTGCTATCTAGCTCCCTGCTAATTCCTTTGGGCAAGCAGTAGAAGATAGCCCAATTACATGGGCCTCTGCCACCCTCATGGGAGATCTGGAAGGAGTTCCAGTCTCCTGGATTAAGCCTGGACCAGCCTGGCCTTTGTGGCCATTTGGGAAGTGAACCATTGGCAGAAGATTTTTCTCTCCATCTCTTCCCTCTTCTTCTATGATTCTGCCTTTCAAATAAATAAATAATCTTAAAAAAAGGGAACAGAATATTTATATAGTCTCATAGTGTCTTACCATAAGATATTTATTATAAAGAGAAAATATTAACTTTCTGGTGTAAAATATCTTATGATCAAAGGTAACATCATCAACAATAGGACAAAGTAGATATTAATTACCTCTCAATATTATACATGAAGGATACATTATATCATTGGTAGTCAATCAAATGTATAACCTAAGCTTAATGATGAACAAACATAAGACAAGGTACATTCTACCAAATAAATAGCTTATAGTTTTTAAAATTATCAAAGTCATAAAAGACAAAGTCAGATTAAAGGGCTCTAAAGAGACATGACAAATTTAACAAGTGATCTTGGACTGATAAGAATAATTTTTCTTCAGTGATAAAGGACATTAGTGGCATAAGTGGGAAAAATATGAATGAGGTCTCTAGATAAAACAACACTTTACCACTTTAATCAATGTTAATTTCCTGTTTTTTATACTTACACTGTGGCTATGTAACAAAATAACTATTTTTGCCAATCACACACTGAAGTATTTAGGGTTAAAGAGGTATTAATTCTTCACTTTCAAAATGGTTCAAGGAAGAAAACTACATGCATGATACATCAAATGTGATAAATTATTAACAGATGGGAATTCATTTAACTATTTCTGTGATTTTTCTAAAGGTGTGAAATTTTCAAATAAACAATTAAAAACTGGGCAGGCATTCAGCTCAGCATTTAAGATGTCCCTGTGCCACACAAGAATATCTGGGTTCAAGTCCCCAGCACTTAACTCCAACATTTTTTTTTTTTTTTACTTGAAAGGCAGAGATACAGAGAGAAGGAGAGATAGGTAAGTAGGTAGGTAGGTGGAGAGAGAGAGAGCGAGAGCGAGAGTGAGAGCAAGAGAGAGATCTTCCATCCACTGGTTCACTCCCTAAATGGCTACAATGGTCAGGATATGCCAGGCAGAAGCCAGGAGCCAGGAACTTCTTCTGGGTCTCCCACATGGATGCAGAGGCCCCAGGACTTGCGCCATCTTCTGTAGCTTTCCCAGACCATTATCAGGGTGTTGGAAGTGGGGTAGCCTGGACTTAAACCGGCGCCCATAAGGGATGTGGGCACTGCTGGTAGTGGCTTAACCTGCTCTACACCATTGTGTTGGTCCCTCCAGCTTCCTGTTAATGAAGACATTAACATGGGAATCAGAGGTGGCTCAGTAACAGTTTCTGCTACTACAAGGAAGAGACTTGGACTGAATTCTCTGTTCCTGGATCTGGCCCTAGATCCACCCTTGGCCACTGTGGGCATTTGGGGAGTGCACCAGCAGGTTCTTTCTCCCTGAGTCTGTCTTTCCTGTTTTCTTTTTTGACTCTAGAATGAATGAATGAATGAATGAATATTTTAAAACTAAAACAACCCTAGTTATCTATTTAGTTACAACAAGTAAGCTGTAAATAAAAGGTCATTCATCAGATAATTTATAAGATAAACCAAAATATAGTAAATTATTATGAAACTCTAACAAGATTTAACTTGTCATGGTTTAGATTATTTTGCAAATTACTACTACTTTATTTACAATACAGAGTATACAGAGTTAAAAATCAGAGGCCAACAATTTTAAAGCAAATATTTCATTGAGAACTGTGTTTTTTGCTTTTCTTCTTTGGCTGGATAAAGCAAGTCTCAAAATCTCAGTAATTTTTCCAACTCAGTAATGAGTAGATGAGGATTCATTATATAATTTTTGGTATATTGTATATGTTTGAAAGCTTAATAAAATGGGAATTTAAGGAAATGGGATGTAAAAAGAAAAACCATTTTTAAAGCAAAGATTTATTGGTGCCCATGTCTGTGGTGCAGTGGGTTAAGACTCTGCCTGTGACACTGGCACCCTGTATCAGAGTGCGGGTTCGAGTCTCAGCTTCTTGTTAAGGCTCTTAGGAAGACAGCTGAATATGGTCCAAGTGGTTGGGCCCCTGCCACACATGTGGGAGACCAGACTGAGTTTCTGGCTCCTGGCTTCAGCCTGGCCCAGACCTGGCTGTTGCAGTCATTCAGGAAGTGAAGCGGTGGACAGAAAAATCTCAGTCTCTCTTTATAGCTCTGGTTTTCACAGGGATAAATAAACAAATCTTTAAAAATTTATTTATTTGAAAGGCAGAGTAATGAAGAGAGAAAAAAAGAGAGGAAGTGAGAAAGAGAAGAAAAAGCAACAGAATATTCAAGGTGGAAGAGACTACTGCAGACAACTTGTTCAAACCCACTGGAAGGAAAACTAAAATAGGGATCTATTAACTGATATGTTCAAGCATAAAAACAACTATAAAAACAACAGCAACTCTGTTATTAGGTAGCAATGAGTGGTATTCAGATCTTGGGCTCATTTTCATTAGGAGATCTAGTCTGAAACATGAATCCATTTTTTCTCTTATTTTCTAGCACTATGGAAATAACTCTTAAAGCTTAAGTTAGGCTCCAAAACTGTTCTAATTGTGGCAATATATTTCCAGGAGAATATATATTACACAAGAGATAAAGTATCTCTGATGTCATCTATATATAAAGACACTGTATAGAGACAAAAGATTGCAATTTTTTTTTATTTGAAAGGCAGAGTCATCAAGAGAGAGAGAGAGAGAAAGCCAAAGAGAGAGACAAAGACAGAGAGAGAGAGAGACAGAGACAGAGAGAGATCTTCCATTCCCCAATTCACTCCCCCAAATGGTTGCAACAGCCAGGGCTGGACCAGGTAGAAGTCAGGAGCCTGAAACTCCATCCTGGTATCGTACATGATTGCAGAGTCCCAAGCACTTGGGTCATCTTCTGCTGCTTTCCCAGGTGCATTAGCAGGCACCTGGATCAGAAGTGCAACAGCCAGGACTCCAACCAGTGCCCATATGGGACATCAGCATTATAGGCAGCAACTCGACCCGCTGTGCCACAACTCTAGTCCCAAAAGATTACAGTTTTAACTACAATTTTCTGTGTATATAATTAAATTTGTGGTTGTTAGTAAATCCCAGGCAACATTTTGTGGGTTAAGATAGTTCCACACTCTCACTAATTATATAAAACATACCATATGTTAAAAGTAGTCAAGGTTAGTATATAGGTATTTTCACAGAAATATGTTGATAAAACCCGCAACTGCAATGAATGCACACAGAAGGTTTTATTTCCTCAGATTTTTAAAATCTAATTTGGGAAATCTTTTCTAAAACATTTTTAAAAACAAGCTTATTTTCTTATGCATTGAAATTCAAATGCCATGAATTCCAAAAGAAATAAAGAGAACGAATTTTAAAGAATTAGATTATGGACCAGCGCTGTGGGGTAGGGGGTAACGCCACGGCCTGCAGTGCAGGCATCCCATATGGGTGCCAGTTCAAGTCCCAGCTGCTCCTCTTCCAATCCAGCTCTCTGCTATGGCCTGGGAAAGCAGTGGAAGATGGCCCAAACCCTTGGGCCCCTGCACCTGTATGGGAGACCTGGAAGAAGCTCTTGGCTCATGGCTTCGGCTGGCCCACCTCCAGCTGTTGTGGCCATTTGGAGAGTGAACCAGTAGATGGAAGACCTTGCCCTCTCTTTCCCCTTCTCTCTGTCTGTAACTCTGACTTTTAAATAAATAAATCTTTAAAAAAAGTATACAGATTATGAGGGGCACTATGATTCATTCTCTGAAATATTATATAAATGCTCTAATGCTTTTATATGGGCTCAAACATTATTAAAGATAACACTGGTGATTTAAAAAAAATTGGTGATTTAAAAAAAATCCTTACAATGAATTATTTTATATGATTTTAAAGAATCTTTTAAGAAAGGATTACTACTTACAAAAGACTTATTTTCTCCCTGACATTTGGTGATTTTGGTAACTTAGATTTACTAATGTATTTTAGATCTTGAAAAAAAGTAAGACAAAATTTCCAAGAAAACCCTGCATGTGCCATTTTAACTGGAGAAAACAGAAATGGGTTTAATTACCATTTAATAGTTTTTCAGAGAACTTAGGTTAAGCCATCACACTGTGATCCAGTTGGGATAATAAAAAAATGATTGCTTTCTACTCAGTGTCTGGAACAATAACAGCAGCACTTTCAGGATGAGGCATATCCCTGTTTCGAAGAATGCTTAGGAAACACGATACTACCAAAAATAGGATGCAGAGGGGAAAATGAAATCTTTCTTTTTTTTTTTGACAGGCAGAGTTAGACAGTGAGAGAGAGAGAGACAGAGAGAAAGGTCTTCCTTCCTTTGGTTCACCCCCCAAATGGCCGCTACAGCTGATCTGAAGCCAGGAGCCAGGTGCTTCCTTCCTGGTCTCCCATGGGGTGCAGGGCCCAAGCACTTGGGCCATCCTCCACTGCACTCCTGGGCCACAGCAGAGAGCTGGCCTGGAAGAGGAGCAACCGGGACAGAATCCGGTGCCCCGACCGGGACTAGAACCTGGTGTGCCGGCACAACAGGCGGAGGATTAGCCTTATGAGCCGCAGCGCCGGCCAGAAAAATGAAATCTTAAAATCAGAATTTAACTGAAAGCTAAACCGTGAACAGACTTTTTCCTTCTCTCTCTTTCTGTATTCTATACTCTATTAGATGCACTCCAGGTCATTAAGCCATTATCCCAGCTGGTAATAAAATCTCTTTTTCTCACTTCTCTAAACTCTATCCAAAATATGTGAACTTCCTTTATCTAAATTTTCTGAATTTCTCTGGGTACTCATAATGGGTGACATCCATCATATAAACTGTCTTATGTGTCTTCAGTGCACATAAATTTTTAACAAATAACTATTTATTTGAAATGCAGAGCAATAGGAAGAGAGAGAGAGATTTAGAGAAATCTTCCTTCTGTGGGTTCGCTCTTGAAATAGCTTCAATGGCCAGGGCTGGGCCAGGGTGGAATCAGGAGCTAGGAATTCCACCCTGGTCTTCCACGAGGGTGGAAGGGTCCAGGTACTTGGGCCATCTTCTGCTGCCTTCCCAGGAATGTCAGCAAGACGTCAGATTGGAAGCAGGGCATCCAGGACTGGATCTGGCACTCTGATAGGGGATGTCAGTGTCACAAGTGGCAGTTTAACATGCTGTACCGCACTGTCCCCCTCACAGAATGTTTTTCCTTTGGATTACGTGATATCTGACTGAAAAGGTGACTAAGCATATATGCAATGTTTTCTTTTTTTAATTTTTTTTTTTTTTTTTGACAGGCAGAGTGGATAGTGAGAGAGAGAGAGTCAGAGAGAAAGGTCTTCCTTTTTGCCGTTGGTTCACCCTCCAATGGCCACTGCAGCCAGCGCATCTCGCTGATCCGAAGCCAGGAGCCAGGAGCCAGGTGCTTCTCCTGATCTCCCAAGTGGGTGCAGGGCCCAAGGACTTGGGCCATCCTCCACTGCCTTCCCGGGCCATAGCAGAGAGCTGTCCTGGAAGAGGGGCAACCGGGATAGAATCCGGCGCCCCAACCGGGACTAGAACCCGGTGTGCCGGCGCCGTAAGACGGAGGATTAGCCTGTTGAGCCATGGCGCCGGCCTTCAAGTTACATATTTTAGGCAAGAAAGTATACCATTTTTGGTACTTTTCACTGCATGCCATTTGCAGTAACTAGGTCAATAACAGTTATAATACTGCACTGAATTATTTGATGAAGGGTAGATTAAGTCTTTTTTTTCTTTTGTTAAACTGTTATTTGAAGAGAAGTGGGGGTGGGGAAAGAAAGAGAGACAGACAACAGACACACCAAGCGCAGTACACTCCCATTCAGTGGCTTCCTCCCCAAATACTGGGTTGACATGAAGCCAGGAACCAGGAACTCAAGAGAAGAGACTCGACCACTTGAGCCATTGCCTATGCCTCCCAGGGTCTGCATTAGCAGAAGTTGGAATTGGACCCAGAGCTGGGATTTAAACCCAGGCACTCCTGTGTGGAATGCAGGCCTCGTAATAGCCAGGCCAAAATCCTGCCTTATGGCTCCTTCTTAAAATGATTAAATTTAGTGACTAAGCTCTGGCTGGTTGAAAATACTGGACTTTTAGTTAAGCCAAAAAACATATATGCTGAACATGAAAGACAATTATCCATGTAGGGTTTAACATACTCTTTTAAGCAGTCTAGTATCTCTTATAATTTTCTACTGATCTATCCTTACTTTCATTATTTAAAGCATGATAATTCATATTTTGGGGCACTGTACAACACTATGTGGTCTTCACCTAAAGGTCTGGTGAAAAACTAAACACAATACTTTACTTTTATAAGAAGGTATGTGACTAATCTGTCTTATTTTTAATGTGGTATTTGGAAATAATAATAAATAGTCAATGGAAATTTGTATAGGTCATATACAATTTCAGGATTCTAAGGAAAATACTAATTAATTAGCTATAATAAGATACATTAAAAATATGTAGCAATAGTCAAAAGAAACTAGCCTAGCCTGACATCTCTCCCTAATCTTAAAGCACCCAGGAAAAAACCAAAATGAAGTATTTCACCATAATTATGATTTTAGGAATGTAATCCATTTTAATCACTTCAGAATTCTTCTGTATAATAAAAATATTTTAATTTAAGTGCTATATATCTGTTCTGTGGTACCCAGGGAGGACTGGTTCTAGGACTTCTTAGCAGACACCAAAATTGACAGGTGTTCAAGTCACCTACAGAAAGTTATATAGTATTTGCACATCTCTATGTATTTCACTTTAAGTCATCTGTAATTACTTACACCTGATACAATGCAAATATTATATAAATAGTTGCTATCTTATATTATTTAAGGAATAATGACAAGGAAAAAGAGTCTGTATATGCTCGTTATAATTTTTCTTTCTTCAAATGTTTTTGATCTTCAGTTGTTGAATCAATAGACGTATAACTTGTGGATATGTAGGGCTGACTGGTATTATTAGTTTTTTTCTAGCAACCATTCATTCTGAAGTACCAATCCACACAAAACCAAAATTCTTGAAAGAAAATATTATCATTAGCATGGACAAAAATTAAGTTCTAACCAGTTTACTACAAAAATGTTTACTATAAAATATTTACAGCTAACTTTGTATTATTTCTTAAAATGGTAAAGGGCTGGTGCTGTGGTGTAGGGGGTCAAGCCAACATCTGCAGTGCCAGCACCCCATATGAGCGCCAGTTCAAGACCTGGCTGCTCCACTTCCAGTCCAGCTCTCTGCTATGGCCTGCGAAATCAGCAGAAGATGGCCAAGTACTTGGGCTCCTGCACCCACGTGGGAGACCCTGAAGAAGCTCCTGACTCCTGGCTTCGGAAGGGCTCAGCTCTAGCCATTGTAGCCATCTGAGGAGTGAACCAGCGGATGGAAGACCTCTCTCTACTTCTGCTCTGCATAACTCTGCCTTTCAAATAAATAGATAAATCTTAAAAAAAAAAGTAATGATTTGGGAGATTTCACAAGGCTAAGATTGTCACTGTTTGCAAGACTTCTTTATGAATACAGGGCAGCAATAGGATTCTTCTAAAATGAAAACTGATCTTGTTAGGAAGTTATTTTTTTTTTTCTTTTTAAAAATTTATTTATTTATTTTTAAGTCAGAGTTACATAGAGAGAGAAGGAGAGGCAGAGAAAGAAAGAGGTCTTCCATCTGCTGGTTTACTCCCCAACTGGCCACAACGGCCAGAGCTGAGCCAATCTGAAGCCAGGAGCCAGGAGCTTCTTCCGTGTCTCCCATGTGGGTGCAGGGGCCCAAGGACTTGGGCCATCTTCTACTGCTTTCAGGCTATAGTAGAGAGCTGGATCAGAAGTGGAGCAGCTGGGACTCAAACTGAAGCCCATATGGGATACTGGCACTGCAGGCGGCGGCTTTACCCGCTATGCCACAGTCCCGCCCTGGGAAGCTACTTTTAATAAGGAGTCCCACATAATCAAAACAAAGTCTGATAGCAACCATGACAACTGATAAGCTTAAATATAACAGATATATTATCTTTGAAACATGAATTCTTATCAAGGACAAAAAGAAATGTTTTGTGTTCCAGAGAAACACAATAACAAATACCCAGTATTGGTGGTATACTATGTGCCAGCAGGACTTTACTTATTTCTAAATTCTTAACATAATCTGGGAGCAGTTTTATGTTGTCATGTTACAGATAAAGAAACTAAGAACCAGAATGGATACATAACTTCTTTCAGACAAATATCTAGTGAGTACATGACAGGCTGGGACCTAAACTCCTGTGTCCTCACAGGCCACAATGCACCTTTCTGCTTCTCAGTGAAACAGGTTTTTACTAAAAGCACGTATGCATTTCAGGACAAAGGTTCAAACATTTACTGAATAAAATAACACGTTGAACATATCTAACATTAGCTCCAACACACCAATCCAAGCAGAAAACTCTATCTGCTGGTGTTTCTGGATTTCTTCTGCTTCATTAGTTATCACAGCCATCAGTTGTCACATGTCTTTACTACTGCAACTTTAAAAATTCAACAATCAGGAAATTAAATCCTCCCACCTTATCTTCAAGAGGGTTTTGGCTACTTCTGACCATTTCACTTCCTAAAACATTGAGTGATTAGTTTGTCAGCTAACATGCATACACATTCCTACTTACTAGGATTTTAATTAGAATGGCACTGAATCTACAGATTGATGTGAAAACTGACAATACTGAGTCACTGCAATATTGAATCTTCTAATCATTTATCATCTTAAAAATGCATCTCCACTTACTTGGGTTTCTTTACATTCTTTCAATTATGTCTGCAATTCTCTGTAGAGGCCTTTGTCTTAGTTTATCTGAATAAATTCTAGATAGATATCAGATATCAATAGTGTCCAAAAGCAACAAAATTTCCTTAGTAGGGAATTTGTATGTTCAACTTTATTAAATAATGTAAAAGTGTTTCCCAAAATGTGGAAGAGTTATTAATCCTATTCTTGGGTAGCATTTGGAATTTGCTTTGTTGTCTGGTGTAACAAGATATACTCATTGCAGTTTTCACTGCATTTCATTGATTAATAATGATATAGATCAACATTTCATTCTTTTAATAGATATGATTTTCTTCTAATATAGATTTTCAGTTAGTGTTTTTGCTTATTTTTTTTCTGTGTTGTCTTTTTCATACTGATTCTAGGAATTCTTTATATATTATAGATACTAATTATTTCCTGGTTATTAATGTTATACATATCTTCTCCTCAGTGGTTTGCCATTTTATCTTCCAAGGGTGTCTTTTGATAAGTGGAGGTTCTTAATTTTAATGTAGCACAAGTTATCAGCCTTTGTACTCTCCAAAGTTAGTTCTCCATTCTAGATGTTCTCCTATTTTAATTTTCACATATAGATCTATAATTCACCTGATATTGATTTTTGTATATAGTGTAAAACAGTAATTTTGGTTTCATTTTTTTCTTTATGAACAAACAATTGTCATGGTAACACTTAATAAATATCTAACACTTTCCTCAATGAGCTGGAATGTCAGCCCTTTCATAAATGAAATGACTGTATGAGGGGTCTGTCTCAGTTCTTTGTCATACTCCATTGATCTACCATAGTCTATTTTGTGCCAATAACAGAATATTATAATTACAATATTGTAGAATATTTGGATATATGGTAGGATACATCCCATCTACTCTCGTTGACATTTCTTGATTATTTTAGTCTTTTTACTGTTCCATGGAAACTTATGGTACAATTTGAAAAAAATCTTGTTATATTTTGACTGGAATGACATTGAGTCTATGGTTCACTGTAGGGAGAACTAACATTTTTAATGATATTAAAAATTTCAATTTATGAAATTTACTTTTAATATCAGACTTAAATTTTTTTTGACAGGCAGAGTTAGTGAGAGAGAGAGACAGAGAGAAAGGTCTTCCTTTCATTGGTTCACCCCCTAAATGGCCGCTACAGCCGATCTGAAGCCAGGAGCCAGGTGCTTCCTCCTGGTCTCCCATGCAGGTGCAGGGCCCAAGCACTTGGGCCATCCTCCACTGCACTCCCAGGCCACAGCAGAGAGCTGGACTGGAAGAGGAGCAACTGAGACAGAACCTGGCACCCCAACCGGGACTAGAACCTGGGTTGCCGGCACCGCAGGTGGAGGATTAGCCAAGTGAGCCACGACACCGGCCTTAAATTTTAACAACTAAAAGTAAGGCTATTTCTTTAATAATTAAAAGGGACTAAGAATTGCGATGACTCATCCTCAAAAGTCACTAAGGGTTAATTAAGGAAAGGAAACGTGAGACATGGTGCTTGAAGGTAATAGGAAGGAAAGATAAAACTTACTTTCTATTTGTATCCTACTAAGTTCAGACCATTCAATGAGCTGATATCTATGTATAATAAAGAAAATTCTTGCTAGTATGAAACACAACTGTAACCCCTTCCTTATTTGAACATACTCTAAAATAGAAAAAAAAAAAAAAAAAAAAAACCTTAGTCAAAGATGAGAAATCTAAAAGGAAGCAACGCAGAATCTGTACAAGAAAAGAAGGAAAAAAAGTTCTATAAAGGATGTTTAAAAGAAATACACAGCAAGGAACAATCAAGAATTATTACCAACAGTGCAGGTGTTGTGGGACAGCAGGTAAAGCTGCCATGTAGGACACCTGCATCACATATCACAGTGCTGGTTCAAGTCCTGACTACTTTGCTCCTGACTAGGCTTCTTGCTATTGTACCGAGGAAGGCAGCAGATGATGGCTCAAGTATCTGGGTCCTTGCCACCAAGATGAGAGAGTTGGACGAAGTTCCAGGCCAGCCTAGGTTACTGTGGGCATTTGGTAAATAAACTAGCAGATAGATGATCTTTTTGTCACTATGCCTTTCAAATCAATCAACCTTAAAAAATAAAAATAATAATAATAAAGAATTATAACCAAAGTATAGACAAAATTGAACCCAGTTAAGCAGGCATTTGAAAGCTGGGTTCAGAGTATCATAATACAAAAATAAAACCATCAGAGAAACTGAGAAAAGACAATCATAAAAATGAAATGATAACTGAACAATGAAAGCAATATAATAAATCAGTGGGAAAATGATATAAACAAAAGAAACAGTAAGTCTCAGGCAACATAAATGATGTCTCTAAATTAGGGTAATAAATTAGTGGCACCAGAAAAGAGTTAAAATCTACTTGGAGACAAAATTAATTCCCTGAAATCACATTCTTGGCATTCACCCCCCACCCAACAACACACAAGGAAAACAATCCTGGCTTCAGCATTACACAGAACTCAGGCAAGAGATGCAATAGAAAGATTAACAACAACAACAACAATCTCAGAAACGCAAGCAAATTACTAAGTGCACCAGGAATGAAGCATTCAAAAAAAAAAAAATCCAATATGGAACAAGAAAAAAATAAAGGCGAACAAACATGAGAATGAAGATGAGATAAAGAAACAGAGAGAGAGAGAGAGAGAGAGAGAGAGAGAGAGAGAGAGAAATGGAACACAGGCAAAGAAGATCCAATATAAGGGTACTTCAAAATTTTTGGTGAAAGGAAATGTTTAAATCTAGGAGTACAAATGATCTTCAGAAAACTGATGGAAAAATGCACATTATGAAAAACTATAATAATTTAAAAATATTTCTGCACCAAAATGAACTTAATTTTTAGATGTTGATTTTTAAGATTTTTTTTATTGAGCGAATTTATCTATTTGAGAGGCAGAGAGATGGAGATAGAAGAGTTAGAGAGTCAGAGCTCTCATCTCCTGATTTACTACTCAAATATCTGCAGTGGCCACGGCTGAACTGGGGTTGAAGCTGGAAGCCAGGAGCTCAATCCACGTCTCCCACGTGGCATCATGAGCCATTCCTGCTTCCTCTCGGGCCTGCTTTAGCAGAAAGCTGGAGTCAGGAACCAGAGCCTGGTATCAAACCCAGGCATGCAGACAGGAGATGTGGGCATCTTAACCACTAGACTAAACATCTGCCCTAAGAGCAACAATTATAAATTAAAGGATGGAAAGAATGGTTTGTAAAAATCATATTCTGACAAAACTGAAGTATAAAAATTGAGCAAAGGGAGAAAGAAAAATATACAATAAAATCAATGTTATGTAGGTGCTAAGTGGGATCAAAGGAAACCATTCAAAAATGATAGAATAGGGACCAACACCGTGGTGCAGCCACCACTTGCGAAGCTGGCATCCTACAGGAGTACCAGTCTGAGTCCTGACTGCCTACTTCCACCCTGTTAATGCACGCGGGAAGGCAGCGGAAGATGGCTCAAGTGCTTGGGTCCCTGTCACCCTGAGGGAGACCAGGAAAGAGAGTTTTTGGCTTCTGGCGTTGCCGTGGCCACACCCTGGCTGTTGTGGTCATTTGGGGAGTGAACCAGTGCATGGAAGGTATCTCTCTCTCTCTGGCTTTCCCTCTCTCTTTCTGTCACTCTGCCTTTCAAATAAACAAAAGTGTCTGAAAAACAGAGTAGATAATTAAATATAAGAAAAATGGATTAAGGCCACTATTAATTATGAGAAAAGAAATATAAAGTTCACAAAACACCAGAATAAAAAAAATTAAGAATAACAAAGAGAACACAGCCCAGGCAGAGAACAGTACATTCATAGTTCACTCAGTAATTCTAATACAGAATAACATGACAGAGTCAAGGTCAAATCTATCAGTGACTCATTAAAACCATATCCATATTGCCTTTGGAAGCAAAACAAAGTTTTCAGCTGTATAGCAAAGAAGCATTAAAACCTAGTGACTCAAAGCGGCTAAAAGGGATAAAGAAAGATAAACCAGGCCAGGGGGAACAGTAAGAACACAGAAGCTGCAGTCCTGATATAAAGACATATGCGAGAAAACTTTCTAGAAATAACACCTAAATCTGTAGTTGGAAAGAGCACAACATTGACACATAGTAGTTACAACCAAGACACATCCTAGAAAAGACTCAGAAATGGAAAACTTAAAAATAAATCATTTGGTGAAACCAGCAAAAAGATCAAAGTACTTAAAAGAATCCTGGAACTGAAATAGGACATTACTTTAAAAATCAAGTATGTAGAAGTCTGCAGTTAACAGTGTTGTACTAATGTTAACTGAGTTTTGACAAAGATTATGTAGTTATATAAGATGTTAACATTAGGAAAACCTAGGCAAAGAGTGTATGGAACCTTTCTGTACTAGCTGAACTTTTCTGTAAATCTAAAATTATTTCAAAATAAAAAAACTGAAGAAAAGCATCCACAATGAAACACAAAAAGAACTGGTTAAAATTACAAGGTCTGAGATAATCCACAATGGTGTTCAGGTAGGCAGAATACAGGAAAAGACAATAGGGAATACACAGTAAAAGACGCTGTCATATTAGGTTTTTTTTTTTTTTTTTGACAGGCAGAGTGGACAGTGAGAGAGAGAGACAGAGAGATAGGTGGTTTTCCTTTTGCCGTTGGTTCACCCTCCAATGGCTGCCGCGGCCAGCACACCACGCTGATCCGATGGCAGGAGCCAGGTGCTTCTCCTGGTCTCCCATGGGGTGCAGGAGCCCAAGCACTTGGGCCATCCTCCATTGCACTCCCAGGCCACAGCAGAGAGCTGGCCTGGAAGAGGGGCAACCGGGACAGAATCCGGCGCCCCGACCGGGACTAGAACTCGGGGTGCCGGCGCCGCAAGGCAGAGGATTAGCCTGTTGAGGCACGGCGCCGGCCATATTAGTTCTTTACATTAGACCTCCTTTTGCAATGACAGAAATGTTCATTTTCATGAATACAGTAGCTGTTGGCCACAATGTGGCTACTGAGTACTTGATATGTGGTTAACTGAAGCTGAGAAATTTGATTTTTAACTAAATTTTTAAACGTTTAAAGGTAAATAGCTATATGTAGCTAGTGATTATCATGTTGAACAGTGTACTTCTAGGTTTTATTAGCACAAACAGGTGATAGAGGAACAATATTACAGAGGCATGGAATCTTATGGAGTATTTTGTAGGACAAATAACCTGGCTTCTCTGACAAACCAATGGAATGCAAAAGAAGGGTAAGGGGTGAGAGAAAGGGAAGGAAAAGATGTTTACAGAGAGAAGAATCTTATGAGACATTAAAAGTAGATGACATCTCAACTGATGCAGAAAAAGGACTTAACAAAATTCTATACCTTTTCACAATTAATAACAAAAACACTAAACTAAGCATAGAAAGAAACTACCTCAACAGAATAAAAATCAGTAAGGAAAAGCCCTAAGCTAGTATCATAACCATTAATGAAAAACTGAAAGCTTTTCCTATAACATTAAGAATAAATCAAGGATGCTCACTTCTCCAATTTTCATTCCATACAGTGCTAGAAGTCCTAGCCATAGCAATCAAGCAAAAGGAGGAAAAAGAAAAGAAAGAGAAAGTCATCCAAATCGGAAAGGAAGAAGTAAAATTATCTTTAATTATAGATGACAAGATCTTATAAATAGCAAACGCTGAAGACTGTACCAAAAAAACTGTATCAGGAATGAAAAACAAATTTAGTAAACTTGCAGGATACAAAATCAACACAAAATAAATCAATTGTGATTTAACACAATAAGAGTGAGCAACATGAAATAGAAATTAGGAAAACACCTGCATTTACAATAGTATTAACAGGAAAAAAAAAAACAAAACTTTGGAATAAACTTAAGAGGTGAGGGACTTGTATACTGAAAATCACAAAATGTTGCTAAAAGAAACTAAAGATGGCACAAATAAATCAAAAGATATCCTAAGTTCACGAATATGAAGACATAATGTTGTTAAAATGTCCCTATTACCCAAAGCAATGTGCACATTCAATGCAATTCCTATAAAAATTTCCATTTTATTTGCATTAATAGAAAAAGCTATCCTAATATTCATATGGAATTTCTAAGAACCCCAAAGAATCAAAATAATCTTCTTGGAGCTCTCATACTTTCTGATTTCAAATCATGTGAGAATACTTTTATTAATTAAAATTTTTTATTTATTTGACAGGTAGAGTTACAGACAGTGAGAGAGAGGTCTTCCTTATGTTGTTTCACTCCCCAAATGGTCGCCATGGCCGGAGCTGCGCCAATCCGAAGCCAGGAGCCAGGTGCTTCGTCCTGGTCTCCCATGCGGGTGCAGGGCCCAAGTACTTGGGCCATCCTCCACTACCCTCCCGGGCCACAGCAGAGAGCTGGACTGGGACTAGATCCCGGAGCCCACATGGGATGCCAGCACCGCAGGCTGAGGATTAACCAAGTGAGCCACGGCGCTGGCCCCCATATGAGAGTACTTTGAAAAGTTCATGGCAAATGGAACTAAAAGTTGAGTCCACTTTAGTGCAGAAAGACAAATACAGTATGATTCCACTTAGGTGAGGTAGCTAATAGAATCAAAAAGTAGAATAGTGACTGTCAGGGGCTGCATGAAGAAGGAAAAATAGAGCTGCTGTTCAATAGATAGAACTCCTGTTTTGCAAGATGGTTGAGCAATGAGAGACCTGCTGTACAATAATGCACAGAGTTAACACTACTGCACTTTAAACCTAAAAAATGGCTAAGATGGTAAATTTTATGTGATCACAACTTAAAAAAACGAAACTAGATTATATGCATACACACATACACGTTTACATCTTGTATAGATTATGATCTGGACAAAATCACAACAAAGCACTTATAAATGATTATTACTGAGATGATGAGGAAATTTTAATTTGGATTACATACAGAAAGTACTAAGTAATTGCTGCTAATACTGATAACATGAAAATGTATAATGGGTACATAGGGGTTCATTATGCTACTTATTTTTATTCTATCTAATTTTGTATATGATTTCAATTTCTATGCATGATTTAAAATTTTAAGTAAAATGTTAAAAAATAGTCTTAGACTTTTAGAGATCAAATAGGGTGTAAAGATAATCCTATTCATCTTGCCATTTTAGAAAACAAGAGCTATAGGTTCAGAGAGTTTATTAAATTTGCACATTATATTTTCTAATGGTAAAACCACGCCTAAAAATACTTGAGTCCTAATCTGCCACCTAATACTTTATTCAGTACATAATATTAACTGTGTCATAAAAGCTCCATTAGTGATCATAGAATATACATAAATCTTGCTAAGGCTTGCTAAAACACTAAAAAAAATCAGTTAACAATTATTAGAAACTGACATATCAAGTCATATTTGAAAGGATTACATATATTACTTATGAAGTTTTGCAGAGAATGATTTTCTTAACTGTAAAGGAGTTTCCATTTATTTTTATTTGAGTTTCTCACCTCAACATCAAAAACAATCCAAAGACACCCCTAAGGAGCAACCTCAAATGTAAAAACAATAATAAAGTCAGCAAAAACATAGCCTTTGTCTTGAGGAGGAAAGTAGCAGGGAGGTTCTCTCTAAGAAACATAACCACACTTCCATATACCTTATCTTTCTAAGGGCTTTTTACTACCACTAGCTGCCACATCATCATCTCCCTATCCCCCAATCAGAATCACAGCCCACCCGGGACCCTTGAGCAGAAACAGCACTGAATGGAAAAGGGCACTTGAGAAGAGAAGTATAGCTGTACTTTAACAGGGTCATAAAATACAAAAAGTTAAGAGGAGGAAATTGCCTATATAGAGTAGTGAGAACTAATGAGGAAATGTGGTAAAAAGGGGAAAAGACAGGGTACCTGGGTTTGAGAACCAGCTGTTAATGACTAATGAGATATGTGACCTCTCTGTCCACCTAGTTTCATAAAAATGATAGTTACCGTATTTAATTAAAACTGCAAAAAATCATTTACAAAAATGATAATTTGTGTTCATTGTGATTTAAGGACAAGAAAAGATCAGTTCATGTTTAATATATAGCTTTAAGCAAAAACGAATAATGAAAGTATTTTCCTCATAAATTTTTCATGTAAAATTTAAAAAAAAAACATAAGTCTTCCATAATCTCACTTTCTAGAGATAAAATGAATGGTTTCACTATTAACTGTCAACTACCATAAAAAATAAAAGGTTTCATATATTATTGTTCTACAATGAAATTACCTGGGTAATTTCTATAAAAAAAATCTTTTATTATAATGTAGTCATGGAGGTAATGTCACAAAATTTTATCTATTTCTTTTGGATTCTAAGTATTAATGACTAGGCAATCTGGACTGTGAAATCAAAGTCAGAAGGAAAGCCCTGGAGATATAAATAATCTACAACTTCAGGTTAACACATGTTGTGGCTTTCTGTACTATCAACTCAAGATAGTAGGGTCCGGAAACGGCAGGTCATTGTTTATCACTGCACTAAATTTGAAGTATCGGAGTAACTCACAGTTTCTTCAAGACATTGTTACAACAGTGACCCAATGTTAAAAGGTTGTTGAAAAGGTAGAGACAACAGTAAAAGCATCCATGCTAAAAGATTCGACTGTCCTTTCTTTGAAGTCACTTACCTTCACTACAATAGATAAAAAATGGAAAAAGAAGAAGGCTGTTATTACAATGCAGGATCAGTAACTTATACTTAAAAAGGCAAATTTTTAATTTTTTTCCTTCTATATTACCCAAATTACCTAAAATGAATCATATAAAATATGTATATATATTGTAATACAAATACATGTGTAGATATAGATTTATTTATCATTTTGCTGTTCTTGGAAAGATCTGCAATTTCATAAATTATTTACCTAAATCTGTTAAAGTGGATTGAGGATTTTATTTATTGCATGTAAATAAGACTACATGACTAAATGTCCCAGGTAACAGATATTAAATGAATACATGACATTTTAGCTAATGAAGCAAAGCCATTTGTCTTGAAATTTTCTTGCTACAGAAAGAGAAACCTTTAAAAGTGTCCTTAAGTTTGCAAAAATCAGCAACTTTAATCTATCCACTTTCTTTTGACCTTTACACTCAACCTCAAAAAAATGTTCAGCAACATAAATTCGATCTCAAAAGGCTGCTGCAGATCTCATTTTCTGCTGTTTTTCCATTAGGTATTTATGGGACTTGCTAGTGTTACAAGGGACTAGTAAAACGTCAAAGTAATCCTGCAGTTCCTGTGTATGAATTCAGCTTTTCCCTTTGAGATGATAACTTTTTTCC
Source organism: Lepus europaeus (assembly GCF_033115175.1). NCBI lineage: Eukaryota > Metazoa > Chordata > Mammalia > Lagomorpha > Leporidae > Lepus > Lepus europaeus. The sequence goes on along the minus strand of NC_084843.1, from coordinate 63,664,341 downwards.
CCCTTGCCAAGGCCTTTTCAGATTTGAGTATAAAACTAAGGCTATAGGTGTAATGTTCCATTTCAAGGTGTAGCATGAGTGCGCAGGGACTGGGGGTTGGGGGCAGGAATTAATCAGATTTAGCAGTCCAACTATTGAAATACAATAATTTTTTAAGCCATTAAGGTAGCTTGTTACACACTGGCACTAATTGAAATCACAGCATGCTTACACAGGATAGAAAGGGAATCCAATGAGTTCCCAAGTTTGAGGAACTCAGCTGTGTGCATGCCTTCTCTTAACTGCACAGGAAACCAGCTGCTTCCATTTATGAACTGGATTGAACACATGTGCTCTGGTATACCCATGACATAATGTGAAACACTACACTTTCAAACAAGTTTGCCAAAAAGGGGGAAGGGAGTATAAATATGTTAGGTGAGACAAAAAACATTATGTATGTGTGGGTTTTTTTTTAATATTAGTAAGGCAAGAAAGGAATTTTAACTTGTGTTTCCATTAATGTGCTTTAGAACATTCTATAAAATATACACAACAAAATCAATGAGTTCAAAATGAAATAAATTCATGTATTACAAACATAGGAGTTTATCAAAGACTAACTCTAAATCAAGCCTTAGACAAAAAATATTAAATTAGTTCATAATACCTATTTCTAATCCACTATGAACAGGAACTATTTTAGCTATGCAATACTGGTCTGCAAGACTCAAGCTTTCCTTAATTTATACAAAACTAGATCAAATTATCCCATTATCCCCATTTGCCCCATCTCAGTTAATGGAAGTTCCATCCTTGTCTTATTTCTTTCTCTAACTCCTTCTTTCTCTAATTAACTACTTCCAACAGCAAATTCTACTATATGTACCTGCACAGTATATTCAGAACCTGATTGCTTCTCACTAAGTCCATTGCTAATACTCCAGTCCAAGCAATCATATTTCTCATTTACATTACTGGAACAACCTCCAAATTGATCTCCCTATGTTTATCTTTGTCCCATTTAGGTCCTTGTATGCGTACATAGCAGCCAGAGTAAACCAACTGAAATACAAATCAGGTTATGTTTCTTCTCTTCTAAACAAAACTCTCTCCAAAGGCTCTTTGCTTCATTCTTTTTTTTTTTTTTTTTTTTTAAACAGGCAGAGTTAGACAGTGAGAGAGACAGACAGAGAGAAAGGTCTTCCTTTTTCCGTTGGTTCACCCCCCAATGGCCGCTGCGCTGATCCGAAGCCAGCAGCCAGGTGCTTCTCCTGGTCTCCCATGTGGGTGCAGGGCCCAAGGAATTGGGCCATCCTCCACTGCCTTCCTGGGCCATAGCAGAGAGCTGGACTGGAAGAGGAGCAACCAGGACAGAATCCGGCACCCCAACTGGGACTAGAACCTGGGGTGCCGGTGCCGCAGGTGGAGGATTAGCCTAGTGAGCCACAGCGCCGGCCTCTTTGCTTCATTCTTTCACTCTACAACTACATCTACTACTACTTTTCCCATGCTCATTCTACTCCAGCCCTATTATTCTCCTTGTTTCTTAACAAGTTCCATGCTTCTGGCGTCTATGCTTTGTACATGTTTTTTATTCCTGTGTCTAGATTGCTTTTAATATCTGCGTGACTTAAATTGTTGAAATCTGTATTCAGATATCATCTTTGTAGAAGCAACTTTCCTTAATGATTCTATTTAAAAGTGCAACTTTCCTCTTGAAGTCTGAGCACTCCTTTCCTCTTTATGGTTTATTTTTCTCCATAGTTCACAATAGCCATCTAATATACTAAATATTTTGTTTAAAGAACTAATATTTAATAGGTGAGCACCTTAAGGGCAGTAATTTATATTTGCTTTTGTCACTGCTATATTTTCAGCATCTACAAAAGTGGCAGGGGGCAGTGGTGTGGTGGGTAAAGCCGCCGCCTGCAGTGCTGGCATCCCATATGGGCTCCAGTTCTAGTCCCAGCAGCTCTAATTCTGATCCAGCTCTCTGCTATGGCCTGGGAAAGCAGTAGAAGATGGCCCAATGCTTGGGCCCCTGCATCCGCATGGGAGATCTGGAAGAAGCTCCTGGCTCCTGGCTTCGGATCAGTGCAGCTCTGGCCATTGTGGCCATCTGGAGTGTGAACCAGTAGATGGAAGACCATTCTCTCTCTCTGCCTCTCTGTAACTCTGCCTTTCAAACAAACAAATAAACCTTAAAAAAAAAAAAAAAAAGTGGCAGGCATTTAGTAAGTGAATTAATTATGTTAAACAGAATGTAAATTTAAGTACATTTCCAAAAGTAAAGTATCTTTTGAACCTTTGCTTATGTATCTTTGGAATAAAATTAATTAAAAAGCGTATGAAATATTTTTTTCTCATACGGTAGAAAAATACACAGCAAAAACTCAAAAATAATTTCATTCCATGAATTTCTTACATATTCCTATTTTAACAAACCAAGAATATACCCACACGCTGTTTTCACAAAGATTACCATGTCCAAACAAAACTGGAACACCAAGGACATGGGAAAAGTTGAACAGCATGTATAAAGTGTATTTGTATGTATGGAGGTTCTTTAAAAATTCATGGAAAATGGAATTATATTGTAAGCTTGCTTTGGTGGAAAAAATTTTGAAATCCAGAGCAAGTTTCTTCTTCTTCTTCTTTTTTAAAATATTTATTTATTTGCTTGAAAGGCAGAGTTATAGAGAGAGAGAGAGGAGGAGACAGAGATCTTCCATCTGCTGGTTCACTCCCCAGATCACCACAATGGCCAGGGTTGGGCCAGGCCAAAGCCAGGAACTATGAGCTTCTTCTAGGTGCAGGGATCCCCATGGGTGCAGATGCCCAAGCTTGGACCATCTTCTGCTGCTTTCCCAGGTGCATTAGCAGGGAGCTGGAGTGGAAGCGGAGCAGCCAGAACTCAAATTGGCGTCCGTATGGGATGCTGGCACTGCAGATGGTGGCTTCAGCCACTGTACTATAGTGCCAGCCCCTATATCAAATTTCTTCATCATATTTCCCACACACTTTTTGAAGACCCTCTCCTATACATAGATTTTAACATTTTTTAGTACCAAATAAACATATCTTTTAATTCTGCTTTCCACAAACCTTTTCAAGTTCTCTCATTGTGTTAAAAATGTTTTTAGCGGGGGCTGGCACTGTGGTGTAGTAGGTAGCACCGGCTCCAATAAATAGAATTTTTTTAAAAAATGTTTTTAGTGGTCTCTTTTTCCTTTGTATAATACTTTACACATATAATTTGGGGAACACATAAATAACACATATGTAAAGGAATTTTTGGATATATAGAAGAATATATCAATTCAGATTAATTATTAAAGCAATAGTAATTTCTAATTCAGTAAACCTCCTATTAAGAACTTTTGTATGTGGCTGGGGAAGTGGCAAAGTAGGTAAAGCCACCATGGGTAAAGCTGCCCCTTGGGATGCTGTCATTCCCAATGGGTGCCAGTTCGAGTCCTGTCTGCTCCATCTCTGAACTACCTCTCTGCTAATGACCTTGGGAAAGCAGCACAAAATGGCCCAAGTGCTTGAGCCCCTGAACCAAACTGGGAGAACAGGATGAAACTCCTGGCTTCAACCTGGCTCAGCCCTGACCGTTGTGGTCATTTGTGGAGTGAACTAATGGATGGAAGATATCTCTTTCTCTCTCTCCCCATCTTCCCCCCACACCGCCTGTCTCTTCCTCTGCCTCTCCCTCCCTGTAACTCTGCCTTAAAAATAAATAAATCTTAAAAAAATTTGTTTATGATATGTCTCTTACAATATACTTGGGCTCTTTATGCTTTCAAATAACAATCTAATTTTTTTTAAAGAACATTTCCCTGAATCTTATAAATAATTTTATGTATCCAATGCCTGGTTGCAGACAAGGATTGAGGTGGTTTATAAGGATGTAAAAAAGACAAGATATCATGACAAGTACTTGGTGGTAAAGAAGAAAGCAGAATAAACATAAAATGCACGCTATAATCTATACAACACAGCTTTGCTTTTAGCTTTCTGACAGCTAACGAGAAAAATGAAATACAGTGACAAAACTAAAATTGTATAAAAGACTGGGAAATTTGGTAAATAATACAACTTCTTTAAAAAACTATACAAAGAGAACATATTCACTTAATAGATCAAAATGGCTGAAGACTTTTTGTTTTCCACATTTATTGATGAATGATCATGGTTTCAGAATTCCATAAGGCTGTTGTGAGATCTTCAAAATTCTTCAATCCATCAATTACGGAGATACTAAAACTTACATTTCTATACTTAATATTATGTGAGAGTCATCTTTCCTTTTTTGCATCTCTAAACTTAATATTCTATCCTCATTATAGTTTTCTCTCTTCATTTAAAGGACTTGAGGTTTTTATGATAAATAAACTTATTTCAGAAGGGTACTTGCATATTTAATATGTTGTACATAATAACCAAAGTATGCTACACAGAATGCTAGACAGTTAACTCATTGCCTACGTCAGATCACAGCAAACGTCAGTTGAACTATGAATGCTAAATATGTGAATGTCAATGTATTATCCTATTCTTTCATTTTGAAGCTGATAATTCCACTGTGACTAAACTAGAAGACTCTACCTGTCAGTCAAAATATTTGGATTTAAAAATTCAGATATAGGAGCTGTTTTGAGAGCTGGCTGCTCCACTTCCAACCCAGCTATTTGCTAATGTACCTGGGAAGGCAGACTGCCCAAGTCCTTGGGCCCCTGCAACCCAAATGGGAGACCCAGATGAAGATTCTGGCTCTGGGTTTGGCTTGGCCCACTAAGGCCATTTGGGGAATGAACCAGCGGATGGATGATCTCTCACATGCGTGCAACCTCTCCCTCTAATTCTGACTTTCAAGTAAATAAATAAATCTTTCAAAGATCAGATATGAAACATATATTACTTATTGAATTACTTTAAGTAACTTTAATAATAGTTTCTGGAAGCAAATGTGGTCTGTATTTAAGAAAAAAAATCTTTTCCTGAAAATGATATACAGAATTTAAGAAAAGCTCTGAGAAGGTAATATTCTCTTACAAAGAAGTTTTAGCTTTCCTGGGATTATCAAGTTAAAAATCTTTTTTCTTTTTCTTAAAGATTTTTTATTTATTTGTTTGAGAGGTAGAGTTACAGACAGTGAGAGGGAGGCTGGCGCCATGGCTCACTTGGCTAATCCTCCACCTGCGGCACCAGCACCCCGGGCTCTAGTCCTGGTTGGGGTGCTGGATTCTGTCCCGGTTGCTCCTCTTTCCGTCCAGCTATCTGCTGTGGCCTGGGAGGGCAGTGGAGGATGGCCCAAGTCCTTGGGCCCTGCACCCCATGGGAGACCAGGAGAAGCACCTGGCTCCTGTCTTCAGATTGGCACAGCGGGCTGGCCATAGGGCCATTTGGGGGGTGAACCAACGGAAAAAGGAAGACCTTTCTCTCTGTCTGTCTCTCTCACTGTCTAACTCTGCCTGTCCAAAAAAAAAAAAAAAAAGAAAGAAAGAAAGAAAAGAAAAAACTGAGAGAGAGAGACAGAGAGAAAGGTCTTCCTTCTGTTGGTTCACTCCCCAAATGGCTGCAACGGCCAGAGCGGGGCCGATCTGAAGCCAGAAAACAGGAGCTTTTTCCTGGTCTCCCATGCGGGTGCAGGGGCCCAAGCACTTGGGCCATCTTCTACCGCTTTCCCAGGCCACAGCAGAGAGCTAGATTGGAAAAGGAGCAGCTGAGGCTAGAATCAGCACCCATATGGGATGCCAGCGCTGCAGGCGGAGGATTAACCTACTGCGCCAAAGTGCCGGCCCCAAAAATCTTTTTTCTTAATATGCTGTATATGCTCTAATTTTCCCCAATTATTCATTTTTCCCATGCTCTCTAAAATAGGGCAACAATGCAGGGGTGGACAATGTATAGCCCATGATCCAAATAAAGGCCCGTGAAATGATTTGGTCTGGCCCCACTAAAGCAACTGCAGGCGAGACTTGAAATTCGGTAAACCTACAAGCTAATTGTTTTTTTTTTTTTACAGGCAGAGTGGACAGTGAGAGAGAGAGACAGAGAGAAAGGTCTTCCTTTTGCCGTTGGTTCACCCTCCAATGGCCACCGCGGCCGGCGCGCTGCGGCCGGCGCACCGCGCTGATCCGAAGGCAGGAGCCAGGTGCTTCTCCTGGTCTCCCATGGGGTGCAGGGCCCAAGCACCTGGGCCATCCTCCACTGCACTCCCTGGCCACAGCAGAGAGCTGGCCTGGAAGAGGGGCAACTGGGACAGAATCTGGCGCCCCGACCGGGACTAGAACCCGGTGTGCCGGTGCCGCAAGGTGGAGATTAACCTGTTGAGCCACGACGCCGGCCAACAAGCTAATTGTTAAACTGATAATTCCGTATTTCCTGTGAATGATGTTATAAATATCCAAATGAACCTTGGTAGAAAAAAGGTTCCCTACTCCAGATTTAGACTTTATATAATTTTAAAGGATCCATTAATAATAACATAAAGCTATCAAATCAATGTACTAAATTAGGACTTGGTGCTGTGGTATAAAAACAAAACAAAACAAAAAAGAGATACAAGAAAGGGATTAGACTATCCTCAAAACCTGTAAGGAATTTGTGTAAGATTTAAAACAGACACAAGCTTTTAAAGTCAAAAACGTTCAAATGCAACAGTTAATCCACATAATAATTCAACAACCAACATAGATTCAAAGTTCTAACAGATACCATATGCAACTTGTAATAAAACCTGAGTTAAGATATTTCAGGCAACAGGATAATTTCATTTTCCATTTTAAATACTCATTTATTTTTAGTTAACAGGCTATGATGAAGCGCATGAAAATGCTGTTCTTATTGTACAATAAAATCCTATACAGATAAGTTATTTTATTGTTAGTCAAGAAGGTAAGATTTGAATAACAATATTACAAAAATATTTGTCTAAGTTTCCCATGTTTTTATAAAAGATATACTGAATTTACTGTTAACTATATAAAATCCAGTACCTGTTTAGGTAAGGAAATACATGAAACAGCAGGAAAGTTATATTTAGCCTACAAGATGTACAAATTCCAAATCATCAATTATAATGAATGCCTACTATGTGTAAAGCTCTATGTCAGCTATAAATGGACTATATCTTGACAAGAGTTCATCCTATTGTAAAAGAAACTAAAAAAAATTCAGCTAAATGCAAGGACAAGATAGCTAAAGGATATCCCACATTTTAAGTCAGAATGAAAACACTGAAATGCAAATTTATTGCAAATAGATTTTTTTCTTGTCAAAATAACCAGTCTTTGAGGATTCTAACAAAATAGGGTCATCACAGCCATGCAGACTAGGAAGATGGGAAAGTCTGAAAATAGAAACAATGTACAGATGTTAGCTGAGTAAAGCAAGAAGTATATTTATCATTTTTTGCTAACAGTTTTTGAGACAAAGGAGTAAGTGTCTAGCAGCAGAACCAAGAGAAGCTGGGAACTCAAATGGCATTGTTAAAAAGGAAGTTATCATCTTCCATTTCTGGTTTCTCAAGTTTATAGTTGGTTTATGCTAAGGATTTACTCTAAGTATTCCTTACTTTAATCACAGAAGATGTTCTGTAAATTTAAAGACAGAAAACTGGCAACCCCCATCAGTAGTATTTCAGTATTACAATAGCTTCTTTTATTAGAAACTCAGTACTCCTAATTCATTCATCTGCTAGACAGAACTTCCTGGCTAACAGTCCATTGTGATGACATAATTTCTGACATTCTCACTAAAATAGACTATCTGGACTAATAATTATAGTTTTATTTAGTTTAAATATTTTCTTAAGCTGTTTGTAATTCATGGAATAAAAGAAACACTTTACCAGGACATCCACATCATATCCTATCATCCTAAAGGGAAAATTCACAGAGATAAAGAAACAAAAAACAAAACCTTACAGATTTCATGTTGGTTAGCGACAATTTTACTTATACTACAGTTGTCTACAGCACAATTTAGTATCTAAATTGTACATGATGGGAGGCAAAGGTTAATACGATAATCTGGCACTCAGATAAAACCACTTACGCTGAATATAAAATCATAGCTGAAATTGTAGGAAAAATAAATATACTTCAATAAGAATTTTCCCACCATTCGAATTACTAAAAAATCTACTGACATTTATTACTATATGTAAAACTATAATCTTTTTACATTCATGCAATTTCTTTAAACAATACTGTACAACTTCTAGTTTACATGTAAGAAAAAAAGAGTATCAAACCCACAAATTGAATATAAAAATATCTGAAATTTCATAGTCACAGAACAACAGACTTTTAGTAAGCAAAGCCACCAAAATATGCTCCATTCCCCTTCCCACACAATCAAAATAATTTGTATGTCTGTGTAAGTGTGAATTAATATCACACAGTATATGTCAAGAGGTCCTTTTGGTACACAGAGGTATCACAACAAGGAGTTTTTTGTTTTTCTATCAAAAACTGCTTTATATGGGATAAGCTTGGGAGAATAATGCTCAAAGAGTGCTCATAGCAGGTGTTCTTTCACAGTATTTTCCCCTTGAGGTGGAGGAACAGTTAGATAGCCAGAGACAGAAACAAGCCTCTAAACCCAAGTCTCTTTCTAATCTGAACTTTGAAAACAGAGTGGCTTCTATTTCTTAAGTACAATTATGGGGAAAAATACACTTAGAGGGGAGCTAAAAACAAAGAAGTGCTCACAGGGTGGGTGGGGTTGAAACATATTTGGATACTTTTCCTCTTTTTAAAAATCATTGGGAGAAAAGAAAGAACCAATAAAAATTGTATGGCAATTAAGGAGGGGAAATGCCTAATTTAGCATTGAAAATATTTGAATTTCAGGTACAGAGATTTTTTTGTTGTTGTTGTATTAGTAATTCCCAAACAGTATCTAGCTGAATTCTAGTATGCCTTGAAATACAAAAAAGATGTTCTGGATAAAAAAGTTTTATCCCATAGTAAAGAAAACTGCAAATTTTGCCTATCCTTACATTTTCCAATTGATTTGAAAATCAAGCATTTTATAGAATATAACTTAGAAAACATTGCTTTTTATCATATGTCAAGATAGATACATGGTTCTGTTTAAATAAATATAAATGTTTTAAAGATTTATTTATTTATTTGTAAGAGTGAGAGAGAGGGAAGGATGGAAGTGAGGAGAGAGATAATCTACCCATCTTCTATTCCCAGACTCACTCCTCAAATGGTAGCAACAGCCAGAGCTGGGCCAGGCTGAGGCCAGGAACCTGGAACTCCACCTGGGTGGCCCAAATGGGTGTCAGGGGAATTGGACCACTCTCTGTTTCCTTCCAGGACACATTAGCAGGGAACTGGATCAGAAGTGGAATAGCTGGGACCATATGGGATGTCAGCATTGCAAGTAGAGGCTTAATCTGCTATGCTTCAACACTAGCACCCAAATAAATTTTTTTTTTTTTTTTTTGACAGGCAGAGTGGATAGAGAGAGAGACAAAAAAAAAAAAAAGGTCTTCCTTTTGCCATTGGTTCACCCTCCAATGGCCACTGCGGGGCGCATCGCGCTGATCCGAAGCCAGGAGCCAGGTGCTTCTCCTGGTCTCCCATGCGGGTGCAGGGCCCAAGGACTTGGGCCATCCTCCACTGCCTTCCCGGGCCATAGCAAAGAGCTGGCCTGGAAGAGGGGCAACTGGGATAGAATCCAGAGCCCCGACCAGGACTAGAACCCGTTGTGCCGGCGCTGCAAGGTGGAGGATTAGCCTGTTAAGCCCCAAATAAATATTTTAATCAAGTTTTGGTTAACCATTTCTAGTTTTTTTTCCCATATTAAGCCTTAGCAGATCAAAAGGACTTTCTGGTAAAGAAAAAAACCACTGGTGGGCATGTGGGCTAATTCTAAAATTTAGGCATATAAGTATTGCATAAAGAACTGGTATGGAAAAGAAAGCAATTTATTTTTGTGTGGGGAAGATGAGACATGTGGAAATTGGTAGTATAGATATGGAATATAGAATGGTTTATAGCAAACTGGATTAGCCTCACTTTTGTAGAACCAGAGGGCAATAAGAGAATTTCTGAAGCCAAATGGAATTACAATATATCACTTTTTTTTAAAAGGTATCTCAGAGTACCCATACCTGAATGACAGAAAAGAGAGGTAGGTAACTTGAAACTAGGTGGTGGTGGTAAACATGAGGGATCTAACGGATAATCTTAAGTTAAAATTTCTTGGTTATCTGTTACTTAACTTCTAATTTTATATTCATGATGACATGAAATACCCCTGATATATTCAAGATGGTCTGAAGGGCAGAGGCTTAGGTCAAGTCTTTTACTTTCTTTTATTTGAAAGGCAGAAAGAGAGATTTTTCATCCATTGGTTCACTCCTTAAACACCTGTAATAGTCAGAGTTGGGCCAGACTGAAGCCAGAGACCTGGAACAAATCTGGGTCTCCCAAGTGGGTGGCAGAATCCCAAATAGTTGGACCATAATCTGTGCATTAGTAGAGTACACATTGGAAGGACGCTGGAATTAGAAGTGAAACCAGGACTCAAACCCCCACATGTAGGCTGCAGGTATCCTAAGTGGTATCTTTATATGTTTCCCCAAGTGTGTCTGAACTGCTGTGGTAAACACCTGCCCTGTGCTTTTTTTTTTTTAAAACCAGGAAAATAATCCAATGATCTTGGCCAATGCTTATATTTAACCAGTCATTCAACAAGTACTTAGTTATCACATTATATGCTAACCAATGGCTAGAGGGCCACAAACATTCTCTCCTTTGCACATACCCACTCCTTTCATCAAGCTACATATTTCATTTTTTATCTCACAAAACTCAAGCATGTTGTACTCTGTATTTCCTCTTTCTGGAAACTGGTATAAAAGATATAAAAATGACTTGCTGTCACACTTAATTTCTGTTTCTGTCAATAGTCCCTTGTTGAAAGAGATCTTCTATGAGCGCCCTTTCAAAAAACAGTATTGCCACCAATCTCTGCCAGTCATCCTCTAACAGATTTCCCTGGTTTACCCTTCTATGGAAGTACTGAACTGCTACCTGACATACTATGTGTTTATTTATTCCATCCTACACCATCCTCTTGTTACCCAAGATGAAAGGTTCCTGTAAGACTGGTGGGAACTCTATGTCTTCCTTACTGATATGACAGAGCAGACATGAATGCTGCAGGGACTTTTTGTTCCTGTGGTGTAACTGGCATCAGGTGTATAGTACAAACTCAGCAAGTATTTGTTGTTGAATCTGTGAATGGAACATGAGTGGAACTGACCAAGTCAGGAAGTGATAACTAAAGCAAAATCTGATGGGACCACAGAGTTACCAAAGTAAAGGGATGTGGGGAGGGAAGAGAGTTGGCCAAGCAGAGAAGACTAAAACCTGAAGGGGGGGTCAGTGTTGTCAAACTCAGAAAGCACTGTGTGAAGACCGGTAAGAAATTCAAGCGGAAACAAAGGCAGGTAGAATAGATCTGTTTAGAAGCAAAAAATATCTTTAAATTCGCTTTCAAAGATGTATCTAAAGGAAGAGGCAAAGAATGGCTATCTCAGTGTCTTATGACAACAAAATTTTTTCAGAAATACTCGTTTAATTCAGATGAGGCAAGTATTTTCTGTTACATAAATGATTTCCTTACTTAGGAGTAAGGAAATCAAATCCGAAGCTTCAGATCCTATCAGTGAAATTAACAAATCACATTACTTCTTATATCAGTGAGAATGTCAGCTTTCTAAGGTATTCATAAATAGACAAGCAATAATAAATTAAACTCAAGTAAAAATACCAGGGCTAACTAGTCACCTCTTCTATATTAGAACATTGCCTCGAACACGGGTCTATTCTAAAGAAATACAATGGGGGCCAGTGCTGTGGCTCAGCGGGTAAAGCCACCACCTGCAGTGCCGGCAACCCATATGGGCGCCGGTTCAAGTCCTGGCTGCTCCAATTCCTATTCGGCTTTCTGCTGTGGCCTGGGAAAGCAGCAGAAGATGGCCCAAGCCCTTGGGCCCCTATGTGGGTGACCTGCAAGAAGCTCCTGGCTCTGGATCGGCGCAGCTCCAGCAGTTGCAGCCAACTGGGGAGTGAACGAGCAGATAGAAGATCTCTCTCTCTATGTCTCTCCTTCTCTCTCTGTGTAACCCTGATTTTCAAGTAAGATAAATAAATCTTTAAAAAAAAGGAAAGAAGAAATACAATGAATTTTTTCTTCATGAGGCTGACACTGTGGTGCAGCTGCAGCCTGAGATACCAACATCCAATATGGATGCTAGTTTGAGTTCCAGCTGCTCTACTTCTGAGCCAGCTCTCTGCTATGTGCTTGGGAAAGCAGAGGAAGATGGCCCACTCTGTGCCCATGTGAGAGACCCAGATGAAACTCTTGGTTTTGGTATGGCCCAGCCCAACCCTGGCTATTATAGCCATATGGGGAATAAATCAGTGGATGGAAGATCTCCCTGTCTCTCCCTCTCTCTCTGAAATTCTGCCTTTCAAATAAATAATAAATTTTTAAAAATATAATTTTCTTGCCAGCGCCGTGGCTCAATAGGCTAATCTTCCGCCTGTGGTGCCGGCACACCGGGTTCTAGTCCCGGTCAGGGCACCAGATTCTGTCCCGGTTGCCCCTCTTCCAGGCCAGCTCTCTGCTGTGGCCAGGGAGTGCAGTGAAGGATGGCCCAAGTGCTTGGGCCCTGCACCCCATGGGAGACCAGGAGAAGCACCTGGCTCCTGCCTTCAGATCAGCGCGATGCAGCCATTGGAGGGTGAACCAATGGCAAAGGAAGACCTTTCTCTCTGTCTCACTGTCCACTCTGTCAAAAAAAAAAAAAATATATATATATATATATAATTTTCTTCATTCTTATATCAAAATAAGCTATTTGTCAAATATATAATTAGGTACAGATTTTCATTTCATTTGGAGTCCGAATTCTCTTTTGGAATTCCCTTAACTTTAGAATAAACAAACTTATTGAGGGGAAATAAACTTCAGAACAAACATTACCTACAAATCTACATAATGTAACATAGAGCTTGGTACATAATTTAATTTCATTTTAACTTTCTTTTTTTAAAAGATTTTTATTTAATTATTTGAAAGGCAGAATTATAGTGAGGCAGCGGCAGAGGCAGAGAGAGAGAGGTCTTCCATCTGCTGATTCACTCCCCAGATGGTAGTAACGCTGGAACTGTGCCAATCCGAAGCCAGAAGCCTGGAGGTCTTCCAGGTCTCCCATATGGGTGCAGGGGCTCAAGGACTTGGGCTGTCCTCTGCTGCTTTCCCAGGCACATTAGCAGGGAGCTGGATCAGATGTAGAGTAGCCAGGACTCAAACTGGAGCCTACATGGGATACTGGCACTGCTACAGCGTCTTTACCCGCTATGCCACAGTTCTGCCTCAACTTCTTTCTTCTTTATCCCCTTTTTTCTTTCTAATTAATTGAGAGGCAGATACACACACACACACACACAGAGAGAGAGAGAGAGAGAGAGAGAGAGAGAGAGAATCTGCTGGTTCACTCCACAAATGCCTGCAATGGAAGAGGCTGGGCCAAGGCTGATGCCAGGAGCCAGGAACTCAATCTAGATCTCCACGCTGAGTGGCCAGAACTCTATGAATGAGCCATCACTGCTGCCACCTAGAGTTTGAATTAGCATGAAGCTGGAGTCGGGAGCCAGAAGTGTGCATCTAGGCAGGGCATCCTGACATGGGACACAAGCATCTTAAATGTCAGGCCAAATGCCCATCCCTAAAAATACCTTTAAAGCAAACTTTTAGTGAGTATTTCTTGTAGCCATGCACTGTTCCACACAATTTACATATGAATATATCATTTTATTTGAAGGAGGTAGGTATTATTATCATCATCATCCCTACTGATGAGCTCAGGATATAACATCCTCAAATATGGCACCTTAACATATCGATTCTTTGAAGGTGAAGGAATTTGAGAAAGTACAAAGGTCTTTTTGATCTTCCACCAGTCTTTTCCCCAGACGCTGGACATAAAACCTAAGAACTATTTTTTGACTCTCCTCTTATGAAGACTGTAAGACCTCATGTGAGAGGTGCCCTCCCTGTAAAGGAACATCCTTAACTCTGCTGATGAAGTATCAGAGAGGAATCCAACAGGCCTTCTAAGTTTTCCCAGTTTACACACATCTTCATCCTCTTTACCCTATCATGTTTCTACATGACTGGCTATTACTCACAAAACCTCTGAGAAAACAGTGACAAACACCAGGGACACAACTTCCAAGAGCACCTGTCTATCTTCTGGATGATTCATCAAATGCCAGAAACAGTTGGGGTGGGCCAGGTTGAACCCAGGATCCCAGAACTTAGTTTGGGTCTTCCACTTGGATGACAGGGACCCAACTACTTAAGTCATCACCTGCTGTCTCCCAGGATGTACATTAACAGGAAGATGGAATTCAAAGTGGTGCTGGTACTCAAACCCAGTAACTCCAATATGGGATGTTGGTGCCTCAAGTGGCATTTTAACTACTTTGCTAAATGACAACTCCTGAGATAATTTTTAAATCGGGAAACAAAGAAATGGTATCAACTTCTAATACACATAAATCAAGTGAAAAAATATTTTATTTGATCACTGCTATAGTTTTCCCAAAGACTTAGGTGACCTTTATTTGGCATTCTTACTTCTGATGTGCTAGGGAAAGGTCAATCCACCAAAAAAGGAACCAAAAATATTATGGACATGATATTAGCTATAAGAAAATTTTTAATTATTAATAAAGCTCCGATTTAAAGAGTTCTTCCCCCCCACAAGCTTAAAGTATGTGTTTTTTTAAAAATAATTATTAAATATTTTTTAGATTTAATTCTTGTCAATATTCTCCATATTAACTATGGTTTCAATCATGAATGTCCATAAACTCAAAACAAAGAGACTCATAAAACTCAAAAACAAAAATTTAATTAGTCCATAAAAACTGTGTTAATTAAAATATTATTAAGAGTTACTGAATTACAAGTTTACGAGTTGTTACTTTTTATGAAATTGATCAATGGAAAGGTTGTTTCAATCCTTTTCAATAGCATTTTTATAAGCTGGGGAGAGAAGATAAAAAGGAGGGAAAGGAAATAATCATAAAACGATGAAGTAATTTTTAAAAGCAAAATCACTGAAGGACCACTAATAACTCCGAGTGAAATGCCATATAAAAGCTTTTAATTGCCTTAAATTTGTGAAAAACTACCCAGGAGATCAACAAATTCACATCAATGAACTGCATTATACTAATAAGAGACCCCTGGCCGCAAGCCAGAAAGAACAAACAAAAAGAACCATTCTCACATGGCTGCAAATTATTGAAAAGGAAGAGAAAGAGACGAAGTCAAAGTAACATGTTTGCATGGTGGGAAAAAGATCAAATATTGATCAGTCCAAGCTGAGGTAATTAGAGACATTGTTAGGAGATGGGATGCATGTTCCTAGTCCTGTAGAAATGCATCTTTGTCTTAAATGTTCAGGATACCAGACATTTGCTGGTTAGACTTTTGTTGAAAAGAATTCTAAAAAAAATCTGGATTACCAGGTGTGTATACTTTTTAAAACCTAATAAATTCTTGACCCTTGAAGAAATCATCTCATTTGTGAGATTTTCAGAAAGATTTATAAGGATTTGCTTGAATTTTAGTTAAACATATCTCTATTACCATGAGACTAATCACGTGCCCAAATGTTAAACCATGACTTGATCAAATAAGCAGAAAGTGAAATTATTACAAAATGAGAACAATTTAAAAATTAGTACATTTTATTAAGTACCAATACACATCTAAAACATGAAATTCACAGACATTCTAATTTTTATTATAGTAAAGCCTATTCATTTCCCTTTTTGTGAGGGTACCACCACTAACCATAGTTGAAAATATAAGAGATTTTAGTAACACAAGAAAAGAGAAAAAGTGTTAATAGTCTATGGCAGGAAGCAAACCAAATATTTGTCTCTTACTGGTTCATAATAAATCCTTTAAGAGCTATTCCAAGTATAATCACTAAGAATATATAGTAATCTGATATAAAATTGTTCACCCAGAATCAACTTGCTATGAAAGACTGCTTTAAAAACACCTCAGTATAATCTTATTATTACCATTTCTGTAGCAAAATGTAGCTCTTATTTACAGATTTTCTGATATATATTTAAAGAATTGTACTTCTATGTCTATAAATTTATGGTTTTATAGTGTTTAATAAAAAAAGGAATCTTGTATGCCTAATTTCACTTCTTTCCACTATTATATTCATGTGTGTCGATCAATTAGAGACTGACTTCAAAAATTCTGTGAGAAACAGCAAATCATTCAGGGCCCAGGAAAAGGTGGGCTTCACACCATAAATTTAGTACTTCAGAGGCTGTGGATGAATAGAATGAAAGCATATTTCCATATTCCTGTCAATGACATAATACAAACGCAGACACAACTCTAGGCCACCACCACACACCTGTTTAAAATACATCTTTCTGTTTTGAGTTTCCTTTGTTGTAAATGCTCATGGATAACTATTATTTGTTCAAGTAGGGTATATCCTTTTTAATACCTGTATTACTATATGCAGCTTAATTTTTTACAACACATCACGTCTATACTCTGAGTAATGACAACTGGTCCACTGTGAGCAAGTAGAACATGCAACTGAAATATTTAATAAAGAAATTGGGTCTTGTTCATTCAAGCACCCTTTTTGGAAATACTAAATTCTGCAAAAAGCAAGGAAATAATCATTAATATAGTTATTATTTTTACATTTAGTTAATGTCACTGATCTTAAAAATATTATATATATATATTTTTTTCCTTTTACACTTTCTGGTATATTACCCTTTCATTTTACAATCATTTTATTTTCATTTACTTCTTTGAAAAAAGAAACTGTATTACATCCATTTGTGCCAACTTCTTAATCCCAGTGAATCTATGACAGATGGAATGAAATACTCAAATAGTCACTTCAGTAGCTTTGTTACATATTAGCCTTCCAACCCCCACCTTCTTTTCTGAATTGCCAACAAAAGTAGATCAGATCATCTGATGAAAATGAACCACAAATCTGAATGTCACCTCAGAGAAATTGGTTTCACTTATAATTTTTTAGTCATATTTCAAAGAGTAGAAATTATACTTTTCTTTCATCATTAGCACTTTTCAACCATATCTATAATCCTCTGATAAAGGCTATTAGTGCTCCCCAGGAAAGAATTCAGTTAGCAAACTGTTCGACTAGAACTTGGCTTTAATTGTCTCTTTGGGAAAAAGTGTCAAAGCAAATACACTGCTTTACATTTTGTTACCTATTTTTCAGACTAATATAAACAATAAGGCAACGTTTATCTTTCTAGTAATAAAATCACTAAAAAGTCATTATAGAAAAATACTGTTTCTTCTCTTTATTTACAATGAAATCTCTGCACATAATTAGTTAACTAGATGTGATCAAACCAGTATCAAATGAAAAGGAAATCATAAAATAAGTAGAACTATTATTTTTCTCTTTTCACAAAACCCCAGGCAAAATTTATTTAACAGACAAACAAGCATGGAAAAGAGAAACAAAGTCCACTGGTTTTCCTTTGATTATTTTTAAAGATTTATTTATTTATTTGAAAGACAGAAAGGGAACAATAGCAGAGAAATCTTCCATCCTCCAGTTCACTCTTCAAAGTATGCAAGAACTAGCACTATGCAAGGTTGAAGGTAGCAGCTGGAAACTCCATCTGGTTCTCCCACATGGGTGGCGAGGACTCAATTATCTGGGCCATCATCTACCGCCACTGAGTTCTGCTGGATCAGAATCACTCCAAAAAACCAGGAGCTGGGAACTCAACCCAGGTCTCCCAGGTGGGTAGCAGGAATCCAATCACCCGAGCCATCACGACGTCAAGAGCTGATGCCAGGAACTGAACTCAGGCACTCTGATGTTGGACGCAGATGTCTTAACTGCCTAAATCTCTACCCCTAAGGATCCTTCAATGCAAAAAATAAGGCACTGAAGTGTAGCAAAAATTGTGTGTAATTTTCACTCTTAAAACATTTACATTCTTGTGGAGGGAGGGAGGTGTCTTTGGCAGAAAATGACTTTCTTGGGGCAGGCATTTTGGCACAGAAGATTAAGCTGCTGCTTGGAATATCTGCATTCCAAATCCCAGTGCTGGTTTGGGTTTCCTGCTAATGCGCTGGGAGCACCCGATGAAGGCCCAAACACTTGAGTTCTGCCACTCAACGTGAGAAACCTGGATGGAATTCCTGGCTCCTGGCTTTAGGCTGGCTCTGCCCATTGTGCCCACGTAGGGAATGAATACAGGGATGAAAGATCTCTTTCTGTGTGTCTGTCACTCTCCCCAAAGGCCCGCAACAAAGCTAGGAGTGTGGAACTCCACATGGGTTTCCCACATGGGTAGGAGTGGCCAAAGCACTTGGGCCACCTTTGCTGCTTTTCCAGGTGCATTAGCAGGGAAGTGGAGCAGCCAGGACTCTAACCAGCTACTCATATGGAATGTCAGCATTGCAGGCAGTGGGTTAACCTGTTGTGCTACATGCTGGCCATAAATAATTCCTAAAAAAAAGAAAATGAGTTTCTCCAGCTGAGGAATGGGAACTGCAGCTTTTTTTTCTTTAAATTTTGTTTGCTCCTGTATTGATTCTTTTTTTTAAAAGATTATTTATTTATTTTTATTTTTAAATTTTTTTATTTTTGACAGGCAGAGTGGATAGTGAGAGAGAGAGAGAGACAGAGAGAAAGGTCTTCCTTTGCCATTGTCCAATGGCCGCTGTGGCCGGTGCACTACGGCCGGCGCACCGCGCTGATCCGATGGCAGGAGCCAGGTGCTTCTCCTGGTCTCCCATGGGGTGCAGGGCCCAAGCACTTGGGCCATCCTCCAATGCACTCCCGGGCCACAGCAGAGAGCTGGCCTGGAAGAGGGGCCACCGGGACAGAATCTGGCGCCCCGACCGGGACTAGAACCTGGTGTGCCAGCGCCGCTAGGCAGAGGATTAGCCTGATGAGCCACGGCGCCGGCAAGATTATTTATTTTTAATGATTTATTTATTTGAAAGGCAGAGCTACTGGCGCCCATATGGGATGCCAGCATCACAGGCCATGGCTTTACTATGACACCAGCCCCTGCATTGATTCTAATACTAATTTAGATATGGTGCTTTTGATCCCAAGTACACTCAGATCTGAGTGTATGTGATGAGCCACATTTCAACACAGCTAGGTTTTATGCTTTGTTTATTACTTAATTCACTTCAACACTTGGACACTTTTACGGGTGTTATGCCAAGCAATGGGAATAAAGGGTAAATCATACATACCTTTGAGAAAGTCTAGGCATATTCTTAGTATTATCATTCTTTTATCCTTTCAGTTACCTCACATATTCCCATCCCAGTCTATGCCTAACACATTGTAACAGATCGCTCCTTCTATCAATCCAAATGATATTTATCTTTCAAATTCCAGCTCTTCTATCAATACTTAATGATTTCAGGAAAAAGGATTTGAATGAATTGCAAGATAGCAAAAAACTTTTGATATCTTTGTTTCCATTATAAATAGTAGCAAAACACAAGGTATTTAGATTCCCCCAAAAACCTAGAAACAAAAATAAAAAATCTCTCCCAAAAAATAGAAAAAAAAAAAAAAAACAACTACCTAACTATGGAATTTACTATTTTGAACAAATTCATTATGAGATAGCTTTTCTGTGTGACAACTTGACTGGGTACAGACTTATTATTCAATCAAATGCTAATTAGCTGTTGCTATGAAAGTTTTTTGTGATGTAATTATAATCCCCAATCAGTTGACTCTAGCAAGGAGGAGAGGATTCTACATAAAATCTGGAGGGGTCTGATTGAATCATTATGAAGCCCTCAAAAGCAAAGTTGAGGAATTCCATGTATGAACCATAGCTTCAGGCTTCTGCTGTCAAGGATAATTCCAGCCTGCAGGTAGAACCTTTCCCTTTGGTTTTTGGATTATTTGCCAGTCTTCAAAATGATGCAAGCAAGTTTTATCAGTCAATTTATCACTCCATCTCTATCACTCTCTCTCTCTCTTTTTTAAAGATTTATTTATTTATTTGAGAGGTAGAGTTAGAGAGGGAGAAACAGAGAGAAAGGTCTTCCATCCACTGGTTCACTCCCCAGATGGCTGCAACGTCCAGAGCCGAGCCAATCCGAAGCCAGGAGCCAGCAGCTTCTTCAGGTCTCCCATGTGGAGGTGCAGGGGCAGAGAGCTGGATCGGAAAAGGAGCAGCCTCGACTCAAACCGGCACTCATATGGATTCTGGCACTTCAGACAGAGGCTTAGCCCAATGTGCCACGGCCCGAGCCCCTCCATCTCTCTTTATATAGACATCTCCTACTGGCTTTGCTTCTGTTAAACCTGATTATCCTCATTATTCCAAATTATATAATTATACTAATACATGTTCAAATAATGTGTTTCTGCTCTTTAATTGAAAAAGTGGGAATTTTATTAAGTCAGTATCTACTATTGTGTATTTATATAAAATAAGATGTAAACAAAACTTTGAATGTATTTACTGCAAGAACTAGTATAAAACTCAATGTGGGGACTGAAGTTGTGGCAAAGTAGTTAAGCTGCTGCTTGCAACTTTGAAATCCCATATCATGGGGCCAGTTCCAGACCCAGCTGTTCCTATTCAGCTCAGTGCTAATGGGCCTGGGAAAGCTGTACAACATGGCTCAAGGACTTGGGAGACCTGGATGGAGTTCCTGGATTATGGCTTAGGCCTGGCACGGCCTTGGCCATTGTGGCCATTTAGGGAAGTGAACAAGCTGTGTGCCACTCTGTCTTTCAAATAAATAAATCTTTAAAATAATAATAAAATAATAATAATAATAATAACTCAATAGGGATTCCAAACAATTTTTGGCCTAAACTTCAACTTTCAATTAAATGGCCCCAGTTATTAACAGTCTGTCAGCATAAACTTTGTTTTCTTCATGCAAAGTACACTTTAATAGGCACTGAGAAGGGTCATAAAAGAAAAAGAGGACATTGTTTTATGTCAAAGTTATTTAACACCCTGGGGCAAGATGGGAGCCTAGAAAGTCTATGGAGAAGAGGAAATAGCATGTAATGAATATTTATCACATAGCAGACACCATACAAACTGTCTCAATGAATCCTCTAATGAGGTTAGATTTATTCCGATTTCACAGCTGGGAAATATGAGGCTCACAGCTGACCAAGGTCACACAGCTAACAGATGGCATAATCAGAATTTGAACACAAGCTATCTAACCAGAACGAGCCAACATTTTCTTCTGTAACACAGAAGGAAATGATTCCCTCTTGGTACGAATTAATCAGTGAGCATTTACTATTACTAGAATCCTTTATTAAGTAATCTTGTATATTTTTATAACTTTTGTGAAATGTGCTGTCATGTTCTCCATTTTAAGGATAAAGAAACTACAATGGGAAACTGACACAGGGGGTTAAGGTGGTATTAACCATGACTCCAGAATCAGCTTAATTTAGCACCCTGGAATTGGAGAGTAATCTGTAATGAAAGAGTTCAGAAAATGACACTTCAGGGGGCTGTGGCTGTGGCATAGTGGGTAACTCCGCTGCCGGCAGTGCTGGTATCCCATATGGGTTCCAGTTCAAGACCCCACTGCTCCACTTCCTATGCAGCTCTCTGCTATGGCCTGGGAAAGCAGTAAAAGATGGCCCAATTCCTTGGGCCCTTGCACCCACGTGGGAGACCTGGAAGAAGCTTGAAGCTCCTGGCTTCGGATTGGCACAGCTCCAGCCATTGTGGCAATTTGGGGAATAAACCAGTAGATGGAAGATTTCTCTCTCTCTCTGTCTCTGCTTCTCTGTAACTCTGCCTTTCAAATAAATATATCTTTTCTTTTAAAAAAAAAGAATATGACACCTAGAATTCAACACATTGGTATAAGAATTACTTTGAACTGGAGGCGAGTAAGACATAGCAAACACAGGATGAACTCTCTGCCATTTCCCCTTCTGTCTAAAAGCAGAAAATCAATTTTTTCTTCTGAAAAGTAAATTTACATTTGTAAAGTAGCCTTTATCTTCAGTACAACCAAAAGAAAAAGAAATCTCTTCTCACTTGAGTCAGCATAACCAGCTTTACTAAACAAATCTTACTTACCACACCTTTGCTTATCACCTTGCTAGAATCCCTTATTCCATCCCACAAGAAGCCTCAACTCACCTTCTGTCTAGTCATTTCTCCATACTTTATAACTTTTTGTTTAAATGGTATATAAGCCCCTAGACCTAATGGCCTTTTGGGGGCTTTTACTTTTTTTCCATGAGGATCCTGTGTGCACAAAAAATAAACCTTTTCATCTACTAATTTTTTTTTTTTAAGATTTTATTTATTTATTTGAGAGGCAGAGTTACAGACAGTGAGAGGGAGAGACAGAAAGGTCTTCCTTCTGTTGGTTCACTCCCCAGATGGCTGCAACAGCTGGAGCTGCGCCAACCCAAAGCCAGTTTAATTCATGGGCCCAAACTACTGAACCTAAGAGGGCAGAGGAAAAGTATATCTCCCCCAAGAATACTCACTCTATCCCGTTATGGGAGGATGGTGTAACGTGCAGATGTTAACTAACATGGCAAATAGTACAGTTACTAATCCCACAACAAGTAGCATGTAGGTGTCAAAGAAGATATTTGATAGAAATTATTATTAGAGCAATGGAAGATGTGAACCACTTTGGATAGTATTAAAGAAAAATCCCAAAGCTCCTTAAGTGAAAATTAATGTGTGAGGAACAAATGGCACTCTATCAACTAACAACACATATTTTGGTTATAAAATTAGTTTGTAAGATTGCTCAAAATCATTGTACTACTAAAAATTAGCACAAATACAAACAATGAAGCTAGTATACCTTCTCTTTAATATAATTCCAAGCTCTGAAAGCAACAAGAAACTAAATAGTTGAAGATATTTATCTTCTCTATTTCATTTTCTGTATGTACCTGGGAACAATTAGTATAAATAAATGCAAATGCACCACCACCCTTCACCTTCGCATGAATATTCTTCCACACCACAGTTTTGTAGCACACTACTTCTTCTTCAAAGGACTTTTTAGTTTCGAACTGCTTATAGCATCAACTCCTAAATGTGAGCTCTACTTTCCTAAGATCGTCTCCCTGCAGTCTTTCACATGGGACCTAGCTTAGTATTTCACTTACTGATTCACAGGAGTGGTTTATTAAGTTCCCTTTGAAAAATGGCTTGACTGGGAAATGGATTTGTAAAAGCCACACATCATCTCTCCCTCTTGGAAATTCAAAACAAGCATCAGATGGATTCCTGAGAAAGTGGGCAAAATAAATCAGGGTTGAATAAATAGCAAACAGACTGCCTCTGCACTCCAAAACAAAACAAAAAAGACTGAGTAATTAGAACAATAAGGAGATACATTATCAGAAAAGAAAAATTTAAAGCTCTTAAAGTATATATCATTCATCTTAGCATTCTCGTGGCGGAATATATTCCTAATTGTAAAAATTATACTTGACTACCCAATCATTATTTTTGTAATTATTTAAACAAAATAAAAAATGTTTAAGACACATGCTTCAGTTAATTTTAAATCACTATTAAAGGGAATCAAATAAAATTATTTTTTATTCATGTAAGTATTTATATTTGAAGGATTCTTTTTGAAAAAGGTAGAGTCATGACACAAGTTCAATGTGTGAATTGCAATTTCCCTGAGAGAGGAGAGAAGTTATAACTCTTTCATTTATGCTTGACGTTTTCCATTAGCCTCTTTTAGAATTCTCAGTAAACAATTACTTGCACTCACTTTATGATTTAGCTAAGGTTCAACAGTCACTTCCTTTAAATAAGGAAACCAAGGTTAAGAGAGGTTAAATGTCTTGGAGCAGATCAGAGGTTGAACTAGCTGTGTAACTGCAGGGTTCTCAGGAAATAATTTACTCTTTCCTTCAAGCAGGTGTAAACATAACACGACATGTGATAATACAGACATTCCAAGCAGCTTCTTTTATATTTCAAGCACTTTTCTTCACTCAAAGACACTTTAAAAGTAGTGAATAACGGTAAAGAAATGTAACAGACTGGGTATCAAAGTATGTTATAAACAAATGTAGAGATGACGATTAATATCATCAGTAACAATTTATTACTTCATTAAATAAAAATTAAAGAATAATTGCCACTTAGCTAGGAACTGGATAATCCCTCATTTGAGGAATGAATAACAAACATAAGATGTTAATACTGAAATTAATTACAGACATATTAATGACATTCACACTTAACTATTAACATGTTAATCACTAGTAACTCAAGTAAGTCTGGCTAGGGGAAGGTGATTCTAACATAAGGTTTTTTTTCAACAGAGGCTGTATAAAATGTGCAAATTTCAGAAAAAGGGAAGTATTTTTTATAAAAACATTGGAGCAAGGAAGTAAAAAATACACATGCCTATGATTCATTGTCATTTAGAATTTTTAAATTTTTAACTGACATAAAAATGCTACATATTTATGGGGTTCCAGGTAATGTTTCTATACATGCATGTAATGAATTCTTTTTGAAAAAATCTACTTACAACTCACTGTTTGTACTTGTTTTTTTAAGTCAGTCATTACGACATTAAAAAAATAAATTCTACCAAGTTTATTCTCCATGTCTTCTTGCTGCCTCTTTTCTAACCTATATCCTCAATCTTCTGTATGTATGTGCCACTGTAATCAGATGTTGTGAAAATTATTATACTGTCACAGGAAATGGATTTTGTGATTTCTGGTGGGAAATAAAGCAGTCAGACAAATGAACCATTACGGGAAAAAAGTCTTATCTTTTCTGAAAAGTAATGGATCAAGATATTAATGACCATCACCCCTGAACTCACTGCTGGTTCTGAAGAGAAAGAATTTAAACCCCTCAACTCTGAAATAAAAAGGAATGGTTTCTTTCAAAGACCAAGCCCTCTTTTTCTACCTTATAAATTATACATTTATGGTAGTCATAGGACAGAGATGCTGTCAGAGGAAGAAGCTGCCTTAGAGTATATCCCCCAAGTATTCGCTACAAAATAGTGACTGACTGTGCGTATTTTAATAAATATTTCTAAATACTCCAAAAGGAACCATATCATTTTTAACAGAAGTCTAGAAAACAACAAGGTTCAAATCAGTTATACCAGGAGAATCAATCAGGAGATAAGCAAGTCTAACAACTCCCAAGTATGTATACTCACAAAACAGACAAGTCTGCCCCATTTTTAAAAAGGCTTATTTATTTATTCATCTGAAAAGCAGAGTGACAGAGAAAGAGGGAGACAGGGACAGAGAGAGAGAGAGAGAGAGAGAGAGAGAGATATTGACAGATCTTCCATCTGTTGGTTCACTCCCCAGATGGCTGTCAGGTCTAGGCCAGGCAGAAGCCAGGAACCAGGAATTCCATATAGGTCTCCCACAGGAGGTGTCAGGGGCCCAAGTAGTTGTTAGGCTATCATCTGCTGTCTTCATTTTGGAATAATGTATGAAATTAAGTAGCATTTGTAGAGACCATTAATTTCTGGGGGAAAACTCTTTTTTTTTTTTAATTTATTTGACAGGTAGAGTTACAGATAGAGAGAGACAGAGAGAAAGGTCTTCCTTCCGTTGGTTCACCCCCAAATGGCTGCTACGGCCGGGGCTGCGCCGATCTGAAGCCAGGAGTCAGGTGCCTCTTCCCAGTCTCCCATGTGGGTGCAGGGGCTCAAGCACCCGGGGCATCCTCCTCTGCCCTCCTGGGCCACAGCAGAGAGCTGGACTGGAAGAGGAGCAACAAGGACTAGAACCGGTGCCTATATGGGATGCTGGTGCCACGGATGGAAGATTAACCTAGTGCACCATGGCGCCAACTGGGGAAACTCATTTAGCTAAACTACAAATAGATTTTGGTCAAACTTCTCATTTTGGGGCACACTAATGAAGTGCCAGATAGATAAACATCATAACCATTAGGTCAACTGCATATACTTGAGAGGCAAGCAACAGAACTGGTGACTATAAAATTCTGGTAATGATTTGATTTTCTTCGGATATAAACCTAGTAGTAATGTTGTTGGATCATTAGGTAATTCTAATTTTAATTTTTAAGGAATTTCCATACAGTTTTCCATAATGGCTGTACCAATTTACATTCCCACGAATGGTGTATAAGGGTTCATTTTTCTTCATGTGACTTTTTTAAATGGTAGTTTTGTTCATTTTTTTTCACTGTATTTGAAATGCAGGGTGAGGGGGAGAAGGAGAGGAGAGAATGCTTCATCTGCTAGTTTGCTCCCCAAATGCCCACAATGGTTGGAGTGGGGGTACAAAAGCCCGGAGTAGAAAACTCAATATAGCGAGTAGGTGTTGTGTAGTGAGTAAAGCTGCCTCCTGCCAAAACCAGCACCTCATATGGATGCTGGCTGCTCCACTTTCCAATCAGCTCTCTGCTAATGGACTGGGAAAGCAGTGCAAGGTGACCCAATTCCCTGGGCCCCTGCACTCATGTAGGCTGGATGATCTCTGTCTCTTTGTAGCCCTGCCTTTCAAATAAATAAAGTAAATCTTTTTTTTTTTTTTAACTTTATTTTTTTATTTTTGACAGGCAGAGTGGACAGTGAGAGAGAGAGAGACAGAGAGAAAGGTCTTCCTTTGCCGTTGGTTCACCCTCCAATGGCCGCCGCGGCTGGCACGCTGCGGCCAGCGCACCACACTGATCTGAAGGCAGGAGCCATGTGCTTCTCCTGGTCTCCCATGGGGTGCAGGGCCCAAGCACTTGGGCCATCCTCCACTGCACTCCCTGGCCACAGCAGAGAGCTGGCCTGGAAGAGGGGCAACCAGGACAGAATCCGGAGCCCCGACCAGGACTAGAACCCGGTGTGCCGGAGCCGCAATCAAATAAATAAAATAAATCTTAACAACAACAACAACAATAAAAATCTCAATCTAGGTATCCCATGTAGGCGGCAGAAATTCAAGTATTTAAGACATTAGTTCTACTTTTTGGCTATTATGTTATAAACATGTGCATTTTATGTAAATATATAGATCTTTTTCCTCCTAAAAGAGTGGTAGCTCAAGAAAGACAGCACTCACATTTCTTCATTTGTACCTTCATACTGCTTCCCAGGATACACACAGTAGACACACACTCAATACATGATGGTCAATGAATAAATTTAACATCTAACTTTATATTACTTTCCATAATGCTTCTCTAAGATAGAACGGACTGACACTATTCAGATCCCTTTTGAAAAATGATTATACACACATTTTACTCTGAATTATTGGGGCCATAACAAAACTCCAAATTTAGTTCTCAATACGCACTTGATTAGCCCAGAGATTTCTCATGTTCAGATGATCCAAGTTTTAAAAAACTAGCATCTATAATAAAATAACATCTTTATTTTGGCTTACCAACATAAACTGTAGTTCATTTACTTTAAACCAAACAAATAACTACATATTGTCTCATGTAGATATGGTAAAGCTTAAATAACTTACTTATTAACTGTCAAATAGCCATCAAGAAAAGTCTTTCGTTCTTCTCAAATATAAGGGTTAGGTTCTTCTCAAGCATAAGAAGCATAAGCTGCATATAACTCTATTTCTATGACTCTATAGCACGGTTTATGAATATGGGCTCCAGGAGGCCTGAGTTCCAGGCCAAATCTATCATTTATGAGTCAGCTGAGCTTCAGTCAATGATTTAACCTCTGAGCTCCAGTTTTACACTTTTCAAACAGGTAACAATTCAACTTAGAGAGCTATTGAGAGGACTAAATTCATCATGTACCAAGATATAGTATGTAATATGAGAGTAATTTATTATTCACAGAAAAACTGTACCTATGTCCAACATGGAGTAAATTTCCAAATTAAAAAAATATGTAGCCAATACCAGGCTATCAGGATTAATCTAACTGCTTAATCTTGGTAGGGAACTAGGAGACAAGGATGGGGAAAAGATAAACTTGCACCTTTAGAATTATGTATTATTTGCAGGTACTATATATTCAAAGCAAGTAAATAAAAAATAACCAAATAATTTTAATCAATGACTATCAACGGAACACCCTCACTAGAAGAAAATATACATTATAAATTGTTAGTACAAATTATATGACCTAATAATATAGGCTAATAACATCAAACAAATATCTATATAGGAAATTATGCATCCCTTATATTGAAATTAAATCAAGTTGGTTCATAAAGACAAAATGATTATCTTGAAGTGGTACCATAAGTTAAACAGTAAAATGAACATAAAAAGGTTCAACTTCAGACATTTAATTTATATGATAATGGCAGTATGTTGATTGTATTGTACACTATAAATTTTATAAATATGAAAATACAATTGCTGATTTCAGTAAACATTTTCAACATGAAGGTGAACTTTCTTTTGGAAGCCAAGATAGATTATAATCCATTAATATATCTTTCAACAAAAAGGATGAAATCTTCCACTGGTTAGGCTGATAAACTCTTTCGTGTCAAAACTAAGCCTCTTTATCATGATAACCCAGAATAATGGTCGGCTGCTCTAGGCACTTTATCTACTTTACAGATGAAAAATCAGTTCTACTTTCATGGAATTAGATTAATGCCATAACAGGAAATACTTCTGGGGCTGAACTTGCTTCATGCCTTCAAAGCTGCCTGTAAATTTAAAGTACTTCCTGAACTCAAAAGATAAGACAGGAGAAGGAAAAAGAAAAACAGTACAGTGACCCTTTTACTGAAGGAAAATATTGCTTCCTGAAAAAGCTGTTGAAAGCTGCTTGCTGAGGGCATTATGCTCCAGAAGGCCTGGGGCAAGTCTGTTTTAGTTGAACATGGGGATTCTGGTCATATATCAAACAGTTGCTATAAATCTGTTCTTTCTAAAATCCTTCTTGATAAACTTTCTTTAAGTCTTCTTGATGAAAGCTAAAGCAATAACTTTCTCACATTTTAGTACACACAGAATTGCTCACTATTTTACATATGACATTTTATAAAGGATTACAGTTTAACATGTTGGAAAACGCTGACCACAAGCTCTAGAATTAAATTTTGGTTTAGAACAAGGATCAAAGGCAGGAATGCCAGATGACACTTTACTAGACAGTTTACTACAACATAGAGAAATAAGAGGCATTAACTGGAAATATATAAAAGTTTTAAAAATGGTGATCATGATACCAAAAATGATTTATAGAAGATACATAATGAAAAAGAAAACTGTACTGGCTTATATGTATGCACTGGAACATACCCATAAGAAATTAAAATGAATTCAATAACACAAATTATTATAAAACTTACAAAGAGGAGATAAAGAAAAAAATGGGCCCACAATGAAAATGACAAAGAAAATCAAAAGAAATAGAACATTTATCAATTTATATATACTGGGCTGCTTACAATGTATTCATCTTGTGGAATACAAAAGAAATAACAGATTTAATAAATGCACACTAAGCATACATTAAATACAAGGTACTATACTACCTGCCAGAGGTAATGTGGTTATTAAGACGGTTCAAGGACTGGGATGGTGCTGTGATAGGTCTGGTTAAGCCACTACTTATGAAGCCAGTATCCTATACTGGAGTGCAGGTTCAAGTCCGTCTGCTCTGCTTCTGTTCCAAGTCTCTGATAATGTACCTGGGGAAAGCAGTGGAAGACGGCCCAAGTACATGGATCACTGCCATCCATGTGGGAGACCCAAATGGAGTTTTGGGCTCCTGGCTTCTGCCATTTGGGGAAAGAAAGATGGGATGGAAGATCTCTTTATGTGTCTTCTAGTTTCTGTCACTCTGCCTTTCAAATAAATAAATAAATCTTAAAAGTGGGGGGGCAGCAAGGAGTTTAACTTCTCATTAGCAGCATTCTAGGAGGGATTAAACATGTTAATTACCAGGCCGAATTTGACTAGGCCTTTGCCTGTGGCACCAGCATCCCAAATGGGTACTGGTTCATGTCCTGCTGTTCCTTTCCTGAGCCAGGTCTCTGCTATGCCTGGGAAAGCACTAGAAGATGGCCCAAGTGCTTGAGCCCATGCACCCACATGGGAGACCCAGAAGAAGCTCCTGGCTCCCGGCTTCGGATCATCCTAATTCCGGCCGTGGCAGCCATTTAGGGAGTAAACCAGCAGATGGTGGACCTTTCCCTCTGTCTCTCCCTCTCTCTGTCTGTAACTCTACTTCTCAAATAAATAAATAAAACATTTTTAAAAACCATGTTAAGGCCGGTGCCACGGCTCACTAGGCTAATCCTCCGCCTTGCGGCGCCGGCACACTGGGTTCTAGTCCCGGTCGGGGCACCGATCCTGTCCCGGTTGCCCCTCTTCCAGGCCAGCTCTCTGCTGTGGCTAGGGAGTGCAGTGGAGGATGGCCCAAGTGCTTGGGTCCTGCACCCCATGGGAGACCAGGAGAAGCACTTGGCTCCTGCCATCGGAACAGCGCGGTGCGCCGGCCGCAGTGCGCTACCGCGGCGGCCATTGGAGGGTGAACCAACGGCAAAAGGAAGACCTTTCTCTCTGTCTCTCTCTCTCACTGTCCACTCTGCCTGTCAAAAAAAAAAAAAAAAAAACCATGTTAATTACAAACTGAGATTCTGGGGTAACTTCAGTAAGAGACAAACCTGGTATTATGGGGGAGGGATATGAAAGGGACATCCAATAGTTCATGGAGAGGAAAGGGAAGCTGGGAAGCTATTTTAAAGATTTTTTTTTTTTGACAGGCAGAGTGGACAGTGAGAGAGAGAGACAGAGAGAAAGGTCTTCCTTTGCTGTTGGTTCACCCTCCAATGGCCGCCATGGCCGGTGCACTGCGGCTGCCACACCGCGCTGATCCGAAGCCAGGAGCCAGGTGCTTCTCCTGGTCTCCCATATGGGTGCAGGGCCCGAGAACTTGGGCCATCCTCCACTGCACTCCCGGACCACAGCAGAGAGCTGGCCTGGAAGAGTGGCAACCAGGACAGAATCTGGCACCCCAACCAGGACTAGAACCTGGTGTGCCGGTGCCACAGGCAGAGGATTAGCCTATTGAGCCGTGGCGCCGGCCTAAAGATTTATTAATTTATTTGAAAGGCAGAGTTACAGAGAGAGAGACAGAGACAGAGACAGACAGATAGAGAGATATCTTCCATGCACTTGTTCACTCCCCAAATGGCCACAACCACCAGGGCTGGGCCAAGCTGAAGCCAGGAGCAAAGAGCTTCTTCTGGGTCTCCCATGTGGGTGCAGGGTTCCAAGGATTTGGGCCATCTTCTACTGCTTTCTCAGACACATCTGCTGGGAGCTGGATCAGAATTGGAGCAGCGTTATGGGATGCCAGCACTGTAGACTGTGGCTTTACCTGCTATGCCACAGCACCAGCCCCAGGGGAAACTATTTTAGATAAATGGTCAGAAAACCACTCTCTAAGAGGATGACATCTGAGTTGAAAGCTGAAGGTTATAAAAGAGTCAGTCCTTAGTAAACTTGGTCAAGAATATTCTAGTAAGAAGGAAAAGGAGTGAAGGACTTCAGAAGGAAAAGAGCTTGAATGTTCAAGGAAAAATCAATGAGGTACGACGCAGAATAAGAAAAATGTTAGGCAGGTAAGAGAAAGCAGGAAGAGTTGCCCATATCATGGCTCTCCTAACTGTAAGTAGTACAGTGTAGAGAGACGTATCTTCTCCTTAGGGGAGGAAGAGGGAATAAGGTCCATTCTTTAGACTTCAATCCCAATTCACAGTACACTGTAATAAAGCTAGATAGGGACCCACAGTCCCTACCCCCTAGGCACATACCTACAGAGAACCGATTATATGAACCCTCCACAGCCAAACACAGAATCAGTTCTGCTGTTCCTCCCCAACCTTCTGAAGAAAGCAGTGCAAGACTGCAGATACAGAGGAATGTGGCAGGAGAGGTTTAGAACCTTGCCTTGGAGCTCACAGCAGGGCCACCATGACACCCAGCAGCTGATAAAGCCCAAAGGATTCTATCCCCCAGGTCAGGGCTCATGAATGGAGCTGCTAGACATACCTCGGCCTCAGATGGAGTGGTTCCCCAATAGGACGGACCTACTTCACCATTAATCACTTCCAGCATCAAGTGGTCTGTGTGTACCTCCAATACTTTGTAGGGCCAGTGACTGTAAGACTAGGCCTAGGCCGGCGCCGTGGCTCAACAGGCTAATCCTCCACCTAGCGGCGCCGGCACACGGGGTTCTAGTCCCGGTCGGGGCACCAGATTCTGTCCCAGTTGCCCCTCTTCCAGGCCAGCTCTCTGCTATGGCCAGGGAGTGCAGTGGAGGATGGCTCAAGTGCTTGGGCCCTGCACCCCATGGGAGACCAGGAGAAGCACCTGGCTCCTGCCTTCGGATCAGCGTGGTGCGATGGCCACAGTGCGCCGGCCGCGGCGGCCATTGGAGGGTGAACCAATGGCAAAGGAAGACCTTTCTCTCTGTCTCTCTCTCTCTCAATGTCCACTCTGCCTGTCAAAAATTAAAAAAAAAAAAAAAAAAAAAAAAAAAGACTAGGCCTAGTGCCAGTGGCAAGCATCTTCAACACTGCTCAGCAACTGATGACTGAAATCAAGCTACTGGTTGTTTGGGCAGCTGATAGACTGCCACTGTTATGCCTTCTCCAATCATGGGCATACAACAAGGATCCATAAGACAGTATTGAGACTCAGTGCCAGGCTGATAAAATCCAATATTGAGCCTATTCTAATGGTCTCTGTCTCCAGGTCAGTGCCACAGAAGGAACCTCTGGACCTGCTTTGGTGCCAAGCAAAGTTCTATGGCACTAGTTGATTGACACTATTCCTGAGCCAACACCACCAGTAGCTGGTAGGAGTGGCACTAGATAGGGAGTCTATATTAGCAGCACACAAACCATAGCAGGGCTCAGGTCCTACACACAGACTGTGCTGGTCTCAGTGGATTGATTGCTTTGTGATCTAGCATTGGTTTTGGTGGCCCTAGAAGTAGCTGTCTGGCCCTACAGTAGCCCCAGAAAGTGGCTTTTAGGGAAAGGCTTTCCACTTCATTCTTAACAATACATCAACTGTGGATTTGGGACAAATCTGAGCTTGGAGAATACTGTAGGACTGAAACAGTGAAAACATACCAACTGCAGACCAGTGGCAAACTTAGACATGTGGTGCCATCTAGTGTTAAAACTGCAGAAGTAGCTCACAGGTTCAAAGAAATTGCTTGGAATTTCTAGAAGCAACCATAAACAAAGCCCACAACAATCCTTCAGTGTAGAGATGACATAAACAGTAAGTAGCACCCAGGGATTCAAGACTTTACCTAATGAGCAAAAGAAGGTGCCAGAAACCAAACACCTAAGAACTAAAGCTTCCAAGTGCTGAGATGAAAATTTCAAAATAGCCATATATTGAGGAGATTCTATGAACTTCAAGAGAGCAAACAAAAAATGATTTAACACTAACAGGGAGACTTGACAGAGATGTTGGAGTTATTAAAACAAATCAAAGAGAAATCCTTCAACTGAAAACCACATGAAGCCAAATAAAAACCATGATAGAAGGCATCCATAGCAGAACAGATAAAAAAGAACGAAGAATCAGTGAGCTAGAGGATAAAAAAGAACGAAGAGGAATGGAGAAAGCTTATAGGAACTTTGCAAAGCATGGAAAGAGCAAATATTTCAGTTACTGGGGTTCAAAAGGGACTTAGGAATATCAAAGAGGAAGAAAGCACTTTAAAGCAATAGTAACAGAAAATATGCCAAACCTAAAGATACAATTATCCAGTTACAGGGAGAAGGTCTAAAGTTACCAGAGGAAGTGGGATGAAACTTTCAACAATTCTGAAGGGAAAAAAAATGCTGGGAAAGAATACTTCAGAGGTCGCTGCCACCTGCTATGCTGGTATACGATATGGGCACTGGTTCAGTTTCTGGCTGTTCCACTTCCAATCCAGCTTCCTGCTAATTTGCCTGGGAAAATATCAGAAGATAACCTGAGTGCGTGGGCCCTTACAGCCCACCTGGGAGATGTGTATGAAATTCCAGGCTACTGGCTTTGGTCTGGCCCAGCCATGGCCTCTGTGGTCATTTAGGGAGTGAATCATTGGACAGAATCTAACTCTGCCTTTCAAATAAATAAAATAAATCTTTAAAAAATATTATAACCAGCAAAGCTATCCATCAGATATGAGGGAAATAAAGACATTACCATTCAAACAAAAGCTGAAAAAATTAATCACCACAAGACCTGTCTTACAAAAAATACTAGAGAGAGATCTTCAAACTCATAAAGATGCTAATTTTTAAGAAGAAAATATAAAAAGGTAAGAAAACTTAATGGTAAGAATATACAGATAAATTCAGAATGTTCTAGCATTATAAATATACTGGGTAAACCATTTGTATCTTTAGTTTAAAAACTAAAAATTAAAACATTAAAATGTCAACAGATGGGTAATATAGACAGAGAGAAAATGGACATCAAAACTTCAAAATGTGAGGAGAAATGGAATACAAGTGTAGAGTTTTTTGTCAGTATTTATCTTCTTTTTTTGTTTCCTTCCTTATCTTTATAATCAATTTTAAGTAAAAATGATTTTAAAATATCTTGTAATAACCAAAACCACTTCTTTCTAAGTCTTATGGTAACCAAAAAACAAAATTCTGTAACGAAATTAATAAGCAAGGTATCAAAACACACTATGAAAGCAAATCACTTAAATACAAAGGAAGACTGTAAGAAAGAGAGAAAAGAGGGCCAGCGCTGTAGCACAGTGGGCTAAGCATCCACCTGCGGTGCCAGCAACCATATGGGCGCCGGTTTGTATCCCAGTTGCCTCTCTTCAGATCCAGCTCTCTGCTTATGGGCTGGGAAAGCAGTAGAGGATGGCCCAACTGCTTGGGCCCCTGCACCCACGCGGAGATCCTGAAGAAGCTCCTGACTTTGGACTGGCCCAGCTCCTGCCACTGCAGCCATCTGGAGAGTGAAACAGCAGATGGAACCCTTTCTCTCTGTCTCTCTGTAACTCCGCCTCTCAAATAAACAACAACAAAAAAAACTAAAAAAAAGGTAGAAGGAAATTGCAATAAAACTAGAAAACAAACATCAAAATGGCATTAAGATTTTATCAATAATTATTGATAATTAATTATTGATCTCTATCAATAATTATGTTAAATTTAATTGGATTAAAAATTCCAAGTAAAAGATACAAAGTAACCAAAATGGAGTAAATAAAAGAGTCAAGATCTAAATAAATGTTGCTTTTAAGAAACTCATTTCACTTTCAAGGACATGCATGAATTGAAAAGATATTCCATAGATGTAGCACCCCAAAAAAAGCAGAAGTACCAATATCTGCATCAGATAAAATAGACTTTAAATTAAAAGCAGTAAAAAATGACAAGGAGGGTCTTTTTAAATTTTATTTATTTGAAAGACAGAGTTACAGAGAGAGGTAGAGACAGAGAGAGAGGTCTTCCATCTGCTGGTTCACTTCCCAGATGGCCACAACGGCCAGAGCTGTGCCAATCCAAAGCAGGGCAGGGGTCCAAGGACTTAGGCCATCCATTACCACTATCCCAGGCCATAGCAGAGAACTGGATCGGAAGAGGAGCAGCAGGGACTAGAACTGGTGCCTATATGGGATGCCGGCACTTCAGGAAAGGGCTTTAACCTGCTGCACCACAGCGTGGGTCCAAAGGAGGGTCTTAATATAATGGTAAAGGGCTCATTCCAGACAGAGGAAATATCAATTGTAAATATATTTGTACCCAATAGCAGAATACCCACATACACAAAGCAAATATTAATAGTCTAAGGGGACAGACTTCAATAAAATAAAAGTAGGCGATTATAATACCCCACTTTCACAAACGGACAGATCATACAGAAATAAAATACCAGCAAGGGTTGAATTGCACTGTATATCAATTGCAGCCCATATCTAACAGACATTTACAGAACATTGCACCTAACAGCTTCAGAATACACATTCCTTTTAATAATAACTTTCTGCGGGATAGATCATACAGTATGTTACAAAAGAGGTCTCCGGCCGGCACCGTGGCTCAACAGGCTAATCCTCCGCATAGCGGCGCTGGCACACTGGGTTCTAGTCCCAGTCGGGGTGCCGGATTCTGTCCCGGTTGCCCCTCTCTGCTATGGCCCGGGAGTGCAGTGGAGGATGGCCCAAGTGCTTGGGCCCTGCACCCTATGGGAGACCAGGAGAAGCACCTGGCTCCTGCCTTCGGATCAGCGCAATGCGCCGGCTGTAGCGCGCCGGCCGTGGCAACCATTGGAGGGTGAACCAATGGCAAAGGAAGACCTTTCTCTCTGTCTCTCTCTCTCACTATCCACTCTGCCTGTCAAAATAAAATATAAAATAAAAAAAAAAGAAGTCTCAACAAATTAAAAAAAAATAGGGAATCGGGGGTAGGTATTGTGATGTAGCAGGTTATTCTACTTGTGCTGATGACATTTAAAATGAGTGCTGGTTGATTTCTGCTACTTCACTTATGATTCAGCTTCCTGTTAATGGACCTAGGAAGGCAGTAGAAAGTAGCCCAAATGCTTGGATCTCTGCTACCCATATGAGGGTTCAAGATGGAGTTCCTGGCTCCTTGCTTCTGCCTGTCCTTCCTGCTGTAACCATTTGTGAGGTGAACATCTCTCTTTCTCCATCTCTCCTTCATACTCCCTCTTGCTCTGCCTTTCAGGTAAGTAAATCTTAAAACAAACAAACAAACAAACAAACAAAAAATAGGAATCTTATCAAGTCTCTTTTTTGACCAAAACCCAACAAAAACTAGCAACAAATAACAAGGAAAACTGCAGTGCTGACACTGTGGCGCAGCTTGTAAGGCTGCTGCCTGTGAAGCCAGCATCCCATGTGGGCACCAGTTCAAGTCCCGGCTGCTCCACTTGTGATCCAGCTCTCTGCTAAAGTGCCTGAGACAGCAGCAGATGATGGCCCAAGTGCTTGGGCCTCTGTATCCATGTGGGAGACCCAAAAGAAGCCTCTGGCTCCTGGCTTTGGTCTGGCCATTGTGACCATCTGGGGAGTGTACCAGCAGCAGGAAGATTTCTTTCTCTCTCTCCGAAGCTCTGCCTTTTAAATAAACAAAATAAATCTACAAAAAAAAAAAAAAAAAAAAAACTTTGGAAACCCCAAAAATACAAGGAAATAAAAAAAAAAAAACTTACCACTGAACAACCAATGGATTGAGGAGAAATTAAGACAGAAGTCTGAGAATGTACTCAGATGAATGAAAATGGAAACAGAACATACTAAAACATATGAGATATAACAAAAGTAGTACTAAGAGGTTGACAGCAATCAATGCCTACAACAAAAATACAGAAAGATCTGAATCAAACAAATTACTGCTGCATCTCTAGGATGCAGAAAAAGGGCAAATCAAACCCAAAATTAGTAGAAAGAAAGAAACAATAAAACTCAGAGCACGGGTGTACACACATACACAACACATAAAAATACAAAAACAAAAATGAAAGTCATTTCTTTGAAAAGATAAAGAAAATTAACAAACTCTTAGACAAAAAAAAAGAAGATTCAAATACATAAAATCAGATGAAAAAGGGAGACACTACAACTGACAAAGAAGGATTGTTAGAGATTACTATGAACAACTATATCGTAATAAACTTGATAACCTAGAAGAAATTTACACATTCCTGAACACATGCACCTGAGTCATGAAGAAACAGGATACTTAAACAGACCAGTAAAGAGAAGCAACGTTGAATCAGCAATAGTATCTCATCAAAGAAAAACCCACGACCAGATGGCTTCATTGTTGAATTCTCCCAAACATTTAAAGCATTAAACCAATTTTTCTCAAATTTTGCCAAAAAATAGAAGAAGAGGAAATTATTCCAAACTCTTTCTACAGAGCCAGCATTATTTTGATTCTAACAGCAGATAAAGACACACAAAACAAAAAGCTATAGGTCAATATCCCTGATGAAAATAGATGTAAAAACCTCAACAAAATACTGGCAAACTAAATAAAATAGTACATGAAAAGAGTACTCATCATGATCAAGTGAGTTCATCTCAGGGGTACGAGAATGCTTGAATATACACAATTCCACAAATTAATATATTCTATGAACAGAATGAAGGCATAAGATCAGAGTAGTCTATTAGGACATTGGTTAAGATGCTGTTTCCTGATGCTTGCATTCCACATTGGGGTGTGTGGCCTTTCAGCTCAGTTTCTGGTTCACCAAGGTTTGGTTCAAGTGTGTGGGTCTCTGCTGACCACATGAGAGACCCAGTTTTAGTTCTAGGCTCCAGGCTTTAGTCTCGTCCAGCCCTGGCTGCTGCATTTGGGGAGTAAATCAGACTCGCCTTTCAAGTAAAATGAAAATAAATTTTCAAAAAGTTAAAAAAAAGATTACCACAAAAAGTGCAGAGAAGTCATCATATAAAATTCAACATCCCAGGGCTGGCCCTGTGGTGTAACAGGTAGAGCCACTGCCTGCAGTGCTGGCATCCCATATGGGTTCCAGTTTGAGTCATGACTGTTCCACTTCTTCTTCATCTTTTCTTTTCTTTTTCTTTTTCTTTTTTTTTTTTTTAACTATTTATTTATTTGAAAGTCAGAGTTACACAGAGAGAGAAGGAGAGGCAGAGAAGTCTTCCATCTGCTGGTTCACTCCCCAATTCGCCACAATGGCTAGAGCTGCATTGATCCGAAGCCAGGAGCCAGGAGCTTCCTCCGGGTCTTCCCACCTCAGTGCAGGAGCCCAAAGACTTGGGCCATCTTCTACTGCTTTCCCAGGCCACAGCAGAGCTGGATCAGAAGTGGAATAGCCCGGACTTGAATCAGCGCCCATATGGGATGTCGGCACTGCAGGCAGTGGCTTTATCTGCTACGCTACAGTGCTGGCCCCTGCTCCAGTTCTGATCCAGTTCCCTGCTAACGAGCTGGGGAAAGCAGTGGAAGGTGGCCCAAATCCTTGGGCCCCTGTACTCATGTGGGAGACCTGGAATAAGCTTCTGGCTCCTGGCTTCGAATGAGCCCAGCTCCAGCTGCTGCAGCCATTTGGGGAGTGAACCAGCAGATGGAAGACCTCTCTCTGCCTCTCTGTAACTCTATCAAATAAATAAATAAGTCTTTTAAAAAAATTCAACATCCCTTTATGATAAAATCTAATCTAGCTAAATGTAAAAGGTTTTCACTGCAATATCAAGGATGTTCACTTTCATCACCTTTTAATGACAGAGAGGGAGGGGCTGGTGCTGTAGCACAGCAGGTTAACACCCTGGCCTGAGGCACCAGCATCCCATATGGGCACCAGTTCTAGTCCCAGCTGCTCCTCTTCCAATCCAGCTCTCTGCTGTGGCCTGGGAAAGCAGTAGAAGATGGTCCAAGTCCTTGGGCCCCTGCGCCCGTGTGGGAGACCCGGAAGAAGCTCTTGGCTTCTGGCTTCGGATCAGCGCAGCTCTATCTGTTGCGGCCATCTGGGGAGTAAACCAGCGGATGGAAGACCTCTCCCTCTCTCTGCCTCTCCTCTCTCTCTGTAACTCTGACTTTCAAATAAATAAATAAATCTTTAAAAAAAAAATGATACAGAGAGGGAGAGAGAGAGAAAGCGAGCACACACTTCTATCTTCTGGTTCTCTCCTAAATGCCTGTAATAGCCACGGTTTGGCCAGGCTGAAGCTCAGAAGCAGCAACTACATCCAGGTCTCCCATACGGGTGGTAACAGGAACCCAGTTACTAGGGCCAACATCTGCTATCTCCCAGGCATGGATTGGAAGCACAGAGCAACAAG
Organism: Lepus europaeus; assembly: GCF_033115175.1. NCBI lineage: Eukaryota > Metazoa > Chordata > Mammalia > Lagomorpha > Leporidae > Lepus > Lepus europaeus. Next base: position 63,624,483 of record NC_084843.1, on the reverse strand, counting down.
GGCTGGAACTGGCACCCAAATCAGTGCCTTGCACCATAATGCCTGTCCCTGCTTTCACCACTTTTACTCAACATAGTATGGAAGTCCTAGTAATTGGGTAACAAAATGAAATAAAGGGCATCCAAACTGCAAAGGAGGAAGTCAAATTGTCACTGTTGGCAGATGACATCTTATATATATAGAAAACCCTAAAGAATTCACCAGAAAGCTAATAAACAAGTTCAGCATAGTTTCAGGATACAAGGTCTTCACGCAAAAGTCAACGGCATTGCTACACATTAGAATATCAGATTACAGAATTATCTGAAAAAGCAATCAAGAAGGCAATCCTGGCCAGCGCCGTGGCTCAACAGGCTAATCCTCTGCCTAGAGGCACCGGCACCCCGGGTTCTAGTCCCGGTCGGGGCGCCGGATTCTATCCCGGTTGCCCCTCTTCCAGGCCAGCTCTCTGCTATGGCCAGGGAGTGCAGTGGAGGATGGCCCAAGTGCTTGGGCCCTGCACCCCATGGGAGACCAGGAGAAGCACGTGGCTCCTGCCTTCGGATCAGCGCGGTGCGATGGCCGCAGTGCGCCGGCCGCGGCGGCCATTGGAGGGTGAACCAACGGCAAAGGAAGACCTTTCTCTCTGTCTCTCTCTCTCTCACTGTCCACTCTGCCTGTCAAAAATAAAAATAAAAATAAATAAATAAATAAATAAAAAGAAGGCAATCCCATTTCTAACAGCTACTAAACAAAAATATCCATACCAAAATCTAGGAATAAACATAACTGTAGAGAACAAATATCTCTATAAAGAAAATTATAAATCATTGATAAAAGAAATTCAAGAGGACACAAAGATATTGAAAGACATTCCATGTTCCTAGACTGGAAGATTCAGTATCACTGAATTGAGGGCCTGTACTGCGGGACAGTGGATAAAACCGCTGCTCTCAAGACTGGCATCTAGGGGGGCAGTGCTGTGTCATCACAGGTAAAGCTGCTGTCTGAGATGATGGCATCTCAAATGGGTACCAGTTTGTGTCTTGGCTGTTCCACTTCCAATCTAGCTCCCTGCTAATGAACTGGGAAAAGTGGTGAAAAATGGCCCAAGTATGTGGGCCCCTGCCACCCATATGTGAGACTTGGATGAAGCTCTTGGCTCCTAGCTTTGGTCTGGCCCAGCACTAGCTGTTGCAGCTATCTGGGGAGTAAACCAGAGGATGGATGATAGATCTCTCTCTCTCTCTTCCCCTTTCCCTCTCTCTCTGTAACTCTTTCAGATAAATAAAATAAGTCTTAAAAAAAAAAAAGGCTCCTGTCTCATATCACAGTGCATGTTGGAGTTCCAGCTGCTCCACTTGTCATCCACCTTCCTCGTAATATGGCTGGGAAGGCAGTGGATGATGGACCAGGTAATTGGCTTCCTGCCACCAACCATGGAGAACCATGGAGAAGAGTAACATGGAGTTCCTGGCTCCTGGCTTCAGCCTAGCCTTCCCTGGCTGTTGCAGCCATTTGGGAAGTATGGCAGAGGATGGAAGATCTCTCTCTTTCTGCCAGTCTTCCCAAATTAAAAAAAAAAAAAAAATATATATATATATATATATATCTCTTTACAAAAAATGTCATTAAAATGTCCATACTAATCAAAGTGATTTACAGATTCAATGCAATACCTGTCAAAATATCAATGACACTTTTGACAGAATTGGAAATATCAGTACAAAAATTTGTATGGAACCACAAAATACTCCAAATAGACAAAACAATCTTGAGTAAAAAGAACAAAGCAGGAAGCATTACACTATGTAACTTCAAGATAAAATACAAAGCTATGATAATTAAAACAGCAGAATATTGGCATAAAACCAGATACATAGACCAACTAAAGATAATACAGACCTAAGAAATCAACCCATGTAATAAATAAATTCAATTAATAATGCTGGGAAAATTTGATATCCACATAAAGATGAATGAAACTAGACCCCTTTCTTATAGCATGTACAAAAAAAACCCCTAAAAAACAAAAACAAACAAACAAAAAAACAACTCAAGGGGCCAGCTTTGTGGTAAAGCAGGTTAGGACACTGCTTATGACACCAGCCACCCATATCAGAGTGCAGGTACAGGTCCTGCTACTCTGCTTCAGATCCAGATTCCTGCTAATGTGCCTGAGAAAGAAGCCTTAGATCCCTAAACCCATGTGCGAGAACCAGATGGAGTTCTTGACTCCTGGCTTTGGCCTGACCCAGCTCTGGCCACTGCGGTTACATGGGGAGTGAATCAGTGGGTGGAATATTGATCTCTCTTTTCCTCTCTCTGTAACTTTGCCTTTCAAACAAATAAATCTTTTTTGAAGGTCAATTTAAAAAATGATCTAAATATGGATTAAATGCCTAAATTCAAGGTCTGAAACTTTGAAACAGTTACACAGGCAAAATTTTTTAGCATATTAGAACAGGCAAGGATTTTTTTTTTTTTTTTTTTTGTATTAGATCTGAAAAGCAGAGCAAAGAAAAGCAAAAATAGAGAAATGGAATTTCGACAAACTAAAGAACTTTTGCACAGCAAAGGACATGATCAGAGTGAAGAATCAACCTACAGAATGAGAGAAAATATTTCCATATATATTTTATACATAATATAAAAATATATATGTGACAAAGGGTTGATAACCAGAATTAGGAATTCAAACAACTCAATAGCAAAACCCAAATAATATATTAAAACATGGACAGTAGATCTCAATAAAGATTTCTAAAAGGAAGACAGACAAATGGCTAACAGGTACATTAAAAAATGCTCAACAATACTAACTGCCAGGGGAAACACAAATCAAATCTTACTGAGATGCCTTTTCACTCCAGTTAGATTGGCTATTATAAAAAAGCTACAAGAGAACAAATGGTACAAATGTGGAGAAAAAGGAATCCTGGCACATTGTTGGTAGAATTGTGGAAAACTGTATGGAAGGTCCTCAAAAAACTAAAACTAGAATCACTGTTTGACTCAGCAATTATATTACTAGGATGATACCCACAGGAAATTTACACTTCCATTCACAATAGTCAAGAAATGAAACAATCTAAGTTTCTACCATTGCTTAATGGATAAAGAAAATGTGGTACACATATACAATAGAGTGCCACTCAGGCATAAAAAGGATGAAATCTTGTCATTTGAAACAACTTGGATGGAACTGGACATCATTACGCTAAGTGAAATAAGCCACACACAGAATGAGAAGTGTTGCATGAGACATCATTCATGAAGTGGAATCTATAAGAGACGTGATCTCAGAGAAGCTAAAAGTATAACAGTGGTTACCAAAGACTAGGGAAGGATGTGCGGAGGGTGATGTGGGAACATGTTGATTAAAGGTACCAAGTCACAGTTAGGTAAGGGAAAGACATTCTGGGGTTGTAGGATGACAACAGATAAATGTTACTGTGTTATGTTTCTCTATGTTTTAAACATAAGGATGTTAACTTTTTGAGGAGACAAATATGCTTATTCTCAATGGACATTATACAATATATGTATATATCAAAATATAATGTGGTTCTGATAAATATATACAATTTTTATACATTAACAGTTTTCTTAAAAACTCTCCTTAATATAGCTAGCAATTATCACTAAATAGCTACTGAATGAATGGCTGACTGACATAAATGATTAAAATATCTAGATTCCAATAATTTTAACAAAAGACACTCAACTGTTTATATCATAACTATATAGTTTTATATTACTATGCTTTTTACTAAAACCATTCTCTAACCAATACTATTTTCATATGTCTAATAAAATTGTTGCTGGTTTTACTCTTGGATGAACTACAGCCTAGCCTCCTGCTGTTCCTGCAAAATGCATTAAAGCAGGTCACGTGGTTTTCTTTATGTCAACAAATGAAGGCTCAATTAGGCAGATAAGTATCTTCAGCCCTCAGCAGAATCTTCAGTCCATTCTTAGCAGTTGAAAAAACCACTCTGATGAGCATTAGAGCTAAGGAAAGGAACACTTGTAATTCTTTAAGCATTCAATTAATTTTTAAATTCAAGACTGGCTATTGAATGTTTCCAAACACAAACAGTGTGGAAGTAGATGTTCATCATGAATGAGTACTCTAAAATCTGGTGTGTATGTAAATTCCTTAATGAAATGAGATTATGACATTTCTGATACGATGTTTGCAGTATAAACACTTATGGATGATCCATTTTGGTAATTTTGTCATTAACAGACGATTCTATGTTGGGCTGCTAATTAATGGGCAGTGTTTGCCTGCATGCAGCCAAAGAAATTTCCAACTAAAAGATACAGAGTTCCTGCTGAGTCGTCTTGTACAGTGAAGCCTTACAGTTACTCCATGACAGGAAACCTCAGGAATGCAGAGCATAAAACAGAAGTCAGGTTGAAAAACGGCCCCAATACTCTAAGATCTATATATTTAGCCCCCCATTTATTTACTCTTTTCTAAAAATTCTACCTAATTCGATTTTTTTACACCCGAGGAAATTAGAAACAATAAACAAGAAGATCATTTGAAGGTGACAGATTACAAGCCCCAGACACTGTAAAATTATTAAAAAGTACATATAAGGATTCAAGATATTTAACAGTTTGGAGTTACTTCAAATAAAAGCAAATAGGGACTGGCATTGTGGCACAGTGGGTAAAGCCATGGCCTGTGACTCAGGCATCTCCTATGGGGGCTGGTTCAAGTCCTGGCTGCTCCACTTCCCATCCAGCTCCCGGCTAACAGACTGGGAAAAACAATGGAAGATGGCCCAAGTGCTTGGGTGCCTGCCACACATGTGAGAAACTGGAAGTTTCTGGGCTTCAGCTTAGCCAGCCTGCCATGTTGGGAGTGAACCAGCAGATGGAAGATCCCTGTGTCTCTTTGTCTCTTCCTGTCTCTCTTTCAAATAAATAAATAAATCTTTAAAATAAAAAAAGTAAGCATGCGTACTTGAAGAGACCCATGGAATAGTCAAATAAATGATAGATATTTTAGATGATGAACCTGAGTCATGAAGAAAACTGAATTATATACATGGAAATGATGGACAAAGATTATTAACTAGAAATATTTTCTGAATAGTTAAAATTTGTATCAGAAGAGTAAAATTTTAAGAACATTTTACTTCTACCCTCAACAATTCTGGATAAATGATGTATTATTAAGCTAAGTTTTAATAATACTATTAATATTTAATAATACTATTAGCATAGATAAATTTAACCAAACGGGGTAAAACTCTACAACATGTCTATAATCATTTGTTACTTTTGCCAATACAAAGATGCAATGTGAGGCATCCTTAAATATCATGGAAATAAAGGATATGTTACTACTTTCTTTTAGTCAACTATAAAACCACAAAGAGAGGATATAAAATATGGCCTGTTTGAAATTTAAACAGCTAGAGAAGGATTATGTTGGGGGTTGGGGTGGTATTGGTGTTGCTACATTATAAAAGAAAGGATGAAAGCAAATGTTAACACTACCTGCTCAAGAAGGGTTCAGAAACCTTTGTCTATCAATTTTAAATTTTAGGCCCATGTTAAGATAAAAGTATCATATTCTCATGCTAGTAAAGGTTAATTTATTCAAGTCCCCTTATCTTGATTCTATGTTCACCACACAGGAAATATTTACATTCCAATGTATGCCTGTGTACAGAATACAAAATATACAGATTAAGCGGTTACAAACATTTGAATACATCTAACAATTATATTTTTTACTATAAGTGAATACAGCAACTTATTGTTATCCATTCCCTCAAACTTGGTAAACTGAGTCATTCTTGCTTCCTAAGCTCTTGTATACAAAAGCCAATCCAAAAAAACCCATGTGAGATCTTCAAAACACATCTAGAAATGGACCCATGCTAGTATCTTCATCACCAATTTAAGCAATTGTTACTTCTCACTGATCACTGTAACAGCTTTCTAACTGTTCTCCTTGCTTTAACCCTTGATTCATTATCATTTATTTTCTATACAGCAGCCACAGTGATTTAAAAATACAGTTTATAATATGCTACTCTATTCCAACTCTTCAGTGGTTGCGTGTTTCACATTGGAAGAATCTAAAGCCTTACTGTATTCCATATTTCTTACAAATGTGGCTCCTAGCTGCCTTTTAGAGCCTATCTCCTCATACTTTCCTTTCTATATATCTCAGTGCCCTCCTGCCTGTGTCTCAGATACTTCATGCATATTCCACTATGAGGCCTCTGTACCCAGTTCCTTTCTTTGCTTGAAAGGTGCTTTCTCCAAACGGCTATATGGCTTTTTTCTTCATTTCTTTAAGGCCTTTTCTCAATGTCATCTAAAGCTTCTACACAAACAATTACAGTAGCCTTATTTGTAACAGCTCCAAACTCTAGCCAATCAAGATGTCCTTCAAGAGGTGAACAGTTAAGGAAACTGTGGCATGTCCATACAAATGGCTGCTACTTATCGATAAACAGGAACGGACTACTGCAACAATCACAACTACCTAGATGAATCTCCAGATGATCACACCGAACAAAACCCAATCAACCCCAAAAGATGACAGACTGGATGATTCCATTCACATAATACTCCTTAAATGGCAAAACAATATAAATGGGGAAGAGATCAGTAGTTACAAGTGTAAAGGAGGGGACTGATGCAGAGAGAAGTAGATACGCAACTTAAACCATCATTATGGTGACAGCTACATGTATTTATTATCTTGACTACATCAATGTTAGTATAATAGTTACGATATTTTTCTAGAGATTTGCAAGATGTTACCTTCGGGAGAAACTTGGTAAAGCACACATTGGGCCTCTGTTTTTTTTTTTTTTTAATTGATTTATTTATTTGAAAGAATCATAGAGAAATGGGGTGGGAGGAGAAAGGGAAGGGAAGAAGAGAGATCTTCCATTCGCTGGTTCATTCCAGCAAATGGCCACAGTGGTATGGGCTGTGCTAGGCCAAAGCCAGGAGCTTCTTGTGTGTCTCCCATGTGTATGCAGGGGCCCAAGCACTTTTCCTGGTGCATCAGCAGGGAGCTGGATTGGAAGTAAAGCAGCTTCACCCACTACGCCACAAAGATGGCCCCTCACAACAAAGTTTTTTTTGAGCATTTCATTTCCAGCATTACCAGACATATCAATATCATCTCATACCTTCCTTGTCCCGGGCCTGGAGCCAGCCATTTCCATAAAGGAGCCTTAGTTTTAGAAAGCATTAGTGCTGAACTACGTAATTGAGAACAAACGCGTTCAAGTTCTAGTCCTGGTTATACATAAATGTGAGTTCATACAGAAACAGTGTCTCTACAAGTGTAATCAAGTTAAGATGAGGTCACATTGGGCAAGAATCGGTCCTAATCCAGTGGGCAGTGCCCTGAATAAGAATAAAATGTGGACATACACAGTGAGAACATCGTGTGAAAAGAGAGGCTGAGATTGGAGACAGGCTGCCAAAACCCAAGAAACTCTGAGGACTGTAGGCACTTATCACAAACTAGGAAAGAGACAGGAATTAACCCTGCCCAACACCTAGCGTTTGGACTTCTGGCCTCGAATTTTGAGTGAATTTTTGTTGTTTTAAGTTGGTGGCAACTTGTCATGGCAGCCCCAGAAAACACAGTGGGAAAAGGTGTGAGTGTGTCATGACTACTCAAGTGACTCTGGTCCTTCACACTTTCAGCAACAGAGCTTTGAAACACAAGAATGTATGATCACGTACATATATTTATGCACACATACAAATACACACTCGTACATCAATATACACATACACTTAAACATAAATACTTATTTACATGCTTTCAATCTGATCCATCTACACACTGCTTTTTCCCATTATTTATCTGCATGGTCCTTCCTTCATAGTGTCAATGCAAGCTCCTAATATCAGCTCCTTTGCTCAAAATAGTCTGCAAGGAGCAGGTGTTATAGCATAGCAGTTTAAGCAATTGCCTATAATGCTGGTAACCCATATGAGTGTGAATTCAAATCTTACATTCTGCTGCTACATTCTCAATCTAGCAACCTGCTAATACACCTGGGAAAGCAGTGGAAGAAGGCTCAAGCACTTGGGCCCCTGTAACCACATGGGAGAACTAGATGGAGTTCTAGGTTCCAAGCTTTGGCTTGGACCATTGCAGCCATCCATCTGGGGAGTGAACCAGCAGGTGGAAGATCTCTCTCTCTCTCTCATCCCTCCCTTACTCTCTGTAACTCTACCTCTCAAATAAGTAAAGATATAACTAAATATGGGCCGGCATTGTGGCACAGTGGGTAAAGCTTCCATCTGTGATGTCAGCATCTCACATGGGCACAAATTCATGTTCTCATTGCTCCACCTCTCATCTAACTCCCTGCTAAGGTGTCCAGGAAAAGCAGTGGAAGATGGTCAAAGTGTTTGGGCCCCTGTTTACACATGGGAGACCCAGATGAAGCTCCTGGCTCCTGGCTTTGGCCCGGACCAGCCATGGCCATTGCAGCCATCTGGGAAGTGAACCAAAAGATGTAAGATCTCTTTCTCCCTCCCTCTCTATATAGCTCTGTCTTTCAAGTAAAATAAATCTTTAAAAAAATAAGTTTCTCCAAATCATTAAAATAATAATAAAAAAACTATAAGAAAAAAGTTCAGGATTTGTTTGTTCTTCTGTCTTCTCCCACCATCCTAAAGAAGATATACAGGCCAGAGCTGTGGTGCAGTGGATTAATCCTCTGCCTGCAGTGCCGGCATCCCATACAGGTACCGGTTCTAGTCCTGGCTGCTCCTCTTCCAGTCCAGCTCTCTGCTATGGCCTGGGAAAGCAGTAGAAGATGGTCCAAGTACTTAGGCCCCTGCATCCATGTGACAGACCCAGAGGAAGCTCCTGGCTTCTTCCTTTCTGTCTCTCCCTCTCACTTTCTATAACTCTACCTCTCAAATAAATAAATAAAATATATTTTTTTTTAAAAAAAAGGATATACATTCAATGACATGTTATGAATTACTTGGATCAGTTCTCCCTTTGCTTATCTTTTCATCTTCCTTTAGTATGATTTTCTTTTTTAAATTTTTATCTATTTATTTATTTATTTCATTTTTTGACAGGCAGAGTGGACAGTGAGAGAGAGACAGAGAGGAAAGGTCTTCCTTTGCCGTCGGTTCACCCTCCAATGGCCGCCGCGGCCAGTGCGTTGCGGCCAGCGCATCGCGCTGATCCGAAGCCAGGAGCCAAGTGCTTCTTCTGGCCTCCCATGCGGGTGCAGGGCCCAAGCATTTGGGCCATCCTCCACTGCACTCCCTGGTCACAGCAGAGAGTTGGCCTGGAAGAGGGGCAAGCGGGACAGAATCTGGCGCCCCGACCGGGACCAGAATCCGGTGTGCCGGCGCCACAGGCGGAAGATTAGCCTATTGAGCCGTGGTGCTGGCCTAGTATGATTTTCATATGCATTTTACTTTTCAATTAATTTCATTTGTTTCAGTTTTCTTGGAGTTTTAGTTTCCCCCACCTTAATAATATTATTTTAATGTAACCATTTGAATCTGTAGGATGTTAATATCCTTTCAAAACTTTAAGCAATACCAAAAATAATTACTCCAAGAAGTATCACTCTTCGGTATTCTTTCTACCTTTTGTAACTAATTTTATGGTTTTCAGTCTTATCCCTTCTGTGTTATAGGCATGCTTTATTCTGCCTCATGGACAACAGTTACACTAAATATATTCTTCCCTTCTTCCCTTTGGTGGTATTTTTTGGAAATCACTCTGTATTTGTTTAGAAAAGTAGGTAGCTTTTTAATAACCTTAATACTCCATTGTGTCTATGTTCCAGTTCATTCAATCACTCAATGACAAGTCATTAATACAGTTTCTAATATTTAATTAATAACTACTAATAAAGCTGCAATGAATAATCTCAGCAAAATTATTTTCCAATGCCAAAAGGATTGGATCCTGAATTTTACTAATTCATATTTGTACAGTTTTGTGTTTACATTCATAAGGTGACTGGGAAGAGGTGCTGTAGAGGAACGTGACCATATTTACTTAATATTAAGGAACAAAATTATGTTATGAAATAATAGATAAACACTGCAAAGATGGGACTGGTGCTGTGATATGGAGAGCTAAACCACCACTTGTGACACTGGCATCCCCTACCAGAGTGACAGTTTGGGTCACTCCTGTTCTGCTTCCTGACTCCCTGCATATGGGAAAGTAGTGGAAGATGGTCCAAGTTGTGGGCTCCTGTCACCCACACTGGAGACTCAAATGGAGTTTTGGGTTCCTAGTTCTGACCAGGACCAGTCCTGCCCATTGCAGCCATTCGGAGAGTGAACCAGCAGATGCAAGATCTCTCTTTCTCTCTGTGTGTCTCCCTCTCTCTGCCACTCTGCCTTTCAAATTAAATAAAATAAAACTTAAAAAACGAGAAACATTGACATATGCAAAAAAAGTATGATGGAGTTTTCACATTCTTTGTAGTTTTCCATATTTCTCAAAAATGAATGCAATAAATTATATTTGCAAACAATAAGGAGGACTTTGATTTCTGGGAATAAAATTGACCAGGTATCCTAAGACAGCTCTGTTGCTAAAAACAACAAATGCTGAGTTTAAGATAAAAAGAAAATTAATTTTTTTGGAAATATATTGATGAGTAGATACAGAATACTTAGAAGGCTAAAGAAAAGTAAAAATGAAAATCCAGGAAAGCAGGCAAACACTCAAATGTCTTTCATTCTGGGGGATATGCCAAATCCCGTGAATTGCACTTCAGTTTTCACAGCCATGCCCAGAACTGGCAGTGGTGTGCAAGAGCCAACTCAAGAAAGCTAACTGTACATATCTCTTCCCAACTTCCAATTCAGTAACTTCATGTTGGTAGCTTGTAATCAGTTATAGTACAAAACTGGAAAACCTGACAAATCAGGACTTTTTTCCTTTAGGACAGCCAGTTTTTTAAATATTTACCAGCATACTACTAAACTCAAGGTTTAAGAGGTAAATCCTAAGGTTTAATGAAGACAGGGAGCATAATTAGACATCTCCACATAAAGTTGGGATCCTAAAGAACTACAGTCTTCGTTCAGAGAGAAATCGAATTATGCCTACACCACAGAAGGAATGAGCAAGGAAATTAGCCTGTTTTAAACTTAATGCTGGGTGGAGGTAAAAATATCTTCTCTGAAAATTTAACCACAAGCCCACCCTCATGAAAGTTTATGGATCTGGAACTCATGTTACCTATGCAACCCACAAAACTTTGAGCCCAAAATTTATTTGAATGTGTTCCCAGGTTGACAGTATCCCCAGGCTTCTGGCAGATTCAAATGCAAATAGTCTCTTTGGAAACATGTCTTCATTTCAGCCTCAGAAATTACCACAAAAAGTGAATATGAGCTAACATACAGGAAAATAAGGCAGTTTGAGTAAAAGCCAGCGGAAACAACAGACACCAGAAATCAGAACTGCTTAAGTTTTAAACATTAGGCTGGGTTCAAACAGAAAATAAATTTAAAGAAATAAAATTACAGGAAGTGAGCTTCATCAAAAGGATGAAGAAAGTGATTTGAGAGAAAGAAATGAAAATGAAATCAGAGGTATTAAAACTCAACGGCTGGGTAAAACAGAATAATAGACACTACTAAAGACACAATTAGCTACATCAACTGATAGATGTGAAGATTCTATCCAGAACATAGCAAACACACAAAGAAAGGGAAATTGTATAAAAGGTTAAAAGATGTGGTTAAGCTGTACAGAAAAGCATGGAAATGATAACCATAATTTCAGGATAATGGTTATTTTTAGAGAAAAGAGAATCATGGAGCCATAAGGGACACATAGAGATTCACAGATTCTGGCAATGTTTTATTTCTTCAGAAGGGTGGTGGGTACATAGGTGTTTTCTGTTTTTTTTCTTTTTTTTCTTTATTTTTTTAAAGATTTATTTATTTATTTGAAAGTCAGAATTACACACAGAGAGAGGAGAGGCAGAGAGAGAGAAGTCTTTCATCTGCTGGTTCACTCCCCAATTGGCCGCAACGGCCAGAGCTGCGCCAATCCGAAGCCAGGAGCCAGGAGCTTCTTCCAAGTCTCCCACGTGGGTGCAGGGGCCCAAGGACTTCGGCCATCTTTACCGCTATCCCAGGTCATAGCAGAGAGCTGGATCGGAAGAGGAGCAGCCAGGACTAGGCCCATATGGGATGTCGGCACTTCAGGCCAGGGCGTTAACCCACTGCGCCACAGAGCCGGCCCGTTTTTTTTTTTTTTTCTTAAGTAAAGATTTAATTTGGAAGCAATTTTAGATATCCAGAAAAATTACAAATGTAATATACTGAGTTGCCATATATCTCTCACTCAGTTCACTCTAATGTTAATAAATTACCATGTTACATATGTCTAAGCTAAGAAAAGCAGTGGTGTACTAAGGACCAAAGTCAAGACTTCACATATTTAGAATACCAGTTTTTAAACTAATATCCTATTTTGAAGTCTGGATCCAATTCAGGAAACCATACCCCATTCAGTTGTCATGTTGCTACAGTTTCCTCTTGTCAATGACAAGTTCTTAGCCTTTAACTGTTTTTTATGAGCTTGACAGTTTTGAGTAGTCTTAAGGGTTTTTTATAGGATGTCCATCAGTCTATGTTCTCGTAATTACATTAAAGTCAGGGTTTGGGGGATGACTATCAGAGAGAGGTGAAATCTCCCCCTCACAATCAATGTGCCTTTTCCTTGGTGATGTTAACCTTGATCACTTGGTTAACATGGTTGTGGGTCATGTTTCCTCAATGGGAAGAGTTAAACTAGTATTTTCTCCTTTCCCAAGTTAAATTCTTTGAACATAAGTCACTGAAAGCAGCCTATATGCACAAGGGGAAGTGAAGAAAGATCCATTTTCTGGAGGGGGAAATAGGTTAGTTAGAATTCTTCTGTGACGGGGCTGATGCTATGGAGCAGCAGGTTAACACCCTGGCCTGAAGCACTGGTGTCCCTATGGGCGCAGGTTCCAGACCCAGCTGCTTCACTTCCGATCCAGATCTCTGCTATGGCCTGGGAAAGCAGTAGAAGACGGCCCAGGTCCTTGGGCCCCTGCACCCATGTGGGAGACCCACAGGAAGCTCCTGGCTTCTGGCTTCGGTTCAGTGCAGCTCCGGCCATTGTGGCCAACTGGAGAGTGAACCATCGGATGGAAGACCTCTCTCTCCTTTCTCTGTGTAATTCTTTCAAATAAATAAATAAATCTTAAAAAAAAAAAAAAGAATTCTTCTGTGAGAAACATTTACCTCTTTTTCCTCATTTACTTAAATAATTTATATCACCATGAACTCACATATTTCATAATTTGTCCTTTTTTTTTTTTTTTTGATAGGCAGAGTGGACAGTGAGAGAGAAAGACAGAGAGAAAGGTCTTCCTTTTACCATTGGTTCACCCTCCAATGGCCGCTGCGGCCGGCGCATCGCGCTGATCCGAAGGCAGGAGCCAGGTGCTTCCTCCTGGTCTCCCATGCGGGTGCAGGGCCCAAGCACCTGGGCCATCCTCCACTGCATTCCCGGGCCACAGCAGAGAGCTGGCCTGGAAGAGGGGCAACCGGGACAGAATCCAGTGCCCCAACTGGGACAAGAACCTGGTGTGCTGGCACCACAGGCAGAGGATTAGCCCATTGAGCCGCGGCGCCGGCCCATAATTTGTCCTTAATCCAAGGTAACATGTTTTATTTTGTTGCTCAAATTATTCTTGCTTTGGCCTGGGAATTTTTCATGTTGGCTCACGTGTCCCATCTGGCACTCTCTATCTTCTTTTTCTTAAGTATTCTCTTAACCTCTGGCACCGTAAGATACTCCATGCTCATGCTGCACCTTCTCTGCCCCATTCCCAGAGTCATTTCATTTCTTTAAATTTTTTTAAGATTTATTTTTTTTTTAAATTTATTTTTATTTTATTTGAAAAGCAGAATTACAGAGAAAGGTAGAGACAGAGAGAGGTCTCCCATCTTCTGGTTCACTCCTCAAATGGCCACAATGGCTGAGGCTAGGCCAATCCAAAGTCAGGTGCCAAGAACTTCTTCGGGGTCTCCCATGTGGGTGCAGGGGCCCCCTGTATGGGTACAGGGGCCCAAGGGCTTGGGTTGTCTTCTGCTTCTTTCCCAGGCACATTAGATTTGAGGTGGATCAGAAGTGGAACATCCAGGACTTGAACCTGTACTGATATGGGATGCCAGCACTCAGACCGGGGCTTTAACCCACTGTGCCACAGCGCTGGCCCTAGAGTCAGTCATTTCTAATTGGAGAATGGGATTAAAAAACTAGGATCTGAGTATTGGGTTGTTTAATGCCCCTGGGATGTCACTACTTCTAGAAACTCTCAATGGCCAGAGTTAGAAAATATATATATGTGTACTAACCCATGTATATACAATCTAATTATTTTTTAATCAGTCTGTCTATATGTGTGCATTAGGGACATATGAGTTCATATTTATATCTCCAACTTGAATCCAGTACTAAATGGTGGATTCTAGTGCTCCTGTCTTGCTTATTTTTTTTAAAAGATTTATTTATTTATTTGAAAGTCAGAGTTACACAGAAAGGAGAGAGAGAGAGAGAGAGAGAGAGAGAGAGAGAGCGGGCAAAGGGGAGAGGGCGAGGGCGAGGTCTTCCATCCATTGGTTCACTCCCCAATTGGCCTCAACGGCTGGAGCTACGCTGATCCAAAGCCAGGAGCCAGGAGCTTCCTCTAGTTCTCCCATGTGGGGGCAGGGGCCCAAGGACTTGGGCCATCTTGTACTGCTTTCCCAGGCCATAGTAGAGAGCTGGATTGGAAGTGGAGCAGCCGGGTCTTGAACCAGCGCCAGCCTCTATTTTTTTTTTTTTTTAAAGGTTTATTTTATTTATCTGAAAGACAGAGTTACAGAGAGGTAGAGACAGAGAGAATGATCTTCCATCCGCTGGTTTACTCCCCAGATGGCTGCAACAGCTGGAGCTGAGCCTATTTGAAGCCAGGAGCCAGGAACTTCCTCTGGGTCTCCCACATGGGTGCAGGGGCCCAAGGACCTGGGCTATCTTCTACTGCTTTCCCAGGCCATAGCAGAGAGCTGGATCTTAAGAGGAGCAGCTGGGATAGAACTGGCGCCCATGTGGGATGCTGGCATTCAGGCCAGGGCATTAACCTGCTGTGCCACAGTGCCGGCCCCGCTTATTTTGTTTATCTACGGGTGGTGAACCTTTCTTCTGATTACTGAATATATATAATATCAATTATGGGCCATGCAAAAATCATTAATTCAAAAATAAGTCTGGGGCTGGCATTGTGGAATAATGGGTTAAGCTGCTGCCTGCAATGCCAGCATTCCATATGGGAGCTGGTTGAAGTCCCAGCTGCTCTATTTCCAATCTAATTCCCTGCTAATGTGTCCAGGAAAGCAGTGAAAGATGGCCCAAGTACTTGGGCCCCTGCATCCTCATGGGAGACCCAAAAGAAGCTCCTCATTATGGCCTGGCCCAGCCCCAGCAGTTGTGGTCATTTGAGGTGTAAACCAGCTGATAGATGGCATCTCTCTAACTGTCTTTCAAGTTAAGAAAATAAACCTTTAAAAAATAATCAGCCTGCTATAGATTTACTGTGTTTCAAGTCCCACCTGTTATTGTCTTGGCAGGACCACACCAAGTTACTTCCCAGGCTGGATACAGCTCCAGGCCAAACATCCCCCATCCAAGTCATCCTTTTTTTTTTTTTTTTTTTTTTTTTGACAGGCAGAGTTAGAGAGAGAGAGAGAGAGAGAGAGAGAAAGGTCTTCCTTTTTTCCATTGGTTCACCCCCCAAATGGCTGCTACGGCCGGCGTGTTGCACTGATCTGAAGCCAGGAGCCAGGCGCTTCCTCCTGGTCTCCCATGCAGGTGCAGAGCCCAAGCATTTGGGCCATCCTCCACTGCCTTCCCGGGCCACAGCAGAGAGCTGGACTGGAAGAGAAGCAACCGGGCCAGAATCTGGCACCCCAACCGGGACTAGAAACCGGGGTGCCGGTTCTGCAGGCGGAAGATTAACCTAGTGAGCCGCTGCACCAGCCCTCAAGTCATCCTTTTTTAATAGTTAGATACTTAGCTCCCACCATCCATTACCCATTTACTGGTTTGTACAACACAGCATATCCACAAAGTAGGTTCAGAGTTGTCATCTGACATCCTTCTGAGAAAGAAACTGACCAACTAGAATACACTGTTTCTATGGTGCTCCTTTGTCTTTAACTTTACATTTTCCAGTCAAAACACCATTTTCCAAAGTTACTTAGGACACTTCCTTTTCCCCAAATCCCTTCAGCTAGGTTAGATTATACATTTGTAATACAATTTGATTCATTTGTCACAACATTAAATCAATCCTGGGATCCTATTTTAAAACATTGCATGCATTATTGTTAACTCCTGTGATACACAATTCTATGGGCTTCATCAAACACAGAGAAACATGCATGCATCCACCAGTTTAGAATCTTTGAGAACAGAATCATCATCCTTTTGTGGTCATCCACTTTCCTTCCCCATCATTTGTAATTTTAGTATCTGAAGTGATTAAGAAATGTGAATGCAAAAATTAAAATTCATGATCCTTCACAGAATAAAACCTATTTAAAAGTCAAGTTGTAGGGAGAGTTACTGCTCAAAAGTTATTAGCATTGAGGGCTTACAAGCTATTAATGTAGAGTTACAGACTAGAGAGCAAACACCCAAGTCCCTTAATTAGCTTTTCCAACATGCAACATGCAAGATTATGAGATCAATTTGGATGATGTTCATAATCAACAGAGCTGGATCCTAAGCACTTATTTTCTACATTTATAAAAACATTTTCCAAAGAAGGAACCTGCGAGTATTGCTCAGGAAAATGTCTGGGCTTAAAAGTTTTAGTTGTTTACTAGAGAAATATTTAGAACAAAACCACATTGTAGCAACAAAAGAAAGTAGAAAACTTCCTTAGAGGCCATTCAATAAGATCATTAGGTCATATTATACATGCTATGACAGCTGCTCTGTTTCACAGATTTAAAACATTCAATTTCAGGATAGCTCAAGTAGACTGACAGGTAAGAATAAAAACAAACAAAAAACTTCAGATTGCTTATTTGCACTATCCGCAATTTTTCCCTCAAAGTATACAATTAAATGCAAGGTTCTATTTCAAGTTCTTGAAATTAAAATTTATTTTCATTTTATTTGAAAGGCACAGAGTCAGAGACAGAGAGATGTTCTATCTGTTGGCGTACTCGCCAAATGCCTGTAATATTCAGGGCTGGACCAGGTAGAAGCCAGGAGCCAAGAACTCAATCTGGGTGGATGGCAGGAACCTAAGTGCTTGAGTTATCACTTGCTGCCTCCCAGGGTGCAAATCAGTAAGAAGCTGGAATCTGAAGAAGAGTCAGGACTCGGATCCAGGCACTCCGCTATGGGATGTGGGCATCCCAAACAGCATTTTAACCTGTGTGCTAAACACCCATCTCCTGTTTGTATTTAATATAGTAGGTTAAGTCTACAGGTTTCATATACAATAGAAAAATCATGCCTCAAAAAGCAGCGTCATCTGGGGGAGATGGATAACTATGTAGTTCTAAGCAGTACAATCTACTTGCTAGCAATCGTATCATCAGTCAAGGACTTTACATTTTTAAACTTTCTCCCCCTGGTGGTAGTGTCTGGGTTTATAACTTCAAAAAAATATTTGGCTACCGCTTTGAGGTTTACCGGCTCTACAGTCAATTATAGGTAGGCAACTTTGGAAGAGAAGTAGATTTACATAAAAGAAGAAGCAGATTTCAAAACTCTTCCAATGAAAGCATTTGCCTCCTATCGTTCTCTTTTTTTCCCCAAAATGCAATTACAACCATTACATCACTGTGAATTACATGCTGGGGTTATCTCAGTAGGTATCTGCCAAATTCAAAACTTACAGAAGGTCTTCAGTGTAATAATGATGTTTTATCATTTTAATTACAAACTCTTTAAAAAAATCCCCAAAGTATACCAATTGGGGTGGTCTAAATTAACTGTATCTTCATAGCCCAAGGGTAGCAAAAATAGATTGAACTACCAAATTTCATCATAGTTATAGCAGCTGTCTTCCTGCCTCTAGGAAGCTAAGTATTTAACAAAGCAGACAGCTTGGCATTGGCATCTGATTAGCAGTGTGTGTATTGTCAGATAGAAAGTGCTTGGCTCTTTTGTTCCGGGGTTTGATTAGAAATCTGGAGAGCGGTCGCATCATGTAACTTTATTCTGAAAGCTTCTGAAAGGTAAATAAGCTGTGATGCTTCCTCTGGTATTATACCTAAAAGACTGATCGATGTTTTTCTAATAACAAGCCTTATTAAATCCTTGGACATTTAAATAAAGGATTTTTTTTGGAAAAACCACCAGAAAGATTAAAATAGGCCACTATCAAAATAATTTTGGTTCAAGATTTCATATAACAAAAATATTCTTGCAATAGAGTACTCTGAGTTTTATTGAGACCTGGATTTGAACACTGTTGGTGGGTAAGCAAGAATGATCATTCAGAGTGTACAAATACAGGACTCTATTCTTAGAAATATCAATAGACTAAATGAAGATCTGGATTTTTTTTCTTAAACTCATGTGAAAAATCTTACTGGGAAAAAAAATTGCCTCATAAGAATAATATTACTGTGATGAACGTCTCCAAACATTAAAGTATAAAAGGGTGACTCTCATTACCTTTCCCCGACAAATTTCTTTGAAAATTTATTACAAATGATTGTGCTTATTGGCAGAGTTCAAAATCAGTAGAGTCCATGCAAACAATCTACTTCAATGAGAAGTACATTCTTTTACTCTATCAAATCCATCGGAGGTAATCAGACTGGATGTTTTATTCAACAGGGCTGAAGAAAATTGTTCTACAATAGGTTAATTCAAAATGGCAGCATAGAAAATGCATCTGTCAGTGGGGATCAAATTACAGGGCAAGCTCCTCTCAATGCTTAGAAAAACAAGTCTGCAGTTCTACAGATTATGTGCCTGTGTGTGTTTAAAGGGGTGGGAAAGGAGCTAAATATCTGAGCTAACCTCCAATTAAAGTCAATCATAAAAACAGCCAATTTAATGAGTGCGGATTTCTTTGGGTAATTATAACACCAACCACTTTTTTCTCTTTTAAATCTGTAATTCTGCCTTCTTGTTATTGCTTGCTTTGTCATTAATCGCCTCAGGACCTTGATTTCCTAGCAACAGACTGCCACCAAACATTTGGCTCCTGTTCAACATTTTCTTTGTGAAAAATGGCACTGCTGTTGCCGCCTGGGCTGCTGCAGCTAGACTGGCTGTGTAAGTGCTCTAATAATGTATTCCACTGGAAAAAAAAATCACATGATACAGAGTGCAATGACTGAGCTCAGTTAATTACTGAGCTGGGAAGTTTATCTACAATCTAAAAGCTGTGTTGGGGGGAAGGGGACTCTAAGGATTAAAAAAGTGTTCCTTCTATCACTATTAATTTTCAGGTGAGAATTTACAAAGAAATATTTCATTTTTGAGTGTGTACAAGTTTCTGTTTATTTTGGAAAGAGTACAAAAGGCCAATGTCCCTAAAATGTTGCTTCACAAATTCTTTTTCTCTAAAACAGCTTTTAGGACACAAAAGAATCACAGAATTAACCTCTTTATCTGTCAACTGTTTCTCTTCTACTTAAAGCAAAAGTATTTGTATATGTATATTTGGTCTGAGATGGCAGAATGAGGTTTTCATTCACAACATGAACACCAGGGGCTAAGAAAATAGAATAATTGAAAACGTTGTGTTTTGATATATTATACACTTAAATAAATATTTAATAATCCATAATAAGGGAAAAAGAAGGTTATCATTTTTGAAATGATTCAAGTGGGACTGAAGGAAATCAAGCCTCATGATTGGAAATTCAGTGAGAAGGTAAAATATTTTGCTATTTTTTTAAAACTGGGTAGACCTATTGAGATTCTCTATGCCTTAGAAATACTACCACCCCCAGTAATGATAGTTATGGAAATTAACATAGTGTGTCAGATATGGTTCACTGATGCCTTGTGTGAGATCTTAGAAATATGGCTTTATAAGACTGGCATGTTTCAGGATTGCTGTCAAGATATGATAATTTAATATACCCAAGAGTACACTAAGTATTATGGAAACATCTGTGAAACTAATAAGCCAGTGGACATTTCTGATTCTTTGCAATGTCTACACACAGTATAACAAACTTCCTACAAAGTCTAGTCCCAATTCAGCTCATGTGAGGATGTGAAAATACTGAAAATACTACAATCTATGTTTAAATATCACAATCACCATTATGGCAGGCTGAAATAATACTGAAATTAGGGAACATTATTAAAGGAGTGATAAAAATGAACAAGTCTTTGATTATATTAAGGTAGCTACAATATATGTTTTTTTTTTTTAAAGAACTACAGATATTTAAGTGCTTTTAAAGAATTCTGTTTACTGTTGGCACTAAGCCACAAGATTTCCCCACTGAGTGATTTCTTGCTTAAATATTTTTTTAAAAAAACTAGTTTTTGGTTGATCTAAGAAGGCAAATATTTATTCACAATCAGGAAAGTTTTTCAGAGTTCAAAATTCAGAAAAGAGTAGAAGCCACCAAATAAAGTGTATCAACCTACCCAAGAAATGCTAGTTCATGTTTGTAGGTAAAATAATAAAGATTCCACTTAGTTCCTTTTAGCTTTCAAGGTAAATAAATATTAAGCTCAGAGGAAGTTATATATTTGCGGAAAGCTACTGAGGACAAAGAACTGAGCATATATGCTGTTTCTTAACTTTATTATTATGCATCTTTCTGGAAAATATGAACAAAAAATTTTTGGCTACTTTTTTTTTTAAGACTTATTTATTTATTTGAAAGTCAGAGTTAGAGAAAGAGATGAAGACAAAGAGATCTTCCATCTACTGGTTCACTCCCCAGTTAGCCATAACCCCAAAGTCAGGAGGCAGGAGCTATATCTAGGTCTCCCACAAGATGGCAGGGGCCATCTTCCACTGCTTTCCCTAGGCAATTAGCACACAAAATGGGACAGAAACTGGTGTCCATGTGGGATGTCAATGTCAGTGTCACAGACAGAGCCTTTACTCTCTACTCCATTGAGTTATTCTTCATCTGATACTTTGCTACTGTTTCTATCATGTGCCTTAAAGTTAACATAGTAATATAGGGTAGTCTTATGGTAGTCTTATTCTTTATGCAATGAAGACATAAACACTGCAATGGATGAATATACAAAATGAGTAATTAAGACAGCAGAGTTGAAAAGGAGGGGCCCACATTGTGGCATAGAAGATAAAGCTGCCACCCTCAGTGCCGGCTTCCCAATATGGACACCGGTTCGAGTCCCAGCTGCTCCACTTCCAATCCAGCTCTCTGCTATGACCTGGGAAAGCAGTAGAAGAAGGCCCAGGTGCTTGGGACCCTGTACCCATGTAGGAAACCCAGAAGAAGCTCCTATTTCCTGGCTTTGGATCTGCGCAACTCCAACCATTGTGGCCAATTGGGGAGTGAACCAGTGTATGGAAGACCTCTCTCTCTATCTCTCCTTTTCTCTTTCTGTAACCATGACTTTCAAACAAATAAATAATTTTTTTAAAAAAGAAAATGTTTCAGAAACTGGGCAGAAATTAGAGTTTGGAGAGACTTGTTACAGGGGAGCATGGAGTAGAGATTAAAGAGAAAAGTATTTGGGGCTGGTGATGTGGTATCACGGGTAAAGCCGCAGCTTTATCTGGAGACCTAGATGCTCCACTTCTCATCCAGCTCTCTGCTATGGCCTGGGAAAGCAGCAGAAGATGACACAGGCCCTTGGGCCCCTGCAACTGCGTGGGAGACCTGGAAGAAGCTCCTGGCTCCTGGCTTCGGATCAACGCAGTTCCGGCCGTTGTGGCCGTCTGGGGAGTGAACCAGTGGAAGGAAGATCTTTCTCTCTGCCTCTCCTTCTCTTTCTGTGTAACTCCAACTTTGAAATAAATAAATCTTTAAAAAAATTTCAAGAGCTTATAATAATTTAAGGCTAAAAATTGATACAGAGGGGACTGGCACTGTGGCATAATGGGTAAAGCTGTCTGCGGTGCCAGCATCCCATACGGGCACTGGTAGGAGTCCTGACTGCTCCACTTCAGATCCTGCTGCCCGCTAATGCACCTGGGAAAGCTGTAGAAGATGGGCCAAGTGCTTAGGCCCTTGCACCCTTATGGGAGATCCAGAAGCAGCTCCTGGCTTCTGGCTTTGGATCAGCCCAGCTCTGGCCACTGCAGCTATTTGGAGAGTGAACCAGCAGATGGAAGATTTTTCTGTGCCTCCCTCTCTCTCTGTAACCCTTTCAAATAAGAAAAATAAATGTTTTTTAAAAATTGATACAAAAGAAAAGAGGAA
This sequence comes from Lepus europaeus, assembly GCF_033115175.1. Classification (NCBI taxonomy): domain Eukaryota; kingdom Metazoa; phylum Chordata; class Mammalia; order Lagomorpha; family Leporidae; genus Lepus; species Lepus europaeus. Next base: position 63,602,070 of record NC_084843.1, on the reverse strand, counting down.
TGCAGCTTAGAAAAGTAGCAATATATCTTTCTTACAATCTTCAAATATTTAGGATTTGCTAATATCCCTAATTATTTCTGTACAATTTTAATGACAAAGATAATATGTGCACGTTCTAGAAGCTGAGAGCTTCAAGGAAGTATTTCCAAGGGGTAGGAAGAAAATGTGTGACACTCAAGAGGTCACAGTCAAAAGAATCCTATTAAATAGATAGAAAGACATTTATTGGTCTGTATGTTGGTTGACAATTGGGTAACAGGATATATAGATTTATGTAGGAACTTGCCTTCATGGGTAAGAATTGGAAAGGAAGAAAGCTGTCGGGGCCGGTGCTGTGGCACAGCAGGTTAAAGCCCTGGCCTGAAGCGCCGGCATCCCATATGGGTGCTGGTTATAGTCCTGGCTGTTCCACTTTTGATCCAGTTCTCTACTGTGGCAAGATGGCCCAAGTCCTTGGGCCCCTGCACCCACATGGCAGACATGGAAGAAGCTCCTGGCTCCTGGCTTTGGACTGGTGCAGTTCCGGCCATTGAGGCCATCTGGGGAGTGAACCAGCAGATGGAAGAGCTCTCTCTGTAACTCTTTCAAATAAATGAAATAAAAACAAACAAACAAACCTAGAAAAAGGTGTTTTTCTTATTTTCCCATCATACTTACCAAAAATAGTTTTTGAAAATAACTTCATTAAGGATTGGATGTTTGGCCAAGGGGTTAAGCCTCATACTGGAGTACCTGGGTTTGATCCCTGATTCCGACTCCTGATCACAGTTTTTTGCTATTGCAGACTCTGGGAGGTGGTGATAGCTTAAGTAGTTGGGTTCTTGCCACTCATCTGGGAGGCCTGGATTGAATACTGCCTTCTGGCCTCATCTCCACCTGAGCTGTTGTGATAATCTGGGGAGTGAGTTCTCTCATCTGTCTCTTCTCTTTGCCTCTCAAACAAACTTTTTAAATTTAAAAAAAATTTTATCTTTCACATCATCCATCCAAATTAAGGAATAAAAACCTATTGTTTCAAAGAATTGACCCTAATATATGATAATATGATATGAGTATTCAAAGGGAATAAACAAGAACAAAACCTTAAAAAATCTCCTTTGGAACACCTGCAATAAATGTCAATAAAAAAAGATGAAAGTTCATTAGTTGTATAATAAGGAATAATTACATCATTTGTAGCTATAATGATGGATGTGAATAAAGGATTAACTCTAGGTGATATGGAGAAATATTGCTAATGGGTACTTTTTTTGTAATTATGTAAATATTCTATATTTTACTGCAGTGTTGGTTGCAGAATCCTGTAAATACACCAAGAACCACTCAACAGTCTATTCTTTTTTTTTTTTTTTTTTTTTTTTTGATAGGCAGAGTGGACAGTGAGAGAGAGACAGAGAGAAAGGTCTTCCTTTTCCGTTGGTTCACCCCCAATGGCTGCTGCGGCCGGTGCACCATGTACCGCGCTGATCCAAAGCCAGGAGCCAGGTGCTTCCTCCTGGTCTCCCATGCGGGTGCAGGGCCCAAGGACCTGGGCCATCCTCCACTGCACTCCCGGGCCACAGCAGAGAGCTGGATTGGAAGAGGAGCAACTGGGACAGAATCCGCACCCCGACTGGGACTGGGACTAGAACCTGGGGTGCCGGCGCTGCAGGCAGAGGATTAGCCTATTGAGCCGCAGCACTGGCCTCAACAGTCTATATTAAAATGGTCACAATCGATGCTACATAAATACCTCAAAGAAGTGCATTTTATTTATCTAGACAGGGACAACAGAATACACAGGTAAAATCACATTAAACAATAAAAATTCTATAATAGGGGCTGGCGCTGTGGCACAGCGGGTAAAGCCGCTGCCTGCAGTGCTTGCATCCCATATGGCGCTGGTTCGAGTCTTGGCTGCTCCATTTCTGATCCAGCTCTCTGCTATGGCCTGCGATAGCAGTAGAAGTTGGTCCAAGTCCTTGTGCCCCTGCACCCACCTGGGAGACCTGGAGGAAGCTCCTGGCTCCTGGCTTAGTTGTGGCCAACTGCAGAGCAAAACAGCAGATGGAAAGATTCTTTCTCTTTCTGCCTCTCCTTCTCTCTCTGTAACTCTGCCTTTCAAATAAATAAATAAATAAACTGGAAGTGGAGACCCAGAAGAAGCTCCTGGCTCCTGGCTTCGGATCGGCACAGCTCCGTTTGTTGCAGCCAATTGGGGAGTGAACCAGCGGACGGAAAACTCTCTCTCTCTCTCTCTCTCCTCTCTCTGTGTAACTCCAACTTTTAAATAAATAAATAAAATGAAATAAAAAGAAGTGAAATTGATACTTTTAGAAACAATGACTTGAACAGCCCTCATCCTGACTGTCGAGGAATGGTTTTTTAATTTTCTTTTTTATTTCCTTTTTTTTCTTTATTTTCTTTTTCTTCTTTCCTCTTCTTCATACTAATGTTGAACTCTTTAATAACATGGAGTTAATCATATGTATATAAAGTCAATTGAAAATAGATCCCAGTAAAAAATAAGAGAGGGAATAAGAGAGAGAGGAGGTAGTTTATAACTGTTCTGCATACAGTCCTACAGACTTATTTCTAAGGGTACAGCTTAAAAACTTGTCATGGGACTCCAATCCCATTAAAATTGGTGGTAAAAATGCCATCTTAATTGTTAAAGTGATCATATTAAGTGTTCAAGTCAACATTTAGATAGGATTAAGTGTAAAAGAGATCATATAAATAATATCAAGTGCCTGGTAATAATAACAGAATTAAAAAGGAGAGAATGTCCAGTATGGGAAGCACTTCTCATAGCAGACTCCTAGAATGACATTCGCTGTAAATAACACTCTGACCTCAGAATCAACCCTTATGTCCTTTTGGGCTGGCTGAAAGGCCTGTAAGAGCATTTCAGGCATGGAAAGCTAAGACTCTGTGGCAAAAAATATCCTACACGAAGGATCTCTGTGAGACCCCAGTGGAAAGAAGGGACCATCAAAGAAGGATGTACTTTTCTCTGAAGGGAGAGCTTCCACTTTGTTTAAGGCTGTATCCAAATACTGACAGTATCTGTGGTTACAAAAGGCTTCCATAGCCTTGGTAGCTCATGGCAAGAACCTTGTGTGATCACGGACATCATAAATAAGAATGTTAATTATTAAATGAACAACAGAAGTCACTGTGCACTTACTCCCCATGTAGGACCTCTATCCTTCATGAGTTGTACTACGAGAATTAACTGCAAAAGTTGTTCTCAAACTGTACTTTATATGTTGTGTATGTGTGGGTGCCAACTCTTGAAATCTGTACTTAGCATAGAATTGGTCCTCTGTATATAAAGTCAAACTAAAAATGAACCATAATGAAGAAGGGGATGGGAGAGGGAGTAGGAGGTGGGATGTGAGTTGGGGTGGGAGGGCGGGTATGGGGGAAAGAACCACTGTATTCCTAAAGTTGTATCTATGAAAAATGCATTCATTAAATATATATAAAAGCTTTAAAAAAAAAAAACCCTGAGTTAGTTCAATCACCTAACCTCTTAAACTAATAATCTCGAAGAATATTATAAAAATGAATTAATAAATTCAAACAAGTGCTTTGAAAGCTATTTAAATGTTGTATAATGAAAACTGACTTATTATTTAATCAACTATCATTTATAGAAAAGCTGAAATTTTTTAAAAGGATCTATTTGTTGACTTATTCTTTAAAAGTGTATTTATTGAAATACTATAGTTTCCAAAGGATGATATTACAAAGGCTTTTTATTATAATTTTATGAGTTTAAGCAATTATTTGTAAGCTAGGAAATTTTTTTCTATTTCCAACTGTACAGATTTTTGAGGGTGGGAGAATGTAAATCTCTAAAGATATGTTATATTTATTTTTAAATTATTTTTTACATTACTTCGGCTTCTATCAGGTTGCTATTATCATTCACTTTTTTTAATATCAGATTTATTTGTTTATTTGAAAGACAGAGTTATAGACATACATGCACACAGAGAGAGGCAGAGAGAGAGAGAGAGATTGTTCATCCACTGGATCATTTCCCAAATGACCCCAACAGCTGGGGCTGGGAGGGCTAAAGTCACGAGCCTGGAATTCTATCCAGGTCTCCTGCAACGGTGGCAGAGACCCAAGCACTTGAGCCATCACTTGCTGCTTTCCCAGCTGCATTAGCAGTGAGCTGGATTGCAAGTGGAGTAGCCGGATCTCAAACTGGCACCCGTATGGGACGCTGGCCCCAAATTCACTCACTTTATTAGCACTTTTCTCAAACCTTTTTCATCATACAAAGAATAGTAGATAATACATTCTGAACTTTACTCATGATCAAAAATAATGTTTTTAAATTTCTCATCATGTTTTAGTGTAACCATATCATGCCAAAAGATACAGAAAACCTAGGAAAAGAGTAATCTAAATATTTCATTATATATTCACTATAATTTGTTATTCAATATTAACAGACTAAATTATATACAAACAAAAATTTAAATATATAATTTCTTAGACTAGATTTCTTACACCTTATTTACCACACAATCTTTCAAGAACTTCAGTTAACACCAGTAACTGACAAAGCTATTTACTTGTAACTCAGCCTATATAGAACTACTTCTAAGATATATATATATATACATATATATTTCTATTTTTTCAAGTATGATCTCTATTCTTTCATTTCCATGCTGTATATTTTTTAAAAGCAACTTTCATTCTACTGGCCTCTACATATATTCCTCTTATTCCATATGCAAACATCAGTAACACATGACAACTCTACTTTACAAAAAAAGCATAGTCTCAAAATGGTACAATTCTCGGCTGAAAAATGATAAAAGTGGTCAAAGTGGAATTATATAATACAGACATGGGAAAAGCAAGAACAGTAATAAGCAATAGGAATTGGAAAAATCACAGGAAAAAATAGCCAAGGATGTCAAAAGAAAATTCAATGTAAAAGTCTCATTTTCTCTCACAGTTACTGATATGATTTATTATTCTCTCACATACAATGTTTAATTTTCAATCAACAAAAAAGGGTAAACACGTCTCAATTCTTTTATATAAAGTAAGTTACTAGTACTGAATGCCTTTGTTAAATTAATTTGTTATCTATCTCTTGACTCTCTAAAGTTAAAAATTCTCCCTAGGCCGGCGCCGCGGCTCACTAGGCTAATCCTCCGCCTTGCGGCGCCGGCACACCGGGTTCTAGTCCCGGTCGGGGCACTGATCCTGTCCCGGTTGCCCCTCTTCCAGGCCAGCTCTCTGCTGTGGCCAGGGAGTGCAGTGGAGGATGGCCCAAGTGCTTGGGCCCTGCACCCCATGGGAGACCAGGAGAAGCACCTGGCTCCTGCCATCGGATCAGCGCGGTGTGCCGGCCGCAGAGCGCCAACCGCGGCGGCCATTGGAGGGTGAACCAACGGCAAAAGGAAGACCTTTCTCTCTGTCTCTCTCTCTCTCACTGTCCACTCTGCCTGTCAAAAAAAAAAAAAAAAATTCTCCCTATGATTTGCCTAAATTTATAAGGGGATCACTTTTTTTTTAAAGATTGTATTTATTTATTTGAGAGGTAGAATTACAGAGAGAGGGAGAAACAGAGAGAAAGGTCTTCCATCTGCTGGTTCATCCCAAATGGCCACACCAGCCGGAGCTGCGCCGATCCGAAGCCAGGAGCTTCTTCCTGATCAACCATTCAGGTGCAGGGGCCCAAGGGTTTGGGCCATACTCTATTGCTTTCGCAGGCCATAGCAGAGAGCTGGATCAGAAGGGGAGCAGCCAGAACTAGAACTGGCACCCAGATGCAGGTTAATACCTACTGCACCACAGCACCGGCCCCAAGCTGATCACTTCTTTATAACGTATTTGAAATCCGGAACCTTTGTCTCGTGAGAATTCTACTGTCCTGGCTGGCACTGTGGCTCTGCGGATTTAACTACTGCCTGCAGCAAGTCCCAGCTACTCCATTCCCGATCCTGCTCCTTGCTAATGAACCTGAGAAAGCAAGAAATCATGGCCCATGTGGGAGATCCACATGGCTGGCCTGGCCGCGGCCGATGTGGCCTTTTGGGGAGTAAACCAGTGGATCAAAGAACTTTCTGTCTCTCCCTATCTGTAACTCTACCTTTCAAACAAACAAATAAATTTTTTTAAAAAAAGAATTCTACTGTCTTCACAATGTATGCAAAACTACAAGTATACAAAGATGATGGAAATTATTATTTTTTTTTTTGACAGGCAGAGTGGACAGTGAGAGAGAGACAGAGAGAAAGGTCTTCCTTTTGCCGTTGGTTCACCCTCCAATGGCCGCCGCGGTAGCGCGCTGAGGCCGGCGCACCGCGCTGTTCCGATGGCAGGAGCCAGGTGCTTCTCCTGGTCTCCCATGGGGTGCAGGGCCCAAGCACTTGGGCCATCCTCCACTGCACTCCCTAGCCACAGCAGAGAGCTGGCCTGGAAGAGGGGCAACCGGGACAGGATCGGTGCCCCGACCGGGACTAGAACCCGGTGTGCCGGCGCCGCAAGGCGGAGGATTAGCCTAGTGAGCCGCGGCGCCGGCCAGGAAATTATTTTTAAAAATTGCCAATTAATTATACACAGGTGGCCCAACTATATCTTAGCTGAAAGCCTTCAAAATTACTTTTTATAAGTGAAAAAGTATTGACCAGAGAATTTTACATAATTTTGGGGGAGTTTTTCAGGTTAGGTTAATGCTAATTTAGCACCACAATGTGTGATTTCTGCTTTCACTTGAATATTCTCTGTAATATCAGAGATGGTCATTTTCTGACACCTTTTAGGTAAAGGTCAGAAAAATAAAATTTAGGGCCAAGAAAAGCAAGAAATAATTATGTTAACTCATAAACTCAATCTACAATGTAAAATGAGTATCGTGTTCTAGGAAAAATCAACATAGAATGGACATAGAGGTAAATCACAGTTAAGTTATTAACAGATTCAACTTCAAAGAAAAAACTCATCAGGCAATCTTGCAAAAAAGAAACTCACTTGAAAAAGGAAAAATCCAAAATCAAATCAAGGATTTCCACTGTCAATCATTATGAAATCATGGAGAAAGGATTTACAATCACATCTTAAATAGTTCTCACAATGGATAAAATATATCAAACAACAATTTTCAGACACTCAACAATAAGCAAAGAAGGGAAAAAATAAAGTAAGCCCTACAACTGCTCAAATAGTTTTTTTCTCTGGAATGAGTTTCCAGGCTGCTGTACAGGAAAGGAGAATCTAAATGGAGTCAAACAGTCTCCAGTTGAGGCAGCCAAGATGGGGAGCACACGCACAGGCAGAATACTGGAGAAGACAGAGCTACTTGGGGAAAAAACATCTGCTCCGCTTCAGGTCCAGCTCCCTGCTAAAGCACCTTGGAAAGCAGTTGAAGATGGGCTAAGTACTTGGGTCACTGCATCTCACAAGGGAGAATAGGAGGATGGAGTTCAAGCCTCCTGGCTTCAGCCTGGCCCAGTGAAAGCCACTGTGGTCATTTAGGGAATGAATCAGCAGATGGAAGATCTGTCTCTCTCCCTCTCTCCCTGTAACTCTGCCTTTCATATAAACAGATAAATACATCTTTTTTTAAAAAATTAAAGTTGACAAAAAAAAAAAGAAAAAAATTGAAAACAGCATCACTGAGCTACTGGTCAATAATTGGCTTAATATTAATTGGAAATTCTAAAAAAGAATGAGGGTGGGGAAAGAGATTACTGTAGAGAAGAAATTCTGAACTGAAAACTATAAACCCAAAGATTACAGTAACTCAACAAACCCCAGCCACAAGAAATACCAAACTGTATCACAGGGGCTGGTGTTGTGGCTCAATGGGTTAAGCTGCAGCCTGCAGTGCCAGTATCCCATATAGAAACTGGTTCGAGTCCCGGCTGCTCCACTTCTGATCCAGCTCCCTGCCAATTGGCCAAGTTCTTGGGTCCCTGTACCCATGTGGGAGACCCAGAGGAAGCTCCTGGCTCTGGCCTGGCCCAACCTAAGTTGTTGCGGCCATCTGGGGAGTGAACTAGTGGATAGAAGATCTCTCTCTCTCTCTCTCTCTCTCTCTCTCTCTCTCTGTCTTTCCTTCTCTCTCAGTGACTCTGCCTTTCAAATAAATAAAAAATCTTTTTTAAAGAAAAGATTAAAAAATTGTATCATAGAACATCATCATAAAATTGATTAAAATCAGAGAAAATCTTAAAAGGACTTGAAAGCAAAAAAAGACACACTAGGTTAGGAGGATCAATGATAAGAATGCAGTGTTTGTTCTTTCACATATAATGCAAAGCAGAAGGCAGTAAAGAAACAGGTTAAATTTATATTTCAGACTGAAACAACAAGGTAACCGCAGATATGATGCATGAAAAGGTGGGAAACAATCTAGATGAGCCCTAAGATGACAGCAGATGACTGCCTCAAGAGTTTCCAGACTAGGACCGGGAGAGCAACTGAAAAATATGGAATTTGCTTTTCACCCCTCTTTCTTGACATAAAATTCCAAAAATCTTTGCAATCTCCAAAGTGGTGAGTGTCTTTCTGTATCTAGTAACTTACTGATGGCTGGCAGCCACTCTGCAGCTTCAGGTTGGGAGCTGGTTACACTAGAAAAGACCAAGGAAGGATTACAGAGTTGGGACTTTCAGCCCCACCCCAACCCCACTTCTGTGGGGGACAAAGGGGCTTAAGGATAAGGGAATCACTGTGCAATATAATGAAGCCTCCACAAAAAAACAAACAGGCTTTGTAGGCCTTGCAGATAGCTCAATATGTGTATGTTCCTGGAGGATGGTGCGCTCAGAGAGGACACGAAAGCTCCATTCCCCTTCCTATACCCTATGCATCGCTTCTCTGCAACACTTAAAATACCTTATATAATAAACTGGCCAATGTGTTTCACTAAGTTCTAAACATCTCTTGAGCATGCCAATGGAATCTAAGAAGGGGGGTTATGGGAGCTCTGATTTATAACTTGGTCAAAAGCACAGGTGGAACAATGTGGGGCTTGCAAGTGATCTCAAGTGGGAGAAGAACTGTGAGCACCTGTGGGATCTGATAGTATCCCCAGACAGACAGAATCAGAACTGAAATGAATTAGGTAGGGACACCCAGCTGGTGTTCACTACTGCAGAACTGCTTGTTTGCTGGTTGGTAGGGAGAAAAACACATTTTTGGATTACTTAAGTCTTTTGTGTTGATTGTTGTGAGGTGAGGGCAGAAGAGAAAAAAATAGTTTGTTTTTCCTATATTTAATGGCGCAAGGAGGGGAACAGTCGTGGAGTTCAGAGTTCAGGAATAAGACTGAGGGTTTAGGGGTGTCAGAGCAATTAGAGCTCAGCGGTCTGAATATCAGAGGAGAAAAAACATTTTTTTTTTTTTTTTTTTGACAGGCAGAGTGGACAGTGAGAGAGAGAGACAGAGAGAAAGGTCTTCCTTTGCCGTTGGTTCACCCTCCAATGGCTGCCGCGGCCAGCATGCTGCAGCCGGCACAGTGCGCTGATCCGAAGGCAGGAGCCAGGTGCTTATCCTGGTCTCCCATAGGGTGCAGGGCCCAAAGACTTGGGCCATCCTCCACTGCACTCCCGGACCACAACAGAGAGCTGGCCTGGAAGAGGGGCAACCGGGACAGAATCCAGCGCCCCGACCAGGACTAGAACCCGGTGTGCCGGCACCGCAGGCGGAGGATTAGCCTATTGAGCCACGGCGCTGGCCTAAGAGATAAAGTTTTATAGAGAAACTTGGAATTCTGCAGAGGTTCCTCCATGGGGACTCATCAGGTCAATGAAAAGGAAAAAGAAAAGAAAATACCCAAAAGTTTTAAGAGGGAAAAGGATCAGAGGAGAGAGTCCTAGGGTACACACATACCTAGGAATGGTGAGTTTTCCCATCACTACAACAGAAAAGTTCTTTGTTTTTGGGGAATTATCTCAGTAGGAGTAGGGAATAATTAGAGTTACACTGGAGTTTCTGAACATTGGCTTCACAGATAATTTGAAATGCAGAATTATGTGTTGTGGGGTGCTTTCTCAATGCTTTGTAAGATGCTTAGTGGGGCCAGTGCTGTGGTATAGAGGGTTAAGCCACCACCTGCAGTGTTGGGCATCCACTATGGGCACCGGTTTGAGTCCCAGCTGCTCTACTTCTGATTCAGATCCCTGCAACTGCATCTGGGAAAGCAGCAGCAGATGTCCCAAATGCCCTTTACCTATGTAGGAGACCCGGAAGAAGCTCTTGGCTCCTGGCTTCAACCTGACTCAGCCTTGGCCATAGCAGCCATTTGAGGAATGAACCAGGGAACGGAAGACTTCTCTGTTTCTCTCTCTGTAACTCTGCCTTTCAAAATAAACATATTTTTAAAAAGATGCTTAGTAACATCCCTGTCCTGTATCTACCAGTTTCAACAGTCTAGAGTCACCATAATTAGAAATGTCTCTGAACTTTGCCAAATGTTCCTAAGAGGTAATAGTGTCCACAATTTAAGACTCCTACCATAGATTAAGCACTATATGGGTCCACCTAACAAATCATAAGAGCAAGAACCAAAATTTTGTATCATATTTACTCTATGTAACTTCACTGGAATAAACTCAAGATGATTTACAGTAACAAAAAAAATCCTGCACCCAAAAAGTAAAATTCATGATATATGACAAAGACCACTAAGCATATAAACAGGCAGAAAAATACAACTTCTACTGAGGAGGATAGGCAAACACTCCAAATCACTTCATAATTGGCACATACTACTATGGTGAAATTAAAAAGGAGGTAATTAAAAGTTACTTTAACTGGGTTTTATATGGTCAAAAGTTAAGTAGAGGCTGGCGCTGTGGCTCACTTGGCTAATCCTCCACCTGTGGCGCCAGCACCCAGGGTTCTAGTCCCGGTTGGGGCGCCAGGTACTAGTCCCAGTTGTTCCTCTTCCAGTCCAGCTCTCTGCTGTGGCCCAGGAGGGCAGTGAAGGATGGCCCTGTACCCGCATGGGAGACCGGGAGGAAGTACCCGGCTCCTGGCTTTGGATCAGCGCAGCGCCAGCTGTAGCGGCCATTAGGGGAGTGAACCAACGGAAGGAAGACCTTTCTCTCTGTCTCTCTCTCACTGCCTATAACTCTCTCTCTTTCTAACTCTGTCTGGCAAAAAAAAAAAAAAAAAAAGTTAAGTATAAAGAGGAAACAGAAAAAACTCCCCATACAATTCTTGAAGAATGAAACAGCAACACTGAGATGAAAAACACATTAAGCAGGATTAATGACATAGTTTAGATATCATGTAAGAAAATATTAGTAGATTAAAAGACACAGCAGAAGAAAGTTTGCAAAATAAAACATGGTGAGAATTAACAACAATAAAAAGAAGTTGAAGACTGAGATGAAGAAGAACAAGAGGAAAATACAGAGGGGTCAGCATTGTGGTGCAGCTGGTTAAGCTTTTGTCTGTGACACTGGCACCCCATGTTAGTGCTCACTCAAGTCTTGGCTGCACCATTTTCCATCCAGCTCCCTGCTAATGCGCCTGGAAAAGCCAAATAAGATGGCCCAAGTACTTGGCCCCTGCCATCAGTGGAAAATCCACTCAGAATTCCAGGCTCTTGGCTGTAAACATTTGGGGAGTGAACCAGTAAATGGACGATATCTCCCCGCCCCCCACCCTTGGTTTCTCTCAAATAAAATAAATCTTAAAAAAAAAAAGAAAAGAAAACATATGGCATCAGTGAGCTATGAGACAAGACCAATTAGCCTAAAGAGGCCAAAAGTTAACTTTGAAAAAAAAGAAATGCTTGAAGGCAATTTAAATATAATACATACTATAAATCCATAGATCAGATAAGTTAAAATTCAAGCACAAAAAAGTCAGACTATACCAAGTCACACCATAATCAAACTGATCAAAACCAGTAATAAATAGGAATTTTTTAAAAAAGATTTATTTATTTATTTGAGTTACAGCGGGAGACACACAAACAAACACGCACACACACAAAGGGATATCTTCCATCTGCTGGTTCACTTCCCAAGTGGCTGCAAGGGCCAGGGATGAGCCAGACCAAAGCTAGAAGCCAGGAGCTTCATTCAGGTTTCCACATGGGTACAGGAGTCCAAACACTTGGGCCATCTTCCACTGCTCTCCTAGGCCGTTAGTAGGGAGCTAGTGCCCATATGGGATAGCATCAAAGGTGGCTGCTTTATCAGCTGTGCCACAATGCCAGCCCCAAACAGAAATTTTAAAAGCAGCAAAGTTTTGAGGGTAGGAAGGGGATGCTAAACACAGAACAAAAGGAAGTATGACAAATTTCTTACCAAGGGGCCTTCTCTTGGAAAAGCAGGTGAAGCTGCCACTTGCCTCACCAAAATCACATACTGGGAGTGCCAATTTAAGTACTGGCTACTCTGCTTCTGATCCAACTCCCTGCTAATGTGCTTGGGAAAGCAGCAGAAGATGGCCCAAGTGCTTGGGCTCCTGCACCCGTGTGGGAGATCACGATGTTCCTCGCTCCTGGCTCTGACCTGGGCCAGCCTCAGCTGTTGCAGCTATTTGGAGAGTGAACCAGTGGATAGATTTGTATCTCTCCGCCTCTCTCTGTCACCCTGCCTTTCAAATAAATGAAGAAATGAAAATTTTATGATATCTTAATTATTTTAAAAAATTCTCATCAAGAACAATGCAAGGGATAATCATGGCTCCAGTGCTTGGGTCCCTTCCACCCACATGGGAGACCTGAATGGAGTTCCTGACTCTTGACTTTGGAATGGCCCCTATTTGGGCATTTGGGGAGAGAATAAGCAGACAGAAGATTTTTCTTTGTGTTGCTCTACCTTTCAAATAAATAAAAATGAACAAATAAAGTAAAAAAAAAATTGCAAGCATGTAGACAGTAGGGCAGTATCCTTGATGCAATAAAGAAGCCAACTGTTAAACTAGAACTATATATCTGGCAAAAATATTTTTTCAGAAATGAAGATGAAATAAAGATGTTTTCAAACATATGAAAGCTGAAAGAATTCATTACTAGCAGATCCAAATACAAGAAATGTTTAAAAATGTCCTTTAGGCAGAAGGAAACTGATACCAGATGGAGTTCTGAGCCTAAACAAAAGGAATGAAGAGTATGGAGAAGGCAATTACCTGAGTAAAACATTCTTTTTTTTCCTTATTATTTAAATCTCTTGAAAAAAGATAGCTGGCAATTTAAACAAAAATGATAACAATGTTTATAGTGTTTATAACACATCAGTTGTACAAGTAAACTGTTTTGTGTTGTATGTTATACGAATTATATAACAAAGTTATCTTTAAAAAGCACACAATGAAAAAACTTAAGGAGAGGGTATTTTGCCTAGTGTTTAAGACAGCGCTTGGGATACCTGAATCCAATATTGCCCCTGCCTAGGTTTAAATATGAGTGCTGCTACTGATGACAGCTTCCAGCTAATGTTTACCCTGGGAAGCAGCAGGTGATGGCTCAAGAAATTGGGCCTCTTCCATTTATGCAGGAGACCTGGATTTCAATTTCAGTCCTTCTCACCCTGAGCTGTTGTGGGCATTTGTGGAATGAATCAGCAGATAGGAGAATCTCTCTTTCTCTGTTTCTCCCTTCTCCCTGACTCACAACACACACACACACGAGCGCTCTCTCTCTCTCTCTCACACCCCAAAAAACAAAACAAAACAAAAAAATAGCAATAACATCATAAGGGAGGATGAAGTGGAAGTACATTACTACATAAAGTTCTTAAATATATTTGAAGTCACATAGTATTACATCAAGGTAAACTGTAATGAGTGAAGGAAATGTTCTACAAACCGTAACGCAATAAAAATACTATATAAACCAAAAAGAGAGCAGGAAAAAGAAAAAAGAGGATGAAGAATAGAAAAGACAAAGAGAAAATTAATATGAAGAATTCAAATATTACCAAATTGACAACTGTATTAAATAGAAATGGCATAAACATTCCAATAAAAAAGGCAGACATTGTCAGGTTGTACCAAAACATAACAAAATAAAACTGAAATGACCCAATGATATAAGACATATACTTTAAAAACAGACATAAGTCAGAAGAGAAAGGAAGGAAAAATTTATACAATGATACCAATAATCAAAAGAAAGCTGGATTGGCTATATTAATATCATATATAGTAAACTTCAGGACACAATATAATGTCTGAAATAAATTAATAAATGGATCAAATAATCAATCCTATACTTTATGCACCCAACAGCAGAGTTTGAATCTTAATGAAGTAAAATTGTTAGAATGTCATGGAGGAATATACAAATCCACAATCATAGACAAAGACAAAAACTCCGAAAAATCCCAACATCTAGAAATTAAACAATGGACATCTAAGTCCCCTGAAATAATTTGAGATGCAGCTAATTCAATACTTAGAAAAATTTATAGCACTAAGTATCTAGTTTTTTCTAAGTCACACCTAAAAAGGAAATATAAAGAACAAAAACTAAGATCAACCTGGCCTTAGATTTCTTATAAAAAGTGCCAGAAGTCTATGAAATAATATCTATAAAATATTTTGTTTTGCAAAATATTAATCAAAACAAGCTGCTGTTTATTTAAAAGCCATAGGAGGTAAATAAAAAAGCTCAAGAAGGGAGTCCTTCCTGTTGAAAGAAAAAAAAGTTTGATGATAAAATGCAGCAAATTAATGTATAATTAAAATAAAACAGAAATGAGAAAGCTGTGATAAAATCATTGGTGGAAAGCATTCCTCATTTAAATATGGAATTAAAACTGTAAGAAATATGGCTATACGCTCTGCTATGGCCCGGGAAGGCAGTGGAGGATGGCCCAAGTGCTTGGGCCCTGCACCCACATGGGAGACCAGGATAAGTACCTGGCTCCTGCCTTCGGATCAGCGCAGTGCGCCGGCCGCAGCGGCCATTGGAGGATGAACCAACGGCAAAGGAAGACCTTTCTCTCTGTCTCTCTCTCTCTCTCTCTCTCACTATTCACTCTGCCTGTCAAAAAAAAAAAAATCAAATTTTTTAAGAAACATTATAAGTAAGTTTTGTCGAATTTCTTAGCAGATTAACAGTGCTTATAAAGATATTCATAGTTGAGAAAAATTAATGGCTCCAATATTCTAATCTTTTTTCATAAGCCTTTTCTAAATACTATAGTCTTAGAATTCTAATTTAGGAAACATCACTTCTTGAGAAGAAACAGATACAAGGCAATCTGATTCTAAGGTGAAGGACATCTGAGAATGATGTTTTCAAAAACATAATTAGGCACCGTCACCAGTAATTCCTAATCACCTGCTAACAAAGAATTTGACAATCTAGTCTAAACACGGAAAAAACTGAGTTTACAAAGCATAAATGGCACACTTGCTTGGAATTACAAAAAAAAAAAAAAACCCACAAACTTCAGTATTTTATTTAAATTAACAGAATGTTCCTATTATATTCAATTTCAGTTTTTTATGGGAGAGTTTCTGACGTGAATTTATTCACTGTACTATTTATTCATTGTGAAGAAAATGATTAACGTTTTCAATTTTCTTAATGCTGCTGATCATTACTAGTGGTGGGAAGAAATATAGCTGAATATATTGAGCTAGTTGATTTTATGTAATGCAGACAGATATCTTAATTATGGACTTTGTTAAATAAAATGAGTTGTTTCCTTAGATCAGCAATTTTTTAGACATGAAGAGCTGCCAGAATTTCAACTTGTTTGACCTCACTAATCTGCAATGATAATGGAAGATTACCAATCCTACAATCCTTGAAAGAATGCAGAATCCCACCTGATTCGTGGTTTGTTGTTGTTGGCTGCTTATTTTATTTGTTTATTTTTCAAAGATTTATTTTATTTATTTGAAAGAGAGTTAGAGAGACAGATAGAGGTAGGGGTGGGGGTGGGGGGTCTGTCCATCCACTAGTTCACTCCTCAAATGACCACAACAGCTAGAGCCAAGCTGATCGGAAGCCAGGAGCCATTAGTGGTGAAATGGATGCTAAGTGGAGTAGCCAAGACTTGAACCAGCACCCATATGGGATGCTGGCCAGATGGGTGCTGCAGGCCAGGGTTTTAACCCACTGTGCCACAGCACCGGCTCCCCGGCCTGATTTCGTGGTTTGAACATACACTAAGACAAGGCCAGATGCGTCTCATTTCTAAATATTCTGAACTAAAGAATTACACATTTACAAGAACTAGAAAATATTTTTGTGGAAATAACATTATATTTCAGAGAAGAGTCACAGATTTTAATGATTAAGAATTATATTCTTGGGGCTGACACTGTGGTGTAGCGGGTAGAATTGCCGTCTGCAGCACTAGCATCCAGTATGGGTGCCAGTTGGAGAACCAGCTGCTCCACTTCCAATCCAGCTCTCTGCTATGGCCTGGGAAAGCGACAGAAGGATGGCCCAAGTCATTAGGTCATTGCATCAGAGTGGGAGACCCAGAAGCTTCTGGACCCTGGCTTCAGAATGACCCAGCTCCAGCCTGCAACCACTTGGGGAATGAACCATCAGATGGAAGATCTCTCGCTCGCTCTCTCTGCCTCTCTGTAACTTTGCCTTTCAAATAAATAAATAAACAAATCTTGAAAAATAAAGAATTATACTCCGAATTTTTAGCCAAATAAGTATCTGTTGCTTATTCACAACACTATGCACACAGTATCCTAGGTATCCAATATAAACTTACTATTTTCAGAACTATTTTGAAATAACTTAAGCACTGACAGGGTAGATTGAGTTGGCACTGTGAAGAAGGATTCTTTTCATAAAATTGCTGAATATATAAATTGCTCTATAGCTAAGAGCTATTCATCATCATCAGAGATATCAGCTGGAATCTATTTTGTTACTTCTGGGTGATTACACCACACAAATTTCAAAAATAACCCAATTTTCCTTACTAATCTGATCAAACTGATCAATCTATGCTTTACACAAAAATTAGACTTTTAAAATTCAATACTTAATCCAATTATAAAAATACCATGTACTCAATATGTCCAAATGGGTAACAGCACATAATTAGTAAAACCATGAAGTTGTTTGTAACTTAGATCTATGGTTCTATAAAAATTCCATTGATCTGGGGCCGGCGCCGTGGCTTAACAGGCTAATCCTCCGCCTTGCGGTGCCGGCACACCGGGTTCTAGTCCCGGTCGGGGCGCCGGTTCTGTCCCGGTTGCCCCTCTTCCAGGCCAGCTCTCTGCTGTGCTGTGGCCAGGGAGTGCAGTGGAGGATGGCCCAAGTGCTTGGGCCCTGCACCCCATGGGAGACCAGGAGAAGCACCTGGCTCCTGCCATCGGATCAGCATGGTACGCCGGCCGCGGTGCGCCAGCCGCAGCGGCCATTGGAGGGTGAACCAACAGCAAAGGAAGACCTTTCTCTCTCTCTCTCTCTCTCTCTCTCTCTCTCACTGTCCACTCTGCCTGTCAAAAAAAAAAAAAAATTCCATTGATCTGAAGTTGGCTTTTACATTATATAATCATTAAATCTATATGAATTGTTTTCAGGTAGGCATATAATTCTGGAGCAAACTAATTTGTTCTGAAGTGTAGCTAGTTGTAATTATCAAATTAAAAATATTTTTCATCATAATATATCATCTCTCACAGTTAACATGGAAAACTTCCATAAATCACGCCAAACATTAAACCACATGCCCTCTGAAAATCAGGCTTGCAAACTTAAGATGGTTTGAAACAGTACATAAATCCCCCCAATAGAATCATGTATGAATATGCGCTACACCAGGATTTTAATGAAAAATGAGACAGTTTTGAGAAATAAAAGAAAATGGAAAGAACATAAGGGGGAAAAAACATCAACTGTTGAAATGTTTTTCTCAAATACTGGCAGAAGAGATAGCATAGCTTTCCACTATATAATCTTCTCATTGCAAGCATTTATTTGACAGTTATAAAGGGGTAGGATTTGCTATACAGGGGAATCAATAACAGTGTTGTGAAGCCTACAGCAGTGCACGTAAACATCCTGTAGGAGACATTAACACTAGGCTGAAAGAAATAATTATATTTTCAATAAACATGTTCAAATTGGATAATCAATTTTTTACATGTCTTACCAGCTGTTTCAACAGCACAGGTAGTAGAATGGAAGCAGCTGTTATACCAAAACCACATATTATATGCATATGAGGGGCTTTTAATTTTTCATAGGTATCTACTTATTTGTGAGCAGCCACATTTAACTCATATTAAATAAAAACAAGGTAATCATGGGGTGATTAATTCAGGGGAATTTTTAATACAGTCCTATTTTAGAAATGAATTCTTAACTAATTATTTTTATGTCAGAAGACTTAATAATTCAAATTACATGCTGCCCTTACTCGCAGATTTAAGAGATTTGTCACAATCAATGTTTCTGAAATATTAAATTAAAAGGTGTCATGGTAATTACTATGGAATAAATAGCAATTAAGATTTCTTTTAGGCAAATAAGCTCAAACATTTTGCAGTGAATATTTAAACTATTAATATTTTTCACAGAATGCATGCATCATTCACAATATGTTACCTAAAAATAATTCTAAAGATATTAAGAAACTGATTTAATAGCACAGAATTCTGTGCTTAGTTGAGAAGCACCTATGTATAAAGTATTCAAAGAGGTAGAGTTGAAGGTAAATAACACAAATTTTGATTCATGTAGAAATCATATTTCTGTTCTGTATTTATAATAGTGAATATAACATGTTTTGAGATAAACAAAAGACAATTATTTAAAAATGTTTATCAGCAAACAACTATAATCTATGATATTAATGCATACCAGGAAATCTGAATTAAATACTTACGGCTATATAACAAACTCTTGCTTTTTCTACCAACATCCAGTTTTTCTCCAGGTCAAGATGTTTTTCCTTTTTATAACAATTGGCAGCAGCAAGATTAGCTATAAGGGACCTAAACCAACCAAAGAAAAAACAAAAAGATTTTACTCCTTTTTTGCCTAACTCTGTCATATTTTTTTATATATTAGTTAATTAGCAATGTTTTTGATAATTTTCATTTACATATCAGTTACTGATTTTTCAAAACTGATGTTACTGACTTTTAAATGAATGTAAATAATATTAGTTTTGTTTTGGATACTTTGTATTTCAAATAAATAAATAAATCTTAAAAATACTTTGAATACTTTCTGTATTCAAAACAGCAGCTGGTTGGCTGCGGCTCACTAGGCTAATCCTCCGCCTACGGCGCCGGTACCCTGGGTTCTAGTCCTAGTTGGGGTGCTGGATTCTGTCCCGGTTGCTACTCTTCCAGGCCAGCTCTCTGCTGTGGCCAGGGAAGGCAGTGGAGGATGGCCCAAGTGCTTGGGCCCTGCACCTGCATGGGAGACCAGGAGGAAGCACCTGGCTTCTGGCTTCAGATCGGCGTAGCTCTGGCCGTAGCAGCCATTTGGGGGGTGAACCAATAGAAGGAAGACCTTTCTCTCTGTCTCTCTCTCTCACTGTCTAACTCTGGCTGTCACAAAACAAACAAACAAACGAACAAACAAAAAAAAACCCACCAGCTGGTATTTTGAGAAAAAAGGAATTTAAGCTTTATTTTAAGAATAATCTACATTTATTAAATTTAAATATTTATTTTAAATACAATTAAAGTATAAGATACCTTATATTTTAAAACCTAAGGTATCATATTTTAGTAGTTCAAAATAGTTAACAAATAAAGCTATTAAGTCATTCTGCAGAAGGAAATTTATTTGGTATAGTGAAAAAATACCTTCATAAAAATAAGTATCAACATACTCTAATTGACTATTTAATCTAATGCTTTGGAAGTCAAGTATGGGAGTAATTTTGCAAAACACACATATAAACATAGACCATATTTGCTATGAAGAATTAATTTGCAAGCCATTACATTTTAAGGACTGGAGTCAATTAGATATTAGTTTCTATAGTTGAAAACTCCCTGGGCTGGTCCAGTTTTATAGCTGGAAAATCTAAGCAGGACACTACATTCAAAATTCTGTTATGAATGCCTTAGATCATTTCAGTACAGTTCAACAATTACACTTAATAATTATTTACATTTCATATAAATTGATAATTTCTTCCTCAGTTTATAAAACTAATTGTCAACTTTTAAAATAAGTAAATGGTAACAGTTATGGCTTATTTTAAAAAATTATCTCATCGTTTTGAGACATTGATAATGGTTTTTTTTTTTGACAGGCAGGGTGGATAGTGAGAGAGAGACAGAGAGAAAGGTCTTCCTTTTTGCCATTGGTTCACCCTCCAATGGCCGCCGCGGTCGGCGCATCGCACTGATCCAAAGCCAGGAGCCAGGTGCTTCTCCTGGTCTCCCATGCGGGTGCAGGGCCCAAGGACTTGGGCCATCCTCCACTGCCTTCCCAGGCCATAGCAGAGAGCTGGCCTGGAAGAGGGGCAACCGGGACAGAATCCGGCACCCCAACCGGGACTAGAACCCGGTGTGCCAGCGCCGCAAGGCGGAGGATTAGCCTGTTAAGCCATGGTGCCAGCAGATAATGTTTTTTTGATAGTGTTTAATTCCTGTTAAAAAATAAGAAAATATTTTCAAAAACTTATTTCCATTTATTTATATGCCAATTTACCACTGAAGGATATGTTTTTATGTTCAATTAAATGAAGGAAACTACACATCCATGTGCTGGGCCAGTGCTGTTGTATAGCAGGTTAAGCCTCCTGCCGCACCAGCATAACAAATGGGCACCGGTTCGAGTCCTGGCTGCTCCACTTCCTAACCAGCTCTCTGCTATGGCCTAGGAAAGCAGCAGAAGATGGCCCAATTCCTTGGGCCCCTTCACCTGCATGGGAGACCCGGAAGAAGGTCCTGGCTCCTGACTTCAGTTTGGCGCAGCTCTGGTCATTGTGGCCAATTGGGGAGGGCACCAGCGGATGGAAGAACTCTCTCTCTCTGTCTCTCCTTCTCATTGTGTGTAATTCTTTCAAATAAATAAATAAATCTTTAAAAAATGCATTCATGTGCAAAATAAGTACACTATAAATTTAAGAAAGTTAGTCCTGTTTTAAAAATATTTTAGTAATCATAACTTCAGGAAAATCTTGATTGAAATGGTCACTAAATAAAAGCAGACACTTCTGGTACTAGCTATTAAACTTTGTGGTTAATTTTTAGTTTACTTTCACTGTATTTGAAACAGAGATGACAGAGATCTTTGACACCCTGGTTTACTCCCCAAGTACACCCAACTGCAAGGGCTGGACCAGGCCAAAGCCAGGAGCAGGGAACTTAATCCAGGTCTTCTACGTGGGTGTCCGGGCCCCAGTAGTTGAGCCATCTCACAGTGCACATTGACAGGAAACTGGATTAAGAAGTACAGGAGCCAGGATTTGAACCAGGCACTCTAACATAGGATGCTGACATCCCAAGTGGTGTCTTAACAGTTTTTCTAAGTGCTCATACCCTTTGTTTTGAACATAACTACTTTTGGTAGTAAACTATAGTTTGTTCAAAAGAGAAAACTCAGACATTCTTACTATCCCAGTGTATCTGATGCTGAGTTTGAAGACTAAGAACCTGGATCAAGGATACTGCATTAACTATTTTGATTTTTGAGTTTTAGATGGTGGTAGCAAAGGTAGCAATGGTTAATAGGCTCCTAACTAAAACAATTTATCCAACTCTACAAGCTTTCAGAATTTGAACGAGGAGTAATTGAGAGTCATTCTCTAGTTTCTGACTTCTAATGTCATCTGAACCATCCTGACCACCATAAGCATAATATTAGTATACATAATATTATAATACCTGCTCTTTAAAACAGCAATTTGGCACACCAAAACAATTCAGCAACTTCACTCAAGCCTGAGTAGTAACACAGGCAATTCTTGACCCATATTTCATTAATTGGCAAACTTTGCACTTGCAGATTAAAATCAGTTTTAAGAAACTGAAAAGGGCAGAGGCCTCAATCAGCATATTTCAATATTTAAATAATGAATGTTTTTATTTATTGAAATCTTAAAATAATAATATTCTACACAAAAAAATGAAGCTAAAGGAAGGATCTGAAAATGACTTTGATATATTAATTATTTTTCTATACTTTATAAGTCTCTAAGGACACCAAAACTCTTATTTTTTTTTTTCTGATCATCCAAAATATCTTTTTTTAAACTTTTATTTAACAAATATAAATTTCCAAAGTACAGTTTATGGATTACAGTATTCCCCCCCCCCATAACTTCCCTCCCACCCGCAACCCTTCCATCTCCCACTCCCATTCCACTCACATCAAGATTCATTTTCAATTTCTTTATATACAGAAGATTAATTTAATATATATTAGGTAAAGATTTCAACAGTTTGTACCCACACAGATACACAAAGTGTAAAGTACTGTTTGAGTACTAGTTATAGCATTAATTCACATTGTACAACACATTAAGGACAGAGATCCTACATGAGGAGTAAGTGCACAGTGACTCCTGTTGTTGACTTAACAAATTAACACTCTTCCTTATGGCATCAGTAATCTCCCTAGGTTCTTGTCATGAGTTGCCAAGGCTATGGAAGCCTTTTGAGTTCGCTGACTCCGATCTTATTTAGACAAGGTCATAGTCAAAACGGAAGTTCTCTCCTCCCTTCAGAGAAAGGTACCTCCTTCATTAATGGCCCATTCTTTCCACTGGGATCTCACTCACAGAGATCTTTCATTTAGGTTTATTTTATTTTATTTTGCCAGAGTGTCTTGGCTTTCCATGCCTAAAATACTCTCATGGGCTCTTGAGCCAGATCCAAATGCCTTAAGGGCTGATTCTGAGGCCAGAGTGCTGTTTAGGACATCTGCCATTCCATGAGTCTGCTGTGTATCCCACTTCCCATGTTGGATCATTCTCTCCTTTTTAATTCTATCAGTTAGTATTAGCAGACACTAGTCTTGTTTATGTGATCCCTTTGACTCTTAATCCTATCATTATGATCAATTGATCACTTTGACTAGTGAGATGGCATTGGTACATGCCACCTTGATGGGACTGAATTGGAATCCCCTGGCACGCAAAACTCTTATTTAATTTAATAAAAATAGTGACACTGTTTGGTTTTAAAAATTTCTGGCTATACAATATAAACATTCTGTCTTTGCAATCAGCTGAAATTCTAAAGGAAATGACAATATTGATGAAAGTTTTATCATCATTATTATATATAACTTCCATGGGTAAGAAATTAAGCATATGTAAATTCTCAAACCAATTTTTAAACATTTTTGGTCTCTGGATGATTGCGGGCAGGAGGGTGGTTATGGAGTAAAAAGCTGCTATAATCCAAAAGTTGTACTTTGCAAATTTATATCTATTAAATAAAAGTTTATTAAATTTCACAGTAATTATATTTTACTACATGAATGTCCAATGTTTTATATTACATATATACATATTTTACATATCCTATAAGATAAATACTATTTTAAAGTACATTCAAATTCATAACAGAAATAATTTAAAGAATAGATGTATGAATTCACCCAAGAGGAAACTTATTCTCTGTTTAATGAATCCTTTTGATAAGAAATACTTCTAGTGTTCCAGACAATCCTTATCTTTTTATTTTGAAAAGTACTGCCCATTGTCTGTTTCTAGCAAATTAATATAAATAGCTATTTAGGGATATTCTAATCCAGATTCCTGCCAATAAGGACAAATTCCTTTGTTCTCTCAGTGTCATCTTTCCAGCTCACTGGAGTCTTCCAGATCACAGCCCTCATGGACACCTTGGACAATCACATACTGTATCTCCTTTTGATGGACACTAGCCTGTTCAGCCAGATGACCTCCATGCTGGGATTCTCCTTATTTTTCACATTCTTTCACTATAGGAGATTCTGAATACGTAATTTAGATTCTCTTCTTTTACACAATGGGATTATAACTATCAGATCAAAGTGAAGTTGTATTTCTGGCATTTGTTGAAGGGTTTTCTGCTAACATACTCTACAGAAACTGTCAAAGGCAAGAAGATCTAATAGATGAGAGAGATCAACTCTTGGTCTTTGTGTTTCTAAACATTTTCCTGGTTCATTTACTCATTTATTAATGATTCTTAATTTGTGTAAATCCTCTTTTGGAACCAAGTTTGTTTTATTGATGAAAATAATATCTGCCAAATAAAGTTGCCAAGTGGTTTCATCAATAAAGCCATTAGATTTTTCTTCTCCTGAATATGTTAATCCAGATTTTGAATTCCCATTGGATACCACCAAGAGAAACATCATTCCTTAATTCAGCATCAACCCAAAACACAGAAGCCACCATATGAGCATTTGCTAACCCAGTGGTATTTAACAAAATATCATCAATTTCCCTTTCTTCTGCATCAAAATTCTCAATAGCGCTGATGACATTGTTTTTCAATGAACAGCAGAGCTAACTGTTTCCAGGTTCCAGCCACTTTTCACAGAGCTGTTCACCTTGGCTAACAACTAAGGATTTCTCCACTGCACTTCTTTTCCCAAAGTCATTTACTACTTTCCGATATTGTTTACTCCGTGGCTTTCTCTGAATATATTTCAGAAAAGTTGTCTTCCCAGCACCTAAATACTCTGTGAAGGGGAGGGATCTTGGTGCTGGGGCCAGGCATTTCCTCCTCTTTTGCTTCCACCCAATGGAAACAAATTCAAGACAACCATCTGCCATGTTCCACTTCGTCATTCATCCACAACTCGCAAAACCTTGCAGCATCTGGCCAGTACCACATACCTCCCTAAGTGGGTCCAAGACCTTCTCCAACTATGCTTTCAAGTTTTATTTTAGTTATTTAATAATTACTGCCCATACTGATCCTGAGTATCCAGAATACACTCTGTTGGAGGTCAGTGAGTGAGCCAAAACAAACAGAATGAGGAAAGGGAATTAACAAGTGACAGGGGAGCGAAGGGGAGAAACAGAAAGGAGGATAAAGGCAGAAATAAAAGTGAGAAAGAAGGGAATGGGAAGTAGACAGAGAATGGGAGAAAAGAGATGATAAAGTTGGGGCTGGCGGTGTGATACAGAAGGTTAAGCCCCAGCTTGTGCTGCAGGCTTCTCATACTGGAGTGCTGGTTCAAGTCCCAGCTGCTCCATTTCTGATCCAGCTTCCTGCTAATGTACCTGGGAAAGCAGCAGAGGATGGCCCAGGTTCTTCAGACCCTGCCACCCATGTGGGAAGCCAGGACAGAATTCCTGCCTCCTGGCTTCAGAAAGGCCCAGAGCTGCTTGTTGTGATTATTTGTAGAGTGAACCAGTGAACAGAAGATACCTATCTCTCTGTCTTTGTCTCCCTCCCCATTTCTGTCACTCAGCTTTTCAAATTAAACAAAAAATAAACCCAAAGAAATTAAAATTTCTGGTGAGTCATTATTTTTTTTTCAATTTTTTTCAATTTTTTTTTTTTATTTTTTGACAGGCAGAGTGGACAGTGAGAGAGAGAGAGATAGAGAGAAAGGTCTTCCTTTTTGCCGTTGGTTCACCCTCCAATGGTCGCCGCGGTAGGCGCGCTGCAGCCGGCGCACCGCGCTGATCCGATGGCAGGAGCCAGGTGCTTATCCTGGTCTCCCATGGGGTGCAGGGCCCAAGCACTTGAGCCATCCTCCACTGCACTCCCTGACCACAGCAGAGAGCTGGCCTGGAAGAGGGGCAACCGGGACAGGATCGGTGCCCCCACCAGGACTAGAACCCGGTGTGCCGGCGCCGCAAGGCGGAGGATTAGCCTATTGAGCCGCGGCGCCAGCCTGGTGAGTCATTATTTAAAATGAAATAATTTTGAATGATTCTAACAATAACTAGGAAAGTTATTTTATCTTTCTTTTGCAAAAAAGGAAAAAGCCCACTCTGTTACAATATTAATGTTAGTAATGAATGAATATACTAAAGGAATACCTCCATATAGCTACAAAAGAACAAACATAACCAGTGCAAGTAAGGCCACAAGAGACAGATTCCAAGTTTAGATGAAGAATTTTCTAGTAAGTAGTTATACAGAAACATACTAGGTTGTTTCTTGGGTGGTACATTACCCAAAACTAAAGCTGTTTAATAAATATTTGACTGTTTCTTAGAAATGTTTTAGATGACCTAATTCATGAGATTGGATGTTATGTAGCACTGTAAGCATGTAAAATATGTACACATGGGGGTAGACATTTGGCATAGCACTTGAGCTGCTACATTGGATGGCCATGTCCCATATTGGAGTGGCTGGGTTCAAGTGCCGGCTCTCTTTCCAATTCCATTGCCCTGATAATGCAGGAGGCAAAAGATGATGGCTCAGGTGCCTGAGTCCCTCTGACCCATGTTGGTGTGTGAGACTGAGTTTTGGGTTTCTGAAGGTCATTCTTTGTCCCTGTGTTTTTATCTTTCAAATAAAAATAAATTGATTTAAAGGTATTGTGGTACAGTGAGTTAAGCAGTTGCCTGCAGCACTGTCATTCCATGTGGGCGCCAGTTTGAGTCCCAGCTGCTCCACTTCCAATCCAGCTCCCTGCTAATGCACCTGGAAAAGCACGGAGGGTAGCCCAAGCCCTGGGCCCATGCACCCATGTGGGAGGCCCAGATGAAGCTTCTGATTTCTGGTTTTGGCCTGTCCGAGTCCTGGCTGTTGCAGCCATTGGTGAATGAACCAAATGATGGAAGGTCTATGTCTCTCTCTGCCTCCCCCTGCCCCTATAACTCTGCTTTTCAGATTAAAAACAAAAAAGATATATACACATTCATGAAAATTCATATTTCATTCTCAGAATACGGTAAAAGAAAAATTCTTTCTAATCCAACTTCGACAACAAGCTAGAACAAGAAATTAAGCAAAACATTTTCCTTTTCTGATTCTAAGTATAAAAAGTAGATATGGACTAGATAAATTCACTTTCATTCTATTACGCCTTATAAATTCAACAGCAGGTTCAACAAAAGTAAATTTTAAAACAAAAAAGAAAAAAATTGTATAAGGAAAAAGGGTTATTACTGCACACTAAAAGCAACGATAAACATGAAGTAAAAATTCCAAATTCAAAGTGGAATTCAGATCTTAGCAGTGTTTTTATGCAGCCAATTAGTATTGTATTATTGTCCGCCCTTCTACTGGGATCACACTGACCTGTTGTCACCAGTGATGCATGCAGCACAAGTGCCTGTTGGCTGCTCATTCTGCTCATAGTAATGAGCATCCACATGGGCTTCGGCAGCTTTTCTCTTCAGAATCTCCCCAAATTTATCTATCCCAATGCATCCAAAAAATGTAGCTGCTTTGTGTGGCTGTTGAATCATCCACTGAAAAATAAGAACATAAATTATTTAATGGGTCATAAAATGGTACACATCATTCAGGATTCTGCCATGGATAGTGTCATGAAAAGAATGCCTTGTGAGAAACTATAGTTAGTATGAATGGAATTTCAATTCTGTACTAGTATTTATGATAACAAAAATGATATAACAACCATGTAAAATCTTATACTACACTGGGTGAGAGAAAAGGGGCATATAGATTAAGGATTCAGAAAGAAAACTAACACAGATCTTAAGTCAAATGCTGGCTTAGATGGCACAATAGTAACTCCCAATGTAAGTTGTATGGCATTATTATAAAAAGCTCAGAATCTAACTCGAAAGCCAGATTCAAATCCTGCTTCTGCCTCTTACTTAATGAGAAGAACATGTCACTTAACATCTCTATTCCTCATCTTTAAAATAGGGGTACAATTATAAATACAGATTATTAGGTTGTTGAGGATTTTAACTGAAATAATTTAAGTTGATTTAATTTATCACTGAGGATAGTATCCAGCACATAAACAATTAATGTTAATTGTGTTTGTCACTATTATTGCTGCAGTTGTAATTCATAAATAAAGTTAAGATATGTTTATGTCTAATGAATTCTTTTAAAAACTCAATAGTGTTAAAAATTCTAATTGCAAATATCTCATTTCATTAAAATGATCTCAGAAACTAATATTTTGGTTAAAAAAGGCACTAGACTTCTTTTAAAATGCATTCTTTTTACCAACTTGAATAATTATATCTCATAACAAGACCAAATTGCTAAGAGTTCTAATACTTAACAAGCAATTCTAAAGTTTTCACTTATTTTTTTAAATACTTATGCTTGGTTAACTATTCAAAGTCAAATGATATCAAGAAAGATTTGGCAAAATTTATCTTTGAAAATATTGGAGTATAAAAGAAATGCATATATACCAAAGTGGTAAATGAATGAGAGAAGAAAGAAAGAAGTAACAAAGAGAAAATTACAGAGGTATGATACAAGAACTCCCTGAAACCTGGCAACTCCACTCCCAGGTGTTTCCATTGAAGACCCATGGCTACAAACGCAAAGCAACACAGGCAGTAGTATTCAGTGAGACATGATTTGTAATGGCAAAATGGTGGAAGCAATATAAAAGTCAACACACAGAAGACTGGTAGAATAAACTATGATTAAAACCACTCAACAGTCATCAAAAAAAATTGAACAAAACAAGAAAAAGCTCTTTAGAACAACCTATCCATATGGAGTAATTTCAAGGATACTGTGAAGTTAAAGAAAGAAATTCAAAGATACTTTGCTTGAGAAACAATAAAAATTAAGAACCTATATATTCTTTCAAAGCAAAAGGGGAAAGCTTCAGGACATTGGGTCTGGCAATGATTTCTTAGATATGACACCTAAATCACAAAGAACAAAAGCAAAAAATCAACAAATGCGAGTATATAGAACTTAAGAACTTCCACATGTCAAAGAAAATAATCAACAGAGTGAAAAAGCAATTTCTTCCACATCATTTAGTTGAAGCAAAGTTAGTAATTAGAGCATTATGGAACTTCTGAAACTCGACAACAACAAAATTAACCAGTCAAAAAATGAGAAAAGAACTGCTGCTTCAAAGAAGGCACACAAATGGCCAACTAACAAATGAAATGATATCATCTCACACCTATCTGTTTGGTCACTATTAAAACAACAGAAAATAAGAAAGATTAGTGAAGATGTGGAGAGGTTACAATCCATTTTCAGTGTTGGTAGGAATGTAAAGCGGTACACCACTATGCAAAACAGCATAGGAGCTTCCTCAAAAAAATTGTAGATAAAATTAGCTTATGATTAAGGAATCCCACTTCCAGGTATATATATTCTAAAGTACTCAAGGAAGGATCTTGAAGGTATTTACACGTTCATAATAGATTCTTGCACATCCATGTTCACAATAGCCAAAAGGTAGAAGCAACTTAAATGTCCATTAACATTTAAGTGGATAAAGAAATGTGACACAGGGGTCGGCACTGTGGTGTAGCAGGTAAAGCTGCCTCCTGTGACCCTGGCATCCAATATGAGCACAGGTTTGTGCCCCAGCTGCTCCATTTTTGATCCAGCTACCTGCTAACAGCTGGGGAAAAGCAGCAGGAGATGGCCCAACTACCTGGGCCCCTGCCACCCATATGAGAGACCTAGATAAAGATCCTAGCTCCTGGCTTCAGCCTGGCCCAGGGCTTGCAACTGAGGCTAACTGGGGAGTGAGTAAGTGGATAGAACATCTCCATCTCTCTCATCACAAAGGAGAAACAAGAAACATGGTTAGCAAACACTGGGGGTAGGGGAAGGAAATTAATATTTAGTAGTTTAAATGTTGCAACATCAAAAAGTTCTAGAGATCTGCTGCTAGACTATGTGAACAATTCCTACATTTTTAAACTCCATGCCAGCGAACAGAGAACAGTGTGATGAAATCTTCTACCTTCGCACTTTGCTCTGAACAGGATGTAAACCATCCCGTTGTCCAGTGCAGCCATACTGAATAGAGTATACCTGCCATTAGTTACTTAGTAGCCACCCTAGTAATCAGATTGCTGTTATATGACAGTGCTTGTGTTCAATTAACCTAATTTACTTAATACAATGGCCCCAAAGGGCAGCATTGTAGAGGTGGCAATTTTCTTATTTACCACAATAGTGGTATTTTATTTGATTAAATTTTTTAAAAAAATATTTATTTATTTGAAAGGCAGAGTAGAGAGGGCCAGAAGCAGAGAGAGAGGTCTTCCATCTGCTGGTTCACTCCCCAGATGGCCTCAACGGCCAGAGCTGCGCCGATCGGAAGCCTGGAGTCAGGAGCTTCCTCCAGATCTCTCATGAAGGTGCAGGAGTCCAAGGACTGGGGCCATCTTCTACTGCTTTCCCGGGCCATCGCAAAGAGCTAGATCAGAAGTGGAGCAGCCAGGACTCAAACTGGCACCCATATGCAATGCTGGCACTGCAGGCAGCAGCTTTTTCTGCTCCACCACAGCGTCGGCCCCAATAGTGGTATTTTATGACTATTGTAGGTAACTCCTTATGTGCCTGATTTACTTTTTTTTTTTTTTTTTTAAGATTTACTTATTTATTTGAAAGGCAGAGAGAGACAGAGAGACAGACATAGAGAGATCTTCCACCTGCTGGTTCACTCCCCAAACAGCTGCACCGGCTGGAGCTAGGCTGATCCAAAGCCAGGAGCCAAGAGCTTATTCCGGGTCTCCCATGTGGGAGCAGGGGCCTAAGCACTTGGACCATTTTCTGCTTTTTCACGCGCATTAGCAGGGAGCTGGAACAGAAGTAGAGTAGCTGGAATGTGAATCAGAGCCCATATGGGATGTTGGTACCACAGGCTGTAGCTTTACCTGTTGGACCACAGTGCAGGTCTCGTGCTTGATTTATAAATCAAACTTGATGACAGGTATGTATATATAGGGTAAAAAACAGTGTGTGTGTATGTGTGTGCGTGTGCGTATACGTGTGTGTGTGTATATGTGGAGGTCTTAGAACATATTACAAACGAGTTAGAGTAAAGTACTGCAGCAAAATACATAAATGAACTCAGTAGCAACTTTTACAAAGGTTAAATAATGTCATCAAAATAAAATAAAACTTTGCTCAGTGAATATGAAGTCATTATAAAGCAATTCACCAAATTGTAATAAGTATTTGTCTAAACTATAGTCTGAAAAAAGGACTATTATTACTCAATGCCATTTTAAAACCTGATTTATTAACTACTCTGTAATCAGGATTTAAATGAGTTTAAAAGTTCCTGTGACAAATCAACATTGCTTGAATGTGCAACACAATAATGGATAAATTCTAGAAAAATTAACCAGTTTTTGTAATATCTTTACTAATGCACAGGAAAGCAGCTGACTCTATTTCATTTCATTTTTTAAAAGATTTATTTATTTACTTGACAGGCCTAGTTACAGAGAGGGAGAGACAGAGAGAGGAGTCTTCCATCCACTGGTTCACTCTGCAGATGGCTGTAGCCACTGGAGCTGGGCAGATCCAAAGTGGAGAGCCAGGAGCTTCTTCCAGGTCTCCCTTGTGGGGACAGGAGCCCAAGCACTTGGGCCATCTTCCACTGCTTTCCCAGGCCATTAGCAGGGAGCTATATTGGAAGTGGAGCAGCCAGGCATATGTTTAACTTACTAAGCCACAGCACCAGTTCCTGTTTTGTTTCTTAAACAGTGTGTTTGTGTGTATTTCTGAGAGACAGAGAGAAGGAAAGAGAGGCTCTTATCTATTGGTTCACTCTCCATGCCCACAATGGCCAGTGCTGGACTGGGGTCAGTTGAGAGCTGGAAACACCATCCAGATCTTCTACACAGGTGGCAAGGACCCAACTATCTGAGCTATCACCGCTACTTCCCAAGACCTGCATTAGCAGGAAGCTGGAGTCAAGAGCCAGAGGTGTTTATCAAACCCAGGTATCATGGGATGCAAGCATCTTAACTGACAAACTAAACACTCACCACTCTGTTGTTATTTCCAATAACAGGACAGTGACAACGTGAGAACTTTATTTGTGATCAGTAATTCCCATGTAAAAATCAACAAATCTAAAATCACACTGCAGTAAGGCAAAAAAAACAAAAAACAAAAAAAACAGAGTATTTTAGATACCTAAGAGAAATAGAGGACACACTCATACTTCAAAACAATGATCTAGATGAGTAAAAAAAATAAAATAAAATAAAGATATTATAAAGGAGAATGGCAGAAAAAATTTTACAAATTAATTTGCTAAGACTTACTAAAATTTCAGTAAATCTCTAACTTTGCCTCAAACATAATGTGTAATCAACATGTAGTCATTACATTTCCCACCATTTTGACATTTCATCAATTAACATTTAGTGTACATCTGTGGGGCCGGCGCTGTGGCGTAGCGGGTGAAGCTGCTGCCTAAAGTGCCGGCATCCCATACGGGCACCGGTTCGTGTCCTGGCTGCCCCACTTCCAATCCAGCTCTCTCCTCAAGTCCTTGGGGCCCTGCATCCACATGGGAGACCCGGAGGAAGCTCCAGGCTCCTGGCTTCGGATCGGCGCAGCTCTGGCCGTAGTGGCCAATTGGGGAGTGAACCAGTAGATAGAAGCCCTCTCTCTCTGCCTCTCCTCCTCTTTCTGTGTAACTTTGACTTTCAAATAAATAAATAAATCTTTAGAAAAACGTACATTTGTTAGCAGATTAAAAAGGTAAGAATAATGGGGCTCCTACTACAAAGCCCCAATTGCTACATCTTTAGATTCTTTCTACTTTTAAAAAATAAATTATAATAGCAATTTAAAAAAAAAAAGATTTTATTTATTTGAAAGTCAGAAATACAGAAAGAGAAGGAGAGATCTTCCATCAGCTGGTTCACTCCCCAAATGGCCACAATGCTAAGGGCTGGGCTGGGCTAGGCTAGTCTAAAGCCAGGAACCAGGAGCTTCTTCCAGGTCTCCCACGTGGGTGCAGAGGCCCCAGTACTTGGGCCATCTTCTGCTGCTTTCCCAGATACATTAACAGGCATTAACAAGGAGTTGGGTCGGAAGTGGAACAACTGAGACTTGAACTGGTGCTCAAACAGGATGCCAGCACTGCAGGTGGAGGCTTAAGCACAAGGACTGTGATTTCTGATAGAAAAGAAGCAAGGTGAGCTCTGACATCATGCATGTCTCTGCCAGAAAGCAATTTCCAGAACACCTTGCAGAAAAGAACTCTAAGAGAGCATGGAGCTTTCTCTGAAATGAAGGGACAGAGACAAAAGTGTGCAAGGAGAGGCAGGAGATGAAAAATTGTAAAAAAAAGAATTTCAGAGAAGAATGATCTGAAATCTATAGAGCTACTCTACATAAATGTTCTAGAATAAAAGTTAACTCAAGTCTCAGGATGCAAAATTAATATACAAAATTCAAATGTACTTCTGTTACCCAGGAAGGCACAACTGAAAACTAAAGTTAGGGGCCTGTGTTGTGATGCAGCAGGTTAAGCTACCAGCTGCCATGCCAGAATCCCTTATCAGAATGCTGGTTCCAGTTCCAGCTTCCCTACCTGCTAACACACTTGGGAGGCAGCAGCTGATGGCTCAAATACTTGGGCCTATGTTATGCACATGGAAGAATTAGATGGAGTTCTAGGCTCCTGGCTTCAGCCTGGCCCAGCCCTGGCCATTGAGGCCATTTAGAGAATTAACCAGCAGATCAAAGATTTATTTTTTTCTCTGTCTCTTCCTGTCACTCTGCCTTTCAAACAAATTAAATACATCTTTAAAAAAATGCACAGAAAAACAAAAAAAGCACTTATAAAAACATCAAAAATTAAAACACATAGGGACAAATTTAAACCCTAAATGGTAGGCTATACTATGCACAATCCTCCCTACACTCAGTAACAGATTCAGTGCAATCCCACCCAAAATCTCAACAGGACTTCTAAGAATATCAAGAACAGCTGATATATACAATTAATAATTTATCTAATTAATAGCAAAAGAAATTAGGAGAGCACAAACTTAGGAGATTGTCAACTGTGAGAGAAATCAATACTGTCACTCCCCAGTTTCTTCAGAAGTAAAATACAGGCAACAACACCTTTGATCTCTTGAGTTGGCTAAGAAT
Source organism: Lepus europaeus (assembly GCF_033115175.1). NCBI lineage: Eukaryota > Metazoa > Chordata > Mammalia > Lagomorpha > Leporidae > Lepus > Lepus europaeus. Next base: position 63,568,170 of record NC_084843.1, on the reverse strand, counting down.
CAGAGTTAGACTAGGAAGATGTGAACCTCAGTTCCGTATTATCTATTTATTACATTTAGATAACTTTTACACACAAAATGAAAGAATTCTTGCTATACTGTAATTACATCTAATGGGAGAAGAGGAAAACTACAATCATCATTGGTAACTTCATATAAATAGTTGAATTCGTTTAATTCAACTTACATATGAATGGTAAAGGCAGACGTATACTAGAAAAAGCCCAGGAAAGATTAACTGTAGCTGAGGGGATCAGAAAAGATTCCAGAGATTTGTTTTTGAGGATCAGTATGATTTTAAAAAACAGTTATGAATTAAAAAACAGGGGTCAGCGCTGGGGCACAGCAGGATAAAGTCCCAGCCTGCAGCACTGCCATCCGATATGGGCGCTGGTTTCAGTTCCGGCTACTCCACTTCTGATCCAGTTCCCTGCTAATTTGCCTGGGAAAGCAGCAGAGGATGGCTCAAGTCCTTGGGTCCCTGCACCCGAAGAAGCGCCTGGCTTTGGATCAGCTCAGCTCTGGGCATTGTGACCATTTGGGGAGTGAGCAAGTGGCTGGAAGACCTCTTTCTCTCTCCGCCTCTACTTCTCTCTGTAACTCTTTCAAATAAATAAAATATTTTTTAAAAAAAGATATACAGCACAGTACATGCCTCCTTTTTAAGAATTTTATCATACTGCCCCTAAGAAAAAAGAAGCATTGTTAATTGATTAGTTCCAACCAAAAGCATTTGTTTTCTAATAATTTAGCATTCCACTGCAAAATTCCCACATCTTGGAATCAGTCTGGTCATTATCACCCTCATTTCTGGTTTCACATTTATTTTCATGTAGTACTCGCTCTTAATCACAAAAACCATCAAAATCCAGTTTTGCAGAAAGTAAAAAGCCAGTGAAATGACTGCTGTAATTCAATGTTAAAACTGAAATATTTGGAACTAGTTGTTCACACTATGTCTCATAGATGTTGATGTGTTTACTTGTACAGCAGCCCAAGGGCCATAGGAGTGCACAGTTTGGGAAACAAAAAAAGAGAAAAAAAAAAAAAAAAAAGAAAGAAAGCAGAGAAAAGAGAGGACTACTTGGAGTATAATGACAAACCAACCACATATGTGGGAAGAGACTAAAGGGAAAGGTAGACCTAGGACAGATCACTGTCACTTCAAGAAGTTTAGGCAGCATTCTGTATGTGGAGGAGAGTACATTAAGATTTCTTAGCAAAGGAGGACACAGAAGAAATGATGTCTACAGGCTGGCATTGTGGACAGGGAGTTAAACCGCTGCCTACAACACCAGCATCCCATATGGGCATTGGTTCAAGTCCAAGCAGCAGATGATGGCCCAAATACTTGGGTCCCTGCCATCCTGAATGGAGTTCCAGGCTCCTGACTCTGGCCTGGTCCAGCCCTGGCTGTTGCAGTCACTTGGGAAGTGAACCAGAAGATGGAAGATCTCACTTTATGTTTCTCCCTTTCTTTCTGCAACTCTGCCTTTCAAATAAATAAATAAAGTTTTAATAAAGAGTATATTAAAGAGTGAGAGGATAATGTCTCAACACAGCAAAGAGCCAGGAGAAAATTTACAACTGAATTTAAATGAGAGCTGAATAAGCAACATATTAGCTTTACATTAAGAATCTTTAACAACAGAAGGAAAGATTTCTATTAATATTGACTTCAGCTTCCAGGTAAATTTCCTCTTTATCACTTAAATGTAATATTTAGGGCAATAAACCTGACAATGATGTCTTAGAGCCAGGTACTTCTAAAATAATGCAATACACTTTAGTTCATTTCCTAATTGAATGATGAAGGTTGACACCTAGATACTAAAATAGTTGCAAGATAAGTCAGACAGGAAATTTTATACGAGAGAATTCAATGAGGCATTTGAGGAAAACTGTAAGGCATAACTATGAGAAATTAAATGTCAAAACTGGGAAAGAGCAACAAGCTGACTGCAAAGGGTGATGAGGAAATCAAAACTGAAGTACACTGATTAGGAAAATAGCACATATCAAATAGCTTAAAGGATTGAGATGATTGCAATACCACCAAGTGAGACAGAGTAAAACACGAATGTTCATAAATATTAAGAATCCATTCTTACGCATCAACTAATGCATTATATGCCTCCCTCCTGATAAACTGCTCCATTTCTCCCCCTGGAAAAGATCCTATTAATAAAAACTGATTTCTAACAATATTGATATTATTGCCAACAATGGTCCTGTGTTAATTTTCAACTGGTAAAAACCTGTTAATATCTTTTTCTCAAAACAGATTTTGAGAAACCCATCTACTTGCTGTCTACAAGAATACATCTCATCAACAAAGAGGCACACAGACTGAAAGTGAAAGGATGGAAAAAGATATACCATGCCAACAAAAAACAAAAAAGAGCTTGTGTAGCGATCCTAATATCAGAAAAAATAGATTTTAACACAAAAGCTGTGAAATGAGACAAAGAAGGGCACTATGTAATGATTAAGGAATCAATTCAACAGGAAGACTTAACTATTATAAACGTATATGCACCTAATTACAGGGCACCTGGCTATTTAAAAGAAATGGTAAGGGATCTAAAGGGAGACATAGACTCCAATACAATAGTAATGGGAGACTTCAATATCCCACTTTTAGCAATGGACAGATCAACAAGACAGAAAATCAACAAGGAAATAGTAGAGTTAATTGACACTATAGACCAAATGGACCTAACAGATATCTACAGAACTTTACATCCTACAGTTGCAGAATACACATTCTTCTCAGCAGTGCATGGATCTTTCTCTAGGATTGACCACATGTGAGGTCATAAAGAAAGTCTTAGCAAATTAAAAAAAAAAATCAAAATCATACCATGCATCTTCTTGGACCACAATGGAATGAAGCTGGAAATCAACAACTCAGGAATCTCTAGAACATATGCAAATACATGGAGACTGAACAACATGCTCCTGAATGAACAGTGGGTCATAGAGAAATCAAAATGGAAATCAAAAAATTTATGGAAACAAAGGAAGACAATACAACATATCAAAACCTAAGGGATAAAGCAAAAGCAATGTTAAGAAGAAAGTTTATAGCAATTGGTGCCTACATCAAGAAATTGGAAAGGCACCAAATAAATTAGCTGTCAATGCATTTCAAGGACCTGGATAAAAACAGCAAATGAAATCCTAAATTAGGAGAAAAGAAATAATTAAAATGAGAAGAAAACAAAATTGAATAAAAAAATACAAAAGATCAGCAAGATGAAGAGCTGTAATTGACACACCACTGACCCAACTAACCAAAGGAGAGAGAAGATTCAAATAAATAAAATTAGAGATGAAAAAGGAAATTTAACAACAGACACCATAGAAATAAAAAGAATCATCAGTAATTACAACAAAGAGTTGTATGCCAACAAACTGGGAAACCTAGCAGAAATGGATAGATTCCTGGACACACACAGCCTACCTAAATGAAGCCATGAAGACATAGAAAATCTAAACAGACCCATAACCAAGATGGAAATTAAATCAGTAATAAAGACCCTCCCAACAAAGAAAAGCCCAGGAGCAGATGGCTTCAATGCTGTATTTTGTCAGACATTTAAAGAAGTATCTCCAATTCTTCTCACTATTCAAAAAATTAAAACGGAGAGAATCCTCCTAAATTCTTTCTATGAAGCCAGCATCACCTTAATTCATAAACCTGAAATAGACACAATAGAGAAAGAGAATTATAGATCAATTTCCCTTTGAACATAGACGCTCCTCAACATAATTCTAGCCAATCGAATCCAACAACACATCAGAAAGATCATCCATCCAGACCAAATGGGATTTCTCCTTGGTATGCAGGGATGGTTCAACACTCACAAATCAATCAATGTGATACACCACATTAACAAACTGCAGAACAAAAACTATATGCTTATCTCAACAGATACAGAGAAACCATTTGATAAAATAAACACCCTTTCATGATGAAAACTCCAAGCAAATTGGGTATAGAAGGAACATTCCTCAACACAATCAAGGCAATTTATGACAACCCATGGCCAGTATCCTATTGAATGGGGAAAACTAGAAAGCATTACCACTGATATCCAGTACCAGACAAGGATGCCCACTCTCACCATTGCTATTCAATATAGTCCTGGAAGTATTAGCCAGAGCCATTAGGCAAGAACAAGAAATCAAAGGGATACAAATTGGGAAGGAGGAAGTCAAATTATCCCTATTAGCAAATGACATAATTCTATGTATAGGGGATCCAAAAGGGGATCCAAAAGACTCTACCAAGAGACTACTGGAACTCATAGAAGAGTTTGGTAAAGTAGCAGGATAGAAAATCAATACACAAAAAATCAATAATCTTTGTATACATAGACAAGGCCAAGGCTGAGACTGAACTTCTAAGATCAATCCTATTCTCAATAGCTACCAAAAAAATCAAATAAATTGAACCAAGGATGTCAAAGATCTGTATAATGGGAATTACAAAACTTTAAAGAAAGAAATAGAAGATACCAAAAAATGGAAAAACCTTCGATGTTCATGGATTGGAAGAATAAATATCATCAAAATGTCCATTCTTCCAAAAGCAATTTACAGAATCAATGCGATACCAATCAAAATACCAAAGACATTGTTCTCAGATATAGAAAAAAATGATGCTGAGTTTATAAGGAAACACAGGAGACCTTGGATAGCTAAAGCAATCATATACAACAAAAGCAAAGCTGGAGGCCTCACACTACCCGATTTCAAGACATAACTACAAGGTAGTCATAATCAAAACAGTCTGGTAATGGTACAAAAACAGATGAATAACCAGTGAAACACAAAAGAATTGCCAGAAATCAATCCAAGCACCCACGACCAACTTATATTAGACCAAGGAGCTAAAACCATTCCCTGGAGCAAGGACATTCCCTTCAAGAAATGGCTCTGGGAAAACTGGATTTCCACATGTAGAAATATGGAGCGAGACCCCTACCTTACACCTTTCACAAAAATCCATTCATCATGGATTAAAGACCTAAATCTATGACATGATACCATCAAGTTATTAGAGAACATTGGAGAAAACCTGCAAGACACTGGCATAGGCAAAGAGTATTTGGAAAAGACCCCAGAGGCATAGGCAATCAAAGCCAAAATTAACAAATGAGATTACATCAAATTGATAAGTTTATGCACTTCAGAAGAAACACTCAGGAAAGTGAAGAGGCAACCAACAGAAAGGGAAAAATTATCTGCAAATTATGCAACTGATAAAGGATTAATTACCAAAATATATAAAATGACCAAGAAACTCAACAACAACCAAACAACCCAGTCAAGAAATGAGCAAAGGACTTAAATAGAAATTCCTCAAAAGAGGAAATCCTAATGGCCAACAGACACACATGAAAAAATGTTCATGATCACTAGCCATCAGGGAAATGCAAATCAAAACCATGAGGTTTCATCTCATCCCAATTAGAATGGTTTTCATTCAGAAATCAACAAACAACAAATTCCTGCAAGAATGTAGGGAAAAAGGCACCCTAATACATTGTTGGTGAGACTGTAGACTGGTAAAGCCACTTTGTAACTCCAGCATTCAAATAAATAAATAAATCTTTTTAAAAAATAAACAAACATTGGACCAAGAAGTGAATTTCAAAGCAAACAAAAACCCAAATCATAATGAAGAGTGGGATAGGTAAGGGAGTAGGAGGTGGGGTGGGGGTGGGAGGGCAAGTGTGTGGGGAAGAACCACTATATTCCTAAAGCTATACCTATAAAATTTGTATTCATTAAATAAAAGTTTTCTTCAAAAATAAGTGTTAACTGTTAAATTAACAACAAGAGTCTCTGTGCTCTAACTCCCCATGCAAGACCTCTGTCCTCAATGAGTTGTATCATGAGAGTTAATTGTGATACTTGTTCTCAGTTTTGTGTGTGTGTGTAAATTGTTGAAATCTTTACTTAGTATAGAGTTGGTGCTCTGTGTAGAAAGTTAATCGAAAATGAATCTTAATGGAGAATGGAACTGGGAAGGGGAGAGACAGGAGAAGGGGTGGTGGAAAGAATAACTATATTTCTAAAGTTGTACATATGAAATTTGTATTCCTTAAAAATTAATTAATTAAAAAAGAAAAAATAATTGATAATGCAGCTTTTATGTTTTTTCTGGGCTTCTTCTCTTCCCTCCATTGGTGTTCCTCAGTCCTGGATACAAAAATTACCTGTTTCTCTCACCCTATGCACATTTGGGTTATGTTCTAATATATTGCCATGGTATCAATTACCATCTGAATGCTGAGACCCTTCACCTCTGTTTTTAGCTTAGACATGCTTTTCAGATGACTGACCTGGATATCCAAATACCCACTGGATCCTATTTTGTTTATGAAATCAACACATTTCTATTTCTGTCTATGTTATCCTACCTTAGTGCAGGATGCCATCATCTCTAAATTAGAGTACTGAAAAAGCTCCCTTTAAAAAAACTATTTTACCATGTGGGATCTGTCCTTAATGTGTTATCTAATGTGCAGTGATGCTATAACTAGTACTGAAACAGTATTTTTACACTTTGTGTCTCTGCGAGGGTACAAACTGATGAGATCTTTACTAATTATATACTGAATCGATCTTCTGTATATAAAGAGAATTGGAAATGAAAAAAAAAAAAAACCCTGGTGTTAAATTGGAAATGGCATAGAAAATTAATTAATTTAAAAAAAAATATTATGTAGGATCTCTGTCTTCAATGTGCTGTACACTGTTATTTAATGCTATAACTAGTACTCCAACAGTATTTTTTTTTTCACTATGTGTTGCTATATGGTGGCAAACTGTTGAAATCGTTACCTAATATATACTAAACTGATCTTCTGTATATAAAGAGAATTGAAAATGAATCATGATGTGATTGGAAGGGGAGAGGGAGCGGGAAAGGGGAGGGTTGCGGGTGGGAGGGAAGTTTTGGGAGGGGGAAGCCATTGTAACCCATAAGCTGTACTTTGGAAATTTATATTCATTAAATAAAAGTTTAATTTAAAAAAAAAACTATTTTACTGAAACACATTCATATACATAATACTCTCCACCTTTACACGTACACTTCAGTTGTTTCCTGTACATTCATAAGGCTGTGCAACCTTCACCACTATCTAACACCAAGACATTTTCATGATTTCAAAAATAAATCTGTACTATTAGCAGTCACTCCCCATTCTATCCCTATAACCACAAGCATTTGCAATAGTTTAAGTCATCTCCCCACCGAGAGTTCCATTTTCCTAATTGACTGTACTTTGAGTGATCTTCCTAAAATATCCTTCAACATTTACCCAAAACTCTTCAGCAAAATTCAAACATAAACAAGTTCATAACTGAACCATTCACTATCTCTTCAAGTTCATCCTAAGGCATTAACGCTCTCAAATATAATGTCCAGTACTTTATTCTGCCTCGTGTTCTTTTGAGCTTCCCACTTGGGTTTTGGGCCTCACTTAGACAAGCTTTTCCTGAACACTAGACTGTATATTGATGTTTTATGTTGCCATAGCAAACTGTATCACTCTGCATCACAGAATGATTTCTTGGCTTCTTTGAAATAGTTGTAGGATACGTTTCCAAGTCTAGAAGAGTACCTGCTATATTCTGTGCACTTAATAAATATTTGCCAAATAAACAAATGAATAGGAAAGCGACAGTTGTCCCTTTGTAAAGCTTACAGTATAGGGGTATATAAAATAATAAATAAATGAACATTACAACTTATTACAAGAAATGTAAACATATAGCAAGAGCTATCATGGCATATGGAAACAGCACTTAACTCAGACTTTGGACAGTAACCAAAAAGACTTGCTCACACTTAACTATGGCAGAGATTAGGCTACTCTCCCCCAAAATACGGTAACTCGCACATTGAATACTTTAAGCTGAACAGGATAAGGAAGAAGAACTTTGTAATCTACCCCGAAAGCAGGTTTTAAGACCCTCATATAAGAGTTATACACCCTGTATCTGGAAGAAAGAGACATCACCTCTGAAGAAAAGGAACACTGAAAGGAACCTGAACAAAGGCCTTAGGTTTCTCCCAGTTTACTCTCAGCTCACATCCCTTTTGTCCAGTCAAAATTTCCCACACCCTCTCCTCTTCATCAAATCTACTATAAAGGCACTTAAGTTTACTGGTACTTTGGATCTTCATTTCCTTAAGAAAACTCCACATTTGTACAACTTATGTTAAATTAATTGGTACATATTTATTTTGTTAATTGTCTTTTGTTAAAGAGAACTGAGCTAAGAACACAGAAAAAAAGTGTTCTCCTCCCATCAATACAGGTAGGAATGTGGATCTTGGATGAGACAGTTAACTTTTCCAAGAAAGCTGACCGAAAGGCCTAGAAAAAAGAGAAAGATTGTGCAAGCTTGCAGGAGAATGAAACAGACAGACTGATAAAACTAGAGAATTAAAAGTAAATTCTCTATTACAGGGGCCAGTGTTGGTGCACAGTAGGTAAAGCGGCTGCCTACAACGCCAGCATCCCAGCTGTCCTACATCCAATTCAGCTCCCTACTAATGACCTGGGAAAGGCAGTGGAAGATGGCCCAAGTACTTGGCCCTTGTATCCACATGAGAGACCTGAAAGAAGCACCTGGCTTTGGCCTGGCCCAGTGCTGGCCACTGAAGACATCTTGGGAGTGAACCAGTGGATTGAAGATCCTCTCTTGCTTTTTGTAACTCTTTCAAAATAAATAAATAAATAAAATATTTTTCAAACATTCAGTATTCCAAAAGAATATATCCTTTAGATGAGTAATAAATATCTTACAATCAAAATGCTTATAACTTCTTATTTAAGTCTGTATTCTAAAGACACAGTGCTGGGGCTGGCGCCTGCATCCCATATGGGCACCGGTTCTAGTCCCAGCTGCTTCTCTTCTGATTCAGCTCTCTGCTATGGCCTGGGAAAGCAGTAGAAGATGGCCCAAGTCCTTGGGTCCCTGCACCCACATGGGAGACCTGAAAGAAACACCTGGCTTCTGGTTTCTGATCGGCGTAGCTCTGGCCATTGTGGCCATTTGCGCAGTGAACCAACGGAAGAAAGACCTTTCTCTCTGTCTCTCCCTCTCACTGTCTGTAACTCTCTCTCTCAAATAAATAAATAAAATATTTTTTTAAAAAATAAAGACACAGTGCTTTCTAAAATATACATAAAAGTACAGTGAATATATTCTACTGGGAGAGATCAACAATACACTCATTAACAAAAGTTAAAAGTTCAGTAATCTGATACAAAATTAATTTTAATTATTATGATCAGTACTATTTATATTTATTGTATCAACATCACTAATGTGGTTTCTTTTTTGCTATTTTGAGGTAAATTTTTAAATATCTAGAATACTGAGAATAAGCCTGAATTTTATTTTCTAAAATTTGCATCCTGCCTGAAGTTCATGGGCTCTTATCGTACCAGAGCATGTGTGAAAGGAGAAGAGAAAAATCACCAAACTTTCTAAAATTCAAAGAAAAATTTCATGTATCTTCAGGAGAAAATTCATAGACTTCATCAGCTTACTAAAAGGTTCTGGACCACCCACACCAAAGGGGTGGGGAGGTAGTATAGGCAGAAGACACATATGGTCAGTGAGGAAATCTTTCAGATTAAACAACAAAATATTTTAATCCAAAGACATTTATCCAAATTTTAAAATAACGTATATCATTTTGAAAAAAAAAAAAAAACTGACAGTGCCTGAATATTCTGAATCCAAATAAATACAAATTTAAATGCTCCAAAATCAGAAATTTTTGAGCACTGACATGACAGAAAATGGAAAACTTTCACACCTGATCTTTTGTGACAGGTTGTAGTACAAATGCAGGTACACAAAAAATATTGTATATAATCATTTCTAGGCTGTATGTATAAGCCTGAAACAAGAATGAATTATGTGCTTAGACTCGGGTCCCATTCCCAAGATATCTCATTATGTGTAAGTAAATATTCCAAACCCCCCAAAAATCTGAATTCTGAAGCACTTTTAGAAACATCCATTTCACATTAAGGCATAGTCAGAGCCTATACTATCTGAAACTTTCAGGAATTAATTTCTTAAAATGAACAAAATAGCCTGCATTTATCTCCAAAGGTCTCCAAAACTGAAGCATCTAGTATGATATTACAATAAGGTTCAAATTTTTATCCAACCTGACATTCACCAGAAGCCTTTAAGCAGCATGATTTCTATGAAATCGACAGCATGTAGTCTATGCTCTCCCAGGATTTAAAAAATCATGACTATCCTTGCTTTTAGTTTCCTCATTATGCATAATGAAGTAAGTCTTTCTTTTAGTTTGGAATAAACAAGAACGTTTTAAAGAGAAATCAGATTTTTTAAAAATCTTCTAGAAATGTCTTCAGATTCATAATTCAAAGAGCATCCCCTCAACACTAATTAAAATAGTCAAATTCCTTTACATGGTGAAATAATGCTTTAAATATATTTGATAGTACACTCAAGAAACTTCAGATTAATAGAGATGGTAGCAATCACTGCTCTGGAGTTTAAAAGACGTTTTACTCATCCATATATTCATCATAATTTTCAAAACATTATCATTTCTCCCATATATTACAAATACACCCCCCCTGGTAACTTAAGAAAAATTGTACTAAAAACCAAATATAAACTAAAGTTTCAGCTGAAAAACACTAATATTAGCTAAAGCTAAGTTAGAAAGAATAATAGTTAAGACTTAAAATTACTGACTACTTACTGTATGGTGAATATTATGCTAGTGCTTTATATCCTGTGTTATTTAATCTGAACTACCAAACATAAAGTAGGTACTCTTCTTATTCCAATTTTATAGGTGAAAAGTCAAAGAGGAGAGGTCAGTGACAGAGCAAGTCTGATTTTAGTAGGTAAATTCTTAATCATTACTCTATATGTGAGGAACGGAATCCAAGTAAAGAAAAGCACAATGGAAGGAGCATATAACTATGTGCCTTGTACGAGTAACTTAATCTCTCTAGTTATCACTGTCCTTAACTGTAAAAGCCAGGAAATTAACTCTAATGTTCTAAGAGGCCTATCTCTTCTGGCTGTGAACAATGCAGAAGAATATACTGCATATAAAATAAGAACAAAAAACACCTTAGAAATTCATTGTGGAAATTAAAACTGGGACAGAAAGGTGAGGAAAGGAAAAATCATAATGGTCATTAGAAGTAAGAATGTCACTCACACATATTTGCACAGAAATTCCACAAAAGCTGCAGAGAAACACACAGACTAATAACCAAAGACTAAGAAAAGAACTGAGAAAAATTCTTCTCTTCTATTTCTATCATACACTTTATAAAAAACAAAATCCCTCAAGGCAGTAAACATCTGCCCATCAACACCTATCAGCAGCAACATCAAAAACATAAGGCAAAGGTCAAGTCAAAGTTTATTGACAATGATGAACTATGACAGCCTCTATTAAATTACCCCTTCCTTCAAGGTGTATGTGATCAAAGCAGCAAAGATATTTTCACTCAGTCACATAACAAGCTATTTGTTGAGATTGAAACATCTGGTCAATATCTCCTAACACTGCAATTTCATGCACAGTTAGCATTAGGGCACATTTCTTCTCTTCTTCTTACAGGGTCCATAAGAGTGGCACATATGGCTGATCATTTCATTCAAAAAGGATTCAATTCAAAGCATTACACACAATCGTCTGTGCTTTATGGTGCTTTAAGTCTACCTGCCATCGTTTTCCATCATCATTGCTGACTGCTGTTCTCTTCTACTGTAAAAGCCTGCAAATATGACAGAGCACTTAAAGCTTAACAGCTTTCCTCTACTGGAGTTAGAAAAGCATTTAAGGCAAAGAAATCTATAAAGTGGTAGGTAATTTTCTACTGCAGGAACTCCTAATACATTAAACTATTTACCATGTTATTTAACATTTAGCAAAGATCTAGTACATATTAAAAAGTAATTTTTAATGTCAAATTAAATGCTTAACTTTCTAAAAGGAAGATTTATAAAAGTACATTGTTTTGGCTAGAATTTTAAGTTTTAATAAATGATTTGAAAGTAATATCATAGAGATCTAAAAATTAATTTTACAGCAGTTTTTATTTTTTAACTTGACAAAGAACAATTCTATACCAGAGAGAATAGGGATGCTACAATTTTATCAGTCCCATATGCTGAAAATTTTCCACTTGAAATTCATGCATTTGTTGTCATGGTAACAGAGCCCGTTCTTAAACACTTACAGTAGTAAACCTGAACTCACACCATAGATTTCTCTTTCTTCCTTGAGGATAATAGCTTCAAGGGGAAAATGGGGTGGGGATAGGGGACATCTTTAAAGCTATTGTTGCACAATTCCTCTGACTTATCTCCTTGACAGGTAAATGACTGTATGAGTATGGTTACTGTCTAAAACTTAAGGATTTGCCTAGATATTAACAAGTAAATGAATTTCAATGAAGCAATATATTAGCGCAAGAGAATCACGTGAGAAAAGAGTATCAAAGCAACAAGGCTGAAGTGAAACATAAGTTATGTAAATCATCAGAAACTGCTACTCCAGCATTTAATGCAAATACTGAGTTTGTTCATTTGTCCACTAATTTAGTCAGTCAAGTCAACCTAATAGTATTTATTTTTAAAATGATTCTATGAGCCAGACACTATACTGTCACAGGAAGGAAATTTTTAACAAGTCAGTCATGGTCCCTATTGCATGGAGATTCTACACAAAATAAGCACAAAAAAAAATTGTTAAGGAATTCTATGAAGGAAAAAACAAAGAGCTGAGGGTGATGAGAGGGGGCAAGGAAGAAACCTACCATTTAAAAAATAGATTATTTGAAAGGCAGAGAGAGAGGAAGAGAAAGATGAAGAGAGAGGGAGAAAGAACGAGAAGGAGAGATTTCCCACCTGCTGATTCACTCCTCAAATGTCTGTAACAGCTGAGGTTGGGCCAGGCCAAAGCTAGAAGCATGGAACTCTACTCGCACCTTCCATGTCAGTGGCAGGAACCCAAGTATCTGAGCCATGATACGCTGCCTCTCCAGCGCATTAGCCGGTTTGGAAGCACAGAGTAGCCCGGACTCACACCTGGCACTTCAAATAGGATGTGGGCATCCCAAGTGGTGGCTTAACCTACTGAACCACAATACCTACCCATAAACTAGATATTAAAGAATAGCAAGAAATTAACATTTAAGATAATAGAGTGGTGTGGGTTTTTTTTTTTTTTTAATTTAAGTGTCATTCTTATGCAGTCTAACGCATGTATTGATGAAAAGACAAGATACCTGCACTTGCTTAATAGGGGCAATACATGTCAAGTTTGGCAAGACATGGGTAATTACTGAAGTCAGATGACTAAATAATGGGTACTTGAGATCCATTATACTATTCTCTTTTTACTTTCGTACCAGTATGAAATTTTCTACACTAAAAAGTTGTAAGAAAGTAAACCAATAATCCAATTTACCCTAAAAATTATGATAAAAATAATTTTCCCCAAAGAACCTACAAATTCCAATGTGATATTTTCAAAACATCTATGTGATTCTAAATCCACCTGGAAGGATTATAAAAATCAACATTTTGAAAAGATGAGTAATAATAATGGTTACAGTGTAGATTTTATTATCTGGTATTAAAATACTTTATTTGGCAACTGTTATTGAAACTACTTAATACTAAAATGATCAAGAGGAAAAAAAAAGAGTTCAAACACAAAGCCAAAGTATCTGTGGCAATATAGCATAGGATAAAGATGAAATGGCAAAGAGGAAATTATTTAGTACACAAAGCTGGGATTAATACATATCCTTTCACACCACCCAGAAAAGTAAAAAGCAAAAAACTAGGAAAGTAGTAGAAAATTCAGCTACTGATTTTTTTTAAATTCTAAAACAAAAAGATTTCCTAACTATGGCATGACTACCATATACTTTAAAAGTAAAAATACTGATACCTTTTACAAGAACTTAACATCACCACACAGAGGGCCAGTGCTGTGGCACAGTGGGCTAAACCTCTACCTGTGGCACTGGCATCCCATATGGGCAGGCACTGTTTCGTATCCTGCTCTATTGATCCTCTATTGATCCAGCTCTCTGTTATGGCCTGGGAAAGCAGTAGAAGATGGTCCAAATACTTGGGCCCCTGCACCTGTGTGGGAGACCGAGAAGCAGCTCCTGGCTCCTGGCTTCAGATTGGCCAAGCTCTGGTCGTTGCAGCCATTTGGGGAATGAGCCGGCAGATGAAAGATTTTTCTGTCTCTCCCTCTCTAATAAATAAATAACTAAAATAAAAACAACAACAAAATCACCATACAGAAAAAAGAAATGTGTGTGTGTGTTTGTCTATGGAGGGAGGGGAAACATCAGTATCCTTAATGGATGGATGACTTTTAAAGATCAGTGAGAACAGGCCGGTGCTAGGGCGTAGTGGGGTAAGCCTCTGCCTGCAGCGTCGGTATCCCATGTGGGTACCAGTTCTGTCCTGGCTGTTCTGCTTCTGATCCAGCTCTCTGCTAATGTCCTAGGAAAGCAGTGGAAGATACCCCAAGTGCTTGGATCCCTGCACCAGCAAGAGAGACCTGGAATAGGCTCCTGGCTTTGGACTGGCCCAGCTCTGGCTACTGTGGCCATTTGGGGAGTGAATTAGAGGATGGAAGACCTCTCTCTGTATGTGTCTGTAACTCTACCTCACAAATAAATCAATAAATCTTAAAAAAAAAAATCAGTCAGAGATTTGCAAGGCTGACACAGGATGGTCATGGTTTATGGTGGAATGTCCAGAAACACAGGAATGATAAGTGTACACACAAAAATACTTCAAACATTCATGGGAGGCAAGTACTGTGACACAGCAGGGTAAGCTGCTGCTTGTGATGCTGGCATTCCACAGGAGCAACAGTTCAAGTCCCAGTTGCTCCACTTCTGATTCAGCTCCCTGTGGATGTGCCTGAGAAAGCAGTAGATGATGGCCTAAGTGCTTGGGCCCTGGCCAACCATGTAGGAGACCTGGATGTAGATCCTGGCCTCTAACTTCATCCTGGCTCAGCCCTGGCTGTTGTGGTCATTTGGGGAGTGAACCAGCAGATGGGAGATTTTTTCTCTCCATCTCTCCTCTCTATTGCTGTGCTTTTAAATAAATCTTTTTTTTTTTTAAGTTTGTGGAAAGTAGTATCAAAGGGTAAATTTATTTTTGTGTGAGAACAACTTAGAAATCCATGCATATAAAGGAATACCTTGAAAAAATTCTTGGAAATGTGTATTATGAGAAGAGTACACTTAGATTTTAATTTTTGATGCACCAATCCTCCTCACTAATTCTATGAAGACACTAGTCTTGAGTGTGCCTATCCAACAGCTGTAAATGAGTATTAACAACAGCATCACAATCCAGAGTGCTGGTTACAAGGACAGGTGAAGCAAAGGACAACTTCCCAATCATGTCCACATCTCTGTAAAATCCACACTTAGGCATGTAAAACTACCTATATTTGGGAAACCATAATTAACAGGAACAATGGACAATGAACAATGCACTCTACAAGGTAACTGAAGAAATGCAAGTCAACATAGTAAGCCAATTTTTTTTTAAATGACAGGCAAAGATGCCATTTTCCCATGAAATAAAGGAGAACAACATTATCAGCTATGGGAATAATAACATCTTTTCTTTTAATCTGGCAACAAACAACTTCAAATAATGACAGAAATTCAGCTTTTTATCAGATAAAAATGTATAGCTTTCAGGAAAAAGGCTTATAAGCACAAAGTTTAAGAAACATCTAATACTTCAATTATAACATCATCAAAATGAAAATGTTAATGGCCATCAACCATGGAATTGAATACTTGTTAATCCAATAGACTTCTACTAAACTCTTACTATATTTAAAGTACTTTGTGAAGGAATACAGCATGAATAAAACCTAAAGAAATTTATAGTCTAGTGGAAAAGCATGGAAACAATAAAAATATATAAAGTGCTGTAACACAGGTATCGGCAATATATTCTAAGAGTATCCAGGATTAGGAGAGTAATGTAAAGGTCAAAGAGAAAATGACAGATACGCTGGTTCTTTTTTTTTTTTTCCTTTAAAATTTACTTAATTATTTGAAAGGCAGAGTTACACAGAGGAAGGGAAAGACACAGAGAAAAAGAGATCTTCCATCCACTGGTTCACTCCACAGTTGGCCACAACAGCTGGGACTGGCCATGCCACAGCCAGGAGGCAAGAGCTTCATCCATGTCTCCCACGTGGGTACAGGGGCCCAAGCTCTTGGACCATCTTCTACTGCTTTCCCAGGCCCATGAGTAGGGAGCTGGATCTGAAGTGTAGCAGCTGGAACTTTGAATTGGCACCCATATGAGATGCTGGCATCTCATATGGAGGCTGTACCCATTATGCCACCATGCCAATCCCTATGCCAGTTCTTGAAGACTGAAGATTTCAACAGGCCAAAAATAAGAAAAAATAAACTAAGGTAAATTATACACAGAGAAACATTAAAGTGAAAAATACAGAGGGATACCACAATCATGGCTTACTCAGAAATTAGTAAAATATGAGGTCTAGAAAAGCCTATTTCACAAAGGACTAGTGGTGCATGACACTGAAAAGTAGGCAGAAATCAGAGATATACAGGGTAAATCTGTATTTCAAAAGGCAATTTGGCAACAATGCACTGAAACATAACCAAGGAATGCTGGGAGATAATTCATGAGTTTCTCACTTTTCTGTAGGGCTTTTATCAGACTTTTTTTCTACACTCTCTCTCTCTCTCTCTCTATGTATATATTACACATATATATTACATATATAATATATTACATATTTATATATTTTAAATATGCAAGTTTATTTTATTTATATAAAATTTATTTTCATATAAATATAATTTTTAAATTATATAATATTTAAATATATATTATAAATGTATTATTATATGTTAATATAAATGCATATTATATATTTATATACACACACTTTATACACTGTCTATATATGCACACTCTTTATATATATAAACACACAAACACATGTGAAAGATTTATTTATTTTTATTTCAAAGGTAGAGTGGCAGAGAGAGGAGAGACAGAAGGGGGAGAGAAAGAGAAAGAAAAAGATCAATTTTCCATTTTCTGGTTCACTCCACAATGGTTGTAATGGCTGGGACTGATCCAGGATGAAGTCAGGAACCTGGGACTCCACCTGTGTCTCCCACGTGGGTGGCAGGGAACAACAACTTGGGCCACCTACTGCTGATTTCAAGGTGCATTAGCAGGGAGCTGGATTGGAAGCGAAGCTGTCTAGACTCAAACCAGCACCTATATGGGATCCTGGCATCACAGGCAACAGCTCAACCTGCTATGCTACAATGCTAGCCCCTTTTATGGCCTATATTAAGGATGTTTTTTGCAGGAAAAAAAAAAACAAACCACTTAGAAGAAAGTGTCTATCTGAGTAAAGGTTGGGAAGTTTTCCAAGAACTCTATTAAAATACGGGGGCTTTCTAAGGTCAGGATTCCTCAGTTGTGATGCAAACTGCAAACCCCTTGGGATCACTGTTTCTACCTGGGTTCACCTCCACATTGCCTCTTGGTGACAACAAAGGCAACCAAAAGCAGTAGGGTTAATGAAGTTTATGCTGTGTGCTATGCTTGGAATAACAAATTTCTTTGTCTCTAACACAGAAGATTTTTGTGTTCTGTCAGTACCTATGACACTGGCAGGCTATTTTGCAAGTAGGGCAAAATCCAAGGTATTTTAGAGCTCTTGACAAAAGAAGAGAAAGGCAAGACAGGACACAGAGAGAATGATTACCAGACTGTACAGCATCATAGGAAAGAGACAAGGATCTTTATCTAAAGATTCCACAGAATGGAGGAAACAGAATTAATAAACATGTTTTTAGAAGCAAAAATGACAAGTCCTGGGCCTGAATAGGTATGCAGGCAAAGTGAAAGTTGAATATACTATAATGTCTCTAATTGCATAACTGACAGTTCTGTCATTAACAAAGAAAGAGAATACAAAAGAGGAACGAGGGCAATGTGAAACACCAGAGCGAGGTGAGAGGAGTTTAAATGTAAGAAATTATAAGGATATTCATGTAGAGATTTCTACACCAACAATGGAATAGGAGTTTCTAGATCCAGATAGGGGTCAGAAATACAGAAAAAGCACTTGGAAATAGGGATTCTAAAACAAGGATCTGTGGACCCCTGAGAGACCCTGAGAACTTGACAGGGGAACCATATGGTCAACTCAATTTTCAAAATAATACTAAAATACTATTTTTATTTTTTTCACTGTATTGACATTTATTTTAATGGTGCAGATTCAATGGTGGGTAAAACTGCTGGTCCTAAGAAACAATAAAGATAATGGAATCAAGCTATAGTAGCACTCAGTGAATTCTTCACAACCCTGTACTTGTATTTAAAAGAGATACTAATTCTGTAAAGTAACAAAATCCATTGATTTTTATTAAATACTAACCTCCCAATACACATTTTTAATAATGTGTGAGGAAATGGTAAGTATGAAGGAAGTACAATGGTTCCCTGAGGAAAAGGACTTGTGCGGCTGAATTTCTACATGGAAATAGCTGCTTTTTTTCATGGAAAATTATTTTTATTTGAAATGATGACAGACAAATGACAGTTATTGAGACTTAGATATTTGGAAGACATTTTCTTGAAAATGAAAAAAGTAAGCTTGTCATTAAAAAACTGTCAGGATTTATTGCTAATAATAAAATCTGAGCTTTCAACTGAAAATTATAATTGTGTAAAACTCATATCTACCATGGTGAGATTACCAATACTTAAAGACTATTTTCTTGAGATTGGTATTCATAATGACAAATGAGACATTTTAGAACATTTGCCAAGAACTGCATATTTTAATGATGAAAACTTTGCAATGACTGATACATCGTAGTTAAAAAAAAAATTGGGCCTGCATTATGGCATAGCAGGTAAAGTTTCCACCTGCAAGGGTGACATTCTGGCTGCTTCACTTCTACACACCTCTCTGCTAATAGCCTAGGAAAGCAGCAGATGATGACCCACATACCCAGGTCCCCTTCCACTCATATGGGAGACCTAGAAGAAGCTCCTGGTTCCTGGCTTTGGCCTAGCCCAGTGTTGGTTGTTGCAGCCATCTGGGGAGAGAACCAGCAGATGGAAGATCTCTCTCTCTCTCTCTCTCTCCCTATCCCTACCCATGTAACTATGACTTTCAAACTAACTAAAAAAAAAAAAAAAAAATCTTGAAAATAAATACAGTCAGTCTTCTGCTTGGTCTTGCCTCCCAGCAGGTGTGAACAATTAATATCTTGGAAGTCACAGGAAGAATATCCACTCCAAAAAATTAGACAGACCAATAGATTTTTTTTTTACTTAACAGTTTAGTTGATATAGTGCACATACCACATAAAGTAACCATTTGAAAGTTACAATTCACTGATGCTTAGCATAGTCATAGTTGTGCAAGAATCACCACATGAATTTTTTATAACCTCAAAAAGAAACTCTTCCACACTACTTAGTCACCACAACCCCAAATATTCATTGCCAGAAACCCTAGGCAAATTTAGATTTATTTTGATTCCAAAAATATGTTGAGGATATTTCATAGACATGCAATCATAAAATACACGTAGTTTTACCACAGGTTTCTTTCATTTAGTATGGTGTTTTAAAAAATGGCCAATGCTACAGTACATACCAGTATATTAGCAAATAATATTCTATCGTAAGGACTCCTCCACTTCTGTTTATTCACTCATCTATAGAGGGACACAGGGATTGTTTCCACTTAGGCTGTCATGAAGAAAGTATGCAAGGAACATTTGTGTACTATTTTTTGTAAAAATACTTGTTTTTTATTTCTTGGGAGAAAGAGGAGATGATGTAGCACTCCATGGTCAACATTTGAGGGACTGTCAGATTCTTATCCAAAGAGGCTGCAGCATTTCACATCCCCAGCAGCAGCACTTGAGGATTTCCATTTTTCCACACCCTTGCAAAAACGTTTTTTTAAATTATACCCATCCTACCATGTATAAAATGGTATCTTACTGTACTTTTGAAGTCTGTTTCCCTGATGGCTAGTGTTGTTGGACATCTTTTCATGTGCTCACCAGTCATCTGTATATCTTCTTTTGGAGAAATGTCTATTCAGAGCCCTTATACCTTTAAAAAAGACTGTGTTGTCTTTTGATTGCATCATAATAATTCTTTACATATTCAAGACAAAAGAGATACGAACCCAAAAAATTTAACCCATCCTGAGGGTTGTCTTGTCACTTTCTTGTTGGCTCCTTGAAGCACAAATGTTTTTTTTAATTTTAATGAAGTTCAATCTATTTTTTCTTTTATTATCTCGTCCCTTCTAGTTTCATATCTAAGAATCTTTTCCAAAACCACAGGTCTTCTTCTAAGACTTACAGTTTTAGCCCTTAAGGTTTTCATCTATTTGGATTTATTTTTTGTATATGGGATATAAAGGTACATCTTTATTCTTTTGTAAGTGAATACTCAGATGTCCTAGCACCCTCTGCTAAAAGGTCATTATTTTTCCCATGACACTCTTAATAAAAGTCACTTATGTAGAGGCTGGCGCTGTGGCTTAGTGGCCACTGCCTGTGGTGCTTGCATCCTATTTGGGCGCCGGTTTGAGTCCTGGCTGCTCCACGTCTGATCCAGCTCTCTGCTGTGGCCTGCGTAAACAGCAGAAGATGGCCCAAGTCCTTGGGCCCTTGAACCCGTGTGGAAGACCCAGAGGAGGTTCCTGGCTCCTGGCTTTGGATCGGCACAGTTCTGGCCATTGCGGCCACCTGGGGAGTGAACCAGCAGATGGAAGACCTCTCTTTCTCTCTCTGCCACTTTGTAACTCTGCCTTTCAAATAAACAAGTGAGCCTTTTTTTTTTAAGTCAAATATGTGAATATATATTTGCATACATGGAAAGATTTATATCTAAACTCATATATACATATTGATCAATATATCTAACATTATGCCAGTATCATAATTTATTCATTACTGTAGCTTAGCAGTAAGTTTTTAAATTAGGAAATGTTAGCCTAAAACTCTGCTCTGCTTCAAGACTATTGTGGCTATAATCAGTCAATTGAATTCACAAATAAAAAAAAAAAACCTGGAGTCCCTTAAAAGTTATTAGAAATAATAAATTTTGAAGGTTGCCAGATAGAAAAATCAACTAAATTTTGGGCTGGCGCCGCGGCTCACTAGGCTAATCCTCCGCCTGCGGCGCCGGCACACCGGGTTCTAGTCCCGGTCGGGGCGCCGGATTCTGTTCTGGTTGCCCCTCTTCCAGGCCAGCTCTCTGCTGTGGCCCGGGAGTGCAGTGCAGGATGGCTCAAGTGCTTGGGCCCTGCACCCCATGGGAGACCAGGAGAAGCACCTGGCTCCTGCCATCGGATCAGCGCGGTGCACCGGCCGCAGCGCGCCAGCCGTGGCAGCCATTGGAGGGTGAACCAATGGCAAAGGAAGACCTTTCTCCCTGTCTCTCTCTCTCACTGTCCACTCTGCCTGTCAAAAAATAAAAAAGAAAAAGAAAAATCAACAAAATTTCTATGTCAAATGAATGTACAAAATTGAAAATCAAAGTACAAAACAATTCCATCTATGTATCCATAAAAGGAATAAACTACTTAAGAAAAAATTTAACAAAGGAAATTTAGAACTAATATTAACATTTTAGAAAAAGTTTATTTGTTTCAACTTGAAAGGCAGAGTGAGAGAGGAAAAAAGACAAGAGTGAGACTTTCCGTCTGCTGGTGAGAGACAGATAGAGATTGAGGTCTTCAACTGCTGGTTCATTCCTTAAAAACCTGCAACAGCCAGAGCAGAGCCAGGCCCAAGTCAGGAGCACGGATCTCTAAGTAGGTGGAAGGGGTCCAAGTGCTTGAGACTTCATCTGCCTCCCAGGGAAGCCAGACATTAAGCAGAAGAGTCAAGGCTCAAAGGGCACTCTGATATGAGATGTGGGCATCCCAAGCAGCAGCTTAACCCAGTGTGCCACAACGTAGGCCCCTGCTTCACACTTTTCCGAGTAATGGTCTTTTTTTCTTTTTTTACAGGCAGAGTGGACAGTGAGAGAAAGAGACAGAGAGAAAGGTCTTCCTTTTACCATTGGTTCACTCTCCAATAGCCACCGCGGCTGGCGCACTGCAGCCGGCGCACAGCGCTGATCCGAAGGCAGGAGCCACGTGCTTCTTCTGGTCTCCCATGGGGTGCAGGGCCCAAGCACTTGGGCCATCCTCCACTGCCTTCCTGGGCCATAGCAGAGAGCTGGCCTGGAAGAGGGGCAACCGGGACAGAATCCGGCGCCCCGACCGGAATTAGAACCCGGTGTGCCGGCGCGCCAAGGTGGAGGATTAGCCTATTGAGCCGCAGCGCCTGCCCGAGTAATGGTCTTCTATATCTTTAGTCAGATTTGTCCCTATGTATTTATATTACTGACATTATGGGAAGCATTTTTTATATTCAATTTTTATTTCACGTTTTTGTTGTTGGTTTAGAAAACTGATTTTTAAATTACGGATCCTGGATTCTGCAAGGATGCTAACCTGCTTATAAACCACAGTGCCTTCTGTAGGTTCCATGGAACAATGTTACACAGACCATCATGTCACTGAGGAACAATGACAAATTCACTTCTGCTTTTCTAATCTAGATGCTTTCCTTTTTTCAACTTATATAAATGACTAGAACCTTTAGTACAATACTGAACAGTAGTGGTAAAAACAGACATTCTTATATTACTCTTGATCTTAGCAGGAAATCTTTTAGTCTTTTTCATACTAAATGTAATGCTACTGTTGGTTCCTCATAGATGTTAATTATCAGGTTGAGAAGGTTCCTGTTTATTTTCATTTTGCATGGTGATTTTTATGAGGAATGAGTGTTGTAAATTAGCAAATATTTTTTCTCCATCTGTAGAGATGGACATATGACTCCTATTTAATTATTATTTCTAGTGGAGGGTAAAGCCAGTACTTGTTATTTTGTCAAAACTAAGGAGCCCTAAATTCCTGTAGTTAAAAGAAACAAAAAATTTGAATTGGTGATGCAGTCAACTATACAAATACACAATTCACCTTGTTTAACAACACTTTGAATTTTGCATCAATTGATTATCAGACTTAGGTAAAATGACTAAACTCAGTCTAAATGGTTATCAACATTTCAAATCAAAATGTAGTACTATAGTTCAAAAGACCACATGAAGAGCTGTCAGACAGAAATTTGAAGTAGACTAGTAAATTCTGGTATCACTGGAAGATGTAAACATGAAACCTACTAAACCTCATAGTTATGCTGAAAATATCTAATATGTGATTACTTTTAAAAAAATTATTAATTTGATTGAAAGGCAGAGAGGAAAAACAAGAGAGAGAGAGAGAAAGAGAGGTGGTTCCGGAAATTTGTTCCCCAAACATTCAGCGGTTCAATCCCCAAATACCTGCAACACTCAGGACTGGGCAAGGCTGAAGCAAGGAGCCTGAACTCAACATGGGTCTCTCAGGTAGTTGGCAGCGACCCAATTACTTGAGCAATCAACTGCTGCTTCACAGTGTGCACACTGGCAGGAAGAGCTTATGCTTTCTGAATGCAGAGTGCCACGATGATTAGGGTTTACCAACTAGACAGAAGGTACAGTCTCCCAGAGAACAAATGCATTTGCATTTTTCATGCTTTGTAAATTTCTCTTGCAGAGAACTATTTTAAAAAATTTACAGAACATAAGCAGAAATGCAAGATATAAACTAATTTAGAGAGCTCTTTTTGCTTCTTTAAACGCTCCACTTTTGGTATATGAATATATAAAATGTGAGGTTTCACAGCACATTGGTATTTAAACCAGCTTTATTATTTTATTTCGTTTTACACATATGAAGTATCTAAAAGTGTTGATTATAATCCAGTATCTCTTCAGTCTCAAAAAAAGTTTCCTCAAAAACCATGCTTTTCAACTAATATATTAAGCTGGCAAATGTTTAGGAACTTAGCCACGAGTCAGGAGCTTCATTTGGGTCTCCCATGTGGGTGGCAGGGGCCCAGACACTTGGGTCATCTCTGCTGTTTTCCCCAGGCCATTAGCAGGGAACTAGATCAGAAGCCATGAATTGGTACATACATGGGATGCCAGTGTCACAGGTGGCAGCTTCACCTGCTGCACCACAATGTGAGCTCCAAATGTTTGAGAAGTATTAAAAAAAAAACAAGGAATATTTTTTAAAAAAGAAAAAAGTGAACAACAGAGAAAACAACTATCAACAATCTGCTTCCTATTAACCATAAAAGCTACTTAATTGGTAAAGGAAATACCCTTTTTTAATACAGAGCATGAAGAACTGCTAAATGTAATGTGATATATTAAAATTTTTAAAATATATTGGATGTTTCAGTACAAAGATAAAAAAGAATTTACATTTTAAATACAGAGGGTCTACAGAGGCTGATAATGCTCAAGGAATTATGAAAAACGCGTCTAAACAGAGAACTTGAAAGATCTAAATGTGGCTCTACTTTGCTAATCATTAGACCTATGAAGGTTTTAAATGACCACTTAAAAGATATTTCTGGGCTAAAAACAATAATCAAATTAAAATATGCAAGTAAGTTGAATCTATATATCTTCAGGAAAGATACACAGTCAACAATCATATGAAAAGATAAACAATGTCATTAGTCATTGGGGGAATGCAAATCAAAAGCACTTTATACCCTTGAAGTCAGATATAATCTTTAAAGATGGAAACCAGTATCAATAAGGAAGTACACAAATTTGAACGGTGAATATGTAAAATTTCATAGCCACAGTTCTTTCAAATGCTTTATGTAGATTTCCATATGACCCAGTAATGATACTCCCAGATAGAAACACTGCCTTCCCCTAAAATAGAAGGTATTCAAAGGGTGAAAGCAACCCTAACATTCATCAGTTGCTGAATGGGTACCAATGTGGTATATCCATATAACAGAATATTATTCAACCAGAAAAAGAGGTGATGCAACATGGATGAATCTCCAATACATGCTAAATCAAAGAAGCAAGACAGAAAAAGTTTTTTTTGTAATGATTTCATGTACATGAAACCTCCAGAATAAGTAATCTGTAGAGGCAGAGAGCTGACAAGTGGTCACCAGGGAATGAGGGGAGAAGGGGAAATGATTGCTTAATAGGTATGGCATTTCCCTTTGGAGTACTGAAAATGTTTTAGAACTAGGTTATGGTTACATAGCATTGTGAGTGCAACAAATGTTACTGCATTGTACACTTTAAAATGAATAATTTCATATTATATGAATTTAACCTCGATTAAAAATATAAAAAAGAACAATAAGGCTGCTTTTATCCTAAATGTTAATGTTAGCCACTAAAGCATCCTAAGGGAATAATATGACAAAACTTGTCTTTTAGTAGGGTTTTCAGCAACACGTGAAAGACACATTGGCAAGAAGCCAAATTGGCTACAGGGAGAACAAAGGAAAATTATTCTGTAATATAGAAGAGAAGTGAATAAATTGGAGCAACAGAGAAAAACATGTTAGAGAACATTAGTAGAAAATAGTGTATCTGGAATAGATCTTATAAAACTCCTAGGAAGATAAAAAAGAAATCATAAATAGTACCTGTGATACTTCAGCTTAGCGCTATAATCCACTGGAAAGAGAGTGGGAGTTCATTTGTAAAGAGGCTATAAGAATCCCCCAAAACACGTGACAGCTTTGGCTTAAGATCTGAAGGTGAAAACAAATGCCAAAAGTGCTATAAAAACAGGAAAACAGGAATTGTCAGCCATGGAAAGGAGGGAAAGAAGTCGGAAGAGGAGGGAGAAAAATGCGAGGTATCACAGAAGCTAAGCAACCAATTGAGGAAAAGTTTTGAAGTAGAGGTAAGGTCAATACTGGTAAGTAACAGATAAGTCAAATGAGTTAGGAACTGAGAAGTGTTCAGTAGATTTGGCAACGGAAAGGTCACGGGTGATTCCTGCCAGCTGTTTCAGAGAAGTGGTGAGAGAAGTAGACAGGATAAGAGATAAAATGTGAACTGCATTTTCAAAAATTTTAGCTGAAAAGGAAAGAGGACAGATGAAGCAAATGCTTAAGAGATTTTTAAAAATTTTAAATTGAAAGAGAAGCACATTTATAACAAAGTGAAGATCACGGAGGGGATAAGATTTGAGAGTAGATTTGAGAGATAAGATTTGAGAAGAAAACATAAATGAAGGGTTTAAAATACAGGAAAAAAAAAAAAGAAAGGAAAATACCTCTTCCTCAGATATTGGATAAAAACAAGAAATACACGTGTTAATGCAATTATGTGTGGCTATATATTAGACACTGAGAATATTTCATAATGACTCAAATGATTGCTTACTAGGACAAGTTGAAAAGTTATCTCCTGGGAGAGGGATAGGCAGTTGAGGAGGGAGTTGAGGATAGCAATAAATTATTAAATTTTTTTTAAAAATAAGAAAAAAACTTGACCCCCCAAAAATGAAAGAATAGTAAAGAAGCATGCAGGCTCAACTCAGTGTAGAAAACATTATTTTTTCTCTATACTGGACAGCATGATTTTATGTAAGTAGAGTTTCTATCCATCATTTATTCTGCCATCATGCTATTTGCTTCTGGTTCTACAGAGAGTTTGAAGTAAGTATGATTCAGAGCACCATAAAAAAGAAAACTAGTTGGTATTTACAAATTACACATGTTGGTTAAATTTTTTTCTATTAGTTACATTATAGAGTTCCAAATGTACTTCAAAAATGTGGTTCTAGTTATGAATGGACGTGTAAAGATGTAATAAATATTTGTTGATGATATTTTCTTTAAAACAATAATACCTGAATGGAGTTCCAGGCTCCCGGATTTGGCCCTGCTTAGCCCTGGCCTTTGCAGGCTGTTGGGGATGCGAGAATCTCTCTCTCTCTCTGTCTCTCCCTCTCTTTTTCTGTAACTCAACCGTCTTTCAAATAAATAAATAAAGTAGTGGGTGAAGCTGCCACCTGCAGTGCTGGCATTCCATTTGGATGGCAGTTCAAGTTCTGGCTGCTCCACTGCTGATCCAGCTCCCTGCTAATGGCCTGGGAAAGCAGTAGAAGACAACCCAAGTCCTTGGGCTCCTGCATCACATGGCAGACCTAGAAGAAGCTCCTGGCTTCTGACTTTGGATCGGCCCAGCTCTGGCTGTTGTGGCCACTGGGGGAGTGAACCAGTGGATGGAACAACTCTCTCTCTCTCTCTCCCTGCCTCTACCTCTTTCTAACTCTGCCTTTCAAATAAATGAATAAATCTTTTTTTTTTAAATGAAATAAATGGACCAGTTTGTATGAGCAACATAATACTAAGCCAACTGTTTTACATCATAGTTTAGACTAGCATATTAATTCTAAATTAAGGAATTACTCTTAAATATTCCACAAAATTAACTTACATTATAAATTGTCCTTCAAAACACACAATTTTAATAATACTCATGGCCAGCGCCGTGGCTCAACAGGCTAATCCTCCGCCTTGTGGCGCCGGCACACCGGGTTCTAGTCCTGGTCGGGGCACCGGATTCTATCCCGGTTGCCCCTCTTTCAGGCCAGCTCTCTGCTATGGCCCGGGAAGGCAGTGGAGGATGGCCCAAGTGCTTGGGGCCTGCACCCCATGGGAGACCAGGAGAAGCACCTGGCTCCTAGCTTCGGATCAGCACGATGCGCCGGCCACAGCGGCCATTGGAGGGTGAACCAACAGCAAAAAGGAAGACCTTTCTCTCTGTCTCTCTCACTATCCACTCTGCCTGTCAAAAAAAAAAAAAAAAAAAAAAAAAAAAAAAAAAAAACTCAGAAGATCATACCTGTACTGTCATTTGAAGTAAACATTTATGCATAAAAGGCAATTTCAAAAGCATAAAGACAGGCTTCAATTTTGCACCTGTCACTATTATGAGATAAATTTAGAATGTATTTTAAAATTTTTTGATTATAAAGAAAATATGAATTCAGTCTAGTTTTTAAACTTATATTACAATCTTAAGCATTGAGAAAAAAACATTACATTAAAAAAATTCTAGGGACTGCATTATGACATAGTGGGTGAAGCCATCCTCTGCAGTGCTGGCATCCCATGTAGGCCCCAGTTCAAGTCTTAGTTGTTCCACTTTAGATCCAGCTAATGTGCCTGGGAAAGCAGCAGAAGAAGGCCCAACTACTTGGGCTCCTGCACCCACAAGGGAGACCTGGAAAAAGTTCCTGGCTCCCAGCTTCGGTTTGGCCCAGCCCCGGGCTGTTGCAGCCATTTGGGAAGTAAACCAGCAGATGGAAGATCTCCCCCTCTCTCTGAAACTTTGCCTTCCAAATAAATAAAATAAATCTTAAAAAAAATTATATATAGCTTTCTGTTCAGTGGATATTAAGTCACTTCTTTTAATGAACTATTTTTGTCAAAACCATTAAACTTTTTATTTTTAATGAACTTTGAAATATATGCATATGCACAAAACTTTATTTATTAAAAAGAATTTTACCACTAGATATTCCAACTTCAGTCTATCACTTTCTTAATATACGGAAATGAGAGAAAAATATTCAGAGCACTCATGGTCACAGATCATAAACATGTAAATGTGATATATAATATTTATTATTTCTGTTTATACCAAATACTAGTCAAATTAGCATCATCTTTACTAGTTGTTTTATATTAGTTGTTTTATGTAAAGAAGGAAGCTTAGGAAGAGAGGTTTACGAATATATTCAAGTTCAAATGTGGTTCTGCTACTAACTAACAGTATGGTATCTAAATATCTATAAATCATTGTTAGGTCAAAACCCAGGACGGATCTGACAGTCAACTGCACTTGCAAGCTCACAAATTAGTCAGCCACAGTCTGTCTACCTGCTGTCTTTCCGTCTGTCTTCTCGTTCCACAAACACACAATAATAGAAGGAAACATGAACTCGGGATGAGAGACAAAGATGATTTACTACTCAATGGCAAAGCATAAACCATAACAGTATCCTCAATCACCATTGGGCAATGCAAGCAAAGGCTGCACACTTTCAGTGTACACAGTGGACAGCATCAGAGCAGGAACACCCAATGTAAAGAGCTCTAATCTTCTCTATTGGGTTGCTTCTCTGCTTGCTCACTACTTATAATGTGAGCAAATATTCTCTGGAGCCAGGAAGAAGAGGTCTTTCACTTTCACTGCCTTGTGATGTCTCCAGAGAGGAACATGTCACTAGTCACTATCCTGGAATTTCTCCACATACAAACATTGGCACTGTAAACGCCTTTGTTCAGAGGACCTGAGGTATACAGCAACAACACGAGATATCCATGAGCTCTTGTCCAACAGTCAGTCCCCTATCTGTAAACAAGGATAATAATGAACACACCGAAGTTATATTGAAGCATTAAACTGAAATTACTTGAGATAGGAAGAGGTATTATAGGTTTACAATGTATATACTCAACAGAAGTCTTCTGATTCACTCAGAACAAAATGAAGGGGGCAAACAACCCACTAATTATAACATATAAGTCACCCTGTAAAATGGGTACTTTATCCAAAAATCCAATGACATCCACTATTCCAACAGAATAAAGAAAACCCCCAATTAAGCCAATTATACTCTTTCACAATGATTTTCAAATGTGATGTACTAGTGGAAGATGTTAATTGTAATTGTTCACATCATTATTTTAAAATCTAACAAAACAGAGTAAAATATCAAAGTGCATTAAAAGTCCTAATGGTATGACTTAACAGGGTGAAACTTTTCAGTCACCTATATTTACACACAGACAACTATGATTATGTAAAGTTTATATTTTGGTGTGGATTGATTGACAGATACATTAATTCCATTATGTGATAATAGAGATAAGGAGTACTATATTAAAAAATCACAAATTTAAAAACAGTACCTAGAGCTGGCACTGTAGTGTAGCAGGTAAAGCTGCCACTTGCAGTGCCAGTAACTCATTTGGGCGCCAGTTCAAGCGGCTGCTCCACTTGTAATCCAGCTCCCTGTTAACGCTCCCGGGAAAGCAATGGAAGATGACCCAAGTACTTAGGACCCTACACCCATGTGGGAGACCTAGAAGAAGCTCCTGGATCCTGACATCACATGGGTCAAGCTCCAGCTATTGTGGCCATTTGGAGAATGAACCAGTGGAGGGAAGATCTTCCCCCCAACCAACCCAATTTATCTGCCTTTCAAATAAATAAATAAACCTTTAAAAACCAAAACAGTACCTAATGATTGCAAACTTACACAAGATAAAGCAGAGAAAATCAAATTTTAAACATAATGAAAGTTAGAAAAGCATCCAGCTCTTCATATTTCAACTGACCACAGAGAGCAGGCATACACTAAGCTAACAAAAAATACAAATGACCTGAAATGAGAAGGGATAACTATCTTAATAAGAAAGTTGGACACTTAAAATCGTTCTAATGACAAAACACTTTTCTGTTACATTTTGGAAAATTCTAACTGTAAATCTTTACCAACTCATATGACTGCCACAGCCTACATTTTTAATAATATGCTAAACATTAAATAAAATAAAAAGCCACTGTCCTTAACATGGTTTTAACAAACAAAATCAAACCTTATTCCATACATGGCATCATTAATTCTTGATTGCATATGGCTAAGAATATACTTTGTATATTATTTAAAAGGCTTTTCTTCTATCCCACCAGGTCATTTTATTATTCCCTCCAAGCAACAGGAAGATTTTTAAAAAGGGGGACTTACAAACACTATATTAACAATTTCAAGAACTGATCTGATAAGAAAGCAAATACTTTCACTAATAGGTACATGATCATAAAAGAATGTATTTGGTCAGGAAAGCTGGGTTTGAATCTTTAACCTTATCATGATATCTAGCCATGTGGAGCTGGCCAAATAGCAAACTCAAGATAACCTATTTTTTTTTTTTTTAAAGCAAAAACCTGACCCTAGTATAACCAAATCTATGGAACAAATAAATACTTGTAATGAAGTTTCACTAATTTACCACAATCCTCTGCTAGGACTTACAGCATTATAAGTGCATATGGCTCCAATAATCATAATTCCAAACACTGGATGCACTGAGTGAAAGTGAGAACAAGTAAGTTATCTACCAATGCAAATTTAATTTAAATGCTAATTGATTTTTCTCTATGAATCAGATAAGGTATCTTTTTATAACACAGATAACAAAATAATTAAACACAAGAAGACTTCATTAAAGTTTGGAGTTTTATTTAATTAGACCTTATACATTATACTAAAATAATCATGTAACAGATACAGAAGTTGCATTAGTTGCCCAAGATCATTAACGTACTTGGTGTTGGAGAATGAAGATCTTCTACAGCCTGAGTTCCCATCATACCAGGTGACCACATGTTACGACTTTAACTATCCTTTAAAATGTTTACAAAGTTTTCCCTAACAAACATAAACAGATGAGCTCAAAATAACCATAAAAGAATTGAAATTTACCACGTTTTTCTTCAGCATATTCTAGAGTTGATATTCATTCAAAAATAATTGTTCCACTACCTATTTAAGAAATTCATGGACAGCTATCAAGGAATATAAATGTTGAAAGAAATGCTTTATTGTGATATTTCTCCTGTATATGGAGGAATAGTGTAAGGGGAATATTTCCATTTCTCCACCAAAAAAATACACAGATAGTGGAATAAATCTGTGACAGTCAATGAGGCTGTGGCGTGTGATTCATATAAGAGGAGCACAGGATTTGCTATACTGATAAGAAGATCAAAATTACTGTATCTTGCAACTGGCAAGAACTTATTTCAGATGCCAAAGAGAATGCACTAAATTTTCTCCTCTTCTCTTATGCAACTTCTCTTCAGCAGCAGTAATCAGTAGAAAGTCTAACCAAAGCCAGTGATTTAGTTGCTTGTATTACAATTCACACACCAATTTGTTGAATATATATTTTTAATGCTGTTTTAAATTGATGTTTTATTTGACAATGAAACCATTTTTCTTAATGCAGAATGATTTAGAGCATTTTAAAGCTATGTTTCCATGCTACGAAGTTTTCTTTTTTTTATAATTCAGAAAAGCATTCTTTAAATCCCTAAGGAATTCCATACGCTAAATCAAATCCACTGAACATTTCAAAAACAAGACTGCTTTTTTTTTTTTTTTAATGTAATGAAACCCTTTTAACTTGCATTTGAAATCATTTTGGTGTTCGCTTTTTAGTTCTGAAGAATTTTTTTGGAGAAAAAAACTATAAAAAAATGAAAATGATTAGAAACTGGAAATGAGTGAAAATTTAGACTAGTTTGCATTAATTACAAGCTAATTATTTAATTACTTTGGATGAAGTCTACCCACATTATAACCACATTCTATTTTAACTTTAACCCCTGACAAATATTATAAGTGGAGTTAAATTTTAAATTGCAATAAAGCACCAGCACACCTATAAGAAGAAAAATCTATGTGACACATGAACTTAAATCAAATACTGTTGTGATTGTACTTAATGTATATTTCTCCTGGTCAGACGATAACTTCATAAAGAATAACTATTATAGCCATTACACTAGTAAGATTAAAATCCACAATGGTCACTGAACCAAAAATCAAAATCTGAACTGTTTTTGTGAAAAAAAGAGAAATAAACATGAACTTACAACTAATTATATAACTAAAATTTTAAATGCAATGAAAATTAAGCTGATTCAAATGTTTTTCTAAAAAAAACTTAGTAAATTCAAGTGGTCTGAGGATTAAAATACATTTTATGAAATATTCTAATTATTTCATACAAATAAGGTAGTGGAACAGAATCATATCAAAAGCTCTGCTATTTATACTTAAAATACATTTATGTTTGCATACAAGACACACATTAGAGGTTCAAATGTACAAGGAGATTGTAAGAAAACAGTGGAAAAGGATACGTGAGACCAATAAGAAATGTGTCATGAGTGTACTAACATTAAAAAAAAAACAAATCAGATTACTTTTTAGATGAAATAGATAAATACTTAGAAAGACAGAAACTATGGAAACTGACCCTACAACAAACAGGTAATGAATTTATATATAGTAAGTGAATGAATTTATGTAACAAGTGAAGCGATTGACATAGTCATCAAAAAATGACCCACAAAGAAAAACCAAGGCTCAAATAGCTTCACTGTTAAATTCTAACAATCAGTTAAAGAAGAATCAATACCAATTTATCACAAAGTCTTCTAAAATTTAGAAGACAGAACCACATTTCAACTCACTTTATGAGGCCAATTTTACTGTGATATCAAAACCACACATGGCCGGCGCCGTGGCTCAACAGGCTAATCCTCCGCCTTGTGGCGCCAGCACACCGGGTTCTAGTCCCGGTCGGGGCACTGGATTCTGTCCCGGTTGCCCCTCTTCCAGGCCAGCTCTCTGCTGTAGTCCGGGAGTGCAGAAGAGGATGGCCCAAGTCCTTGGGCCCTGCACCCCATGGGAGACCAGGAGAAGCACCTGGCTCCTGCCTTCGGATCAGTGAGATGCGCCGGCCGCGGCGGCCATTGGAGGGTGAACCAACGGCAAAGGAAGATCTTTCTCTCTGTTTCTCTCTCTCACTGTCCACTCTGCCTGTCAAAAAAAAAAAAAAAAAAAAAAACCCACACAAAGAAAACCACATAACACCACACACACGCTCATAAAACTACAGGCCATCATCTCCTAAGTTGGAAAAATGCTTACTAAAATAATAGTAAAATAAATCCAGCAACATAGGAAAAGACTTACATAACATGACAAAGTGGGATTATTCCAATAATGCAAGGCTAGTTTAAGATCTGAAAGTCAATGTAATACACCATATCATTAGACAAAAATCACCTTCTCAATGAACACTAAAAAGCATGAAAATAAACATCTGGAAAAATCTAAAATTGTTTTCAGACAAAACACCAAAATATCTAGGAAGAGAAGGAACTTAAAAAATATTACAAACGGCATCTAAGGAAACTGCAAAGCAAATATGTGACTTCAAGGTGAAGGACAAGACGCTTCCCTGCAATCTGAGGAACAAGACAAGGATGTCTGCTCTCACCACTTCCATTCAACATTATACCAGAAGAACTAGTTAGGCAAATAGATAAGAAAAGAAATGAAGGCTTCCAAATTAGCAAAGAAAACTATCTCTATTCAGATAACACAGTTTTGTATATAGTAAAACATGTAGAATCTACTAAAAAATAAGAGAATAAATGAGCTTAGAAAGGATGTACAATACAGATTAACATTTTTAGAAATTTGTCCATTTGAAATGGACAATCTGAATATAAAATTAAGAAAACAATCTCACACTATAATAGTATCAAAAAGAAAAAGTACTTACCAATAAACTTTCTTACAAGTACAAAATGTTATACTAAAGAGGATTTAGACAAATGGAAAAATATCCCTTGGTCATGTCTCATCAGAAAATTCTGTTAGGATGGCAATATCCACACTGATCTACAGATTCAACACCAGTCCCTATCAGAATCCCAGCTATATTCATTGCATAAATTTCCAAGTTTATTATAAAACTCATCTGGAATTGCAAGGGACTCAGAATAGTCAAGGAGGCAGGACAGGATGGCGGGAGGATGACAGATAAAGCTGATAAGTTTTCTTCATGAGGTACCAAAAATATAAAAGTTGGTTGTGGTGGTGACAGTAAATGTAACAAAAACTACAGAATTGTGTCCTTTTTTTTTGGACAGGCAGAGTGGACAGTGAGAGAGAGAGACAAAGGTCTTCCTTTTTTCCGTTGGCTCACCCCCCAACGGCTGCTGCGGCTGGCACGCTGTGGCCGGCACACCGCGCTGATCTGAAGCCAGGAGCTAGGTGCTTCCTCCTGGTCTCCCATGCGGGTGCAGGGCCCAAGCACTTGGGCCATCCTCCACTGCAATCCCGGGTCACAGCAGAGAGCTGGACTGGAAGAGGAGCAACTGGGACAGAATCTGGCGCCCCGACCGGGACTAGAACCCGGGGTGCCGGCGCCACAGGCGGAGGATAAGTGCATTGAGCCACGGCGCTGGCCATGTCCTATTTTTTTTTTTTTTAATATTTATTTATTTATTTGAAAGAGTACACAGCGAGAGAAGGAGAGGCAGAGAGATGTCTTCCATCTGCTTGTTCATTCCCCAATTGGCCACAATGGCCAGAGCCACGCCAATTTGAAGCCAGGAGCCAGGAGCTTCCTCCGGGTCTCCCATGTGGGTACAGGCGCCCATCTTCTACTGCTTTCCCAGGCCACAGCAGAGAGCTGGATCAGAAGTGCAGCAGCTGGGACACAAACCAGCACCCATAAAGGATGCTGGCAATGCAAACGACAGCTTTACCAGCTCTGCCATAGCACTGTGCCCAAATTGTACCCTTTTAATGCATATGACTGCTTTTAAAAAGAAATCTCTTGAAAAATGTTTATTTTCATCTACTTGAAGGGAGGGGGACAATGGGAAAGAGAGAGAGATATCCCATAGGCTGGTTTAGTCTCCAAAGCACACAACATTAGGGTTACATCAGACTGAAAGCCAGGAGTTCCTAACTCCCTTTCAGGTCTCCCATGTGAGTGGCAGAGGCAATCATCTGAATGTCATCTGCTGTCTCCTAGGATGCATGCGCAGGAAGTCAGACTGGAAGCAGAGTACGAGAAGTGGGTGTCCCAAGCAGTGGTTTAACCTACTGTATAACACCTGCCCCGGACTGTACCCTGTAAGTGTGAATTATAACTTAATAATGTTATTTGCAGGGGTTGGCATTGTAATGCAAGATGAGCCACCACCAGCAATGCCAGCATCCTATGATCCTCATCAATTCAACTTCCAGCTGCTCTACTTCTTATCTAATTCCCTGTTAATGTGCCTGAGAAAGCAGCAGAGGACGGCTCCAGTGCTTGGGCCCCTGCCACCCAAGCAGGAGACTTAAGATGGAGTTCCAAGATCCTGGCTTCAGCTTGGACTAGACTTGGCTGTTGTGGCCATTTCAAGAGTGAACCAGTGGATGGAACATATCTCTCTCTCTCTAACTCTGCCTTTCAATAATAAACAAATGAATACATACTTTTTAAATAAAAAGTTAAGTTGGGTTTTATTTTTTTTTAAAAAAAGCTATTTAAGTAGCATTCAAATAAAAAAGCCAAACTGATTTACTTTAGCAGAGGAAAAGTCATGAAAAGTGACAAGAAGTGATGTCACCTGTGATAAGTGCACTTTTTACTATTCTCTAAGTCTTTCACAATCTGAAAACACAAAAACAGCAAAATATAACCAGAAGAGCACAAAACCTGAGCAAACTTTGTTATTACATGTCTCCGTTATAGGAAAGCTCATAAATAAAAATTGTTAAGACAAATTTTGATACAATGCAGATAAGTACAGAAAACACCAAGAACAGCTGTTTGTATTTTGTAAACAACTATATGACATGGGGAATTATGAGAGCTAAACATCAGTGGATTTTGGTAAGGAAGTTCAAACATATTAGAACACTTGAAGAGGTCAAGATAGACAGCAAAAGAAAACCAACAAAATCAAGGACAGCAAGAAGAATAATTTTTGGAAAAATCCTTTCAATGTATAAGATACACTATAGCAAATATAAGAAACCTTGTCATAAGCACAACAAGAATGCAACTCAAAATGTTAAATAACCAATCTAGGAGATCACTTTGAAGTACACGTGCCATAGTATATCATCAAGGAGAAGAAACTGAATAGAAAATGATAACTTTTTATGTTACCTTAGCACAATAAAACAGAACAAGGGTTCTTCAATGAAGATAGTCATTAAATTTCATTCTATATTTCTGACATAAAATATAACAGTAGATGTCTAATTAATAGTTAATTTTATAATTACTAAAATCATTCTGTAGAGAATAAATTTTATGATTAAAAAATATTAGAGACAGTGTTCCAGTGTCCTCCTCACTGTGTTATTCCCAACATAAACATATTTTGCAAATAGCCAAGAATGAAGCACTGATTTTCTTTTTTATTTTGTTTTTAAAGATTTATTTATTTATTTGAAAGTTAGAGTTACACAGAGAAGGAGAGGCAGAGAGAGAGGGAGAAAGAGAGAGAGAGAGAGAATCTTCCATCCACTGGTTCACTCCCCAACTGGATGCAAAGCCAGAACTGCGCCAACCTGAAGCCAGGAGCCAGGAGCTTCCCCTGGGTCTTCCCATGTGGGTGCAGGGTCCCAAAGATTTAGGCCATCCTCCACTGCTTTCCCAAGCCATAGCTGAGAGCTGGATCAGAAGTGGAGCAGCCAGGACCAGAACCGGTGCCCACATGGGATGCTGGCACTGCAGGCGGCGGCTTTACCTGCTACCCGACAGCGCCAGTCCCTGAAGCACTGATTTTCAAAGTCTCTTCTGGGGTAGGTGTTGTGGCACAGCAGTTAAGTCACTTGAGACACAAACGTGGCAAATCAGAGTGCTAGTAAAAGCTCTGGTACTCTACTTCTGATCCAGCTTCCTGCTAATGTACTCTGGGAGGTAGCAGGTAATGGCTCAAGTGTTAGGGCCCCTGACACCTGACTGGGATACCCAGATGGAGTTCTGGATTCCTGCCTCCAGCATGACCCAGCTCTGGCTATTGCAGGTATTTGGGGAATGAACCTGTGAATAGAAGCCCACCAGCCACTTTCGCTCACCCCTGCCCCTTGCTCTGTTGTTTCAAGTAGTTAACAATAAAGATTTTGTTAAAAAGTAACTTCAATATAAATTTTCTAGCCATGTTAATCTCTAAAAATTATCTATTTGGGCTGGCGCCATGGCTCACTTGACTAATCCTCCGCCTGTGGTGCCGGCATCCCATATGGGTGCTGGGTTCTAGTCCCCACTGCTCCTCTTCCAGTCCAGCTCTCTGCTGTGGCCCGGGAAGGCAGTGGAGGATGGCCCAAGTGCTTGGGCACCTGTACCTGTGTGGGAGACCAGGAGAAAGCACCTGGCTCCTGGCTTCAGATCGGCGTAGCTCTGGCCGTAGCAGCCATTTGGGGGGTGAACCAACGGAAGGAAGACCTTTCTTTCTGTCTCTCTCTCTAACTATCTAACTCTGTCAAATAGATAAATTTTAAAAAGTTTATCTATTTAAGGACCAGAACTGTGGCACACCAGGTTAAGCTGTCAGTTGAAACTCTAGCATCTCATAACGGAGTGCCAGTTTCAGACCCAGCTGCTCCACTTCCCATCCAACTCCCCACTACTAAGACTGGGAAAAACTGGATGATAGCCCAAGTGCTTGTGCCCCTGCCACTGTATGGCAGATCTGATATCAGCCTGGACCAAAACCAGCACTTGTGAAGTGAACTAGCAGATGGAAGAAATCTCTCTCTCTCTCTCTCTCTCTCTCTCTCTCTATATATATATATATATATATATATTGCCCTGCCTTTCAAATAAATAAATCTTTAAAAATTTATTTATTGGGCTGGCGCCGTGGCTCACTTGGCTAATCCTCTGCCTGTGGTGTCGGCACCCCACGTTCTAGTCCCAGTTGGGGCGCCAGATTCTGTCCCGGTTGCTCCTCTTCCAGTCCAGCTCTGTTGTGGCCCGGGAAGGCAGTGAAGGATGGCCCAGGTCCTTGGGCCCTGCATCCACATGGGAGACCAGGAGGAAGCACCTGCCTCCTGGCTTCGGATCGGTGCAGTGTGTTGGCCGTAACGGCCATTTGGGGGGTGAATCAACGGAAAATGAAGACCTTTCTCTCTGTCTCTCTCTCTCACTGTCTAACCCTGCCTGTCAAAAAAATTATTTATTTAAAATTGGTAATACACAGAATGCTACAAAGATGATTAAGAGTGCAAAACAGAAATGAGCAGAAAACAAGTCTCCCACAAGCAGCAATCCCCCCGCTTTCCTCTGCTGTTTAATATGCATTTTATTGAATTTCCATTTCCATTTCTATTTATTTCTTGACTCTATCCTGATTCCTGATCTGTCCATCTATGTACACAGTTAATAAATATACACTGAAATATAAATAACCTAGATTTTCCAGAGAAGTCTAGATCTCTATTAAAATACTACATATGCCTTCATTTTCACCTAAGATACATTTGCTTACAGTCTTGAATAGTAACTTTCAAAGTTTATAATCTAGGAAGCAGAATATATTATCTGAAATCTGGTTTATAATATATTACAAAAGTAAAAAGTACATAAATGAAGACTACCACACTACTCAAACTATCAAAAACTGTATGGGAATTTAGGGAAATGATCAAGTTTTTCTGATAATATAAATAGCGCAATGCACAGACATATGATGAAACACTGAACACAATTACTATTTTAACTGGTATTTTATACCTTTTTCTTTCCCTGACACCCATCAAAAAGGACTATTTTTCTTATCAATAGTGTTGAATCCTATACCAAATGAATGTAAACCAATATAATATTTTTTATCAAAATAAAAACAATTTCCAGTAATAGAATACATTAATATCAACTCAAATAGCTTAAATCTTCTCATGTATAGGTGAAAAATAGCCCTTCAGAATGGACAGGAATTTCATGAAATGGTTTAAAAATAACAATGAAATAAAGAGCAGCACAGACAAGACCATTTTTGGCCTCTGAGTTCCTTCAATATAGAAGCATTATAAAGGGAAAAAGTCAGCATTGATATAGTAAAGAAAGCTCCACGTTAATAAATCATTTTCCCAGGAAAAAGAGAAGCCTGCAAAATCTGTGAAAGTGATTTATTTTCAGGTGAATAAAATGAACAGCAATTGATCTTATATCTAGGGAGTGATTCTTCTTCTACCAGTTACAAATATATCTCTGTTAAATATCACTATTCTAGGTTGGGTGGTCTCTGGTTTTGAATAATTTATATGTACATTGAGAATTTATCCTGAAGCAGTACACCCAATGTCATAGTTTCACTTGGGTGATTAGCTTGTACTTTATTTGGTCATTTTGTTTGCATCTGTAAAATGAATCCAGCTTGGTATGGCAGTGTAGAAGAAGCAAAGAGGTATGTCAAAGGTAAGACTGCCAGGAGACAGCTATATTTCAGCAGAGACATACGAAGTGGGCACAGATTGGTGGAGGCAAAGAATATTGCATGCAGACGAGATCATATGCTTATGTCAATGAGGTGGGCAACCATCAAAAGTTTCTATTTATAACAGAAAACTCTGGGGAAATCATGAACGTAGTCCATAACACACATCATTTTGAAAAAAAGCCTATTTTACTAATGCTTATAATCCTGAGACTTCAACAGTTAAAGATACTTATTTTTATGCTCAAAAGGACTTTTAGAAAATGTGTATCATGGGATTATTCTGTTATGAAGACAAAATACATTTATATTAGTTGAGATCTGGGACAACGGATATGAATAAATTGGACTTACTGAATGATCAAATACTAATTTTAAGATTCACAAGTTGCACCAACAGTAAACAAAGCTCTCATGTGGCTTTTACCAAACTTTCATTAATATATTATATTATGTATCCACAGTTCATTATCAAATCCAGAAAACTGACATGGTATAGTACTAAACTGCAGACCCTATTAAAATTCCCTAGTTTTTACATGCACTCTTATTTATGTGTCTATATAGTTCTGTGAAATTCTATCACTTGTATAGATTTCTGTAATCACCACCACAATGAAGATAGGGATCCAAAAAAAAAAAAAAAGAACTGTTGATCACCACAAAGAAGTCTTCTCATACAATTCCTTTATATTCATGTCTGTTCCCTCTCCCTCACTCCCTCATTATCTCCAACTCCTGGGAACAACCGGTCTATTTTCCAAGACTACAACTGTTTTCATTTCAAGAATGCTATATAATTGGAATCATACAGCATTGAATCTTTTGAGATTGGCTTTTTTCACTTAGTGTGAAGCCCTTGAGATCAATAGAAATTTTATCAGTACTTTATTTCTTTATAAACCTGAGTAGTGCAAATACTGCATTATATAAATATATCACAGTTTGTTTATCT
Organism: Lepus europaeus; assembly: GCF_033115175.1. NCBI lineage: Eukaryota > Metazoa > Chordata > Mammalia > Lagomorpha > Leporidae > Lepus > Lepus europaeus. Next base: position 63,527,079 of record NC_084843.1, on the reverse strand, counting down.
ATTCACCTGTTGGAGACTATATGGATTGTTTCCAGTCTTGGGCAATTATAAATAAAGCTGTTATAAATATTTGTACAACAGGTTTTTGCATGAATTTAAATCATTTCTCTATAACTACCCAGGAATGTGATTGCTGAGTCATATGGAAAACATATGTTTAATAATTGTAAGAAATGCTAAACCGTTTCTTGGAGTAGCTGTGTCATTTTACATTTGCCTCCCCCCCCCCAGCAATGTATGAAAGATCCAATTATTCTGCATTCTCACCAGCACTTATTATTGTAAATTTTTATTTTAGCTATTCAAATACCTGTGCAATAGTATCTGTGGTTTTAATTTGCACTTCCCTAAAGGCTAATAATATTTAAAATATTTTATTTGGCTTATTTGTCCTTTTATAAGCCCTCTTTTATCTTTTAACATTTTAAAATACATGATCTGAAGAGGGGACAGATAAAATCTATAGGACTGAAGTTAGTAAGCTCTTAGAGGTAATTACATATTAAAAACCAGGGATAAATATACAAAAAGCTAAATAAGTTAGCTATGTGAAAAAATTAGAGGCAAACAAAACATTAAATATTAATCTAATTTACTTATAAAATATCACTATATAGACAATTCTGGCTTAAACTACTATTTGCTATGAAAACTCGGAAAAGGCACTTTAAAGTCACAGGGGCCAGCACTGTGGCGTAGTAGGTAAAGCCACCGCCTGCAGTGCCAGCATCCCATATGGGTGCCAGTTCGAGACTCCGGCTGCTCCACTTCTGATCCAGCTCTCTGCTATGGCCTGGGAAAGCAGTGGAAGATGGCCTAAGTCCTTGGGCCCCTGTACTCACTTGGAGACCCGGAAGAAGCTCCTGGCTCCTTGCTTCAGATCGGCACAGCTCCGGCCATTGTGGCCAATTGGGGAGTGAACCAGTGGGTGGAAGACCTCTCTTTCTCTCTCTGCTTCTCTCTGTGTAACTCTGACTTTCAAATAAATAAATAAATCTTTAAAAAAAAAAGTCAAAGAACACAAATCAGATTAGTGTTAAGTACCCCTCCTATATCCTTTGAACCTTACCATTCCTTCTTTTTCCAGATCACCTGCTACAGCCTGAAGGCTTTCCCCCTGACCTGTTGAAAGATGATTTGTCCGAAACAGCAGGAGGTTATCTGCCCAGTCCTCAGATAACAGTCCTAACAGCAAGTTAACTCACCTGAAGTGTTAGAGTATGAATGTGTTTGGAAAGCAATTTTGATACAGTATCCAGAAACCTAGGGAACTTGGTTAATAAATCTTTACTTAAGGAAAAAAAAAGATTCATTTTTAAAATTTATTTTAAAAAGTTACAGAGAGTGAGGGAGAAAAATCTCCCATCTGCTGGTTCACTCCCTAAATGGCCCCAATGGGCTGGGCTGTGCTAGGCCGAAGCCAGGAGCCAGGAGTTTGCTCAGGGTCTCCCATGGGATACAGGGGCCCAAGTGCTTGAGCTAGCCTTCGCTGCTTTCCCAGGTGCATTAGCAGGAGGCTGGATTGAAAAAGGGGCAGCCAGGACTGGAACTGCTATCTATATGGGATGCTGGCATCGCCAGTGGCAGTTTTACCTGCTACATTGCAACACCGGCGCCGAATCTTTATTTATTTATTTATTTATTTTAAAAAGCCTTGATTATTTATTTTTTTAAAGATTTATTTTATTTATTAGAAAGACAGAGTTATAGAGAGAGGTAGAGACAGAGAGAGGTCTCTCATCTACTGGCTCACTCCCCAGATGGCCCCAACAGCCAGAGCTGCACTGATCTGAAGCCAGGAGCCAGGAGCTTCCTCCAGGTCTCTCACATGGGTGCATGGGCCCAAAGACTTGGGCTATCACTATTGCTTTCCCAGGCCATAGAAGAGAGCTGGATCGGAAGAGGAGCAGCCAGGATTAGAACCGGCGCCCATAGGGGATGCTGGCATTTCAGGCCAGGGCTTTAACCCACTGCACCACAGAGCCAGCCCCAAGCCTTGATAATCTGAAAGGCAGAGGGGTAAAGTGACAAGAAGACAGGTGGAAGAGAATAGGGGGAGAAGGCAGTGTGGCAAGGAGGCAGTGCAGAGAGATGGGTAAGGTCTATTTCATGCTCTGGTTTAATTCCCAATGAATGCAACAGCCAAGGCATGGCTAGGCTGAAGCCAGGAATCAGGAAGTCCATCTTGGTCTTCCACAAGGGTGGCCCAAGTAGTTGGCCCATTATCTGCTGCCTCCTAGGGACATAAGCAGGAAGATGAGATCTGAAGCATGGAGTAGCTGGAACCTGAACCAGGCGCTCCAAGGTGAGTGGGGCCTAGGAAGAGGCAGATTACCCTGCTGTTCCACAATGCCTGTCTCAGGTTAATAACTTGTTTTGCTCGATTCATGCCCTGCCACCCTTGCCAGCACAATCTACATTTCCCAAATAGTCTAAATAGTCCTTGTTCTAAAATCTTGAGACAGAGACCTACCAACTGCTGCCCAGGTTCTGCTGCTGGGAAAATCTATATAAATTAAACCACTTGCCACAACAAAATTACTCTCATTAAAAATAAAAATAAAAATATGTAGAAGAAAAAGGTAGTGACAGTAAATAAGATGTATATATTTTCCTTTCCATACCTATTTGTCTACTTATTAGTCACTATTTTAAAACTCTCTCCTACTGTAAATTAATGATATCTTCCTCAGTATATTGAAAATATAATTTCTAACATGTATTCTAATTAAAATTCAGTAATAGTGGAAAATTATATATGTCTACAAGTACAAATAAGAAATTTCAACTGGCAAAATTTCAACTTCCAGAGTCAACTTAACATGATTACAGGCCACAAAAAACAATCACATCAAACTGCAATATCTAGGGCAACATGATACTGCAGAAAGAAGAGATGTACAGATCACTGGACTAGACAGTGATCTGTGCAAAAATACAACCATATAACTGATTTTCAGAAAAAGCACAAAGGGGAGGGTGAGTGTTTGGCACAGTGGATAAGACACTACTTGTGACACCTGCATCTCATATACAAGTGTTTTGAGTTCCTGTTCTGTTCCCAATTCCATCTTCCTACAAATATGCACCCTGGAGTGATGGCTGGGTCTTGCCACCCACAAGAGAGACGTGAATTGAGTTCTTAGCTCCTAGCTTTGTCCTGGCCCTGCCCAGGATGTTGTGAGTACCTGGGGAGTTAACTGGCAGATGGGAGATTCATATTTTCTGTCTTTCTCTCTGGCTCTGTCTCTGTCTCTTTCTCTCTCTCCAGGGATGGGGATCCTTTTTTACACCAAGGGCCATTTGGATATTTATAACATCATTCATAGGCTGAATAAAATTATCAACTTAAAAATTAGACTTCGATAGATTTATTGAATCTTGAATCCCATTTGCTCCTGCCTTGGAAGAGCCAGACCAAATGATTTCATGGGCCTTATACGGCTCATGGGCCAGATGCTCCCCACCCCTGCTCTGTGCTTTTCCAATAAATTCATCAATCCACCAATCAATCGAATACACATTTTTAAAAAAGCACAAAGGCAATTAAAGAAATTTTAAAAGGCTTCATGTTTGGGTACTATAACAACTGGATATCTAAGTGCCAAAGCAAAAAAAAAAAAAAAAAGGAACTTGTACTACAGCTCACCATATATACACAAAAAACAGATTGCAGACTCAAGTGGAAAATAGAAAACATCACATTTCTAAAAGAAAATATAGGAGAATATCTTTCTGATCACAGATTAGGCAAAAAGTTCTTAGGTGTGAAATACAAACATAATCTATAAATGAACTAACTGATGAACTGATAAACATTTCTACTCAATGAAAGGCACTGTCAGGTAATATAAAATCAAGCCAATAAAGAAAATAATTGGAAATCATCTGATAAAGGACTTACATGTCTAAAAAAAAGTACTCAAAATGCAACAAAAAATTAATTTTTTAAAGATTATTTGAGAGTTACAGTTACAGAAGAGAGAGAGAGGGAGAGACAAAGAGAAAGGTCTTCCATCTGCTGGTTCACTCTCCAAATGGCTGCAATGGCCAGAGCTGGGCCAAACGAAGCCAGGAGTTTCTTCCATCTCTCCCACGTGGGTGCATGGCCCAAGCTCTTGGGCCATTTTCTACTGCTTTCCCAGGCCATATCCAAGAGCTATTAGAAGAGGAGTAGCCAGGACATGTACCAGTGCCCAAATAGGATGCCAGTGCTACAGGTGGAGGCTTTAGCCTAGTACGCCACAGTGCCAGCCCCACAAAATCTATTTTTTTTTTTTTATTTTATTGACAGGCAGAGTGGACAGTGAGAGAGAGACAGAGAGAAAGATCTTCCTTTTGCCGTTGGTTCACCCTCCAATGGCCGCTGCGGTAGCGCGCTGCGGCCGGCGCACCACGTCGGTCCGATGGCAGGAGCCAGGTGCTTATCCTGGTCTCCCATGGGGTGCAGAGCCCAAACACTTGGGCCATCCTCCACTGCACTCCCTGGCCACAGCAGAGAGCTGGCCTGGAAGAGGGGCAACCGGGACAGGATCGGTGCCCCGACCGGGACTAGAACCCGGTGTGCCGGCGCCGCAAGGCGGAGGATTAGCCTGTTGAGCCACGGCGCCGGCCACAAAATCTATTTTTTTAAGAAAGCATGCAACTGATATGAAGATACTTCTGCACAGAAGAAACACATATGACAAAGAAGCATACATTTCATCAGAAATGTGGAAATGAACAAAAAAGAGATACTTCTGTACCCTATCACAACGGAAAACAAAACCTGATAACATTAAGTGCTGGCAAGGATGTGTAACAAGACGTGAACATGGTTTGTCCCCCCAGAAACTCTACTGAAATTTGACTGATTTTGTATTTGAACTGGGGGCCTAGTCGGGGAGGTGTTTACCTTATGGAGAATGAGTCATTAAGAATCAATTCTTGCTATGGCAGAACTGATTAACAATCACTGGAGTAGATGGTGAAAAACCAAGGCTATCCCTCATGTTTATCTTTTTCACATGACCATGCTTGCCTTCCACCATGGCTTAAAGAAGCAAAAGGTCTTCACTAAAAACTATGCAGATACGGCCACCTAACTTTGGATTTCCCATCTTCCAGAACTGTGACCCAAATAAAAATCTTTTCCATAGGAATGAATGTAAAACTATTCAGTCATTAAAAAAAAAAAAAACCTACTAATATACAACAAAGCAGTTGTTTCTAAGATACACTTGTGTCAGCTGAAGGAGGGGAGATTCAAAGACTGCACTATGGGATTTCACTGTTTGTGTCAAGGAACTCAGGAGAGCTGGAGGGAGCTGAGCTGCCAGGTTTCCACATGGGTATTATGACAGTTACAACGTAAGTAATAGTCTTTAATCAATTACTTTAATGGAGTAAGAAAACCTCTAAGCTGCAGAAAGCACCAGCTGCTTTTCCCCATGGAATTTTCCCCATGGAACGGGACACTGGTCAAGATTCAGTCTGGTGATCTGTAGACACATGGGAGTCATGTCCCTGTAAAGGAAAGCCCCCACAAAAGGCTTCTGCAGCTTTAATGGCCTGGGGGACAGGTTAAAACCTAGAAAGGGCAGGGTTAGGAGCAGAAAAGTACCAAGTCACACTGGACAAAGTGTCATTAAAGGTCCCACTCCTTTGCCCAGCAGGTTCTTCACAGAAGCCCCTGCAGAAGTCCTCAGCAAAGACACCTCCACAAAGTGGCAGGTCAGGGCTCAGATAAACAGCACGGAACACCCCGGTCCCTTACTGCAACCTGCTTCAGAGACAGCAAGGTGTATGCCTCAAGCAACCTGATTCCCACAAAGCCTCCCAGGCAAACCTTTGAAAATGCCGATGACAGGGCCTGAAAAAATGACACCTAGGTTTTTGACCAGGTATGGTAGTCATCTTTCTGAAACAATGCAAAAGGCGAAACCAGGCAAACAGAAAACTACGGCATATGGTATTTCATTTTATCTCAAAGCAAACAGAAAGCTTGTCACTAATTCTTGGACAAAGGCAGAAGACACAAGACTCCTGGATTAACAAAAAAGCAAGTTTATTACTTATAGCAAAGCAAAAGAACATGAGGACATGTGCACTAGTTCTCCTCCCTTCGTGTCCTATTGAGGGGATGTAGAATGGCTCAGACACCCGTGTGTGGTGGGTTTGTGCTAGCAGCCGAGGAGTACTCAGCTTAATAAATCCACCAGTTCTATAGCAAGCAGTAACCACGTTTGCTCTTATTGCTGGGGAGAGATGTTGCAGACTGACCAGCTGAATATGCAACTTGGAGAAAATACCCCCCAACAAAAAGAGCAGACAGAGCCTTGAAGACCTGGCATCTCAAGCAAGTAGAACTGTCTCTGTCAACAAAAACGTGGCAGGGGTTGCCAAGAACTAAGGCTGGGTGGGGCCAGCTGGTGGTGGGGGTGGGGATGGGGGTGGTGATGAGGATGACTACAAATGAAGCACAGGGAAAGTTTCAGGGTGATGCAATTATATTAGATGTTTCTAATAGTGGTTGCTTGACTATGTGCATATATCAAAGCTTGGAGAATTCTACACCACAAATTTTACTAAAATTGTGTGTCAATTACAGCTTAACTTTAAACATAGAACAAAGAAATTGTAAAAAAGAAAAAAAGAAAGATATAAGTACCTACAGTCACATCCCTGGAGTCCTTTTCTGAAAAAATCTACATTCAGTTGCCAACTACTTTACTCTTGCAGCTTCCATGTAAAGTTGATTATATTCTTAAATACACTTAAACATCTATTCAAAGTCATCAAGATTTATAGTTTCTAAATCTTTACTTTTTTAACAAGTTTTTGAGGAATAAATTGAATTTATAGAACACAATAACTAAAAATTAGCATAGTTTACCGTTGGCTTTCAGCTCTATAAACTAAGATATTCAAAAAACATTTGGCAGGCATTCTTTCACTCTCCCCACCACCAACCAATATTAACTCATAAACAGGACAAATCCTCAAAATTATTAAATTGCCGTTATTCATGTTTTCCTATTGACCAGTGATCTAAATACTCATTTTAGTAAGAAGGTTTTAAAAAGAATGGAACATCTGTTTTACGTTACATGGGAGACAGCAAAATCCTTCCTCTCTGACTGGATTATTAATGCTCATGCCTTCTATGGCATTACACTCTTCATTCGTGTCCCCACACCAGTGCTCTAAAGTGCAACATACCCCCTAATGTAATACATTTTCCTGTTAACTGTACAACACTGTAGATACCATAATTTTCATGTGACATGCTGGTATTTCTTTTTTAAAACCACAAATGCATTTCTTACTCTCAATCACAAATTTAAATTTCCTGTATATTCCCAGCCCACTAGACATTTTTCTTTTAAAACACCTGGAAAAAAATATGATTTCAATTTTTAAATTTGTCATCTCATTTTTCTGTAGATTTCTTCCAACTAACTCTCAGAATGGCAAAATGAAAATATTTGATTGTTTATCCTTTTGCTATTAAATGAATTTCAGAAACATTCTGAACTTAAGGATAGAAATAAGGTTATGATGCATAAAAATTACTTAATAGATCTTTTAAAAACTTACAGCATATCTTTAACAAAGACACTCTACCATTGCTCAAATCTAGAATTATTTTAATATATTTCTACTTTTGAACATCCTCAAAATTTGGCACATATTCTTTAGTTTCTGAGGTTAACACCAAAATTTATCCAAGACTGCATTACATTTCATGTGTTTAAATGAAGATCAAATAATACTTCCAAATGCAGTTACTGCTGTATTTCTAATATCCTCAGTTTTTCTTATTGTGAAATATTTTGTTCATAATGAACAGACTCCAACAAAATTGACACAAACCACATCACTAGTGATGACTCTCAATTAGTTCTTCAGTTCATTTTCCTTGCCTAACTCTATGAAAACTACATATGGTTTAAACCACTGGTATTTCTTACTTTCTGCCAATACACAAACCATGCTTTTTTGTGTTGAAAACATTCCCATGAATAATTATAATAGTCTCCAAAGAGACCAGATGGTAATAAATTCTAGAACAGATCTGGAAGCTATCCATAAATTTACCTTCTCATGGTCTCACCATCAAAATGCAATTTTTTGTGCTATGTCATAAAAAAAAGGACTAGTGATACAAACAATGTGAATGAACTTTTTACTTAAACAAAAAGACACACGATCGTGTCAGGGCCTTTCATAGCTATATATACCACTGATCTCATGTTCTTATCAATAACAATTTTCAAGAGACCATCAGCTTGATAGTGTACACCATTCATAACCAAATATACAATGATTTTTATATTAGCAAAATACATTATTATCAAAGTAAAATTCAAGGAATATGTCCCAACTAATGATAGCAAATGATATAAAGGTAAAGAATTAGTAATATAAGCTAATGTTATATAGTACTGCCACTGATTCATCTTTTCATTCTTCTAAGAAACATTAATTATTGTGATCTTGCTATGTTAATTGAAATAAAATGACTTGCATAATCATTACTACTTGTGAATTAATCATAAATCAATTAATCATTAATAATAAATCACTGTGAGATTTGTGAGAAATAAAAAATCAAAAGGGGTTTTCAAAATTAGCAGCATTATTCAAAAATTTCTTTTTTAAAAAATATTTATTTACTTGAGAGGTAGACAGAAAGAGAGGTTTTCCATCTGCTGGTTCATTCCTGAAATGGCTGCAATGGCCAGAATTTTGCCGATCCGAAGCCAGGAGCGAGGAGCTTCTTCTAGGTCTCCTACGTGGGTTCAGGGGCCCAAACACTTGGGCCATCTTCTGCTGCTTTCCCATGCCATAGCAGAGAGCAGGATCGGAAGAGGAGCAGCCAGGACTAGAACCAGCGCCCAAATGGGATGCCAGTGCTGCAGGCAAAGGCTTAGCCCCCTATGCCACAGCATCAGCCCCTCACCGGATTCTGTCCCGGTTGCCCCTCTTCCAGGCCAGCTCTCTGCTGTGGCAAGGGAGTGCAGTGGAGGATGGCCCAAGTGCTTGGGCCCTGCACCCCATGGGAGACCAGGAGAAGCACCTGGCTCCTGCCATCGGATTAGCACGGTGCGCCGGCCGCAGAGCGCCAACCACGGCGGCCATTGGAGGGTGAACCAACGGCAAAGGAAGACCTTTCTCTCTGTCTCTCTCTCACTGTCCACTCTGCCTGTCAAAAAAAAAATTTTTTTTTCTAAAACATATTGTGGCATATAAAATTAAATTTTAGTGGCCAGTGTTGTGGCACAGTGGGTAAAGCCACCACCTGTGACATCTGCATCCCATATGGACACTGATTTGAGACCGGACTGCTCCACTTCTGATCGGGGTCCCTGCTAATGCACTTGGGAAAGCAGAGGAAGATGGTTCAGTGCTTGGGTCCCTGCACCCACATGGGAGACCTGGATGAACTTCCTGCCTCCTGGTTTTGGCTGGTCTAACCCTGGCTGTTGAAGCCATTTAGGGACTGAACCAGCGGATGGAAGACCCTTCTCTCTGTCTCTCCTTCTCTCTGTGCAACTCTACCTTTCAAATAAACAAAATAAACCTTTAAAAAATTAAATTTTAGGCACTTCCTTGCATCCTTAAAAAGCAAATCATAGCCAAAGAGTAGCTTACTTTTTGAAGTCTTCGGATCAACTGACCATTGTCTAAAACATTATTTGTATTACCTCTCGCATTATTTTTTTAAAAAAATATTTATTTATTTGAAAGGCACAAAGAAAAAAGGGGAGACAGAAACAGAGACAGGGGTGGGAGACAGGTGAAGGGAAAATGGGGAGAAGGAGAGGGAGTGGAAGGGTGAGAGAGAAATTCCACTTGATGGATCTTCCATCTACCAGTTAAATCTCCAAATTGTGGCAACAGCCAGAGCTGGGCAAGGCCAAAGCCAGGAGCCAAGAAGTCTATGAAAGTCTCCCACATGAGTGGCAGAGACCTAAGTACTTGGGCCATTCTTTCTAGGTGCACTGGCAGGAAGCTGAATGACAAGCAGGGTAGCAGGGACTCTAAATGGCACATGAAACAGGATGCCGGTGTTATAACCACTAGCTTAACCCACTGCACCACATGTCAGCCCCTAGCTCTGGTATTATTATTCTTTTAAAAAATCTTTTTATTTATATAAAGACAACAAATTTCATGTATTTCATATACAGTTTTAAGAACATGGCACTTCCCACTCTACTTTTCCTCCCTCCCATTCTCCCACCTCTTTCCGCTTTTTTTATTTATTTTGCAGTAACATACTTTCAATTTACTTTATAAATCTGGATACCTCATATAATGTATAAAAGAAAGAAACAGAATTAAGGAGAGGAAAACTAAGATCAAATAGAAACTCATATAAAATACAAGCTCTTGAAAAAAAACAAAAAGGAAAAATAAATTGAGGATGGGAAGAAGCAGAGACTGCATAAAGCAGGGATTAAAACCATGTCTATCTGAAATGTATTTTATCTTTTTGTTTGCTACTATAAACTAAGTTTAATGTTTGTGTATACAGTCTATTGATTTAAGTGTTTCAATTTCTAAATCCAGTGACTTTATTGATTCTTAGTTTCTAGTAGTTAGCTTTACATTTATTGTTCATTTTTAGATTTTATATCTAAATCATTTGAGCTGACTAGTAACATCAGTACAACGAATAATGGCAACAATATTTGACTTATTCCCGACTTCAGTAAGAATGTTTCAATGTTAGCTATAATGTATAATGTTATTACTGGAGTTCAGAGAATCTAAAATGGTAATGAAGCATATATGTATTACCTTGAATGGAGGCTTTTTTTAAAAAAAAGTATCTATAGAGAAAATTCTATTGTCTCTTTCCTTTTATTCATATGTGACTCAAATAACAGATTTTCTAATACTTAAGAGTATTAGAAATGCCATCCTTGCCTTCCTGTAATTCCAAATTTCCCAATTGGTTACCTGACTATTAATAATACGATACTACATTCCACTTCCAAATATTTGCTTTGAAACTTTTTTACAATGGTTATAAACAGCAATAGTTTGCTTTAAGTACCATGCTCTCTTCTGTTCTTTTTTGGATTATGGTATTGGTGTGAACAAAGCTTCACAAAAAAGAATTTAAAAGATATTTTCCTCCTATGCTTCGCTTTGGTTTACAATTATTTGCTTCTTAGAGATCTGAACATTTTCCTAGTGATGTCAGTTAGAACTAAAAGTCCTCTCGTGAAGAGAAGGTTATTTGATAACTTGCTCTGTTTCTATGTGTTTTAATCCTTCCACATTTTCTCTATTTTTGGAGTGTAAATTTTGGCAATTTACTTCTCTAGGCAAAAAGTAGCTCAATTCATCCAGAAAAATGTAAGTGCAATCTTTCAATGAAATATTATTTTTCACACATGATACTTGTAAAAAAACACACTAAAAATTCTCAGAATTATTGGAGATATAGTAAAACAAACACGTGCACTTAGTCATAATGGAAATAAAATTGGTAAAAATGTTTACACAGAGAAGTCAGTCAACATCTATAAAAGTTTACTATGCATTGTTCTTGTACCTGTAATTCTACTTCAGGAATACATTACAGAGATATGCTTACACAGATGAAAAAATGACATATATACTGAGGTATTCACTGAAGCATCTACATAAACATTTAAATAGCCAACAACAGATTTGTTAAACAAATTATAATACTATGACATAATGGACTACTACAGCCACTAAAAAGAATTACACAAGAGCAGGCATTTAACCTAGCCTCTCGGCTAAGCTACTGGTTAAGACACTTGTGTCTCAAATCAAAGTACCTGGGTTCTGAGCTCAGGCTTCAACTCCTGACTCCAGCTTCCTTCTAATGCAGAGCCTGGGAGACAGTAATAATGGCTCAAGTAATTAGGTTCCAGCTATTCACAGGATTTGAAACACTATTCTTAAATTATTTTCTCCAAGTCTGTGTTCCATGGCTCTGTAAGACTGACTATACAACACAAACTAAGATTACATCAAAACACAAAACAAAATGCTTTTCTTCCATATATCACAATGTAAGCACACACACAGACTCACATACAACTCAAGGAAAATAAAAACGTTAGTAAATGTTTTCCCTTTCTCTGCTTCTCTATTTTCTTCTTGCTATACATTTAAGAATTAAAATCACTTTTAAATCTCCTAAGGGATCACACAGACATGGTAATATGAGGAAAAAGCATAAATCTGTTGCAGTTTCTGAGATGTTGGGTTTAATTACTTGTAGAAAGTCCAACAGCAGAGTCTGCTGCTCCACCAACAATAAAGTCACTCTAAAAGGCTTAGTACAAGCCCTGTTAATTCAGAAGGGTTAGACACAGATCAAACTCTTTACATTAGTTGTAGCCATTGCGGCTATAAAATTAAGATTTATCCCAGGAACCTAAAGGAGATGGTCAAGAACTGATGGTTCCTGCTTAAAAACCTGCAACACTTACTACACTAGTACTAGTGATTACGATCTTTCACATTTAGCAAAATTTTTCCCAAGCTAGGAATAAATCTGTTTTGGGAAGGGAAAATGGCCTATTTTAAATGAAGAATTACTGTCTATACAAATTTTTATCACTTTAAAACACATGATATAACTACACAAATTCTTAGATAATCACTTTTCAGTTTCTCAGTTTTAATGCCTCACATATTTCCAATATTAGTTTCCCGTGTTACTTTATTTACAGAACAGTTCACTAGGATTTTGAAAAACACTTGTCTACAAATCTTTTCTGCACTCAATAATAAAGCATAAATCCATAATGATCAATAACTATGAATTATAATTTATAATAGAACTGGACAGTAATCTAATCTATTTAATGATATTAAATAATCCATTTTTGCATAAGGAGTATGCCATTTGCATAAAGAATGAAATTAGTACTACTTTTATAAAATTAAGTGAATATTTTTATTTTGACAGATCTCCAATTTCTAAAATTTTTTAAAATGTTTATAATTTTGTTATGTGTTGTTAGATCACCTGTTAAGTATGTAAACAAACCACAAATTCTTTTGCTTTTTAAGATTTATTTATTTATTTGAAAGGTGAGTTACAGAGAAAGCAAATGAGGGAGAGACAAAGAGATCTTTCACCTGCTGGATCACTCTCCAAAACTGCCAGGGCTGGGCCACTCCGAAGCTAGGAGTAATAAGCTTCTTTTGGGTTTCTCATGTGGGTGCAGGGACCCAAATGTTTTGGTCATCTTCTGTTGCTTTTCCAGGCGTATTAGCAGGGAGCTGGATTGGAAGTGGAGCAGCGGGGGCTCAAACTGGAGCCCATATGGGATGCCTGCCGGTGACATAAGCTTTGGCTTTACCTGCTACACCACAGCGCCAGCCCCAGGACAAAATTCTTTACCTATGACTCCAAAAGCAGAGCTCTCAGAAGTGAGCTACACTCACTGACCTAATCAATCTTCTTTCTTATTTGAAAAATTCCAGAGCATAGCTGCCAATATTCATAGAAAGAATTTTGAACCAGATGAAAATTTTTGGTCCCTGATGGGGTAAACAGTGATGGCTACCCTTATTTACAACTACAGAGTGGAATGCAAACATTTTATATAGGAGGCATTCAAGAAGGTAAGAAGAATGATTAAGGGTTCCATGACAATTTTTTATCTTACCTCACCAACACCTCTACATACACCCAGGTTTTATCTTTGGGGCCAAACAGCATACCCACAGTTTAATGCAAAAAGACTAGAGAAAAAAAAGGAGTCATTCTATTTTGCTTTTTAATTATTTCTAATTCCATTTTAAAAAAACAGGCCTTTCATCACAACAGAAAGATTAAGCAGGTACATATTCAAGTAAGTCTATAAATCAATGTGAATCCATTCTCTTGACAATGCCAATAATGAAATGGGACTCCTGACTGGCAAAAGAGTAAAATTAGAAAACAGGATGCCAACAGTCTAACTGGAGGGAAACAAAGGCTCTGAGGAGGTAAAAGGAAAAATAGGAAAAGAAAAAACAAAAACAAAAACAAAACAAAACTTAGGTGTACTGAGCTGTTGGTCACACCTAAGCAGCAATGCACAAGGAAACCAATGTTCTGGCTCATTTTTTCTGTTAAAAGTATGTAAGTGATGGGCGCTGCGGCTCACTAGGCTAATCCTCCACCTGCGGTGCCTGCACCCTGGGTTCTAGTCCCGGTCGGGGTGCTGGTTCTGTCCCGGTTGCTCCTCTTCCAGTCCAGCTCTCTGCTGTGGCCCGGGAGTGCAGTGGAGGATGACGCAGGTCCTTGGGCCCTGCACCCACTTGGGAGACCAGGAGGAAGCACCTGACTCCTGGCTTCAGATTGGCGCAGCATGCCAGCCATAGTGGCCATTTGGGGGGTGAACCAACAGAAGGAAAATCTTTCTGTCTCTCTCTCTCTCTCACTGTCTAACTTTGCCTGTCCAAAAAAAAAAAAAAAGTATGTAAGTGGGGGCCAGTGCTGTGGCAGAGCAGGTAAAGCCACCACCTGCAGTGCCGGCATTCCATATGGGCGCTGGTTCAAGACCTGGCTGCTCCACTTCCAATCCAGCTCTCTGCTGTGGCCCAGGAAAGCAGTAGAAGATGTGTGTGTGTGTGTGTGTGTCTGGTCTCTTTCTTCTTCTTCTTCTTTTTTTTTTTTTTTTGAAAGACAGAGTTAGACAGTGAGAGAGAGAGACAGAGAGAAAGGTCTTCTATCCACTGGTTCACTCCCCAAATGGCCGCCATGGCCGGTGCTACGCTGATCCGAAGCCAGGAGCCAGGTACTTCTTCCTGGTCTCCCACGCAGGTGCAGGGGCCCAAGCACTTGGGCCATCCTCCACTGCCTTCCCGGGCAACAGTAGAGAGCTGGACTGGAAGAGGAGCAACCTGGACTAGTACCCGGCGCCCCAACCGGGACTAGAACCCAGGGTGCCAGCGCCACAGGCAGAAGATTAGCCAAGTGAGCCACAGTGCCGGCCCTGTCTGGTCTCTTTCTCTCTGTTTATGAAAGCCACCAGGATTTAATAATAGAGATTTGATCCTAATGACCTTATCCAATGCCAATCATGTCCCATGGGTCCTACCTCTAAGCATCAAGGCTGGATTACTTTCCACCTCTTATCTCAAGATGGCAATTACATTTCAACACATAAATCCTTTGGGGTCACGCAAACTACAGGAATTGCAAAATTTGATGCTATATTACTAAAGTACCCAGACTATACTTATGAAGTATAACATGGAATTTCCTATCATTTAATACACATGATTTGCATTTTAAAAGATATATGTCATTTACTAATTCAGTAAATTTTTTAATCAATAAGCTATTATGTTCAAAAGCATGATCATAAGGCTCTGTCAAAATAAAAATCCTGGGGCTGGTGCTGTGGCGTAGTGGGTAAATCCGCCGCCTTCAGTGCCGGCATCCCATATGGACACAGGTTTGAGTCCTGGCTGTTCCACTCCTGATCCACCTCCCTGCTATGGCCTGGGAAAGCAGTAGAAGATGGCACAAGTCCTTGGGCCCTTGTACCACATGGGAGACCCGGAAGAAGCTTCTGGCTTCAGCCTAGCGCAGCTCCGGCCGTTGCGGCCATTTGGGGAGTGAACCAGTGGATAGAAGACCTCTCTCTCCTCTCTGTAATGCCACCTTTCAAATAAATAAATCTTTCAAAAAAAAATAAATAAACTTCATTGGTCTGTATACTATCATACTGAATTTAGTGTTTTAATGGAGCATCGTAAATGATTAATCTTAGAAATGCTAATGAGTTTTTAATTTATACTGCATGACATGTTAAGCTAAATTCCAAGATATAATTTAATCCTCAATAGTCAGCTAATTTGTCCATTGCTCTTAGAAACTAACTTAATCATTATATTCCCGGGTATGTTGAATATCTTAAGATTCAACAGAATGTAAACATCCTGAATACCAACGTAAAAAAGGATATTGTATCAGGGTCCACATTAATTAGATGGTATAATCATTATGCCACTGAACTATACATTTGAATGTATCAACTTTCAGTTATATGATAATCAAAAATATACATGAGGAAACTCCAAAAAGTTCTTGAAAAATGCATATTATGGGGGCCAGTGCTATGGTGAACTGGTCAAGCCATCACCGGGGTGCTGGCATTCTTTACGGGCATCAGTTCAAGTCGTAGCTGTTCCACTTATGACACAGCTCCCTGGTGTTGACCTGGGAAAGCAGCAGAAGATAGACCCTGTACCCATGTGAGAGACCCATAAGAAGCTCCTGGCTCCTGGTTACAGATGGGCCCAGTTCCAGTCATTGTGGCCATATGTGGATGGAAGACCTTTCTCTTTGTCTCTCCTTCTCACTGTCTATAACTCTACCTCTCAAATAAAGAAATAAAATCTTAAAAAAAAAAAAAAAAGCAGTGTCATTTCAGTGCAGTAGAAATACAAGCATAAGAATGACAGCACACTACACAATACTTAGAATATACACTTGGCGCACCTTTTGGTGGGTTCGGAATCTGAGGATTCAACCAATTACAAATTGCAAATATTTTATGCAGACCTCCTTCCTTTGTCATTATTTGCTGAACAATACAATATGACAGCTCCATCTTCACTATGCTCCCCCTTCCCCCATAACTCTGCCCTTCAAATAAATAAATAAAACTTTTAAAATAAGTGTTAAAACTCAATAGTGAAATCCTTTGTTCTTCGGATTTCCTTTTTGGAGACGTGTTTTTTTGTTTTTGTTTTTTTTTTTTTTTCTTTAAAATTGACTCATTTCATTACTTCCTATTGGTCTGTTCAGGTTTTCTATGACCACAGTTCAATTTTAGTAGCTTCTAAGTATCTAGAAATTTACCCATATCTTCAAGGTTTTCCAATTTGCTGCAATAAAGTTCACACCAGTCCTTACCAACCTCTGTATTTATCAGTTATGTCTCCTTCTTCATCTCTGATTTTATGAGTTCTCTTTTTCATGGTTACTGTAGTCAAAACTTCATCAATTTTGTGTACCTTTTCAACAAAACAACTCTTCCTTCATTGATCCTCCATATATATTTTTGTCTATATTTCATTGACTTCTGCTCTTGTGGGTTGTCCTCCCACTCAGAAGTGCAGCAATGGGGTAACTCAGCAGCTTCTCAAAATGTGTTCCTGGCCTGTGAGGGCAGCAGGCTTCTCTCTAAGGGAACACTTCAGGTGCTCACACTGTAGGCGAACAATGCTGAGCTCCTCCTGCTTACATTTTCCCCACTGAGTGAAATACTTCTTGGTTCAGGGTTGATCTCCAGAGACAAGCTACAAACTTCCCTTCTTTATGAGTTTATCAAGTATTTCCATGTTTGTTCTGATTTGTTACATCCTCACTCCACTCTGACAAGTGTTTCAAGCATTCCAGCGAAACAGTTGCTGTGTGTTGTTTTGCTTATACCACTCCCCTATTTTAATCCTTATGAAAACAAAGGCAACCTGAAGGTACAGGATGTTATTCAATCATTTATTTCTCTGTCATTCTCTCTCTCTCTGGCCCATTCTTATAACTTTGAAACAACCAGTCTTTACTTTTTTTCTATTAGTGCTTTCTTCCATCTATTTCTGGTATAAAACCATCCTCTTCTGCTCAGATCACTAGGAACATGTATTCTATTTTATGAAATCAAGTGTAGGGCCAGCATTGTGGCATAGCAGGTAAAGTCATAGCCTGTAGTGCCGGCACTCTATATGGGCGCCGGTTCAAGTCCTGGCTGCTCCACTTTCAATCCAGCTCTCTGTTATGGCTTGGGAAAGCAATGGAAGATGGCCCAAGTCTTTGGGACCCTGCACCTGCATGGGAGACCCAGAAGAAACACATGACTCCTGGCTTCGGATTGGCATAGCTCTGGCCGTTGTGGCCAATTGGGGAGTGAACCAGCAGATGGAAGACCTCTCCTCTCTCTCTCTCTCTCTCTCTGCCTCTCCTTCACTCTCTGTGTAACTCTGACTTTCAAATAAATAAATAAATAAATAGGAAAAAAAAGAAAGAAAGAAATCAAGTGTTATCAGTTCTAGAATTTAAAAAAAAAAAAAAAAAGAAGACCCAATTAAGATCTTCAAATTAAGGACCAGCACTGTAGCATAGCCGACTAAGTTCTTGCTTGTGATGTTGTCATCCCTTATCAGAATGCCAATTCCACTCCCAGCTATTCTGCTTCCATTCCAGCTTCCTGCTAATGTGCATGGGAAGGCATTTGGGCCCCTACCAGCCATGTGTGAGACTAGGATGGAGTTTTTGGCTCCTGGTTTCAGCCTGGCTTAATCTAGTCTATAATGTCTATTCTAGGAGTGAATCAGCTCCTAGAAGATCTCTGTCTCCTCCCTCCGTTGTTCTTCCTTGCAAATAAATAGCTCTTAAAAAAAATCTTCACATTAAATTAGTTGTAATTAGATCTTTTGGCAGGATCAACCAACGATTTTGACAAGTTCTGGGATTTCTATCATGTTTTTCAACTTAAAGGCTAAAAGGAAAACCTAAGAAGAAACATGACAAAAATGACAGAAGACATCCTCTGAAGTTAGGACTATGGTGTACAAGATAAACATTTAACTGTGCTAAGTTATTAGAGATTGCTCATTGACTCCTTTTAAAAAACAGTGTTGTGGGACTGGTGCTGTGGCATAGCAGGTAAAGCTGTTGCCTGCAGTGCCGGCATCCCATATGGGTGCCGGTTCGATTCCAGCTCTCTGCTATGGCCTGGGAAAGCAGTAGAAGATGGCCCAAGTCCTTGGGCCCCTGCACCCACGTGAGAGACCCATAAGAAGCTCCTGGCTTCTGACTTCGGATCAGCACAGCTTTGGCCATTACGGCCAGTTGGGGAGTGAACTAGTGGATGGAAGACCCACCCCCAACTCTCTCTCCCTCTCTCTTTCTATAACTGACTTTTAAGTAAATAAATAAATCTTTTTTAAAGTGTTATTTCCAAAGAAATTTATTTTAAGCTTCTTTAAAAAAACTTAGGAACACTTAATTACTCAAAAAAATCTGTATGTAAACTATAAAAAATATGTCAATTATATGCTACCTACAAGTATATAAATTCAAATTTACATAAGACAAGATTGATTTGTGTATATTATTTTGTGTTCAAATAACTATCAATGACTAACACTTATTGGCTCCAGACAACCAATAAATCTGAGAGTTGACAACACCCTACTTCCAAGTCCCTGACCAAAACAAGCTAATCAAATATTCAGGAACCTCAAGCTGGATTAAAAATTATTTTACCTCAGAGTTCCCACAAGAATTCTTCTGCTGGTTTATAGTAGAGTAGGCCTTTACTTACTTTTTCTTTTACTAAGAGAACAAGTTTTGAGGTACAATTCTGAGGAAAGAAGTGTATGATATATTTTACTGCTTCATATACTATCATTCAGTTTCTGGAATTATAAAATTAAATTAATGGAAAATATTTGCTATACATATTTTTGATAATGTAGTAACAGCAGCTACAATTTACTGAACTCTCATTCTGTATAAGTACTGGAAAAAGTGCACTGTTCATTACATATGTCATTAAATTCTAACAACATGCCACACTGAGGTACAGACTGTCAAAAATGATGAAAGATTTTAAAATGGAAAAGAATGTCGATATCATCAGTGGAAATTTATGTACTGTTCAGAGCACACTATTCCGAATGCTCTGGTAGCAGGGGTTTACATCTTTTCTCAGCACTGAGATATACCATGAGTTTAAAAGTTATTCACAGGGCCGGCACTTGGGCATGGAGGATAAAGCCCCCGCTTGCAGTGCTGGCATCCTATATGGGCAACAGTTTAAATCCCAGCTGCTCCACTTCTGATCCAGCTCTCTGCTATGGCCTGAGAAAGCAGTAGAAGATAGCCCAAGTCCTTGGGCTGCTACAACCACGTGGAAAGACTCAGAGGAAGCTTCTGGCTTCGGATTGGCGCAGCTCCGTCCATTGCGGCCAATCGGGGAGTGAACCAGCGGATGAAAGAATTCTCTCTTCCTCCCTTCCTCTCTCCTTCTCTCTCTCTCTCTCTACCTCTCTTTCTCTGAGTAACTCTTTCAAATAAATAAATAAATATTTAAAAAAATTTATTCATTACTTATAGCAATTTTTAAGGATTTATTTATTTATTTCAAACACAGTTACAGAAAAAGAGGGAGAGACACAGAGAAAGATCTGTTAGTTCACTCCCCAAATGGCTGCAACCACCAGCACTGAGCCAGGCTAGAGTCAAGAGCCTAGAATTCCATCTGGGTCTCCCAGATGGGGGGCAGGGGCCCAAGGACTTTGACCATCTTCCTCTGCTTTCCCAGGTGTATTAGCAGAGAGCTGAATTGAAGTGGGAAACCGGGGCCGGCACCGTGGCTTAACAGGCTAATCCTCCGCCTTGTGGCGCTGGCACACTGGGTTCTAGTCCCGGTCGGGCGCCAGATTCTATCCCGGTTGCCCCTCTTCCAGGCCAGCTCTCTGCTATGGCCCGGGAAGGCAGTGGAGGATGGCCCAAGTGCTTGGGCCCTGCACCCGCATAGGAGACCAGGAGAAGCACCTGGCTCCTGGCTTCAGATCAGCACGATGCGCCGGCCACAGCGGCCATTGGAGGGTGAACCAATGGCAAAAAGGAAGACCTTTCTCTCTGTTTCTCTCTCTCACTATCCACTCTGCCTGTCAAAAAAAAAAAAAAAAAAAAAAAAAAAAAAAAAAAAAAGAAGTGGGAAACCGGGACATGAACTGTTGCCCATATTGTATGTCAGCATTTCAGTGGCAGCTTAAACCGCTGTGCAACAATGCCACTGCCTATAGCAATAATTCTTATCTATACACCAACAAAATTTGAAATTGGACCCATACCCAAAAAGTCAGTTTTATAATGTCTACGGATTCATTTCATGGAATACTTATGTCTCTGAATTCACCTTTATTTATTTATTTTTCTGCATCTCGTGTTTATTTCACCTTCAGGAATTAGTTTCTTTTTAAAATTTTATTTAAGGTATACAAATTTCATGTATTTCATATATATAGATTTAGGAACAGTGATACTTCCCATCCTACCTTCTCTCTTGCCCATGCTCCAATACTTCCTCCTCTTTCCTCTTTCATTTTCTATCAATTTTTACAATGATCTACTTTCAGTTTACTTTATGCTAATAAGATTAACCCTACACTGACTAGAGAGTCCAACAAATATTAAGGAAAAAAAAAAAACAAAAACACTGTTCCTCAACCATAGAAACAAGGGCTATAAAGAATCATCGAATTTTTTAAAAAAATTATTTATTTATTTCATGGGTAGAGTTGTAGACAATGAGAGAGAGAGAGAGAAAGATCTTCCTTCCGTTGGTTCACTCCCCAAATGGCTGCTATGGCCAGTGCTGCGCCGATCCAAAGCCAGGAGCCAGGTGCTTCTTCCTGGTCTCCCATGCGGGTGCAGTGGCCCAAGCACTTGGGCCATCCTCCACTGCCCTCCCGGGCCTCAGCAGAGAGCTGGACTGGAAGAGGAGCAATAGGGACTAGAACCCAGTGTCCATATGGGATGCCGGTGTCACAGGCAGAGGATTAACCAAGTGAGCCATGGCACCAGCCCCCAATCATCAAATCTTAAAATGTCTATCTCATTCCTATATATTACATTTTGGGTACTCTATATTAGTTACCATAGATCATGGAAAGTATATGGTATCTGTCTTTCTGGGACTGGCTTATTTCATTAAGTATAATCATTTCCAGTTGCATCCATTTTGTTGCAAAAGACAGGATTTCATTTTTTTTATGGCTGAGTATACACCATATTTCTTTTTTTTTTTTAACTTTTATTTAATGAATATAAATTTCCAAAGTACAGCTTATGGATTACAATGGCTTCCCCCCCACCCATAACTTCCCTCCCACCCGCAACCCTCCCCTTTCCTGCTCCCTCTCTCCTTCCATTCACATCAAGATTCATTTTCAATTCTCTGTATATACAGAAGATCAGTTCAGTATATATTAAGCAAAGATTTCAACAGTCTGCCCCGACATAGCAACACAAAGTGAAAAATACTGTTGGAGTACTGGTTATAGCATTAAATAACAGTGTACAGCACATTAAAGACAGAGATCCTACATGATATTTTTTTAAAAATTAATTAATTTTCTATGCAATTTCCAATTTATCTAGTTATCAGTTGATTGGACATCTGGGTTGATTCTATATCTTAGGTATCTGGGACTGAGCTGCAATAAATATGGGGATACAGATAACTCTTTCATATGCTGATTTCATTTCTTCTGGATAAATTCCCAGGCATGCAATTTGTGTATCTATTTTCAGCTTTCTGAGGTATCTCCCATACTGTTCTTCCACAGTAGCTGTACTAGTTTACATTCCAACCAACAGCAGATTGGTACCTTTTCCACCACATCCTCATCAGTATTTATTGTTTGTTGGTTTGTATATGAAAGCCATTCTAACCAAGATGAGGTGAAACCTCATTATGGTTTTGATTTGCATTTCCCTGATGACTAAGTGATCCTGAGCATTTTTTCATGTATCTGTTGGCCATGTGAATTTCCTCTTTAGAAAAATTCCTGCTGGCACTGCAGCTCAATAGGCTAATCCTCCGCCTTGCAGCGCCGGCACACCAGGTTCTGGTCCCGGTTGGGGCACCGGATTCTGTCCCAGTTGCCCCTCTTCCAGGCCAGCTCTCTGCTGTGGCCAGGGAGTGCAGTGGAGGATGGCCCAAGTGCTTGGGCCCTGCACCTGCATGGGAGACCAGGAAAGCAACTGGCTCCTGCATTCAGATCAGTGTGGTGCGCCGGCCACGGCAGCCACTGGAGGGTGAACCAACGGCAAAAGGAAGACCTTTCTCTCTGTCTCTCTCTCTCTCACTGTCCACTCTGTCAAAAAAAGAAAAAAGAAAAAGAAAAAGAAAAATTCCTGTGCAAGTGCTTTTGTTGCTGTTGATTTCTTGAGTTCTTTATAGGATATTACTCCTTTATTAGTTGCGTAGCTTGCAAGTATTTTCTCCCATTCTGTTGGTTGCCTCTTCACTGTGCTGAGTGTTTCCTTTGCAGAACAGAAGTTTCTCAGCTTAATGTAATCCTATTTGTCTGAATTTACCATTACATTAAGAATAATTTCTCATTGATTCAAGCATTAATTATGAGTTAAATAAAATCTTTGACAAGTGTTTATTTATATCTGTGAGAGCTAAAAATTAGCTCATGAAAGTTCTATGATTATTATCATCTTATAACACAAGAAACTGAAACTTGAAAAATTTAAGTGTCTTGCCCAGGTTGGTTAAACTGCATGGCACTGGACTATGCTACAAATTAGATTTCTTGGTTTTTCTACATTGTTATCTCAAGTATCAGTGACATCAAAAAACACAGAAATGTGCTAGAAAAGCTTTAAAAACATTACAGCCTATAGAACTATCATATAATTTAATTAGTGAAGACATCTTTACCCAACTAATTAACAAATGAGATGGCTTTTCAAAAAAAGTTAAGTTTAATTTTCAGTTCAAAGAAATGAATATATGATCTATGGTGGTGTGGAGGCAAAAGTTTCCGAATCCTAATTCCAAAACAGAGTTAAAAAAAAGAGGACTTTGGCAACAATTCTGGTTCCACAATCATTTGTGGCCCATTATGTGCAGTATTTCTTACTGAAGCTCTCTTTTTTTCTTAGCAAGGGCAAATGCAACAAAAAACTGTTCTCATGTTTAATGCCATATCTGGACACTGCATCACGGTGTTGTCCCATAGAGGTAGAGGTATGTCTTTCTTTTACAAAGTAAATAACTATGAAATCTATGCATAGATTTATACTAAGCAATCTCATAGCACAACAACAATCATTGAGACAGAACTAAAAGCATATTTTTACTAAGTGGTAAAATAATCTTTTAATACAAAGTACAAAACAATGTCTAAAAGACAAAAAACTAAAAAAAAATTTAAAAAGAAAAACAGGATAAAGGGAGAGAGGGAAGCCAGGAAGACACGAAACTGTGGCGTAAGGGGTAAAACCACTACATGTGGTGCTGGCATCCCATATTGGCGCCAGTTTGAGTCCCGGCAGCTCCACTTCCAATCAGGTTCCCAGCTAATGCTTCTGGGAAAGCAGTGGAAGATGGCCCAAGTACTTGGGCCCCTACACCCATGTGGGAGACCCAAAGGAAGCTGCTAGCTCCTGGATGTGGAATGGCCCAGATCTGGCCATTTGGGGAGTTAAGTAGCAGATGGAAGAGCTCTCTGTATTTCCCTCTTTCTCACTGTAACTCTGCCTTCGAACAACAAAATAAATAAACAAATCTTAAAAAAAAAAAGTGACATAAATTTGTAGTTCAGGCCACCGAAGATTAGAGTTGGGACACGGGCACTCCCTTGACTTGCATCCTCTGGTCTGCTTTAACAAAAACCAGGAGGCAAAGAAAGCTCGGTATCAGAAGCAATGGGTGGCAGGCCTATTAATGGCTGATCTGTACAGTGATCTGCCCTCAAGGAGACCCAACAGGCCAGTCCACTGCAGTGGCTTTCAATGTGGTAAGCCTGGGCTTCAGCAGAAGTCAGCTTGTGAAGAGCCCTGGCAGCTCTGCCAAGAGATGGATCACTGGAAATGGACCTGCCCTGGAGTCGAAGGATGCCCAGGTCAGAGCCACAGATCTTACTGGCTCTAAGCTGAAAAGCCCTTCACTCAGCCCAACTTCCAAAGTGACCACTGCAGCTGAGGGGATGGTCAAGTAGGGTCAGCAACATTGCAGGCAGAACTGTAAATTTCTTGTTAGAGATGCCACCTGCCTTTACCTGGCCAGCTCTCCTCCCAGGCCAGCCAAGTAATGAAAGTCAACAGAGTGCCTTCCCCTAGGAGGTTCACACCTCCCTTAGGATATACCCCATGTGAAGAGATAGATAGGTCTGGGCCTCTGAATTTACAAGGCCTAAAGCCCACCAGATTATTATCAAGCCCCTTCTGTCAGGTTCTATTTGCCTCTCAATCAGAAAAATTACTTGTAGCTTAGACAGCACCTTTCTTAGCTCCTCTAATAATGACTCTGTCCTTTGTTCTAGGCCCTGTCTAGTGCACTTGGGCCTCATTCCTTTGTAATCATAACCTCTACTCTACCACCAATGGCTTTACTCCCAACCTGTGTGTACTGATGGTCCTCTTCCCCAGTTAATGCTGTATAATTGTTCAAACCTGGTAAATGCCACTCTTAGGATCATTGGTTATTATCCTCACTCTGTCTTTTATGACCTTGTCTAAATATGATCAGAGTCGGCAAACTTGGAAGGCTTCCATAGCCTTGGCAACTCATGACGACAGCCTAGGGTGGTTACTGGCGCCATAAACTAGAATGTCAATTTGTTGGGTCAACAACAAGAGCCATTGTGCACTTGTTCCTCATGTGGGATCTCTGTCCTTAATGTGCTGTACATTTTGATTTAATGCTATAACAAGTACTCAAACAGTATGTTTCACTTTGTGTTTCTATGTGGGTGCAAACTGTTGAAATCTTTATACTAAATTGATCTTCTGTATATAAAGAGAATTGAAAATGAATGTTGATGCAAATGGAAGGGGAGAGGGAGCGGGAGAGGGGAGGGTTGCGGGTAGGAGAGAAGTTATGGGAGGGGGAAGCCATTGTAATCCATAAGCTGTACACTGGAAATTTATATTCATTAAATAAAAGTTAAAAAAAATAAAAATAAAAAAAAATTTCACAGAAACATTAAAATAACACTCAAGACAATAAAACATTGCTTTCTTTAGGTGAACAATTAAAACCCCTCAATATAATTCAACAAGAAAAAACATGACTAAAGAAGGTATGCTTTCATTATTTTATTCAAATTTCAAAAATTAGTGGTGAGGCAATCAGTTCTTGCTTAGATGCTGGCCTGGCCTGCTCTGTGTATTCTCTTCATTAAACCAGGGGGAGGGCCAGTGCCATGGCTCACTCAGCTAATCCTCCGCCTGCGGTGCCGGCACCCCGGGTTCTAGTCCTGGTTGGGGCGTCTGGTACTAGTCCTGGTTGCTCCTCTTCCAGTCCAGCTCTCTGCTGTGGCCTGGGATGGCAGCAGAGGATGACCCAAGTGCTTGGGCCCTGCACCCACATGGGAGACCGGGAGGAAGTACCCGGCTCCTGGCTTCGGATCGGAGCAGCGCCTGCCATAGCGGCCATTAGGGGAGTGAACCAAAGGAAGGAACACCTTTCTTTGTCTCTCTCTCACTTTCTATAACTCTACCTGTCAAGTAAAAAAAACCCAAAAAACAAACAAACAAAAAAACCAGGGGGAGAAGAGGACTAGGGGTGCGTGGTGCAGCAGTTAAGTTGCCATTTGGGAAGCCTGCATCCCATACTGGAGTGTGAGTTCAAGTTCCAGCCAATCTGCTTCCAATTTCACTTCCTGCTATTGTGCACTCTGGAAGGCTACAGGTGAAGGCTCATATGTTTGAGTTCATGCCACCCAAGTGGGAAACCTGTATTGAAATTGGAGCTCTTGGCTTCAGCCTGGCCCAATACTGGCTGTTGTGGGCATTTGGACATAAACCAGCAAATGGAAGACATCTCCCTGTCTGACTCTGTTTTCTTTGCTCTGCTTTTCAAATAAAATGAAAATAGGCCGGCGCCATGGCTCACTAGGCTAATCCTCCGCCTGCGGTGCCAGCACCCGGGGTTCTAGTCCCAGTTGGGGTGCCGGTTCTGTCCCGGTTGCTCCTCTTCCAGTCCAGCTCTCTGCTGTGGCCCAGGAAGGCAGTGGAGGATGGCCCTAGTTCTTGGGCCCTGCACCTGTGTGGAAGACCAGGAGGAGGCACCTGGCTCCTGGCTTCGGATCGGTGCAGCGCGCCAGCCATGGCGCCCATTTCGGGGGTGAACCAACAGAAGGAAGACCTTTCTGTCTCTCTCTCTCTCACTGTCTAACTCTGCCTGTCAATACATAAATAAATAAATTAAATTAAATGAAAATAAATTAAGAAAAAAGGTTAAGGGCCAGTGCTGTGGTTCAGTAGCTTAATCTTCAACCTGCGGTGCAGGCCTCCCATAAGGGAATTGGTTCTAGTCTCAGCTGCTCCTCTTCCGATCCAGCTCTCTGCTATCATCTGGGAAAGCAGTAGAAGATGGCCCAGATGCTTGGGCCCCTGCACCCAAGTGGGAGACCTGGAAGAAGCTCCTGGCTCCTGTCTACAAATCGGCACAGCTCCTGCCATTGCGGCCATCTGGGGAGTGAATCAGTAGATGGGAGATATTTCTGTCTCTCCTTCTCACTGACTGTAACTCTCTCACATAAATAAACAAAATATTTAAAAATTAAATTAAAGTAAATAAAAATTAAAAGAAGAAGCCATAGGGCTAACATTTGGTGAAGTGGCTCAGACACTGCTTTGGACATACACATACCACATCGGACTGCCTGGATGGATTTCTGGATCCACTTCAGATCCTAATTCCTGTTAACGTAACCTGGGAGGCAGCAGATGATGCCTCATGTACACAGGTCCCTATTACCACTCCTTGGGAGTCCCTTCCTGAACTATGGGCTCCCTGCTTCAGCCTGCCCCTTCTATGACTGTTTCAGACATTTGCGGAGTCAACCAGTGGACAGAAGATCTGTCTCTCTGCCTTTCAAATAAAATGTAAATTAAAATTTTAAAGAATAAATAAAAAGAAATCACAATTTGAATAGCCAACTTTATACATGAAATTACTCAGTAATGCTAAAATTGGCATTAATGGGTACCTCCTCATTAATGATAGGGAGGTTTAACAAGACTGTGCTGTTATCACCATCTGCTATATCCTGCTCTGTTGTTTATAAAAATAGTTGTGGTACTGATACTTTTACAAATGCTGCAGGTGTAAGACATTAAAACAGAGAATTCTCTTTGATCAGTCCAATGTCATCTTCTCTTTTAAAATCTAAGTAGTCTAGACTGCTCTCAGATTCTCAGATGTACTGTGTTTGTAAAAAGCCTTTTAACCTCGAACTAGTTTTTCTAGGTGAAATAGGCCACAAAAAAGATAATGAGAAATATTTTTAAATACAATAAAACCAGAGATTAACCTTTCTTCAAAAAAAAAAAAATCTCCAAATAGAAAACCAATATGAGGCCTTTGACTTAAATCATTCTGTCTTCTAAATACTATAAGTGAAAAATGCTGCACAGTTATTGACGTGTAAGCTCTATAATTTTTGTTCATTATGTTTCCCCTTCATTTAAATGTTAACTCCTTAAGCTTATTTTTTGTTAAATGTTTAGAAACTCCCTGTGCATGAGGTTTGGGAATGCAGTAAAACACAATTCTGAAAATTGGTTTGTTACATAATATTTTGAGTAAAAAAAAAATTTAAAAGCATCCCCTCTCCTCCAGATGCAATCCTGTATTAAAAAATAAACATACTGGCATTTAGGCAGTTCTCTCAAAATTCAACTAAAAACAAACAGAAACACTGCTAAGATTAAATATAAATATGAAGGCTTAGCTACCTAGGAGAGAAATAAGAAATTAGAATATTAAAAAACTCAAAGATCAGAAAACTAGGTTAGAAATTATAATTTAGAAATGAAGATCCAGTCATTGAAAGAGATCAAGTTAAACTTTAATGCTTATGTGAAAAAAATTCAAAGCTACTACTGATAGTTTTATAATCATGATTAGGAAGAAAATCCGTAATTAGAAACCTAATGTCAGGCCGGGGCCGTAGCTTAACAGACTAATCCTCCGCCTTGCGGCGCTGGCACACCAGGTTCTAGTCCCGGTTGGGGCGCCGGATTCTATCCCGGTTGCCTCTCTTCCAGGCCAGCTCTCTGCTATGGCCCAGGAAGGAAGGCAGTGGAGGATGGCCCAAGTGCTTGGGCCCTGCACCCGCATGGGAGACCAGGAGAAGCACCTGGCTCCTGATTTCAGATCAGCGAGATGCGCCGGCCGCAGCGGCCATTGGAGGGTGAACCAACGGCAAAAAGGAAGACCTTTCTCTCTGTCTCTCTCACTATCCACTCTGCCTGTCCAAAAAAAAAAATAAATAAACCTAATGTCAGCTCTATTACCAAAAGGAAAACAGAATAGATAGTGCTATTTGGCATGGAAGTATATGAATTTGGTTATTTAAATAAAATTATTCCCTATAACTAAGAATTTTTTTTTTTTTTGACAGGCAGAATGGATAGTGAGAGAGAGAGACAGAGAGAAAGGTCTTCCTTTTTGCCGTTGGTTCACCCTCCAATGACCACTGCAGCCGGCGCATCTCGCTGATCCGAAGCCAGGAGCCAGGTGCTTCTCCTGGTCTCCCATGCAGGTGCAGGGCCCAAGCACTTGGGCCATCCTCCACTGCCTTCCCGGGCCATAGCAGAGAGCTGGCCTGGAAGAGGGGCAACCGGGATAGAATCCGGCGCCCCAAGGCGGAGGATTAGCCTGTTAAGCCACGGCGCCGGCCAAGAATGTATTATTTTATTCAAAGATCCTTGCTTAAATAAAAGGAAAAATTCACTGTATTTGAAAATATAGTAGTTACAAATGAGATAGGAAAATGTTTGTTCTTTATTATTGAACAGTCATAAAAATTCATATAACTTCAATGTTATAAAGCTGACAGGGAGAATAAATAATTTATTCCAATGATTATCTGCTTACATTACAATTAACAAAGGTAAGAGGGTACTAAAAGATTTGACCAACTGCCCAAATATAAATAAAAGCAACATGTTAAAAACAAATATAAAACACTAGAAAAACCAATAATTCAATTTGCAGGAAGCTTAAAAATAAGTAAATTTAGAGAAGTTAAAACAATACAGAAATACTCCATGTTGTTCATTAGTTTTCTTAAAAACTCAGCAAGTCAGTTAATACCACACATCTCCAAGGAATAAAGAAGATTTCTATCAAGGAAAACCATTTTCCTGAAAAAGCATGAAATAATCCATTTGCTGAGAACTATATTTAAAATAATGGATACTTGACTCTGAAAACCTTCAATTCTTGAAAAACTTAAGACTAGAAGTGGAAAGGATGTGTGAAACACTACTCAAAATTGCTGAGATGTAGAAAAGCCAAAATTGAAGTGCTTAAGGATAGAAAAATCTCCAGCAAGAACAAGCGGACACCACTTGGATTCTAATTTTGCTTCTTTACTCATCTCACTATTTTGTTTACCTTACTTAATCAGAACCCTTATTATTAAAAATGAAGGTCAGAGAAGGCATTTGGCACAGTACTTAAGTCACTGCTTGGGATGGCCACATTCCAAATAGAGAGCCTGGTACAAGTTCCTGCTACTCTGTTTCAGACTTGGTTTCCTGCTGAAGCACATTCCAAGAAGCAGCAGTGATGGCTCAAGGACTTGGGTCCTTGCCATCCATGTGGGAAACCCAGATGCTGTATCAGGTTCCCTACTCTAGCCTGGCCTTCCATGGCTACCATGGGCATTTGGGGAGTGAAGCAGGAATGGAAGATGTTTATCCTTCAAACAAATGAAAGAAATAAATGAAATGAAGATCACATCTTCTTCCTCAAGAGCTATTGTTAAGATCTAATGAGCAAGAAGCTATACAACAGTATAAAATAAGAGTTGAAATATATATATATAAATATGCTTATATATATATACTTATATAAATAAGTAAAGTAAATGAGTTAATAAAATGAACAGAGCCAATGCAAGACAATAGAAAACAATGGTCTTAATACAGAGTGATCAACTTCTTAGAAAAGATTATAAGTTTTTTAGAAATATCCATACAGGATAAAAAATGTATCAGTAATTAGGTAATTAGCTATAAATTATGAAGCACACTGGTGAAGTAGATAGCACCAAATGACACACCAAAGAAACAACAAAGAAAAAAATCAGGCCGGTGCCGTGGCTCAACAGGCTAATCCTTCGCCTAGCGGCGCTGGCACACTGGATTCTAGTCCCGGTCGGGGCACTGGATTCTGTCCCGGTTGCCCCTCTTCCAGGCCAGCTCTCTACTGTGGCCCGGGAAGGCAGTGGAGGATGGCCCAAGTGCTTGGGCCCTGCACCCCATGGGAGACCAGGAGAAGCACCTGGCTCCTGCCATCAGATCAGCGCGGTGCACCGGCCGCAGCTGCCATTGGAGGGTGAACCAACGGCAAAAGGACGACCTTTCTCTCTATCCCTCTCTCTCTCTCACTATCCACTCTGCCTGTCAAAAAAACAAAAAGAGAGAGAGAAAGAAAAAAATCAAGCATACCAACATATTCATTGTGGGGGGAAAAATAGAGAACAGAAAAAATATTTGAAGACATAATGATCTCAAATTTCCCAAATCTGATGAAAAATATCAGTCTACACATCAAAGTAGCCCAATGAACTCCAAGTATGATAAACTCAAAGAGATCAACACTAAAAAATATATAATAAATTGTTGAAACAAAGAATCCTGAAAACAGCAAGAAAAAAGCAAATTTTCACAAAAAAGTTCCTTAAGAGCTAATTTTCCTAAGAAGCCACAGAGCCCAGAATTAAGTCAGTTGACATATTTAATGTACTAAATGAAAAAAAAAAAAAAAGTCAACCAAGAATTCTATATTCATCAAAACTATCCTTCAAAAATAAGAGAGGGGCTGGCACTGTGGTAAAGCAGGTAAAGCTGCTCCCTGCAATACCGGCATCCCATGTGGGTGCCAGTTCAAGTTCCAGCTGCTCCACTTCCCATCCAGCTCTCTGCTATGGCCTGCGAAAGCAGTAGAAGATGGCCCAAGTCTTTGGGCCCCTGCACCTGCGTAGGAGACCCAGAAGAAGCCCCTGGCTCCTGACTTCAGATTGGCACAGCTACAGCCATTGTGGCCATCTGGGGAGTGAACCATTGGATGGAAGACCTGTCTCTCTCTCTGCCTCTGCCTCTCTGTAACTCAGCCTTTCAAATAAAGTGGATAAATCTTTAAAAAAATAAATAAAAAAGAAATAAAGAAATTCCCAGATAAACAAAAGCTAAGGATGTCTTTTTAATAGTAAACCTACTCTACAAGAATGCTAAAATGTATCTAGGCTAAAATGAAGTGATCCTACATAGTAACTAGAAGCCATATGAAGAAAGAAATATCCCTGGTAAAGGACTACATAACAAAATTTAAATGCCAGTTACTGAAGTTTGCAGTTCTTCTTTTAATCCTATTAAGATATAAATGTCTCAGGAGTAAAATAGTTAACTGACTTATTTAATAAGCATACAATAAATGCTCAAGATGAAATCAATGATAATAATCTAAGAGGTTGGAGACTAAGATGATATTATTCAAACTAGGTTGTTATGGATATTAGGGTAAACACTGACAATAACAAATACATGGGGGCCAGCGTTGTGCCAAAGTGGGTTAAGCCGCCACATGGAGCCCATCCCATATGGGCACCGGTTTGAGTCCTGGCTGTTCCACTTCCAATCCAGCTCCCTGGTAATGCACCTGAGAAAGCAGCAGAGGATAGCCCAAGTCCTCCAGCTCCTGAACCCATGTGGGAGACAGGGAAGAAGCTTCTGGTTCCTGGCTTTGGCCTGGCCCAGTCCTGGTCATTGTGGTCATTTGAGAAGTGAACCAGCAGATGGAAGTCATCTATCTCTCTCTCTGTTACTCTGTACTTCAAATAAATAAGTCTTTTAAAAAAACAAATACACAAGAAAGGAAAATGAAGATGGAAATCAAAATAGTACACTACAAAAAGAATTATCCATGCTTTTATAACTTTCAAATAGAAATTTAAATTAGGCAACTAATACTAGATGAATTGTGACACCCCCACTGCCAATATTTATATGTGAAGCACTAATCCTCAGTACTTTAAAATATGCCTGTACAAGAGTACTTCAAAAGATTTATAGAAAATGGAAATAAAAACTAAGCTTATTTTTGTGCAAAAAAAATGGAATCAGGGAATACAGGGTCTTTAAAAAGTTAATTTAGTGGCAGGAATTGCGATGTAGCAGGTTAAGCCACCACTTGGGACACTTGAATCCCATATCAGAGTGCCTGAGATCAAGTCCTGCCTCTGCTTCTGATCCAGCTTTCTTCTAGTGTGCAACAGATGATGGACCATGTACCGAGGTCCCTGCTATATCCATAGGCGAGACCCAGATGGAGTGCCTGGCATCTGGCTTTGACTTGGCCTGGTCCCAGCTCTTATCGGCATTTTGCAGTTAAATAGTGGGTAGAAGATGCCTCCCTTCATCTTTCCCTATCACTTTGCCCTTCAAATATATAAAGTTTTTTTTTTTTAATTCATGGAGAATGTGCATTATGAAAAAAATCATGCATGGATTTTAATTTTTTGGGGGGGAAACAAAATAAATTAGCTTTTTAATTCCATTTCACATGAACTTTTTCAAAGTACCTTCATATTTGGAGACAGGACATTTAACAAAGTAATTAAATTAATGAATCTATTGCAGTATGGCTTAATCTAATCTGATGGTACCCTTATCAGAAGAGGAAATTAGGACAGAGAGAGATATCAGGGGTACATATGCACAGAGGGACAACCATGTGGAGAGGCAATAAGAGGGAGGCCATTTGCAGACCAGTGAGAGAGCCCTCATGCAGAAATCCAAGCTGTCAAAATCCTGACATCAGACTTCTAATCTCCAAAATAGTGAGAAAAAAATCTCTGTTATTTAAGCTGTCCAGCCTCTGGAATTATGTTATTATAGCTCTAGCAAACTAATAACATAACTTTATTTATAAACTACTCTGTATTAACTACTACTTTTGCAATATAAATGCCATTTTAAAAACAAAACTACAGGGCCAGTGCTGTGGCACAGCAGGTTAACACCCCGGCCTGAAGCGCTGGCATCCCATATGGGAGCTGGTTCGAGACTCGGCTGCTTCACTTCAGATCCAGCTCTCTGCTATAGCCTGGAAAACAGGGGAGGATGACCCAAGTGCTTGGGCCCCTGCACCCACATAAGAGACCTGGAAGAAGCTCTTGGCTCCTGGCTTTGGATCGGCGTAGCTCTGGCTGTTGCGGCCAACTGGGGAGTGAACCAACGGATGGAAGACCTCTCTCTCTCTCTGTGTAACTCTGACTTTCAAATAAATAAATAAATAAATCTTTAAAAAAAAAACCCCAGAATTAGTTAATAGTGTCAGTAATAATTAAGAGTAAATATGTGAGAAAAGATAGTATTTATTTTAACTGTTTTTAACTTTCTATTAGATAACTATGTTTTATTGGCCTTATTGTATATTCTTAAAAAGCACAAGTCTAAGATTTTTAAGAAGAGTGTTGGGCAGGTATTTGGTCTATAGATTAAGATGCCAGAGTAGCAACCGGCACTGTGGTATAGCGGGTAAAGCCACTGCCTGTAGTGCCAACATCCCATATGGGCACCAGTTCTACTTCCAATCCAGCTTTCTGCTATGGCCTGGGAAAGAAGCAGAAGATGGCCCAAGTCCTTGGGCCCCTGAACCCATGTGGGAGACTCAGAAGAAGTTTCTGGCTCCTGGCTTCAGATAGGCCCAGCTCTGGCCCTTGCAGCCATTTAGGGGAGTGAACCAGCAGATGGAAGTCCTCTCTTTCTCTCTCTGCCTCTGCTTCTCTGTAACTCTGCCTTCCAAATAAATAAATAAATCTTAAAAAAAAAAAAAATAAAAGATGCCAGAGTAGGTCTCACATCAGAGTACCTGAGTTTGGTACCCAGATCTGTCTCCTCCTGCTGGTTTCCTCCTAAAACCTGGGAAACACTGATGATGGCTCAAGCAACTGGGATTCTGTCCACTACTTGACAGACCTGGATTAAATTCTCAGCTTTTGGTTTTGGCCAGGCCCAGCCCTGGGAATTGCATGTTATCTGGGGAGTGAACCAGCAGTTGAGAGCATTTTTTTGTTTGTTTGTTTTGTCTATTTCTCTTTTTATCTCTCTGGCTCTCAGAAAAGCAAATTAAAAACAATTTTTAAACAAATTTAAGTATTATTTAATAAAAACAATGATACAATGAAACAATATTCCACATTTGTGTTTAATTTCCAGTAACATTTCTTTGAACTGTATTATCCTTTTTTGTGTGTATTAAAACAAAACAGAGTAAAATGAAAAACCCACTTTGACTTAGTAGCTCTGAGTATCAAGCTCACATTCTTACTGTCAGCCCAGTACAATGACACTGCACTCAATATTCTCTCAACAAAAGCATGCACCCATGGAATATTTGATATTTTACTTATTAGCAACAGCAGCTCTTTAGATCTTACTACAAAAATTAGTTTGCAATTAAAAAACAAAATCCCCTGTATCTAAATATTTGTATTGGTACAGAAGTTATTTATCAATAATGTTCTTTGCATTAATAATGTGTTAAAAGGTTTAACTTCTCTTCCTCACAGAAGTAGTTTGAAACACAGAAGTAATTTGAATTTGTGAAGCTAATGTTAAATTCCAAACAAATTACAGTTTCAGCAAAGAGAATGAGAAAGTTCTATTTAACTCTTGGATGCCCATTTCTGGTGACTTTTTCCATTCTGAGTTTTGAAGCAACCTTACCACCCTAAACTGATCAATTTATTTAACTTGTGAGTTTTTTTTTTTTTTTTTTTTTTTGACAGGCAGAGTGGACAGTGAGAGAGAGAGACAGAGAGAAAGGTCTTCCTTTGCTGTTGGTTCACCCTCCAATGGCCGCCGCGGTAGGCGCGCTGCGGCCGGCGCACCGCGCTGATCCAATGGCAGGAGCCAGGTACTTCTCCTGATCTCCCATGGGGTGCAGGGCCCAAGCACTTGGGCCATCCTCCACTGCACTCCCTGGCCACAGCAGAGAGCTGGCCTGGAAGAGGGGCATCCGGGACAGGATCGGTGCCACCGGGACTAGAACCCGGTGTGCTGGCGCCCCAAGGAGGAGGATTAGCCTAGTGAGCCACGGCGCCGGCCTACTTGTGAGTTTCTTATAGCTTCCTTATGACCTCTTCAATTATCATCAAACATTTTATGAAAAATGGCATATAAAATGTTTCTTTGTTTTACTGCAGTCTTATTTCCCATTCTCATCCTCAGTGTTTTGGCAACTTAGAGGACATTACTTTTCTCTCACATTTTGATAATATTTTCCTGCAAAGATTCTTTTCTGGCACAGCAACAATCAGTCATGTTAGGTACATATCCAAGGTGGTCATTTTCATTTGTTTCTCTCAAGCCAAAAATCACATTAAGCCCTTCTATGTATTTTGAAAAACTGAAGTGACGCAAAATGTTTATAACAAAAGTATCAGCATCATAGGTAAGCAAATCACATTCCTTTTTGCATACAAGGAATACAAGATATTTAGCAGATAATATCTTTTCATTTCCATTAGTAAAAAGTATACAAGAATAGGTTTTGTAAAACTTTATATCAATGCTCCTAAATCAGTATATATGAAATACATGAACATTTTATACCTTAAATTAAAAAAATATGTTTGTTTGTTCATCAAATATAAAGGTATGTAAATCTATAAAATCTTTTGACAAGACATCAACAATATTTTGTTTTAGTTGCTTGTGGTTTCACTAAAATTCCCCAAGAACATGATTTAATAATCAAAATACCCTGAAAGCTTTGGAAATATCATTTTGTTGACATGATTTATCATGTGGAATGACATATGATAGTATGACTGCTAAGATCTGACAGAATAAGCTCCACGTTGTACAGGGCCTACCCAATCATTACCAAAATGTACCCTTTGTTTCTCCCACAAGTCATTAGAGGTGAAACTTTTGATTCAGGAAATACAACCTCATTCTGTTTCATTGAGCAATCAAAGGTACAGTATAACAATACATAATAATATCATAATAATATAATAATGTACATACATTTGTGTGGAATGTCTTGGTGAATTCAGACATCACCATTTTCAAATGAACATCAGTATCTTTTCTGGAAATTGAGTTAACTACTGACTAACTGAAGAGAAATCATCTGTCATTCCTCATATTTGCTTTTGCATTCCCTTCTCTATCATGTCTACTACCAAATCATTTTCTGAATATTGTACAGTATGCTCTATCTGGTTTCTTAGTTCCTAAATCAAGTTATATGTGTTTTAATCATTAAAACATCATAGTCATTTAGGCTTCTTTTTGGCAATGCATGGGCCATGGTAGTGCTAGTATTATAATCATTTTCCATTTATTATCTAACTCTTACCACACATAGTTAGAATACTCAGAATGTGAAAAATTAAATTACTCATCTCAGTACAAGTACACAACTACTTGACAAGGATTAACTTTTAACACTTGCAACTGCACCATTAAGTTGCACACTATACTGTAGTTTTCTACTGCTGTCGAAGTTTATCACTAAAAACTCACCCGCTTAGACAACACGAATTTATTGTATTAACAGAGTCAAAAGTGTGACACAAGTGTCACTCAAGGTGTCAGCAGGGTTGCAATCCTCTCTGGAGATTTAAAGGGAGAACTTGTTGCTTGCTCATTCAGGCTGCTGCCAAAAGTAAGCTCTTGGCAGTACTAATTCTGATGCTCCGCCCCATTTTCTTACTGTCATCTGAGGGCTGTCCCAGTTACTAGACACCACTCTCACGCCTGGGCTTAGGGCTTCCTTCTAACATCTTCAAATTTAGTAGTTATCCTATGGGATGCTGGCGCTTCAGGCCAGGGCATTAACCCACTGTGCCATAGTGCCAGCCTAAAAAGTACAGTTTTGAAAAAACATTCCTTGGCCGGCGCCGTGGCTTAACAGGCTAATCCTCCGCCTTGCGGCGCCGGCACACCCGGATCTAGTCCTGGTTGGGGCGCCGGATTCTATCCCGGTTGCCCCTCTTCCAGGCCAGCTCTCTGCTATGGCCCAGGAAGGCAGTGGAGGATGGCCCAAGTGCTTGGGCCCTGCACCCGCATGGGAGACCAGGAGAAGCACCTGGCTCCTGGCTTCGGATCAGCGAGATGCGCCGGCCGCAGCGGCCATTGGAGAGTGAACCAACGGCAAAAAGGAAGACCTTTCTCTCTGTCTCTCTCACTATCCACTCTGCCTGTCAAAAAAAAAAAAAAAGAAAGAAAGAAAGAAAGAAAAACATTCCTTTAGGGGTTGGCGCAGTGGCGCAGGTTAATCCTATGCCTGTGTCGCAGGCATCCCATAGGGGCACCAGTTCGAGTCCTGGCTGCTCCTCTTCTGATCCAGCTCTCTGCTATGGCCTGGTAAAACAGTGGAGGATGGCCCAAGTGCTTGGGCCCCTGCACCAACGTGGGAGAACCGGAAGAAGCTCCTGGCTCCTGGCTTCGGATCGGCATAGCTCCAGCCGTTGTGGCCAATTGGGGAGTGAACCATCGGATGGAAGACCTCTCTCTCTATCTCTGCCTCTCCTCTCTCTCTGTAACTCTGACTTCCAAATAAATAAATAAATAAATCTTTTTTTTTAATTGTACTTTTGAACATTTACCACAGTCCATGATAGGACTCAGAAATGCTTCCTTCATCTGACCTGGCATAGGGAGGCAGCATAACTACACCTCTCCAAGAGGAGGAAAGTGGTGGAAGATGGCCAACTGCTTGGGAGACCTGGAAGAAACTTGTGACTCCTGGTGTCAGTCTGGTCCAGCCCTGACCATTACAGCCATTTAGGGAGTGAACCAGCAGATGGAAGATCTTTCCTCTCTCTGTCTCTCCCACTCTCTCTGTAACTTTCCTTTTTCAAATAAATAAATAAATCTTTTAAAAAAACAAACTATACTGTTATTCAAGGAAGAAATTACAATTTTACAATTTAACTAAATCCTCACTCAGAATGGAAAAGTAGTCTGAAAAATCTCTGGGGAACTGAAAAGCCAAGCAAAATACTATCTGGTTGCTCTACTGATAGATAAGCAAAACCTACATTTTGTGAAGACCTCAAACACCAGTATTTTCCAAATTGTCATTTAAAAAATACTATAATTTTATTTATTTATTTTTTTATTTTTGGTAGGCAGAGTGGACAGTGAGAGAGACAGACAGAGAAAAAGGTCTTCCTTTACCGTTGGTTCACCCTCCAATGGCCGCTGTGGCTGGCGCGCTGCGGCTGGCACACCGCGCTGATCCGAAACTGGGAGCCAGGTGCTTCTCCTGGTCTCCTACGCGGATGCAGGGCCCAAGCACTTGGGCCATCCTCCACTGCACTCCTGGGCCACAGCAGAAGCAAGAGGAGCAACCTGGAACAGAATCTGGCCTGGAAGAGGAGCATCCGGGACAGAATCTGGCGCCCCGACCGGGACTAGAACCCGGTGTGCTGGCGCCACAAGGCAGAGGATTAGCCTATTGAGCCACAACGCCGGCCACAATACTATAATTTTTAAAATGTTCATTACCAACTGTAATCCTTACAACTTCTAACTGATGTCATCTTTAACCTCCCATTTGCAGACAAAAATTCCCCAAAATTTGAATACATGGTTCATGACTTTATAGCCACTACAGTTTTTCCCAAGGAAAGAACCATGCTCTTGACCTGTTGTGCTGACTCATTAATTACAGAATAAGCAAATTAAAACTGCAACTTGAATTATGTTAATATTCCCTACTGAAGCAATTCTAGATCTATTTTTCAATATGTATTAATGATGATACATTGTCCTTAATAAAATTTACCATCTTGGCTATTGTAAACTACATAATTTAGTGGCATGTAATGCATTTATATTGTTATACAACTAACATTGCCATCCCAGAACTTTTTTCATTTTGCAAAACTTTGTTCCTATTAAACAATAACTCTCCATCCTCCCTACAGCCTCTTGCAGACACCATTTCACATTCTGTTTCTATGATTGACTAATCTAGATAATTCATATAAATGGAATCATACAGTATTCATCCTTTAACGACTGGTTTAAGAACATAATGTCCTCAAGGTTCATCTATGTTCTAGCATGTGTCAAAATACTTCCTTTTTAAGGATAAATAATATTCCATTGTTTTTATACACCACATCTTGCTTTCCCATTTACCCACTGACAAGACACTTGTTCCACCTTTTGGCTATTGTAAATAATTCTGTATGGAACGCAAGCATACAAGTATTTCTTTGATACCCTACTTTCATTTCTTTTGTGTATGTATACCTACTATAGTCTTGTTTGGACTGTCACAACAACATATTATAGATTATGTTACTCAAACAACAGAAATTTATTTCTGACAGTTTGCAAGGCTACAAAATTCAAGTTCAAGGAACCAACAGATTGTGTTCCTGGTAAAGGCTCACTTCCCAGCTTGCAGAAAGCTGCTTTGTCACTAGGTCCTCACAAGGAGAGATCAAGCTCTCTGAACACTTTTTATAAAAGACACTAATTCAATCATGGTCACACTCTCATAACATCTTACCCTAATTACCAGCTGACGTTCCCACCTACACAAACCATCATGCTGAGGGTTTGGACTGCCAATATGAATGACTGGAAAATACAAACATTCAGTCCATAGTGTGCTCAGAAACGGAATTCCTGGCTCAGGTGGTAATTCTATTTTTCATACTGTGAAGAACCATCATCTTGTTTTCCATAGCACCTGCCCCATCACATTTCCTACCTACGGTGTACAAAGGTTTTGAATTTCTCCATACCTTCACTAACAATTCTTATCTTCTGCTTTCTTTGATAGTTAATTCTCTTAGCTGGTATGAGATTGGAGGTAAAAACTTATTTTTAAATAACTATTTTTATTTGTTTGAAAGGCAAAGTTACACAGACAGAGGGAGAGATGGACAGAGAGCAAGATCTTCCACCTGCTGGTTTAGTCCCCAAAAAGCTGCAAACATCAGGACTGTGCCAAGCTGAAGCCAGGAGTCTGGAGCTTCCTCCTGGGCCATCCTCTGCTGCCCTCCCAGGCATATCTGCAGGGAGCTGGACAGGAAGTGGTACAGCAGGGACACGAACTGGTACCCACATGGGATGTCGGCATCACAGGTGGCAACTAACCCATTACACCAAAACACCAGCCCTAGGAAGTGTATCTTTTCAAAGAATTAAATCACCAGCACAGTGGCTCACTAGGCTAATCCTCTGCCTGCGGTGCCGGCACACTGGGTTCTAGTCCCGGTTGGGGCGCCAGATTCTGTCCCGGTTGCTCCTCTTCCAGTCCAGCTCTCTGCTGTGGCCCAGGAAGGCAGTAGAGGATAGCCCAAGTGCTTGGGCCCTACACTGGCTTGGGAGACCAGGAGGAGGCACCTGGCTCCTGGCTCCAGATCAGCTCAGAACACCGGCCATAGCGGCCATTGGGGGTGAACCAATGGAAAAGGAAGACCTTTCTCTCTCTCTCTCTCTAACTCTGCCTGTCAAAAATAAATAAATTAGGCCGGCGCCGTGGCTCACTAGGCTAATCCTCTGCCTTGCGGCACTGGCACACCGGGTTCTAGTCCTGGTCGGGGCACCGATCCTGTCCCGGTTGCCCCTCTTCCAGGCCAGCTCTCTTCTGTGGCCCGGGAAGGCAGTGGAGGATGGCTTGGGTGCTTGGGCCCTGCACCCCATGGGAGACCAGGATAAGTACCTGGCTCCTGCCATTGGATCAGCGCTGTGCGCCGGCCGCAGCGCGCCTACCGCGGCAGCCATTGGAGGGTGAACCAACGGCAAAAGGAAGACCTTTCTCTCTGTCTCTCTCTCACTGTCCACTCTGCCTGTCAAAAAAAATAAATAAATAAATAAATAAAATTAAATAAAAAAGAATTAAATCCTGAATTGACACTAATACACAAGAAAGATAAAACGAAGTTGTTATTTTAGAGTAATAAACCTGGAACCCAGCATCATCTTTGCCCCTTTCACTGGAATTCCTGTGACAGGCTCCAATAACCAGTTAGCAAAGAATCTTAGAGAACAGATTAACAAGCAGTTCTTATACTAAGGGGATGGGGAAAGGAAAAAAAGTTATTTGTGGGTATCTGTTTTCCTAGTTCAAAATAAAAGTTCTTGTAAATCTAAGACATGCAATAAAAAAAATCCTCATGGAAAAATGGAAATTGTCATGTTTCAATTAGAAATCGAATAGCATTTTGGAATTTTACTTGGGGAGATATATAGTTTTATCTTTAAGCTTTCAGAAAAAATATGAGCACTCAAAGATGAGTATTAAAGAATTTTTATTCTGGCTCCTGTAATTTTGTTTATCTTTTCAAAGTGTTTACTACACTGTTTATAAAGATAAGCAAAATATTAAGCAAGAATATTTCTTGTTCACTGATATGTCTATAATAGAGCACAGAGTATTTTACACCTATCAGTAAATGTTGGCTGAATGAACTGAACTTTACACAGTACAAAATAATATTCATTAGTCTGAGAATCAGGATAGGATTTCCAAACACACACTAACAACAAAATTAAAATATTGGATGAGTTACCCACAACTTAAAAATTCCTTTTTTTGCCTTACTAAAAATTGTAATAGACCATTGCTAGAATACATTGTTATAACACACATGAAATATTGTGAAAAATATAAAAGAGTAACAGTAGGCACAGATTTTACTAAGAGAGTAGCATCAGGCAGAAATGTGAAGGACTTCATATTAACTATACAATAAAGTTTAATTAGGTGGAAATTGATAACGATTCCAAAAAAAGGAAAAGAATTCATTAGTGAATAACTAATGGCCACCCAGATCTGGGAGGAGAAAAGTCTGAGGAGGTAATAGAATGTGCTTGGTAAATATATATGTGTGTGTGTGTGTGTATATATTACAGAGGAATGTGTATTATAATGTAATAGGACTGTCCTAAGCAATACATAAAATGCAGAAGCCACAGAGTTTAATTACACTAAAAACACTAAAAGTTATATTAACCCACTATGTTCCATTGTCCTCTTATTTAAAAACCTATAAAGATTTAAATTGAACAATATACCACTTATGGTAACACTGAAGTAAATATGTCACTGAAATATTTACAAAATTAAAAACCTGGGACTTAATGGGTTAAGAACAATTTAATACATTCATAGTATATAAGCAGAGACAAATAACAAATAAGAATATGTTTGTAGAGTAAAAAGGAATACTATTCATATGTACAAAGATTTTCAACAAATCATTAACATGAAAAATTATAAAATAGTTAAAGGATACAAGTAATTAAGAAAGAAATCAATGAACAAATGTTAAAGATAATCAAGCTAAATAAAAGATAATCAAGCTTACTACTAACC
Source organism: Lepus europaeus (assembly GCF_033115175.1). NCBI lineage: Eukaryota > Metazoa > Chordata > Mammalia > Lagomorpha > Leporidae > Lepus > Lepus europaeus. Next base: position 63,483,970 of record NC_084843.1, on the reverse strand, counting down.
AAAGAACCAGTAATTAAAATAAATTAATTTCTTGTTTATTAGGTAGGTAACACTATTAAATTCCAATTCAAAATAAAAACTATGCTACAAGAAATTTGAGAACAATTATGAAAGATCATATTTTGAATCTTTTTCTTTGTTTTAAAACAATTAACCAACCTGAGCCACTTTAATTGAATTTTGGGTAGAGCCGCCAGCATGATACTCGACTTTGAATTTTTTTACAAGTTCATCAAACCTATAAAGAAATCACAGGAGAAAAATGTTAGCATCTATCATTGTCCTAATGCAAATATTTCTGGCTAGGAGTACATTAAAACACACTTAAGGATCTGACTAGAAGTACATTAAAACACACTATGTTCCTAAATCTGTATATATGAAATACATGAAACTCGTATAATGTAAATAAAATTTAAAAGTATGTCATTGTCAAGCTTAAAAGAATAAGAAAGGAAGGAGGAGGAAGTATGAGAGTGTGGGCAGGAAGGAGGGTAGGGTGGCAAGTATCATTATGATCCTAAACTTATTTGTATATATTAAATACATGAAATTTGTTCACCTCATATAAAGAAATTTTTAAAATTAAAAATAAAAATAAAAATTCACAAATAGACAAAAACAAAGGCCCTATATGGTAAATCAGTGAGTCAAAATCAGAATCAAAGTCTTGTGATTACTTGTTATCTGCAAACATACAGAAGTCAGTGCGTATTTCTCTTTATTCCAGACTACTGAGTCAGTTTTTTACAGAAACCAAAATTTTACTTAAAAATGTTGCTTTTGGAATCAGTTGAAGAGGTATGAAAATTATAGGGCCCTTCACTTCAAGATGAATGATGAAGCGTGTTTGCTTCCTCTTTCTTGTCTTATTGAATATCAAAACCACATTTTATATGTTTAAAAATGAAAAAATTAAAACATCACCACAAGGCAAGGAAAGATGATACAAACAGACCACAAAATTGAGAAATTACACATTCTAGATTATCAGAAAGCAAATCTAACAGAATTCACAAAGCAGTGGCAGGAGACACAATAGAGGAAGAGTAATTACTTTAAAGACTGTATTTGGAAAACCAGAGTAATTACCCAACCACTTCCACCTTAACCACAGGAGTAAAATTTAAGTGTGCCCATCTGTCATGGTAAAGTCTTCCTTTGGCAACTTTAAGATTCCTAGCTTCTCTCTCTCCCCATCTTCCCCTCACGATCCTGCCTTTTCCTCTTCTCTCCTTTTATTTATTTTTTGCCCCCCACCTTTAGTAACAGCTTTATTAAGATATAATTAATGTCATACAATTCATCCATTTAGAGTGTACAACCCAACTGTTTCAACTATATTCACAGTTGTAGAACCATCACCGCAATTTTAAACAAAAACAAAACCTTGTACCCTCTAGCTATGAAAGTCAATCTCCCCATCAGCCACCCCATCCCACCCTAAACAACCACTAATCTACTTTCTCCATATTTTTTGCTTATTCTGGACAATTCAGTATAAATGAAATCATACCATATGCAGTCTTTAGTGACTGGATTCTTTCACTTAGCATAATATTTTCACACATTGTACATATCCATGTATCAATAGTACCTCATTTCTTTTTATGGTCAAACATACTGCATTGTGTGGATATATCACATTTTGTTTGCCCATTCATCAGTCAATGGACAGCTAGGTTGCTTCCAACTTTTGTATACTGTGTATAATATAGCTATGAGCATTCATGTACAAATTTCTGTACATATGTTTGCATTTCTCTTGAAAATATATTTTCAGAAGTAGAATTGCTGGATCAAAAGGTAACTCCTTGGGGTCAGCATTGTAGTACATCAGGTTAAGGCACTGCTATGCCAGTTCAAGTCCCAGCTATTCTGCTTCCAATACAGCTTCATGCTGATGTGCTTGGGAAAGCAATGGAACACGGCTGCCACCCATGTAGGAGATCAGGATCAGGTTCCTGACTCCAGGCTTTTGCCTGGCCCAGACCCAGCTACTGTGGGCATTTAGGTAGTGAAACAGTATTTAGAAGATATCTTCTTCTCCCCTAACCTCACCCCGTCTCTTCCTCTTTCTCTGTTGCTCTTTCAAATACACCAGCAAATAGTTTGTAAAATTAAAAAAGGTTACTCCTTATTTAACTTTTTGAAGAACATCCATACTATTATGATTATCTGCCTTAAAGGTAGATACTACAGATAGTAGAGAGAACCTTGTCTGTTTAATTATCTGAAAAGGAACAACTAGACAACAGCAGAGTTGATATAAATTTACCACATAGTTTTCTTTAAAAGAAAATAGTATTTGGATGGGTGATCCAAGCAATAAGAATAGACATGAATAAAAACTAAGACAAAAATAGAAAAGCCAAAATTAAGAAAAATGCCAAGAAAGAAGATAGAAAATATAGGCAAAACAAAATATGAAAGAAAAATTAAAATAGATAAAAAATGATCAGGTAGCCCAAGACCCAATTAAAAGCAATTACAGAATGGGAGAACAGGGATAGCAAAAGCTAAAAAAGAAATGCTGGGGGTGGGGGGTAGGGGGACATGGTGCTGTGGCACAACGGGTTAATGCCCTGGCCTGAAGCACCGACATCCCATATGGGCACCAGTTTGAGACCCAGCTGCTCTACTTCCAATCCAGCTCCCTGCTATGGCCTGGAAAAGCACTAGAAGATGGCCCAGGGCCTTGGGCCCCTGCACTCACATGGGAGACCTGGAAGAAGCTCCTGGCTCCTGGCTTCAAATCGGCACAGCTCCAGCCGTTGTGGCCAATTGGGGAGTGAACCATCAGATGGAAGACCTCTCTCTCTCTCTCTCCCTCTCTCTTTCTCTCCTCTCTCTGTGTAACTCTGACTTTCGGATAGATAGATAGAAAAGAAGAAGAAATGCTAGGGGGAAAATTTTTTAAAAAAAGAAAAATATAATCATCAAATTTCTCCTGACACCAAGCAGCTTACCAGAAAGGGCGGTCTGGGACCCATACTTGGACACATCTTATTAAATCTCTTAAATTAAGAGAAAACTTTAAAAGCGTCTATAGTCAAGAACATTTATCACTTAAAAAGGGATAAAAATTGAATACCAAACTTCTTAAGGAATACAGAATGCAAAAAGATAATGGAATAATGTAGTTTATGATAAGAATAAAAAAGATTTTGAAAGTAGAACGGAACATCTATCTATAACAATTATTAACTTAATAATGGAAAGAACATTATTTTTCAATCTGTTAAAGGATGTGAAAAAGAATTACTGAGGAGGAGGTGTGGCAATAAATAAAACATGTTTAAAAAAGAATGAATGTAAAATACAAATCTGAAAATAAAAGAAGCCATAAGTTAAAAGTGTTCATTAAATCTTATAACATGTAAAATTCTACTTAATAGAAAATTTTTAATAATAAAGGACTTTATGTTCACTTTTGTGAATTCAAACACATTACTTGGTTCTACAGGGGATAATATTTATCTAATTATTCAGTAATGATGTTTTACTGGTTTTCAGAACCTAGAATCAATGTAGAGATGAAACACAAGATACATAATTATAGTTACAAAACAGAATATTTTAAAAATTACATACAACTTAGAAGATTGAAAAAAGGAGAGATCAAAGTGAAAAACCCTAGTTCCCTTCCCTTTCATGGAGAAGAGCCCATGAGCATTTCAAATGTTAATAATCAATGCTTTTAAAAAGAGGTTTTAAAGATACTGTGTCATAAAGTCAATCATTAGAACTAAAATATATAAAATATCAAATAAGAAGATGAGGAAAGTAAATGAACTGAGAGTGTTAATTTGCACTGTATTCTTCATCCTCCAATACAGTTAACTAACAGTATGCATTATTAAAAAAGATTTATTTATGGTGCTAGCACCATGGAGGAGCAGGCTAAGCCTCTGCCTGCAGTGCCAGAATCCCCTATGTGTGCAGGTTAGTGTCCTGGCTGCTCTCTTCTGATCCAGCTCTCTGCTTGTGAGAAAGCCGTGGAAGATGACCCAAGTGCTTGGGCTCCTGCATCCATGTGTGAGAACCCAAAGAAGCTCCTGTCTCCTGGCTTTGGATAGGCCCAGCTCCAGCTCCTGTGGCCATTTGTGGAGTAAACCTGTGATGGAAGATTTCTCTGTCTCTCTCTCTCTCTGTATTTGCCTCTCAAATAGATTTTATTTATTTGACAGAGACAGATAAACCTTCCATCTGCTGGTTCACTTCCCAAAAGGCCACAATGGCTGAGACTGCTCCAAAGAGAAGTCAGAAGCCCAGAACTCCATCTGAGTCTCCCACGTGGGTGGGAGGGACCAAAGTATTTAAACCATCCTCTGCTGCTTTCCCAGACACATGGGCAGGAAGCTGGTTCAGACGTGGAGTTGGGGGCCTGACAATGTGGCATAGCAGGTGAAGCCACCACCTGTAGTGCTGGCATCCCATGGGGCTGGTTCGAGTCCTAGCTGCTCCCCTTCTCATCCAACCCTCTGCTTTGGCCTGGGAAAGCAGTAGAGGATGGCCCAGGTCCTTGGGCCTTTATAACCGTATGGGAGACCCGGAGGAAGCTCCTGGCTCCTGGCCTCAGATTGGTTCAGGTCTGGCCACTGCAGCCATCTGAGGAATGAACCAATGGGTGGAAGGCCTTTCTTTGTCTCTCTTTGTCTCTCTCTCTCTGCTCTCTATAACTCTGGCTTTCAAATAAATAAAATAAATCTTTAAAACAAAACAAAATTAGTGGAGCTGTGACTTGAATCAGTGCTACGATAAGTAATTCCACTGTATAAATTTGTTTATTCAAGAAGGGGGAGGCAGAGCTGTGGGAGTACTGGGCTAAGCTTCCACTTGTGGTGCAGGGTTCATGTCCCTACTGCTCCTCTTCTGATCTGGCTCTCTGCTACAGCCTGGGAAAGCAGGGGAGGATGGCCCAAATGCTTGAGCTCTTACACCCATGTTGGAGGCCTGCAAGAAGCTCCTGGCTCCTGGCTTCAGATTGGCCCAGCTCCGGCCGTTGTGGCCACTTGGTGAGTAAACCAGGGGATGGAAGAACTTTTTGTCTCTCCCTCTTTATCTCTACCTCTCAAGTAAACAAATAAATCTTTAAAAAAAGAAATGAAAGAAAGAAATAGGAAATAAGCAAGTGGTAAGATGCTACTTTGGGATGACTGCATCCCTTATCAGAGTACCTGAGTTCATGCCCCAGATATGCCTCTTGCCTCCAAGTACTCCTTGGAGACAGCAGTGAGGACGCACACAGTAAAATCCCTGCCACCCATGAAGGAGACCTGACCAGGCCAGGTCTAAGTCAGGAGTCAGGAATTCTAGGTCTCTCACACTGGTGGCAGAGTCCCAAGCACTTGGGTCATATTCTCCTGTTTTCCCAGATATATTAGCAGGGAGCTGGATCAAAAGTGGAACAGCAGAGACTTGAATCAGTGTTCTACCATGGGATACTGGCTTTGCATGCAACTTAATCTGTTGTGCCACAATGCTGGTCCCTTGTCTTTATCTGAAGTAAATAAATGATTTTTAAAAAAAGAAATATGGCATAAACACATTATTTGGATTTATACTCCAAAATAAAAACAGTAACTGTGAACAGTATTTGAACCGCTTTGGAGCAGACACAGAGGGAAATAATTTTTATTTATAATATTTTGAGTTTCATCTTTGTTTTTTATAAATTTCTCGAGGTTATGTAAAATAAACATACAATTTTAAAAAACACAAATATCTTTGGAGCCAACTAGCTAGAATAAGAAAAAGAATGGAGCAGACATTTTGCTCCGTGATTAAAATGTCACTCAATTGATACCAGCATCCTATATCAGAGTATGTTTGGGTCCCAGCTCCAATTCTGATTGTATTCCTGCTAATGCACACCCTGTGAGGCAGCAGGTGATAGGTCAAGTATTTAGGTCTTTATCACTCATGTGAGAGACTCGGACTGGCTTCAGCCTAATCCAGCCCTGTCTGTTGCAAGCATCTGCAGAGTAAACCAGCAGATGGATAATCTCTGCCTTTCTCTTTTTCTTCCTCTCAAATAATTTTTTAAAAAATTTAAAATTTTTAGAAAAGAGAATAAAAAAGGACACTGGCATGATTCAAAGCACCAATGCCCTGTAGAACACACACACACACGCCCAATTATGCCTGGGCTATTTATTCTGACACATCTATCCATATACTGATTTCATGGTGTCTTAACTACTAACAAACTTAACTACTAACAAAAGTCTTAATAAAGGACAAGTGTCTTGTTTCTTCATGAGTGCTTGACGAGGCTTCAGGATCAATTTACAATAGCTGCCAAACACAGAAACACAGCTTGTCATAATTTTTGACTGGGATTGTACTAATTCAATTTATCTAAACAGGGAAAAATGATATCTAGCCAATATTAAATTATCCAATCCATGATCATAGTACATTCCTCAATCTATTTATTTGGAATTTCTTTAAAATCTCTCAATAATGTTTCATAATGTTTGTCATAAGTCCTGCACATCTTTTATTAGAGTCACTGCTTAATACTTCCTACACATTTGAAGTAATGTAAATGCTGTTTATTTAAACTTAATTTTGGTTTCTGGAATTTAAAAAGCACAATTTTCTGTGTCAAATTTTATATCCATGTTTCTAACATCTCTAATTAGCTCCAAATATTTCCGTACATAATCATCCTTTGTGAAAAATGACATTTTTTCTTACCCTTTTCTTGCCTGGGTAAAGAAACCAGGGCTTCTTAAATAGCAGTGAAAAATAATGGCCAAATTTAGTTTTATTCTGAATTTAAGACTGATACATCTTGATGAATTGCAGGATAGTTCCATTTCCCAAAACCAGAAATACTAGAAATGTCTAATTTTTCATCTTGATTTTTAAAAATTTTTATTTTTTTATTCCAGCAGCAAGGGGAGAGGAAGGAGAAAGAGGAAAGAGATGGAGGGAGAGAGGGAGAAGGAGAGAGAGCGAGCACGCTCCCCTCACCCCCAGCCACTGGTTAACTCCCCAAATGCCCTCAATGCCAAGCTAGGGGCTGAAGAGAGATGTGGGGTGTCACTCCAGGTTCCCCATGTGGGGGCAGGAACCCGATCAGTCGCAACATCACCTGTTACCTTCCAGAATGCACCTTACCAGGAAGCTGGAATCACAAAGATGGGACTGAATCTCAAGAGATAGGGGATGTGGGTGTTCCAACACAAGGCAAAACCACTAGGGCAAATGCCTAGCCCATTCTGATTTATTTTTGCTTTATGTATGCACTGCTTCCACTAAAAAGTTTTTAATGTCATATATTCGTATCTACTGATATTTTCCATGTTGCTTCAGTTTAGAAATACTGTCACAAAAACATAGGCACAGTATCTTATTTATAAACAAAACTACCCAAATACATGTGTACTAAGAAGGACCTGGAATAACATAAACAAGTTATTAGCAGTGGTTATCTCCAAATTAGAGGCAATTATGAGTATTTTATACATTTGTATATATGTTATACAAATATATATATATATACAAATATATATACAATACAAATATATATACACATATAACAAATGTATATTTGTTATACATTTGTTTTATATACTTATTGGAAATCCAATAAGTAATAAAAAAACAAAATAATCAACTTCAGGGGCAGGTATTGGGCTTTGAAATTAAGATGTATGTTAGGAGGGCAGAGTTGTGGAGTAGCAGGTAAAGCAACTGCCTGCAATGCCGGCATCCCATATGGGCACCAGTTTGTGTTCCACCTGCCCACTTCTGCTCAGGCTCCCTGATAATGGCCTGGTAAAAGAAGTGGAGGATGACTCAAATGTTTGGGCCACTGCCACATGGGAAACCTGGATGAAGTTCCTGGCTCCTGGCTTTGGTCTGGCCCAATGCTGGCCATTGTGGCCATCTGGAAAATGAATCAGCAAATGAGAGATCTGTCTCTCCCTCACTGTAACTCCAAATTTCAAACTAAAAAATCTTTAAAAAGATGTAGGTTAGGATACCCATATCCCACATCAGAGTACCTAGGTTTGATCCCTGAGTATACCTCTTGAGTCCAGTTTCCTGCTAATTCAGACCATAAGAAACAGCAAATGATGGCTCAGGTAACCAGCTTCCTGCCACCCATACAGGAGAACTGGATTGAGTTCTGGCTCCTGGATTTGGCTCAGCCCAACTAGCCCCAGTGGCTACAAGCATCTGAGGAGTGAACCAGCCAATGGGAGCTCTCTCTCTCTCTGACAGTCTTTCTCTGCCTCTCAAATAAATATTTAAAAATCAACCTCATTTTACAATGGGAGAACAATTTTTTCTACAGTTATTTTTAAAACTATATCTAGAACAAAGACAAATGAAAAACACATAACAAAGTGATTCTGAATGAATGAGTCAGAGAAAAGTTAACATCTGATCTGAAATTTGACAGAGAGAAAAAATATTCATGTCTGAGGGTAAAACAAAGAACATGATCTATTCAGAAAAACAGGTTAAACACCTATTGAAATGTAGGTCAAAATCACAGTAGTAAAGGGAACTCTCTGGCTAATAAACAAAGATATTATTCTGAAGACTACTTAGAATTATTAAAATCTGCTTAGTAAGAAGTATGAAAACAGATTCCTATAAAAATGATGACAGCACCGTCTGTAGAACAGGTGCAGTAAAGAGCAGATCTGCCTTGAGACTATAATTCATACCAAAGAGGATGAGAACCAGATCCACAGGCATAGAGAAGTGACCAAAGTAAAGAACTATTCTAAAGCTAAAGGCAAAGGATATCAAAAATAATTGCCAGAGGAAGACTGAGAAAAGGGATGGTAATTCTAAGGTATAGAGTTTGGATGACCAGTCGAATGGTGCTAGGAAAGGAAACACAGAAGATAAGAAAATCACAAGGAACTAACAGAACTATTAAACAGCTGAATAAAATAGCAAGGAATTGAGTGTACTATGGCAAGATTTGTTGCCTTTAATTTCATGGAAAGACTGGGCATCTGTGTTATATACTGGTTTTCTCTGTATTTTGTTTTTGGTTGACACCAATTTTTTGTTGTTTCCTCTGTACGAATACTGAAAAATGTTAAGAAAAGATGAAGAATTATATATCTCTAATGAAGCTAAAAAAATTCAGGCTAAAACATTAATGAACCTCAAAACTGTAACATCACAGCGAAATAATTACACAAAAATTTTAACTATTTTCTAAGGTATTTAAAGATGAAAAAGTTTATGATAGCCTTATTTTTTTGGGTAATGTCTACATAGTTTCCTTATGTGGCTTTTTATACAGCAAGTGATATATGGCAGGGTAAGTACTTTATACATTCATCTTACTTGAATTTCTCTGTCTGAATGGAGTGGACATCCAAACACCTCAACCAAAAAGCCAGGAGAACTAAAAGGACAGTTCCTAATCCATTTTCCTAAACCAACCTATTTCCAAAGTCCAAATTAATAAAGCATATAGCATTTATGATACTAAAAAAAAAATCCCAGAGACCATGTTCTTTATTTTTTTCCTTTAAGATTTATTTATTTATTTGACAGTCAGAGTTACAGAAAGAGAGAGAGAGAGAGAGAGAGAGAGAGAGAGAGATTGATTGTATCCACTGATTCACTTCCCAAATGGCCATAATGGCTGGGGCTGGGCCAGGCCAAAACCAGGAGTCTGGAACTTCAACTGGGTCTCCCATGTGAGTGGCAGGGGACCAAATACTTTGGTCGTCATCTGTTGCGTTCCTTGGCTTATTAGCAGGAAACAAGATCAGAAGTGAAACAGCCAGGGCTCGAACTGGTGATCATATGGGACACTACCATAACAGGCAGCAGCTTAACCCACTGTGCTATAACACCAGCCCCTCAAGTTCTTTTTCTTTACTTGATTTTTATTGTAAAAATTGCTTCCCAAAATACCCCAATTTTAACCCTAAAGTATCCAACAAATAATTTAAGTTGGCAAGAAAATAGCAAAGTTACATTAATGTGAAATATTTAGTAGGAAGCTTTATAAATATAAACTTTTATTTTCTGAAAGAACTAAGAGGCTAACCAAAGTACAGTATTTCAAATTACATGAATTTAATCCCTGACAAGTCTGATACTCTGTGCTTAGCCTGAGTACATTCATAGCAACAGTCTAGCCACTACTGCCACTAAAGCATTATTCCTAATTTCTGATTTAAGCATAACTGATCAACTATTTGAAAAATATATCTATTATTATAGATAGACTGTTTAATAATAATTACTATAAAGGTTAACTTTGGAAAGGTTACACTATCCAAAAAATATTAAAAGAAAATCCCAAAACTCATTGAGAAAACAACCCAATAAAAAGGGGCCAAAAAATTTTAACGAAGAAAAGATACAGCCAAGATAGCAAGCAAGCACAGATCTCAACATCATGAGTCACTATGGAAATCAACATCAAAATCACAAACATAAACATCTATTAGAATGGCTGAAGAAAACCTGAGAATGCTAAGTACTGACAAGGCTAAGTGCTGACAAGGTTGCAAACCAACTGGAACTCTCATTTACTGCTGATGAAAATACACAATGGTACAGCCCCTTTGGAAGACAATCTGGCAACTTTTTAAAAAATTAGGCATATATTTACTAGGCAAGTCAGGTACACAAATATTTTTAGCAGCCTTGTTAATTACCCGCAGATACCTGAAACAACTCAAATGTATTAACTACTAAATGAGTAAAGAAATTCTGACACATCCTTACAAGACATTACCAAGCAAAACTAGAAATGAACAACTATACCTTCAATAACATGGATAAATCTGAAAAACATTATGCTATATTGAAGAAGCCAGATGATCCCATTTATCTGACATTCTGGGTAAGATAAAACAGTAAGATAAAAACCACAGCAGTGGCTGCCAGGAGCTGCAGATAGGAAGAGTAAAGATGGAGAATTATCAAATTTGGGGACAATGGAGATTTTCTATTTTGTTGGTAGTTATACAACTGTTTTTATCAAAACTCATAGAACTTTGTATGTAAAATGCAAAATTTTAACATATAAAGTGTTTCAAGATACCTTAATAAATCTGACTTTTAAAAATATATACAAGCTAGGTATTCAATCGAGGAAATTCGAAAAGAGAATCTATCTATGTATTCATACATCTGAGTTATGTTATACACACTGTGTACATACATAGCGGCTTACACATACAGAAAGAAATACACACAAGAACACAGAGCCACACGATGTACATTTGAAGTTCAAATTAATCTTATGAGATAATACCATTATTCCAATTTTCTAAATAGAATTTTAGAGAGGTATTTTTTAAACTTCTGACTTTGAAATCGTTTTGACCTTGTGGAAAGGCTGAAAGATTAAAGCACAGGGACCAGAGTTGTGGCACAGTTAGTTAACCTGCCACTTGTTGACACCAGCAGCCCATAAGTGCTAGTTCAAGTGCTGGCTACTCCGCTTCTGATCCAGCTCCCTGCTAATGAGTTTGAAGATGCAGTGGATGACGGCTTAAGTAACTGTGTTTCTGCTGCCCATTTAGGGGACCCAGATGGAGTTTCTGGCTTTGTCCTGGTCCAGCCCTGGCTACTGTGGACATTTGGAAAGTGAACCTGCAGATGGAAGGTCTCTTTCTCTCGCTTTATCTTTCAAACAAATCTTTTTTAAAGCACACACACACAGACATACAGACATACACAGACACACACAGACACTCACAATATGAGGGCATTTAAAAAATGTGTGGAAATAGAATTTAAAAATAAGATTATTTTGGTGCAAAAATCCACTTTATATTCATGCATAGTTTTTCAGAATAAGCATTTCAATGAATTGTCTGAAGACCTCCCCCTTACAATAATACAATCAATACCTATACATCTTTCGAAGGATTCATAGATTTTTTTTTTTAAAGATTTTATTTATTTGTTTGAAAGGCAGAGTTAGAGTCATAAGCAGAGGCAGGGAGAGATCTTATCTGCTGGTTAGATAAGCTGCAATGGCCAGAGCTGGGCCAGTCTGAAGCCAGGAGCCAGGAGCCAGGAGCCAGGAGCTTCTTCTGAGTCTCCCATGTGGTAACAGGGGCCCAAGGACTTGGGCCATCTTCCACTGTTTTCCCAGGCCATAAGCAGAGAGCTGGATCAGAAATGAGCAGCCGGATGTAGAACCAGAGCCCATATGGGATGCCGGCTTTACCCACTACACCACAGCACTAGTCCATGACATATCAATTTTTAACATTTTATATGTTGTATCTTCTCTAATGCTACATACTCAGTTACTTTTTCCAAATACCTTTGGAGGAGGTTAAAAGTATCATGTACTTTTAGCATTTATACCTCAGTGGGTATTTCCTAAGAACAATAGGAATATAATAGGGAAAGAAGAAATTAGAGAACCAAAATAGCTCCTTAATTTTTGATGTTTAATCCTTCTACTTATTTTACATGAAACAAATACTACTTGAAATTAAAAGGTATTTTATGATTATACCCCTATAACACAATGCCAATTCTTGTATAAAAAAATCACTTAAGATTCAAGAAGTATGAAGAGGAAAATGTCCACAAAACTGTTCCTCACAATTTCTACTCATAGAAACTAAAACCACTGTGTTATCCCAAACTCAGGGGCAAGAAAACAGAGATGGATGGGTGGATGGATGGATGGAGAGAATGGATGGACATCTAGTTAGATGGCTAGAGTGCACAAAAGCACGGCATATTATCAGAAGATAAAAGAAGACCTCATGTTGTACCAACATCACTACAGCATAGAAACAAACATCAATAGCTTTACGCATCTTATAAGGACAGACATGAGAGGTAAGACATTTAATTAAAATCTCTCCAGTACAACCCCAAAAGTTTAACTTCCTTAAGAAAGCACTCGTAACTGCCAAGTGAATTTTTGATCAAGTTCTTTCGTCAACTTCTCATCTAACCAAATAATAAATGAAAAACATCAATAATTCTAAACAGGTTACACTTATTAAAACCAAATGTTAATAGAATAACATGGGGGGAAATCCATAGGCAAATTAAAAGATTCAAAGCTTTGAAATCTTTAACCACAAATGTTTAGTGAGGTTGAAAAAAATCACTTAAACGTCAGTTTGATAAAAGCCAAAAGAACATTTCCCACATGTGTTTATATTTAAGCATATTTTGAAGAGATGGAAAAAGTAACAGTCATTCAAAACTGAAGTTCAGCTATTAGTTCATAAGGATCGTAATTTAAAGGTATTTCTCTAACCTGTAATTTTATTTCCTTTGATAAGAAAACAGTTTTAAGTATGTGTTGTTTAGATAAGTCCTTACTCAATTCTAGAATGTTTAAGGATTTAATTATTCCTATTTATAACTCTAAGATGAAGTTTTTGGCACATAAAATTATCACATATATTGTGAAAAAGCACTTTGTATCTAAGCAATGATGATTAAAATAAAGTGAATTATTCCTAAATTTAGATGAATGATATGCATTAGGTTTCTACCCTTTTAAAAGCAAACTGAGTGCTTGGGTTCAAGCCTCAGCTCTGCTTCCGATTCAAGCTTACTGCTAAAAGTACACAACAAAATTTCACTACAGCAATGTATACCTGTCATTAAATAGTGAATAGTCTGACATTCAGGTTTAAAACACACAAGGATTTCAGAAAAAAGAAAATATTACAGACAATGGTTCTCAAAATGAGAATGTGTAGTCTCCTGGTTAACCATGAGTGTTGGCCACATGTTCACAGACAGCTCTAAAACACAAATTGTACTACCACCACCCCCAACCCCTTATTGATTTGCTTTCAGCTGTTATTTCTATCAGAGAGTCCATGGTTTATAATGGGGCCTGAGTTTCTCTGATCCTAGAATACTTCTAGAAACATATGTAACAGATATGGAGAGAAAGTAGTCAAGCAGTCACTAATTATTTCTCTCTACTCAACTTAAAAAAAAATCACTCATCAGAAACACCCAATCAAATATTTAAAACTTTTATCAAAACATAACATATGGAACTTCTGATTCAGAGTAGCATACAGTGCATAAGAGTCAACATTCCTACTGACAACAACTAGGAAAGCCACATAAATCTTAAATCCTAGCTGCTCCACTGGGATAATGAAGGGTCCTTTCTCTAGCCAGAGAACCAAAAAGGAGAACCACAAAGAACTAGGACTCTCAAAACGCCTGGAAAATAACGAAAGACTCCAAAAAGAAGCATTAAACATAAAAAGCTTAGAATTTTAAAATTCACTAACAAATTTTAAAATTCGCTAAATGGGCTCAAGAGCAAAATGGAGAATACATTTAAAGTGAATATACATAAAGATAAATTAGTAAAAATTTCCAACATAAAAAAAGGAATAATGATTTTCAGAACATAAAAAAAGACTCAGACCTATGAGATAGCACTAAAAGATCTAACATTTGTGTCCTGTGAATTATTCAAAGGACGGAAAAACTTCAGTGCGCTTTGGACTTAAAAATTTCCAAAACTGATTGAAGACATACTCTTACAGATTCAAGAAGCTCTGTGTAGATCTAAGTGCCTTATGGAACAGGACCTTAAGCTGCCTTGTTTCTTACTCTGGTTTTTCTGTTTCCTGAAAGAGTTGCTGTAATTATTGAAGCTTCAGAGAAACAACTTAGGGGATTGGATGACTTGGTCCCCTTGTTTTTTGGGGGGTATGACCACATACAGGTTCCTCCCTCTTTTATATATTGCTGAAATCCGGCAAAAGAATGTCTAGTTTTTATAACCAAGTTGAAGAAAATGGTTTAGTTAGTTTGTTTACGGATTTATGTGACCGTTGACGCCGAGTGTTGCGGATCTGCAGTGTTAACAATGGCTCTAGTTCCCTGTATTTATTCATGTGCTAGAAATCATATACATTATATGAAGGGTATACATTTTTTTCAAAAGCTTTTGTACCCCAAGCTCTGTATTTAAACATTGTTGGAAAGTAGAAAAAGAAGAAGAAGAAGAAGAAGAAGAAGCAGCAGCAGCAGCAGCAGCTCTGTGTAACCAAAGAGAAAAAAAAAAAATTCCATGCACTGAAACACAAGAACCTTGAGATAGAATAGGGGGATACCAATACTGATGAAGTGAGTATTCCAGCAAAGAGCAGAGGCTGAGATTTCACAAAAGGAAGGGAAGGAGGAAGAAGGAGGTCCTAAACGGCCAAAGTCCTTACCAAGGATTTCTAAGACCAATTTGATAATGATTTATGATTTCATAACAAAGTCATAAGAGAGGCAAAAGGCACTGGTGACAGACAGTCTTGGATTTAATTTCATATTCGTCTGTTTGATATGGGGCAAGTAATCTGCATACTCTAAGATTAGGTTTCATAGCATTAAGGACTACCTATTTAAAATTTTACTTATTTGAAAGGCATAAAAACAGAGGGAGAGGGAGAAGGTCAAAAGGGGTAGAGGCAGAGAGGAAGGGGACAGAGAGTGAAAGTAAGTGAGGGGGCCGGCACTGTGGAACAGTGGGTTAAAGCCCCAGCCTGTAGCGTCAGCATCCCATATGGGCACTGGTTCAAGTCCCGGCTGCTCCTCTTCCACCAGCTCTCTGCTATGGCCTGGGAAAGCAGTGAAAGATGGCTCAAGTCCTTGGGCCTCTGCATTCATGTGGAAGACCTGAAAGAAGCTCCTGGCTCCTGGCTTTGGATCAGCTCATCTCTGGCCATTGTGGTCACTTTGGGAGTGTACCAGTGGAATGGAAGACTTCTCTCTCTGGCTCTACTTCTCTCTGTAACTCTGTCTTTCAAATAAATAAAATAATTATTTAAAAAAATAAAAATAAGTATCTAAGTCAAAGCCTTCACTTTAAAAAAAAAAAAAAGTGAGTGAGAGTGAGAGTAAAAGAGAGAGAGATCTTCCATATTCTGGTTCATTCCACAAATGTCTGCAACAGCCAGGGCTGGGCCAGGCTAAAGCCAGGAACCCAAAACTCTCATATGGGTCTCCCATAGAGGTAGTAGGTAGCCTAGTACAGCCATCATCTGCTGCCGCCGGGCATGTGCACAACAGCTGGCTGCAGGAGAAGTGAAGGCAGAACTTAAATGCCACACTCAAATATAGAATCCTGGCATTTCAAGTAGCAGCTCAGCCTTCCCAAATTCCACAATATCTCAGAAGAGTGTCAGACAGAAACTAGATAATCACAAAGAAAACAAAACAAAAACCCTGAAAAAAATCAGTAAATATCTAATGGACAAACTATGGGAGAATTAAATAAATCTTGTCAGCGCCGTGGCTCAACAGGCTAATCCTCCGCCTACCGGCGCCGGCACACCGGGTTCTAGTTCCGGTTGGGGCGCCGGATTCTATCCCGGTTGCCCCTCTTCCAGGCCAGCTCTCTGCTATGGCCCAGGAAGGCAGTGGAAGATGGCCCAAGTCCTTGGGCCCTGCACCCCATGGGAGACCAGGAGAAGCACCTGGCTCCTGCCTTCGGATCAGCGCGGTGCGCCGGCCACAGCGCACCGGCCGCGGTGGCCATTGGAGGGTGAACCAACGGCAAAGAAAGACCTTTCTCTCTGTCTCTCTCTCTCACTGTCCACTCTGCCTGTCAAAAAATAAAATAAAATAAATAAATAAATAAATCTTCTTGCTGCTGGTGTCAATTTTGTAAGAAATTATACTATAATCTATACAAATTTTACAAAAATAGGTTTCGCGCAAATAGCTCTCATCTGGTTTATTCCTCTGATGCTCACAACAGCTGGGGCTTTGCCAGGACAGGAGCCAGAAGCCAGAAACAGTCCAGGTCTCCCATTTGGGTGGCAGTAACCCTGAGGTATCAGTGCCACTGCCCAAAGTCAGCATTAACAGGAAGCTGGAGTCAGGAGCCAGTGTCAAGTGTTTAATTCTGGTACTACAATGTGGACATGGGTATCTTTATCAGCATCTTAACTGCTAGGCTAAATGTCCACACCTCTTGATTATTTTTAAAATAACACTGATTTGGTTTTTGTCTATGTCTCAAATATCTACTGTACACTATACAGAAAACTAAGAATTGAGGAAAATAAGACTGTGGAATGCTGCTTTTAAAGAAACTTGATAGTAAGCAATAAAATTTTAGGTTAACACAAAGATACAATATTTCTAAACAACTGTGATCAAATAAGGTGTTCCTACTTGCCTCCTCTGTGTGTATGTTGAGGGGGAATGAGGGAGTACATTATTACATTCTCCTAAACACTTAACAAATGTTGCCCACTATTTATGTAACAGTGAAAGAAAAACTTGGGTGCTGATTTAGCACAGAATTTTCAGTTAGGCTCCCACCTTAAAAAAAAAAAAACTCAATAACTGACATCTTCAAAAATAATTAAACTTCCTAACATTTTTAAAGACATATGATGTAGGGGTCAGCACCATGGCTCACTAGGTTAATCCTCCGCCTGCAGTGCTGGCATCCCATATGGGCACCGGGTTCTAGTCCCGGCTGCCCCTCTTCCAGTCCAGCTCTCTGCTGTGGACCAGGAGGGCAGTGGACGATGGCCCAAGTCCTTGTGCCCTGCACCCGCACGGGAGACCAGGAAGAAGCACCTGGCTCCTGGTTTTGGATTGGCGCAGTGCCGGCCATAGTGGCCATTTGGGGAGTGAACCAACAGAAGGAAGACCTCTCTCTCTCTCTCTCTCTCTCTCTCTCTATATATATATATATATATATATATAAAACTCTACCTGTCAAATAAATAAATAGAAAATAAAAGAGACATATGATGTAAAAATAATCTCAAACTCCATTGAGCTCATAAGTAATGAGGAATAAAATCTATTAAATAATCCATTAAACAATTAACCAGGGATAGACATTTTGCACAGCAGTTGAGATGCCACTTAGAATGTCCACATCCTAAAATGGAGTGCCTGGGTTCAAGTCCCCTGTCTGTTCTCCATTCCAATTTCCTACAATAACACGACTTGGGAAGCAGCAGATGACGGCTCAAGTATGTAGGTTAAAAAAATTAAATAAGTTAAAAAAATTAACCCAATCTGACAGCTATACAAAACAAATACTTACCACCAAACAATGTACAATTCCAAAATGTACATATATACAATCCACAATATTATGTTCACATTACTGTTAATACAATTGTGATATTATCTTAAAAGCCGATATTTTGAAAATGTGTCAGTGTAGAAGTTTTATCTTATGCATGCCTTTGCAGCAAGATATTAAAAAACCAATATGAAAAGTGTTTATATACTGAGGAGATATTCTGTTTCATCTTCTAAATACTACAAAAGATTCCAATAAAGAAAACCATAAGTTTGCCAAAGTTTAAAACATATGGGGAATATCTTAAGATATTCATTCTTAAGAGTTCTATATTAAAGAACAGCCTGAAGGGTAGATGATAAATCTGCTCTAAAACTAGAAGTGTGTTTTTAATCCCATTGAAACAGGCTTTTTTTCTCAATAAGGGGCTGGGGGTGGGGAGAGGGGAGACTACAATTAAGAAGTAAAGAACTAGATGACAAAATTACTACATAAAAGTAAACTTTAAAAGTAAAGACTAGAGCTCAGTAATAAATTAATCATGAGAATATGCTTTTACTGAGATAATATTAGCAATCATAAAGTAATCACAATCATCCTTTTTCTAATTCAAGAATACCGGGTGATAAGTTCAGTGGTGATCATTTAATTATTATGCTACATGACCTCTAAACAAAAACACATATTCTTTCGTGAAAGATGTCCCCAGGTGTAAATTCTCAAGGCATAATAAATTCTCAGAAGTCTGTTGTAAGAAATAAGTGGGTAATTATGTTTAAAAACATCCTGAAGAAACATCTTGCACATGCATGAAGATAGTATGAATACTAAATTTTGTTTGATAAAAACATTATTTACCAAAATGTACAATACAGAAATGTAACAAGGAATGTTATATAAGATCTTAAAATTATTTCCCACAAAACTTAAAATAAAGCTGAACTTATAAAGAAAATATCTATTTTGGCCGGCGCCACAGCTCACTAGGCTAATCCTCCGCCTGTGGCACCAGCACCCCGGGTTCTAGTCCTGATCAGGGCGCCGGATTCTGTCTCGGTTGCTCCTCTTCCAGTCCAGCTCTCTGCTGTGGCCTGGGAAGGCAGTGGAGGATGGTCCAAGTGCTTGGGCCCTGCACCTGCTTGGGAGACCAGGAGGAAGCATCTGGCTCCTGGCTTCGGATCGGTGCTGCACGCCGGCCGTAGCAGCCATTTGGGGGGTGAACCAACAGAATGAAGACCTTTCTCTCTGTCTCTCTCTCTCACTGTCTAATTCTGCCTGTCAAAAAATAAAAAAAAAGGAAAATATCTGTTTTGTTTTATAAAACAACAGCCAAAACTGGGCTCAGTACAAGAAGGAATATAGAGTTCAAAAGTAAAATGAAGACTTCAAGTAAACCACTAGTAGTCCTTTTGAAAGCAAAAACAAGCTAATAAAAGGTAAAATATGTAAAACCCCAAATTCCAAAGTTATTCAGCAACCACAGTAGAGAAATGTTACAGGATCAGCATATTCAATGGAATATACTCTACTGACATATAATTTGTAGTTGAATCTCCTTTCCAACATTCCAAAGATTTAAGTTACAGTATGGAGGGAATAAACCTCTCCAAATTTAAACACTTTTACTATTTTCTAAACACAATAAATCTACTTGAGACTAAAGGAAAATGGACCTATGGTGTAACTGACTTCAAATTATTCTTTCAGGAGAGGGGGGGGGTCAGACAATTTTTTCTATAAAAAGCAAGGTGGTAAATATTTTAGGGTTTGTTGGTAAAGAGTTATTATTCCACTACCTACAAAATGTAAGAAAAGACAAAATATTTCCCTTATGTGGCATTCAAACTTGGTATTCCTTACCATTAAAACTGATTGCAAATATGCATTTGTTAACAATAATCTAGGAGAATCAAAGATGGTTGAATAGCAAGAAGAGATGCTGATTTTGACCCCAGGAAGAAAACGGGAGTATGCAGTGGAAATCCTACAGAGATAAGAGAGATACCAGGGAGCAGAAAGAACAGTACAAACATACAGCAGCAAGCAGGGACACCATCAGTGACTCCGACAGTCAGGGACTTGAGCAGATGCAATTTTCTCAGAGAGAGGTGAGTGGAGACTTCAAAAATCCTCAACAAAATACTAGCCAATCGAATACAACAACATATCAAGAAAGGTCATTCAACCAGACCAAGTAGGATTTAACCCTAGTATGCAGGGATGGTTCAACATATGCAAATCAATAAATGTAATTATATCATATTAACAAGTTGAAAACTAAAAACCATATGATTATCAATAGATGCAGAGAAAGAATTAAAATACAAAATCCTTACATGAAAAAAAAAAAACTTAAGCAAATTGGGCATAGAAGGAACATTCCTCAACACAATCATGACAATATAGGACAATCTCATAATCAGCATCATATTGAATGGGGACAAGCTCAAAGCATTTCCACTAAGATCTGGAACCAGATAAGGATGCCCACTTTTACCACGGCTATTCAATGGAGTTCCGGAAGTTTTAGCTAGAGCCATTAGGCAGGAATAAGATATCAAAGGGATACAAACTGGAAAGGAAGAAGTCAAACTATCCCTATTTACAGAAAACATGATACTATATATAGGGGAACCAAAAGACTCCACTAGGAAACTATTGGAACTCATAGGAGAATTTGGTAGCCTTGAGGATATAAAATCAACACACAAAAATCAAAAGTCTTTATATACACAAACAATGCCAGGGCTGAGAAAGAACTTGTAAAATAAGTCTCGTCCACAATGACTACAAAAAAATTAAATATCTTGGACTAATTTTAATCAAGGAAATGAAATATCTCTACAATGAAAATTATAGAACATTTAAAAAAAGAAATAGAAGATGACACACAAAAGAGGGAACATCTTTCATGTTCATGGATTGGAGAGTTAGTATCATCAAAATGTGCATATTACGCAAATCTATTTACAGACCCAATGTGATCCCAATCAAAATATCAAGGACATATATTTTCAGATCTAGAAAAAATGATGCTAAAATTCATATGGAAACACAAGTGACCCAGGATAGTTGAAGCAACCTTTAACAACAAAAACAAAGCCATAAGCATCACAATACCAGATTTCAAGACATACTACATGGCAGTTATAATCAAACAGCAAAGTACTGTCACAAAAATAGACATTCAAACCAATGGAACAGAAAAGAAATCCAAGAAATTAATCCACAAGAATCTACAAACAACTAATCTTTGGCAAATGAGCTAAACTCAATCCCTAGAAAAAAGACATTATCTTCAACAAATGGTGTTGGGAAAATTGGATCTACACAAGCAAAAATATGAAACAAGACCACTACTTTACACTTTACATAAGAATCAACTCACAATGGGTTAAGGATCTAAATCTATGACAAGATACTATTAAATTAATAGAAGAAAACATCGAGGAAACTCTGTAAGACATTAGCATAGGCGAAGACTTCTTGGAAAGACCCCAGGAGCACAGGCAATAATAACAAAAATTGACAAACAGGATTACAACAAGCTAAGAAGTTTCTGCACTACAAAGGAGATATTGAACGAAATGAGGAGACAACAGACAGAATGGAAGAAAATATTTGCAAACTATGCAATTAACAAAGGATCAATATTCAGAATCTAAAAGAGTTTAGGAAACTCAACAACAGAGCAATCTAGTTAAATGGGCAAGGACTTGAACAGGCATTTTTCAAATGATGAAGTACAAATAGAGAACAGACAGGTGAAAAAATGTTCAGTATCACTAGCCATCAGGAAAATGCAAATCAAAACCATAATGTGGTTTCACTTCACCCAGTTAGAATGGCTATCATCCAAAAATAAAAATATAGTAAATGCTGGCAAGGATGTAGGGGAAAAGGTATCCTAATTCACTGTTGATGGGAATGTAAACTACTAAAACTATTAGGGAAGACAGTATCGAGACTTCTAGGAATCTGATAATATATCTAGTCACATGACCCAGCCATTCCACTCGTGGGAATTTACCGAAAGGAAATGAAATCAGCATATGAAAGAGTTATTTGTACCTCCATGTTTATTACAGCTTGATTCACAACAGCCAAGATATGGAATCAACCCAGATGTACATCAACTTATAATTAAAGGAAATGTGGTATATAAACACTGTAGAATACTATTCAGCCACAAAAACAATAAAATCCTGTCTTTTCCAACAAAATGGATGCATCGGGAAACAATTATGCTTAGTGAAATAAACCAGTCTCAAAAAGACAAACACCAACTGTCTTCTCTGATATACTGTAGTTAATACAAGATACAATAAATGTATAAGAATGAAACGAATATTCCATGATATGATTATCAATTTTAGCCCTTGTTTACACTCCTGTGGAACTGTGGTCTGCCCACATTTTACTTGTTGAATATTACGATAAGTGGAGAATTAAGTCTGTGATTATAGAGTGAATTAAAATTATGCCTTTGCAAAAACTGATTAAAGGAAGATGGGGGAGGAGGGAGAGAAAGGGGGGAAGAGAAGGATTGTGGGAAGTGTGGTTGTCTTCTTGAAACTGTACCTAGGGAATGCATGAAATCTGCCCTATTTATATTAATAAAAACAGAAAAATTATATTCACACTATAGAAATATGAGAATTCTAATGGTATAGACAGTTAACTTGTTCTTTTGTGTCCAATCTTGCCTTGCTAATGCACAACGAATAGTGTAGAAAAGAGCATTTGTAAATAGGAAACATGACCTGTAATTGTTAATTACATATATGTGCTAGCTTATACTAACGTTGCATTTGGAAATTTTGTCTAGCTTCTAATCTTTTGCATTTAGTTTTCATGAAAAGTACTATTTTTTATCTCATTTTAGAGCTTTTGTTCTGTTTAGGTGGCATAACTGGTACCACTATTTGGAATGTCTATCTGTTATTCATGAGTTCCTGATATAAAGTGAAGCCTGCACACTATGAAACAAAAAAAATGATCTATAATGATTTTTACACATTTCAACTTTGAAAATCTTTTTTTAAAAATATGTGGTGAGACAGTTTTGGTACACAGGGACATTTTTGGTAATAATAATAGATAGAATTAAAAAGGAGTGAATGCTCCAACACGAGAAGCAGTCTACACAGCAGACTCACAGAATGTCAATCACTTTAAGTAGCACTCTGACCTCAGGATCAGCCCTTAAGGCATTCTGGTCTGGCTGAAAAGTCCACAAGAGCATTTCAGACACAGAAAGCCAAGATGTGGCCAAAAATGTCCAACATGAAGGACTCTGGTAGGTGAAACCCTAGTGGAAAGAAGTGGTCATCAAAGAAGGATGTACTTTTCTCTAAATGGAGGAGAAAACTTTCATTTTGCTTATGGCCTTGTCTAAATACTGACAGAGTTTGTGGATTCAAAAGGCTTCCATAGCCTAGGCAGCTCTTGTCAAGGGTCAAGACTCCTGCATAAGAGTGTTAACTGTTAAATTAACAACAGGAGTCACTGTGCACTAACTTCCCATGAAAGGACCTCTGTCCTCAAAGAGTTGTATTTTAGAGTTATCAGTAAAACTTATTCTCAAAGATTTATTTCATTTTAATGTATTAAGTGGAAGATATTCTTACAACTTATAAGCTTTAGTTATGTCTAAGTGTCCAAATCCTTTGCTTGTTCCCTTAGGTGCTTCCTTAATTAATGATAAAACTTGTTCTAAAAGATTTATTTTCTTTTAATGTACTAAGTGGAAGATATTCTTATGTCTCATAAGTTATAGTTATGTCTAAAGGCTAACAAAAGATGTATCATTCTTGGGTGCTTCTTTAAAGTTAATTAAGTTTCTAAAAAAAAAGTGAAATTAACTTTGAGATGCAATGACTTTGAACAGCCCTTGTCTTGACTATTGAGGAATACTTTTCTTCGTGCAAATTGTTGAATTCTTTACTTAGTACAGAGTTAGTCTTCTGTGTATAAAGTTAATTGAAAATAGATCTTAGTAGAGAATAGATCTTGGAATGGGAGAGAGAAGAGGAGGAAAAGTGGGAGAGTGGGTGGGAGGGTGGGTATGGTGGGAAGAATCACTATATTCCTAAAGTTATACTAATGAAATGCATAAAGTCTGTATTCCTTAAATAAAAGGTTTCTTTGGAAAAAAACAAAAACAAAGAGAATACTTGGGTTGGTGGTGACTGACCAATAAAAGGCAGAATGGAGAGACAAAAAAGAAAAAAAAAAAAAAAAGATATTGCTTCAGATGCTCGTTCAAGTCCCTGCATCAGTCCCAATCCCAACTTCCTGCTAATGTGCACTCTGGGAGGCAGCAAGTCATTGCTCAACTAGTTGAGTTCCTTTCACTCAGGAGACCCAAAATGAGTTCCTGGTTCTGGGCTTCAACCTGGCAAAGCCTCAGCTATTGTGGGCATTTGAGAAGAGAACCAGTAGATGGGAGATTTCTGACTGTCTCTTGGCCTTTCAAGTAAAATAAACAATAATTTGTGTAGATATATACCATTAAGAGAATGGAAACAGAAGTCAGAGATGGCATGTGCCAACCAAAAAGGGTGATGATCCAACCATAGAGATTTCCTATTAGTGGACCAAAGATTATTAAATACCCAATAAAAATAAGGGAAAAGAATTTATTAAAAATTTCACAAAGAAATTTATCCAAACAGTCAATAAACAAGTAAGGAAATGTGTAACTTCATGAGCGGTCATAAAAAGGGAAATGCAATTAAAATTATGAGGGAGGAGCCAGTGCCGCGGCTCAATAGGCTAATCCTTCACCTTGCGGCACCAGCATACCGGGTTCTAGTCCCGGTCAGGGCACCGGATTCTGTCCTAGTTGCCCCTCTTCCAGGCCAGCTCTCTGCTGTGGCCAGGGAGTGCAGTGGAGGATGGCCCAAGTGCTTGGGCCCTGCACCCCATGGGAGACCACGAGAATCCTGCCTTCCGATCAGCGTGGTGCGCCGGCAGCAGCGCGCCGGCCGCGGTGGCCATTGGAGGGTAAACCAACGGCAAAAGGAAGACCTTTATCTCTGTCTCTCTCTCTCTCACTGTCCGCTCTGCCTGTCAAAAAAAAAAAAAATTATGAGGGAGGGCCAGTGTTATGGTGTAGTGAGTTAAGCTGCCTCCTATAATGCTTGCACCCCATATGAATGTTGGTTTGAGTCCTGGATGCTCTACTTATGATTTAGCTCCCTGCTAACATGCCTAGGAAAGTAGTAGTAGATAGTCCAAGTGCTTGGCCCCTGCACACATGCATGGAGTTCCAGGATCCTGGCCTAGGCCTGGCCATGCCGCAACTACAGCAGCCTTTTGGTGAGTGAACCAGCAGATCTCTCTCACACTCTCTCTGCCTTTTGAATACACAAATGAATATATCTTTCAAAAATTACAAGGAGATACTATTACACATTTCTACGCAACCACCACTACTCACCATAATGGCTAAAAGTTTCTTTTTTTAAAGACTGAAAGTAACAGTAACATAACAGCTGGAACTATAAATTTGGTTGATGGGAGTATCTTGATAGTATCCTGCATCATTTCAGTCAAGCATATCTAAGTGACTCAGTATTTCCTGAATATATTTCCGAAAGAAATGTGTACACAACTGCACAAAGAAACATGCAAGAATGTTCATGTACCAGCATTATCTGCAAAACATCCAAACTAGAAACAACCCAAATAACCACTTACACTAAATTATAAAAATAGAGATGAATTCAAACAGTGGAATAGGACACAGAGAACAAGGCAATGCTACACGCAACAATGTAGATAAATTGCACAATGACAAGCCAAAAAAGCCAGACACAAAAAAATATACACTCTACAATACATTTATTTAAAGCTGAAAAACAGCAAAGCTAATCTCTGGTGGTAAATGTCAGGATAGAAGATACTTTGGGGGAAGAAGGAAGAGGGCTCAGGGGTGCTTCTGGGCTGCTGGCCAAGTCCTATTTCTAGAACTGGATGGTAGTCAAACAGTATGTTTATTTTGAGGTAATTCTTTCAGCTGCACACTTAAGATCTGTATACCTTTCTGTGTGTTATACTTCAATTCATAAAAAGTTAACAAGAATTAATCTTGAATCTAGCCAAATGATTTTCTAGCAACTATCAAAATCATAACATAAAATTTCTTCAAATATTTGTTAATATGATACATTGGTCAATAGATATAAAATACTAGACACAGTAAACAGATATATGGAGGGGCCAGTGCTGTGGCATAGTGGGTAAAGCCACTACCTGCAGTGCTGGCATCCCATATGGGCACCAGTTCGAGTCCCAGCTGTTCCACTTCTGATCCAGCTGTCTGCTACAACCTGGGAAAGCAGTAGATGATGGCCGAAGTCCTTGGGCCCCTGCACCCACGTGGGAGACCAGGAAGAAGCTTCTGGCTCCTGGCTTCAGATCGGCGCAGCTCCAGCTGTTGCAGCCATATGGGGAGTGAACCAGCAGATGGAAGACCTTTCTGTCTGTCTCTACCTCTCTAACTCTGTCTTTCAAATAAATAAAATAAATCTTTTTTTAAAATCTTTTTTAAAAATGGATAAATGGAAGTTAAAAGCAGGGGAGGTTTAACATAAAAATTAATTACAATGAAAGAGTAACTGAGATATGTGAAAATTTTATATGGTACCTTAGGGATGACTAAAAAGTACCAGATAAAGAAAACAAACTTAATATGAATCAGACTTCATTGGAGAAGGTGTAGTTCACCTACCAGTACAATGGTCTAGCTGCTCTGCCAGTGCTGAGCAAATAATAGAAACCCTATGGGAAGCAAGTGGAACAGCATAGTAAATAATATTAAAAAATACCTTAATTTTGAACAATCCTTTCATTTCAGAATAAGTTCTACTGGTACTAGTCTCTTGATGTATTTTGTTTACATTGCTGTTAATTTATACCTTGTGGCTTTTTGTATAAAGAAAACTATTAAAACATATTTTGTGTATTAATCCTATAACCACCCACTGTGTAAATGTTCCTGTTTCTAATTATTTTTGAATTGTTATTTTTTATTTTACAAAAATACAATTATTTCACCTGCAAATAACATTTTATTTCTTTACCATTTTTATACCTTATTCATTTTTATCAAACAGTGACATTATCTGATATACCTTTTTAAAAACAACTTATGTGCTAGCTGAGAACATAATGAAGACAACAAGGGTGGAAGGAAAGAAGCAATTTAAACGCCACTGTGGGGCCGGTGCTGGGGTGCAGTAGGTTAATCCTCTACCTGCAGTGCTGGCAACCAATATGGGCACTGGTTCTAGTCCTGGCTGCTTCTCTTCCGATCCAGCTCTCTGCTATGGCTTGGGAAAACAGTAGAAGATGTCCCAAACGCTTGGGTCCCTGCACCCACATGGGAGATATGGAAGAAGTTCCTGGCTTCTGGCTTTGGATAGGCTCCAGCAGTTGCAGCCATATTTGGAGAGTGAACCAGCAGATGGAAGACCTGTTTCTCTCCCTCCTTCTCACTGTCTAACTCTACTTCTCAAATAAATAAATTTTTTTAAAAAATAAATAAAGGCTATTGCAATAATCTACGGATGACGGTGGCACTATAGATGAGGTGGGGTGGGACAGATGACTTTACCTGTTAAGATGGTACAACCAATTAGATTTCAAAAGTAGGATTTGATGAAGGACTGGATATGGGAGATGAGAGGAATCAAGGAGACCTCTAAAGCTTTTATTCTGATCAACAAGAAAGATAGTTTCCATCAAGTAAAATGCAGAAGGCTGCAGGTAGAACAGGTTTGAAGGGGAAAGATCGTAAGTTCAGTTTTGAACACATTGAGTTTAGGATATTGAAAACATAAGCACAATCATTAAAGAAATGCTTAAAGAACAAATCAATTACCCTCTCAAACATGACCTACTCTCCAATATTCCAATATTGCTATAATTAAAGACACAGAAGGCTACACCACAGAAAACATGTTACTTCACTACAAACAAATGATCCCTTGACACACAAAAAGGACAGAGATCTGACAACAGGTCCCATCTCCCCATGGCAGAAACTGAGCTATATACACTGATGGCTATGTGAAGGGACAAACAAAATGCAGTTTCTTCTAAGGCAGAACCAAAGATCCAGATTCTACTCTGGTATATTCCATATGATCGTTGTAAATGTTTAAAATGAATAAAGGACCAGTATTTATAGTATAGCAGACAATACTGAGTTCACAACAGTTTCACGACAGATATACAGATGTTAAGTCTGAGAAAAAGAAAAATCCACTCACAGTTCATGACTTTAGTGGTATAGTCATTCTATGCCCCAGGGGAGACGTAGCAAGTTTATTTCAAAAAAGACATTTTGGATTTCAAATATGAACTCTAAGGCCTTACACCTTCCTGTTTTCCAGTATGAAATACTTAAAGCCACGAGGAATAAAATCTGGCACAGATGAGAAAACGGAAGCGTGCAATCATTGTGGCATAAATATAATGATCATCAAAGTTACAATCAGTATTCCTGCCCCCACCCTTTGGCAAATATCTCCCTCTCAAAAAAATTCCCAATATTGTAAGGGTGTCATACAAACGTATATGCTGTGGCTAGCAGGTAAAGCCACCTCCTGCAATGCCGTAATCCCATATGGTTGCCGGTTCTGGTTCCGGCTGCTCCCTTCCAATTCAGCTCTCTGCTATGGCTTGGGAAGGCAATGGAAGATGGCCCAAGTCCTTGGGCCCTGCGCCAATGTGGAAGACCTGGATGAAGATCCTGGCTCCTGACTTCAGATCGGCCAAGCTCTGGCCATTGCGGCCAAGTGGGGAGCGAACCATCGGATGAAAGACCCCTCTCTCTCTCTCTGCCTCGCTTCTCTCTAATTAACTCTGACTTTCAAATAAATAAATAAATCTTTTTAAAAAGTTAGCTCATGTAATATGAAAGTATTTGAAAAAGGATTAATACTTCAATAACCACAATATTTTTCACAGGTAATGACCATTATCATTAAGAGGTGGTGACTGCTGTACACCTTGTATATGAAAGAATTTCTGAGGGGCTGGCGCTGTGGTGCAGTGAGTAAAGCGGCCACCTGCAGAGCCGGCATTCCCATATGAAGGCCAGTTTGTGTCCTGGCTGCTCTTCTTCTGACCCAGCTCCCTACTAATTTATGCACCTGGGAAAATGGCAGAGAATGGCCCAAATGCTTGGGCCCCTACATCCAAGTGGGAGACCCGGAAAAAGTTCCTGGCTCCTGGCTTTGGATCGGCCCATGGGGAATGAACTAGAAGATGGAAGATCTCACTTTCTCTATATCTCTCCCTCTCTTTCTCTCTGTAACCCTGTCTCTCAAATAAATAAATAAATCTTTTTAAAAAAACCATATGACTTATGTTGGCTTCCTATAGTTCATAATAATATATATAACGATGTAGCAGAAAATGTTTTCTTTTTGTTAAATGCAACATCAGTTGTTTTTTTTTTTTCATTTTATCAGCTCAAGACAGTAATGAGAAAAATGCCTCTATATCCTTTAGTATATATTTTACATATGGGCAATAAAATGTATTACAAAACATTTTCCATTTTAAGTTTGTTATTTGGCAGAAAATCTCCCACAGCGCTTAACTTATTATTATTATTTGCTACAGACTCTTCCTAAAAGCAAGAAGCAGCCCATTTTCTCCAGATGACTCATTAACTAAAGGCACAGTAGAATGAAGTGTTCCAACTTGAAATACCAACAGCTAAATATAACCTCCTTCACAACATTAGAAAATTGAGTGCCTCTCTTTAGTCTGTAAGAATCATCTTAAAGGGTCACCTTAACAAAACACATTTAGCATAATAGGTGACTGGGAAGAAGAAAAACCTGCAACAACTTAAAGTATTTTTTTAATCATTCAGCAAAAAAGGAGAAAACATAAATCACACACACATTTACAGATACAAAAATTCCCCTCTGGGGCCGGCGCTGTGGTGCAGCAGGTTAACGCCCTGGCCTGAAGCGCCGGCATCCCATATCGTTACAGGTTCTAGTCCTGGCTGCTCCACTTCCGATCCAGCCCTCTGCCCTGGCCTGGGAAAGCAGTAGAAGATGACCCAAGTCCTTGGGCTCCTACACCCACGCGGGAGACCCAGAAGAAGCTCCTGGCTCCTGGCTTCGGATTGGCATAGCTCTGGCCATTGTGGCCAACTGGGGAGTGAACCATCGGATGGAAGACCTCTCTCTCTGCCTCTCCTCTCTCTGTGTAACTCTGACTTTCAAATAAATGAATAAATCTTTAAAAAAAAAATCCCCCTCATTTTTGTCATTTTCATAAAAACAATTAACATCCTAATATATCAACACCATTCACAAATGCCAAAAATTGTCTACTGATCCTTAGTGCACTAAAAGATTTGATTTGATTTGTTTGACCATTAAACAAATGAAAATCCCGTCACAGTTATTTCTCTTGCAATCATACCTGAGAGGAACAGAAATACCGTAAATCTTAAAAAAATACATATATATAAATTTACATTTAAAGATTTTTTTTTGAGAGAGAAAGACAGTTAGAGAGAGAGATATCTTCCATTCTCTGCTGGTTCACTCCCTAAATGGCCACATCAACCAGAGCTGGGCCAATCTGAAGACAGGAGCCAGGAGCTTCCTCTGGGTCTCCCACAAAGGCGCAGCAGCCCAAGCACTTGGCCATATTTCAGTGCTTTCCCAGGCCATTAACAGGGAGCTCTATCAGAAATGGAGCAGCCAGGACTTGAACCTGTCTCTATATGGAATGCCAGTGTTGCAGGTGGAAGTTTAACTACTGTACCACAGCTCCAGCCCCATTAACAAACATACTAAATCTACTTTTCCTCAATATTAATTTTGTATATAAAATATAAAAGCAGTATCTGAAATTACCAGTTAATCAACAGTACATGTTTTCTTAGACGAGCAATAAAAAAAGCTAACACAAGTACCATTACAAACACAATAAATCAAAGCTAAAAAGAGAAGGGTTGGGGCCAGCGTTGTGGCACAGCAGGTTAAGCCTCTGCTTACAATGTTGGCATCCCATATCAGAGCACGGGCTGGAGTTTCACCTGCTCCACTTCTAATCCAGCTTCCTGCTAATGTGACTGGGAAAGCCACCGAAGATGGTCCAAGTGCTTGGGGTACCTGCCACCTATGTGGGAGACCAGGATGGAGTTTGAAGTTCCTGGTTTCAGCCTGGCCCAGCCCTGGCTGTTGTGGCTATTTGGGGAGTGAACAGGCAGATGGGAAGAGTTTTAAAAAGCCACGTAGGGCCAGTACTGTGGCTCCCTTGGGTAATCCTCTGCCTGCGATGCTGGCATCCCATATGGGCGCCAGGTTCTAGTCCCAGTTGCTCCTCTTCCAGTCGAGCTCTCTACTGTGGGCTGAGAAGGCAGTGGAGGATGGCCCAAATGCTTGGGCTCCCACACCCGCATGGGAGACTGGGAGGAAGCACCTGGCTCCTGGCTTCGGATCGGCGCAGCTCTGGCCATAGCGGCCATTTTGGGGGTGAACCAACGGAAGGAAGACCTTTTTTTTGGTCTCTCTCTCTGTCTATAACTCTACCTGTCAAATAAAAAAAAAAAAAAGGCTATCTAACAAAGTGAAGCTAATTCTCAGAGAAAGAGCAAATAACTGAAGACAAAGCAACTATGACATCATACATTCCATCCTTTTTTTCCATAAAGAATACTTTTTTTTTTTTTTTTTTGGTCCCTACAAAAAGACAAAACTAACAAAACAGAATTCACTTCAGAGCCAACTTTTTAAAAGTATCACTTTAAGAAAGTAAACTGATGGGGCCGGCGCTGGGGCACAGTAGGTTAATGCCCTGGCCTGAAATGCCAGAATCCCATATGGGAGCCGGTTCTAGACTCGGCTGCTCCTCTTCTGATCCAGCTCTCTGCTATGGCCTGGGATAGCAGTGGAAGATGGCCCAAGTCCTTGGGCCCTTGCACCTGCATGGGAGACCTGGAAGAGGCTCCTGGCTCCTGGCTTTGGATTGGCACAGCTCCAGCCGTTGCAGCCATCTGGGGAGTGAACCAGTGAGATGGAAGCCCTCTCTCTCTCTTTCTCTGCTTCATCCTCTCTCTGTAACTCTGTCTTTCAAATAAATAAAAATAAATCTTAAAAAAAAAAAAGTAAACTGACAGCAGCATTCCTCAAAATAATCATCTCTCTAAAAAGAAAGTAGCATTTTTAAAAGAAAAATTAATTGGAGGGAATACAAAATATGATTAGAGTACTATATTCATCATGCAATTCCTCATAATCTTTCTATTTTTCATTTTTTATATACTTTCCAAATTCTCAACAAAAACATATTATATATTACAGCCAATACAAAAAGAAACATGTTACTTTTAAAATAAGGATACATTTTCAGTAATTTTAACTTTAATAACAGTTCAAAGGAAATCATTGCATAAACCTAATCTTCACAGAGTTTTTGAGAAGTGAAATGCTATTTATTCCAATTCAGCAAATATTTGTGAAGAACTTGCTATGTTTAAGGCAGAATGTCACGTCAAAAGTGTAATTCATGGAAGAAGCCATCAGAGAGACTTCTCTGAATGTGTTTATGTGGTGCAGGGGGAAAAATGCTTTTTGGTGTGATGTTTGAATTGCAAGAAAACTTAATGCAGGCTTTAGGCAACAATATTATGGCTCAATACTACAATACCAAGAAAAAACTCTGAAATGTGTAAGCTGCTTCATGCTAACATTTTCGTTCCCTTCATACTGACATTATCTTCGAAGTATCAAACACCTCCTTCCAATCAGTTGCAATGCAAGCTTATAAAATATCACCCACTTTTCATTTAAATAATCTCTGAAAATAATTTAGGACAAAATTCTTCCATAGAAAAATGAAGTCATGATGTCACCCTTTTAGATCCTATTTTCTACTATATCAAATAATTCTCAAACTTCCACTCCAGAAAAAATAGATAAATCAATTTCACTGATATATTTTAATAGTTTCTGTATTAAAAAAAAAAAAAGTAAAAGAAGTAAAATGACTGCATAGAGATGTTAAAGAGGTTTTCTTCTATGTATTATAATCACTTTTTAAAAATAACCATAGGGGGGGCCAGCGCCGTAGCTCACTTGGCTAATTCTCTGCCTGTGGTGCCGGAATCCCATATAGGCCCCGGGTTCTAGTCCCGGTTGCTCCTCTTCCAGTCCAGCTCTCTGCTGTGGCCTGGGAGGGCAGTGGAGGATGGCCCAAGTGCTTGGGCACCTGCACCCCCATGAGAAACCAGGGGAAGCACCTGGCTCCTGGCTTCGTATCGGCGTAGCTCCGGCCGTAGCGGCCATTTGGAGGGTGAACCAATGGAAGGAAGACCTTTGTCTCTGTCTCTCCCTCTCACTGTCTGTAACTCTACCTGTCAAATAAATAAATAAACTTAAAAAAAAAAAAAAAAACCATAGGGGCCTGCACTGAGTAATAGCAGGTTAGATGGCTAACACTGCAGAGTCAATACCACATATGGGCTCCGGTTCAAGTCCCGAATGTTCCATTTCCGATTCAGCACTCTGCTACTGCACCAGTGAAAGCAGAAGACAGCCCAAGCACTTGGGCTCCTGCACCCATGTGGGAGACCCAACTGAAGCTCCTGGCTTTGGCCTGGCCGAGCCCTAGCCATTGCGGTCATTTGAGGAGTAAACCAGTAGATGGAAGGTATCTCTCTTTCTCTCTGCCTTTCAAATAAATACATCTATAAATTTATTTTAAAAATAAACTTATAAAAACCCACAGAACAGATTTAAGTAACTTCCACTAAAAATACTTAAGACTCCAATAAGCAACCATCTTGCCCCATCTTCCTACATTTTCTACCAGTCGTGTTTCCTTGTACGACAGGTCAATACAATGATTTCAGCACTGAATTTTATAAGATTATTCCCCAAAAAATCATAAAACAAAATTTGTCATGGTAAATCTAATTCTCTGTAAACTGCAAACATTTCAAATATGTTCAATGTGTACATATCTGACAGATGTCTATATATTTGACAGATTACATCTAATAATTCCTAACACAGTCATAGTGTCTTTTTGTATACAACATGGTATTTGAAGAGTTCTCAATAAAACTTACATATTTCTTTTTTTTAAACTTTTATTTAATGAATATAAATTTCCAAAGTACAGCTTATGGATTACAATGGCTTCCCCCTCCCCATAACTTCCCTCCCACCAGCAACCCTCCCCTTTCCTGCTCCCTCTCCCCTTCCATTCACATCACAATTCATTTTCAATTCTCTTTATATACAGAAGATCAGTTTAGTATATATTAAGTAAAGATTTCAACAGTTTGCCCCAACATAGCAACACAAAGTGAAAAAATACTGTTGGAGTACTAGTTATAGCATTAAATAACAGTGTACAGCACATTGAAGACAGAGATCCTACATGATATTTTTTAAAAAATTGATTAATTTTCTATACAATTTCCAATTTAACACCAGTTTGCGTTTTTTTTTCCATTTTCAATTATCTTTTTATACAGAAGATCGATTCTGTATATACTAAGTAAAGATTTCATCAGTTTGTACCCACACAGAAACACAAGGTGTAAAAATACTGTTTCAGTACTAGTTATAGCATCACTGCACATTAGACAACACATTAAGGACAGATCCCACATGAGAAGTAAGTACACAGGGACTCCTGTTGTTGATTGAACAATTTGACATTCTTGTTTATGGTGTCAGTAATCTCCCTAGGCTCTAATCATGAATTCCCAAGGCTATGGAAGCCTTTAGGGTTCACCGACTTCGATCTTATTCCGACAGAGTCATAGTCAAAGTGGAAGTTCTCTCCTCCCTTCAGAGAAAGGTACCTCCTTCTTTGATGGCCCCATTCTTTCCACTGGGATCTCACTCGCAGAGATCTTTCATTTAGGTCTTCTTTTCTTTTTTTTGCCAGAGTGTCTTGGCTTTCCATGCCTAAAATACTCTCATGGGCTCTTCAGCCATATCCGAATGCCTTAAGGGCTGATTCTGAGGCCAGAGTGCTATTTAGGACATCTGCCATTCTATGAGTCTGCTGTGTATCCCGCTTCCCATAAAACTTACATATTTCTAATCAAAATAATTTCATTTCAGTGCAAACAACTCTCATTGTAAATGTCATATAGTATGTAAATATATATATATATATTTAAAGATTTTATTTATTTATTTGAGAGGTAAAGTTACAGACACTGAGAGGGAGAGACAGAGAGAAAGGTCTTCCTTCCATTAGTTCACTCCCCAGATGGCCACTACGGCCGGAACTGTGCCAATCCGAAGCCAGGAGCCAGGTGTTTCTTCTCAGTCTCCCACACAGGTGCAGGGACCCAAGCACTTGGGCCATCTTCTACTGCTTTCCCAGGACATAGCAGAAAGCTGGATTGGAAGAGGGGCAGCCGGAACTAGAATCGGTGCCCATATGGGATGCCAGTGCCACAGGTGGAGCATTAACCTAGTGCACCACAGAGCCGGCCCCTGTAAATATATTTTTAATTTTTCATTCAATGACACCTATTTGTCTTCCATTTAAATCCATATCTTAGTCAATGGGGCACAACCTCCTCCTCTCTCATGATTACTTCCTAATTCTCCTTGTATTCTGCTCACCAGTCCATTAATGGAGATTGCCTTAAACTATAGCTTTACTCTTTAACCAAACTATTTATCTTGAGAGATCATAGTCACTTACTCCCTTGTATCTGTAAAAATTCACAAATATGTACTCCAGATGAAATTTCTATCTTGAGCTTCGAGATAAATTGGGCCACTTAGATTCAAATCTTGTCTTTTCAATCCTAGCTCTGTGACTATTAACAGGCCCCTGTGTCTCCCTTTTCTCATCTATAAAGCACTGATCATAACAGTAATGACTTCATACTGATATTTTTGAGCATTAAATGTGGTAATGCAAGCAAATCACTTGCCACAAGGACTTCATGGTAGCTGTGAGGTGTGGAGTTCACTGGTCTTGGCCTACATTGCAATTCATACTCTGTTCTTGGGCAGGTTAACTTCGTTGGGTAACTAGCATTGAACTCAAATCAGAATAAGTAATTTCTTCCTTAAGAACCTGCTCTGTTTAGTAAAATTATCATCTTGTATTTAATTGTGGAAAATGTGAAATCAGGAATATTAAAATCCAAAGATTCAACTAGATAGATAGTCACCAGGCCCTCAAGGCTTCAGTAAAGTCTTCAAAAATTAAAAAGGTCTCAATGCTCTCAGACAGGTTAAACGTTTAAAGGACACATTCACTGGGAGATTATTTAGGAAAAGCAGTTCACACAAATATTTATTCAGAGAGCCTATTAGGGCCTTAAGGATATCCTACATCATGTTCCAAGTACTATCATTAATATGCTTTATCCCTAGGTGACACAACCACCATTACACACCAATTATAAAATGGGATATCGTTCCTCTCACTCATGTGGCTACATCTGTTGATTTCACCTTCAAGAAAGTCTTCAAATCTTCCTCTCAACTCTTGATCTCATTGACACATTTCAGAACTTCATTAATTTTACAGTTATCTGAAGAGTGTAGTAGGTCTGTCTTATGTAAAAAGCTCATATCATCTACTAAAAACTCTAAATTTTTTACTACTGTGTAAAAACACACATACACACACACTTGCTATGCATATATGTATATAAGAAATACAACCTGTTTTAATGCTTTCTTTAAAAAATCTAATCCAAACTAACTCTCAGTTCACCAACTCAGGCATCATGCTTCAGTCATACTGAGGTGTTTTCATAAAATACTTTCTACGGCCTCTGTATTTTTGTGAAGACTATTCATATTGGTCTATTACTTTGAATTCCTAGTTGTCTTTAAATATTCAGCTGGGGGTAAGCATCTTGTACAGCAGTTAAGCCACCGCTGCATTCCGTATTAAAGTGCCTGGGTTAGAGTCCTGGCTCCCCTCTCCATTACAGCTTCCTGTTAATGTGCACTCTGGCAGACGAGTGATTCCCCAAGGGGTTGGGTCTCTGCCACTTCTGTGGGAGACCTGGGCTGGGTTCTTAGTTCCCGGCTTTAGCCTGGTCCAGCAGTGGCTATTGCAAGCATTTGGGAAGTAAAGTAGATGACAGAAGATCTCCCTCTGCCTCTCAAATAAACATAATATAAATAAATACTTAGCTTACGGTATCATGTTTTCTATGAAACCTATTCTGTTAGTCTGCCAACCTTAAATTAGCTATCTTAGAGGTTCCTTTCAAGTATTTATCACAGCATTTATCAACCGCTTAACATCACTCTGTGATGACTCGTAACTCTGAGACTCTGTTCTATGTTACAGTGCTTCATAATATCTATACTGAGAAAACGGTTTTAAACTTAAATATATGAATGCCTAGCACTTAATGAAAGTGCCAATAAATGATAGCTGCACAGTATCATTTTTCTCAACAGCAAGCATCTTAATATTCATCCTTCTAGCTCCCATAGCTACTTAATATTTAGCAACAACCAAGTTGTTATACGCTGGTAAAATGAATAAATCCATGATTGAGAAAGATAACTCCTTCAGCATGCAGAGGACGGATTTAAAGAGTATCTGCAAATGATCCTTTTGGATCTCAAAAGGAAAAATTATTTTTAGGGTATTTTATTTTTTTAAGATTTTTTTTTTTTTAATTTTTGAAAGGCATAGTGTCACAGAAAAGGAGAGAGATTTCCATCTGCAGGTTTAGTCTTCAAATGCCCACAATACCAGGGCGAGTCCAGGCCAGAAGACAGGAACTCCACCCAAGCCACTTATTGGGTGACAGGAACTCAAGTACTTGGGCCATCATCCACTGTCTCCCAGATGCATTAGCACAAAGCTGGATGGCAAGTATGGAATAGCCCAGACTCAAACTAGACACTCCAGTCATCCCAAGCAGTGACTTAACAATCTGTGTCAAAATGCCCACGTCAGGGGGCGCGGTGTTGTGACATAGTGTGAAGCCGCCTCCTGCATGCCAGCATCTGATATGGGCGCCATTTCGAGTCCTGGATGCTCCACTTCTGGTCCAGCTCTCTGCTATGGTCTAGAAAAGCAGTAGATGGCTCAAGTCCTTGGGCTCCTGCACCCACTTGGGAGACCTAGAAGAAGCTCCTGGCTCCTGGCTTCAGATCTGCCAGCTCTGGCCGTTGCAGCCATTTAGGGAGTGAACCAGCAGATCGAAGACCTTTCTCTCTCTCTCTGCCTCTGCTTCTCTATAACTCTGCCTTTCAAATAATAAATAAATAAATCTTTAAAAAAAAAAATGGCTGGGGCCGGTGCTGTGGTGTAGTGAGTAAAGCTGCAGCCTGTAGTGCTGGCATCCCATATGGGCGCCAGTTCTAGTCCCGGCTGCTTCACTTCTGATCCAGCTCTCTGCTATGGACTGGGAAAGCAGTGGATGATGGCCCAGGTCCTTGGGCCCCTGCACTCATGTGGGAGACCGGGAAGAAGCTCCTGCCTCCTGGCTCTGGATCAGCACAGCTCCGGCAGTTGTGGCCAATTGGGGAGTGAACCAGTGGATGGAAGACCTCTCTCTGTCTCTCCTTCTCACTGTGTGTAACTCTTTCAAATAAATAAAATAAATCCTTTTTAAAGAAATGCCCACCTCTGGGGTATTTCAATAACCAGGTAAGCACTACATGACTCAGAAGACTTGCCACTTCAGTTGAGAATGACTTCTGAAGGGAGCTTCTGCTAGTTTATGTGGTAGTTGGGTAGGAGGTGGTAGGTAGAAGAGAACCTAACCTCTTGTGAGTCGTTGGGACAGAAAGCTGCAGAGAGAGCCTCTGAGCAATGCAGCCAGAGAGCAGAGCGATACAGCACTTCATGCAAGAGAGGAAAACAAGGGCACCAACCATGAAAGCAGAAAGGAGAAGTGAGATGTGAGAGCCACTTCAAACAGTGGTAAGAGCTGGTGAACAACAACACCGAAAGTCAGAGGAGTAGGGATCAAAGATGGCTGAAAATGTCAAGCTTGACAAAATCATTTAATTGCAAAAACAAGTGAAGAAACAAGGCAAACAGATTGACTCAGGTTTAGAAACTGGCAGAGTCAAACAAAAAGAATTTGAGAGTCATGGTTAAGATGTAGTTGAAATATCTGGGATCCAGCATTGTGGCATAGTGGGTTAGGCCTACGCCTGAGACGCCAGCATCCCATCTGGGTGCCAGTTTGAACCCTGGCTCCTCCACTTCCAATCCAGCTCCCTGCTAATGTGCCTGGGAAAGCTGAGGAAGATGGCCCAAGTGCTTGGGCCACTGCACCCACATGGGAGACCTGGAAGAAGCTCCAGGCTCCCGTCTGGCCCTGAATGTTATAGCCATTTGGGGAGTGAACCAGCAGATGGTAGCCCTCTCTCTCTTTTTCTCTCTCTCTCTCTCAAATAAAAATAGAAATATCTGACCATGTCACTCAAGCTGGATAGAGAGAGTAAAGGGGCCAGCACTGTGGTGCAGTAGGTTAATCCTCCTCCTGAGGTGCCTGCATCCCATATGGGTGCTGGTTCTAGTCCCTGCTGCTCCTCTTCCGATCCAGCTCTCTACTATGACCTGGGAAAGCAGTGGAAGATGGCCCAAGTGCTTGGGCCCATGCACCTGCATGGGAGACCCAGAAGAAGACCCTGGCTCCTGGCTTCAGATCGCTTCAGCTTTGGCCATTGTGGCCATCTGGGGAGTGAACCAGCAGATAGAAGATCTTTCTCTTTGTCTCTCCATCTCACTGTCTTTAACCCTACCTCTCAAATAAATACATTTTAAAAAATCTAAAAAAAGAAAAGACAGATAAAGTGAAACTAGGAAGGAGCTAAATAATAAGTTGACACAGACTTTTTTAATCTGATGGGGGGTGGGAGGGTGGGGAAAAGGCAGGGAAGACAATGACAGAGACACAGAGACAGTTACCTTCTGTTGGTTCACTCCCTAAATACCTACAATACCCAGAGTTGGGCCAGGGCCACAGCAGGACAATCAATCCAGGTCTCCTATATGGATGAGCCATCACCACGGCCTTCCAAAGGCTGTATCAGCAGAAAATTGGAGTCAGAGGGAGGCAAAGCTGGGAATCACACCCAAGACTCTGATGTGTGAGTCCGGCATCTTAATCACTAGGCCAAATGCCAGTCCAAAAAAAAATTTTTTAAAGCAATTCTGAGCGGTAACTATGTTTAGAATATGGCCACAACAGAGGGTAACACAAATAGAATGGAGATAAAGGTAGTTATAAAGGAGGACATCAAGGAAATGTGCTAGAAATACCATCTGCATAAGAACCAATAAGAGGACAGAAGAAAATGCAATGTTTAGAAAACTTGATACCAAGGCTTTCAGAGAACTTGGAGGAGTCTGAAAGGGTGACAAAGATCAAGCTCCAAAAGCTCCTCAACAATCTTTACTTCGCCTGACCTACCGCTGTTGGCCTTGTTGACTGAACAGGCTAACTGAAGCTTACTTCCGCTTCAGTAAGTTAGAACTGACGACTCTCTTCCAGAGCAAGTCCTTGATTGTTCACTCATATTTTTCAATAGACACTTAACAGTCTGTCAAGGACAGAAGAGTACATTCTACATCAGGTAATTTCCATGCTGTAAAACATAAATAATACCAAACAAAATCTGATTTAACAGTAAGCACTGCTCATTTAAAAATCATATAGAATGTACCAGTGGCCATTTTAAAAATTCTGGTAAGAGAATGACTCAAATGAAAATGAGAAAAAAACTTTATATATAAATCTGATATAAGTATGAACTTCTATAAATCATGTATGTTTTCTGGGAAATTGTAGCTGTTCTCATCAGTGTACATCAATGTTTATTCTTATTACTATGCACAGTTTTAAAAGCAACAAAACAACTTCTTATTAAGGTGGTTAAATCCAACAAAGGAATAAAACTAAGTCTTACAACTCTAAAAAGCTTAAGGGAATTTTTACATTTTATGGTTATTCATAATATTTTAGAACATTTTAAATGATCCAACTACAGTGTCTTTTCATGAATAGTTTGGTATCACCATGCAATTTTAATCCATATGCTTAAGCCTTTTCACAGTTTACAGGAACAAAGCAGTTTTGATTCACAAACAATGCCCTGCAGTCAAATACGCTCATGAGGTATTAATTTACAACTTCATCTGTGATCAGTTAAACTGCATGTGAAATCTTAAACATCCTTAAAAAGCTCACCACAAATAGTTCAATAAGAGATTTTTTTGGTAACATTAGTTTAACAAAAAACATGTAAGATTAAATTCTATTGTAAAATAAAACCAAATGCCACTTGCTTTTAAGGATAACCCACTAACAAAACAATCTTTTAAAATGTCACCTTTTGCATTTAAAATATTAATTAAAAATGTAACACCAGTATCAAAAACACGTGCTTCATACAATCTGGCAGGACAAGTCAGAAAACCAGTCTCATGAAGAAAATGTGCATATTTTAACAAATAAAATGTTTCTTTAATCATTCTTAGGAGCCAGCATTATTAAAATGTCAGGTCAAACTGAATCATACCAAAACAAAAGATTAAAATTACCGGTTTTACCAAACAACTAAAATGTCAGGATCACACAAAGTTATAGACAAAAACAATAAGGAACAAATATAATATAAATTCCCATTTCAGCTTATTTTAGTGAAAAACAATAATCACCAACTTTTCAAATTCTTGGCAGTTTTGAACCACATATTTATGTCACTTCAATCTTACAAGATTTATTTACTCAAAATTTCTTTTTTAACTAACCACAAGTAGTAAGTTTTCCTAAAATTGGTTAACTAAATCAATCAAAGTAATTATTATCTCACACAACAAAAAATCCAGAGCTTTGAGTAGTTCCCAGGCTGGTTGATTTATGGCTCAACTTCATCATTATCGACCTATGTTCTTTCTGAATTTTCCCATCTTTCGTGCAATGACTTACCTCCCCGAAGGGTTTCAAAATAGCCATATTCAATACAAGTACCACTTTAGTAAATGTCTAGAGATCAGAATAGAGACTGCTTTCTCCCTGCATGTCTCTTTGCAAAAAAGGAAGGAAGGGAGGAAGGGAGGAAGGGAGGGAGGGAGGGAAGGAGGGAGAAAAGAAACAAAAGAAAGAGGAAAACATTCTGAATAAATTTCCTCTTAGATCATACTGACCATTGGCAAAGGGGACGAAATAATCAAGATTGGCTGGATTAATTCAGATTTACCCCCTGAACATAAAGAAGAACTCAACTGCCGGCGCCGTGGCTTAACAGGCTAATCCTCCGCCTTGTAGCACCGGCACACCGGGTTCTAGTCCCGGTTGCCCCTCTTCCAGGCCAGCTCTCTGCTATGGCCCGGGAAGGCAGTGGAGGATGGCCCAAGTCCTTGGGCCCTGCACCCCATGGGAGACCAGGAGAAGCACCTGGCTCCTGGCTTCGGATCAGTGAGATGCACCGGCCGCAGCGGCCATTGGAGGGTAAACCAACGGCAAAAAGGAAGACCTTTCTCTCTGTCTCTCTCTCACTATCCACTCTGCCTGTCAAA
Source organism: Lepus europaeus (assembly GCF_033115175.1). Lineage (NCBI taxonomy): Eukaryota > Metazoa > Chordata > Mammalia > Lagomorpha > Leporidae > Lepus > Lepus europaeus. The sequence goes on along the minus strand of NC_084843.1, from coordinate 63,441,417 downwards.
AAAAAAAAAGAAGAAGAACTCAAATCCCGTAAAGCACATGCTTATCTGATACATGGTTAAAACTGAGATATCAAAGCAATATTATCAAAGGTAAAATATCAAATCAAACTATCTTCACACAAGGCATACAGACAGTATGTAACACAGAGTTACAGAGAGAGGGAAAGACACAGAGAGATCTTCCATCTGCTGGTTCACTCACCAAGTAGCTGCAACAGTCAGTGCTGGGCAAGATGGAAGCCAGGGCCGTTTGCTGGGTCTCCCACGTGGGTGCAGAGGCCCAAGCACTTGGGCCATCTTCTGCTGTCTTCCCAGGCACAGTAGCAAGGAAACAGATTGGAAGTGGAACAACCAGGACTCAAACTAGCATCCACCTGAGATGCCAGCATCACAGGCAGAGAGGCTTTACCTACTCGGCCACAATGCCAAGACCATATTTTCTCTTTTTTAAATAATATTTATTTGCTTGAAAGACAGAGCTAGAGAGACAGGTATTTTCCATCTGCTGGTCCACTCCCCAAACAGCCATAACAGCCAGGACTAAGCCAGTTCAAAAGCAGGAGTTTGGAGCTCTATCCAGGTTTCCTACATATGTGGCTGAGCAGATCCATTAGCAGGGAGCTAAATCAGAAGCAGAGCAGCCAGGACTTGAACTGGCACTCCAATATGGGATGATGGTGTTGCAAGCAGTGGTTTAACCAGTTATGTCACAACACTTGACAAGTTTCAAATGCTCAATGTGGCAAACTTTTTTTCTGACTTTTAATATCTCAGTTCCGTTTAACTGAATATGTATCTCATTAGAAAATTGTTAATTCAAATTAAGATAAAATAAAAGCCATAATTCAAACTACATGCCAACTTCTAACTCAATAAAAGGAATCAATATATGCACAAAACTCCAATTCCTCTTGACACCCCACTAAAACTACTCTCAAAGACAAAAAAGAGCAGCAAATAAAACAATGATGACAAAAATTCATATACTGGAAAGCAAACTGAGGAACACTGAAACTATACAGACCCCAAAAATTTGAATCCTAAATGGCAATGGAGAACCAAAGAAAGTTGGGAAGAAAATAACTTTATACTGTCATATCCCTAAAAGGTATCAGTGGAGATGCTCTAGGAATGAGAATACAGGCAGGGCACAAAAGTGTAAAAAGCAGCTGGACTTCAGAGTTCCCCTCTGTACTTGGTTCATCAGGGTGAACGCCCTTCTCTCTCTTCCAGCAAAAGTGTGAAAGGTCAATTTCTACAGAAGACACCCAAAATAGAGTGAAAAATATATTGCGACTCTGAGGGTTAATAGAAGGCTGATATACCAAACTTTGTGACTTCCAATCTTATTTTCCTTTTTTAAAACTCCCAAAGATAGGAAGTAGGAAATGGCACCTTCCTATTACCAATCTGGCCCAAGAAACAAGCTAACATCAACAATATGAGGGAACTCTGCTGCAAAGCAACCCAATCAGATCATTTAATGGTAACTCAAATCATTGCCCAGTCTTATTTACACAGTTATTGTCTTTGTTTCCCACTCTAAAAAAAAAGACAAAGAGGCAAGGATCACTAAATAGTTTTAAAAGCTTCCGTGAAAGACAGATATCAAAATAAACAAGAATTTTTAAGTGATAACTTGGTAAAAAAGAAGACATGCAGTGGGGAAAAAAGTTGAATAAAGAATCCTATCCACCGTTACTTTCCTAAAAGAAATCAGAAGACAATACCTTTATGAGACACAAACATACGTTACTTTTTAAAAAGTATTAAGGAATATATAAGAATCCTTTGAATATTAAAAATTACAGCAAAAACAAAAAATTCTCATAAAGCAGAATAAAGTTAGGAGAGGAAAAAAATAGACCAATCTGAGATGTCCAACATCCAAATAGTTGGAGTTCTAAAAAAGAGAAACAAGAAAACAGCAAGAAATAAAATAAATAAGTGAACAAAATTCCTTAGAACTGAAGAATGTGATACTCTGTGTCAAAAGAAACTGCCACCAATGTACCTTGCCCAGTGGATGAAGAGATTCATCCCAAGACATCATCAGCATAAAGGGTCTCCTAAAAGCTTTCTGCCAAAAAAGTAAGTTCCCAGCAAAGGATCAAGAAACAGAATGGCATCAGACTTCACCGTTAACAACACTAAAGTCTAGAAGACAATGATGTCTTTGACAATGATTTGCAAAGGCAAATTTCTGCATAAAAAGAAAAATGAAACACACTACAGAAACTCAGAACAGCTTTGTTGAAATGACCACATTAATTAAGCTGATTTTAACAAAACCCATCACCCTAAAGAAGGAAGTTAAGATCATTCGATGTGAACATCAAGTGCTTCAATTCTATACAGGGGACCAAAAGACAGAGAGAGAAGGAAAGGAGCCCATGCTGTGGTGTAGCAGGTGAAACCAATATCTGCAGAACCTACATCTCATGTGGGCACTGGTTCAAGTCCCAGCTGCTCCACTTCCCATCCAGCTCCTTGTTAATGTGCCTGGGAATGTAAACCAAAACAAACATGGAAATGCAGATATCAATACATGGTAAAAGTGGTGTCTAGAATAATAAGGAAGAGATGGAGTACTAAATAAGCAGTACAGCTATCAAAAATAAAGCAGGATCCACAACTCAGACTATGTTTGAGGATAAATTATAAATGGGTCAAACATTTAAGAGGAAAAAGGAAGGCAGATAAGAAGGCCCAACTGCTTGGGCCCCTGGATCCATGTGGGGGACCTGGAGGAGGCTCGAGGCTCCTGGCTCCTGGTTTTGGATCAGCTCAGCTCCCGTCATTTGGGGAGTGGACGAGCTGGTGGAAGATCTCTCTGTCTCTTTCCCCCTCTCCGTAACTCTGCCTTTCAAATAAAGAAATAAATCTTAAAAAAAATAAAAATAAAAAAGAGGAAAGAAGAGAAAACTGGAACTGTGGCTTAATTCAAGATTCTCCCACCTCTCATTTTTGAAATCTGCAACAAGAACTTACATTCAAAGAACATTTTCTTCCAACTTGAAAACATGCAAGATGAAAGATAACAAAAATACCATCGAATTTTCAGTTAAAATTAGGAGACAAATATAGTTAGCAGGTATTACAAATTACCAAAGAAAAGATGGAATTGTCATTTATAGTACAACACAACTACAAATGAAAGCTCAAGTTCTATCAAAAGCAGCTGCCTTCAGGAGAAGAAAAGCACAAGATGTGGCAGGAAGGTCATGTTAAAATTTCACTAAGAAGAATTAAAATACACTTTCTGAGAGTGAGAACTAAACAACTAACTTGCCAAGTTAGTAGGATAAGGATGCCACTATCACCATTATTATTTAACATTATACTGGAATACCATCCAACATCATTTGAAGGCAATTAGAGGTATAAATATTGGGAATCACAAGATAAATCCATTATTACTTGAAACTCTGATTGCAAAGCTTTAAAAAAATTCTAAAACGATTAACTGAAAAGCTACTATGAACACTAAGAGAATGTAGCAATGGAGATAGGTATACAATTAGTATATAACTCAGTAACTTATATAAAACAAGAACAGCTTTTCATTACATTAATTAAAACACCTGAAAGAAGCTACTTAGGAAAAGTTTGTTTCATTTAACAGTTTTGGAGGTTCTGAGTCCACGACTAAATGCGAGTGGAGGATGGTGGAAAGATCACACGGCAGAGTAGAGGGCAGCTGGACTTAATTCAACTTTTATAATTGACCCTCTGTGGAGAAGTACATTCCCAGGGCCCACTCTCAATGACATAAAGACTTCCTGGATGCCATAATTAAATCAAATATCTACTTTTAACCTATTAACATAAGACTTAGGGACTAAGCTCCCAATACATGGGTTTGGGGGGATATTCAAACCAACATCCAAACCATAACACCATTAATAAATATCTTGATTCATAAAGCCAGTAAAAAGATTACTTCAAAAATGTGTAACTCCTATATGAAAACAAATTGTAAACACTTAACAGAAGACTGGAAACAGAAACAATGAAAGGCTATTTCATGCTCTTGATTAGGAGGACTCACTACCAAGATATCAATTCACCTTAGGCTAATCACTAACTTTAACATAATCTCCTTACAAAAGCAAGATTTCAGGGTAGGTCGGTTTTTGTAGGATGGGTGGTACAGGTGAGAAAAATAAACAATGCTAAAATAGGAAACTGGAAAAAATTAAAGAATTGAGAGAATAGTCCAATTCAGAACAAACTATTATATTACTCTAATAATGAACTTTCCTGTGAATAAAGTCATACCAATTCAGCGTAGTGTAAAAGAAGGTCTATATGTAAACCAAGACAAACATGGAAATGCAGATATCAATACATGGTAAAAGTGGTGTCTAGAATAATAAGGAAGAGATGCAGTACTGAGTAAGCAGTACAGAATATCCAGCTATCAAAAATAAAGCAGGATCCACAACTCAGACTATGTTTGAGGATAAATTATAAACGGGTCAAACATTTAAGAAGAAAAAGTGAATTTAAAAGCCTCAGAACAATAAATTCAATTACATAACAATAAAAACTATATGACAAAATTAGCAAACTGAATTCAAGTTTAATCTTATGGAAAGATTTGCAATTCATAGCACAAAGGGTTTATGTTCCTAGTGAATAAAAAGTTCCCCAAAATCACTAAAGAGACGACAGTCTCCACAAAAGGAAACTGGTACAGATGATAATAGAAGCAGACAGTTCACAGAAAAAAGTAAGTGTTTTAAAACAAGATCCTCAACTTCACTCTTTAAAAGAAGGAAATTAGAGGTAAGCTAAAGCACCATTATTTAGCAACCAAGCAAGCAAAAGAAAAAAAAAATCAGAAGTTAGACAACTCAGTTAGCAAGACAAGGTATTCTGGGTAAAAGGCATTCTACTTTTATAAAAAGGGCAAGGAAAGAGAAAAAAGAAAAGGAGGAACCAAAAAAAAAATAAATAAATAAGCATTCACAATTATTTTAAAAGGTAAAAATTTTAAGATAAAAGAAAAATATGGAACTAACAGCTGCCACAAAAGACAGATCAAAGGCAAAGTAGAGGAAAAGGACATATTGGTAAAATGTTAACCAAAAGAAAAAACTGTTACTGGAGTGAGAGCTGGAGTACAGTGGACTAGGTTGCTGTCTGCACCCAATGCCTGCATCCCGTATAGGATGGTTTGAGTGCCTGCAGCTCTGCTTCAGATCCAGTTCCCTTCCCTGCTAATATGTCTAGGAAAGCAATGGAGCATGGTCCAAGCAGGCTCCTGACACCTACAAAGGTGACAGGAATGGAGATCTGGGATCCTGGCTTTGACATTGGGGTCATTTGGGTAGTGAATCAGCAGATGAAGAGATCTCTCTCTCTCTCTCTCTCTCTCTCTGTATATGTGTTTTCACTCCACTCTCTTTTCCTAATAATTGAATAAAAATCTTTTTTTTTTAAAGTGGCTTAACTTTACTTAAAACTAAATGAATGTCAATGGGGAAAATTATCTTACAAAAAGATTAACAACAATTATTATCAGAAAAACTTCAGGCCAGCACCGCGACTCAGTAGGTTAATCCTTCGCCTATGGCACTGGCACCCTGGGTTCTAGTCCCGGTCGGGGCACCGGATTCTGTCCCGGTTGCTCCTCTTCCAGGCCAGCTCTCTGCTGTGGCCCGGGAATGCCGTGGAGGATGGCCCAAGTCCTTGGGCCCTGCACCCGCATGGGAGACCAGGAGAAGCACCTGGCTCCTGGCTTCGGATCAGCACGGTGCGCCGGCCACAGCGCGCCAGCCGCCGGCTGCAGCGGCCTATGGGGGTGAACCAACGGAAAAGGAAGACCTTTCTCTCTGTCTCTCTCTCTCACTGTCCACTCTGCCTGTCAAAAAAAAAAAAAAATTCAAAAGATATTTACTAGGCTAGAAATGGTCACTACATAGATGCTAGTGCTATGGCTTAGTAGGATAAGAAATGCAAAAGAGACACAGATCTTCCATCAGCTTCCTCATTCTCCAAATGGTCGTAATGACATGGGTGCTTCAGGCCAAAGCCAAGGCCCTGGCACTCAATCTGGGTGTCCCATGTTGGTGGCAAGAGCTCATGAAGTTAGACTAACCTTTGCTACTTTCCTAAACTCAATAACAGAAAACTGCATTGGAAGTGGATGCGGCTGGGCCTGGAACCTGCACTCCAGTGTGCAATACCAGTGGCTCAAGCAGCAGCTTAACCCATTTTTAATCTCTTTTTTTTGTTGTATTTCCACTATACCTTTTTATGTTTAGATATTTTTAGAGACACAATAATTACTATTGTGTTAACATTGTCCACAATATTCAGTATAACAGCATGCTGCCCAGGTTTGTAGCCTGGGAGCAACAGGCTATCCCATAAAGCCTAGGTGTTCAGTCAACTATCCCATCTAAGTTTGTGTAAGTACATTCTGTGATATTCGCACAATAATAAAATTGGCTAAGGATGCATTTCTCAAAAGTATCCCTGTCATTAAGTAAGGAGTCATGTTGTGAACTTTGATTTTGACTGACAGCTAAATTAAAGCTTTAATGATAATAGAGGGAACATTCTCCAAGGACATGGCAATGAATATCCTGGCAGAGCTGTTGGAGCTACTTCTTAAGTACCGCTGTAATGGCTCATGGAAATTTGAAAAAAGTGATGGCCGTAGGCAGTAATGTAGGGAGGTCTGAGCTGCTGAGCAGTAAAGGGAGCAAGGAATCAGAAGGCTCAGAGAAGTGATGTGCTATAATGAATCGAGTAAACAAGGCCAAAAAACGCATGGATGTTCCTGGGGTGGGATGTTTGAAAGACAGTTAATCAAAAAGTGACAAGGAATATGATAGGGAAGCTTAATGCTAATTGTTTACTGTAGATGGCGGCTGATGGTAGAAAATGGTTTTTGTAAAACTTGCTCTATAGTAACAAGGAACATGTCTGAATCGAACTAGTAGAGGCTAGACAGCAGCATTTAACTGTCCTAAGTAATATGAGTATATTAGTTTTTTGTTGCCTCCACACATTGCTCCAAATTTAGCAACTTTAAAACAATGCCCTATTATAATATCAAAATTCTGTGGGTCAGAAGTCTGGTACAGTGTGTCTCACTCAGCTGATTCTCTGTTTCAGGTTTACCAAGCCTGAAATCAAGATGTTGGCAGTACTATTCCTTTCAAGAGGCAAATAATTCCAAGCTCATACAAGGTGCTGGCTGAATTGAGTTAGTTGCAGTTCTAGAATTGAAGTCCTCATTGGGTTGCTGGCTTTTGATCAGGGAATCTTTCATCTGATAAAAACACATTTCCTTTACTTATTGGATATAGAAATCCCTATATTCCATGTCATTATATGATCATACATATTCAAAAATGTTAATTATTTCTTACTTATTTATGTAATTTATTGGTCAGTGATCAAAAGATATGGAGAAATCTGCAATGCTAGGTTTTTTAAATCCTTTTCCATATGTTTTTTTGTTTAGTATATTTTAAGAGGGGCCAACGTCAGGGCACAGAGGGCAAAGTGGCCGCCTGTGATGTCAGCATCCCATATGCGTGCTAGTTCCTGTCTCAGCTGCTCCACTTCCAATCTAGCTCCCTGCTAATGGCCTGGGAAAAGTAGCAGAAGATGGAGCCAAGCATTTTGGTCCCTGCCACCCATGTAAGAGATCCAGATGAAGCTTCTGGTTCCTGACCCAGCACTGAGTGTTGTGGCCATTTGGGGAGGGAACCAGTGATTAGAAGATCACTCTGTGTCTCTCCCTATCTCTCTGTAACTGTGACTTATTTTAATTAATTAATTGTTTTTTTGACAGGCAGAGTTAGACAGTGAGAGAGAGACAGAGAGTTATAGACAGTGAGAGAGAGAGACAGAGAGAAAGGTCTTCTTTCTGTTGGTTCACTCCCCTAATGGCCACCATGGCCGGAGCTGCGCCGATCCGAAGCCAGGAGCCAGGTGCTTCTTCCTGGTCTTCCATGTGGGTTCAGGGACCCAAGCACTTAGGCCATCCTCCACTGCCCTCTTGGGCCACAGCAGAGAGCTGGACTGGAAGAGGAGCAACCAGGACTAGTACCCGGTGTCCCAACTGGAACTAGAACCCAGGGTACCGGCGCCACAGGCGGAGGATTAGCCAAGTGAGCCATGGTGCCAGCCTGTAACTCTGACTTATGACAAGCTTTATTAGTACTCTGAACTTAAGCATATGGGATGCCAGTGCCACAAGAAGAGGCCTAACCTACCATACTGCAGTGCTGGCCCCAAGCTACACTAAATTCACAAGAAATATTTTTCTTCCTCCAATAATAAATTAATCTTAGCTGACTGTAAACCTTCTACTTTATAAAGTGTTTAATTTTTTAGATTCTTGTGTACTAGCACTTGGCCAGAAACAAACACACTGTACAGCTGTACAAAAATTATTTCTTTACATCCTTATTTTAAAAGTTTTTTTCCATACAAAACTAAGACACAAACACACACATCTGCCTGAGCCTATACAGAATCAGGATCATCAGTAAAACCGTCTTTCACCTCCACCTCTAGTCTCACTGCAGGGTCTTCAGAGGCAGTAACAGGCATGGAGCTGTCACCTCTTATGATAACAAAGCCCCTTCTGGACACCTCTGAAGGACCTGCCTGAGGCTCTGCTTGAGGAAGTGTCACTCTTCCCAGAAATACGTCCACAGTGGTTTGCTTGGCTTCTTTTTCTCATCGTAAAGTTGCTTTTAAGAACATAATGTACCATGAACATTCCTCTCTATTAATGAAAACCTTTTGGTGTTGGGGCCATGTCTTCAAACTTTTTAAGGAGCTTTTTGATTGAGGTCTGCAAAGTTTCTGCTAAACACGTCACAGTGAATTTTCTTGCAGGTTCTTCTTTTTCTACTCCTACAGTTTCCTTTTCTCTTTCCTCTTCTGGAGCTACAAGCTTACTAGGCAATAGGAATTTTTCAGCTTCCCTGGAATATCTTAAGGAAGATGATGAAGGCCGGCGCCGTGACTTAACAGGCTAATCCTCTGCCTTGTGGCGCCGGCACACCAGGTTCTAGTCCCGGTTGGGGCGCCGGATTCTATCCCGGTTGCCCTTCTTCCAGGCCAGCTCTCTGCTATGGCCCGGGAAGGCAGTGGAGGATGGCCCAAGTGATTGGGCCCTGCACCCCATGGGAGACCAGGAGCAGCACCTGGCTCCTGGCTTTGGATCAGCGCAGTGTGCCGGCCGCAGCAGCCATTGGAGGGTGAACCAACGGCAAAAAGGAAGACCTTTCTCTCTGTCTCTCTCTCTCTCTCACTATCTACTCTGCCTGTCAAAAAAAAAAAAAAAAAGGAAGATGATGAAAGCCATACGTGGTCTCAGAAAAAATGCATAGCCACAGGGCTGGTGCTGTGGCATATGGGGTTAAGCCACGGTCTGTGACTCCAGCATCCCGTATGGGCAACAGTTTGAGACCCAGCTGTTCCATTTCTGATCCAGCTCCCAGGTAATGTACCTGGGAAATCAGCAGAGGATGGCCCAAGTGTTTGGGCCCCGACACCCACATGGGAGACACAGAAGAAGCGTTAGGCTCCTGGCTTCAGCATGGCACAGCCCCAGCATGGCATATCTGGCGAGTGAACCAGCAGATGGAAGATCTCGCTCTCTCTCCCTCTCCCTCTCACTCTCCCTTTCTCTCTCTTTTCCCTCTCTCTTCCCTCCCTCTCTCTCTGAAACTCTGCCTTTCAAATAAATAATAATAAAATGTACATCTACAATATATCTTTTTTTCAGAGAATCCAGCTTGCAACAAAGAAGTGTTTATTTAGGGTATAAGATATTTATTTACAATAAACCACTATGAAAAAAAAAACAGAGAAAGTTGGATTAATTTGGGGGAAAAGTAAAATTATACTACAGGCACAGAAAAGCTTAGGGCAACCTAGCAGGGATTTCTGAAGGTACACTACTTGCTAGGGCCATCTCAGAAGTGAATAAAAGGCTAGACCTTTACACCCTTGCCTTGCCTTAATGCAGGATGAGAACTACCCTGGGAAGGGCAAGAGCTCATGCAGAGAGACTATAACTGAGTTGGACTCCAAGCCAGCTGATGGTTTTCTGCAGCATCCCCAAACCTGGGCAAAAATTCCTCCTTGAAGGAGGATCAGGCTGCATGTCTCTATGACTAACACACTCCCATTATTAAGAATCCCTCGGGCTGGTGCTGTGGCTCAGTGGGGTAATATCTTAGCCTGAAGCGATGGCATCTCATATGGACCTGGATCTAGTCCCGGCTGCTCCTTTTCCCATTCAGCTTTCTGCTATGGCCTGGGAAAGTAGTGGAAGATGGCCCAAGTCCTTGGGCCCCTGCACCCACGTGAGAGACCTGGAGGAAGCTCCTGGATCCTGATTGGCGCAGTTCCAGCTGTTGCAGCTAACTGGGGAGTGAACAATTAGATGGAAGACCTCTCTCTCTCTCTGCCTCTCCTCTCTCTGTATAACTCTGAATTTCAAATAAATAAATAAATCTTTTTTTTTTTTTTGACAGGCAGAGTGGACAGTGAGAGAGAGAGAGAGACAGAGAGAAAGGTCTTCCTTTTTGCCGTTAGTTCACCCTCCAATGGCTGCCGCGGCCAGTGCGCTGCGGCCGGCACACCACGCTGATCCGAAGCCAGGAGCCAGGTGCTTCTCCTGGTCTCCTATGGGGTGCAGGGCCCAATCACTTGGGCCATCCTCCACTGCCTTCCCGGGCCATAGCAGAGAGCTGGCCTGGAAGAGGGGCAACCGGGACAGAATCCAGCGCCCCAACCGGGACTAGAACCTGGTGTGCCGGCGCCACTAGGCGGAGGATTAGCCTGTTGAGCCACGGCACCAGCCTAAATAAATAATTTTTTTTTTAAAAATCCCTTTTCATGCATTTGAAAACCATTGCTTCTCTTTTACTTTACTTCCTTCTCTTCTTTTTCATTTCTAATTACAGTAGCATGCCTAAAGCAAAAACCCAAGTATCTATAGCACAAAAGGATCTGCACCATGAAGACCTTGCAAGAGATACAGCACAGGGGCCAGCACTGTGGCATCCCATATGGGCACTGGTTTGAGTCTTGGTTGCTCCACTTTCAATCCAGCTCTCTATTATGGTCTGGAAAAGCAGTAGAAGATGGCCCAAGTCCTTGTGCCCCTGCAACCTCATGGGAGACCAAGAAGAAGCTCCTGGCTCCTGATTTCGGATCAGCACAGCTCCCACATTTGCTGCCATCTGGGGAGTGAACCAGAGGATGGAAGACCTCTCTTTCTCTCTTTGCCTCTCTGTAACTCTGCCTTTCAAATAAATAAATAAATCTTTAGCCGGCGCCGTGGCTCAACAGGCTAATCCTCTGCCTAGCGGCGCCAGCACATCGGGTTCTAGTCCCGGTCGGGGTGCCAGATTCTGTCCCAGTTGCCCCTCTTCCAGGCCAGCTCTCTGCTATGGCCCAGGAGTGCCGGCCGCGGCGGCCATTGGAGAGTGAACCAACGGCAAAGGAAGACCTTTCTCTCTGTCTCTCTCACTGTCCACTCTGCCTGTCAATAAATAAATAAATAAATAAATAAATAAATCTTTTAAAAAAGAGAGAGAGGTACATCACAGACCAGGGGCAGACAGGAGTTAATAGGGGTGGAAGGCGCCCACTCACAGCAATAAAAAGCCTTATTGATCAATGTTGCTTTGTAAAGTGCTTGTCAAAGCTAATACGATGAGAATAACTGACAAAATGATCTCAAAACAAACTTGTACAAGCAGAAGACTTTCTAACAACAAGAGTTAAATACATTATAATTTATATACTGCAACAAATTATACAGTATCATTGTACTGCTATAAAATTAAGTATTTATAATGCTATCTTTTAAATTATAATCAGAATAAGAAAAGTATATTTATAATGTTTTGCTCATATAGTGTTTAAAAGTACTCTTTTTCTTTAATTCCTTCATACAGTGTTTGAATTCCTTCTGCGTGCCAGCCACTTACTAGGGGCTGTATATACAAGGGGGACAGGACAGGGCTCCAATGCTCCAACCTTCAAAGAACTTAACAGGAGACAATAATAAAAAATGAAACAAAGTCATTTCAGACAGTGGCAAGTGCTATAAGAAGCTATCATTTGAGTCCGGCACACTGAAGAATGTGCACTGAAAAAGAACAATAAGAACAGTTAAGAACAATTCAGAAATTGGAAAGAGAAAACACAAAGGTCCCAATGTAAGAGGTCCCAATGTAAGAATAAGTATTTGTTAACAACAGCAACAAAGACCATCACTAGTGAAAAGCCATGAGCAAAGGTGCCTTATGTGAGGTCAAAATGTCAAGTCATGATCAATCATCCTTCCTTCTACTTAATCTGTTGTTTACTGTTAGAGAGTCACATAAATGACTGAGACTTAGAGCGGCTCAGTAAACACCTTCTGATCTTGCCAGCAACCAATGCTACTTTCTATCATTTGTTCCACTGATCTTATACTATGAAAAAGATTAAATCGACATTTTCATAGAAATTGATGAGAAGAAATAAAAATTAGTGCAAAACTTTCTCATATCCCTTACAAGGAAAATTAGTTTTATATGTAACATTCAGTAATGCAAAAGATATTAGCAACACTTCCCCTTTATGCAAATAACTACATATATTTTGACTGAGTCACACTGAAGAGAGTAAACAAGTCATTTACACATCATCACATAAGTATATTCAGAATAATTAAGGTTTCCCTACATGTTAAATCCCTGCAAATAATTTACTATCAATGGATTTGCAATGCAATTGGTTTCTGCTCAGAAAAAAAAAAAAAGTGTTTACTTGCCTGACACATCAATGAGAAGTTCCCACTGATAGGTAAATATCACATGGCCTTTTCACATCAAATAACCACAATTTTGATAAACATTATTTGAAAAAAATTCTATTAAAACAAAAACCATTTTAAAATACACCTGAGTAAAATGTAAAATAAATGCACTTTTAATCTCTAAGCATGAAAATACAAATGGTGTAAGTGCTTAATTAATAGTGTTAAGACTGAACTGTCTAGCATGAGAATTTCCACTTAATCACTGATTAACACTAATCAAAGTCTGTCCTATAGTCAACCTTCAGATGACCAACTCCAGACTGGAGTTATAAAAAATACCCCATGACTTGATACTGAGGTAAATATATATTAAACTAAGAAAAATTCTCAATATCAAAACTCCTAGTTATGAGTCAATTAGGTTCTACTTATTCCTTAATGTAAAGTGACCAATGCCTATATACATACTGCCATACAGAAAAGTATATACATTATCCTCTACCAGCGGTAAGGAACGTCCAGCCTGCAGATCGTATAAGCCCAGGGAAATCCTTTGGTCTGGCCCTGCTAAGGCAGCTGCAGGCAGGCCTCAAAATTCAATAAATGTCTAACAGGTCAATTTTTATGCTGATAATTTTGTATGGCCTGTGAATAATACAAATATTCAAATGGTCCTGGGCAGAAAAAGGTTCCCCACCCCTGCATCTGTTCCTAACTTACTGCTTTATGTATTCTATCAGCTTTTTTTTTTCTCTGAAATACTCGAGTCTGTCCACACTAAAAATTGGTTGTGAGAAATAATCCCTCTCTTCTTTATGATCTCTACACAAGTACCATAAGAATCCTGTTAACAACCATGGTATCCACAATTGCTTCCCCACCACTTACTTGGATATTACCTGGATTTAAAGGGCCTTAAGCCTACAAAACTATCTCTGGCTGTGACAAGTTTGATCAACAGCACCTACACACTGCTTTAGCCTTTAAATTCTCAGACTTGTAGGGTCTTTCAACATAAAATCAACAGACATCTGATACTGATGTACTATAAATTCAAAAGAACTTCCACCAGTAACTCTTACTGATTACCTTCAATTGTACTGGCCAGCAATTCTCAAAGTATGGTCCCCCAAAGCCTTTCAGAGAATCCACAATGTTAAAACAAGTTGCTTGCCTTTATTTTTATTCTTGCACAACTATACAGTGATGTTTCCCAGAGGACAAGTAACATGAGGTGATATCACTCTGATGGCTAATAGAATGGATGCATACATATTCTTGGTTTTTTAAGAATTCTTTAAGGTAATAGATCTAGGGTATTAATTTGCTTTCAGAGATTAACCCAGTTTTGTTCTTCATTTATCTACTGTGCTCTACTAGCAATACCAAAATCTATGTATCTGTATGAGACCATATTTCATTTATATACTTCAACCAAAACATAATAAAGCAATAAATCGCAACATACTGAATGCAAAAGCAGATGAGAATCCAGCTGTCTTCAATTAGGTCAGCCATTAAAGAGATTTGCAAAAGTGTAAAATAATAGTACTCATTTTACATTTTCTTTTTGTTTCAGAAAATATTATTTTTCACAAATGTGCTCATGTTAACATGCTTTACATATTTATTATACTTATCTTTAAATGTATTAAATATTTTCTACTGTCTCCATTTATTTCTGATATGGTAACTACCAACAGATATAACCCACTGAGCAAAAGCTCTTTGGGGCACTGGCATACTTCTTATCACATATTTAATCACTTGCTTATATGTTAAACTAAGAAAAAGTCTCAATACAGAAAGCCCTTATTTATGAGTAGGATAAGTTCTATTTGTTCCTTAATCTAAAATGACCAATCCAAATATATATGGCTGCTAAATACAAGACAATATTGTTATCTTGTTGTATAGTATGTAGGTGTTGCTGATCAAACTTGTCACAGCCAAAGACAGTTTTGTAGGCTTACAAGATTTTTTTTTCTTTTTTTAAAGATTTATTTATTTATTTGAAAGGCAGAGTTACAAAAAGGCAGAGGCAGAGGCACAGAGAGAGAGAGAGGTCTTCCATCTGCTGGTTCATTCCCTAAATGACCACAACAGCCAGAACTGAGCTGATCTGAAGCCAGGAAGCCTGTGATAAGCAGTATGCCACCCTTCTGGGTCCCCCACATGAGTGCAGGGGCCCAAGGACTTGGGCCACCCTCTGCTGCTTTCCCAGACACACTAGCAGGGAGCTGGATCAGAAGTGGAGCAGCCAAGACTTGAACTGACACTGGGACACTGGCACTGCAGGTGGTGGCTTTACCCACTACGCCACAGCACCCGCACCTCTACTCTTAACAATTGCTATATGTATTCTTACTGGGCCTTTTCTCTGAAATATTTGATTAGTCCACCCTAAAAACTGTGATGAGAAATAATTTATCCCATTTATAATCTCTGTACAAGATAAAAATAATTATTGGGGTCAGCATTGTGGTGTGTAAAAGCACCACCAGCATCCCATATGGGTGCTAATTCCTGTTCTAGCTGCTCCACTTCTGATCCAGCTCCCTGTTAACGGCTTGGGAAAGCAGCGGACAATGGCCCAAGTCCTTGGGCCCCTGTACCCACATGGGAAACCTGGAGAAAGCTTCTGACTCCTGGCTTCAGTTTGGCCCAGCCCTGCCATCGCAGACATCTGAGGAGTGAACCAGTGAAGGAAGATTGATCTCTTTCAGATAAATAAACCTTTAAAAAATAATTCTTATTTATTAAACAGATCTTGTTTTCACCATTTAATATTATAAATTTTTATTTCAATTACCATAAGATTGATCTCTCTGCCTCATTAGTGTTTCACATTCCTTCTACTTTATAACTCAATAACATAACATTCTTAAAAATAAATTGAAACCACAAACAAACAAAAATAGTACAGAATAATGAACACAATAACAACAATAAAATGCTTAGTCATGTCAGTTGACAGCATCTTTTGGTCTCAGGTATCTATAAAATGTTATATAGTAAAAGGGACAATTTTTAAAAGATTTCTTTATTTGAAAGGCAGAGTTACAGAAAAGCAGAGGAAGAGAGAGAGAGAGAGACAGAGAGAGAGAGAAAAGAGGAGAGGAGACGAGAGGAGACGAGAGGAGAGGAGGTTGTCCATCCACTGGTTTACTCCCCAAATGGCCATAATAGATGGACCTAGGCTGATCTGAAGCCAGGAGCCAGGAGCTTCTTCTGGGTCTCCCAAGCAGGTGCAGGAACCCAAGGACTTGGCCCATCTTCCACTCCTTTCCCAGGCCATAGCAGAGAGCTGGATGGGAAGTGGAGCAGCTGGGACTTGAACCGGCACCATATGGGATGCCAGCACTATAGGTGGTGGCTTTATCTGCTATACCACAGCACTGGGCCTGTAAAAGGGACTTTCATGGTTTTAACATTGATACTTTTCAATTCTGAATAAAAGATACTGGTAAAACACAGTTTACAACTAATTAGATTTAAATATGCCAAAAGTCAAATAATGATGTACTTACTGTATTATTTTATAAAAAATTACTTCTATTCCGGCACTATCATGAGTTTCATGTGTAATGTCAATGTGTGTTTCTAAATCTCTAATCTATATACATTTTAAAAACCATTATGGAGGCTCTATTCTTGAGACTTCACACTAGTAACCTAAATGGAAAAATTATGATAAATACAAGCAATATTTTCTAATAAAGATGAATGGTAATTGAAAAATTAATGTTACATTTAAAATACATTTCTGAATACTGTACACAGCACTGAAGCACTTTAATTAAAAAACAAGTTTAAACCACACTTAATCATTCATCTTTTTCACTTGCTGCCAACTTCCTTCTATTCTTCAAACACATGAAGTAGTTTATATTATTTCCCCAAACAATAAAACCATTTATCACAATTTCACTACATTTATTGCTAGTCCTTACAGATAATTTATATTTCCCAACATAGATTAATTAGAAAAATCTTACAGAAGCTAAATCTGCACTTTCAACACAAGTACAGAAATACAGGTTAAATCATGAACAGGATAGTATCTGCCAAATGTCATTTTAAGCACTCAATGTGGTAATCAATAAATTGATAATCTTCAAATTGGTCACTATACCCTTACTATACTTGTGATAGTCACAGATTACAGACTAATTTAAGGCATTTAGCAAGGGCTAACAAAATCCAAAATAATAACCATGTTTACAAATAAATTAACATGTCTGGAATCATTAATATATGTCAGCCAGTAGAGTAAGCATTTCACATATATTATCTCACATCATCATCACAATAATGATATCAACAGGTAACATATCCTCAAATTTGCCAATGAGGAGATGGACTTTGAGGGCTCACCCATAACCACCAAGCAGCAGAGATGACATTAAAGTATAAACAGAGAGCAGGTATTTAGCCTAGTAGTAAAGATGCTCATAACCCACACAGGACAGACCACTAGCTTTGGCTCAAGACTCCTGATTCTAGCTTCTTGCCAGTGTAGACCCTGAATGGGTTCCTTCCACCCAGGTGGAAGACTGCACTTAGCTTCTGGTTCTTCGCTTTGACCCCAGCCCAGTCTCAGCCATTACAGGTATACTGGAGGTTAACCTGCGGATGAGAATTCTCTTGCTCTGTCTCTGCCTCTTGAAATAAATAACTTTTCTAAAAACTCAAAGTACAAAAAGTTCTGATGAAATAATACTCAAGTGAAACAGTTTTAAGAATACTTTATCAAAGAAATAAACACCACTTTATAAGTATTCTTTATTACCATAACAACTCCAAAGTTGCTTTGGGGAACCATCACTATAGCACTCTTAATCCATTAAACTTCCAACATCTTGAACTCCACCCTCGTTTGAAGTAGTAGGTACCGATCCCAAGCCAAGCCAAACTGATCTAATATGATACACTTGTTATTGGAGACACTGGAGAAGATGCAGATGCAAAATAATAATAATAAACCCAAAGTATGATGGATATAAGCCTATTAACTGACAGCAGCTACCCCAGCCTCCAGATGAAAGTCTATTTTCAAGCAGAGCCAATACCAAGGAAAACAAGGCTAACAATTAAAGAGGGTGCAAATAAAGTCATTGGAGCCACTCCATCAAAGTTTACCTTATATCAGTCACACCACAATCTTTTTGATTATGTGATCTAATAAATCTCCAGAGTTGAAAATTTTATGGTATAAATCATATCCAGAAATCAAATACTGCATTTAGTTACTTCCAATCTGGGGTCTTAAAAACAGTAACAGGAATAAAGGAATCATTTTCAGAAAGATAATTGGAACAGTACACTGACCTGGCAGAAGGCCATCAAAGCTTATTGAAACACCAACTTTCTTCTGATTAAATCGATTCAATATGAAAGTCCGTTATCTTGTTTCAATGTGAGTTCTAAATGAAAATTCATTTTATACATAACTTTCAATTTAAACTAGAAGAGGGTCAAGCATCATGGGGCAACGAGTAAAGCCACCACTTGATTCCTGCATCTCTTACCTGAGCACTGAGTTTGACTCCTGGCTACTGTCATTTTGATTCATCTTCCTGCTAACATACCTAGGAGGCAACAAATGATAGCCCAAGTGCTTCAACTCCTGACTCCCATGTGGGAGAGAGACCAGGGTGAGTTCCTGGCTACAGCTCGGCCTATCTCAGACCAGACAACTGTGGGCACTTGTGTAGTGAACCAGCAGAATGAATATCTTTCTTTTTCTGTTCCTCCCTCTCTGTCACTCTTTCAAACAAATACATAAAATCATTTTATTTGGTAGACAAATGCTTTAAAACACCAATCTCAAGAGAAATTTTTCAACATGATCACTATAGGAGAAAATATCAAGAATAGTACTACTTTGAAACATAACCAATGAGACAATTCACATTTAATACACAAGCAATCCCTGACTAACCCCACAATTTGTGGCAGCTCTTCTGTCTTTTCTACCCTGAAGTTATGCAGCCTCCTGAATTTTCAAACCAGCAGTCTGAGCTAACGGCACCACCTAGTGCTCTATGTTGGTCATTATATGATTTTTCTGCCTTAAACTTCCTCTTGCAGCTGAAGGATGCAGTCTAGTCTTAGTGTTAGTCTTTCATGAAGAATTCTTCCAAAAGTCATTTCTTTCTCATTCTCATATACATATACACATCGTCCTGTCTCCTCTTACCCTTCTCTCTTTAAGTGTCAACTTAGCTAACAACTATTTAGCACGCCCCTAATCTTTGCTAGGTAGCCGGTACTCAATCTAGATTACCATCAAAAGCACTTTATGAAGTTAATACTGTAAGTATCTCATTCATATGCCATAGATTACAGATCACTGGACAGGCAGTGTGACTCCAAAACCCATTTTCTTAATTACTACCCATATGGCATGCTGCTTTTTAAACATTTCTTCTTTTCATACTATGGCCAAACCACAAATCTAATTTTCTAAAACTGGTAGTAAGTGGATCTATTATAACTATTATAAATGGCAGTTAAGGTGAAAATTAGATTTTAAAAAGCAGATTCAGTTCGCCACTGGAAAGTGTCTAAAAGATCTTTCAAAAATTATTTTCCTTTTTTTCCAACTTTAGTTTATTAAGCTGAGCTTTTTTCAAATATCAACACAGTGAAAACATTTTGGGTTACTTCCGTTGGATGCACTAACATCACTTTCTAAAATTTTGTATTACAAATCATAATCTTCAAGCTTATCACCAGTTAAATCAGTTTTGACAAAAGAGATTAGACCTAACCACCAATTATTTTGTTAAGAAAATTCAAATAAAGTATCAATACAGCGATAAGCAGATCAATGGAACAAAATTAGAACTCAGAAACTAAACCCATGACAACAGACTCAAAAAAGTACACTAGGATAACGGCCCAAAAAAAAGAAAAATCAGTCTCTAATTCTACGTCACACTATACAAACATTAAACTGGATGAAAGATTATTAAGTTATGTAGGGCCCAAAGAGGCAACTCTCTGACCTTAAGGTTGAAAAAATTTTTTTTCCTTTTTTTAAAAATTTATTCATGTACTTGAAAGGGAGAGTTACAGGGGGTGGGGGCAGAAACAGAGAGATGGATCTTCCATCTGTTGGCTCACTCCTCAAAGTGCCATAGTGGCTGGAGCTGAGCCAATCTCAAGCCAGGACCACCCTCTGCTGCTTTCCCAGGTACATCAGCGGGGAGCTGAATTGGAAGTGGAGCAGCCAGGTCTCCAACTGGTGCCCAGATGAGATGGTGCTACAGGTGGCAGCTTCACCCACTAAACCACAGTAATGGCCCCCAGTTATTTGTTTTTTAATTTAACAATAACAGATTAATGTAGCTATATTTCAAAAACACAATATTTTCAAACAAGACATACAGGCATAAAGCACAAAAGAAAAGGATAAATTTGATTACATTGAATTTTAAAGATTGTGAGAAGACACCACAAAGTTAAAAACAAGTCAGGGCCAGCGCTACGGTTCACTAGGCTAATCCTCCGCCTAGCAGCACCAGCACCCCAGGTCCTAGTTCCGGTTGGGATGCCG
Source organism: Lepus europaeus (assembly GCF_033115175.1). Taxonomy (NCBI): domain Eukaryota; kingdom Metazoa; phylum Chordata; class Mammalia; order Lagomorpha; family Leporidae; genus Lepus; species Lepus europaeus. The sequence goes on along the minus strand of NC_084843.1, from coordinate 63,421,051 downwards.
GATTCTGTCCCGGTTGCCCCTCTTCCAGGCCAGCTCTCTGCTATGGCCCAGGAGTGCAGTGGAGGATGGCCCAAGTGCTTGGGCCCTGCACCCCATGGGAGACCAGGAGAAGCACCTGGCTCCTGCCTTCGGATCAGCGCGGTGCAACGGCCGCAGCGCACCGGCTGCGGCAGCGTTGGAGGGTGAACCAACGGCAAAAGGAAGACCTTTCTCTCTGTCTCTCTCTCTCTCTCTCTCTCACTGTTCACTCTGCCTGTCAAAAAATAAAAAATAAAAAAAAAAACAAGTCAGGGGCCGGCGCCATGGCTCACTAGGCTAAACCTCCACCTGCGGCGCCGGCATCCCATATGGGTGCTGGGTTCTAGTCCCGGTTGCTCCTCTTCCAGTCCTGCTCTCCGCTGTGGCCCAGGAAGGCAGTAGAGGATGGCCCAGGTGCTTGGGCCCCTGCACCTGCATGGGAGACCAGGAAGAAGCACCTGGCTCCTGGCTTCGGATCGGCATAGCTCCGGCCGTATTGGCCATTTGGGGGGTGAACCAACGGAAGGAAGACCTGTCTCTCTCTCTCACTGTCTAACTCTATCTGTCAAATAAAAAAAAAAAAAGTCATACGCTACAAAGATACATACAACACATACAAAGAATTACTACCCATAAAAATGCAAAGAACTCCTTCAAATCACTAATTCAAAATATTCCAAAAGGAAAAAAACTGAGCAAAGAATACTAAAAGGAAAGCACAAAACGAAAACCATAAAAGACAAACAAACATATCAGAAAATATGCCTAACCAAAGGTAGTCACCTTCACTGGACATTTTAAAACCATAATGTAACATATTTCCCACCTACCAAAACAGAAATTACAACTTCTGTTCACACCAATAGCTACAGCAAATAGCTGAGAAAGGGCTCCCTAAGATACTGCTGGCAATAAAAACTCAGCCATATCTAGTTAAGTACAAGATGTGTATATATCATGATCCAACAATTCCACAAACAATTATAAACCCAAAGCAGCACTATCCTGTAGAACTTTCTGTAGTAATGGAATCATCTGTATCTACAACACCCAACACATTAGCCACTGGTTACCTGTGACTACTGAACATCTGAAATGTTGCTAGTGCCGCTGAGGAAATGAATTCATTTCATTTAATTTTAATTAATGAAAATTTAAATATCCACATTTATAGTATTAGACAAGACAGCCCTAGACAATCTTCTACATATGCATAAACACATAAATACAAGAAACTTAATCACAGCAGTGTTATTAATACTGGGAAAACCTGCAAGTACTTAACCAAAGAATAAACAATGGGCCAGAGCTGTGGCTAGTGGGCTAAGTGTCCGTCTGTGGCATCAGCATCCCATATGGGTGCTAAAGTTTGAGTCCTGGCTGCTCCACTTCCAATCCAGCTCTCTGCTATGGCCTGGGAGAGCAGAAGATGGCTCAAGTGCTTGGGACCCTGCACCCTTGTAGGAGACCCGGAAGAAGCTCCTGGATCCTGGCTTCGGATCAGCTCAGCTCTGGCTGTTGCGGCCATTTTGGGAGTGAACCAACGGATAGAAGACCTCTCTCTTTGCCTCTGCCGCTCTGTAACTTTACCTTTCAAATAAATAATTCTTTAAAAAAAAGAAAAGTGACATATTCTTATAATACCAAAGAGGAAAAAATTAACTATAGATTCTATTTATGAACACAGAAAATCTCAAAAACTTAATACTACAGAAAAAAGGTCAAAGACAGACACAGTAAAACAGCACTTACATAATGTTTTGGAACCTGTAACTCAACCTTTCATACTGTTTAGAGATACACACGTATACAACCAACAAACTGGAATACCAGTCACCTTTGGGATAGGAGAGAGAACTTACCGTACCCAAATCTTCAATAAATTTCACAATGTTGAGACACTGAGTATGTGGGTACTTGTTTTAGTACTATTAAATTTTCTATACACTTAAAATAATTCACAAGGGAAAATTAAAAACAAGAAAATCTATGCTACAAACGAGAACACAGCCACTGCCAAGCTGCAGAGTCCTTGTTTATTCTTTAATTTCTCCCCCATCACACACAGCTTAATAACATCCATCATGAAGTACAATGAAATCAAATTTGTGAAGGCCTAAAATATCAAACTGTATTTTCATGATGACGCATAGCCTGTCACTAAAATTGTTTTCAACTTCCCAGTAAAGGCAAAAAAAAAAAAGCAAGGGTTCTCTTTTTCTTTAACTTTTTGACGTCTTATTCAACTCCCCAGTGCAGTATTTCTGGAAATAAAGTATTTTGTGTGAAAAAAAAAAAAAAAACTTAGCTATTACCCCTGGGATATTTCATGGATTCCAGAATCAGGCCACTTAGCCATGAGGTCAACTGTAACATATGTTTTAAATAACATTTAATCCACTTTGCTGAACTCCTTATTAAATGTTTATGTTTTTCAACAATTGAAGAACTCACAGGATCATCTATTGGGGTCTTTTTGCCAAACAAGACACTACGCTCTCTCTGTTTTAAAAATCAAAGGCTAACAACGTGTTCTTGAAAATAAAAACAAGCAAGCAATACATTCCATCTGAAGAAAGCCTGTCTCCAAATTAAAAGTCTTCTTGAATTAGTCAATCTTTCTATTGTTCAGAAGCACTATTACATGTTTTATCAATTAGAGTGGTACTAAGCCCCTAGGACTGTAAGTTCCATGAAAACAAGGAATGAAATCTGGAGCGGATGTTTGGTGTAGCAGTTAAGACACTGCTAAGGATGTCCACATCCATATCAGAGTACAAACGCTTGAGTCCCAGATCCTCTCTGGATTCCAGCTTCCTGTTGATGCACAAACTGGGAGGCAGCTGGTGATGGCTTGGGTAGCTGAATCTCTAGTACCTACAGAGAAGACCAGATTAAGTTCCAGGTTCCTAGGTACCGAAAGGCACAGCTCTGGCTGCTGCAGGCATCTGAGGAGTTAACCAGCAGTTGGGGGAGATCTCTCTCTCTCTCTCTCTCTCTCTCTCTCTCTCTGTCTCACTCAGGATCTCTGTCTTTTTAGCTTTCAAATAAATATTTAAAAAAAAAAAAAAGAAGAAGAAAAAACGAAGTATGACATAGAGATATTTGCACTTTCGTGTTCCTTGCAGTGCTAGACACAATAGCCAAGGTAAGGAATCTCAACTTAGGTGTACATCAACAGATGACTGGATAAGGAAAACGTGCTATAGATTTGCAGCAGAGTACGATTCAGCCACAAGAAAGGAAGGAAATCTGTCACTTGCGACATGAATGAACCTGGAAGACATGTTAACTAAAATGAGTCAGGCACACAAAGACAAGTACTGTATGTTCTCCCTCTTTCATGGATCTTAAAAAGATGATCTTGGAGAAGTAGAGCACAGCAATGGGTACTTCTAGGAGGTAGAGCAGGATGGGGACAGTTTGGGAAGACATGAGAATATAAAATATCAGTTACATAGGAGGAATAAGTTCACCATGATGATTATAATTAATACTAAATTCAGGAAAAATTCTAAGAGAGTGAATGTTCTCACCACAAAAACAGTAACTGTGAAATAAAAATATGTTAATTAGCTAGATTTGGTTATTCTACAATGCACATATACTTTAAAATATCACATTGTGTATAACAAATATATACAATTTCACCTGTCAATTAAAAAATTTAATGTTCTGAACCTCACCAGCAATCACAAAGGAAAGCTTATTAGAACTTTTAAATGTCACATTTCCACCTGTCACATTGTTGGCATGTTTAAATAAGCACTAACATACCTATGAATCATTAGTAGATGATGCTACTTTTATGAAAGACAATTTGGCATCTCTCAAATGTGCATTCTTTTTAGTTATATATAACAGGAAAATTGGCACAATTTTGAAAAAGTACATGCAAAATATAAAACAAATACAAGTGTGAGCAGGAGGGAGAGAAGGGTAGGAAGAATCACTATGTTCCTAAATTTGTATCTATGAAATGCATGATGTTTGTATTCATTAAATAAAAGGTTTCTAGGTAAAAAAAATTAATAAATAACATGGTATGGATAAGACATGTTTTACATGTTTAAAATACAAATTCCAGGAATTTATTCTCTGAGATTGTGATCTAGCATATCTGGGATGGATCTCTGGAATTTAATTGTTAAACGGACACACCTTAACTTAAAAAAAGAAAGAAAGAAAAAGTACACACACAAAAATAAATATAAGTGCTTTTGGTAGTCAAAAACTAGAAACACTGACAGTATCATTTAATACAAAACTGATTAATAACAATGATTCATAGCTCCAGACAAAATTACCAAAACTATAAAATAAAATTGGCTAAAAGGATATTTAATTCTGCATTATATGGGCCCATTAATGCCCAGAAAAATGGAAAAAAAAAAAAAGAGCCATACTAAGAAAAATTTCATCAAGAAATTTCAGAATACTGAAGCCAGTGTTGTGGCATAACAGTTTGTAAAACTACTGCCTACAATGCCAGCATCCCTTATGGGAGCCAGTTCGAGTCCCAACTGCTCTACTTCCTATCCAGCTCCCTGCTAATGCACCTGGGAAGGCAGCAAAAGATGGCCCAAGTGGTTGGGCCCAGCCACCCATGTGAGAAAACTGGATAAAGCTCTGGCCCCTGGAGCCAGCACTGTGGCACAGCAGGTTAAAGCCCTGGCCTGAAGCACTGGCATCCCATATGGGCACTGGTTCTAGTCCCAGCTGCTCCTATTCCGATCCAGCTCTCTGCTATGGCCTGGGATAGCAGTAGAAGATGGTCCAAGTCCTTGGAACCCTGCACTCATGTGGCAGACCCGGAAGAAGCTCCTGGCTCCTGGCTTCGGATTGGCGCAGCTCTGGCCATTGCAGCCATCTGGGGAGTGAACCAGCGGATGGAAGACCTCTCTCTCTGTCTCTACCTCTTTCTGTAACTGTCTTTCAAATAAATAAAATAAATCTTTAAAAAAATTTTAAAAAATAAGCTCTGGCCCTTGCTTCAGTCTGACCCAGCCCTGGATGTTGCAGCCATTTGGGGAGTCAGTGAACCAGTGGATGGAAGCTCACTCTCTCTCTCTATAACCTGCCTTTCAAATAAATAAAATAAATATTTTTTAAAAACTTCATAATACCAAAGAAAAGAGAAGATTCTAAGAGCGTCCAAAAAGAAAATGCAGGTCACATATAAAGGATGGGAAATCAGCATGGCATAAGACTTCTCAAAGGGAGTACTGGTTGCTACCAGAATAAGGCCTTCACATTTTGAGCAAAAATTATTTTCAACATACAATTCCACATGCAATTGAGGGAGCAGATGATGACCCAAATACTTAAGTTCCTGCCACTTATGTGAGAGACCAGCATGCAGTTCCAGAGTCTTGCCTTTGGCCTGGCCAAATCTCGACTGTTGCAGGCACTTGGAGAGTGAACCAGAGGATGAAAAAGATCTCTCAGTATCTCTCTCTCTCTCTCCCTCTCCCTCTTATTCTCTGTCATTCTGCCTTTCAAATGAACGAATGAATCAATCTTTAAAAAACAAAGTAGAAAAGAGGGTTGAAGGAGACATATCTTCAGGAAAGGAAAAACATTGAGCTTTTTAATCTATGATAAACATTTGAAAAAAATCAATGAGGGGTGCCTGAGGGACTTGGTTACACACTGAGAGAAACACTGGCAAATTAGCCCACAGGCAACCAAGGAAATGAATAAAGAAGGAAATAAATAACAGGACACCAGAGAGGGGGGAAACCAATGATTTGGTTAGGGAAGTGAATATAATATACTAAAGTATCTCACTTAATACTTACATAGTGAATATAATGGGCTACCTATAGATTTAACAAAGATTATTATATAATTGCTCAGAACTGAAGGATTAGGTGCTACACGTTCTGTATTTCAAGTCTACACACAAAAAGTTTGCTAATCACAAAAGTCCAGAAAAAGCAAATTATTTAGAAATAAGGCGGCATCAAAAAGGAACAAGCTGATAGTATTTTAAGCACTACTTCTTGCACAGGAGCGGGAGACTGCTATTTTTCATTTTAAACCTTTCACCACTAATCAGTTCTTTAGTCATGTGTAAGAATTACTTTAATACAAAAAGTTCTCAGTACTCAACTTTGATGATGCTAAGATTAATAGAAATTGAGAACAGTATGTAGAGAACACAGCCAATAAAACATGAAATAGTAAGTTTCCTGGTATTATTTGAAATTAGAAAGTAACCAATTTAGGAACTAATACAGTGATCAAAACTGGAAAGGATTCAGAAAAAGTACAGGTGATATGAGATAGATTCATCCAATCATAGAACATATAAGAACAGAAACACCAAGCAATAATATACAATCTTACTATAGACTGAGACAATCATAAAAAGCACTCAAAACAGAATTAGTTAAAAGTGGCTGCCTCTGGAGAAGTGAGGCTAGAGAAATGTGTGGCAGGATTTCTCTTATTTTTTACTAAAAGACCGTCTGTCCTACTTTTATCCAAGTGCATATACTACCTTTATGTTTTAAAGAGTGGCCCTGAGATATGAGGGATCAAAGGCCCATGAGGTTTGTTGAAAACTGTTACCAAAACTTCTCAAAATGTAGAAAATCTCCATCTAGAACATTCTTACAAAGAAATACAAGATACATTAGCTTCGGAAAAAACCTGGGCAGAGCAAGGAGTGCTCCCCAAAATAGGAACATGTATAAAACAATACAGTGAAACCCAACCTGAATCATTTAATTCAATGAACAGATAACTGAGAAAAAAATGGCTACACTAAATTTAGAACTCACTCCCAAGAAATCTGAGGCAAGGCGCCAGCACTGTGGAGTAGCGGGTTAAGCTGCCACCTGTAGGCTCCAGCTCAAGTCCCAGCTGCTCCGCTTTTCATTCAGTTTCCTGCTAATGCACCTGGTAAAAGCAAAAAAAGATGGCCCAAGTATTTGGACCCCTGCCACCCACACAGACCAGGAAAAAACTCCTGGCTCCTGGTTTCAGCCTGGCCCAGTCCTGGCCATTGTAGACATCTGGAAAGTGAACCAGCTGGGGTCTGCACTGTGGCGTAGCGGGTAAAAGCCACAGCCTGCAGTGTCAGCATCCAATATGGGGACCGGTTAGAGAGCTGGATGGGAATTGGAGTAGCCAGGATAGCAGTGGAAGACGGCCCAAGTCCTTGGGTCCCTGTACCCATGCGGGAGACCAGAAAGAAGCTCCTGACTCCTGGCTTTGGATCAGCACAGCTCTGGCTGTTGCAGCCAACTGGGGATGAACCAGTGGATGGAAAATTTCTCTCTCTCTGTGTTAACTCTGACTTTCAAATAAATAAATAAATAAATAATCTTAAAAAAAAAAAAATGAACCAGCAGGTGTAGATCTTGATCTTTCTCTCTCCCTCTGACTCTCCATATAACTCTTTCAAATAAATCTTTAAAAAAAAAGAAATCTGATGCAAACTTAAGTCACCACCATATGAAAAAATCATAACTTTTAGTGAAGATGTCTTCACTAAAGATTTTCAACTTAATTACATTTAATCATTCTATATCTCTAACTTAATTCTGAAAAAATGTTTTCTCTTTGCACATGCTTACAAGTTCAAAGTAAACTACTAACAGTCTCTGTGCACTATGACAAGGAAAAGGTTAAAAAGTAATTAAGTATTGAAAAATATGTATTATATCTCTTAATTAACATTTAAAATGTCTTCTATTTGCAAATTGCATACTTAAAATTTAACACTTTAGCTACAACAAAAAAGCAAAAATCTAACGCTTATTTATGTATGAGGATATCCATGCTAACTTATATTAGAAAACAATCATTAAGTAACATAATCATAAAATTTAAAGAAAAAGTTAAAATACAAAATTGTATTATATTATTATCTAGATATAACTGTATAATCATCACTTTACTCCATGGCACTCAACAAACACAATAAACAGCTGCACTCCATTTTTTCTGCAGTGAACCTCTTAGTTTATTAGAACTGATATGTGAATTACTAGTTATTATGATCTTTCATTTTTTCCATTTAATAACATGCTTCACATTTTGATTACTTTTAAATCTGTTGTATTAAGTCTAAAACCGATTAATGATGTACTGTATCCCGCTAAGCAGAATTAAATTAGTGCAAAATTGATTAGTGTATAATTGAAGCAGTTGTAGATTTATCAACTTTAATTAGGATGGCTTATTACCGATAATTTATACTATAATATAACATAAAATAGAAGAAGTTCATCAAAACCTTAAATTAAGATCACAGACATAATAGTGAAGATTAGAAGGGGCTATATGCTAATAGTAAGTACTTTGAAAATAAATCATTTTAGTCTAAATCCTTTTAGAAGGGAAAATTGATTATTAACCTTTTAGCCTAGATTTTTCAAGTAATTACACTATTAATGGTAATCTACTTCAATAGGCAATGCTAACTCATGTAAGTGAATTAAAGAACTCATACCAGTAATATTTGTCTATCTCCAACACTAAATTCCTAAACAGAGAACAAATTCAAATACCTAATTATTTCTAAAAAGTCTTTTTAAAAGGTATTTCTACAAGAGGAAATTCCATAGCTCTAATTCTAAAAATAAATAAAAACTAATTCATCAACAAAGAAAGAAGTGAGGAGAAAGCATCTCAGCCTGTGCCGTGGATCAACAGGCTAATCCTCCGCCTTGCGGCGCCGGCACACCAGGTTCTAGTCCCCATCGGGGCGCCGGATTCTGTCCCGGTGGCCCTCTTCCAGGCCAGCTGTCTGGTATGGCCCGAGAGTGCAGTGGAGGATGGCCCAAGTGCTTGGGCCCTGTACCCATGGGAGACCAGGAGAAGCACCTGGCTCCTGCCTTCGGATCAGCGCAGCGCGCTGGCCGCGGCGGCCACTGGAGGGTGAACCAACGGCAAAGTAAGACCTTTCTCTCTGTCTCTCTCTCTCACGGTCCACTCTGCCTGTCAAAAAAAAAAAAAAAAGAAAAGAAAAGAAAAGAAAGAGCATCTCAGCTACAATGCATAGAAGTAGTGCCTGCAGTTCTCTCAGTCCCCTTGTGGGTGATAACTACAGCCCAGAAAGTTCCACACATCAATTGTTAACTCCCCTGAGTTTAAAGCCATGGTAATTAGGTTCATTATCTTACATGCTAATGACACAGAGATAATAAGTTTGCAGTGAATAATTCATATACTATCAGCTCTCATGGTGATGCTCATTGCTAATACTTTATTTACAGTACAAGTTACACTGCATATTTTTCTATAGTTTAATTTTATAGCCTGGATAAACAGAAATCATTTAGTGTGGAAATCTAATTATAATCAGTAGATAATAACAATCTTCAGTATATATTGGTTTATATATTTAATTTTTACTCATTCTTCATAATTAGTTATAACAATCAAATCATAAGGATGTCTCATAGATGAAGGCATCTATGTATATGATTATTCTAAATTAAATTACAAAAATAATAGGCTGTATTGATGTCTGTAAGTTACAAATTACTAACTCATATGTTTCAAGCATTAGTAGCACCACAGATTACTTTGAAACTTTGAACAAAATATAAATAAATAATTTAGATTATGTAACCTATAAAACTGAAGTTGTCTTCCACTTTTATTCAGTTTTTAATGGATATTTTTACACTTGTTATATATATTGAACTAAGACTAGATCAGTTTAATCAATTTCAAATGACTATTTTTGTTGCAACAACTCACTTTGTAGTTTACATTTTATAAAAACTTTCACATTACTATACCTGAATTGTGATTTCAATTTCTCTAAATGAGATTGGTAACATTTTATATTGTTTTATACTTCTACATGACTCCTATTTTTTTTTTTTTTTTTTTGACAGGCAGAGTGGACAGTGGAGAGAGACAGAGAGAAAGGTCTTCCTTTGCTGTTGGTTCACTCCAAAAGGCCGTGCTGCGGCCGGCGCACCGCGCTGATTCGAAGCCAGGGGCCAGGTGCTTCTGGTCTCTCATGCGGGTGCAGGGCCCAAGCACTTGGGCCATCCTCCACGGCACTCCCGGGCCACAGCAGAGAGCTGGACTGGAAGAGGAGCACCCAGGACAGAATCTAGCACCCCGACCGGGACTAGAACCCAGTGTGCCAGTGCTGCAGGCAGAGGATTAGCCTATTGAGCCGCGGCGCCGGCCACATGACTCCTTCTAAAATAATTTTACTTCCAAGCTACAACTGTTTTAAGATACAAGTTGTAAGAATAAACATATATTAGGTAAGATTCAAGCACATTTATCAAGAAAGAACTGCAAATTCTCAGTGCCTTAAAACAATCAAGTCCTTCTCTCACACAAGCTGTTCATCCCGGGTCATCTGAGGACTCCATGTCCTTTCATTTCAGTACTCAAGATGATGGAGCAATCACCATCTCAAATTCTGCCAATCACCGCAGTAGATGGAAATAGGTTCTGGGCAGTCCTGTACTGGTAACTAAATGTCCTGGTTCAAAAAACTACTTTACCTCTGCTCATATCTCAGCACAATTACCTGCAAAATGTTTACATCTTTAAAATTTCAAAAGATAAATTTTCAACACAATATATTCCTAAGTAGGCTCAGACAGTGTTCATAAAGGTGTTAGAAGTAGCATTTCAAATTTCAAAACATTCCAATTCATTTCAAATTTCACAAAAACACAATTTACAAAATGCTTCAAGGAGGAGGTCGACACTGTGGTGAAGCAGGTAAAGTGCTGCCTGCAATGCCAGCTTCCCATATGGGTGCCAGTTTCTGTCCTGGCCGCTCCACTTCCAATTCAGCTCCCCACTAATGGCCTGAGAAAAGCAGTGGAAGATGGCCCAAGTGTATGGGTTCCAGCCAACCATGTGGGAGACCCAGATGAAGCTCCCGGCTCCTGACTTCAGCCTGGCCCAGCACTGGCCATTGTGGCCATCTAAGGAGTGAACCAGAGGATGGAAGATCTCTCTCTGCCCCTCCCTCTCTCTGTGTCACTCTGACCCTGAGACTCTGAATACCACAACTAGGAGTTCTGTACCCCCTCAACACTGATTCCACATCTCCACTATGACCATTCATTTACAAGCTACTGGAAAGCATCAACTATTATTGACCTTTGAACCCCTACTGTGTAACATTTACTAATAAATATATGCTTAGAAAAATTTCTGGTTTATCATAGTGACAAATGAATCATTCTAAAGGAAAGTTGTATGTTGGCTAAATAAAGAATAACTGTTTTGACTGTCCATGGAGATATAATTCAAAATTAAATTTGCTCAATCATTTTAATTGCTGGAGTCAAATTGTTAGCAAAAATTCTGACAAAATTAACTTAAACTTACATAACAAAAAGTTGATTTTTCTTTATTCAATCCCCAAATTTTTATTATTCAACTCAGATGCCAGGAGATACTGTCATCAATACACATGCTAGACAAAAACAGGTATTCAGTATTCTGCAGATCTGATTTTCCAACATTAATGTTCACTTTACCCATCACCATAGTAGCAGAATTACTTAATTTTACTATAACCTAATTCTTTGTAGTTAGTAAAAAAAGTTGGGATAATTATTAGCCACTGGCCATAAAAATGTTAACTATGTTTTGCTTACAGATATTTTTTGAAGTACGTTACAGAATAATTTTTCAAGTACAACTTTAACATGAAATATTCTAATTAAATGAAAACAACTGACACTAAAATATATGGTTCTGTTTTTAGATGAAAAAATGAAGTGGAAAAGATTGAGAGGTAAAGTTACTGGATGTGGAAGAGTATATTTTTATAATACTAAGAAAAATATTGTGCAAAAAGAAAATGATAATCCCCAAGTATTATTCAGAATGCTATTTCTAAGTGAAATATTGTAACTTTTTATGCTTGGAAAAGTAGCATGGTCTACATTCCTGCAATATTTTCATAAAAGGAAAAAGGACAAAGTTACCAGTACAATTCTTAGCCATTCTTGTTATCACTATTTAGCTGCCTAACACACAGTAAAAGAAAATGACTCACAAAGTCTCTGAACATTTTTTTACTTTTAGTATGTGCATAAAATCCATTTTTATTTAAGAATCTTTTTATAATAATAAAAGAGCTGATAAACTTAAAAATACATTTCATGCCAGTGATAAACTATTACACAAAATCTGTACTACTACAGAGTATCAAGAAACAGTATTCATCACTCAGTTTTAGTACAGCATAAATTCCATGACACAACTTGATAAGAATTCTTTCCATTTATATCAGGTACATGTGAGAAGATCATTTAACGTATCATTTTTTATAGAAATTTTATTCCCTTAAAATTATTTATTTGAGCAGAAAAGACATATGGAGAGAGAGAAAGAGGAGGAGGCAGGGAGAGAGAGACCCTATTTCTGGTTCATTCCCCAAATGCCAGGAATTCAGTCCACATATCCTACATGTGAGGCAGGCATCCAACAACTTGAGCCATCATTGCTGCCTGCCTCCGAGAGTCTGCATTAGCAGGAAGCTAAAATCAAACCCAGGTATCCAACATGGGATGAAGACATCCTAACTGGTATCCCAACCACATGGTCAAATGCTTGTACCTTCTGTAAATATTAACTTCTCAAATAGCTAGCTTAATTATAGAATTCACAGAATATAAGATATATATCGGCCATCGCTGTGGCTCAATAGGTTAATCCTCCGCCTTGCAGCGCCAGCACACCGGGTTCTAGTCCCGGTCGGGGCGCCGGGTTCTGTCCCGGTTGCCCCTCTTCCAGGCCAGCTCTCTGCTGTGGCCCAGGAGTGCAGTGGAGGATGGCCCAAGTGCTTGGGCCCTGCACCCCATGGGAGACCAGGAGAAGCACCTGGCTCCTGCCATCGGATCAGTGCGGTGCGCCAGCAGCAGTGCACCGGCCGCAGCGGCCATTGGAGGGTGAACCAACGGCAAAAGTAAGACCTTTCTCTCTGTCTCTCTCTCTCTTACTGTCCACTCTGCCTGTCAAAAAAAAAAAAAAAAAGATATATATCATTATCTGGAATTATATGCTAAAGATTTATAAGTACATTGATGAGAACTATAAATTAAACTAAAATTTACAATAGTTATAAGTGAGGGAGCAATAAGTATCGTATCAATGGAAAACAAGAACACAATTACTCTTTTTATAAGAACATTTTTACTTATTTTATTTGACAGGCAGAGACAGAGAGGTAGAGAAAGACAGGGACAAAGAGAACTCCCAACCACAGGTTTATTCCCCAAATGCCCACAACAGGAAGGGCCTGGCCAGGCCAAAGCCAGAAGCTGGGAACTCATTTCAGGTCTCTGCTTTGTGGCTGGCAAAGACCCAAGTAACTGAGTCATCACCTGCTGCTTCCCAGAGTGTACATGAGAAGAAGGCTGGAATTGAGTGGAGCTGGGATGCAAACCCAGGCACTCCAGCATGGGGTGCAAGTGTTCCAAATGGCATCTTACTCACTGAGCCAAAAGTCTACCTCCAGAACTACTCATAGAAATTAGCAGGCTAGTAAAATAGAGTTGGTTGGGATCACTGTTTTATACAATCAAGCCTTACCACAGAAATTTGACAAAATGTTACCATAATGAAAGAAAGCTCACAGAATGCCGTTCTGAAATATTTTATTCAGAGATTGGAACAAAGCATGTCTATCCATCTGTTCAAATCTTTGATGTATTTTCAAAAAAAATTTTTTTTAAACTTTTATTTAGCAAATATAAATTTCCAAAGTACAGCTCATGGACCACAATGGCCTTCCCCCCTCCATAACCTCCCTCCCACTTGCACCCCTCCCATCTCCCACTCCCTCTCCCATCCCATCCACATCAAGATTCATTTTCAAATATCTTCATATACAGAAGATCGATCTAGTATATATCAAGTAAAGATTTCATCAGCCTGCACCCACACAGAAACACAAAGTGTAAAATACTGTTTCAGTACTAGTTATAACATTACTTCACATTGGACAACACATTAAGGACAGATCCCACATGAGAAGTAAGTACACAGTGACTCCTGTTGTTGATTGAACAATTTGACATTCTTGTTTATGGCGTCAGTAATCTCCCTAGGCTCTAGTCATGAGTGGCCAAGGCTATGGAAGCCTTTTGAGTTCACCGACTTCGATCTTATTCCGACAGGGTCATAATCAAGGTGGAGGTTCTCTCCTCCCTTCAGAGAAAGGTACCTCCTTCTTTGATGGCCCCATTCTTTCCACTGGGATCTCACTCGCAGAGATCTTTCATTTAGGGTTTTTTTTTTCCCCCAGAGTGTCTTGGCTTTCCATGCCTACAATACTCTCCTGGGCTCTTCAGCCAGATCCGAATGCCTGAAGGGCTGATTCTGAGGCCAGAGTGCTATTTACGACATCTGCCATTCTATGAGTCTGCTGTGTATCCCGCTTCCCATGTTGGATCATTCTCTCCCTTTTTGATTCTATCAGTTGGTATTAGCAGACACTAGTCTTGTTTATGTGATCCCTTTGACTCTTAGACCTATCAGTATGATCAACTGTGAACTGAAATTGATCACATTGTCTAGTGAGATGGCATTGGTACATGCCACCTTGATGGGATTGTATTGGAATCCCCTGGCATGTTTCTAACTCCACCATTTGGGGCAAGTCCGATTGAGCATGTCCCAAATTGTACATCTCCTCCCTCTCTTATTCCCACTCTTATATTTAACAGGGATCACTTTTCAGTTAAAATTTAAACACCTAAGAATAATTGTGTGTTAATTACAGAGTTCAACCAATAGTACTAGAACAAAAAAAAAAAAATACTAAAAGAGATAAAGTATTAGATTGTACATCAACAGTCAGGACAAGGGCTGATCAAGTCACTGTTTCTCATAGTGTCCCATTTCACTTCAACAGGTTTCCCCTTTGGTGCTCAGTTAGTTGTGGCCGATCAAGGAGAACATATGATTTTTTTTTTTTTTTGAGAGGTAGACACATACACATGAAGAGGGAAGGAGGGAGAGAGGGAGGGAGGGAGGGAAAGACAGAGAGAGAGAGAGAGAGAGAGAGAGAGAGAGAGAGAGAGAGAGAGAGAATATCTCCCATCTGCTTGGTCAATCCCCAAATGCCCATAAGAGCAGGGCTGGGCTACGCCAAAGATTATGAGCAGGGCACTCAATCTGGGTCTCCTACATGAATGCCAGTGACCCAATTACTTGACTCATTACTGCTGCCTTCTTGAGTCTGTATTAGAATCGAACCCAAGCACTCTGATGTGGAATATGGGTGGCCTAACTAGCATCTTTACTACTAGGCTAAATGTCCACACCCTTTGTTTCCCGTACAGGTTTTAAACATGTGTTGGTAGGTTTATACCAAAGTACTTTACCTTTTTCCCTCACTTTTTAAATAAAGTTTTTGAGACATTATCTCACACAAAGGCTACTTATTATTTCTGCATGTTAATTTTATTCCTGGTTACTTTTCTGAATTCTTGTACTAAGCTTTTATTTTTGACTCCCTAAAATTATCAAGTTCAAAATTGTGTCACTTGCAAACAGAGTTTATTTCCCAGTACTTATGTCTGTTTTCTCTCATCAAATCTCACTGGGTTTAGTTAAATGGTAGTGGAGATAGCAGACATATTTAAATAGTTCCTGATTCTAAAAATGTATCTACTGTCTTCCTGTGAAGTGAAATGTTTACTTTAGAACTGAAGTAAATACACTTTATAATATTAGGGAAGTATCTAACCATTCCTAGTCTCAAGAGGGTTTTTAGTAGGAATGAGTATTGCATATTATCAGAAGTATTTTCAACATATCAAGATAACCATGTAATTTTTCCCCTTAGATATGTTCATGTAGATTATATTAAGACTTCTGAACACAGAACCATTTTTGAATTCCTGGGATAAATCCCATGTGGTGATGTTTTATCATTTGCTTAGTATGGTGTCAGTCTTCTGATAATTTTTTGTTAAAGATTTAATATAGTATTGTTAAATGATGTTGGTCTGTAATTTTCATTTTGTGCTGCCTTTATCAGGGTTAAATGTCAATGGTCAGGGCCAGGGCTACGGCGTAGCAGGTAAGGCCGCCGCCTGCAGTGCAGGCATCCCATTTGGGCACAGGTTCAAGTCCCGGCTATTCCATTTCCAATCCAGCTCTCTGCTATGGCTTGGGAAAGCAGTAGAAGATGGTCCAAGTCCTTGGGCCCTTGCACCCACGTAGGAAGACTGGGAGGAAGCTCCTGGCTTCAATGGGCCCATATCTGGCTGTTGCAGCCAACTGGGGAGTGAACCAATGGTTGAAGACCTCTCTCTGTCTCTCTCTCTCTCTCTCTCTCTCTCTCTCTCTGTGTGTGTACAACTTTGACTTTCAAATAAATCAACAAATTAAAAAAAAAAAAAAGACACCCTTGTTCCATATCAGAGTGCCTAGGTTTGATTCCTGGCTCCAAGTCCTTATATATACATATATTTAAAAAAAAATGTCAGTGGTACATGGAGGCTTTCCTTAACTCTTTGTAATCTGAAACAATTTATATTTACATATTGGATTTCTGTGGTCTCTCAATGTTTGGTCTTTTTCTCCTGAGAAACCATATGGGTCCGATGATTTGTGTGAGCTAGTTTCTTGAGAATTTCATTTACTTCTATGAAATTTAGTCTAAGTGTGGTCTTGTGACTAGCGTTACTTTTAGTACACTGTGTTTTCATTTAATAGAGATTTTCAATTTTATTTGCATAGAGCTTTGGAAAATAATCTCTTAGGATCCTAAACTATCCTCTCCATAGTTAACTTCTTCCTCATCAACTCTTACATTATATATCTGTATTTCTACCTTTTCTTTATTGAATTTACTAGTGATTTCTCTATTTTATTGGTGTTTTCCCCCCCAAAAGAGTTAATTTGTTTATTCTGTTCTCTAATTCCATTAGTTCCCACTTTTGTCCTCTTTGCTTTTGAAATTTTTTCTTCACATATTTAAGAGCATTTTTATTACTGAAGTTGTCTTTGAATCTTATAGGTGTTAATGTTTTAGTAATTGTTTACTATCTGGTTTGTCAGTTTTAAATAGTAGAGTTTTGTTGTTTTTGTTGTTGTTAAAGATTTTATTTATTTGAAAGGCAGTCAGAGAAAGAGAGAATATCTTCCATCTACTGGTTCATTCTCCAAATGGCCTCAACAGCTGTGGCAGAAACAAGTCAAAGCCAAAGCTAGGAGCCAGGAACTCCATCTGAGTCTACATCGTGGGTGGCAGGGGCCTGCCAGGACCATCTTCCACTGCCTTCCCAGATGCATTAGCAGGGAACTGAATTGGAAGGACTCAAATTGGCATTCCATTATGTGATGCTGGTAACCAACTGTGCCACAACTTTTTTTTATTAGCACATAAAATGTTTTTCAAAGTACTATGCAACATTTCAACACATGTATACAGTATAAACTGATCAAACCAAGCAATTAACATTAAATAGCATCCTGATTTTATTCCATTTTTCATTTCTTCCTTTCCCACCTTTTTTGTCTTTCCAGTGTTTACTACTGTTCTTCAACTAATATCCCCTACCATCTTCAGTCTCACCTCTTCAGTTAAAAACAAGACATGCCCATCATCACTTTCTTCACTGAAGCTTCCCCAGTTATCCTATGATGAGATTAAACTCAACCTCTAGTACAAGAGCCAAATGCAGCCAACCCCCATATCTGACACATTTATAGTCTGAGCTAAGAATGATTTTAACATTTTAATTACATTGTAACTGGCTGCACAGTGCACAATATTACCCTTGATTTTACTTTTTGGCTCATAAAACACAAAATATTCACCATCTAGGACACATTAGCCAGCACTATTATCTAGTAAATCCCTCAGGAAAAACAAAGATACACAGTGTTCCTTGAATACACACTCAAAACTTTATTCAATAGTCTTAATACTTGAAGGACAGTTTGGCTGGATATAAAATCCTTGATTCACACTTTATGTTTGAGTCTCATAGTAAGTCTGATGCAAGTCTAATTCTCCTACTCTTATATTTTTATACCTGGGGTTCTTGACACTACCTTTAAAGTGTTTAATATTTTACTAGTTTCAGAAATGCTCTTTTCCGGTTAATTTTCCCAAGGTACCCACTCAGTCTTTCCAATGTGTGGATCCTTTCATTTCCACAGTGTTTATTTGGGGTTTTAAATATAAATTCTGTTCTGTTTTTTTCTTTTTCAGGGACTCCAACTGCATGTATGTTGGACTTCCTTGGCTTTTCTTCTATTTCAGCCACTTTCTTATTTTACTTCTTTATAACATGTTCATTCTCTATGTTGTATTTCATGTCTTTTTCAATGTCCTTTTTTTTTACTTTTTCCTTTGAATTTACTTTCCCTTAGACACAATGTAGTCTTCATTTCTGATATTAATTTGTCTCTTTAATTTTTTTCCTGAATTCAATCAACTCTTACCACATTTCTTGCCAACTTAAATATATATATATATTGGGGCCAGCATTGCAGAGCAGCAGGTTAGGCTGCCACCTGTGCTGCTGGCATTCCTTATGAGTGCTAGTTCAAGTCCCTGCTAATGTGCCTGGGAAAGCAGCAGAAGATGGCCCAAGTGCTTGGGCCCCTGCCACCCATGTGGGAAATCTGGATGGAATTTCAGGCTCCTGGCCCTTGCCTGGTCAAGTCACTGCAGTCATTAGGGGAATGAACCAGCAGCTACAAGTTTCTCTCTCTGTAACTCTAACTTTCAAATAAGTAAGTAAATCTTTTAAAAAGAGAAAGGACCTGCTTCCCCTCCCATCCTGCAGCTCCACTCTCCTAGAGATGCAAAGATACCTGGTTCACCTGATAGATCAATGTACTTGATTCAGGCTCAAAAGATATCTTCAAAACAGAAGGTGCAAGGGAGACTCTCCCTCTAACTCTACTCCTCAAATAAGCAAATAAATCTTTTAAAAAATATTTATTGATTTGAAAGGCAAAGAGACACACAGAGGAAGAGACAGAGACAGAGAGAACAAATGGACAGAGGTCTCCCCTGCTGGTTCACTTTCCCAAATGCTTGTAATTGCCAGGTTTAGGCCAGGCCAAAGCTGGGAGCTAGAAACTCAACCCAAGTCTTCCATATGGGTAGAAAGAACTCAGTTACTTAAGCTATCTCTTCTCCTTCCCAGGGTTTGCACTGGCAGGAACCTGGAGTCAGGTATCCAATCCAGGTACTTTAAAATGGAATGAAAGCATCTTAGTTCCTGTCTTAATTGCTAAGCTAAATCCTCACCAATAGTACCAATTTTGAAATAATTATTTTCTCTTCTCAAATTTTCTCTTACTAAAAGTAGATAACATTTAAAATACTTCTTTAAGGATGCTGAACTGAGTTCATGGAATCAATCTGGTGGCTGGGTTTTAGAGGCAAACTCTCAGCTGATATACCTTACTTTTTCTATTTTGCTTATAATAACTTTCAATAATACATTCAGCTTTTCAGCTTTCCTTTGTTCCTACTCACTCTGTGGACAAGGTTCCTAATTCAAGAGTGCCCTCTTCTGTGCAGTTTGTTTTATGGGTGATATGGTTGGAAGAAAGGGGTTTCATTTCTGTAGAACCTTTAATTTCCTCATTTTATTTCCTTCTTCCCTTTCAGCTCTATGTCTCTAAGGAGTACTGTTCTTTCTCCTTATGGCTTAATCTCCCTTAGAAACAGCATATTTCCTACAAGGCTGCAACTTTCTATCCTACTCAAATTCAATCGTTTTCCCTGTAGTTGTTGCTGCAAACTACCAAGTCCTAAATTGTGTTCAGTATTCTGGCACTTAGTTTTAAAATTTGTCCTTTTGGAATTATTCTTTTCTAACCCTGACTGGTGTCCTGCAATTCAATTCTGGCTACCCTAAGTTAGCAGAGACTCCATAAGTTAAAGGACATAGTGCAAAGCTTGACTCTCTTACCTTGGATATCAAGTGCCCCTTTAAAGGGTCCCTAGGCAACCCATACTCTGACTGGCTCCTAACTCAGTAAAGGGCTATGCTTACAATTATAATGTTATTATAAAGGACACAACTCAGAAACAACCAAAGAAATAAACAAAGTAAGGTCTTAGAATGGTATAGAATACAGAGCTTTCATGCTAGCTCCTCATGGAGGAGTACAAATCATTAAATAGAAAATTCCAGAAATAAATCATTAGTTTTAAACTGTTCATCATTATGAGCAGCATGATGAGATTTTGTGCCATCCCACTTCATTCCACCCAAACAGGAATCATCAACATATCCACACCATACATGCTATCCACTCACTGGTCACTTAATAGCCATCTCAGTTATTTTATCAACTGTCATGGTATCTCTGTGTTTTTGTTCAAGTAACTCTAACATAGTAACCTAGAGCTACATCAAAAAGCCTACAACATTCACTTCATGTCATCACATCACACAGGCACTGTACCTTCTCACATCATCACAAGAAGCTTGAGTACAATAAGACATTGTGAGAGAGCACATTCACATGACTTTTATTACAATGCATTAGTTTATTATTGCTGTTCATCTCTTCCTGTGCCTAATTTATTAATTAAATTTTATCATATATATGTATAGAAAAACAGTATATGTAAGGTTCAGTACTATCTGGTTCCAGGCATTCACTGGAAGACTTGAAGGGACCTCCAGTGGATTGGGGGGGGGGGGGGGGACGGACGACTGCTGTACTCACTAACCAGGAAGCTCCATTGAGCTTCCATGTCCAGAGCTTTTCTTGGGTATCTATTACACAGACACAACTGATTAAACCATTGGGCAGCAGACTAAATCTCTCCCTCCCCAGAGGATGGGCCAGCTCAAAGTCCCAACCCTCTGGTCACATGCTTTGGTCTTCCAGGATGACCAGCCCTTATCCTGAAGATTTCTAGTGATCCACATGAATCACCCCTCTAGCATAACAACCCAAGATGCTCATGAATTAAAAGACAATTCTACCACCTGGGGAAAATTTAAGGGTTTTAGTTGCTCCGTACCAAGAACCAAACAGGAACTCTACCTTTCAAATAAACAAATAAATATTTTAAAAATATTTAAAATATTCAGATTTCTACATTAGGGATATATTCAATCTGTATCTGTATTTACTTGTCCAAAGAAACATGTTTCACTCTGTTATGAATAACTGAACAACGAATTCAAAGGTATTCCCATACCTTTCCAGAGGAATAAAAGGCAAGATTTAACTAATCTGTAATTTCACATGCCAACAGAATCATTGTTGGCATAGACAACAACGATTTTGGCAAATACTTTTAACAGTACACACATGGCTTTATGCTTCAATCTCATGACCAGACAAAAATACAGAATAATAATTATATTGTGGGGGAGGAAAATACTACACTAAAATGCTACAAATAGTTTTAAGAACTGGTTAAATCTTTCCAACTTCCCTAAACAGTATATTTCAGTAACAAGTCGTTGGATAGTTTGTCATTCAATAGCTTCTTTTAACTTAATATTGTAAGATATTTTCTATCTAATGTTCAAATTAATTAAGAAGATTCATCATTTTTCATTGTAAAAATAATGTATTCAAGCCTAATTTCTCTCTTTTAATAAATCAAGAACATATAAACAATCAAAATGTTTCCCTTAATTTGTAAATAAATATGTAACTCATGTGAGACGGTAATGTTCTTAACCTTTCTGAAAATGCAAAAAAATCTTGAAACATAGATATTGATAACACACATCTCCTTCAATAAATAACCTCATTTTTCATGCATATACAATGTATTAGTTATAGGATTTATAAATATATATCGAATTTTAAATGAACATCTACTTAATTTGTTTAGTCTAAATAGAAGGTTTACCATCATATTAACTCTGGAGTTGGTCTTTGACTTTCATTAAGACAAACATGCAGTACCATATACATCAATTGAATACTTCTTTTCACTGTGCTTATCTACCTCAAAATATTGTGCCCAACTATTTCCACAACTTCCATATACTTTTTGAAAAATTATGTATTCATCTATCCTGCTTCTTGTCACAGATAAAACAGATGAAATAGCACCATCTGGTGGGTATCACCTTAGTTTGAAAATAATTTTCTAAATTATGGTCAGTTAGCTTACTAATACTCCTTTAAAAATTACATAATGTAGCACTAAAAAGTACTACAAATGAACAATGAAAAGTAGCTTAATTACTAGGATAAAGGAAACTTGAAAACTGAATTAACCGCAGCACTGTTTTATTTTTCAATTTTTCTCAACTGTAATTCCATTAGGTCTACAATCTCCTCAGAACTTAACTGCTATCTTCACTTTTTAAAAAGAACCTTTTTTAACATGAAAAATTTGTATTTTTATATAATATATGCATAAGGTAATGGGCAGATTGAGATGCAAATATAACAGTATTCACAAAAGATGTTATCTGCTATGTTTATTTTAGTGTTGACATTTCTTTTTAACAGGTATGTCTGAATGAACTACTCAGACTAACAAGGCTTATCTCAAGGTTTTTAAACACTAAAAGTTTCCTAAGGACTAACAGTGTGCTGGATAATGGTAAAAACATAAATGGTCAAGATTATATGAGGTAAAACAGACTTACAATGCCTATGGAAAGGAATATAAACAAGCTGAAAACAAAATCAGAAAGAAGGCAGTATTACTTATTTTTCCATGTATCCCAGGCTTTTGAAGGTGAAATGAAGAATAGCAGGATCAAAATACCAAAGCTAAACAAAGAGGCAACATTTTTCCCAGACATACTTTAAAAATATACATATTGAGGGGACCAGTGCTGTGGTGTAGCAGCTAAAGCCACCGGCTGCAGTGCCAGCATCCCATATGGGCACCAGTTTGAGACCTGGCTGCTCGACTTCTGATCCAGCTCTCTGCTATGGCCTGAGAAATCATTAGAAGATGGCCCAAGTGCTTGGACTCCTGCACCCATGTGGGAGACAGGGAAGAAGCTCCTGGCTCATGGTTTTGGATGGGTCAAGCTCTGGCCGTTGTGGCCATTTGCGGAGTGAACAAGCAGATGGAAGACTTCTTTCTGCCTCTGCCTCTCTCTAACTTTTCCTTTCAAATAAATAAATAAATAAATGGGGGGGGGGGATTGATTTGAAAGGAAGTTACAAGAGAGACAGAGGCCAAGACAGAATGAGAAAAGAGGAGATCTGTCAGCTAGTTCACTTTCCAAATGGCCACATGGCCAGGGCTGGGCCAAGCTGAAGCCAGGAGCCAGGAAATCCATTCTAGTCTCCCACACGGATGGCAGGTTCCCAAGCACTTGAACAGTATTCCAATGTTTTCCTAAGCACAGTACCAAGGGATTGAACCAATGCTAGCATATGGGATGCCAGCATCATAGGCGGAATCTTACCCTGCTCTATCATCATAATGCCAGTACCATTTAGATATATTTTAAATTATCTAAAAATAAATTTGCAGGTTTGGTGTTGGGCTCAGAAGTTAAATCTGCCACTTAGGACACCTGCATCCCATATCAGAGTCCCTGGATTCCAGCTCCCTGCTAATGTACTCCATGGGAGGCAGAAGGTGATGAACCAAGTACTTTACTTTCTACTATCCATGTGGGAGACCCTGGCGGTTGCAGGTATATGGGAAGTGAATCAGAAGATCAAACATCTTCCATATCTTCCTTCCTCCCTTTTTTCCTCTCCTTCCCTCCCCCATCACCTTCAAAATAAGTATAAAAATAAATATATTTTTCTAGTAACTATTGAGTAACCACATACTCCTTTACCCTGTGCTAGAAAACAGTATACAGTGGAAAACAAACACAAAGATGCATGGCCACCCTCTTGGGAAGCCTTCAATGTTGCTGTCATTTTTCCCCATGGTCTGAGCACCTCTAAAATGCAGCAATTCTCCATTACTTTTCCTAATGTAAAGGAATTAAACATCTGAATTTGTACAACTTTTTATATTAAAAACGCTGACCATTAACTTAAAAAAAAAAAAAAGACTGATTTATTTATTTGAAAGGAAGAGTTACAGAGAGAGATCTTCCATCCTCTGGTTCACTCCCCAAATGGCTGCAAAAGCCAGAGTTAAGCCAATCCGAAGCCAGGAGCCAGGAGCTTCTTCTGGGTCTCCCATGTGGGTGAAGGGGCCCAAGGGCTTCAAAACAAAGTTAATCTTGCTCCTTGTACTAAAACAATAATACACAAAAACATCATTTTCAGTGAAAAATGTTCACAATAAGATGAACGCTTTAAAGCAATGGAAACAGTGATGGCCAAACTAGCACATCACAGAAAATCTAAATCAAAAACTATAAGGTGGAGAAAACAAACAATAACAAAAAGGCCTATCAATTTGTTTGCAGAATTACTCCAAAATCTCATACAATTCTAGAGATGATGCTGTGCATTTTTATTTTAAAAGACATTAAATAAAAGTATGCACAATGAATAATAAAATAAACCTCACTGTTCATTCCCTCCCCTCCCCTCTCCCTCTCCTCCCCTCCCCTCCCCCTCCACCTCCCCCTCTCCCTCTCTCTCGCTCTCTCTCTCACACACACACACACACACACATACAGCCACCCCCCTGACCCATCTTGGTCCTTAGAATGCTGGTAGACAAGCTTAGACATAATAGGTGGAATATTACAGAATTCTAACTAGGCCAAGAAAAATAAGGCCTATAGATGCACTGACATCCAGAGCTAACCAAAGGAAAAGGCTAATCTAAACAAAACCACTTTAATGGAAAGCCCTTCCACTGACAAACATGGACCACACACACAGAGCAATCAGTCCGCTTCTTAATTCCTCACTTTCTTGAATACAAACGAATAACCAAGAATCATTTGACATTTGAGAGAAGCCTCTAATGGGAAAGCTAAAGATCAAAACAAGCAAACAAAATAAGGGAATTAAGTGGAACTGAATCAAAGTAAAAAGCAGAAGAAAAGTTTTGAAAAACAAAGTATAGAGGCTAGCTTTGTGGCAAAGTGGGTGAAGCCACAGCCTGTAGCTCAAGCATCCCATGTGGGCAATGGTTCAAGTCCCAGCTGCTCCACTTCCAATGCAGCTCCCCACTAATGTGCCTGGGAAAAGTAGCAGAAAACGGCCCAAGTACTTGGAGACGTACTACCCATGTGGCAGACCTGGAAGAAGCAACTGGGCTCCTGGCTTTGGCTTGGCCCAGTCTTTGCCACTGGGGAAATCTGGGTGAGTGAACCAGCAAATGGAAGATGTGTGTGTGTGTGTCTCTCTCTCTCTCTCTTCATCTTTCAAATAAATAAGTCCTTTTTAAAAATAAATAAATAAGGAAATACAGTACAGGAATGGGTGCTGTGGTGCTGCAGGTTAAGCTGCTGCTTGGGATGCTGTATCTCGTACCTGAATGCCATTTCAAGTCCAGGATAATCCACCTCAGATCCAGCTCCCCGCTAATACACCTAGGAAACAATGGATGACAGCTCACGTACTTGATTCCCTGCCATCCACATGAAAAACCCAGATGAAGCTCACATCTCCTGACTTGGGCCTGGCCCTACCCTGGCTGTTGCAGCCATTTGGGAAACTGATCAGCAGGAAGAGAGACAGGAAGACAGAGACAAAAAAGGGGGAGGGGGGGGAGAGCGAGAAAGAGAGAGAGAAAGGGAGAGAGAGGGAATTTCTATAATTTTCCCTTTCAAATAAATACAAAGTATAATCAAAGTAACAGAATAATAATTAGGAATAAGCTCTCAATAGGAGAATGCATACACTAAGATATAATCATATAATGAAACCTTACACAAAGTATGCATGAATAGACTAGGGCTGATTCTGTCAAATGAAAAAATCTGAAAAAAACGATTTTGAACAAAAAGGAAGATGATAGTCATGTACAGAATACCATTTAAGTAGTTTTGAAGATTGCAAAGCAATACTTCAAAGTATTTAAAGATACATACACACATAATAAATAAATAAGGACAGACATAGAAATGGAAACAACAATTTATATAGTTGTTGTAGTTAGTGTAAAAAAAACAGGAAATGATCTTTAATTATATTTATAATTTTTTTATTTGCATACATTTCATAAATACAACTTTGGGAACTCTTCTCACTGTTCCCGCCCTCCCACCTACATTCCCACCCCTCTTCCTCAAGACTAACTATTCTAGATAAAGAGTTCAGTATTTTGTATGAGGGAGAAAAAGAAAAAGATCAAAACAAATTAAAAACTAAAAACAAAAACATGGCCGGCGCCATGGCTCAATAGGCTAATCCTCCACCTGCAGCACCAGCACACCGGGTTCTAGTCCCGGTTGGGGCGCCGCATTCTGTCCTGATTGCCCCTCTTCCAGACCAGCTCTGCTATGGCCCAGGTCCTTGGGCCATGCACCCGTATGCGAGACCAGGAGGAAGCACCTGGCTCCTGGCTTTGGATCGGCGTGGTGCGCCGGCCACAGCAGCCATTGGAGGGTGAACCAACGGTAAAGGAAGACCTTTCTCTCTGTCTCTCTCTCTCACTGTCTGTAACTCTACCAGTCCAAAAAAAAAAAAAAAAAAAAATCATCCCCTTCATACACTAGAACAACCTAATTCTTTGAAAACAAGTTTTACTATTAAGTCTTGTAATACAGCTCTTTGGGGAGTTAGTGCACGCTGACTCTTGTTGCTCATTTAACACTCTTATGTATGACATCAGCGATCACCCATGGCACTTGACAAAAGCTGACTAGGTCATGGAAGCCTTTTGGATCCACAAATTCCTTCAGTATTTGGACAAGGCCATAAGCAAAGCTGAAGCTCTCTCTTCCCTTCAGAGGAAAGTACATACTTCTCTGGTGGCTGCTCCTTTCCACTGGGATCTCACCCACAGAGGTCCTTCATGTAGATCTCATCTTTTGCCACAGTGCCTTGGCTTTCCATGCCTGGAATGCTCCTCTGAGCTTTTCCGCTAAACCAGAATGTTTTAAGGGTTGATTCTGAGGTCAAAGTGACACTTAAAGCAAATGTCACTGCTGGAAGGATTACTTCCCATGTTGGAGCATTCACTCCTTTTTAATTGTTATTATTACCAAATACTTATCCTATTTATATGATTGCTTTAACACTTGATTCTATCCTTATGATCTCTATAACACTTAGAATGTTATTTTTACCACCCAGCTTAAGGGGATTTGGGGTCCCATGGCATGTTTTTAAGCTGTACCCTTAGAAGTAGGTCTGTAGGAATGTACGCAGAACTATACCGCTTTACAGTTACAAACTTAATACATTTCACAATTACAACTTTAGAGTCACAGCGACTCTTCCCTCTGTGTCTGGCCCGCCTTCCTCCTTCTTCTCTTATTCTGACTCTTATTTTTAACTAAGATCCATTTTCATTTAGCTTTATACAGTTCAACAATTACTATGAAAGGAAAAAAATGGTAACTAAAATAAGATAAAATTAATGAAAAGAAAGGTGGAAAAAAATGAAAAATAGGCTGCTGCTGTGGCATAGCAGGTTAAGCCACCGCCTGCAGTGCCGGCATCCCATATACACCGGTTCAAGTCCCAGCTGCTCCACTTCCAATCCAGCTCTCTGCTATGGCCTGGGAAAGCAGTAGAAGATGGCCCATGCACCCATGTGGGAGACCTAGAAGAAGCTCCTGGCTCCTGGCTTCAGACTGGTGCAGCTCTAGCTGTTGTGGCCAACCGGGGAGTGAATCAGCAGATGGAAGACCTCTTTCTCCCTCCTTCTCTCTCTCTCTCTCTCTCTCTCTCTGCCTCTCCTCTTTCTGGGTAACTCCAACTTTCAAATAAATAAATAAATCTTTAAAAAAATAAAAAATACAAAAAACAAAACTGTTCCTCAATTGTCAAGGTATGGGCTGTTCAATGTCATTGCTTCTCAAGGTGTCAATTTCACTTCTACAGGTTACCTTTTAGGTGCCCTATTAGTTATCACAGGTCAGGGAAAACAAATGGTATTTGTCCCTTTGGAACCAGCTTATTTCACTAAGTATGATGTTTTCCAAATTCATCCATTTTGTTGCAAATGACCAGATTTCATTTTTTAAACTGCTGTGTAGTATTCCATTATGTACATATCCCGTAATTTCTTTACCCAGTCTGCAGTTGATGGGCATTTAGTTTGATTCCATGTCTTTGCTATTGTGAATTGAGCTGCAATAAAAATAGAGGTATAGATAGCTCTTTCATATTCTGATTTTATTTCCCTTGGGTAAATTCCCAAGAGTGGCATGGTTGGGTCATATGGTAGGTCTATATTCAGACTTCTGAGGTATCTCTATACTGTCTTACACAGTGTCTGCACCAGTTTACATTCCCACCAATAGTGAACCAGGGTACCCTTCTCTCCACATCCTCGCCATCATTTGTTGTTTGTTAATTTCTTTAAGAAAGCTGTTCTAACAGGGGTGAGGTGAAACCCTACTGTGATTTTGACTTGCATTTCTCTGACAGCTAGTGATCCTGATCATTTTTTCATATGTCTGTTGGCCATTTGGATTTTTGCTTTTGAAATGTATCTGTTTAAGTCCTTTGCCCATTTCTTCACTGGGTTGTTTGTTTTGTTGTTGTTTTCTTGATCTCTTTATATATTCTGATTATTGATCCTTTATCAGTTGTATATAGTTTGCAAATATTTCCTCCCATTCTATCAGTTGTCTCTTCACTTTGGTGATTTAATATTTTATTTCTTAAGACTGATGGTGGTATTTTGTCCTACACTTCTTGGAAACATAAAATAATTCACAATAGAAAAAGGCCTTTGAGAGCCGGCATTGTGGTATAGCAAGTAAAGCCTCCTGTGATGCCAATACTCCATATGGGCACCAGTTTGAGTCCTAGTCCTATCTGTTCCACTTCCCATCCAGCTCCTTGCTAATAGCCTGGGAAAATTAACAGAAGATGGCCCAAGTACTTGGGCCCAAGCCATCCATATGTGAAACCCAGATGAAGTTCCTGGATTCAGCTTAGCTCAGCCCTGGACATTGCAGGCACTTAGAGAACAAACCAGCAAATGGAAAAATATCTCTCTCTCTCTCTCTCTCTCTCTCTCTCTCTCTCTCTCTCCCCCGTAACTCTGACTTTCAAATAAATAAATAAATCTTAAAAAGAAAGAGAGAGAGAGAAGGTCTTTGAGAGAAGATGTTTTCATGTCCACTTTGGAGGTTCTTTTCTATGTTCAAGGGAGGTGAGGCTTTCAAGGTACTAACAAATAAGGTATATTTAGATCAAGCACACATATTGACAGAAATAGCATTCTAGTCTATAAAAAAGGAGACCTAGATTCCTTCCATTATCCAGCAATGTGTCCCTGAGCATTTTAGTAACTTACACAGGGCTCAGTTCCTTAAAATATCAAATCATAAAATTCAATTACAAAACTCTAAGTTTCTGCACTAGAGTCTCCAATTTAAATTGTGCTCTTCAATTTTAACATCTGAGACTTCCTACACTTACAAAGTTCATCAATATACAAAACAACTTCAAATTTCTACAATAAAAGAGATCATATTGCTAAATTAGGCAAAGCCTTCTAAAATAGTAGAGAATTTACCTTGTTGAGAATAGTTAACAAAACATAAGATACAGTTTCATAAAATATACTACATGATTATCATTTTCATGTCGTCCCTTTACTGTCTGTGACTTCTTTAACTCTAGTATGCATCAGAATAAATGCCAGAGCTTGTTAAAACATAAAATGTGTCTTTCACCCCAGGACTGCATATTCAGCTTCTTGCTTGGGCTGAAGAATTTGTATCTCTAACAAGTTGCCAGGTAATGATATTCTAGAAACCACACTCGAGAATCTCTACTCTGTGTTTTATAAAACATATTAGAACTAGTAAAGATGCTCTCTTTGGCCAAACTCTAGACTACTTATAGCCCTTTTTCAACTAAGCACCATCCTTGGGCCTTGTCCTGAAAATCCTATTAAATCAAGAACACTGCTAATCAAGTTGAGTGAAAATCCCTTACCCTCAATATCAGATCAAATGTCCTTACCCTCAGACATCCCTGAGTGATGCAGATCACCTAGTCTGTTTTCAGTAAGAAAACTCTCAAGTTGGTTTGGCCAGAGTGCTTTGGCACCTACACCCACGTGGAAGACTTGGAGGAAGTTCCTGGCTCCTGGCTTCAGATCAGCCCAACTCTGGCCATTGCAGCCATTTGAGGAGTGAAGCAGTGGATAGAAGACCTTTCTTGTTGTCTCTCCCTCTCCTATCTGTAACTTTTTCAAATAAATAAATAAAATATTTTTTAAAAAAATTGTACTAGGACAAACATGAATGATGGGCATATTTGCATGTCCCCATAAACAAGAACTAGCTGTATAACTCATGAGAATTACCTTACATTAACAATATAAAAGCTACTCCACAACTGATTCAATTCACCATGGACATATACTCTGTGACCCTGAACACTATGCTTAAAAAAAATTATTTATTTGTTTGAAAGGCAGAGTTATAGAGAGAGGAACAGACTGAGAAAGAAATTTTCCATCCACTGATTAAATTCCCAAATGACCACATTGGCCAGAATGGGCCAGGCTGGGCAAGGTTGAAGCCAGAAGCAAAGAATTTAATCCAGTCTCCCATGGGGGTGCAGTAGCCCAAGGACTTGGTCCATCTTCCACTGCTTTCCCAGGCAGATTAGCAAGGAGCTGGATCAGTAGAGCAGCTGGGACTCAAACCATGTGGGATGCCAGTGTCACAGGCAGCAGCTTAACCCGCCACATAACAGCACGGACTTCCAAAACGATGTTTAACAGACCTATTTTTCCCAGCCTGAAATTAGCAACAAAATGCAGTGCATCAGAGCATACACTTCCTGTATCGACAGTGAAGTTAAAAGGTTAGTAGTACAGCTTTAAAAAAAACACACCTGTTATGAGCTTCAGATTAAATAATTATGAAAAATTATATATAGTTGTAGAATACATTTTACAGAACACAAATCTTTAGGAGTCTTTAGGTTATAGCAATAAAAAAATTCCTCCCTACACCCGCATTGTGGTGTAGCAGGTAAAGCCACTGCCTGCAAAGCTGACATCCCATATGGCCACTGGTTCGAGTCACAGCTGTTCCACTTCTGATCCAGCTCTCTGCTATGGCCTGCAAAAGCAGCAGAAGATGGCCCAAGTTCTTAGGACCTTGCACTCGAGTGGGAAACCCAGAAGAAACTCCTGGCTCCTGGCTTTGGATCAGCACAGCTCTGGCCATTGCAGCCATCTGGAGAATGAACCAGTGGATGGAAGACTTCTCTCTCTCTCTCTGCCTCTCTGTAACTCAGCCCTCCAAATGAATAAATAAATCTAAAAAAAAAATTCCTTCAATAATAAAAACAACTAATGAAATATAGTCACACATTATTACCCATTTTTAAATTTGCAATAAAACCAGTCAACAATAAGGATGTACTAAGTCCTAAGAATATAAATAACAATTTCTAATTTTATTTCTAAATATTTGATACTATACTTTAGAAAACATAATTTTATACTATGTTAACTCCTAAAGGCACAGCTAGTACCAAGAAAGGAGACAAATAAGATGCTAAGCATAAAAATAAGTTAAAAATGACAAGAAAATGTTGAGATGATTTAAAAAAACATACTTTTCAGGAACATTTAGATAGGACATTAATTTTCAAGGAAAAACAGTATTATGGGGCCGGCGCTGTGGTGCAGTGGACTAACGCTCTGGCCAGAAGCAACGGCATCCCATATGGATGCCAGTTCTAGTCCCAGCTGCTCCTCTTCCAATCTAGCTCTCTGCTGTGGCATGGGAAAACAGTAAAAAGATGGCCCAAGTCCTTCGGCCCCAGCACCCACTTGGGAGACCCGGAAGAAGTTCCTAGCTCCTGGGTTCAGATTGGCGCAGCTCCAGCCGTTGCAGCCATCTGGGGACTGAACCATAGGATGGAAGACCTCTCCCTCTCTCTCTCTCTCTCTCTCTCTCTCTGCCTCTCCTCTCTGTATAACTCTGACTTTCAAATAAGTAAATAAATTTTATTTTTAAAAAGTCTTATTACTATTACTTTCCAAGACTCACATCTCAACCAGAAAAGGGCTAAGTAGAAAAAGGAAAAGCATAAATACACATACTAGCATTGAAAATTAAAGCAGAACTTTGTTTAAAAAGTTTTTCACATAAAAAACAAATCAAATATTTGTGGTTTGATCATCATAACCTGATTCAAATATAACTAAATAAAATAAACAATCACCTTTTAATGTAAGGAGTATTCAAACAGGTCATGAAAACTATGTACGCATAAAAAAACTAAGTGAGGGGGCTGACGCTGTGTTACATCAGGTAAAGCAGCTGCCTGCAGCAGTCGGCATCCCATATGGGCACTGGTTTGAGTCCTGGCTGCTCCATTTCCGATCCAGCTCTCTGCTATGGTCTGGGAAAGCAGTAGAAGACGGCCCAGATAATTGGGCCCCTGCACTCGCGTAGGAGACCCAAAAGAAGCTCCTGGCTCCTGGCTTCAGATTGGCACAGCTCTGGCCATCATGGCCATCTGGGGAGTGAATGAGCGAATGGAAGACTTCCTTTCTCTCTTTCTCTCTAACTCTGCCTTTCAAATTAATAAACAAAAACTTTTTTTAAAAAGTAACAACTTATACTAGTATGGAATATGTGTTGATAATCAATACATTTTTATTATAACCAAATTTAACATGTAAAAAATATATTTGATTATAACCAATTCTAAAATTGCTACACCTAATGTCTAAACAAACAAACAAAAAAAATGAGAAACAGAAACACAGAAAGAGAATGATGATCAATAAACAATATTATTCGGCCAGTGCTGTGGTGTAACCAGTTCAAGTCCCAGCTACTCCACTTCCAATCCAGCTCTCTGCTGTGGCCTGGGAAACAGAGGATGGGCCAAGTACTTGGGCCCCTGAACCCATGAGGGAGACCAGGAAAAAACTCTTGGCTTCAGATCAGTCCAGGTCTGGTCATTGCAGCCATTTGGAGAATGAACCAGTGCATGAAAGACATCTCTCTCTCTCTCTCTGACTCTGCCTCTCTGTAATTCCGCCTTTCAAATAAATAAGTGAATCTTTAAAAAAAAAAAAAACATTATGTTTCAGAAGACAGTAGAAATGTGGCCAGCTTTCCCATTAAGAGCCCCTAAAATTATGTAGCATCTGTTCTCAGATATAAAGCAGAAAACAAAGTAGTAGTTTCTACTGTATACCATGCTCTTGAATGCATTTTTTAATTCCCTAATTTAGAAACAGTAAATAATTTTGCTTCTTTTTAAAAGCAGCCTGCTGGCTTGCTGAGTACGAAATTACAGACTCTGAAAATTATGTCAAGACAAAGTGAAACAGTATTTCTCATGAGGTCACATAACTTTGCAAATACTTTGTCAAATCTGAGGATGATACAAATTTTCCATGCTTTAAAATACATTCACTGGGAAGACATTTGGCAGAAAGGTTTAACATACTGCCTGGGATGGGGCCGATGCTGTGGCATACCAGGTAAAGCCACTGCCTGCAGTGGCGGAACCTCCTATGGACACCTGTTCAAGTCCTGGTTGCCCCACTTCCAATGCAGCTCTCTGCTATGCCCAGGGAAAGCAGTAGAAGATGGCCCAAGTCCTTGGGCCCTGCACCCGTCTAGGAGACCCAGAAGAAATTCCAGGCTCCTGGCCTCAGATCAGCACCTAGCTCCGGCCGCTGACCATTGCAGCCAATTGGGGAGTGAACCAGCAAATGGAAGATCTCTCTCTCTCTCTCTCTCTCTCTCTCTCTGTGTGTGTGTGTGTGTAACTCTGACTTTCAAATAAAAATAAATCTTTAAAAAAACAAAAAAAGATACTGCTTGGGACACCACCATCCCATATAAGAGTGCCTGCCTAGTTCCAGTCTTCTCTACAATGCTTATTATGATACAGCTTTCTGCTAATGCCTATCATGGGAAGCATACAACTGCTCAAGTACCTACATCTCTTCTACCCATGTGGGAGATCTGGATAGGGTTCTGGGTTCCTGGCTTCTTCAGCTTGGCCAGTGCATCCATTTGGGGAGTGAACTGGAAAGAGAGCTAGCTCTCTTTGTATCTCTGTATCTATCTCCCTCCTCCCTGCTCTCCTTCCAAAAGTGAGTGAAAGGGTCATTTTTACACATTTTATATCTTTGTTAGTCAGGAAATAGGTTTAACAGATGAAATTTAAAAATTGTAAAACGGGCCGGCGCCATGGCTCACTTGGTTAATCCTCCACCTGCGGCGCCGGCATCCCATATGGGTGCCGGTTATAGTCCCAGTTGCTCCTCTTCCAGTCCAGCTCTCTGCTGTGGCCCGGGAGGGCAAAGGAGGATGGCCCAAGTGCTTGGGCCCCTGCACACACATGGGAGACCAGAAGGAAGCACCTGGCTCCTGGCTTCGGATCGGTGCAGTGCTGGCCGTAGTGGCCATTTGGGGAGTGAACCAATGGAAGGAAGACCTTTCTCTCTGTCTGTCTGTCTCTCTCAATGTCTATAACTCAAATAAATAAATAAATCTAAATTATCTTAATGCATAAGGTAATAAAGAACAATTCCTTTATTGGAAAATAGTTTAGAAAATCTCTCAATGAGTCAGTGTATGTCTGCCTGATCTCTTGGTTCACAGGGACTCTGACAAGGTATCTTCCTCAAGCACTTTGAACAATGCACAGGTAGTTGCCCAAACAACAGCAACTTTCCCATTGTCTGAGCCCCTAATTTGTGTTAGCTATTGGGATGCATGGACATCAAAATAAGCCAACCATAACAACTGTAATTTTTGACAGTGATTGTATTAGGGATGGGTATATAATGAAATGGAGACCAAAGAGAAACTATAAAATCTACCGGAGTATTTCTGGGAAATCTTTCTTACTCTTAAAGAGGAATACAAAAGAAGAACATTTTCCTTTGCATCTCCTGATATTCTCACCTATATCTGACCTCTAGTATCCCAACGACTGCTTCTAGTTTCTGACATATGCTACAACATGGATGAACCCTAAAGAAACTGTGCTAAGAGAAATAAGAAACTCACAAAGAAACAAACAGCACATGATTCCACATACATGAAGTCCAAAATCATCAAGACAGAAAGTAGAATAATGGTATCCAAGGGCTGGACTTATTGTTTAACACAGTTTTCATTTTGACAAGGAGGTCTGAGGATGGATGGTGGTGATACGCACAACATTATGAATGGACTTTAACCAGTCCAACTATATGTATGCTCAAAAATGCCCAAGATAGTAAATTTTATGTTCTATTACTATAAAATAAACTGTAGAGCAAAGACATAGCAGTGATTCACTTGGTAAGCAATATTAAATTGTCTACACCCATTATTTAACCCTCATAATAATTCTATGAGGTTATCACTCTCATAATTTAAATGTGGAAACAATTTAAAGGAGTAAGTAACCATTTCAAGGTCACACAACCACTAAGTATCAAAACCAGAGTTCTAATTCTGGTCTACCTAATGGTTTATACCTAACATCCTAGAACACCCAAAGGGTATACAACAGAAAAGGTTACCTCGAGGAATTAACAACTAAGAAAAGTCTTAAAAGGGTAAATAAGAGTTAATCAAGTGGGGTAAAGGACATACCACAGTATTCTTCGTTAAAATATTTGCCTCTATAAAAATACTTCCCACAGCCAGAAGGAATGCTGACCCAGAGGGTCAAGTGATTCCTTAGCATACTAAGAGCATCATACTAAGACAGCTTCTTAATGTCACCTTTCCAAACATTTCACAATTACAAAACTTCAAGAACTATACAAATAATTCTCACATACCCTTCTATCTACATTTACCAAATATGAACATTATATACAATTTGAGTTATTTCTCTCATTACCACTATTTATCAGTATCCACAAGAACTGCTGAACCACATAACATACATTATAAACATCAATGCCCCTTTACCCCAAAATACCTGAGTATGCTACTTCCTAAAAATAAGACTACTGTCTTCCATAGCCACCAGCTACTATGAAATTCAGGAAATTTAACATTGATACAGTTTCTATCATTTATCATACAATGCATTTTCAGTTTTTCCAACTATTCTAATGATGTTCTCTACAAAATCCCTTTTTCCCTCGTGGTATACAAATCAAAATCACATATTACATATAGTTATTTATGTTTCTTTAGTTTCTCTTAATCTGGAAAAGTTACTAAGCCTTCTTTTTTCTTTGTCTTTCCTAAGAGTGATGCTTTTAACTCAGGCCAGTGTTTTTTTTTTTGTTCAATTTTGGCTCAGCTGTTTCTTCACAATTAGATTCATACAATTATTTTTGTAGGAATACCACACATGTAATGGTCTATGCTTCTCAGTTCATTACATCAGGAAGTATATGATATCAACCTGTATTAGACATTAGTTTAATAAACACTTTTAATAGTTTTATATTTAAATTAATATATAAAGGGGCCGGCGCTGTGGCATAGAGGATAAAGCTGCCACCTGCAGTGCTGGCATCCCATATGGGCGCTGGTTCAAGACCTGGCTGCTCCACTTCCAATCCAGCTCTCTGCTATGGCCTGGGAAAGCAGTATAATATGGCCCAAGTTTTTGGGCCTCTGCACCTACATGGGAGACCTGGAAGAGGCTCCTGGCTCCTGGCTTCAGATCAGCGCAGCTCCAGCCATTACAGCCAATTGAGGAGTGAACCAGTGGATGGAAGACCAACCTCTCTGTCTCTGTCTCTGTCTCTCCTTCTCTCTCTGTGTAACTGTGACTTGATGAGACACTTGATGAGACAAGATGAGACACATTTAAGTTAATATAAAAGAAAATTTAAATAAGTAATATAGGAAGTACAAACACTGGAAAGCACTACTTACTCCATGTTATACATAGGTTAAATAAAGTTCACAGCAACATGAATTTATATATTCCACAATAATGTAAAGGAAAGTATACTGCAAACACTGATCTCAGAATCGCCCTTAAGGCTTCCTGGTCTGGCTGAAAAGCCCATGAGAGCATTTCAGGCATGAAAAGCCAAGACACTGTGGCAAAAATGATCTACATGAAGGATCTCTGTGAGTGAGACCCCAGGAAAAAGAAGTGACTATCAAGGAAGGACGTACTATTCCATAAAAGGAGATGAGAACTTCCACTTTGCTTATGGCCTTGTCCAAATACTGATGGAGTTTTTGGACTCAAAAGGCTTCCATAGCCTAGGCAGCTCATATCAAGAGTCTCAGGTGGTCACTGCCGACTTACAAAAGAATGTTAATTGATAGATTAACTATAGGAGTCACTGTGCACTAACTCCCCATGCAGGACCTCTGTCCTCAATGAGTTGTATTATGAGAGTTAACTGTAAAACTAATTCTCAGTCTTTTTTTTTATTTGGTGTGCATGTGTGTGCAAATTGTTCAAATATTTACTTATTATAGTTGGTCTTTTGTGTAGAAAGTTAATCGAAAATGAATCTTAATGGAAAATGGGAATGGAAAGGGGAGAGGGAGGAGGAAGAGAGGTGGGAGTATGGGTTGGAGGATGGATATGGTGGGTAAAATAACTATATTCCTAAAGTTGTTCTTATGAAATTTGCATTCCTTAAAAAATTAATTATTTAAAAAGATACTGCAGATTAAAAAAACATACTGCAGATTTCTCCCAGAGTCAAATGGAAGCAGATGGGTTAGTTACCTTTCAGGGCTGTGGAAAAGTCATTGATTAAGAAATTAAACACTGGAAGAAATCCTAGCAAAATATTTAAACAGCAGTTTACTAATATAGGAAAACAATATATTATTTCAAGGGTATAATACATACATAACAAAAGATGAATTGTTTTATATTAATAAAGTCTATTCTTGCCAACAATTTTGTGACATTAAATCCAGTCAATATCAACAAACATAAAAAGAGTTAAGAATCATCCTTGAATTTCCTTATACCCCCATAATGTATATCTGTT
Organism: Lepus europaeus; assembly: GCF_033115175.1. NCBI lineage: Eukaryota > Metazoa > Chordata > Mammalia > Lagomorpha > Leporidae > Lepus > Lepus europaeus. The sequence continues at coordinate 63,383,124 of NC_084843.1, read as the reverse complement.
GGAATAAGCTATATCATATTTTAACACAATAATAAAGATATTTAATACTAATAAAAGGTTCAAAGATAATTATCCTATGAAATTGTTTAAAAGCCTACTCACAGATGCTCCTAATAATGTCCTTCAGTCTACTGAGAAGATAGTTAAACTTTTTTTTTTTATTTGACAGGTAGAGTTACAGACATTGAGAGAGACAGAGAGAAAGGTCTTCCCTCTGCTGGTTCACTCCCCAAATGGCCACAACAGCCGGAGTTACACCGATCCAAAGCCAGGAGCCAGGTGCCTTCTCCCGGTCTTCCATGCGAGTGCAGGGCCCCAAGCACTTGGGCCATCCTCCACCCCCCACCCTCCTGGCAGAGAGCTGGACTTTGGAAGAGGAGCAACTGGGACTAGAACCGGTGCCCACATGGGATGCCGGCGCCGCAGTTGGAGGATTAACCAAGTGAGCCACGGCGCCGGCCCCGATAGTTAAACTTTTATAAATCAAAAGCATTCAGTGGTGCTGTGGTGTAGGCTAACCCTCCTCCTGTGGCACTGGCATCCCACATGGGTGCCAGTTCTAGTCCAGGCTGCTCCTCCTTGGATCCAGCTCTCTGCTAAGACCTGGGAAAGCAGTAGAAGATGGTCTAACTGTTTGGGCCCCTGCATCCACGTGGGACACCAGGAAGATACTCCTGACTCCTGATTGGCCCAGGTCTGGCCATTGCGGCCAACTGGGGAGCGAACCAGTGGATGAAAGACCTTTCTGTCTCTCTCTATCTGTAACTACCTCTCAAATAAATAAAATCTTGAAAAAAAAAAAAAAGGCACATATGTACTGCAGTTCTTTCCTACCCTCATCATTGTGCTTTAGTCCCTGTCTTCATGGGTGACATCAGCTGGCTCATTTTTTAAGTTCCAGATTGGAAATCAATCATATTTCCTCTGTCTTCAGGGAGTTTAGATTACAGTTAGCAAGACACCTTTGAAGAACTAATTATAATTATACAATTATTATTTAATATAAAATGGTTTGGGGGAGGAAGAAAGTGGAAAGATATATTCACATTCCTACACAGGGAGATTGGTAATACAACTTGATTTTCCTATAAGAGCACAAATTAATGGAAATCACATATTAAACACTATTTCCACAAGTCTTTGTTGAATTTTGGGATCCTGCTAAAATATTTCTCTTTGCCCCTTCTATTATGTAGAAATTATTTTTTCCTTTTTCTTCAAGGCAAAAAAAAAAAAATCTCTTAAACATCTTACCACACAATTCAACATTAGAAAAACTGAAAAAATTTCAAGTATTTTATACAGAATACAGATAAACTCCAAAACTTTTCCGCCATCTTTTCCAACAAAATTTTTCTATCTATTCTGATCCTACCTAATACAGACCTACAGATCTAGAAATCACAATTCTTACTAATATTCCCAAAATATGCATTAAAGTACAGCAAAGTTTGATTAAGATGGTGTAATTGTGCATAAGCTATTAAACACAGTATATTCAAAGTGAAACCTTTTTATAAAGGTAACATTTGTAGGACAAAAAAAAAAATCACTGGGGAGTGAGGGCAGGTGTTGGGCATAGCAGTTAAAATGCTGTTTGCTATGCCCACATCTATCAAAGTGTCTGGGTTCAAGCACCAGCTTCAGTTTCCAGTCTAGCTCCCTGCTAATGTACACCCTTGGGAAGATGGCTTAACTACTTGGATCTCTAAAAGTAACCCACATAAGAAACCCTGAGTGAGTTCTGGACTCCTGGATTCAGCCTGGCCCAGCTCCAGCTACTGTGGACATTTGGGGAGTAAAACGGTAGACAGAAAATCTTGCCTTCTCTATGCCTTCTAATAAAAAGTAAATAAATTTGTAAACTTCTACAAGAAAATGTCATTTATTCTTGATAACATTGCAATCATTTTGTCAAGTTACTGAAAAAGTCAAGCTGCAATATTCAACAAGTTCTACAGAGGGAGCCAGCACCACAAGGAATAAAGCTGTAATACATCAAACTTCAAGAAAATAACCACTGTTGAAAATAATGCATTTCCATTCACCAACCGAGCTTAGATTATTCTCTAAGGTTTTACCTTCATGATTAGCCAACTCAAAATGAAACAGTATTACCTGAAAACTGAAATTTTTAGTGAGCCATATTAAAACTTATGAAATATAAAATCCATAACAAATACTTTTAAACATTTTTGAAGTAGATGTTCATTGTAAATAATATTATTCCTCTAAAAAAGAAAAACTCATATAAGTTTCCTAAGCGAAGTACAAAGCAAACATATCTGAAATCAAACAACAGTTCTAACTTTTCTCATTTTTACACAAGTTATAGTCTCTCCAAGGGATAGTTATGAGGATTAAATTAGATCATAAAAATTATTTTTAAATGTCCCCTTCCTTGCTCTTTAGTATATAAATTGTTTCCAAAAGAAATTAATAATTATAGCTAATGGAGAAAATTTTTTCAATGACTAGATTAACTGTTAATAGATATTAAAGTATCCCCAAAATCCTTAAAGGAAAATAGGCATAAGCCTTATATTATTTTTCAGGCATAGCTTCATTCTCAAAACATTCCTATTTGTTGTAGATAACAGAGAAAAACAACTCTTCATTCCATCAGTTTTTGCTCTCTGCATTCTATGTTGATCACAATGAAAATTCACCCCATTGATATCACATAGTGACAATTGTCAAGTAAGAACTACACCTGGATTACACAAGTCCTAGACAGAGTTTCCAGAAAACACTTCACCCTTTCCCTTAAAAAGTGACAGTAATAAAATGGCAAAGCAACAATCTTAATCCTATCTGAGACAGAACTTCTCCAAGAGTAGATGCCAGTTCAACTGTGTGTTCATAAACATCATCACAGTCACAAAAACCTGCACACAGCAATCTTTATATGGTTTATCATAGTTCAAATTGTTTTCACATATATAATTTCATCTAGTCCTTATTACACCTTATAAAATGAAATTGTCACCATTTTACAAATAAAGACATAAAGTGCAGAAAGGCTAGATGATTAACCCAGTTAAGGCTTTGAACTCTGTCAACCAGAACTGCATTTCCCAGAATCCCCACCACATATGGTTTCAGATTTAGTCACAATAGAAATTTGTGTAAGAATCAGGGGTCACAGTGAAGCAGGCAGTAAAAGACACAACATAGGGGCAGCATTCCAATCTGCCCCTACTTAGACCCACTTCACCTCTCCTTCTTGATCAACCAGGCCAAGGCCTATCACCAAATACTTCACGGAAAACTAAGGTGGCAGCTGCGAAGCATCATCACAGTTTCAATACAGCAGTCAGACACATCCATCTGTTTCCAGAAGAGGCCAACTCATCAACCTACATCAAGCCTCCTTGGTGACTTCTCCCATCTGTTGTTGGACCTTTACTTCCTTAGTTTTCCCCACAACTGAGTAACGTTTAATTCCTACAGTAAACTCCTTATTTCTTATTACTGATGGTGGCATTGAATCCTAATTGAAACGTCAAGGCTATAGCTTGAAACAAAATTCAGATAAATTAAGTTCTTCTAACGCTAAACTCACATCATCACATATCTTCAAAAGGAAAACAGTGGTAATTTAGGATTCATCCTTTAAGGGTTTTTAAAGTGTGCCCCTAATGATAGACATTTTCCATTTACCTATCACACAGGCATGAATATCAGCCCAAGTTTAAACACAAAATTATCCCTTGTAACAAACTGACTTCCTTTATTAGTCACTTTTTTAAAAAAAAATATTTAATAATACAGATATTATTAATACAGAGCTTAAAAATCTAGGTGTAACAATTTCATAGAAGCAGTTATGAAATACTAGAATTTTAAAGTGAGATTATAATTATCAAATGGGGTGAACTCTGGTTTCAATTTGGTTTCATCTGGTTGAAAATCATTTGTTGGAGGCCAGCATCTCATATGGGCACCACTTCCAAACCAGCTCCCAGCTAATGGCCTGGGAAAACCAGCGGAAGATGGCCCAAGTATGTGGGCCCCTGCCACCTACATGAGAGATCCAAAAGAAACTCCTGGCTCCTGGTTTCAGCTTGGCCCAGCCCCAGCTGTTACGGCCATCTGGGGAGTGAACTAGTAGATGGAAGACCTCTCTCTTTCTTTCTCTCTCTCTCCATCTCTCCCCTCTCTCTATAGTTCTTTCAAATAAATAAGTATTAAAAAAAAAAAAAGAAGAAGAAGAAGAAGAAGAAGAAGAAGAACCATTTGTTGGATATATATATATATATATATGTATATATATATATATATATAAGCATAAATTAACTTTAATGAATGCTAGCCTTGACTTCTTATAGAAAGCACCTGGTGGTATCAGTAAAATAAGGAACAAAGAAACCTGAATCAGATTTAGTACTTAATACTGGAAGCACAGCTTCATAAGCACAAATAGTGAATGCTATTATAAAGAGTTTAAACATTAACTTAAAAAGTAATACAATAAATGGTTACCTTACAAGATTATGACTATAGACAAAAATCAACTTAAAATTATCTTATGTAAAAGGTATTTGTAGCTTAGGGCAAAACTTCCAATGAAATTATCACAATTGAGGAGAGGGTATTTAGTGTAACAGTTAAAATGCCACTTGGGATTACCACTCCAATCCCGAATTGGAGTATCTAAATTCAAGCCCCAGCTCTGCTTTTAATTCCAGCTTTTTGCTAATGTGCACTCTTGCACCTAAGGTGATGGCCCAAACAGTCGGGTCCCTCCATCCATGTAGGAGCCGTGGATTGAGTTCACAGCTCCTGCCTTCAGCCTGGCTCAGCCCCAGATCTTGTTGGTTTTTGGGAGTTAACAGTGGATGGCAGATCTGACTTTCTGCCTTTCAAGAAAATAAACAAATTCTTAATTATCATACATGGAATCAATCAGTTATGATGGATGAAGACAGATGTGCTCTAGAGAAAAGAGCTCCAGTACAGAAAAAATGTTGATGAAGATGCTCAAGGCCAGCGCCACGGCTCCATAGGCTAATCCTCCACCTTGCGGCGCCGGCACACCGGGTTTTAGTACCGGTTGGGGCGCCGGATTCTGTCCCGGTTGCCCCTCTTCCAGACCAGCTCTCTGCTATGGCCCGGGAAGGCAGTGGAGGATGGCCCAGGTGCTTGGGCCCTGCACCGCATGGGAGACCAGGAGAAGCACCTGGCTCCTGGCTTCGGATCAGCGCGGTGCACCGGCCACAGCGCGCCGGCCGCAGTGGCCACTGAGGGTGAACCAACAGAACAGGAAGACCTTTCTCTCTGTCTCTCTCTCACTGTCCACTCTGCCTGTCAAAAAAAAAAAAAAAAAAAAAAAAAGGTGCTCCATAAGGGGCCAGCATTGTAGCCTAGTGGGTTAAGCTGCTGCCTGCAATGTTGGGATCCCATGTAGATGCCGTTTTGAATCCTGGCTGCTCCACTTTTTTTTTTTTTCTACAGATTTATTTATTTATTTGAAAGTCAGAGTTACACAGAGAGAAGGAAAGGCACAGAGAGAGAGACATCTTCCATCCGCTGGTTCATTCCCCAATTGGCCGCAATGGCCAGAGCTGCAGTGATCTGAAGCCAGGAGCCAAGAGCTTCTTGTGGGTCTCCTACATGGGTGCAGGGGCCCAAGGACTCACACCATCTTCCACTGCTTTCCCAGGCCATAGCAGAGAGCTGGATCAGAAGTAGAGCAGCCAGGTCTTGAACCAGCACCCATATGGGATGCTAGCACTGCAGGCAGTGGCTTTACCTGCTATGCCACAGCGCTGGCCCCTGATCCGCTTCTGATCCAGCTCTCTGCCAATATGCCTGGAAAAGCAGCAGAGAATGGCCCTAGTGCTGGGGCCCTTGCACCAATAAGCAAGACTCAGATGGATTTCCAGGTTCTTGGCTTCAGCATGGCCAAGTCCCAGATTTGCAACCATCTGGAAAATGAACCAGTGGATGGAGGATCTCTCTATTCCTCTCCCTCTATTTCTCTCACTCTCCCTCTGTTTCTCTCTCTCCCTCTCTGTGATTCTGGCTTTTAAGTAAACTAAATGAATCTGTAAAAAAACAAAAAAAGACTAAGTATATGAGAAAAATGGGAAAAGGTTTAGTTATGTCATGTAATATGTGTTTGTAAAATGTATAATGCAAATGAAAATATAAATTTGGCTTATTTCATAAACATAAAGGCTTTCTGTATCAAGTTTAACAAAAAAGCTTATCTTCTTGTGTCAGGAAATCAGGCATATGTAATATCTGATTGACTCTCAACTCACTTAATATTCACCAACGGTCATTTCTAAAATCACAATATCATGAAATTAATTTAATCACCACTGATTCCATTATGGTCAGTTACTGAGTCTTAAATCAGATACTAATCCCTTTTAAGATGCTACATTGGGGCTGGTGCTGTGGCGCAGCGGGTTAATGCCCTGGCCTGAAGTGCCAGCATCCCATATGGGTGCTGCTTCTAGTCCCAGCTGTTCCACTTCCAATCCAGCTCTCTGCTGTGGCCTGGGAAAGCAGTAGAAGATGGCCCAAGTCCTTGGGCCCCTGCACCTACTTGGGAGACCTGGAAGAAGCTCCTGGCTCCTGGCTTCAGATGGGTGCAGTTCTGGCCACTGTGGCCAATCAGGGAGTGAACCATCGGATGGAAAACCTCTCTCTCTCTCTCTCTCTCTCTCTGTGCCTCTCCTCTTTCTGTGTAACACTGACTTTCAAATAAATAAATAAATCTTTAAAAAAAAAAAAAGATGCCACATTGTGGTGCAGTAAGTAAGCCGTTGCCTGCTACACCAGCATTCCAACATATGGGCACTGGTTTGAGTCCTATCTACCACTTCCCATCCGGTTCCCGGCTCATGTGCCTGGGAAAGCAGAGGAGGATGGCCCAAGAATCTGGGCCCCTGCCACCCATGTGGGAGATCCAGATGAAGCTCCTGCCTCCTGCTTGGCCTGGCCTAGTCCCTGTCATTGCAGCCACTTGGGGAGTGAAGCAGTGGATGGAAAATATCTCTTTCTCTCTCTGTAACTCTACTATTCAAATATATAAATATTTTTTTAAATTTCTGTATATTATTACAGAGCTGCTCTGTGTGACAAGAAAAAGCACGTAAATACAAATCAAGGGACTTGGATTCTGGTCCAGTGTTAACATTAAAAACAAATGTAACATGCAACAGCTCCATCAATGTGAATCTCACCATATTCAAGATAAAATATGGATATTATAGTTACCAGATTCATTTCTAATGTAAAGTACTACACTATAAAATATATGAATGTGGTACCTAAGAAAGGGGCCATAAAAATGTTCTTACTTTAAAAACTGCACCTTATTTATAAAAAATGAAAAAATATTAAGTATTTAACATTGTTGATCCTAACTGTTCTATATTTCAAGTAACTTTTTGCTGCCAAAGGATTTCTCTTCCACATTAAGCAAATATATTTCGTCATGAGCAAAATCCATTCACTTAGGCAACCAGCTCTTAGATCACTCTTACCAAAATAATCGATGTTTTCAAAGAATTGCAAAGTCACAATATCAATAATAATGCATTAAGGTCACAGTGGATATTACTGATTGTTTCCAACAGCCTTGAACATATTCTTAAATATGTCACTTAAATAGTCACAAATTTCCCCTGCTGGCTTAGAAATAGAGCACCATTTCCTAAGAAATTATGTGTTCACATAATACCAAAGATCAGATCTAACATGGTCCTTTCTAATACCCTTTTTTCTTGCCTCTCACATAATTTATTTTTCCCTATTTCACCGTAATACTAAAGCAGTGCAAGGCTAAAAAAACACAACTAATTTTTACAGGACACAATTTAATCAGTAATTCTAAGAAAACAATTTTAATTTTTGACATGTCATTAAAGAGTATTCAATATTAGAGGGGATAATACTTCAAATTTAGAATAATATACATTGCTTGTAAAAGTTTACCCTTTTAGTCAGGTATATAATTTAAAAATAAATCTCTTCCAAAAGACTTAAAAATTCCACTGTATGTATTACACAGTGGAACAGATAACAGAAAAAATCTGCAGCTATGAAGTTACTATCAACTACTTAACACTGTCTATGTTAAGTGGTATGGATACTTCTGAATATATTTATATTTGTCCTTGGCATTTGCTCCTAAGTTTTAATCTTTCTCATCTGGATACTTATGATCAGGTCTTGATATTCTAATCAAGATAATACAGAATCTATATATTCATAAAATGAATAGATGCTCATAAAAACAAAATGGATCTATTTTCTATAACTGCAGATGTATCCAACAGTTAGAAAAACCATTATTGGCAAAGAAGCCTCCATTTATAAATGAAGTCACTATCCTTTAAACCACTTAATTGAGATATGACTGACATACACAAAGCTATCCAATACCTTTGCTTTAAACAGTGCCAAGGACACTAACTGACAAGGTGAAAAATATTTACTGAATAAATAATGATATCTCTCTCATTTATTTATAAAATTTCAACTATGACAGATTGAAAAAAATCTAAAGAAGACCAATGAAAACAGTTCAACATTCAATCGTGCATACAGCAAAGCATAAATCCCAGTTTTGGATTAACTGCATCACAATTTTAAATATTCAGCTTTACCCAGTTAAAATCATCCCAGAGAGTGTTCAGTATGTAGAATAATGAAAATCAGGAATCTGAGAGAAACCATTCTGCTGAGAGAAACAAGTGTCATTACTCACCACGTTTTCCCTGTTTTGTTGCATGCCTGTCTTGCCCAGACAGAATAATGAATACACTTGTGAGGCGTGAGTGACTAAGTGTATATGGTATCTGAATCACCAGATTTCAGGAACTAAGAATATTTTAAACGAAAACATAGTTGATATTTTCAATATAAATCAATTCAAGATAAAGTTACCACTATATTCTCTTACTGTATACAGAATTAGAATACATTTTTTTTTTTTAAGATTTATTTATTTATTTGAAAGGCAGAGTTACAGAGAGGCAGAGGCAGAGAGAGAGGTCTTCCATCCACTGGTTCACTCCCCAGATGGCTGCAATGGCCGGAGCTGCACCAATCTGAAGCCAGGAGCAAGGAGCTTCTTCCAGGTCTCCCACATGGGTACAGGGGCCCAAGGATTTGGGCCCTCTTCTACTGCTTTCCCAGGCCTTAGCAGAGAGTTGGATTGGAAGCAGAGCAGCCAGGACTCAAACCAGCGCCCATATGGGATGCTGGCACTGCAGGTGGCACCTTTACCTGCACAGCTTTACCCGCTATGCCATAGTGCCAGCCCCATAGGGTACACTTTTAAAAAGCACGCCAAAGGGGCCGGCACTGTGGTGCAGAGAGGTAAGCCCCTGTCTGCAATGCCAGCATTCCACATGGGCTCTGGTTGAGTCCTGGCTGCCCTACTTCTGATCCAGCTTCCTGCTAACACACCTGGGAAAGCAGCAGAGGATGGTCCATGTGCTTGGGCCACTGTACTCTCATGGGAGACCCAGAAGAAGTTTCTGGCTCCTGGCTTCAATTTGACCCAGTCCCAGCTGTTGTGGCCATTTAAGGAGCAAACCAGCAGCAATAAGACCTCTCTCTCTATGTCTTGCCCTCTTTCTGTAACTCTGCCTTTCAAATAAATTAAATAGATCTTTAAAAAAAAAAAGCATGCCAAAGTGCTGGTAGACTATATTTTTTAGTAATATGATGAATCAAGTCTACCTTAAAAGATTAGAATTAAGAAAGATTAAGGTCTCAGTGAAAGAGACTTCTACATACAAAACAGGCTGGCCAGTCCCACACTGTCCTTTTTAAAAAACTGACTTTTTTTTTTTTTTTTTTTGAAAGGCAGAGAGAGATCCATCTTCCACTTGTTTGTTCATTCCTCAAATGTCCACAACAGCCAGGGTTGGGACAGGCCAAGGCCATGAAGGTCTCCCTCGTGACAGGCAGAGACCCAAGTTTTTGACCCATCACCTGCTGCCTCAAAGGGTGTGCATGAGCATAAGGAAAATGGGAATTGGAAGCAGACTCTGATAAAGAGATATAGATACCCCAGGGGGAATATTGACCACTCCCCCAGATACCCAGCTTGTCTTCCATTTCTGTACCTTTGTACTGCAGGCTGCTGGCTTCAGGGTGGCCAGCACCAAGGGCTGGTGACTGAATCCGGAGCATGGAGGAGCCAGGAGACCACCATGTTTATGGTGCTGACAAAGTTCCAAGGCAATGCCCCTTGCCTCCCACCCTAGAAGTGCAAGGGTCTCCCTGGGGTGAACAAGTGGGGCTGTCCACACAGCTCCTTTAGCTGGGCAATACTGATGGCAGGAGCCTTCCTCACATGCCTGCTCCCTGAGAACATACGGGTCCCAGGTCTTAAAGACTCTGATAGGACCCAAGACCCCACTGTGGAGAGGCTGTTCTAAGGTAGTCACTGAGGTACAGGTCAGGAAAGCAACCCACAAAACAAGGAGCAGTAGGCACAGCCCCTTCCCACAGGTCCCCCTGGTGTGAGAGGGCCTCTACCTCCCCATTGGAAGTCTCAGGTAGAAGGGGTTCCACACAGAGGTGGCCACCACCGTTTTTCCTAAACATACAAGTTTCCCTTTTGCAGCTGGGCTCCCAATTTTTGGAGGAAACAGGAGATGCCAAGCAAAAGAATGAATTCAAGTGGCCTGGAGGCCTGGCTTTTCTGGGCAATGCCCATCCAGGAGCTGCAAGCAAGAAAAGCTGTCCGCTCACAGCAATCCCCCCACAGCCTGCCCCAGCCTGCAGTCAGAGCAGGGACGGGCCTCAACTTGATACTCAAATAACTACAGAACATGGGCCTTGAGCCTCACAGTTTTATTTTCTCCATGCTATCCATCCTTCCTTTCAGCACCAATAAAGGAGAAAAAAAAAATCACCTTTTCAAAAAAAAACAAAAAAAACAGGCTGTCATATGATTTCGTAAATAACACATTCTAGAAAAGGCAAAACTTTAAAAAGAAATCCAAAATACTAAACTTGACAATTAATGCTAAGTGTGTTGACATGCTAAGGGAAAGCAATTTACTTCAAACCCCCCCCCCCAAAAAAAAAAAAAAAAAAACCCTGTCAAATTAATGGATGTATAGCAGAATGGACAGGTGATAAAGCAAATATAGTAAAATGAGAATAATAAAAATCTAGGTGGTAACGATATGGGTGTATAGATGTGAGTATTCTATGTTCAAAATTTATCAGAAAATCTAAGAAAAAATATCAATTACCTAAACTCTACCCATGGGAAAGAATTATAACTTGGACAACTGAAAAAATAAAAATAAAAATAAAACCTTTTAAATGAATTAACACACTATCATGAATTTTTTTGGATAACATAAATAAATCCTTTAAGTAAAGATATTGTACTTGTTATAGTCTACAAAAGTCTAAGTCTATAGTCTAAAAGTCTACAAAAGTCTATAGTCTACTCAGTCTAAGTCTGACTGAGTACTTACTTCCCAAAACAAAATAGCTCTGTTACCAGATCTACAAATAGCAAGTAACCAACCAAGGGTACAGTGATAGTCACCTTCCATTACCAACCAGATTTGGCAAAAAAGAAAGAAAATACACAAAATTTCTTAATACATGTGAGAACCCAAAATGGTTACTATAATCAAATGAGGCTAGAATATACAAATATTGATAAAAGACTAGCACAAAATGGGTATATAAACTTTAAGAACTCTTTTAAAAAACTACCTCCCCACACACTGGCCCTAGCATTTTACAATTAACACTTAGTATGATCTCTTCAGTAAGAGAGAAGAAAGGAAACAATTTGGAAAAGGCTCAGGAAAGAATTTTTTAAAAAGCATTTAAAAGTACTCAGAAAAATCAGTAACTTGAAGAAACTAATACGTGTTGGAATACTCTACCAAAGAAGTTATTGTCCACAAAGGCAAGTACAAATTAAGATTATATTAAAGTAAACCAAGAGAAATTCAAGTTAGATGTTTAAAAACAATGTTTTTAACATCAGAGTGTTAAACATTAGGGAAACTCCCAAAGAAGTTTGTAAAGTCCATCAATATATTTAATAAACAAGCTACAGTGTTAATTGACTTTCAGTGTTTATGTAATAATTAACATTATCATTTTCATACTGTACAATGGGGAAGAAGGTAAACTAGCTAGAATATAGAAGCATATAAAAGTTTTTTAAAGTTCCCTCTTTTTGCTTAATCTTAAGAAACTCAAAAGATTCAGATTAATTTAAAAATTCCCAAACTTGTCCTTTTTAACTAAAATCCCTAGGCTCTTGTGAGGTACCAATCTTTTAAATACTACAACAGGGGAGAAAAACAGCAATGCAAATATCCAGGAATCCTAAATACAGTTATTTTTTGAAGGACAAAGCCACAAAAGGAATACATTAAAATTTTATTAGGCAACAAAATTTTATTCACACTTCAGACTTAACATTTAAAGTTTTATCTTATGCTAAACCATAGGTATGGATTTACTTTTTTATAAGGCAACAAAAAAAATTGTATTTCTCCATCTTTAGCATGGGAATGGAGGAGGCACCTAAGACAGACCCAAAAACCAACAATGACAATTTATTATTTTTATCTAGACAAAAAAAATGAAGTGACATATTTCCCAAAACTTCTGTAATCTAGATGAAAAAAACAATACTACATATTTTAATATTTATAAGGAACAATAATTCCTATGTTAACTTTATGTGACATAAATTATCCCAATCCTATTAGGCTGAAGGCCACAGTGTTAATTATACCTTTACATTTTATATAGTTTTTAAAAACCAGATTGTTTACAGACATCTAGTTCTTAGAGTAAACCATATACAACCTATGGTTTAATGAACTTACAGTTCCTTGTGCTTGTCTTCAGCCAAAATTTGGTCATTTGGCTTCAGAGAATACCTATCACATAGAAACAAAAATACACTGGTCAGTTAAACAAAGAAATATATTTGCCTCACAGACATATGATTATCAACAACACTTAGTTGATCCCTATCAAACAAGCACTACTACACTGTTACAGATCTCTGATTTAACTGATAAAACACCAAGAATGTCAAAGCAGATGGTTCTTTGCTATTCAATTAGTCACTTCCACTGACAGTATCCAGGGTGTTGGCAATGCTTCAAAAATGCAAGACATCTTCACTACATTGTTCTATGGTGAATCATCTGTAATAGTACTTTCATCCAGCCGTTCAACATTCCAAGAAACAACTACAATGTGAGGTATTTAAGAACTCACAAGGGGACAGCACTGTGGCTCATTCAGCTGCCACCTTAACACTAGCATCTTATGAGTGCAGGTTCCAGTCTGCACTGCTCCACTTCGGATCCACATCCTTCCTAATGTGCCTGGGAAAGCAGCAGAAGATGGCCCAAAATACTCGGGTCACTGCCATCTACTCCTGGTTTCAGACTTTGCCCATTGCTGGCCATTGCAGCCATTTCGAAAATGAACCAACCAATGGAAAATATCTCTAACTCTGACTTTACAATAAGTAAATAAAATATTTTTTAAAAATAAAAAGAACTGGTAAAACAACATGCAGTTATTCATTCATTAAATACATAGTAAGCATCTACTTTGTATCAGGTTATGTATTAAATAGTGAGATATATGAGGAAGAACTAATTTTGAAGTTTCTGACTGAGTCATGTACCATCTTAATGAACAAGGACCAAGTGCTTCAGTTTCTTTTTTTTTTTTAAGATTTATTTTTTATTTATTTGAAAGGCAGAGTTACAGAGAGAGGTAGAGATAGAGAGAGAGGTCTTCCATCCACTGGTTCACTCCTCAAATGGCTGCAACAGCTGGGGCTTGAGCAGGCCAAAGCCAGGAGCCGGAGCTTTTTCCAGGTCTCCCATGTGGGTGCAGGAGCCCAAGCAGTTGGACCATCCATCCTCTACTGCTTTCCCAGGTGCATTATCAGGGAGCTGGACTGGAAGTAGAGCAGCTGGGACTCTAACTGGCACCTATATATAGCCAGGACTTTAGCTCACTGTGCCATAGCACCGGCCCAAGTGCTTCCCTTCTTTAAATCTATAAAACAGAGGTTGCTGTAAATATTAAATCAAGGGCATTTCATAGTACTGTATATTTGTACCACTGAGGGTAAATACTTTCTGAGAGGCATATGGAAACAGATAAACAACAATAATAATTTCCAGGCCTTGGGTTTCTATTTGTTCCAAGCTTTTATAAAACTAATCTGCCTGACCATGGTTCAGAGGTCCAGGTGAAAAGACCATGTCAGCTTCCCTTCCCTGTGTGCTCTCTCATAAATCTTTTTGCTCACTTCATAAACAGCCTATCTTTCACCCATCCTTAATGGAAGTGAACTGTATGCCCTGCAGTGTTCAACAAGGAATGATCCATGAAATTTTGTCTGCAAAGCCTTCTTTAAAGAATGACAAACTAATTATAGGGCTTCCTGTCTTAAACATCATTTCTATAAAGAATTATGCTAAAAATCAGAAACTGGGAGTTCTGAGAGTATGTTCTGTTTGCAAGCATGGAAGATCTCTCTCTCTTGCGCTCTCTCTCTCTCTCTCTCTCTCTCTGTGTGCGCATGTGTGTCTACTTCTCTCTGTAATTCTTTCAAATAAATCTTTTTTAAAAATTAAAAAATTTTTTAAAGTCTGGTAACAAAAAGTGCAAAAGAAATACAAATTTAGGGGGAAAAAGAATAAAAAGTTTTTTAATGCTGAAAAAGTTGGAGCTGACATGGCATAGCAAGCTAAGCTGCCACCTGTGACACCCGCATCCATACAAATGCCAGTTCAAGTCTCAGTTGCTGCAGTTCCAAATCAGCTCCCTGCTAATGTGCTTGGGAAAGCAGAGGAAGTTGGCCCAAGACTGGCCCCTGCCACCTAAAAAGAAGAACCAGATGGAATTCCTGGCTCCTGGTTCAATCTGGCCCAACCCCATTGTCGCTGCCATTTTGTTAGTGAAACAAGGGATGGAATATCAATCTCTAACTCTGTTTCACAAATAAATAATAAATACATCTTTAAAAAATAAAACTTGTTTATTTTTGTAAAGGATAGTGGATACGAAATCACTATGGTATTAAGAGTCTATTAAAAAGGATGAATTATTAGTTTTATTTCAAGTTACAAAAACCATATACATTGGGGCCAGCGCTGTGGTGTAGCAGGCTAAGCCAGTGCCTGCAGTGCCAGCATTCCATATGAGTGCTGGTTCAAGTCCCAGTGGCTCTAGTTCCAATCTAGCTCCCTGCTCTCATGCCTGGGTTAGCAGTGGAAGATGGTCCAAGTGCCTGGCCCTGTACCCACGTGGGAGACCCTTATGAAGCTTCTGGCTCCTGTCTTCCGTCTGGCCCAGCCCTGGTGGTTGTGGCCACTTGGGGAGTGAACTAGTGGATACAAGATCTTCCTCCCTCCCTCCCTCCCTCCCTCCCTTCCTCTCTCTCTTCTCTCTTCTCTAACTCTTCCTTTCAAATAAATAAAAAATAAATTTAAAAAAAGGAAGAAGAGGGGCCAGTGCCGTGGCTCACTTGGTTAATCCTCTGCCTGCAGCACCAGCATCCCATATGGGTGCCAGGTTCTAATCCCAGCTGCTCCTCTTCCAGTCCAGCTCTCTGAGGTGCCCTAGGAAAGCAGTGGAGGATGGCCCAAGTGCTTGGGCCCCTGCATCCACATGGGAGACCAGGAGGAAGCACCTGGCTCCTGGGTTCAGATCAGTACAGCCATTTGGGGAGTGAACCATTGGAAGGAAGACCTTTCTCTCTCTCTCTCTCTCTTTTTCTCTCTCTCTCTCAGTGTTATAACTCTACCTGTCAAATGAATTTAAAAAAAAAAAAAGGAAGAAGAAAAAAGTCATATACATTAATATGTGAAGTACTTATTTATCAAAACACATTTATGGAACACAAAAGTTTAAAAATTTGAAACCACTGGATTTGATGACTTTTTTTTTTTTTTTTTTTTTGACAGGCAGAGTTAGACAGTGAGAGAGAGAGACAGAGAGAAAGGTCTTCCTTCCATTGGTTCACCCCCCAAATGGCCGCTACGGCCGATGCACTGAGCCAATCCAAAGCCAGGAGCCAGGTGCTTCCTCCTGGTCTCCCATGCAGGTGCAGAGCCCAAGGACCTGGGCCATTCTCCACTGTCTTCCTGGGCCATAACAGAGAGCTGGACTGGAAGAGGAGCAACCGGGACAGAATCCGGCACCCCAAACAGGACTAGAACCTGGGGTGCCCGTGCCACAGGCGGAGGATTAGCCAAGTGAGCCGCAGTGCTGGCCAACATCCATGTTTTAACAAAGTGCTTGGTACATACATAAGAGGAACTTAACTAATGCTACTTTTCTGTCTGGCTTGTGAAAGTGAAACATGAAAATGCATTTTGGGGTTGGTGCTGTGGCACAGCAGGTTAACGCCTTGGCCTGCAGCGCCGGCATCCCATATGGGCGCCAGTTTGAGACCAGGCTGCTCCACTTCCTATCCAGCTCTCTGTTATGGCCTGGGAAAGCAGTACAAGATGGCCCAAGTCTTTGGCCCTTGCACCCGCATGGGAGACCTGGAAGAAGCTCCTGGCTTTGGATCGGCTCAGCTCTGGCCGTTGCAGCCAATTGGGGAGTGATCCAACAGATGAAAGACCTCTCTCTCTCTCTCTCTCTCTCTTTCTCTCTACCTCTCCTCTCTCTGTGTAACTCTGACTTTCAAATAAGTAAATAAATCTTAAAAAAAAAAAAAAAAAACAACCGCATTTCTTATCTGAAAGACCTCACAGTTCATTAGCAAATCAGAATAAAATAACTACTCAGAATATGATGAGAGTTCCAATAAAGCTAAATAGTACAATGTGTAATGGTAACAACACAAAATAAAGTTTGTAGAGGAGAGTAAATCTATAAGATTCAAAAAAAAAAAAAAAAGGAGGTCAGCTTTTATCTGTTTCCCAACTTTCTCCTCCTTTTCCATATTCTGTATCTTCTTGCTCCTTCCCCCAAAACAACGTTCCCTTTTAAATTCTCAGGATAAGAATTTGAAGGGCCTAAGAAAAGGGGCCAGAAGAAAGGGTCCATAACAGGCAAGAATAGGGCAGGCAAGAACAGCTTGATTTTGATCAAAATGCCCAAGGGGAAACTTTACTCTCCCAATTTTCATGTCTTTAACAGTGAATTTCCATGATCCATTCTGAATTGTCCTCCAAGCAAATTAGTGATCTACTCCCAAATACACTTTAAAGCAGTCTTCCTAAAGTATTCCTTTCTCTGATTTGACTTCTCAGATTCCAGTAACTTTTATTCATATTTTTGCTTTTTTTCCCTTAATCTTATTTTCATTTTTTCTTGACTCTTCCACACTGCTGTCTAAGAATCTTATACATATATAGTACCTGGTGTTGGCCAAACTACAAAGTTTGAGGACCTAATACCCACAACTGCCTTCCTTCTCAAAGCAGCTACAAGTTGCAACTACCCTCAGGTTCAATAAATTCAGAAGGACTCACAGAACTCACTTAAAGCTACAGAATGCTCAGTTTCAGTACAGGAAAAGACACAGGCCAAATAAGCCAAGAGAAGAAAAACCTAGGGCAGTGTCTGGGAGGGTTATGTATGAATGAGGCTGTCCTTGTTCTGTTTCCAGTGAAGTTAGGACAAATTTCCCTCTCAGGATCGGTATGTGACAATGTGGCACAGAGTAATGCCAACCAGGGCAGCTTCAGTGTCTATAGAGATTTTATTGAAGCTTCATTATGTAGGAATGATTGACTGGTAAACCGTCCATATGGCTGAACTCAGCTTCCAGAAGGACTGACACCATAAGAAAAGCCCTGACTTTAAGTCTCACAGCTGACTTTTTGGTAACATTGTCCACTTTGGCCGGACCCTGCTATAAACAAAGATACTTTTAACAATTATGGTGTCAATTACTACCCAGATGGACGTCTCTTTGAGCGAGGCCAAATTCTTTAACACACATGTACCTTGTACATGTTTGTTTATATGTCTATAAATATACTGATATTTATATACAGATTCATTTATAAACTTCTGACTCTAGATCGGCATGTCTCATAGAAATCTCCTTTATTGACACCTACTTATTTTTTTAAAGATTTATTTATTTATTTGGAAAGCCGAGTTACAGAGAAGCAGAGGCAGAGAGAGAGAGAGAGAGAGATCTTCCACTAGTGGTTCACTCCCCAGATGGCCACAACGGCCAGAGCTGAGCAGATCTGAAGCCAGGAGCCAGAAGCCTCTTCAGGATTTGGGCCATCTTCTACTGCTTTCCCAGGCCATAGCAGAGAGCCGGATCAGATCGGAAGTGAAGCAGTCGGGTCTCCAACCAGCACCCATATGGGATGCTGGCACTGCAGGCTGTGGCTCTACCTGCTATGCCACAGCGCCGGCCACTACTGACATCTACTTTATCCAACCTTAGGTTAATAACCATTTGAAACACCACTAAAATAACCTATAGTGGAGTCAGCGCTGTGGCATATCACGTAATGTAAAGCCGTTACCTGCAGCACTGGTATCCCATATGGGCAAAAGTTCAAGAACCCGGCTGTTCCACTTCCAAGCCAGCTTTCTACTGTGGCCTGGGAAAGAAGCAGAAGATGGCCCAAGTCTTTGGGTCCATGCACCCAAGCGGGAGACCTGGAGAAAGCTCCTGGTTTCAGATCGGTTCAGCTCTGGCCGTTGCGCCCATCTGGGGAGTGAACCAGTGGATGGAAGATCGATCAACTGATCGATCGATCTCTCTCTCTCTGCTTCTCTGTAGCTCTTTCAAATAAATAAATAAAATCTAAAAAAATAATATATATCCTGCTGCCTAAAAGAATAATCTTCTAACATTTAAAACTGGAACACTGACTTGGTTTGCAAATTAGAAAAAGGTCATTCTTAGAGGTGATCTGTTTCTCCAGGCAACTTAAAGATATTTCCAAAGTTCATCAACTCTAATCAAACTCCACATTAATACATAGTCATTTGTAAAGAAAAAAAAATCTTTATAAAACACCTTTAAAAAATATACCAAAGATAGT
This sequence comes from Lepus europaeus, assembly GCF_033115175.1. Classification (NCBI taxonomy): domain Eukaryota; kingdom Metazoa; phylum Chordata; class Mammalia; order Lagomorpha; family Leporidae; genus Lepus; species Lepus europaeus. Next base: position 63,364,096 of record NC_084843.1, on the reverse strand, counting down.
GAATACAGATAATTGTAAATATAAACTAAAAATGTCTTAAACTCATTTTGAAAAAAGACAAAGTGTAAATTATAAAAGTAAATGCAGGGCTGGCACTGTGGCATAGTAGGTTAAGCCTCTGCCTGCGGCATCAGCATCCCATATGGGCACCAGTTTGAGTCCCAGTGGCTCCACTTCTGATCAGGCTTCCTGGTAATGGTCTGTGAGAGCAATGGAAAATGACCCAAGTGCTTGGGCTCCTGCACTCACATGAGAGACCCAGAGGAAGTTTCTAGCTTCTAGCTTTGGATCAGCCCAACTCCGGCTATTGGCGTCATGCAGAAAGTGAACCTGCAGATGGAAGACTCTGTCTTTCCCTCTCTTTGCCTGTAATTCTGCCTCTCAAAAAAAATTAATAAATATTGGCCGGCGCCGTGGCTCAACAGGCTAATCCTCCTCCTTGAGGCGCCGGCACACCGGGTTCTAGTCCCAGTTGGGGTGCCGGATTCTATTCCGGTTGCCCCTCTTCCAGGCCAGCTCTCTGCTATGCCCCGGGAAGGCAGTGGAGGATGGCCCAAGTGCTTGGGCCCTGCACCCGCACGGGAGACCAGGAGAAGCGCCTGGCTCTTGGCTTCGGATCAGCAAGATGCGCCGGCCGCAGCGGCCATTGGAGGGTGAACCAGCGGCAAAAAGGAAGACCTTTCTCTCTGTCTCTCTATCTCTCACTATCCACTCTGCCTGTCAAAAAAAAAAAAAATTAATTAATTAAAAAAATAAAAAATAAAAAAGCAAATGTGGCTGGCATCGCGGCTCAATAGGCTAATCCTCCGCCTGTGGTGCCGGAACCCAGGGTTCTAGTCCCGGTTGGGGCGCCAGGTCCTGTCCCGGTTGCCCCCCTTCCAGGCCAGCTCTCTGCTGTGGCCTGGGAGTGCAGTGGAGGATGGCCCAAGTGCTTGGGCCCTGCACCCACATGGGAGACCAGGAGAAGCAGCTGTCTCCAGGCTTCGGATCAAGGTGGTGCACCAGCCGCAGCGCGCCAGCCGTGGCGGCCATTGGAGGGTGAACCAACGGAAAAGGAAAACCTTTCTCTCTGTCTCGCTCTCTCTCTCACTGTCCACTCTGCCTGCTTAAAAAAAAAAAAAAAAAAGCAAATGTAAAACAAATATGCCATCAGGACCACAATCCTTACTGATTAACTATAGCTATTTCCCACTGAAACATACAGTGAAGTTTGTTTAGTGTGTTTTTAACTATACAGAGTTCTTAACTTGGTATGTCCTGTTTTGTCAATCTAACTGCTGTTGACAAAACAGAACATATACAATGTGTTGTAGGGCAGAATAATGTTAATGTTCTAAATCAGTAAATGTCAAAGGAAAAAGTCAACTTAACAGAATTTCCCACCATATCTTTCCCAGAATAATGCAAAGCATGGTCTATTTTTGGTTGTGCTTTGCTTCTGAATGACATGATTTTGTGGGCATTCTGCTTTTACAATCATTTTAAAGATTCAAATTGAACTCAATTCCCAAAATAAGAGATAACAAAATGGTACAGTTGTAGTCTATTTCTCAGGGTTTTTTTTGTTTGTTTTTGGCTAACTTAGTAGAGGAAAATGACACACATACCAAAGAGTAAAGGATGCGGAAACAAGAGAGAACAGTAGGAAGGGTCCTTTTTAATCAGACCTCCAGCTTCCATAAAGAGAACTTCTAAGTACATTAAGAGTCAAAAGGTCAAAGGTCAAAAGACAATCATTCTCAGCCTGATTTTGTCATTAAATTAAGTGGGCAGGTCCTTAATTTCTCTAATGACACTAAAACCATGTCACAGGGTTGCTATTCTGATCAAGTAACATACACAGAAACTGGCCAGCACCCAACTTAACACTTATTAAGTATCTCTCCCTGCCCTCTTACCAGAATACCTCTAACTCTGTAAAAACAAACAATGCCATTAGCTCAAGAACAGCAACATTCATAGCTTTTATAAAGAAATGAAACAAACATTTTTTATTCTCAAGTGCTCTTTCCCTGAAGATTAGCCTACCATAAAATTGAAGGCCATGAAAGGTCTCTGTGGAGACACTAATGTCCAGAAGTAGCCTATCTGTAAGCAAGATGCTGGGCCCAACCTCACATAAATCATGTCAAGCAAAGACTTGGTAGATAGCAGGAAGATAATATAATATTCTCCAATTACTTGGAACTAAAACCACCCTTAAATTTTAAGTAAAAATGCATGGAGCTGCACAAATATTACCACATAGTCCATCCAAAGAATGACAACAATATCATTGCAAACCTTTACAAAACTGACAGACCCAATAAGATAGACAGTGTGAATATGGTAATTTTTTTTAAAAATTACTGTGCTTCACAGCCGGCGCCGTGGCTCAACAGGCTAATCCTCTGCCTGGTGTGCACCGGCACACCAGGTTCTAGTCCCGGTCGGGGCGCCAGATTCTGTCCCGGTTGCCCTTCTTCCAGGCCAGCTCTCTGCTGTGGCCAGGGAGTGCAGTGGAGGATGGCCCAAGTGCTTGGGCTCTGCACCCCATGGGAGACCAGGAGAAGCGCCTGGCTCCTGCCTTCAAATCAGCACGGTGCACCGGCCGCACCGGCCATTGGAGGGTGAATCAATGGCAAAGGAAGACCTTTCTCTCTGTCTCTCTCTCCCACTGTCCATTCTGCCTGTCAAAAAAAAAAAAAAAATTACTGTGCTTCAGTTACCTCTCTTAAAAAAAAAAAAGATTTATTTAATGGTATTTGAGAGGCAGAATTTCAGATAGAAAGAGGGAGAGACAGAGAGAGAGTTCTTCATCCGCTGGTCCACTCCCCAAATGGCAGCAAAGGCCGGAATCGGGCCAACCAAAAGCCAGGAGACAGGAGCTTCCTCCAGGTCTTCCACTGTCTTCCTAGGCCTTTAGCAGAGAGCTGGATCAGAAGAGGAGCAGTCAGGACTCAAAGCAGCACACATATGGGATCCCAGAGCTGCAAGTGGATTCATAACCTACTATACCACGGCTGGCTCCTTCAGTTACCTCTTTCAACCACAAAATAAAGGTTGAGGTTTGGTCGTTTGGGGTAGAGGTTAAGACGGTAGTGAAGCAGCCTATATTCCATATTAGGAGTGTGTAGGTTTAAGTCCCAGTTCCACTCCTGATTCCAGCTTCCAGCTACTATTCAGAAGAGGCAGTCTGGGAGGCAGCAGGTGATGAATAAAGTATAAGGTTCCAGCCACCCACACTGGAAACAGACTGGGTTTCCAGCTACTGGCTTCAAGCCTAGCCTAGTGCCTAGCTTTGTGGGCATTTGGGAAATGAACCAGAAGATGGGAAAACTCACTCACACTCTCTCCCTCTCTCTCTCCCCCTCCTCTTCTCCTCTCCTCTTCCTCTGCTGTCTTCCTCTTCTTCCTCTCTTATCCTCTCCTCCTCCTCTTCCTCCTCTCCCCCTCCTCTTCTCCTCTCCTCCTTCTCTTCTCCTCCTCCTCTTCTACTTCCTCCTCCTCTCCTCCTTCTTCCTCCTCCTCTTCTGCTTTTTAAATAAAATAAATTAAAACCTTATGCTAAAAATTGGAGCCAGCACTGTGGTGCAGCAAGTGAAGCCTCCACCTGCAATACCAGCATCTGTATGGGCAGCGGTTGAGTCCCAGCTGCTCTACTTCCAATCCAGCTCTCTGCTATGGCCTGGGAAAACAGTAGAAGATGGCAAAAGTCCTTGGGTCCCTGCACACATGTGGGAGACCTGGAAGAAGTTCCTGGCTCCTGGCTTCGGATCGGAGCAGCTCCAGCCGTTGAGGCCATCTGGGGAGTGAATGAGCAGATGAAGACCTCTCTCTCTGCTTCTACCTCTCTAAACTTTGCATTTAAAATAAATAAATAAATCTTTAAAAATAAATAAATAAATAAAAAGTAAAGGTTGATTAAAATATATAAGAAAATAAATAATGGGGATCAGAAGTGTTAATCAGCACAATGTTTGAGATTGAAGCTAGAATCAAATTTAAGAGGCTTATACGCAAACAGATTAAGAATAAATCACTGGGTTAGAAAAAAATAATAGCAAAAAGTTACAAGGTTTAAGAAAGTAATATTTTTAATTCTCATTAGCAAAATAGATGAGGATTAAGACTCAATTAGACAAAGCTGAAGAATTAAAAATTTTAAATCTAAATTCATAAAATAGAATATATTCTTCATACTATTTTTTTCTTTAAATGCTTTTTATTTTTATAAAGTAATTTGTAATTATTCAAAATGACCAGGAACTGATTTTCATTAAAAGAAGTTGTAAAAATTTGGTACTTGGAAGATGTCACTGCTTAGATCTTGGATAGCAACAATAAAACTGGCTTATCTTATAGCAGACTTATCACATATTCATAACACATTTTTATTTTCACTTCTGTTCCCACAACCCGACTGCAATTTACCTAAGTAACCACTAGCATCTTATTGTCTAATACACTGGAATTTCTAGGCCTTATTTTATTAGACATCTTTGTTGCATGTGTTATAATTGACCACTCATCATATAAACTCACTACATTTTGTGAGACTATGTCTTGGTTCTCCTGCTAAGTTGACCATTTCTTCTAAATCTTCTTCTTTTTTTTTTTTTAAGATTTATTTATGTATTTGAAAGTCAGAGTTACACAGAGAGAGGAGAGGCAGAGAGAACGAGAGAGAGGTCTTCTATCCGATGGTTCATCATTCCCCAATTGGCCACAACAGCCAAAGCTGCGCTGATCCGAAACCAGGAGCCAGGAGCTTCTTCTGGGTCTCCCATGTGGGTGCAGGGGCCCAAGGACTTCGGCCATCCTCTACTGCTTTCCCAAGCCATAGCAGAGAGCTGGATTGAAAGTGGAGCAGCCGGGTCTCAAACTGGTGCTCATATGGAATGCCAGCACTTCAGGTCAAGGCGTTAACCCGCTGCACCACAGCACTGGCCCCTCTAAGTCTCTTTTCATAATTATTATTTATCCATCCATCCACTGAATTCCAACTTTACAACTCACTTCCTATTTTATTCTAAACTCCTTTTCTAGAAAGGTTCATCTAGTGGTTGCCTTAAATATCATCGATATATAATGGTAACAAAGCTATCATTTGTATGCCAAATAATGAAAAATTAAATATACTTACTATAAATTATTCTAGTCATGAATTCTCTATCTACTAAAAACATAAGTAAAACTGTTTCCTAACTATGCTCACTTGGACATCACATAGTCATTTCAAGAAATAACCTAAACTCAACCTCTCTAGGCCCTCTACTACGTCTACCTCTCGTACTTCATAGCTCAGATGTAAATACTGCCATCTACTCAGTCACCAAAAGCAAAATTAGGAATGCTATCCCTAACTCTTTTGCTATCTTCATTAAATTAATCATAGAGTGTTAACATTAAAATACTCCAGTGTTACTGTACTTTCCCCAATCTTTCCACTGCAACTACAATAATCAGCTCACATTCTTCCAGCAGGTTTACCACTCTAACCTCTTCTACTAACGCAGTGCAGACACAGTGATTTCCATAACTTTTTTTTAAAAGATTTATTAACTTTGACAAAATTACAGAAAGAATGGGGGGAGAAGGGGTGAGGGAGGAAGCAGGATCTTTCATCCTCTGGTTCACTCCCCAAGTGGCCGCAATGACCAGAGGTATGGACCAGGCCAAAACCAGAAGACAGGAGCTTCTTCCAGGTTTCCCATGTGGGTGCAGGGACCCAAGTACTTGGGCCAGCCTGTGCTGCTTTTCCAGGAGCATTAGCAGGGAGCTGGTTTGGAAGTGGAGCAGCCGGGACACAAACGGTCAACCACATGGGATGCTGGCACTGCAGCCAGCAGCCTAACACTCTGTGCCACAGCACCAGCACTCCATAATCACATAAAATGTGAATTACACCATGTCAGTCCCGTTTAAATCCCTCAAGTGTTCTCCACTGTCCAAAAGAGGAAAGGAAGAGACAGTTCAAGCTCCTCTGTAGTCACAAATAGTAACCAACTTATGCTAAACACAAATTATCTCATTTAATCTTAATAATTCTATTTTATTCACAAAGAAATGGAATTTCCATAGATTAAGCAACATCAACAAGATCACACAGCCATAAGCAGCTTCCAAGCAAACTCTCAATCTCTATTCTGTCAAGTCACTGTAAATAAGAGATTTCTTCCCAAATGTTTCCTCAATTAAATTACTATCTGCCTTGAGGCAAAAAAAAAATTATTTTAACATTGTATTCCAAGTATCGGTCAAAATGCTGACCACAAAGCATGTACTCCATAAAATTTCTGTTGAGCTAAAACAAACTGTTAAAAATGATCCCATGTTGGGCCGGCACCGCGGCTCACTAGGCTAATCCTCCACCTGCGGCACCGGCACCCCAGGTTCTAGTACCGGTTGGGGCATCAGAATAAGTCCCAGTTGCTCCTCTTCCAGTCCAACCCTCTGCTGTGGCCCGGGAAGGCAGTGGAGCCCAGGTCCTTGGGCCCTGCACCCGCATGGGAGACCAGGAGGAAGCACCTGGCTCCTGGCTTCGGATCGGTGCAGTGCCGGCTGTAGCGGCCATTTGGGGGGTAAACCAACGGAAGGAAGACCTTTCTCTCTCTCTCTCTCTCTCTAACTCTGCCTGTCAAAAAAAAAAAAAGAAAGGAAGGAAGGAAGGAAGGAAGGAAGGAAGGAAGGAAGGAAGGAAGGAAGGAAGGAAGGAAAAGAAAAAGAAAAAGAAAAAGAAAAAGAAAAAGAAAAAGAAAAAGAAAAAAAAAATGATCCCATGCAAAGGCCAGCATTACAGGGCAGTAAATTAACCCAGTGCCTGTAACACAGGTATCCCACATCAAAGTGCTGATTTGAGTCCTGGCTACTCTGCTTCTGGTCCTGCTTCCTGCTAATGTGCCTTGGAAAGGAGCAGAAGATGGCTTAAGTACTTGGACCCCTACTACCCATGTGGGAAACCAGGATGAAGTTCCTGGCTCCCGGCTTCAGCATGATCCAGCCCTGGCTGCTACAGCCATTTAGGGAGTAAATAAGTATATGGCAAATCTCTCTCTCTTTCCTCTCTCCCCCTCTCTCTCTCACTCTGCCTTTCAACTAAATAAACAAATCTTAAAAACAACCACCACAAAAAAAAAAAACAAAAAACAAAAAAAAACCCACACACACAGGAACCCACGTTTAGGTAAGCCTCACAGGGACCCTGTTCTTTAATATTCAAAGTCAGGTAGGAACACCATCTTATAAAATATGCACAAAACAAAGACTTCTTAAATAAGTCTATGTTCACTTACTATTTATCAGATTTTTTTTAAGGAAGCCCCAGAACATATCAGGACTTGTCATGAAATAACATGGGCGCCAGCACTGAGGTGTAGTAGGTTAAGCCTCCACCTGGGGCGCCAGCATCCCATATGGCTGTGTTTCTGTCCTGGCTCCTCCTCCTCCCATCCAGCTCTCTGCTAATGGCCTGGGAAGGCAGTGGAAGACAGCCCAAGTGCTCGGGCCCCTGCATTCACATAGGAGACCCAGATTCTTCCCCTGGCTCCTGACTGCAGATCCGTCCAGTTCCACGCCTTGAAGCTCACCTCTGGCTATTGTGGGTCGTTTGAAATTAATCAATCAATAAATAAATAACTACATTTTTTAAAACATGTGAAATAACATACTGATTCAGAGTTTATTTCAAATACTAAGAAATCAGAATTATGAAAAAGAGAAGTAGAATAACAAGACTATCTTTCTATTAATATAGATCACAAGGTAGACAAATAAAATATTCGAAATTCGTAGCATTTCTAGCACAACATTAATCCAAGAAAGTATCATTCAACAAAATATCCTGAGTGGGGGTTGCTGCACAGCAAGTTAAGTCATCATTTAAAATACCCACATTCCATTTTGGTTCAAGGCCCAGGTACTCTGAGCTTGCAATCCAGCTTCTTGTTAATGGGATTGGCAGGCATCGAATGAGTGCTTGGGTTCCTGCCATACCTGTGGGAGCTCTACATGGAGTTCCTAGCTCCTGGCGTGGCCAGGCCTAGTCCCAGTCACTGTAGGCATCTTGGGAGTGAACCAGTGGATGGAAGATCTCTTTCTCTCCCTCTCTTCCAGGCACTCTGCCTTTCAAATAAATAAATAAATCCTTCTTTAAAAAAAATCTCACAATAGCACCATCTTTATTTTTAAAATCTAAAATAACAGATTTAGAAGCCCAAAAAATGCTAACCCAAATGCCATGATTCCAAATGTTGAAATCCTAAGAGATCAAAATCCCTAAAGTCTAAAATCATAAAAGATCAAACCCCAAAATATAATTCTGGAAAAAATTCTATAAAAAATTAATTTATATTTATTTCTTTGAAAGTCAGAGTTACACCGAGAGAAGAGACAGAGAAAAAGATCTTTCATCCACTGGTTCACACCCCAAATGGCTGCAATAGCCAGGGCCAGAGTCAGGAGACTCTTCCAGATCGCCGATCTGGATGCAGGGGCCAAAGCACTTGGGCATCTTCCGATGCTTTCCCAGGCACATTAGCAAGGAGCTGGATATGAAGTGGAATAGCCAGGTCTCAAACTGATGCCAGCATCACCTGTTATGCCATAATGCTGACCCCCCAAATTTTTTATTATTTGAAAAATATTTATTTGTATTTTCAAAAAGAGATTTAAGAAACACCTGAAAAAGAGAATACGTCATAATCCTTTAACATAATAAATTAAGCAATAAGATATACATAGATTTACAAGCATAAAACACTGAAGTATACTAACAGTTATAAACAGACGCGCATTAACAAATACATCAAAAGGCAAAACAGAGACAGACATTTGGTATAGTAGTTAATTCCCAAATGGAGGGGCTGTCGTTGTGCCATAGCAGGTAAAGCCAACATCTGTTTCACCAGCATCCCATACAGGCGCAGGGTCATGTCTCGGTCACTTCACTTCATATCCAGATCCCTGCTAGCAGCCTGGGAAAAGTAGCAGAAGATGGCTCAAGTGCTTAGGTCACTGCCACCCACGTGGGAGACAAGGATGAAACTCCTGGCGCCCGGCTTAAGTATGGCCCAGCCCTGGCAGTTGCAGCCATCTGGGAAGTGAGTCAAAGGATGGAAGAAGTCCTTTCTTCCCTCTGTCTTTCTGCCTCTAACTCTGACTTCAAAATAAAGTAAACACATATTAAAAAAAAAAAAAAAAAAGGAATGGAACTTACATGAAATATCTTTATCTCATTCTCTACTACATACAGGAAATGGCTAGGCTTGAAATCCAGGTCCACTTTCCATTCCAGCTTCTTGATAATGTTTACCCTGGGTGGCAGAAGCTGATGGCTTGGGGCCTGGTGCCGTGGCTCACTTGGTTAATCCTCCGCCTGCGACGCCGGCATCCCATATGGGCGCCGGGTTCTAGTCCCAGCTGCTCCTCTTCCAGTCCAGCTCTCTGCTGTGGCCTGGGAAGGCAGTGGAGGATAGCCCAAGTGCTTGGGCCCCTGCACCCATATGGGAGACCAGGAGGAAGCCCTTGGTTCCTGGCTTCGGATCGGCATAGCTCCGGAATTGTAGAAATGTAGAATTAGATGTGAAAATAACCCAAAAGATAATGGATCACACAAATTATAACACAGCAGTTGCCACTGAAGCCCTAAGTGACAGTGAATTACAGAAAGCCACTCTCTTATGGGGCGGTAAGTGACCAATTAAGGCCGGCAAGGCTAGCGCTTTCAAATTAGCTTTTAGAGGCCTTGGTTGCACCCACTTCCAAATCTATAATTATGGTCTAGAGATTTAATTGAAACCCATTTTCTTCTGCAAAGTTCACCAAATCTTCAAAAGTACATGTTCTATAGATCTGCCCTGACTATGGTAAATAGTGACTATTGTAAATAGTCAGGGAAGATTTATAGAACAAGCTGCAAGGGAGTAGCCAGCAAGCAGCCCAGCCAGGGGCTGACTGCTGCAACACGAACTGTAATTCTAGGGGGTATACCTGTAACAGCAGCCTCCTTATAGTTAGGTGCAGTTCTTGTTATCCAACAGGTTCTACAAATTAAGTAATCTGCCTTTCTTGGTGGAGCTGGGAATTTTTTATTGCTCTTAGCTAGGAATTTTCAGGACCATCAGGTGCCTCAGGGTAACCTCCACATCTTGTTCATAAATGGCGTCAATCTGAACCCCCACTCAGCCACACTGTATGCTGGGAGAGCCAGTGTCTCCACCAAATCACAAAACCCAAATGCTGTCATTCAAGGATGTGAAAGGGCCCTAGAAATAAATCTTGATTCAGCTCAGCCTTACAAGTAACAAGTGAAGACACACAGGCTTCTGGGCCATTGGTAAAAGCAACCCATGATCTTGGCCATGCCTATAAAACAGATTATAATGAAGATTCTAATATAATGCTGAAAGTTCAATTCAGGCACCAGAGAACTCCAGAAAATTAGAAGTATAAGTGAAAACATGAAGAATGAGAGACCAAACAAAGAAAAAGAATGGGTAGGGGCCAGCGCTGTGGCATAGTCAGTTAAGCCTCCGCCTTCAGTGCTGGCATCCCATTTGGGTGCCAGTTCGTGTCCCAGCTCCTCCTCTTCCAATCCTGCTCTCTGCTTACGGCCTGGGAAACCAGTGAAACCTGACCCAAGTGCTTTGGATCCTGCACCCATGTGGGAGACCCAGAAGAAGCTCCTGGCTTCAGATCAGCCCAGTTCCAGCCCTTGTAGCCATTTGGGAAGTGAACCAGGAGATGGAAGACCTTTCTGTCTCTCCCTCTGTAATTCAGCCTCTTAAAAAGATAAATAAAGCTTTAAAAAAAAAAAATAAAGGAAAATAAAGGAGTAGGAATCAGATTGAGGACAGGAGAATTCCCAGGACACTCAGGAGCTCCACATGGCTATTTTCCCGGTGCCTCCCTTGGGGGAATGCTTGGTAATTTTACTGGAGGAGAATGGCCAAGTTCAGTGAAATTCTTAGTGATCTAGAGGCTCTTAGTTTAGGATGTAGAAGTTATGGTGGCCTTCAGGATGTGGCTCAGAACCCAGCAAATATAGCAAACATCAGAGCAACCCAAAGGTTATGTATCTCGCCATTAAATTAGGCAAATTTAGAGGTCAAGCATAAAGACTTCTTGACAAATAAAGACCTTGCTTAGAGAACAGCAACCTAGATGGCCTGACGGATGTTAGGATAATACAAACTAGTGTACCTCTGAGCCTCTCATCAAGAGAGCTAGGTGCTTTAAAGACAGCCCTCACTCCCCTCTGCCCCAAACACAGGTGATTGAAGCCTTCTGCAGTTGTTAGGCCATTAGGGTAGGCAGATGTCCATCACTCAATGTTTTCCTACTATGAATTAAAAATGTTCAGACTTTTTAAATGTCAAACATAATGTTAAACAAGTTTAAGAGGGTGTGTTAATTCCCACTTTTTTCTTTATTAATCATATTGGGCTTTTTCATTTGAATTGTTGGTCAAGGATGAAACCTAAATATAGAATATTTACTGCTCTAGTTTGAGTGAAATAAGCTTTTTATGGGAGGCAAATATAACTCATTTAAATAGATAGGATTTGAATTGAATGTGCCATTCCTGAGACATGTTGTCTTCTTAAATGCTTAATTTTTAAACAACCTGATTAATTTTCATAAAAATGAGATCACCAGTTTTTCAATAGGACCTAGATAAGGACTGGAAGTACTTAGCAGGGCAATGGCAGTCTTACTATGTTTTACATACCATGTAGACTTGTAAAGTTGCATTTAAAACTGTCACTGTGGTACAGATGTGATTTTTATTCTTCTAATGCTATAGTAGAGTTGGATTTCATCAGCTAGAAGGAATGGCAGTGTAGACAAATGACACATTTTTAGCCTAAGTTTTCATTACTGCCATGTTGTGTGTTTTACCCACTTGCCTGAATTTTCCACCAAATGTAAAGGCTGAATGAAAAAATTACAATTTTCTTGCTAACACTTTCAAATTAACTTTTAGAGGCCTTGGTTGCACCCACTTCCAAATCCATAATTATGGTCTAGAGATTTAACTGAAACCCATTTTCTTCTGCAAAGTTCACCAAATCTTCAAAAGTACATGTCTACACAGCACCGTGCTTTTTCCAAGTCCTTAATACATAAAAAAGCAAGTAAGTTCTAGAATTTCTGGATACAACAGAGGCATGAAATATATATCTTTTATTTTTTTTTTAAGTGAGAATAAGTGCCATCCTTTAAGCAAAGGATGCACTACTTACTGGTAAATATAGGAAGTCTAAATCCCTAATCAACAACAGTTCACCATTTCATTAGATTGGTAACATTAGAGAACCTCTGTATCAGCACATGTCTCTGGCTCAGAAGGTCACTGAGCTCATCAAATTCTTTTCATTTTCTGAAAAAGACGCAAGCTTTGTACTATGTATGAAGTAGCAGAAGGAATAGATAACTGAATTATTAGCACAGATTTCTTTCAAGATTTATTTATTTGAAAGACAGAGTGACAGGGCTGAAGAGAGAGTTAAAGAGCACGTGTGCACACATGTTCTTTCATTACCTGGTTCATTTCCCAAATGCCCACAACAGCCAAGGCTAAGCTATCATCACCTCCCAGGTGCTCTGGAATTGGAAGTAGGACTCCATGCTAGGCATGCTGATTTGGAATGCAGGCATCCGAAGCAGCAGCTTAACACAAGTGCTATACAACACCTGTTCTAGCAGATATTTCTTCTATTTTTCATCTGCATTTTCACTTCTATGATCTTCAAAATACTCACTGCACATATATCTGTAAAGAACCTGTGGTCTACAAATCTTCTAAGTATATGCTGCTCATTTGAAAGTCTGGTTATTGCTTGATTGTTGCAATTAATTTTCTGTTTTTGCAGCACCAATAATAATTAGCTTTTAAACTTTAATTTTTCACCATTAGGTAGCCTCATATACTTATTACAGCCCTTTTGCAAGGGAACAAGTTCACAAATCTATTCCATTGTATTTTAAGCAAAATAGCTTAATAAAGATTTAGCTATGAAAGTGTCAGAACACTTCACAGTGTTTTAAAGCAAAGCATTAATGTTTTTAATCTTACATAGGGAGCCTCATTTGACAATGCAAATCTAACATACACCCATTTATAGAAATAATTCATCTTTGTTTGTACAGATAATTCACTTGTAATTATTAGCAATGACTAATCATGGAAATTTATGAGCAACTTATTACTTTAAGCACTTTTAAATGTTATTTTATTGAAAAGGCAAAGAGACAGGAAAACAGACAGCTCTTCCATCTCCTGTTTCATTTCCCAAATGCCCAAAACAGCCAGGGCTGGACCAGGCCAAACCAGGAGCCAAGAACTCCAGCCAGGTTTCCTACATGAATGACTGGCAGCCAAGTATTTGAGTCAAAAACTGCTGCCTCCCAGGATGCCCACCAAAAGGAAGCTGGAATAGAGAGTAGAGCCAAGACTTAAACCTAGGCACTTCAAAATGAGATGCATTTGTCTGAAGCCACAGGCAGCTTAGCCTCTGAACCAAACACCTGACCCTTTTAAACATTTTTAGAATAAATAATAACTATTTCATTTGTGCTTACCATAATTAAGACTTACTTAAGGTTTTTGTGCTGACGTTATTAAAGATTTACATCTATCAGAACAGCATGTTTCCTCAACTATTGTAGCTTCCCATCAAAAAACTGAGAACTTTCATTTCTAATTATAATTTTTTTCTTAATTACCACTTCATTAATTCCCTCACTCTTCTTCTGTGGTATCTGTCTAATGTCAGGAAAAACCCAGGGAAACTTGTCTTACACATTGCTTCCCTCCCTTCTCCACGCCTATTAAAACAGACTTCTTCCTTTTCTCTCCATAATTACAGCATTGCTCATCTGGAAGTATTCATATGTTCCACATTTCCTTCCCTCCTCACACCCACTTGTATTTCTTCAGTATGCTAGAAAAGATGCTTTTCAATAGCCTACTTCCTGCCACAAATGTTACTACTAATTTTCAGTTCCTATATTTTGCCAAACTGAGTGCATCAAAACCAACTAACAAAATTCTGCTTTTCTTTAAATTAGATAAAGATTCATTGCTCATATTCCAGGGGAAAACCAGCTTTACAAAGCTTAAATAAACACAAATGGATATTCTAGAAGAAAAGAAATTTTTGGAAATCTAAGAACATGAATATCTAATTAATATTCCTAAACCATGACAATGCTTGCTGTGTTCTAAAAACAGGTCACCTATAGGCAACCTATCAACTTCCCAATACAAGAACTGTATAGTTTTGAAAATTTAATGAAAAAAACTGTTCAGTCACTTTGATCACTCTAACATTAAAACTTTTTTTTTTTTTTTTTTTTTTTTTTTTTTTGGACAGGCAGAGTTAGACAGTGAGAGAGAGAGACAGAGAGAAAGGTCTTCCTTCCATTGGTTCACCCCCCAAATGGCCATTACGGCCGGCGCGCTGTGCCAATCCAAAGCCAGGAGCCAGGTACTTCCTCCTGGTGTCCCATGCGGGTACACGGACCAAGCACTTGGCCATCCTCCACTGCCTTCCCGGGCCACAGCAGAGAGCTGGACTGGAAGAGGAGCAACCGGGACAGAATCCGGCGCCCCAACCTGGACTAGAATCCGGGGTGCCGGCGCCACAGATGGAGGATCAGTCTAGTGAGCCGCAGTGCTGGCTCTAACACTAAAACTTAACAGTAAAAATTTTTGCACCCAGTTAAATACAATTTTTTTGCCTGCACTATACCTATAATTGAAGGAAAATTGAAATTTCATCAAGTTTATCAACCTTTGTATATCTACCATAATTTATGTCAAATGAACCTGGATATACAAGTGTTTTCTACTTTCAAACTTTGGTAGCAGAAAATAAGGATTATATGTTTCACAATGAAAACAAACGAGTATTCAAATCTCTGTACTATTACCAATGTAGCTGGCAGCCATGAACAAATCTCTTAAACTGTAAGATATGCTTTATGAGGATTCTCAGATCATAAAGTTGGCACAAGAACTGAAGTGAAACATACCTAATATGAGGGTACTTCAAAAAGTTCATGGAACGGGGTGTTTTACAAGTTCAACTTAGTGCAGAAACAAAAATTGACATCCATAGTTTTTTCATAAGCTACATTTCTCCCAAACTCTTTGAAGACTCCCTCATAAGTGTAGATTTCAATTTTTTTCCACCAAAAAACTCTTCATTCTATTTTTCAGGGACTTTTTGAAATTACCTCAGATATGCTCAATAAATAGCAGGTAATGGTGATAATTATCAGATAATAATTGTGTACAGTTTTTATACACTCAATTTTTTTTCTTTTTTCTTTTCTTTTTTTTTTTTTTTTTTTAGAATTAGAGAGAGACACAGAGGGAGATCTTCCATCCGCTGGTTCACTCCCCAAATGGCCACAATGACGGGCTGGGCCAGGCCAAAGCCAGGAGCCTGGTGCTTTCTCTGGGTTTCCTATGTGGGTAGCAGGGTCCCAGGGACTTGGGCCATCACTGCTTTCCCAGGCCATCAGCAGGGAGCTGGATTGAACTGGAGCAACCAGGAGTCAAACCAGCACCCATATGGGATGCCAGCACTGCAGGCTGCAGCTTAACCCACTATGCCACAGCAGTGGCCCCTTGCTTTGTTCCTAAAGTTTTTCAGGGGCTGTGCTGTGGCATAGCAGATAAAGCCGCTGCCTGCAGTGCCAGTATCCCATTGGATGCCAGTTCCAGTTACTCCATTCGTGATCCAGTTCCCTGCAATGGCCTGTGAAAGCAGCTGAAGATGGCCCAAGTCCTTGGGCCCCAGCACCCAAGTGGGAGACCTGGAAGAAGATCCTGGCTCCTGGCTTCAGATTGGTCCAGCTCTGGCCATCACAGCCATTTTTAGAGTGAACCAGCAGATGGAAGACCTCTGTTGCTCTCTCTGCTTCTGCCTCTCTGTAACTCTGTCTTTCAAATAAATAAATAAATCTTTAAAAAAAATTTTTCAAATTGATTCTCCATGATCTTCAGATTCAATCATTTACCACCATTCTAATTTGCAAAGGCCATTAGCATATGATGGCTCTTATTTTTTAGAAGAAAACTGTTGTGTAAAACTAAAATTTAGCACATGAAAAATATATATAAAAGTACAAAACAAGGGTCAGGCACCAGCTCCCTGCTAATGTGCCTGGGAAAGTCAAAGCAGATGGCCCAAGTGCCATCTGCACCCATTTGGTAGACCTGGAAGAATCTACTGGCTCCTGGCTTCAGCGTGGCTTAGTCCTGGCCATTGTGGCTATTTGGGAAGTGAACCAGCAGATGGAACATCTCTTCTTCTCTTTCTCTCTCACTCTCTGCCTCTCTTTTACTCTGCCTTTCAAATCAATCAATCAATCAATAAATCTTTAAAAAATATTTTAAAAAGAAAAAAAAAAGGAACATCAACTTCTTAGCGATTTTGAATATTTAAAATTCTATTTTTAAAAATCTTTCCTTATGGGCCGGTGTTGTGGTGCATCAGGTTAAGGTGCCATTTGCGACACCAACATCTGCTATGGGTGCTGATTTAAGGCCAGCTGCTTCAATTCTGATCTAGCTCCCTGCTGATGTGCCTGGGAGGGCAATGGAGGATGGCCCAGGTACGTGGGCCCCTGCAACCAGAGACTCAGAATAAGCTCCTAGCTCCTGGCTTTGGTTTGGCCCAGCCCTGGCCATTGGGGCAATTTGGGGAGTGGGCCAGAAGATGCAGGCTCTCTCGCTCTCTCTTGCTCTCCTTCTCTCTGTTTAACTCTGACTTTCAAATAAATAAAAATAATAAATAAAAAATAAATCTTTAAAAGAAAATTTTCCGGCCAGCGCCGTGGCTTAACAGGCTAATCCTCCACCTTGCGGCGCTGGCACACCGGGTTCTAGTCCTGGTTGGGGCGCCGGATTCTATCCCGGTTGCCCCTCTTCCAGGCCAGCTCTCTGCTATGGCCCAGGAAGGCAGTGGAGGATGGCCCAAGTCCTTGGGCCCTGCACCCGCATAGGAGACCAGGAGAAGCACCTGGCTCCTGCCTTCGGCTCAGCAAGATGCACCGGCCGCAGTGGCCATTGGAGGGTGAACCAACGGCAAAAAGGAAGACCTTTCTCTCTGTCTCTCTCTCTCACTATCCACTCTGCCTGTCCAAAAAAAAAAAAATTTTCCTTTAACATTGTTTTCTGCAGTTTTTCTGTTACCCACCAAACATGTACTAAAGCAATACGCTAGGAGTCAAAACTACAATGCAATTCCCTAAAACCAAGAGTTTATTATGTATATAAACGATTTTACAAAATTATCAAAACACTTTTCCTTATTTTCTCTCTCCATAAAATGTTATAAATAGTACTTGCAAAGCTTATTCTATATAATTATAAATCTAGTAAACAATATTGCATAAGAGATTATGAGTCAACAGAAAAGATAATGAAAGCCAAGAAACCCAGGAGATTATAAACACTAATTTAAAAAAAAAAAAAAACTGTTTTATAAAAAAATATGGCTTGCTTGAGAAATTTTAAGTTAAGGTTATCAAATAAATTACTTAAAATTAACAGTGAGGCCACTAATCAACAGAAGATGTGAAATAAAGAAAGTCAAAATAATCCCTTATCCAGAAAATGCTCTATGAGGAAGAAACCAGGTTTACTTGCTTTGAATCTCCAAAGTAGTTCGGTATCCAGTTACTAATAAACATTTGCACAATCTGTTTAACTACCAGTGATTTAGACATGTAGTTAAGAAATAAAGGCAGTTAGTGTGGCATAGTGGAAGAGGAAACAAATGAGGGTCAAGAGGTACAAATTCTAGGACTAGATTCAGGACTGTACTGGTCACTATCATCAACGGGCGAAGTATTTAACTTCCCTATGCTTGTTTTCTCTGGTGTAAAATGAGTAAAGAGGATTAAATTATGTCCAAATTACCTCAACAGTCCAAGTCTGTAGTTACATCTATCCTGCCATAATACATAATAATCGTGAAACACACTCACACCCTTTGACTTTGATGTAAACATTAAAAAAAACTACCTACTCTCCTTTCTAAGGTTTCACTAAAATGATAATAAAATTCTCTTTGAAGGTACACATCTATAGAATTAAAAAAACTAACGTAAGCATCAATTGTCAATACGTATCCAAACATTTTTAGAAAAAGGAAGCGGATGGGGAATAATAACTTAGCAGAGCTGATGGAAAACTAAATTCTCACATGCCAACAGGAAGAAGCTACAGGTGATTTGTAAGCCTAGTCCACCGGCAGAAAGAAGCCCAAAGTCTCAGTGCAGGGAGATAAGCAAGTACCTCAGGGAACATAAAAAAGGTACGGAATTTAAAAAGGAGAACTACCATATCACTATCACTTTTTAAAATTCCTAAAATTAATTAGAGATTTATTCTCAGCAGAAATCAAACAGAAGCAGTTTTGAACTAAGATAAAAGAGACATGGAGGGACAGATAAAATAGCCTACTTAACTATAATACCTCTAGTGCTTTTTACTATCCAACTCTAAGAATAAAGCAACACAGCTTACATTTCAGAAAGGAAACTGGAAGACTTTTTTGTGAAGAGAATGAACAGACTTGGGGCAAGCATTGTGGGTTAGCAGGTTAAGCCTATGCCTGCAGTGCCAGCATCCCACATGTGCACTTGTTTTGAGAGCCAGCTGCTCCACTTCTGATCCCCCACCTGAGAAAGCAGTAGAAGATGGACCAAGTCCTAGGGCCCTCACACTTATGTGGGAGACCCAGAAGAAGCTCCTGGCTTTGTGCTGGCCCAGCCCTGGCCACTGCAGTCATTTGGGTAGAGAACCAACAGATGGAAGATATTCTCATTCTCTGATTTTCTCTTTCTCTCTTTCATCCTCCTCCTCCTAACTCTTCAAAAATCTTTTTTAAAAAATGAATAGACTCACAGAAAAGGTTACTGATATTAGGGGTCACCTCCACCCAAAAAACAAAAGTAGGCTTTTAACAAATCAAGCCAAAATTAAATCCCATCAATGAAGAAGACAAAAACCTGCATACCAACTTTCCAAAGAGGATCTAATGGGGAAAAAAAAACTTGAATTTTGTTTTAATTTTTAGTGCTCTTATGTAAAAAAATTCATCCAAAACACAGCAGTTTAAAATAACGCACTGTCATTTCACATCAATTCAGAAGGATCAGGAATCCAGGAGTGGCTTAGTCTAGTGACTTTCGCTCAAGGTCTCTCATGAGACTGCTGTCAAACTGTCAACCTGAGGTGCAGCCTTATCAGGGATAAAATCACTTAAGCTGGGGCCTGTGTTGCAGCATCGTGGGTTAAACTGCTGCCTGTGACGGCATCTGAGTACAGCTTCAGTTCAAGTCCAGCAACTCCACTTCAGACCTAGTCCTCTGCTAATGTGCCTGAGAAAGCCAAGTCCCTGGGCCCCTGCACACACGTGGGAGACCCAGAACAAACTCCTGGCTCCTGGCTTTAGCCTGACTCAGCCCTGGCCATTGCAGCCATTTGGGGAGTAAACCAGCAGATGAAAGATTTCTCTCCCTCTCTCTCCAACTCTGCCTTTCAGAGATGCCGACATCCCATATCACAGGTGCCTGGGTTTGATGCCCTGCTCTGCTCCTGACTCTAGCTTCCAGTTAATGCAGACCTTAGCAAGCAGCAGTAATGGCTCAAGTAATTGAGCTTCTGTCACCTATGTCAGAGACCCTGATTAAGTTACAGGCTCCCAGCTTCAGCCCCAACCATCAGCCACTGTGGGTACTGAAGAGTGAATAGGCACATGGAGAGTGCACACTTGCTCTGTTACTCATCAATTTTTTTTTAATTTTTAAAAAATATTAAACATAAATTTTTTAAAGATTTATTTATTTACCTGTTTGAGAGGTAGAGTTACAGGCAGTAAGAGGGAAAGACAGAAAGAAAGGTCTTCCTTCCTTTTGTTCACTCCCCAAATGGCCACAATAGCTGGAGCTGCACAGATCCAAAGCAAGGAGCCAGGAGATTCTTCCCAGCCTCCCATGTGGGTACAGGGGCCCAAGCACTTGAGTCATCTTCTACTGCTTAACCAGGCCATACCAGAGAGCTGGATTGGAAAAGGAGCAGCCAGATTAGAACCAGCACCCACATAGGATGCTGGCGCCGCAGATGGAGGATTAACCTACTGCGCAACCATGGCGACGGCCCCTCAACATAAATTTTGGAATGGCCATCATTAGTCAAGTCACAGCAGTATATAGTTAGTAAAATATTCCTGAATAATTTATTTACACAGTTCAAATGTAAAATACTAAACATGGTCTGAAGTATAAGCTAAATGTAATCTATTAAAATCATAAGGAACACTTTCAAATGTACGGTAGAAGAAATGGACAGGGATATAACTATAACATAAAACCACCTTTTATGGTTAGGGTCTGAACATTTGCTTTTTATCTCTAAGCACTGACTTCAAACCCAAAGTTAAAGATTAAAACACTCCCCCCAAAATAAAATAAACCATCAGCTGCTAGTAAGACAGAGAAGCTACTGGAGCTCTCAGTAATGTCATCCTCAGCTGCCAAGTCACTATCATTCTGATCACACTGCCTGAATTTTTAAAAATAGAGACTAAAGGCCGTGGCTTAACAGGCTAATCCTCCGACTTCCAGCGCCGGCACACTGGGTTCTAGTCCCGGTCGGGGCGCCGGATTCTGTCCCAGTTGCCCCTCTTCCAGGCCAGCTCTCTGCTGTGGCTCAGGAGTACAGTGGAGGATGGCCCAAGTGCTTGGGCCCTGCACCCCATGGGAGACCAGGAGAAGCGCCTGGCTCCTGGCTTTGGATCAGGGAGATGCGCTGGCCACGGTGGCCATTGGAGGGTGAACCAACGGCAAAAAGGAAGACCTTTCTCTCTGTCTCTCTCTCTCACTATCCACTCTGCC
Organism: Lepus europaeus; assembly: GCF_033115175.1. Lineage (NCBI taxonomy): Eukaryota > Metazoa > Chordata > Mammalia > Lagomorpha > Leporidae > Lepus > Lepus europaeus. The sequence continues at coordinate 63,343,198 of NC_084843.1, read as the reverse complement.
TGTCAAAAAAAAAAAAAAAAAAATAGAGACTAAAAACAGTGTTGAGCAGAATTTTAAACAAAACAAATTACCGGAGATTACAAACAGTAGGGGCTGGCGCTGTTGTTTAGTGAGCACCAGTTCGAGTCCCAGCTGCTCCACTTCCCATCCAGCTTTCTGCTGATTGCCCAGGAAAGCAGTGGAAGATGGCCCAAGTGCTTAGGCCCCTGCACCCATGTTGGAGACAAGGAAGAAGCTCCTGGCTCTTGGCTCCTGGGTTCAGATCAGCCCAGCTTTGGCCTTTGCAGCCATTTGGGGAGTGAACCAGCAGATGGAAGACCTTTTTTTCTGTCTCTCCCTCTTTCTGTCTGTAACTCTACCTCTTAAATAAATAAATAAATCTTAAAAAAAAATTACAAACAGCATAAGCCTATAAACTCACATCTCTAAGCTTTATGAATTTTCTTAAAAAGGCCATGGAAAATGGAATTAAACTTTTAGTTTCAAATAATTTTGAACTTCATGCAGTTTTTCCATAATATACATTTTCCTCAAACTTTCTGAAAATTCTCTGTATATGCTTAATAGATGTCTAGAGAAATGTTCACTAAAATAGTAACACTAGTTATTATGTAATAAAATTGAAAATGTTGGGGTCCAGCATCGTGGCACAGCAATTTAAGCCACCACTTGTCACAAGAGCCTGCCATATCAGGTCAGAGCGCTGGTAGAAGTCCTGGTTACTCTGGCTTCCACTCCAGCTCCCTGTACTGTGCCTAGGAAAGCTGTGGAAAATGGCCCAAACACTTGGGCCCCTGCCACCCACATGGGAGATCCAGATGGGAGCTCCTGGCTCATAGCTTTGGCATTGCTCAGACCTGGCTGTAGTGGCCATTTGGGGAGTAAACCAGCAGATGGAAAATATATCTCTAGCTGTTTCCCTTGTTCCCTCACTCCCTCTGTGTCTGTCACAATGCTTTTCAAATAATCAAATAAATCTTTTTAAAAATAAATGAAATTTTAACTTAATATTTGTATTTTTAAATATCATTTAGGAGCCAGAGCCATGGATCACTAGGTTAATCCTCTGCCTGTGGCACCGGCATCCTGTGTGGGCACCGGGTTCTAGACCTGGTTGCTCTTCTTCCAGTCCAGCTCTCTGCTGTGGCCCGGGAAAGCAGTGGATGGCCCAAGTGCTTGGGCACATGCACCTGCATGGGAGACCAGGAAGAGGCACCTGGCTCCTGGCGTCAGATTGCCATAGCTCTGGCTGTAGCAGCCATTTGGGGATTGAACCAATGGAAGGAAGACCTTTCTCTCTGTCTCTCTAACTCTGTCAAATTAAAAAAAAAAAAAAAAAAAAGATAAAGATAAAAGACAAACCTATAAATATCATTTGATGTCTTAAAAAGTTATGACCATGAATTACTTAAATTTCTGGGAAACCATCACATGCCAAGGCAACAAAGGAGATATAACTTTATACCTATGCATAGATGCTCAACCGATTTTACCCTGTTTTGTGTATTATAGCTTTCTTGATGTATAATTGGCATGTAGTAAACTTCATACATTTAAAGTGTACAATCTGATGCATGGCTGTAGCCACAAAATCATTACACAATCAAGATAACAAATATAGCGCTAAAACCTCCCTCTGTCCCTTTGTAATTTCTCCTCCCCCCTCCACACTGCACAATGGTCCCATTCATATTAACACTGATCTGCTTTTTGTCACTAATAACTAAACTGAACTTCATATAATTTCACATAAATGGCATCATACAATGTATACTCTTCTTTGTCTAATTTCTTTCAACCAACACCATTATTCTTTGAGTCAATTAATACTTTGTTCCTTTTTATTACTGAATTCACCTGCTGAAAGACATTTAGGCCCCTCTCAGGTTTTAGCTATTAAAAACAAAGATGCCATGAACATTCAGGAATAAGCCTTTGTATGGACATTTGCTTTCATTACTCCTGGGAAAATACCCAAGAATGGAAAGACTAGATCACAGAGATTATGTTTAACTTTTTTTAAAAAAGATTTATTATTTATTTGAAAGTCAGAGAAACACACAGAGAGAAGGAGAGGCAGAGAGAGGTCTTCCATCCAATGGTTCACTCTCCAATTGGCCACAATGGCCAGAGCTATGCCGATCCGAAGCCAGGAGCCAGGAGCTTCTTCTGGGTCTCCCACGCAGGTGCAGGGGCCCAAGGACTTGGGCCACCCTCTACTGACTTCCCAGAATAGCAGAGAGCTGGATCGGAAGTGGAGCAGCTGCGATTCAAACTGCCGTCCATATAGAATGCTGGCACTGCAGGCGATGGCTTTACCCGCTACGCTACAGTGCTGGCCCCATACGGTTAACGTTTTAAGAAACTGTTACACTAGGTGCATCTTACACATTCCCAAGAAAATAAAGAACCATTTCCTCTACATCCGGTCAACACTTGGTATGCTCAACTTACTGATTTTGGCCATTCTAATAGATGTGTAGTAGGATTTCAGTATGTCTTTAATTTACATTTACCTAATGAGTAAATATGTTAAGGACCTTTTCATATGCTTATCTGTCATCCACATTTTTGGTGAATGTTCAAATCTTTTGCTCAATTTCTGTTTACGACAAACATCAAAAGTAGAGTTCTTGGGGCTGGTGCTGTGGAGCAGCAGGTTAACGCCCTGGCCTGAAGCGCCAGCATCCCATATGGGCTCCAGTTTGAGACCCAGTTGCTCCACTTTCATTCCATCTCTCTGCTATGGCCTGGGAAAGCAGTAGAAGATGGCCCAAGTCCTTGGGCCCCTGCACCTGCATGAGAGATCCGGAAGAAGCTCCTGGCTCCTGATCGGCACAGCTCCAGCCATTGTGGCCAATTGGGGAGTGAACCACTGGACGGAAGACCTCTCTCTCTCTCTCTCTCTGCCTCTCCTCTCTCTGTGTAACTCTGACTTTCAAATAATAATAAAAAAATAAATCTTTAAAAAAAAGTTTATGGAAAATATGTAGAGAAAAACTATGTGGACTCCAAAGTTTTTGCATTTATCTTAAAATTCCATTTAAGCTTAACTTAACGAGGTACCCTCATATGCTTTGAAAAGATTTGCTTCCAGTCTATAGCAGGTCCTTTTTAAAAAAAAATAATAATAATAATGTTATTTATTTGAAAAGCAGAGCAACAGAGGGAGGGAGAGAAAGAGATGAAGAGAGAGAGAAGGAAGGAGAGGGATAAAGATCTTCCATCTGGCTGGCGCCGCGGCTCAATAGGCTAATCCTCCACCTTGCGGCGCCGGCACACCGGGTTCTAGTCCCGGTCAGGGTGCCAGATTCTGTCCCGGTTGCCCCTCTTCCAGGCCAGCTCTCTGCTGTGGCCAGGGACTGCAGTAGAGGATGGCCCAAGTCCTTGAGCCCTGCACCCCATGGGAGACCAGGAGAAGCAACTGGCTCCTGGCTTCAGATCAGCGTGGTGCGCTGGCCGCAGCGCGCCAACCGCAGCGGCCATTGGAGGGTGAACCAACGGCAAAAGGAAGACCTTTCTCTTTGTCTCTCTCTCTCACTGTCCACTCTGCCTGTCAAAAAAAAAAAAAAAAAAAAAAAAAAGATCTTCCATCCACTGGCTCATTTCCCAAAAGGCTGCAACAGGTAGAAGTCAGGGATCAGGAACTCCATCTGGGTCTCCCACATGTTTGGCAGGGGCCCAAGAAGTTGGGCCATCTTTCAATGCTTTCTCAGGCACATTAGAAAGAGGCTGGATGAGGCCAGCTCTCTGCTGTGGCCAGGGAGTGCAGTGGAGGATGCCCCAAGTGTTTGGGCCCTGCACCCCATGGGAGACCAGGAGAAGCACCTGGCTCCTGTCATTGGATCAGCGCGGTGTGCCAGCCGCAGTGCACCGGCCACAGCGGCCATTGGAGGGTGAACCAACGGCAAAGGAAGACCTTTCTCTCTGTCTCTCTCTCTCACTGTCCACTCTGCCTGTCAAAAAAAGTAAAAAAATAAAATAAAATAAATAATAAAAGAAAGAGGCTGGATGGGAAACAGAGCAACTGAGACTAAAATTGGTGCTTATGTGAGATGCTGGGATGCTGATGCCACAAGCTGAAGCACAACCTGCTGTGGTACGATGCCAGCCAGCCCCCTTTTCTTTATTTTAACATTATCATTCCAAGAGAAGTTTTTCATTTTGATGAAGTCAATTTCATCAATTTTTGTCTTTTATGGAACATGCTTCTTGTGTTATATACTAAGAAATTCTGACTTAAACCAAGGTCACAAAGATTTTCTCTGGTGTTATCATCTGGAAGTTGTATTGTTTTAGGTTTTACATTTAGTTCTAGCAGGTAATTTCAGCAAAATACAGATTCAAGTTCATTATTTATACATGGATATCGAATTCTTCCAGTATCATTTCTTGAAGAAAAACATTCCCTTCTCCACCAGACTGCCTTCGCCTTTGATAAAAAATCAGTGGTCCATTTATGTGTGGCTTCATTTCTGGACTGTGTATTCTACACCAATAATTTTTCTATCTTTACATTGATACCACTGTTCTGATTATACTAGCTTCATAATAATTCTTGAAATTAAGTACTAGCTTTTTGCAAATTCCACTTGGCATTCTGAATAGATGACCATAACTCCTTTACAATGTGGATGTTTTGTATTTCTTCTTGTTTAATTGCACTAACTAAAATCTCAAGTACCACTATGAAGATTGAGAAAAGAAGTTTTAAGAGCTGCCATCCACCCGCGCCGCGGCTCAACAGGCTAATCCTTCACCTTGCGGCGCCAGCACACCGGGTTCTAGTCCCGGTCAGGGCACCAGATTCTGTCCTGGTTGCCCCTCTTCCAGGGCAGCTCTCTGCTGTGGCCAGGGAGTGCAGTGGAGGATGGCCCAGGTGCTTGGGCCCTGCACCCCATGGGAGACCAGGAGAAGCACCTGGCTCCTGCCTTCAGATCAGTGCAGTGAGCCGGCCGCAGCGCGCCTACCGCGGCAGCCATTGGAGGGTGAACCAATGGCAAAAGGAAGACCTTGGGCCGGCTCCGTGGCTTAACAGGCTAATCCTCCGCCTTGCGGCGCCGGCACACCAGGTTCTAGTCCCGGTCCGGGCACCAGATTCTATCCCGGTTGCCCCTCTTCCAGGCCAGCTCTCTGCTATGGCCCAGGAAGGCAGTGGAGGATGGCCCAAGTCTTTGGGCCCTCCACCCCATGGGAGACCAGGAGAAGCACCTGGCTCCTGGCTTCCGATCAGCACGATGCGCCGGCCGCAGAGGCCATTGGAGGGTGAACCAACGGCAAAAAGGAAGACCTTTCTCTCTGTCTCTCTCTCTCAGTGTCCACTCTGCCTGTCAAAAAAAAAAAAAAAAAAAAAAAGGAAGACCTTTCTCTCTGTCTCTCTCTCTCACTGTCCACTCTGCCTGTCAAAAAAATAAATTAAAAAAAAAAGAGCTGCCATCCTTAAACTATTGGTGGGGGCCAGCGTTGTGGCACAGTAGGCTAAGCCTCTGCCTGCAGCAAGGAGATCCCCATATGGTGCCAGTTCATGCTACTCCTCTTTGGACCCAGCTCTCTGATATGGTTTGGCAGTAAAGGGCGGCCCAAGTGGTTATATCCAGTACCTTAGTGGAAGACCCGTAAGAAGCTCCCGGCTCTTGGCTTTGGATTGGCCCAGATCTAGCTGTTGTGGCCATTTGGAGAGTGAACCAGCAAATGGAAGACCTTTGCATCTCTCCCTCTCTCCCTCTGTAACTCTATTTCAAATAATTAAAATCTTGAAAAAAAAAAAAAAAACTGAGGGGCACCACCTGATCCAGGACTTAAGCCAGGTGAAGACTAATTTCTAGGAGCCCTGGCAGCCGATGGCTGGAACATTGGCTATTGGCCTAACCAAGTGCAGGGCAAGAGCCCCACTGTGGGTGCAGATCACGGAGTAAAGGGGAAGCAATGCAGAAACCAGAGTGCCTGGAGGTATACAGCTGACAAACACAACAGACTGATTCCTGTGCTAAAGGCATCTCTGGTCCATTTGGATGATGAAGTATCTGAAAGAGGATTGAACACTATGGCACAGTTTAAGTGTCATTGTTGGGCCTTCTCTTAATGACCACCTGAAACGTCTGCTTACCAGTCTTTCCAATAAACTGATGCACAAGAAGTTTAAAGAGCCAATTACCAGTGCATTACAAAAGCTAGATCAGTATGGTGGAAGTGGAAGCTTATGATCAAGTCAAAAATCCCAACATACTGCTCCATATGCTGTTGAATAAGGAGCCAACAGGTCAACAAGTCAGCGACAGGTGTCCATCACTGACCTCAGGTACCTATGGAACTTTTATTCAGTTCAGTTTATTCTTTTGTAAATCACAGCTATCATTTGTTATTTACTAGGGTAACATGGGAACCTGCAATCCCACTGAATCACAATAAAAGTTACTCATTAAAAACAAGTTAATGGAGAACTAAAATTTCTAACTTTGTTTATATTTTTATCATTTGTGCGAGAAACAGTTTATGTGATCAGATGGATTGGTATGTATTTTCTAGTGCCTTTTTATTTATAATACCCTTTTTGTAATCAGTTTGTAGCTGTGTACTTATCTTTATATAGACTATACATTTCTTGGATCTTTACAAGGCTATGGGAATTGGGAATAAGGACAAACGCCTGTGAATTCACAATTATTTGTAAATATTTTATAATGTAGAATGTTCGGAAAATTTTCTTTCCAAATTTTTCTTATTTGAGAAAAAAAAGTTTAAGCGTGTAAATTCTATTACAAGTTGTAAACTTGATAAAACTACCTAGCTTTAGGTTTTAACTGTATTTCAGTAAATGTTATTGTTACATTTCAAAACCTGAAAATACTGATATGCACATAAAGATATTCAGAAATTACAATCTTAAAAACTGTAAAAAAAAAAAAAATTCCTAGTCTTACAGACCAGCCTTTTATCATAAGAATGATATTACTAGTATGCTTTTCCCTTCCTTCCCCACCCCCCCAAGTTTTTGAGGTTATTTATATTTTTAATCAAGGATATCTACTAGATTTTGTCAAAAGGTTTCTGTATCTATTGTGAGTATATATTTTCCTTTTAGCTTGTTTACTAATACAGTGCATTGCTCTAATTACATTCCAGATGCTAAATTTGGTCTATATTCCTGTTACCCTACTTAATTCTGCAATAAAGTATATACTCAGTGATAAAAGTGACAATGACTAATTAACAGATTCTCATTCCCCACTAATGGCCTGGGCAAAGCAGGGGAAGACGATCGAAGTGTTTAAGCCCCTGCTACCCACATGGGCCCCTGAAAGAAGCTCCTGGCTTTGGCCTGGCCTAGCCCTGGTCATTGCAGCCATCTGGGGAGTGAACCAGCAGATGGACGATCTCTCTCTCTCTCTCTCTCTCTCTCTTTCTCTTTCTCTCTCTCTCCCTCTCTCTCTTCCTTCTCTCTCTTTAACTCTTTCAAATAAATAAATAAATCTTGAAAAAAAAAAACTTACTACAAATTACAGTGTAGGACTGGCATCAAAACAATAGATCAAAGGAATAGAACTGAGAATCCAGAAATTTACCCATGTATCTATGACCCACTGATTTTCATTAAGGATGTCAAGGCCATTCAATGGGGAAATGAACAATGTCCTTAGCAAATGGTGCTGGGACAACTGGATTTCCACCTGCCAAAGAATGAAGTTGAACCCTGATTTCATGTCTCATACAAAAAAGTAACTCAAAATGAATCAAAGGCCTAAATTTAAGAGCTACAATTATAAAAATCTTATAAGACAACATGGATATAAATCTTTATGATCTTGAATTTAACAGATTCTTAGATACGACAGCAAAAAGGTATAAGCAACAAAGAAAAATAAACTAGACTTCATTAAAATTTAAAGACACTATAAAGAAACTGAAGACAATCCACAGACTGGGAGAAAATGTTTACAAATCATGTATCTCATGTCTAGTATCCAAAATATAAAATGAACATTTATAACTCAACAAAGACAACTCAATTAAAGAATGGGTAAACAACTTCAACAGACATTTCCCCAAAGACACATAAATGGCCAATAGGCACACAAAAAGATACTGACATCATTAGTCATTGAAAATGCAGGGGTTGGCGCTATGGGGTAATGGGTAAACCTGCTTCCTGCTGTGCCAACATCCCACACAGGTGCTGGTTTGAGTCCTGACTGCTCCACTTTCTATCCAGCTCTCTGCTAGAGCCTAGGAAAGCAGTAGAAAATGGCCTAAGTGCTTGGGCCCTGGAGCTCGCATTGGGAGACCCAGAAGACACTCCTGGCTCCTAGCTTCAGATCAGCCCAGATCCAGCTGTTGTGGCCATTTGGGGAGTGAACCAGCGGATGGAAGACCTTTCTATCTGTCTCTCCCTCTTTCTGTCTGTAACTCTGCCTATCAAATAAATAAATAAGAAATAAAGAAATAAAGAGAGAGAGAGAGAGAGATGGCTTGGGACACCCATATCACATATTGGAGTGCCAGGGATTGAGTCTCCATTCTACTTCCAATTCCAGCTTCCTGCTAATGCATACCCTGGGAGACAGTGGGTTATGGTCCTTGCCACCCATGTGGGAGAACTAGATTGAGATCCCCAACTCCCACCTTAAGTCTGGCCCTGCCTGAGCCATTGAGGGCATCTGAAGAGTGAACCAGCAGACACTTTCTCATTGTCTCTCTGTCTCACTTTTTTTTTTTTTTGAAAATACAAACTACACAATAGGATACCACTGCATACTCACTAGGATGACTATAATTTTTGAAAAGAAAATCACACATTTGGGCAAGGATATGGAGAAACTGGAATCCTCCTATATTGCTAATAAGAATGTAAAATGACAAAGCTGCTGTGGGAAATAGTTCTGATGGTTCTTCAAAAGTTAAACACAGAATTACCACATGACCTAGCAAGTCCATCTTCTCTGTATATCCAAGAGAAAGGAAAACATACTTCCACATAAAAGCTTATACACGAATGTTTCTAAGTGGTACTGAATCAGAGGAGCTAAGAGTGAACAATGGCTTAATAGGTATGGGTTTTCTTTTTAAGGTAATAGACATGATTTGAAGTAGATACTGGTGACAGCTGCACAAAATTGTAAATGTACCAGTCACTGAATTCCATACCTTTAAATGTCTAAGAAGATTAATTTTATATTTATGTAAAGTTTGCCTTGATTTTTAAGTGATCATTCCTGGACCCAGAATTTAGAGTACACAAACAGAAGGAGATCTTGCTTGCTTTCTTTTTTTTTTTTTTTTTTTTTTTTTTTTGACAGGCAGAGTGGATAGTGAGAGAGTCAGAGAGAAAAGTCTTCCTTTTTGCCTTTGGTTCACCCTCTAATGGCCGCTGCGGCCGGCGCATCTTGCTGATCCAAAGCTTGGAGCCAAGTGCTTCTCCTGGTCTCCCATGGGGTGCAGGGCCCAAAGACTTGGGCCATCCTCCACTGCCTTCTTGGGCCATAGCAGAGAGCTGGCCTGGAAGAGGGGCAACCGGGATAGAATCCGACACCCCAACCGGGACTAGAACCCGGTGTGCCGGCGCTGCAAGGCGGAGGATTAGCCTGCTAAGCCACGGCGCCGGCCAGATCTTGCTTTCTTATAATTTACCCTTCCTCACTATTTTAATTTTTACATGTACCAAATGGTATCAAACAGCTAAGTAAATAAACACAAACTGGTTTCTCAGCTAAATTAACAAATCAGAAGTTACTGTCTTAGGGGCCAGCAGAGTGGCATAGCGGGTAAACCTGCCACCTGCAACGCCAGCATCCCGTATGAGCAAGAACCCAAGAACCCAACTGCTTCATTTCTAATCTAGGCACCTGCACAAGGCCTGGGAAAAGCAATGGAAGATGGTTCAAGTGTTTGGATCCCTGCTACCCATATGGGAGACCTGAATGAAACTCCTGGCTCCTGTCTTTGGCCTGGCTCAGTCCTGGACTTTAGGCCATCTAGGGAGACACAAACAGATGGAAGATATCGCTCTCTCTCCCTCCCTCTCTAAGTAGCTCTTTCAAATAAATAAAATAAATCTTAAAAAATAAAAAAAACTGGGGAGTTCGACCATTAGGGAAATAAAATATGTGTCTTCCTTCCAAATTATAAACAGGAAATTTAAGTGAAAATAACAACAGATACAAATAAAACTATGTTTCTTCCTGGCAAAATTGTGATAAACTACTTAATAATGATACTTTCTGATAAAACATTTAAATGTCCTGTGTTTTCCTCAAACTGAAGGTGTTAAATGGTGAATTCAATGCTAGGTTTTCATAAGTCTTCCTTCAGAGAAAATTTCACATTGTACATGGGAAGAGTTTAATACTCACTTATCAAGGAAATTTTTGTCCACTACAGCAGAAATATCAAGAAGAGGATTTCCCATTCCGAAGAGAATATTTTCACTAAAAAAAAAAAGAAACAAAACACAAGCTCAAGTTAGAAATACTTCTGAAAGTAAGCTGTTATGTGAAATGTACAGAAATATAAAAATAAATAACTTTCCTTCATTCTGAAAATAAACCAAACATACTAGCTTAATTAAACCTTTGACTTCCTATTACATTAAGGACAACAGTTTACAGGTAGTTGAATCAGCATGTGTGAGCAGGTTAAGCTGCATCCTGTTTCAGTCCCCACTGCCCCACTTCCAATGCCGTTCCCTGCTAATATGAGTGGGAAGGCAGCAGATGATGGCCCAAGTACATGGCTCCTGCCACCCACGAAGGAGATCTAACTTGAGTTCCTGGCTTCTGGCTTTTTCACCTGGCCTAACCCCAACCACCATGGCCACTCTGGGGAGTGAACCAGCAGATGAAAGATCTCTTTCTTCCTATCCATTTATCTCTGTTACTCTACCTTTCAAATCAATCAATAAATCTTAATAATAATAATAATAATAAAGGAGGTACAAAGGCATTCAGAAAAAAATGTGATGACTTTAAAAGAGAATAAAATAAAACAAAAGCAGGACATGTGATTTTTTTCATAATAGCCAACAGTTAATGATTAAAGTTAATTCATTTCAGTGTTCTTTTTTTAGAAAAAGACTGTTAAAACAAAGCTACTGATTCAATAAACATGACTGATAATTAACTCTCTCTAGCTAGTAAGATAGTCAACTACTCAGAGTAATCAGAGAACACACACCAAGTCCTGCAACAGTCCAAACAAGGACCCTACCCTGAACAGTGAATGGCTGTGAAGGGGCCTCGCAGTATCAGAAATGCTATAATTTTCAATTCCATTTAACAGATTTTGTTAACACAGTCTGTTCTCCATAACTGATGGCTCAAGTCCAAGGAAAAGAAAGAACCCTACCACAAGTGATGCCTTAAAAAGATGCCTGACTGGCAGCAAGAAATCAATCAGTGACCACAGCTTGGTCAGTCTCAAGGGGAGACAAGCAGTTTATTCAATAAGACTTGCTTCTGTGTCATTTCCCACTGTTCTCCAGTTTGCTGCAGATACCTTCCAGCTGCCGCCAAACCAGTTACCACCCTCACTTTCAGTTTTACAGATTATCAGTAATATCAGTGGAAACAGTGCCCTAGGTTTCTATAGGAGGATGAGATATATAGCCTACAATTAGAGCCTGTAATGATTTTAGAAAACAAAATTACAGTGTCTTATTAATACCACAAGTTGGGAAACTATGGCTGAATAATCAGCAAAGAGACAATCCATCCTTTTTCTACTTAAAGAAAGCAGAGTGGGTAAAAGTTAAAAGGTAATGCATTTATTCACACTCCAGTTGAATTTGTAATCAAAATAAAAATATAACATCATAAAAATAAATTTTTAAAAGATTTATTTAGTTGAAAGGCAGAGACACAGAAAGAAAAGGAGAAAGAGAGGTCTTCCACTGCCATTCACTACCCAAATGGCTGCAAAAACCAGGGATGGGCCAGACGAAGACAGGAGTCAGTAGCTTCATCCAGGCCTCCCACGTAGGTGCAGAGGTTCAAGTACTTGGCCATCTTCCACTGTTTTCCCAGGCACATTAGAAGGGAGCTGGATTAGAAGAGGAGCAACGAGGACTCGAACTGGCACTCATATGGGATGCTGACATTGCTGGCAGAGGCTTAACCTTTTTTTTTTTTTAATATTTATTCTATTTATTTGAAAGAGTTACAGAGAGATGTAGAGACAGAGAAAGAAAGGTCTTTCATCCGCTGGTTCACTCCCCAGATGGCTGCAATGGCCAAAGCTGGGCCGATCTGAAGTCAGGAGCCAGGAGCTTCTGGGTCTCCCATGTGGGTGCAAGGGCCCAAGCACTTGGACCATCTTCTACTGCTATCCCAGGCCATAGCAGAGAGCCAGATTGGAAGAGGAGCATCCAGGACTATAACCAGTGCCCATATGGGATGCTGGTGCCGCAGGACACCACAGTGCCGGCCGCAGCTTAACCTTCTAAGCCACAGCACCGGCCCCATAAAATGAAAGATCTTAAGTGCCAGGAAAATGAAGAATCAACAGGCAATAAAATTTGGTCATTTCATTAGGGACCAGTCTACCTGATCTATGTATTCATATTCAAGTAAAAACTCCTAGAACTTGTTATTTTAAAAAAAAAAAAGTATAGAGAACCGGTCCCTGGGATGCTTAATTTTCTCTGTTCATTCACCCTTTTTAACATCCAGTTCAATGTACACTGTCATATAATCACTGTCAGAATAAAAAAATGGAACACTTCCCTTGTCACAAAAGTATTCTGGGGGCCAGCGCTGTGGTGTGGCGAGTAAAGCCACCACTTACAGTGCCAGCTCTCATTTGGTCCGCTCTTGTTTTTTTGTTTTTTAATTTTTTTTAAAGATTTTTTATATATTTGAAAGGCATAGTTACAGAGAGGGAGAAGCAGAGAGCAAGAGAGGTCTTCCATCTGCTGGTTCACTCCCCACATGGCCAAAAAGGCCAGGGCTGCACTGATCTGAAGCTAGGAGCTTCTCCCGGTTCTCCCACACGGGTGCAGGGGCCCAAAGACTTGGGCCATCTTCTACTGCTTTCCCAGGTCATAGCAGAGAGCTGGACAGGAAGTGGAGCAGCCAGGACTTGAACCAGTGCCCATAAGGGATGCTGGCAGTGCAGGCAGTGACTTTACCAGCAAAGGCACAGTGCCAGTCTCCCCTCTCGTTTTTAAGGAACGTTAATTGTGACACTCTTTTTTGAACCTCTCTTGCAGTCCACAAACTGTGCATTCTATAATGATAATTTAATAAAGATAATATTATACATAGCCAAAGAATTTAATCCTAACAGCTAAGAACTAAAACATGAGAGTAAAACATGAGAGAGAATAATTCATGTCTACCTCAGTTCCTTAAGAGTCGAAATTTAAGGAAACCAAGCAAGATCTCTGGGCCTAACAATTCAAAGGACAAAAAAAGTGTGAAGAAAGAAGATGAGAATAATGCATTATATTTCTAAGCTTATCTTCCAGAAAAATGTTTTACCTAAACATAAATTGGCAAAAATACATTTACACAAAAAGACAGAAATCTGCTTCTTGCTTTAAGAATGGAAAATAATTTTTTTTTTTTGACAGGCAGAGTTAGAAAAAGAGAGAGAGACAGAGACAGAGACAGAGAGAAAGGTCTTCCTTCCATTAGTTCACCCCCCAAATGGCCGCCACGGCCGGCACACTGCACTGATCCAAAGCCAGAGCTAGGTCCTTCCTCCTGGTCTCCCATGCAGGTGCAGGGCCTAAGCACTTGGGCCACCCTCCACTGCCTTCCCGGGCCACAGCAGAGAGCTGGACTAGAAGAGGAGCAACCGGGACAGAACCAGCGCTCCAACCAAGACTAGAACCCGGGGTGCCGACGCCACAGGCAGAGGATTAGCCTAGTGAGCCACGGCGCTGGCCGATTTTTTTATTTATTAAGAATAATGATTGGGGACTGGTGTTGTATAACAGTACATTGGGTCATTGCAACACCAGCATCCCACTTGAGCATAGATTCAAGTCATGGCTGTTCCATTTCCAATCCAGCTTCTTGCTGATGCATCTGGGAGACCAGCAGAAGACGGCTCAAGTATGTGGACACCTGTCACCCATGAGGGAGACCCAGATGGAATTCCTCACTTTGGCCCGGCCCAGCCAACCACAAGGGTGGCTGTGGCTGTGGCTGTTCGAGGAGTAAACCTGCAGATGAAGATCTTTCTCTTCCCTTCTCTCTCTCTCTGTAACTTTTTCAAATAAAATTTTTAAAAAATTATTAAACAAAAGAATGATGATTGGGGCCAGTGCTGTGGTGCAGTGGGTTAATGCCCTGGCCTGAAGTGCTGGCATCCCATATGTGCGCTGGTTCAACACCCGGCTGCTCCACTTCCAATCCAGCTCTCTGCTATGGCCCGGGAAAGCAGCAGAAGATGGCCCAAATCCTTGGGCCCCTGCACCCATGTGGGAGACAGGGAAGAAGCTCCTGGCTCCTGGCTTCTGATCGGCACAGCTCCAGCCATTGCGGCCATCTGGGGAGTGAACCATCAGATGGAAGACCTCTCCCCCCCCCCCACTCTCTCTCTCTGTGTAACTGACTTTCAAATAAATAAATAAATCTTTAAAAAAAAAAATGATGATTGATAGGGTTGGTGCTGTGGGTACAGCAGTTTAAGCTGCCTGAGATGCAAGCATCTCATATCAGAGTGCCAGTTCTAATCCTAGCTATTCTGCTTCTGATCCAACTCCCTGCTAATGTGCCTGGAAAAGCAGTGGAAGAAGGCCCAAGTACTTGAGTACCTGCCACTTTTGGGAGACCCAGATGGAGTTACTGGCTCCTGGCTTATGCTGGCCCAGTCCTGACCACTGTGTCATTTGCGGAGTGAACCAGGAGATGGAAAATCTCTTCCTCTCTTTTTATCCCTGTCACTCTGCCTTTCCAGTAAATAAAATAAATCTTTAAAAGAAAAAAAAAAAAAACTACTGGGAAAGAGTAACTTCTAAATTGTTCCCTTATTATTGTCAATAAAATACGTAATTGATGCTAATAATGTTTGGCTTGCTGTTGCCAAATAATTTACAATGCAATTAAGATCATTTGAAGCTATTTTCATAATACACTAGAACTGTGTGCTTATCATCTGCTCCTTGTCATCTTCATTCTCTCATCCCAAATTTCCTCATGTAAGATACTTGGGTAGAATTGATCACCTCAGTTCATGGAGAATAAGAATCTAATTGGTTTAACCCTGGAGCCATACGAAAGCATATCTCAATCTGCAAGATTATTTCTCTAGCCTTGGTGATCACTTCAAAGACGTGCATGTATCGAACACCAGTCAAATACAATTAATCCAAGATTTTGTCTAGGAATGCTCAGATACAGAACATCTTCCTTCCTAATGACAGGAACCTAACTACCTGAGTCATGACTGTTGCCTGGCAAGCTTTGCATCAGCAAGAAGTTGGAGCCAGGAGATGGAGCTGGGTACCAAACTTAGGCACTCCAATGTGGAATGAGGGCATGCTAAGCAGCAGCTGAACCATTACACCAAATGCCTTTCTCTAATACAGTGATGTTTTAATGTTTATTAGATCTTATGATCAACAAAAATGTTTACTTATTCTGTGGTGTCAGAATCAATACTGAGTGCCATTAACTGTTACATCTTTCAATCATCTCTTTAAATTCAGAAATTCAACTTTAGATATGATTCTTCTCTATCAACCAGTAACATCTTACTAGTAACCCCATTTTCTTGGTTTTGTCAAACACTTCTTGTAACAGGAACTCCCACAATATCTCCATTGGCACTAGGCCCTCTACAGCTCTTGCCTGAACCACGTTGCTAAAAATTGTTTTAGCTCAGGGCCAGCGCTGTGGCACAGCAGATTAAAGCCCTGGCCTGAAGCGCCGGCAACCCATATGAGCGCCGGTTATAGTCCCGGCTGCTCCTCTTCTGATCCAGCTCTCTGCTATGGCCTGGGAAAGCAGTAGAAGACAACCCAAGTGCTTGGGTCCCTACACCTGTGTGGGAGACTGGGAAGAAACACCTGGCTCCTGGCTTCGGATTGGCACAGCTCTGGCCATTGTGGCCATCTGGGGAGTGAACCAGCAGATGGAAGACCTCTCCCTGTCTCTACCTCTCTCTGTAACTCTCTTTCAAATAAAAAATTGTTTTAGCTCATAATAAACCCCATACAGTATTATGAGAATTACATTATTTAAAGCAAATCTATCGTATTTTTCTACTTCAAGTCTACGTAGATTCTAATTACATGTAGGAGAAAATCCAAAAGCACAACATCAAAGATACTGATCTTTCAGGCTGGTGCTGAGGCACAGCAGGTTAAAGCCCTGGCCTAAAACAACAGCATCCCATATGGGCACCAGTTCTAGTCCCGGCTGCTCCACTTCCTGTCTAGCTCTCTGCTGTGGCCTGAGATAGCAGCAGAAGAGGGACCAAGTCCTTGGGCCCCTGCACTTGTGTGGGAGACCCGGAAGAAGCTCCTGGCTCCTGGCTTCAGATTAGCACAGTTCCAGCCATTGCGGCCATCTGGGGAGTAAACCAGTGGGTGGAAGACCTTTCTCTCTCTGTTTCTACCTCTCTCCCTAACTCTTTCTTTCAAATAAATGAAATAAATCTTTAAAAAAAAAAAAAGATACTGATCTTTCACCAGATGCCACTGGCCATAAAATAACTGCAATTTCAGATGGTGGTACAGGACAATCAGTTGGAAGATGTGTACCAACTTCAGAGATGTTAAAATACTAATAAATGTGCATATTAAAATCATTGAAATATTATAAATCTTTACCCTTGTCTCTCACTATTTTAATACATATATATTTAATACATTTAATACATAATTTCATCGTAATACCTCACTCCACAATATCAGTTAATTTTAACATTCCTCCTTTAGTAAAACAGGGAAAAAAGGAATCACAGTACTGGATATCTCTCCTAGAGAAATGAAAAATTCACAGAAATATGTATATAAATGTTCATAACAAGTTAGAAAGTATTTCTAATAGCAAAAAGCTAGAAATTACCCAAGTGAATACGTAAACTGGTACACACAAATAAAGACTAATATTCAGCAGTAAAAAAAAACAGATTATGATATAACAGTTTGGGTAGATTTCAAAGCCACTGTGCTGGCCGGCACTGCCATAGTCAATAGGCTAATCCTCCACCTTGCGGCGCCGGCACACCGGGTTCTAGTCCCGGTTGGGGCGCTGGATTCTGTCCCGGTTGCCCCTCTTCCAGGCCAGCTCTCTGCTATGGCCCAGGAACGCAGTGGAGGATGGCCCAGGTGCTTGGGCCCTGTACCCATGGGAGACCAGGAGGAAACACCTGGCTTCCTGGCTTTGGATCAGCGTGGTAGCACCCTGCCCGCAACGGCCATTGGGGGGTGAACCAATGGAAAAGGAAGACCTTTCTCTCTGTCTCTCTCTCTCACTATCCACTCTGCCTGTCAAAAAAAAAAAAAGCCACTGTGCTGAATGGGAGAAAAAAAAAATCCATGGGTTACATATTGTGTAATTCCATTTGCTAACACTCTCAAAGTGATGCTATTACAGTGATATAGGACAGATCAGTAGATGTCAGGGGATGAAGTTTTTGCAAGTCAGCATGTTGATAGGGATAATAATTGTTTGAGATGACCAGTTTGGTACCCTGATTGTGGCAATAGTTACACAAATCTGGACACGATAAATTTTTATATATAACTATACATCACCACCACCTAAATTAAAAAGAGGGACAAAAACTCATGAAATTCCAATAAGGTCTATAGTAAACTTACCAGTATTGTACCAACTTCCTGGTTTGGGTAATACCCTATATCATCAGGGGAAGTTGAGTAAATAACGTGGAATTCTGTATTATTTTTGCAACGTTTTGTGAGCCATAAAATATTTCAAAAGGGGGTAAAAGAATATAAAAATAGATACAAAAGTGTCTAAAAAAATCATGGTGACATCACTGGGGAAGGCAGATTATGGATTTCCAAAATGCCTCTCCTAAAAGCATAAAAAACAAGGCAAATAAAAAAAGTCAAAATGAACTTTTCCAGACTCTAAATAGTAACCAAAGACTTGCAACAATCTGAGGACCACTTACTCAAAAAAGACAGTAGAGGGGCTGGCACTGTGGCATTAAGCCTCTGCCTGCAATGCCAACATCCCAAATGTGCGCCAGTTTGAGTCCCAGCTGCTCCACTTCTGATCTAGCTCCCTACGAGTAGCCTGGGAAAGCAGTGAAAGATGGCCCAAGTGCTGGCCCCTGCTCTCACACGGGAGACCAGGAAGAAGCTCTTAGCTCTTGGCTTCTGTTTGGCTCAGCTCCAGCTGTTGTAGCCATTTGGGGAGTAAATCAGAGGAGGGAAGACCTCTCTCTCTCTCTCTCTTTCTTTCTCTCTCCCTGCCTCTGTCTGTAACTCTGCTTCGCAAATAAATAATTAAAAAAAAACCAGCTGAGAGTTGCTCAAAGCAGGGAATCAGAGACAAGATAGTTTATATTTTGTCAAGTGCTGGACAGCCACAGTCAGTCCCCATGCATATTATTTTTGATAATGGATTCTTCTAGGGTACAGACAAGTTTGTGGCTGTTTTTCAAAATCCTGCCTCAGCAAGATGTGCAAGAAAAAGAGAGGCTACAGAAAGTCACATGATTCCAAATATGATGACAGAAGAGGGGCATGAGGAAACCCTCCCAAAACAATGGGTGGAATCAATCATCTGCATGGCTTGAGTTCTCATTCAATGGCTGGTGGATGAGGAAGATAAATGTTTGCTCAAAGAACTGACACACATATTCACACAGCAGAAAGAAATCAAAAAAGCAGAGGATTGACCATGCTTGATAAGTAGATGAATGTGTACATCTAAAGAGGAATCGCTCTGTGTCCCCACAGATGAATGAGGTCATGCTGGGAAGTCCCTCTGCAAAGATCTGACCTGACACACAGTTTAACAAATGCACTTACAAGCATCATTATCTTTTATGTATAGTTTATTAAAGTTAACAAAGCTGTAATGGTATTTTTATGTTATAAAATTTTACTCCTCACTTTATATAAATAAATCACAATAAACTTCCAATATGAAATAAAGGAAAGACTAAGAATGGCTGAAACTCATTTAAAAAGCACACTTTGTAGCATTTTAACTGGCCCCGCTCCCCTCCACCGCTCCCCAGCTCAAGGGTAGCCTGGAAAAGCAACAGCCATCAAACACACTGGAATCACAAGCCTAGCAGCCACTGGAGGGAAGAACAGGGTTAGAGCTCTTTCAAAGCTCCATTTTCAGAGAACTGAGATTATTTCAGCTGACTGGCAGTTCCCTGAAAAACCCACTCCCAAGGCTTCCTGTGATTTGACCTGATTCAGAGCTTGCCCAGTGCTAACAGCCTTTTCCCCCAAGGGTATTTGTCAAAAACAACCAGCTGCAATTGTTTAACATCTCCGCTGCCTGAAGCAGCTGGTGCAAACAACCTAACCAAAAAAATATAAGAAAGCAAAGTGGGGGATTGAAATGTCCATAGATGGTTTTAAAAAGTTCTGTTGATTCCTCAGAATCTAGTCAGATGGCCATGCACATGTGCTCAGGGCTATGGGAGAGCTCAAGAAAGATCTGAAGACGGAAGACCTTAAGCAATCCCTCTGGGCAGGAAGCTGCTCACAGGCACAGGGAAGCCTATGGAGAAGCTAGAAGCCTAGCTGTTAGTATATCCCAGCCGGCGCCGCGGCTCACTAGGCTAATCCTCCACCTACGGCGCTGGCACAGCGGGTTCTAGTCCCAGTCGGGGCGCCAGGCTTCTGTCCTGGTTGCCCCCCTTCCAGGCCAGCTCTCTGCTAAGGCCCAGGAGTGCAGTGGAAGATGGCCCAGGTCCTTGGGCCCTGCACCCGCATGGGAGACCAGGAGAAGCTCCTGGCTTCAGATCAGCATGGTGCACCGGCCGCAGCGGCCATTGGAGGGTGAACCAACGGCAAAGGAAGACCTTTCTCTCTCTCTCTCTCTCTCTCTCTCTCTCTCTCTCTCACTGTCCACTCTGCCTGTCAAAAAAAAAAAGTATGTCCCAACAAGCACAGGGAGCCTCTAGGCAAAAACTGGAATCCTCATGCATTGCTGTTGGGATGTAAAATGATGCGGTCACTTGGGAAAAGTATGGCTGTTCCTCAACATAACATTTCCATATGACCCCAGCACCTTAACTCCTAGGAAAAATATGACAATACAAAAACTTGCACACAAATTTTACTGAAAATAATCCAATTATCTATTAATAAATAAAATGTATAACCACTCAGTGAAATAGTATTCAGTCAACAAGA
Source organism: Lepus europaeus (assembly GCF_033115175.1). Classification (NCBI taxonomy): domain Eukaryota; kingdom Metazoa; phylum Chordata; class Mammalia; order Lagomorpha; family Leporidae; genus Lepus; species Lepus europaeus. The sequence continues at coordinate 63,322,902 of NC_084843.1, read as the reverse complement.
AGGAATACATGCTACAACATGAACTTTGAAAACATTATACTCAGTGAAATAAAATCCTGACACAAAAGACAAAATATTACATGCTTCCAATCACAAAATGTCCAGAAGAGGCATATTTGTAGAGATAGGAGGTGGATTAGTGGTTGTCAGGAGACAGGCTGGGGAATGGTAAAGTAGAGCTGACAAGTATGAGGTTTTGTTCCTGAGTAATGAAAATGTTCTGAAAGTATATGATAGTGGTGGATATTTGTACAACCTTATAAATATATGAAAAACTACAGAGTTCTTTTTTAGTTTTTTTGTTTGTTTTCTGCATCTTATTTCAAAGGCAGAGGGGAAGAGAAAAATAGAAAGAGATCTACCCACTGGTTCGCTCTCCAAATGACCAGGCTACCAGAGCTGGGCCAGGCTGAAGCCAGGAGCTGGGGGCTCAATTCAGGTCTCCCACATAGGTGGCAGAGAACCAGCTACTTGAGCCATGACCTGCTGCTTCCCAGGGTGCACACTAGCAGGAAGCTGGAATCAGAAGCAAAGGCAGGACTTGAATCCAGTCACTGCAATATGGGATGCAGACATCCCAAGCGGCACCTTAAATGCTATGCCAAATGTTCACCATGAGCTGTTCAGTTTAAAATGGTGAATAATAATGAAAAATCATAATAATTAAATAAAATAATGTGACAAAATTGATATTTATGGATCACTGAACAACTACAGTATACACCGTATCTAATGAAAACTATGCAAAACATTTATACCAAAAAACCAAAAATACTGATAAAAGCAATTAAAAGATTTCAAAAACACATAACAATGAGGGAGCCCTTAACTTAGAAAAGGCTCCATTTAGGCCGGCGCTGCAGCTCACTAGGCTAATCCTCCACCTTGCGGCGCCGGCACACCGGGTTCTAGTCCTGGTTGGGGCACCAATCCTGTCCCGGTTGCCCCTCTTCCAGGCCAGCTCTCTGCTGTGGCCAGGGAGTGCAGTGGAGGATGGCCCAAGTCCTTGAGCCCTGCACCCCATGGGAGACCAGGAAAAGCACCTGGATCCTGCCATCGGATCAGCGTGGTGCGCCGGCCGCAGCGCACCTACCGCGGCGGCCATTGGAGGGTGAACCAACGGCAAAAGGAAGACCTTTCTCTCTGTCTCTCTCTCTCACTGTCCACTCTGCCTGTCAAAAAAAAAAAAAAGAAAAGGCTCCATTTAGACTGTCCCCACCTTCACAATAGCTAACGCATAACTGCTACACTAGCTCTTTAGAGATGATGTGTTAAAAACATAAAAATATTCCTAGACTGAGAGACCTCAGCGGCTTGGTCTTTCTACCAGTCCCTCTGTTTGTTCGGAGTTCCTCTTTTTCTTATTTAAATAAAATGTTGCTTCTTCTATCCTCACCATTGTGTCCAGTCTTATAAATTGTCAACGACACTAGGACATGAACCCGGACTCATCTCACCAGCTTTCCTGCAACAATAATATTCACCAAAACAGACCATAGGCCAGGACAGAAAACTAACCTCAGCAGGTACCAAAGGCCTGAAATCATAAGCAGTGTTTTATCTGTTTATGTTAATACATATTTGTTTATAATATTTAAGAAATACATTCTGTTAATATAAGGAAATTGAAAAGCAATTTTTAAAAATAACTAGAACACTCCCAAATATTAAGAAATTAAACAATAGGGCCGGCGCCGTGGCTCAACAGGCTAATCCTCCGCTTTGCGGCGCCGGCACACCGGGTTCTAGTCCCGGTCGGGGCACCGATCCTGTCCCGGTTGCCCCTCTTCCAGGCCAGCTCTCTGCTGTGGCCAGGGAGTGCAGTGGAGGATGGCCGAAGTGTTTGGGCTCTGCACCCCATGGGAGACCAGGATAAGCACCTGGCTCCTGCCATCGGAACAGTGCGGTGCGCCGGCCGCAGCGCGCTACCGCGGCGGCCATTAGAGGGTGAACCAACGGCAAAGGAAGACCTTTCTCTCTCTCTCTCTCTCTCTCTCACTGTCCACTCTGCCTGTCAAAAATAAAAAAAAAAAAAGAAAATAAAAAAAAAGAAATTAAACAATAAACTTTTAAATGACCTGTGGACAAATTACAGTGGAAATTATAAAGTAATGTGAACCGAACACAATATATCAAAAGTTGTGGTACAACTAAAGGAATACATAGATGGAAATGTTTTACATAGGAACTGCACATATTAGAAAAGAGAGATTCAAAATCAATGATAAAAACTTCTAACTCAAAAAAAGTAAGAGAGCAAATTAAATCCAAAAGAGTAGAAGAAAATAAAAAGACAGCAAAGATGGGCCTTGGAGGTTCAACAGGTTAAAACCACGGCTTGAATGCCTCTATCCAATAACAAAGTGCCTGGGATGAAGTTCTGCCTTTGCTTCCAATGCAGCTTCCTGTTAATGAGTCTTTTTTTTTTTTTTTTTTTTTTTTTTTTTGACAGGCAGAGTGGACAGTGAGAAAGGTCTTCCTTTTGCCGTTGGTTCACCCTCCAATGGCCGCCGCGGTTGGCGCGCTGCGGCCGGCGCACCGCGCTGATCCGATGGCAGGAGCCAGGTACTTATCCTGGTCTCCCATGGGGTGCAGGACCCAAGCACTTGGGCCATCCTCCACTGCACTCCCTGGCCACAGCAGAGAGCTGGCCTGGAAGAGGGGCAACCGGGACAGGATCGGTGCCCCGACCGGGACTAGAACCCGGTGTGCCGGCGCTGCAAGGCGGAGGATTAGCCTAGTGAGCCACAGCGCTGGCCTGTTAATGAGTCTTAGAGGCAGCAGATGATGGTCCAAGAACTTGGATTCCTGCCATCCATGTAGGAGAAAATAAATTCATAATTTAAAACCTTCTACCCTTTCCCTTCCCCTCCCAAAACATTCCAGGCCCAGATGACTTCACTACTTAATCCTACCAAAAATTTAAAGTAACAATATCAATCTTACAAAGCGACAATAATCAAGACAGTGTGGCCTAAGGATACACAAATATATAAATGGAGTAGAACAGTGAGTCCAGTAAAAGACCAAACCTAACTAGTCAATTAACTGAGAACTCTTTTCAGAAAATTTCACATTAACAACAAAAAATTAGTTTAAGATGAATCACAGACCTAAATGTGAAAAGTAAAATTATAAAGCTTCCCCCAATAATGTGCCTTGGAAAGCAGCGGAAGATGATCCAAGTTCTTGTGCCCTTGTACCCATGTAGGACACCCAGAAGAAAGTCCTGGCTTCAGCCTGGCCCAGCCCTGGCTGCTGTGGTCACTGCAGCTGTTTGGAGAAAGAAGCAGCAAATAGAAGATCGATCTCTCTCTTTCTGTCTCTCTCTCTTTCTGTTTCTCTCTCTCTCTCTCTCTGGAGCTCAACCTTTCAAATACAGTAATTAAAATAATAATAATAATAAAGCTTCTAGAAGAAAGCCTAAGAAGGTAGTTTCACAAGCCTGGCATAAGAGTAAGGTAAGATTTCTTTTTTTCTTTTTCTTTTTTTTTTAATTTTTTTTTTTTTTTTTTTTTTTTTTTGACAGGCAGAGTGGACAGTGAGAGAGAGACAGAGAGAAAGGTCTTCCTTTGCCGTTGGTTCACCCTCCAATGGCCACCGCGGTAGCGCGCTGCGGCCGGCGCACCGCGCTGATCCGATGGCAGGAGCCAGGTGCTAATCCTGGTCTCCCATGGGGTGCAGGGCCCAAGCACCTGGGCCATCCTCCACTGCACTCCCTGGCCACAGCAGAGAGCTGGCCTGGAAGAGGGGCAACCGGGACAGGATCAGTGCCCCGACCGGGATTAGAACCCGGTGTGCCGGCGCCGCAAGGCGGAGGATTAGCCTAGTGAGCCGCGGCGCCGGCCCTTTTTTTTTTAATTTTTGACAGGCAGAGTGGACAGTAGAGGGAGACAGAGAGAAAGGTCTTCCTTTTGCCGTTGGTTCACCCTCCAATGGCCCGCCGAGGCCGGCGCACTGCGCTGATCCGAAGGCAGAAGCCAGGTGCTTCTCCTGGTCTCCCATGGGGTGCAGGGCCCAAGCACTTGGGCCATCCTCCACTGCACTCCCAGGCCATAGCAGAGAGCTGGCCTGGAAGAGGGGCAACCGGGACAGGATCGGTGCCCCGACCGGGACTAGAACCCGGTGTGCCGGCGCCGCTAGGCGGAGGATTAGCCCAGTGAGCCGCGGCGCCGGCCAGGTAAGATTTCTTAAGACACAAAAGGAAATAACCATAAAATGTCAGGGCCAGCATTATGGTGCAGCAGGTTGCAGCACCAACATCCCATATCGGAGTGCTGGTCCGAGTCCCAGATGCTCAGCTTTCAATCCAGCTCCTTGCTAACGTGCCTGGGAAAGCAACAGAAAGTGGCCCAAGTATTTGGGGGGCCCTGCCACCCATGTGGGGGACCCAGATGCAGTTACTGGCTCCTGGCTTCTGCCTGGCTGTTACAGCCATTGAGTAGTAAACAACAGCAGATGGAAGACTGACGTCTCTCTTTGTCTCTCTCTCTGTCTCTCCTACTCTCTTTGCCTTTCAAACAAAATAAAATAAAACCTTAAAAAAATAAAAATAAAGGGCAAGTGTTGTAGCATAGCGGGTTAGGTTGCCACCTGCAACATCAGCATCCAATATGCTGATGTTGGCGTCCTGGCTGCTCCACTTCGGATCCAGCTCCCCGCTAATGCACCTAGGAAAGTAAGAGATGATGGCCCAAGTGCTTGGGGCCCTGTCACCCATGTAAGAATCTGGTAGACATTTCTGGCTCCTGGCTTCAGCCTGGACAAGCCTCAGCCACTGCAGACATTTGAGGAGTGAACAAGCACATGGAAAATATCTCTCTCTCCTTCCCTCTCTCTCTCTCTCTCTGTAACTCTGCCTTTCAAATAAATAAATCTTTAAAAATTAAAACACTAAAATTAAAAAAATTAAACTTGTCCAAAGTTAAAACTTCTGCTCTTAAAAGACCTTGTTAAGAAAACAAAAAGGCAAATTCAGACCAGAAGAAAACACCTTCTGTGTGTGTTTCTGTGTGTGTATATAAAATTTGACATTTCTGACAAATAATCTGTTTCCAGAATATAAAAAGAACTCCTGTAAATCAGGGACAAAATGAAAATCCAATCAAAATACAGATGTTCCTTAATCTTACAATAGAGGGACACCCATTAAATTGAAAATATCATATGCTGAAAATGCACTGAGTATATCTAACCTACCCAACACGACAGCTTAGCCACACAGTTCAACAGAGTTTACCCTCCTCATCATGTGACTGACTGGGAGCTACAGCCTCCTGTTGGTGCTCAGGATCAAAATAAGGTATTATTTCTCTTACTGCTAGTCTGGAAAAAGATGAAAATTTGATGTATGATTTCTAATGAATGTATTCTGTAAAGTCAACAGTCAAACCATTGTTAAGTCAGGATTCACCTATATAGGTAAGGCTTGAACTAACACTTCAAAGAAAACACAAATGGCCAACAATCACCTCATTAGCTATCCAGGATACAGAAATTAAAATCAAATGAAAACCAGAATGAAAAGCAACTACACATTCACCAGAATGACAAAACAGAAAATGTTAAACATTTTCAATGATGTCAAAAAACTAGAACTCTCCTAACGCCACTGGTGGGAACATAACATGTTTGATTTTCCATTTTGGAAAAATTTAATGATTAACGTTAAACAGAAATCTGCCCTAGGACAGAAAAATACTACTCCTAGATATCCACCCAAGTCCACACAGAGACTTACATAAAAATGTTCAAAGCAGCTTTACTCATGATAACCAAAAACTGTAAACAACCCAAAGTTCATCAATTAGAGAACTATTACTACATACTTATGAACAGAATGTTACTTGGCAGTCAAAGGGCACAAACCACTGATACACACTTCACAATGAGTGACTCTCAAAATTACAATATTGAACAAAGGCAACCTGACATAAACAGTCTTTACCATATAATTACATTGACAATGAAGTTCTAGAATAGACAAAACTAATCAATAGTAATAGAAGTCAGAAAGTGGTTTCCTGAGTGGGAGGGCGAGTTGTATTAACTAAAAGAGGCAAAGATAACTTTCTAAGGAGATGAAAATGTTCTATACCTCAATCTGGGTACTAAGTACGTGTATGTATAAATATATTCAAAATTCAGTGAGTTAGGTCTGTGACTTCACTGTACATGAATTTTGGTTCTCATGTTTTAAAAAAGTAAGCAGACTAGCTTTTTGGCTACATAAGGTCAATCCTACCATCTGAATTCTGGATCCCACCCCTTCTTGCATAGTCAAAGACACTGATCTCTTCCCTCCGTCAAAGACACTGATCTCTTCCCTCCGCCAAGCATAGTCAAAGACACTGATCTCTTCCCTCCGCCAAGCATCGTTTATTGTCTCAATTCCTCCCATCCAAGTAATAACCAGGCCCGACCCTGCTTAGCTTCCAAGATCAGACAAGACCAGGCACATTCAGGTGGTATGGCTGTGGATTGTTTCAACTCCTACTCAATCTTTCCTTTACAGTATACACATGTTGAAATCTCAGCCCTCCTCTCATAAAAACTTCAATCCATCATAAATTTCCAACTTTTTATTTCCCTGCTAATTCACTTAGTATACCTACCCTACCCAGATGAAAACACATTGAACAAATCTAATCCACCCAACAATCTAGCCTAGCCACACAGTCAAGTAGAGAGTACTGGTTGTTTACCCTCCTCATCATGTAGCTGACTAGGAGCTACAATTTCCTGCTGCTACCCACGATCAAAATTAAGTACCATACCCCTTATTGCTAGCCCAGGAAAAGATCAGAATCATAAGTATGGTTCATACAACTCTTCTAAAAAGCTGTAAATACTTCAATAAACAGCAAGGTCCCCTAAACTAGATAAAATTGTTCATTTTAAAAGGGGGCCGCCCTCTCGCTCTCACTGCACGTTCGTGGGGAACCTGGCGGGACCTTGGCGCTAAACCATTCATAGACGACCTGCTTCTGGGTCGGGGTTTTGTACGTAGCAGAGCAGCTCTCTCATTGCGATCTATTGAAAGTCAGTCCTCTATACAATGGTTTATGAGGAGGAAAAAAAAAAAAAAAAAAAAAACAAAGAAACAATAAATAAATAAATAATTGTTCATTGTTCATTTTCAATTCAATTTTCAGGAATACGTGTATGACATAATGACTAACACTTCCATGGAAATTTTCACCTTGCCAGGCATTTTTACATACCTTATCCTTTTAAATCCTCACAATACTCATAGTAGGGGAGGTACTGCTATTTTATCTACTGAACAGGGGAGTAAACTAGGTTCAGCAAGGTGACAGAACCTGACAAATGGTAAACAACAAATAAATGATTCCCAACTTCATATCATATGCTTTCTTGTTTGATATACTACATTTAGGCACTCAGAAATCTCCCCTAATACAATAAAAATGTCTTGCAGTAAGCATTTAACCTAGCAGTTCAGATGCTCACATCCCACCCTGAAGTGTTTGGGTTTGATCCCCAACTCCGGCAGGAGTGATAACTCAAATAATTGGGTTTCTGCCATCTTTGTGGAATATCTGAGTTTTGTTTCCAGCTTTAGGCTTTAGCCCTGGCCATGCCTGGGCCTAGCTCTAGATATTGCAAGCATTTAGGGGAGTGAATCAATGGATGGGTGCTCTGTTAGATATCTTTTTTAAAAAAAAGTCTTTGGGGCCAGCACCGCGGATCACTTGGCTAATCCTTCGCCTGTGGCACCGGCACCCGGGGTTCTAGTCCCAGTTGGGGCGCCGGATTCTGTCCTGGTTGCCCCTCTTCCAGGCCAGCTCTCTGCTGTGGCCCAGGAAGGCAGTGGAGGATGGCCCACGTCCTTGGGCCCTGCACCTGCTTGGGAGACCAGGAAGAAGCACCTGGCTCCTGGCTTCAGATCAGCAGAGCGCGCTGGACGTAGCGGTCATTTTGGGGGTGAACCAACAGAAGGAAGACCTTTCTCTCTGTCTCTCTCTCTCTCTCACTAACTCCGCCTGTCAAAAAAAAAAAGTCTTGGCCGGCGCCGCGGCTCAGTAGGCTAATCCTCCGCCTTGCGGCGCCGGCACACCGGGTTCTAGTCCCGGTCGGGGCACCGATCCTGTCCCAGTTGCCCCTCTTCCAGGCCAGCTCTCTGCTGTGGCCAGGGAGTGCAGTGGAGGATGGCCCGGGTCCTTGGGCCCTGCACCCCATGGGAGACCAGGATAAGCACCTGGCTCCTGCCATCGGATCAGCGCGGTGCGCCGGCCGCAGCGCGCTACCGCGGCGGCCATTGGAGGGTGAACCAACGGCAAAAGGAAGACCTTTCTCTCTGTCTCTCTCTCACTATCCACTCTGCCTGTCAAAAATAAAAAAAAAAAAAATTAAAAAAAAAAAAAAGTCTTGGAGCTGGCATTGTGGTATAGCAGGTAAAGCCACAACCTGCAATACTGGCATCCCACATGGGTACTGGTTCGAGTGCCAACTGCTGTTTCCAAGCCAGCACCTTGCTAATGTGCCTGGGAAAGAAGCCTAAGATGGCTCAAGTCCTTTAGCCCCTGTATCTATGTGGGAGACAGGGAAGAAGCTCCTGGCTCTTGGTTTTGCAATGGCCCAGCTCTGCCCCTTGCAACCATTTGGGGAATGAACAAGTGGATGGAAGATTTCTTCCTTTCTCTCTCTCTCTCTCTCTTTGCCTCTCTCTCACTACAACTCTTTCAAATAAGTAAATAAATCTTAAAAAAAAAAAAAGTCTGACCAATGAAAAAGCATCCAAAATAATCAAAATAAGCTAATGCTCCATGTCTTATGATCCTATTTCAAATATCATTTCAATAATCAAAAACTCACCATAGCAATATAATTATACTATATAAATATATAACCAGATAATTCATTGTCCAAACAGGCACTTTTGAGAATAAGCCATAAGTTGCTAATAATTATGCCAGGATAATAGACATGATCCAGGATTGTCCTGGGCAAACTGAGACATAAAGTCATGTTACTTTATTTTTAAGATTTATTTATTATTTATTTGAAAGTCAAAGTTAAAGAGAGAGGAGAGACAGAGATGTTCCATCTGCTGGTTCACTCCCCAGATGGTTGTAATGGCCAGGGTTAGGACAGGCCAAAGCCAGGAACCAGGAGCTCATTTCAGGTCTCCCAGATGGTAAGCCGGGGCCCAAGCATTTGAACCATCTTCTGCTGCTTTTCCCAGGCCTTTAGCAGGGAGCTGGATCAAAAACAGAGAAGCCAGAACATGAACCGGCATCCAAAAGGGATGTTGGCATAGCAGGTGGTGGCTTTACCCACTACAGCACAATGCTAGTCTGGTCATCATATTTATATGGTAGCTTTGCTATTGAAAAAATAAAAATCCATACCTTTGCTTTATTACAATGTTTTCTAAATAACATTTTAAAACCAAGGAAGTATGCAGAGGTAAAGGGACACAGTTGTTAATTTTTCAGGGAAGTGTGAACATAGAGTCTAGACAATCATTTTGGTTCCTTCCGGTTTTATCTGACAGTTCTGCTTAATGTAGCAACACTGTGGCTGGAAAGATTTGGAGTTAGAAAACCTTGTATGCTCTTTTCAAACAAAGATGACCTATTTATAAATATGAACATTAGCAACTGACAGCACTGCACATAAGTGAAAGATTTCTATTTTGGTGCTTTAAAATATTTCCTAAATGAAACAATTTCACTGTTTTAGAGGCTCACAAGAAATCCCACAGCATAAAAGTTTGTGCAGTAATCTGAATTTTACAATTCTTATAAAAAACACAGGTCTTGAAATGAGTCTGAAAATTCTGTTTAAAGACTCTAAAGAAACCAAGCCAACAAAGAAAGATAGTTTCAGTCTTAGCCAGATTTTAGTCTCCATATGAATGTTCTCCATCTGAGAGGCTTGGCACAGTCTACTGGATGTACCTCAAAAAGTCTTGAGTGTTAGAAGAAAAATACACTGGGACCCCACCCACAGCCCACATAAATTTTCCAGTGTAGGCCTAACTCACAGAAGTGGTTCCAGAATCATCAAGTAGGGTACAGTTATGTCCAGAGTCCCAGAATAGTCTGAGTAAACTTGACCTGTCTGGACAGACCAAAGAACAGGGCTTCTCACGCTCTACAGCAAACATACTCCTTGTCTCCCCCAACTCATTTCCCCAGTCTTCCCTGGCACAAACCCAAACTTAAAAGTGATGCCCAAAAGGAGACTGGATATTAATGTAAGGAAAACAAAGCAACATTCAGAGCAGTATTTTGAAATAGTATTGCTCAGCGAAAAGTATATAAAGTAGTGGTCAGAAGACCTGAATTCTGTCTTAGGCTCACTCACCACAGTCTAAATAGGAAACATAACTTTACTTTGGATATAATATACAAAATAGAAAAAAAGTAAAATGTTCTAAGATTCTATTTGAGTCCTGATATCCTATACTTTCCTGTCCCATCAATTTCTCTATTAGGCCAAGTACAAATGACAACAACATTAATTCAACTACGTTCTATCATTTCCCAAATTCCCATCTGAAATGATATATAAATACAAAAAACAAAGGATATAAGCTGTTATCCAAGGATAATCAGTTTCAGAGGCTGTAAATTTAGACTCTTCATCAGTAATGATGCAGGAGAGCAGAATTTCTGTCCCTAGGCAAACTTATTCAAAGAAATGAAGTTTAAAAAAAAAGTTTGTATTTAAAATCAGTTGAAATGCTGGCGACGCGGCTCAATAGGCTAATCCTCCGCCTACGGCGCCGGCACACCGGGTTCTAGTCCCGGTTGGGGCGCCGGATTCTATCCCGGTTGCCCCTCTTCCAGGCCAGCTCTCTGCTATGGCCCAGGAAGGCAGTGGAGGATGGCCCAAGTCCTTGGGCCCTGGACCCACATGGGAAACCAGGAGAAGTACCTGGCTCCTGGCTTCGGATCAGCGCGATGCGCTGGCCGCAGCGGCCATTGGAGGGTGAACCAACGGCAAAGGAAGACCTTTCTCTCCGTCTCTCTCTCTCACTGTCCACTCTGCCTGTCAAAAAAAAAAAAAAAAACACAGCTGAAGCTACACTAGAAAGGGCATTGAGCAAATATATGTAAGAGATCTGGGTTCTAGATCAAGACATGAAAGTATTTATGGGAACTTAAGTTATATATCTTTGGGCTTTAGCTTCTACTGTAAAATGAGAAAAATTAGATAGGTAAGTTTGTTTTCTGTTTAATGATTTAAGATTCAGGAGTCAGCACTGGGGTGTAGTAGGTTAAGCAGCCACCTCCAACATCAGCATCCCTTATGAGCGTGGGTTTGAATCCCCAACTGCTCCACTTCCAATCCAATTACCTGCTAATGGCCTGGGAAAAGCCGTAGAAGATGACCTATGGACTTGGGCCCCTGCTATCCATATAGGAGACCTAGATGAAGCTCCTGGCTTCAGCCTGGCCCAGCCCTGGTCACTGCAGTCATTTGAGGAGTAAACCAGCAAGCAGATGGAAGATGTCTCTCTCTTTGTCTCTCCCTCTCTCTAACTCTGCCTTTCAAGTAAATAAAACAAATCTTTTTTAAAAAAATTAAGATTCAAACATTTCTTTTCAGATGATCCCACTGTCTAGGGAACTCAATGCTTTTAACAAGAAAAACATAGTTCATTTATAAAAAGCCTTAAAATGTAAAAGCACTCTTAACATACCCAACACACCACAGGATATATATTAGAATCAATACTCTGATTATTTATTTCACACACACACAAAAAAGAGTCCAGATCATTAGAGAGAAACTGAAGATCCACAACCCAGAAAGAGGCTCTAGTGGCCCTGGTATGATGACCAATGGTCCTCACTGATTTCCAATCCTGTATTCTTTTACAGTCACTGCAAAGTCACATATTGATACAACATTTAGCATATAAATATCACATACAATATTTACAACAATTATTTGAAATGTGGTATACAAACAAGAGCATCAGACATTAAGTAGATTGATTGATAACTTGTGATTATTCTTCTTACCAGTAAAGAGGGTTAAAAAAAAAAATCTTGAGTCTACTAGACTAAGTACAAAATGGGAACATACTTAATGTCACAATTGTAAAAACAGAAGAATGACATAACCTCATTATACATAATCCTCACTGGGAACGGGCTGGTATGTGTAGGATTACCAACTCATTCAAAACCGTCACCATATACAGCCTCTTCACTTTGGTAGTCTTCCTGCCCATCCTTGACCTATGTTATCAAGTTACAAGGCTAGACCAAGGAGTGCACCAGTTACTATAGCTGCCTCACAATAAGTCCTATATCAGTTAATAACTAGGACACATTAAGAGAAGTGTGTATTGGGTAATTCAGAAGCTGTGTGAACATCACAGAATGTACTTACACAAACCTAAGGGGCACAGGTCAATCATCCAACATGGCCTCTTCACACAATCAAAAGGACATGTGGTAAACAGGAGGTGGATAAGGCAGCTGCCAGCCTAACGTGTACTATTTTACAGTAATTTTTCTAAGTAAAAGGAATACCCTCTAAAATAATGATTAACAGTACATATATATAATAAAATACATAAACCAGTAACATAGTGGCTTATCACATATTATATATTGTACCTAATTTTATGGGTTACACTTTTATACAAATGGCAACACAATAGGTTTGTTCACACAGCATCATCACAAACTTGCTGAGTGATGGGTGGCACTATGACATGATGGTGGCTAGCATGCCTCTAGGCAATAGGAATTTTTCAGGTCCATTATAATTTTATGGAACCACTATTGAATATGCAGTCCATCATCGCGTGACTGTGCTTCACAGTTCCGGTCCTCAGAAATGGCTTTTTCAGGAAATTTCAGCAGCTTATTGTTTTTATAAAGGCATCATGCACAGCACTAGATTGTGGAGAATTTGATTCAGTTCCTAACTTTGCCACTGACTTTCCACAAAGCCCTCAAGTTTTCTTGGTCTCAGTTCCCTTGTGTGTAAAATGTAATCACTTAGCTGAGGTAACATCTAGTTCAAGACTACAAACAGTAAAATGAAGACCAGCATATAAAGAAATAAGCATAAGTAAATGTGATTATCAGTTAACTACCGTGTCAAAATACATCGAAGTTGGTGTCAATTTAAAAATGTCTTTTGAAAACAACAAGCATTCAATCTCTACATTAAAAGATGCATCCCGCTGTCAGCCGCTGGAAAGCCGAAGCTTCAGATGTGGATATTCCTCTAGGAAGGATAGCCAGGAAGATGACAGTCCACTAAAACTGAAGTGACATGAAGAGCTAATTTGCAACACAGAAAAGATTCTACCTACACCTAATTAGCAGCAGTCTGCTATGGCAGGGATCGAAGTGAGAATGGAAAAAAGAGGGAACTGGTGCTTGGTACAACAGCATATGCTAATTCCTCTTAAACCCTGTTAGCTTTAAAAGCTAGATTTACACACCCCAATACAATTTACTGTAAAAGCATTCCATGTGGTCTCTGCATTTCAGTTCCTGAATTTCTCATTCTGCAAAGCGACACAAGCACTCAATACAGAATTATGCAATTTAAGAGAGACTGTGTGCAAGTCAGCAGTTGCATTTTACCTTATTTAAGCTGACCGGTTAGGTTCTAAAGCTGCTCTTAAATACGGGGTAGTCAGAATGACCACTGAGAAGCCATTAAATCGCCAGGACTTGGACCCCTGGAAGCTCACAAACCAAAGATTAACTCATTTCTCTTCACATCTTTGCTAAGATCTCTTTTTTGCTGGGATCACTGAAGGCCAAGGTCTACTTTAAATGTACTAGATCACAACACTGTGTGAACAGAGCAATTCCTTTCTTTTTATCAATTGTTGAATTAGCCCAACAAACAATCAGTAGAGGCGATCAGCACGAAGTGGACAAGCCCATCACCCTAAAGCCATGAACCAAAAAAAGATCTTCAAAACTCAGCAAGAGCAATTGGGAGAGTCTCCAGTTTTATCCCTTTGGTTGCGCGCGACTCCTACAAAATTCACTTCACTAGTGACTCTCCGATAAGCAGGTAAACACACAGTACCTTCGAGAACCAGAATACTAATTCAGTCTGAAGCAAGCCCTTTAGGCACACACAGTTGCACAACTGGGGGCCATCTACCTGCATGGGGGAGGGCCAGCTTGGCAGGTCGGCTCTGGCCAACAGCGAAGTTCCATCAAAAGGCATGCCCTGCAGGCATGGGCACACGTTGTGCACGTCACCTTTCCGCCGGCCCTGGGTCACAGGGAGGGGGAAGGGGGTGGCCACATTTTCTCATGAGATATTTACTATACACACAAGAAAGCTTCAAACCCTGCAATCTGGGCGAGGGTCCCCTCGACGAAGCGGCGACTAAAAAAGGTCCGCCAGGTGCCACAGACCCAAAAACTTCTGAGGAACGCAGCAATGTCCAGCTGAAAAGTGCGGGAAGAACCCCGCAACACGAGCGGGACCGGCAGCAAAGGGAGGCTCCGGACCACCCACGAGAAGCGTGCGACAGTGCTCAGGCTGCCGGGAGGCTCACGCCCAGCCGAAGAGCACTTGAGCGGCCGCCCTCCCGTTACCTGACGGACGTCATGCTTCCACCTTCCAGCCCCAAGCCGCCTCGCCCGCGTCCGATGCTCTGCGTCCGCTCCGGCAGCAGCAGGTACCACAGCAACTGCTCCTCCGCTCAGGCACTCGGCGACCGCGAGCGCGTCCTCACACACCCCGCGCGCGGGCGGCCCCAGGCGAGCCGGCCCCGCGCACTGATTGGCCGCGGCAGGAGGGCGGGCGGACGCCCCGCCCCGGGGCCGCGGGCTGCAGACCGTCTCCCGGCGCGGCGGGCTGAGGCGGGCTGAGGCGAGCCGCCCGCGCGTCTCGTGCCGCCTGGCTGGCGCGCGGGCTAGCGGGCTGGCTAGCAGGCACGGTGGCCATCTTGAGTCCTGGTAACAGCCGCCCTCGCCCCCGCTCCCGGCTCCCGGGGCGCGAGGTTGGGTGCCCGCCTCAAAAATGGCCGCGCCGCTGGCAACTGGTTTGGGAGTCACATGGCCACCGTCTACCTCGGCAAGCTCAGGTCTCTTTAACAGCTCCTCAGGATGGGGACGCTGTCATTGCCTATCTCCGCGGAAGGGTTTAACAGCCTGCGAAACCCTTGTGCAGAAGGAAACCCCAGCCCGGAGGAGCGCGAACGCTCGGCGGCGGCAGCAGATCGTCATGAATTCCAGTTCGCAGCCCCGGAGTCATCTGCTGACAGCAGTCCGATGGTCCCGAACATTGTTTAACTTCAGAAACACCCAGAACACCGCTTTTAATGTGGACGTGTCCGGGGTTTACCCTCAGAGTGCCAGAATCTGGAAGGGTGAGGCTGGGACACGGATACTTTTAGCCTATTCCCAGGCGATTCAGGTACACATATAAAGTTTTACCACCTCTGGGCCAAAGGGGCCCCACGCGGGCTATCCTAGTAGCCACGCCTAATAGATGACCCCCACTTTCCTCAAAAGTACGCAGGCTTATACAAAACAAGCATCTAAGGGTACAGGGGGAGAAGGGGGAGGCACCTTAACTCCTGACTCTAACCTTAAAATTTAGCGCGACTAAAGGGTAAAGCAACTCAAGGTGAACCACGGGTGTGGCAGGTAAATTAATTCCAATTCTGGGAAGGGTGGGGGAGATGAGGGAGGGGAAATCAGTAAATGTCTTATGATCAAAATCTTTTTATTCTTTTATTCTCTGTACGATATTCACATTCACAGACTACAATATCCATTGGCATTCTTTATTGACCATACACGATGGGGATCAGTTTCACAGGTCAGTAATCAGTTATATCAGAAACAACACAACATCAGGTGATACTGAATGTCGCTGATAGGACTGGAGACTGAGTTTTTACTTTGTTTAAATTTTAAAACAATAGAAAATATTTTAAAACAATTCCATTTGTACTACATTTCATTTCTTAACCACTAAAAAGTTAATATCCAAATTAAGACAGTATAGACTACATACCAGATTTTTCAAGACAGCACAAAAAATATATCAGTAATATTTTTATATGGATTATATGTTAAAATAAAATTTCTGATATGAGTTAGATAAATATATTAAGATTAAACTGGTTCTTATTTTTCTAATGTGGCTACCAGGGAATTTAAAACTATGTGTCTTCCATTACATAACAGCCAGTGAGTGCTGTTCTGCAGTCTCGTCTGTCACTGCCCTTGTGACAGAATAATAGCATTCACAAAATGAAATTAGCAAGGAAGCCAGTTTATACAAATCTGTTTCCTTGCTAACCATCTAAAACATCAGATACTCCAGAAGATTTCAAGTTTCCTTAGAAAATGCTATTTTTAGCATAGAAATGCTCATCCAGAATGAAGCCGTGGACTGTAAATCTGTTCAGTCCATGAGTAAAAGCTGTTAAAAGCTTTCCTTGGTTTGGTCAGACTTTGACCAAATGTCCACAAGCGGAATTAGTCAGTTGTTCCTCTGGATTATACACAGGATCCAAAGCAGTAATTTGAAGAGTTCCCCTCCTCCTCTTGTGGAAAATGTTAACAGATAATGCACATGGACTAAAAACCAAACTAAGAATAATCCTGAAGATTTCCAAACTTCAATGTAATGCTTTTAATACTGAGCATAGTATGGTGTAGCAGTGCTTCTCAATATGCATACGGGTCTCTTGGCGATCTTGCTGAAAGTGTAAGTTTAACTCACTGTTTTCTTAGTGGCTAAGATTTTGCATTTCTGTACATTCCTAAATCTCACCTATTGCTTTTGCTCTGTGGACCAGGCTGAGCAGTAGGACAGTAAAGGTAACAAGGCAGATCTAGTTTGGAGCTCCTGCTTGATTTCCTATTAGCTGTGTGACCTTGAGCTGATTCTAACCTGGCCGTCCCTCAGTTCACCCATTACTTGCTTCTCAAGGCATTATAAAGTTCAAAATTTAGTTTAGTAAAGTGTCTAATAGAGTCCTTAGCACATAGCCTAACTAGCCTAACTACTGCTTTATTATTGTCACCACACTAGTAAAAATTACATCTCTGGGAAACATGATATTAACGCTAACATGAACTTGGCTCTTTGAAAAATCAAATGACTCCTTCCTCGCGGTGGGTGGAGGAGGCCCAAGCGGTGCTGGGAACGCTCCCCCCTCTCCACTCTGCAACCTGCCCTTGCCCTGGCCCTCTGGCACTGCACAGTCTCTCAAGACTGTCCTGGATTTGGCTCATGGAGAAGGAGATTCGGTCTCAGCAAACAGTGCCAAAAAGCAAGCTGTACGGAAGAAACGAGGACATGACCAAAAGGCTGCTGCCATGGCCACCTTGATATATACCTGCAGTGCCTGTAGAACACAAATGCCAGACCCTAAGCCCTTCAAGCAACACTTTAAAAGCAAACATCCTAAGATTCCACTTCCTCCAGGATTGGCTGATGTTCAGGCATAAACCTGTTTACAGGTACATTCCTGACACCTCTGACTCTTCTGTCTCAGACCCTAGGTAACCAACCTGCAGCTGCTTTTCTAACAAACTGTTGATCAGCAAAAATACAGGGGTTACAGAAACATTTATTTTTTGCTGTCCTTTTGGGCTTTATGAAAAGACATTTCTGTGTAAATGAACAGTTGAGTGATTTGGAAATCTGAAAGTCAGTCAATCCTTGTAAACATTCTTTTTACAATTGTAATTATACCAATGTTCATATTATATAAAATAATTCACTTAATAAAACAGCACTGGGCTGGCACTGTGGCACAGCGGGTTAAGCCATCACCTTTCATGCCGGGATCCCAAATGGGTGCCAGTTCAAGTCCCAGCTGCTCACTTGTGATCCAGCTCTCTGCTAATGCGCCTGGGAAAGCAGTAGAAGATGGCCAAAGTACTTGGATTCCTGCACCCATGTGGGAGACCCAGGTGAAGCTCCTGGCTCCTGGCTTTGGCCTGGCCCAGCCCTGGCCATTGTAGCCACTTGGGGAAAGAACCAGCGGATGATCTCTGTCTCTCCTTCTGTCTCTGTAACTCTGCCTTTCAAATAAATAAGATAACAACTTTTTAAGACCTAATTTTTGTAACAAAAAAGCTAGACTTGAAACTTGAGTAATTTTTAACAAATATACCAAATTTTGTTATTAAGAGAAAACATGGGTTTGCAATGTTCAAATACTCAAAGCCATACCATAAAGATATTATTTTAAAAAATTCATTTTGGAAATGCATCTGACTTATTCAGAACTTTGTATGTTTTTTCAGTCAACACTACCTACAAAAAATTTATCGTCTTAAAATATATTCAGGTATCACTCATTTCAGCAGGTATAAACACAAAAATATTGTAACAAACAGAATTCTTGTGTCATTGTTCTTTCAGAGTCAGTTAGGTAGGGACATAAGTAAAGGTAGATTTTCCAGGTAAAGGCAGAAGTCCTTTTATTTATAGCAGTTTCCCTTCCTCAGCCTTTCAGTGCTGTTTTTCTAATCTTTCCCTATCCCCCTCAAACCTAGCCTGAGTACACACCTACACACAGCTATTGAGTACATACTACTTTTTATCAATTTCTAAGCAATTTATTTCAACCCTATTCTTTTCTGTAAGGCCTGATAGTCTGAAATCTTTCACTTTCATCAACCTTCTTACAATTTAAGTAGTTAAGAAAAGTGGTCAGAATAGTTTGCTCTTGGTAAAAGTAATAAGTGATTCTACTTTAATAATCCTAGGTTAGTCTCTACAATAAAAGCAAATAGATAGTTAACCCCACAAAGCTAAGTACCTCTGTATGGCATAACAAAGATGTGGAACCACCTACTAATCTTTTCAACAAATGCTTCAAGTCCCAAAATAATAACAATGTTCTTCAAACAATCAGTTTGCTGTTAGAGATACAATAAAACAAGCACTCTTATATATTATCAGTGGGAGGATAAATTAGTACATTGCCAAAAAGCTTTCTAGAAATATGTGCAATTCCATTTTTCAGGAAACTATAAAGAAAAAGTGTAATGAGAACCAAGATTTTAAATTATTCATATCAGCATTATTAACAATAGCAAAACTTTGTTATATCCTACACAGCCAGAAATAAGACATCCATTAAATAAGTTACAGAAGAATAGTGTGGAGTTATTACAAAATATTTCCAAAGACATCTTAAGGATGCAGGAAAATACTCATGATAGAAATGAAAAAACCAAAACAAAAAGAATGTTTAATTTCAACTGTCTTCAAAAAAAATACAGCAAGGCTCTAAAGCAGTTTTTGTACTTTTTAAAATAAAAAATACAGTTTTTAAAAATTATTTTATTTATTTGAAAGTCAGTTACAGAGAAAGGGAGAGACAGGGACCTTCCATCTTCTGGTTCACTTCCCAAATTGCCACAGGGGCCAGGACTGGGCCATGTTGAAGCCAGAAATCTGGCGCCTCTTCCGGATCTCCCACATGGATACAGAGGCCCCCAAGCACTTGGGACATCTTTCACTGCTTTCCCAGACCATTAGTAGGGAGCTGGATTGGAAGTAGTACAGCTGGAACTCGAACTGGCTCCCATATGGGTTGCCAGCATTGCAGGTGCTACACCACAATGCCAGCCCCTAAAATAATATTTTAAAAGCTATCTATCTATAGCAAAAATAGAACTGCTTAAAACTTGAGTCTAGGGGCCAGTGCTATGCTGCAGTGGGTTAACGCCCTGGCCTGAAGCACCAGTGTCCCTTAAGGGCGCCGGTTCTAGTCCCGGCTGCTCCACTTCCTATCTAGCTCTCTGCTATGGCCTGGAAAAACAGTTGAAAATGGCCCCTGCACCTGTGTGGGAGACCCGTAAGAAGCTCCTGGCTCCTGGCTTCAAATGCAGCCGGTTGGGGAGTGAACCATTGGATAGAAGACCTCTCTCTGTGTTTCTGCCTCTCTATCTAACTCTGACTTTCAAATAAATAAATAAATCTTAAAAAAAAAAAGGAGTCTAAAATAAGCAGTGTGCCACAGTATAAAATTCAAGAACCTGGGAATATGGAGAGGGAAATTCTGATCCTGGACCTACCAATCACTTCATAGTCTTTGACCATCAGTGTCCTTATCAGAAGCATAAAGGAATTTGCTACAGCTGACATCTCAGAAACTTTTCAGTTCTTATTAAACAATCAAAGATAAAAGCTCTACTTGTATCTCAATACAAGATGGGTTGATTTTTAAAGAGCTGATCAATTTTAGTCAGTTCTCACTATGGACAAAGTTATTCAAAGGAACACAGCTAAATGCCTTTCTCCTCTAAAAGATATTATAATAAGTCTATTATTTCCTTTTAATTATTATCTGTAGATTTTTATGTCACATTCAATTTAACATCACATATTCTAACAGAATACAACCTTTAAATGGAATCTGACAATCTATTTCCCTAGAGAATTTGAAGAGTACAGTAACATTTGATTGATTGAACTTTATTTAGTAAGAATTCTTAGCAAAATTCCCTCCCAAGCACACACCCACATAGTACTTCTTCATTTTCAGTGAGATACAAATCTCTGAAAGTCAAAGAAAACTTCCAATGCACAGGACAAAAGTGTTTTCCCAATTATTTCTGCTGCAAAGAACTTATTTTTTTTTAATCATTTTTCTTATAGATACTCATTTCGTAGTCTGTGTTTTTAAATCTCCTGTTGTGTCCTATTTGTTGTTTTTTTTTTTTTTTTTTTTTTTTTTATTTGAAAGGCAGAGTTACAGAGAGAGAGAGAGGGGGAGACGTGGAATAATCTTGTATCCTCTGGTTCACTCCACAAATGGCCACGATAGCCAGAGCTGGGCCAGACCAGGAGCCAGGTACTTCATCTGGGTCTCCAACGTGGGTACAGGAACCTAAGCACTAGGCCATCCTCAGCTGCTTTTCCCAGGTCATTAGCAGGGAATGGAGTTGGAAGTGGAGCAGCCTAGCATTGAACCAGTGCCCATAAGGGAAGCTGGCCCTGCAGGCAGCAGCTTAAGCTGTTACGCCAAAGCACAAGCCCCAGAATTTACTTTTAAGCTTTACATTTGAATGCCATTATCACTTCATAAGAGAAAGGGAATAGTAATACAAAAATGTGCGAAAACAAAGACAGCTATTCCCAAGACCAGAACTGTCCTTTGGGTCTCTGCTGCTCTGCTTACCTTCAGCTTCCTGCTGGTGTATCTGGGAAAGCAGCGAATGCTTGGGCCCTTGCCACCCACGTGGAAGACCAGGATGGAATTCGCAGCTTCTGCCTTAGGTCTGGCCTAGCTCTGGCTGTTGGAGGCATATGGGGAGCAAAACAGCCGATGGAAGGTCCATCTCTCTTGGTCTATCTCTCCCTCTCTGCGTTACTCTCCCTCTTGGATAAATAACATAAACCTTTAAAAAAGGGCCGGCACCATGGCACACTAGGTTAATCCTCCACCTGCGGCACCGGCATCCTGTATGGGCGCCAGTTCTTGTCCCGGTTGCTCCTCTTCCAGTCCTGCTCTCTGCTGTAGCCTGGCAAGGCAGTGGAAGATGGCCCAAGTGCTTGGGCCCTGCACCCGCATGGGAGACCAGGAAGAGGCACCTGGCTCCTGGCTTCGGATCGGCATAGTTCTGGCCATAGCGGACATTTGGAGAGTGAACCAACGGATGAAAGACCTTTCTCTCTGTCTCTCTCTCACTGTCTGTAACTCCACCTGTCAAATAAATAAATCTTTAAAAAAGTAAATAAAATAAAAATAAAAAAGATTCCTTCTCAATGGGCTGTTAGTAAGCCTATAAAATATATTTTTAAAAGATTTACTCATTATTTGAAAGTCAGAGTTACACAGAGAGAGGAGAGGCAGAGAGAGAGAGACAGAGAGAGAGATGTCTTCCATCTGCTGGTTCACTCCCCAAGTGGCCGCAATGGCTGGAGTTGGGGTGATCCGAAGCCAGGAGCCAGGAGCTTCTTCCGGGTCTCCCACATGGGTGAGGGACCCAAGGACTTTGGCCATCTTCTACTGCTTTCCCAGGCCACAGCAGAGAGCTGGACAGGAAGTGGAGCAGCCAGGACTGGAACAGGCGCCCATATGGGATGCTGGCGCTTCAGGCCAGGGCATTAACCCGCTGCGCTACAGCACCGGCCCCAAAATGTATTTTCTATATAAAAAATGTCTTTATTTTTATTGTTTTACCATATATCTAATGAATAAGTTTTTAGAGATGGTTCATTCATTCATCCCTCAACAGTTAAGTATTAAGCATCTACTCTACTATACCAGGTTCTAGAGATTCAACAAAGACCAAGAATATGTGCTGCCCTTATAGAACTTACATTGAACTTGCATCCTAAGGGGATACAGATAGGTCACAAGAACAACATCAAATTATCATAAGTGCTTTGCAGAGAATTAAAATCAGTTTATCAACATAATGAAGGGCTCCTTCACACTGAGTAGTCAGGGAAGTTCTCTCCATTCAAGTATTAACCAGACCTGACTCTGCTTAGCTTCAGAGATAACTGAGTGACAAGGAAGAGCTGGCAGGAGAGAAAGGAGATTGCAGAGAGAATGGACATAAAATCAGAACTAGAGGGCCAGTGTAAAAAGTCAAGGGCAAGTTCAAATCTTCAGTGGTCAGAGCAAGCAGATCATTTCTGACATAATAAGGCTATTAAGTTTTGGTTTTATTAAGAGCCTGACAGGAAGGCACGATAATCAAGTTTTAACAGAGGAATGACATAATCTCGTTTTAAAAAAATCACCCTGATTGAAGTGTAGAGAATGGACTTAGGAGTACAAAAATAGGGAGATAAAGTTAGAAGACTAATATAGTGATCCAGATGGCACATAACCACAAAGACAGTGGTGGACACGGAGAGAAGTAGATGGATCCAGGACACATTACAGAGACAGACTAGCAGGACCTGATGAAGGACAGGTATGAAGTACTAAGGACAAGAAAGGTAACTCCCTGGATTTGGGACTTGAGAAACCAGCGAATGGTGCCACTCTTTACTGAGAAGGACTTGAGAAACCAGCGAATGGTGCCACTCTTTACTGAGAAAGACAGGGACAAAGAGGTCAGAATGGAGACAGCAGTGTTAGGAAAACGGGCCAACACTGTGGCACAGCGAGTAAAGCCGCTGCCTGCAATCCCAGCATCCCATATGGGTATCAGTTTGAGACCCGGCTGCTCCACTTCTGAGCTTCCTGCTAATGTGCCTGGGAAAGCAGCAGAGGATGGCCCAGGCACATGGAGCCCCTGCACCTATGTGGGAGATCTGGAAGAAGCTTCTGACTCCTAGCTTTGGACTGGCCTCTCTCTCTCATTCTCTCTTACTCTCACTCTTCCTCTGTCTGTAACTTTGCCTCTCAAATAAACAAAGAATCATAAAAAAAAAAAAAAAAGATTTACGCATGTATTTGAAAGAGTTACAGAAAGAGGAAGAGACAGACCTTCCATTCACTGGTTCACTCCCCAAATGGCTACAACGGCTGGAGCTGGGGGGATCCAAAGCCTGGACCCAGGAGCTTCTTCCAGGTCCCCCACTTGAATGCAGGGATCCAAGCACTTGGGCCATCTTCTGCTGCTTTCCCAGGCCACCAGCAGGGAGCTGGATTGGAAGTGGAGCTGCTGGGACTCATATGGGATGCCAGCATCCATATGCGATACCAGCACTGCAGACAGGGCCTTAACCAACTATGCCACAGCATCAGCCCCCATAAATAAATTAAAAAAAAAAAAAAAGATTAGGAAAACAAATGTTTGTTGTTTTTCTTTTTTTTTTTTTGACAGGCAGAGTGGACAGTGAGAGAGAGAGAGAGAGACAGAGAGAAAGGTCTTCCTTTTCCGTTGGTTCACCCTACAATGGCCGCCGCCGCCGGCGTACCACGCTGATCTGAAGGCAGGAGCCAGGTGCTTCTCCTTGTCTCCCATGCGGGTGCAGGGCCCAAGCACTTGGGCCATCCTCCACTGCCTTCCCGGGTCACAGCAGAGAGCTGGCCTGGAAGAGCAGCAACCAGGACAGAATCCGGCGCCCTGACCAGGACTAGAACCCGGTGTGCCAGCACTGCAAGGCGGAGGATTAGCCTATTGAGCCACGGCGCAGGCCAACAAATGTTTTTTTCTATTGCTTGTTTCTCTGCAATGCCTACTGTTATCTCTGTTAGAACAGAAAATAAATATCTAGAATTTTATATGCAGCTTCATTTGGACAATGCCCTAGCAGGGGAGCAATTCTACTATCTTGGCATCTGCTAGCAGCCATAGGTGTGTATGTAAGTTAAAGTAAAGGTAAATCCAAAGTTTTCAATTCTCCAGATATTTCAATGACATAAAATTTATTTCACAGTTGCCATAAGTGGTATAACAATTGCTCCATTTAAGTCTTTATAAGTGTCCTATATATAGTACCATGAGACATAATGTGCCAGGCACCGTGCTAACTATATATTTCAAGAACTATTACATGGGGCCGGCGCTGTGGTATAGTGGGTAAAGCCGCCGCCTGCAGTGCCAGCATCCCATATGGGCACCGGTTCAAGTCCCGGCTGCTCCACTACCAATCCATCTCTCTGCTATGGCCTGGGAAAGCAGTAGAAGATGGCCCAAGTCCTTGGGCCCTTGCACTCACGTGGGAGATCCGGAAGCAGCTCCAGCCGTTGCGGCCAACTGGGGAGTGAACCAGCAGATGGAAGACCTCTCTCTCTCTCTCTCTTTCTCTCTAACTCCTCTTTCAAATAAATAAATAAATCTTAAAAAAAAAAAACTATTAGAAATTTGAATTTACAACAACTATGACAGGAGTTATTTTATTATCATCATCTTAGAGATAAAGAAATTCAAACTCAAAGAGGTTAAATAGCTTGCCCAAAACCACACTTTACAAAACAGAAATACAAACCTCAGCAGTCTGACTGCAAAACCGAGCTAATTACAACTAGACAACAGAGTGTCACTGCCGTAAGCCTAAGATATTCTCACGTTAAGTCTGAGACTTTTATAAATACTCAAATTTCACACTCTGCGAGTTCACACTTAAGGTGCAGTGATCCAGTCATAGCCTTCGGATTAAATGGAGCACCATATGAAATACTTTCAGAAGCTGCTTCTTTTACATCCATAAATGCTCACTTAAATATTAATAGCCAATCAATTGGCCATTTGTTCTTAACTACAGCCAAATACTCCTAAATGTCACTTTAGACCTAGCTTTAAAAATTTTAACCACAAATTGCTGTCACAACCAAGAATAATTTTTGACAAATAAAAAACATTTTCTCCACTTTTGCAAGAATGTAGGGGCACATAATAAGCAAAAAATTTGGTGGCCAGTGCTGTGGCGCAGTATGTTAATCCTCTACCTGAGGCACTGGCAACCCATATGGGCACCAGTTCTTCTCTTGGCTTCTCTTCTGATCCATCTCTCTTCTATGGCCTGGGAAAACAGTCAAAGATGGCCCAAATGCTTGGGCCCTGCACCCGCGTGGGAGACCTGGAAGAATCTTGTGGCTCCTGGCTTCAGATCTGCCCAGCTACGGCCATTGCACTATTTGGGGAGCAAACCAGCAGATGGAAGACTTCCTTTTGTCTCTCCCTCTAATTGTCTGTAATTCTACCTCTCAAATAATAAGTCTTAAAAAAAAGAGAGTAGAAAATTTACCTTAACTTAAGTCCCCTTTTCCAGTCATTCAGCTATGCAAGTAAAATTTAGCCTTCAGTAAAATTATAAATTATTTCATATCAAAATCTTTCAAGATTCACAAGTAGAGACCACCAATGTTCACAAATATTTCCTCTGTAAAACCCTAACTCCTAGTGCTTACCATTTTCCATATATTGGTAAAAATTAATGCAGTCTCAAACTTATCTGAAAAATGTCCCAAAGAAATCACTTCCTTTTTTTTTTTTATTTATTTGAAAGACAGAGTTACAGGTAGAAGTAAAGAGAGAGAGAGAGAGAGAGGTCTTCCATCCACTGGGTCACTCCCCAGATGGCTGCAATGGCCAGAGCTGAGCTGATCTGAAGCCAGGAGCCAGGAGCTTCTTCTGGGTCTCCCATGCGGGTGCAGAAGCCCAGTGACTTTGGCCATCTTCTACTGCTTTCCCAGGCGCATTAGCAGGGAGCTGCCTCAGAAGTGGAACAGCCGGGACTCGAAACAGCACCCATATGGGATGCCAGTGCTGCAGGTCAGGGCTTTAACCCACTGCGCCACAGCGCCAGCACCAAGAAATCACCTCTACATGATTGCCTTCTAAATGACAGAACTGATATCTAAAAGCTTTCTTTGTTCAACCTTTCTGTTGTCTTTACTGAAGGAAGGGATGAAGAAGGGTGCAGCTCAGAAGCAGATTTCTCATTGAGGTCTCAGCAAAAATTTAACAGCCTCAGATTTTCCTTTTTTACCACAAAAATTGACTTATTTGAAAGGCATAGCTAGAAAAAGAGACAGACACAGAGAGATCTTCCATCCATTGGTTTGCTCCCCAAATTGGCCCAGGCTGAAGCCAGAAACCTGGAACTTTACCCAGGTTTCCCAAGTGGGTGGCAAGGGCCCAAGCACTTGGGCCATCCTCTGCTGCCTTCCCAGTCTCATTAACAGGGAGCTGGGTAGGAAGTGGAGCAGCCAGGACTCCAATAGGTGCTCATTTGTGATGCCAACACCACAGTCAGAGGCTTCACCAGCTGTGCCACAACATGGGCTCCAACAGCTTTAAACAGACTATATGTGAAAGGAGAGAGGAACTAAATCCAAATGTAGTCTTTGGCATTGTAGGAAGGTGGCTGCTTTTGTATGCCAAACAGACTTTTAAGGTAGTGGCAGGTAGCAAACAAGACACCATAGATATTTTAAAATATTAAAGAATTTATTTTAAAAACATAAAACTCGCAGAATGGGTGTCTGGACTAGGGGTTAAAATGCCAGTTAAGGCCGGCACCATGGCTTAACAGGCTAATCCTCCGCCTTGCGGCGCCGGCACACCGGGTTCTAGTCCCGGTCGGGGCACCGATCCTGTCCCGGTTGCCCCTCTTCCAGGCCAGCTCTCTGCTGTGGCCAGGGAGTGCAGTGGAGGATGGCCCAAGTGCTTGAGCCCTGCACCCCATGGGAGACCAGGAGAAGCACCTGGCTCCTGCCTTCGGAACAGCGCGGTGCGCCGGCAGCAGCGCGCCGGCGGCAGCGGCCATTGGAGGGTGAACCAATGGCAAAAGGAAGACCTTTCTCTCTGTCTCCCTCTACTGTCCACTCTGCCTGTCAAAAAAAAAAAAAAAAAAGCCAGTTAAGACACCTGTGTCCCATGCTGGAGTAACTGGCTTGATTCCCAGCTCCAGCTACTGACTCCAGGTTCCGACTGATGCAGACCCTAAGAGACAGGGTGATGGCTCAAGTAATTGGGTACTGCCACAGTAAGTCTATCTCAGGTGCTTGCAGGCATTTGCAAAGTAAATCAAAGCTCTCTCTTTGTCTCTATCTCTCTATGTGTTTGTGCCTGCCTCTCAAATAAACAAATAAAACTCCCAGTAGTCCCTGGAAAAGTAATATTTAAACTGAACTTTGAAATAATATATATATATATCCCAACATGGAAGAGAAAACACTATTAAAAGTAATCATCTTTCAAAGAACAGTAACAGAATTAAAAAATTGTATAGATAATTCAGTCATCTTTTTCCAAATTATGTTACCTTAATTTTGGCCAATTAAAAAAATGTCTACAATTTCTTGGAGACAAGACTCTGTCCTGTCCCCTTGAATCTGGGCTGGCCAGGAGGTGCTTTGACCAATCACATCCAGTGGAAGTGATACTATGGCAGACCCTAGGCTAGCATTTATGAGGACTACCAGCTCCTGTCCTGGTGTCCTGAGGCCTTCGGCTACCACATAAGTAATTTCCCAGCTGAAGAAACCACAAAGAGAGTCTCTCAAACTTCCCAAGAGGCACAGAAGCCCAGCTGAGCCAAGACTTCCAGTTATCCTCATCAAGGCATGAGGTAAGTCAGTATAGACAAGGAGGACCCTTCAGACCAGACCTGTTATCTGCTAACTGCCTCCAAGTGATCCTATTCAAAACCACAGGAGGCCGGCGCTGCGGCTCACTTGGTTAATCCTCCACCTGTGGCGCCGGCACCCTGGGTTCTAATCCCGGTTGGGGCGCCAGATTCTGTCCCGGTTGCCCCTCTTCCAGGCCAGCTCTCTGCTGTGGCCCAGGAAGGCAGTAGAGGATGGCCCAAGTGCTTGGGCCCTGCACCCCATGGGAGACCAGGAGGAAGCACCTGGCTCCTGGCTTTGGATCGATGCGGTGCAACAGCTGCCACACGCTGGCTGTAGTGGCCACTTGGGGGGTGAACCAAAGGAGGGAAGACCTTTCTCTGTCTCTCTCTCTCTCTCTAACTCTGCCTCTCAAAAAAAAAAAAAAAAAAAAAAAAGGAAACAGAACAATCAACAAGCCATGTATGAATTCCTTACCCACAAAATAATGAAACTTAATAAAAGACACTAAACTAGGGAATAGAAAACCAAACTCACTGTAAAAAAAAAAAAGTACAGATTTCATTGCAATTCACTATATATACATAACTAAAACAATGTTCCATAAAGCAACATTTACTTTAAATTTTTTCTATTTTTGAGCTGCAAAGACAGAGATGGACAAACAGAGCTTCCATCCACTAGCTCACTCCCCAACTGTCATCAAAAGCCAGGGCTGGGCTAGAACAGGAGAATCCAGGTCTCCCACATGGATGGCAAGGATCAAACTTCTTGAGCCAACACCAGCTGCTTCTCAGGTTCTGCATTGGCAAGAAGCTGGCATCAAGAGCCAGTAGAGAGCCAGGCATGAAACCGGGTATTCTGCTGTGGGAGACAGGGAGTCAAACTCTAGGCTGTGTGCCTCCTCCCAATATTGACTATTCTGATGATTTTTTTTTAAAGATTTATTTTTATTTATTTGAAAGAGTTACAGACAGAGTGAGATTTTCCATCTGCTGGTTCACTTCCCAACTGGCTGCAAGGGCTGAAGCTGGGCTAGGCCAAAGCCAGGAGCTTCATCGCACATGGGTGCAGGGGCTCAAGCACTTGGCCCATTTTCCACTGCTTTCCCAGGTACATTAGTAAGGGACTATAATGGGAAGTGGAGCAGCCAGGTCTTGAACCAGCACCCACATGGGATGTTGGCGTAGCAGGCGGAGGCTTAATCTGCTAAGCCACAATGCCGGCCCTGATATTTTTTATTCTATCTTTTATAAACTATACTTGTTTAACACTCACATTAGTTCACAATCCAGTTTGAAAACCATGTTAGTCTATGCTACTCACAATACAGGTACAAATAAAATACACAAGCCTTAACAGGACTCAGGTGTCTTAATTACTAATCCAATACTTTTTTCCTTGCACAATGCTAGAACAGGTATCACAGTTCATAACCAGAAGTTTCTCATCAAACTCACTTACATACCTCAGAGCAGAATGAAAAGCTACACTGAAGATCATGAGAGCTCAAAAACAGTTAAGAGGAACTGAAACTTTTCCTTTCCTGGCTTCTGTGTTTCTCCTCCCTCTTCCCAGTTCATAGCTGTATTTCCCTCTAAATTCCTTTTCCCTATGCCTATCAAACATTAAGAAGGTGAGGTTCTTCAATATTATCAGTTGAATCTAATAAAATGTTGTGGTCCTACTTTTAAAAATAGGCTAACTGAACATTTCATCATTTCCTTAAAAAGGTTTTTATTTTAATTTTTGTATTGTTACTATGGGTCATTTTTATTTCTTTTAATTTATTTGAGAGACAAAGACAGACACCCCCCCCCCACCCCCCACCATTTGTTTTTTCACTTCCCAAATGCCACAATAGCTGGGACTGGGCTGGGGTTAAAGCCATGAACTCAATCCTGGGTGACAGGGACCCAGCTACTTGAGTCTTCGCCCACTGCCTACCAGGATCAGAATCAAATCCAAGTGCTTTGACATGGGACAGCAGGTGACTCAACCACTAGGCCAAACACCTGCCCCACTGTGGGTCATTTCTAATGGAAAAGACCTCATCGCTACCATCTCAGATCTGGTAGAACATTTTTACAGGACTTTAAATTATTAACAGTATTAAAAGGCTAACTGCTTTTTAGAAGATTATTACTAATTATTTCATGTATAATACAGAACACTTTATTTAAAAAGATTTACTGGGGTCGGTAAGCTGCCACCTGCAATGCTGGCATCCCATGTAGGCACCAGTTCAAGTTCCAGCTGCTCTACTTCCAATCCAGCTCTCTGCTAATGCACCTGGGAGAGCCATGGAAAATGGCCCAAGTACTGAGGTCCCTACTTTCATGTAGGAGACCTGGATGAAGCTTCTGGCTTCAGCCTGGTCCAGCCCCAGCTGTTGTAGTCATTTAGTGAGTAAACCAGCAGATGGAAGATCTCTCTCACTAGCTCTCCCTCACTCTATATCACTCTGCCTTTCAAATAAATAAAATAAAAAGGAATAAACTATAAAGACAGAGTAACATAGGCAGGAAAAGAAAGAGATCTTCCATCCACTAGTTTATTCCCCAAATGGCTAAAAACGCCAGGGCTGGGCCAGGCCAAAGCCACAAGCCATGAACTCCATCAGGGTCTCCCATTTGGGTGGCAGAGGCCCAAATACTTGGGGCACCTTCCGTTGCTTTCCCAGGCCCATTAGCAGACAGCTGGATCAGAAGTGGAGCAGCCAGCACTCAAACGTGCACTCTATATATATATATATATATTTTTTTTTTTTTTTGACAGGCAGAGTGGACAGTGAGAGAGAGAGAGACAGAGAGAAAGGTCTTCCTTTGCCGTTGGTTCACCCTCCAATGGCCGCCGCAGCTAGCACGCTGCGGCCGGCGCACCGCACTGATCCGATGGCAGGAGCCAGGTGCTTCTCCTGGTCTCCCATGGGGTGCAGGGCCCAAGCACTTGGGCCATCCTCCACTGCACTCCCGGGCCACAGCAGAGAGCTGGCCTGGAAGAAGGGCAACTGGGATAGAATCCGGTGCCCCGACCGGGACTAGAACCTGGTGTGCCGGCGCCGCAAGGCGGAGGATTAGCCTAGTGAGCCACGGCGCCGGCTAAATATTTATTCTTAGCCGGCGCTGTGGCTCACTAGGCTAATCCTCTGCCTATGGCACCGGCACCCCAGGTTCTAGTCCCGGTTGGGGCGCCAGGTACTAGTCCTGGTTGCTCCTCTTCCAGCCCAGCTCTCTGCTGTGGCCCAGGAGGGGCAGAATCCGGCGCCCCGACCAGGACTAGAACCCGGTGTGCCGATGCTGCAAGGCAGAGGATTAGCCTAGTGAGCCGCGGTGCTGGCTCAAACCTGCACTCTATTATGTGATCCAAAATTAGAAGCACCAGCTTGACCCACTGCGCCACACACTGGCCCTTGGAATACTTTTAGAAACTAAGGGTCTGTGCTTGCTTTGGCAGTACATACACTAAAATTGGAATGAAGCTAAGAGCCTGAGTTTTTTTTTTTTTTTTCTTTATTCCTGTTTAAATCATTACTGACTGCTGTTGTTTTTCATACAGTACCAGAGAAATTCAGATAATCACTAAAAATATTAAAATAGATTCAGGTTTGAATTCTCTGACATTGTATGATCTTGGGCATATTATTAAATTCTAAACCTGAATATGCTCATCTGCAACAGAGTAAATGGTTAGCCTGTTTTATAATAATTAGTAACACTGAAATCATAAGATTCAAATCATTAACATCAAGGAAAACTACACATTTTTCAAAAACTTATTTAAAATCATTCTCTTAGCTGGAACTTTTAAACATAAGCAAAATTGGTTTGCCCAAGGTTTTAATTAGAAAACACAACCTGTTCAAAATCCAAGTTCAACAAGTTAATCCATTTGTAAAGCATACCATTAAATATATCCCATAAGAGAACATTTATTCCTGGGATAAAAACTATATTATGTGTGAATGAGAGAACTTCAAATAAAAATAAGTCTAAAAAAGATTACAAAACAGTTTCCCACGGATTTTCTTTAAATAGTGTGCTTATCTAACACACAGAAATCATTGTGACAACTTCTCAATTTGTATCGTTATTGAATAATATAAACAGCAAGAATATGAGTCAGAAGTCCTGCATACTCACTATTTAGGGACTCTTAACTTCTCAGAATCTATTTCCTTGGCTAAAGACATGTTACCTGGCATCATCCTGTAAGAATCAATTTTTAAAAATTAGGGGCCGGCGCTGTGGCAAAGAAGGAAAAGTTGTCACCTGCAGCACTTGTATCCTATATGGATGCCAGTTCAACTCCCAGCTGCTCCACTTCTGATCCACTCCTAATGCGCCTGGGAAAGCAGTGGAAGATAGACCAAGTGCTTGGGGTCCTGCCACCCATGTGGGATGAAGCTCCTGGCTCCTGGCTTCGGCCTAGCCCAGTCCCAACCATTGCAGCCATCTGAGGAATGAACCAAAAGATCTCTTTGTGTCTCTCCTTCTCTCTCTCTGTAACTCTGTCTCTCAAAGGAATAAATCTTTTTTTAAAAATAAAAGACTCTGATGTTTTCTTTAAATATTTATTCTTAGCCAGCGCTGTGGCTCACTAGGCTAATCCTCTGCCTGTGGCATCGGCACCCCGGGTTCTAGTCCCTGCTGGGGTGCCAGGTACTAGTCCTGGTTGCTCCTCTTCCAGCCCAGCTCTCTGCTGTGGCCCAGGAGGGCACCGGGGATGGCCCAAGCGCTTGGGTCCCGGCATGCGCATAGGAGACCGGGAGGAAGCACCCGGCTCCTGTCTTTGGATCTGCGCAGTGCCAGCCGTAGCGGCCATTAGGGGAGTGAACCAATGGAAGGAAGACCTTTCTCTCTGTCTCTCTCTCACTGTCTATAACTCTCAGTCTCTCTCTCTAACTCTGCCTGTCAAAAAATTTTAAAAAATGTTATTCTTATCCTTAAAAATTAAAAACTCCAAAGAACATTGATACTGTATAGTTGTAAGTAGGTACTGATATAGTTTCACCTCTTTGAGTTTCAATTCTCTCAACTTTACAATATAAATATTAGACTCAGATTTTAAGTATATCATTAAACACTAACAATCCAAAGAGTCTAAAACATGTTCAAAGAGTTTTCAAAAATCACAAGGGTTATGGACATTTGCTACAGTAGTTAAGAACCCATTTGCGGGGAGCCGTTCTGTGGCATAGTAAGCTAAGTCTCCACCTGCAGCACCAGCAACCCATATGAGTGTCAGCTTGAGTCCCGGTTGATCCACTTCCAATCCAACTCCCTGCTAATAGCCTGGGAGAGCAGCGGAACAAATATCGAAGTTTAAGTCCTGGATCTGCTCCCAATTCCAGCTTCCTGTAGATGCACACCCTGGAAGGCAGCAGTGATGGCTCAAGTAGTTGGGTCCCTGCCACCCACATGGAAGACCCAGATAGAGATCTGGTTTCTGGCTTTGGCCTGTCCCAGCTTCAGCTGTTGCAGACATACAGGAGTGAACCAGCAGATAGGAGATCTCTGTCTCTCTGACAAAATGAACATCTCAAGAATCTATGAACCACCATTTCTCTCTCTCTCTCTCTTTTTTTTTTAAGATTTATTTTATTTTTATTTTTATTTATTTTTGACAGGCAGAATGGATAGTGAGAGAGACAGAGAGAAAGGTCTTCCTTTTTGCCATTGGTTCACCCTCCAATGGCCGCTGCGGCCGGCTCATCTCGCTGATCCGAAGGCAGGAGCCAGGTGCTTCTCCTGGTCTCCCATGGGGTGCAGGGCCCAAGCACTTGGGCCATCCTCCACTGCCTTCCCGGGCCATAGTAGAGAGCTGGCCTGGAAGAGGGGCAACCGGGACAGAATCCGGCGCCCCAACCGGGACTAGAACCCGGTGTGCCGGCGCCGCAAGGTAGAGGATTAGCCTGTTAAGCCACAGCATCAGCCATATTTATTTATTTTAAACGCAGAGTTACAGAGAGCCAGAGAGAGAGAGAGAGAGAGAGAGAGGTCTTCCATCTGCTGGTTCACTCCCCAGATGGCCAGAGAGAGAGAGAGAGAGAGAGAGGTCTTCCATTTGCTGGTTCACTCTCCAGATGGCCACAATGGCCAGAGCTGCACTGATCCGAAGCCAGGAGCCAGGAGCTTCCATGTGTCCCACAAAGGTGCAGAGGCCCAAGGACTTGGGCCATCTTCTACTGCTTTCCCAGGCCATAGCAGAGAGCTGGATCAGAAGTGGAGCAACTAGGACTCAAACCGGCACCCATATGGGATGTCGGCACTGCACACAGCAGCTTTACCGGATACACCATAGTGCCAGCCCATTTCAAAGGACATCTGGCTGATAATGAGATCTATTTACAGCTTTCCAACCCAACTCTGGAATTTGCAGGAAATCCCAGCTCCAGGAAGGAAAATTTCCCACCTTTTTTGGTAATCTGTATGATAATTATCTCCTCCCACATACTGCTCCTACAATTATGCTCCCTAACATTCCCAAGCATCTTTGGAAATGCCAAAGTTGTTTCTCAAACAGACAAGACTGAGAGAACCTGCTTTAACCTGTTTTACGAAGCACTATCTTGGCCAGCATGAAAAAATTTAAAGACTTCTTGATCGGACTTGATAAATACAGGATACTAACAAGATTCTTAAGAATGCAGTTTATTCAAGCTTCACAAAAAGAACTGAGGTCAAATGTCACTAATGCGATGTTTTTCCCACTGGTGGAAAAATGTATTCTTCTTTGCTTATTTGCACCAAAGGAGAGAAACACTATAGAAACAGAGAAAAATTACTGCTGAAGAAGGGACTTCTGGGGCTGGCGCTGTGGCATAGTGGATTTAGCTGCTGCCTGTAGAACCAGCATCCCACATGGGTGCTGGTTTGAGTCCTGGCTGCCCCACTTCTGATCCAGCTTCCTGCTAATGCACCTGGGAAAACAGAAGAGATGGCCCAAGTCCTGTGGCCCCTGCACCTGCGTGGGAGACCTGGAAGAAGCTCCTGGTTCCTGGCTTCAGATTGGCTCAGCTCCAACCAACGCCGCTGTTTGGGGCATGAACCTTCCAGCAGCTGGCAGAAGATCTCTCCTCTCTCTGTAATGCTGCCCTTTCAAATAAATATATGTCTTAAAAAAAAAAAAAAAAGAAAAGAAAAGAAAGGAAAGCTAAACAAAGATAAAGACCCATGAGCCTAGGTCTAGAAATTTATATATTCTCTACAAAACACCCTTTGCATTTTTTCCCCTAAAAATTGTTTATTTTATTTGAAAGGCAGAGTTACAGAGAGAGAGGTAGAGACAGTTCCATCCACTGGTTCACTCCTCAAATGGGCACAACAGCCAGAGCTGGGTGGGTCCAAAGACAGGAGCCAGGAACTTCTTCCAGCTCTCATATGTGGGTACAGGGGCTGAAGCGCTTGGGCCATCCTTTGCTGCTTTCCCAGGTACATCAGCAGGGAGCTGGATCAGAAATGCAGCAGCCAGGTCTTGAACTGGCACCCATATGTGATGCCGGCTCTGCAGGTGGTCCCTTTACCAGCTATACCACAGTACTGGCCCCACCATTAGCATTTTTAAAAAGGGGGATGCATATAACCCAGGAAGTCAAATCTGCCATGTAGAGAGGAACCTATATCACATACCAAAAAAGATAAATCTTTCCCTTTGAGTTTTAACTAAAATACTATTTTAATATTAAATATCTAGTGCTACTTACTGAATTTAATAACATAACCATAGTTTATTAAATATCTAAAACAATCCAATTCTACACATTTGGATAAGCAAGTGCTAAGTAAAACAAACACAAAGTAGAATTTTGTCAGCATATTTTAAAGTGCTTTAACAAGCTGTTCCATGCTAAAATATAATTAGTTCATCCTAAATGTATGAGAACAGACATAACCAAGAATGTAAGCCTATCACATCTATAGCCTAATGTCTTAAATCTTCAACAAAACGAAGAACTAAGAGTGATAACTAAGATCTCAGCTCTGTTGAGGAAAAACAGTTTTGGAATTTTGGAACGCTCTATTTTAGGAGGAAACAGACTTCCTCAGTCAAGGCTATAGAACAAGAAAATGTTCAAATCTCTTAAAGACAACATATGTGAAATGACTATGAAAGTGATAATTTTCTTGTATTTCAATTTGCTTAATAGTTTAGATGGCCTTTCAGATTTCAATTCTGAGCTCAAAAATACAGATTTTTTTACTATGTAAAGTTTAATGGAATTTGAGAAAAATCTGAGACATATGAATTTGATTCCTTTGCTAAATTTTGTATTCAAGTCACCCCTCTTGGACAAGTCAAGAGAGACAAACTTCTTATAACACCATTTTGTGGTATATTATCTATTGGTTAAGTAGAACAGTACTGCTGACCTTCAGAGCCTGGGGATTCTGATTACACCGGCAAAAGCCTAATAATTAAGCACTTGCTCATCCAGAGGAAGGAGATGCAGCATTCTGGCAAGTGTCTGAGACCTTTGTATATTCACTCTTTCAGCAAATCCACTCTTCTACCAAATAAGCAATTCTACTACATTAAAAAGAAAAGGTGCAGCAGTTAAGACTCTCACACCCCATATGGGAGTGCCTAGGTTTGAGTCCCAGCTCTGTTTCCAATTCCAGCTTTCTGCTAATGCATAACTTGGGTGTGAACAGGTAATGGTTCAAGTCCCTGTCACAGACGTGTGAGACCCAGGTTGAGTCCCTGGCTTCTTACTTCAGCCTGGCCCAGTCCTGGCTATTGTGGGCATTTGAGGAGTGAACCATTGGATAAAGATCTCTTGTTGGGATGTGTGTGTGTGTGTGTACGTATGTCTCCACATATTTCCACTAAATAAAAATGATTAAAAACAAAAGTAACATGGCCGGCGCTGTGGCTCAACAGGCTAATCCTCTGCCTAGCGGTGCCGGCACACCGGGTTCTAGTCCCAGTCGGGGCACTGGATTCTGTCCGGCTGCCCCTCTTCCAGGCCAGCTCTCTGCTATGGCCTGGGAAGGCAGTGGAGGATGCTTGGGCCCTGCACCCCATGGGAGACCAGGAGAAGCACCTGGCTCCTGGCTTCAGAACAGCGCGGTGCGCCGGCGGCAGCAGCCATTGGAGGGTGAACCAATGGCAAAAGGAAGACCTTTCTCTCTCTCTCTCTCTCTCACTGTCCACTCTGCCTGTCAAAAAGTAAAATAAATAAATAAATAAAATAAAAACAAAAGTAACTAATGAAAAAAGAAAACACTAATCAGAAGACCTTAATAAAATGTTACTGTTGATGTAGGAGATATATATTTATTCTAGGGGAATTTTCCCTGTGGAAAAATGTAAGAAAAAATGATTAATCATGGTCAAAACTCACTAAAGCCACCAAAAAGACAGAAATGCCATCTAGGAGTGCATTTCTTGCCTCTACTATGATCCAAATTGACTTTGCATGCAGGTTCACTCCATGTAATAAGAAAAATTAAGGTCAAAGAACCAAGAAGTATTTTCACTTGAAGGTTCTCTCTATCAACTCTCATAAATAGATAAGAATTTATATAACCATTTAATATCAGAATGAATTCTATACAAACCTCTTTATATCTTAAATGTCACTAATCCAGACAAGTAAATGTTAAAGTCACTTAATTGCAACAGAAGTGTTAAGCTTATATGAGCACTTTAATTATGAGGCAACTAAAATTTCCTGACTTTGAATAGCAATAAACAAGATAAAACATGCATTATGCAAAGTTCAAAGTACAGTCAGAAAAGGAGCAATGTCCAGGCTACAGAGAAGGTAGGCTTTAGCTAGGTGACAAAGAACGAAGCTGGTTTTCTGAGAGGGAGAGAGGGGTGGTTGGTTGTTTCAGTCAGTATTTTCTATACATTCTAGAGTGGATTCTTCTCTTGCTGAAGGAACACCACCTCCTGCCTCCCTCAGGTCCTGGAGTTAATTACCAACCCCTCCTCAACATTCATCTACATCCTCAGCACACTACCCTCCCATCCTTCCCCTTCAACACTGCCTATACTCCTGGGCTCCCCACATATATCAGTACCACTTGCACACACAAACACTACATGGGCAGGCATTGAAAATTGGCTAAAACTCACCTCTACTACAGTACTTGGTTCATTAGTGGTATGAAACCCAGGTAGAACTAGAGTTCTTGGCCGGTGCCGAGGCTCAATAGGCTAATCCTCCACCTTGCGGCAACGGCACACCGGGTTCTAGTCCCGGTCGGGGCTCCGGATTCTGTCCTGGTTGCCCCTCTTCCAGGCCAGCTCTCTGCTATGGCCCGGGAGTGCAATGGAGGATGGCCCAAGTGCTTGGGCCCTGCACCCCATGGGAGACCAGGAGAAGCACCTGGCTCCTGCCTTCCACGGCAGCCATTGAAGGGTGAACCAACAGCAAAGGAAGACCTGTCTCTCTGTCTCTCTCTCTCACTGTCCACTCTGCTTGTCAAAAAAAAAAAAAAAAAAAAAAGAACTAGAGTTCTCCCAAAACTGACACACACATATTAAATCTCTTCCTCTGGGCTCATGAGATTTTGTCTTGGAGGTGAGAGCTGCAATTTTTCTTGTTACACCGAAATAAACTGTATGAAAAATAAATCTAATCCAGATGACAACAAATGCGAAAGACACACTCCTACAAACATTATTAAAGTGTTGGTGTCTAAATTTCCAGACTCTTTTTATGACAATATAATTAGGATAAAAATCTACAGGTTTAGAGTGGGCACATAGCCTAGTGGTTAAGCCACCCACATCCGACAGTGGAGTACCTGGGTTCAAAGCCTGGCTCTGGCTCCTGATCCCAGATTCCTCCTGATGCAGATCCTGGGAGTTAGCAGTGATGGCTCAAGTAACTGAGTTCCTACCTCCGACTTGGCTGACTGGGACTGCTCCTCAGCTACTTGCTGATCCCTGCTCCAGCCACTACACGCATTTGAAGTAAACCAGTTTACAGAAGCCCTGTTTCTTATCTCTTATCTCTCTCTCCACCTCTCAAATGTTTTAAAAACCATTTTTTAATAGCTATTGTTTCACTTTGGATTTTTGTTCCCATCTAACAAGGTGGAAGGCCCTTTCAACCTGAGAACTTTGCTTGTTGTTAACTTCAGGAAAATTCTCTGTTGTCAACTCTTCCAATTTGACTTCATCTTTCTCTTTTTGGAAATACTGGTGCTTCTTGATTTATACTCATATGTCTTAATTTCTCCTTATGTCTCTGTGATACAGCTGAGTGAATTTCTCTACTTTCTTTCAATTCATTAATTTTCCCTTCAAAAATGTCTAATCTAGAGTTTAACCTATTTTAGTTTTGCTTTAATTTCACTAACTTTTTTATTTCTTTTATATAGCCATCTATTTCATATCTACCTTTTTTAATTAACAACATTTTTTGATGATCATTATTTCTCATACCCTTTTTTAAGAATCTTTAAAATGACAGTCATTTTTAAATGGCCCTAGTATTTCCATTAGCTGTGAGTGAACTAATCTCCCGGTGGCTTTGTTTATATTCTAAGTAATGCTCTTCCTCATGTTTTCACAAGCTCAGACCCTCCCCCTCTTTTCCCAGTGGTTCTGAAGCAAGCCATCCCCCTTCACAGCCCATGACCTCCAAGCTTGGTGCCCTTGTATTAGATGATAGTGGGGAAATTACAGTTCCTGACACTAAGCCATCTGGCAGCCTGGCTGTGTCTGTGTGCTCACTTAAGGTCCACAGCTTTTTAAAGCAACAGCTGGGAGCAGATGAGTTCAGCCTTCCTTCACCCAGACCCAGCCCTGCTCCTGGTCTCATCAGGGTGTCTCACTGCAGATTTCCCCTGCAGAGCTATTTCCCCCAGTGTCGGAATCTAGAATGTAACTGCATGTTTTCTCTCCGTTCCCAGTTCCTAGAGATGTGTACCTTGTTTATGAGTGTATCTACATGCTTCCTCTTTTGTTTTAAATTTGTAATTGTTGCATGTGGAGCAGAGTCATGAGCCAAGAAGGATGGACAGTCCTATAATAATAATAATTGCTAACATTTATTGAAGACTTGTTATAGGCTAGGTTTACATGAATTTTCTTATAAAATCCTTCTCAACTGTCTTAAGAAGTAGTTAGTGGGGCTGGTGCTGTGGCATATCGAATAATGCTGCCATCTAAAGTGCGGGCATCCCATATCAGTGCAGGTTCGAGTCCTGGATGCTCCACTTCTGATCCAGCTCTCTGCTATGGCCTGGGAAAGCAACAGAAGATGGCCCAAGTTCATGGGCCCCTGCACCCAAGTGGGAGACCAGGAAGAAGCTCCTAGCTATTGGCTTCAGATCGGCCCAGCTCCAGGCGTTGCAGCCATTTGGAGAGTGAACCAGTGAAAGGAAGACCTCTTTCCTCTCTGCCTCTGCCTCTCTCAGTAACATTGTTTTTCAAATAAATAAATAAATCTTAAAAAAAAAAAGTAGGTAGTATTACTTCTCACCCATTTCATAGGTGAGAACGCAGAGTCATGGGGCAAGTGGGCAATCATCCAAAGATCATCAGCTAATAAGGACCAAGAGTCAAACCAGGTATCTGATTCTAGTAACCATGCTCTTAGCCACTGCTCTACTGCCTTCCATCCTGACCAAACAGTTCTATATAATTTTTATTTTCCCTCTTTTTTCCCACTTACCTGCAAACATCTTGCACACAGACAGGATTTTAAAAGTGGAGCCATTTTCTGGGTTTATAAAGAAGCTTATTACCCTCATGTTTTATTTAGTGTTATTCAGTATAGGCCTATACCTAAAATCAGAAACATAGTTTTTAATGCTCATCTTTTTCCTAGAGTCCTTCCCCCATTAATGAGTTTCAAGCACTTCCTTGCTTGCCCTCTGGCTCACTCTCCCTCTACCACTTCTACTTTGCCCTGGTACAAAACGCCCAGAAAAGGATCTTATCAAGACATTCGTGCAAGGGGCCGGTGCTGTGGCATAGCGAGTAAAGCCGCCGCCTGTGGTGCCCGCATCCCATATGGGTGCTGGTTCAAGTCCCAGCTGCTCCACTTCCGATCCAGCTCTCTGCTATGGCCCAGGAAAGCAGTGGAAGATGGCCCAACTCTTTGGGCCCCTGCACCCACATGCGAGACCTGGAAGAAGCTCCTGGCTCCTGGCTTTGGATCGGCACAGTTCCAGCCATTACAGCAAATTGGGGAGTGAGCCAGCAGATGGAAGACTTCTCTCTCTCTGCTTTTCATTCTCTCTCTGTGTAACTCTTTCAAATAAATAAATAAATATTAAAAAAAAAAAAAAGGCATTCATGCAAAGTACTTCAGGGAACTCCTGTTTTCCTTTCCATCATATCCAAAAGCCTTAATCTTAAAGAATTAAATTTATAAATGCAAGTGAAAGGCATGCATTATCATGCCAAAACAAGCAAATTCAATTTTAGGCTACATTATTAAATGTATAGGGTTGGGGCCAGCGCTGTGGCTTAGCAGGTAAAGCCACCACCTGCTGTGCCAGCATCCCATATGGGCGCCAGTCCTGGCTGCTCCACTTCTGATCCAGCTCTCTGCTATGGCCTGGGAAAGCAGAAGATGGTCCAAATCCTTGGGCCCCTGCTCTCGCGTGTGATACCGAGAAGAAGCTCCTGGCTTCAGATAGGCACAGCTCAGACCGTTGTGGCCATCTGGAAAGTGAACCAGAGGATGAAGGGCTTCTCTCTCTCTCTTTGCCTCTGCCTCTCTGTCACTCTGCCTTTCAAATATATAAATAAATAAATATTTTTTTTAAAAAAAGTAAACGTGCAGGGTCTAGTAAAGATACCAGTTCCACTCTATGAAGCAAACATTATTTGGATAACTCCTAAGGACCAGGTACTGTGTAACACCCTAGGGACACATGATCATCCTTTTTCTCTTCTAGTTTGCATATACTAATATTTTCCTCCTATAATCCTCACTGCAGACCATTCCAGAACAATGTGCTCAGTTTATAAAAATAAAATAAACTTCCAGAAAGTTTTCTGAAAGAGAGAAAAGAAATGTGTTTCAGAAGAAGGAATTACTGAAGCTGTTGCTTGGTCACCTAAGGTACTGTTTTCCTGAGTTTTCTACATAATTTTAAAATACTGGGTTAGCAGTAAGAAAGGAGATGAAGGAAAGGAATTAAATTGGTTAGGAAGCAATACTTGGGGAAAACTCAGTACTAGAGAATTGCAATTTGTTTCCTTTTTATTAAAAGTCATGACCCTGAACAATCCTTAACCGTAATGTCTAAGTAGTTTTGATGTGGGCCCTGTGAATTCAACTCTTCCTAACATCAACATCTTATATTTGCTACAATGAGTAAGTGGAGCTACGCCTCAGGAAGATAAGCAAAAGTTGAAACTGTTGATGGATCGACTAGTCTGGAAGCCTATATAAAATCTAAGCAAAACTCAGTCTACATTTTGATACCATTAACAGATGCAGGAACCATGAGAGATGGTGCAGATTTAGGACAACAGATGAATTTAGTTTGATAAACACAGCTCTAAAGAGTCAACTAGCCAGGCCAGTGCTGCGGCTCACTAGGCTAATCCTCCGCCTTGCGGCGCCGGCACACCGGGTTCTAGTCCCGGTCGGGGCACCGATCCTGTCCCGGCTGCCCCTCTTCCAGGCCAGCTCTCTGCTGTGGCCAGGGAGTGCAGTGGAGGATGGCTCAAGTGCTTGGGCCCTGCACCCCATGGGAGACCAGGAGAAGCACCTGGCTCCTGCCATCGGAACAGCGCGGTGCGCCGGCCGCAGCGCGCCTACCGCGGCAGCCATTGGAGGGTGAACCAACGGCAAAAAGGAAGACCTTTCTCTCTATCTCTCTCTCTCAATGTCCACTCTACCTGTCAAAAATAAAAATAAAAAAAAAATAAAAGAGTCAACTAGTCATTCACAAGAAGATACTCAACAGAGAGTTGAAATTGGGTTCTAAGAGCTAACAGAGAAATAGAAAAATCACATGTGAAAGTGTGCAATACAAAGTCTGGATCCCTATATCCTGTGCTTCAGTCACACAAAGCCACCCTTAATTCCCCAGCAGAGGTAGCTACCCCAGCCCTGACTCTAAAAAATAAAAAATAAACATTTTTCTGTAAAGACAGACACCCACTTCATACTTGGTTAAAACTGGGTCTTCTTTCAGAATGCTCAGATGTCTTTTTCCCAAAGCCTACTGAGTTCCCAGAAGGACAGTACCTGGGTCCTACCTCTTTATGTATACATACCCAGTTTTTAGCAGCATGCCTAAAATAGCACGCACTTGAAAGACAGACTGAAAGAGCAGACTTGGCATGTGCTCAACAAGCCGTGGAAGGCGTTGTATCCTCTTAGAGGTGACCGCTGAAGAAATGAACTTGGATGACATTGCCAAAGAAAAGAAAGCTAAGTAGTCCTAAATATAATCATCACAGAACCTCTTAATCTAGGAGCAGTTCCCAAAAGTGTTTCTTGACTTCTCTCGGGTCTAAATACCTCCTGTGTTACAGAGGGATCATTACTTCTACCTCATAGGTCACTGGGAGGATTATTGAGATAGCATATGTGAGTATAAAGCAAGCACCTGCTCTAATGTCTGGCATCCAATTACATTCCCTTCCCTTCCCCAACTCATTCTGAAAACATTAGAGCCTCATTCTTTCTCTGCAACTTTAGTAACTACTATATCCCGAATACCAACCTGGCCTAGAAAACAAAAAACAAAACAGATGTGTGAGAAAGGGAGGCTAGCTTTGCCGGATGCCTTCCTTGGATCAGTTTCTCAGCCTCTACGCTACTGACAATTTTGGCCAATTTTTTTATTATAGGAGGATGTACTGTGCATTGTGGAATGTTCACCAGCATCCAGGAGCACTCCCTACCAAAAACGTCTCCAAACTTTGCCAAACATCCCTGAGATGGGAACAATTTCCCCTGGTTGAGAAATACTGCCCTGGAGCTAACTGGAATTCTCACAGAGCCCTAAATTCTTTCCCTGACATCTGAAAATATCTTTGTTCCCCACTGACTGACCCTACACATTTACACTTAGACTTTATAAGCCATTCTCCTTAACAATCAACCAAAATTAGTAATTATACCTTAACTGTAAAGCAAGTTATCAAAAATTCAGTCTAACTCAAGGAACTATCACACTACAACCTGGAAAGCCAAAGTAATACAGTATAATAAAAGTAAGAACCAATCCCAAAAGGTCTCCATTCAAAATTCGATCTGTCCCAGTATTCTCAAAGGGTCTAATCTCTTAA
This sequence comes from Lepus europaeus, assembly GCF_033115175.1. Lineage (NCBI taxonomy): Eukaryota > Metazoa > Chordata > Mammalia > Lagomorpha > Leporidae > Lepus > Lepus europaeus. The sequence goes on along the minus strand of NC_084843.1, from coordinate 63,278,744 downwards.
CTTCTAGTCTACAGGTTGCACTGTATTAGTTGCTAAGGAATTTTACAAGTTTTAAATAGACATTAACGACATATAAAACATAGAGATATAGCAACAGAAATAGATATAGATAGATAGATGCCTGTTTCCTTGTTGGTAAATTGGAGGTATCTACTTAATAGGGTTGTTATGGAGTTCAGTTAAAATATATACAGTGTTTAAACAGTACCTGGCACCTACATATGTTAAGTATAAAACAATTTTTATCATCATGTTTAAGGATGCATAAGCAAAGAAAAGCCTATATTGGGTAGTGGTGTAAAAGCAGGCAAATACTTTTATATGCCTACAATGCAGTAAAGCAATAAACTTGTATTCAGAGGCCCTGGGTTTATATTTCTGTTTCTTAACTAATTGTTTCATTTGGGCTTCAATATGCTCATCTGTAAACCAGGAGTAATTCTTGTCTTTCTTAAATCTTTGAGCTGTCCAACAAGGAAACAGGAAAGCACTGTGAAAATTGATCAGCCTCATCTATAAAGATTTATTTTATTAATGGAAGATCTTAGAGTTCCATGATAGTAGGGAAGAGTTCCATCTGCCTCCCAATTCGGTGGGGAAAATCAGTGAAGAAGGAGACTTTCAAGGAAATACTCTAATAAAGGGACAAGTAGGGAAACCGTACACCTTGAACTCAGGTAGGTCTGATTCAAAAGTCCTTGTTTTATTCTGCATATACAAGGATACTTCAAAAAGGTCAAGAAAATGATAATTATCTTTTAATTCCATTTTTCTAAAACATGTTGAAGTGCCATCCTAGTCTGAAATTTTTTAAATAAAAAAAGACATACTGAATTATTATTTTTGTTTATACTCTTGGTATAAGGTAGGCACATTAATCTTTCGAAGTTAGTGGGGATACATTAAAAGCACTGGCAGGGGGCCTGGTGCTGTGGCATGGCGGGTGGAGCCTGCAGTGCCGGCATCCCATGTGGGCAGTGGTTCGAGTCCTGGATGCTCCACTTTCAATCCAGCTCTCTGTGTGGCCTGGGAAAGTAGTGGAAGATGGCTGAAGCCCTTGGGCCCCTCACCCATGTTAACTCTGCCTTTCAAATAAATAAATCAATCTTAAAAAAAAAAAAAAAAAAGAAGAAGCACTGGCAGAGATTTTGTTCCTCTCCTTTCAAAACAGTATGAACACACCACGGTGTCCCTAAATGACGTTTTCAATTAGGAATGAATCAATCTTCTGGAAGCGAAGAAGAGTTGGAAGAAATGGAATTTGTATAATCAGTAGTGTTTCAATAGCTTTAAATTAGTTTGATATGTTTATTTTTAGATTTAAAAAAATCCCCGCCTTCCAACGAACACTTCAAAATCATCAAAGACTGTGCCCCTGCACTTTATGCTTGCTAGGAAGGCAGTTTTTAACAAACGACTTTTTGTTAAGTTGCAACATCAATCATACATGGTGTTGGGGAAAGAAATTCTAAACTGCCGCCAAAAAAATGCAAATAAAAAGGAAAACCAGCCCTTCCCATCCACTCAGCCTGCAAAGCCTCGCAGGTGGGGTATGGGTCCCCGACAGAAGGTCTCCAAAGGTGCCAGTTTTCAAAGCGCGCATGCCTCAGGTCAAGGCACCCTTCCTCGACATTTGTCCAAAAATTCCCAAGAATTCTGTTTGTCCCGGAGCTGGGCAGACGCAGGCCTCCTCCCCGCTTTCCCTCTGGGCAGCGAAGGTGGCTGCCTGCGGACGCGGCTCCGGACCGGTCCTCCAGGGTCGCACCAGTCCAGCAGCGCGGGACGCACGTGGTGCCTGCAAGCGGCTTCAGTTGCCCCCACTACCGCCAACCACCGCCGGCCGCCCTGACTGGCGGAGAGCTGCCAGAACCGGAGCTGCACTGCAGCAGACGGCCGGTCAAGTAAACTGAGAAGGGGACGGGCGAGGGGTCGCGGCCACGCGAGCAGCTCCCTGAGTGACAGGTCGGGCGTGCTGGCCCCACGCAGGCAGGCAGCCGGACACCACCGAACGCCGGGGCTGCGCAACCCCACGTGGGCCCTCGCTTGCTGAAGGCGCCGTCACCCTCCTCCCCACTTCGGGCAGCGCTCACCTCAGCGCTCGCGGCGCCTCCACCTTCAGTTTTTTGGGCTTTGGCTCTTCCTCAGCAGCTGCCATCTTCGCGCTCCCACCCTACTTAGGCTCCACCGGCCGCCCCACCCCCTCGTCTCCCAGAGCCCGCCCCCTCCACGCATCACCGCCTTTTTTCCTCCAAACCCCGCCCCCCGAAACCCCGCCCATTCCGTGACTCTCTCACCCACCACCATTGGCTCGACCCCTGTATTGCCCCGCCCCCCTCGTGGCCCCACCCACTCCGCTGTAGGGGACCCGAGACTGAGTTAGGCTGCAGATGAGCGCCTGAGTCCAAACGGTGCGGAGTCCCGCCCTTTTTCTAGATCCTAGGTGAACCAGCAGACTGAAATCCCAAACCTTTAGAAACTCCTTTTCTCTCACCTAACGCCTATCCTGCTATTTAATCTTTCTAGTTCGGGAGACCGAGTTTGAGTCTTTGAAGCTGTCAGTCAGGCGGTCTTCTGGGCACTCCAACTGCGGGGTCCTCACGGCTGTCTCTGCTGCCTCAGCTTTGGCCCGGAGAGGACCCGGCGCCGAATCAGACCGACTGGCCGAGGTGTCCGGGTGAGTGCGGAGACTGGGGAGTCTGCAGACCAGGGGCAGCGGGGTAGCAGGCTGGATGGCTGAGGCTCTGGGCCCCAGGAGCGGCTCTGTTGCTGCGACCTGGAGCCGCACCTCTCTCCGGCTCCCGGCCTTCCGGGCTTTCCTGCCAGCTGGGCCGGAAGAGAAAGGTGCACCTGCAGGGCAGTGTTCCCAGGCACACGGTCCTGCTCGCTGGCGTCCTTCTCCGTGCTCCCGGACGGGAAACGGGTCTTGTGGCCTCAGGGAGCTGGAGTTCTGACTGTTCGAATTAGCCCCAGGGTTCCTTTTTGGATGACAAAACTCCTAATGGCCCTGAGCGGACATCCTGTTAGAGGGTGGAGAATACGAGGAGGATGTTGCCGCTCTTCCGAAGAAAGGTGGGGCTGTGTGGCAAAGTGGGCGATGTGGCACGTTGGCGTTAGATTCGTTTGCACCTGAATTTACAGCCTGTTTGAAGAAGAAGGTGATGTCAGTATAAAATTGGGAGCCATCACGAAAGGAGAAGGGGTTGTGTGGAGTTGTGGGATTTGTCGAATTGGAATGTTTTAGGTGGAGATTAGCAGAGACTAGTTTTGTGTACGGAGGGGCGACGTCTGAGAACTAGACTGGGAATTAAGTTTCAGGGTGCGAAACAAAACCATGACATCCCGTAGAGTATGATAAGAAGCCTTTGTGGTGTGTTCAGGAAGGTTATCGGACACATGAAATGCTGCAAGAGTCCAGGCAGGAAGCTGAAACCGAAGAGTAAGTAGGAAAGTGTTGAAGACTAGAGAATCTTTGGGCCGTTTGAGAGAGCTGCTTTAATATGCAGTGTAGACTAATCTTTCATCATTTGGGGCTTGAAGCACGATTACTCGGAGTGGTGAGATGAAAAGTTTGAGGTTTGATTGTTTTGAATACAAGACATGTGTTGGGGAGTAGAAAGCAAATAACCAGTGTGCTAGATTAAGGGTTCTAGAAAGAGAAGAGAAAATGCTGGATGAGAAGGAAGAGGATGATGTGGTACCAGTGGGTGAATTAATTTTGGAAAGAAAAGGAACTTTTTTTTTTAACAGATTGATTTATTTATTTGAAAGTCAAAGTTACACAGAGAGAAAGAGAGAGAGAGAGGTCTTCCATCTGTTGGTTCACTCCCCAATTGGCCACAACTGCCAGAACTGATCCGAAGCCAGGAGCTTCCTCCAGGTCTCCCACATGGGTACAGGGTCCCAAGGACCTGGGCCATCTTTTGCTTTCCCAGGCCATAGCAGAGAGCTGGATGAGAAGTGGAGCAGCCAGGACTCAAACCGGCGCCCATATGGGATGCCGGCACTGCAGACTGCGGCTTTACCTACTGGCTACACCACAGCACCGGCCCCAGACGTTTTCAAGTCAGACCATAGGAAAAGTGGAGCAATTGAAGAATTACCTGAAACTTACACATCATTAGTAGGGGAGCTCTCTACAATAAGGATAGTTTTTCTTATCAAACTTTTCTTATAAACCTTGTGATTTTAACACTGGTTCTGACTTTTCAACAATATACTAGATATTTTTAAGTAGCTCTGTTTTATCTCAATTCATGAGTAGCAAATGGTATTTTTTTTTAAATTCTCTATTTCTTTTTTCTTTTTTTTAAGATTTATTTATTTATCTATTTGAAAGTCAGAGTTACACAGAAAGAGGAGAGGCAGAGAGAGAGGGCCTCCATCCACTGGTCCACTCTCCAATTGGCCACAGTTGTCAGAGCTGCACCGATCTGAAGCCAGGAGCTTCCTCCGGGTCTCCTACACGGGTGCAGGGCCCAAGCACTTGGGCCATCTTCTGTTGCTTTCCCAGGCCACAGCAGAGAGCTGGATCAGAAGTGGAAAAGCCGGGACTCAAACCGGCACCCATATGGGATGCCGGCACTGCAGGCGGCGGCTTTATCTGCTACATCACAGCACTGGCCCCACAAATGGTATTTTTGGAGAAGAGGCTTTCCATTCCATTATACAGAGAAAACAGAAGCCATCATTTTCCTGAAACCAAATACAAACTTTCTTCTCTTCTATTTGAAGAGTTAAAAGGGTCCCTTCTCTTTGGATCACATTGACTCCCAACACCATCCTCTCCCGTGTCCTCAGGCTTTTCTTTCATCTATTCCCTCACTCCTGTGTCAGCTTTTCCCTCTCTGTCCATACCATCCTTTAAACCTTGAGAAATATTCTTCTTACCCTTCAGGAACTACTCCATTTTTTTCCCTGTCTTCCTTTTCTTCTTAAAGTTTTATGTATTTATTTGAAAGGCAGAGAGAGAGAGAATGCTAGCTTCCATCCACTGGTTCACTCCCCAAATGACCACGATGACCAGGGCTGGGCCAGGCCAAAGCCACGAGGCTTCTTCTGCATAGCAGAAGCCCAAATACTTGGACCATCTTTTTCTGCTTTCCTAGGCACATTAGCAGGGAACTGGATTGGAAGTGGAGCAGGCTGGACTCGAACTGATGCTCATACGGGTTGTCAGCGTTGCAGGTGGTGGCTTAACCCACTGCACCACAGTGACAGCCCTTTATTTTCCTGTTTTTCAATTCCCTTTACAGCTGTATTTTTAGAATCTATTCATCTCTCTTTTTTCCTACTTGCTATTTATTTCTCAGGCCACTGCAATGCCTTTATTCCAGTTTTCCACTGAACTACCACTAAAACCACTTTTACCGAGATCACCAGTGTCCTCTATGTATTAAAAATGCATCTCCATGTGAGAAAAAATTGCGTCTTGTGAGACAAAGAACATTATATTCCTCTTATTCTCATTCAACAACTAGTTTTGAATACATTTAGTATACTAGACACTTGTAGACATAAGGAGGAACAAGATAGAGTTCCTGCAATTACAGCATAGATAGCTTTATGTACTAATGGAGGATAAACAGAGTATTCCGAGGTATCAAATTTTTCTGGGTTTGTTAATTAACTCAATCATTCCACATTTTATTCATAAATCATAACATCACATACTGCATATGTATAAATATAATTGTCAATTTCAATTTAAAAAATAAAAATTTTTAAAAAGTTTTGTAGCGGTGAGATTTGATTGGCAGTCTGTGGGTAAGTGGAATCTAACAATATTTAGTTCACTCTGACTTTCAAAATAAATAAAGTAAATTTTAAAACAAATGTTTATCCTTTCATTTTACTCTATCCCTATTGTCAGCATCTTACTCTAGGCCATGACCATCATTAGTGCAGCCATGTTCAGTGCCCAGTTATCCCGTTTCTTCAGTGTGATTAATGTAATCTTTCCAAACATGAAGGTCAGATTGCCTGAGTTTACACTGCATGAGAATAAGATTCAAACTCCTTAATGAGGACTGCATTGGCCTATGAATCACTGCCTACCTTGTTCTTACCTCTCATTGCACCACTGTCGTGTACCTGCCAGAGCAGCTAAGTTTATACTGACTTGTAGATTCTCATAGTACACCATATTTCCCCTATCGTAAAGGAATTATAACACATTTATCATTTATCTTATCTGCTGAAATCCACGTGCTGTGCTTGTGGGAACTGTTTCACTCTACCGTATATCCAGAACTGCCTAGCATATAAGACGTATTGGAGCTGTCTATTGAAATGGACAAGTGATTACAGTATTGTCTAATGCTCAGAGGAGCCAGATACTTTTCTGGAGTCATTCTCTCATTTTGGATGCAGGCTCTTCTCTGCCTCTATTTTTTAAATATGGAGAATCAATACATTTTCTCCTTTAGATACTGTGTTCCAGTTATATTTTGACTATTGTAACTTTATTGCTTGTAAAACACCAGGAGGAGTGTACAGCATTTAATCCATGGGATTTATAGAGTATTTTAGCAGCAGTCAAAAGTGTGATGAAATGACCTCTGAACCCAGTTTTTCTCTTTAGAATAAACTGGAAGAATTCTGTTTTATGACTCAAAAGTCACCAGGAGCACAAAGATGGTTGTGGTGATAGTGACTGTGTAGCTTTCCCTGAAGCTTATTAAAAAAATAAAAGAAGTAATTGCACCTATTAAAAGGATGATGTGTTCTTAAGGAACAGAATGAGTAAGCTGCCACATATATTATTGTTATATGCATTAGGCCCTTCGTGATAATATGGATAGGAGAAATAAACTCTTCCTGTTATAGAAGGTTCAGATGGTTTTTAAAACTAAGTACTTTTGAGGCCTGCAAGTGTTGTGCTTTCATCTCAGCACTGAGGATAACAACAATAAATTCAGCAGGCTGGTTTAACTTACTGTATTCTTCTGAAACCTGAACTACTGCCAGTAAAAACAACTTTGATGGAAACTTTCCTGGAAAGAATTTACCAGCTTAAGAGGATGAATAGAGATCTGGCCCTAAAATAAAGTAACTCCAAAGTGACTTGCTTCAAGAACTAGCAAGTCTTTTAGGGTATGCTGTGGCAGTGAATACTTAGGTCCATGTGAACGACATACTTTCTGTAGGATGACAGTTGTCAGCTCTTTCAATCATAATTTCTCCTCCAAATAATTGATTAAACTTCCTCAGCATAAAAACTAGAACATATTTTGGTTTCTAAGTAAACAAGCATATGCTTCAACTCTTCCTCTTAAATCATAAGTTAAAACAGCACATTCACTGCACTGTCTACCAGTTTTTAAAATTTAACTTAATTAAAAAAAATTTTTTTGACAGGCAGAGTGCACAGTGAGAGAGAGAGACAGAAAGGTCTTCCTTTGCCGTTGGTTCACCCTCCAATAGCCACCACGGCCGGTGCACTGCGCTGATCCGAAGGCAGGAGCCAAGTGCTTCTCCTGGTCTCCCATGGGGTGCAGGGCCCAAGCACTTGGGCCATCCTCCACTGCCTTCCTGGGCCATAGCAGAGAGCTGTCCTGGAAGAGAGGCAACCGGGATAGAATCCGGCGCCCCGACCGGGACTAGAACCCCGTGTGCCGGCGCCACAAGGTGGAGGATTAGCCTGTTGAGCCACGGTGCCGGCCCCTAACTTAATTAAAATTTAAGTGTATCAGTTGCATTAGCCATGTTTCACATGCTAAGTAGCCACATGTATCTAGTGCCCCGCATGTTGGACAGCACAACTAAAGGCTATTTCCATCATTGCAGAAAACTTTGTTGGATAGTGCTGCATAATAATGCATTTATACATCTCTAAGAAGCAGGTATGAGCCATGGCTTAGGATTCATTTGGACCTAGATTTCATTCCTAGCTCTGATACTTACTGTGTGATTTTAGGTAAGTGACTTACCTTTTCTGAGACTGTTTTGCCTTATCAAAAAACAGAGATAAAAGCAATTTCTAACAGCACTGGGAAGATTAAATGAAAACATAGGTAAAGTGCCCAACGTAGAGTCTGGCCCACAGCAAGTACTCACATTTTAGATGTTTTTAATTCATTTATCTTTAATGTATAAAACACGTTGAGGGGCCAGTGCTGTGGCATAGTGGGCTAATCTGCTGCCTGTGGTGTTGGCATCCCTTATGGATGCTAGTTCATGTCTCAGCTGCTCCACTTCTGATCTGGCTCTCTGCTGTGGCCTGGGAAAGCAGTAGAAGATGGCCCAAGTTCTTGGGCCCCTGTACCCAAGTGGGACACCCAGAAGTGGCTCCTGGCTTCGGATTGGCCCAGCTCCAGCCATCACAGCCATTTGGAGAATGAACCAGCGGATGGAAGACCTTTCTCTATCTCTCTGTCTGTAACTCTACCTCTCAATAAATAAATAAATAAATCTGTTTAAAAAAAAAAAAAAAAAACACTTTGGGCCTGGGAGATTTATTTTTGTAAAGGATGTCATGTTCCGTAGCTGGCTTACACTCAAATCTTGGTTCACACTTTATATTTCATGTCAATTTTGTCCTAAGGAAAAGACATATTAAATAAAACACATTATTAAATAAAAATTTAGTTCAGATCTCAACATTGGATATTTCTGTTCCATTTTTTTCAAAGTTTAACAGTTGAGGTTATAAAGTCAACAGATTCTATATAGCTGTCTTTGTATTCACGGGCAGTTGTAGTAATGTCCACATAGAAATACAAGGCTGACACCAAGCAGGTCTACCAAGCAAACCATCTGATTAGATAATGTAGAAAAATTTAGCAGGTTCTAAGCCTGAGGTGTCACAGTTTACCAGATCAAATTGATTGCTTATAGAGATAGCCTTGAAAAAAGAAACATTTTTGTTTCTAATGAAAAGATCTCTAAATCATTAACTATTCATTAATATAGTAATACTAAAACATGCCTTAGAAATTGGTGTTATTTACTTGAACACATACCAAATGGGAAGAGGAAATCATTACTAGATGGTCTTTAAATGTCAGCTGCTTTCATAAAATAAATGATTTCCTCTGAAAAGAATGGGTCAGTGTGATGTCATTGTTCTGTGTGTCAACAGAGCTGAATGAGTCAATTCTGAAAAGGCTTCTTTTCCACACACAAAATTTATAAATTTTGAAATTTATCTTATTGCATAGAATCTGTATTCATGGATTTTAAATTCTTTTTTCTTTTTCTTTTTTTTTTTTAAATATTTATTTGAGATGTAGAGTTTCAGATAGAGAGAGGAAGAGACATAGTGAAAGATCTCCTATCCACTGGTTCACTCCCCAAATGGCCACAATAGCTGGAGCTGGGCCAATCTGAAGCCAGGAGCCAGGAGCTTCTTCCAGGTCTCCCACGCAGGTGCAGGGGCCCAAGGATTTGGGCCATCTTCTACTGCTTTCCCAGGCGATAGCAGAGAGCAGGATGGGAAGTGGAGCAGCCGGGACTCGAACTGGCGCCCATATGGGATGCCAGCATTACAGGTAAAGGCTTAACCTACCAGACCACAGTGCTGGTCTCATTCTCTTTTTTTTTTTTTTAATTAAGAATTAATTAATTAATTAATTTCAATTTGAAAGGCAGAGACAGAGGAAGATCTTTCATCCTCTGGCTCACTCCCCAAATGGCTACAATAGCCAGGGCTGGCCAGACCAAAGACATTCCATCTGGGTCTCCAAGTAGGAGACAGGCGCCCAATCACTTGGGTCATCTGCTGCTGCCTCCCCAGGTTCATTAGCAGGGAGCTGGAAAGGAAGTGTAGCAGCCAGGACTCGGACTGGGGCTTATATGGGATGCTGGCATTGCAAGGGGTGGCTTAACCCACTGTGCCACAACACCACCCCACCATGTTAAGCCAAATGTTTGATAATGATGCTTTTCCATATAAAAGACAAAAATTAGGTATACATGTTTCCAGTCTCCCATATTGACAATAAGCTTTTTATTTGAGGCATAATATCCAGAAAAGTGTATGAATGATAATGTAAAGCCCAATTAATTAGCACAAAATGAACACAACTTATAAATATCATTCAGATCAAGAGTAAACATTACCAGCACCTTAGAAGACCAGCTTCATGCCCCTGTCCGTCACTACTCCTGCTCCTCCATAAAGAACACCAGGAGATTCTGATGCCCCAGATTAGCTTTGCCTGTTCTAGAACATCATATGTATGCAATCTTGCTATGCATATTTGGTATCTGGCTTATTTCTAAGATATATCCATGTTTGTTTTCTGCGGCAATTAATCATTTTCACTGCTGTATAATATCTTATAAAATGCTATAATTTTTCCATTGTGTGAATAAACATTTGAGTTGTTGCAGGTGCTTGCTGTTAAAAATGTATTTTTAATACATGTTTTTTGCTGCACATTTGTACACATGTCTTTGGAATCTGCATAGGAGTAGATTGTGTCACAAGACATGAAGAGTACATTTTTTGAAACTGAAATATAATTCACATACTAAAAGGACATCATTTTAAAGTGTACCATTTAATAGTTTTCAGTATATTTACATAGTTTTGCCACAATCAGCACTAATTCCAGAACATTTTTATTACTTTAAGAAGAAATTCCAACTCCTTTATCAGTAACTCCCTGTTCCTGCCTCTTTGACTAGACTCTCCGCCTGTAACCACTAATCTGCTTTCTGTTTCTACAGATATACCTATTCTGGGTATTTCATACAAATGGAATCATATGTTAGGTGGCCTTTTGTCTGGATTCTTTTATGGTTCATCGATGCTGTGTATTTAAGTACTTAATTCCTTTTTATAGCTAATATTTCACATTTTGTTTTTTCATTCATCAGTTAATTGACATTTGGTTTATTTCCCCATTTTGGCTTTTAATGAATCGTGCTGATGTGAACATTCATGTACAAAATGTGTATCATTTGGAGTAGAATCACTCGGTCACATAACTCCAACTTTTTGAAGAACTCAAACTTTTCCATAGCAGCTATACCATTTTCTCATTCCTACCAGCTGTGTGCGTGGGTTCTAATTTCTCCGCATTTTGCCAGCCCTTGTTATTCTCTGCCTTTATTAGAGCTAGCCTAGTGTGTGTGAAATGTTACCTCTTTGTAATTTTGATTTGTATTTCATGAATGGCCATTCATATGTATATTTTCTTTGGATGAATGTCCTCAAATTCTTTGCCCATTTTTTAATTGTCGGTTGTTATCAAAGTTCTTTATCTATAGATAATATGCCCTTACCAGTTATATGGTTTCAAATAAGTTCTTTCATTCTGTGGGTTTTCTTTACTTTCTTCACAATGTCCTTTGAAGCATAAAACTTGTAATTTTGATAAGACCAAGTGACCTATTTTTTTCTTGTTCGTGCTTTTGGTGTCATATCTTAAAAAAAAATTTACCTAATCCAGGGTCATGAAGATTTATGCATTTTTTTCTAAGAGTTGTATACATTTTTTTTTTAAGATTTATTTTTTGAAAGACAAAGTTACAGAAAGAGGTAGAGACAAGAGAGAGAGAGGTCTGCTCTCTGTTGGTTCTCTCCCCAAATGGCCACAGCACCAGAGCTGAGCCCATCTGAAGCCAGGATCCAGGAGTTCCTTCTGGGTCTCCCATGTGGATGCAGGGACCCCAGGACTTGGGCCATCCTTCTGCTGCTTTCCCAGGCACATTGGCAGGGAGCTGGATCAGAAGTGAAGCAGCTGGGACTCAAACTGGTGCTCATATGGGATGCTGGCACTGCAGGCGGCAGCTTTATCCACTACACCACAGCACCAGTCCCCTCATTTGGGCATTTTAACTGGTAGACTAAACGCCTGACCCTGAAATTATTTCTTTAATTTTATTTTCATACTATTTGTAGCTAATGAATAGCAGTACAGTTGGTTTTTTTGGATTCATTGTCATTCTGCAATCTTGCTGAACTCATCTTTTAGCTCTACTAGTTTTTTTGTGTCTAATCCTTAGGATTTTCTATATAAAAGATTGTATATTCTGCAAATACAGTTTTGCTCTTTCCTTTCCAATTTGAGAGCCTTTTTTTTTTTTTCTTACTTAATTGCCCTGGCTAGAACCATGTTGAATAAAAATGGTGTGAGTGGGCAATCTGTATTTGTTCTTTCACTATTAAATATGATATTAGTTGTGAGGTTCTCATGGATGTCTTTATCAGGTTAGGGAAGTTTCTCTTCCTGGTTGAAGCACTTGTTTTGTTTTCATGAAAAGGTCTTGGATTTTGTCAATGCTTTTTCTTTACTTTTTGAAATGATCATTTGTTTTAGTACTTGTATTAATATTCCATGTTACTTTGATTTGCTTATTTGAACCAACTTTTCCCTCTTAAAATAAATCTCACTTGGTGAGGGAATGTAGCCCTTTTTAAATATGTTACCAGATTCAGTTTTTTAGTGTTTTTGTCAGGATTTTTATATCAATATTCCTTAAAAAATAAAAGATTTATTTATTTGAAAGGAAGAGTTGCAGAGAGGAGAGAAAGGTCTTCTATCCACTGATTCACTCCCCATGGCTGCTGGGATCAAAAGCTTCTTGGCAGTCTCCCATGTGAGTGACAGAGGCCCACACGCTTGGGCCATCTTCCGCTGCTTTTCCCAGGCCATCAGCAGGGCACTGGATCAGAAGTGGAGCAGCTGGGACAGGAACCAGTGCCCACTTGAGATGGCAGTGTTGCATGCGGTGGCTTAACTACACCACAGTGCCAGCCACTCTGTCAGTGTTCTTAAATGAAAATAGTCTGTGGTTTCTTACATTGCTTTGTAAGGTTTTTGTATCAGGGCACTTTGTGACATTTAATAAAATTAAACCTTTTTCCCCCCCACAGAAAAATGATCCACAGTCTATTTCTCATTAACTGTTCCGGTGACATATTTCTGGAGAAGCACTGGAAGAGTGTTGTGAGCCAGTCTGTCTGTGATTATTTCTTTGAAGCTCAGGAGAAAGCTGCTGATGTTGAAAATGTGCCACCTGTCATTTCCACACCTCACCACTACCTCATCAGTATCTACCGGGATAAGCTCTTCTTTGTGTCTGTCATACAGACTGAAGTGCCACCTCTCTTTGTAATTGAGTTCCTGCATCGAGTTGCTGACACTTTCCAGGTTGGTTATGCATAAAACCGGTCTAATTTAAGTTACACAGGTTAGCTGGAAGTGGGGCTCGTGATTAATTACCCAGTTTTTTTTTTATTTTTTTTTATTTTTTTTATTTTTTATTTTTTTTACAGGCAGAGTGGATAGTGAGAGAGAGAGAGAGACAGAGAGAAAGGTCTTCCTTTTTGCCGTTGGTTCACCCTCCAATGGCCGCTGCGGCCGGCGCATCGCGCTGATCCGAAGCCAGGAACCAGGTGCTTCTCCTGGTCTCCCATGCGGGTGCAGGGCCCAAGCACTTGGGCCATCCTCCACTGCCTTCCCGGGCCATAGTAGAGAGCTGGCCTGGAAGAGGGGCAACCGGGATAGAATCCAGCGCCCGACCGGGACTAGAACCCGGTGTGCCGGCGCCGCAAGGCGGAGGATTAGCCTGTTAAGCCACGGCGCCGGCCTAATTACCCAGTTTTTAGTGTATACTCTTTGTTTCTCAGTTCATAAACCTTTTTCTATAGAGTGTACAGTGTACACTTGGCTACTCTGCTGTTTTTTAGGTATATTAAAAATTATGTCATCAGGCAATAATAGGGCCCTCCAAATAAAATTCTCTGGATATTCCCAAGATTTTTGTTGATTATGAACTCTTCTGTATTTACAATCCATATTTTTTCTTGTCTTGCTGTGTATACCAAATAATTTAAAACTTATCCATGTGTGCTCAGGACAAATGAAGTTTTTGTGTTGTTGTTTTTCAATGCTTATTTTTTTCATCTACGTGAAAGGTAGAGCAACAGAGAGTGAGCATGCTTCTATCCACTGGTTCACTCCCCAAATGCCTGTTAAGCTGGGCCAGGCTGAAGGCAGGAGCCGGGAACTCTATCTGGGTCTCCCACATGGAAGTAGGGGAAGCACTTGCTATTATCCTCTGCCTCCTAGCATGCAGTATTAGGAAGCTGGATTGGAAATGGAGGAGCAGAACAGGAACCAGCACTGTGGTACAGGATGCAAGTGTAAGCAGCACTAACCAACCTACTCCAGCACTTAACACCTACCCAGGACAAGTGAAGTTTCTTGCTTACATGCCAGTTTAACATTTCTTTCTTTCTTTCTTTTTTTTAAGATTTATTCATGGGTCCAGTGCTGTGGCATATCGCGTTAAGGTCCCGGCCTGTGGCACCAGTTTGAGTCCTGGCTGCTACACTTCCAATCCCGCTCTCTGCTCAGGGAGATCCAGCAGGGAGCTGGATCGCAAGTGAAGCAGCCAGAACTCGAACAGGCGCTGTAACTGTGGCTTAACCTGCCACACCACAGCACAGGCCCCCAGTTTAACATTTCAGTACTTTTTGGTATAATATGTATTAGGAATCAAGTTCATTCTAAAAACACTTTAGAAAACAGGCATTTGCAGTTTAATATGCCAGTTAAAACTTCTTCATTCAACATCAGAGTTTAATTTCCATCTCCCTATTTCAGCTTCCCAGTAATACAGACCCAGGGAGGCAGCAATGATGGCTTCATAATTGAGTTCCTAAAACCCATGTGAGAAACCTGGATTGAGTTCTTGGCTCTCGACTTAACCTTGACCCAGCCATGGACATTGTAGGCATTTGGGGATTGAACTAGTGCTTGGGAACTCTGAAATAAATAATAAATTACAAAAATTTTGAGGAGTAGTGCTATCACTAGAGGGGTTTCTTCCCTCTTGCTTACAGATTTTCAACATGTTAAACAGTAAGTTACTTCACTTTAAGTTTATTCTGAGAAAAAGTATGTAGCAGATCTTCCTTTCTGCTTTTCATTGTGCAATATTCTGTATATTTTGTTAGGACTATTTTGGTGAGTGTTCAGAGGCTGCAATTAAGGATAACGTGGTCATAGTATATGAGCTCTTGGAAGAAATGTTAGACAATGGATTTCCACTGGCTACTGAATCTAACATTTTGAAAGAACTGATTAAGCCACCAACAATTCTACGTTCTGTTGTCAATTCTATTACAGGTAAGATGAAAACATATTCCACTAGGAATCTAGCAGCTACAATTTTATAAACAACTTATTGGTACTTATGATCTGACAAATTATTAAAGTAGTAAAATTTGGCCAGAATTAGTTACTGGAATGCACTAAGTAAGACGATTGGATAAATTATCCTAGGTAGTGTTAAAGAAGTCACTCTATGAAGCCACTTAGAAGAACATTTGCTTTAGTTATAGTGGCATATTAAATTAAAAATGTTATATAACTGGCATAATGCTGTTATCCCACAATTGCTAAATTGTAGAAAACTTAAGACTAAACCACGGAGTGTGTACTCTGACCTGCAAGTCTTTGTGTTTTATCCGTGCAGAGGAAATAAAAAATTTGTTTGTGAGATCTCAAACATTGTGGGCCTTGTACTTGTATTATAATCTTCCAGCTGGGTTTAATTCTGGAGTATGGTGAGAATTTAGATATATACTACAGGTAGTATTCTTTTGAAATTATTAAATTATTCTAGGGAAAAATTCCTATGAAATGTTTGTGACACCCCAACTCTACTGTCCACCATTCATAAACCCCTGTCTAAGGCATTGACCTGAATCTTCTCTGCAAGGCTGAGTGTAGGAAGAACTTCAGAGAAAATTAGGATGAAGTCTCCGTGTGCCTAAAATTTAAACTCCTATGTAACACTAAGATTTTAGAAAACAGTTTCATACTTTGCAGATAATGTAGTGACATTTGGAAAGTACACATTATAAAATTATTAAACAGGTTAAAAAAAAAACAGCTCAAGACCATTAAAAGCTACTCTTGGTTATTTATAGACATTCACAAAGACAAAAAATCTAAAATGCTCACAGTAACAATCTCAAGCTAAGGAAATACAGAGTATATTTTTGCTTAATAATTTCCAACCTTCCAAAATAAACATATTTTATAATTAGAAAAATGTTACTATGTAGAATGTAAAAATTTAACATGTATCCATAGGGCAGTATATTGTAAAGTCCAAGAGGATAGTTCCGTATATGAAGTAATCCTTGCTGGACTGTAATAAGTAGCCCTCAGGCAGGGCCCTGGACAATCAGTAGAGTTAGAAAAAAGGCATTCTCCATAGGTATAACTGTATGAGGAAAAATACACATGAAGTGAAAACCTTGAGTTGTATTAACCCCTTTAATAGAAGCAGAGCTGTTTTTCAGATGAATAGTGAGAGAAGTAATTTTAACAGCTGAGAAAGTCCTTGAATGTTAGGCTAAATATTTAGCTTTTATTGTAAACATGGAAGATTTTAAGCAGGAAAATACCATGATGAAAGCTATAGCTTTCAAAAATTCTTCTGGAAAGCAACAGGTTGGAGGCAGGAACACCAATCATAAATGGATTGCAAAAGTGTATGTACAGTATGAATACAAGTGCATTCAAAACAAAATTAACAAAATAAAAAAAAATAGTAAATGCAACCTATATGGGAAAATACTTAAAAACTTTAATGGTAATTGTACCTTGTTTGTAAGAAGATAGGTTTTTTCCTAAACCACTTTATGAACTCTGCCCCTCCCTTCTTGGGCAGAGGACAGTTAAGCATGTACTTGGATTAGAATTGAAAAGTAGCCAAAATGTTAAGTAAGTCAAAGCATATTTTTTTGGACAACCACACAAGTGTTTGTCATTTACCATGCAATTAGATATTGAAGTTTAACCATATTGCAGCTGAATCAGTGTGCTGACCTGAAAATGGGAAAAGGCCAGAGCATGTTCTTCATCCAGTTTCTCCACTGAGGCCTTTTTGGCAGCATCTGGTATACAATTAAGCTGAATACCAAAGGGCCTATTTATCACTTTGTATTCTCAGTGGAGACATTTTATCAGCAAAAGATTTTGAAACAAACAACCTCTTTTTTCATCAGTGGCAGCAGGATGAGAGTCTGTTGTGTGGCCACTGGAATTAGTTATTGTTATTATTAACACACAGGAAGCAAAAGATAAGTAAATGAATTTAACCTGGTTTGTCAGGTAGGCAGAGAACCACTTGGCCTATTTCTGTCTTCCAGAAATTTGATCATATTGGTTATAGATATGTCTTTGACGTTTCTGGAGACCATCACAAATTCAGTGAGAAAAACACAGCATTTGAAGAAGCCACTTAAAGTATTTTCCTTTTTTTATTTTGTTTTCTAGCTTTTCTGATAACCATTTTATATATCAGCTTTGCTTTCTTCTTTTACATTTCCTAGGCAGTAGTAATGTTGGAGACACACTTCCCACTGGGCAGCTGTCCAATATCCCATGGCGCCGGGCAGGGGTAAAGTACACAAACAACGAAGCCTATTTTGATGTCGTTGAAGAAATAGATGCAATTATAGACAAATCAGGTAATTTGTGCAAGAGGTCCAATTTAGGGAAAAAACAATTCAGCCAACATGGGCTGAAAAGAAAATTAAAATCCTTTGGCAGTGTAATTTCAATAGAAAGGCATTTATTTTCTAAGGATTTAGAACTCTGTTTATTTTGTCCAGAGGTTACATATAATTTTCATAACCACTAGTTGAAGTCTGCCAAACATTTGTAAATTAGAAATCATGATGCCTTACTTACAGATTAATTATTACTCTGTATACTTCTCTTGCTTGTTATTTATTTATAACACTTACTGCATATCTATCATATACCATACTTTTACTACTATTTTTTATGACGTACTACTAGTAGAGGCCTGTGTCTGACTATTTTTTAGCCAGACCAGGTGATGGTACTCTATCACAATCATAAAATTTAATTATTAAAAATATTCATAATATAACTAGGGTGACTAAAGTTCACAAAATTGTATTGTATACCGTATGAAGAACTGGAAAAGAAGAGCCGATAGGCTCCAAACAAAACGAAAAGGAAGTAAAAGCTTAGTTGCCTAGCTCGATCAATCCAGGCTCTGTATATACGTTGAAAGTATACCCCAAAGCAATAGAAGATGGCCAAAGTCCTTGGGCCCCTGCACTGCATGAAAGACCCAGAAGAAATCCCTGACTCCTGGCTTCAGATTGGTACAGCTTTGGCTGTTGCAGCCATCTGGGGAGTGAACCAGCAGATGGAAGACCTCTCTCTTTCCCTCTTCCTCTCCCCCTCTCTCTCTCTATAACTCAGCCTTCAAATAAATAAATTAATCTTAAAAAAAAAAAAAAACCATAAAATGTGCAAGTATTAAATGTTTATCAAAAAATTAATAAAATTATAAAGTATTTTTAAAAATCTAGTCCCATCATCACATTTTATACAAGAACTGAGGCTGGGGCTGGCACTACAGTGTAGTATGTTAAGCATCCGCCTGCAGCACTGGCATCCCATATAGGCGCCAGTTTGAGTTCCTGCTCCATTTCTGATCCAGCTCCTTGCTGATGACCTGGGAAGGCAGAGATAGCCCAAGTTTTTGGGTCCCTGCACCCACAGAGGAGATCCTGAAGAAGCTCCTGGCTCCTGACTTCTGGCTTCAGCCTGAGCTCAGTCCCAGCCATTGCAGCCATAAGAAAGAAAAGAAGAGCCTTAGAAAAGTTGAGTGATCCACTCAAGGTTGCACTTGATATGTGATGATAATTAGTGAATTTTAGCCAATATCTTTTTTTTAATAGTAATTGATAAAGGGAAAGGAATCCTTCCTTTCAGCTTTGCTTTTTTTTTTTAAAGATTTATTTATTTATTTGAAAGAGTTACACAGAGAGAGAAGGAGAGGCAGAGAGGTCTTCCATCCGCTGGTTTACTCCCCAGTTGGCCCCAAAGGCCAGAGCTGTGCCAGTCCAAAGCCAGGAACCAGGAGCTTCTTCCAGGTCTCCTACGCGGGTACAGGGGTCCAAGGACTTGGGCCATCTACTGCCTTCCCAGGCCATAGCACGGAGTTGGTTTGAAGTGGAGCAGCCGGGTCTCGAACCACTGCCCATGTTGAATGCCGGTGCTTCAGGCTAGGGCGTTAACCCGCTGCGCCACAGCATGGGCCCCTAGCCAATATCTTTTCTTTAGTGATTACTCTTTCCACTGTAGCATTCTGTCTACAGAAAAATAGATTATAGCTTCTATTTCTTTTTTTAAATGTTTGTTTATTTGGTAAGTCAGAGTTAGGGTGGTGGGGTGGAGAGATTGCTCTTCCATCCACTGGTTCACTCTGTAGATAGCTGCAACAGCAGGACTGTGTTAGGCCAAACCCAGGAGCTGGGAGCACATCGTGTCCCCCATGTGGGTGGCAGGGACCCAGATGGAAAGTGGAGCAGCTGGGACACAACCTGGCAGACATACGGAGTGCTGGCATTGCAGGTGGCAGCGTTACCCACTACATCACAACGCTTGTCCCAAATGGCTCCTATTTCTTAAAAGTTAAGAAGTAGTTTGCTGCATTTCCTAAATTTCCCTCATTTTTCAAGCCTATTGTAACTATTTAAATTCATATCAGTAGTCTAAGAAGGTTAACTCTCTAAAGGAGATAGGTTTGATTTTCGTTAGCATTATCATATTCCAACCAGAGTTAGCTACAGACCATGGCACTAAATGAAAAAGCTTTCTGAACTGGTGTAATATATCATCTGTCCACTGACCTGTTAATCGAGGTGCAAAGCTTCAGCAAGTCTGACACCCAGGAGGTATCTCCATTACTCCAGATATAGTGATAGCTCTGCTAAAGACTCAGATTCCATTGATACTATCAGCCTTTTTCTTTCTTCAGGATCTACAGTCTTTGCAGAAATTCAGGGGGTCATTGATGCTTGCATTAAGCTATCAGGAATGCCTGATCTCTCCCTATCTTTCATGGTAAGTTTTGTTTTCTTTTTTGTAGCAAAGGGCTACATTTATTCCTCCAGGTGGAAATTTCCAACTCATAATAGCATATATATGAAATACTCAATGAAGCGATAAGTACTACAAACTAAATATTAAATGAGGTGATAAGTACTTTAGGTAAGTTTGTATCTAAGAGTGTAAAGGATCATCTGAGAAGTATTCCTAGCATAGCAGCTTCCAGGACAGTAGTTTACATGATGAGCCTGGCGTTTATGAAAAGGCTGAGAAGTCTTTGCCTAGATGTGCTGGAAATGACTTAAAAGGTAGCTGGCAAATCTCTACTTTAATTTTCACTGAATAATTACCTGCTTTACTAACAGGAAAGGGCAGGACTTTGTCTTATCATTTTGGACTTAGCATACCATACTGCAAAGAACAATGAAAAGAATTGAGTTATGGTGCTCTTTCACCAATTCGTCCTGAACCTCAGTTTTTTTACCTATGCAATGAAACTAATATTATTCATCTTTGCTCCCTGGTAGTTATTGAAATTCAAATAGTGTATATAAAATATTTGCAAATTGTGAAACTTTTAAGGTTCTGTGGATGTCATAATAACTAATGCTCACATGACTTTTATCTTTTTGACACATAATAACATAGTTAAGGGCTACAGCGTGATAATACATTTACATAAACAGTGTATAATGATCAAATCAGTATAATTAGCATTTCTATCTCCTTAAATGTTTGTCATTCTTGCTATTGGGAACCTTTATATTCCTCCCTTCTAGTTCTTCATAAATCACAAATTGCTGTAGTCACCCTACTGTGTTAGAACTGCAGAACTTACTCCTCCTAACTGTATTAGGAGATCCGTCTTAACAGCCTCCCTGTGTTCTCCACCACCTTACTCCATCTACCTTTGGTAATCACTGTAATTTTTGGTGATATTGACTTTTTTAGCTGCTGCACATAAGTGAGAACATGTGGTATTTGTCTTTCTGTGCCTGGTTTATTTCATTCATGACTGCTTTATCTTTAGAAAAAATACTAATATCTCATCTTATAATACTGAACAGAGTTGCCATAGCTATTATACTTTATGAACCTGGCTGTCTCGTGTTTTCCTGGCAGAACCCTAGGCTTCTGGATGATGTCAGCTTCCACCCCTGCATCCGGTTCAAACGTTGGGAATCTGAAAGAGTTTTGTCATTTATTCCTCCAGATGGAAATTTCCGACTCATATCCTACCGTGTCAGCTCACAAAAGTATGTTGATGTGTCAGCCAGAATCTTCCATCATGTTTCAGTGTTCTGAGTAGAACCTACTTTTCCTTGTTTCATTCTACACTTGGCTACTTGAGTTCATCATGGTTGACTTAACCACAACTCAACAAGATACCCAAAGAGAACTGATGAGAATACATGCCTAAAATAATCCGTGCCTTGAGTCTAAGAGTACATAGTAGCAGTAAATGAGACCATAGTAAAGCCTGTACCTGAGAACAAGCATTTTGGACTATGCATAACCAGAACCCGGAACTGGTACCATAATTTTATCAAAGTCTGTAGACATTTGGCCAACAGAAGGAGACAGGCCTTACCTTTAGCTCTGCAGACTTGCCCAACATGCCCACTTCAAGTCACTCTCTCCTGCCATGAGTTTTAAAGGAACAATTCAGCATCGTAGCTTATATAGCTATTTTTTTCCTTGAAAGTATCTGAGGGTATTTGGGTGGTATCATCAAGACAGGACTGAAAAGCAGAGAAATTGTTTCTTGGCTCTCATCATTTAGGAACTGTTTTGTTTATATTAAATTCTAAATTACCTTTCAGTGGGATCTTTTTAAAAACTAGAACCATTTGTCTCAATTGTTTACACTGCTATTAGACTTCAGAGTTGGGTTCTGATCTGTATACCTCTTGCTGAGAAATGATAGATTTCCTAGAACATAGTGGTACCAGAATGTGCTATACTCAGCTTTCCTTTGTGCAGATGCTAAAGATGCAGTTTTAGAAGTATGGATCCCTACTGTGGAGTAGAAGCAGGGTAGAATACTCTGGACTGATATTTTCAGGGCAGCTCTGAAGGTATCCTAACCATTAATTGTGTATGTATATGCTTTTGTGTCTTTTAGTCTAGTGGCAATACCAGTGTATGTGAAACATAATATCAGCTTTAAGGAGAACAGTTCCTGTGGCAGATTTGATGTAACAATTGGACCAAAGCAGAATATGGGCAAAACTGTTGAAGGAATTACAGTGACAGTTCACATGCCAAAAGTTGTGCTGAATATGAACCTGACACCAACACAAGGCAGCTATACCTTTGATCCAGTCACCAAGGTACAGCCACTTCAGATCAAGAGTGAGCAAGTGTTTCCTGAAATCTCTTTTGTGATTTGGGGGAAAGAGTAGAGGGGAGGGTTTACCAGCTTGTTTAAAGTTCCTATCCAAACCAAAAAAAGGTCATACTAGGCTGTATTTCTGCCACTGGCTGTAGAGAGAATCCCACGTCTGCCCCTGAGTAGATAAACAGAGAAGTGAAACTGACTCTATCTTCTTTCAAAGTACCTTTACTCATCTGTGATAACCCAAAGACTGTCTCTACTAATAAGAAGGTAAAGGCTTTTTTTTTTTAATTCATTTTTGCTTTATTTTCTTTTTTTTTTTTATTTTTTATTTATTTATTTTTTTTGACAGACAGAGTGGATAGTGAGAGAGAGAGACAGAAAGGTCTTCCTTTGCCATTGGTTCACCCTCCAATGGCCGCCGCGGCTGGCGCACCGCATTGATCCGAAGGCAGGAGCCAGGTGCTTCTCCTGGTCTCCCATGCGGGTGCAGGGCCCAAGCACTTGGGCCATCCTCCACTGCCTTCCCGGGCCATAGCAGAGAGCTGGCCTGGAAGAGGGGCAACCAGGATAGAATCCGGCGCCCCAACCGGAACTAGAACCCAGTGTGCCGGCGCCGCTAGGCGGAGGATTAGCCTGTTGAGCCACGGCGCCGGCCGGTAAAGGCTTTTTTTTTTATTTTTTTTATTTTTTTATTTTTTTTTTATTTTTTATTTTTTTTACAGGCAGAGTGGATAGTGAGAGAGAGACAGAGAGAAAGGTCTTCCTTTTGCCGTTGGTTCACCCTCCAATGGCCGCCGCGGTAGCGCGCTGCGGCCGGCGCACCGCGCTGATCCGATGGCAGGAGCCAGGTGCTTCTCCTGGTCTCCCATAGGGTGCAGGGCCCAAGGACTTGGGCCATCCTCCACTGCACTCCCTGGTCACAGCAGAGAGCTGGCCTGGAAGAGGGGCAACCGGGACAGGATCGGTGCCCTGACCGGGACTAGAACCCGGTGTGCCGGCGCTGCAAGGCGGAGGATTAGCCTAGTGAGCCGTGGCGCCGGCCGGTAAAGGCTTTTTTAAAACTATTTATTTATTTGTTTATTTTGAAAGGCAGAATTACAGAGAGGTCTTCTATCCGCTGATTCACTCTCCAGATGGTTGCCATGGCCAGGCCTGGGCCATTCTGAAGCCAGGAGCCAGGAGCTTCTTCCAGGTCTCCCACGCAGGTGCAGGGGCCCAAGGACGTGGGCCATCTTGTACTGTTTTCCCAGGCTATAGCAGGGAGCTGAATTGGAAGTGGGGCAGCTGAGATTATGTATGGCACTCCAGCACTGCAGGTGGCAGCTTTACCTGCTATGCCACGGTGCTGGCCGCAGTAAAGGCTTTTTTTTTAAGTGTTTTGTGGATATATGAAGATACTATAATCTATTAATTGTTAGATTTTTCTGTAGAAACCAACCATTATTTTGTTCCTTTTTTTTTTTTAAGGTTTATTTAGTTATTTATTTGAAAGGCAAAATAGCAGAGAGAGTGGGTAGAGAGAGAGATCTTCCATCTGCTGGTTCACTTCTCAAAAGGTCCTGCCAAAACCAGGAGCCAGGAACTCCATCCTGGTCTCAAAAATGGTTGAGGGACCCAAGTACTTGAACCATCTTCTGCTGCCTTGGCAGGCTCATTAACAGCAAGCTGGATCAGAAGCAGAGCAGCCAGGACTCAAACCAGCACTCCAGCATGGGATGCCAGTATTAAAAGCAGTTGCTTAATCCATTAGGCCACAATGCCAGCCAGCCCCCTTTTAAAAGTTCTTCATTTCATATTCTTCCACAGGAGACATTGTTCTCCCTGTTTACACATACCTATAGCAGAAGATTATGAAACAACTACAGCATAGTCATTGAACTGCCTGATAAAAAGGCTTTTTTAAGATTTATTTATTTATTTATTTATTTGAAACTCAGAGTTACATAAAGGGAGAGACAGATCTTCCATCCACTGGTTCATTCCAAGGGCTGGGCCAGGTAGGAGCCAGTAGCTTCCTCCAGGTCTCCCACATGGTTACAGGGGCCCAAGTACTTTGATTATCTTCCATTGCTTTCTCAGGTGTATTAGTAGGGAGATGGATTGACAGTGGAGCAGCCAGGACTTGAACTGGTGCCCATATCAGATGCCTGCACCACAGGTAGTAGCTTAACCCACTGTGCCACATCGCCAGCCCCAAAAAAGCATATTCTTTAAAAAGATGTATTTATGTATTTATTTGAAAGGCAGAGTGACACAGAGCTTCCATCCTTTGATGCACTTCGATATGGGATCTGGTGTTGGAATTAGCAGCTTAACCCACTCACAGTACCCAGACTTTTTTTTTTTTTTTTTTTTAATTAAAAGTCATAAACTATTAAAGATCACCTAACTCCATCCCAGAAATTCAAAGAACCTCCTCAGAAACAACACAGGACTGGGAAAGGGGAGCTCCGGATCTCTTGCCCTTCAAGGTAGCTTCAAACAAAACAGCTTCACTTTCTCATCTGCCATTGAGCTTCCATGCTCAAGATTTCACTTGAACGAAGGGTTCTACGGCTAAAATTTTCAAATACCAACTTAAATGATTCTCACTTTACAGAAAAAGAAATAGGCTCAGAGAGAAGCAGTGAAGATGGTATAATAAAAAGAACATTTAAAATCAGACGGGATTTGTCAACTTCCAACTTGCCTTTTATTAGCGTTAAACAAGTAATTTGAAATCTGGAACCTTAAGTTCCTCATTTGTAAATAGAAAACAAGTTCAAGTCACATGCTTGTTTTTTATTTCTTTTTAAGGTACTAACATGGGATGTGGGAAAAATCACTCCACAAAAGCTGCCAAGTCTTAAGGGCTTGGTAAATTTGCAGTCAGGAGCACCTAAGCCAGAAGAGAATCCCAGCCTCAACATACAGTTCAAGATTCAGCAACTTGCTATTTCAGGTAAAAGTGTTTGACTTTGTCTAAGGGTAACTAAGTTTCACTGAGCCCAGTTATTGGATAGTTTAAAAAGTAACAAACATTTCCTGCTATAGAAAAAGCAACAGCTCCAGTTTGCCTTTTAGGCTGTGCTGTAGGGCCAGCCTCCCTGGCATCAGTTGTGGAGAGCATCTTATTTCGCTCAACTTCCCTTAACCCCTGCCTTCGTTCACCCACCAGAAAAGAAGTCAGTCATAGTCACAGAAAGTAGAATTCCTTGCCTACGTGGGAATCAACTAAAACCATAACCCCACAGTTCAATAATTTGTGAATGTAGGTGGGACATTTCCCGATAGTGGATGGAGTAGACGCTGCTTAAGGTCAGATTTACTGTATAGGCTCATTGCTTAAAAATACACATTTTATCTATATAGTACTGGTTCGTATAACTGAGATGTAGTAATTTATTCCTTTCATTCTTTTCACACAGGCTTAAAAGTAAATCGGTTGGACATGTATGGGGAGAAATATAAGCCATTTAAAGGAGTCAAATATGTCACGAAAGCTGGAAAGTTCCAAGTGAGGACATGAGAAGAGGCCAAAAGTAATCAAGATCAGTTTCTTTTCCAAGTGTCATTACAATTTATTACTGTTAGATACCAAGTGGGTGGGAATACATATTCTAGTTAAAGCATTTGTGTAGAGCTACACACCACTAACAAAGTTGCTTAGTAGTCAATGTAGGGTTCTTAAGGAGCTTTAAGCTAAGGAGACTTTTCTAATAACTTAGCTTATTTTCTATCTTTTCACTTGGGAAGATTTTGAAGGTGATTTCTTCCACAGGGGATGGGGGTACCAGCTGGATGCTGCACTTTGTGACAGTAAAGGCAGAAGGCTACAGTGATAACCTATCTCCTAAAACAAGTGAACTGGTTTCTAGTCCAGGAGGAGCTGTCTTAATCTGCAACGTGACATGTCAGGTGTAGCTACATATCATAGCTTCAGACCTTAGCCATCCCAAATCAGTAGTTGTCCTAACAGAGGAAACTCCCCCCACGCCCCGACGTTTACAGAAACTGCCTCTTCAAGTGTTTGCCTTATTCAGCTTTTCACTTGTGCCATTAAGCAAGCACTGTAGCAGAAGCCACTTCCACATGGCCCTGGCAGGGAGCACTGCTGCTCCCTGCTCCATCCTCACTCTACTTGGTATTGTATTTTTTATAAATAAGATTTTTATGTAAAGCTCAGATTTTGATTTACAGGGACCTTGCTGCAGTAACTACCATCTCAATTTTGTGCCACTGGTCCAGCTGTTAGATAGCACAGTAAAAATCATTTGTATGATGGGGCAAATGCTTTATTAAGATAATAAAAGGGAACACTACTTCTCCTTTTAGGAAGTTGTTGCAAGCACAAGTGTTTGCAGTTTTAAGCAAATTAAAGTAAAGAGAAATTTAAACAAAACCTTTGCCATCTTCATGTTTTATAAAGATTATCCAATACCCCTTAAACCATAGTAGTCTGCCTCCTGCCCCAGCTCAGCAAATGGAAGAAAATGAACCTGCCTCAATTTTATTAATCTTTTTTTTTAATCTTTTTTGTTATTTTTAAGGGGCTGAATTTGCCTGCATCCCTTGTCTTTTAGGGGAACTCTTCTTATTGCAGTATGTATTTACCAAGCCTGTAATCATAGATTGCTTCCTGCAACTACTGTCATAATTCTTACTGAAGTACTTCAGTGTCTACACTGTACTAACAAAGTACCTGGAAGTATATTACATTGAAGCAGAAACAAAATCCTCAGTAACATTGACAATATCATATTGATCATCATGGTTGGAAAGTCAATCTCAACTTCCTTGGCTTGGTCATCCTGCCCAGTTATTTTGCCTCATTAAATATAAAGAAGTAGAGAAAGGTTGAAAGTTGAAAGTACTTGGTCTTCTTGTTTCCTGCTTGTTCTTACGAATGCTACTAGTTTCCTTCTTCTTGTGGTTTTATTCTCTTGTTCTTCTCAGCGTCTAACTCTTCCACTTAAAATGCTAAGCATAGCCCTTAACCTTAATCCTGTTTATGGTGTCAAAGGCTAGTGGTTGGTGCTGGTATTGGGCGTCCACTATACAGTGCGTCCTTACCTTACCTGTCCAGGGCATCCAGCCTGCTCTTTATCTAAGAAGAAAGGCTACTTTTGGCAACCAATCCCAGATGGGCAGCTAAAGTCACATGGTACCAAATACATAACTCCTTTACCTCAAGTCAGTCCTTATCCTTTCATCTGTGATGTCTTAGCTCTTCAGGTTTCTCACCTCAAAATATTCCAGTTTTCCTCCTGTGCTGTCTCCTCTTGAATCCAAGCAGAATGTATGCCAAGTTTCTTGCCTTTAGCAATTTCTGTTAAGACATCCAAGTACACTGTTTTCCTCTTAGAATTAAATTATTAATTTGATAGAATCCAGTAACTGCTTTCTCTAGCTCTGGCTATACTGTCAATAAAAAAAAAAAAAATCAAAGCAAGAACTTGATTTTTTTTTTAAATCAGGCATTCTCAGATGGGCAAGGCTTTCTGGAGCAGGCTAACCATGATCAGATTTTCTTACAGATCATCACCTAAGATTTGAGTACAGCTGCAAAGGCCACTTGCAGATGCTCCTCTTCTAACCAGAGTATGCTAACAGCCACTCATACTTTTAAGTTTGCCTCTTCTGGCCAAAGACTGAGTGATAACCTCCCCTACTACCACGGCCTACCAATATCAAAGATCCATAAATACTTAATAGTATTAGAATAGTTTTCAAGCATAGAATTCCAGCTAATCTGAGAATATTCCTTTTTTGGAGTATATCCCAAGAACAAATGAAGTAGATGTAGTCGCAATCATTTTGTTCAGAGAGTTCATTTGATGGGTTCATTATTTAAGTGGTGCTACAAAAGAAGCCTTGGAAGATGCTGGTCTTATTGTCCTTAGAGACACCTGGTTTCCAAAAACAATTATAGAGCAGCAGGAAGGCAGCACAGTGAGCACAGTGGTGGCTAGAGAAATGATCCCATTTTAGAGATTGCTGAGCTAACTCAGTAGTCTTGGACATTCTCCTTTAACTCAAGCAGGCTGTATGATTGGAAACAGAATATTCTAAGTTAGCAACATCAAATAGCATCCCTTTATGATCTTTACCCTTTAAAAGAAATGTCTCAGAAAATCAGACAAAAACACTGATGTCCCAACTCTATTCCAAGAATGTGCCCCTATGATTTTGGTGCTTCCTCAAGCAAGAAAAAGGGATATATCCCCCAAAGCTAGCTCTGCCTCAAAGCCTAGTGGCTCTGGCAAACCTACTATCCCATACTTGGCTCTGGAATATAAAAAAATGTGTGGCACTCCTGCACGCTTAACAATCAGCTTTTTAGGGGACACTGACTGATAGTCTCCAAACAATAGCTAGAATCTTCTAAAATACAGACAGACTGCTTTAATCAGAAAGTATTGATGTCACCCGGCCACTTTCTGTCCACTGTTGACCTCCATCACAGCACCAACCACTAGTACATAATCCCAAACGGTCTTTTATCACACAAATCCTTGTTAAATATATATACTACTGCAATCCCTACTTCTTCTGACACAACATTTGTATTTAATAAAAAATCTTTAGTTATCAGATCTTGAGGATTAGTTTCATTGGCTGTTCTGCAAAAGAGAAACCTGACCCTTAAAGCTCTTGGTAAAATGACATAGTCATCATTTAAAGCATTGTTTATATAAATGCATTTTATTGTTTTTAACAGAACAAAAGAAGAGGCAGAAAATATTTGCATATAATAAATCCTAGTTTATAAATGTAGGTTTTTTTAGTGGTAACATCTCTAATGATCATTGAAGAAAAAAAATTTTTTAATTTGCTTCACTGTGTCTTGAGCTCTGATATTAGAGAAAAGCACATCTGGCATAAAGAGTAACCCAGTGTCTCAGAACACTGGAGGAACCTGGAGAGCAAACATGACTTTCCTTATTTCCTCTAAGTAATCTTTAGTAAAACAAAAGGTGATCTTTGGCATAGAGTCATACTTTAAAGGCATTAATATTGCATTTATATAAGTAAGCAACTATACACATATGCTGAGGACCTTGAAAATAATCTTCATCAGTTAAAAGGAAATAAGAAAGCCTGAGTGTACAGGACCAACTTAAGACAAGTTCTCCACATTAGGAACTAACACACATTGGGACTGGGAAGGAGGGACATTCAAGCAAGGGCTCTTATTCCTTTGCTCACCTGGTTCTGGCTTTGGGAAGAAATACCATTTCAATGTGCTAGGGAATGCTCAATCAGCAGTGATTAAGTGCGAAAAGGGAAAAGTTGCCTTCTTTCTGACTTTGTCTAACAGGAAACTTACTACAGTGATAATGAAATATTATACCCATTATACTCTTGAACTTGGGAGAGGATGCTGTGGGCTTGGTTGTAGGTGGTTGAAGGGAGGCAGAAATAACAGGAGTTATTTCCCACTGAATTCAGCAGCACTCTCCCTTAGGTACACAGTGTCCTTCGGACAGGATTCCTTTCCATTAAATGCACTAATTCTTAGGACTGAATTTCGAAAAGATAAAAAGAATCTTTTAAAATTACAGATGAACCAACACCTATATAACTTTAAAATCTTGTTTATGTAAGGTATGAGGGAAGACTACAAAAGTCATGGTAAGAGACATGATTTGGTTAAAAATTAAATGCAGCATTTCAGCTCAGAAAGAACAGCCGAGAGCTAAGAATGAATAAGGCCTCAGCACAAAAACCTCTGCAGGCAGTGACACAGCATGGAGAGCCTGGGAGTGACCCCACTGGGAGGCTGGGCAGGACCACACCCTGGCCCCTCTGCCCCTCCAGTACAGAGAGCACCAGCACACAGTGTGTTTGTGGGATTGGCTACCTTGGCAGGCCGAGGCAGGATATGGGACAGGAAGTTTCCATAGCACAAACAGCTCAGGGGCACAGTAAACATGGAATCATGATCTGTGAGTACCTCCTGACAGTAAAATTTGGTTTGGATAGTGTGAGAGTCTAGAAGGATTAGATTGAGGAAGGGCAAGAGATGGATCCAGACCCCTAGGCAGGGGCTCCTCAGAGGCTACCTTCTCGTGCAGCAGCAAGCTCACTTCCAAAAAGACCCAGGTAGCGCAGCCCAGGAAAGGCAGGTAGGGTCAGCAGCAACACGGAAAGCCCAAAGCCATTTTTTGAGGCACAGTGATTTCCTTCTTAACTGAATTGCCTGGGCTCTGGGTCTTGGAAGCCTGGTGGGAGGATGAGGACCAGTAAAATGCAAACAGAAAGGGAAATGTCCCCTAAAGAATAAGGGCAGAAGAGGTGTCTGGCTAGTGTTCACTTGGATTCTGAGCTTAGGTGAAGTCCATGGGCTAGAAACCCATGCCTACTGGGATAGAGTGTGCATGAATATAACTGTGTTTTGAGAATACAGGCTTTATATGGAGACACATCTCAAAGTGTCCATGACAAAAGAGTTTAAATGGTTTCTAATATGAAGAGGCCTCCATTCCTTTCTGATGTCAGGCCAGGTTGTGGCATTCAAGCCCCAGCAACTATGGGTGGCTCCTGGGCCTTGATCATTTTCCTTCTATTTAGTAGGTGTTTCTGTGCCAAGCGTGTCCAGTTAGGTGCCTACTGGTACCAGGGAGTCTTTCTAACCCAGCGCAGTGTAAATCCAGCATCTGTTCGAATTTTGATTGAAGCAGCTTCTGCTTCTCGCACAGTCTCCTTCACAGACTGCATGAGGTTCTGAGCATTGTGCACCAGCATCTCTGTGGCCTGCAAGGCAAGAGGAGCTCTCTGTTATTTCTGCCCCCTGATTCGGCCCTGCCTCCAAATGAGGGTTAAGCCTGGAGCAGACTGCAGTTAATCGCACATGAGCCCGGCATCCCCCTTACTTTTTTGTGTCACCAAAAAGAACCCAAAACTGGACCATCACTGATTGTGTACTGTGCCTTCCAAAAGCCTGCACCATATACTTTCTTGGTCTTCAAACATGTTTTTCCCTCAGAACTCTGGTTATCCCTCCCAGTTATCCCATGGCTACGCCCTCACCTCCTTCAGATCTGTGCTCAATTGTTAACTTGGTGAGATCTCCCCTGCTTGGATTATTTTACACCACAAACTACCTTCCCAGATCCTCGTTTTCCTCATCTTCCAATTCATTTCTCTCCATAGAACCTATCACCACTAACTGATGAACTGTATTTTACCTAAATTGTTTGGTTACTTTTGTTTATCTGTCTCTAAACTGCAAGTTTCATAGGGCAGATTTTTGTCAGTTCTGTTCACTGTTACACCCAGTGTTTATAACAGGTATTTCATAAGTATTAATAAGTGGGAAAAGAAACAAATGAACAGTCAAGAAAACAGATACCTCATATATCCAGGAAAATCTTAGTAAGTTTATCTTCCAAACACAAACTTACAGGGCTGGGATCACATTGGTATCCAGCATAGAAAGTCAACAAACTTCAAAATCAAGGAACTTAGTCCCAGGAGTTCTTAACTGTTTTTGAATTGTAGATCTTTTCAGGAATTAATGAAACCTATGGATTCTCTCCAGAAAAAAAATGTCCACACACATGACGTGTGTGCCTGTAATTTCAGATTGTTCATATGGGCTACCACTTCCAACCAGTTGATCTTTTTACTTGGCCAACAAAAGGACTTGGGGCCCAGGGAGGCTCGGAGACTTCCCAGCCTCACTCCCACAGTAGTCAGGATGAGGACTTGGGGCCTGGGACTCACAGTCATGTGAGTGTTCCATTCTACCACACTGCCAACTTTTTTTTTTTCTTTAATATTTTTGTTATTTGAAAGGCAGAGTTAGAGAATGAGAGAGAGGTCTTCCATCCTGTGGTTTACTCCCCAAATGGCCACAATGGCCAAGCCTGGGCCCAGTCAAATCCAGGAGCCAAGAGCTTCATCGGATCTCTCAAGTACGTGGCAGGAGCCCAAGCACTTGGGCCACCCTCTGCTGCTTTACCAGGCACATTAGCAGGGAGCCAGGTCAGAAGTGGAGCAGCCAGGACATGAACTGAAGCCCATATGGATGCTGGCACTGCAGGCGGTGGCTTGATCCACTGCAGCACAGCACAGGCCCCAATCTCTTCCTTTTCTCTACTGGATTATTTAATGGAACATAGTGAACATACCTAAAATACATTTCTGTTGGTTAATTAATTAACTATGTGATCATGACCAAATCTCTGAGTCTGATTCTTCCTTCCCCATTTTTTTCTACCTTTGAGCAATAAAGATCATACCATGGGGAAAGAGCCTCATGCCCAAACTTGCGTTGGACTATGGTAGTGAAACAGCAACAGTAGAACCAAGAGTAGCCTCTTTTTTCCTCTACAGTGTCCCTAGATCAGAAACAGTTGGAGTCCCAAACTACTTCAGAGTTCTTTAAAGAAAGGGATGGTGTCTCTTATTCTTTTAAGCCCTGTAACACCTCGAATATGCCCTGTGTATGCTGGATGAACCCTGCCTGGGCAGTCTAGCAGCAAATGTGCTACCTACACTAAGGTGGCCTTAAGAATCTGGCTCTGAGTAGGGCCTGTTAGAGAGGAAGTAAGGAAAGGAAGGGATGCTCAAGTGAGTGTTTTCTGAAAGACCTCAGCCTCAATTCTAGGGAGGAGCAGGAGAGGAGAAACTTAAAGTGCTTGTCAAAGTATATGGAAGAAGCATCACTCAAGAGAACCTCCCAACTAAAAAAAAATGTAAGAGAAGCACATGCTTGGAGCTTTCATTTCAGTCTCAGCACAGGCCCGGTCACATCATGCACCTGAAAAGCAGCTACTGTTCATCCTTGTGGCACTAACCACTCTCCAGCCAAAACAACAGCGAGGACAGAGGCCCGAACCTACCCCGAGGGGAAGAGAACTGAGCAGAGCCCTTACTGTCACTTGAGACACCTAACCTCCCCACCTAACCTCCCCCAGTTTCCCATCTGTAAAATGAAAAAAGTTACACATGAACTTCTTTTCCAATTCCAAATTCCCAATGCGTCTCTGCAGCACAGAGTGTCACCCCTAGAGCGTGAGCCTGAGTCCATCCCGTGTCCTGAATACGTGGTTCAGAGGTGAAATTTTCCCAAAGCTGAGTGAAATTGCTGCAAAAAGGCAAAGACACTGCTGGCAAGAAACCAAAAGCAGCAGACACGCACCTGCTCTGACTCCTCGTCACTGATGTTAGTCCGGCCCAGCATGGTAGCCTTCACTGTGGACAGGATTTTGAGCTGGGTACTTATAGTTGGGATTCGTTCACACACCTAAAAAGAAAGTTTCATTTGGAATATTTCCATGTTGGGCTTACCTGAACCTCCTTAAGAGCAAGCCATCCATCCTCTGGATTCTCAAAGGCTGGCATGCAGAAGCCACTTAGTAAATGAGCAGCAAAAATCACTTGTTTTTATCCCTCAGGTTAGTACGGTCCCCTTTATCCAAAAAAGGGAGCATTCAAATTCTTTTCATTTGATTAGGATATAAATGTTCCTGAGTCTGTCCCCCAAATACACAAGTGTACTTCCCCTTTCTGCCATTTCTTTCCACCACTGTTCACGCAGTTTTCTCTCCTGCTTTTCTTCCTCCCACACCTTCTACACACACACAGCCTCTTTTCTTTTCCCAAGTACCTGTAAGAGGTTGGTTCTAATCCGCTTATCTGTGCACTGCTTGGCAACCTCCTTGGCCAACCGAGTCACCTCATCCGAGGCCTTGGCGATGTCCTTGGCACACTGAATGAGTGCCCGCTTGGTACCACTGCCTCCTCTCACAAGCCGAGACATCTCGGCCATCAGCAGAGCCATGCGTTTGGCTGCTGCAATGATGTCATTGCCCTAGAGAAAAGCAGAGATACAGCATGAGGTCTGCCCACGCTCTGGCCAAACCAAGGAAGGAAGTGGAAAAACAGAAGAGGGAGCCTGCCAGTCTAGCAGCGCCCTGGAAGGGTAAGAAGGGAATAGAGGGACGGTCCGTGAGTGATACGGAGAGCACTGGAGAAACAGCAGAGTGAGCCAGGGCACTGCCTCGGCAAACAGTGAGAGGACAGACACAGACTTCCGACTGGAACAAAGAAAGACCTGGGTGTTAGTCTGAAAGGGCAACATGGGTGTCCCGGGCACGGCACTGAACAAGCACTTAGCATCCCTGGGTTAATCATGTCAATAACATGGACACCGGGCCAAGGGGTTGGTTAAGCAGCCATTTTCATTTTTACAGGGAGGGAAGCAGTAGAGCTGGCAAGAGGGGAAAAATAGAGAGGAGCCTTTCTGGATGCTGAAATCATCCTTTTCATCTGCACTCTTGTTGCAAATAGCAGCTCAGGCCTCACTGCTTAACCGGAATGTGAAATTCCAAGGAACCAGTCTCAGCCTGAGAGAAAAAAAAAAGTTTTTTTCTGATCTAAACTGCTCCAGCCCTCCGCTAATGCCTCCTGTGTATCTTCTCAGCATAAAAGAATGTCACCTGAATTTCTCACAAGGAAGATCAAGAATCAGTTCTTCAGTCCCTTCAGCTTAGTGAGGCCTCCAATTAAAGGAACTTCTGGCAACAGGATGCCAAGGGAGAAATCAGAAAAATTAAAGTCATTCTTTAGAACCCCCACTCTAACGAATGGCAGTTTATCTGAGATTTGGCATTTGGGCTCACTAAAACCCTCATGGGTCATAATAGAAATGAAAAAATGTCAAACTTAAGAGAACCAGAAAAAGTCCAAAATATGCAAGAGGCCAGACCCTACTCATTTTTCCCCTCATGCTTATCAACTTCTACCCAATGCAGTGAGGCATACATAAACCATGCCACTGCAGGGCACTCTGAGACACCTCCATGGGTACCATGAAGTGGCTCGCCATTCACACCAAGGGTGTGTAACAGCTCAAGCAGTAATTGAGGCCCAAGAGAACACAGGTACAAAAGTGAGTCAGGAGATGAGGGGTGTGTTAGATAAGGCCCGCTGGGTCCACTTCTTTCAGTGCAGTCCTGGGATCATTCCAGGATTTCATGACCCCGGTTAGAAGACAGCAGAGTGCCAGTTAGTTATTACCCATCATTCCTCAAAGCCTTTCTTGCAAACATGCCACTTTTAAAGGGAGTAATGTGATTATCCCCACCTCCTACTGCCCAGGCTAGCTTTGCTTCAGCCCCCAAGGCCTGTCCTGCAGCCTTGAGTGCTTTCTGTGTCCCATTCCTGCCTCCTCCCACTGACATACTCCGACAAGCAGTAGGTGAAGCCCCTTTCCCTGTGGGCTCCCATCAAGGCCAGCATCTGCCATACAGCCAAGTGCAGGGCAACAAGCAGTTCTCTCCAGAGACCTTGTCATCTAAAGCTACCTCTCACCCTGATCAACTCTGCCTGAGCCATCAGTGAGAGGGCTTCAGGGAGCAGGCAAAGCTCAACGATCAGGCCAGGTGACCTTTAATGATTGACAATGGTTACCAGCCTTAAAGTCATTGAGATAATCCAAGGATTCCCAAGGGATTTAAAGTTTCAACAATGGCTACAATGTCACTAAGGAATCCATTCAAAAAGTACCCCTACTGTCTTTCCCCCAAACAATCTGGCATTAGCAGACCTGTCAAACTGGTGAGGACAGTCCTAACAACAAGGTGCAGACAGACAGATGCCCGCCCTGCTCAGACTCACAGGACCCGCACAGATCAGGAGTGATGCAATGTGTCAAGGCTGCACATGGCCGGATGCATTTGGAGCAGCCCCCAACTGGGGGTGCTGAGCAGTACCTTACTAGACCACTTGGTAGCTTCCCGATGCAAGGACTGAGCCGCGGCCAGAATGGGCTGGTTGACCGGCTGATTGGATGGCATTAACAGCAGCTCAGGTTCGTAATCGTCTTCCATGTCAGAGGGGACAGGGAACCCAACAGCATCAGCCGCGTCTGCCTCGGCTACACCACCAATACCCACCTCAGCGGCTCGGATACCCGGCTTTGTCGATGGCGGGAAGGACGAGAAACAGGGATAGTGTTAGTAAGAGCAGGAGGATTTGGGAAACAGCTTCAGCTGGTTTAGTAACCAAAGCTTGCCTAGGGAGGGCATATTCTCCAGGAGCCAGATGAGCCAAGGTCCATAAAGGGGACAACTCTCAACCCAAGTCACCCTGTGATAAGTAAACAAAAGGAACTCAGCCGGCCGCAAGGGTTTACAGAAAAGTATTTATACCAAGAAAGCAAGTAGCATCTTTTTTAATAAACTTCCTACCAAAGTGAAACTTGACAAGAGTAATTCTTACACCAGGACATTTTTTAGGAGCCAAACCACACAATAGTACATCATTAAAAGGACCTGAGAGGGCAAAAGATTGCAGCCTCATGTAAGTTGCTCTGACTAGAACAATGTGAACACCATGCTGGATCATGTGGATTGCAGGGTCGCTGCTCTACATCTTTCTGGGATACAGAGTTGGGTCAACTCTGCAGCTGCCAGAAAGATTACTTCCTTCAGCAGTTAAAAGTCCCAGAATTTAAAAATATGTGCTGGAGGAGCCAAATACCAAACGCGGAAAGAGGCAGGAAAACAAGCACAACGGCGGGTGAAGAGGCTGCATCAGGTGCCCGACGATCACCCAGCTGGAGTAGTCACAAGTAAACCCTGGCCCAGCCTCTTACCTCCTGTGTGTGTGTGTTGGGGCGGGGCGGGGCGGGGAGACCCACATGCCAGACCAGCTCTCTCTCCCTCCGCAGAGTCAGAGCTTCCACAATCTCTTATTACATATAGCAACTCAGAAAGATTCTCCTTGGATACAACCTAAGTCTCTCTTCTGTTACAAAAGAGAGTCTCACTCACCCTCAAATCTGACATACCCAGTTCACAGACAGGATAACACATGGACTTGGCAACTGTCTGAGGCTAAGCTCAGAGAAGCCCTCAGAGGAGCCTAACATGGTTGCCACGGGAACCTTAGGGAGAGGCACATGAATTCAGCACCACAGTTAGATGTTATAAGAGCACAAGAAGACAGAGCTATTGGATGCTGAAAACAGGCTAGGGTGGAAAGCAAATTGCCCTAATGAAGACAATTTAGATGGAGAATGACAAACACAGATTCTTTACATTAAATATTTGTGACCAAAGGGAAAGTAGGAGTTTGAATGAGGTTTTATTGGAACTTGCTATCGCTCCTGAAACCCTTATCCTTCACAGAAAGCCTGTCTCTGAAGGGTGAAAAAGAAGGACTCAGGGTCAACAAGATGTTTGGGTACCATCTAAATTCTTTTGCCTAAGCTCTGTCTCATCCAATATTCATCCCCATTTCTTAGAGGAGAAGCCAACTTACTGCTGCTATGTTTCAGAGTTCCAAAGTCTCAGGGACAGACAGACTGACAGGTAGACAAACATATTCTCCACCACCCCTACCACTGCTGTAACACAAACACAGCTCAAGCAGTTCATGAGTTCACAAAGCTCAAAGGTCGCAAACCCCTAATGCTCCAAACCACAGAAGACCTCAGGACTTCTTGCCACAAATAACAGAGAAGAGCAAATAGGTAGGTCAAGGCTGTCTGCTCCTTCTGAGTCTTATCTTTATAATTTATGCATATTCTATATATGGATCTACTGCAATACAATTTAAATTTCCTTTAAAATCTTCGAGTAAAACCAACCTTCACTGTCACCCTCGCCCACTCCCACATGCAATAGGACTCTGCTACATGGATCCAGAGTTGGAAAGCTGCCATTCGAAATAATTCCACAGGCCAAGTCTAACACCAGTAAGGTCTGTATTCTTTCTTAGAATCTGAGCTCACAGCTAACAGTTCAGAAAAACAAAGTTAAAAACCAAGGTCAATTTCCAGGCCTGAGAAAAATCCAAGGTCGGCTGCAGGTGCAGGAAGTCCCTTGGGAAGTACATTCAATACAGGAGTTTGAAAGCACTGAGGATGTGAAAAGAATAATGGCAAACAGATGATGGAAATAAAGAGCCAAGGTCACATTAGAAACAGCAGAGACCTGAAACTGCATTTCATTGTAAGTTAGCAATAATACTCTGTTGTCATCTAGAGAAGCTACCACTGAGGGGAAAAATAGGCAAAACTTATTCATGGGGCATGACTACTGCTGCATCCAGGTTTTCAATAACCACATTAATATTGACACTTGCAGACCTGAAGGTGGCCTGGAGCTCTCTTGAGTTGAGAGGTAGGACGATTCTGAGGAATGACCAAGCACACGGCTTCCAAGACAGCAATCTACCTGCTTCTAACAAAA
The DNA here is from genome assembly GCF_033115175.1 of Lepus europaeus. Classification (NCBI taxonomy): domain Eukaryota; kingdom Metazoa; phylum Chordata; class Mammalia; order Lagomorpha; family Leporidae; genus Lepus; species Lepus europaeus. The sequence goes on along the minus strand of NC_084843.1, from coordinate 63,240,372 downwards.
AAGGAGGAGGAAAATGCAAACATTTCATCTAGCAGTAGCAGAGGCCACGGAAGGCAGTTTCAGATCTGGAGCTCTGATAATGAGCAATGGAACATCTAAAAGCATTCAGCAATCCAAGAAAGATAAGCAATTACTGAAGAATTCCACATGTCCAAGGTCATAGCAGGTGACATTCCAGTGGACAAAAGAACCCGTCTTCTCAAACCATAGGCATCTGAGCTTCCACTTTTGCTGCTAGAAGAAGAAAGCATCAAGCACCAGGAACAACTCACTAGACCACAGGTAAGAAGAGGAACCAAAGAGAGGGGGTCCCCAGATCGATTCCTCTTCCTAGCTGTGTGCCTGCTTCCTCATTCATCCTTTCTGACAAAACACCCTTCTCAACAAGAAAGGCTGCGTTACTTACCTTGCTGGACCATTTGCGAGCTTCATCATGGAGCTGCCTGGCAGCCATCATCATTGGCTGGTTAATCACCTCCCCGGCTTTCTGCTCAGGGAACTCTTCATCCTTCTCCTCTGGCGGTGGGGGCCTGGGCGGGGGGACCTCACCCTCAGGCAGAGGGGGTTTAGGAGGAGCAAGCTCATCTGTTAGCTAAGGAGGAGAGAAAGTGGGTTGTAAGAAAAGCTGTAGGAACTATTCTAACCCCCTTCCTGAGAATTCTTCCTCTGGAAAGCATCCCTAGAAAAGCCACCCACATTCACTCCATCTGAGACCACCCACACTGAACCAACAAGAACCACCTGCTTCGAGCTCAACAGCAGCATTATTTTTTTCTCCACAAAAGCTAGCAGCTACTGCTTTGCTCTTAGCCCAGGGAGGCACACACAGCGCTACCAGGATCCAGGACTGGGTCCCAAAAAAGATCCCCACACAAGATACAAGTTTGGGTTCTGGTTCTAGTTCCATCAAAGGGCAGCTGCTAAGGCAAGTAACCTAGGCTCAGGTTCCTCATCTGTCAACGAAGGGAAACTAAGCCAAATGGCCTCCAGGATCCTCATTCTACATGCCATCAATCTGTTGATCACATTCCCCAGGAGCCTCTCCCCTGCCCTGCCACCCACCACCAGCCCAGATGGAAAGAATGAAAGGAAGTGCCGGCTGCTAGGGAAGCACTGTTGCTCGGCTACGTGCAGAAGACATAGTTAGGTCCTCTACCAACTTAAGAAACAACATCTACTGATACGAAGTATGAGAAAAGTAATCAAAGAAAGTAAATCAAATGGTTGTCTTGATATGCTATTTCTAAAGTCAAGGGATTTCTGATACTGTTAGTTGGAATAAATACCAAAATATAACAAATATAAGTACTTTGTTTCTAGGATTTGTATCTGCAAATAACTTCCTCCTAACTCATGGGAAAAGAAAAAGAAAAATAATACAAGCTAAGTGAAGGCAAGAACCTGGATGAGACTCACCACTTCGGTTTTGCCATTATCAGCTAGGGACACTTCCAAGTCTCCTCCCCACAAGCTGTCCAGGTTCTGTTACCACACTCACCACCAATCACTCAACACATCCACACTTACCAAAGCCAGCTCTTCCACTCCAGTCACTCACTGCCCATCACAGCAAGCCAATGCCACAGCCACCGACTGACTCATGCATAAGCACTGGGTTATGAAACCTCGAGACTGAGGATACAAAGTCTGTATCCACCTCCCACCAGGCTTCAAGTAAAGGCTGAGCCAAGCCACCTCACGACCAGGGCTCTAGAATACAGGCTATCTTTCTCTCGCTCCCGTGCCAACACCATGCGGCCCCGTTCTCCCCATCCCTCTGAGTTTACTTACACGGAGCTGTTCGAGATCTGGTGGAGGAGGCGGGAAGTCAGGCTCCTGAGGTTGGAAGGCTTCTCTGACCTTGGCCACGGCTCCCAGGATCCGGTATCCCGAGTCCAGGAAGCTCTTTTGCAGCCCTAAAAACAAGACACCCTCCTTTTCAGCTGAGCAGCTCGGTGCCCTGAAGTACTGTCTGTGCAGCAGGACTGGTTTCCATTAACAAAAGCTGCACGTGAAGCTGCCAGTGAACACAGGGAGTGACTGGAGGGGAGGGAGGCAGGGCCTGCGGAGGGCAGGAAGTGTCACAAACCAACTGTTCCTGTCGTGTTCAGGTGCTTTCTTGGCTCCACTGCTTAACAAGTATTCAGGAGACTCTGGGGTGTGGCTATTTGGGGCTCAGGCGGCCCCCATCCCCTCTCTTATGATGAGGTAGTCAAGAGAGAAGTGTGCCTGACTCAGCACCTGGGAGATACCAGTTTCAGACTGGATGTACAGTCCCTTGCAGTACTCTTTCTCCCTGCTCCTTTGCTCTACTCGCCATTCAGCATGTTAACCCTTACAGTGGGCTGTGGCTGCCAAGTCCAGGCGCCTGGAATTCAGGAATCTAATCAAGGCATCAGAAACTTGAATTAGGAAACTAAGCTTGTCATTAGTGATGGCAGACTGAGGATATTAGATTCTGCTTGGGTTAGGGGTAAATAGGACAAGCACTCTTTCAGACTGACTGGATTCTACTCATAGAAATGGCTAGAAACACTGGATGCTCGGAACCAGAAGGATTTCAGATGACTCCAATCAAAGGAGTGGCCCCAAATAATATCTGCTCTAGGAGTATGGAAAAATTGATCAAATTTCTGCTGAAGAAAATCCAGATAATTTGATGCAGGATCTAACAGATCCAGAAGTCAACTTAAGCCTTCCAGAATGGACGGAAATAGAAAACAGTTCACAAAGAAAACACATTTAAAGGAAATCCCAAAACAAGCAGGTTTTTAGCCTAGCAGTTAGGACACCCATCCCATATCAAAGTACATGGGTTCCATACCTGCCCACCTGTGGCTCCTGACTCTAACTTCTTGCTAATACAGACCCTGGGAGGCAATGGTGATATCTTAAGAAACTGGGTTCCTGCCACCCACGTGGGAAAACTGGATTGAGTTCCCAGCTCCCAGCTTTGGCCCAGTCCAGTCTCAGTCCTGGTGTGCATTTGGGAGGTTAACTAGCATATGGGAGTGCTCTCTCTTTCTCACTCCATCTGTGTGTGTGTGTGTGTGTGTGTGACTGCCTCTCAAATAAGAAAAGAGAAAAAGCAGAGGAGAATAGCATAAGAGACATTATGCCAGTTACATAACCTAAATGGTTGATAAATTGGTTGCCATGCACCTTTTTAGAAAATTCCAAAATAAAGACTGAAGAGGGCCAGGAGCTATTTAGCCAGACAACATTAAAGAAGCAAAGAGAAGACGATCCAGAAGACACTAGCTGACAACAAGCCCATCAATACTGCAGGGACTCCAGACTAGGCATCTATAGTTTTTGTGCACAGGCCTTGTATTTGGTGGCTGTAGGGTACATATTCTCTCACCATCTTCCCTGAGTTAACCTAGCTGGGGTGAACCACACCATGCGTTGTTGCTTACCAGGGTCAGAAATGTTTCCAGCCACAGCCTTTGCGTCCATCACCATTGGGGAGATAGTTTTGCTCAGTTCGTCAGAGGCGGCTTTCACAGCCTCACGGAACTTGGGATCCTCAGAGTTCTCCACCTCTCTCTTAGCCACCAGCAGGATTCGGTTGGCCCGACGAGCAATGCTGGTTGCCCCCGCGACCAGCATCTGAGGCTGAATGTTGGCCATGGCTACCTTACACTTATCCAGGTCTTTTTTAATAGCTTCTTCGGAAGCATCCAACAGAGATTTGGTATCAATGGCTTCGTCGACCAGCCCTGTTAGAACAGAAATGGAATCCGGTTTCTGTTTTACAAGAACAGAGCCTCCAAAACACTGTTGTCCACTCCAGTTTCTCCCGAGAAAGTGCAACACCCAGAATTTTCTCCTTCAGCTCCAAGTTTTTTCTATGCAGTCAAAAACTTCCAGGGAACACCACAGTATAAAAAATCAGTGAGGATACAGCCAGAAGCCAAACGGACTTGCAGCATTTATACCAACCATGGTCACTGGGCTTCTCACATCTACAACCAGCAGGCAATGCAATGGCATCAGGAGTAAGCAAGGATTGCGTCTGACACCGGCACCATATCACCACCATGTTATCTGTTAATAACATTTCCTCCCTTCTCGTCTCACTCCCCGGCCATCTGTTGCTTGTTGGCAGCTTGTGGTGCCCAAGGTGAGCCACGCGCAGAACTCCAAGAACCCTAACCGCCGGCTCTTGTTTCCGTTACCTCTCTTCAGACTCCTCAGGAGCTCCACTTTCATTTCTGGCTGCTATAGCCCCTGTCACAGCAGGTCCTGCCCAGGCAGGGAAGAGCCTACATTCCGCGCTTCTTCCCTTCTTGCCTATCCCTCCCTCCACAGAGAATGAAGAAGATTCAGAGGTGCCACTTCAGTCGAACGGGCACAGGTTCGCTGGTGGCTGGTTTCTCCCTTTTTAAAAAACAGCATGGTTGATAAAGTCGGAGGGAACTCTGAGACAAGTTGTATTAAATGGTAGCTATTGTGGTTCCTTGAAATGTGAACTGACTGAAAATGACAGGGAGACTTACTGTATCCAAAGACACCGACTCCCAGCCTCTGAAACCAAACTCTGGCTCAGACTGGGCAAAGACACTATTCAAAGAGAAGATAGGAACTGTAACCATAAACATCACACTGGGAAGGCAGCATTAAAATAAAAGGCTCAAAGAGTCTCTCTTCCGACAAAGCTGCAAAGCTTGAATGAGGAGCCGCGGCTGCTGGGCTGCCCTAATCAGGGCCAAGTTCACCGCTGGGCACATGACTGATCCTTTACCCCACTACAGCTGAGTAACTTAACCGGTCCTGCTCAAGTTTCTCAGGATTCATTCCTCACGGATCAGACAACAAGCACTTTACACAACACTCTACCTGTCATCTTTTCAACATTGTCAATCCACTGGTTCTTCATGGTCTCAAAATGTTCATAAGCTGCCTGGTTTCCAGGATTCCTAAGTAAGATGCGAGCCGCTGAGACAACCTGACAACGACAAAGCAACCTTTAAAAACCAGAGTACCCGCTCACACTCAAAATACAACCTTCAGAGACACTTCCCCCTCTTTACCTCCAGATGGCACCAGAAAACCTAAAACCGCCTTTGTCAGACAACACATTAGGTTTCTCTTACAGCTTCTCAGAATGGGGCCTCCACTCAAAGGTTTGATTTTAAGAAGGTAAAAAAGTGACAAAGTGAATGTATGTTCACACGAGACTTCAGAAGAACAGGTACAAAGCTGACATATATGTCACCTTGGATGTTAACTCTTCCATCTAAGAGGCACCCTTAACAAAGAAACTGAAAACCTACTCAAAACTCAGTTAGAAATAATATTAATAAAAATACATATTGACAGTTAATAAAATGCTTTCACATCCATTATCTTTTCCCTCCCACATTTATTATCTTACTGAATCCTCACAACAGCCCTGTGAGAGACACAGGACAGGCAATATCTTCACTTTGTGGATGCAAAAAACAAGACTTTCAAAATCTAAATGACTTGCTCAAGAAGTCCTAGCTAATTAGCAACAGCAGGGGACTGGTGCTGTGGCACAGTGGGTAAAGCCGGTGCCTGCAGTGCCGGCATCCCATATGGGCACCAGTTCGGGTCCAGGCTGCTCCACTTCCAATCCAGCTCTCTGCTATGGCCTGGGAAAATAGTGGAAGATGACCCAAGTTCTTGGGCCCCTGCACCCCAGTGGGAGACCTGAAAGAAGTTCCAGGCTCCTGGCTTCAGCTCAGTGCAGCTTCAGCCATTGTGGCCATTTGGGGAGTGAACCAGTGGATGGAAGAGCTCTCTCTGCCTCTGCCTCTGCCTCTCTGTAACTTTGCCTTTCAAATAAATCCTTTAAAAAAATTTAGCAACAGCACTTGGGGAAGAAGGAAATGACATTTACTGAGTACCCGTTAAGATGCAGGGCATATACAATGCACTGTTACTCCTCAAAACAATCAGTTAGAAATGAATTAGGCCCGTTTTACAGATGAGGAAACTAAGCCTTAAGGTCACAGAGGATTCAAACCCAAGCATGTCCCCAAAGTCCTCATTCTTTCCATAGTTGGTGGCATAAGTAGTTTTCTGATTCTTTTTTAGGAATCTCCATTTCATACTGAAATCCTGTGCTTAATGTCCCATGTTTTATGGACATATTTAAAGAAAGTTAGACATGTTCATATCTTATGAAAAAAAATTTTTTAAAATTTGGATGAAACCCTCAAGAGAATCTAATGTGTTAATCTGTTAACATACCACATAGGCAAAAGCTGATTAAGAGATGTGCTTATTTTCTGTTTCTCCCTATATGTCCCCACGTAAGCCAGTCTCACATATTTGTAAGCTTATCACAGTTCCTAGTGTTACCACAAGTACTCAAGAAATATCTTCTGAATAAATCAATAAAAAATAGATTTTCCTATAATTTGAATAGAAGAAAAACTACAGAAGCATCACAGTAAATGATGCTGATCTGATATTTTTAAGAAAATCAATCACTTAATAGAACTTTAATTCCTGTCCAACTGGCTTTGCTTCAAATCTTTTATTCCCAAACTTACTAGTTACACCTTGGTTATATAATTAATTATACATCTTGGTTGTACACTTAACTAGGAAAAAATAAAATAAAATATGGAAACAACTGATTTTTCTGTTAAATCAAAGAGATAATGAAGAAAGAAACTTAAACCAGTTTCTCAAAATTAACCACATATTTCCCTAATTATATGAGTGTGATGAGGGTGCTTTACCAATTTTTTCTACTTTCAAAACCAATATTTGATCATTGTTAAAAAAATTCAAACACAAAAATGTGTAACACAGAACGTGCTGTAATCGCAACCCTAGAGATCAAGAAGGCTGATGCTACAGGTGTCTGCGGGTCTTACTACTGCCATATGAATAAACGTGTTCAAAAACATTCAAAACTATTCTGTAACTACCTTTCTTTACTGAATATTATACAATCAGCATCAAAATCCAGAGTGAACAAAAACAAACCTGGGGTGTGAGTTCCCGGGCCGTCTTCACCGATGCCTGAATGCCTTCCACGGTTGATTTATTAGCAGTGCCAACAGCAGCCGCCTTCTCTGCCGTGGCTCCAAGTCTCCCTGAATGGTTTTCAAAGTTAGCTGCTCTCTCATCAAATACCTGGAGAAAACAAACACATCAAAAAAACTTATTTCAATAAAATGCGCCATTCAAAAAAATGCCTCTCTTTAAGCAGATACAGCAACTGCTCAAAGATTTCAAATATGACACCAAACCCTAGAGAATGAAACCACAGTCAAATACCACATGCTGCACTTGATCTATCTCCTCAGAGGTTGAGCCATGGCATCACATGGACACACAGCCTTGAATTTCAGTTCAACCAATGCTTACTAAGTGCAGTCAGGACACACAGTATTGCATACGCTGAAACATGGAGCCCACAGAATGTGAAGGCTCAACAATTTCCATTCCCCAAAGGCTTTTATCCTCCAGTTTGAACAAAACAGACAAACCCACTTAAGGCTCTACTATAGGTAGCTGGGTGTGCCCAGAATAGCCACAGAGAGTCCTATTGGTCTCTAGCCTCCTCAGAGCAGCATCCCTCAGACATCCCATTGCCATTATGGCTGTAAAAATGCCACACTTGACCTCCACAGACAACTGCTAACTGGCACCCACCCTCAGGCCTGACACAAGGGAAAGGATGAATGACTTTTTTTCTTTTAAGATTAATTAATTTACTTAAGAGGCAGAATTACAGAGAGTGAGGTCATCCATCCTCTGGTTCACTCCCTAAATGGCTGCAATAGCCAGAGCTGCGCTGATCCAAAGCCAGGAGCCAGGAGCTTCTTCTGGGTCTCCCACATGGATGCAGGGGCCCAAGCACTTGGGCCATCTTCCACTGCTTTCCCAGACACATTAGAGGGAGTTGGATCAGAAGTGGAGCAGCCAGGACACTAACCGGCACCCATAAGGGATGCTAGCGCAGGCAGGGGCTTCACATACCACACCACAGCACTGGCCCTGGATCAATGACTTTTATTAACTCCAAATATGAAACCATGTACTTAAAATTCATTCAACTCTCCTATCTTTTTTTTTTTTTTTTTTGACAGGCAGAGTTAGTGAGAGAGAGAGAGAGAAAGGTCTTCCTTTTCCGTTGGTTCACCCCCCAATGGCCGTTGTGGCTGGTGCACTGTGCTGATCCGAAGGCAGGAGCCAGGAGCTTCTCCTGGTCTCCCATGTGGGTGCAGGGCCCAAGGACTTGGGCCATCCGCCACTGCACTCCTGGGCCACAGCAGAGAGCTGGACTGGAAGAGTTAACTTTTGCTTAGACATGGCTATTATGCAAAGTTGCACACCACTAAAGGGACTATCTAACTTACTTAAAATGATAATAGCTCTTCCATCATTTATTGAATAACATTATTAGAATTGATACTTGAAAAAGTAACATATATCAAACGGCACTGGGTCAGGTTTACAAAATACCCAGACCACATCAGGAACTGCCTGGCAAATTCATCCCATTTTTGCCTGCTCCCAAGCTTCCACTTGCCTGTACGTGGACACCAGGGCTGAAAAAAGCAAACAGTCCCTAAGGTTTCTTAGACAGAAGTGCCAATCTCATCACCAGAATTCTGTGTGTATTCTCTCCCTTATGTTGGCCACATGTTTGGATTCAGCTACCTGAGTCCCTGCCATTTAATGCTCAGAAGCACTCCCTAAAATGCCTTATCTCCTCGTCCTCTTGTCCTGGCTTCAGTCCTTGTTTGGTTAACAGGTGTCCTACACTCTGCACCTACAGGTTATTTCCTATTTTGGTCGATATCTCAAGTCCAGACGACGGCTGCTGCGCCCTCTGATTAATTATTTAACATGCCTTTCTTGTCATTCAACAGAAGTTTACTGAGCAATGCTGCAGTAGGTGCTGACAATACAAAGATGAATGACACATGAGTATCTGCATCTCAAGGAGCTCACAACCTAGTGCAGGGAAAGAGCCCACAAACAGGTATTTATACTACCCTACATCATGTGCAACCACCACGCTACACACTAATATTATAGGAACAAATGGAAAGGTACTTCACCCATACAGGAAGCAAGGGGCAATACATAGAATAGAATAGCAGTTAAGAGGAAATAGTTGGGCCGGCACCGCGGCTCACTTGGCTAATCCTCCCCCTGCGGCGCCGGCACACCGAGTTCTAGTCCCGGTTGGGGCACCGGATTCTGTCCCAGTTGCCCCCCTTCCAGGCCAGCTCTCTGCTGTGGCCCAGGAGTGCAGTGGAGGATGGCCCAAGTCCTTGGGCCCTGCACCCGCATGGGAGACCGGGAGAGGCACCTGGCTCCTGGCTTCGGATCAGCGCAATGCGCCGGCCGTAGCGGCCATTGGAGGGTGAACCAACAGCAAAAGGAAGACCTTTCTCTCTCTCTCGCTCTCTCTCTCTCACTGTCCACTCTGCCTGTAAAAAAATAAAACAAAACAAAAAAACACACAAAGAGAACGCAGGAAACTACAGCAATTAAGTATCGCCAGAGCATGAGCTGAGAGGCAGGATTTATAGGAAACTGGTAAAGAAAGAGTATTAGCAGTCAGAACACAAAGCTCTAGCTTTATGCTATGTGAAAGGGTAGGCCCACTAAAAGGTCTAAGTGGGGGCCCAGACTGTGGCATAGCAGGTAAAAATGCCACCTGTGATGCTGGCACCCCATATGGGCTCCTGTTTGAGTCTTGTGCTCCACTTTTGATCCAGCTCCCTGCTAATGTCCTGGGAAAACAGCAGAGGATAGCCCAAGTGTTTGGGCTCTTGCACACATGTGGGAGACCTGGAAGAAGCCCCTGGCTCCTGGCTTCTGTCTGGCCCAGTCCTGGTTGTTGTGGTCTTTAGGAGTGAATCAAAGAATGGAAGATTTTCTCTCTCTGGCTGTCTGTCTCTCCCACTCTATATATAACTCCGTCTTTAAAATAAATCTTTGAAAAAATTTTAAGAAGAAAGGTCTAAAAGTAGGAGAATATCAGGGTCAGACTTGTATTTTTCTTTTATTAGTGGCCACATGACAGATTCAAAGACCAGTCAGAACTATGCAGGCAGACAGACAACAGGGACAAGGACCAGAATTAGAGCCATGGCAACAATCATGAAAAAATGGAAAGGATTCAAGAAATATCTGTAAGATCAAATTAGTATGCTTTAATTATTTACTGGTATGAGAAGATAAGGGTAAGAGAAAAGCCACTGGCAACTCACAAATTTCCAAGAGAAAACAGAAGGACAACACATGCTGGGGAATCTACCAAGCATCTGTAGGAGAGGTCCAGCATACAGTTGGAGAGCTGGATAGCCTGAATCTCAGAGACACGTACAACAACAAAAAAATGGCACATCATCCCAACCTAGGAGGACCATGAGCTGAACTGCCTTGTACTCTACGCTGGAGAAAGAAAATGAAGATCATTTGCAAATAAGAGTAACACAAACCTCCACCCACTAGTTCTACATTGTCTTGGGCCTGATTTAACCCCATCTCATTTGCTGCCAATACTATAAAGGGTAGAAAACCAAATACTCATACTTGTTTTCCAAGATTTCTTGGTAACCAGGGTGGCCATGTGACATAGTTCTAGTCAATAATACATAGCCAAAGGTTTTCTGGATAAGTTTTGGTGCCAGATATGCAAGGAATTGGCCTAGGAACTGGGAATAAAGCAGTGACGAAACAATAGAGCAATGACAAAACAAAGTCCCTGCTGCGTGGAGCTTTCATGCTAATTTCAGATAAATAAAAAATGAGGCAAATATGTCAAACATGGATAAACACTAAGGAGGAAAGTAGGCTATGCAGATTAAGAAACCCCTGAAAAGGCTGGCATTGTGGTGTAATGGATAAAGCCACCGCCTGCAGTGCCGGCATCCCATATGGGTACCGGTTCAAGTCCTGGCCACTCCTTTTCCAATCAAGCTCCCTCCTGATGTGCCTGGGAAAAGCAAAAGAAGATGGCCCAGGTCCTTGGGCCCCTGTACCCATGTCGGAGACACAGAAGAAGCTCCTGGCTTCAGTCCGGCCCAGCCACAGCTGTTGTAGCTATTTAGGGAGTGAACCAGTGGATGCAAGACTCTCTCTCTCTCTGGCTGTGCCTTTCAAATAAATAAAATAAATCTTTAAAAAAAAAAAAAACACTATGAAGGTTTGTGAAACCCTGTTGTATTTCCTAAGATGCTAGAAATACTTTAAAGAAAAAAGAAAAGAAGCCCCTGGGAGTAGGGCTGCTATTTTAGGTGGTCAGTAGAGAGCTCAAGCTCAAGAAAGTAAATGGGCCGGCGCCGTGGCTCAACAGGCTAATCCTCCGCCTTGCGGCGCCGGCACACCGGGTTCTAGTCCCGGTCGGGGCACCGATCCTGTCCCGGTTGCCCCTCTTCCAGGCCAGCTCTCTGCTGTGGCCAGGGAGTGCAGTGGAGGATGGCCCAAGTGTTTGGGCTCTGCACCCCATGGGAGACAAGGATAAGCACTTGGCTCCTGCCTTCGGATCAGCGCAGTGCGCCGGCCGCAGCTCACTACCGCGGCGGCCATTGGAGGGTGAACCAACGGCAAAGGAAGACCTTTCTCTCTGTCTCTCTCTCTCTCTCACTGTCCACTCTGCCTGTCAAAAATAAAAAAAGAAAGTAAATGAGGGGCTGATGCTATGGTGTAGCAGGTAAAGACGCCGCCTGCAGTGCCAACATCTTATTTGAGTTCTGGCTGTTCCTCTTCCAACCCAGCTCTCTTCTATGGCCTGGGAAAACAGTAGAAGATGGCCCAAGTGCTTGGGTGCCTGAACCCACGTGGGAGACCCAGAAGAAGCTCCTGGCTCCTGGCTTTGGATTGAGTTCTGGCTGCTCCTCTTCTGATCCAGTTCAATACTATGGCCTAGGAAAGCAGTAGAAGACTCCTAAGTGCTTGGGCCCCTGCACCCACATGGGAGACCTGGAAGAAGCTCCTGGCTCCTGGCTCCTGGCTTTGGATTGACGCAGCTCTGCCATTACAGCTATTTGGGGAGTGAACTAGCAGATGGAAGACCTCTCTCTCTCTCTCTCTGCTTCTACCTCTCTGTAAATCTGCCTTTCAAAAAATAAATAAATAAATAAATCTTAAAAAAAAACTAATGAGTAATACACAGTTATCTGTCCAAAGAGCAGAGAATAAGCACAAAGACCCCAAGATGAGAAATGACAACAAGTAAAAAGATCACTGAGAGTACAAATGAAGGAGGTCAATATGAATAAAGAAACACGGGGGCCAGCATTGGGGCACAGAGTTAAGCCGTTAAGCCGCCACCTGCGATACCAGCATCCCATGAGCTCCAGTTTGAGTCCCAGCTACTACACTTCTGATCCGACTCCCTGCTAATGGCCTGGGAAAGCAACAGAAGATGGCCAAGTCCTTGGGCCCCTGCACCCACATGGGAGATCCAGATGGAGTCTCAGGCTCTTGGCTTCAGTCTGGCCTAACCCTGGCTGTTGCAGCCATTTGAGGAGAGAATCATTGGATAAAAGATCCCAATCTTTCTCTCTCTCTCTCTTTCGCTCGCTCTTGCTCTCATCCTGTAACTCTGCCTTTCAAACATAAATAAACAATAAGAATGAGTTTATAAGAACCAGTTGTGCCCATATATTCCCAAATCTGCTTTCAGTTGGGGTGGAAGGATTTACATCATTAAAATCAACTGACAGTACCATCAGGGCTTTTGTTTTTTGTATTTCTGGAGAGTTGATTTATGAGCATATCACTGGCCTTACTGTTCATTGTAAGGACTCTGGCTTCACCCACTGGAAGGGTTAGAGTAGAATGACATCAAATGATCTCAGAGAATTATCCTGACTTCTGTATGGAGAATAAAGTACCCTAATAAAATGGACACTTGTAACTGGAGTACTCCTATGCTCATATCTTTCTACCTTGAGTATCATTTGTGATGGTGCAACAGCTATTCCACACCTTGAGTGAAAGGCCAAGAAAACTACATCGATGCCAACTTTCATGGTATGAATTTTCTGAACCAATGCCAGAGCTACCTACTTTCATGTTCCTTGGTATGCAATGAAAATAAACTTTGTCTGTTTTAATATCTAATGGTAGGTTCCTGAGAGAATGCTCATTGCCCTGCCCGGTACTCCAGGGCAGACTTTGTTTTCATTTCCAGTTAGTGAGAGATTATCAAGTTTAATCAGGGCCTACTCAGTGTCTGGCCCTTATCACCCAGGTCAGGCCTATGAGCAGGGTCGTAACACATCATGTTTGCAGCACAGGATCAGGAATGACTTAGTACTAAATGCTGTATTTTTCTGTGTCTGCGTGCAGTGTACATAAGCGATACAAAGGAGCATTAGGGGAGCAAAGTGCTGACCAAGACTGGCCCAGGAAGTGATAAGAAGGGCCCTCGTGGTGTTACCAGGTGCTTTCTGATGCTTCCATCAGCACACACGGGGAGAGCATGTTATTTCTCAGCCAGGCAGCAAATGCTCCTGTCTTTGAATTAACTTGTGTGAACCTTTTTATTTAAATCAAATCACAAATAAAAGCAAAATAAAGACAGGTATGTAAAAGAAAAAAATAGATATCAAATGGTAGATCAATTCTTCTATTGCTAGCAATTAAAGGTATTCCAAAATGAAATTCTTGGTTTCCCCCCTTGCATTGCTTCTGCTATACACTGCAATCACATTTTACCTTAAAACAAAACAAAACAAAACACCTGTGAGTATCAGTTTGTGTGTGTGTGTAGCCAACAACAAAAACGGAAGACCTCAGCTACTCACCTCTTCTCTATTGGGCGCATCAGGAGGGGCTGTAGCTGCCACTGCCAACAGCTTGATGGGAGTTGTGGTATCACTGAAAACATCTGACACCTCCTGAGTCATGGCCTCCTGCATCTGGGCTTTCAGATCCTTAAAAATAGTATTTAAAAATGAAAATTTCCAGAAACAGCTCAGAAGCATATTTAGAAATATCCTAACTTCACTGACACATTCATTTAGTCTTTCATTCACTGAATACTTGTTGTCAATTCCCAACAGAGAACTAAGCCAGGTGAGCATTTATTGTCAACTACCAATAAAGAACTTAGCTAGCACAGGCCTAGTGAACCCTGGCCCTCAAGAGATTATTGCCTAGTGGAAAGAGTAAGCCATGACCCATCTGTTCCTGGAGGCTAATCTACCCAACCCAAGAATCTACTTCATTTCTTGGTGTCTTCCGTGAAATAACTGAGAACCATGGAGTTGAACCAAAGGACTTAAGATACAGAGTTCTTCACCATCCCTCCCGTGTCAGGGCCTGGCAATGACCACAGAAGTTTTAAAGATTGTTTAGTGAGGCAGTGCCAGATTTCTAAGCAATTTATTATCTTACGAGGAAAGAAATCACAAATAGGAATATTTTTCAATGAAGTTTCTAGAAAAACTCAGTTATTCATGTATGTAACTGATCTCTTACTATAGGTTTAATGAAGAGGACTAACAGTCACACACAAAAGCTTTTATTCATAGCAGTCACAGTCTAATTTCGGTTTTCTGGATTTATACAAAGAAGTCTCCATCACCTCGAGTGTTTTGCAAGGTGAGTGGCAGATACTGGCTGGTGATGTTTGAAATGCTTTCAAGTGTTAGCAGACAATTGTTTTTATTTTAACAATAATGTGTTTCTTTTGAAGGCTATGAGGAAAAAACAAGTAACTTTTCAAACCCATAATGTCAGGATAATTATATATAAAGTTTTAGATTTGAAAAAAAGAATGCATATTAAGGAAAATATTAACAAATGAAAGTACATGTGATATGTGGGTAAAGCAAAAATCCTGAAAGAGCTCTCTATTGAGTGAGATTTCAAAAACACAACTTTAGTCACTACCATACTTCAATGTGATTTTCTCCTAGCTCAGACTTCCATATATCGTTGGACACACTCTTCACTTTACCTAATTCCAGGAAATGATAGGCGTTAGACGTATAATAATAATATGTGCTCCTGAGTTGTACCTTCAAGGAGTCTTGGAGCTGAGATGCAAGTGCTCTCGCCTGAGGACTCTCTCCTTCACCTCTGGCAGCCAGGTCAGCCAGCTGGGCCGTTAGTTGGTCCACTCGGTCACACTTGGCAAGAAGATCTTGGCGATAAGGCCCCATCATGACATTAGCCAGACGATGCCCTTCAGCCACAAGCCCTCGGATGGCAGCCTGGCCTGAACCAAGAGGAAAACAGTGAAGCTCACAGAGACCCAAAGAAACAACTGCAGCGCCATTCTACTAAGTTAACATTTGGTGGAAATGGAGTGTGGGTTCCCTAACAAAAGAAAAAATGAGGGAAACACAGAAAAGCATCAATAAGAACAAAGCACCCATAATCCTATCACTTAGCGATTAATATACCAGAATATCTCCTTCCAGTCTTTTTTTAATGCATTCCATATACCTATATATACAATGTATTTATTTTTTAGATTATTTATTTATTTGAAAGTCAGAGTTACACATAGAGGCAGAGAGAGACAGAGAGAGACAGAGAGAAAGAGGGATGGGGGGGGGGTCCCTCCATTCGCCAGTTCACTTCCTAACTGGCCGCAACAGCAGAAGCTTCACGGATCCAAAGCCAGGAGCCAGGAGCTTCTTCCAGGTCTCCAAGGCAGATGCAGGGGCCCAAGCACTTGGGCCATCTTCTACTGCTTTCCCAGGCCATAGCAGAGAGCTGGATCGGAAGGAGAGCAGCTAGAACTCGAACTGGCTACCATATGGGATGTCAGTACTGCAGGCGGTGGCTTCACCCACTACAACACAGCGCCAGCCCCATATATTTTATTCCTTTATTCTTTCCATTTAACAGGAGCATTTTATCTTTAAAAATCATGCTGTAAAAATCAGTGTAATTTAATTACTTTACACTTATGCTGTTCATAAACATTCTTACATCTAGCTCCTCAGAAACATCTATAATTATTTATTAGAAAAATATTCCTGGGATCTGGTACTGTGGCGTAGTGGGTTAAGCCAACACTTGTGGCCCAACATCCCATAATGGGTGCCAATTCAAGTCCTGGCTGCTCCTCTTCCAATCCAGTTCTCTGCTATGGCCTGGGAAAGCAGCAGAAGATGCCCCAAGTGCTTGGGCCCCTGCACCCACGTGGGAGACCTGAAAGAAGCTCCTGGCTCCTGGCTCCTGGCTCCTGGCTCCGGATCAGCTCAGCTCTGACTGTTGCAGCCATTTAGGGAGTGAACTGGCAGATGAAAGACCTTTCTCTCTGTCTCTCTCTCTCTCACTGTCTATAACTCTACCTCTCAAATAAATAAATAAAATCTTGGAAAAAAAAAAGAAAGAAAGAAAAAGAAAAACATCCCTGAAAGTCAAATTGCAGAATTAATAGGTATGAACTTTTTCATAGCTTAATTCACAAAGTTTGTTTCAATTTGCTCCTCCACCAGTAAATTACATATCTACCCAATTCCCTAGTACATCACCAACATTGTGGTATCACGAATTTAAAAATTCACCTTTTTATCCTACGAAAATAGCAAGTGGAATAAACAGGCTTTTCAGCTTCAACAGGCTTTCTGTCATAAAATGATCTAAGTTCTTACATAGCTATTCTAAAAGTCTCCAAAATAATCCAAATTTGGGGTTATAAATTCTACAGGTGACTGTGTGATACCCTGACAACTGAAGTAACCTTGGCAATCAGGTGCCTTCATTTTCAAAATTGATATTTAACTGGGTGTTTTACTGTTGAATGGAAATACACATAGGAGTGACAATAATTAGATCAAAGTTTCAACTCCAACAAGAGGACGTTTCCATTTCCCCTCAGCAAAATCATCCTTCAATCATTACTGATTAAATCGCAGGAGTTCCATTGGCTATGTTTGCAAATGGAATCATACTGAAAAAAGTGACTGACTTACCAGTGGTCGGAAAGCCCTTTCTGCATCTACTTCCAGATGTTGCAGGACACCTGGGAACAACTTGCAGCTTTGCACCGAGACTAGTTTAATGAAGGTTAAGCGCTCTGATGCCCTTACCAACTCCTCGGTCATCCACTGTGGGATTATCAATCCACCGCTGTGCTTGCTCAATCTTGCCTTCAAGGTGAACGGCTGCTTTGGCAGGTCTGCTATTGGCCACAGCCCTGTTGGTTTTGGTCTGCAGGTTCTGTAGCGCAGTGGCTACCTGTTTGGCCAGTGCACGAGCCTCTGGGGAATCTCCTTTCCCCCTGGAGAGAAGAAACCACCTTTTACCACATACAAATATTAACTGCATTGAGACGACTAATCAAATGCTAAAGATGACAAATTGCTAGGGATTAACCTTGAAAAGAGTATAGTTTACAGCCCTTGTCTCAACTGTTGAGGAACAGTGTTCTTCATATCATTTCTTGAACTCTTTACTTACTACAGGGTTAATCTTATGAATATAAAGTAAACTGAAAATAATCTTTTTAAAAATTAAGAGTGGAAAAAGGAGAGGGAGGAGTAAAAAGGGTAGGAGTGTGGGCAGGAAGGAGGGTAGAGTGGGAGGTATCACTATGTTCCTGAATCTGTATATATGAAATACATGAAATTTGTATACCTTAAATAAAAATTTTTAAACATTTATTTAAAAACAAACACAAGAGACAAATACAAAAAGAGTGGTTTATTTACTTGACTCTTAAGAGATTAGTCATTTAAATTCAAATTGTGTTATCCTAGTTAAAATATTTGATATAAATTCAGGTGAGACTAGCTCAATCAAGTTCAGTTGTAGCTGAGCTCAATCAATCCTTAGTAGGGAAACTGCACCTTGAGCCTGGCACCTCTGAAAACGATGTTTGCTCTGGAACTAAGTGGGCCTCTGCAGTCATGTCTGTTGAGTAGTTACAGCAGAAGTAGTAGTCATACTACATTTTGAGTACTAATCTGCCAGGTACGACTGCAAGCACTCATATTACCTAATCCCCACAACAACCCTATACCGTAAATACAGTATTATTCAAAATACAAAACTGAGGCACAAGACTGGACAACTTACCCAAGGTCCAATTATTCATTTTGATGGAGTCAGGGTTCAAATCCAGCACTGTGACTTCAGATCCCTCACTCTTAAGCAACTAAATGTATTTCCTTATGTTTGTATCATAAAAGCCCCAATTCTTGGCATAATGAATTGAATGGGGTGATTATCTAACTCAAAGACAACATATCCATAGTCAGGCAAGGCACTCAATTAAATTCTGGGGGTTCTCAAAGTGAATGAAAGTCACCTGGTACCTTATTTTTAAATACAGATTGTTAAATCCACCACCAAAAGAGTTTGTCTGGGGTAGGCTCAGTAGATGCACATTTTTAACAGCCTTCCCAGGTGATCTTCAGTCTGTACTTCCAACACAATGTGGTCACCCAGTGGCAGGATATTAGGCTGGAAAGTCCTATTAAGCCTAGGCTATGGTGGGTCAAAGCCAGAGGATGAACCGCAAGTAACATCAATACAAACAGTGAAATAGACATGCAGGATGCCACAGAGCCACCAAGAGGTGGAGGCAGAGCCTTTCCCTGCCCTGAGACCTGACCTTGGTTCTAGCTGCTGGGTTCCATTCGCTGCTTCTATAAATTTCCGCTTTTTATCTGAACTATTTCCTTGCAAACAAAGATCCTCAACAAGAGTATCAAAACAGCAATAAAAAGACAACCACGAGTGTATCACAAAGGAAGATCACTGCCCCTAAAACCTCACCTCAAAGACTTCAGGCTCTAACCATTACAAAAATATAAAGAATCTGATTCATTTTATATCTCAAATCCACTAAGTTATGGAAAAGTAAACTTGAGATTAATCTCATCTTTCATTCTGTAGAAATGAAATATTAGCCCACCTGCCAGAATGACTAATTCAGCTACTCTCTCTAAAGCTCTTTTTATGATTGTAAATTTCTGTAACTTTCTCCATTACAAAGCTGGACAAAGAAGACATTTATCATGATTCTGTTCATGGCCACTCCTGCTGCCAACAAGTTATATGTGTTACGTATATGTGTTATAGTAATAATGACCTAAGTGAGCACACATGAAAGTCTGCTGTCATCACTATCACCATCAGTAAGAAACATAAATGAGTGCCGTCTATGTATACGCACTTACGTAAACTTCTGAGAATATAAAACACCTACCTTTGAGTATTTTGTGAATTTAAAGAGAATGTAAATAAATTATATTAGTGAGTTAATATTAATACGTATATTAAAGTTTACAAACTATACATATTAATCACCTAAATGATTCAAGATATGTGGCAAAAAAAATAGTGATCTCCAAATGACTGATCTGTTACCTGAGTTGATCTCTATCAGCACAACTTTCTACCAGAAGTATATCTACCCTGCTCTCTTCAAGCTTATTTAATGCTAGGCAGGAGTTTTTCTTAGCTAGCACTGCCCTCTTAGTCAACGTAAGACTTCAAAGGATTCTATTCCCCTCTATAAATTAGGCCACGAAAGAACAGGAAATGAAACACTCAAGCTTCATTTGAAAAGCAGAGTATCCCAAGATACCTGACTATGGTTATCCATGGGAAATGCAGCTGAAAGACTGAAATGGAAAAGAAAGTAACTTTTAATTTTACAAAAAAAAATTTTAATGTATTCATTTATTCATTCATTGCAAAGTCAAAGAGACAGAGAAAAAGATAGACATCTACTGGTTCACTCCCCAAATGCCCTCAACAGTCAGGGGTAAGCCAGGCCAAAGCTGGAGCTGAAAATTCAATCCAGGTCTCCCATGTGGGTGGCCAGGTCCTAAGTATTTTAGTAAACACCTTCTGCCTCCCAGAATCCACACCAGCAGGGAGCTAGAAGCAGAAATAAAGCAAAGACTCAAACCCAGGCATGCAGATATGGGAAGCAGGCATCACAAATGGTGACTTAAATGCTATGCCATACATCCATCCCAGCTTTTTTTTTTTTTTTTTTTTTTTTAAGATTTATTTAGTTATTTTGAAAGTCAGAATTACAGACAGGGAGAGACAGAGACAGACAGAGAGATCTTCCATCTGCTGATTTACTCCCTAGATGGCCACAGTGGCCAGCACTGGGATAGGTTGAAGCCAGAAGTTTCATGTACCTCTCCCATGTAGGTGGCAGGGGCCCAAACCCTTGGGTCACCCTCTGCTACTTTTCCCAGGCCTTCAGTAGGGAGGTGGATTGAAAGTGGAGCAGCTGGGGCATGAACCAGTGCCCATATAGGAAGCCAACATCGCAGGCAGCAACTTTACCTGCTATGCCACAACACCAGCCTGCAAGTTTTACTTTTAATGTTACACCCCTCCTTAGCATTCATTCAACATGTGTTGCAAGTTTTTGTTGTTTTTTTTTTTTTTTTTTTAAGAAAAAAAAGAGCAAGAGAGAAGAAGCAACATCTCTCCTATTGTCAAAGTAGCTGTGATAAAAGCCTTTAAGAAAGGAAGTTGTGGTGAGGATGTTGTTACAGGAGTAATCACCCAAGAATTGTAATTTAAGGATCTTTTATATTTGCTACTGAAGAAATAACTCACTCTGGAAGAAATAAAGTACTTTCTTATGCCTTTCCCCAATCCATACACATTCAGGAATTTTTTCATAGCTAGCCTCACAAATCTGAGGAATAGACGTCATAAACCTGATATAGCAGGGAAAATCTGCTTAGAAATTTAAAATACAGGGGCAGGCATCATGGTACAGAGGGTTATGTTGCTGCTTGGGACTCCCGCCATCTTGTATCAGATTGCCTAAGATCAAGTCCTGCCTCTGCTTCTGGTCCAGCTTCCTGCTAACACCCCACCTTGGATGCAGTAGAGGACAGTTCAAGCACATGGATCCTTGCCATCCCTGTGAAAGACCCAGATGGAGTTCTTGGCTCCTGGCTTTGGCCTGGCTCAGCCCTGATGTTGCAGGCATTTGGGGGAATGAACTAGTAGATGGGAGATTTCTCTCTCTCTCTCTTTGAAATAAATAGACTCTAAAAATAAATTTGATCACTACAATAAAAACCTTTAAACCTATCTCCAGAGGTCAGCACTATAAAGCAGGTTAAGCCACTACTTATGATATCAGCATCCCACACTGGAGTGCCAGTTCAAGTCGCCGTCTCTCCACTTCCCATCCAGTGTGCTGCTAATGCACTTGGGTGGTGGTCCAAGAGCCTGGGTCCCTGTCACCCACGTGGGAGGCCTAGCTCCCACATTTTGGGCTGGCCCTCACTGTTCTGAACATTTGGGGAGTGAGCTAGCAGACAGAAGATCTGGCTATGTACTTGTCCCTCCCTCTCTCTCTGTTGTTCTGCCTTTCAAATCAATCAATTCATTAATTAATCTTTTTAAAAATATTTATTTGAAAAGTAGAGTTACAGAGAGAGAAGGAGAGATGAGAGATAGAGAGAGATCTTCCATCTGCTGGTTTACTCCCCAAATGGCTGCAATGGCCAGGGCTGAGCCAAACAAAACCAGAAGCCAGAAGTTTCTTCTGGGTCCCCCACATGGGTGCAGGGGCTCATGGCCTTGGACCATTTTCTGCTGCTTTCCCAGGTGCATTAGCAGGGAGCTGGATCAGTAGTGGAGCAGCAAGGACTGAAATCAACACCCATATGTGATGCTGGCTTTGCTGCCAGTGGCCTAACCTATTATGCCATAATGCTGGCTCAAGAAAGAAGTCTTATCTGACCTACCCATGCCACATAATCAATGAGAATGTATTAGAGCATTTAACTGTGTGTGGTCTCAGAGGGAAAAAATGAGAGGGAGAGGGAGAGAGGGGAAGAGGATAGGTGAAAGAGAGGAGGAAAGAGGGAGAGAGAATATCAGAAGAAAGACATTAAAGGGCAATTCAAGAGATTAAATACATACTGTCTTCGCAAATCTGCTAATTTAGAAGTCAGAGCAGATATTTCTCCAAGGGAACGCAGGATGTCATCTCTCTCTTTAGGGTCATCACACAATTCTGCTATTTTCCGAGCTTCAGCCAAAGCTCCTCTAATCTGTTCTTCTCCTTCGGGCCCACCATTTGGATCTGCAAGCCAGTTCTACACAAAGAAATGGAGAAGAAACACACTACAGTTTACTCATAAGCTACATTTTATTAAACGTAAGACCATCAGAAATAGTCTAAAGTTATCACATGGCAAACTAGTAATCACTTTCTAGAATGCTAATTCTTTTTTTTAACATAGAAGCTCTTAGCTCAGGAAAGATCAGATTAATCCCTCACCTTTTTAACCATTAGAATAAAATATTTTCATAAGCTTCATGTCATCTTTGAATTAATTACAAACATTTTTTAACTCTTTGAAATAGACTTTAAGATATCTGATTTAAAATCATTTTACAGTAGAATATTACTAGAAAGCTTAAACCATTTAACCAAATGACCAAATACAGCTGTGAATTCTGAGACAACAAAGTTTTAATGTACAATAATCTATCAGGAACTAGGATTTTCTTGGTATTCAGAGTACTTTTTTTTTTTTTTTAACAGATAAAGTATCCAAAATTAAGATCTTACTTCAAAATAGAAACATTAGTCTAAGCTTATGGCAATCGGGGATCTGTTAACATTGGCAACTGCTAGGAATCAGTCAGCCACCACTTGGAAACACCCATTATGCACCACAGCACATAATGAGAGATGGTCTCAAGGGGGAAGGGAAGAGGCAGGGAAGAGACACAGGATATTTATGGAACATTTTGCTTTCTCTTTTGCTTCCCACCCCTCCTGAAAACCATCAGCGCTACCTGGGCAGCATCAATCTTCTTTGCAATGCTCTGCTTTGAGTTTGTCATGGCTTCCAGCTTGCGAGCTGCATTTTCCACTTTTGCAGTGAGCACATCCAGGCCCTGAGACACTTGCTGGGCTTTCTGCATGGCTACTGGTGAGGCCCCTTGTCCTCTGCTCAAACAGACAGATGCCATCATTGAACCCTCACAAATAACAAAATACTGCCAACAACAAGCACAGTACATGTCATTTCCTTAACATGCGTATCAAAAGATAAGGAAAAATCCTTTTCCCTATTAAATCTGGGAAAGCACAAGAAAATAGGGAAGACACTGAAATCAACCGCTGTCTTTTGCCTTTAAAAATATACATTACTGGCCGGCACCGCGGCTTAATAGGCTAATCCTCCGCCTGCGGCGCCGGCACACCAAGTTCTAGTCCCGGTCGGGGCACCGGATTCTGTCCCGGTTGCCCCTCTTCCAGGCCAGCTCTCTGCTGTGGCCCGGGAGTGCAGTGGAGGATGGCCCAAGTGCTTGGGCCCTGTACCCCATGGGAGACCAGGAGAAGCAACTGGCTCCTGGCTTTGGATCAGCGCAGTGCACTGGCCGCAGCGCGCCAGCTGCTGCGGCCATTGGAGGGTGAACCAATGGCAAAGGAAGACCTGTCTCTTTCTCTCATTGTCCACTCTGCCTGGCAAAAAAAAAAAAAAAAAATATATATATATATATATATACACACACACACACACACACACACATTACTTTATGGAATTGCATAAGCACCTTAAAGACTGAGCCAGTCAATTTGATAATACTTATTTTTCCCCCTGCTGGTGATTATGTAAACAAAACTAAACTTCAGTGGGAAAATGTGCTTAGGATCTTATTAACTACGGAGGTTTTTGCTACCATAGTAATATGTGTTTTAGGAATCCACAGCCCATTAAATTGCTTTCTTTGTAGACATGTATACATTGGAAATGTTTCAAGAGGCAACACACAGTGTTATTAAAAGTGGACCACAGTGGGATCAAGTGGATCTGTGATCAGATTCTGACTTTTTTTTTTTTTTTTTGACAGGCAGAGTGGATAGTGAGAGAGAGACAGAGAGAAAGGTCTTCCTTTCTGCCGTTGGTTCACCCTCCAGTGGCTGCTGCGGCCAGCGCATCTCGATGATCCGAAGCCAGGAGCCAGGTGCTTCTCCTGGTCTCCCATGCGGGTGCAGGGTCCAAGGACCTGGGCCATCCTCCACTGCCTTCCCGGGCCATAGCAGAGAGCTGGCCTGGAAGAGGGGCAACCGGGATAGAATCTGGCGCCCCAACAGGGACCAGAACCCGGTGTGCCGGCGCCGCAAGGCAGAGGATTAGCCTGTTAAGCCACAGCGCCAGCCAAATTCTGACTCTTGGAACCTGTAGAACTTTGTTTAAAAAGTTTAACCTCCTCAGGCTTCAGCTTTCTAACTTAAAAGATTAACATAGGTAACAATACTACTTGCCCTTGTTATTTTATGGAGTGGTTTCAAATATCAATACAATATATTTTGTAATTATTATAATGAACCTAATAATAATCTTTTTAAAGGTTTATTTATTTTATTTGAAAGAGTTACACAGAGAAAGAAGGAGGGACAGAGAGAGAGAGAGATGTCTTCCATCCACTGGTTCACTCCACAGCTGGCCACAATGGTCAGAGCTGTGCCTATCTGAAAGCCAGGAGCCTGGAGCTTCTTTCTGGTCTCCCACACAGGTGCAGGGGCCCAAGGACTTGGGCCATCTTCTACTGCAATTTCCAGGCCATAGGAGAGAGCTGGATCGAAGTGGAGCAGCTGGCACTCGAACCAGCACCCATATGGGATGCTGACACTATAGGCAGCTGCTTTACCCACTATGAAACAGTGCTGGCCCCACAACAATCTTAAACATCTAAGTTTCCACTCCCAAGAATCATTCAACCAGGGGCCGGAGCCCTGGCATAGCGAATAAAGTCCCCGCCTGTGGTGCCAGCATCCTATGTGGGAGTCAGTTTGAGTCCAGGCTGCTCCACTTCCAATCCAGCACCCTGCTAATGGCCTAGGAGAGCAGCAGATGATGACCCAACTGCTTGGGCCCCTGCGCCCATGTGCAGACCCAGAAAAAGCTCCTAGCTCCTGCCTTAGGATCAGCACAGCTCTGGCCTTTGCGGCCACTTCGGGAGTGAACCAGCAGATGGAAGACTTCTCTCTCTGCCTCTGCCTCTCTGTAACTCTGACTTTTAAATAAATAAATAAATCCTCTTAAAAAGTAATTTAATCAAAACTAGTTAGTACTGAGAGGAAAAAACAGCCCATGGGGACTGAAGCACATTCTTTCCCATCAAGTTCATACAGAACTAACTGCACTATCTTCCCCTCAGAAATGGTATGCAACTACTACAAAAAAAAAAAAAAAAATGAGTTTGTAGAAATGTGTTTCCTTTAGGGAAGAGACTTTCTATGCTAGAAAGTAAGATCTCTCATCTTCTCCCCCAACCTGGGAAACACAATGTTAAGTGACAATTTTATTTTTTGGTAGAATGGCATGGATAATCATCCTAATCTCATCTTCCAATTTTCGGATGAATTCCAGAACACCTCAGTTTCTCTTAGTAATAATATGGACCTGTTACTCATTAGTCTAATCCTCTTTTTAAAATCCATCTGTTTTGCAACTATACCAACACTTATGGTAAATTTACCACCAGATATATATAAAAGGCATATAAACACCCTTTACTTGGACTTGAAGTCTTTCTTTTATATGATAAAAGAGTAAAGAACCTTTTAAACAGTTCTCTATTTGATTTAACATTCTTCCCTTCAAATCTAATTACTCATGATGAGAAATCTTTTTGATATAAAAAAGATTTTTTGGTATAAAAAAGCCCAACTGTGGGGGCCAGAACTGTGGAGCAGCAATCAAGCCACCACTTGCAGTGTCAGGATCCCATGTTGTAGTGCTAATTCAATATCCGGCTGCTCTGCTTCCAATCCAGTTTTCTCCTAATGCACCTGGGAAAGCAGCTGAAGATGCCCAAGTGCTTGGGTCCCTGCTATCCACATGGGAGACCAGGATGGAGTTCCAGGATGCTGGCTTCAGCCTGGCCCAGACCTGGCTTTTGCAGCCATTTGGGCAGTGAAACAACAGATGGAAAAGATCTCTCTCTTCTTCTCTGTCACTTTGCCTTTCAAATAAAAAAAGCTTTTTTAAAAAGGATTTATTTATTTGACAGAAAGAGAGAGAGATACATCTTCCATCAGCTGGTTCATTCTCCAAATGGCCACAGTGGCTAGGGCTGCTTTATTCTTTTTTTTTTTTTTTTTGGACAGGCAGAGTTAGACAGTGAGAGAGAGAGACAGAGAGAAAGGTCTTCCTTTACCGTTGGTTCACCCCTCAATGGCCACTTTGGCCGGCGCGCTGCGGCCGTGCACCGTGTTGATCCGAAGCCAGGAGCCAGGTGCTTCTCCTGGTCTCCCATGCGGGTGCAGGGCCCAAGCACTAGGGCCATCCTCTACTGCCTTCCCGGGCCACAGCAGAGAGCTGGACTGGAAGAGAAGCAACCGGGACAGGATCCAGCGCCCCGACCGGGACTAGAACCCGGGGTGCCGGCACCACAGGCGGAGGATTAGCCTAGTGAGCCATGGCGCCAGCCAGGGCTGCTTTATTCTGCTTAAGCCATATTCTGCTGCTTTCCTAGGTGCTTTAGCAGGAAGCTGGATTGAAAGCAGAGTAGTCGGGACTCAAACTGGTGCCTGTATGGAATGCCAGCATCAAAGGCAGTGGCTTATCCACGATGCGGGCTCAAATAAATCATTTTTCTTTTTCTTTTTTTATCTGACAGAGTTACAGACAGTGAGAGAGAGAGACAGAGAGACAAGTCTTCCTTCCTTTGGTTTACTCCCCAAATGGCTGCCACGGCCGGAGCTGCGCCAATCCAAAGCCAGGAGCCAGGTGCTTCTTCCTGGTCTCCCACATGGGTACAGGGGCCCAAGCACTTGGGCCATCCTCCACTGCTTTCCCGGGCCACAGAGGAGAGCTGGACTGGAAGAGGAGCAGCTGGGACTAGAACTGGCCCCCATATGGGATGCTGGCGCTGCAGGCAGAGGATTAACCAAGTAAGCCACGGTGCCGGCCCCAATCACAATCCAACTGTGAAAAAGTAAAAATACTTATAGGTTATGTAGTATTTTCACTCAAAATAAAAATTTTCTTGCAACCTAAAAACCCAAAGCAACCAGAGTGTATCAATGCAGCTATTGTTACTGTGTTTTAGGCATTAAAATGTTAAACTGTTGAGTATATTTAAGAAAGGATAATAGAGAGTAGCTTTGAAATCTTTCATCATGAAAGGCCATTGCTGGCTCCAACATGAAGCAGGACCATAGCTACTCATCACTGTTCTAGCCTGTGCTCTGCACAGATTAATGGTCTATGCCATACAATAAGCACCTCATTTCCTTGTTCATATTCATCTCTCTCAGCACATATACTTGTGTATTTGAAAACTCCAAGTGAAAACTGGCCACCACACTATGAAAAGGCTACAGACAAAAAAGGCCAGAAATGAGAAATTAGAAGAGCCAAGAATTTTGTCAAACTGCACTGGCATTTTTCCAAATGGGAACAAAACTTCTTTTTGTCTTTCCTGAAAGTTCTTGTTCTGCACATGACAGGGGAGACCGCTTCTCAGCAGAACAGGCTCACTGAGCTCGATGGGATCACACTTATTTAAATGGTTTCTGCTCCCCTTCAAGACAGAGCCTTGATCTGCAGCCCCTGCAGCTTCCAGGGCCACAGTGAAATTACGTCCCTCGGGAAATGACACCTAATATCGTATGGGCATGTTCATGTACTTCTTTTTTTTTTTTTTTTTTTTTTTTTTTTTTACAGGCAGAGTGGATAGTGAGACAGAGAGAGACAGAGAGAAAGGTCTTCCTTTGCCGTTGGTTCATCCTCCAATGGCCGCCACGGCGCACCGCACTGATCCGAAGGCAGGAGCCAGGTGCTTCTCCTGGTCTCCCATGGGGTGCAGGGCCCAAGCACTTGGGCCATCCTCCACTGCCCTCCTGGGCCACAGAAGAGAGCTGGACTGGAAGAGGAGCAGCCGGGACAGATTCTGGCATCCCAACCGGGACTAGAACCCAGTGTGCCGGCGCCGCAGGCAGAGGATTAGCCTATTGAGCCATGGCGCCGGCCCATGTACATCTTCTGAGGTAGAGATGAATCATTCATCAGATTAGAAAAGTCCAAAAAAGGTTAAGAAACACTCCTCCAGGATTCATGTTCTAAGTCAATTGTGTTAATGCTTTGAGACCAGGTATAACCGTGTGTAACACATTAAGGAGTGTTCCTGCGCCTGTTTGGATGGAGACCCTGTGTATCACAGTTATCTCAAGATATTTCATGAGTGGGGACAGTGCTGTGGTGCAGTGGGTTAAAGCCCTGGCCTGCAGCGCTGGCATCCCAGTTTGCATCCTGGCTTCTCCACTTCCGATCCAGCTCTCCACTATGGTCTGGGAAAGGAGTAGAAGATGGCCCAGAGCCTTGGGCCCTTACACCCATGTGAGAGACCCAGAGGAAGCACCTGGCTCCTGGCTTCAGATCAGCTCAGCTCTTGCCATTGCAGCCATTTGGGGAGTGAACCAGTGGATGAAAGTCCTTTCTCTCTTTCTGGCTCTACATCTCTCTGTAACTCTGTCTTTCAAATGAATAAAATAAATCTTTTTGAAAAAAAGAAAAAACTATATTTATGACATTATCAAAGCAAAACTAAACATCTACACTAAGTTTTCTTAATGTTCACACTATAAAATTCTATTAAAATGGGGATCATTTAGAACTTCATTAACTACACGGATGAATTCCAAATAAATCTATATTATACTGAGTTTTCTCAATAATAAATGAAGTATATTTAGTTTATGAAGAAAAAAGTTCTCAAATCCAAGACTTGAAGAGGGTACAAGGAAGAAAAAAAATCATGAAAGCAAATAAATAATGATGAAATAAAAATGCAAGAGTCCAGAAATTACCTACTTAGAAGATAACCAATTTAAATTATTTTTTTAAATGACAGGTAAAATAGTTCAGTGATTTTTACTTTTTCTGTTTCTTCCTATCTACCCTTAATAAAAGATATCTGACTATGTCGGGCTTCATTACTAACCCTTATTTTACAGATTTCTATTTCAATTTCAGTGACAAAATACATTTCTACTTTATTATCAGCCATTTCCATATTTTAGAAGTTCTGCGAAGCAAAGTTCATGTCAATCTCAAAAGAATTAACAGAATACAGTACCTATGCTATCTACTAACCAAAGACAAAATTGAGAAAGACTTGCTTTCTGAATTACTCTACCAAGAGTTAAGTTACCCACTGCTGGTCTGGTAAGAGTAGAGGAAATTCACCTGGCTCGGAGGTCAGCCACTTGATCAGTCATCTGCCCTAGCATTTTGCAGGTTCCCAGGATCTCCCTGCGTTCCTTGCCTGCACAGAGTTCACCCACTTTTCCAGCTTCATCTAAGATCTGCCTGATGGCCTGCTCACCGGCATCACCTAAAATAAACAGATATTCAATATCTATGTGCAGACACATTAATCATTTACAGGGGGATACTTTACAAGTCATTTCATTCACGAAGGGATGAATGATTTTAAAAGACAAAACAATGAATAGACAGCAATCATCTAACAGCTAACATCTAAGCAGTGCCCTTACAACCACTGGGTGAGGTTTCAACCACAGAACTGCTAAAAACAATACTTGGAACCATATCCACTCGGTGATACTAAGCAGCTTGTGGTTTGTATATAGGTAATGAAAACAGGTTCTAACAGTTTAATGGTACTTAGCACCTCCAACCTCCATTAGGCCTTTCACATTCATTCAAATATTAATCTAAAACTGAATATTAGAGAAGAAAATCTACAACGCCTATCTCAGTAAACAATTGGGTCTTCTCTTTATATAGTCAATTTTGCTTTCCAGTCCTTTTTGGCACCACCATTTGATTTACTTAATTCAATACTTTGTTGACAAACATAAAAGTCTGCCCAGTGGAAACTCAAAGAGAAGAGCTTTTAGCAAAATAATTATCTTTCCAATTCAGCGGTGAGCCAATCATTTTGCAACGAATGCCTAGCTTAGCTTGGTTATTCCTGCAGGATAATAGGTGATTTAGTCTATTGCCCTTCATCCTTTTAAGGCCCAGTAATTTTTCAATTAGCAAAACTATCAAAGAATGGAGTATGTCCCCAAATTTCTTTCTTTCATTTGTAATGAAAGAAAAGCAGAAACAGAGAATTACCTGGGGAGGCACTGGGGTCACGGAGCCAACCCTTGGCCTGATTCAGTTTGGAGTCTATGGAGGCCAATGCTCTCTTCATGGCTTCAGTGTCCTTGTGAAGAGAAATCTCGGTTATTTTATTTGCAGAAATTGAGATTCCACAATACAAAGTAAGACAGAGAAGTAGTTACAGCATTAACATACAATAAGTAGGGTAGTCCTATACAACAGCCTCAAAAATAATCTCATCACACCACCATTCTTATATTTCTGTCAAAATGCAGCATCTTGCATGCAAATCTTCAGTTAATTCTATTCTCTTTCCTGGCATCCCTCTTGCTAAAACTGTGAAAACTGGTAAAATTGCTCAAGCCAAAAGATGTTTAATGTCTCCAGCAGGAAAAAGCCCTGTTGTCACATGCCCCATTATCAGCCTTTCCACTAGTCAACATTCGTCTACTCCTGCAGCCTGCCAAAGCCCTCCCTGCTTTGGAAGCCTCATTAGTATGTGCTGTCACAGATCACAGTTCTTTCGCATCATATTTTGAAATACACACACATACTCAATGATGTTTCACTGTATTTAATTAATCTGAAAACTTGGAATTACTGGTTGGGAAAAAAAAAACTGAAAATGTTAATCTAGCACTTTAGTTTTAATTCTACAAATAAACCACTGAATATAATATAAGAAAAAAAAGTGATTTAAAGCCTTCCCTGCTACTCCTCCCTCGTAGTTCCCTTAGTACCCCTGATCTGGAAGAAGATGGGATAAAATTACCGAATATTTATCATTTACAACCTTGATTTATGATGACAAGCATAAATTAGCAAAAAATTCCCAAGAACACAGCCTGAGAAGCTGAAACAAAAGACTAATCACTTCAAAAATATTCATAAACTTTAATACATTTTTAATAGGGAAGAATACGAAGAGCAGTATGACAAATACCCATGCACTAAATTGACAGACTGACCATCTCCTAAATCTCTATTTATGACCTAAAAGACAACCTAACTTCTTTTGGCTACAGAGAATTGATTCTTAAAGAGTCAGTACATCAAAGCACAGAGTTAACCTATAAAACTCTAGGAAATGCCTTATGCGCTTAACTTTCTTCAAAGTCCAATTCTGCAGTACCAGTGTTCTTTAAAGTGTTACACCACCAGTTTTCCACACGGGGGCACCCACTTTCAATTCAAACAAGACTCCGCACTAGCACAAATTCAATATTGGCAGCTCGTAGGCAGGTTTAAAGTCAGTAACATGATCTCAGCCTCTCCAAAGTTCCTATTCATGTGATGGGTCTCCCAGCTTTAGGATTCCTTCTTTCCCCACACAGAGAGATACAGGTTGTTATGCTGTAACTTTGGCTTGCCTTCAGAAGTAATGCAAAGGTCAAATTTAGCTTAACTCCAAATTAGTAAGGCCCGAATCAGTGTCTTTAAAAGGCAGTCCCAGAAAACTTCTGACCTCTGAGACATGGATAGCCTTCAGGTTCTAACACAAGTTAGAGTGCATGGCACAAGCTGTGTAGGTACAGATTGCTTTTTTTTTTTTTTTAAATCACAAGCTCTTACTTAGGAAGTACGTGCAAACCCTGAAGAGGAATTACATCAACGTAAAAATATTTAAAACCTATCAATAACCATTTCCTTAACACACTTTTTGTTTTCAGTGAGAAAAATCAGTGAGGTATTTATAACCTTCCAAAAATCTAAATTCAAAGTGAAAAAAATTTTCAGTGCTCATTCTGGTAGTAAAGGCTGCTAGTTAGAAAACTACCTTCAGTGGAGCATTTCTTGCACATGCAATTCTGTTTTAACCACTTCCCCCTAATTACCTCATTGAAATATCAAATTTATATGTAATTTTATTTGCAAATTAAGTAACAGGGAATCATTCCTATAAACCCAGTTTGATCTCAGGTTTGTTGACTCTAAACTTCATAACTTCATTATTTTGTATTAGATGAAACTTCAGAATTTTTTTTTTAACCAAAGATGCTACTCCCCTTCTACAACAGTAAGCGAACCTCAGCCTTGTCAATTTTGGCTCTGGTTAGTTATGCACAGAAAATAAGCTCTAGAAATTAAATTCATAATCCTCACTGACATAATAAATAACTACATCTATTCTCCAATGTGCCAAAATGACTTGAAATACAATGGAAGAAGTAGTTGTGCTTTACTGAGCATCCTCAAAAATCATTTCTTTTCCCTCCCTAATAAAGCTCAAATGGCCACCACAATACAAGGAGAGAATGTGATTCTCGAGGAGTAATTTACTCCTGAGTGGGAAACCTGGCAACATCAAGAGTTAAAATTGCAAGATACTCCCTCCTAAAAGAATCAATGACAAATTTGGAATGAAGCTGTACTTTTAAACTGGAAATTTCAATTAGTTAGCAAAATGTTCAATACATGAATTTTAAATAATTTTGGAAACTTAAAATAGTCACTGAAAGGGTTACTTGAAAGTCGTCCTGGAACACACCAGGTTATAAATGACCATTTAAAAGTAATATATCTTAACGGCGTAGCTATAAAAAAAAAAAGTGCTTATGGGAACAAATACCTTAGTCTCCTACAAATTTCTTATTTCTTTTGAAGAGTGGGTTTATGATGGCATTAACAGAATTCTGTCATAAGCAGCATAAGAACAATACTAACACTGGATACGATATAAACAAATTCCCTAGACAACTAAGACTAGAAGTCAATTTGGAGACATATTTATAAAAGATAAAGATAATGATAACCTTTGTGATCAACCACACTATGTAACACAACGCATTTTGTTAAACTTGGCATGTATATCTAAGTACCTCAAGTACAATCTGGGTTTGAAACAGAAGCAAATACTACACTTCCACTTGTGTGCTCTTTTCCATTAATACGCAAATTTGGAAAAGAAAAAAGTCTCCAGCAATCTTTGTGAGTTTTTGTTTTGTTTTAACAGAGTGTAAAAAGACCAGGTCTAGTCATGCAGCTTTGGAGAGAGCTGGCAGAGATCTACCTGATTTCCTTCCACTATGGTCCCTTTTACCAGAAAATTCATGCTTGGTAAGATTTTAAGGCAGTGCCTTGGCACTCTCCCTCACATACCAAAAGGTGGAAGAAAATCCTAAAACAGAAGCCCTTTTTACATGCTTTCCTAGGAAATGAAATACTCCTAAAACTTAATATTCAGCTGGGCCTCAAGAATACCTGTCAATAATCCTCATGAGATCCTCCCTCAGACAAGCAGACGTACAGTTAGAAAACTGAAGTCCTGGCCGGCGCCGTGGCTCACTTGGCTAATCCTCTGCCTGCGGCGCCAGCACCTGGGTTCTAGTACCGGTTGGGGGGCCAAGTATTAGTGCCAGTTGCTCCTCTTCCAGTTCAGCTCTCTGCTGTGGCCCAGGAGGGCAGAGGAGGATGGCCCAAGTGCTTGGAACCCTGCACCCACATGGAAGACCGGGAGGAAGCACCCGGCTCCTGGCTTTGGATCAGCGCAGCGCAGGCCGTAGCAGCCATTAGGGGAGAGAACCAACAGAAGGAAAACCTTTCTCTCTGTCTCTCTCTCACTGTCTATAACTCTCTCTCTCTCTCTCTCTCACTGTCTAACTCTGCCTGGCAAAAATAAATAAATAAATAAAACTGAAGTCCTATACAATCTCAGAATTCTAAAATTGTAAAAATGTAAATATGGGTCTGTGTAACTGACTTTCAAATAAATAAATAAAAATCTTTTTAAAAATATAAATATGGGGAATAAGGGCCCTCTCCATCACTGCCTGATCTTCCTCTACCTTCTACTAACACCTCCCTTCCCACTTCATTCCATGTCTGACCACATTTCCATCTGCCTCCAAATCTATGCTCGAAAGAAAACATATTTTGGTAAGAACAGATTGGGCAGTAAGATATAATCCTACAGACTACATCTAAATGACAAGGGAACATTGCTTAGTCCTGAGATGTCAAAGCAAGTTATCTTCTGGGGGCCTCAATGAGCTCTAAAAACACCTTCCCCAGCCCTAAAAACCACCTATGAGCACATAATCAGATGTACCAGCCGAAGATAGTGTAGATCACGAGGAAAACACAAAATTTTTTTAACATTTTAGGATTTTCTCCATATTTGAGAGAGGGCATAAAATAAATACCTAACTATTTTTCCCAAATTCCTAGAGGTAAGTCTTTCATTCTATAGTAGCTATTAAAACAAAACAAATACTCATAAAAAGTAATCTCATTTTTTTAAACCAAATAAAAATCAACTGTTATATCCCCAGTGATCTGTAGAAAGGGTTAGTATTACAGGATATTCTAAGTGATAGTTCCTTCCCTGGCAAACTAATGTTCTGGGCAAGACATCTGATTCAGTCACTACTTTTATCCACTACCAGTCAAGGACCATAGCAAGAGGAGACCCACAATAGGAATGTTGAATAATCGTCTCTAATGAGACTCAAGATACAATGCTGCAGGAATGCCCATGCAGGGTTCAAAAGTCTTAAGAGTGAAATGTTCTTAAAATTTTCTCTTATTTCCTCTTAATTCTCAGCATGCATCAAGATCTAAGCAATATAAATACAAGAAAAAGTATGGAGTTCTAAATATACAATGGGTAGACTTAAAATGGTGTTAAATCAAATTCTTTTGGTTCATAATGTATACCTAGGATTCCAGACACATTAATTTGACTTTAAATGATCATTCTAAGATGACTATTGATTTAAGAAGGGGACAATTTTTCCTTTCAAAAGAAATGAAATGTTTAAAGTAAAACTTACTTGCAAATTTATAAATCTGCAATTTGAATGTAGGCATAAAAGAGAAAACCATCAGCTATTGCATTGCCTCTTAAAAATCTGAACTTATTTGGCAAACACAATTTTACCAAGAATTTTTTTCCACTTACTTTCTTCCCCCACTTTTCTAGAGGAACCATCACTTTCCAGAAGAATACTGCACCAATGGGGAAGCATGAAACAAGTATGGTAAGACAAAGTTAATTATGCAGTGGTAGGGGCAGGAGGAGGTGAAAAACAATATATGAAGTAAATAGAATTGGGAGCATTATGGTCACAGCCAGACACAAGGTCTGATTAATTCACTGCATACCGCTGAGCAATGAAAGATGCTTAGCACTGCTAAACTGAAAAACAGCCAAAAATCCTCATTACCAATTTCCATTTTCAAGGTAAGATTTTTCTCCCTTAGTATCATTATAACTAATAAAAACAATTACTCTTATGAGGTAAGGAGAGGTGGAGTGGATGGGGACAGCACTGGGACTGAGACTTATCATGTCTATTTTTTTGTATATGTCTGTGAAGCATTTCAGATACATCTGCATAGCATTTTGATTTTTGAAACAAGTAATTTGCACAAAAATAACAAACTAGGGTGAAAATAAAATACATCTCTTGTTCACTCTGATTTCATTATGAACTTGAGCTCCTTTTGGCTGAAATAATTTAATTTACTTTCATGTCTGATAGTTAAGTTTTGCAGCATCTGAACAATCTGGCTTCCTCCCAAGTAGGCACAAAACTTGGACAGCTACAAGACTTACATGGTGAGGACCAGATCTAGACCCATGTGTATCACCCCAAGTGTGGAAACCTACTTCTGAAAAATTCAAAATATCATTAAAAAAAAAAAAAGAAAGAAAGAAAGAAATTTGCCACAGCTCTTGATGGTGCTTGCACAAAATAAAGCTCAATAACACTTATTCACTAAATGATGGATAAATTCTCCCCTCCAAAAATACAGAAAGATTAAGGTTAAATGCCCATTCCACCTTATTGCTTTCTCATATGCTAAAAGCTAAGTAAAGACATTAGGTTAGGGGAATATGAGGTCAGAAAGAACTCTGCTGGTTCACAGCTCAGACAGCAGGACATGCACAGAGCAACAGACTCAAGTTAGAAAACCTTTAGATACATTTTATTTCTTTTGTCCATTTGATTTTGAAAGCTAGGATTATTCTGAAGGGCCTTCATCTCAGCTCTCTTGCCCATTTTCATTACAGCTTAAAACCTCAGAGACACATCTGCAAAAACAAAATTTCAGACCCTGCAAAGAATACTGGTGGGAAAAACAAACAGAAATGGCATTAACTGAAGTCTCCTTTCCCAGGAGCTGGTGTACAGGTAATTCAGGGGTCATCCAGCTACCTGGGAAAACTGTCAGTGGGAATGACTAAGCCAAAAACATTCTCAGGAGTCTGCTCAAAGAGATCAAAGTACCCACCAAACAGAGAAAGTCTGATATCCTATAGCAACATCTTTTCTTTTGTGTCCCTCCCCAAAATAGCTCAACATAAGCTGAGTCAGTCTGCCCAGCACAGCCCAGAGCCCCATATTAAATCACATTCTGACGTATATTCGAGCACAGTGTTACACACCGGCACACAGAATAAGGCATGGCACACAGCACAAGAAAACCTCACAGACATGCTTTTTCTTTTTTTTAAGCAAAAAATGAAACTAAAAGGCAAGAGAAAGCTTACCTTCTAAACGTGAGAAAAAGAATAAAACAAACAAGAGAACAAAAAAAAAAGATGCATAAGGAAGTCATAAAAGGGAAGTAAAAGTTGTCAAGTATGCAAAAGCAAAATTAAATCAAATATTAAAGATTGAAAATTATTTTACCATACAGATTTACAATATAGTCACAGAACCTGCTCGAGAATTTCACATCAATGGGAAAATCCATAGTTACGGTATGTTGACTACTTATTCTGCATGGTTATCTTAGCTTTCTGGACATTAAGAGAGAAGGCTGGTGACTTCAGGTCGCACTTCAAACTCTCACCATATAGTTTCCTGCAGGACAAATCTAGCTCTACTGCTAGCAGCCTGCTGGGTGGCCCTGAAGACAATCTTTGGGCCATAGGTGGGAATGCCAGGTTGTGGAGACAGTTTGTCCTCACTACTACCTGCATCTTGAGCTCCTACAAGGAAAGCATAAATCCAAGTGTCTCTCTTCTCCCAGAACTGGAAGCTGTGTTCTCAGTTGCTATTCAGGAAGAAGCAGATCAGGGCAGCAGCAACACAAAACTACTGCTGATCAGTTCTAAAAGCCAACCCCTGTGGAGCCCAAGAAGAGACTAGACAGGGTAAAGGGACCTGCTTGAACTAACTACAAATGTGAATACTCATATTCTAGTTAAACTTTTCTTAGGGAAAATGGAATGACCAATGGACACATCTAGACATACCAAGGGTCTTCTCTGGACCAAAGGTCAGTTAGAGTAGCTCAAAGTTACAAGTATAGTCTGTATCTATCTTCGTCCCTTGGCAGCAACCACCCATATAAAAGGCAGGGCTCCCATCCAAGAGAGTATACATACCAGAATTCCTCCACCAGCCCAACCAGTGAGATTCCAGCCCGAGGAAAAGGGCACACACCTCAGCCTTCAACCTATGCTCACCCCACATGTCTATTTATTTGTTCTACTGTGGAACAAGGTAAATTTGCAAAGATAGCAAGTGAGCCAAGGAAAAGATACGAGATGGAGAAACTACTTTTACACTGAGTACTCTTACGCTACACACAATTACAAGATAAAATGTCAGACGGGTGACAAAAATCTAAAAAGGGCAGAATTCAGGATTTTGCTTATTTCTCCTCCAATAACACTTACTTTGCTGGCCCAGGCATCTTCATCCCAAGAAGTGAGCTGTAACACACGAATGATCTCATTGATTTCAGCACTCATCTTTTCTACGGTAAAATTGCGATTTTTCAAAGCTTCTTCTATTCCTTGGTTTTTTGAGTTTTTAGTTGTTACAAAAATTTTCATAGCTGTAAATCAAACAAAAGACCAGAAACTAAGCCTGGAACTTAATTTTGCTGTTTAACAGTATTCCGATAAGATATTCTACAATTAGAACATACGTTTGGGCTTCTAAGGTCTTAAGAAGAACATACAGGAAAAACACTGCAAATCTGCTAGTAAAGCTCCACTATCAGCAACTTTCATTATCAACAAAATTCAAGGTATAAAACATTACCACAATCTGATTAGGGAATGAATGTAATCAGTTATCATTCTGGGCCCTAACACTCACTCTATGTACTACAAACATACTGGGACAAGACAAAAACCATCAATAACACTGCAAACGTAGCATTTGCCTGCCTCTAATCCCAGAAGATCCAGAGTCAAGTTTACCTTCTAGAATTTCTCTTAACATCTGGCAGGGTCTTTCTAGCACCCAAAAGAAAGAAAAGGGGGGTGGGGTGGGGAGAATATGGAAAACTGAAGAAAGAGTATCTTCCCATAAAATAGTTAAAATAGTCTAAATAAAAATTAACACTTTACTGAGTTATCTGAATCAGAAACTGTAGTCTCAACAACTTCTGCTACCTAAAACAGCTGGCTACAAAATCTTATTTCCCATGAACAATCTAAAAAACTCTTTACAAGTTTTTGTTTCCTAGTTCCCGTAACAGCCTGTTAGAGCTTTGCAAGAACAGAAGTAGGCCACAGGAAGGGCAATTTCAAACCAAGAACAGGAGATGGAGAGCATTAGAGTAGATGAATACTGATTTTCAGCCAATCATCTGTAGCCATCTTATAAAAATCAATCAGATTTCTTTTGTATCTAGGCTGATGGATATGCAACAAGACAACATAAAGAAATGTACTTTAGAACATGTTAGCATTTTTTATCTTTAAAATAAAGTACAGGCAGGAAATACCTGAAATGAGAACTGGGAGCAGCTCTTTCACAGTGTTCATTGAGTTCACCAGCATCACTCGGTGCTCCTGGTGAGTCAACTCCTGCTGTCTCTCATCAATCATCTTGGCCATCTTAGTCATTCCTGGGCCACAAGAAGAAATTGTACAGGGTAAGCAGCAAAACAACCCAGGGTCTGACTTTCTCAGGCTCCATCTATCATGAATTACTGTGAAAGTCCAAACTAACTCCCTACTTGGCTTAAAGTAAACAAAGCTTAAATATAATTTTCATACTTGACATAAATATGTCCACACATATCAAATAATATCAAAGTGAATAACTATTTGTAAAAAGTGAATTCACAAGTAGGAACAATATTTTGACAGGCTACTATGCATACAGATTTCATGACTCATATCTGGCTATGTATGAATACATATAATAATCTCATGTGAGCTTAATACTCAATCTAGTGACTAAAAAAAGTTATAAGAATGATAATGATGTGTTTTGTTTTCATCTTTATATTTTCTTGTACTTTCCAATTCGTCCAAAATAAGCATGTACTATTTTTATAATTAGAAACAAGTAGAAATATTATAAAAATAATTATAGTGATGACAGTGTCTGAAAGCATCTGCCGTTTTGGAATCAGCCTGCTAGCACTTTTTGTTTACTTTGGTTATAATTCAAAGGCGTTATGTGATTTTCTAAAGTCCTGATTTTCAAATTGTTCCTAGGATTTCTTAAGTTGATTCAAAATCAACATTTCACATAAAACAAAAGAATTTTAGAAGCCAATCAATCAAGTTAAAAAGTAAAACATTAAATGTCTTGTCAAAGGTTTTATTCGTACCTTTAGGACCCTCAAGTTCATGTTATAAGTCTGTAACATCAAAAATGGTATCTGTTTGTATATTTTGAATATTCAGTATTCAGAAACCTAAACAATCTTTTTTTCTTAAGATTTATTTTATTTATCTCTAAGACAGAGTTACAGAGAGAGGTAGAGACAGAGAGAGAGGTCTTCCATCCACTGGTTCACTCCCCAGATGGCCACAATGGCCGGAGCTGCGCCGATCCGAAGCCAGGAGACAGGAGGTTTTTCTGGGTCTCCCATGTGGGGCAGAGGCCCAAGGACTTGGGCCATCTTCTACTGCTTTCCCAGGCCATAGCAGAGAGCTGGATGGGAAGAGGAGCAGCCAGGACTAGAACTGGCACCCATATGGGATGCCAGCACTTCAGGCCAGGGCTTTAACCTGCTGCACCATAGCACCAGCCCCCTAAACAATCTTTTCAAAATGTGATTTCACCACAACAGATCTTCTCTTCTTCTAGGTCCAATGGTATTAGGCAGACTTGGGCTAGGACATGAACTCACAATAGTAGGTAGGCTAATTAGCAATCTAAGAGGTCATAAAGAGCTACAGGCCAGCTGGCAGACAGTGAAAGAATGCTGTGTAATGTGGAATGGAGAGGTCAGGAGTCAGAATGGTCTTCAGCATCACAGTAATAGAAAAATATTCCTGGGGCTGGCGCTGTGGCATAGTGGGTAGAGTTGCTGCCTGAGTTGCCGGCATCCCATATGGGTGCTAGTTCAAGTCCCAGCTGCTCCACTTCTGATCCAGCTCTCTGCTGTGGCCTGGGAGGGCAGTGGAAGATGGCCCAAGTCCTTGGGCCCCTGTACCTATGTGGGAGATCCGGAGGAAGCTCCTGCCTCCAGGCTTCGGATTGGCGCAGCCCCAGCCTTTGCAGCCATCTGGGGAGTGAACCAGTGGATGGAAGACCTCATTGTCTCTCTCTCTGCCTCTCTGTAGCTTTCAAATTAAATAAATAAATCTTTTAAAAAAATTCCCTACATTCTCTAGCACCATTTGTAATTTCTGATATAATTTATAAGACAGGGCCAGATTTTGTTAAAAGTAGATTCAGATTTCAGAGACAGTACCATTTCCTCAGTAGAAGCATAGAATCAGCTCCATCAGCAGGGCTGAAGACACCTGAAAGCCCAAGGCATCACCACTGACCTTTTGCAAAATGTTGGTGGATACCATTTCCCCTTGATCCAATATGGACATTCAAATAAAAAAAGTCATTATAAAAATTAGATATGACTAACCTGGCCCGAGATTCTTTGTGTAAGTGACCAAATCTTCCATAGTCTCCACCACCTCTGCCACTGTAAGATATTCCAAAATTCCTTTGCAAACTCTAATAATTTTACGAACCTGGAAATATATTTTGGAGTATTCAGTCAAGGGAGCAGACAATAAGTAGAAAACATGGTAAGGCACACATCTACCTGTTCAAGATTTTATCATCCCAAACAACAACCCTCCATTATTATCTTTGAGCCTGGGATTTGTGTCTGGGAGAGCTCTGCATGGGCCCCACATCACCTACCTCAGCCTCGTCGAAGGTAAGCAGCAGGTCTGATGTGCCAGAAAGGATGCCCCTTGACCCATCGATTAGATAATCTCGAGCAGGAACTGAGTAAGGATCTGACTGAAGCATCTGAGCTGCCTGGACGAGCTTGGTGCAAGCATTCTCAACCCTGTGGGGAGGAGCATGGGTTAACTCCATGGCAGAACCAAGCAGAAGACGATCACATGCAAATACAAAGAGTATAAATGCAATATAAATGTAAATTCATCTATTTCTCTTACATAGAAAATAGTCAAGACCAACTGATAACAGGACCTTAAGTTTTCAGATTTTAAATTTTACAATTAAAGATAGCACATTGATTCATTCAAAGCACTAAGCCCTCGTTCTTTGTTACTTCCTTACAACAACAAAAAATGATTAGAAATTGTCTTGGGTTTCTTACTGTAGGTTGCAACATCTCTGTTACTCCTTTACTGCCTTATTCTTCTCAACCTTGTTTGTACTGCCATTAAAAGACACTGCACAGGGGCTGGCGCTGTGGCATGGTGGGTAAAGCTGCCACCTGCAGTGCCAGTATCCCATATGGGCGCTGCTTGGAGGCCCAGCTGCTCCACTTCTTATCTAGCTCCCTGCTAATGCGTCTGGGAACGTAGCAGAAGGATGGCCCAAGTCCTTGGCCCCTGCACCCATGTGGGAGACCCAGAGGAAGCTTCTGGCTCCTGGCTGTTGTGGCCATTTAGGGAGTGAACCAGGGGATGGAAGACCTCTCTCTATCTCTGTCTCTACCTCTCTCTGTAACTCTTTCAAATAAAAAAAATAAATCTTTAAAAAAAAAAGTCACTGCACAAAGAATGAAATCCTTTACGGCACTTTTAGATTGAAAATCTCTTCATAAAATGCCAAAGCATTCTATTAAATGAAATTTAATAATCAGACAAAGCAAAGGAATAAGGCAACACAAAGATAAAAATGAAGTAATGCATAAATTTCTCATTCATATAGCTAAATGGATTTGTTTAACAAAATCACTGGATTATTTGAAAACAGCCCTATAAAACTACACTGTTAATTAAAAGGTTACTGGCATTGTTGAACCAGTTATTAATAGCTTAATATTAACATAGTTTAATACAGACTTCCAGATATTCCAGAGATTTGGATGACAGGAAGTTTTCATTTAAAAGAGGAATCCAAAATACATAAATCAAATATTCTCCCTGACTCTCTTATGCTACAAAATATAGTCATTCAATTATTCACCTATACAGAGCTGGAAAGAACCTAACAGATCACCTCTAATCTCATATTCAATATATCAATCATGTTATCACTGAGTATAAAGATAAGGGATAAATTGCACAAAATTAAATGCTTATATTAAGCATTCTCATTTGCATATAAAAAATATCACATGCAAATAAAAACCTACTTCAGAGTTGTTCTGATGATCAAATGAAACAATACAAAAATTTGTATAAGGCAGTGTTGAACTGCTAATAAAAAGAATTAAACCAAAATGAATTAAAACTATATAAAATCACTGAGTCAGGACAACTATATGCATGTAAATACAGATGTAAAAACCACCATTCCAACTCTCAGGAAGTGCATTCGCAGATGTATGTAAATTACTGGTCAGTCTTTAAGGATGGAGTGTTTTGTTGTTTTTAAATGTTAAATTACAATGTTAGTTTAATATTAAATTATATTTGTGTATATTCAGATATGTTGCACAAACACATATACACTTTATTTTTATTTTTTTAAGATGTATTTATTTATTTGAAAGTCAGAGTTAGACGAGAGAGAAGGAAAGGCAAAGAGAGAGAGAGGTCTTTCATCCACTGGCTCACTCCCCAGATGCCCACAATAGCCAAAGCTT
The DNA here is from genome assembly GCF_033115175.1 of Lepus europaeus. Lineage (NCBI taxonomy): Eukaryota > Metazoa > Chordata > Mammalia > Lagomorpha > Leporidae > Lepus > Lepus europaeus. Next base: position 63,197,410 of record NC_084843.1, on the reverse strand, counting down.
CACCTATCCAAAGCCAGGAGCCAGGAATTTCTTCCAGGTCTCCTACAGTAATGCAGGGGCCCAAGCACTTGGACCATCTTCCACTGCTTTCTCAGGCCATAGCAGAGAGTTGGATCGGAAGTGAGTGCAGCAGCTGGGACTTGAACCGGCACCCAGATGGGATGCCGACACTGCAGGCTGCAGCTTTACCTGCTACACCACGTACACACATTTAAACCTAAATGGACATACAGTAAAAAAATGCCTTCCCTCCACTATCTTCCAGGCAAATTCCATCACACTTGTTACCAATGTGGAGTTTCCTCCAATTTTGTATTTCCTCTGTAGATAAATGTCTTTATAACACATTTCAAGCACACAGAAACAAAAGTCTACTTCCACCCTTTTTTACACAAGTAGTTTCACTCTATACACACTCTGCATTCTGCTCTTTTCACTTCAATATATTTTATTTAAAGTATATAAAGAGACTCCTCACTTTCATACAGGGATATGATCATTCATAATTTATTAGCCTGCTGCAATAAAACACCCTTAATAAATATAATTTTAACCTGTGTATCTATAGGATATATTCTAGAACTGGCATGCGGAGTCAAGGTATGGACAGGTGTAATTTTAACAAATGTTTCCATATTATAGTCTGCAGAAGCTATACTATTTTACATTCCCACCACAAAGGATGAGAGTACCAAAACAGTTCTCACCTATTTACCAGTTCAGTGTGTAACTAATGTTTTGGATATTCACCAGTGAAAGACCAAAACTGAATATTAATAAAGTTTCTTAACTTTTTTTTTTTACTTATTTTCATTTTATTTAAAAAGCACAGAGACAGAATGACAGATCTTTCATCGCTGGTTCACTCCCCAAATGCCCACCATAGCCAGGAATGCACCAAGTTAAAGCCAGGAGCAAGAGCCCAGAACTCAATCCGAGTCTTCCAGAAGAGTGGCAGGGACCCAAGTACTTGAGCCATCATCTGCTGCCTCCCAGGGTGCACATCAGCAGGAAGCTTGATGGGAAGCAGTAGAGCTGGGATTCTAACCAGGCACTCCAAGAAGGGATATGGGAATCCCAGGTGGTATCTCAACTGCTGAGCCAAATACCTGCCCCCTAATGTCTTTTTTCCAATTAAAGTAAAACTCACATAACATACAAATAACTTTCAGAGTGTACAATCCAGTAAAATTTAGCATATTGATCATCATTTCAGTAAACCATCCAGTATTCAAAGTAATCACTCCCCATGTCACCTCCTCTCAACCCACGACAACCACTCATCTACTTTCTGACTCTATGGATTTGCCTGTTCTGTGTAAGTTATACAAATGGGTTCAAGTATCATGAGACCTTTGCTGTCTGGTTTCTTTCACTTAGAATGTTTCTGAGGTTCACCCAAATAGAAGCCAATATCAACCAGAACTTCATTCCCTTTTACAGCTGAATAGTATTCCACTGTATGTAAAAGCCACAATTTGCTTTATCCATTCATGCACTGAAGGACATCTAGGTTGCTTCTACATTTTGACTAGTATGAAAAATGCTGCTGGGATTGGTGCTGTGGCGTAGCAGGTGAAGCCACCACCTGCAGTGCTGGCACCCCATATGGGCACTGGTTCTAGTCCCAGCTGCTCCACTTCCAATCCAGCTCTCTGCTATGGTGTGGGAAAGCAGTAGAAGGTAAGTCCTTGGGCCCCTGCACCCATGTGGGAGACCCGGAGGAAGCTCCTGGCTTCGGATAGGTGCAGGAGGCCATCTGGGGAGTGAACCAGCGGATGGAAAACTTCTCTCTCTCTCTGCCTGTCTCTCTGCCTTTCAAATAAATAAATAAACTTTTTTTTTTTTAAATGCTGCTATAAACATTCACATCTAAGTTTCTATGTGGACATCTGTTTTCCTTTCTCTTGGGTGTATACCTAAAAGGGGAATTGTTGGTTCATATGGTAATGCTATTTTAACTTTTTGAGAACCAACTGAACTGTTTTCTACCACTTCAGCATTTTACATTTTGTCAACAGCAATGTATGAGGGATCCTAAGTCTCTACATCATCATTAACATCTGTTATTTGGGTTTTAACTTTTTTTAAAAGACTTTATTTATTTGAGAGGTAGAGTTACAGACAGTGAGAGGGAGAGACAGAGAAAGGTCTTCTATCCGTTGGTTCACTCCCTAAATGGCTGCAATGGCTGGAGCTGAACCAATCTGAAGCCAGGAGCCAGGAGCTTCTTCCAGGTCTTCCACATGGGTGCAGGGGCGGAAGCATGTGAGCCATCTTCTTCTGCTTTCCCAGGCCATAGCAGAGAGCTAGATTGGAAGCAGAGCAGCTGGAACTAGAACCAGTGCCCATATGGGATGCCAGCAACACAGGCGGAGGATTAACCTACTGTGCCACAGCACCAGCCCCAGATTTTTAAATTATTATTAAAGACATCTAGTGAGTATGATGAGGTATCTCATCATGGTTTTTATTTGCATTTTTTAGAGATTTATTTATTTATTTGAAAGGCAGAGTTACAGAGAGGCAGAGAGAGAAATCTTCCATCTGCTGGTTCACTCCCCAGTTGGCCACAGTGGACAGAGCTGCACTGATCTGAAGTCAGGACCAGGAGTTTCTTCCAGTTCTCCCACGTGGGTGCAGAGGCCCAAGGACTTGGGTCATCTTCTACTGCTTTCCCAGGCCACAGCAGAGAGCTGGATTGGAAGTGGAACAGCCAGGACTCAAACCAGCATCTACATGAGATGCTGGCACTGCAAGCAGCAGCTTTACCTGCTATGCCACAGCACCAGCTCCATTGATTTGCATTTTTTAATGACCAAGGATTGTCCATTTATATATACATATATGTGGAATTTTTTTCAGAAATGTATATTCAAGTCCTTTGCCCATCTTCAGTTTGGTCTTTTGTCTTTTAGTTGAGTTATAAGGGCTATTTTTTTTTTTTACATAGGCTAGTTATTAAAATCCCATCAGAGTACAGTTTGAAAATATTTTCTGCTCTTCTGTCAAGCTGTCTTGTTATTCAATATAGTATTTAATCATATAATTTCAAAGACCAAGACATGAACAAGACAAAGAGAGAGAATCTCCCATCTGCTAGTTCATTCCCAAAAAAAAGGCTGGGTTGAAGCCAAAGCAAAGAACCCAATACAAGTCTTTAACATGGGCAACAGAGACCCCAAATAATTGAGCTATCACCTGCTGCCTCCCAGAGTGTCCACTACCAGGAAGGAGGAATCAGGATTGCAGGATTGAAGCCAAGACTCAAACCCAGGCACTCCAATATGGCGATAAGGGAATTCCAACCAGCATCTTAACAGCATCTTAACTAGTCTACCAACTGCCTGCTCCATTTTCATATCTTTTAAATTACAAAATAAAATCACACTGGCCGGTGCCGCGGCTCACTAGGCTAATCCTCCGCTTGCGGCACCGGCACCCAGGGTTCTAGTCCCAGTCGGGGCGCTGGATTCTGTCCTGGTTGCTCCTCTTCCAGTCCAGCTCTCTGCTGTGGCCCAGGAAGGCAGTGGAGGATGGCCCACTGCCTTGGGCCCTGCATCTGTATGGAGACCAGGAGGAAGCACCTGGCTCCTGGCTTTGCATCGGCACAGCGTCAGCCTCAGCAGCCATTTGGGGGGTGAACCAACGGAAGGAAGACCTTTCTCTCTGTCTCTCTCTCTCACTAACTCCGCTTGTCAAAAATAATAATAATAATCACATACATAACCAATTGTGTGAACTTTAATTCAAATACTATGTACCCAACCATAATGCTTCAGAAATAATACTCAGTACTTTTGAATCCTACTTTAATCAAAGCTTCATTCCTACTCTCTAGAAGAGATCATTACTGTGAATGTTGTACTAATTATTTCCTTGATTGTCTTTACAATTTTACCACTTAAAGTTCTATATATCAAGCAACATATTGTTCGGTTTTGTCTGTATGAGACCTATACTGAAGTAGAACCATACTGTCATGCATGCTTCAGCAGCTATTCTTTTGTTCAATATTACAACATTAAATGTGGTATAGATTACTGTGGTATTACTGTTGCTAACACAAACAATATTGCCATAAATTTTCTTGTCCTGGCTTCTGGTGCATATGCACAGAGTAGAGATAATCCGTAGGATCTTCAGAAGGTTCACATGAAATATGTATGATGAAAAAAATTTTCTGTGCCAAAACAAACATAACTGGGAGCCAGCATTGTGGTGTAGCAGGTAAAGCTGCCACCTGTGACGTCAGTATCCCATATGTGCACCAGTTTGTGTCCTAGCTACTCCATTTCCATTCCAGCTCCCTGTTAATGGCCTGGAAAAGCAACAGTGGAAGATGGCCCAAGTGCTTAGGTCCCTGCACCCACATGGGAAACCTGGATGAAGCTCCTAGCTCCTGGCTCCTGCCTTCTGCCTGGCCCAGTCCTTGCTGCTGCAGCCATCTGAGGAGTGAATCAGTGGATGGAAGATTATGCTCTCTCCCTTTGTCTCTCCCTCTCTCTGTGTAACTTTTTCAAATTAAAAAACTTTATCTTTTAATTCCTTTTCCCATGAATTTTTTTAAGTTCCAACATATATCTAACAGTAGAAATAATGAGTTACAGAAAATCCATAATTCAAATTTACCATTTTCTAAAAATGATTGTATTGTTCATAATTGGTCCTCACATATGAATTTTTAATTTGCCAATAAAGTCAGTGTGAATGATAAATTTGCTTTTTTTCTTTTTTTTACTAATGAGTCTGAGGTTTGTTTGTTTTCATGTTTATGAGACCCATGAGTCTTGATAGGTAGTATTTTTTTTTTCTAACATTTATTTATTTATTTGAAAGGCAGAGTTACAGAAAGAGAAGAGACAGAAAGAAAGATGTTCCATCTGCTGGTTCACTCCCCAAATGGCTGCAATGGCCAGGACTGGGCCAGGCCAAAGCCAGGAGCCAGGAGCTTCCTCCGGGTTTCCCAAATGGGTATAAGGCTCAAGCACTTGGGCCATCTTTCACTGTTTTCCCAGGCACATCAGGAGGGAGTTGGATTGGAAGTGGAACAGCTGGGACTTGAACCAGTATCCAAATGGGATGCTAGCACTGCTGACGGCAGATTAATCCACTGTGCTACAGTGTTGGCCCTAGTAGTATTCTTGTTATTCAGTTCTAAATAATTTTCATTATAATTTCTTTAAAAATGCAGTTTTGGGAAATTTTTAAATATACTTCTAATTATTAGTAGAGGAAGATAAAGGAAGGGAGAAAGGAAGAGAGAGAACATAATAAAGACCTCTAGAGAGGAGAGGGGATCAGGACTGCAAGTAAACCACCAATGGCCACTGGTTTAATCAATCATGCCCCTGTAATGAAACCTCCATTAAAAATCTTGACACAGTAGGGGCTGGAGAGCTTCCAGGTAGGTGACTACTGAGAGTTAGTATACCTGGAAAGGGCATGAATGGCACGGAAGCTGCATGCAACTCTTTGTGACTCCCAAGTCCATCACATTTTACCCAATGCATCTCTTCCACTTGACTGTTCATGAGTTGTATCCTTTATAAGTAAAGTGTTTCCCTAAGTTCTGTGAGCCATTCTAGAAATTATCAAATGTGAAATAGGGCAAGGGATTGTGGGAACTTCTGACTTCGTCAAGTCAGGGAGAGATGTGGGCACTCCAGGCATCCAAACAGTGTGACTAGGGTCTGAAGTGAGAGTGGTCTTGTGGGACTGAGCCCATATACCTTTGGAGCCTGATACTAACTATTGATAGTGTCAGATAGGAATTGAATCGGTGACTTGGAAAATTGTTGGTGTGGAAAAAACATACACTTCTGGTATCAGAAGTGCTATGAATAAAAACATACCATCTGTATTATATAAATCAAGGTTTGTTTATATTTACCAACAGATTATACAAATAAATGATACCAAATGAAAATCTAGATTTATACAGAATGAACAGCTTTAGAAACAGTAACATGTAAGTAAATATGTAAGACTTCTTTATAAATATAAGGCTTATTTATTATTATTAAATATTTTAAAAGATAACAAATCAGCAAAAAAAATTTTTTTAAGTGCAGTCAAAAACGTAATCCTGATATAGCTGACTTAGCTAGACAATAACAGGCTTTGCCAATGATTATGGCAAATATTTTCCATAAAATAAGTGAGTGAAATTTATGTAGAAATATATTAAAGACACGTACATTATATAAATGGCAGAAAATAATACTTTACAACTAACAATGTTAGGGTTTTTTTTTTTTAAAGATATATTTGTTTATTTGAAAGCCACAGTTACAGAGGGAGGGAGAGACAAAGATAAAGAGATCTTCCATCCACTGGTTCACTCCTCATATGGCTTCCATAGCCAGGGTTGGGGGAGGCTGAAGCCAAGAGCCAGGATCTTCACCCAGGTCTCCCAGTGGGCGGCAGGGGCCCCTTGAGTCATCTTCCGCTGTTTTCCCAGACGCCAGCGGTGAGCTGGATTGAAGTGGAGCAGCCAGGACACGATCTGACACCCATATGGGATGCCGGTGTGCATGTGGCTTGCCTGCCACGTCACATCACCAGCCCCCAAACTTGTAATTGTAAATGTTTAAATGAAAATTTTAAAATGTACAAGAGAACTATTTCTAAAAGTCCCTTACAGATAGCCAACTGCTCATGAAAGACCACTGACTCCTGCTTCAGAAGTTTTTACATAGCTTTTTTCTTTAAAGAATTTGTCTTCTACCCTTTTGTTCCTTAGCCCCCCACTTGTTCTTTGACTCCACTTTTAAATGCCTCTTCCTGAGGAAACCCCATCACTTGTCTCCCAAATCTAGGGGAATTGTTCTTGTTCTCACAGGACTTGACATACTTTCTTAGTTGTCTCTAACTCTTTCGAAAGCTGTAAATTTGGGGCCAGCATTGTGGTATAGCAAGTTAAGTTGCTACTTGTGATGCTGGCATACCATAGCTGAGTGCCAGTTCAAATCCCAGCCACTCCACTTACAATTCAGTTCCCTGCTGTCGTGCCTGAGAAAGGAATGGAGGGTGGAACAAGTATGTGGGCCCTTACCACCCACGTGAGTTCCTGGCTCCTGGCTTCGTCTATTCTGACCATCTGGGGAGTGAACCTGTAGACGGAAGATCTCTCCCTCCCTCCCTCCCTCTATCCCTCTTTCTCTTTTGCTCTGCCTTTCAAATAAACACATCTTTAAAAAAAAAAAATAGAGTAAGTTCATCAAGGACATGGATTTTTGTCTATCTTTTTAATTCATGTATTCATAGAGTACAATGCCTGACACATAAGAAATGTTCAATAACTGTTGAATAAATTTTTACTAAGTAGAGACAAAATGAAATCATTTGGTTCATAGAAATCAACTTTGAAGAGTTTCAAACTTTTATTTTCAGGGAACTTAAACCTTTTTAAATTAATTTTTATTTGAAAGAGTTAGAGAGAGAGAGAGAGATTCCATCCACTGGTTCACTCCACAGATGGCCACAATAGTCAGCGCTGCACAAAGCCAAAGCTGGGAACTTTTCCAAATCTCACTCATGAGCCCAAGCACTTGGGCCCTCTTCTGCTGCTTTTCCAGGGAGCTGGACTGGAAGTGGAGCAACCAGGACTCGAACCAGCCTCTATGGGATCCTGGTGTTGCAGGCACCAACTTAATCTGTCATGCCATGACACTGGCCCTGGGGAACTTAAACCTTGATGAAACTATAGCAAACAAACATAAGTATCACACAATGCAATTCTTTTTTTTTTTTAACTTTTATTTAATTAATATAAATTTCCAATGTACAGCTTATGGATTACAATGGCTTCCCCCTCCCATAACTTCCCTCCCACCCGCAACCCTCCCCTCTCCCGCTCCCTCTGCCCTTTCACACAATGCAATTCTTATGCTACACCTATTTACAAGGACCCAGATACTGTATAAGTTATTCAAATTCGGGGGAGGGGAGGAAACAAAAAACAAATGACAGGAATAACCATTATGGAGAAAGGAAACAAAAAATAAAAAAGATAAAATGGAAAAGGTTTGCAAGAACCAAATTGATTCTCCACTAATGTCTCCCTTGTGTGGTAAAATGACAGGACCAGAACAGACACTGCATTATTTTCTTCTACAATAAGACATCTGATCTGTACATTAAAATTTAATGACATTCATAAAAGCCAAACAAATCCCACTATGACTAACCAGCAGTCAGAAACAGGAAGAAGTCTGTCTTGTCTGTGGAAAATGGAATTTTATTTAAATGTTCAACTGCCTGACTTCTTAAAGTGACCTTCTACTTTATAACAGGAATTTGAATTTTAAAGCATTTTAGAAAACATTATGGATAAGATCTGTTTCCTAAACAACTTCATATCTTGACTACATCCTAATAACGCTGATTTAGTTTAAATTAATCAACTAGTGCAGGTTAAAGTATCTCTGCTTTTGTGTTCAACCTAAATTACTGGAAAACTCTCAAGCTTTCAAAAGATCATTCATAACCCAAAATCATGCTTCCAAGAATGGTCACCTGATATCATTTGAGACAATTTAAAGTCCCAAATTCCTCAGTTCCATGTGATTTTCATTACCACTCACTGAGAAACAAATGTCAGTTGCATTTTTTATTTCAGAAAAATAAGGTGAAACAGATTCAGATATTAGAGAAAGCCTGTCAAAAGTCTTTTTTTTAAAGTTCTTTTAGACCACACCATACCCAGGAAAAGTGAGTTACTATTCCTGAATTCCTTTAGTTGAATACTCTTTGACATATTTATTCATCTAATATATTGAGCACCTAGTGTATGCTGTGATTCCTAAAAATAGGAAGACTGTTTAGAAAGTTCCTGCCTTTAAGGAATTATTACCTTGGCAAAAGGAGCTAGACATATAAACAAATATATACAAACAGGCTTTTTTTTTTTTTTTTTTTTTTTAATTTGAAAGAGAGAAAGGGGGCCGGCGCCATGGCTCACTAGATTAATCCTCTGCCTGCGGAACCAGCATCCCATACGGGCGCTGGGTTCTAGTCCGGTTGCTCCTCTTCCAGTCCAGCTTTCTGCTGTGGCCCGGGAGGGCAGTGGAGGATGGCCCAATTGCTTGGGCCCCTGTACCCACATGGAAGACCAGGAGGAAGCACCTGGCTCCTGGCTTAGGATCGGTGCAGTGCCGGCTTTTGCGGCCATTTGGGGAGTGAACCAACGGAAGGAAGACCTTTCTCTTTGTCTCTCTCTCTCACTGTCTGTAACGCTACTTGTCAAATATATATATATATATATATATATATATATACATAAAAAAAAAAAAAAAGAGAGAGAGAGAGCAAGAAAGAGGTCTTCTACATGCTGGTTCATTCCCCAGATAGCTGCAACAGCCAGAGTTGAGCCAAGAGGAAGTCAGAAGCAAGGAATTCAATCTGAGTCTCCTATATGGTGAGTGGCAGGGAGCCAGATACGTTAGCAATCATCTGCTGCCTCCCACGGTACACATTAGCAGGAAGCTGGAATTAGAAGTGGAGCAGGGACCTGAACCCCTGGTCCTCTGATAAGCGACAGAGACATATCAAATGGCATCTCAACTGTTGCACCAAAGGCCTACCCTCAAATTAGTATTTAGAAGTATGTCCAGGCCGGCGCCGCGGCTCAATAGGCTAATCCTCCGCCTAGCGGCGCCGGCACACCGGGTTCTAGTCCCGGTTGCCCCTCTTCCAGGCCAGCTCTCTGCTGTGGCCAGGGAGTGCAGTGGAGGATGGCCCAAGCCCTTGGGCCCTGCACCCCATGGGAGACCAGGATAAACACCTGGCTCCTGCCATCGGATCAGCGCGGTGCGCCGGCCGCAGCGCGCTACCGCGGCGGCCATTGGAGGGTGAACCAACGGCAAAAGGAAGACCTTTCTCTCTGTCTCTGTCTCTCACTGTCCACTCTGCCTGTCAAAAAAAATAAAAAAAAAATAAAAAAATAATAAAAAAAAAAAAACATTTAAAAAAAATTAAAAAAAAAAAAAAAAAAAGAAGAAGTATGTCCAGCACATGCTGTGGTTGCAAAACTGGGAATATCATTGTTACCTTAGAGGTCAAAAAAGTTGTGACATAGAAGGTAAAGACTATACTCCTGCTTTCAAAAGCTTGGCGCTATTTACAAAGATGACTTTCTTCATAGCATCTCTTTGACTTCTTTTCCCAATGGTTCATTCTCTCACTCTTGCGCGCGCGCTCTCTCTCTCTCTCTCTCTCTCTCTCTCTCTCTCTCTCTCACACACACACACACACACACAGTCCTTCCTGTGGAAAATGACATGCCTATTTAACAGATCAAGTTTGACTAAAAGGGAAGCCTACCACCACTATGTACAAGTAACACATACCCTGAAGAAGCAAATAATATCAGGTGGCTTCTGTAAAAATCCTATTCCCCAATTCACTGGTTTAGCCATGGAAAGAAAAACGTTAGACAAAATAATATAAAGGAGACAGTTTGATGAGTCTATTTAAAAACATACTGGCCCATAATTTAAAACTCAAATGCCCTGTAACAAATTAAACTCATACATACACACATGTTGGGGAGGGGTGGAGACAACTTATAACAAATTCATTGCTTTAATAGCAGCAAACAAAAACGAAAACCTGATCTTAGATATTATAGCCACTTAGGCTATAAATAAGTAAAAGAAACACATTCCATCTGCTAAAGACTGAAGTACTATGGAGCAGAACACCTGAAAATTTGGTTTCATAGCAAGGAAACAAGTGTTTATATCTTGGGACCTCTGCTACGGAGAGCGAGCAAGTGAGCAAGTCAGACCATAACATACCTGATCATACAAAGCGCTGGCAACAACCACAAAATTGAAAGAAAACAAGAGGAATGAAGGGAGCTAGAAGTACAATCGGCTTCAGAGAGGCTTTCTCCATTGTGGCCTCTGCAACCAGCATCTCTCTCATGGCCATTTCCAAACAGTCTGGCCCTTGGCATATTTATTTGGCCAGTGCTAATTCCTGCTCCATTATTAATCCTTGTGGAGACCTTCTTTCTATTACCGTAAGGGCTGGGTCTCTCAGAGATCAAGAAAGGCCTAGAACATGTCCAAGTTTGAGAAAGCCACCATATTTAGCAATTAAGAAATGCCAAACCAAATTCATAAAACTGATGGTATATTTAAGGGCTTACATTTATCATTGTAATTGCATGATAAACATCTTCTTTTAAGACTCACTCTTTTTCTCTGTGACTACATATACGGCTTTATTTCAAATAAGTAGTCCCTTTACAGTATAAGACTTGAGTGAGAAACCAAGGGTTAGGGGTAGGGAGCAGACGCTCAAATTCGCTCTGCTTTCCCATTTCTTAGAGGCATCCCTTCAAAGGCCTATAAGTGAAAAATCACTGCTAAGGTCTCAAAATTTCTCTCTTCCTAAGGTATTTAAGAACTAAATTGTTGGCCGGCGCCGTGGCTCAACAGGCTAATCCTCCGCCTTGCGGCGCCGGCACACCGGGTTCTAGTCCCGGTCGGGGCACCGATCCTGTCCCGGTTGCCCCTCTTCTAGGCCAGCTCTCTGCTGTGGCTAGGGAGTGCAGTGGAGGATGGCCCAAGTCCTTGGGTCCTGCACCCCATGGGAGACCAGGAGAAGCACCTGGCTCCTGCCATCGGAACAGCGCGGTGCGCCGGCCGCAGCGTGCTACCGCGGCGGCCATTGGAGGGTGAACCAACGGCAAAAGGAAGACCTTTCTCTCTGTCTCTCTCTCTCACTGTCCACTCTGCCTGTCAAAAAAAAAAAAAAAAAAAGAACTAAATTGTTAATCTGAGGAAATGTGCTCCAGTAAAATTTCAGCCATCAGCAACATAGTAATCCAGTTATTCTAGTATCCCTCAAACAGGAAATACTGCCTCCATAATCAATTCATTTCTTCCTCATATCCTTTAGTGTATTTAAATTTGACACAGAAAATAGTAAGGGGAGGGGTCTGGCATAGCAGTTAAGATGCTTTTGAGATACCTGCATTCCACATCTGAGTGCCAGGATTTGAGTACCAGCTCCACTTCTCATTCCAGTTTCCTGCTAACAGGAACCTAGGGAGGCAGGAGGTGATGGCTCAAGTACTTGGGTCTCCCCAGTCTATATGAGAGAACCAATTTGAGTTCTGGGCTCAACCTAGCTCAGCCCTGGCTGTTGTGGGCATTTGGGGAATGAAGAGTAGATAAAAGTTATATTGTCTCATCTACATTAAAAAAATGCAGCAAATAATAAATAATTTGTCATAAGACAGGGAGATGCACAAAAATAAAATTTTCTTTTATATACTACCCAATTGGCACCGATTTTACTTTAAGACAGTCTATGCTATGCCAGTAATAGCTCAAATGATTTGCCCCTGGAGTTGCCATTTTGAGAAAGGTCAAGGATCCTCAGCCATTAGTCATCCAGAAACCTGAGTGACAGCCACAAGCACAGTTACAGTTTTTAGAAGGGAGTAGAGAACACAGAGTACAATGACATGCTTTAATCTACTTCAAGTAGCAAGTGCACGGCACCAACTCATCCAGTACATGCTGTGTGATAATACTAAAACGTGCTGTTCCCACCCTGTGCTTCTAGACTCAAAGATACTACAGACCTCATCCACCAAGTATTCCTTTCCCTGTCCCAGCTCTCTGAGAGCACAACACAATGCAAAGTGGCCTTCTCATTCTTATCAAGGTCAAACATGACAGAACAGGACACTGCATGAGTACAACCAAAACTAAAACTGAACACAACGATACACATTAAATATACACAATTTCACTTGTCATTTATATTCCAAAGCTGGTGGGGGTGGGGATATAGGAGGAAAAAAAAAAAAGCCACAATGAGTCATACTGAAAGCAAATCAAAACCCTTTTAGGGCAAAACCAAAGTCTTCTTTGTTAGAACATGCACACTGAGATAACAAGGCTGACACACACACACAATACCCAAAGGCTCACTAAATTCTTTCAGCTCAGATGAGATTAGGAGGGAATACAGTCAGTTTTGCCTTCCCCTTCAAACAAAACAGGATTCTGCCTGAGTCAAGAGATAAGGAGAAGGGAAGCTAATGCCAGAAACATGAGGATCCTAAGTGTATGCTCCTGAAGTCCTGGTAAGCAGCGCATTCGAAAGACAGAGTATGAGTCACAACCTTTGAGTCTTTTAAAGCCTGAATGTCTAGTCCTCTTTCTTCCTCCTTCCTCCTTCCTTCACCCTCTTTCCAACTCTGCCATCAGCGCTACGAGGAGCGATTCTGAGTCAACAAAGCCCAGTCAAGAACTCTGCTACCTACAGTCCTTTCTCCATCTTGTGCCAGGGTGATGGCAGACATAGATTGAGCACAAAAATAAGTGAGTTCTACAGATATGGATACTTTTCAAATATGTCACTGTGGTTGTTATTAATACAATTAAATGTTTTAAAATATTGCTTAATTCACTGTATCTTTTTGTTTTTATATATAACTTAGTTCATTGATAATTAAGTCTCACCATTATTATTTCAAGATCCTTATGTTGATAAAAGTTGACAATCAAGCAGAATGCAAAGAATGAATTAAAGATGTGGGCACCAAAAGACAAAATAAAGTGGAATATACTATTAAGGGGGTATTTGTATTAAGAAAACTGCCAAAGCTAGATGTGGATTAAAAAAAAAAGTCTGGAGAGGCTGGCATTGTGAAATGGTAGGCTAAGCCTCCACCTGAGATGCCAACACCCCATATGTCCTGGCTGCTCCTCTTCCTATCCAGCTCTCTGCTATGGCCTGGGAAAGCAGTAGAAGACAGCCCAACTGCTTGGGAGACTCAGAAGAAGCTCCTGCTCCTGGCTTCGTATCAGCCCAGCTCTAGCTGCTGCAGCCATTTGAGGAGTGAACCAGCAGACAGAAAACCTTTCTCTCTTTCTCTCTCCCTCTACTACCTCTCCCTCCCTCCCTTTCTCTGCCTGTAACTCTGTCTCTCAAATAAATAAATAAAATCTTTAAACCAACCAACAAACAAAAATGAAGTCTGGAAATATAAGCCAATAGGAGGCTAACATCAATCAACACATAGATGTTCTAAAAAAGGGCAATAAACAATAAATCATTAACAGAATTTAAAACCCAGGAGGATCACAAACTTACAACCAGCAATATTGCTTTGAAATATATAAAGCTAAAACTGAAAGTCAGGAGGAAAATTGACCACTGTACATCAGAATAGGCTCTAAAACACTTCATTCATACACTGATAGTTCAGACAAAATAGTAAGGTTATAAAAATCACTGATAAATAAGATTTATATGTCGAGCCAATTGATACAAATAAAATCCCATACCCAATCAAAACAGAATATCAAACATGAATTTCTAAGAATTGATATTACACTAACCATCTCTTTGGGGAAAAACACAATTAAATTAGAAATACCATAACAAAAAGACAGTAAAAAGAATCCTGAAAATTTTAAAATATACTCCTATAGTATATGTAGCTATATCCTAACTTTTAGTAGGACACAGAGCAAAAGTGAGTCCTATATGTATTTAAATAAGAACAAGAAAGACTACACATGAAGTTGAAATACTGAAAATAAGATATTCAAATAATAAAGTAAATAATTAATAGGATAGGAAACTCTAATGAAATATATCCTTATGGAAAAAAATAAGACAAAAGGCAAAAATGAATAATACTTAACAAAAAAGGTGATATAACCAGGAATACAATAGGGATGAAAAATAATAATAATAAAAAATTTTATACTAATCAATCTGGGAGTTTAGATGAAATGAATAATTTCTTAGAAAAGAATCAGATATGGTGCTGGCATTGTGGTGAAGGTTAAGCCTCCACCTGCAGTGTCAGTATCTCATATGGGCACCAATGCAAGTCCCTGCTGCTCCACCTCTGACCAAGTTCCTTGCTAATGAGTCTGGAAAGGCAATGGAAGATGGCCCAAGTGTTTGGGCCCCTGCATTCATGTGGGAGATCTGGAGGAAGTTCCTAGCTCCTGGCTTCAGCCTGGCCTAGTCCTGATCATTGCAGCCATTTGAGGAGTGTGCTAGTGGATATAAGATCTCTCTCTCTCTCTCCCTCTCTCTCTCTGCTCACTTTGGCAGCACATATACTAAAATTGGAAAGATGTCTCTCCCTCTGTCTCTCTCTATGTAACTCTGCCTTTCAAATACATTAAAAAAAAAAAATCTTTGGAAAAAAATTGAATGAGTAATCTAGTCTCTTCCTCCAAAAGATACAAGACCCAGGATTTTAGATGCAATTTTCAAAAGAAGATAATCTTTATCTTATGTAAGCTATTTCAAAGACTGGGAAAAGACCTTATGTTATGAATCAAAAATAACCTTGATAACAAAACTGGACAAGAACAAAAGAAATGAAAATTATGTATCTAGGTCCTTCATAAAGAAAGAAACAAAATCCTTTTAAAATATTAGCAAGTAAAGGCGGGTATTATGCTTGGCATGCCTGCATCCCACATCAGAGTGCTTGGGATCAACTGCCACTTCCACCTTCTGATCCAGCTTCCTTGCTAATGTATCTGGGAGGCAGCACATGAGGGCTCAAGTATTTGGGTCCTTGCCACCCATGTGGGAGACCCACATGGAGTTTATGCCTTCTGGCTTCAAAATGGTCCAGCCCAGACTGTTGAGGCCATTTGGAGTGAAACAATTAACAGAAGATCTTACTGTCTTCTCTCTCCTTCCCTCTCTGTCATTCTACCTTTTAAACAAATAAAAATGACTAAACTTTTTAGTGTACTTTTTAAAAATAATAAAATATTAGCAAGCAGAATTCAGCACTGTATATTTTTAAATCACAATCACGTAGAGTTTACCCTAGAAATCCAAGCACAGTTCATTATCAAAAAATCTGTAATCATGTAGACCATACATTATTTTAACAGAGTAAAGGATGGAATGTGTGATAATCTCAATAAATACAGAAAGAGCAATATAGTAGAAAGCCTGCTGGTGTTGTGGTGTAGCAGGTGAAGCCTCTGCTTGTAATGCCAGCATCCCATATGAGCATGGGTTCAAGTCACAGCTGCTCCACTTCCTATCCTGCTACCTGTTAATGTGCCTGGGAAAACAGAAAATGGCCCGAGTCCTTTGAGCCCCTGCCACTCACATGGGAGACTCAGATGGAGTTCCAGACTCCTGGCTTCAGCCTGGACCAGCCCCAGCCACTGTGCTGATTTTGGAAGTAAACCAGCAGATAGAAGATCCCTCTGTAACTCTTTCACATAAATAAGACTCTTACAAAATAATAATAATAACTGAGTTTATTTGAAGAAAAGAATTGAGGGGAAAAAAAGACTGCCTAGCTAGGGAAGAACACTAATAATCACCACATGTCCCTTTTAAATTCAGGTACTTTCACATATATTATTTCACTCATTTAAACCTCACAACATCTACTGGATTTTAAGAAGAGATTATTGTAAAGAAGGATATAAATGTATCTCCGCACACTGAAAAGAGCACAGCCTTGGAGTCAGATAGTTCCAGGTTAGAATCCCACCTACGTGACTTTCTTTTTTCTTTCTTTCTTTTTTTTTTTTTTTTGACAGGCAGAGTTAGACAGTGAGAGAGAGAAAGAGAGAGAGAGAGAGAGAAAGGTTTTCCTTTTTCTGTTGGTTCACCCCTCAAGTGCCCATTAGGCTCGTGCGCTTCACTGATCCGAAGCCAGGAGCCAGGAGCTTCCTCCTGGTCTCCCATGCAGGTGCAAGGCCCAAGGCAGTGGGCCATCCTCCACTGCACTCCTAGGCCACAGCAGAGAGCTGGACTGGAAGAGGAGCCACCAGGACGGAATCCGGCGCCCCGACCGGGACTAGAACCCGGGGTGCCAGTGCCGCAGGCGGAAGATTAGCCTAGTGAGCCACGGCGCCGGCCAAACCTATGTGACTTTGAACAAGTCACTGAGCTTCTCTGAGTCTCCACTTCCTCATCTGCAAAAAGAAGTGAATTAAATAGCACAACTCAAAGTAGCCAGCTCAAAGAAGGAATTAAAAACGGAGTCATTTTAATAAAGTATTAAAGTTCTACTAAAAAGAGAACAGCAAAGATTTTAAAGGCTGCAGAAAAAAATTTTAAGCATGATTTGGGACTAAACTTACATAGGAAAAGTTGAGTAATAACCAAGGGACTATCTGCATTTAATTGTTTTTACTGTTTTTGTTTGTTTTGCAGGGTGGAGCTGGGCAGCCAGTAACTTTAATTCATATATAAAATAATGAAATAGCAGTTAGTTAAGCAATCATAATTCCTTTTAACTTTAATTTTTTTTTTTTTGACAGGCAGAGTGGACAGTGGGAGAGAGAGAGATAGAGAGAAAGGTCTTCCTTTTTGCCGTTGGTTCACCCTGCAATGGCCGCCGAGGTTGGCGCGCTGCGGCCGGTGCACCGCGCTGATCCAATGGCAGGAGCCAGGGGCTTATCCTGGTCTCCCATGCAGGTGCAGGACCCAAGCACTTGGGCCATCCTCCACTGCACTCCCTGGCCACAGCAGAGAGCTGGCCTGGAAGAGGGGCAACCGGGACAGAATCCGGTGCCCCGACTGGGACTAGAACCCGGTGTGCCGGCGCCGCAAGGCGGAGGATTAGCCTAGTGAGCCACGGCGCCGGCCCGATTCCTTTTAACTTTAAAACATCATAGCTTTAACTACTTTACAATTTGAGTTGTAAGACAATGCCCTACATTACAAATTACAGCTTTACTCTTCATTATGTGTAAACTGCTATCCTCTGAGAGTGTGGCACAAAGTATTATCTCGAGGGTGAGGGATGACTTTCTAGGACTGACTGTAGAAAGAACATGGACTTTGAAGTCATGAGACCACCAACAAGACATCTGTCCTGCCACTGAATTAGCTGAGCAAATTTGAGTGAATTAAAGCATGTCAAATACCTGGAAATTGTGTTCTCAGAATCACACGGGAAAATAAAAACATGTTAGTACCTTACCTAATAATAGGTATTCAATAAATGTGGACTTCCCTTGGCCCCTTGAGGTTATTTAATCACATGATTTTGATAACTCTATAGACAAGGAAACTTAAGTACTACATGTTTGAATTTTTACTTCTTTTTCAAAAAAATATTTGTCTATTTGAAAGGAAGAGTGATAGGGAAGAAGAGAGAGAAAGATGTTTCATCTGCTGATTCACTACATGAATGCCCGCAGCAGCCCAGGCTGGGTCAGGCCAAAGCCAGAATCCAGGAACTCCAAACTTTCCCATGCAAATGTCAGGAACCCAAGTACTAAGGCCACCATTTGCTGACCCCAAGTGTGTTAGCAGGAAGCTAGATCTGAAGGAAAGGTGCCAGGACTCAACTGACACTCCAGGATGGGATATGTATATCCAAAGAGGCAGCTTAAACTGCTTTGCCACCCCTTGTTTATTTCTTAATCACTTAAGGATATACAAAGTAAACCAAAGATTCAATTCTTGCATCAAGCTGTTTAGAACTCCTCGGCAAAGTAACCAAAATGACTCAGAGTTCACTACTGAGAAGACTAAAAACAAATCACAAATCAATTTGTTTGAGAACGTCTGTGAAAACAGCAGCAGCCAACCATACTCGATGGGCCAAGTTCAGAGGTGAACTATTTGAAGTTTGATTACTTGCTCTAGGTCAGAAATGCAGTAAGGCAGATGGTAGATGTGAATGATTATCTCACAAAAACCTGGACATATACATTCAGAGACAAAAACTTTCTCTTAAAATAGCAATGGAAATGATCACCAAAAAAAAAAAAAAAAACAAACCAAGTTAAACTCATGCCCCAGACAAGCAAAGAGCACTGAGTTATAGGATTAAAGAATAAAAAAAAGACATCTGGGCACTTTTAATCCATAAGTTTAAAAATACAAATTTCATCATAAATTATTTTGAGCAGAAGTAAAGAAAAAGCTAAATCTAGGAGCTGGTGATCTAAAAATATGACATTGTTACTTTAGGTCAAAAGAGATTTTAATTAAGCATAAGTATGAATTAAAACTTCAAATTTATTCTTTGTACATAAATATAAATTACGATAAAAATCATACAACTGTATACTATAATTGTGTTGAGCAAATACAATTCAAGAATTAAAACAAGGTGGGGTTGGTGCTGTGGCATAGTGGGTAAAGTCGCTGCCTATGGCACTGGCATCCCTTATGGGTGCCAGTTTGAGTCCCAACTGCTCCACTTCCAATCCTGCTCCCTGCTAATGCACCTGAAAAAGCAGCAGAAGATGGCTCAAGTGCTTGAGCCCCTACACCCACATGGGAGACCTGTCAGAAGCTCCTGGCTTCTGGCTTGGGATCAGCGCAGCTCTAGCTATTGTGGCCATTTGGGGAGTGAACTAGAGGATGGAAGATCTCTCTCCCTCTGTCTCTGACTCTTCCTCTCTCACTCTTTTTAACTCTGCCTTTCAAATAAATAAGTAAATCTTAAAAAAAATTAAAACAAGGTAATTTCTTTTTTTCTTTTCTTTTCTTTTTTTTTTTTTTTTTTTGACAGGCAGAGTGGATAGTGAGACAGAGACAGAGAGAAAGGTCTTCCTTTGCTGTTGGTTCACCCTCCAATGGCCGCCGCGGCCGGCGCACTGTGGCCGGCGCACCGCGCTGATCTGAAGGCAGGAGCCAGGTGCTTATTCTGGTCTCCCATGGGGTGCAGGGCCCAAGCACTTGGGCCATCCTCCACTGCCTTCCGAGCCACAGCAGAGAGCTGGCCTGGAAGAGGGGCAACCGGGACAGAATCCAGCGCCCCGACCGGGACTAGAACCCGGTGTGCTGGCGCCGCAAGGCAGAGGATTAGCCTGTTGAGCCACGGCGCCGGCCCAAAACAAGGTAATTTCTTAGGAAATATGATTATTGGCAATGATATATAATAAGTGTGTCCTTCCCCACAGTATTCTAGGAAAATTTTTTTTATTCAGTAGACCTAGACATTACAATGTTTCCAACACAATTCAAGCTGGTAAATCAATCTATGTTTTCATGATTTCAAGCACACTCTTCAGAGCAGCACTATGGCCGAAAGTGACAGCACTTAGCAGTCTGAAATGGAACTGTCATTTGCCTGCCAACAGACCGTGTACAACCAGGCCCTTTCCAAGGAGTTCACACCACAAGACCACCTCACAAGTGGCAACTGTGGATATTTTCAGATACTGAAAATCCTTGTACAAGGACCAAGAACTGCATTTCTTTTTTCCTTTATGCTCCATTGCAGAAATAAGAATGAAAATTCCACAGTATATTACAAAGGCCATCTTCCCAAAGCAAATAAAATATTTGCTGTAGACATTTCTCAACTTTAAGGAAATCAACACGAAGCAAACTCAGAGTGACGGAAAATGAATCCGGCTGCTTTGACATACAGCTGATTCACCATTACAGCACTACCACCTATGATTCATTCTGTAGCTGGCTATGAATCTTCCTGAGAAACCACTTCTATGTTGTCATCCTGCTGCGCAATATTGGCAAAACTCATCTGTTGTCCAGATTCCTCTGCCTGGCTTTCAAGGACCTTCACCACGTGCACCAACCTCTCTATCTAAGCTTAGTCCCTGGCCACCCCAACATGACCACTCCTCTCCTCACAGGCCCCCACTCATGCCACTCACTGGACCCACAGTGTGTTCCTATCCCCTGCATCTGTCCTCCCAAGTCCCACTTCCTACATGAAGTCTCTTTCTACTATTCCTATCTACAGTGATAGCCCTTTTTTTGAATTTCAGTTTTAAAATCCACCTTATTACAGCTCTTTATTTTGAAATTTATTAAAATAAATAAGTATATATATATTTTTGGGGGGATGAGGGGAGATGGGTGGCACAGCATTTAAAGATACCATTTATGATGCTCACACCCCATTATCAGAGCACCTAGGTTTGAGTTCTGCCTCTACTTCAGATGCATCTTCCTGCTAATGCAAACCCTGGAAAGCCAATAGGTAATGGTTCAAGTACTTAGGTCCCTCCACCTATAACGTGGGAGATCTGAATCAAGTTCCAGGCTTCTGGCTTAAATCTGGCCCAAACCCAGCTCTTGTGGGCATTTGAGGAGAAAACTAATAGTTGGAAGATCCGCCTCTCTGCCTTTCAAATAAAATGAAAATAAGGAAATAAAAAGAAATGTGACAATTAGTAAATACAAAAACAAAAAAAACCTGTTTTCTCTGCAGCAGCACTTTCTACCTTTGTTTCTCCATGATACACAGAAAAACAAAATTCACACATATGAATATTTCCATATGGGTACCTGGGATTATGCAGTTTCTAGCCATAATGGCTGTAATTCTAGTAATTTTTCTCCTACTACAGAATGCATACTTAAAAGAAAGTGAATATATTCTACTTCAATGAGAGAAAAAACAGTGAGCAGGAATAACAAGTATATTAATATGCATGTGACCTTGAATATGATCAATTTACTTTTTTTGAAGTGGTAGCAAACTTTAGCATTCTATTACTCTTAATTATATTTAATACATCTCAAAAGTAATCACTGATTATACACTGGTAAGAACTTCTATACGGCACTTATCATGCTAGACACAGGACAATCAATAAACACTTAGTTAACTCATAAGCATGTCTAGTCCATTAATCAATTATATATAAATAATAATTATGGCCACAGCTGTCGATGATGATGATACAAAATACAAATATGGAATATAGTGGCTGGCTTCACTGCTGACAGCTCCAACAAATGACTTCTTTTTTTTTTTTGGACAGGCAGAGTGGATAGTGAGAGAGAGAGAGACAGAGAGAAAGGTCTTCCTTTTTGCCGTTGGTTCACCCTCCAATGGCCGCTGCGGCCGGCGCACTGCACTGATCCGAAGCCAGGAGACAGGTGCTTCTCCTGGTCTCCCATGCGGGTGCAGGGCCCAAGCACTTGGGCCATCCTCCACTGCCTTCCTGGGCCATAGCAGAGAGCTGGCCTGGAAGAGGGGCAACTGGGATAGAATCCGGCGCCCCAACCGGGACTAGAACCCAGTGTGCCGGCGCCGCAAGGCGGAGGATTAGCCTGTTAAGCCACGGCGCCGGCCACAAATGACTTCTTATAGAGTGAGTCTAAATAATATCTGAACAGAACAGCATGGCCACTGAATTCCTGAAGTTTGTAACAATCAGGGCATGGTTGCTATGATGACTTCTGTGACAATCATCAGGAAATTCTGTATCTCTTGAGCAAGAATAAAGCTATTATTACAATCTTGAGCAAAAGAAGTAAATTAGGAATTCTATCTGTCAGTGAAGTTAGGGTTCAGGTAACTTTTGCTGTACCTCAGAGAAAGCTTTCCCATGGCAATGTAAATCTTGTTCTATATTAAAATGATTCAAATTTTACAATAAGAAATTACTTGAGTAATGAAAAGGCCCTCATCAACAATTACAAGTCACTGGGAACAGGTGTTCAGCCTACCGTTGTGATGCCGCCACATCTGACATTGAAGTACCTGGCTTTGACTCCCAGCTCTTGCTCCTGACTTCAGCTTCACACCAGTGCAAACCCTGGGAGGCAGTGGTGAGGGCACAAGTACTTGGGTTCCTGCCACCCATGTAGGAGACCTGGATTGCATTGCCAGTTCCTGGTTCAGTCCCTATCAAGCATTTGGAAAGTGAACCAGCAGTTGAGAGTGCTGACACACACTCACTCTTTCCCCCCTCAATAAATAAACACATAAATAATTTAACAAAACAAAAAGGCAATTACAATTCACATACAAGTTGAGTATCTCTTATCCAAAATGCTTGGGACCACAAGTTTCAGATTTCATTGCTTTCTCAGATTTCAGATTTTTGGATTAGGGATGCTCTAACCCATACATAATTTTTAAATAATATTAAAACCATTTTCCAATATGCCCTTAACTTCCAGGCACACAAAAAGTCCAATGATTTTATTCTGAACCCCTCAATACTGAAAATATTATATCCTCCCCTGAAAAATATTTATACACCAGACAGCTTAAGTATAAATCTACCTACAGGCCAAGAATCTTCTGGTATCACTAGCCCTGATATTCTAACTCTCTAGGAGTAGAAACTGATCTAACAATAAATTTTTAAACTTATTTTATTCTTTAATGGTGCCTAAGCAGTCACCATTTAGAAATACTTACAAAAGTTGACTACAAAGGAAGCTCAAGCTTAGATCACTCATGCCCTGGAAACATCAAAACATCAACCAAACAGCCTAAAAGAATGTCCTACTCAACAATTCCAAGGATGTCATTAATTGCTTCCATCTGTTTCCCTCTCTGACCCCTCCTCCTCAAAGTCATAGCATCGACTATTTTCTACTTCATTTGCATTCTAAAGAAATGCACAAAGGACCATCACGTCTATAATTGCACAATATTTATTTGTCCCAAAATTTGTTTGCCAACCCTACCCACATTGTTTGTACTATAGGTTATTCTCAATTAACATTTCTGAGTGTACCTATTAAGTTATATAGATTTTTAACAACAGTGAAGTAAATTTTTCACTTGGTCAGAACATAATGTTTTTTCCTGATTTCCATGGAGACCAAAGTTTTTTCCCCTATGGTACAATAAAGATTTAAAGCTCTGCATGGTCTCACCCATTGATTATCCTTATGTAAACCAGTTGCTTCAATAAAAGCAATGTAGTAGGAGGGGCATTTGGCACAGATCCCATTTGGCACCCAGATCCCATATCCAAATATCAGGGTTCAAGTCCCAGCTCCACTCTCCAATTCCAGCTTCCTGTAATTGGGTATCCTGGAAGGCAACAGATAATTGCTCAAGTACTTGGATCCCTACCACCCAAGAGGGAGCCAGATGGAGTTCTCAGCTCCTGGCTTCAGCTGTGTTGACTTTTGTGCACATGTGGGGAGTGAACCAGCAGATGGGAGATCTCTGTCTCTCTTCTTTTCAAATAAAATGAAAATCAATTTTAAACATTTCTAGGGGCCAGCACTGTGGCACAGAGGGTTAAGGTGCAGCCCCAAAGCGGGGGCATTCCATACTCATTCCATACTCATTCTGGCTGCTCCACCTCTGATCCAGCTCCCTACCAAATATGCCTGGGAAGGCAGCAGAAGATGGCCCAAGCACTTGGGTCCCTGCATCCATGTGGGAAACCCGGAAGAGGTCCTTGGCTTCCGATCAGCCCAGCTTCAGCCATTGTATCCATTTGGGGAGTGAACCAGAGGATGAAATTTTCTCCCTCTCTCCTTCTTTCTCTCTGTAACTCTTTCACATAAATAAATCCTTAAAACATTTCTAAATACTTTATTTTAAAAACTACACAATGATGATTTTCTAATTCTGTCATTCCTTTCAAATTTATTAGTTAGAATTCCCCTCATCAACTAGGGCTGATGTCAGACTACCCCTTTATCAGGTTTCCTCCTGCCCCTCCAAATTCAAAAACTTGTTATGTTTCCCAATTCTTTTCCTGCAAATTACCCTATCTTGTGCTTTAACAATGGATCTAACCATGTATTTTTTCCACTTTCTGCTTTATTAGGCTAGCATGATGCTGGCCTGATTCCAAGCCTCTCCAATCAGAAGAACTTGCCTCACAAGCGTTTCTCCATACTGGCTGTCTGCTATCTAAGCCATAAAAACTTTACCCAGACCCGACTGGGCAGTCAGATTTTTGCATTGCTCTGGACTCCTTACATGGTCACCTTGTAATATACTTTCTGTCACTAAAGACCATAACTTGAATATTTTAACCTTTTTTTATAATTTTATTTGAAAAGCAGACAGACCGAGAAGGAGAGACAGTGAGAGAGATCTTCTGTCTGCTGATTCACTTCCCAAATGATCACAACAGCTAGGGCCGTACCAGGCCCAAGTCAGGAGCCCAGAACTCCATCATGGTCTCCCATGTGAATGGTAAGAGCCCAACCACTTGGGAAAGCAGTGGAAATGGCCCAAGTGCATTAGCAGGGAGCTGGATCAGAAGCAGAGTAGACTGGACTTGAACTGGTACTCCAACATGGGATGCCAGCACTGAAAGCAGAGGCTTAATCTGTTGCTCCACAACCCCAGCCCCAGTATTTTGTTTGACCTTCTTATATATGTAGGCAGATGGACTCATTTTGGTTCAATAAAGAGCTATTATAATAGTGTAAAATAAAGCTTGTGGGGCTACCATTGTGACATAGTGGGTAAAGCTACCACCTGAGACACCAGAATCCCAAAAGAACACCATTTCAAGTCCCAGCTGGTCCACTTCCATCCAACTCCCTGCTAACATGCCTGGGAGCTAGGTGGATGATGGTCCAAGTACTTGGGACCGTGCCAGCTACACAGGAGACCTGGAAGAAACTCCTGGGTTCTGGCTCCAGCTTGGCCCAGCCTTGGCTGTTGCAGTGATCTGGAGACCAAACCAGAGGATGAAAACATTCTCTCTCTCTCTCTCTCTCTCTCTCCATATATATATGTAGAGCTTGACTTTTTTTAGCTTGACTTAAAATTGTGATGTATAACATACATATAGAAAACTTCACAAAAACATATATATATATATTTGTAACTCTGACTTTCAAATAAATCTTTAAGTTTTATTATTTATTTGAAAGTCAGAGTGACACAGAGAGATGGAGAGGCAGAGAGAGAGAGGTCTTCCATTGGCTGGCACACTCCCCAGTTGACCGCAATGGCCAGAGCTGCACCAGTCTGAAGCCAGGAGCCAGGAGCCTCCTCCAGTTCCCTGATGCGGGTGCAGGGGCCAGGACTTGTGCTATCCTCCACTGCTTTTCCAGGCCATAGCTGAGAGCTGGATCGGAAGTGGAACAGCCGGGTCCTGAACCAGTGTCCATATGGGATGTCAGCACTGCAGGCAGCGGCTTTACCCACTATGCCACAGCACCAGCCCCCAAGTAAATAAATCTTTAAAAAAGAAAGAAAGCTTGTATAGGAAAGGCAGAATAAATGCATATTTCTTTTCCCTAAATCACCAATTACCAGAATGAGGGAATAAAGTTTTGTTTTAAAGTTTCCTACTTTTTTGAAAACTGTATCACAGTTAGGGCATATTTCTCTTTAATTTTTCTAAGTCTACAAGGAAGCTTGTGAGAACATGTATCTAACTTCAAGGGTTTATCTCTGGGAATGAGCCAAAACAAATTTCCTGAAAAAATCCATTTACCAATTAAATTATATTCACCTGAAGCTTGAAAGTAACTTTTCATAGGGTCATCTAGTCTAACTCCCTGCCTGATAGTGAAATATTTGGCTCAATGTCTCAACATGCTCTGTACCTTCCAGGGAGCAAGGAGTAATCCGGTAGAAGACAGAGCTGTATTTTCAATGTAAGGTAAATACAAGTTTAATTATAACACATATATTTAATAATAGAGGATTCCTCTTAATATTATCA
Organism: Lepus europaeus; assembly: GCF_033115175.1. Lineage (NCBI taxonomy): Eukaryota > Metazoa > Chordata > Mammalia > Lagomorpha > Leporidae > Lepus > Lepus europaeus. Next base: position 63,171,047 of record NC_084843.1, on the reverse strand, counting down.
CATTGGTGAAATGGCATATAAATAAAGTAGAGAGAGAGAGAGAAAGAAATGTTGAGAAGTGACCAGGTCTAGTGAAAGAAAGACAAAAAAGATCCTCCCACAAAACAGATCTTACAAAAAACCAGATGCTTCCGTGACCTTACTTCCTGATACATGAAGACATTTTACAGAAATAACAGACACATAGTTTCTGTAGAAGTTCTCATTCAAGTAAGTCAGAAATAAGAAGACATCAATATGAACAAAATTTTTGCATCTGTTTAGAAAATAATAGAACATAAGGAGGATAAAAATAAATGAACACTTTTAGCTTGACTTAAAATCGTGATGTATAACATACATATAGAAAACTTCACAAAAACTGTATAATACAATGAACAATTATAAAACAACCACCATGAAACTCAATACTTGCGTCAAGAAATAGAATATTATTATTACCACTTTAGAAGTCAATGCCTGGCTCTCCTTAAGTATAAAGTCCCTGACTTTGGTGATAATGATTCCCTTATCCATCTTTACCTTGTTACCACATAAATAGGCATCCTTAAAACAGATTATCTTGTATGCTTCTGAAATTTGCATAAACGAACTATTTTTAATTAATTTTATTTTATTATTATTTTTTTATTTTTGATAGGCAGAGTAGACAGTGAGAGAGACAGAGACAAAGGTCTTCCTTTTTCCGTTGGTTCACCCCCCAATGGCCACTGCAGCCAGCGCGCTGTGGCCGGCTCACCATGCTGATCCGAAGCCTGGAGCCAGGTGCTTCTCCTGGTCTCCCATGCGGGTGCAGGGCCCAAGCACCTGGGCCATCCTCCACTGCACTCCCAGGCCACAGCAGAGAGCTGGACTGAAAGAGGAGCACCCAGGACAGAATCCGGCGCCCCGACCAGGACTAGAACCCGGGGTGCCGGCGCCGCAGGTGGAGGATTAGCCTATTGAGCCATGGTGCCAGCCTTAATTAATTTTTTTTTAATTTTATTATTTGAGATTCAGAATTACAGAGAGAGGGGAAGCAAGAGAGACAGAGTGAAAAAGAGATTTTTCATGTTCTAGTTCATCCCCCAAATGATTTCATCAGCCACCTCTGTGCCAAATCAAAGCAGAAGATAGGAATTCCATTTGGGTCTCCCACATGGGTTGCAGAGGCCCAAGTACTTGAGCCATCTTCTGCTGCCTTCTCAGGCACATTAGCAGAGAGATGGATTGGGAGCCAAGATGGCAGGACTTACACCAGCACTACAAAATGGGTTGTGAGTGTTATAACTGATAGCTCAACACACTGTACCACAACACTGGCTCCCTCTCTATCTTTTGCTCATCCTTCAATTATTTTTGAGATTCACTGGTCTCTTTTTTAAAACTAAGGTAAAATTAATGTAAAACAGAAGTCATCATTTTTAAGTGAAAATTTCATATTCTTTTTTATTACTGCTTAATATTCCAATTTACGACGACACTATGATTGCTTCTATCCATTCTACTATAGACAGAACAGTGAAATCATCATGAAAAATGCCAATACAAAGGTTTTTGTATATGGATCATAGTGTGTAAGTGGCTGAGCACCTCTAGATAATGTTCCTGGGCGTGAGTTACCAGTCTTCTTTACTAATGCCAAACTCTTTTTTTCAAAACAGCTGTATCAATTTACATTCCCAACAATAAGATAAGAGCATTCTAGTTACTCCATGTCCATTTCAACCACTGATATTATCAGATTTCTCAATTTAGGGATTGACGATGGAATAACTTGTACTTCCCTGATGACTAATAAGATAGAGTACATTTTGATGTTTATTCGCTTTCCTCTTTTCTGAAGTACCTATTTGAATCCTCTGGGGGACCCTCTTTCCCTTTTTCAAATAGTCTTTTTTTTTTCTTTTTAAATTTTTTTTGTTTATTTATTTGACAGATAGTTAGACAGTGAGAGAGAGAGACAGCGAGAAAGGTCTTCCTTCCGTTGGTTCACTCCCCAAATGGCCGCAACAGCTGGCACTGCACTGATCCGAAGCCAGGAGCTTCCTCCTGGTCTCCCACGAGAGTGCAGGGGCCCAAGCACTTGGGCCATCCTTCACTGCCCTCCCAGACCACAGCAGAGAGCTGGACTGGAAGAGGAGCAACCGGGACTAGAACCCAGCGCCCACCCATATGGGATGCCACACTGCGCGGAAGATTAACCAAGTGAGCCATGGCGCCGGCCCTTTTTATTTCTTTTTAAAATTTTTTTATTTTTACTTTTTTATATATTTATTTTTATTTATTTGAAATGCAGAGAGACAAAGAGTAGACATACAGTGATGTATCGCCCACTTATTGACTCCCCAAATGCCCACAAAAGCCAGGGCTGGGCCAGACCAAAGCCAGGAGTTAAGAACTCAATCCAGGTCTCCCATTTGAGTGTCAGAGATTCATCTTTTTGAGCTACCTGCTGCCTGTGAGGGTACACGTTAGTAGGAAGCTGTTATTAGGAATGGAGCTGGGACTGGAACCCAGGTACTCCTATATGGGATGTGGGCATTCCAAAGCAATATCTTAACTTTCTACAACAAATACCTGGCCCTTTTAATAGTGTTTTCTTAATCTTACTGATTTCTCTACTTTTTTTTGATCCTGTACATCAGCTTTTACCTTCACTTAGGGTTCGACTGCCATTCAGAACAAAACCACCAATCAAACACAACATAAGAACATAAAGGGGGGACAGGCATTTGGCATGGTGGCTAAGATGCCAGGTGGGTTACCCACATCTCACAGGGAGTGACCGGGTTCGAGTCCTGGCTCCTCTCCCAATTCCAGCTTTCTGCTAACACAGACCTTGAGAAGCAGCAGATAATGACTCCAGTAGTTGGGTCCCTGCCACCCATGTGGGAGACCTGGACTAGGTTGCTAGCTCCTGACTTTGGGCCCAGCCCCAGCAGTTGCAGGCATTTGAGAAGCGAATCAACAGATGAAAGCTCTTTCTGTTTCTGTCTCTGTCTCTCTCATACCATCTCTGTTTGCCCCTCAAATTAAAAAAAAAAAAAAAAAAGTCTGAAAGGAAGGCATTTGGTATAGCAATTAAGATCCAGTTGGGAAAACCATAGCACTTATCAGAGTGCCTGGATTAAAGTCCCTTCTCCACTCCTGGTTCCAGCTTCCTACTAATGCAAATTCTGGGAGGCAGCAGGTGATTGCACCAGTAGCTGGGAGTCACCACCTATGTGGAAAGCTTGGATGGAGTCCCTGGCTTCTGGCTCCAGAATGGCTTCAGCCTGAACCAGCCCTGGTTGTTTTGGGCATTTGGGGAAGGAACCAATGGATGAGGGTGTCTTCTGTCTGTCTGCCTCTCAAACAAAAAAGAAAGGAAAAGAACTTAAGAAGCTTTAATTAATCAGTATCTCTATTTGTTTTACATAAGATGGAACAAAATATCTGCAAATTATTTGTAGGAGTACTGAGACATAGGTAAATATAGTTAAATTTAAAGTGTTACTGTAATGTGTAACAGATTTATTAAAGTTCATATTTACTGTTATTCCCTTATTGCCAAGCAAAGGCATTTAGTATATAATTCAAATTCACTCATGCTACTGTCAGAATGTTCCCATTTTGGAATGCAGTCATAAATCAGGGTTTTACTAAAAATCAGTATGTCAAAAATACCTACTTTCAGTGACTAACATCAACAGTAGGAAAATTCTCAAAGTCAAAAAGTTGATATTTCAATTATAGATGTGAGCTTTATATATATTTTTAGGAAGGCTTTTATTTAATTAATACAAATTTGCTTTCCCCAGTACCGTCCCACCTCCTATTCCCTCTCCCATCCCATTCTTCATTAAGATTCATTTTTAATTAACTAACTTTATATACAGATGACCGTTATACTAAGTGAAGATTTCCACAATTTGCACCCACACAGACACACAAAGTATGAAGTACTGTTTGAAAACAAGTTTTACAGTTAATTCTCATAGTACAACACATTAAGGACAGAGGTCCTGCATGGCAAGTGCACACTGACTCCTGTTGTTGATTTAACAATTGGCACTCTTATTTATGATGTCAGTGAACACCTGAGGCTCTTGACATGAGCTGCCAAGGTTATGGAAGCCTTTTGACTCCACAAACTCCCTCAGTATTTAGACAGGGCCTTAAGCAAAGTGGAAGTTCTCTTCTCCCTTCAGAGAAAAGTACATCCTTCTTTGATGGCCCCTTCTTTCCACTGGGGTCTCTCTCATAGAGATTCTTCATGTAGATCATTTTTTCCAGTGTCTTGACTTTCCATGCCTAAAATGCTCTCATGGGCTTTTCAGCCAAATCCGAATGCTTTAAGAGCTGAAACTGAGGTCAGAGTGCTTGTCATTCAATGAGTCTGCTGTGTGGACTGCTTCCATGTTGGAACATTCTCTCCTTTTTAATTCTATCTATTGTTATTACCAGACACTTGGTCTTATTTATGTGACCCCTTTGACATTTAATCCTATCTAAATGATCACTTTAGCTTTTCAGATGGCATTAGTACCACCCAGCTTAATGAGATTTGGAGTCCCATGGCAAGTTTTAGCTTTACCTTAGAGGTAAGTCTGTGGGAACATGTGATGAACTGTACAGCTCCTCCCTCTCTTATTCTCACTCTTATTTTCTACTCGGATCTATTTTCAATTGGATTTATACACCTACGAATAATTCTACATTAAGTAAAGAGCTCGACCAATGGTATTAAGTAGAAAAAGAAAATAATTAAAAAATAAAATAATATGATAAATTGTTTCTCAACAGTCAAGACAAGGGCTATTCAAGTCATTGCTTCTCATAGTGTCAATTTCACTAATACAGGTTTCCTTTTAGGTGCTCTGTTGTCAAAAATTATAGAGAACATATTGTATTTGTCCCTTTGGGACTAGCTTATTTCACTAAGTGTGATGTTTCCCAGATTCAATGTGAGCTTTATATTAAAAAAAATTATTCCTAGAACCAGTTACTTTTCTTCATAAAAAGAAAATTATTCTGCCTAGCTAGAGAATATTTTACTCACTTAATAAATGCTGGTGGCATATCTCTCTTCAAAATCTGATCCTCAGTGGTTTGAACAGTCTCTTTTCCAACCTAGAAGAAGAAAAGATTCATAACTCAAATATAATTCTTAGACTTTTAAAAACCATTACTTATGAATATACAAAAAACATACCATTACACAATTTTTAAAAAAGATTTTATTTATTTGAAAGAGTCACAGAGAGAGGTAGAGACAGAGAGAGAGGTCTTCCATCAGATGGCTCACTCCTCAGATGGCCACAACGGCTATAGCTATGCCAACTGAAGCCAGGAGCTTCTTCTGGGTCTCCCACATGGGTGCAGAGGCCCAAGGACTTGGGGCATCTTCTACTGCTTTCCTAGGCCATAGCAGAGAGCTGGATGGGAAGGAGCAGCCGAGACTAGAACCAGTGCCCATATGGGATGCCGGCGCTTCAGGCCAGGGCTTTAACCCACTAAGCCACAGCACCAGCCCCCATTACACATAATTTATTACTGAGGTTTCTAGATTCAAAGGAAATTTCTCGATTTTTTAAAAAATTGTTATAATAACTACCATAATATGCTTCCACAACATACTTGGGTATCAATATGGAGTACAAACATAATGTTGTATTACTCCTTCTCCAACATAACTAATTTTTCAAAAATGTTCCTTTAGTTTTTTTCATAGTTGAAAAGCAGAGCAACAGAGAGAAACAGTGAGCAAGAGAGAGAAAGAGGGAGATAATTTCCAAGCAGGTTCACTCCCTAATCAATCCCCAAATGCCCATAACAGCCAGAACTGGACCAGGCTGAAGCCAGGAACTAGGAACTCCATCGGGGACCCCCATGTGGGTGGCAGTTGTCCAAGTACTTGAACTATCATTCACTCCTTCCCAAGACACCTTAGTGCGAAGCTGGATAGGAAGCAGAGTAGTCAAGACTCAAGCAGGCACTCCAATATAGGATACAGGAGTCCCAGACAAGAGCTTAACCTGCTATGCCACCTGTCCACTCCCAGAATAACAAATATAAAGGCACCATTGGGCACAGTTGAGAAAAAAAAGAGAGAAATTCATCACGGAGAATACATATGTGCAACTGCCAAATCTCTAAAGAGTATCATGAAATTCATGAATCAAGTTATGCAAACAAAAATGTCTATACAGAAAAAAATGGAAGTTACTGAAACTGGGGAAAATATTTGAAGCAATTATGATTCCAACACTAGAAACAAAGTAGAGAGATATGCAACTTCACTAGTAATCAAAAAATTGAAAACTAAAACAACATATTTCCCTAATTATAGAGCAACATAAAAAGAAATATTATATAATGCTGAATGCAACAGGGAACAGACAGTTTTATACCCTGTGGGTAGCAATATAAACTGGCATATTCTGTTTGGAAAACCATTTGCTAGTACATGTTAGGAGACATAAAAAATGTCATACTTAGGAGTATATGAGAATATACCCTATAAGCAATCATATATAATACAGCAAAAATATTCAAAAAGTATTCTGTATGATGTTATTAATAACAGCTAAAACACTTTTTTAAATAATTTACCCACCAAAGAGGAAAATTTAAGTAAATTAAGATATAAGGGGCCAGCGCTACAGCATGGCAGGTAAAACCACCCCTGCAGTGCTGGGATCCCATATGGGTGCCAGTTCAAGTCCCAGCTACTCCACTTGTGATCTAGCTCTCTGCTATGGCCTGGGAAAGCAGTAGAAGATGGCCCAAGAGCACCCGTGTGGGAGATTAGGAAGAAGCTCCTGACTCCTGGCTTTGGATTGGCTCAGCTCCTTCCATTGCAGCCATATGGGGAATGAACCAGTGGATGGAAGACCTCTCTCTCTCTCTCTCTCTCTGCCTCTCTGTAGGTCTGCCTTTCAAATAAATAAATAAATCTTAAAAAAAATTACAAGAAAGATCTATATATTTACACTGAGCATTATTGGGCCATTGAAAAAATGGTTGTAAAGAAACAGCACATTGGGAAAATGCTCATGACTTTATATTTCATTTCAAAGAAAGACTATAAATAAAAATAATGATTACAGTAAACAAAAAAAATCCATGTGTATAAAGCAAAAACACTAAAATACAAAACAATAAGCTAATGATAATTATATAAACATTTGAGAAATTTTCTAAAGTTGCATCTGCATTTGCTACTTTTTAAATTTTTTGAAAGATGACTATATGGTTTTTATCATATAAAAAATAATGTTTAGGGGCTGGCATTCCAGCACAGGAGGTTAACTACTGCCTGAAATGCCAGCATTCTATACCGGAGTACCTGTTTGTGTCTGACCTGCTCTGCTTCTGATCCAGCTCCCTGTTAACGCACGTGGGAAGGTAACAGAATATGTTCCAAGTAATCAAGTCCCTGACACCCATGTGGCTTTGTGACACTCTGATTTTGGCTTTGGCCTGGCCCAGCCACTGTTGTTGTGGCCATTTGTAGAGTGAACCAGCAGATGGAAGATTTCTCTGTGTAAGTTGTCTCTCCTTCTTCCTGTCATTCTGCCAAAAAAAATAAATGTTTAAAAAATAAAGTATTCCTCTGAACTATAAAGGTGCAATTATTTCCTACCTAATAATTTAAATAATTATCTGTCACATTTCATAAATCTCCCAAATAATAATGGTCAACATTTTAAAATTATCAAAATACTAAGTAACACTAACTAGATTATGCATGTGTACATGTATGGATTATGTCACAAACAGAACACACACTCACTTTCTTCCAAATAATTCGTTTGAAGAACTAGGATTTCCTGTCACTAAATCATGCATTATAACACACTTTCGAAGAACAAATCTTTTTTAAAAATTTTTATTTTGGGGCCGGCATTTGTGGCATAGTGGGTAAAGCCACCACCAGCAGTGCCAGCATCCCATATGGTTGCCAGTTCAAGTCCCAGCTGCTCTACTTCCAATCCAGCTCTCTTGCTATGGCCTGGGAAAGCAGTAGAAGATGCCCCAAGTCCTTGGGCCCCTGCACCCATGTGGGAGACCAGGAAGAAGCTCCTTGCTCCTGGCTTTGGATCAGCGCAGCTCTAGCCGTCGCGGCCAACTGGGGAGTGAACCAGGAGATGGAAGACCTCTCCCTCTCTCCTCTCCTTCTCTCTCTGTGTAACTCTGACTTTCAAGTAAAATAAATAAATCTTTTTAAAAATTTATTTATTTAATTTTAAAGGCAGAAAGAGAGGAAAACAAAGAGAGACTGGGGGCCAGCAATGTGGCATAGCAGGTACAGTGCTGGCATCCCATGTGGGCGCGGGTTCAAGTTCTAGCTGTTCCACTTCCAATCCAGCTCTCTGCTATGGCCTGGGAAAGCAGCAGAAGATGGGCAAAGTCCTTGAGCCTCTGTACCTGCGTGAGAGACCCGGAAGAAACTCCTGGTTCCTGGCTTCAGCTTGGCACAGCTCTGGCCATTTCAGCCAATTGGGGAGTGAACCAGTGGATGGAAGACCTCTCTCTCTCTCCCTCTCCTTCTCTCTCTGTGTAACTCTGACTTTCAAATAAATAAGAAGAAGAAGAAGAAGAAGAAGAAGGAAAAAAAAAAAAAAAGAGCCTGTTGATTCATTCATTCCCCAAATGCCTACACCTGCCAGGACTATGCCACTGGGAACTCAATCTAGGTCTCCCACATGGGTGGTAGCAACCCAGTTACTTGAATTATCACCACTGCCTTCTAGGGTCTACAATAGCAGGAAGATAGAATCAGGCCAGAGATGAGAAGCAAACTCAGGGACTCCAATATTGGATGATAGGCTACATATCCATGCACAAGAAGAAAACTTTAATACAATAGTGAATGCTGAAAGCCAACCATTTTATCAATAAAAAGATACCTAGGAGTGTTAAATTATAAGCCACATTTTAATGCAGAAATCTGTGAAACTGTTAAACCTAGAATATAAAGTACCTCAATCCTACTGTTGAATCATTTAAAAACTTTTGGATTATCTTTAAAGGAGTTATTAAGAAAAATCATAAATGTACAGTAAATAAGCTAAAGAAAATAACACAATAAACTATTCTCAGAGGAAAAAAGTCATACAGAAGTCAATGAATACAAGTTTTTTTTTTTTCTCTCAAGTTAATAACTCGGGAAAAGCAACACAGATACCCACTGTGCAACACTCAGTGCTTTTGTAGACAATAGACTGTCTGTATTATAAGAAAAGTCTTTCAAATCAGCAGCTGGTTCTCTAGGGTTTCTCAGATCAAAACATGACAGAATATTTCCAGATGTATTGTTCACTATATTTCCCAACTGAAACCAACCATTCAAAGAGCAGTGGGCCATGATATCATGAAGTGAAAGATGAAATTCAGCCACAAAGTCACTGGTGTAAAGGGCCTAGGATACTCACATTTAAAACATGCTGAGACTCCTTTCATATTTGGGAGTACATCAAAAAGTTCAGGGATGGTTCCTGTATCACTGGCAAAGAGGGTTAAGTTGCCACTTGCAATACTGCAATCCCATATCACAGTGCCTGTTTGAGTCCCAGTTGCTCTGTTTCTGATCCACTAATCCTCCTGCAAAGGCAGCATAAGTGGGCCCAAGTGTTTGAGTCCCCATCACCCATATGGGAAACCAGGATGGAGTTCCTGGCTTTGGCCTGGGCCAGCCCTGGCTGTTGCTGCTATTTGGAGAGTAAACTAGAGGATGTAAGACATACCTATCTACCAATTTCTCTCTCTCTCTCTCTCTCTCTCTCTCTCTCTCTCTCTCTTTCTCTCTCTCTCTCTCTCTTTCTCCCTCTGTCACAAATAAATATATTAAAAAAACAAACAAACAAACAGGTTCACAGAAGCATGTGCCACAGCAGTTAGGATGCTGCTTAAGACACCCCACATCTGAGTGCCTGAGTCAAATCCCAGTTCTGCTACCAATTCCAGCATTCTCTAATGTGTACCCTGAGACAGCAAGTGATGGCTCAAGTATTTGGGTCTCTGTCACCCACATGGCAGACCTGGACTGAGTTCCAAACTCCTGGCTTTAGCCTAGCCCAGCTCCAGCTGTTGCAAGTGTTTGGGGAATGAAATAGCAAATGGGAGACTTCCCTCTCTCTCTTCCTCTCTCTACTTTTCAAATGTAAGAAATAAAGTATCACTTTAAAAAAAAGTTCATAGAATTAAAAGATAAGTTTATTCTGGTACAAAAAAATGTCAAAAGGCTGGTGTTGTGGCACAGTGGGTAAAGCCACTACTTGAAGTATTCATGGGATAAGATCTCTCTCTCTCTCTCTCTCTTTCTCTCTCTCTCTCTCTAACTCTGCATTTCAGTTAAATAAATCTTTACAGAGAGGTCTTCCATCTGCTGGTTCGCTCCTCAAATGGCCAAAATGGCCGGAGCTGGCCAATCCAAAGCCAGGAGCCAGGAGCCTCTTTCAGTTCTCCCACGTAGATGCAGGGACCCAAGCACTTGGGTCATCTTCTGCTGTTTTCTCAGGCCATTAGTAGAGAGCTGGATCAGAAGTGGAGCAGCCAGGTCTCAAACTGGAACTCATATGGGATGCTGGCACTGCAGATGGAGGCTTTACCTGCTACGCCACAGCACTGGCCCCTAAAATAAATCCTTAAAAACAAAAAAAATCCTGGGGCCGGCGCTGTGGCACAGTGGGTTAAAGCCCTGGCCTGAAGCACTGGCATATATGGGCGCCGGTTCGTGTCCTGCTCCTCTTCTGATTCAGCTCTCTGCTACGGCCTGGGATAGCAGTGGAGGATGGCCCAAGTTCTTGGGCCCCTGCACCCGTGTGGGAGACCCGGAACAAGCTCCAGGCTCCTGGCTTCAGATCAGCGCAGCTCCAGGAATTGCAGCCATCTGGGGAGTGAACCAGCGGATGGAAGACCTCTCTCTCTGTTTCTGCCTCACTCTGTAACTCTGTCTTTCAAATAAATAAAATAAATTTTTTAAAAAAAAGAAATCTTTGAAACCATGCAGTTTTTTCCATAGCATGCATTTTCTATGCAGTTTCAGAAGACCTCTAGTAGAAAATAGCAAAGAAGGGAGGAAGAGAAAGGGGGAGTTCCTTTTATATGCTTTAGGAAGCAGTCAGATCTTCAGTGTTATTAAACACTTACTGAACACAACTACATGTGCCAGGTACTGTTTTAGGTACAGATGATATAGCAAAAAATAAAGCTGTTTCCCACCCTCATGGAACTTATATTCTTACAAGGGTAGACAGAGTACACAGTATATAAAATAGAATTCCATATAATGGGGCCAAAGTTTAGCACAGCATCTAAGCCATTGCTTGGGATGCCCACATCGCATATCAGAGTGCCTGGCCTGGAGTCCCAGGTCCACTTATGATTTCAGATTCCTCCTAATGCATACCCTCAGAGGCAGCAAATGATCCTCAGGTCCACATACTTGGGTTCCTGCTACCTCGAGACCTCAATTGACTTCTGGGCTCCTGGTTTCAGCCTGGCCTAGCCCTGGCTATTGCAGGCGCTCGGACTGAACCAGAGAATGGAAGATTCTCTCTGTGTGTGTGTGTGTGTGTCTTTCAAAGAAAAAAAGAAATCCACACAATGATAGGGATGATACTAAAAGGGAACACAGTGGAAGCAGAAGGAGCCTATTGTGGAGTGGAGAATGAAATCTCCTTTGAAGAAGTAACACTATAGTTGAGACTTTGAGGCTAAGAAGGAACTATTCATGCAAGAACTGGTAAAGAGGCTGACATATCACAGGGGATTAAACCACTGCCTGCAACGCTAACATCTCATATGGGCATGGGTTTGTGTCTTGGCTGCTCCACTTGGGATCCAACTCCCTGCTAATGTACCTGGGAAAGCAGTGGAAGATGGCCCAAGTGCTCAGGAGACCTGGATGAGCCCCTGGCTCCTGGCTTTTGACTCAGCTATTGCAGCCATTTAAGGAGTGAAACAGCAGAAGAAAAATCTCTCTCTCTCTGTGTCTCCTACTTTTCAAATAAATAGATCTTGGGATGAAAAAAAAACTGGTAAAGAGTAATCCAGAGAGAGTAGCAAGAAAAAGGCAGGAAAGACAGGGTTTATTAAAGGAACCTGAAGGAGGCAAAGAGTGATTCACGGTGTGCTGATGAGTGTAGCTAAGAAGACGAAGGCCAGTTCAAAAGCAGCCTTTTAGGACAGGCTGAGGCATCTGGAATACTTTCTAAGCACAATAGGAAGCAAAAATTGTAAACAAGATTGACAGTATCTGATTTTCCTTTTAAAAGTTCATTTTACTTATTATGTGGGGAAGTAATCTTTGGGGATTAACTGGGAAACAGAGTGATTAGGATGCTACTTCTGTCAGCCAGGGGAAAGATGGTAGTGACTTAAAACAAGATGTGAGGGGGCCAGCACTGTGGCACAGTGGGTTAAGCTCAGGCCTGCAGATCCAGCAACCCACATAGATATGCTGGTTTGAGTCCTGGCTGTTCCACCTCTTTTCCAGCTCCCTGCTAATGTGCCTGAGAAGCAGCAGAAGATGGCCCAAGTGCTTGGACTCCTGTACCCACATTGGAGAGAGATCCTGATGAAGCTCTTGGCTTTGGGCTGGCCCAGCCCTAGCTGTTGCAGCCATCTGGGGAGTGAAACAGAGAATGGAAGATCTTTCTCTCTCTGTAACTCTGACTTCCAAATATATCTTGAGGAAAAAGAAAAAAACAAGATGTGAAAATTGAAATGGAGAAAAAACCAAAATCATGTTAACTTTTGGAGAACTATTATTAGGGCTTACTCATAGTAGGCGGGGTGGAGATGACGAGTAGGCTGAAGTAAAGAAATGTAAAAAAACAACTTCTCAGTCAATTAAATGAAATTTTTTCAAAGGCAGCAATGATAGAAGGCTGTTATGAAGCAAGGGTATATCCTCAAAAGGTCAGGACTATACAAGGCAAAACCATTAAAACAGTTTGCAAACAGCAAATTTTATGGCCCCAGCAGAGGTAATTATTAAAAATAAATGTATTTAATTAAGCCTTTTAAGGGCAGAAATAGGTGGGGAAACATATCTAAATAATAAAAACATCTGAGAGTTGCTTATTCAAAAGTTATTTTGAGAGCAGGCATTTGATGCAGCAGTTGAGACATCCCATCCTGGACTGCCAGGTTCAAGCTGCAGCTCCTCAGCTGCTAGTGCAGCTTCCTGTTAATACACTTCCTAGGAAGCAGCAGATGAAGGCTCAAGCACTCGAGTCCTTGTTACCCATGCAGGAGTCCAGCACTGGGTTCCAATGCTGCTGGCTTCAGCCTGACTCAGCCCCAACTATTGCATGCATTTAGGGGAGTGTCTGTCTCTCTTTCCACCTTTCAAATGAAATCAAAATAAGCATCTTTAAAAGTTATTTTTAAGCACTTAAGTGACAGACATTAAACCTGATTGTTATTCGAAATTGCATCCACACTTGCAGTGAGTATGCTATTCTCAATACACTCAGCTACAATCAGGTTAGGTCCAATGAATGGCTCAGTTAAGGAACAACACATACAGCATGACTATAGGATGAATGCCATTTTTACTTAGGGACTTGATTTTTGGAAGTGCTGTGTGGCAGAACTTCCTGTCATAATGGAAATGTTTCATTTCATCTAGACTGCCCAATACAGTAACTGCTAGCTGCACGTAGTTATTAAGCACTTGAAATGTGGCTAGTACAACCGAAAACTGAATTTTTACTTTGCTCCATTTTAATTTAGACATATGGTTAGTGGCCACCATATTGGACAACTCAGATCCACCCAACCTTCATTACCTCCTAACACTAGTCATCCTGCCTCCAGACTCTCCTTTGCAACTCATTCTTCACACAGTTACTGGATCAACCTCCGTTTAAGCCTTTGTAATGTGGTCTCTTCACAGAAGAAAGGATGGAGGCCTGGAACAATAGAAGTTGCCAGGCAGAGAAGAGAAGGATTGAATGGACCAATCAGAAAGAAGAGGATGAGCAAAGGCACAGTCAGTTGTGTATAAGCACATGGTTCACTGGACAAGAAAGTCAGGCTGGTGTGACTTTGGCAAAGGAAATGAGGCTAGCAAGGAAAGTTCAGCCAGCCTGGCAAAGACTGTGTATGCTAAAAGAAGACAAAGAGTACGTTATCCTGACCCAGAGGTTGTCATCCTCTGTTCTCGATCTTTCCAGTTCAGTGCTCTATCAATGAAGTATCATGTCAGGAACTTCCAAAGACGCCAATTTCTAAAGATGTACAAAGAACAAAAACAGCATCGCCTTTCTTGTGTCAAAGCCTATCTAGGAAAACCACAAAGCTTCCAGTCCTTAACCAAGGTGACAGGAAATGCATTTTCCTCCTGTCTCCTCACATCATCAAAACAAAATTTCCGCAGCCCTCATCTTTTTCAAATAGAAGCAGAACAATTAAGAGAGAGATTAATTCACAAAATGTTCCTTGATACTAACTAGCAAAAATCTTCTTGGCTTGTGGAAAAGCATTAGTGGTAGTGGAGCTCAGCTTAGTATGAGAAGCTATGTGATCCTCAACAGAGGCTACAACCTGTAAATAAACACAACAGTAGCAATCTTCTTCTTCTTCTTCTTCTTTTTTTAAAAGATTTATTTATTTACTTGAAAGCATAGTTACAGGTTCTTCCAACCGCTGCTTCACTCCCCCAAATGGCTGCAATGGCCAGAGCTGAGCCAATCCGAAGCCAGGAACCTAGAGTCAGGAGCTTCTTCTGGGTCTCCAACACGGGTGCAGGGGCCCAAGCACTTGAGCCATTTTCTACTGCATTCCCAGGCCATCAGCAGGGAGGTAGATGGGAAGTGGAGCAGCTAGGACTTGAACTGGTGCCCATATATGATGCCAGTACCACAGGAGGATGCTTAACCTACTATGCCACAGCACCAGGCCCAACAGTAGCCATCTTAACCGGCATGCTTCAAACCAGTGCAACACCAGGTCATCAATAACACTTGGCTTGTTAAACCAAATGTTTTTTATCACACACATGTTAATGGCACATGTGTTAGAATTTGGTGACTTGTTGTCTAGCTCCACTAGTAGATGGCTATGGACTTCAAATAACTCATCTGATTATTCAAATATTTTTTCCACCACTATGTGATCTCTCTAGGTACTTCCTTAATTATCTACTATAGGTTGACCAAACTCCCTTTTAGCTTTCTGATAAAGGAACTATACATTTAAATTTATCTTTTCCTATCTTAGGTCCTCATTTACTACTTTCAAACTCTTTTTGGAATAATACAATGTATAAAATGATTAATGAACACAATATTTAAAATCTCCCACATCCTGTTTATATATACATATGTATATACATATATGTATATATATATATAGTGATTATAACATCCAACTAAGGTTGATGCCTGAATTTTTTAAAATAAATTTTTTAAAAGATTTATTTATTTGAGAAGCAGAGTTAGAGAGAGAGAGAGAGAGATGGAGGTTTTCCACTGGTTCGCTCCCCAAATGGCCACAACAGCCAGAGCTGGGCCAATCAGAAGCCAGGAACCAGAAGCTTCTTCTGGGTCTCCCATGTGGGTGCAGAGGCCCAAGTACTTGGGCCATTTTCCACTGCTTTCCCAGGCCTATTAGCAGGGAGCCGGATTGGAAGTGGAGCAGCCAGGACTCAAACCAGCACCCAAATGGGATACAGTTGGAGGGTAACCTACTGTGCCACAGCGCTGGCCCCTAACATAAATTCTTTAAAAAGATTTTATTTATTTGAAAGGCAGAGTTACAGAGAGAGAGAGAAGGAGAGAGATCTTCTATCTACTGGTTCACTCCCCAAAAGGCTGCAATGGTCTGGTCTGGGACAGGCTGAAGCCAGGAGCCAGGAGTGTCTGAGTCTCCCATTTGGGTGGCAGGGCCCTAAGGACTTGGGCCATCCACCATTGCTTCCCCAGGCACATTAGCAGGGAGCTAGATTGGAAGCAGAGCAGCCAAGAGTCGAACTGGAGCTCATATGGGGTGCCAGCACAGCAGGCACCTGCTGGGCCACAGCTCTGGCCCTTGAAATAAATCTTATTCCCTCTGAAAAAAGATCTATAAGTTACATAGTTTAAAAAAAATAAGGAAAGATAACAAATTAGTTGTGGTTATAAGTTCTAAGCAGGTTTTCAAAATCAGTACTTAACTAACTTTATAGTGCAAACATTTTATCATTTCCAAAACCGCCTCCATGCTGAGAGAAACTGAGATTTGTTGGTTTCTATTCACTGCTAAAATTATTTCTCTTTAATTTTCTTCACCAGAGAATAGCTTTTAACTCTTGAGTCCTGATTCCATTCAATTCAAAAACAGACAGTAAGTGCCAACTATGTGTCTACTAGGTGGTAGGAAGAGAATGAGATAAGAAATAAAACATCCTTAGACACAGAAGGATAAACTGAAATAATGGTTGTGAATGAGTAAGAGGCCTGGGGGCATTTTCAGGGAACTTGGCAGGAAGCTGTTTCTTTTGAAGAGCTCTTATTTTGTTCTACAACTAATTTAAATATCTTTTGTTCAATATGTGACTTTAGTTCAAAATTCTATGTAAGAAGGCTTTTGTCTTCTGCTGCTGTTATTATTACTCCTTTCACCACAATCTACTCAATTATGTTCAGCAATGCAGAGAGATTTGGTCTCTGTCCAGAAACAAAAGAAAAGGCTTGGCTGGTTCAAGTCACTACCTAGACTAAAAAATATGTTAATATAGATGTCTTCTTTAGCTAGACTAAGTTTAAAAAAAAGTCAGACAAAACACAGCAGGAAGGACTTGTGTAACGATTTGTACAGTATAAATGATAGTTAACTATAGGGCATTACACTAAAAGAGGGCAGAGAAATTTCTTAATGTATTTAGACAAAAGGCTAAATGTGATAAAAATGTAAGCCTTTATAGTAAGTACACCAACCTATGGGAGCAATTGTGACCACACATGGGAATGTGCACCCATCTACCTATACTTATTTAGGCTCAAATCAATGTTTTATGGCATAACTGTTAGCCTAATCACTCCACTATACTGAACAGACATTCTGATGGGCAGCTGTGTCCAAGGCCAACAAGGATCATAACGATGTGACCCACCATCAGCAAAGTTTCTGATTTTTTCCCTATACTGAGGATGGACTTGAGATCCATCCATTCCCTCACCGACATCCCATGTATTCATACATAACTCACAAATGGCCAGAGAACGGTGTGAGCAAACCTAGACCTTTTTAAGCTACTCTGATTTCCAACTCATTCATTTACTCAAGCAGTTAGTGAAAACTTCCTCGGTGGTAGGCACTGTGTACATTATTGTGTGATACAAATACACAAGTGAGACTCAGTCCTCAGCCTTCATAGACAAAACAAATGCTTAAACAAATCATGGTATTGCAGTTTAATGCATGCTCTGATAGTCACATCCCAAGTTTCAGTGAGGTACAACAAGTTACACAGAGACAATTTCTGGGAAAGTGAAACAAGAATTTTCTAGGTATAAAGGAATTCAGGATTTTTTTTTTTTTTTTTTTAAGAGAGAGAGGGTCTTCTAGTTGGTGGATCAGTGTATGTGAAAGCAAAGATAATACAGGGAGCATATATATACACATGGCTAGAATACAGGCTTGGGGAGAACAGATAGGAACTTGCAGAAGCAGAAAAGGGTTGCATTACGGAGGGCCTTGGACACAGTGCAATAGACTTAGACTTGATCCTCTAAGCAATTTGTAAATTATTTAATGATTCTAAACAAAGGACATTGATAGGTTTGCATTTTAAACAGAAAAATTCAACAGCAAGAATGGACCAAGGTGAAGAATACTAGAAAGACAAGCAGATCTTAGTGAAAGATAAACTAAAAATCAACTAAAGCAACAGCACTGCAGATAGAGTTAAGAAGGCAGATGCAAGAGATGCATCTATAGGACATCATTCCATGTAGCAAGTCAGACAGAAATCTAGGATGACATCAAGGTTTCTGGTTCAAGTGACTTGGTCAGTAGGTAACAGGAAGAAAGTCAGATCTAAGAGAGAAACTATGAATACTGGGATGTTCAGCTACGGATATCCAATAAGCAATTGTGTGTAGATGGGTCTTCAGCACATTCACCTGGGCTGGAGAAATAGAATGCAGGGAAGAAGCAATCAGGTAGTTCTAAAAGCCAAGAACAATGAATGAAATCAATACCCAACAACAGATAAGCAAGTGGTGAAAAGAGCAGAGAGGGGCCAGTGCTGATGCATAGCAGGTAAAGCCGCTGCCTGCAGTGCCAGCATAGCATATGGGTGCCGGTTCGAGTCCCAGCTGCTCCTCTTTCAATCTGGCTCTCTGCTATGGCCTGGGAAAGCAATGGAAGATGACCCAAGTCCTTCGATCCGGAAGCAGCACCTGGCTCCTGGCTCTGGATTGGCACAGCTCTGTCCTTTGTGGCCATTTGAGGACTGAACAAGTGGATGGAATTCCTCTCTCCCCCCCTCTCTCTCACTGCCTCTGCCTTTCAAATAGATGACTAAATCTTAAAAAAAGAGAGAAGAAAAAAAAAAGAAAAAAAGAGCTGAGAAGGAAATTTGAGATGAGGGCAGGAGCAATGGTACAACTGTCAAATGAATAAGGAGTTTCAAGAACTGTCAACGTAGTCAACTGCCAGAAAGAGGGTAATAATGGTTTCCAGTATATTCACAGAGTTGTGCGATTATCACCACAACCAATTTTTTTAACATTTGCATAACTCCAAAGAGAAACCCAGTAACCATGAACAGTCACCACCACCTCCAATTGGCCCTCTCTCTGCCACACCATAACTCAGCCTTAGACAACCACAAAACCACTTGCTCTCTCCAAAGATTTGCCTATTTTGGATTTCCGATATATATGGAATTACATATGTGACCTTTTTAAAAATTTTTTGTTTGAAAAGAAGAGAGACAGACAAACATCCCCTATCCACTGGTTCACTCCCCTTCACAGCCAAGGCTGGACTAGTACAAAGGCAGAAGTCTAGAACACAATCTGGGTCTCTCAGGTAGATGGCAGGGACCCAACCACTTCAGCCATCACCTGCTGCCTCCCAGGGCACACAAAAGCAGGAAGCTGGAATGGAGAGCAGAGCCAGGACTCGAACCCAAGTACTCAGACATGGGGTGCTGGCATCTCAACCAGCAACTTAACATGCTGCACCACTCAACCCCAAAATGTGATCTTTAGAGACTGGCCTCTCATGTTTCACTACTTCATTTCCGTTTATTGCCAAATAATATTTCATTGTATGCTATACCACAATTTGTTAATCCATTCATCAGTTGATGGACATCCAGATTTTTTGTGCTTTTTGACTGTTATGAACATACTACTATGAATGTCAGCATATAAAGTGTTGCATGGACATACATTTTCATTTCTCTGGGTTATACAGCTGGGTTTTAAATTGCTGGATCACTCCATGTTTAACCATTTCAGTTGCTGCCAGACTATTTTCCAAACAAGTTGCATCATTTAACATTCTCACCAGCAACACATGAAGGTTCTAGTTTTTCCATATTCTCACCATATTTGCAATCTAAGATCACTTTCACATAGGAAACGTGTTCAGTTTTAATTCACCATTTTCCAAATTCACTTGACCAAGAATTCTTCACTTCTTAACAACACCTTTTAACCTGTCATCCAACTAGCACTTGTAGGACATAGGAAAAAGTGATCTAGGCCAGGAGTTGCAAATCAGTGACCTTAGTGAAGAATTTGAGACTACAGTGGCTTTTGTTCAATGCACAGATTGTTCTTAGAAATCAAGAAATTTTGGGCTAGCACTGTGGCATAGTGGGTTAAAGCCCTGGCCTGCAGTGCCAGCATCCCATATGGGCACCTGTTCAAGTCTCAGCTGCTCTGCTTCCGATCCAGCTCCCTGCTAATGCGCCTGGGAAAGCAGCAGAAGATGCCAAGTCCTTGGGCTCCTGCACCTACATGGGAGATCTGGAAGAAGCTCCTGGCTTCTGGCTTCTGGTTGGCTCAGCTCCAGCTGTTGTGGCCACTTGGGGAGTGAAACAGTGGATGGAAGACCTCTCTCTTTCTCTTTGTCTCAACCTCTCTCTGTAATTCTTTCAAATAAATAAAATAAATCTTTTTTTTAAAAAGTTTAATAAAAAAATCAAGAAATTTCTCAAGGATCCTATTTTCTGACATATCTTGAAATAGCAGATCTGGATACACTGGACCCATATTCCAGAAAGGAAAAACAAAACAAAACTACTGGAATTCAAGCATCCCATAAGAGGAATATAATGTCTATACCACTCACAATTTTAACATGATACCCATTTATTTATGTCATCACCTGCCCCCTGCACCTGAGTTTATCATTTCTATACTAAGCACTGTGTCTATATACAGCAAAAGGTTCCTGAAGCCACTCTTAGAAACTCCTTATCCATTCCTTCACTAAACATTTTAATACAAATGTTCTTCTTGTGACAGCTATGAGGAAGACTGAGAAGTGCTTATGTGCAGAGTGACAAAATGGCCATGTATATGTCAAATACAACACATCTATTTCATTTGGTCAACATAACATGTTTTTAAATGGGAAATTTCACATTAACAAGAAATCAAAGGTGGACATTTGCGGTACAGTGGGTTAAGTTGCTCCTTGAGATGTCACCATAGGGAAATGCATTGAGTTTGGGCTACTCTGTGCTTCTGTCACCCACATGGGAGACCCAGATGGAGTTCTTGGATCCTGGTTTTGGCCTGTTGTGGCCACTGGGGGAGTAAACTAGTAGATGGAAGATTTTTTCCTCTCTCTCTTTCTCTCTCTCTCTCTTCCTGTCTCTTCCTCTCTATCACTCTGCATTCAAACAAATCAATCTTTAAAGGGAAAAAAAAAAAAAATTGGGGCCAGCATTGTGGCATAGTAGGTAAAGCTGCTGACAGTGATGCCGGCATCCCAGATGGCACTGGTTTATATCTTGGCTGCTCTGCTTCCAATTCAACTCCCTGCTAACAGCCTGAGAAAGCAGCAGAAAATGGCTCAAGTGCTAGAGCCCCTGCATCCATGTGGGAGACCCAGGAGAAGCTCCTGGCTCTTGGCTTCAGCCTGGCCCAGCCCTAGCTGTTGTAGCCATCTGGGGAGTGAACCAGCAGATGAAGATCTCATTCTCTCTGTCTCTTCCTCTTTCTTTGTAACTCTGACTTTCACAATAAATAAATATTTTTTAAAAAAGATAAAGACATCAAGATCTCAGATTTTCTCAAAAATTAGGAAGATCTTATAACACCAGAGTCTATTTCCCCAGGATAACAATAAGCTTCTCCAGCCAGGACCTTTCTTTATCAGTTTACCACAGTCCCCACCATTCTCCCAGTGTCCTATACCTGGCCTGATACACTCTTTACCAATGTGGCCCCTTCCAGGATTTGAGTTGGAGCCACTTGATTTAACAAACAAGATTCATTCTTAATTAGCACAATGCATTAGGCAAATTCCCTGATGTCACAAATATTAGGTGAAATTTTATCTAACTTCAGTTATTTCACTAATGACGAAACATCTTCTTTCCCTTAATACATACATCCCCGCTGAACAAAAATGACTAAAAGGAGACATATCAGAAGAGGTAGAATCTCAGATCACTTTTATTTTCTTCTAAACATTTTTTCACTTCCTAAATTTTCCAAAAATTAAGCATGATTTGCTTCATAAACAGAAAGGAAAAAAAAAAAGGCTACATTCTAAAATATATTACCTATGTTCTATGTCCTAAGTTTGTGTAAAGTAATAAGAGACTACCATGGCTAGCAATGTGACACACTAGGTTAAGCCTCCATTTGGAATGCCCGCATCCCATATCAGAGTGCACGTTCAAGTTCTAGCTTCTCCATAACTCATTTCCCTAACTAATGTCTCTGGGAGCAGCAGATGATGACTAAGTCCTCAAGTTCCTGCCACACTCATGGGAAACCGGAATGGAGTTCCTGGCTCCTGACTTCAGCCTGGCCCAGCACCATCTGTTGCATCTTTTTGAGGGAGTGAACCAGAGAATAGAGTATCTCTCTCACCCTCTCCACCACTCTGCCTTTCAAATTAGTATACATCTTAAGTGCTCAAGATTTAAATTTTGACCAACTACCAAAAAGTGAAATAAACATCAGTGAGAACAAAATCACATGGATTAAACAACAGATGATCCACATCAGTGACAAGTTCTAATGTGAAGCAACCTCAGCCATAGTTACATAGTGTCCTCAGAGATAAAGTTGCCCTCGGGTAGGCGCTGCGGCATAGTAGGTAAAGCCACCGCCTGCAACACCGGCATCCCATTCAAGTCCTTGCTGCTCCACTTCCAATCCAGCTCTCTGCTGTGGCCTGGGAAAGCAGTGGAAGATGGCCCAAGTCCTTGGGCCCCTGCACCCATGTGGGAGAGTCAGAGGAAGAAGCTCTTGGCTCCTGGCTTTGAAGTGGCTCAGCTCCCGCTGTTGTAGCTATCTGGGGAGAGAACCAGGGGATGGAAGACCTCTCTCTCTCTCTCTGCCTCTGTAACTCTGCCTTTCAAATAAATAAATAAATCTTTAAAAGAAAGTTGCCCTGGCAGCAGCTGTTTTCTCCCCTAACATGAGACTGAGGGATTCACCGAGGTTAGATCGGTGTTAGCAGAACCGCCTTGCTCACCAGATCCCTGTTTATGAACATTTCATAAAGAGGCTTCCAAAGCGCAAATTCTACATTCTCTCCCTCAAGATTCTTTGACAGACACTGTAACTACTTACACTTTATCTCCCAAATTAACAATAAAACAGGCTATCAGTACAGGGACCTTCTTCCCACCATCCACTTTGTCCTCAACTCCCTCAAACACACACAAGATATGCTTCCTCCAGGTCACAGATTGAGAACTGTAGTATGAAGAACTTGACAGTATAATCCAAATTTTTCACTGTGATAAGGGATACTGGTGTCCCACGTGTCCCAAGCAGTGTCTTAAACAGCTTCACCAAACACCCATCTCACCCATCCCGGTTTTTTCTACTGTTATAGCTAGAATTTCTTTTATTTATTTATTTATTTTTGACAGGCAGAGTAGACAGTGAGAGAGAGAGAAAGAGAAAGGTCTTCCTTTACCACTGGTTCACCCTCCAATGGCCGCCGCGGCCAGCGCGCTGCGGCCGGCACAACTGCGCTGATCCGAAGCCAGGAGCCAGGTGCTTCTCCTGGTCTCCCATGCGGGTGCAGGGCCCAAGGACTTGGGCCATCCTCCACTGCACTCCCAGGCCAGAGCAGAGAGCTGGACTGGAAGAGGGGCAACCGGGACAGAATCCAGTGGCCCAACCAGGACTAGAACCTGGTGTGCGGCGCTGCAGGCGGAGGATTCGCCTATTGAGCCGCGGTGCCGACCGCTAGAATTTCAAACACATTTTTTAAAATAATTTTAGTTCACAAATGTGCAGAAGTTCAACTACATTGTACATTTTCGAGATAGACTCAGGCATGTAACCACCTTGATAACATTGTCTCTGCGGAAAAATAATTTCAGACTACTAATTTGTAATTAATTTTTTAAAGGCAACCCATTTTCATCTTAGGGAAGTCCTTTTCCTTATCCAGGAAGGTAAATGGAGTGGCAAAGAAAGAACTGGGGCTTTGGAATGAAGCAGTCCAAAACTCGCCCTACTCTACTGTTAGTAGTATTTGGGCAAGTAACTTAATCTCTACGAGCCTCAGTTTCTTCATCAATAAAATGGGAAAAGTAAACTCACAGGGCTAAATGATGTAATACATACCTATGTGTATCATCTGGAATAGGGCCTGGGGCTAACAGATGATAAATAAACATTAGGTCCCTTTTTCTTTCTCTCTGCCAATACTGCAAGTACTCATTTGTAATTTCAGTTTTCTCCTTAAAATAGGCTATTTCCCAGGGCCGGCGTCGTGGCAAAACAGATTAAGCCATGGCCTGCAACAGCAGAATCCCATATGGGCACCAGTTTGAGGCCCAGCTTATCCACTTCTGGTCTAGTTCCCTACTAAAGCACCTAAGAAATCAGTGGAAGACAGCACAAATGCTTGGGCTCCTGCATTTGGCAGACCGAGATGGAATTCCAGGCTCCTGGTTTCAGCCTGGCCCAGTGCAGGCTGTTGCAGCTATTTGGGGAGTAAATCAGCAGACTGAAGACCTCTGTCTCTTGGTCTCAATCACTCTGCTTTTCAAATAAATAAATAAATAATTTTAAAAAATTAATAATAGGGTTGGGTCAGTGTGCTCATTTGGTCAGCTCAGGATCATCCCTTGGAGTCCCCTCTGTGCCCTTTGCCCTGGGTGCTGCTCCTCTTGTAATTAGGCTTAGGGTGCTGGCCCTCCCAATATTTTCAGGGGGCAGTAAGAATCATTAACAACACTGTATACTTCAACAAAGAGCAAAACTGAAACGACAAAATTAAAATGAATAGATGTTTCATTAAAGACCTAAAAGTTGGGGGGCTGGCACCATGGCATAGTGGGTAAAGCCACTGCCTGTGGCACTGGGCATCCCATATGGGCACTGGTTCAAGTCCTGGCCACGTCACTTCTGACCCACCTCTCTGCTAAAGGCCTGGGAAAGCAGCTGAAGATGGCCCAAATGCTTGGGCCCCTGCACCCACAAGAGAGACCCAGAAGAAGCTCCTGGTTCCTGGCTTCAAATCGGCCCAACTCTGGCCAGTGTGGACATTTGAGAAGTGAACCAACGGATGGAAGACCTCTCTTTCGGTCTCTCCTCCTCTCTACCTCGTAACTCTGCCTTTCAAATAAATGAATAAATCTTTAAAAAAAAAAATTTTTTTTTTTAAAAAAAGGGGCCCAGGCTGTAGCACAGTGGGTAAAGCTGCCACCTGCAGTGCTGACATCCTCTATGGGCACTGGTTTGAGTCCCTGCTGTTCCACTTAGATCCAGCTCTCTGCTATGGCCTGAAAAAGCAGTGTAAGATGGTTCAGATAGTTGAGCCCCTGCATCCATGTGGGAGACCTAGAAGAAGCTCCTGGCTCCTGACTTCGGATCAGCACAGCTGTGGCTGTTGGGGCCATTTGGGCAGTGAACCAGCAGATAGAAGACCTCTCTCTCTCTCTCTTTCTCTCTCTCTCTCTCTCTGCCTCTGTCACTCCATAATTCTGCCTTTCAAATAAAAAATAAATAAATCTTCAAAAAATTAATAATAAAAAACAGAAAAACGTGAAGCTCACATCAGACAAATAAAAACCATCAGGATGCACTGTGGGCAACCAATGTCCAATTGGCCAACTTTTCCTTCCCAGAAGCTGTAGGGTTTCCACAGTCCAGATCAGTTAGGCTCACTAGGGCTTTAGCTTATTAACTGCTATTTGCTTAGGTGTGATCAACTAAGTCAATCTGACCACAGCTAGCTTCTAAGATTAAACCAGGACTGACCAACAAATTGCTTTTTTTCTGTTTCCTAATTACAGGTATGCTCAAAAGCTGAAATAGTAGCCCTGTGGTAAAGTCTTTAAAAGTGTTTCCTAACATTGGGAGCCATCCTGCAAGCTAATTGGAGGTCATTTCAACAATACACTAATAGGATATGACTCCAGGCCATAATAAATACTCTCATCCATTAAATTAGGGCTATAAGCAAAATTACTGTTTCTTTGCTCAAGCTACAAACACACTTCTTACAGGCAGTTGAAGCTGGAAATTCTGTTTTACAATTTCCATTTATCAAATGACAGGGCTGACAATTAAAATAGTGTACTTGTACTAAATACACTTGTAGAGTTTTACTACACAGCTTTCCTTCTACATGTTTTTTTTTTTTTAATTTATTTGACAGAGTTATATAGAGAGAAAGAGACAGAGAGAGACAGAGAAAGGTAGGAAGACCTTTCTCTCTGTCTCTCTCTCTCTCTCTCTCTCTCACTGTCTAACTCTGCCTGGCAAAAAAAGGTCTTCCTTCCATTGGTTCACCCCCAAAATGGCCGTCACGGCCGGCGCTGCACCTATCCGAAGCCAGGAGCCAGGTGCCTCCTCCTGGTATCCCATGCGGGTGCAGGAGTCCAAACACTTGGGCCATCTTCCACTGCCCTCCCAGGCCACAGCAGAAGGCTGGAGTGGAAGAGGAGCATCTGGGACTAGAACCCGGCACCCATATAGGATGCCAGCGCCGCAGGCAGAGAATTAACCAAGTGAGCCATGGCACCAGCCCCAGATGTTTCTATCTTTTCAACTACTGCAAATACAATTTAGTATGATCGCATATGTGTTGAGTACCATCTCAGTTCTAAACTTGTTACAAAGTAAAATAAGACAACAGCTGTTGCAGTTCCAAACTGGTCAAGATGTACTGATTGAAAAAAGTCACCCCCAGCAATACTATTTGTGTTTATGCCTTCCGTGGATTTTATTTCACCACTACTCTTCATACAACATTAACAGATTAGACAGTGACTTAGTCTAAAACAACAGAGACTTTCATAGGAACAATAAATTTATTTCCTTTGTTTCACTTGCTTACCAATGCAAAATAATAATGTGGTAGCCTAGATGTTGAACAGCTGCCAAAGCAAAAGTCATTAGAGAATTCCAGCTCTATCATCTCAGATAACTTATTCTCAGTTGGGCAAAATGAAGAAACAGAACTAGTCAAAATTGAGAGAATTACACTATAATGAGAGTCCACTCATTTACCTACTTTGTTGTTGTTTTAAGTAAAAATTAATGACAGAGGCCGGTGTTGTGGCATAATGTGGTAAAGCCACGACGCAGGCATCCCATAGAGGCACCAGTTTGAGTCCTGGGCTGCTCCACTTCCAACCCAGCTACCTGAGAAATGCAGCCAAAGATGGCTCAAGTGTCTGGGTCCCTGCCACCCTCATGGGAAACAGACTAAGCTCCAAGCTCCTGGCTTTGGCCTGGCCCAGCCCTGGCCATTGCAGCCACCTGGGAGTAAACGAGCAGACAGAAGATCTCTCTTTCTCCCCCTCTCACTCTGTAATTCTCACTTTCAAATAAATAAATACTTAAAAAAAAAAAACAGAAGAACCCCCAAAACCAAAATGTTATAGCTTGAAAAAATACGTAACTAAAGACTCAACTACAATCTTTTTATCTTCAGTCCTCACTAACTAAATATCAAACTCAACCTTAATGGTTCATCAAAGAACAACACAAGCTGTATTTGGTTCCCAAATGGAAACCATCTCAAACTGGGAGTTTAGGCCGGTGCCGCAGCTCACTTGGCTAATCCTCCACCTGCGGCACCGGCACCCCGGGTTCTAGTCCCAGTCGGGGCGCCGGATTCTGTCCCAGTTGCTCTTCTTCCAGTCCAGCTCTCTGCTGTGGCCCAGGAAGGCAGTGGAGGATGGCACAAGTCCTTGGGCCCTGCATCTGCATGGGAGACCAGGAGGAAGCACCTGGCTCCTAGCTTCCCAGCACGCCAGCTGTGGCGTACATTTGAGGGGTGAACCAATGGCAAAGGAAGACCTTTCTCTCTGTGTCTCTCACTGTCTAACTCTGCCTGTCAAAAAAAAAAAAAACACTTGGAGTTTAAATAGAAGATATAACAGCAGAGTCCCAGAGATCAAGAGAGTATGCCACACTTTCACCACCGAAATTTATTTTAAAATATGAAATCCTCTCTAGGGTCGACGCCGTGGCTCACTTGGTTAATCCTCGGCCTGCAGCACTGGCATCCCATATGGGCGCCGGGTTCTAGTCCCAGTTGCTCCTCTTACGGTCCAGCTCTCTGCTCTGTGGCCTGGGAAGGTAGTGGAGGATGGCCCAAGTGCTTGGGCCCCTGCACCCACATGGGAGACCAGGAAGAAGCACTGGCTCCTGGCTTCAGATCGGCACAGCACCGGCCGTAGCAGCCATTTGGTGAGTGAGCCAACGGGAGGAAGACCTTTCTGTCTCTCTCTCTGTGTCTATAACTCTACCTGCCAAATAAAAAAAAATATGAAGTCCTCTCTTAAAAGATTTCTATAAGTCTAGTAATCAATATATACACTAAAGTCTTAAATAATCATCATCACACAAATAGATGATCATCCTCAGCACAAATTCAAGTTCTCTGCTTACAGCATACATACTTATCAATTGTTAAGTAGATATACTAAATTCTCCTAAACAATTGAGTCCACTGAAAATATCAGTGTTGCTTATTTTCCCTTCCTTTTTGTGTTTTTTTTTTTTAAAGATTTATTTATTTATTTGAAAGTCAGAGTTACACAGAGAGAGAGGAGAGGCGGGGGGGGGGGGGGGGGGGCTTCCATCTGCTGGTTCACTCCCCAATTGGCCACAACAGCCGGAGCTGCACCGATCCGAAGCCAGGAGCCAGGAGTGTCTTCCAGATCTCCCACACTGCAGGGCAAGGCGTCAACCCGCTGTGCCACAGCGCCAGCACCCTGTTTTTTTTTTTTTTTTTTTAAGATTTATTTATTTGAAAGGCAGAGTTACAGAGAGAGAGGAAGAGACAGAGAGATCTTCTATCCACTGGTTCACTCCCCAAATGGCCATGCAGGCCGCTGCTGAGCCAATCTGAAGCCAGGAGCCAGGAGCTTCTTCAGGTCTCCTATGTGGATACAGAGTCCCAAGCATCGGGGCCATATCCCACTGCTTTCCCAGGTGCATCAGCAGGGAGCTGGAAAGGAAGCGGAGCAGCTGTGAATCGAACCGGTGCCCATATGGGATGCCAGCACTGCACGTGGTTGCTTAAGCCGCGACACCAGAACATGGGCTCCTTTCTTTCTTTCTTTTTTTTCCACTTTTTTCTCTGTTTTTAACTTGTGTTTAATAAACAAATTTCCAAAGTACAGCTTTTAGATTACAGTGGCTTTTTCCCCCCCATAACTTCCCTCCCACCTGCAACCCTCCCATCTCCCGCTCCCTCTCCCATTCCATCTTTCTTTTCTAATATAAATAACCTAGAGATGTTTAAGGCCTCTCTTAGGTCCAACCACTTTCAAACTAACACATTTTTTAAATTATGTCCTGAAAGTTTTATGTGTAAGGCACTGCACGAGTGATACACATATGCACAACAAGGGAGCTTACAGCCTAGAACAGCATCAGGACAACAATGACCACTGAGTGCCCAAAAGGAAGCATAACTTAGCAGTGCTGGGGTCATGAGATAGAGTAGCTTATCCAGTTGTTAGAATCAGGGGAGTCAGAATCTGAGCTGAGCTTAAAGCACAAGTATAGTTTACAGGCAGACAAAGGCAACTTAGATTGTGTCATTCTGCCTTCCAAATAAATGTCTACCTTAAAAAAAAAAAAAAAGCAGCAGAGGTGAGGCACAATGGAGTTGGTTCTTGCATCATCAAGCAGTTTCATTGGGCTAGTCCAGAATTCGTGGAAGGGGCATGATGGTGGAGTAGCATCGGCACTAGATTCTGATTTTGGCTTTTCCACTCTCAAAGGACCATGCTTCAGATACACTATTATGTCTGAGAATCTGTTTTCTCAATCTTAAACAGACAGCTGGATTAGAACAACTTTGAGGTCTATTTCCAACTCTAAAAATCTATGACTCTAAGTTAGGGGTTGGCAAATTTTTTTCTATAAAGGGCCAGACAGTAAATATTTTAGGCTTTATGGACCATATGGTCTCTGTCACAATGTCTCTACTCTTTCATTGTAATGTGAAAACAGCCATAGGAAATAAGTAAATGAATGAGTACAGCTGTGTTCCATTAAAATTTTCTTTACAGACAGTGAAATCTCAATTTTGTGTAACTTTATGTGTCATGTGCTCTTCTTTTATTTATACCTTTTAAAAATGTAAACACTATTTTTAGCTCCTGGGATGTACAAAACTTGACACATAGATTGTAGTTTGCTGACTCCCGCTCACCATTGAAGAAATAGTAAGATCAGAAAGGAGCTAAGGGTGTGATAGACTTTAAGAGCTAGAATAAGGAAATTAGATTAATCTAGAAGACAATGAGAAGTCACAGCAGGTTTCCAAGCAGGATGTTAAGGTCAGAGCTGGGGGGTCTGCGCTGTGGCACGGTGGATTAATCCTCACCTGCAGCACTAGCATCCCATATGGGTGCCTGTACTAGTCCCAGCGCTCCTTTTCTGATCCAGCTCTTTGCTATGGCCTGGGAAAGCAGTGGAGGATGGCCCAAGCACTTGGGCCCTTGTACCCACGCAGGAGACCTTGGAGAAGCTCCTGGTTCCTGGCTCCTGGCTTTGGATCAGCTCAGCTCCAGCCATTGGGGCCACTTGGGGAGTGAACCAGTGGATGGAAGATCTTTCTCTCTGTTTCTCCCTCTCATTATCTGTGGTTCTGCTTGTCAAATAAATAAATAAAATCTTAAAAAATCAGAGCTGTACTTAAGGAAGATTTACTAGATAGTCACAAATGGAAGGGAGAGATTAGAAGATTTTAATTAGCCTAATCTAGACCGATAGCTATGAGGAAGGAAAAGGAGGGGGAAAAAATATGGAAAGAAAGATCAACAGAATATGACTTGAAAAAAAAATAGGAAAATATGTATTTATCTGTTCAGCATAAATAAAAGAGGTCAATTCCAGACAAGGGGAAGAAATGAGATTTTTTATATTCTCATTCCCCAGGACCATCAGTACAGTGTATGACTGATTGCAGAACAGGACCAGCTGAGGAATCTGTTGTTAATGGAAGCTTTCCAATAACCCAAGATGGAGCTTCCAGTTCAAAGGCAGAGTCTTTGCTGATATCAGGTAAAAAGGAGCCTTCGTGTTTTCATTTTAGAGATGCAACAGATGTGGCAGTTTCAGAGGTGACGTTGACGGCTCCTTTTACTCCAGAGACTTCTCAATTTAGGAAAATAATTCATCTAGTATGGACAGATGTATCAGTGCCCTCAGAGTTGTTTTTTTTTTGTTTTTTGTTTTTTTTTTTTAACTTATTTGACAGGCAGAGTTAGACAGTGAGAGAGAGAGAGACAGAGAGAAAGGTCTTCCTTCCCGGGTTCACTCCCCAAATGGCTGCTATGGCCAGTGCCACTCTGAAGCCAGAAGCCAGGTGCTTCCTCCTGGTCTCCCATGTAGGTGCAGGGCCCAAGCACTTGGGCCATCCTCCACTGCCTTCCCGGGCCACAGCAGAGAGCTGGACTGGAAGAGGAGCAGCCAGGACTAGAACCCGGCACCCATAAGGGATGCCGGCGCCTCAGGCGGAGGATTAGCCAAGTGAGGCAAGGCGCCAGCCCCACCCTCAGAGTTTTAAAGTCACTCTGCTGACTATGACTCAGAATCTGATAGATTCTTTCTTGCTCTCACAGAGGGGGAAAAAAAAACTGCAGTGCTGCAGATTCACCCAAATCAACATCAAACATCCAAGTACTGTGAATGTAATCCCACTCTATGAGAATAATACATTCCTTCTAGAACTCAAATTTGGAAGCTCTGTGGGAATAGGAGGAAGGAGGGATAGAAACAGGGATAGAACATGTATTTAAAATTCATGCCTATATCTGATAGAAACACAATGAAGTGGGTTTTTGTTTTGTTTTGTTTTTAGAGAGAGAGAGTTCTTCTATCTGCTGATTCACTCCCCTGCTTTCCCAGGCCATTACAGGGAGCTAGATCAGATGTGGAGCAGCCAGGACTCGAACTGGCACCCATATGGGATGTGGGTGGCAGCTTTACCCACTATGCCACAGCACCAGCCCCCAAAATGAAGGCTTAACCAAAACACAGCAAAGGGAGAGATTAATTTTAACTGAGTAGCTTAAGAACTGCTCATGTCATGGCATCCACACTGAGCCAATTACAATAAGATAGGAAGGGTAATTCCAGGTAAGGCATAGAGTGCAAAGACTCCGAAAATTTTATTTCAAAAGTAGCACATGTTCACTATTAATTGGAAGACCTGAATTATGGTAAGAAAAAAAATTTTAACCTGAAATCCCACCATTCAATTCTATGCCATTTTGGTATATATTCTTCCATACGCTTTAATAGCACAGAGGTGGGGAATATTTTTTCCACCAAGGGCTATTTGGATATATCTAACATTATTCACAGGCCATTCAAATTATCAACTTAAATATTAGCCTGCAATAGATACTGAATTTTGAGTTCTGCCTGTGGTTGCAGGGCAATCCAAATGATTTCATAGGCCTTATATGACCCACAGGCCAGACATTCACCACTTCTGATGTAGCATAACACAGAATAGGGTCATTCTAAATATATTACCCTACTGTTTTTAACTTAACACCTTACCAGCATGGATAACTGTGCCATCTTGGAATACATACTGGAGTGATTAAAAACCACTGGTATACCCGAGTTTAAGGCAGGTATAGCCTTCCCTTACAAACTCTGCTTGTGAACTCTCATTTCAACTTGATCTTTGTTTCTTTCAGCTTCTCTCTAAGTAGATCCATGCTACCAGCAACTATACTCAGTGTTTCCTTCTTTCACATGAGATAAAAAAATGGGGTGGGTATGAATTGTTTCATATACAGCTTCAATAAAATCACTGTTGAGACCTTTTAGATCGGATTAATATTGTAGGTTTTCTGCTCTGCATTTTAAATTAAACCTATTTGCATAATTAAACTAAGTTCAATTACTTGCTCTGGACTTGCACAAATTACTCAAATTCTATGAGCTTTAGTTTCCTCATCAGTATCACAGGGTTAATAACAACATGTTGCTTGAGAATAATTTTAAAAACGCATTTGTTTCCCTGACTCAAGTTTTTAACTGAGAATACCATGAACCCAAATGGAAATTAAGAGGCTGTCTTTAGACTCTGTCCCCTTTTTCTATCTGTACTCCTCCCATGGCTAGAAGGCAGACTTTATTATCTATTGTTTGAAGGGATGTTCTCCAACTCCAGTGCCTCACCAATGCTCCAATCTGTCTTCCACAGCCCTATTGTGATTACCTTACCAAAACCTTGTATCTCAGCTTAAAACCCCTCCACAGGGGGTCAGAGGTGTGGCTTGGTGAGTTACAACGCTGGCATTCCATATCAGAGTGCAGGTTCAAGTTCTGGCAAGCTCTGCTTCTGATTCAGCTTCCTGTGAATGCTCCTGGGAGGGCAGCAGCAGATGTCCCAAGCATCTGGGACCCTTCCACCCACGTCAGGTACCAGGATGGAGTTCATTGCTCCTGGCTTCAGCCTGGCCCAGACTCAGCTGTTGTGGCCACTTGGGGAACAAACCACCAGCTGGAAGAGCTCTCTCTTTTTCCCTCTCCCTTCCTTTCTGTCGCACTGCCTTTCAAATAAACAAGTGTTACAAAGCGAAAAAAGCCCATAGTTACCTAACAGCCAATGTTTAATATGTTCTACTTCTAAGAATTATTCTATAAATGTGCTTGTCCATTCATAAAATGACAAACGTGTATCATTCTTTGCTGTATTGTCTGAAACAGCAACAGATCAAAAATAACCTAAATTCCTTCCATAAGGGTCTAGTTCAACAAATTATGCTACAAACATCAAGAAACTTTATTTTTAGAGACAGATATAGAAAGAGATACAGAAACCTCTCATCACTGTTTCACTATCCAAATACCTGACACAGTCAGGGACTAGGTTAGGCTGAGGCAGGGAAACTGGAACTCAATCTAAACCACCCATGTAGGGGGCAGGAACCCAGTCACTTGGGCCATCACCACTGCTTCCCAGGGTCTGCATTAACAGAAAGCTGCAGTCATCTGCAGAGCCAGATACAGGACCCACTACTCCAAAGAGGAGCATGGGGGTCTCAACTACCGGGGAAATCTACCAAGGAACTATTAGGTCACTGTCAAATGATGATGAAACTCTGCACGTACTCATCAGAAATATTCGTCAAAATATATTAAGGGGGGAAAAAAATCAAGGAAGAGAACATGGTAATAGGTCACCGTCTGTGGAGTCGGGGAATTACATAGTGCCTGAATATGCGTAAACTGTCTCTAGAAGCGTAGCCAAAACATGATGAGGGAAACTAGGCAGCTGGCATTCAAGGGTGAGATGCAGATTGCTCACTATATACCATTCACTTTTCAAGTTTTGAGCCAGGGGAATTAATTACTATTCAAAAATTGAAGTGTTTCCTATTTTTTTTTTTTTGACAGATTTATATGACATGCAAGTCTCTTCACAAGGTGGCACAATCTACCTTAATATTCTCATTCTAAAACTTCCCTTTCCCTAACTGTACATTCACACTCTCTTATCTTGTTCCCAATCTGCATAGAAGGTTTTCTTATTTTTTTCCTGGCTGGAAAACTTCCTGGTACTTCAAATATTGCCTCTCTAAAGAAGAATGAACTTCCTTCCCTGACTTTCTACCACATTCTGCTTAAAGGCCGTTAGCCTCTGATTACATGTTTGAAGTTCATAGTTCCAGCCCAAGTCCATCAAAAGCTTATACACTGCAGGACAAAGTCCAGGCCTCTTACAGCATTAAATATATAATGAAATAGTAGCATGAGTCACAAGCCAAATGTCCATCAATTAATGAATGGATAAACAAAAAGTGGTATATTCATACAGTGAAATATAATTCAGTCTTAAAAAAAAGGAAATTCTGGCACATGCTATAACACAAATGAACCCTGAAAACACTATGCTAAGTGAAATAGGCCAATCACAAAAGGACAAATATTGTCTAACTCCACTTATATAATATACATAGAATAGTCATATTCATACAGACAGAAAACAAAATGGTGGTTGCCAGGAAATGGGGGGAAGGAGAAGCGAAGAATTTTAGGCAGAGAAAATGAGAAGGTTCTGGAGGTATGTGGGGGTAATGGCACAATTAAGTGAACATACTAACTACCACAGATTCGTACACTTCTAAATGGTTAAAATGGTAAATTTTAAGTTATGTATATTTTACAATAAAAATTTTTTTTTCAAATCAGAGATTCCTGGGTCAGTGTTCTGGCATAGCAGATTAAGCTCACTGACTCGCTTGCTCTCTCTATCTCTCTAATAAATAAATTTATTTATTATTTATTTATCTGAGAGACAGAGTCACAGACAGAGAAAGGGAGAGACAGAGAGGTCTTCCATCTGTTGGTTCACTCCCCAAATTTCCAAAACAGCTGGAGCTGGCTAATCCAAAGCCAGGAGCCAGGAGTTTCTTCCAGGTTTCCCATGCAGGTGCAAGGGCCTAAGCACTTGGGCCATCTTCTACTGCTTTCCCAGGCCATTAGCAGGAAGCTGGATTGGAAGTGGAGCACCCAGGACTCGAACCAGTGCCTAAATGGGATGCCAGTGCATCAGGCATAGGCTTAACCTCCTATACCACAACACCAGCACCTCAAATAAATAAATCTAAAAGTAAATAAAATAAGATATTCAACAACCTTTAAAAAACAGATTTATTGGCCAGCGCCGCGGCTCACTAGGCTAATCCTCCGCCTTGCGGCGCTGGCACACTGGGTTCTAGTCCCGGTCGGGGCGCCAGTTCTGTCCCGGTTGCCCCTCTTCCAGGCCAGCTCTCTGCTGTGGCCAGGGAGTGCAGTGGAGGATGGCCCGAGTGCTTGGGCCCTGCACCCCATGGGAGACCAGGATAGGCACCTGGCTCCTGCCATCGGATCAGCGCGGTGCGCCAGCCGCAGCGCACCAGCCGCGGCGGCCATTGGAGGGTGACCCAACGGCAAAGGAAGACCTTTCTCTCTGTCTCTCTCTCTGTGCACTCTGCCTGTCAAAAATAAATAAATAAATAAATAAATAAAAAACAGATTTATTTACTTAATGGGGCCAGTGTTGTGGTACAGCAGGTATATCCACTGCCTACAATGCTAGCATCCTGTATGGGCACCAGTTCAAGTTCCAGCTGCTCCACTTCCAACTCAGCTTCCTGCTTATCCACTTGGAAAGTGGTGGAAGATGGCTCAAGTGCTTAGGCCCTGCAGCCTTGTGGGAGACCCAAATGAAAATCCATGATCCTGGTTTCCACCTGACCTAACCCTGGCCATTGCAGTCATTTGGGATGGAAAATCTCTCATACTCTCTGTAAATCCAAGTTTCATGGAAATCAATAAATCTTTAAAAAAAAATGGGAGGGGAGTCGGGGGAGGTGTGCTGTGGCCTCTCCTCTCTCTGTGTAACTCTGACTTTCAAATAAATAAATATGGGGCTGGTGCTGTGGCACAGCTGGTGGGACCACCGCCTGCAGTGCCAGCATCCCTTATGGGCACCAGTCCTGGCTGCTCCACTTCTCATCCAGCTCTCTGCTATGGCCTGGGAAGGCAATACAAGATGGCCCAACTCCTTGGGCCCCTGTACCCACATGGGAGACCTGGAGGAGGCTTCTGGCTCCTGGCTCCTGATAGGTGCAGCTCCTGCCGTTGCGGCCAATTGGGGAGTGAACCAGCGGACGGAAGACATCTCTCTCTCTCTGCCTCTCCTCTCTCTGTGTAACTCTGTCTTTCAAATAAATAAATAAATCTTTTTTAAAAACTTAAAAAAATTTGAAGTTAAATGTGCATAGGAAAAATGTCTAGAAAGATTAGAAATAATGAGTATAGTACAATAACTTCCAAACTATGGTCTCCTGTATCTCATTTTCAACTCTATTATGCTTACATTTCATAGAACATAGAAAGGGATTCTATTCTTCCTTTCAGGCAAGAGATGTTAAGCTAGTTCTGTATTTGGCTAGGATTTGGTCAGATATTTGCTAGTATTCTGGCTGTTCCAGAATATGATCAATTCTATTTCACAAATGCATCATACTTCCCAACTCTACCTGTAAGCTTGATTTCATCTTATTTTATTCACTGGGCTGGCTATTTTTTTTTTTTCCAGAAAATAGGACAATGAATGCTTGGGCTAAAATCCCAAATTCTAAACCCTAATCCTTGCTTCTAAATTGGGTAGAAGAAAAGATACACTTTTACCCTCTCGCTATTGCTCCAAACTAAAGAAATACCAATTAAGAACTTAGGAGGCAGGCATTTGGCATAAGAATTAGGATACTGCTTAGGACACCTGCGTCCGCCCACCTACATCCAGTACAGAGTACCTGGATTACAGTCCTGGCTCCGCTCTCCATTCCAGCTTCCTGCTAATGCACACCCTGGAAGACAGCAGGTGATAACTAAGGTACTTGGATCCCTGCTACCCACATGGGCAACTTCAATAATGCTCCTGGCTCCTGGGATTGGCCTGGTCCAGCCATAGCCGTTTGTGTTATATGCATTTGAGGAATGAACCAATGAATGTAAGAATTTCTCTTTTTCTCTCTACCCCCACCCTCAACTTTCAAATAAATGAAAATAAAAAATTCCTTAAAACCTAATAAAGTAAAAATGTAGATGTTTGTCTTTAATCATAAGAAGTTAACAATAAAGGTTCAATGATCTAAAACTGTCAGTGGTATTTTCCCACAGTTGGTAAAACTGCATATTCCACAACATATGGAATTCTACTGAAAGCTTTCATTGGCATTTTGCCTTGTTGAGTGAAAGTTAAAGCAATGCTTAGACATTTTAAAAACCTACACTGCCTTTTCATTAGATTAACATTTAAAAATTTGACTTAAAGATCATGGGGAAATATACTATTGATAATATCCAACACTCACTGGTCTCTTAAAGATGAATAGTTACAAATATTTTAATAAACTATTTTGATCTTCACAATAATACTATGACTCAGGTACTATCTTTAGCTGTGTTTTATAGAGGAAGACCATGAGAAATAAGGGATTAAATAACCAACCTCCCAGTGTTATCTATCTTTAAAGGTGAAAATGGTGAGATTTGAATTTAAGGAGTTTAAGTTGTTTTTTAAGCCTACCAGAGGGTTTACAATAAGGAAAAATCTTTTTTTTTTTTTTTTTTGCTTTCTTTTTTGAGAGTTCCCATCTACTTGTTCACTCCCAATATGCCCCCAACAGCCAACAGCAGGGCCTGTAGATCAGGACACCATCCACGTCTCTCACAAGGGTGTCAGGAATCCAATTACTTGAGTTATTACCCTTGTCTCCCAGGAGTCACATTATCAAGAAGCTAAAGTCAAGTATCTAACCCAACTAAGTTGATGTGGCAATCAGCTTCTTAACTTGTATCTTATTTTTTTAAGATTTATTTATTTATTTGAAAGTCAGAGTTACACAGAGAGAGAAGGAAAGGCAGAGAAAGAAAGAGGTCTTCCATCCACTGGTTCACTCCCCAGTTGGACGCAACGGCTGGAGCTGCGCTGATTCAAAGCCAGGAGCCTCTTTTGGGTTTCCTACATGGGCACAGGGGCCCAAGGACTTGGGCCATCTTCTACTGCTTTCCCAGGCCATAGCAGAGAGCTGGATCGGAAGTGGAGCTGCCATGTCTCGAACTGGTGCTGATATGAGATGCCGGCACTGCAGACAGTGGCTTAACCCGCTATGCCACAGCAAGGGCCCCTTAACTAGTATCTTAAGCCCTAGATAAAAGCCTGCCCCAGGGAATTTAACTCCCAACCATTACACACTTCTGCCTACAAAGAATCTAGTTATGTTTCTATGCTGATTTACTAATATATGTATCTAAAGTCTGACTTTGGCGTTTGTGAATTTATAATAAGAGCATTTTGACAAAGTTAGTTTTTCATTTCAGTTGCAATAGATCAAAAATATCAGAGATTTCCTAATTTATCTTTTGCATATTCTTCAGAATCCTGTGTTGGACTAGGCAAGATTATCCCCACGTGTATCCTAGGACACTGTACTCAGAATGTATTCTTTCAAGAAACATGGATGATCCTATTAAATAATTTTCTAAGAGGCCACTGAATTAGACTAGGCACCTGCACTGGGCCCAACAAACCAAATCAACTTAGAATATGACCACTGAAACTGAGCGTGGCTAGCTGCAGAAAGCCCTGTAGTCAGTTAACTGATCAGACAGCAAATAATTAACTAGTTAAGCTGTAACCAATTGACCAGTTAATTGACTAAGCTGTAGCCCGTTACTTTCTGTTTCTCACTATTCATTTTTCTACATGTTGTCCATCACATTGTTGGCTAGAATTCTCACAACCTGTTCTAGTTTGTAGGAGCTCCTAGATTCATGGAATTTTTTGTTTGTTTTGCTTAAATAAACTTTACTAAATTGGTATAAGGAGTTATCCTTTTAACAGTCCTATTGCATGCCATGTCCTGTGCTAAACAATGATTTACAGCTACCTTCCAAACTGGCACTTAGATTTCACCAAGATTCACTCTAAGCACAACATACACTCTCCAAAGAAGCTTAAAACACTTTTTGGTAGGGCAGTAGCACATGG
This sequence comes from Lepus europaeus, assembly GCF_033115175.1. Taxonomy (NCBI): domain Eukaryota; kingdom Metazoa; phylum Chordata; class Mammalia; order Lagomorpha; family Leporidae; genus Lepus; species Lepus europaeus. The sequence continues at coordinate 63,131,885 of NC_084843.1, read as the reverse complement.
TCTTACCATTTGATTACTCAACAAATATTTCTCAAGACCCTACTAAGTGCTGAACTCATGAAGAATGCTAAAAATTCAGAGGCTAGCACAGCAGAGCTAACATTTGGCCCTAGGAAAGCAATGTTAAACAAGCAATAATCATACAAGTAATAGTGCATAGCTAGAGTTTTGTTTTAATTATCATTTGTCTGAAAGGCAGAGAGACTGACAGAGATCTCCTATCCTCTGGTTCACCTGCTGCCTCGTGCAGGATGCCTTAGCAGAAAGCTGTAATTGGGAGCAGACTCAAGCCCATGCACTCCAACATGGGCTGTAGGCACCCCAAAAAGCATCTTAACAAGTATGCCAAACACCTGCCCCCATTGCTAGCGTTTGATAAGGAATTTGGCCGTCTGGGGAGAATGGTAGAAGAGAAATGTAAGTGTGGTTGGTCCAGACTTTTTTTCTTCTATATAGATTTAGTAGCTCATTCATATATTCTTATCTACTTTAACAGCATGAATAAAAACATGTTGTCCTCCTGATAGATAAAAATGAGCCAGTTTCCCAGGGATAGGGGGGAACAGAAAGAAGGTTGGAAACACAGGCAAACTACATAATAGAGGTCCCTCAACTCTCAACTCCACGAACAAACATGCCATTACTCTTTCTTCACAGAAAGCTTACTCATGGGAATAACTCAAGCTCATTTCAAAAGAAGGAATGACTCTGACTTGGATTGTGGCCAGCTGTGGTTAAGAACTGCAGTGAAATTCAGCCACTTTTGCCTTAAAAGTCACTCAACTAGAAATGTTATCAGTGGGAAATTCTCTAGGGGCCAAAGACTCCATTTTCTGCAACTTAACGATATTTGTAAACCATTTTTAGTTTAAGATTTACCATCTCTCAATCTCTGCACACACATACATACGCACACACATACTCTTACCAATCCAATGAAACGGACTTAGAAGTTTTTGAAGGCTAAAAGCCAAAAATATGTAACCAACTTAGTACAACATCTAAGTTACTTACTCTACTTCTCTGCGTGCAATGCATATGTTTACACAAATTTCATCAGTGGGAATTTCACTCCAAGTCTTTTTTTTTTTTAAGATTTATTTATTTGAAAGGCAAAGTTCAAGGGGGCGGGGGGAGTGACAGAGAGAGAGATATCTTCCACCTGCTGGTTTATTCCAAAAGGAAGCTGAGCCAGGCTGACGCCAGGAGCTTCATCTGGGTCTTGCACATGAGTGGCAGGAGCCCAAGTACTTGGGACATCTCTCATTGCTTTCCCAGGTGCATTAGCAGGGAACTGGATTGGAAAAGGAGCAACTAAGACTTAAAATGGCACTGATATGGGATGCCGGCTTCCTGCGCTGTGCCACAACACCGGCTGCACCCCATCTCTTAACAAGTATGTCAAGACTAGAAGTTCTTCCATTCCACACTTACTGAAACAGCAGTTAGCTAGCTAGAGCCCAGCTCTCTAAACAGCATACCACAGAAAAAGTTCTGGAGTGTTTTAAGAGTCTGAGTTTCCTAACTTTTCTTTGCAAATTCATGAGCAAGAAATTACAGATGGTTGATTTTGCTTTTGTTTTAATGGCAAAAAGAATAGGAAACATAGCATCTCCATAGTTAAATCTATACTCTGGAGAGAAAATGTGACTAAAAGAGAGCAAAGGGGTAGGCCTGGAAGGGCAGCACACCTGCCTGACAACAACAAGAACCAACCGGCTCTAATCAAGAGTCCTGAGCACAGAGCATTCTTCTAGGGGAGGAACCTCAAGAGAAAAATCAACTAATCTCTGATATTTGCTCACAAAGTACTGCTACTTCTTTTGATACTGTCAGAATGCTGTTTTATTATGTAAAAATATATATCTCACTGTCATGACCAGGACATATGATTTAATGAAAGGGCTGGGCCCAAAAAAGCCAGAAAGCAAAAACACGGCAGATCAACTTTAAGATATCTTTCTCTCTTGCCATATGGTCAAGGAAAGAAAGATCCTTTAACAAAGAATTCATGACTCAGTATGAGACTACACTGTAACCAGTAGTTACATTCAAGCAATATATCAACACCTGGTCTAAATCATTAAATTTTTAAAAGACACTCCCGAAAAGAGAATGCAAAATCCAAATGCCACTTTCAGATAGGAGACAACATAATCGCACGTTATGAATTTAGTAAGTGGCCTGCATAGTTGAAATGACTCTGAAACGGAGAAACCGCAACCCAAAATAGCCTGAACACTTTTGTTATCTCAAACAATGGGCATTTAGCCATTCATTCCTCCCTCTCAGTATATATTCTATTTGCTTCAAAGTCCATTATAAATTCAATGAGAGTGCTGAAATTTGGCTGTGCCAGATGTCTGAAAGCTGTGGATAAGAAATACTAGTTGCACAATAATTTTCCTATTTTATAGCAAAAAAAAAAAATGTTGGGCATTATGTTGAGTCAATTTTAAAATTAATATTGCTGGCCAGCGCCGTGGCTTAACAGGCTAATCCTCCGCCTTGCGGCGCCGGCACACCGGGTTCTAGTCCCGTTTGGAACGCCGGATTCTATCCTGGTTGCCCCTCTTCCAGGCCAGCTCTCTGCTATGGCCCGGGAAGGCAGTGGAGGATGGCCCAAGTGCTTGGGCCCTGCACCCGCATGGGAGACTAGGAGAAGCACCTGGCTCCTGCCTTCGGATCAGCACGATGCGCCGGCCGCAGCGGCCATTGGAGGGTGAACCAACGGCAAAAAGGAAGACCTTTCTCTCTGTCTCTCTCTCTCTCTCACTATCCACTCTGCCTGTCAAAAAATAATAATAATAATAATATTGTACTGTGACCAGAACAGGCACAGTCCCTGCTTCTAAGGAACCTACAACCCAGTGAAGAAGACCAACACTGAATGAGTGTCCTAACAGAACATAGGCAGGCTGGGGGACTGGCATTGTTTTATAGCAGGTAAAGTCACTGCCTAGCCCAGCCCAGGCTGTTGTGGCCAGCTAGGGAGTGAATCAGTGGAACAAAGATGTCTCTCTCTTTCTGACTATGTAACTCTGACTTTCAAATAAATATAATTCTTAAAAAAAAAATACACATGCTAATGGAGACTGTGGATAATGAGAATGTTCCCACTCCACTCCCTTCTTGAGATGCAGTGAAGAACCAGGGAATTATCAGAAGGTTTTTAAAATATGACACCCTCAATTATTATATAATAAAGCATAAGCATTTTACAACTACGACCATAATTAAATAAGTATAATAAATGACCAGGCTACTTTTTGGAAGGCAGCTTTGCTCATGACTATACCAATAATGCCACTGATCAGGCTACTTCTTTAAAATACATATACATATATAGATACACACACACACACACACACAAGAAATATTAAAACCCAAATGAGATCTATGCTCATCAAAGCAGTTGCTCTAAAGCTGTTATACCATTATATAACTCTAATATGCTTCCCTTCCTCCAGAACTGTAACTGTTGTTGGCATCAAAGGCCTTTTACTTTGTCCATTTGGAATTATACCATTGCTACTTTTAAAACAGCTTTAGGGGGGCGGCGTAGCAGGTAAAGCTGCCACCTGCGGCCCCAACATCCCATATGGGCTCCAGTTCCTGCCCTGGCTGCTCCACTTCTGATTCAGCTACCTGCTATTGGCATGAGAAAGCAGCAAAAGCTAGCCCATGTGCTTGAGCCCCTGCACCCACATGGGAGAGCTGGAGGAAGCTCCTGGCTCCTGACTTCGGATCGACCCAGCTCTGGCCATCAAGGTCATTTGAGGAGTGATCCAGCAGATGGAAGATCTCACTGTCTGTCTGTCTCTCTCTCTCTCTCTCTCTCTGTAACTCTCAAATAAATAAATAAATCTTAAAAAAAAAAAAAGCTTCAGAAAAGCCCAACTTTCCACTGTGTAGATACAAATAAACATTTAATTCAGGGCTCCACTGAAATTAAAAACATAGTTACAGAAACATATACAATCTCCAAAAGTCTTCTGTTCTCTCAGTCACATGAGTAAATATTTAAGAGTTGCTGGGGCTGACATTGTGGTGTAGCAGGTTAAGCCATCACTTGCAATACCAGTTCAAGTCCCAACTACTCCATTTTTGATCCAGCTCCCAGTTAATGCACCTGGGACAGCAGCAGCAGATGGCCCAAGTGCTTGGATCCCTGTTCCCAGGTGGGAGACCCAGAAGCTCCTGCCTCATGGCTTTGGCCTGGCTCAGCCTCGGCCATTGCAGCCATTTGGGGAGTGAACCAATGGATGGAAGACTTCTTTGTCTCTCTCTCCCCCTCTAACTCTGCCTTTCAAATAAATAAATCTTTAATATATATATATAAAAGATTATAGACATAAGCTTCACATCTTCTTATTAGATCTCTTTTGATCTGGGGTCAGTTTTTCAAATGAAATTTCAAGATTTCTCAAAGAAGCTACAAATTTAGTTTAAATTCTATTTAGTTCTAATAAGACTTAAAGCTAAGCAGTCACATATAGTACAAAAATGCTTTATTTGTTTTGCAGGCATGAATACTTTTATGCTGATCTGTATCTACTCTTTTTTTAAATTTTTTAATTTTTTTTTTGACAGGCAGAGTGGATAGTGAGAGAGAGAGACAGAGAGAAAGGTCTTCCTTTTTGCCGTTGGTTCACCCTCCAATGGCTGCTGCGGCCGGCGCATCGTGCTGATCCGAAGGCAGGAGCCAGGTGCTTCTCCTAGTCTCCCATGCCGGTGCAGGGCCCAAGCACTTGGGCCATCCTCCACTGCCTTCCCAGGCCACAGCAGAGAGCTGGCCTGGAAGAGGGGCAACCAGGATAGAATCCGGAGCCCCAACTGGGACTAGAACCCGGTGTGCCGGCGCCGCAAGGCGGAGGATTAGCCTGTTAAGCCACGGCGCCGGCCCTCTACTCTTATTTATCAGAAAAAGAAATGCCAGGGCTGGCACTGTGGCGCAGTGGGTTAAAGCCCTGGCCTGAGGCACCAGCATTCCATATGGGCACTGATTCTAGTCCCAGCTGCTCCTCTTCCAATCCAGCTCTCTGCTATGGCCTGGGAAAGCAGTAGCAGATGGCCCAAGTCCTTGGGCCCCTGCACCCATGAGGGAGGCCTGGAAGAAGCTCCTGGCTCTTGGCTTCAGGTTGGTGCAGCTCTGGCCATTGCAGCCATCTGGGGAGTGAGCCAGCGGATGGAAGGCCCACCTCTATCTCTGTCTCTTCACTCTCTGTGTAACTCTGGCTTTCAAATAAATAAAATAAATTTAAAAAAAAAAAAAAAAGAAAGAAAGAAAAAGAAATGCCATGAAATTTAGTATGGCTATGAAAACACCTACCTCCTCATCAGTCTTCTCATTTAAACCCTTCATGCAGGCTATGCCAAAGCCAGGTTCTAAACAGATACTGCTGCCAGGCCCAGAATGTATGGAAACTCCAGGACTAACAGCATACTTGGTACATGTGATTCTAGGTGGAAACCTCCACTGATACTGTACAACTTTTCTCTAAGTGGATGTAGAATGGTGGAGTAGAAAAAACTAGAGAATCAGAGTTTGAGCCCAGGCTAACTTGTTATGCCACTATGGGCAACTTACTTAACTTCTCTTAACTACAAAGAGTGCACTCATCTGGGAAATGGGGACAATAGCAAAACCTATTCAAGGATTGCTATGAGATTATAAATGGAAGAGTATTTTATGAACTAAAGAATTATACAAACATGGGTGTGAGCACTCTGGTACTGCAGATTAAGCCACCACTTAGGACGCTGGCATTCCACATCATAGTGCCTGGACTCAAGTCTTGCATCTGCTTCCAATCCAGCTTCCTGCTAATGCACACAGGAAAGGCAGCAGATGATGGCTCAAGTACTTGAGTTTCTGCCTCCTTTGTGGGAGACCCAGATGGAGTTCCTGGCTCTGTGGCTTCAGTCTATCCCAATCCTGGCTGTTGTGGGCATTTGAGGCATGAACCAGAAAAAGGAGGACTTCCCTGTCTCTGTCACTTCCTCTGTACTATGCCTTTCAAATAAGTAAGTAATTTTTTTTAAAGGAAAGAATTATACAAATGGCCTTATTATCTACTTTTATTATTTTCTTAATATAATAATCACCTATTAATTTTTAAAACTAAAAAATAAAGAAAAATATTAAGAAAGAAAAAAACGCTCACAGGCTCAATACTCAAACATTATTTATTTTGTTGATAGTGTTATTTGACTAAAGTAAGTACAATAACAAAATTAATTAAACCAAAAATAATTTCAGATGTTAATTCTGATCATTACAAATGACAAAATTAATTACTCACCTCTTTTTAAAAGCAAAGTACCCTATTCCATCTATCAGTTTAAAATGAAGACAACACTGTTAATTGTTCCAGAGCTGGTCCCAAGAGCATATGATATATGGTTAAGGCCCATAAAAGTCAAGGCCACAAAACATCCCAAAATAAATATTGCATGAGCCCAAGAAGTGGTTACAAAATACACCCTCACACACAATGAAGAATGCAAAGAATCTGAAGCCCCATTAATAAAACTGACATGACTATAACAGTCACATCAAAGACTGACAGATTTCTATGGTTCAATTCAACGGAAAAGAAAAATTTATATCATACTACCAGATGGGAAAGACTTCTATCTTTTGAATCCCACGATTCTTAGAATTTCTTATACTGCTCCTCTGTTTCCTTTCCCAGACTTCTCCTTCCTACCTTCTCTCCCTTGTTTCATTACTGCAATGGACTCGCCCTGTGTGTTTAAAATGGCTTTATTCCATACAATGGAATATTATTCTGTAACAAAAGGGAAGGAAGTTCTACTACATGCTGCACCACAAATGAACCCTGAAAACCTGATGCTAAGTGAGAGAAGCCTGACACAAAGGGGCACATACTGCAAGATACCGTTACATGCTATGTTCAGAAAAGGCAAATCCATAGAAAGTAGCCCAGCCATTGCTAGTGCTGGGATGTGGGTGAGGAGAGAGAGTAGTGACTGCTAATGGCTATGTGGTTTATTTTAGAGAGGTCAAAAACATCCTAAAATTAGATTGGAGTGATGGCTGCATAACACTGTCATTATACCAAAAATATTGAGTTGTGCACTTGAAACTGTAAATTTTTATCAATAAATCTGCTACCAAAATAGTTCTGTTTCTCTGCCTCTCAAATAAATAAGTAAATAAAGTTTAAACCAAGTTAAATTAATAAAAAGTAAGGGACAGAAATTTAGTCTAGCAGTTAAGATGCCTGTATCCTATGTTGGAGTACCTGGGTTCAGTATCTGGTTCTGCTCCTAACTCCAGCTTGCTATTAATACAAACCCTAGAGGGGCCAGCACTGTGGCACAGCAGGTTAAGCCTCTGCCTGCAGAGCCTGCTGGCATCCTATATGCCCACAAGTTTGAGTCCTAGCTGCTCCACTTCTAATCCAGCTCCCTGCTAATGTGCCTGGGAAAGCAGTGGAGGACGGCCCAAATGTTTGGGCCCCTGCACCCACGTGGGAGACCTGGAAGAAGCTCCTGGCTTCGGATCATCCCAGCTCCAGCAGTAGCAGCCATTTGGGGAGTGAACCAGTGGATGGAAGATCTCTCTCTCTGTCTCTACCTCTCTCTGTCTATAATTCTGCCTCTCTAGTAAATAAATAAATCTTTAAAAAAAAAAAAAAATACACACCCTGAGAGGCAACAGTGATAGTTCAGATAGCTGGGTTCCTCCCACAGACATGGGAGACCTGGATTGAGTCCCAAGCTACCAGCTTCAGTCCAGCCAAGCTCCTGCCACTCAGGTATTTGGGGAATGAACTAGCAGAAGAGAGTGTTCATTCTGCTTCTGAAATAAATCAATTAAAATAAGTAATTACATACATAAATGGCCTTGTTTGGGATCTTCAGTAGAAAATAAGGACATGTAAATAAATATTCGCATTCTACTCCCTCTCTAATTGCAAAGTGAAAGTGATGACTCAGTATTCAAACAGGTTGAGCGTCCCTAATCCAAAAACCAAAAAATCTGAAATGTTTCAAAATCCAAAAACACTTTGAGTGCTGACATGACACTACAAGTGGAAAATTCCATACCTGACCTCATGCAGTGAGTAGCAGTCAAAACACAGATGCACTAAAAATACTATCTAAAATTACCTTCAGGCTATGTGTATAAGGTGTATCTGAAAATAAATTATTTCATGTTTAGACTTAGGTCCCCTTGCCAAGATACATATGTGTAAATATTCAAAAAATTTTTTAAAAATCCAAAATCTAACATTTCTGGACCCAAACATTTTAGATAAGGGATACTCAACCTGTGTACTATGTACATAAAGTGACCAGACTATTTTGCATAGCAAATATACACAAAATTACAAATAAAAATATATAAATATAAAAAATACAAATATAATATACAATTTTAAATAAATCCTGCCTCCCAAAGGGCCCTTAATAATGCCCTAAGTCAAAACTTGGTGTTCACGGCCGGCGCCGTGGCTCAACAGGCTAATCCTCCGCCTTGCGGCGCCGGCACACCGGGTTCTAGTCCCGGTCGGGGCACCGATCCTGTCCCGGTTGCCCCTCTTCCAGGCCAGCTCTCTGCTGTGGCCCGGGAGTGCAGTGGAGGATGGCCCAAGTGTTTGGGCTCTGCACCCCAGGGGAGACCAGGAGAAGCACCTGGCTCCTGCCATCGGAACAGCGCGGTGCGCCGGCCGCAGCGCGCTACCGCGGTGGCCATTGGAGAGTGAACCAACGGCAAAAGGAAGACCTTTCTCTCTGTCTCTCTCTCACTGTCCACTCTGCCTGTCAAAAAAAAAAAAAAAAAGTTAAAAAAAAAAAAAAAAAAAAAAAAAAAAACTTGGTGTTCAGATTCTTGAAAATTGTATGCCTTAGGCCAGCGCCACAGCTCAATAGACTAATCCTCAGCCTTGCGGCGCCGGCACACCGGGTTCTAGTCCCGGTTTCCCCTCTTTGAGGCCAGGTCTCTGCTGAGGCCTGGGAGTGCAGTGGAGGATGGCCTAAGTCCTTGGGCCCTGCACCCCATGGGAGACGAGGAGAAGCACCTGGCTCCTGCCTTCGGATCAGCACGGTGTGCCGGCCGCAGCCGTGGCGGCCATTGAGGGTGAACCAATGGCAAAAGGAAGACCTTTCTTTCTGTCTCTCTCTCTCACTGTCCACTCTGCCTGTCAAAAAAAAAAAAAAAAAATTGTATGCCTTTGCCTTCATAGTTTCTTACCACATCTTTATTTTCTTTTTTAGAAACAGCTTTCATTATTTTATTTTATAACAGGCAGAAAGACACACACAAAAAATCTTCCATTGGCTGGTTCACTCCCCAAATGTCCACAATAACCTGGGTTTGGACAGGCAGAAGCCAGGAGTCAGAAACTGCATCTGGGTCTCCCACATGGATGGCAAGAATCCGACAGCTTGAGCCCCAGCTGCTGCCTACCAGGGTGCACATTAGCAGGAGCCGGAATCTGGTGCAGGGCCAGGACTCAAATCCAAGTTCTCCAAAGTGGGATGTAGTTGTCCCAAACGTTTAAGGTATGGCACCATATGTCTGCCCCTTACCACATCTTGAAGAGTTCAAATGTTATTTTGCTCATGAAGCTTCCCTGATGGTCCCATCAAAAGTAATCTCATCTTCTTCTGAATTCCCAAAGTACTTTACTTCCTCAATGCCAGTCAGGAGTTTCAATTCAATATCACCCTTATTCTGCCCAGTGCTGTACTTACTGCTTTGACACTCAAGGGGGTCCCAATAACCACCTGTTTCATAAGTGAACGATCATGCTCAACAACCAATAATTTCATTTCTATCTATTAAATTTTAATTTTGGAAATATCCACAAGTCTTTTAGACAAAGAATGATAAATAGTTAGCTAAGGCCCACTTCAGTTAAAATGTACAGTTTCTTGACCAAAGTAAAACTAGTTTAGCATATATATGTAAAACATCTGAAACAAAGTTCCTAAGAGAAACCCTGGAATTAAGAATATAACCTCCTAAGGTAATTTAGGAGACATACAGATTACATAAATTCCAGAATATTTGTTCTAAAATCAGTTCTATTATTTTATGATCATGTTTCTACTAACAAGTTCTATTATCTCTTTTAATATACTTAAAATTAGGGGCCGGCGCCATGGCTCACTTAGTTAATCCTCTGCCTGCAGTGCTGGCATCCCATATGGGCGACGGTTCTAGTCCCGGTTGCCCCTCTTCCAGGCCAGCTCTCTGCTGTCGCCCGGGAGGGCAGTGGAGGATGGCCCAAGTGCTTGGGCCCTGCACCCGCGTGGGAGACCAAGAGGAAGCACCTGGCTCCTGGCTTCGGATTGGCGCAGCACCGGCCATAGCGGCCATTTGGGGAGTGAACCAACAGAAAGAAGACTTTTTTTTCTTACTATCTGCCTGTCAAATAAAAATAAATAAATAAATAAATAATTTTTTAAAGACTTAAATTTAATTACTTTTCCATTTTCTCTGCCACATCCAAAGTCTGGGTCTTCATTTCTTCATAACCAACCAATCTTAAATCTTCTAATTTCTCTCAATTCCCATACTTCCTACTTTCCTTCAACAATATTTATCAAGCCATTCTTGTGTGACAACATTGAGAGTAAAAACTGGAGTGCATACAAAGAAATACTAAACAAGGCCTGTTCTCCAGACACAATCTAGCTGGAACTTGAGTCATGCACAGGATCTACATGTTTAAAGGCCACACTTGAAACCGAGAATCCATAGCAGCGGGTAGGTCCTCTGGCGTTCCCCAGAAAATGATCCACACAGTCTTCATCACACACCATCCTTATCCTCCCACTCCTACTTTCTTCATCTTATTGGATAAGGCCCTCTGTTAAACTGCCCATGTCATGTACCAATTTCTCCACTCTGTCCAACTTGCCTCGCCAGCTGTAATCAAGACAGTCTACCCACTGAAATCTAGAAAGGTAATTCACAAGTACCTTTGGTCACAACTATCAGCATAATCCTCCCCACTTTCTCCCTGCTAATTCATATCTACCACTAATCTTGCATCCCTTCTTTTATATGCGTTGGGAAGTGCACAATACTATGTATTTTTTTCAGCTTATTACTTGCCTTATTTCTCTTTTATATGTCTTACAATATCTATTATAGTTTCCTATCCAAGGGTATAAATCAAAATCACTTATAGAGCTTCTGAAAAATATAAAAGGTAGGGGCCAGCACTATGGCACAGGGTATTAAGCTGCCAACAGTAAAGCCAGCCTCCCATATGGTGCTTGTTCAAGTCTTGGCTGCTCCACTTCCAATCTAGCTCCCTGCTAATGCGCCCAGGAAATCAGCAGAAGATGGCCCTAGTATTTGGGTCCCTGCTACCCATGTGGGAGACCTGGATGGAGTTCCAGGCTGCTGGCTTCAGCCTGGCCCAGTGCTAACCATTGTGGCAATTTGGGGAATGATCCAATAGAATGCATTGTCTGTCTGTCTGTCCCACTTTCTCTTTGTGTGTCTCTTCTACCTATATAAAAAAAAAAAAAAATCATGGGGCCAGCACTATAGCATAGTAGGCTGCGCCACCATCTGCAGGGCCAGCATCCCATATGGGCCCCTGTTCAAACCCCAGCTGCTCCAGTTCCAATCCAGCTCCCTGCTGATGCACCTGGGAAAGCAGTGGAAGACAACCCAAGTGATTGGGCCTCCACACTCACATGGGAGACCCAGATGAAGCTCCTGGCCCCTGGCTTCGGATAGGCCCAGCTCTGGCCATTGCAGCCATCTGGAGAGTGAACCAGGAGACAGAAGATCTCTCTCTCTCCTTTTTGTCTCTCCCTCTCTCTGTAAATCTGACTTTCAAATGAACAAATAAATCTTTAAAAAAAAATACAAAGGCCTTGACTGTACCCCCCTGGGGAGTTCCTCAGTCTGGGCTGCAAGCTGGACATCTTTATTTCTAAAAGGCCTCACTGGTGATTCTCAGGCATGCTCTGAGCAAAGAACAACTGATTTATTACAATGCTCTCTATACAGCATTCAATGCTTATTAATTCATGGCATGGAAGCTCATAAATAACTTTTCTCTAAATAGCCTAACCAGATATCAACCCCTAGACTACACTAGCTCTGTTCCAAGTGCAACATGTGGTTTTAAGATTTCATTTCCTGAAGTACTACATGGAGGGACACAATTACCTTGTCTCTTTACATTGTTTCCCATTTGTTGAAAAATGGAGGCCTGGAATGCAGCCATGTTAGACAACACTACATAAGAATGTACTCTGGAGTCTTAGACTAAGATTGGTTATAATAAGAACAAGAACTATGTAGAACTAGACATTTTGAACGAATACAGTATTCTTACTGAGTAGACTCTTACTGAATCTGTGCAGAATCAACTTGTAGTTAGGCAGTGGTGCCTCCTGAACTGCTTGAGGCGGTCCGGGAGCTCCTTAAGACTGAGGAGGACTTTCAGTTGTTGAAGTGTCTAAGTGCACCCAAGTGCTCTAATCAGATAACTAACCCTGCCCCACCCAGGCCCACAGTGGCCTCCAACCTCCCAACCACCCAACTCACACTGTTGACACACACTGCAAAGAGGGAGCAGCATGAACTTTTCCCAAAGTTTCTGCTAACAAGCAGCAGCAGCAGCAGCAGCCTAAGTCACCCACCGGGGACATTAAGTGTGACACTAGGCAGGGGAGTGTTAGCAGCAGACTGGTCGCAGCACCTCTTTTCCCATTTCAGAAGCGGGCCCCACCTTCGGTTATTAGTCACAGCTGTGGATTACCGGGGTCTGCAGAGCCACTCAACCACCAGCAAAGTTGCCGGCTGGCGAGGGGACGCCCCAGCCCTCTCTCCGGCAGGGGCCCGCAGATCCCAGATTCCACAGGCCTCTCCCAGCAGCTCCATCTTGCTTCCTGCCAGGAGGAGGGGCCCGAGGAGGAGGGCCCCCGAGTCTGGAAAGGCCCCCGGTGGGAGGAAGCGCTTTGACAGCAGGTAAACGCAGGTGGAAATCGCCGCCCGAGGGAATAAAACGAAAGGCCGCAGGGTGAAGGGAGAGGGAAAATGGGGTTCCCGATCAGGAATTACTGCATAAAGGTGAGAGTGCCAGAGGTGTGAACCGAAGTCAAATGCCCGGGAGCGGGGAGAAGGAGCCGGCAAGGAGACGAGTGGGCAGTAAAACAAGGAGGGGAGGAGAGGCTAGACGCGGAGAGAAGTATTAGAAGGGACAGAGCAACGTGGCTCAAATAAGAATCCCTGGAAGGAACGGAAGGGAATCCAAAGGCAAGCCCGCCGCCCCACCCCCAGGCCAGAATGGGGAGGCCTAAAAAGGAGCCGAGAGCAAGGTAGTAACCGAGAAAGCGGACAGCCAGCGGAGGGCCAGGGGCAGTCAGACGTCCTAACGAGTATTTTTTGAACCATACGCTGTGTTAGGCGCCCTGCAAATAATACCTCGCCGAATCCTCACAACAAACCCGCAAGGCAGGCTTTATTTCAATTGCCCCCATTTTACGGATGAGGAAACTGAGGCCAGCAGAGGCTCGGGGGATTGTTCAAGGTCACGCAGCACGGAACAGGCATGGGAACCCACGGGGTCTGGCGCGAGCTGCCTGAGGGGTGCAGCAAGGCGGACCGGGACCCCAGGGGCTGCTCCCGCCCCGGCTCCCGCCCCAGGCCCAGTGCGCTCACCCGGACGAGGTTGCTGACGGCCGCCTGTACAGCGGCCACGGGCGCGGTGAGGTCAGGGATGGCTTTGCCGTCCACCTCGCCCTCCTCGTGCATGATCACCAGGTGCGAGATCTGCTGCGCCACCGGCTCCAGGATGCTCTCGATCGTGCGCGTGTGAAACACCGGCATCTCGGCGGTGAGCGGGGCGGCGAACCGCGGGCAACAGAGAACTAGGAACGGCGGGGCCGGCAACCGGCGGAGAGACTGACTCGGAGCGGCGACTACGGAGTCGGGGCTTCCCTCAGCGTAACCAGCCTCACGGGCGCCCCGCCCCCTCACGTCGCCGCGCCCAATGGAAGCGCCTCTCAGACCGGGGACGCCACTCCTATTGGTCCCTCTCCGAGAAGCTCCGCCCTTGCCACCGCGCCGCCAAGGCCCCGCCCCGCCCCCATTCCCTAGGGAGGGGCCTGGGATTGGGGTTGCGCCTCAGGGATTGAGACCGGATTCCCGAGCCCTAACGCCGGGCGCTCCTTATAAGGGCATGGTGGGAACGGAGCGAGCGGCTCGAGTCGGATGGCCCCGCCTCCCCGGGCCGCCTCCCGCCTCGGAGCTGCAGAGCTCCGCCCCTCTGCAGAATCACCTCAGCTGGGCGGAATCTCCTCACCTCCCGCGGCTCTCGAGTCTGAGGAGAGCCGAGACCCTAGGTCCACCCCGCCCCCAACCCAACTTTTCCCTACACCCGAGACTGTGAAAATACTCTTTCCATGTTCTCTCCGTGGTGGAGGGAGACGTTTGTGGTAGAGCGATTCCAACAACAGAAGTGCGCCTAGAAACGTGAGTCTCCCATTGATTTACACAGACTCCACCCACTGCCCTCACAAGTACTCACTGCTAACATCCCATGTGTAACCTAGACCTTTATGCATTGTACATTTTGGTTTTTTAAAAATATTTATTTATTTGAAAGAGTTACACAGAGAGGAGAGGGGAGGGGAGGGGAGGGGAGGGGAGGGGGAGGTCTTCCACTCCCCAAATGGCCACAACCGCTAGAGCTGCGCTGATCCGAAGCCAAGAGCCAGGAGCTTCCTTCGGGTCTCCCATGCGGTTGCAGGGGCCCAAGCACCTGGGCCATCTTCCACTACTTTCCCGGCCATAGCAGAGGGCTGGATCGGAAGAGGAGCAGCCGGGACTCGAACCGGCCCCCATATGGGATGCCAGCACTTCAGGAGGCAACGTCCCCTGCTACGCCATAGCACCCCATAGCACCGGCCCTACATGTATATTTTGTAAGTCAATGAGATTAAACATTTTCAAGCAGCTAGGTATTTTTCTCCTTAATTATGTAATTCCTTGATTATCTTTCTTTGTTAGTGCACATAAATCAGCCTCCTTTTTAATGACTGTGATGTATTCCATGTCATAGAATAAAGCAATTTATTTGTTTAAAACATTTATTTATGTATTTGAGAGGCAGAGTTTACAGAGAAGTCTTCCATCCGCTGGTTCACTCCCCAGATGGCTGTGATGGTTAGAGCTGTGCCAGGAGCCAGGAGCTTCTTTCAGGTGTCCCATATGGGTGCAGGGGCCCAAGCACTAGGGCCATCTTCAGCTGCTTTCCTAGGCCATTAGCAGAGAGCTGGTTAGGAAGTAGAGCAGCCGGGACTCGAATTGGTGCCCATATTGGATGCCAGCACCTGCTACGCCACAGCGCCAGCCCAAATAAAGCAATTTATATGAGCCATTTCCAGCTAATGGACTTAGGTTACATTTTATTTTTTGCTGTTAAAATATAATTCTGGGAGCTTAAATTTGTTACAGTGATTTAGGCGTCACTTGGGAAGCTGGCATCTCCTATAGGAGCGTCTGGTTCCCGATTCCTGAAGGCAGCAGGTGATGGCTCAAGTACCTAGGGTTCCTCTCACCCACATGGGAGACCCAGATAGAATAATGGGCTCCTGGCTTTTGCCTTGCCCAGCTGGGTTATCTTGGGCATTTGGGAGCAAACCAGAGGATGTAAGATTCTCTCTCTCTCTCTCTCTCCCTCTCCCTCTCCCTCTCCCTCTCTCCCTACTGTCTCTCCCCATCTTTCTACATTTCAAATAAATAAAAGTTTTTAGTTAACTCTTTGAAAAGATCAACAAAATTGACAAACCTGAAAAAAAATCTGTGTGAACATCATTGTATTTTTCTCTGTATTGTACTTATCTAGGACAGATGCCTTTAAGTGAAGTGAAAATGCAAAAGTATGTACATTTTACATTCTGGAAGTGAGACCAAATCAACCACTTCTCTCATGGCGTCCTTTGTGCAAGACATCTTTAGTGTCTTCTTCACCTCAAGTTCTCTTTTGCACAAGCGTCTCCTTTCTGGGGTAAACATTCTCATTAATGCTTCCAGGCAAAAGATCCTCAAATATACTAAAAAATATTTCCCAAGGGCCCATGTTTTGCCAAGAGATTAAACTATGTGTGTTCCTGTGCAATTTTTTTTTTTCTGACAGAGTGGACAGTGAGAGGGAGAGACAGAGAGAAAGGTCTTCCTTTACCGTTGGTTCACCCTCCATTGGCCTCCGCGGCTGGCATGCTGCAGCTGGCGCACTGCACTGATCTGAAGCCAGGAGCCAGGTGCTTCTCCTGGTCTCCCATGGGGTGCAGGGCCCAAGCACTTGGGCCATCCTCCACTGCCCTCCCGGGCCAGAGCAGAGAGCTGGCCTGGAAGAGGGGCAACCGGGACAGAATCCGGTGCCCCGACCAGGACTAGAACCCCGGGTGCCAGCGCTGCTAGGTGGAGGATTAGCCTAGTGAGCCACGGCGCCAGTGTTCCTGTGCAATTTTAAAGCTATTTTTGTCTAGTAATATATATTCCATTTCTGATGTGCCTGTTGCCAGATCCTGGGCTTTTCCTTCTCATAGTATCTTCACTTTTTCTTAGTGCTTTTATGTCTATTGTCATTTGACTTTTGTATCGCTCCATTGTAAGCTAACATTTATTTGGTGCTTTCTAAATTCTAGGCACTGTGATAATCCCTTATTTAGATTAAGGTGTAGGTAGCAAAAACTATTTTATCATCTATTTTACAGATGAGGAAAACAAGACTCTGAAGTTTGTCTAAGATTACACGGAGCATCAGCTACTCAATTTGTAGGGACCAATGCAAAATGAACATGCGTGTCCCTTGTTCAGAATGCAGGAAAAGACTGAAAAGATACTACAATGTAAAAGCTTCTTTATTTCCTCACTGGTCTCTCTCAACTTGTCATGGTATTTTTTCTTTAAGATTTATTTATTTATTTGGAAGTCAGCGTTACACAGAGAGAAGGAGAGGCAGAGAGAGAGAGAGGTCTTCCATCCACTAGTTCACTCCTCAGTTGGCCACAATGGCCAGAACTGCACCGATCTGAAGCCAGGAGCCAGGGGCCTCCTTCAGGTCTCCCGCATAGGGGCAGAGGCCCAAGGACTTGGGACATCTTCCACTAGTTTCCCAGGCTATAGCAGAGCTGGATTGGAAGTGGAGCAGCTGGGACTTGAACCGATGCCCATATGGGATTTTGGCACTGCAGGCAGAGGCTTTACCCGCTATGCCACAGCACCAACCTCCATCATGGTATTTTTTATTTGCTATTTAATGTCATACACCCTGAGCAGGGGGATATTTTTTGTTAAGTATAGACCCTTACGGGAACTTATAAGCCCACAAAACCCACTGGCTCCCAGGGTTCCTCTCTCTCTGTTCCCCAGCAAGGGGGAAGGAAGCCACATTAGACTTCTCCACTTCCCACAGGCCTGCCTCCCGCACAGTAGATGGGTGACCTCTAAAGGTGTTATAGTTTCCACTGGTCTCAGTCAATAACTGGATTGAGAATGGGTAAAATGCTTTCTGCCCCACCCCCCACCAAGTCCTCCATCAAGCATGCTGTTGTATTGTTAGCCCTGACCAGGAATGGCCACCCCATGCCTCATCCCTAGATACCATAGGGAGCACACATTGGACCCTGAACAAGGTGTGGAGGGCAGAAGGCAACAGTGAGCAGTGAGGAGGGCAGCATGGAGGAGGCTGGACAGGGTCAGGGGGCCAGAGGACAGGGGAGCAAGCAGCTGAAAACCCAGCAAAGGCAGGTGGCAGAAAACAGGTCTGAATATAAACTGAGACTGCAACCCCTAATGCATGCATGGTCCCATTAGATGTCCCATCTATAATACATGCTCCAAGACAACATTGTTAAGAACTGGGGCCCAGTGTTGTGGCACAGCAGGTTAAGCTGCCACCTCCAATGCTAACATCATATATGAAAGCGCCAATTGGACTTCTGGCTTCTTCTCCTCTGATCCAGCTCCCTGCTAATGTGCTTAGGAAAGCAGCAGAAGGAGTCCAAAGTACTTGGGCCTCTTCCACCATGTAGGAGACCCAGATGAGTTCCAAGCTCCTGGCATTAGCCTGGTCACCCCTAGCTATTGCAACCATTTAGGGAGTAAACCTGTGGACAAAAGATCTCCCCCTGTCTCTTCCTCTATCTCTGTTACTCTCTTTGAAATAAATAAAATAAATCTTTTAAAATTAGAAATTAAGACAGGGTGGTGACACTTCAGCCACCATAGTGGGTTGTCCTCATTGACTCTCTGTTGTTGTTGTTTTTTTTAAAGATTTATTTATTTGAAAGTCAGAGTTACACAGAGAGAGGAGAGGCAGAGAGAGAGAAAGAGAGCGAGAGAGAGAACGAGAGCGAGAGAGTGAGAGAGAGAGAGGTCTTCTATCCTCTGGTTCACTCCCCAGGTGGCCGCAATGGCTGGAGCTGCACTGATCCAAAGCCAGGAGCCAGGAGCTTCTTCCAGGTCTCCCACGTGGGTGCAGGGGCCCAAGGACTGGGGCCATCTTCTACTGCTTTCCCAGGCCATAGCAGAGAGCTGGATCAGAAGTGGAGCAGCCGGGTCTTGAACCGGTGCCCATATGGGGTGCCAGCGCTACAGGCATTAACCCGCTGCGCCACAGCGCTGGCCCCCTCATTAACTCTCTGAGATGAGCTGACCCTCGCATTGTCCTGCACATCATGTTCCATTTTTTTTTTACAATGCCCACTATCTAGCATCCATGGTGGTACTGAAGCATCATCTGGGAGTAACAAGAGCGGCATGGAGAAATCTTATTCCAAGCTGGTTTACTGCTGTACTCCACTGCTTTGGCCAAGGAATTTTTTTTTAAATATTTATTTGAAAGGTAGAGTGATAGAGAGTCACATACACATGAGTGGGCATGCACGCACACACACACACAGATATCTTCTGTCTACTCATTTACTCCCCAAATGGCCACAAGAGCCAGAGCTGGGCCAGGCCAAAGCCACAAACAAGGAACTCAATCCAGGTCTCCTATATGGGTGGCAGGAACCCAAGAATTTAGACCATTATCTACTGCATCTCAGGCATTTTAGCCAGAAGCTGGATCAGCAGCACAGTAGCTGGGGGCCAACATTGTGGCATAGTGGGTGATGCCATACCTGTGATGCCAGCATCCCATATGGTCACTGGTTCATGTCCCAGCCATTCTACTTCCAATTCACCTACCAGCTAATGGCCTAGGAAAGCAGCAAAGAATGGCTCATGTGTTTGGGGCCCTGCCATCCACATAGAAGACCCAGGTGAAACTCCTGGCTCCTAGTTCCATTGTAGTAATCTGGGGAGTGAAATAGTAGTTGGAAGATGGGGAGTGAAGTTGTAGATGTGCGTATGTGTGTATGTGTGTGTGTGTGTGTGTTTCACCGTAATTCTAACTTTCAAATAAATCTTAAAAAAAAAAAAAAAAGCAGAAAAGCTGGAACTTGAACTGTGGCTCTGATAAGGGGTGCAAATGTTGCTCATGGCAGCTAAATTTGTTGTACCACAATGTTCAACCCTAGTGGAAGAATTTTATCCTGTATATTTCTTGAATAGGCTTCTTTGAGTTTTCTTATAAACCACACTAATATGAGTTTTGTTACTGGCATCTTCAGTCTAGTATATTTTTTGTGACCTAGTTTCTCAAAGCTATTCATTCTTGTTTTAAAGATTTATTTATTTATTTGAAAGGCAGAGTTACAGAGAGGCAGAGAGAGAGAGGGTGGGGGGGTCTTCCATCCACTGGTTCACTCCCCAGATGGCCTCAACAGCTGGAGCTGTGCCAGTCCAAAGCCAGGAGCTTCTTCAGGGTCTCACACATGGGTGCAGGGGCCCAAGGCCTTGACCTATCCTCCATTGCTCTCTCAGGCCATAGTAGAAAGTTAGATTGGAAGGGGAGGAGCTGGAACTTGAACCAGCACCCATATGGGATGTCAGCACTGCAGGCAGTGGCTTTACCCACTATGCCACAGCATCAGGCCCCAGACTATTCATGCTTATGTGTTCAACTCCTGACTGCAGGAATGAAGGAAGAAACCAGAACTTGGAAAATAGCTTTTACAAAGATGGCTGGACAGTCATGATAGCTATTGGCTGGCCTCAAGTTGCAGGTAATACCATCATCATGAATTCTGAGCAGTTGGTAAAAGGACATTGGAAACCAGAAGGTGATGAATAGCTGAAGATGTCCTGTTCGTCCAGGATAATCCTACTGAGGTCAGGTATCTTTACATTCTAGTGCATCAAGCATCTGGCAATATCAAAGCCTAATCTTAGTTTCCTTTATACCATCTTTCTTGTGACCACAAAGATAACTGATGAGTACATACAGAGACTTCTGCTGTGACTCCTACTCCTTTTTAGGATATGTTGAGTGGGATGCTATTTGGCTGGCAGCAACAGTTTTCATCTTGTGAAAAGAAAAGTGAAAAAAATCATCTTCCAGTGTCACTGGCTCATCAGCCTCAAAACATGTGGATTATGGGGTCAGCGTTGTGGCGTAATGGGTTCAGCTGCAGCCTGCAATGCCAGCATCCTATATAGGTGCCAATTCAGATCCCAGCTGCTCTACTTTTGATACAGCTCCCTATTAATGTACCTGGGAAAGTGGCAGAGGATGGCCCAGGTCTTTGGGACCCTCCTTCTAACTACGTGGGAGACCGGCATGAGGCTCCTGGCTCCTGACTGCTGTGGCCATTTAGGGAATGAACCAGCAGATGGAAGATATCTCTCTCTCTCTCTCTCTCTCTCTGTAATTCTGCCTTTCAAATAAATAAATAATAATAATAAAAGACTTGTGGATAGGGGCCAGGGTTTGGTACAGCAGCTAAGATGCCGCTTAGTGCCTGGGTTCAAGTTCTAGGTTTACTTTCAATTCTGGCTTCCTGCTAAATGTGCACCCTGGAAATAGCAGGTGGTAGCTCAAGTATTTGCCACCCATGTGGGAGGCCTGGATTGAATTCTGAGCTCCTGGCTTCTACCCAGCCCGGCACTGGTGGTTGCAGTATTTGGAGAGTGAACCAGGGATAGGAGAGCTCTGTCTTCCATTTCTTTACCCCTCTCTCTATCTCTCTGTGTGTCTCTCTGCCTTTCAAATAAATAAAAATAAACAAATAAATAATTATTTTAAAATTTTTATCTGATCCTTCAGATAATGTTAAAGAAGACTGAGTATAAATTTATTTGATGAGTTTTAGAAGACAAAATGTATTTTTCTGACCTCCTTATCAGATTGTGATACTATTTATGTAAATGATGAGAAATCAAGATTATATATAAGGAATACAGGTGACAAACAGAAAGTTTTTAAAATTAACTAATTTATTTGAAAAGCAGTTTACAGAGAGGGAAAGGCAGATGGAGAGAGAGAATGATCTTCCATCTGCTGGTTCACTCCCCAAATGGCTGCAATGGCTGTAGCTGGGCCCATCTGAAGCCAGGAGCCAGGAGCTTCTTCCAGTCTCCTATATGGGTACAGGGGCCCAAGGACTTGGACCATCTGCTACTGCTTTCTCAGGCCATAGCAGAGAGCTGAATCAAAGTGGAGTTGGATTGGAAGTGGACTTGAACCAGCGCCTATATGGAATGCCGGCACTGCAGACAGTGGCTTTACCCACTATGCCACAGCACCTGTCCCAAAATAAAACTTTTTTAAAAACTTTCAATATTTTATACACATTTTTATTTGACTCCATGTATTAATTCAGCAGTATGTAGACTTCACATTGCAATTTATAATTATAATTAAAACTGAACACTGAGAAAACTTTTCCTAAAACACTTTATATTATAAATGAAAACAAAGTGCTAATTCATATTTCAAATATAAACATACTTATTTCCCAAGTTAAATTGGAAAGACCTAGTTTTATTTCTAGTAGTTCACTGAGCATAGAATATTAGTATGCATCTCAACCTAAAGTCTATTTCATTGGCTGGTGCTGTGGTACAGTGGGTTAAAGCCTCCACTTCAGATCAGGTTCCCTGCTAATACACATGGGAAAGCAGTAGAAGACAGCCCAAATGCTTGCACTCCTGCACCCATATGGGAGACCCAGAAGAAACTCCTGTTTCCTGGCTTTGGTTTGGCCCTGCCCTGGTAATTGTGACCATCGGCGAGTGAAACAGTGGATGGAAGAAATCTCTCTCTCTCTCTTTCTCTCTCTCTACCTCTTTCTGTGACTCTTTCAAATAAATAAAAAGAACTTTTAAAAAAATAAAGTCTATTTCATATCTTTGTTTTAAAAAATTACTGTTGTGGAGGGCTGGCATTGTGGCACGACAGGTTAAGCAGCTGCCTGCGACACAGGCATCCTTTGTGGAGCCCAGCTGTAGATGACCCAAGTGTTTGGGTCCTTGCTACTCACATGGGAGACCTGGATGAAGCAATTGGCTCATGGCTTCAGCCTGGCCCAGCCCCAGCTATTGCAGGCATTTGAGGAGTAAGTCAGCAGATGGAAGATCTCTCTCTCTGTTATTCCCTTTCTCTGTTACTTCATCTTTCAAATAAATTTTTAAATTAAAAGTGCAATTTTTAAAGAAAGCAAGGGATATTATTTTTAATAAAGTCCTCTACCCATGCTTTATTTTATAATTTTCATTTTAGGAACTTAGCTTTTTCTGACTTTCTCTTTAAAACACATTTGTTTTAACTGTAGGAGAAATTATTGCCAACATTTCACATGTTCTCTTATCACAGTATCTGAATATATTAATCATTTTTAATGATTAAACCAAAAGTATTGTCTCAATTTAGGATTTTTCATTCTGTCTCCTAGTAAATACTGTCTCTTACTAGATTGCATATGATTATGTTATATTTTATCTACATATCCATATAATTAATTTTATTTTAAGTAATTACTTTCACATGAAAATTCTTGGCTCTAATAAAAATTATCCTTGGACATAAAATAATAATCAGCTAACCAAGAAGAAATAGGGAAACCAAAACCTCATATAGTAGTTCATTCAAATGAAGAATGATTACATTAAACCTGTTTTTTATTGGCAAAATAAAAAATAAATAAGAAATGATGTCAAATTTTCTTGCTTTATTTTGTGGTTCTTTTTTTTTTTTTTCTTAAAAAGATTTATTTATTTATTTGGAAGTCAGAGTTACAGAGAAGGGCAGACAGAGGCAGAGAGAAAAGGAGAGAGAGAGAGATCTTCCATCCACTGGTTCACTCCACAAAATGGCTGCAATAACCAGGGCTGGATCAAGCCAAAGCCAGGAGCCAGGAGCTTCATTAGGATCTCCCACATGGGTGCAGAGGCCAAAGCACTTGGGACATCTGCTGCTGCTTTCCCAGGCACATTAGCAGTGAACTGGATCTTATGTAGAGCATCCATGACTTGCACCAGTGCCCATATGGGGTTCCAGCACTGCAGGCAGTGGCTTTACCTGCACTGACCCCTCTTTTGTGGTTCTAAAATCCAGTGGGGGCAAGCATTTGACCTAGTCCTTAAGACATCTCCTGGGATGCCTGCGTACATATCAGAGTCCCTGAATTCAAGTTCCAGCTGTGTTCCTGATTCTCGCTTCTTGTTAAAACACACCCTGGGAGACAGCAGATGATGTGTCAAGTAATGGGGTCCTTGCATGGGAGACCTAGGTGGAGTGCCTAACTCAAGTTTGCCCTGGCTGAGCCTCCCAAGCCATTGCAGGCATTTGGGGAGTGAACTGGGAGGTGGGAGCTTAATAATGTCATGCTCTCTCTCTCCCTCTCTCCCTCCCTCCCTCTCTGTATCTCTCTGACTTTCAAGTAAATTAGATACATATTTTAAGTCCAGTTACAACATTAAAATTCTGTGATATGATTTTTTTTTCTACCAGGACCATGAACCTACTATCCGTATCAATTATTTTTGGATGATTTAGAAATATACAGATAGCATTCAAGTTACTTTTTTTTTTTAAATTTTTAAGAAATACAAGGATACTTCAAAAAGCTCATATGAAAATGGAATTAAGAAATAAATTTATTTTGGGGCAAAACATGTTTAAATCCTTAGGTAAAATTTAGACAAGCATCAAAAGCACTTTAGGTGGAAAAGAAATATTTCCCAAGATTTTCCATCCTTGGTGCACACACTCTGCATAATCCTCAGTACTGTGAAAATAATAGATTTCACTACCATGATCTAATTAAAGCGCTCCTTCTCTCTGTAACTCTGCCTTTCAAATGAATAAAATAAAAATCCTGGAGAAGGAGATGGGGAAGGAGAAATGTAGGCAACCTCTAGGAACTGAGACTGGCCCCTGGCAGACCACCAGCAGCAAAACCAGGCTCTTAGTCCCACAGCTACTAGGTACTGAATTCTGCCAGCAAGACGAATGGTGTTGGAAACAGCTTTTTTCCCAGTTCCTCCAAATGAAAACTCAGTCCAGTGGAATATTTTGATTTCAACCTGTGGAACTGAACAGAGAACTTAGACAAACTATGTAAGACTTCCAATGTAGACAGTTGTGAGTTAATAAATGACTATTGTTATAAGCTACTAAGATAATGGCAATTTTTTACTAAATTTACAATTTTTTAGCACTTAAACATTAAAGCACCTTGAAGTCACACTTCAGGTCCTTTCTCTGTGACTTCCCACTATAAAATCCTGACATAAACTATTTGTATATATCCCTTCTACTTCATACAACTTACCACAATTGTCCTTTAATTACATGATTATTTTACATTTCTCTCCTGTCTATCTCTGATAAATGTAACTAGATGTCCTTGAATTTGTTACTACTCTTCATCTTCAATTATAAAACCCCAGATTTACAGCTGGGCACATTGCCACATGGTTCTAAAATGATGTTTGGCAAATTATAGAGCTTCAGTTTTTTCATCTCTAAATGAGGATAATCCTGTTTTCAATCTTATTAAACATAAAGGACTTAGCATCTAGAAAGGACTCAAAAAATGTTACCATGAAGAGAGAAGTAAATTCATAGCATGCACTAGACTAAGAAACCGTCATAAAACTAAATCACAAAGTTGTAATAGAGACCATGTGCTGCTCAGATACTTAGAAGGAGGAGGTCATCGTGTGCAAAAAGGAATCAACAGAGCCCTCAAAGGAAGAGTATGTTTGGTTGAACAGGCAAGAGGGCTGATGTTCCAGAATGAGTAAGCCTGGAGAGGGTGCATGTTCCAGGTCAGTGATTAAATTAGTCAGACTGAAGTCAATGTTCATGCAACTCAAAGATAAAGATGAAAATGTAAGTTTCCACAAGATTATAACCTACACAGAGGCTAAGGACTACGTGGTGTTTGCTCTTGTTGTGGCTAGTTCAACGTTATTCTTCACCATATAATTAGTTTGAAGACCACTAATGATAGGAAACATCGTAAGATATGTACAAATTTAATATTTCTAAGTTAGAAAAAGTTTGGGAAGTGTTTTTGATGGTGGCAATGATATCACACACTCCTCCACAGCATGGAAAACTTTTGCTACTTTTAAGTCCATAACACTTTCTGAGGTCAGTAGAAAACAAGAAGTACCACTTTCTTTAGTGTACTGATTGGGAAATAGAGACATGATGGCAACTGTCAGTTGTGAGTACAACTTGTGGAAATTTTAATCAAGGATAGAACTGAGTATAAAACTAAGTCTTGTGTATTTAGTTGGGATACTCAGTTTCTCTCCAGGTTTTTGTGTTTTTCTCCTGAGTGATTCTTGGGGTGCTGTGTATTGGTTATATGTCTAAGAATTTACTTCTCAGACATACTCCAATCCACGTTGTACCCAAGTGACTGAATCTATAACTTACATGCACAGACACATACACATTGTGTTCTTCGGCTCAACACAGTTGTACCTTCTGTCTATCTAGACCTCCTCACCAGCCCTTTCCCCACACATCCCCACATCAGAACCACTTAGTGGCTTGGTTAGCAGCTCTTCCTTCCTCTCCCCAAACGCTGAGTTGTACACCACCTCCCACCCCACCCAAAACCACAACCGCTTCCCTCATCACTTTGAAAAGAATATGGCTCTTGTCTTGTCTTGGCTGATCTTTACAAATTCATTGTGAATTTAAGTCATTTTCTACTTTACACATTTTGCAAATTTCATATTTATTTTATCACGTCAGTCTTTTATATTGTGGGAGAAAGCTGCAAAGAAGGCTATTAAAATTGTGTGAAACTGCAGTTCCTATAGATGAATACTATTAATATTTTAATATATTCTCTCTCAGCCTTTTTCTGCTCATATATATTTTTATGTGTGTGATCAATTTTTTCTCATAAAATTTTCTATTGATATCATTTACATACCATGAAATTCATCCCTTTATAGTATTTTTTGTTTTCAATTTAACACATTATTATATCAAGCACATATACCATGACACTCAATACTCTTTAAAAACATGATTTTTAATAGCTATATAACATTCCAAATGTGCAAGAACCATAATTTAACCATCTCCCTATTGTTGGGCATTTAAGTTGTCTCCAACTTTTCACTGTTGTAAACAATGCTTTGAGAAACATCCTTGAGTTTTTATTCTTATAGATACTGAGTTATAGTTTTTTTTAAAGATGTATTTTTTAAATTTATTTGAAAGGCAGAGTTGCAGAAAGAGAGGGAGAGACAGAGAGAGAGACGAGGGAGGGAGAGATCTTCCATCCACTGGTTCATTCCCCCAATGGCAGCAATGGCCAGGGCTATGCCAATCCAAAGCCAGGAGCTTCATAAAGGTCTCCCACGTGGGTGCAGGGATCTAAGCACTTGTGCCATCCTCTACTACTTTCCCAGAAGCATTAGCCAGGTCTCAAATTCGTGTGTGTTAGAGGCCTTTGTCTTTAATTAAACTCGTTTCTAACTGACATAATTAAAGTCGTGGTAGAAGCCTTCCCAAGGTCAGAAGAAGAAAAAGGGAGGCATCTGTCCTGGGAATGAAATGTGGTTGTTAACTGCTTGCCTATGAATGCTTCAACTGCAGTTACTATCTGCTTATGTGTTACCATTTCAGGTTCTGCTTGCTAGTACTGAGCAGTGGTATTAACCCTTGCCAGGCAGCTTATGGTCTAGTATGTGTATGGAAAAAACAGCATCAGTACTATGTATGCATATGCAATATTGTATCAAATCCTGTGATCTCCATGTAACATTAGAATATCCAATCAGGCCGGCGCCGCGGCTCACTAGGCTAATCCTCTGCCTTGCGGCGCCGGCACACCGGGTTCTAGTCCCGGTCGGGGCACCGATCCTGTCCCGGTTGCCCCTCTTCCAGGCCAGCTCTCTGCTATGGCTAGGGAGTGCAGTGGAGGATGGCTCAAGTCCTTGGGCCCTGCACCCCATGGGAGACCAGGATAAGCACCTGGCTCCTGCCACCGGATCAGCGCAGTGCGCCGGCCACAGCGCGCCTACCTCGGCGGCCATTGGAGGGTGAACCAATGGCAAAAGGAAGACCTTTCTCTCTGTCTCTCTCTCACTGTCCACTCTGCCTGTCAAAAAAAAAAAAAAAAAAAAAAAAAAAAAAAAAATACCTCTCTTTGTTCAGGGCTTAGGATTTTGGATAAGAAATTCCACCTGGGCCTTATGTTGGCATATGAAAGACTACTTCCTGTTAAAAGACCTTGGTGTCTTGTCTTTGTACACAAATCCTGCTAAATAGGATCCCCAAATAGGATGTTGGTGTTACAGGCTGTGGCTTAACCTGCTATGCCACAATGCTGGCCCCTGAAGTATAGTTTTAACACATTTTATTATTATGAGAGGGGCAAACAACTGTTAGTTGCTTACCAGTAAGCATTCTCCTTCATCCTTACCTAAATAGTCCAGTATTGTGGTGAAATATATTAGGTATCTGTTGCTGCATGTAAATCACCTCAAAGCAATTATGCTGCACACTTTTTGTAATCAGGAATTTGAAAGGGCTTGGAAGATTTTCCAGCTTAACGTCTCATGATGTGGCAGTCAGATGGCAACTGCAGCTAGAGTCATTTCCAACGCTTTTTCGCTCAGTTGTCTGATACTGCACGGGAAAGACTCAGCGCACAGACTGTCGGAGCCTTTCAGGGATCTGTGTTTCTGTGCTGTCCTTCCATATGGTTCCTCAAGCGTGGCAGCTTCTGAGTAGCTGAACTTCTTAAAAGCGGCTCAGAACTCCAAAACAGAATCTCTTCTTTAAAAAAAAAAAAGATTCATTTATTTGTATTTATTTGTTTGAAAGACAGAGAGTTACAGAAAGGCAGAGGCAGAGAGAGAGAGAGGTCTACCATCATCAGCTGATTGATTCCCCAAATGCAGACAACAGCTGGAGCTAGGCCAATCCGAAGCCAGAAGCCAGGAGCTTCTTCCGGGTCTCCCACGTGGGTGCAGGGGCCCAAGGACTTGGGCCATCTTCCACTGATTTCCCAGGCCATAGCAGAGAGCTGGATCAGAAGCAGAGCAGCTGGGACCCGAACCAGAGCCTGTAGGGTATGCTGGCTTTGCAGGTGGCAGCTTTACCTGCTATACCACAGTGCCAGCCCCCAAAGGAGCATCTCTTAAGAGATCAAGAACTAGACAGAAGCTGCATCATCTTGTCTATCAAAGCCTTATAAGCCACAGGAACCACTTCTACCTGAGTCTTACATAGGCCTACCTAGATTCCAGAGGAGGAAATAAACACCCTACTCCTTGATGGAGCAGAGTCAGTGTCAACTCGTAAGAACATTTGGAAAATACATCTGGATCTGTAAAAGGAGGCAAACATGCTCAGAGAAGTTGGTCCCTATCCAAACCTAAGGACAATTGCTAGTTGTCCAACCCAAGTTTATTTCCCCTTCCTCCTGCTAGAACCCAGCTAAATGTGTTACATTTCCCAAGCTCCCCTTACAGCTAGGGTAACCGATTGACAAAGTGTTCCCGATGAGCTAAGCGAAGAGTTTTTGCTTTCCTGATGTAGATTAGGAACACAGCTCCAGGAGTGGTCCTTGGAAAGCATGAGCAAATCAATACTGCCTATTTTCCTGGTCATAGTGATTGACTGAGGAATGAGGAACTGACCCAGTTTGATCCAATGGGGAAAAAATGACTCCCAGGTATGGAAGTTACCAAAAATAAATTTTCTTTTTCTTCTCAAGGTACGATGTGAAAATGGGAAGCATCTGCAGGCAATTAACTTTCATGATGGTAATGCCTGGAGCTCTGAGACAGGATGAGGAGCTTAAACTTGAAGGTAAACCTTGGAGGGAGGAAGGGAGGGAGAGAAAGAGTAGGGGGAAAGATAGAAAGGTCTTTGGTGAAACTTTGATTTCAGACTCAATCCACACCTCACTTTGGCATTTTTCTGTTTCTGAGGGTATTAGTCAGGGTTGTTCAGAGAAACCAATAGAAGATAGGTAATTATATACATAGATATATGTGTATACATAAATACTGCATGCAATTGTCTCTCCACCCCATCTACGGTTTCATCTTCTGTTATATCAGAACTATTCTTGCTACAGTGTGGATTTCTATGCCTCTATAAAGAAAATTTCATTGGCTGGTACAGGTATGCCAGAATTTTAAGAAATTCATTTAAAACAAATTCTGAAATTTATACATTTAATAAAACATTCCCACAAAGCAAAACACCCACCAACCTCACATCCCCTCTTACCCTAGATTTTTTTTTTTTTTTTTTGACATGCAGAGTTAGACAGTGAGAGAGAGAGAAAGACAGAAAGGTCTTCCTTCTGTTGGTTCACCCCCCAAATGGCCTCCACGGCCGGTGCACTGTGCTGATCGGAAGCCAGGAGCCAGGTGCTTCCTTCTGGTCTCCCACACGGGTGCAGGGCCCAGGCACCTGGGCCATCCTCCACTGCCTTCCCAGGCCACAGCAGAGAGCTGGACTGGAAGAGGAGCAACTGGGACAGAACCGGCGCCCCAATGGGGACTAGAACCTGGGATGCTGGCGCCGCAGGCAGAGGATTAGCCTAGTGAGCCGTGGCGCCGGCCTGCCCTAGATTATTTAAGAATTCCTCACTGTCATCTTCATTTTCTGTCTTGACCACAATATTGCTGGCAAAGCTCTTAACTGTATGTGTCACACAGACTGATTCTGCACAGACCTGAGAACTTAGCATTTTGTCACCCATTACAGGCATCATTCAAATGTGCTAATAGCTAATAATACCAAATTGAACACCGCTAGGTTGGGCACCAAAGCAAAATCTAGGCAATCCAGGCACAATTTCCTAACTAACTGATCCCTTTCAGACTTTGTGCTTTGGTGGATTTTGAGAGAAAACCATTAGAACCCCTCCCTCAGAAATATTTGGGAATTGTGTTTCTAAATGTGAGTCTCGTTTATGATTATTTAATGGTTCTGAGTTTTCTTCCTTTAATAAAATTTTAGTACTTTTTCACTAAAGATGTACCTGTCTTCTTAAATTTATTTCTAGGTATTTGTAGTTTATTGATAACTGAAATGGCTTATTTAAACAGTTTATTATACATCTATGCATTTTTCTTTTCAATTTTTTTATTTTTAGTTGGTATATAGTAATGGTACATATTTATGGGTACAGTGTGATATTTCAATACATGTGTACAATGTATAATGATCAAATCAGAGTAGTTGCCATGTCTATCACCTCAGACATTATTTATTTGTGTTATGAACATTCAAAATCCTTTCTAACAGTATTTTTAAGTTTTTTTCAAGATTTATTTATTTATTTGAAAGAGTTACAGAGAAAGAGGGAGAAGCAGAGAGATCTTCCATCTGCTGGTTCGTTCTCCAGATGGCCACAATGGCTATGGCTGGGCCAGGCCAAATTCAGGAGCCAGAACTGCATGAGGGTCTCCCATGTGGGTGGCGGGACCCAAACACTTGGGCTATCTTTCACCGCTTTTCCCAGGCTCTAGCCAGGAGCCGGATTAGAAGTGGAACAGCCGGGACATGAACCAGTGCCCATATGGGATTACAGTATCACAGGCGGCAGCTCTACCCCCTATACCACAACACTGTTCCCATATTTTGAAGTATTTAAGTAGTTACTATAAACAATAGTTACCCTATTGTGATATGGAATAGTAGAAGTTATTCATCCTCTCTAACTTGAAATGACTTAAATTATCCTTTCTAGAAAGTAATTTCTGTTTAAATAAAAGCTGTCTTGGGGCCGGCGCCATGACGCACTAGGTTAATCCTCCACCTGCAGCGCCGGCATCCCATATGGGCACCAGTTCTAGTCCTGGTTGTTCCTCTTCCAGTCCAGCTCTCTGCTGTGGCCCAGGAGGGCAATGGAGGATGGCCCAAGTGCTTGGGCCCCGGCACCCGCATGGGAAACCGGGAAGAAGCACCGGGCTCCTGGCTTTGGATCAGCGCAGTTGCGGCCATTTAAGGAGTGAACAAATGGAAGGAAGGCCTTTCTCTGTCTCTCTCTGTCTCTCTCTGTCTCTCTCACTGTCTGTAACTCTACCAGTCAAATAAATTTTAAAAATCTTTTTTTTTTTTTTTTTTTAACAGGCAGAGTGGATAGTGAGAGAGAGAGAGACAGAGAGAAAGGTCTTCCTTTTTGCCGTTGGTTCACCCTCCAGTGGCCGCTGCCTGGAAGAGGGGCAACTGGGATAGAATCCGGCACCCCAACCGGGACTAGAACCTGGTGTGCCGGCGCCGCAAGGCAGAGGGTTAGCCTATTGAGCCACGGCGCCGGCCAAAAATCTTTTTTTTTTTTAAAAGCTGTCTTAAAATTTACCTCAAGATACAGTCTCTTATTAATTGTAAATGTTTATTTTTGGTAAAGTCTCTTGGTTTTTCTTATTGTGTAGTTATATAATCTGAAAAATTAAGTTTAGTTTACCACTTAATTTCCAACATTTGTTTCTGTATGTTTTATTTTCTTATTATATTAGCTACAACTTTGATTATATCAAATATAGGGATGATGATGGTCACCTCCTCTTTTACTGAGTATTTTAGTATTTACAGCACTCAAGTTTTTTTTTTAAAGATTTATTATATTTATATGAAAGGCAGAGTTACAGAGACGGAGACTGAGAGATAAGTCCATCTACTGGTTCGCTTTCCAAGTGGCTGCATGTCCAGGGTCAGGCCAGGCCAAAGTCAGGAGAATGGAACTCCATCCAGGTGTCTCCCATGTGGGTGACAGGGGACCAAGCACTTGGGCCATCTTCCTCTGCTTTCCCAGGCACATTAGCAGGGAGCTGGATGGGAAGTAAAGCAGCCAGGACTTGAACTGGCACTCATATGGGATGCTGGTATTACAAGTGTCAACTTAAGCAGCTGTGCCACAGCCCTAGCCCTATTTACGATGGTTTTATTCTTTGTGGCTTTTTTTAAGATTTATTTTTTATTTATTAGAAATCCAGAGTCACAGAGAGAGAGGGAGAGACACAGAGAGAAAGATCTTCCATCCATTGGTTCACTTCCCAAATGGCCGCAATGGCTGGGGCTGAAGCCAGGAGTCAGGAGCTTCTTCTGGGTCTCCCGCCTGGTGCAGGGGCCCAAGCAGTTGGGCCATCCTCCACTGCTTTTCCAGGCACGTTATCTGGGAACTGGATCAGAAGTAGAGCAGCCAGGTCTCAAAACAGCTTCCATATAGGGTACCAGTGTCACAGACAGCAGCTTAACCCACTACACCACAATGCCAGCCCCTTGTTCTTTGTTTTGTTAAACAGTAAAGATTATGTGTTAGTTAAAATATATATAAGTCACCTAAATAATTGCAAAAATATCCACTAAGAATGCTTATAGTTGCATAGATCAGAAAATATCTAAGATCAGGGGCTGGCGTTGTAGCCCAATGGGTTAAGTGACCACCTGGAATGTCAGCATCCCATATGGGCACCAGTTCGAGTCCCAGCTGCTCGGTTTCCAATCCAGCTCTCTGCTAATGTGCCTGGAAAAGCAGTGCGTCATGTCCCTTGGGCCCCTGTACTCACATGGAAGACCTGAACGGAGTTTCATGATCCTGGCCTTGGCCTGACCCAGCCCCAGCCACTGGGGGCATTTGGAGAGTAGCTGAAAGATCATTTCTGTCTCTGTCTCTCCCTCTCTTTGTATGTAACTCTGCTTTTCAAATAAATAAAATAAATCTTTAGGGAAAAAAAGAAACAGAAAATCTAAGACTGACATAAACAAGTAGGAATTTGACTTCCAGTATCTGCTAAGATATGTCCTCTTACCTAAAAACTAAAAATCCAGACTAATATATATATGTAATAATCATTTTCAAACATTGAACAGCAGGCAGATGTGACACTGATCCCAGAGAGAAGGGAAATAAATGAAGCAAGATCTCCAATATTCCCTGGTTCTGCCAGTACAGATAGGAGGAGCCAAAGAGTTTAGTCTCTTTGAATTGAGGAGGTAGAAAGAGAGAGAGAGAGGAGAAAGAGAGAGAGAGAGAGTTTGAGAATTGGTTCATGTGATTGTGGAAGCCAAGAAGACAACAGTAACAGCAGATTTCTTATTGGAAATAATGAAAGCCAGAAGTCAGTAGAGTGGTATCTTTAAAATACTGAAAGAAAAAGACAAAATTGTCAAACTAGAATTCTTTTTTTAAAAAGATGTATTTATTGCGCCAGCATCCCATATGGGCGCTGGTTCTAATCCCAGCTGCTCCACTTCCAATCCAGCTCTCTGCTATGTCCTGGGAAAGCAGTAGAAGATGGCCCAAGTCCTTGGGCCCCTGCACCCACATGGGAGACCAGGAGGAAGCACCTGGCTCCTGGATCCTGGCTTCAGATTGGCGCAGCTCTGGCCATTTCAGCCATTTGGACGGAAGACCTTTCTCTCTGTCTTTCCCTATCACTGTCTGTAACTCTACCTCTCAAATAAATCAATAAAATCTTAACAAAAAAGATTTATTTATTTATTTATTTGAAAGGCAGAGTTACAGAGAGGCAGAGGTAGAGGCAGAAATAGAGAGAGATCTTCCATCTGTTGATTTACTCCTCACATTGCTGCAACTGCCAGAGCTGGGCTGATCCAAATCTAGGAGCCAGGAGCTTCTTCCTGGTCTCCCATGTGGTTGCAGGGGCCCAAGGATTTGAACCATCTTCCACTGCTATACCAGGCACATTAGCAGGGAGCTGGATCAAAAGTGGAGCAGCCAGGACTCAAACAGGCACCGATATGTGATGCTGGCACTGCAGGAAGGGGGCTTTACCCACTACGCCACAATGCCAGCCCCCAAACTGGAATTCTGTGTCCAGGGAAATACCTTTCAAAAATTAGAACAAAATGAAAACTTGTTTATAAAACTAAAAAACTTTGTCACTGTTAGACATGCATTATAAGAAGTATTAAAATAAATATTTAAGGCAAAAGGAAAATAATTTCTGTACAAACAAATGAAGGCTATAGTACATGGAAAATATATGGGACAATTTAAACAAGAAAACTTATTTTCCTCACATAAAATAGTTTGAGATTGACACCGAATGACTTCAATACGGCTGACCCATCTTCAGGGTTTCTAGCTGTTTTTTTTTTTTTTTTTTTTTTTTTTTGACAGGCAGAGTGGATAGTGAGAGAGAGAGACAGAGAGAAAGGTCTTCCTTTTTGCCGTTGGTTCACCCTCCAATGGCCACTGCGGCCGGCGTATCTCGCTGATCCGAAGCTAGGAGCCAGGTGCTTCTCCTCGTCTCCCATGCGGGTGCAGGACCCAAGCACTTGGGCCATCCTCCACTGCCTTCTCGGGCCATAGCAGAGAGCTGGCCTGGAAGAGGGGCAACCAGGATAGAATCCGGTGCCCCAACCAGGACTAGAACCCGGTGTGCCGGCGCCGCAAGGCGGAGGATTAGCTTGTTAAGCCACGGCGCCGGCCTCTAGCTGTTTTAAATCTTAACTCTACCAGACTGGGCTTTTCTTCTTCATGTTTGTTACCTCAAAGGAGTGACATTGTTTTGGATGTCATTTCTTCCCCAAAAAATTTCATGTGAAGCTTGGTCGTCAGTCTGACAGTATTAAAAGGCAGTGAGATCTTTAAGGGGTGGGGACTTCTGGGAGATGATTTAGATGTGATCACCTCATGAAGAGACTAATGCCGGTCTAGAGGAGTAGGTCCGCTCTCCCAGGAGTGGATTAGTTCACTGAGAGTGAACCATTAGTAAGAACTAGCCTGCCCCCTCCCTATTCTCTTTCTTCCTCTCTTGTCTTGTAGTCTCTTTCATACATGCTCCTGCATGTAATGTTATTCACCATGTTGTTGCACAGCCAGAAAACCCTCACAGAGGCT
This sequence comes from Lepus europaeus, assembly GCF_033115175.1. NCBI lineage: Eukaryota > Metazoa > Chordata > Mammalia > Lagomorpha > Leporidae > Lepus > Lepus europaeus. Next base: position 63,096,674 of record NC_084843.1, on the reverse strand, counting down.
GACCAGAGATGGTGTTACCCAGTTTTGAACCTTCAACCTCCAAAACTGTGAGCTAAATAGAACTCTGTATATAAAGTGTTCAGACTCAGGTATTTTGTTATAACACAAAATGGACTATAGACAGAGGTCTTATCTTAAAATATTTGTATTCATTTACCAGTGAGGTTTATATTTAAATATAATATTTGTACAATTATCAGTGGGTCTAGAAACATAGCACTAAGTTCAAATGCTATGAGAATAATGAAAAGAGGATTCTATAATGTGATTTGTGCAAACAAAAAAACTCATCAATTTAAGCAAATCGTAGTTATTAACCCAAGAAATTGAGGCATAGAGAAGACCAAAGGTACGAAATTCTAGGATGAGCTTTACTTTTCCCTCTGGTTACTATAGCATTTAATACTTGGGTGTTTGGTTTTTTTTTCTTTGTAGTCCTGCTTCTGCTAACATGTACAAGCACACATACATATTTGGAGAATTCCTCTCCTACTTGATAGGACCATTCGAGGCTCTTAATTATAATAATATTTTTTTCTCAAAACACCTCCCCCTCCATTATCAAAGTGTAATGAATATGACCCAGAATTAGCCAGTCATAGTACAGGAAGCCATTCAAGAATAGACAAGTAACCTTAGAACAGCCCATCAGAATACTTTCCTGAAATTACTATATGTGTATTAGAAGAGAGAATAATTCTCTATTGGAGTTGCTAAGCTTGAAAGATGTGAAGTTGGAGAGTTGGAGCCAATTTTCCCAGAAGTCTATCTAGAGTAGGAAAAAAATATGACAAACCAGTTTTTTTTTTTTAAAGCAGGGTGCAGTCATGGGGAAAAAAGGAAATACTTGACTCATTTTTTTATTTCCTGAGTCTAATTATGCTTAACACTAGAACCTGCTTTAAGCAACACAAATATTAAGGTCTTAAAAAATGTCCATGGAGGATGGGTATTATTAAAACAAATGCATGGATTTCAGAGGTTTTGCACTGAGATAATCTTGTACTTATGAAAATATATCTGAACAGGATCTAGTTACATATGTAAGAAGGGTAAGACATCAGTTTTTAAAGAGTCTATATTAGAATGTGAATTCTGCTAAAATTGAAGCAAGAGCAAACATCAAATTTATTGTGAAGCTTGGGTGGAAGAATAGTGAAATCATCAATGCTTTGTGGAAAGTTTATGGGGATAGTCACCCAAAGAAATAATGTTTACAAGTGGAGAACTCACTTTCAAAAAGAGCAAGACAATGTCGAAGATGAAGCCACAGTGAAGGACCATCCACATCAATTTGTGAGGAAACAATCTTGTTCAGTCCCTAACTAAAGAGGACCAACGATGAACAGCAGAAACAACAGCCAACACCATAAACATTTCAACTGGTTCAACTTACATAATTTTGTCTGCAAAATTGAAGTGGAGCAAACTTTCTGTTCTGTGTGTGCCCAAACTGTTGCATCCAGATCAATGCAGACGAAAGCAAAAAAAAATTTCAATGGAAATTTTAAACAAGTGGGATCAAGAGCCTGAAGCATTTTTTTCAAGAGCTGTGACAGCAAATGAAACATAGCGTTCCTCATGTGATTCTGAAGACAAAGCACAATCAAAGCAGTGGCTACCAAGTGGTGGTGGTCCAGTCAAAGCCAAAGCAGACCTACCAAGAGCAAATGCCAGGGAGCTGGCGCTGTGGTTTAGTGAGTAAAAGCTACCACCAGCAGTGCTGGCATCCCATATGGGCGCCGGTTCAAGTCCTGGCTGCTCCACTTCCAATCCAGCTCTCTGCTATGGCATGGGAAAGCAGTAGAAGATGGCCCGAGTGCTTGGGTCCCTGCACCCACATGGAAGACCTGGAAGAAGCTCCTGGTTCCTGGCTTTGGATCGGCACAGCTCCAGCCATTGTGGCCAGTTGGGGAGTGAACCAGCAAATGGAAGATTCTCTCTCTCTCTCTCTCTCTCTCTCTCCCCTCCTCCGTCTCCTCTCTCTGTGTAACTCTGACTTTCAAATAAATAAATAAATCTTTAAAAAAAAAAAAGAGCAAGTGCCATGATAACAATTTTGGTGGATGTTCAAGGCATTTTGCTTGTGTTTTTGGAAGGCCGAAGAATGATAAATGCTTATTAGGAGAGAGTTTTGGGAAAGTTGGCCAATTTTTTTTTTTTTTTTGCAGAAATATGCCCCAAAAAGCTTCACCTGAGAATCCTTTTCCACCACAACCATGCTTCTACTCATTTCTCTCATCAAAGGCAGGGTCAGCCTTGTGGCACAGCAGATTAAGCCACTACATACAATGTTGGCATCCCAAATCAGAGTGCCTGTTGGTGTCCCAGCCACTCTACTGCTGATCAGCTTTCTGCTAATTAGCCTGTGAAGGCAATAGATGATGGCTGCTAAAAGTTATTCCAAATTTACATTATCAAACATTTAATTGGGGGCGGGCATTGTGGCACAGCTTGATTGCCCACATCCCATATTGGAGGGCCAGTTCAAGTCCTGGCTACTCCACTTCCAATCCAGGTTCCTGTTATTACATCCCAGGATGCAGTGGATGATGGTTTAAATGCTTGGGCCTCTGCCACCCATTTGGAAGGCCTAGATTGAGTTCCTGGCTCCTGACTTTGGCCTGGCCTGCCTCTGACTGTTGCAGGCATTTGGGGAGTGAACCAGTGGATGGAAAATACATCTCCCCTCTTCTCGCCCCCAGACCCCTTTCTCTGTTGGTCTGCTTTTCAAGTAGGTGAAAACAAGTAAATAAGAATTTTTTTTTTTTTTTTTGACAGGCAGAGTGGATAGTGAGAGAGAGAGACAGAGAGAAAGGTCTTCCTTTTGCCGTTGGTTCACCCTCCAATGGCCGCCACGGCGCACCGCACTGATCCGAAGGCAGGAGCCAGGTGCTTCTCCTGGTCTCCTATGCGGGTGCAGGGCCCAAGCACTTGGGCCATAGCAGAGAGCTGGCCTGGAAGGGGGGCAACTGGGACAGAATCCGGTGCCCCGACTGGGACTAGAACCCGGTGTGCCGATGCCGCAAGGCGGAGGATTAGCCTGTTAAGCCACGGCGTTGGCCGTAAATAAGAATTTTAAAAATTTTGAATTAGTTAACTGTATTCAGTTTTTCCTCCTGGGAACAATGAGTGGCTATTTTGTATATACATTGGTAGGAACACAAATATGTATCTCACCCCAAGACAGAGGGAGAACCCTCAGTGTGTATCCAAATCTTTGCATCTTAGTAGGTAGGAACTGCTTTGTGATTTAAAAACAGTTTATTCTATTTAAAAATCTCAAAGTCTAGTCTTTATCAAAATAATCCATTATACACGTGAGTACATTATCTCATTTAATCCCCCCAAACAGTCATGACTTGCATTAATCCCCATTTTACAAAAGAGGAAACTGCATTTCAGAGAAATTGGGACATTTACTCAAGCTTGCTGTACTAGTTTTAAACAAAAGAATTAAATCCAGATCGTTCTAACTCACAGCTTTACATCTTTCTTCTGCTTTCTGAGATACAGCTGAAAATGCAGTTTGCTAAGATCTTAGTTAATGAGAACATATGGAGCATTTCAGTAAACTTAAGTGTAGTTTGAAAAAAAAAAATCCAAAAGGCAGAGCGACAGAGAGGGAAAGACAGACACAGAGGTCTTCTACCTGCTAGTTCACTCACCAGTTGGCTGAAATAGCCAGGTCTGGCCAAAGCCAAGAGCCAGAAACTCCATTCGGATCTCCCACATGAGTGGCAGGGGTCGAAGTATTTAGGCCATCTTCCACTTCCTTCCCAGGTGCATTAGTGGGAAGCTGGATTGGAAGTGGAGTGGCTAGGACTTAAACTAGCACTTTAATATGGGATACCAGTGTCATAAGCTACAGCTTAACCTGCTGCAAGACAACTCTGGTCCCTTGCTTGTACCTTTCGTTATTTAAGAATGAATGGTCTGTGAACTATTTTGTCCAAATAGGTGAATATACATAAATGTTTACCAACATATATTGTTTGTGTTTCTGACACATTGAGGGAACCAACCTTTCTTCTTTCTCCTCCCCTCCACTGTGGCCGAACTTTTGATTGATGTCCAGTGAGAGGTAGAGGTTGTCATGTCCAGATTAAGAAAATAAGTAAATAAGTTCGCACTGTGACAGTGTTTGCAAATATGGAAAATGGGAAGTCTGGAATATATCCTGTATTGTTATGTAGGATTTGGAGGTATCAGTATCACAGTCTGATTAGATAGACAGATAGATGTGTTCCAGCTATGTCCACTGAGGGCCTAGAAGCAGAGACATTTTGATAACAACATGCATATTTAAATCTTGGTTTCTAAATACCATTATTCACTAAAAGGAACCTGGACTCCTTAAAGAAATGACTGACTCTAGGGCTGGATCAGGGAAAACCCAAGATGTGTTTTGAACATTTTTGATAGGAAAGTATAAAATAAAGAAGTACTCAAAGAATGATGAGAACATTCTATGAGACACAGTAACCAGCTTGAGTATCAAGATAAATAATGCAATCACAGATTGTAATACAGTTAATAAAAGAGGAATCCCGAGTCCATACTGACATTAATGAATTAACAGAGGAGAAAAGTAAGCTCTATCCTAACTCTTAATCTAGAAATAATGATAGGGTAGAAAATTCTCACTTGATAATCATCAGAATAATTTATTCAGATTAAAATCATTAATGGGTGCTAAAACTAGTGGAAGTGTGATGAGAAACAAAGTATTGACATGATCTTATTCAAAGATTTTTTATATAAAATAATTATTAATTGAGTCTGGCGCTGTGGCACAGCAGATTAAGCCGTGGCTTGTAGTGCCAGCATCCCATATGGGTACAGTTTCATGTCCCTACTGCTGCACTGCTGATCCGGTTCCCTGCTAACACTCTTGGGAAAGCAGCAGAGGATGGTCCAAGTCCTTGGGCCCCTGCATCCATATAGGAGGAAGTTCCTGGCTCCCGGCTTCTTCCTGGCCCAGCCCCAGTCTTTGCAGCCATTTAGGGAGTGAAATGGAAATGGAAGTGGATGGAAGATCTGTCTCTCTCTCTCTCTCTGTGGTTCTGCCTTTCAAATAAATAACTCTTTTTAAAAATAATAAATAATTGTTAATTATAGTGGAGAACCTGTCAGACAACATTTTAACTAAATGATAAAAATTAACACACTATTAATGGAAAATAAACAACCTGTGCCTACTCATAGGCTGCTTTGAAACCAGAACAGCCTCAATTCTATGAGATTCTTTTTTTTTTTTTTTTACACAGGCAGAGTGGACAGTGAGAGAGAGAGAAAGGTCTTCCTTTTCCGTTGGTTTACCCCTCAATGACCGCTGCAGCCAGCACGCTGTGGCTGGCACACCGCGCTGATCCGAAGCCAGGAGCCAGGTGCTTCTCCTGGTCTCCCATGCGGGTGCAGGGCCCAAGCACTTGGGCCATCCTCCACTGCCTTCCCAGGCCACAGCAGAGAGCTGGACTGAAAGAGGAGCAACTGGGACAGAATCCGGTGCCCCAGCCGGGACTAGAACCTGGGGTGCCGGCACCACAGGAGGATTAGCCTATTGAGCTGTGGCACCAGCCAATTCTATGATATTCTTGTAAAAATGCAGAAATGATAAACATCAGACAAATCTCCCAAATTGAAGGACATTCTCAAATGTAATTAACCTGGGCTCTTCAAAACTATCAAAACTATCAAAGTCATGATGCATAGGCGTCATAGCTCAGCAAGATGAGCCACTGCTGGGATGCCAACATCCCATATCAGTGTGCAGGCTCAAGTCCCAACCCGTTAGCAGGGAGCTGGGTCAGAAGCAGAGCAGCCAGGACTTGAGACCTACTGTGCCTCTTAAAATTTTTAATTTGGGGCCAGTGCCGCAGCTCACTTGGCTAATCCTCCGCCTGCGGCACAGGCACCCCAGGTTCTAGTCCCAGTTGGGGAGCCGGATTCTGTCCCGGTTGCTCCTCTTCCAATCCAGCTCTCTGCTGTGGCCTGGGAAGGCAGTGGAGGATGGCCCAAGTGCTTGAGCCCCTGCACCTGCGTGGGAGACCAAGAGAAAGCACCTGGCTCCTGGCTTTGGATCTGTGCAGCACGCCAGCTGTAGTGGTCATTGGGAGGGTGAACCAATGGAGGAAGACCTTTCTCTCTGTCTCTCTCTCACTGTCTAACTCTGCCTGTCAAAAACAAAAACAAAAAAACTTTTAATTTGGAAGTAATTTCAAACTTACAAAACAAATAAACAAAGAGTCATACAATAGACTACTTAAATTATTTAATTAGTGTTTCTGAATCATTTGAAAACAACTTATAGATATGGTGCTACCTACTTTAAGACATGGCTGCTCCACTTCCGATCCAGCTCTCTGCTATGGCCTGGGAAAGCAGTAGAAGATGGCCCAAGTCCTTGGGCCCCTGCACCCACGTGGGAGACCGGGAGGAAGCTCCTGGCTCCTGGCTTCAGATAGATGCAGCTCCAGCCATTGTGGCCAACTGGGAAGTGAACCAGTGGATGGGAGACCTCTCTCTCTCTTTCTCTTTCTCTTTCTCTTTCTCTTTCTCTTTCTCTTTCTGCCTCTCCTCTCTCTGTGTAACTCTGACTTTCAAATAAATAAATAAATATTTTTTAAAAAGTAAGTCACAGGGTAAATTAAGAATCTATGTGGCCGGCGCCGTGGCTCACTAGGCTAATCCTCCGCCTTGCGACACCGGCACACCGGGTTCTAGTCCCTGTCAGGGTGCCGAATTCTGTCCCGGTTGCCCCTCTTCCAGGCCAGCTCTCTGCTGTGGCCAGGGAGTGCAGTGGAGGATGGCCCAAGTGCTTGGGTCCTGCATCCCATGGGAGACCAGGAGAAGCACCTGGCTCCTGCCTTCGGATCTGCGAGATGCGCCGGCAGCAGCGGCCATTGGAGGGTGAACCAACGGCAAAAGGAAGACCTTTCTCTCTGTCTCTCTCTCTCTCACTGTCCACTCTGCCTGTCAAAAAAAAAAAAAAAAAAAAGAATCTATGTGGTAAATAAGACCAGTGTCTGCTAATAATAATTGATAGAATTAAAAAGGAGAGAACGAGCCAGCAGGGTACACAGCAGATTCATAGAATGGCAAATGCCCTAAACAGCACTCTGGCCTCAGAATCAGCCCTTACGTTCATCTGGATCTGGCTAAAAAGACCATGAGAATATCTCAGGCATAGAAAGCCAAGACACTGTGGCAAAAAATGACTTAAATGAAAGATCTCTGTGAATGAGATCCCAGTGGAAAGAACAGGCCATCAAAGGAGGAGGTACCAGGGCCGGCTCTGTGGCACAGCGGGTTAACGCCCTGGCCTGAAGCACCGGCATTCCATATGGGCACCAGTTCTCATCCCAGCTGCTCCTCTTGCTGCTATGGCCTGGGAAAGCAGTAAAGGATGGCCCAAGTCCTTGGGCTCCTGCACCCATGTGGGAGACCCGGAAGAAGCTCCTGGCTTTGGATCACTGCAGTTCCGGCCATTACAACCATCATGGGAGTGAACCAGTGGATGAAGACCTCTTTATCTGTCTTTCAAATAAATAATTTTTTTTTAAAGAAGGAGGTACCTTTCTCTGAAGGGAGGAGAGAACTTCCACTTTGATTATGGCCTTGTCTAAATAAGGTCAGAGTTTCTGATCTCAAGAGGCTTCCATAGCCTTGGCAGCTCATAACAAGAGCCTTGGATGATTACTGACGTCATAAATAAAGAGTGTCAATTGTTAAATCAACAACAGGAGTCACTGTGCACTTACTCCCCAAGTAGGATCTCTGTCCTTAATGTGTTGTACTATGAGAATTAATGGTAAAAATAGTCTTCAAACAGTACTTTATACTTTGTGTATCTGTGTGGGTGCAAACTGTTGAGATCTTTACTTAGTATATACTAAGTTGATCTTCTGTATATAAAAATGATTAAAAATGAATCTTAATGAAGAATGGGATGGGAGAGGGAGTAAGAGATGGGATGGTTTGCAGGTAGGAGGGTGGTTATGTGAGAAAAAACTGCTATAATCCAAAAGTTGTACTTTTGAAATTTATATTTATTAAATAAAAGTTTTCTAAAAAAAAAAAAAGAATCTATGTGGGAGTGAATTGTACAGAATATAAATACAAGTTGTATAACAAGTTCAGAGCCACTTTTGGAAATTAGCTACCATACAATCACAGCTAATGTATTTGTTTCCTTGCCAGAAACATATTTTAAAATAATGTTAAATAAGTAGTCTTTAAAAGCCAAATAAAGGGACGAGTGTTTGGCCTAGTGGTTAAGATGCTAGCAAGAATTCCCAAAAATCAGAACACTTACGTTTTGAGTCCTGCCTCTGCTCTTGATTCCAGCTTTCACTTATGAAACACCCTGAGAGACAGCAGGTTGAGTTTCTTCCACCCACATGGGGGACCTGAATTGAGTTCCTGGCTCCTGGCCTAGCCTAGTCCTGGCCACTGTGTGCATTTGGAGGTGAACCAGAAGATGAGGCCTCTGTCTTACTCTCTGTCTCTCAAATCGTTTTTCAAATGCCAAACAGAGATCAAAGCAAAATAGATCAAGCTTTTTATTTAAGAGTTATGCTGTAGATTCTTACGTAAGTTATCTTTTCTTCCTTCTGCATAGCCAGTATGCAATTTTGTGGCTGTTTATTGTAGTTTTTAAAGAACCTACTCTCTTGCCTCATTAGAACCTTGTTATAGCTGGGCAGCAAATTACCTACCTTGGTTTGTGAAGATGTTCTTGTATATTTTTATTAATTCTTTTAATTTCAAGGATTGGGTGAAATAATCAAATAGATTTTTTTTTAAATTTTTTTTTGACAGGCAGAGTGGATAGTGAGAGAGAGAGATAGAGAGAAAGGTCTTCCTTTTTGCCGTTGGTTCACCCTCCAATGGCCGCCGCAGTAGGCGCGCTGCGGCCAGCACACCGCGCTGATCCGATGGCAGGAGCCAGGTGCTTCTCCTGGTCTCCCATGGGGTGCAGGGCCCAAGCACCCGGGCCATCCTCCACTGCACTCCCTGGCCACAGCAGAGAGCTGGCCTGGAAGAGGGGCAACCGGGACAGGATTGGTGCCCTGACCGGGACTAGAACCCGGTGTGCCAGCGCCGCAAGGTGGAGGATTAGCCTATTGAGCCGTGGTGCCGGCCAATCAAATAGATTTTTATCTTGTTCTTTTAATGTCATGAATTGAAATTGTAATGGCTTTTTTGAGGTATAATTTTTATACTATAAAGTCCAGACATTTAAAGTATACAGCTTAATAGTTTTTTTTTTTTTTTAAGGTTTATTTATTTATTTGAAAGTCAGAGTTACACAGAGAGAAAAGGAGAGGCAGAGAGAGAGAGAGAAAGGTCTTCCATCCCCTGGTTCACTCCCCAGTTGCCCACAATGGCTGGTGCTGCTCCCATCCAAAGCCAGGAGCCAGGAGCTTCCTCCGGGTCTCCCACGTGGGTGCAGGGGCCCAAAGACTTGGGCCATCTTCTACTGCTTTCCCAGGCCATAGCAGAGAGCTAGATTGGAAGTGGAGCAGCTGGGACTGGAACCAGCACCCATATAGGATGCTGGCACTGCAGGTGGCGATTCTACCCGCTACACCACAGCTCCAGCCCCATATTTTTTATTATGTTTACAAAGTTTACAACCAATACTTAAATCAACTTTGGAGTGTTTTCATCATCCAAAAAGAAAATCTCCTACCTATTTGTAGTCATTCTATCACTTCCACCCCCAGTCCAAGTATAACTAATTTATTTTCATTATTTATAGATTTGCCTGTTCTGGACAGTTCATATAAATGTTATCATATAAGAGTGGTCCTTTGTTACCACATTCTTTTACTTAGCAAAGTAATTTCAACATTTATCCATGTTATAGCAAGTATCAGTGCTTTGTTCCTTTTTATGGTCAAATAATACTCCATTATGTGAATATACCACATTTTATTTATCAGTCACCTGTCCATGGGCATGTAGATGGTTTATACTTTGGGCTGTTATTAATAATGTTGCTATGAACATTCAGATACCTTTTTTTTTTTTTTGAAAGGCAGAGTGGACAGTGAGAGAGAGAGACAGAGTTCTTAGAAAGGTCTTCCTTTTCCGTTGGTTCACCCCCCAATGGCCGCCGTGGCCGGCGCACCGCGCTGATCCAAAGCCAGGAGCCAGGTGCCTCTCCTGGTCTCCCATGCAGGTGCAGGGCCCAAGGACCTGGGCCATCCTCCACTGCACTCCCGGGCCACAGCAGAGAGCTGGACAGGAAGAGGGGCGACTGGGACAGAATCCGGTGCCCCAATAGGGACTAGAACCCTGGGTGCCTGTGCCGCAGGCGGAGGATTAGCCTATTGAGCTGTGGCACCGGCCAATTAATTGATATTTTTATGAGAAAGTCAGTGACACTCCAATTATTAAATGTCATCCTATTATATAGTGACCTATAAATAATAAGTAATTTGAGAGGAGAGAATTAGAGAAGTTAATGGGGATATTCCCTGAAAGTATAACAGAGTTACAAGGTTAGGTGCTGAAGTATAACTGCATGGTTTAAAATCCGCAAATCACTTTTGTTTGCCTTTGGCAATTTATTGAATTCTCTTTCAATCTTCTTGCCTATAGAAAAAATATAATAACTGCTTTATAAGATTATTTTGAAGATTGAATCAGCTCTAAACTTGATGTTAGGGACTTTGTAAATACTCATTGTAGTTATTATCAATTTACATAATTTCATTTTTATAATGACCATGGATTGCTTTTTCAGGTTTTTGTTTTTGTTTTTGTTTTTTTTGACAGAAAGATTTAGACAGTGAGAGACAGAGAGAAACAGAGAGAAAGGTCCTCCCCCTCCGTTGGTTCACCCCCAAAATGGCCGCTACAGCCAGCGCGCTGTGCCCATCCAAAGCCAGAAGCCAGGTGCTTTCTCCTAGTTTTCCATGCAGGTGCAGGGCCCAAGGACCTGGGCCATCCTCCACTGCCTTCCTGGGCCACAGCAGATAGCCGGACTGGAAGAGGAGCAGCTGGGACAGAATCTGGCACCCCAACCGGGACCAGAACCCGGGGTGCTGGCGCCACAGGCAGAGGATCAGCCAAGTGAGCCACGGCGCCGGCCACTTTTGCAGTTTTAAAAACAAAAATCGTTTAAAGACAATTTAAGATGTGTGAAGTCAACCTCGATTGAGTATGTTTCCTAATTTAAAAGCATTCTTATATTATCAAACAATACATTAAGCTGAAAAATAATGGTTTGACCCTGCTTCCTTGCTGTCTATGTTTTAGATTAACTGAGGAAACAGAGATTGCTGACTTAAGATCCAAATAGTACTTTAGTAATTCTTTTCCACTTTACAAATCAGGAGAGAGAATTTCCTGGGCAAAAAAGTCCATGAAGTGGTGGTGCTGTTTTTACCAAAACTGATCCCAAGACAGATACTAACAATATTCAGTTTTCCAATCTACAAAGAGTTACTTTTATTTTTCTATTGATGATTGAGATCTATGGTGCTAAACACGTCTAGCTAAATTTCTTTTTGACCTTTAAAGTCTTTTTGTTTGTATTCTAAAGATATTTGTTAATTAGCATCTTGCCAAAGATCCTGTCTCATTTCTGTAAGCTGATTTGGCATTCCATTTTAATTTATTACCTCTGGAATTAGTAATTACATGATTTCTTGGATGACTCCAATCTTAAATAATGATGTCTCTTGAATAAGCCTTTCTCTATTTATAGAGCATAAAGAGAAATTACATTTTTAAGAAACAGCGGGATTACTATAAATAACAAAGTGTACTCTAGAAATTATCTTCTGGCCTAATATTTCTTGCTTTATTAATTTTTCTGGTCAAAAGAAAAGGAGTACAGAATAACGAGCTTATGAGGCCCTTGCCTGGGCTCATGCCCACCCATACATGTGACCACTCACTGAAGTCTGAAAAGGATACATTTTCTGATTTTCAGGAAACCTGTAGCCTTTAATTAACCAACTTATAAATACCTGCAGGGTAATAAATGCCATGCTGATGACTGTGTGTGTGTGTGCGCGCGTGTGTGTCTAACAGCTTTATTGACATACAGTTCATCTATTGTACAATTCATCCATGTAAAGTATACAATTCAGGGTGGGTGTTTGGTGCAGCAGTCAAGGCTTATCTTACATCCCATATCAGAGTATCTCCATTCAAGTCATGTTTCCATTTCTGATTCCAGCTTCCTGTGATTGCATACTCTGGGAGGCACCAGATGAAGGCTCAAGTACTTGGGACCCTACCACCCTCATGGGAGACCCAGATTGAGTTCCCAGTTCCTGGTTTCTCCCACATGGGGGCATTTGGGGAGTGAAGCACTGAAGAGAGAATCTATGTCTGTCTCTGTTTTTCAAATAAATAAAAATAACTTTAAAACCATTAAATTAAAAATACATAAAGTATACAATTCAGTGGTTTTTATTATATACGTGGGCCAGTGCTGCGGCTCACCAGGCTAATCCTCCGCCTGCAGCACAGGCACCCCGGGTTCTAGTCCTGGTTGGGGTGCCAGATTCTGTCCTGGTCGCCCCTCTTCCAGACCAGCTCTCTGCTGTGGCCCTGGAGTGCAGTGGAGGATGGCCCAGGTCCTTGGACCCTGCACCCGCATGGGAGACCAGGAGGAAGCACCTGGCTCCTGGCTTCAGATCGGCACAGCGCACCGGCCGTAGTGGCCATTTACGGGCTGAACCAACGGAAAAGGAAGACCTTTCTCTCTGTCTCTCTCTCTCTCTCTCTCACTGTCTAACTTTGCCTATCAAAAAATATATATTAGCAAAGTTTTATAACCATCACCACAACTTTAGAATATTTTCATCATACCAAACAGAAACCCAATACCTATTAGCTATCACTCCTTTTTTCTCCCCAACTCCTAGAGACCACTAATCTATTTTCTGCCTCTGTGAATTTGCCTATTCTGAACATTTCATATAAATAGCGTTTATAATATGTAGCCTTTGTGTCATACTTTTTCAGTTTACATGATGTTTTGTAAGTTTATCCAGGTTGTAGCATGTAATTGGTACTTCATTTCTTTTTGTGGCTTAATAGTACTCTCATTCATCGTGTGGATGTCAGTTTGTTTATCCATTTTTCAGTTGATGGGCATTTGGTTGTTTGTATTTTTTTGATTATTGAAAACAATGCTGTTATGAACGTTCATGTGCAAGTTTTTTGTGGGTGCTTTTATTTTCTGTTGGGTATACACTCAGGAGTGGGACTGCTGAGTTATGAGCTAACTCTACATTTAACCTTCTAGAGGAACTGCCAGACTGTTTTCCAAAGTGTCTGTACCATTTTATTTCAGGGGTGCATATAATATCTACTTGATCTGGAACTAATTTGTGTTCTACTTTAGTATGGCCTTGGGAGCATGCTTTTTCTGTTCAGGTAAGAAACTTCTGTGAAAAAGTCTCTCTATACAGTCATGTACCACATAACATTTCAGTCAATGACATCTGCATCAACAATATACAACATCGGTCCTGTCAGATCATAATGGAGCTAAAAAAAAAAATTCCTGTTGCCTAGTGACATCATAGCCATTGCAGCATCATAGTACAATGCATTACTCATGCATTTTTTAAAGATTTTATTTATTCATTTGAAAGGCGGAGTTAAAGAGAAGCAGAGGCAGAGAGAGAGAGAGGTCTTCCATCTGCTGGTTCACTCCCGAATGGCCGCAACGGCCGGATCTGGGCCCATCGAAGCCAAGAGCCAGGAGCTTTCTCCAGGTCTCCCATGTGGGTGCAGAGGTCCAAGGACTTGCGCCATCTTCCACTGCCTTCTCAGGCCATAGCAGTGAACTGGATCAGAAGTGGAGCAGCTAGAACTCAAATCAGTGCCCATATGGGATGCCAGCACTGCAGGCTGGGGTCCCAGCCCATACTCATGCATTTGTGGTGATGCTAATATAAATAAATCTATACTGCACTGCCCATCATACAAAAATATAACACACACAATTATTCATAGTACATAGTACTTGATAATGATAATAAATAACTATGTCACTGGTTGTTAATTTACTATACTCTATCACATTATTTTAGTTTTTAAGTATTTATTTCTCTAGAATGTATTCCCTCTACTTATAAAAGATGTGCTACAAAACAGTAACTGTTATGTTGTCAGAAGCCTCATGCATCTCATATTTGCTATATTTCTTAATTGCATAATTTTCTCTTATGCTTAAATTAAGCTCATGTTGTTTTATCATGGTAAAACATGAACGACAGACTATCCAGACTATTTGAAGGAAGTTCAAAAAGTTTGTGGAAAGTAGAATTAGAAGATAAGTTTTGTGTAAAAAGTTTTTTTAATTTTTTGCTTTTTAAATTGATATAAAGGGAACAAATTTCATATATACTAAGAGCCTCCCTCCCATTTTCCCTCCTTCTTCTCAAAACAGTTTTTAAATCCATGTGTAGGTTTTCCATAATATGTGTGTTCCAAGAAGATTTTGAATACCCCCTCATATACATGAATTGCAAACTTTGTTTTTAATGTATTTATTTATTTGAAAGGCAGCTACAGAGAGAGGGGGGAGCAGAGACAGAAATATCTGTCCACTGTTTCATTCCCCAAATGGCCAGAACAGCCAGGAGTAGGCCAGGCAGAAGTCAAGAGTCTGGAACTCCATATGGATCTTCCACATGGGTACAGAGGCCCAAGTACCTCTGCTGCTTTCTCAAGCACATTAATAGGAAGCTGGATTGGAAGTGGAGCAGCTGGGACTTGAACTGGTGTCCATATGGGATGCCAGTGTTGCAAGCAGCCACTTAACCCACTGAGTGACGGTGCTGGTCCTGCAAAAATTTTTATACCAAAATTAGTTTAATTCTGTTTCTACAAATTTTAAGCAGAAACTAAACTTCCAATCACTGATTCACTCCCTCAGTGCTCATAAGGTTGTGACTGGGCCAGCAAATCAGGAGCCAGGTACTCAATTCAGGTGTCACGTGCAGGTGGCAAAAACCCAATTACCTGAGCCATGACTGCTGCCTCCCCAGGTCTGCATTAGTTGGAAACTGCAATAAAGAGCCAGGAATCAAACCCAAGCACTGTGATGTGGAACAGGGGTTTCTTAACTGCTCGCTCTTCCACATATTTTCTGAAATACTTTTGTATGTATAATTTGTAACCTAGATGTATAGTAGACCATACCATCTAGATTTATGTACATATACTATTATATTTGTACAACTACAAAATCTCCTAATGATACAACTCTTAGAACATGTCCCCATCATTAAATGAAGTGTTATTATATTATGATTTGAATTTGGCAATCTCAAAGAGTAAGTTTTTCAACAGTTTTGGAAATGATTAGCATTCTTTGTTCTAGGAAGAATAAGAATGACTCTGTTTATCCAGTTTCTAACATTTGAATAGCATTTCCCTTTTCTTACCCTAGGAAACTAAGTAGGCCTTGGGAATAGATGAAGCAATGCATAGTGGTATAAATCAAAGAGCATTGAATATGTCTTCCTGTCTCAACTTAAGCTGCATAATAAAATACCATAAATTGAGTGGTTTAAACAACAAAAATTTATTTTTTATAGTTCTAGAGGCTGGGAAGTTCAACAACAAGTTGCTAGTTGATGGGGGTGCCCTGGTGAGGACTTTCTTCCTGGCTTGCAGATGGCCACCTTCTTACTGTATCTTCACATGGGGTAGAAAAAAGGACTGAGATCTGGTCTTTCTCATTATGAGAATCTCATTATGAGATTTCTCATAATCTCATTATGAGAGCCCCACCCACATAACCTCATATAGATCCAGTTACCTCCCAAAAGCCCCACCTCCAAATACTAACAGACTAGGGGTCGGAAGTCAACATGAATTTTGCGGGAGAAGACATTCAATCCATAGTACTTTCTATACACAAGAAAATTCCAGGATTCAGCACCATTAAAAAAAAAAAAAGGAAGAAAGAAAATTCTTCATTTTACTTACAATAGCAACCTTGGTCACAGAAGTTAGAAGTTCATACGGGCTAGTAAATTTTTACTGGAGTCACACCTTAGCACAAGCCACTTTTTTTTTTTTTTTTTTAAGATTTATGTACTTATTTGAAAGACAGAGTGGCAGAAAGAGAGAGGGAAAGGCAGAGAGAAACCTTCCATCAGTTGATTCACTCCACAAATGGCCACGATTGGGCCACGCCAAAGCCAGGAGCCAAGAACTCCATCCTGGTCTCCTACATGGGTGGCAAGGGCCCAAGCACTTGGGCTATCTTCTACTTCCTTCTCAGGCGCATTAGCAGGAAACTGGATCAGAAGTAGAGCAGCCAGGACTCAAACTAGCACTGTGATATGGGATGCCATTGTCACAAGTGATGGCTTAACCCATGGCACCAGCATTGTGGCAAAGTTAGTTAAGCTGCCACGTGGGATGCCAGCAGCCTATATGAGCACCAGTTTGAGTGAGTCTACTGCTCTATTTTAGCTCCAGCTTCCTGCTAATGCGCCCTGGGAAAGCAGAGGAACACTGCCACACACACAGGGGACCTGGGTGGAGTTCCAGGCTTCTGGCTTTGGCCTGGCCCTTCCCTGGCTATTGCAGCCATTTAGGGAGTGAACCAGTGGCTGAAAGATCTCTCTCTCTCTCTCTCTCTTCTCTCTCTCTAACTCTGTCTTTCAAATGCATAAGTAAATAAATAAATCTTTTTAAAAAATTAGTTTATTTCTTTTTTTTGACTATTTATTTATTTGAAAGAGAGATGTTCTATCCACTGGTTCACTCCCTAGATAGCCACAACAGCCACTGCTGGGGCCAGGCTGAAACCAGGAGCCAGGGGTCCCTTCCAGGTCTCCCACAATGCTAGCAGGGATCCAAGCACTTGGGCCATATTCTAGTGCTTTTTCCAGGAGCATTAGCAGGGAGCTGGATTGGAAGTGGAATAGCTTGGATTTGAACTGGTGTCCATATGGGACGCCAGCATCGCAAGTGGCTGCATTACCCACTATGCCACAATACCTGCCCCACAAATAAATCAAAAGAAAGAAAGAGAGAGAGAGAAAGCAAAGAAAGGAAGGAGGGAAGGAAGGAAGGAAGGAAGGAAGGAAGGAAGGAAGGAAGGAAGGAAGGAAGGAAGGAAGGAAGGTGACTGAAGAAATTAAGTAATTTACTGGAGGTCATTTAATGGTTTGCATGTGGACAGCTGGGATTTTTTTCTTTTCTTTTTTTTTTTTTTTTTTTTTGACAGGCAGAGTGGACAGTGAGAGAGAAAGAGAGACAGAGAGAAAGGTCTTCCTTTTCCGTTGGTTCACCCTCCAATGCGGCTGGCGCATCTCGCAGATCTGAAGCCAGGAGCCAGGTGCTTCTCCTGGTCTCCCATGCGGGTGCAGGGCCCAAGGACTTGGGCCATCCTCCTCTGCCCTCCCGGGCCACAGCAGAGAGCTGGACTGGAAGAGGAGCAACCAGAACAGAATCCGGCACCCCAACCGGGTCTAGAACCCAGTGTGCCGGCGCCGCAAGGTGGAGGATTAGCCTACTGAGCCGCGGCGCCGGCCGAGAGCTGGGATTTTAACCCAAAAATATTTGATTTCAAAGAATCAGAGCATCCTCTTTCTATTCTGAAGAGAGCAGACCCTAGTGAGATTCGGTTGGGAGGAGGGAATAGAGAGAATAGACATGTGTGCCAAAGCCAAACTTGGTTTTCTCTGTAAATTTTTTTCTTGTCCCTGGATGTCACAACCACTTGCTGACAGCCCCCTCCTATCCCCAGTGGTTCAGCTGTGCAGAAGTGCTAATGAGTCCCTAAATGCTTTCTGGCTTAGTGGAGCTACTGTACTTGACTAAGTTAGGACTCCAGCAACTGCTGTCTGGGCCACACACACTCCAGCAAAACTTCCTAATTTGGAAAAGTCTTTTCCATCCTGTTTGGGCAGAAAGAATACCATCTCACATTTAAGAAAAACAAAATGCCTTGACCTACATCAGAACAGGCACTTGAAAACATAAAACAAAGAAACACTAAAAAATCAAGTCTATTTCTGCTTTGCTTCGAAGTGGAAGGTGGTGGGGATGGGGAAATATTTCACCAGAAAGTTAAAACAACATTCCTGAGTCCCTTGCTATTTAACCCCAGAAGATATTCTAATTAACA
Organism: Lepus europaeus; assembly: GCF_033115175.1. Lineage (NCBI taxonomy): Eukaryota > Metazoa > Chordata > Mammalia > Lagomorpha > Leporidae > Lepus > Lepus europaeus. Next base: position 63,078,544 of record NC_084843.1, on the reverse strand, counting down.
ATAAGCTTTGAATTTCAGTTGTATGAAATTTAGCGATTTTGAATGGAATTAAGAAAATAAACATTTTAAATTTGTGTGTGTCAAAGCTAGCTTGAGTGGCAGCATATATTTTTCAGATGTGTTCTAGCATTGTTTCTAACACCTTGAGTAGAGGCCACACTTGTATTTGAAAAGAAGAACTAAGTAGATTTTCGCAGGGTGGGCCAGTGGGGTCAGCCTGAGTGTCCACTCCTGTGACTCCTGAAACTACCTGAGAGTGACTTGGTAAAAAGATACAGAGACTTAAGTCAAGTTTCAGCTCTGACACCAACTTGCTGTGTGAACTTGGGTAAATCACTTACCCTCTCTGGGCTCCACTTAACCTTCACTTTGCCTTCTCTGTAGAGAAGTTGACTAAATGACCTCCAGGAGCCTTGGCATTCTATTTTATGATTTCCATGAATGTAGAAAGGGCTTACCCAGGCTGAAGTGGAAGTCATGAATTTCCAGTGCCCTCTGGACCCATTCCTCATTTCCTAATTTTCCTCCTGGTCCCCTTACCCCCTTAGCATTTCCGGAACTAGGGCTTGGTGTTGCTTCCTGGCTTCCAGAAGCGACCTCCTAAATGCCCACAGGTATGCAAAGCATAAAAAGCCCGTGGTTTCCGTCATGCTCCTCAGGTCCTGTCTGTGCCATGATCTGCTTCCCCCAGAGTCTGCTCTCCACCACCTGGCCCTGGGTGATGATGGATTAAATCAGACAAAATAACCTTTACTAATGTTTGCTAACACCTCATCTCCCCGTCACAAAAATACCGTACCTTAAGGATAATCAAAATATACATGCTTCACCCTTAAAGGTCCTAACATTTATGTGGAGTGTTGATTGAATGGGCTTCCTGTGAGCCTCAAACAACATGAAGTTTTGTTGCCTTTGCTGATCAGGGAACCTTAGGGAAGTCATGTTATCTTGGCAGGAATACTGTCAACTCAAGATGGAGATTCTGTTTCCCTCTGCATTAATCTGCAGCTAATGCCAGTGAACATTATCCTTGTTTAATTACATTCACTAACCCACTGACACAACTTCCCCTGGGAAGAAGCGTATCCGACTCTGACTCACGCTTTTCAGCAGGTTGGATTTGAGGAAATGGATAATATACGCCCCGCTGGCTTTGGAATTTTAAACAGAAACCCACATGCTGCTGCGTCTCCGGCTTACTCCCAAATATGGGAGAATGTGTGCCCCAGCCTGGGTTGGAGGAGGCATGCTCAGTGTGACAAAAGGCAAAACCCACACAGTGTGTGCTGAGCCAGGCAGGGAGAGCCAGAGCCAGCAGCCACTTAAAGGAGAAAGAACAACCACAGGAAAGGGGCGGGAGGCGGACACACATCAGGACCCTTTTCTAGAGTTGTCTTGATGATAGCATGGTGCTGAATGTCTCAGTGGAAGTAAAACACACTCCCGGAGTCAGGGACCAAAGAGGGGTCAACTTTGGTAGTGATGGTCGATGCGGGGTGTCGTCAGAACAGGATATGGAATCGTATGAACCTTGTGCTGAGCTGCTTGGGTCACCCTGGCCACAGCTTATAGTAAGAAACTCTCTGGCAGTCAGTGGGCCCCGGGATTCTCTGAGAAATAGATCTGTCCCCAGAGTAAAGCAGTTGTGGTAATTGCTCTGAGGGGGTGGGGCAGTTCCCAGAGCATAAAGAGACAGCTCCTCAGCTGGAAGCCAAAAAGGCTAACGCTCCACCTCAGACCTCAACACCATGCTAAGCACCTCCCTATTTCTGCCCAAAACCCACAGCCCCCCACCCCACCCCAATGCTCCACTCCACGTGCCCTCTACAAGCTCTGTTCCCGCCAGGGCTGTCCTTTGGTTTCATTAAAAAAAAAAAAAAAAAACTTTATTGTTTTTATTTCTTAAGCAATATATGTACACTGGAAAACAAACAATATAGAAATGTTGCAACAACAGCTCCAATTTGGAGAGTTCTTTACATAAGATACTGTACTAAAGCACTTAATGTGCATCCTTTGATTCAAACTTTCCAGTATTCCTATGAAGTAGGTAGTTTATCCCCATTTATAGGTAATGTAAGAAAAAGGGGCACCAGTTTAGAAAATTAAAGTTCATATCGGTGATATAAGCTTGCTCAAATTCACATATCTGGTACATGGCTAACCTGCGATTTAAACCCAAATGGTCACTCTGTAAAGGCTGTGGAGAAGGCCGGCGCTGTGGCTCAGTAGGCTAATCCTCCGCCTTGCGGTGCTGGCACACCGGGTTCTAGTCCCGGTCGGGGCACCGATCCTGTCCCGGTTGCCCCTCTTCCAGGCCAGCTCTCTGCTGTGGCCAGGGAGTGCAGTGGAGGATGGCCCAAGTCCTTGGGCCCTGCACCCCATGGGAGACCAGGAGAAGCACCTGGCTCCTGCCATCAGAACAGCCTGGTGCGCCGGCCGCAGCGCACCTACCGCGGCGGCCGTTGGAGGGTGAACCAACGGCAAAAGGAAGACCTTTCTCTCTGTCTCCTTCTACTGTCCACTCTACCTGTCAAAAAAAAAAAAAAAAAGGCTGTGGCAAAATATCAACTTTACTCCACTACTCAAAGATTATTTTTCTTCCAGATCTCTCTGGGTTGTTTTTTGTTTGTTTTTTTGGATTTTTTTCTTTTGTTTTAATTTACTTGAAAGGTAGAGATACACAGAGATAGAGAGAAGGTGACAAACGTAGGAAGATCTCCCGTCCTGTGTTTTAGTCCCCAAATCCTGGAACACCTGGTGCGGGGCCAAGCAGAAGTCAGGAGCCCAGAACTCAATTTGGATTTCCTGCTTGAGCCATTATCTGCTGCCTTCCAGCGTGTGCATTATCAGGCAGCTGGAATAAGAAGCAGAGAATGGACTCAAGTCCAGGCACTCCAACATGGGGTGTGGGTGTCCTAAGCAGCTTTCTAACCACTGCACCAAAGACCCATCCCCCAGTCTTTTCTTTATATACATACATGTGATGTTTATTTTATCCTGATTTTAAAAAATCTACAATTGGCTGGGCTTTGGGGAAGAGGGAACATGCCATGCAATGTAGTTTATCCAGATTGCTCTTCACCTTAAAAGGCTCTAGGGCTGGGGCTGGCACCATGGCATAGAGGGTAAAGCTGCTGTCTGAAGTGCCAGCATCCCATATGGGTGCCAGTTTGTGTCCTGGCAACTCCACTTCTGATCCAGCTCCCTGCTAATATGCCTGGGAGAGCTGTGGAGGATGGCCCAAGAGCTTGGACCCCTACACCCACATGGGAGACCTGGAAGAAGCTCCAGGCTCCTAACTTTGGATCAGCCCAGCTCCAGCCATTGCGGCCATTTGGGGAATGAACCAGAGGATGGAAGACTTCTCTCTCTGCCTCTGCCTCTCTAATTCTGGCTTTCAAATAAACAAACAAATCTTTAAAAAAAAAAAAAAAAAAAAAAAGCTCTAGAAGAAGTGCAATACATAGGGTCACCCAAGGGGACATGGAGTTGGAGTTGGAGACTGAGACCAAAGGCCCAGAGTGGCCTCTCCAGAAGCCACAAAAGCCTTATAGTAAAGCTACAGACCTAGAGCTGGTCACTGACTATGCAGGAGAGAAGGAGATCCAGGGTTCCAATTTCTTTTTTTAAATATTTATTTATTTATTTGAAAGGCAGAGTTACAGAGAGAGAGAGAGAGAGAGAGAGATCTTCTAACTGCTGGTTCACTCCACAGATGGCTGCAACAGCCAAGGATGGGCCAGGCTGCAACAGCCAGGAACTTCTTCCAGGTCTCCCACATGGGTAGAGGGGCTCAAACACGTGGGCCATCTTCTGCTACTTTCCCAGGTGCATTAGCAGGGAGCTAGATCAGAAGTGGAGCAGCTGGAACATGAGCCAGCACCCATATGGGATGCCAGCATCGCAGGTAGCAGCTTTACCCACTACACTACAACTCTGGCCCCGAGGGTTCCAATTTGGAGATGACCAGGTCCATCACTGGAGACAGACTATCTGGGAGCAGAAATCTGAACAGGCAGGAGAAGGAACTCGCAAAAGTCACAATCAAGAAGGAAGATTTGGAGCCGATATTGACAGAGAAGGAGACTTCTCAGGCAGCAGCAAAAACGAGTTTGCAGAAACACACGGGCAACATGGTAGAGGCTTTTATTGCCCTAACCAACTGATAAATGCTTTCTCATTCATACTTACTGGATTAATTTATTGCAATTTTTAAAAAATGATCTTTAAAAAAAAAAAAAAGCTCCACCTCAAGAAACCCGCTCTTGGCTCAGTCCTGCTCTGCTGGGTCTGCAAGAGGCTCAACTATCTTGCTGGCTGTGTCATACCAGGCACACTGTAGGTACTCAATAAATGCTCTCCAGAGGTGGTGTCAGAAATTCTGTGACTCATAGCCTCTTTTCTCTTGTAGATATGTAAGAGCTGTGGGTTCTTTTTCTTCTCTGGATGGTGCTGGTGCTGATGTTGGAGCTAAATAAGAACCCTCTGCCCCAGTGAACCTAGAAAATGCAGGTATGTCATCATCCTAGACAGCAAAATTCATGCTACCATTGCTGACCCAGGGCTGCCATTGTAAGTCTTTGCCACATTTGTAATCCTGTCTGAGGAGAGAGGCTCTGGGGACAGAGATGACCACAGGCAAGGTTGTGTGTGTGCATCCTGAGTATATGGGAAATGGAGTTACTACAGTGGAACCTGAATTGAATGGCACTCCCAGAGCTCATAGGAGCTTCTGTCATCTGGGCCAGCCTGGCTTCACAGGACTGGAGAATCACCTGTACCAAAGGAAGGGACTGACTTCAAGGAGCAGTGATATTTTCTGCTTGTTCATGAAACCTTACCTGAGCAAGCTGAGTAAGTGGCTGTCACATCAAGGCAGTGCGTCTTTCCAACCTACCTCCTACTAAGAAGCACTTGCCCTGCTATACATAATTCCTCTTAAAAAAAAAAGATACCACAAAATTGTAAATGTTATGCATAATTCCCACAGCTTTTTTTTTTTTTTTTTTTTTGACAGGCAGAGTGGACAGTGAGAGAGAGAGGCAGAGAGAAAGGTCTTCCTTTTCCGTTGGTTCAGCCCATAAATGGCCACCGTGGCCAGCGCATCGCACTGATCCGAAGCCAGGAGCCAGGTGCTTCCTCCTGGTCTCCCATGCGGGTGCAGGGCCCAAGGACTTGGGCCATCCTCCACTGCACTCCCGGGCCACAGCAGAGAGCTGGCCTGGAAGAGGGGCAACCGGAACAGAACCGGTGCCCCAACTGGGACTAGAACCTGGTGTGCCGGCGCCACAGGCGGAGGATTAGCCTAGTGAGCTGCGGCGCCGGCCATCCCACAACTTTTAAAGAAGATACCGGCCGGCGCCGTGGCTTAACAGGCTAATCCTCCGCCTTGCAGCGCCAGCACACCAGGTTCTAGTCCCAGTTGGGGCGCCGGATTCTATCCCGGTTGCCCCTCTTTCAGGCCAGCTCTCTGCAATGGCCCAGGAAGGCAGTGGAGGATGGCCCAAGTCCTTGGGCCCTGCACCCGCATGGGAGACCAGGAGAAGCACCTGGCTCCTGGCTTCGGATCGGCACAATGCGCCGGCCGCAGTGGCCATTGGAGGGTGAACCAACGGCAAAAAGGAAGACCTTTCTCTCTGTCTCTCTCTCTCACTATCCACTCTGTCAAAAAAAAAAAAAAGATACCAAACCAGGTTAAACATTGATTGTATTCTCTCTCCTTTTGTCTATGCCTATATATTCCTTGGTTTATTTTTTTGCCCAAGCCTTATAAGGCACATTACTGTATTTGATGTCCTCAACTTCTCAACTTGTATGTAATGAATCATTACTAATTCCCTAAAACAGGTGTGTTGCAGGAATATTTTCCCCAGCTGTCTTATTCCAGGCTCTCATCCCCTCATAAGATAAGAATTCAAAGCAGAGATGTAAGGGCAATTATGGGAGTGAGATTTACTTAAAGTGAGCATTCATCAGAGATGAGCACAGGCAACCCTATGAGGAGAGATGCTTCTCATGAGAGGGCCAGCTAGAATGAGCCTCTCAGTTTAGGGATTTCCCCTTATTGGGTAATAGGGAAGGTGCCCTGACTGAATATAAGGTAGAGCTTGGTAAGGTAGAGTTTGGACAGGGTTCAGTGTGCATGATGTCCTCTGGGAAAGTTATAGCATCTCCATGTACAGATCGCTGTACACGTGCTCATAGTGGCTTATTCTTCATGCTGGAGAAGACTCTGGTGCGTCATGGCTAAGAGGGTGTACTGGATCGGCATGGAACTGGTGGAGTTAGGGTACAAGGCTAGAAATAGAAACTGCAGGAAATCTACCAGCTCATTGTTACCTGACTACTTACCTGTATGAAATCACATTACTAGTTTTTTTTTTTCTCTTTTCTAATTCTTTTGTTGAAGTATAGCACATTTATAGGAAAGTGCACAGATAATAAATATACATAAAAATCTATAAATGTTCAAAAGGCAAACACCACCACGTAAGCAATGCCTAAATGAAAGAACAGATCATCACTACTAATATGCTAAATGTCGCCTCTTGAACCCTTCTAGTCACAAATCTCCCAGGTACGATTGATTCCTATCTATGGAAAAACAGCAAGGTTAATTTTTCCTGTTTCTGGATTTGACATAAATTGACTCATAAGTATACACTCTCTTGTGTCTGGCTTTTCCTGCTTAACATTATATTTGTAGGGGCCAGCACTGTGGCACAGCAGGTTAACACCCTGTCCTGAAGCGCCAGCATCCCATATGGGTGTCGGTTTGAGACCCAGCTGCTCCACTTCCATCCAGCTCTCTGCTTTGGCCTGGGAAAGCAGAGGAGGATGGCCCAAGTCCTTGGGCCCCTGCACCCGTGTAGGACACCAGGAAGAAGCTCCTGGCTCCTGGCTTCAGATGGGCACAGCTCCAGCCGTTGTGGCCAACTGGGGAGTGAACCATCTCTCTCTCTGCCTCTCCTCTCTCTGTGTAACTCTTTCAAATAAATAAATGAATCTTTAAAAAAACATTATGTTTGTGATATTCATTTATGTTATTGTGTATAGTTATAGATTATTTATTCCCATGATTTTATAATACTCCATTGTGTGAATTCACTAATTAATTTACCCATTTTATTATTGATGGACATTTGAATTGCTTCTGGTTTTTAATCTGTCATAAATAGTGCTATTTGCACGTCTTGATGTATATGAACATAAGCATTTCTAGAAATGTGTTTATCATATTATATATATATATATACATATATATATATATTTCAGCTTTGGTGAATGTCATCAAACAATTTTCCAAAGTGGTTGTATCAATTTACACTCCCCCCCCAGCAATATGTAAAAATTTCAGTTACCACATACCCTCACCAACACTTTGTGTTATCTGTCTTTTTTGTTTAATGGATGTGTAGAGATAGCCTACTGTACTTTTCATGTTTTTTCCTACTGACTGGTGAATAGAGTACCATTTCATATATTTACTAACCATTTCGGTAAATTAGTGACTTTTTAAAAAAACATTTTTTAAAAAAATTTATTTATTATCTTGAAAATCAGAATTACAGAGAGGCAGAGGCAGAGAGAGAGAGAGATAGAAAGTCTTCCATCTGCTGGTTCACTTCCCAAATGTTTGCAATGGCCAGAGCTGAGCTGATCCAAAGCCAGGAGCCAGGAACTTTTTCTGCATCTCCACACAGGTGCAGGGGCCCAAAGGCTTGCGCCATCTTCCGCTGCTTTCCCAGACCATAGCAGAGAGCTGGATCATAAATGGAGCAGCTGGGACTCTAACCAGTGCGCCTATGGGATGCCGGCACTGCAGGTGGCTGCTTTACCCACTATGCCACAGTGCTGGCCCCAAACTAGGGACTTTTTAAAGGATTTTTCCCTCTGGTTATTTAAAGTAATGCATGGTAATTAAAGAGGGTTTCCCAAACAGAAAAGGGTCACAGTGGTTTTGTACTTTGTCAAAGTAACTAAACTGGAACTGTTTTTCAGAATTCTTTTGCCTGTATGGTTCTGGGTTAACATTGGCCACAAGAAAATCTGCACACAGTTTGAAGGGCAGAAGTGAAGCAGCTGCATTTATGCTCACAGGGTTGGTGTAGGTCAAACACTGTTGTAAATCACTCAGTGTTTCACATCGCCTGGCCCACCTTGTCACCATGGGACTGTAGTTGGGCCCACAGATCCTTCAGCTGCCACCAGATCTCCTCCTCTAGCTTTTGCAACTCCTGAGCCAAGTATGTGTTTAGCTTCATGACAAAGATCCAGCAATTTCTTCAGGTCACTTGCATCATTGAGGTAGGAGCTTCTTGGCCGGTGCCGCGGCTCACTAGGCTAATCCTCCGCCTGTGGTGCCAGTACCCCGGGTTCTAGTCCTGGTTGGAGCGCCGGTTCTGTCCCAGTTGCTCCCCTTCCAGCCCAGCTCTCTGCTGTGACCCAGGAAGGCAGTGGAGGATGGCCCAAGTGCTTGGGCCCTGCACCCGCATGGGCAACCAGGAGGAAGTACTCGGCTCCTGGCTTTGGGTCAGCACAGCTCCGGCCATTGTGGTCATTTGGAGGGTGAACCAATGGAAGGAAGACCTTTCTCTCTGTCTCTCTCTCTCTCACTGTCTAACTCTGCCTGTCAAAAAAAAAGAAGAAGAAGAAGAAGTAGGAGCTTCTAGAGGCAGTGAGAGACTGATGCAAGCTCCATTTCATCCTTATCCATCCCTTCTTGTCCTTTGGGGTTGGTTCTTACTCTCCCATACTTCACAACTGTCTGTTCTTCCTGACTTCAGGTCCAACCCCAGAAACAGAAGCAACAGTTGTACACAAGTTGTTTAACCATTCCCAAAATTGCATAACACAAGCCCCTTTAATAAACCTCTTACTCTTTGTCAATTCTGGTAGTTCTGCTTCTCTGATGAAACCCTAACTGATAACAGGCATTAAGAAAGAAACCACATTTTTTTTTGTAATCCTACACCAAGAGGCAACCATAGTCCACATCTGAGCATGTACTCTTTCTGCCTGCAATATTTTAATTGAAGAAAGTGAGCTCAGGACAGGGTCAGTGACAGCTCAGGGTTTGATTGGAATATCACAAAGCTGGGCCTTGGAAGGCTGATTTCAGGCATGCCAGGCTGCTATTGTTCCTCCTGTGCCTCAGAATCCACAAGTGACCCTTTAGTCCTCTGACCTCCTCGGGGGGCCTTCTTATTCTGAGCACCATCTCTGTGGCATGCAAGAGCCCATTGACACATCTTTTCATGGGCTTGGAAGCCACTTGCTTTTACAGCTTCCCTAGTTTGTTCTGATGAAACTGCAAGGGTTTCACCTTCCTGTTCCTCTTCAGAAAAAGACAAAAAACAACCATCTTGTACACCAGACTGACGCTGTGTCATCTATATTCCAAGCACTATCAGAGAAGAGGTGGCCACCAGGGGGCCAGACAGAGTCCAAAGGCCTTCCCCTTCCTGGCCAAACTCAACTCCCCAGATGTCAGTTAGAGATATGGTCCTTGGATTCAAGCTTTACAATCTCAACACATAAAATTCTTAACTTTTCAGAATGAATGACCGATTCCCCAGTTGAGTGATAAGTGATATGATGTCATCAATGCTTTAGTAGAAAAGAGTGGGCAGGGATAGGTGGAGGAAGAGAAGAAAAAGGCAGATTTTCCTACTTTACCGTGCGGCCGAGAGCCCCCTGGACTCTGAATTGTACAAGAGCCAGAATTTACAGGACTTTTCTGCTCAAACCTGAATCTGGGGCCTGGACTTTCCTCTTCAACTGGAGGTTGGATGCACTAGAAAAATAGATTTGCCTCCCTGAGAACAGACCCAAAGAGGGGCAATTGAGGATGGAAACTAGAGATGAAAAGAAACTGGTGACCCATCCCTCCCAGTGCATCCGTTCTGCCTGACTGGTTTCTTAAAGAGGAACAAAAACTAGATGTTGTATTTGTTTTTTTTTTTTTTTTCCCCCTTCTAAGGACTGCAGATACTGGTGGCCTCTTTCCTGGTTTACTCCTGTCATGGCCCCCTGAGTGGAAGGGACGGTTGCCCCACAAGCTGGCTGCTAAGCCGAGCCTCAGGCTGGCAGGGAAGCCAAAGCCCAAAGCACAGGAGCACCCAGGGGTAACATTATCCTGCCAGAGCCAAACAAGGAACTGAGTGTTTAGAATAACTTCAAGAAAGTCGTGGGTGTTTCCTCTGTCAGGGAAACAAGGAACCACAGTGAGATAATGGATAGCTATATTCAGGTCACAGATTATCAGCTGCCACGGCTGCTTCCTGTTCAGAACTCTGTGACACTCCCTTCTAGTCACTGAAGCCTCCTAGAGTCTGTGAGTGTGTCAGCACTTGCTGCTGCAGGCCTGGCAGTTCTGCTTGGGCATCTGACATAACCTGGAGGCGGCAGCTATTCTTCATTCAGGGTGAGGCTTCAGGGGTCAGTTCCTGATAGAGGAGGCGATGGGTAAGACATCAATAATAAGAATGACTTGTGTAGAACTGTTAGTATTTTTCAAGCTCTTTAGCCAAGAGGTTTTTGTGCACTCTCTCATTAGATCCTGAGAACCATGCCATGAGACAGGTACTATTTAGCCTCCTTTCCAAGATGAGGAAAGAGGCACAGAAATGTTAAGCAAATTGTCCAAGGAATGTAGCAGTGTAACTAGGAACCAGAACCAGGACTTGTTTGACTTTCTTCCCTTCTCTCTGTTTATTTTACTGTTTTGCATGTTTATTGTACTGCCATTTCTCTCTGTTTATGCATTCTTAATATGTATACATTTAGGTGGCAGTGACCCAGATCAAGATTAAAACATTGCCCTCACTCCCCAAAGTTCCTTCATGTCCCTTTCCTGCAAATACCCATATCCCCAACCCTCAAGGTAAGTAATACTCTGACTTCTGTCTTCATGGATTGATCTTAGCCATTCTTGCACTCTCTGTAAATGGAATCCCAGTCTTGTGCTTGGCTTCTTTCATTCCATTTAGTGTCTGGAGTCCACATTGTTGGTTGTCCATAATTTGTTCCTTTTCACTACTGAATAATATTCCATTTATTATCCCAGTATTTATTCATACTCCTGTTGGTGAATATTTCAATTTTTTTCCAGTTTTAGGCTACTTTTATCTTTTAAAATCTTATTTATTTATTTATTTGAAAGGCAGAGTTACAGAGAGAGACAGAGAGAAAGATGGAGAGAGATCCAAATGGCTACAAAGGCCGAGGCTGGCCAGACCAAAGCCAGGAGCCTGGAACTCCATCCAGATCACACACGTGTGTGGTGGGGGTCCAAGGATGTGGGCCATCCTCTCCTGCTTTCCTAGGTACACTAGCCAGGAGCTGGATTGGAAATGGATTAGCCAGGACTGGAACTGGTGCGTGTATGGGAAGCTGGTGTTACAGACAGCAGCTTAACCCACTGCACCATAATACCAGTCCCTTATTTTAGGCTGGTTTTAATAGCACTGTCATGAATAGTGTTATTCTTAGCTTAAAGTATGTTTAGCTTTGTTAAATACAGATACTCCTCAACGTGTGATGGGGTTACATCCCAATACCCACTGTTAAGTTGAAAATATCCTAAATCAAAAATATATTTAATATACCTATCAAAATCATGGCTTAGCCTAGCCTGCCTTAAACATGCTTGGAACGCTTACATTCTCATACAGTTGGGTAAAATCACTGAACATAAAGTCTGTTTTATAATGAAGTATTGAATGTTTCATGTAATTTTTTAAATTTTATACTAAAACTTAAAAGCAGAGTGGTCCTATGAGTATACTTGTACATCAGGATAGAAGTAAAAAAATCTTAAGGCAGGGATTGTCTATACTGCCAAATAGTTTTCCAAAGTGATTGGGCCATTTTGTATTCCCAACATCTCTATACAAGAGTTCTGGCTGCTTCATGTCATTGTCAGCACGTGGAATTATCAGTATTTTCATTTTAGTGATTAGCTAAGTGTGAGAATCAGGTCTTTCTGATTCCAAAGTGTTCGCAGCATCATAAAATACTGGACCTGAGCACCTGCTACATCTATGGTTATCTTGGGTAGGAACAAGAGGTCTTAACCACTTAATCCTAAATGCAAGGATTAAGTGGTTCTCCAGAACAGCTGGGTACCAGGATTCTTGCTTCATCCATCACTTCTAAAAGTTGCCTGCCAACTTCAAGATTGGGTATATCCATGCCATTTTCTAGGAAAAGATCTCTCTCTCTCTCTCTCTCTCTCTCTCTCTCTCTTTTTAAAGATATATTTATTTGTTTGAAAGGCAGAGCTACAGAGAGGCAGAGGCAGAGAGAGAGGCTGTCCATCCGCTGCCTCATTTCCCAAATGATCGCAATGGCCAGAGTTGGGCCGATCCAAAGCCAGGAGCCAGGAGTTTCTTCCAGGTCTCCCACACAGGCGCAGTGGCCCGCTAAGCCACAGCACCAGCCCAGGAACAGATTTCTTGAAGGAAGTTCTCTTGTGGCTTCTAGTACAAAGGTATGCCAAAGGTGTGTGGCCAGTGTTGTCACAGCCTGCTGTGGGGTCAATCTTATTCTTTTCTTTTCTTTTCAGCTCCTCTCTCTCTCTCTCTCTCTCTCTCTCTCTCTCTCTCTTTTTAAGATTCATTTAACTATTTGAAAAGCAGAGTTGCAGAGAAAGAGAGAGAGGCAGAGACAGAAATCTTCCATCTGCTGGTTCAGTCCCCAAATGCCCATGACGACCAGAGCTGGGCCTATTTGAAGCTAAGAATCAGGAACTTCCTTTTTTTTTTGAACAGGCAGAGTGGACAGTGAGAGAGAGACAGAGAGAAAGGTCTTCTTTATTCATTGGTTCACCCCCCAATGGTTCATTGCGCTGATCCAAAGCCAGGAGCCAGGTGATTCTCCTGGTCTCCCATGTGGGTGCAGGGCCCAAGGATCTGGGCCATCCTCCACTGCCCTCCCGGGCCACAGCAGAGAGCTGGCCTGGAAGAGGAGCAACCGGGACAGAATCCGGCACCCTGACCAGGACTAGAACCCTGGGTGCCGGCTCCACAGGCGGAGGATTAGCCTATTGAGCCGCGGTACCAGCCAAGAATCAGGAACTTCTTCTAGGTCTCCCACATGGGTACAGGGGCCCAAGGACCTGGGCCATCTTCACTGCCTTCCCAGGTGCATTAGCAGAGGGCTAAATCGGAAGTAGACCAGCTGGGACACTAACCAGTGTCCATATGGGATGACAGCTCCACAGGTGGCAGCTTTACCCACTATGCCACGGCCCCAGCCCCAGTCTTATTCTTTCTTAACAGCTTGAAGTGCTTCAAACCAGAACATCAAAGTACTCTCAAGGATGGGACCTGGCCTAACAGGACTATGGTCTGAAACATAAAAACTTGCATTTCAGGTTGACCTCATCCCCTTAACAAGGCTTGGGGAAATCAATGAACCTCACTTTGACTCAGTTTTCTTTTTTTTTAAATTTTTTTAAAAAATTTATTTGACAGATAGAGTTAGACAGTGTGTGTGAGAGAGAGAGAGACAGAGAGAAAGATCTTCCTTGAGACACTCCCCCAAAAGGCTGCTACTGCCATTGCTGCAGCCAGCGCTGTGCCAGTCCGAAGCCAGGAGCCAAGTGCTTCTTCCTGGTCTCCCATGCAGGTACAGGAGCCCAAACACTTGGGCCATCCTCCACTGCCCTCCCGGGCCACAGCAGAGAGCTGGACTGGAAGAGAAGCAACTGGGACTAGAGCCTGGCACCCATATGGGATGCCTGTGCCACAGGCAAAGGATTAACCTAGTGAGCCACGGCGCTGGTCCCTTGACTCAGTTTTCTTGACTAATTTTTTTTAAAGATTTATTTTAGGGGGTACGTGTTTCTCCCAAAGCTGGAGTCATATTGTTCTGAATCTCCTTTTTCTTTTTCATATTATGAACATTATTTGGAAATGGTTTGTTTTTGTTTATTTCTTTCTTTGTTTGTTTGTTTGTTTGTTTTGAAAGTCAGAGTTAAGAGAGAGAGAGATCTCCCATCTGCTGGTTCACTCCCCAGATGGCTGCAACGGCCAGGATCGGGCCAGGCCAAAACCAAGAGCCAGGATCTTCATCCATATTTCCCACATGGATGACAGGGCCCCGAACATTGGGCCATCTTTTGCTGCTTTTCCTAGGCCATTTGCAAGGTACTGGATTGGAAGTGGATCAGCCAGGACAAGAACCAGTGCCCATAAGGGATGTTGGTGTTGCAGGTGTCAGCTTTACCCACTACACCACAGTGCTAACCCTGGAAATGGCTTTTAAAAATTGTTATTCAAGGGGCCAGCTCTGTGGCACAGCGGGTTAACGCCCTGGCCTAAAGGGCCAGCATCCCATATGGGCGCTGGTTCAAGTCCCAGCTGCTCCACTTCCGATCCAGCTGTCTGCTATGGCCTGGGAAAGCAGTGGAAGATGGCCCAAGTTCTTGGGTCCCTACACCGCGTGGGAGACCTGAAAGAAGCTCCTGGCTCCTGGCTTTGGATCAGCGCAGCTCTGGCCATTGCAGCCAGTTGAGGAGTGAACCAGTAGATGGAAGACCTCTTTCTCTCTCTCTCTTGCTCTGCCTCTCCTCTCTCTGTGTAACTCTGAATGAATAACTCGAATGAATAAATAAATCTTTTTAAAAAATTATTCAGATATACTTGAAAGAACAAGTATTGGTGTTGGCACTGTGGTGTAGGGTGTAGGGATGCAGTGCCAGCATCCCATATAGCCGCTGGTTTGATACCCAGCTGCTCCACTTCCAATCCTATGTCCTGGGAAAGCAGTAGAGGATGGCCCAAGTCCTTGGGCCCCTGCACCCAAGTGGGAGAGCTGGAAGAAGCTCTTGGCTCCTGGCTTCAGATCGGTGCGGCTCCAGCCATTTTGACCAATTGAGGAGTGAACCAGTGGATAGAAGACCTCTCTCTCTCTCTGTCTCTCTGTCTCTCTCTCTCTCTCCCTGTCTCTCCCTGTCTCTCCTCTCTGTGTAACTCTTTCAAATAAATAAATACATCTTTAAAAAAAAAGAAAGAACGAACGAACAAGTATCAGACTTGATAAATAGGTCAGAGAATGAAACTTAGAGATTGAATTTTCCTTCTCCATTCACTCCTCTGAGAGTCCTAAAAAGTCCCTTATTTATTCATTCATTCGCTCATTTATTTTCATTACAAAAGTAACACGTGCACTGTAACAAATTCAGACAATGCAGAAATAAGTAAATAAAAAGGTAGACATCTCCCATATAGGTATGTGATATGTGTGTATATGATTTTTAAGATGAAAAATAATACTGTACTATATGTGTTTTGTAACTTTTTTTTTTCAGTTAATAGCTCATGGACATCTTTCTATATCAATAAATATAGACCCACCTCATTATTGTTAATGGTTGCGTAGTATTCCATTGAAGATGTTACATAATTTAGATGTTTTCTAACCCTATGATAATACAATATATTTGTTCAATAAATACTTGAATGCCAATAAGAAAAACTAGATGAATCTGGGACTTGCAATGACAAATTTATCCCAAGAAGCTATGGGAGCTCAGAGGAGACACAGACTGGAAGGCCTGTGTTTGACAGCACCCACAGCATTGAGTTCAGAATTGGAAGGCATGAGCCTAATGGGCCAGCTGCCTAGACTTCTCCCTCCCCCCAGGACCTGTATTTCATTGGCTAACACAAGGCAGGAACCAGTGCCCTCACAGGGAGCATCCAAGAACGTGAGCTGAATAGAGCAAGTACAGCTTGCTTTCATGAACAAATTGATCCTGCAGAAACAGGAAATTTCTCTCATACTTTAAGTCCCAAAATAGAAATCTGCTAAGATGCACAGGGATTTAGGGAATTTAGCTAACATCGTGAAGCAAATGTTATGTGCTTTTTGAATTTGACTATCTCAACATGAGCTGTTAGACACTTCTCAAAAAGGCTTTTGTTGAAAAATCAGTGAATATTCATACAGTAAGAGAAAGTGGAGGGAAGAAAACGCCTCTAAACGTTGAGGATCTCAAAGATGCAGAGTAGAAGTCTCTTCAAGCACTGTTGAGGAGACAGTAAGTGGGCAGCCCAGTGGCTGGAGCATGGCCTGGCTTCCCAGATTCTGTCCCCTTGCACTGCCACAGTGTTCCTCCAACTCAACACACTCTGTTCCACCTCAGGGCCTCCACATTGCCCTTCCCTTTATCTGGAAGGCTCTTTGTCATTCCCCAGCAACTGCCCCCCCCACCCCATTTTCTTGACTATTCCTATTCCTCCAATTTTTATAAATTTTATTTATTTGAAAGGCAGAGTGGCATAAAGAGAGAGAGACAGAGAATGCTCTTCCATCTGCTGGTTCACTCCCCAGCTGCTTTCCTGGTAGCATTAGCAGGGAGCTGGATCAGAGTGGTGTAGCCAGGACTGGAAATGGTGCTTATATAGGATGCTGGCGTCACATGTGGCAGTTTAACCCACTGTGCCATGATGCCTGCCCCACCTATTCATTCTTTGCTCAGCTTAATGGAAGCTATCACTGAACCTATCATATAACTTAATTTATTTTAGCTACATTCTCTTACAACCCTGTACTTTTGCTTCAAAACAGTTACTACATGTGCAATAATATATTGATTTGTATGATCATTTGTTTAGTGATAATGTCTTTCACTAGGAACTTTGTCTTAAATTCTTATTTGAATTACTAAAACCTCATTTAAAAAGAATGATATGGGGCTGGCACCGTGGCGCAGTAGGTTAATCTTCTGCCTGCGGTGCCAGCATCCCATATGGGCTCCGGTTCTAGTCCTGGCTGCCCTTCTTCCAATCCAGCTCTCCGCTATGGACTGGGAAAGCAGTAGAAGATGGCACAAGTCCTTGGGCCTCTGCACCTGAATGGGAGATGGGAAAGAAGCATCTGGTTCCTGGTTTCAGATCGGCGCAGCTCAGGCTGTTGCGGCCATCTGGGGAGTGAACCAATGGAAGGAAGACCTTTCTCTCTCTCACTGTCTGTAACTCTACTTCTCAAATAAATAAATAATCTTAGAAAAAAAAAAAGAATGATGTAAGATCAGTCATTTAGTCTACTGGTTAAGATGCTCATTTCCCATTTTGGATTACCTGGGCTGGTTTCCTGGCTCTGGCTCCTGACTCCAGGTTCCTGCTAATGCAGGATGATGTTCAATCACCTAGGTTCTTATACCCACCTGGGAGACCCAGATTGCGTTCCCAGATCCTAGCTTCTGCTCCAGCCCAGCTCTATCCTTGGCCATTGAGGGCATTTGGGAAATGAATAAGGAATGGGATCTCTCTCTCTCTCTCTCTCTCTCTCTCTCTCCCTCTCCCCCTCTCCCTCTCCCTCTCCCTCTCCTTCTCTTTCTCTCTCTCTCTCTCTCTCTCTCTCACACACACACACACACACACACGATTTTATTTATTTGAGAGGTAGAGTTACAGACAGTGAGAGGAAGAGACAGAGAGGAAGGTCTTCCATTCCATCCATTGGTTCACTCCCCAAATGGCCACCATGGCTGGAGCTGCGCCAATCCAAAGCCAGGAGCCCGGTGCTTCTTCCTGGTGTCCCATGTGGGTGCAGGGGTCCAAGGACTTGGGCCATCTTCTACTGCTTCCCCAGGCCGTAGCAGAGAGCTAGATTGGAAGAAGAGCAGCTGGAACTAGAACTGGCGCCCATATGGGGTGCCGGCACCGCAGGCGGAGGATTAACCTACTCCCCACGGCGCTGTTCCCTCACAAATGAATATTTTTTAAAGGATGACATAGATATACATTTAGTATATGAAAATACGAAGGGAAGGATGAACAGACAAAGCATAGAGGATTTTTAGGGGAATTAAATGACTCCATATAATACTATAAAGGTGGATACATGTCATTACACATTCACCAAAACCCATGGAATATATTCATACAGCACCAAGTGAATTGGAATATAAACTATGTACACTATGGGTGAAAATTATGTGTCAATATAAGTTCACCAATTGTGGTAAAAGTACTTCTTTGATTTGGGACGTTGATAGTAGCGGAGGCTATGCCTATGTAGAGACAGGGTATGTTAATCTCTGTGACTTCAGTTTTTCCATGAATCTAAAACTGCTCTAAAAAATAAAGTCTAGGGGCATATATTTGGCCTAGCAGTTAAGACATCCACATTCCACATTGGATTGTCAGGGTTTGAGACCCAGGTACTCTTCTATTTCTAGCACCCTGGCACCCAGCAGATAATGGCTCAAGTATTTGGGCCCCTGCCACCGGCTTGGGAGACTTGGATTGAATTTTAGGGTTCTGGCTTAGGCCTGGCCCAGCCATGGTTGTTGTGGCCATTTAGGGAATCAAACAATAGATGGAAATCTCTCTGTTGTCTCTCTCTGTCTTGTTCTGTCTCTCTGCTTTCGAATAAATAAAAACTAAAGAAATAAAACTGCTCAAAAAATAATTGAAAAAGTTTATTTCTAAAATTATAAAATAAAAATAGAGTATATAAAATAATTATTTTGGATTTTAGTAAATATTTTTTTTTATTTTTTATTTTTTTTGACAGGCAGAGTGGCCAGTGAGAGAGAGAGACAGAGAGAAAGGTCTTCCTTTTACCGTTGGTTCACCCTCCAATGGCCACTGCAGCCGGTGCGCTACAGCCGTTGCATTGCGCCGATCTGAAGCCAGGAGCCAGGTGCTTCCTCTTGGTCTCCCATGGGGGTGCAGGGCCCAAGGACTTGGGCCATCCTCCACTGCACTCCCGGGGCCATAGCAGAGAACTGGCCTGGAAGAGGGGCAACCAGGACAGAATCCGGCGCCCCGACCGGGACTAGAACCCGGTGTGCCAGCGCCGCAAGGCGGAGGATTAGCCTAGTGAGCCACAGCGCCGGCCCAAAAATTTTTTATTAAAAAATTTTTAAGTCTATTTTAAAAGTCCATGAGCCATATATGGGGGACTTTTGCTTTTTTCTTCATGCATTATTGTGCTTTCTGAATTGGCTACAGTGCATATGTGTTACTTTTATAATTAAAAAGTACTAAAGATCTTAAAGAAAGGAAAAAAGATAGTCCTTGCATGGTCTATACTACACAGCTGAATGCATGCACGGTAACAGAGACATGTAACATGCTCTTAACTCTCTGACAAACAATAACACACAAGCTTTCCCCTGAGTATCTGCAGGTCGACACATTTCATTGCCTTAAGGATCTTGTACAAGGAGAGAAAAGTTGCTTATCTCCAGGAGATTCGCTCAAACCTCCTGGGAGAAGATGAGTTGGAGACCCAGCAGGAGTTAGAATCTGAACAAGAGACTCAGGGAGGCTGTCTTCAGAGCGTGACACTGTTATTTCAGGCAAGCTCAGATGAGGTTTTTCTCATAATCGTAAACTTTACATATTTTATTGTAAAATATCCAAACAATGCAATAAGTATGAAGAAGAGAATCAGTCACTTATAGCGCCACATCCCAGTAATAATATGACCTAGAAATAATGGCATTTTGGGGTGAATTCTTCCAAACTTTAAAACAAACACATATATACACATATCTTATGTGCAATATGTTTCTGGTTGATATATTTGTTTATCTGCATTCATTTCATATGCCTAAGGGCAGGAGCTTTTGCCTTTTTTATTTTTCTTTTGGAATAATTTTAGATTGACAAGAGAGTTATACAGATAGTACAGCATTCCTGCATTCCCTTCATTCAGTTTGCCTTAATATTAACACTTTAGAGGCCAGCATTGTGGTGCAGCAATTTAAGACGTCTCTTTTGACACTGGAATCCCATGTCAGAGTGCATGTTGAAGTCCCTCAGATTCAATTCTGATTGAGCTTCGTACTAATGTGCCTAGGAAGGCAGCAGAACATGGCCCAAATACTTGGGTCCTTGCTATCCACATGGAAGAGCAGGATGGAGTTCCTGGCTCATAGCTTCGGCTTGGCCCAGACCTGGCCGTTATGGCCATTTTGGAGAGTAAACCAGCAAATGAACGATCTTGCACTTCCTTTCTCTCTGTGTTTTTTCTTCTCATTCTGTCACTCTGCCTTTCAAATCAATAAATCCTTAAAAAGTATATTAACACATTGCTTACTGTGATACATTGGTACATTTATCAAAATTAAGCAGTTAATATTGGAAGAGTACCATTAACTAAATTACAGACATTATTCAGATTCTAACAGTTTTTTTTTTTTACTTACGTGTTCTTTTTCTGTTCCAAATACCACCTTTGATTTAGAAAAGTTTTTACAAATTTCAACTGTTTCTTAAATTGTTTTTTCTTTCCTCACCATATTTAACAATAATGCAGGGTCAGAATACCTTCCTGCTTTTTGTCTGTCTCCTTGCTTTAACACCAAATGTTTTCTTTCCTTACATGCTTCTCCTTATACTGTCTTTGGGAACATTTAGATGTGAAGTCTCCTTTGATAAATAAGTCCTATTCACTGTCCCCTCTCTTAATAGGGTCATTCCAGCCAGGAAGTCCATTCACTTAAAGATAGCTTTCTCAAGACTGGACTAAGTCCACTATGTTCTGGCTTTCCTTCAATGTGTCTGCCTATACCTATCACAGTATTCCCACATTAAGATTCCCTGGCATGTCCCCTGGATGCTTAAACCTTTATCTGTGTTTTTACCCACACAATCCCAGTGCCGCCTTGAAATGCCCATAAGATATTAGAAGGATTTAAAAAATTATCTTCATGGTTCTTCCTTTGAAATATGTATCCAACTTTTTAAAAAACACTTTTTTGTTTGAAAGGCAGAATGACACATACAGAGAGATAGTTTCAATCTTCTGGTTCACTCCTCAAATATCTGCCACAACCAGGACTATGCCAGGCTGAAGCTGGGAGCCAGTAACTGCATCCAGGACTCCCATGTGGGTGGTAGGGACCCAAGTACTTCAGCTGTCATTCATGGACTCCCAGGTGCACTAGCTGAAAGCTGAATCAGAGCACAGAGTAACTGGGACTCGAGTCAGCACTGTCCTATGGGAAGCGGGTGTCCCAACCAGCAGTTTAACCTGCTGCACCACAACACCCACCCCTGTCCAAATTTTACATAGCCAGCAGCTATTCCAGCCATTGAGGGGAAACTCCTATTCTGCTTATTATTGACCACTTATGTGAGGATATCCTCCACTTTTGGAGGATATTTCCCCGACTCTGGTCAGAGAGTTGGGCAAACCTTTTCAAGTCATGGTACAGTTATTCTGCATTGGCAGAGTGGTTTCTTTTCTTATTTTGTTTCCTATTTGTTCCTCACTCATTCATCCTTCTCTTTACCCTGTAAGAGGCACTCACTATAATTGTGTTTAATGTAGTTCCTTGGGTATATAGGCATTCCTAAAAGATACATAGCATTCTTTTGTGGATACATGTGACTTTGACCTACGCAAATGGTATTATACCATTGGTCTTACTGCATTTCTACTCTTTTTAAACAAGATTATTTTTTTTTTTTGGAAGGCAGGGTGACAAAGAGGGAGAGATAAGAGAGAGAGACCTTCCATTCACTGCTTCACTCCCCAAATGCCCTCAGTATCCTGGGCTAGGCCAGGGCAAAGTCGGAAGCTGGAACTCCGTACTGGTCTCCCACATAACTCTAGTAATTGGGCCATAATGTGCTGCATCCCAGGTGCATTAGCAGGAAACTGGATAAGCACAGAGTAGCCAGGACCCAAACCAGGTACTCCAACATGAGATGTAGGTGTCCCAAGCTTCAGCTTAACTCATGGTGCCACAACACCCACCCCATGTTTTTTGTTTAAAAAATTATTTATTTAAAGGCAGAGTGACAGAAAGGGAGAGAGAGACAGATTTCATCTTTTGGATGACACATAGTTATAAGATTGTTATGTTCTTGTTCATTGTGGCTGACAGCTACATGGCACTGCAAAGTGTGCATTCACACATTTTACTCCTCCATTTTTCTAGTGATCAACATTTAAGTTGCTTCCACACAGTCCTCCAACAAATGTGTTTGTTTATGTTCCCCTAGGGACATGATACTGATGTCTCATTGGGTATATGCATACATAAATTCATAAAATAGAGTCAGATGGTTTCCAGAATGCCTCACAAGTTTATATTCCCACCAACAATGGTTCCCTTTTCCCCACATCCTTGCTAACACTTGGTAGGAGTTATCTGATTTGTCTAATTTTGCCAAAAAAATTATCTGACTTGTCTAATTGGCACAAAGTGATAGCACTCTTTAATTTGCATTGCCTAGAGTGCTTCTAAGGTTGAGCAATCTCTTCATACACTTGCCAGCCGTTCTGATTCCCCTTCTGCGTTTCTGATTTTATTCATTGCTCACTTTTCCATTGGATTTCTGGTCTTTTTCTTGTTGATCTGCAGGAACTTCTTGTACATCCCAGATATTAATCCTGCGTAGGTTTAGCCATTACAGATATCTTCTACTTCAAGAGAGGTCCATGCTCCTGGAGATTGAGCTCTCTCTCAGGGAATCAATATAATTCCCTTGCTGAAAATTAGCTTACCATCTTCAGATAAATCTCTTTTTTTAAAGATTTATTTATTTATTTGGAAGTCAGAGTTACACAGAGACAGAAGGAGAGGCAGAGAGAGAGAAAGAAGTCCTCCATCTGCTGATCCACTCCCCAATTGGCCACAATGGCTGGAGCTGCGCCGATCTGAAGCCAGGAGCCAGGAGCCTCCTCCAGGTCTTCTCACGCAGGTGCAGGGGCCCCAAGGACTTGGGCCATCTTCCACTGCTTTCCCAGGCCACAGCAGAGAGCTGGATCGGAAGTGGAGCAGCCAGGACCTGAACTGGTACCGGTATGGGATGCTGTTACTATAGGCGGCAGCTTTACCCGTTACACCACAGCGCCAGCCCCTGCTACATCTCTTGACTTCCAGTCACGCTCCCTGATTTAAAACAAAGTATACCCCTTTTTGCTAATCTATCTGTTAAAAGGAGCTGGTTTGGCTTTCTCCAGCCTGTCCCCCAAAATATCCATCTTAATAACTGTAAATTTTAGAATAATGATAGTTTGTGAGAGGAAGGAGGAATTATGACTAGGATGGGACAGATGGAGAGCTTTCTGAAAGGCTGGCAAAATTTTATTTCTTAACCTGGGCGGGGTTTTACCTTAGTAATCAACTGAGCTATGCATTACATGTGTGTTGTTTTGGGTAGGCATTTGGCATAGTGGTTAAGATATCACTTGAGACAACTGCATCCCATATCAAAGTGCCTGGGTTTGAGTCCTGGCTCCATTCCTGATTCTAGCTTCTTTCTGACGTGCACCCTGGGAGACAGAAGGTGACGATGGCTCATAGACATGTGTCCCAGCATACATGTTGTAGGTCTGGGTAGAATTCCTGGCTCCTGGCTTCTGTCTAGCCCAGCCCTGGTCTAGAGGAGTGAACCAGTGAATGAGATCTCTCTCTCTCTCTCTCTCTCTTTCTCTCTCTCTCTCCCTGTGTGTGTGTGTGTGTTTAGCTTTCAAATTAATCAATTTTTAAAAATTTAAATTTATTGTCATTTTATTTGAGACAGAGAAAGGCAGAGAGACAGACATGAAAAGAGATATTCCATCTGTTGTTTCACTCCCCAGATGCCCACAACAGCCAGACTTGAGCCAAGCTGAAGTCAGGAGCCCAGAACTCCATCCAGGTCTCCCAGGTGGATGTCAGGGACCCAAGCACTTGGGCCATGATCTGCTGCCTGGCAGAGTGCACATTAGCAGTAAGCCAGAGCAGAAGTGGAGTAGCGAGGAAACAACGTGGGATATAGGTGTCACAGCAGTGACTTAACTGCTACACCAGTTGCATCCCCCATTAATTAAATAAAAATCTTTAAAATGTTGAAATACATGCCCTTCCATGATTTTTCTACTGCTTTTCTGGTGCAAGACCAAAATTCGTTTTTCAAAAAAATTCTGGTTTCTTCCTAAATCAGAGAAAAGTTGATTCATAGAAAGAGCTCAAAAAGGGGTTTTTAATAATGTATTACATTTTCAATAATGTTAAATATGCTTTCCCTCTCTGCTGCCTGTTGATAAAACCAACCATCCTCCTGTGGCTGAATCTACAACCATGGCAAGGATCTGCAGTTAGTCTCCATGGCTAACTTGTCAAGAATGGAGGAAGTCAGGTTTCAGGACCATTTGAATCTTCCTCATGAACCTGAGGGGTTAGCTCTGCTGCTCTTCCTAACAGGCTCTGCATAACGCACAAAATGAGAGAAAGCACAGACTCTTAGGAGACTGCTACCACTGGCAACCCAAGAGCCCAAAACTTCACAGAGTCATTTTCAGGTGTATGAAATGAAACTGCTTTTCTATTTGCAATAGTGGATGAGGATCAGAGTGAAAGGGGGGAAAGCAAGGTGTAACATAAACTGATTTACTCGTGATGGCTAAAACCTCCGTCTATTTGAAGTGAGCCTTCACCAGACCTAAAAGCGTCTATTTTTCCAATAACCTGATACAAGCTTCGGTCAAGGCACCAGTCATAGCAGCTGCACTAAGCTGTGAACTCTCGTGGGTTATTTTTAACCTTGAAAGCTCCCTGGGACCCACTTGGTCACCAGTATGCCCAGGGAAGGGCTTGGGAGCCTGAATCCAACCATGTATACCCCCCAGGGATAAATGCCACATGGACAATGAGGAAGGATTTTTGTTAAATGGCTGATTAAGATTTCTTCATGTCCTCAAAATAAGGTTCTTTAGTAAAAGCTGGATCAGAGAACTCAGCTTTAGCCAGGAGGCCTTAGCAAGAATTCCTGTCCCCTGTCTCTGAATCTGAGAGTTCATGACCCAGCCAGCTGCACGGAGGAGGATGGCTTCCCAGCTTGGAGAGGCCAGGCCCTTTATGGTCACCATATGGAGTGAGGAAGCCAAAGAGACAAAAGTGAGTCATTAATTCCAGCAGTGGAACAATTCTCTCAGTGTGCTTGCCTCAGACCTGAACTTGCCTCGCCTCTTCAGCACCACTATCACAACAATTTCTTAGGCCCCTAGCATGGCATGATCAACCTTGAGGTTAAACAGAGTTTGTCTTCTTTGAGTCCCTTCTGACCCCATGCTGCCCACAAGGTCATCTCACTTAGCTTCTCCTGTCCCAGCCAGGGTTCTGGGTCCCACTCCACCCACGGTTGCCTTTCACCACCAGCCCAGCAGAGGCCGCCAGAGTGATGCAGATGAAGCCAGAATTGGCAAGAGAAAGGCTCCTACAGGGCCCAGGGGCTGGTGTAATAGCCTATCGTTTGGAAGCTCTCAGTGCAAGCATCCATCTAGGACAGGCACTCTGTCTCCAGCTTGGAGCTCTCCTTACCCTTCTCCAAAATACAAACAGAGCCAGGCTACTTCCATTTTAATTATTTTAAAAAATGTAACTGATTCCGTTTTTACAGCTCCATATATATATATATATATATATGGGTATATATATATATATATATTTAGTAACAAAACAAAGTTGCTATAACTCTGGTGTATTTCAAATGTTTATAGTTAGCAAATTAAAGCTATGACACCCCTACACACACACACACACAAAGAGTCACATACACAAACATCTGTGTGTGTATAATGCAACATTATGGAGCATTTCACAAGTTGTGAGAAAATAATACGAATTTATAGCAAAATGTAGGAATGGTAATGGTATTAAGTTTGGAATATATGTTTTCTTCTGATACTACTGAGTGAGGCTAAGTATAGCTCTGTGATATGTGCGTAACCCCACACATTTAAGGCTTATCATTGAGGCTCTACATAAATATGAATACTACCTAATCCACTGCCCATTCTTCACCGCCTCCTCCCACAGTGTGGGTCACCATGAGATAAGTGTGGAGTGGAGAATAAGGGGTGGAACAAAAGTTACTGGACACCTTCATGCAGCTCCCGACCTGCCACCACAGAGGAGAAGCCTGGGCTGGCTCGAGGCATAACACTGGACAGTAAGAAGGAAGCTTCTCGGCTGCCCAGCTGCTCCCCAAAATTAGCTTCCATCAAAAAATTCTCTTCACTGGGGTGGGTGGTATTATCCCCTCTCTTTAGGCCCCAGCGCCTTTTCCTGTGTTTGTATTGTTCTTGAAAGAGCAGGAAGTCTTCCTGGAAATCTTCCAGAAATTGAACATCCTCCTGCTAACCCAGGGGACATTGGTCACAAGCATGCACTGTGCCGCATCCCCCACCCCCGCTCTTGGCCCCCTCAACTCTTGACCAAGGCCAAAACAACAGGAAGTCATATTCCTCCTGATGAGCATCAGCCCTGGGCCTTTCTCCCCTCCACAGTAACACCAAGATCAGCAACTTCTGGTCATAGAAAACAACAAGGTAGAAATATTTTTTAAAAGGATTTACTTTAGAGGCCAGCACTGCAGCATAGTGGATAAAGCCGCCGCCTGTGGCACCAGCAACCCATTTGGGCACCAGTTCCAGTCCTGGCTATTCCACTTCTGATCCAGCTCCGTGCTATGGCCTGAGAAAGCAGTAGAAGATGGCTCAAGTCCTTGGGCCCCTGCACCTGCATGGGAGACCCGGACAAAGCTCCAGGCTCTGGCTTTGGATCGGCGCAGCTCCAGCCATTGTGACCATCTGGGGAGTGAACCAACAGATGGAAGACCTCTCTCTCTCTCTTTGCCTCTGCCTCTCTCTGTCACTCAGCCTTTCAAATAAATAAAGTAAATAAAAATAAAGATTTATTTATTTATTTGAAAGGCTGAGTGACAGACAGAGGCAGAGACAGAGATCTTCCATCAACTGATTCACTCCCCAAATGGCTGTGACAGTCTGGGCCAGGCCAAAGCCAAGATCCAGGAACTCGATCCAGGTCTCCCATGTGGCTGCAGGGGTCCAAGGACTTGAGACATCTTCTGCTGCTCTCCCAGGTGCATTAGCAGGGATTTGGATTGGAAACAGAGCAGCCAGTACTCAAACTGGAGCTCCAAGATGGGATCCAGCATCATAGGTGGTGGCTTAACCCACTGAGCACCAATGCTGGCCCAGAAGAAAGAATTTTTAGAGGAAATGATTAAAATGCAGAACACCATTAAAAAATGACAATTCCTCACATTTTCACAATGTTGCTTTTCTGTGGGTTCCTTTCATTCACTCATGTGCATATGAGGTTCAGCACTAAGACTCCCCAAACAGATCCACTGTTTCTACTCAGTGCTCCAGGCTCTCTCCCTGTTCTTCCTCCTTCAACTGTCAAAACCTTCATCTCCTCTAGTCTTCATGGCAGATGCTAAGGCCAATGTGAGAGTAACCAACTGTGTTGCTATCCTTGGGAGACCTCATTATAAACTAATTACTCAGGGTGTCCTCAAGCATCCATGAAAAGGGGTTTCAGAGGTCTACCATCTTGTATACAAAGTATTGAAAGTCCAAAGCACCTTGAAAACTAAAAGTTTTTGTATAACTCAGAGATAAAACCTGACTTGAACTGATGTATAGCTTTTTAAATTCCTTATTTAACTGACTTAATGTGAATATCCATGTTTTGTTCTAGAAGTGATTACATTCTGCTGAATGCTGTAGAATAAATAGCATGTTCACCATGTTACCTTATTAGAATTTGAAAAACTCTGAATTGTGAATACATCTAGTTCCAAGGATTTGGGATACTGGATCTTGAACTTTCGAAATTCCTTTAATGGGTGTTTAATCTGTCCATAGTATATATATTTTTAAAGATTCATTTATTTATTTGAAAGTCAGAGTTACACACAGAGAGAAGGAGAGACAGAGAGAGAGAGAGAGAGAAGTCTTCCATCTGATGGTTCAGTCCCCAGCTGGCCACAACGGCTGGAGCTGCGCCGATCCGAAGCAGGAGCCAGGAGCTTCTTCTGGATCTCCCATGTGGGTGCACGGGTGCAAGGGCTTAGGCCATCCTCTACTGTTTTTCCAGGCCATAGCAGAGAGCTGGATTGGAAGTGGAGCAGCCAGCACCCATATAGGCTATACCATGTAGGCGCTGCAGGCAGCGGCTTAACCAGCTAAGCCACAGCACCAGTCCCCTATTTATAGTATACTAAAGGATCTGAAAAGTTTTGTGGTACACAAGAAACTAACCTTACATAGCATCCTCCAATTTATTTGGCTACAAAACATTTTTTACCACTTGTTATCTCTTAATATATCCCAGAATTCCCATGTAGACACTTGGAAAATGGGATGTTTAGAAGAATTTAACTCTCCAAAAATGAGGCTGCAGATATAGGAAAGCGTAGATCTTCCTCAGAGCTCCTAGATCCCAGGTGCAAGGGCCAGTTTGTCCCATTCTCAGGACTAAGACCATGGACAAGGTGAGAAGCTGGAAGAGGACTGAGTGAGGCGAGACCTTTGTGGCTCATATGGGCCACGGCCTGCCGAAACACCCAACTAGAACTCACACATATTGAGAACCAAACCAGACATTTAGACAACACCAGGAGCCAAACAGTTAAAAATTCAGCTAAAGGGGCCGGCGCCGCAGCTCACTGGGCTAATCCTCTGCCTTGCGGCGCCGGCACTCCGGGTTCTAGTCCCGGTCGGGTCGGGGCACTGATCCTGTCCCGGTTGCCCCTCTTCCAGGCCAGCTCTCTGCTGTGGTCCGGGAGTGCAGTGGAGGATGGCCCAAGTGCTTGGGCCCTGCACCCCATGGGAGACCAGGAGAAGTACCTGGCTCCTGCCATCGGATCAGCGCGGTGCGCCGGCCGCAGCGTGCTACCACGGCGGCCATTGGAGGGTGAATCAACGGCAAAAGGAAGACCTTTCTGTCTGTCTCTCGCTCTCACTGTCCACTCTGCCTGTCAAAAAAAAAAAAAAAAAATTTCAGCTAAAGATGAGAATCAGGAGCTCTGCAGGATTTCAAGCACTGAGGAGTCCAAGTACCCAACAGCAAAGAACCCCTGGGACTGAAGCAATCTTTTGCTTCATATCAAGAGCTTTTGTTTTGCCGGCGCTGTGGTGCAGCAGGTTAAAGCTCTGGCCTGAAGGGCCGGCACCCCATATGGGCACCAGTTCTAGTCCCAGCGGCTCCTCTTCCAATCCAGCTCTCTGCTATGGCCTGGGAAAGCAGTAGAAGATGGCCCAAGTCCTTGGGCCCCTGAACCCACGTGGGAGACCCGAAGGAAGCTTCTGGCTCCTGGCTTTGGATCAGTGCAGCTCCAGCAGTTGCGGCCATCTGGGGAGTGAACCAGTGGATGGAAGTCCTCTCTCTCTCTGCCTCTCTCTGTAATTCTGCCTTTCAAATAAATAAATCTTAAAAAAAAAAAAAGAGCTTTTGTGTGCTTCCTGCACCCATTCTGGACTTGACAGTTAGAATGATCATTGAGCACTCCTGACAGGTATATGAAATCAGTAATAGGCAACTGGGATCCATTTAATGTCCTCTCTTGACCCATGCAATGGCATAGTATTTAGATACTTGTGAGGGGAACAAATTCAAGCAATGAAGGTTTTAAAAATATTTCTTGATTCTCTGGTCTTATAGTTATTGGACTTTACAATTCGTTAAAAGTATGCTTTGACCAAAAATGTTGGGCTTGGGTATCACGTCTCAGCAGAATCAGAGCTGGGCACACTGACTTGTCAGACTATGCTTGTCAGGAGATGGCTATCTTGGCTGCTATTCCTTAACATCCTTGCATCTTCTAGGTATCAGGAAACCTTTCAGAGTTAGCTTCAGGTAACTAGGATAATTCATTCATTTCCTCTGAGCTTTTAATGCTGATCATTGAGAGCATCAGAAACGCATTGGAAAAAGGCTGTGTTGAGTCCACCCCAGCTTTTCAGTAAGTGAACTCTGTTGCTACTCTAAGAATGGGATGTATAGGGGCCAGTGCTGTGGCATAGTAGGTAAGGCTGCCACCTCCAGTGCCAGCAGCCCATATGGGCACTGGTTTGAGTTCCCGGCTGCTCCACTTCCAACCCATCTCTCTGCTATGGCCTGGGAAAGCAGTAGAAGATGGCCCAAGTCCTAGGGCCCCTGTACCTGCATGGGAGACCCGTAAGAAGTTCTTGGCTCCTGGCTTTGGATCGGTGTAGCTCCGGCCAATACTGCCAACTGGGGAGTGAACCAATGGATGGAAGACCTCTGTCTCTCTCTCTCTGCCTCTCCTCTCTCTGTGTAACTCTGACTTTCAAATAAAATAAAATAAAAAAAAAAAAAACAGAACCAGGGGCCAGTGCCGTGGCCCAGTAGGTTAACCCTTTGCCTGCAGTGCCAGCATCCCATATGGGAGCCAGTTCTAGTCCCGGCTGCTCCTCCTCCAATCCAGCTCTCTGCTGTGGCCTGGGAAAGCAGTAGAAGATGGCCCAGGTGCTTGGGCCCTTGCACCCGCATGGGAGACCAGGAAGAAGCACCTGGCTCCTGTCTTCAGATCCATGTAGCTCCGGCCATTGCAGCCATTTGGGGAGTGAACTAGCGGAAGGAAGACCTTTCTCTCTGTCTCTCCCTCTCACTGTCTGTAACTCTACTTCTCAAATAAATAAATAAAATCTAAAAAAAATGAATGTATAGACCTTTAAAAAATGGATCGACAGTGTGGTGCAGCAGGTTAAGTTGCTGCTTGGGACATTGGGTATTCTTTAGTGGAGTGATGACTAAAATCCGAGCTGTTCCATTTCCGATCCAGCTTCCTGCTAATGCATCTGAACAGGCAGTGGGATAATGGTCCAAGTACTTGGGCCCCTGTCACCTATTGGCAGACCAGGGTGGAGTTCCTGGCTTCACCTGGCCCAGCTCTGGCTATTGTAGCCATTTGGGAAGAGAACCAGTGGATGAAAGATATATATATATATATATATATATATATATATATATATATATATATCTCCCCCCTAGCTCTGTCATTCTGCCATCAAGAAATAAAAAATACATCTTCTAAAAAATATCCCTTCCAAAATTCTGATGTTCATCCCTTGACAACCTCTCTGTGCTTGCCCTCTACAACTTAACCGCTACAGCCTTGGCAACAATGCTGTTTTGAGTCAAATAATTCTTTGCTGTTTGTAGCTGTCCCGTGCATAACAACCAAAAATGTTTTCACACACTGCCAAATGTCTCCCAATGTGCAAAATCATCACCTCATTGAGAAACACTGCTCTGTTCAAATGAGAAGGTCACATGGCAGAGAGAACGCATATCCGAGTGAGTCCCCAGCTGTACCCTGGGCTGGCTGTACCTAGACATCTATGCTATTTCCTATGTGCCCCTGTACATTTTCTACTAATGTAACCTGAGTCGCAGTTTACTCACACATATAATAAAGAAGAGCAAATAGTGAAAATCTCAAGGGCTTATTAGGAAAATTAAACATGCTAACTCATGTAAAAAATTACAGCATGACAGAATGTCCCAGTACATGTGGAATATTATTGACTACCCAGGGCTCCACACCTACCTTTAAGGTGACCACTAGCTGCTCTTAAACTATCTTATAAAACACTTCATGATCTGACCTTACCTCTATGGCTTTGTTTTTCCACATACCCCCTCCAGACTCCACGCTCTAGACTGCTTGCAATTCCAGGGAGGCAGCCAAGGTTTTTATGGCCCCTGCAGTCTTTGCATATGTCATATGGCTCCTGCTGCCTGGAACTCTCTTTCCCTTCCCCCAGTAACTCCTACGCACCCTCCAGGTCTCAGCTTGGACATTGCTGAGTCCAGGAAGGCTTTTCCTCTCCCAGATCCGGGCAAAGGAGTCTCCTTCGCAGTTCCCTGGTGTCTGTACTTCCCATCATCACACTCTGACACTACGTGGTCATTTCCTGGTTGTCTGTCTGAATTGCTTTCCCCACTGGGAGATCTCCATGTGGTGAGAAATGCTGTCTTGCGCATTGCCAGATCTCCAGACCTAGCATGGTGCCTGACTGTGTAATGTTTGTCTGGTCAATGACTAACTATGAACTGCTTTAGCACTAATATAAAAATGGATTCTGTTTTTGTCTTGCTAGGATTCTCTTTTTCTCTTCCTTCCCCAGGAACGACATGTTATTATTTTCATTTGAAGGGTCAATACTTACAAATTGAACAAAATTTAACAGTTATCAAAGGGTATTTGGAAGAGCAGAGCTTCTTCCCCATCCTCCATCCACACAGCTTCTCTTTCCTGAAGACAATATGTTAGACATTCTCATGCAACCTTCCAGAAATAGTCCAACTGTGCATTTTAGATGAAGTCATTGTAATCTAACTACTAGATTTTCCTAAGTGCTACCACCCCATTATCTTGACTCTAGTTTGGGTAGTCAACAAAAGTCCTCTCCCTAGCCCAAATTCTGCCTTCCCAAATCAACATCATAGATTCAATGGAACAGGAAACAAATTTTCACTCTTCTGGAATAGCAGGGTTCAGGGGCAACAGCAAGAGGGAAATTTGGTAGACTGCAGCATATCTACTCTCAGATGAGAGAGAGAAAGTAAAAGCAGACGCTGAGGGGACAGGATGCTCTAAGGAATATGCCAAGATCGCTATCTCCTGCAAAGCCTCACCTCCCTCACTGCCTTGAGAAATCAAGGGGGAGGGTCAAGCTCACTTCAGGCTTCCTCCTCTCTCCTCAATAAGAGGAAGAGAACTTCAGTGCTTAGTCATTTCCCACTGGGTTGGGCTTTACCTGGGATTCTGCGTCATCACACAGGTGCTAGGTAGAGAGGTATGTGCTGCCCAACATGACACATCTGCCTGCCCAGGAAGGAAGTTAGCCACTGAGCATAAAGTATTGGGGGTTTCAGGGACCACTCCAAGTCTGACCCTGGATGCTAAGAACACCTACTACTCTGTGTGTCTCAGAGTACCCAGCCAAGGATGACACTGAGGGGTAGAGAATCAAGAATACAGGGCTCCTTTGTTTCTCTAACACCTTTTCCTTTTCTCCCTCCACTTCCACTAACAGAGAACCTTCATCCTTGTGTGTATCTACCAATACCCCATTAGGAAAATCCAAACCCTCCTGAGAGGTCTTGATTAAAAGCCCTCCATCCTAGGTGCAGTAACAACAATGCTATTTCCCTTCTCTTCTCTGTCTGAGTAGGGAAGAAAGTCCAAGGCCTGAGCATAGATCCCAAGACAGCCTCAGGAGTTCACCAAATCTTTTAGCTCTGCCAAGGGTTTCCTGGAGCTGGCTAGAGGTGTCCAGCCCAACCCTGGAAGGGGCCTGGGCTCTAGACTGGGGATTTCCACTTCTGCTTGACTTTCACCGTCCCTCCAGCAACTGTTTCCACTCGCATTAAACTATGCTAATTATGATAGACTGAATCATGTCCTCCCTAAAATGTCCACATCCTAACCCCTGGGACCTATGAATATGTCACCTTGCATGCAAAGGAGACTTTGAATATGTGGTTACGTTAAGGATCCTGACATGAAAGGATTATTGTGGGTTATCCAATGTAATCACCAGGGTCCTTATGAAAGGGAAACAGAGGGACTAGCATGAGCAGAGGTCATAGTGACACAGCTCATGAGCTGAGGAATGTGGGCAGCCTCAGAACCTGGAAAAGACAAGGAAACAGGTTCTGCCAAGAGCCTACACTCTTGTTAGCCCGTTTTGAACTCTGACCTCCAGAACCATAAGATAATACATTTGTGTTGTCTCAAGCCATTAGTTTGTGGCCATTTATGACATCATCAATAGAAAATAATATGGATTTTGGTACCAAGAGTAGAGTGTGGTGCTAGTGCAATAAATACCTTAAAAACCAAG
This sequence comes from Lepus europaeus, assembly GCF_033115175.1. Lineage (NCBI taxonomy): Eukaryota > Metazoa > Chordata > Mammalia > Lagomorpha > Leporidae > Lepus > Lepus europaeus. Next base: position 63,044,893 of record NC_084843.1, on the reverse strand, counting down.
TGACTTTGGAATTGGGCAGTAGGCAATGGATGGGAAGAATTTTAAGTGACATGACAGCAAAAAGTCTTAAGTGTCATGAACTGTATCTGTTAAAAACCCTGCTAGTGATGGATTAAAAGGAAGTGAAGGGGCTGGCACTGTGGCTTAGTGGATAAAGCCACCGCCTGCAGTGCCAGAATCCCTTATGGACGCCAGTTCAAATCCCAGCTGCTCCATTTCCAAACCAGCTCTTTGCTGGCCTGGGAAAGCAGTAGCAGATGGCCCAAGTCCTTGGGCCCCTGCACCCTTGTGGGAGACCCAGAAGAAGCTCCTGGCTCCTGGCTTTGGATTGACCCAACTCCGGCCATTGAGGCCATCTGGGGAGTGAACCAGCAGATGGAAGATCTCTCTCTCTCTCTTGCTCTCGCTCTCGCTCTCGCTCTTGCTCTCTCTCTCTGCCTCTTCTTCTCTCTCTCTGTATAACTCTGGCTTTCAAATAAATAAATAAATCTTTAAAAAAAGAAAAAAGGAAATGAAGAGGACAGTAGAGAACATCTATATTGTCTTAGCAATAAACAAGATGTTGGTAGAAATGTGGACATTAAAGAGGTTGCTTGTGAGAGCTTGCAAGGACGTGAGGAACATCTTATTGGAAACTGGAGGAGGAACGCATCCATGTTATATTGTGTCAGATACCTTAGCTGCATTGTGTCCTACAGCTATATGGAAAACAGAAATTGTAAACAATGAACTTGAGTAGTCAGCTGAAGAGATTTCCAAACACAGTGTTAAGCTGCAATGTACTTTATTCTGGATATTTATAGTGAAATTTAAGAGAAAAGAGATAAATTAGAGGAAAAACTTTAAGCAAAAAACAATCAGGATTTGGGGATTTGAGAATTTTTGCAGTCTATCCAGATTGGAAAAAATGCTAAAATTAGAAGCCCTGGTTTCAGGAAAGAATACTCTGGAGAGGAAGCCCAGGGTGTACTGGACAATGTTTTGCTGTTGTTTCCAAAGAATCATAAAGTCAGAGTATTCAATCACGTAGAGGATTGTGACTAAGGGGGCCCCCTCCACCATCTCAGAGAAGGAATTATACAAGAAGGATTTGTGGAGATGCCTCTTGTATATATGAATGACCCATAAGGTTCTTAAGAATATAATACCAGCAGAAACACCACTAGCTTGGACAGAAAGTCAAAACAGAGAGAGGATGAAAGAAAAAAAAAAAAAAAGACTCTTGACTTTCAAAATTCTAAAGGCAGGAAGTAATGCTGTTAAAATTAGTCACCTGTAAACAAGAACTACCCCTCCAGGAAAAAAAAAAAAAAAAAAAGGAAAAGTGACTCCAAGGGTGGAGGAGGAGTAAGACCATAGAGAATAGAGCCTTGAGCCTAGGAGGGTTATTCCCATACTTTGAACCCAAAGGAATTTACTCAGCTGGATTTTCAAATTGTTTGGGACTGGTGACACCTTTTTTTCCCTCCCTTTTTCCCTTTTTGAATGGAAATGTCTGTAATTATTACCTTATGCCTATCCCTGGGAGCTGATAAATTTTGGGGGGAGTGTCACAAGTTCACAGATGGAAAGGAATTGTGGCACCAGCTGGAGTACACCCAGCACCTCATCCATACCTTATTTAGATTATTTATGTGATGAAATTTGGAGGGTTTTTTTTTTTTAAGATTTATATATTTATTTGAAAGACAGAGTGACAGAGAGAGAGAGAAAGAGAGAGAGAGAGATCTTCCACCTACTGGTTCACTCTCCAAATGACTGCAACAGCCAGGGCTGAGCCAGGAGGAAGCTAGGAGCTTCTTCTGGGTCTCCCATGTAGGTATAGGGGCTTACGGACTTGGGCCGTTCTCTGCTGCTTTCCCTGGAGCATTAGCAGGGAGCATCAGAAGTGGAGCAGCAGGGACCTGAACCAGTGCCCATATGGATGCTGGTACTGCAGACGTTGGCTTAACCCACTGCATCACAGGACCAGCCCCAAATTTGGAGCTTTTGAATTGATATGAGATTTATATAATATTTTAGATTTTCAGTTGATGATATGAAAGGGTTGGGATGAGGGGATGTTGGGATGAAGTCAGTATATTTTGCATGTGAGGTAAATTGAATCTTTTTAAATAAAGATTTATTTATTTATTTGAAAGGCAGAGTTACAGAGAGGGAGAGGCAGGGAGAGAGGTCTTCCATCTGCTGGTTCACTCCCCAGATGGCCTCAATGGCTGGAGCTGGGTCAATTCAAAGCCAGGAGCCAGCAGCTTCTTCTGGGTCTCCCACAAAGGTGCAGAGGCCCAAGGACTTAGGCCATCTTCTGCTGCTTTCCCAGGCCATAGCAGAGAGCTATATCAGAAGTGGAGCAGCTGGGACTCGAATCGGCACCCATATGGGATGCTGGCATTGCAAGAAGTAGCTTTACCCGCTATGCCACAGTGCCAGAGCATAAATGTGGATCTTTGAGGGACAGAGGGAAAATCCCTGTAATCTGTGAATGTGTCAGCTTACATAGCAAAAGAGACTTAGTAAATGTGATTAAGTTAAGGACCTTGAGATGTGGAGATTATCCTAGATTATCTGGGCAGAATCAATGTAATCGTACTGTGTAAGGGGATCATTATAAGACAGAAACAGAAGGATCAGAGGGTGAGCAGCTGTGATGACAGAGGCAAAGGGCAGGGTGATGTGAGGTCTTGAGCCAAGGAACACAGACAGCCCCTGGAAGCTGGAAAAGGCAGTGAAATAGATTCTCCCCTAGGGCCTCCAGAGGACGCATTTTAGATTTCTGACCTTGAGAAATGTAAGACAAGACATTTGTTGTTCTTTGAAGCTATTACGTTTGTAGTAATTTCTTACGGAAGCAACAAGAAACTAATACAAGTACGTTAACCTCTTCCTACATCAAACTGTACACCACCCAAATCAACCTACTCACTCTCCCACCTGAGGCCCCTCCTACCTCTCCTCTCTTCCCTGGATTTCCGACATGAAAATCCTGAACTAAACTCCCCCATAGGCTTCTAGCAATTGTGTCCTTGGCACCCCTTCATGCCCCACACTTCCTGTTTCCTCTTTACCGTGGCCCATGCTGTTTCCTCTGCTCCGAGTGTTACTTCTCCAACTGGCTCTCTTAACCTTGCATACCTTTCTTGCGCATCTTCCTCCTCATGATGCTTTTGTTGCATGCTGTTCATGTACTTGACTCTTGCCCCATTTGACTTTTAGCTCACTGAGGTTGGACTAGGGCTTTCATTTCCATACCCAGTAGGCTGCACAATGTCAGGCCCTTGACCAGACCTCAGTGAGTGTTTGCTAAGTGAATAAATGAAGGCTGAATCAGTAAATCGATTAATCGTTTAAGTCTTTTTCCAGCTCCAGAACCTCACCAATTGAAGCTAAGAGTACCCCTCTTTTAGCAGGCCTTTTAAAAAATGCAACCTTAGACTAGTGGGACATTAAAGTTAATGAGTTATTTTAGACCTTAACGAGGTGATCAAGCAGAACAAGGGCAACAACAACAACAACAACAAAAAAAAGCCCACAAAATTTCCCAAGGTAAAGAAGTATAAAGGCAGGAACAGGGAAGGCACCAGAGATGAATGTAACCAACATTTCCTTTGAAACACAAATAATATTTCCTTATAAGTGTGTACATATTTACAAAGAACTTTCACATTATCTATGATATCTTAATCCTGAAAGGTAGTTTGGATGTGTGTTGTTATTTACTATACTGTACATTTAAGGCTTGAAGAGATTTCTAATATCATAGGAAAAGACTAAGGACTAAAAAAGACTAAGACTAAAAAGTCAAAGGAAATTAACAAGATACAGAATCACATGTGGAATGTGAATACAACTATGTAAGAAAGCAGCAGATAGAGGAGAGGACAGAAAGAAATATATTAAAATGAGTTCATTCAATAAATATGTATTAAATGCCTGCCATATTCCAGACATCATGGTAGGTGCTGGGGATATAATAATGATCAAAAGTAAAAGGTCAAGCCCAGCTTTGTGACATAGCAGGTTAAGCCTCCAATTGCGACACCATCATTCCATATCCAAGTGCCTGTTTGAGATCTGGCTATTCCACTTGCAAACCAGCTTCCTGCTAATGCATCTGGAAAAGCAGTGGAAGATTGCTCAAGTGCTTGGCCCCTTGCCACCCATGTGGGAGACCCAGTTGGAGTTCCCAGCTCCTGGTTTCGGCCTGGCCTAACCCAAATCATTGTGGCCATTTGGAGAGTGAACCAGTAGATGAAATTCTCTCTCTCTCTCTCTCTCTCTCTCTCTCTCTCAAGCTCTGCCTTTGAAATTAAAATCTTAAAAAGAAAAGAAAAAAAAATTAAAAGCACACAGTCCCTGACTTCATGAAGGTTATGATTTGGTGGGGAAAAAAAACTAACGTTAATCAAACAATGATGTAGCAAAGGTAAAATTGCAACTGTGGAAAGCACATCAAAGAGATGGTACATGGTACAATGAAACTGTAGATAAAATAGTGGGATGTTCTATAGACATGGGCAGCTCAGAAAAGATTTCTGAAGGCATGAGGAAGAACTTAACTAGAGAATAAAGTCAGGAAGAAAATCCTAAGCAGAAGAAATGTTATCTGCAAAGGTCCTATAGTGGGAGAGGGACTGACATATAAGGGAGGCTGAGTATAGTGAGATTAAGGGAGTTTGGTACTAGGTGGGGCTAAGATAGGCAGTAGGGGACAGACCCTTCCCAGACCTGCAGATCAATATTAAAGAACAATAGGACTTATTAAGCACATTTGCATTTTCAAAGGATTACTTCATTTTAGGTGAACAGAATGTATTGGCAGTCATGTGGAAGGGAATGGGAGGAGTGATAAAATCAATTTGGGGAGCCAATTGGGAAGCTATTGCAGTGATCCAGGCAAGAGCTGCCAGTGGCTTGGACACAACTAATGTGGGTGATGGTGAAGATAAGGAGAAATGGACGACTTCAAGAGACATTAGGCAGGACTGGTGCTGTGATGCAGTAGGTTAAGCCATAGCCAGCAGTGCTGGCATCGCATATGGACCCCGGTTTGAGCCCCAGCTGTTCCACTTATGATCCAGCTCTCTGCTGATGCACCTGGGAGGGCAGCAAAAGATGATCCAAGTCCCTGAGCCCCTGCCACACACATGAGAGACTCGGAGGGAGCTCCTGGCTGGCTCCTGGCTTCCGCCTGGCCTACCCTTGGCCATTGCAGCCATTTGGGGAGTGAACCAGAGAATGAAATATCCTCTCAGTCTCTCCTCTCTGCAATTCTGCTTTTCAAATAAATAAATAAGTCTTGTTTTTTTGTTTTTTTTTTTTTAATTTTATTTATTTTTTTTTTTTGACAGGCAGAGTGGACAGTGAGAGAGAGAGACAGAGAGAAAGGTCTTCCTTTTGCCGTTGGTTCACCCTCCAGTGGCCGCCGCGGTAGCGCGCTGCGGCCGGCGCACCACGCTGTTCCGATGGCAGGAGCCAGGTGCTTCTCCTGGTCTCCCATGGGGTGCAGGGCCCAAGGACTTGGGCCATCCTCCACTGCACTCCCTAGCCACAGCAGAGAGCTGGCCTGGAAGAGGGGCAACCGGGACAGGATCGGTGCCCCAACCGGGACTAGAACCCGGTGTGCCGGCACCGCAAGGCGGAGGATTAGCCTGTTGAGCCACGGCGCCGGCCAGTCTTGTTTTTTAAAAAATATGGACATTAGGCAAATTTCCAGGATTTGGTGATGGATAGGATGACGGGGTTGATAGAAAGAAGTGCCAGGATGATTCCTAGAATGCTCGTATAAATGAATAGATGTGGTACCATCATTTGAGACAGAACGAGATGGAAGAAGTCCAGGTTGGGGCATGAAGACAAGGCCAGTTTGGGCCAGGTTGACTTTGAGGTACCCTGTGTGAGACAACCAATAGAGGTGTTGAGTAGGTTATGGAAAATAGGGACTGGAGCTCAAAGGAAAAGTCTGGCTGAAGATAAATCTTTGTGATTCATCTGTCTATTGGTGGCAGTTTAGCCCTCGACATGCAAAAGATTTTCTCAGAGAAAGTTTAGGGTAGGAAGAAGGGAATGTTTAGGATCATAGTTTGGGGAGTATAATATTCAAAACCAAGTAGAAGGAGTGGGCATTTGGCACCCTGGTTAAATTGCTGTTTGGGAACTCTCACAACCTATGCTGGAATGCCTAGAACTCTGTTTCCTGTTCCAGATTCCTGCTAATGCCCACCCTGGGAGACAGCAGGTGATAGCTCGAATAGTTGGGTCCTTGTCACTCCTATGATAGACATGGATTAATTTCCCAGTTTATGTGAACCCCTGGATAGGGCTAATACTCAGCTGTGGGGACCAGTTCTACTCAACTACTAAATAGTACCTGTTCCATAATTCCCCTTAGGTGACCCTTGACATACAGCCTCTTTCCACTTCACAACTCAGCAACCTCAGAGCTGATGCTTGGCACAGCAGGGCCCTCTGAGACCCCTCCCTCCTCTAGCTGCCGATTGGTTGGTCAGTTGGTCGAAGTGCTAATACTGGGCAGTCCTGCTGGATAAATATTTTGAATATCACCTCCTGCCAGCGGGTACTGTTTCTCAAAATTGAAAAATGTTTTTTCCCCTCTGTAACTATAAAGTTCTATCCATTTGTAAAAATAACTATAAAACTAGTTTTATATAAATATAAAAGTAACATTCTCTCATAACATTCACAGCTTCTGTTAACATTTCTGTTTTTGAGGGTTTCTTTTCCAATATCAGCTTCTTCTGGTTGGTCTTTTTCAGATATTTATTTATTTATTTATTTATAAAGGCAGAGAGACAGAGTGATAGACAGAAATAAGGGTACAGAGAGACAGAGATAGATTTCCCATATGCTGGTTCACTCCCCAAATGCTCACAATGCCTGAACTGGCCTGGAACAGGTGGAAGACAGGAGCTGAGAACTCGGTCCGGGTCTCCCATATGGATGGCAGGGACCTAGCCATCTGAGCCATCGTCTGCTGCCTCCCAGGGTCTGCATTAGCAAGAAGCTGGAGTCAGGAGCTGGAGCTAGATATCAAACCAAGGCACTCCATTGTAGGGTGCAGGTGTCTTAAACGGAACCTTAGCCATGAGGTCCAACATCTGCCTTTGTTTCATGTGTTTTATGCTTACTTTTTTGATAGCACTTCCCACTTTGAATCGTTGTCTTGATTCTGTTTCTTTTGCGAAGTTATGAGCTCCTTGAAGACTAGGACTGTCTCATTTATTCTTGTCTTGTATCACCAGCATTTAAAAGAATATGTGGTGTATGGGTAGTCTAATAAAATAAAAAATATTGTTAAATGATTCTCAGTGTAACTTCAAGGACAGAAGAGGGCCTAGACAATCTTTTCTCAGCATTTGTTATTTTTCAAAGATGTATTTTATTTATTTGAAAGTCAGAGAGAGAGAGAGAAATCTACTGCCCACTGGTCCACTTCCCAAATGGCCAGTTGGCTACAGCTGGGCTAGGTCAGAGCCAGGAACCCAGAACTCCATCTGGATCTACCATGTAGCTGGCAGGGCCCCAAGCACTCAGGCCATCTTCCTCTGCTTTCCCAGGCACATTGACAGAGAGCTGGAATAGAAGTGGAACAGCCGGGACCAAATGACACTTTGGTATAGGATGCCAGCTCACAATTTGGTTTTTTTGTTTTTTGTTTGTTTGGTTTTTTTTGAGTGGATAGTGAGAGAGAGAGACAGAGAGAAAGGTCTTCCTTTTTGACGTTGGTTCGCCCTCCAATGACCACTGCAGCTGGCGCATCTCGCTGATCCGAAGGCAGGAGCCAGGTGCTTCTCCTGGCCTCCCATGCAGGTGCAGGGCCCAAGGACTTGGGCCATCCTCCACTGCCTTCCCGGGCCATAGCAGAGAGCTGGCCTGGAAGAGGGGCAACCGGGATAGAATCTGGCGCCCCAACTGGGACTAGAACCCAATGTGCCGGCACCACAAGGCGGAGGATTAGCCTGTTAAGCCACGGCGCTGGCTACAATTTGTTATTTAAAACTCAACAACACACTAACAACACACTAACACATAATACAACATGGATGAAATTTGAAAATTTCATGCTATGCAAAAAAGGCAAGTCACAAAGGATCATATATTATTTAATTCTATTTATATGCAATGTCCAGAATTAACTAAAGCATAGAAACACAAAAGAAATTAGGGAGTTGCCTAGGGCTGAAAGTGAAACTTTCTTGGAGAAAGAAAGTGAGTGTTTGCTAATTTGGGATTTCTTTGTGACATGATGAAAATGTTCTAAAATAGGGTGGTATTGTACAACTCTGTGAACAGACTAAAAAATCATCAAGCTGTACTTGTCTTTTCTTTTTTTTAAGATTAATTTATTTGAAAGGCAGAACTACTGACAGAGAGAGACAGAGAAATAGATATTTTCCATCTGCTGGTTCATTCCTCAGATGGCCATAGTGGCTGAGGCTGGGCCAAGCAGAAGCCAGGAGCCAGGAGCTTCATCCTATTCAACCACATGGGTGGCAGGGGCCCAAGCACTTGGGCCATCTTCCACTGATTTTTCCCAGGCACATTAGCAGGGAGCTGGATTGGAAGTAGAGCAGCTGGGTCTGGAACCAGCACCCAGAGGGAATTATGACATTGTGGGTGACAGCTTAGTCCTTTACACCACAACACCAGCCCTCAAGCTGTGTGTGAACTTTTCATGAGCAAAATGTATGACATGTGAATTTTACTTCAGTAGCATTATTATTTTAAAAACCCCTCAGCAATTCCTCTCTCAGTGTGTGATCCAATGGGAGGACTCAAATATTTGCTGTTGGGGAAGAAGGGGGATACAATTCGTGGGGGTGAGCATGAAAAGGTGTATGCAGGGAGTGTTGGCTTGGGAAAGACAGGGCATACTTGGAAATCAAGCTGAGTTCTGGTAATAGAATAGGCTGAAGAATATTTCAGAAGGAAGGGTTCTGGTGAAAACGGAAACCACTTCAATGAAACCAGATTTCAGCAAAAAAGGCTGAGGTTAGTTTGAAAGGGTGAAGTTTTACTTTGAAGCTGATGGCTCAAATGATCTCCTCACATGACCTGGGAATCTTTTAAGAGAAAACAACCATTGTCCAGGAGAATGTTGAATTTTTTTTTTTTTTTTTTTGTATTTGACAGGTACAGTTATAGACAGTGAGAGAGAGAGAGACAGAGAGAAAGGTCTTCCTTCCATTGGTTCACTCCCCATATGGGCGCCACTGATCCGAAGCCAGGAGCCAGATGCTTCTTCCTGGTCTCCCATGTAGGTGCAGGGGCCCAAGCACTTGGGCCATCCTCCACTGTCCTCCTGGGCCACAGCAGAGAGCTGGACTAGAAGAGGAGCAACTGGGACTAGAACCCGACGCCCATACATGATGCCGGAGCCGCAGGCGGAGGATTAGCCAAGTGATCCACGGCGCCAGCCCCATGAATGGGGAAATTCTGACACACTTTGCCGAACAATACAGCATTCCTGAAGTAGGGAGCATGAAAGGAAAGCTGCGCTCCACTTGGGGCCCTATGGAGAGCTGACATGACAAGTGCTGGACGTGTGGACTCTGGAGCCAGCTGCCTGGGTTCATATTCTGGCTCTTTGCATTGCATCTGCATTGCCTTGTGAAAGTTCTCTCTTGTAAAATGAGGCTAAATATGGTACAGTGTCTCCCTCAGAGGACTGTTGTGAGGATTAAATTAGACAACAAATGACGGACTTAGCACAGTGCTCCGTCTGGAGCCATGAAACGCGTCGCTGGAGAAGTGGCTGATGCCTGCCAGCCTGGAGTGAGCTCTCAGTCAGGAAAGAGACAGCAGCTGACTAGGGGTCGGGGTGGTGGCTGGGAAATGGTCTGAAGATTGGTAGCGCCTCTTGCTCAACCCTGCCAGTGGGGCTCAGACTTCCTGTTTTCGGTGCCTCTGAGCTCTAATGCTGGGGCGGTTCAAGTTTGAACAAGAACTTGGCCCCTGGCGGAGGAATGCAGAGACTGAGCCGCAACTCCGCCTGGGCTGTGCCCCTCAGCTTCAGATCAAGCCTCACAGGTCTCCGCTCCCACAAAACACACAGTGCAATTCTGGTGTGGTAGAGACGATGGCTTCCCATTTGATTCTACATGCATTTACTTAACTCTGTTATAATAGTCCTTGATTATCTGCTATTATTTGGTACTAGGATTATACTCAGAGATTTATGAACTCATGGATTCTTTTTTTTAATTATTATTGGAAAGGCAGAGTTAGAGAGAGAGGAAGATACAGAAAAAGAGAAAGAGAGAGAGAGAGGAGAGAGAGATCTCCTGTCCACTGGTTTATTCCCCAAATGGCACAATGGCTAGAGTTTGCCCAGACTGAAGTCAGGAGCCAGGAGCTTCTTCCGGGTTTCCCATGTGGGTGCAAGAGCCCAAGGACTTGGGCCATCTTCTGCTGCTTTCCCGGGTGCATTAGCAGAGAGCTGGATTAGAAGTGGAGTCTGCGGCCAGCGCCACGACTCACTAGGCTAATCCTCCGCCTTGCGGCGCCAGCACACGGGGTTCTAGTCCTGGTCGGGGCGCCGGATTCTGTCCTGGTTGCCCCTCTTCCAGGCCAGCTCTCTGCTGTGGCCAGGGAGTGCAGTGGAGGATGGCCCAAGTCCTTGGGCCCTGCACCCCATGGGAGACAAGGAGAAGCACCTGGCTCCTGCCATCGGATCAGCGTGGTGCGCCGGCCGCAGCACGCCAACCGCGGCGGCCATTGAAGGGTGAACCAATGGCAAAAGGAAGACCTTTCTGTCTCTCTCTCTCACTGTCCACTCTGCCTGTCAAAAAAAAAAAGAAGAAGAAGTGGAGTCTGTCCCGGTTGCCCCTCTTCCAGGCCAGCTCTCTGCTATGGCCCGGGAGGGCAGTGGAGGATGGCCCAAGTGCTTGGGCCCTGCACCCCATGGGAGACCAGGAGAAGCACCTGGCTCCTGCCTTCGGATCAGCGTGGTGTGCCGGCCACAGCGCGCCTACCGCGGCGGCCATTGGAGGGTGAACCAACGGCAAAGGAAGACCTTTCTGTCTGTCTCTCGCTCTCACTGTCCACTCTGCCTGTCAAAAAATAAAATAAAATAATTTAAAAAAAAAGAAGTGGAGCAGCTGGGACTCAACCGGTACCTACAAGGGATGCTGACACTGCAGGTAGCTTTACTGGCTACACCACAGTTCTGGCTCTTCATGAATTCTTGTAACAACCCCGGGAGCTGGATTTTATCTCTTTTTTACAGATGAGGAAACTGAGGCACAGAAAAGCTACTATCTATCCCAACTGACACAGCTGATGTTACAGATGAGATTCCCGGTCAAGGCCACCCAATTCCCAAACCCATGCTATGAATTACTGCAGTACATGGTTTAAAACAACGCCCTGGATTATGAGGATCAAAATCTGAACACTCTGGAGTTTTTCCCTCCAGGGATCTGCAGTCTAGGGAGGCTCTGAACACAGCACCCGTGAGTCCTCGTACCCCAAACTCCACTCAGAAAACTGGCTGGTCATGCAGAGAGCTCGCCCTTCGTGTATTCTAACCAGTTGTCCTAAAATGTTCTCGATCAGTGGGGCATATCAGAATCAATCACCTGGGGAGCTTTCGCAAACCCATGAGCTCTGGTGCTGGCCTGACCTGAATCACAATCCCTACAGGTGGGGCAAAGGTGTGTATATATTTTTAAAATGTTCTCAGGTGACTCGTTAAGAAACACTGCCAAAACCCATTAACACAACTGGGAAATTCCAATATTTTGGCAGCCAACTCTATCTCCCAGTCTACTTTCTGTATCTATTCTTCAAAACCAGATGTTTGATTCAAAAAAGGAGGGCACTTCAGAAAGTTCAAAAAGTAAAAATGCATATTTTTTTCATAAGACACGTTTTGTGTCAGCTTTAAAAGATCTCTCATGTTTGGCTAGCCACCCTTAGGACATTATCCAGCTTTATATCCCAATCTCTAGGATAACAATTACCAGTCATGAGATCCCTTAACACTCTGAGATAACTCAGCACCACCCCCACGTGCACATGATGGGAAATTATGTTTTCTGTTCCCTAAAAGTAACAGACTCAAGCTGGGGTTTTGCATCAACACTTTTTACTTATACAAATGTTCTTGACTGAAGTCAGTTTAAGGGGGCAAAGAGAAGAAAAAGTAGTAGACTTAATTCTTTGTTTTCCTCAGAAACCTTTTATTAAAGGTATACAAACCTCATGCATTTCATAAATACAACTGTAGGAACACAGTGATAGTGATTCTTCCCACTATTCCCACACTCCCACCCCCCACCCTTCTTCCTCCTCCCTCTCTTATTCCCATTCTTATTTTTTACTAAGATCTATTTTCAATTAACTTTATACACAGAAGATTAACTCTAAGTAAAGATTTCAACAAATAGTATTAAAAAAACTGTTCCTCACTAGTTTTTTAATGTTGTAAGGCAATTTAATATTAATTACTAATATTTTCTTGTTTTTAGATTTTTTTATTTACTTGACAGGTAGAGTTACAGACAATGAGAGAGAGAGAGAGAGAGAGAGAGAGACAGAGAGACAGAGAGACAGAGAGACAGCGAATAAGGTCTTCCTTCCATTGGTTCACTCCCCAAATGGCCGCAATGGCCGGAGCTGCGCCGATCTGAAGCCAGGAGCCAGGTGCTTCTTCCTGGTCTCCCATGTGGGTGCAGGGGCCCAAGCACTTGGGCCATCATCCACTGCCTTCCTGGGCCACCACAGAGAGCTGGATTGGAAAAGGGGCAACCGGGACTAGAACCAGTGCCCATATGGGATGCCGGCGCCACAGGCAAAGGATTAACCTAGTGTGCCACGGTGCCGGCCCCAATTATTAATATTTTCAAAACAGTAAAATTATGAAAAATCTTATTATAATCACATTTATCAAAATTCAATGAACAAGAAACAAAAGTGAAACTTGCTGGAGAATATTCAAATGTTTTTCGGTGAGTTCACTTCACACTCCTGCTGCACTTGGTCCAATTGTTCAGCGCCTTAAAACAGACACTTCAGCAACTAGAAAGTTAGTTCTGTTTCACTTTTTTTCCCCTAGAAGGAGAAATCAGTCTTTGAAACATGAAGTAAAAATAGTCTAGAAGTTTTGCAATAGTCCAGGTCAGCACAGTGGCTAGTTGCCATTCCTCTTTTTATCTAATAAAGTACTTCATTTTGCTACTCTTTTTTTTTTTTTAAGGTTTATTTTATTTATCTGAAAGACAGAGTTACAGAGAGAGGTAGAGACAGAGAGAGAGAGAGGTCTTCCATCCACTGGTTCACTCCCCAGATGGCCTCAACGGCTGGAGTTGTGCCGATCCAAAGCCAGAAGTTTCTTCCAGATCTCCCACATGGGTGCAGGGGCCTAAGACTTGGGCCATCTTCCACTGCTTTCCCAGGCCATAGCAGAGAGCTGGATCGGAAGAGGAGCAGCCAGGAATTGAAATGGCGCCCAGTGCTTCAGGCCAGAGCTTTAAGCCACTGCACCACAGCGCTGGCCCCTCTTTTTGCTACTCTTTATTTATTTTCTTAATATCACTTGGGCTCAGAATCAATGTTCCATTTTTGAATTTGCCAACTTGTCTAGTCCATCCACTTGACAGAATACTGGGAACCAACTTCTTTTTGGATTTCCTTTCTTCTTGGCCCTTTTCTCTCTCTCTCTCTCTCTCTCTCTCTTTTTTTTTTTAAATATCTGTGTCCTGGGGCACTTTCTTTTCTTCTTCCTTTGCTGCCTGTTTTTCTTTGATTTGTTCCTGCAAAAGCTTGTAATTCACATAACTCTTTTTGGGAGGTTTAGCACCCAGCATAATGGCACGTTCCTGTTCCAGGACTCTTTCTGTTCCTTTTCCACAACCCATGATCCCAAACTGGTGTACTTCCAAACAAGCCTTTTCTAGATTAAATTCTTGCACATCCACATCTTTTTCAAGGACATTAGTTTTGGCCTTTGTGTTCTCATCTTGTTCTTCTTTCAGCTTTCTTAAGTCTGCTGTGAAATTCTACCACTTCTACTCGATCCCTTGTTTTCTTCATGGGAGTTAAGGTTAGGGTTAGGGATAGGGTCAGGGTCAGGGTCGGGGTCCTGAGGGTGTATCTGGAGAGGTGACAGCAGGAGCACAGTGCAGCTCTTCTATGAGTTCCTTGAAAAAGCTAGAGGCATTCTCTGGCTTCTTAAGAGCGAGCCAGGTAGGGGAGCTCTCTCCACTACCAAGGATGCTACAGTACTCCCATATTTTTTCTTGTGTTCCCTTTTCTTTCTGATCTTCTGTTCGGTTTCTTCTGTCTCTCCAAAGTCGTACAGGTTCTGCAGCAGAGCATCCAGAAGTGTCGGGGAACTCGGAGGTGCAGCAAGCCCCTGCTCCTGCTTCTGTGCCATCGTGGGGTCTGAAGTAAACTCACGGCCACAGCGACATCCCGGGATTCTGCCATGCAGCCCTGGTTGTTTTTTGATTTCTCTTATTACCCACTGTTCATTCAGGAGCATAATGTTCAGTCTCCATGTGTTTACATATGTTCTAGGGACTCTCAAGGTGTTGATCTCCAGCTTCATTCCACTGTGGTCAGAGAAGATGCATGGTATGACTTTGATTCCTTCAAATGTGCTGAGACTTGCTTTATGGCCTGCCCTGTGTCTATCCTAGAGAAAGTTCCATGCGCTGGTGAGAGGAATGTGTATTCTGCAACTGTAGGATGAAAAGTTCTGTAGGTATCCACTAGGTCCATTTGGTCTATAGTTTCAATTAACTGTTGTTTCCTTGCTTCTTTTCTGTCTGGTTGTCCATTGCTGAAAGTGGGGTACTGAAGTCCCCCATTACTATTGTATGGGAATCTATGTCTCTCTTTAGATCATTTATTTTAAATAGCTAGGTGCCCTGTAATTAGGTGCATATACATTTATTGTAGTCGTATTTTCCTGTTGAATTGGTCCCTTAATCATTGCACAGTGGCCTTCTTTGTCTCTTTTAACAGTTTGTGTGTTAAAGTCTATTTGTCTGATATTAGGATGACTATACCAGCTCTTTTTTGGTTTCTGTTAGCATGGAATATTTTTTTCCGTCTTTTCACTTTCAGTCTGCATGCATCTTTGTTGGTAAGATGTGCTTCTTTTAGGCAGCAAATAGATAATAGATGGATTTTGTTTTGTTTTGTTTTTCCATTCAGCCATTCTGTATCTTTTAACTGCAGAGTTGAGGTCATTTACATTCAAGATGACTATTGATAAATAATGACTGGGCTCTGCCATTTTCCCATGAATATTCCTATTGTTCACTTTGGATTTCATTTGTACCTTTAATGGGAGAGTTTCTGCCTTAACCTTCTTTCATAGTGATGACCATGTTTCTGTGTTTCTTTGTGTAGCACATCCTTAAGCATCTTTTGTAAGGCTGGATGAGTGGTGACAAATTCTTTGAATTTCTCTTTGTTATGAAAGGTCTTTATTTCAGCTTAATTCATAAATGAGGGCTTTGCAGGGTACAGTATTGTGGGTTGACAGTTTTTTTCTCTTAAGACTTGGACTATATCTCACCGTTCTCTCCTAGCCTGTAGGGTTTCTGATTAGAAGTCAGCTGTGAGTCTAATTGTAGATCCTCTGGTCTCCAATTGGTCATGTCTATTAGGAGTTGTTTGTGCTTCTTGTACTTGGACATCCCTTTCTCCAAATTAAGGAAATTTTCTGTAATTATTTCACTAAGAAGTCCTTCTTTTTTTTTTTTTTTTTTTTTTTTTTTTGGACAGGCAGAGTGGACAGTGAGAGAGAGAGACAGAGAAAAAGGTCTTCCTTTTGCCATTGGTTCACCCTCCAATGGCCGCCACGGCCGGCGCACCATGCTGATCCAAAGGCAGGAGCCAGGTGCTTATCCTGGTCTCCCATGGGATGCAGGGCCCACTTAGGCCATCCTCCACTGCACTCCTGGGCCATAGGAGAGGGCTGGCCTGGAAGAGGGGCAACCAGGACAGAATCCGGCGCCCCGACTGGGACTAGAACCCGGTGTGCTGGCGCTGCTAGGCAGAGGATTAGCCTATTGAGCCACAGCGCTGGCCCTAAGAAGTCCTTTTAATCCACTTTCTCTTTCCATGCCTTCAGGAACTCTTAAGACCTCTATGTTGGGTCATTTGATAGTATCCCATAGATCTCCAACACTGTTTTTTAGTTTTCTAATTTTTTCTTCTTTTTTTTTTTTTTTGATCTGACTGTAAAATTTCCAGAGATTTGTCTTCTAACTTGTATATTCTTTCTTCTGCCTCTGAGTCTGTTGTTAAAGCTTTCCACCACATTTTTATGTGTTCTATTAAAGTCCTCATTTCCAATATTTTGTTTTAATTTCTCATTAAAATCTCAATTTTCATGAGAAAAATTTTCTTTGATGTCATGTACATATTTCCTTAGTTCGTGGATTTGCTTCTGATTACTTTAAGTATTGAAGTGTTGTTGTGTTCCTTTGGGGGTGTCATGTTGTCTTCCTTGTTTTTGTTTCTTGAATTGCTGCATTTATTTTTAGGCATTTGTGGTTTATTTTGTTGGTTTATTTTGTTTTTTTCCCTGTGATGGCTTTTATCTTTGGACTATGCCTTTGTGGATTAGTGGAGTATCTGCTTTTTTAGTGAATACCCTAAGGAGTGTGCTGGATGTGGCCAGGGAGCTCTGTTCAGTGCTCCAGGGTGAGGGGAGTGTCCAAGGTGATTCCCAAATTGAGCGTGGTAACCGCCTTTTTTTTTTTTTTTTTTTTTTTATCGGAGGGGATGTTTGTTCAGCTCTATTGGCATAGTCTCCTACTTACCTCCTCTCCTACAATGAGATCAATGCCTGGATGCTAGCCCCAGTGGGGCCGTAAGAACCACACAAAGGATCTGTGCAGTCCTTGGTGTGAGCACAGGTCCCACAGCAATGACCCTCACTAGGGAATCAGGGAGCCCCAAGCATGTGGAGCCACCCACAGTGACTGCCCAAAGACCCAGCCACACACTGCAGCCTCACACACAGCCACAGTGCATTCACAGTGCCAGCACACAAGCCTCTCCCAACCACGAGCGCCCAACCCCCTGTCGGTGCTCTTAGCCAGACTCAGGTATCTCCTCTCCGCTGGTTGCTGGAGGCGTGGACACAAGATGGCACAGATGTTATGTATGTCCAAAATGGTACCCTCCCGCTCTCAGCTAGTTACAGGACCCCAGGTGTTGGGTGGCCAGGGAGAGAGAAACGTGCTGCCCTTTTATTCCTTGAGGTTGGCAAGTATACTGTCCCCCACAGGGCTCCAAGGCAGATTCACGTGAGGCTCTTCCTGCAATTTTATTGCTGCTTTATCACTTGGGCTGCTCCAGTCTGGTCTCACCTCACTCTCCAAAGCTGGTGCTGAGGCTTTCGGCTGCTAGAGTCCTGAACTGTATGTGCCCTCCACCCTCCATGTAGATCCATGGTATCCCTGTAATTTGCATGGAGTTTCCTCTTATGTTTTCTCCCTAACTCTTCCCGAGATTGCAGTCTCTCCGTGTTTTTTTTGTTTTGTTTTGTTTTGCTTTTTAACTCTCTTCCCCTAGACTAGAGCAGTAAACTCCCTCCTTATTTTGCCATCTTGGTGCCTCTCTAAAGTTAATTCTTAAGAGGACTGTTGTGCACAATTGTGTAAGTTGTACACTGCACAAAGTCATCAGGCTAAGGAGGCAACTGGAAACTAGAATCCAGCCTGCCATGGGACCGTGGCTTGGGACACCTTTTTGTACCTTCTATGCTATAAAAGCCCTTACCTTCAACTCTCCTAATTTCTACTTCCTGTAGCCCCATTAAGCACAGAGAGGTAGTCCCATAAGGAACTCTGAGGAACATGTCATCCCTTCCTTCCCTCCCCTACAAGCACCAAGGAGAAGCCAAAATCTTCAAAAAATCAGATTTTATTGATTGTTTTTATTCAGAATTACAAAAATAGATATAAATTAAAATAGTAGAATATAATTATTAAATATTTAGTGTACAGGAGTGGTCCTCACCCCACCCAGTGAGGATTGGATGAACTAGGTTTGAGAGTAACTGGCCAAGAAAGAGAAACTATGTGAAATGAAATCATGACATTTAGTGCTGGTCATAGGTTGTGCCTCAGAATGATACATTCACAGGCATCATGTGGGAGACCCAAGAGACCTGAGTTGACCCACAGCCTCCCTAGACAGACCCTCTTTGTGGTGTCACAGTCCACACAGTTTAGGGAAATATCTAGACTTTTTGTCACAGGAACATACCAGCTCTTAGTCACACTTAACACTCATACATAGCCCATGCATCAGGGCACAAACATATACACATACATAGTATTTGTAGATACATTCATGGAGTATCAGAGCCCTTCCCTTAAGTTATTAGTGTCACTACTTCCCAGACTGCTATTCCCCCAACAGCCAAGTTCCTTCAAGAGACTTCAACTGTTACACTTCCTAAGTGGGAAATTACTCATTTCCCAAGAGTGGGCCTCATGAATGACCATTGTTGAGGGAGCTAGCAGTCGTACCCATGCACAGGAGATGCCATTGTTCAACTCCAGGAAGCTTTAGTCCAGAAAAAGACAAACTACCATCCTGAATCAGGACCACCCTTTCAACCTGGCCAGGGGGTTCTGGGTGGCCAGCACCCAGGCACATGTCTGAGGTTGAAGCTATTGTCACTTGCCCTGCTGGGCAGCACAAGCAAAACCATCTTTGCAGAGCTTATCCCCGTAATCTCTTCCTTGTGGCTGATGGAGATGATCCTACTGCAAAAAGGACGGTCAGTATGGAAGTGGGTGGTGCCCATTTCCTCCTTGGCTCCCTGGAAGTTTTCAGAGGGCCAGGCCATTCTCTTCCCCAACGTGACTACGGATCCAGGGCAGGAAGCGTGAGACTCTTGTATAGACACCTGGCTTATTCTTCAAGGCACATCCACGGCCCCAGCTCACAATCCCAGTCAGAGTCATGCGGCCTTGAATGGAGCAGACCAGGGGCCCTCCTGAGTCTCCCTGGAAAGCCAAAGACACAAAACATGAGCCCTAAGAGAAGTGTGGGGAGGCTGTCTTCAGATCCCATCATCTGACCATGCTTGAGAAGTGAGGGAGAAGTTCATAGAGCCAAAGTCCTTAGTGACTCCCATTGCTACCACAAGTTTAAAATCCTCTGCTTAGTTTTCTTTCTTTCTTTCTTTTTTTTTTTTTTGGACAGGCAGAGTGGACAGTGAGAGCGAGAGAGAGAGAAACAGAGAGAAATGTCTTCCTTTTCCATTGGTTCACCCCACAATGGCCGCTGCAGCCGGTGCACCACGCTGATCTGAAGCCAGGAGCCAGGTACTTTTCCTGGTCTCCCATGCGGGTGCAGGGTCCAAGGACCTGGGCCATCCTCCACTGTACTCCCGGGCCACAGCAGAGAGCTGGACTGGAAGAAGAGCAACCAGGACAGAATCCGGCGCCCCAATCAGGACTAGAACCTGGTGTGCCGGCGCCGCAGGCAGAGGATTAGCCTATTGAGCCGCGGCACCAGCCCTCTGCTCAGTTTTCAAAGCTCTGTCACCTACAACCATTCCATTCACACTCCCAGACCCTACTTTTTCCCCACCCTGGCGTATGCTGTGCTCATTCTGTTTTTCAACCAAACCAACTTCCTTCCTTCCCTCTGCCTCCTCAAATCCCTATCAGGTCATATTCTCTTCAAAGCCTCCCTTCCTTGACCATCTGGTTGTCATTTGCCTCTCTCTCCTAAACATCTTATCTTTTATAATTCACACAGTGTTCTGAGCTCTGAATTATATTGTCTTCTACTATTTCCTCTTTCTATGATCTTAGAAGACACTTGCACAGTAATCTGAAGTACCTAGCACAGATCCAGGCTCATGACAAATGTTTAGGAAATGCGTAAAGATTGGTTTAGATCGCCAAAGACGTGAGTTCCTGATCCTCTTGGGGTATTGGCTTGACAGAGACTCCCTACAGCTTGCAGGGACAGACCCAGGAGCTCTGGGGGTGACAGAGATGCTTGGAATACTCACCTGACAGGAATCTGTTTCCCACTGTGGGTCAGCAGCACAAAGCATTTTGGTGGTGACTTCAGTGCCATAGTAATGGGGTTGCTGACACTCCTGGTAGGAAACCAGCTTCACAACAGTCATTTTCAGCTGCTCTGGATACAAGTAGTCGGCTGGATGGAGGAAACGGGGAAGTTTGTGTTGTGTCCCAGTCAGGAAAAGCTCTTAGTCTTCTCCCACCCAAACTGAGCCTTTACCCTTCCTATAGCTCCCATTTGGTTGCATTTGTGGCCTGTCATTCCATATAACACTTCCCATCCCATCCTTGGACCCAACTTCTGCTTCCATAGTTCTCCATCTATGTTTCTGCAGTCTTAGTAAGCACTCAGAGCTCACTTCTAGGTCACAACGCTCCCCCAAGACCCCCTCGGTCAACCCCAGATGTCACTTACTGGAATTCTCTTTTCCAAAGCCGGTGATCTCACAGCTTGTGCCAAAATTGGGATCAGCATTCCATGGGGGCAGGCAAATGGTCTGTATGGTCCGGGATGGCTGAGCACATTGGCCATTGTTGGAAAGTATCTTCAGCAAGGCTGAGGGAGGGGGAGGGAGGCAGAGGGAAAGATCACTACGCATTCAGGTGATCACCATCTTTCCTCTTCAAACACTGAAGAAATGACTGTCTACCCCTAAGTCAGCTAGGGTTCAGAGAGAGGTGTGCTGGTAGTTTGTCACTTGGAAGCCTCCTATACCCTAAGGACTATGTCCCGGCTACTGACAAATGCGTGGGTAGCCAGGAATACTGCACACAGCTGTACAGGTTGTTTCCTGAAAAAAAAAAAAAAAAAAAAAACACCTGGCTGAGGGAACTGGGCTAAAATCCAACCCAAGATTCTACTGTCCAAATTCTGTGTCTATGTAAGGCTTCATCTAACAGCAGTAGGAATATCTTCTAATTTGCATGACCAGGACATTCCCAGCCCAAGCCATATTCCCCCATAGCCATTTCCACTCAGAAGAGGCACCAGTTGAGAGAAATTCAGGGTCTCTATGGAAGAGCACCAGGGCCTTCATATATTTCTCTCTGACTTCCCACCATTGTACAAAGCAGGGATTTCAAGTTGCTCTACAACCTTAGCTTCCACTTGGTTCTCTCCTTAGCGCCTCTTTCCACAGCAATCATCATTATGGCAGGTGAGGGCTTTCCACTCACCAATATCGTTGTGATGAGCCAGTGTGTCAGCGCTATAGCCCTCATGCAAGATGAGTTGCTCCACTTCAAACTTCATCTCCCCAGGTGTCATGGAGTTAAGCCTGGACCGACCCAGGTAGACAATGTAGTCCTCTTTCTTTTGGTGATTACTGTGGGAGGTAAGAGCTGTCAGACAATCTGGCTTCATGAAACCCTGTCAGCTCCTCCTCCCCATCATAGTGGCCTCAGAGCATGACTTGTTCCCAGGGCCAGGAGACAGGTGTTTTGGTGAGACAGAATTGAGGTGGAGTACTTTGCTGGGAAGAAGAAAGGGATGTGTTTGGGGTGCAGGAGGAGGAAGATCCGAGAGAATAGAGAGGGACGTACATGAAGCAATGTGTGGCGCTGACCACCCAGCAAGGACTGATGAGGCTGCCGCCACACACATAAGTGACAGAGCCTCCCCGGTGCCTCCTGTAGATGGCTGCAAACCAGGGCTGGTTCTCAATGATGGTGAATTCTCCCCCAACAATCTTAAAACGGGGCCTCAGAGCCTTCTGGCCACACTGAAACTCCAATTTTCCTGGAGGAAGGGCAGGTTTTTTTCCTAAAGGAGAAAGAGAGAAATGGCTTGGGGAGGCAGGTAAGATAAAATAGCCCTCTCAGGCAGGCCTCCCTCATCACTCATCCTGTGATGGAACAAAGGGACACATGAGTGTGTCCCCTTCCACTCTACTGTGATGAACAGGCCAGGGAAACTCACCTGAAGAGCAGTCATGCACATTGCACTCTTGGATGAGCTGCTTTAGGCCAACCTGCACATAGCACCAGGGTCTTCTCTGGTGGTCTGGGTTCCTGGCAACATGGAGTGGTAGGGGATGTCATTCCAACCCACACTGTCTCCCTGCATCCTCCCCTCCCCTCCAGGGATGACTCAACCGGAAACCTCTCTTGTCTCATGTTCTGGCCAGCACTCTGGTAGTAGAAAGTGTTGGTCATGAGGGCTTTTGTGAAGCCATAGGGCAGGCTCTGGGTCCTTGCTACCCTCTTCCTCACCTGCAGTAATTGTGTTTTCCCAAGCCCAGCTGAAGGGCATCAGGTCTGTGGGCATGGTATGTTTTCCTAAGAACATTGGCAGAGTTCCAGGCAAGGCAGGGTCGATCCATGATGTCAGTGTTGGCCTTTCCACGATAAGAGTGACCATCCCCGTGATAGCAGGTTTTCAATGTATCTACAGAATGATCCGAGGACAAGAAATGTTAGTAAAGGAGGAAACTCATAACCGGCATTTTAGAGATAGTAAGCTTTCAGATAGGGCAGAAGACACTGCAAAGCTTCTCCTTCCACCCCACCTCACATTTGTGCAGCCACTGCTTCATGAGATTCTTTGTGCATGTGTTTATGTTTGGCTGTATATACCACATTGCAAGGAAGATGTCACCCATCCCACCTGCAGCTCCTAACTCCTGCCTTTTCTTGCATCCCACCCATCCCTCATTGTCCCGCAATCTCTAGTGCCTCCTCTTTCAGGTTAGAGTCAGGATCCCCATACCTATCTCACAGTGCTCTCCTTGGAATTTCTTTGGGCAGTTACATCGCCAAATGTTGGAGAAGTACTTGTAGGTCACACACGTTCCTCCGTTCAGACAGCCGCAGTTTGCTGGAAAGTACAGAGATAGGGTAAGCAAGGAGCTGGAGCATGGTAGAGGAGGGGAGGCAGTTCTGCAGCGGGACAAGGAGTGGCTGCCCTCTAAGGATTTTCCAAGATGCCTGTGCAGCCAACTGTTGTGCAAGGGGTGGATACTCACAAGCATCAGACACTCTGTGAAGTTCATGGCTTCCCTGGAAGAGAGGGGGGAGAGGGGCAGGTCACCAAAGGTCTCGTGCTCCTGGGACTCCAGGAGTGGATAAACTGGCACCATTCCCAAATCCACTCTTCTGGCCAGCTCTCTCTCCCCTCACCCTGTTTATATCTAACAAACCTCCACATGGAAAATCATGGGTTTCCAGTAGAGAAAAATGAGTTGAGTGAAGAGAGCTTTACATACTAGGTGCCTTCAAACTGGGGCAGTCCTGCATATTCTTCCACCCTTGCCCACAAGTGCAAGCCCCCTTAGTTCTCAAAGCCCCCACTGCCTCACCTTTCCTATTCTCTCAGGGGAGTCTGGCAAGGCTGTTAAGTGAATCTGGAAGACTTCACACCCCAGGCAATCCCCCCACTTCCCCTGGCGCTACTCGGTGTCCTGCACACCCCCTTCTGCGACACAAGACAGATCAGGGAAGTCACTCACTTCGGAGTGGCTCACGACCAGGGCGCAGAGAAGCAGGCATACCAGCAGGACTCTCATGGTGGCGAGGCTGGGGCCCTAGACAGCGGCTCTGCAAGGGAAGGAGAAGTCAGGGCAAGAAGCAGAGGAGCAAGAAGGCCGCCAGTGCGGGTTACTGCAGCACAGGGAGGAGCCCCAGGTTCCTGAGGGCCGAGCCCTCGGTGACTAGGTTCCCCAGGCCCGGCCACCTCTCTTGTCTGGGGACTGCAGACACTTAGAGAATCCTAGACCTGCACCCGCTTGGGAACGCTTGGGATCGGAAGCAGGGATTGCCGGCAGCCCGAGGTAGAGGAAAGGCAGGCGCTCGGGAGCCGGGGCCGCTGCGCATCACGCCCGACGCTCTTGGGACCACCCTTGCTCACCAGTGGCTGCGGCAGGAGGATGCGGACCTGCGCTGCGGGTGTAGGTGGACGCTCAGCCCAGATCCGGCGCTCCAGATTCCGCGTTGTGCGGCTGGCCCTGGACGCCGGCTGTATATGAGGACCCGCCCAGGCCCCGGCCCCGCCCCAACTCCGATCGCAGGCTCCACTCTCCGCCCTCTCCTGCTGTTCCCTGCGGACCGCTGCGACCTGAACCCCGCGCGCTTCTGAAAACTTTAACAAAGAGCACGATCCCCAGCGGAGGAGAAGAGGCGATTCCGAAGCGAGGGACCTGGAGGCGTATAAATTCTCCGCTCTCTTCCCGCTCACCTGGCCCTGAGCCCGCGCCGGGGCTGGGGGCACTGAGTTGCAGCGAGAAGGAATTCAGGAAACACCCTCCCAACTCCGAAGCCTTCTCCGGAGTCCTGCAATCAGTTCTTCCCCAACCTTTCCACCCTCGGCCCCCACCTGCCTAGGCAATGATTCAGACCCCTGAGTATAGGGGCATAGTACGCAGCTGTCTCTTTGTCAGCGTGAAAAATGCATATAACTTCCGCTTCCTAACACAAACACAAAGATACCTGCCAACAGGGGCTGGCAGCTCCCCGGATATTACCAATAAAACCAGTGGATAAGACAGGCTGAGCTGATTGCTTACCGGCGGTCAAGGAGTTACAGTGATGTCAGAGCGGGAGAGGCAAGGTCAGATTTTACTGGGAGTTTGCAGTTTGGTTCATGGTTAGTCTTTGAAAGTGGGGGCTTCCGAAAGCTTGAGGGTAGTAGTATGATATTGCAGGACTGTGGGAACAAAGACTTAGGATGCAAACCATGGATGCTTCCTGTAGAAGTGCTGATGAGTTTTTGGGAAGTTTGTGTAATGAACAATTTGTTTATTTGCTTGGGCAAAGATAAAGTTGATTAATAAAAACAGTGGAATGGTAAAACCTTATTAAAATGCAGGCAGGAAGCTATGGAGGGGTAGGAAGTTCCCAGTAGAGGACTAGAGAACAGATAGGAAAAACATTTATTTCTCACCATATGCCCTTTTAGGCTTTAAAAAAAAAAAGATTTATTTTATTTGTTTGAAAGCAGAGTGACAGACAGAGAAAGAGATCTTCAGTCTACTGGTTCACTTTCCAAATGGCCACAATGGCTAGGGCTTGGCCAGGTTGAAGCCAGCAGCCTGAAACTCCATCCAGGTCTCCAACATAGGTAGCAGGGTCCCAGGGGCTTAGGCCATCTCCGGCTGCTTTCCCAGGCACATTAGCAGGGAGCTAGATTGGAAGTGAAGCAGCTGGAACTCAAACTGGCACTCAGGTAGGGGATGCCAGTATGTCACAAGCAGTGGCTTAACATGCTACATCACAACACTGGTCCCAGTTTAAAGTTTTTGTTTGTTTGTTTGTTTGTTTGTTTTTCTTTTGACAGGCAGAGTGGATAGTGAGAGAGAGAGAGACAGACAGAGAGAAAGGTCTTCCTTTTACTGTTGGTTCACCCTCCAATGGCCACTGCGGCTGGTGTACCGCACTGATCCGAAGCCAGGAGCCAGGTGCTTCTCCAGGTCTCCCATGCACTCCCTGGCCACAGCAGAGAGCTGGCCTGGAAGAGGAGCAACCGGGACAGAATCCAGCGCCCCAACCAGGACTAGAACCTGGTGTGCCAGCGCTGCAGGTGGAGGATTAGTCTATTGAGCCACAGCGCTGGCCTCAGTTTAAAGTTTTAAAAACAAATCCTTGTATCACCCATCCAAAAAGATAATTACATATTTTAAAATGCATGTGTATTTAGCATTCTACTTCCTCATGAACCCTTGTTTCCATTAAGATAAAAGCAACTATCTATCAAATGAAATTGACCTCCAGAAAGACTGACCATGTGTGACGCCATGCTCCCTTCCTGCCTGAGGTTGAGCACACTCATTTGTGCACACTCACACTCATGCACATACATATCCCCCAAGCACAGTTGGAGGAGCACAGCAGGGACTCTGATATAGTTACCCCTCCATCTCTTGTCCCTAGAGTCAGAAACTAGAGCCTGTGGTCACTTCGATGCCACCCAGCAGGACTGGCTCCATAGGGAAGAGACTGAGTCCCTGGAATTCACTAGGGAGCTGAGGCTTGGTCCCTTTCCCTTCATAAGCTTATAGCAGTTTGCTGCCTTGCAAACCTGCACCTTGAGTCTGGGTGCACACGAGAGTAGCAGAAGAAAGGCAGGAAAAGAGCTAGGAGGATTGGAAGGAGGAAGGCCCCTTTGCTCCACCCCATCCAGAGGACTCAGGATGCTGGAATCTGGATGGGGAAGGGGCAAATCAACCATCCTGCTTTAGGGAGGTAGGTGACCCAACGTCCTCTTAGTTTTTCTGTGCCCCTTGAGCTGCCAGCCTCCCAAGGGACACCTAAGTCCAAAGTACTTTAGGTCTCAGAAGCAGTCTTGCTACTTCCTCTAAAATCTGTGGCCAGTAGTATTTAGATTTGAGAACTCATGGATTGTAAATAAATGTGATCAAAATGTAAACAGAGATGTTGCAGCCTGAGGACTTACCCCGAAACTCTTCAAACTCTTCGGGCAGGTATTAGGAAATCCCCAGCAGGCTGCTGTGATTCACGCTGCCCCCCCCCCCCCCCCCAGCAGCTCTCATGACTCCAGATTACTTGGCTACAGGCTGTCATGCTGATTCTTGAGAGTAGGATGACCTCATTTCCTCCTGGACAAAGAGGCCCAGAGTCCGTTATGCAGCCCCACATTCTCGCCCCTGGTCACCTGGGTGAACCATCCTAGAGCCTCCAACTTTTCACAGAACTTTCTTTTCTACTTGATGATCTTTGGCACTCTTTGAAATCTTTGTGGCCATCTTATGGTGCAGAGTTCCTGCTAGACTCTTAGTTCTGTGAGGTCAAAGGTCACATCTTCTATAGCTTTGTCTCTCCCTTGGTTTTTGGTACAAGCCTGGTTCATTTAGGTTCTGACTGTGAATGAGTCGGTAAACAAGTAGGAACAGAGAGCTGTAAAGCAGCCTGAAGGCTTCCCTCCTCCCTTTCTTTTTTTTCTTGTCATAAGAAGTAGTAATGGCTTCTCCTTGTTGCATTTGTTCCCTGTCTTGTGTTTAAAGGCACTTTGATGTAAACCATTACTCTTTTTATTTCTTTGCTCTTTTTTTATTTATATAAAGGGAACAAATTTCGTGTATTTTATATATACAGTTTTAAGAGCATAATGATGCTTCCTACCCTACCCTCCCTCACTCCCACCCTCCCTGCTCCTTCCTTTCTTATTTTTCTTTTAATTTTTACAATGATATACTTTCAACTTAGTTTGTAATCGCAAGCTTAACCCTCCACTAAATAAACAGTTCAACAAATAGTAAGTAGAACAACCACTGTTCCTCAACAGCAGAAACAAAGGCTGTAAACAATCATCAAATCTCAAAATGTCAGTTTCACTCATATACATTACTTTTTTTGGGCTCTGTATATTAAGCTCCAAACTTTAAATGATCTTACGATATGGACTGGAGAATATTGTTTGTGTTTTGCAAATCAGGAAAATGAAGGAGGAGAAGACACATAGCTAACCAGCAAAGCCAGCACTAGAACGCAGGTCTTCTGATCTTTGTTCCCATGCTCTATACTTCACCATCTCCATAAAGAGAGAGAATGCTATAAAGAGAAGGGCCACATGATGTAAGATGTCTTAGCACCGGGAAGCCTTCCTGTTGGCTTTGGAGACCTCTTTCCAGAAACATTGCTTGGGCTTAGGCTCTGAGCTCCTAAAATGCCCTCTCTATATTACAAGTTATTTGCATGCCTAAAATCCAGGAGCTTTTATTGTGGTTTAGGCTATGTGCAGTTTCTGTTGAGGGTGAGAAAATAAGGAACTGGATGTATATTGTATCATCTTTTTCCTGGTTCTAAGAGGGAAGCCACCAACTCTCTGCCTTTGTGTCTCAGAGGTCCAGAATGGTTGAGTTAGGTGTGAATTAGGACCCCCTTCCCTGAAGCTGCTCATAAAAGAGCAGGCAAATGCCAGGTGTGCAGGGAGGAGCAGCTTATCTGAATCTGGACCTGAGGTTTGTCCAGGAAACTGGGCCCCTGAAGGGCTATTTTCTAATCAGTGGGAACCAAAGGGAAGTTCACGTTGAGTCATAGGATGTATTCCTGGGTTGCTATACTAAGAATGTTCAACTTGATACTACAGAAAGGCCACAGTTTCTAGCCTTGAGTCTTCCACATCCAAGGTGAATGATGTAAGCAAATCACTTAACTCTTTGGACTCCGCTTTTCCTGCCTGCAAAATGAAGCAACACCTACCATGCCTGTGCCTCACTTTGCACATTGAAATGAGATCACCCTTGTGTGTGAAAGTGTTCATTCATTCCTTCATTAATTCATTCTGCATTTCTCATGGATCTATTGTGTGTCAAGCACAGTTCTAGATGGTAGAGAAATTTAGGATGAATCTTGTAAACTTTGTAATTCCTATCCTGAGTGCCTGCTCTCCCTTCTGGCTGTATTGGTCCCAAAGACCAGGTCATGCTAGAATCCATTCCAAGATTCCAATTAAATGGGGATGCCGTGTCCTTGGCCAGCAATTCCCAGCAGCTAGGCAGCTAGGACACACAGCTGCATGTGCTGCTCGCCCCCGCAGGCCTGACTCCCACTGCCTCCCTCTCTTCTTTGTTGTCTACGTCTGTGTGGCCTGAAACCCTTCTCCTTCCCTGTTACTCATGAGACATACAGACTCCTGGGTAGTTCTGGAAAGGAGACATTGAAGCCAATAACATGGCTCCCTTGAGTTTAAGGATCCCCTTCTCCCTGAATGTTTAGTGTTAAGAGTGAAGTTGGCTTGGCAGCAGCAGGCATTGAAAGCCACGTCTGGCCCTGTAACATGATAGGGGAGGTGCTGGAGCTGCTGGGCCCCTAGTGGTCTGTGGAAAGGGGTGGAGGGAAACCACATACTTGCTTGCTTACTCATGGAAAGCAATGAGCCCAGGGGCTAGACCCTGAGATCAAACTCTGTCATCAACTGTTGGTCCCTCCAGCTTCAGCCTATGACCCCCCCACACACCATCACTGGCCCCATTCCCAGCCTCTCCCAGGCCATTCAGCTCGGACCTCTGCGTGGATGTTTTGAACCATCACCAAATTTTTCTTTGTTGCTGACCCAAACCCAGTTACTTTCTAAGTCAGGAACTTTTTCCCTTAAAAGGAATGCTTGTCATGACTTTCCAGATTTTCTGGATTCTGAATCCCCTTCCAGTAACCAAAGTCAGACCCTGGTCCTAGAACTTATGCTTCATGCTCAGGTTGTCATGCTGCATAGCAATACATGCTTACCTCAAAACAAGAGGCGCTCCCAAACAAAGGGATCACATGGGAAACCAGAAATGGTGGAGTTGCTGAAAATTCCCAAGAAGTCAATGACATTGAAGAAAATACGTTCAGCTAGGAGCTGAAATACTAAAGTATCCTGTTAAGAAGAAAATCAGGGGCGGTGCTGTGGCGTAGTGGGTAAAGCTGCTGCCTATGGTGCCAGCATCCCATATGGGCACCGGTTCAAGTATTGGCTGCTCCACTTCTGATCCATCTCTCCGCTATGGCCTGGGAAAGCAGTGGAGGATGACCCAAGGGCTTGGGCTCCTGCACCTGCGTGGGAGACCCAGAAGAA
Organism: Lepus europaeus; assembly: GCF_033115175.1. Lineage (NCBI taxonomy): Eukaryota > Metazoa > Chordata > Mammalia > Lagomorpha > Leporidae > Lepus > Lepus europaeus. Next base: position 63,015,352 of record NC_084843.1, on the reverse strand, counting down.
GCTCCTGGCTCCTGGCCTCGGATCGGCACAGCTCCAGCCATTGTGGCCAATTGGGGAGTGAACCAGCGGATGGAAAACCTCTCTCTCTCTCTCTCTCTCTCTTTGTCTGTCTGCCTCTCCTTCTCTCTCTCTCTCTCTGTAATTCTAACTTTCAAATAAATAAATAAATCTTTAGAAAATAATAATAATAAGAAGAAAACCAATGTTAACATCCATAGGCCACATGATATGCTCGTGGCTCTCCCAAGCTGGATTCTATATGCTTTCTGCTTTTTAAACAAGTGCAAACACTTCCCCTTCCATTCCACAGAGGGGAAAATAGAGTCTAATGAAGGGAAGTGAATCATCTGAGTTCATTCACCGAAAATGATGAGATTCAGAATTTACAGATTTTGAAGAACCTCATGACACATTTCCATCCTCGTCTCTCCTATTCTGAATCTTCAGTTCCTCCCTTCCTGACCACCCTCCACGCCTACTCCCAGTCTCATTGTCTTCCTATCTCCCCTGCAGAAGGTGCTCCTTTTCTCTAAGCAGCGGAGAGGTTTTGGGGGCAGCCACGTCTTTGGGAGAATATGCTCTACTTTTAGAAGGCACCATAGGACTAAATGCATGATGTCTGTGGAAAGAGGGACAGGGTCACAGCAAGAGCTCTTGGAGGTAGACGTGTGTGCAGAGTAGTAGGAGCAACAGTAAGGGGGTGTTCTGCCAGCCAGGAGGCTCCTTGTTTACCCTAGGAGCATTGAAGGTCGAAAGTGTGGTAGGAAATAAAGAAAGAGATGTCTGTTTTCTCCAAGAGGATATTTTAATACAAAGATCATCATAACAATAACCAACTTTTCTTTGCATGCCATTTATTTTCTTTTAAAATCTTAATGACACCATTCAAGAAAGGCACCATTAACAACACCACTTTATGGGTGAGAAAACAGAGACTTAAAGGGTTTTAGCAATTTCCTCAATGCCACGCTCTAAGTAAATGGTAGAGCTAGGACTCACACCCAGAACTAGTTGATCCCGGGTTTGGAGAACTGTTTCCGAGCCAATATCATATTGAGTCAGGAAGTTGGGGATGCTTATCCTTCTAGCTGGGAATCTTCCTATTTCTAACCTATGGTGACATCCCTGGAGAGCCCCAGCTGTCATGTGTGCGTGCCTGCCTACCCAACTTGAGCCAGACTTTGAAAAAAAAAACTTTGATTGATACAGCCAGCCACAGTTGTATCTACTGAGTCTAGACAGAGAAGTGATCATTGGATTTTTGGCTGAGTTTTTTGTGTCTGTGTGGATCCCTGGAATCATCTGTGCCAGTCTTCCTTTTTCATAACCATTGTTCACCCATATTTATATGATGAAAACACCCTAGGGTTTTTCTGTGGAGAAATAATAATCATACTTATTTATTGAGCATGTTTTTATTTAATGCACCTCAGGCTAACAGTTCTATATGAATTATCTTATTTAATTATTAGTGAGGGAGATACCATCCTTACTTTATAGATTAGGAAACAAGGACTCTAAAGAGTTAAAGAACCTACCCAAGGTCACACAGCCAATATGTGGCCAGTGAAACCCAGATTTCTTCCTCCAAAGTCTTGTTGATAATCACTACAGTTGTCTCTTCCCAGATAACAGAAATAAGAAATACTCGCTAGTGTTATATTTTCCAAACTTAAGACTCACATGGCTTAAAAATTAAAATTTAAAGATTTTCGATGACTTCCTTAGAAATTCTGATTCACTAGCTCCAAGACAGTGCCCAATAATCTGATTCTTAACATACATCCTAGGGGATTCTTATCACCAACCTCCCCCCACCCCTGACCAAAGTCACCTTTTTCCAGTATGCCAATGCATGTCTGGGGAGTGTTGGTTTATTTTTGCACCAGGAAATACCAAAATAAACCACAAATTTCCTGTGAGCTGGTGCTTCTACTCCAACCCCACTCTCTGAGATGCAGGTCAGACAAGAACACAGGTGGGAAAGGGCCAGACTGCAGGGCAGACTCTGAGCAGAGTTCCCCAGACTGGGATGAATCAAGGAAGGGGTTGTACACCTGAGGGCCTGTGCCAACCTAACCACCTCGAGGCGATTTTATTAAAGCTAGTCTCAGAAAGTTAATTGCTTCAGTACTTTTGTACTTGTTCTTTTTTTAGATTCCTAGTGAGAGCTTCATTTTAAAAATGCCAAATGGATGGCTACATGGAGGGACTTTTAGTATAGAAACTAAAAGACTGTAAAGAGTAATGTTACAGCTGTGGATGAGGAAATTGTTATCGTAAGATCTCCAGAAAGTTAGAGGAAACTAAGTGGACGTTAGAACAACAGAGTTGAGAATGTGCTTACAGATATATCATTCCATCGGTGACATTTCCTCAAAGCCCCTGTACTGGCTCTCTAATGAGCTTTTCAAGGCCAGTTTTTGTTCATTATGGTGGTGGTGGTAGTGGTGGTATGTTTTATTCCTGGGGTTTTCTGGTTCCACCTCAACAGAATTGGATTTCCAGGATATTGTGCCTTTGCAGGTTGGATAGAGCAACCCCCAGCACCAGTAGACCCAGCACCTTCTGGAATGATTACAAAACTTGCATTTTTAGTCAAAGAGCAAGTAACAGGAACTTTATCTTCATGCAGACTCTGATCATCGTGTGATGTTCTGAAGACTTGCTCAGTCTGTATAGTGGCAGTAAGCGTATTCTATTCGTAAAGAAAATTCTACCCAAGTTCTTCTAAAAATAAAAGAATTGATCTCAATTCAAAATGATTAATTCATTCAATCAACCAAAAAGTATTTTCAAATACCTGAGGTATGTTTAGCACTGTGCTGGGTTCTGAGGAAACACAAAAGAACAGAACAGGCCGGCGCCGCGGCTCACTAGGCTAATCCTCCGCCTTGCGGCGCCGGCACCCCGGGTTCTAGTCCCGGTCGGGGCACCGGATTCTGTCCTGGTTGCCCCTCTTCCAGGCCAGCTCTCTGCTGTGGCCAGGGAGTGCAGTGGAGGATGGCCCAAGTGCTTGGGCCCTGCACCCCATGGGAGACCAGGAGAAGCACCTGGCTCCTGGCTTCGGATCAGCACGGTGCGCTGGCTGCAGCGCACCGGTGGCCATTGGAGGGTGAACCAACGGCAAAAGGAAGACCTTTCTCTCTGTCTCTCTCTCTCTCTCACTATCCACTCTGCCAGTCAAAAAAAAAAAAAAAAAAAAAAAAAAGAACAGAACAAGATTCCTGCCTGAAGAAGTTTGAAATCTGGTTAGGAAGAGAAAGGGTATCATATAAAACAATTAAAAAGCCTTAAACAATATTGCCATTTTTAAAACTACAAAACCAGAAAATAATAAATATTGGTGGATGTGGAGAAATTGGAACCCTTGTGCACCATTGGTGGGATTATAAATGGTACAACTACTATACAGAAATTCCTCAAAAAATTGGGGCTACCAAGTAATCCAGCTGTCCCATTTCTGAGTATGTATGCAAAGGAAGTGAAAGCAAGGTCTCCAAGAAGTATTTGCCTATTCATATTCATAACAGAACTACTCATAGTAGCCTAGAGATGTAAGCAACTCATAAAAGCACATCAACAAATGAGTGGTTAAAAAATACGATAAATATATACAACGGACTATTATTCAATCAAAAAGGGAGGAAATCTTGAGAGGTGTCTGGCAGTGTTAAAGATACCCTTTGAGGCCGGCGCCGCAGCTCAATAGGCTAATCCTCCGCCTGTGGAGCCAGCACCCAGGGTTCTAGTCCCAGTCAGGGCGCCAGATTCTGTCCTGGTTGCTCCTCTTCCAGGCCAGCTCTCTGCTGTGGCCCAAGTGATTGGGCCCTGCACCCACATGGGAGACCAGGAGAAGCACCTGGCTCCTGGCTTCGCATCAGTGCAGTGCGCCAGCCGCAGCGCGACAGCCGCAGCAGCCATTGTGGGGTGAACCAACGGAAAAAGGAAGACCTTTCTCTCTATCTCTCTCTCTTACTGTCCACTCTGCCTGTCAAAATAAATAAATAAATAAATAAATAAATAAATAATAAAAAGATGCCCTTTGAGTGGCCGGCGCTGTGCGCAGCGGGTTAACGCCCTGGCCTGAAGTGCCGGCATCCCATATGGGTGCTGGTTCTAGTCCCGGCTGCTCCTCTTCTGATCCAGCTCTCTGCTGTGGCCTGGGAAAGCAGTAGAAGATGGCCCAGGTCCTTGGATCCCTGCACCCGCATGGGAGGCTGGGAAGGGGCTCCTGGCTCCTGGCTTCAGATCGACGCAGTTCCAGCCGTTGCGGCCAATTGGGAAGTGAACCATGGAATGGAGGACCTCTTTCTCTCTCTCTCTCTGTCTCTCCTCTCCCTGTGTAACTCTGACTTTCAAATAAAAATAAATAAATCTTTTTTAAAAAAAAAGATACCCTTTGGATCTCATGACAAGAGCCTCAGGTAATCACTGACATCAGCCTCAGGTAAACACTGACATCATAAATAAGAGTGTCAATTGTTAAATCAACGACAGGAGTCACTGTGCACTTGCTCCCCATGTAGGACCCCTGTCCTTAATGTGTTCTACTATGAGAATTAACGGTAAAACTAGTCTTCAAACAGTACTTTATACTTTGTGTGTCTTTGTGGGTGCAAACTGTTGAAATCTTTACTTACTATAGAGTTGATCTTCTGTCTATAAAGATAATTAAAAATGAATCTTAATGAAGAATGGGATGGGAGAGGGAGTAGGAGATGGGATGGTTTGGGGGTGGGAGGGCAGGTATGGGGGGTTGAACTGCTATAATCCAAAAGTTGTACTTATGAAATTTATTTATATTTATTAGATTTATATTTATTAAATTTATTTATGTTTATTAAATTTATAATATAAATAAATTTATATTTATTAAATAAAAGCTTTAAAATTTAAAAAAAGATACCTTTGGGATGCTGCATCCCATATTGGAGGTCCTGGGTACAAGTCCTGGCTGCATTTTGGATTCCAGCTTCCTGCTAATGTCACCCTTAAAAGCAGCAGGTGATGATGGCTCAAGTGGTTCGGTCCCTGTCACACAAGTAGGAGATCTGTGTTGAGTTCTGAGCTCCTGGCTATGGCTTGGTCCAACCCCAGCTGCTGTAGGCATTTGGGGAGTAAGCCAGTGGATGGAATATCTCTGTCTGTCTCTCTCTGTGTATATGTCTCTCTGCTTTTTGAATAAATAAAAATAAATTTTAGGGGTGGTCATTGTGGTGCAGTGGGTTAAGCTGCTGCTTGGGACACCTGTAGCAGATGATGGCTCAACTACTTGGGTTCCTCTCACCCACATGGGCTTCAGCCTGGCCCAGCCCCAGGTGTTGCAGCCATTTGGGGAGTGAAGATCCCTCTCTCTGTGTCTCCCTCTCCTTCTATAACTCTGCCTTTCGAAAAAATAAATATTTTTTTTAATTTAGAAGAAAAAGTCTCTATCATGAAATCCATATTTGAAGTTCACCAGCTTCATGGATTCAACTGGTAAGAACCAGCCAATTCCCATGGCACCTGTCAAGTCCAAAGGCCACATCTCCAAGCATGAGTTGAAGCTTCCTCTCGAGGAAGTAGGCCAATGCTTGGTGCGGGTTGTGGTTTTAGAGTCAGAAACCGGAGCACTTCTCTTAGCTTGGCTGCTGACTCCATCTGTGAACCTGGCTGAGTCACTTCCCTCCGTGGGCCTGTTTTCCCTTTTTTGTGGAATATACAAGGACATTTTTTCCACCTGCTTTTGCAGAAGATAGAAGAGGCTGAAAGAAAAAGGAATTTACTTCAGGTATCTTTAATCAGAGGAGCAAACCAAAGCCCAGGGTGTATGCAGCCCAAGGGGCCCAGGTTTGATGTGGACCTATGAGACAGGTTTCATGTACCCTGCTGTAGACATCAGCAGCCCATAGAGAGGATGTAAGTATTAAACAATATAAACAAATGTTGCCCCAGAGATCCTGGGTTCTGGGAATATGAACAGAAAATTCTGACCAAAATTCCAGGTCTCCGAGTTCCCCTTGAGGAGTCATGAGGATCACGCAGGAGGTGAATCACCACACCCAGAGTCTGTCTTGGAGACCTAAGCCGCCGAACAGGAGCCTCGGCAAAGGAGGGGCTAAAGGGAGGCCTGATTCACGTAGCTTAGGGGGAGTAGCCAGAAGAATGTAAGATGCCCCCTCACTCACCCTCAGAGTCCTGGTGGGACCAACAGACTATTTTGCCTGATCCTGTGGATGCTGTTCTAGTTCTGAGGTCATTGGCGGGTCAAAGCCCAAGCTAGTTCTCATGGAGTCTACATAGTTGCCTCTAATCTGGAAGAGTTCGTGGAAAAAGAAGTTTAGAAGATTGTGAGCCTAAAGAATTTGAACATATAGTGTTCTTGGAATCTGTCTTATTTTTTAGTTGAACTCTGCATAAAAAAAGGCAGAGACATGGGCAGCTCTTCAGAACCTGGAAGAGAGACAAAAGAGTAAGGGACAAAGAAGCACATTGGCTGCCCGTGTGCAGAGCTTGTTTTGCTGCCACGGGAAAATGCCAGTTCTCAGAGCTGGAAGGGGCTATTGAATCTCTGAGGGGAGCAGCGGACCTTGGGAGTCTGGAAATATCAGACTTCTGGAGCATTGTGTTCCAAAGGGATCTTATACCCCTTAAGATGTCTATTCAAACAAGAGAAAAACAACAATTGTTGATGAGGATATAGAGAAATTGGAACTCTTGTGCATTACTGGTAGGACTATAGAGCCATGCAACCATTGTAGAAGCCAGGTGTGGTACACCCTCAAAAAGTTAAGCATAGGGAGTGGCATTTAACCTAGCAGTTAAGATAGTCACATCCCACATCTGATTGCTTGGATTTGATTCCTGGATCTGGCTCCTAACACCAGCTTCCTGCCAACACAGACCCTGGCAGGCAGCGGAGATGGCTCAAGTAATTGGGTTCCTGCCGTTGGCTAGGACTGTGCCAAACTGAATTCAGGAGCCAGGAGCTTCTTTCAGGTCTCACCCATGGATACAGGGGTCCAAGGATTTGAGCCATCTTCCGCCGCTTTCCTAGGCACGTTAGTGGGGAGCTGGATTGGAAGACTCGAACCAGCAGCCATGTGGGATGCTGGTGTCACAAGCAGCAGCTTTACTCGATATGTCACAATGCCAACCCCTATTATTCCATCTTTTTTTTTTAAGATTTATTTATTTATTTGAGAGGCAGTCACAGACATAAAGGGAGAGACAGAGAGAGAGAGAGAGGTCTTCCATCCACTAGTTCATACCCCAAATGGCTGCAACGGCTGGAGCTGGGCTGATCCAAAGCCGGGAGCCAGGAGCTTCATCAGGCTCTCCTATGCTGGTGCAGGGGCCCAAACCCTTGGGCTATCTTCCACTGCTTTCCCAGGTCATTAGCAGAGAGCTGGATCGGAAGAAGAGTAGCCAGGATGCCAGCCCCACAGGCATAAGAATAACCTACTATGCCACAGCACCAGCGCACTATTATTCCTATATTAAAAGGGAAGTTCTGACATATGCTCCATTTGTGACTCTTAAAACCATATGTTAAGTAAGATAAGCTAAGTACAAAAGTTCACATATTGGGACTGGCACTGTGGCGCAGCGGGTTAACGTCCTGGCCTGAAGCGCCGGCATCCCATATGGGCACCAGTTCTAGTCCTGGCTGCTCCTCTTCTGCTCCAGCTCTCTGCTATGGCCTGGGAAAGCAGCGGAGGATGGCCCAAGTCCTTGGGCCCCTGCACCCGCATGGAGACCAGGAAAATGCTCCTGGTTCCTGGCTTCGGATCGGCGGAGCTCCAGCCGTTGCAGCCAACTGGGGAGTGAACCAGCGGATGGAAGACCTTTCTCTCTCTCTACCTCTCCTCTCTCTGTGTAACTCTGACTTTCAAATAAATGGATAAATCTTTTAAAAAAAAAAAAGTTCACATATTATATGATTCCACTTACAAGGATACTTCAAGAATTTGTGGAAAATGGAATTCAAAGAAGTTTGTGTTAATCTAAAAATTTTTTGTTTATTTATTTATTTTAAACTCCTAGAGTGACTGTGTAAGTGTGTGCGTGTATGTGTGTGTATATATGTCTGTGACAGAGAGACTGTGAGAGAGAGAGATCATCCACTCACTGATATACTTTCCAAATGCCTGCAACAGGAGGGGCCAAGCCAAAGCCATGAGCCTGGAACTCCCATCTGGGTCTCTCACATGAGTGGCAGGGGTCCAAGCGCTTGCGTCATCATCTGATTCCTCCACAATGCAGTAGCAGGAAGCTGGATTGTAAGCAGGGCAACAGAGCCTTGAACCAGCTTTCCAATACAAGATGCAGGTATTGGAAGCAGTGGCTTAACCCGCTGCACCACAGAGCTGCCCCTCAACCTTTATATTAATTAATTAATTTTTGGAGAGGCAGTGATGGAGACAGCAAGTGAGCTTCCCTCCCTTTTGCTCCACAAATACAACAGCTGGGACTCAGCTATATGAAAGCTGGGAGCCAGGAGACTCAGCAGGGAGGTGAAGCAGGAGCCAAAGCCAGGAAGTGGACCCAGGTATTCTGATATGGGATACAGCTGTCTCCAAAGGGGTCTTAACCACTGTACCAAATGCCTACCCTGGTGGAAAAAAAAAAGAGAGATAGAGAGAGAAAATTTGAAATGCATACATATGAGGGATCTTGAAAAATTTCATAGAAAATGTCTATTATGAAAAAAACTGAGTGGATTGAAATGCATGGATTTCAAAAATCCATGTTTGGGCTGGCACAACAGGTTAAGCTGCTGTTTGCAAAGCTGGAATCCCAGATCAGAGTGTTAGTTCACATTCTTGCTGCTCCACTTCCAATCCAGCTTCCTGCTAATGTGCCTGGGAAGGCAGCAGAAGATGGCCCAAGTAATTGGGTCTCTGGCACCCATGTGGGAAACCAAGATGGCATTCCTGGCTCCTGGCTTCAGCCTGGCACATACCTGGCCATTGAGGCCATTTGGGGAGTGAAGTAGCAGATGGAGGATCTCTTTCTCACTCTTTCTCTCCATTTCTCTGTAGTTCTGCTTTCCAAATAAATAAGTAAATCTTTTGTAAAAATTCATGCTCCAGAAATCTGAGTATTCCATAATCCCAGTCTTTGCTTCTATCCCTAGGAACCTCACTAGCCCCTCACCTCTGAGAATTGGCCTTTCTCTGTGGTAGCACAACCGCCATTGCACATGAGGTACCTGGAATAGGTAAGTTCAGGGTCATAGAGTAGAATAGCTATTACCAAGAGAGATGAAGATGGGAGTTACTAGTTTTGAGTGCAGAGCTTCTGTTTTGAGACAATGAAAAACTTCTGCAAATGTACAGTAGTGATGATTGCCCAACAGTGTGAAGAGCCCTGAACTGCACACTTAAAAATGATTTTAAAAATGAAATTATGTTATGACTACTTTTCCATAAAAAAATTATAGGGGCAGGTGTTGTGGTGTAGCGGGTTAAGCTGGTACTTGGGGTACCCACATCCCATGTTAGAGTTCTGCTTCAAGTCTCAGCTACCTCTCTTCTGATCCAGCTCCCTGCTAACACACCTGGGAAGCAGCAATTGATGACTCAAGTACTTGAGGTCTGCCACTCCACAGGAGACCTAATGATGTTCTTGGCTTCTGGCTTCAGTCTGGCCCAGCCCCAGCTATTGCTTCCATCTGGAGAGTGAACCAGCAGATAGAAGATCTCTCTCTGTCACTTTGCCTTTCAAATAAACCAATTTTTTTAAAAAAGTGCAGTTCCAACACAGAGCTATTAATGTTAACAATATTTTTCTAAATTACAAAACAAAAATAAAAAGAATCCAACTACACAGAGATCTACCAGGCTTTGAGAATGAGACTCAGAGACACAGGACATGAAAGGGCAGCAGCAAAGACATTCAGAGGTGTGAGACGAGCTGGGGATGGAGTCCAGAGTGGAGACAAAGAAACCTGACCACAGGTAAAACTATGAAGTCTAAGGGTCAGACGTGAAAATATAGAAGCTGACCCAAAGGAAGCACTGCTAGAGAATAGGGCTAAGTATAGAGAAAGAAATGGAATTGGCAGATCTGATTTCAAACATGACTCTGTAGTCTGGACCCTTCCTGTGGCAGGCACGTGGATTCCCGTGTTTAACCCCCACAGAGCTTGTGGTGGACTGCTTCTAGGACCTTTAGCCACTCCGAGGTCATCAGTCCGCAGTTGCTCTCTGAAGTTTCCTGTCTCATTTTAGAGCGGAAAGACACCACAGTGAGTCAATTCTACCAAGGCTTGACTCATTTTTGACCCAGTTTTAGTGATCAAACACATACACTGGAATTCGGCACTGTGGCTCAAAAGATGTGGTGGGAAGACCCAGGCTCCCAGCTGCTTCTTTGTGCCTCTATCCCATTGCTCTGTAAAGGCTGAAGTGAATTTGGGCTCAAGAGACTCGGGTTCAAGTTCTGGCTACTCAATTACTAAGCTGTGAGACCTTGGAAAGTTACTTAACTTCTATGAGCCATGGTTTCCTCATCTGTAAAATAGCACTGTTTGGGAAATTAGATGGATAATATACTCTATTTGCCACAAAGAAATTACCCAGTAAATTAAGGTTATTACTATTACAGGTTGAATATCTCTTATATGAAATTCTTGGAGCCAAAAGTATTTCAGATTTTGAAATTTTTTGGATTTTGGAATATTTGCAATATACATGAGGTATCTTGCAGATGGAACTCAATTTTAAACCCAAAATTCCTTTATTTCATATCTACCCAGGCTAAAGATAATTTTATGCAATATTTTTAATGCACCTGAATTTTGACTAAAAGCCATCACATAAGATTAGGGTGGAATTTTCTACTTGTGGCATTATGGTAGTGCTCAAAAGTTTTTGGATTTTAGAACATTTTGGATTTCAGATTTCCATGTTAGGGATGCTCATCCTATATTACCACTACTATTAGTACTCTCAGATCTTTGATTATTTAAAAGCACTCGCTAACAAAGTCAAGGAATACTTATATGAGGAGCAACAACTCAGACTGAATTTAGAGCCAGAAGACTTGAATCTGCCCATTTACTAGCTGTGTGCCCTTGGTTATTTTTCACATTGAGTTTCAGTTTGCTTATTTGTAAAATAAGGAGAATTACAAAGAGTTGTAAATGTCCAACATAATAATGGGTACAAAAGTTTTAAAAATAACCAAAAAAAATTTTTTTTAAAAAAGCACAAATGTATAGTATACTTGGCATTAGAAATAAGGATATAGAGAGCCGGTGCCGTGGCTCAATAGGCTAATCCTCCACCTGCGGTGCCGGCACACCGGGTTCTAGTCCCAGTCAGGGCGCTGGTCCTGTCCCAGTTGCTCCTCTTCCTGTCCAGCTCTCTGCTATGGCCTGGGAAGGCAGAGGAGGATGGTCCAAGTCCTTGGGCCCTGCACCCGCATAGGAGACCAGGAGAAGCACCTGGCTCCTGGCTTCAGATCAGTGCGGTGCTTTGGCATCAGCGGCCATTGTGGGGTGAACCAACAGCAAAGGAAGACCTTTCTCTCTGTCTCTCTCTCTCACTGTCCACTCTGCCTGTCAAAAAAATTAAATTAAAACAACAACAAAAAAAGATACAGGCCGGTGCCACAGCTCACTAGGCTAATCCTCCCTCTGTGGCGCTGGCACCCCGGGGTTCTAGTCCTGGTCGGGGTGCCGGATTCTGTCCCGGTTGCCACTCTTCCAGTCCAGCTCTCTGCTATGGCCCAGGAAGGCAGTGAAGGATGGCCCAAGTGCTTGGGTCCTGCACCCGCATGGGAGACCAGAAGGAAGCACCTGGTTCCTGGCTTCGGATCTGCACTGCCCACAGCACACCAGCCGTAGCAGCCATTTGGGGAGTGAGCCAGTGGAAGGAAGACCTTTCTCTCTCTTTCTCTCTCTCACTGTCTAACTCTGCCTGTCAAAACAAAAACAAAAACAAAACACAGAAGTAAGGATATGCCTTGGCTAAGGTTAGGATCAAGATGAGAACCAGGGTTGGGGTTGGGGCTGGCACTGTGGTACAGTGAAATTAAGCTTACTGCCATTCCATTTTGGAGTGCCTGTTTGAGTCCTGGTTGTTCTGCTTTCAATCCAGCTCCCTGCTGCCACAACTAGGAAGGCCGCAGACGATGGCCCAAGTGCTTGGACCCTCTCCCTCTCTCTCTCCCTCCCTCTCTCTCTCTCTCTCCTTCCCTCTCTCTCTCTCTCTCTCTCTCTTTCTTTCTCCTCCTCCTTCCCTCCCTTTCGCTCTGCCACTTGGGCTTTCAAATAAATAAATAAAGAAAACCCCTTTTTAAAAAAATCAAGTCTAGGATTGTCACCAGGGCTATAAAAGCAATTGTGATCAAGATCAAGGTTGGCTGGAGCCAGTACTGTGGTGCAGTGAGTTAAGCCTCCACCTGCAATGCCAGCTAGCATCCCATTTGAGCAGCAAGTCCCCACTGTTCCACTTATGATCCAGCTTTTGCTAACGTGCCTGGGAAAGAAATAGAAGATGGCCATTCGTGTGAGAAACCCAGAAGAAGCTCCTGGCTCTTGGCTTCAGCCTGACCCAATGCTGGGTGTTGTGACCATTTGGGGAGTGAACCAACAGATGGAAGATTCTCTCTCTCTCTCTCTCTCTCTCTCTCTCCAGTCTCTCTCTCTCTCTCTCTCTCTCCTCTCTCTCTCCTCTCTCTCTCTCTCCTGTCTCTCTCTCTCTCTCTCTTTCTCCTCCTCTCTCTACAACTCTACTTTTCAAATAAATAAAATATACCTTAAAGAAAAAAGATCAGGGTTGGCACTGGAGTCAGAGTTTTGGACAAGGACAGGGAAGGTGTCAGGAGCAGGATCACGGCAGGGGGTTGGGTGCAGTTTGGGTTTGGGATGGGAATTCAAGCCAGGAGGCGTGCTCGTCTGAGCCCTGAGGAGATACAGCAGTGCTGTGCAGTGACTCAGAGGTGGCCGTGCTGCCTCAATTAGGGATCTAACCCAGTGATCTTGGCTTCAGGGAAAGTAGAGCGTGGGATTTAACAAATCCTAGGACTCCTACAAAAGTATAGGCTTTTACAGAGATAAATCACTAACGTAGTTCCACCACTGCATTTCATTCATGCACCTCTTCCACACTGGGGGGCAGTTTAGTCAGATTAAGTAACAACCTGTGTGTGGGGATGTCCTGCACAGTGCTGATCCTCGTGGATTTCTGATTACCACTCCTCCACCTATCACCCATCACCCACCACTCATCATCCACACATGCATCCAAAAAAGACTTGCTGAGTACTTTTGAGGTGTCCAGAACTTTGCTAGATCCTGGGGAACCCCCCAAGGACCCCCTCAGCAGGGAGGGAAGCACGTGACCTATTCCCACGTAGCTTCAGTCTAGAGGGAGAGATACATGAACACAGTGGATATCCAACTTCCGCATTTGTGAGTACTTATGGCAGTAGTGGTAGATTCTAAGATCAGTTTAGAAGATAAAGATTGCAAAATGGGAGCTAGCGCTGTGGTGTAGTAGGTTAAGCCTCTGCCTGAGGCACCATATGAGAGCCAGTTCAGTGGCTGCTCCATATCCAATCCAGCTCCCTACTAATGACCTGGTAAAGCAATGGAAGATGGTCCAAGTGCTTGGGCTTCTGCACCCATGTGCAAGACCTGGAAGAAGCTCTTGGCTTCTGGCTTCAAACCAGCTCAGCTCCAGACATTATAGCCATTTGAGGAGTGAACCAGTGGATGGAAGACCTCTCTCTCTCTCTCTCTCTCTCTGTTTGTCCCTCTGTCTGTAACTCTGCCTCTCAAATAAACAAATAAATCTTTAAAAAATTAAAAAGAAGATTGTAAAATTATTCTTGAAAATCTCTCAAACGACCAGAATCTATGCTAATAGAAGCACAGAAGCCTTTGGTTATAACCCTAGGGCAATGGATGTCATGGTAGGCTTTAAGGGTGGCATGTGACCTTAAATAAATGAAATTTCTTAAGCAAACTACATACATAATGGGGGTTCTAGTGCCAATGTAAATTAAACCAATATGTATGCCGTTACCATGAATATGTTAAGGAGGCATACAGAACATTGTGAGAACGCATAGCCGGGGACATCCTGACGATGTGGAAATGGAAGGAGTGGATGATGAGAAGGTGATTTTTTTTTTTTAAGATTCTATTTATTTATTTGAGAGGTAGAGTTACAGACAGTGAGAGGGAGAGACAGAGAGAGGTCTTCCATCTGCTGGTTCACTCCCCAAATGGCCGCAACAGCCAGAGCTGGGTCGATCCAAAGCTAAGAGCTTCTGCCAGGGCTGCAGGCAGAGGCTTAGCCCACTACTCCGCAGCACCAGCCCTGAGAAAGTGACTTTTTTTTTTAAGATTTTATTTACTTATTTATTTGAGAGGTAGAGTTACAGAGAGAGGGAGAGATAAAGAGAAAGGTCTTCCCTCCCTTGGTTCATTCCCCAGACGGCTGCAACTGCCGGAGCTGCGCCGATCCGAAGCCAGGAGCCTGGTGCCTCTTCCTGGTCTCCCATGCAGGTGCAGGGGCCCAGGGACTTGGGCCATCCTCTACTGCCTTCCTAGGCCGCAGCAGAGAGCTGGATTGGAAGAGGGGCAGCCGGGACTAGAACCTCTTAAACTGAGTCCACAGGATGAGTGTGAGCCAGTCTGTCCTAAGGGGGGAAAGGACTTTCTAGGCAGAGGAATTAACACCGAGCGGAAAGGAACAAGGTGCATCTCGGGAACTGAAAGCCAGTCAGGCTGAAGATGTTGCAAAGATGACTTAGCACCTTCCCTCGTTAGCCCTCCAAGTGAAGATCTATCTCACATGCCCTGACACATTGGATTTAATAGCATGGAGGTCAGGTGGTCTGCGACTCAGGAAATTAAATAACTCAGATTAGAGGGCTAGAGAAACAGAAATAATCAGTCAACATCTTTTAGAATCACTGAAATAACTGCCCTGCAGGATGAAAAGTTGAATAGGAAATAAACCATTGGAAACAGAAACACCGGGGTTCGTGGCTAGAGTGGAGTAGCCTATACATAGACATAAACCAGGGGTCACAAAAGCAAGCACCTGAGAGACTGACAGGTAATATCAACAGAGAAACAGGCTAAGTGTAGGACAGTAGGGAGAGGTAAGGACTATGGAAAACCAGAAAACTCTTGCCTTGACTAAAAGGATATCTGTTACTCATCTCTCACTAATTCTTGCCAACTTGAAACTGAGGCCAGTTTTACTAAATCCTTTCTCATAACACATGCTAGCAATGTCAGCTTCCTCCGGCCTCTGTAGCTCACTCTTCCCTCGTGCACAGCAGGCCAGAAGTTGCACAGGAATTTCCACCATGGTTACCTGTCCTCCCCCACAATGTATCAGCCCCCAGACAAGGATGATGGGTTTGGTTGATAAATACTCTAATACCTTTGCCTTCCAGGTAGAATAACTATGAGCTGTGCATTCTAGATTTTCCCTGATGTAACCCAGCAATACTAAGCTGTCTTGCTATTTGATAACTTACTCTTGGGCCGGTGCCGTGGCGCAGTGGGTTGAAGCCCTGGCCTGAAGCGCCAGCATCCCATATGGGCGCCGGTTCTGGTCCCGGCTGTTCCTCTTCTGATGCAGCTCTCCGCTGTGACCTGGGAAGGCAGTGGAGGATGGCCCAGGTCCTTGGGGCCCTGCACCCATGTGGGAGACCCAGAGGAAGCTCCTGGCTTCTGGCTCCTGGCCCCTGGTCCCTGGCCTCGGATCAACGCAGCTCTGGCAGTTGCAGCCAATTGGGGAGTGAACCGTCAGATGGAAGACCTCTCTCTCTCTCTGCCTCTCTCTGCAACTCTGTCTTTCAAATAAATAAAATAAATCTTAAAAAAATAGATAACTTACCTTATTTTTATAAGATTTATTTTATTTCTTTGGAATACAGAGTTATAGAGAGAGAGGGAGAGACAGAAAGACCTTTCACCTGCTGGTTCATTCCCCAAATAGTCATCATGACCAGGGCTGAGCCAAGCTGAAGCCAGGAGCCTGGGACTCCATATGGTGGCAGGGGCCCAAGTTCTTTTTTTTTTTTTTTTTTTTTTTTTTGACAGGCAGAGTGGACAGTGAGAGAGAGAGAGAGACAGAAAGAAAGGTCTTCCTTTGCCGTTGGTTCACCCTCCAATGGCCGCTGCAGCCGGCACACCGCGCTGATCCGAAGGCAGGAGCCAGGTGCTTCTCCTGGTCTCCCATGGGGTGCAGGACCCAAGCACTTGGGCCATCCTCCACTGCACTCTTGGGCCATAGCAGAGAGCTGGCCTGGAAGAGGGGCAACCGGGACAGAATCCGGCGCCCCGACTGGGACTAGAACCCGGTGTGCTGGTGCCGCAAGGTGGAGGACTAACCTGTTGAGCCACGGCACCGGCTCGGGGCCCAAGTTTTTGGACCATTTTCCACTGCTTTCCCAAGTGTTTTAGCAAGGAGTTGAATCGGAAGCAGAGAAGCCAGGACTGGAGCTGACACTCCAATAGGAAATGCGGGCATCCCAAGCAGCAGCCTAACCTGCTGTATCACAACACTCACCAAGAAATTTAGATTATTTAATATTAAAATTTCCCAACTAAACCTGTAGATATCAACAAAAATAAATCTGAAGGCTGTATTTGGCCAAGAGACCATCAATTTGGAATGCTGACATAAACGAAGACTTTGTCTTTCTTACAGCAAGCACTCAGGAAAGGAACACATACACTAAAGTGTTTGAAAGCTGGATGAGAAAGTTCTAAGGATGGAGACTTACGCCACATAGAAATGACTGCTTAAAATAAAGGGGATTCAAGAAGGACTCAGCAATGATGAATGTTCCTGCTAGAACAGCAGTTCTTACCCACGGCTCCCTGCTGCAAGCTTTCTCATTTGCATCTGTCCTGGCAGCCACCACTCCCACCAGGGTAAGTCATATGAAGGCCCCATGGGAAGTCTCAGTGTTGAGACAAGCCCAGCAGCCCACAGAGAGGCACCCTAGCAGCTACACACCAAACTGGTTCTGTAGCTATAGTGACAAGCCAAGGCCTGCTGGCTGCAGGGTCCACAGAATCAGACTTGTCTGCCACCCAGTCCACAGCCCTCCTCAGGGCCACAACAACAGCTGCTCACTCTTAGCCCAGCTCACCTGACCTCTTGGTACAAGGAGAGATCCCAAGAGTGCAGGCATGAGAGCCGTGAGAGAAACAGAAAGCCCCCTCCCCTGGCACCCTGAGCCAAGCCAGTTTCTAAATAGTCATCCAATTCAGCCACCCAAAGTGCTGACAGCAGGCCCTGTCATGCTGGTGCTGTATAAAGACAGACCAGACCCTGGAGGGTGGAGGGCTGTGCCTGGCTGGGATGCCCCGACAGGCCCGCGGGTAACAGCAGCACCTCATGCCCCAAGCCCAGTCTTCAGCCGTGTTTGCAGAACCTGTGCTATTTTAGGTTACTTTGCCATCACTGCAGGCAAACTGGACTGGAGGAGTCTGATTAGAAGAGAAAGAACCGGTTTAACAGAGCTGGGGACTGGGGCTTGCTTCCCTGGGTTGGCACCATTGCACCAGGCAAATGAGTCTGCGTCGAGAGTCCTGGCTCAGGACTGGGTTAGGATTTCAGCACTGCTTCAGAGTAACTTGTCAGATGAAAAAGAAAAAAAAGAAAAAAGAAAAAAAAAAAGACTCAAAGACTCTGAGGTGCAGGGCCAAAGGCTGGAATTCTTGTCTGAGGAATAATCATGACAACAATAATCCCTTACCACAGCTGTGCTTTATGGTTTGCAAGGTACCATCATAGACATTATCTCTTTTGATCCTTGCTGCAATTCTATAGGGCACGCAGGTTTTATCCATCTCCCTGAAATAAAGGGCGTCTAGGTGTCACCATGGTAAGTGACTTGCTTACTGTCCATCATAAGAAAGTGGCAATGGCAGGCCCTGAATCAACTGTGGAAGGTATGGGGACCCAGAACTGTGCACCTGGAGGGCTTCACAGAGAGAGGGGAACTCCAGGAATGAGAGGGAGCCCTGACCTTCTGCTGATGGCCCCAGGCATTATGAGGCATGGATCTGGGGTCTGAGGAATGGACTCACACACAGAGCCTCTAGGTGGTCTGGCACCACCAGACTAGGGCGTCACAGGGACCTCAGGGCAGCTTTGTCTGCTCTCTTAGCTGGTGGGTGGGAAGGGTTTTTCTGTTCCCCTCGTGCCGCCCCCTGAGTCAGCTCTCTGGCATTGCCATGGCATGTCCTGGGCCCCACGCCCAGGCAGTGAGGAGGCACTGGCAGATTGCCTGGGGAACACTGCTGTCTTTAACTCAAGCCAAGTCCTAATTCTGACCCCCCTTCCCCAGAGACACCCCAACAACTGCCACACTGGGGGCCATGACTTACAGGCACCTGGCCCTTGGACTTCCTGCTGCAGGTGTCACTGGGCACATGCCTCTCCCTGACAGCCATAGCCCGAAAGTGGGGTGCAGTAGCCAAATCCATTTGCTGGACCTTGGCTGAGCCAGGCTCCTACCCTAGAACCCTGCTTGGGTTTCTGGTCACATCCAAATAGCTAGGGAGGGAGTTGTTTTTGGACAGAAAGGGGGAACGTGGAGCCAAGACTCCAGCCTGAAGCTGCCTCAGCTCTTTCTGGGGCTCTGACTCAGAAGCTGCTTCTCAGGAATGTTGAGCTCAGAGGCCCTGAGTCCCTTGTCCAGGCACAGTAGAGTGACCAGCCAGGTATAAAGGGGCTTTGGCCTGTCCATCTGTCCTCTGAGAATACTCCTTGCAGAGAAGCCCACTGCTGGGCCTGTTGAGGGCAGCTTCTGGAAGGCCCCAGCCAGCTCGCTCCGGAAGGCAGTCTTTCCAGACCCTTCAGGCCCAGCAGCAACTGCAACAACCAACTTGCACTCATAAAAATGCTGCATTGCGTGGGAGTCTGTCTTTTTCCTTCTATCTTATCTCTCCAGTTTTGTTGTAACCATCTCTTTCCTCTCTCTGTCTTACCTCTCCAGTGCTGCGCTAACTTCCCTGACCACATGCTTCTGGGTGAAAAAAAATGCACTGAATATCACATTTCATCTCATATTCACACAATATTCATTTTGTGAATATGTTGATTGACGGACGATCTGAGAAAAAGGAACTAAGACAAGAAAGAGGCAAAGAGAAATCAGTGAGAAAGCCAGCAGCTGATTCACACCCCAAAATCTGGAGTATCTGCTTGTTTCCCAGGCTGCTTAAAGAAAGGAAAACAGCAAAACAGTGTCAGGTTGGCCTGGTGCTTCCTCATCTCCAGTGCCCACCTCAACCTCAAATGCCTCAGAGATGCCCAAAGACACAGGGAATCCTTCCATACCCACAGAGGAGTGAGCTCTGCAGTGATTTTCCAAAAGCTGGCCAAGGTTCTCTTTTTCTTTCTTTCTTTTCTTTTTCTTTGACGATGGCCTCCTTTCCCTCAAGCAGGTAGCTTTCCCATGGGATATGCACAGTGCAAAGAAACCCAAGAACTAACCCTGGAACAGGAATCACATCAGCAGCTTATCACACAATGCAACAATTTTAGGCGTACTTACTTCATTATATCCTGACAGCTGGGAGAGCAGGGACAGAGTCTGTATTGTTCCCCAGACCCTAACACTCTGCGGGGTACACAACTGGTGCTTGGTAAGGTACTCAGTGTCCATTTGTAGACCTGGCAAATTGAAAGACGGCTGGAACCAGCCGGGACATCATGCTATGCAGCTGCCACCAGCTGTTTTTTTCACTCTGGAGCTCATCTCTGGTACAAGACTCTGATGATCTGTGGGAAGAACCACCGACTGTCTCTGAGGCCTTGGGTTCTAGGATAGACTTGGGGTTGGAGATGACCCCTGAGGTGGGGTGGGCTGAATTGCTGGCTCTCTAAAACTGGGCTTAAGGCGGCCTCTAGTGGACAAGCAGAATCACTGCCCTTTGGGGTGGAAGCCCCGTTCCCTCACCTCCCAGGATTTCCTTGATCTCCCTCATTGGGACCCAAATTAAGAGCAGTCAAGATGGCACCACCAGCAAGAAAAGTGGGCTATACCAACAATGGACCAGCCATCCAACAGACCCAACTGCAGAAGCACTCGTTAGGTGCAGTACAGAGTGCTGTGGTGAAAGCTGGGAAGAGAGAAGCAAGGGAACTATGAGGAGAAAAGGACAAGGGCTCTTCCCTCAGGGAACCTATGAGCTAAACCAGGAGGCAAAAATTAACATTTTTAAAAAGTGGGCCGGCACCGTGGCTCAATAGGCTAATCCTCCGCCTGCGGCACACCGGGTTCTAGTCCCGGTCGGGGTGCTGGATTCTGTCCTGGTTGCCCCTCTTCCAGGCCAGCTCTCTGCTGTGGCCCGGGAGTGCAGTGGAGGATGGCCCAAGTACTTGGGCCCTGTACCCCATGGGAGACCAGGAGAAGCACCTGGCTCCTGCCTTCGGATCAGCTCAGTGTGCTGGCTGCAGCACTTCGGCCACAGCGGCCATTGGAGGGTGAACCAGCAGTAAAAGGAAGACCTTTCTCTCTGTCTCTCTCTCTCTCACTGTCCACTCTGCCTGTCCAAAAAAAAAAAAAAAGTGAGGGGCCGGCACTGTGGCTCACTTTGTTAATCCTCTGCCTGCGGCACCGGCATCCCATATGGGTGCTGGGTTCTAGTCCCAGTTGCTCCTCTTCCAGTCCAGCTCTCTGCTGTGGCCCAGGAAGGCAGTGGAGGATGGCCCAAGTGCTTGGGCTTCTGAACCCACTTAGGAGACCAGGAGGAGGCACCTGGCTCCTGGCTTCAGATCAGCCCAATGCCGGCCATGGCGACCATTTGGAGAGTGAACCAACGGAAGGAGGACTTTTCTCTCTCTCTCTCTCTCTCTCTCTCTCTCTATAACTCTACCTGTCAAATAAATTTTTTAAATTTTTTTTATTAAAAAAAGTGAGCCTACAAGCAGGCGTCAGCCATTCCAAGGGCTACATTCAAGGAATCAGTGCAGCCTCTTTGTGCCTCAGTTCTCTCATCTGGCTCCTGGCTTCAAATCAGCACAGTTCCAACCGTTGTAGCCATCTGAGGAGTGAACCGGTGAATGGAAGATCTCTTTCTCTCTCTCTCTCTCTCTGCCTCTCTGTAACTCTGCCTTTCAAATAATAAATAAAACGAATCTTTGAAAAAAAAAACTATCAGAGATGAGAGCTACTAACCTAGGGCAGTGGGTGAAGCTGCTGCTTGTGACACTGGCATCCTATATTGGAATGCCAATTTGAGTCCCAGCTACTCTGCTTCTTATCCAGCTTCATGCTAATGTGCCCGGGAAGACAGGAGAAGATAGTCCAAGTACTTGGGCCCCCGCCACCTATGTGTGAGATAAGGTTGGAATTAATAGCTCCTGTCTTTGGCCTGGTCTAGCTCTGGCTGTTGTGGCTATTTGATGAGTGAATCTATCTAATGATGTATATGCCTAAGTATATGGAACATGTCTGCAAAAGCAGGGGCACTGTGGGAGTAGGAGAAAAATCATAATTAACTAGAATTAAGGATGTTCTAGAAAGTTGTACACGGGCACTCATACTTAATCCTGAAGGAGACAGCACTTCAGCCGAGACATGGCCTTAGAAAGTGATATTATTTGCTGCAGATCTCTGCTTCTATGTTCATTGTAGCAGGAGGCCCTTCATGACCACTTTATTAAATAGCACCATCCCCATAACTCTCTATCCCTTTTTCTTGCTTTAATTTTCCTCATGACACTACCACCACCTGATATATTAAATATTTATTTGTTCACTTGTGGTTTTTTAAAAGATTTATTTATTTATTTATTTGAAAGGCAGAGTTACGGAGAGGCAGAGGCAGACACAGAGAGGAAGAGAGAGGTCTTCCATCCGATGGTTCACTCCCCAAATGGCCTCAACAGCAGGAGCTGGGCTGACCTGAAGGCAGAGGCAAGGAGCTTCTTCCAGGTCTCCCACACAGGTGCAGGGACCCAAGGACCTGGGCCATCTTCTACTGCTCTCTCAGGCCATAGCAAAGAGCTGGATCAGAAGTGGAGCAGCTGGGACTTGAACCAGTGCCCATATGGGATGCCAGCACTGCAGGCAGCGGCTTCACCCACTAAGCCACAGCACCGGCCCTTGTTCATTTGTTTATTATTTGTCCCTCTTATCAGAAGATAGGCTTCTTGAGGGCAAATACGTTGTATGTTTTACTTCCTGTTATATCTCCAGCACTGAGAAAGAGAAGCTGCTCTGAAAAAAGAAGTTGTTCAATTAATATTTCTTGAGTGAATCAATGAAAGTGGAATATAAAATAGGGCAGCAAAGTTAGGGAGAAAGCCACTGCAGTAACTCTGGAGGGTGAGGCAGGCCTAGTTTAGAATGGTAGGAAAGCAATAGAAAAAGATGGGATGAGGGCTGGTGCTGTGGCCATGCAGGTAAAGCCATCGCTTGCAGTGCCAGCATCCCATATGAGCGCCGGTTCAAGTCCTAGCTGCTCCACTTCCGATCCAGCTCTCTGCTGTGGCCTGGGAAAGCAATGGGAGATGGCCCAATTCCTTGGGCCACTGCACAGGCATGGGAGACCTGGAAGAAGCTCCTGACTCCTGGCTTCAGATCAGTGCAGCTCTGGCCATTGCAGCCTTCTGCTGAGTGAACCGGCGGATGGAAGCCCTCTCTCTCTCTCTCTCTGCCTCTCCTTCTCTCTCTGTGTAACCCTGAATTTCAAATAAATAAATCTTAAAAAAAAATGAGATGGAGTCAAGGGCATTTAAAGAGAAAAATGCATGAGTATTGGTTCCTAATGATACACACGATGGTGATAATAGCAACTACCATTTCTTTAGCCCAAAGCATCAAGCCATCCAACTACAAATATTATCTCCACGTTACTGAAACAACTCCACAGTGATAATTATAACATTTAATTTTACTGATAGGGAACGTGAAGCTCAGGGAATGTAAGTAAATTGCCCAAGGTCACAAAACTAATAAATGGCAGTGCCAGAATTCAAACCCTCTGAGATAAGGGATGACTCAAAGATGAACTCCAAGATTCTGAACTAGGTGATGGGCAGACAAGTTAGATCATTGTCAGAGCCAAGGAAATAGGAAGAAAAGTGTCAAGGGTGGTAAAGAAAATAGCTATAATAGTTAATATTTATTGAGCCTTTGCTATTTAAAGCACTGTTTTGACTTTTGAATGTACTAAGAATTTACTCCTTATAAAAAACCTTGTGATAGATAGAAGGAATAAGTTCAAGAGATAGGCAGTAGGATATAGTGACTATAGTCAATAACAATGCTTTGTATTCTCAAAATTGTTAAGATTGTAGATTTGCATGTTCTCATAACAAAAACAAGTATGTGAGGTACTACATATGTTAATTAGCTCTACTTAGCCATTCCATAATGAATACATATTTCAAAACAGCATGTTGTACATAATAAATATATGCAATTTTTAATTTGTTGATGAAAAAATGTAAGTAAGGGCCGTCACAGTGAGTAAAGCCACTGCCTACAATGCCAACATCTCATATGGGCACTGACTCATGTCCCAGCTGCTCCTCTTCCAGCCCAGCTCCCTGCTAATGGCCTGGGAAAGCAGCAGAAGGTGGTCCAACTGCTTGGGCCCTTGCACCCATGTGGTAAACCTGGAAGAATCTCCTGGCTCCTGGCTTTAGCCTGGCCCAGCATTGGCTTTTGCGGCCATTTGGGGAGAGAACCAGCAGATGGAAGATCTCTCTCTCTGTCTCTCTTTCTCTGTAACTGTGACTTTCAAAATAAATGATCCTGGCCAGCGCTGTAGCTCACTAGGCTAATCCTCTGCCTGCAGCGCCAGCACCCTGGTTTCTAGTCCCGGTTGGGGCACCGGGTACTAGTCCTGGTTGCTCCTCTTCCAGTCCAGCTCTCTGCTGTGGCCCGGGAAGGCAGTGGAGGATGGCCCAGGTGCTCGGGCCCTGCACCTGCATGGGAGACCAGGAGAAGCACCTGGCTCCTGGCTTCGGATCAGCACAGCGCGCCAGCTGTAGCAGCCATTTGGGGGGTGAACCAACGGAAGGAAGACCTTTCTCTCTGTCTCGCTCTCTCACTGTCTAACTCTGCCTGTCAAAAAATAAATAAATAAATAAATAATCTTTTAAAAAAATACTTTTTTTTTTAAGAAAAACAATGCTATGAGGTGAGTACTACTGCTTTGCAGATGATAAACCTAAGGCAGAGAACTTGGCAGGCTCCCGAGTAAGAGGCAGAGCCAGGATTGGGCTTCAGTGTTGGGTGTGTTTTTTTTTTATTTAAATGTTTAAAATCTTTTATCTCATGTGTGTCACACATATACCCACTTTCTGTTTTGCTAAGACAGAGGTATTTAATTGTAGAACAGTTTCTTTCCCACAGTGGAATGCCACAACTGCTACCATAAGAACAGCTGCAGACCAGTAGTTGCGGAATCAGTGTTCTTTTTTATGTTTATTTATTCATTTTCATCTACTTGAAAGTCAAAGTGACAGAGATGGAGGAGGGTAGGACATCTCTTCCAACCACTGGTTTACTCCCCAAATGCCTGCTACAGGCCTGGGCTGAGCCAAATCCAAGCGAGGAGCCCAGAACAACACCTGAACATTCCACTTGGGTAGCAAGGGCCCAAGGACTTGAGCCGTTATCTGCTGCCTCCAGGAATGCATTAGCAGGAAGCTGGGTCAGAAGCAGAATAGCCTTGAATCAGCACTCTAGTATGGGATGCTGGCATCCCAAGTGATGATTCAAGCTACTGTGCCAAACACCCATCCTTGTTTCAGTTTAAGATATATTTGTTTGAAAGGCAGAGTTAACAGAGAGAGGGAGACCAAGAGAGATCTTCCATCTGCTGGCTCACTCCCTAGATGGCTGCAGTGGTCAGGGCTGGACCAGGCCAAAGCTTGGAGCTTTTTCAGGGTCCCCCACGTGGGTGACAGGGGCTCAAACACTAGAACCATCTTCCACTGCTTTTCTCAGGCCATTAGCAGGGAGCTAAATGGGAAGTGGAGCAGCTGGGACATGAACCAGTACCAGTATGAGATGCTCACGTTGCAAGCAGCAGTTTTATCTGCTACACTACAACGCTGGCCCCTCCTTCAGTGTTCTTTCATTTATTTAATTTTTTTTAAAGATTTACTTGTTATGGGGCTGGAGCTGTGGCATAGCAGGTAAAGCCACCGCCTGCAGTGCTGGCATCCTATGTGGGCACTAGTTCAAGTCCCAGCTGCTCACTTCTGATCCAGCTCTCTGCTACAACCTGGGAAAGCAGAAGATGGCCCAAGTCCTTGGGCCCCTGCACCTGTGTGGGAGACATGGAAGAAGCTCTTGGCTTGAGGCTTCGAATCAGTGCAGCTCTGGCCATTGCAGCTTTCTGGGGAGTGAACTAGCAGAAGGAAGACCTCTCTTTCTCTCTCTGCCTCTCCTTCTCTCTCTGTGTAACTCTGATTTTCAAATAAATAAATAAATATTTTTTAAAAATATTTACTTGGCCGGCGCCGTGGCTCAACAGGCTAATACTCCACCTAGCGGCGCCGGCACCCCAGGTTCTAGTCCCAGTCGGGGCGCTGGATTCTGTCCCTATTGCCCCTCTTCCAGGCCAGCTCTCTGCTGTGACCCGGGAGTGCAGTGGAGGATGGCCCAAGTGCTTGGGCCCTGCACCCCATGGGAGACCAGGAGAAGCACCTGGCTCCTGCCTTCGGATCAGCGCTGTGCGCCGACCGCAGCACGCCAGCCGCGGCAGCCATTGGAGGGTGAACCAACAGCCAAAGGAAGACCTTTCTCTCTGTCTCTCTCACTGTCCACTCTGCCTGTCAAAAATAAAAAAATAAAATAAAATAAAATAAAATAAAAAAGATTTACTTATTATTTGAAAGGCAGAGTTACAGAGAGGCAGAGGCAGACACACACACACATACACACACACAGGTCGTTCACTCTCCAATGGTCAGAGCTGGGCCCATCCGAAACTAGGAGCCAGGAGCTTCTTCCAGGTTTCCCATGCAGATGCAAAGGCCCAAGGACTTGAGCCATCTTCTACTGCTTTCCCAGGCTATAGCAGAGAGCTGGATCATTAGTGGAGCAGTCGGGATGCAAACTGGCGCCCATGTGGGATGCTGGTACTGCAGTCGGTGGCTTTACCTGCTGTGCCACAGCACTGGCCCCGCTTCAGTGTTCTTAACTGCCATTTTATACAGCCTCTCAATTTGATTAATTTGGATTTGCATCATGTTAAGTTTGTGTAGACTGCAGAACATTCAAGTGGAAATGTCTGGTACGTAACCAGGTCTGGGAACTTGGAGCCTCTGGACCTGCCCTGGAGTACAGAAAGTTGAACAGTAGGTGAGTGGGCATGGCCATCTGCCAACACCCTTCCCCTCCTTCCATATTCTCCATTAAGTTTTTGATTGGCCCAATTAATTGGATTATCCCTCCTTTAAAACTGTCATACATAGTATTTTTTCTTTTTCTTTTCTTTCTTCTTCTTCTTCTTCTTCTTCTTCTTCTTCTTCTTCTTCTTCTTCTTCTTCTTCTTCTTCTTCTTCTTCTTCTTCTTCTTCTTTTTAACCTTCCAAGCATTTATTGAGTGATTACTCCACCCCAGGCACTTTAGATGCTGGAGACAGCAGGATGAACATAAATAGACACAGACCCTACCCCGACGAGACATCTGAAGTCACACAAACACACGTAAAATGACACTTGGGACAGTTCTTATCGGTCCCCCCAGGAATGTTCTTGTTTGGATCTTCAAAGGACTAACTCATTATCGTCATGTACATATCTCCAAAGTCACTTTCTGAAAGGAGTCGTATGTGAGCACCTCAAGGAGAGGAATTCCCCATGCCCGCCATGATCCCCACTATCTACCTGCATTGCTTGGTTTTATTTTCTCTGCAGTAAAACTCACAAAGGTCTAAAATGACCTCTTTCTGTTTTCATTGCCAACCTACAAGAACGCAAGCTCCCCGAGGACAGGAACCTTGTGGGACTGTTCTCGTCCATTTCCCAGGTGACTGGGCCAGAGGAGGTCATCAGGAAAATGAATGAATGAATGAATGAATGAAAGCATGAGTGTCCCCTCTGAGTAAGTGCTGGGTGTGGGGCGGGGACTGGATTGGGTCAAATCCACCTTGAGTTTAAGATTCTGATCTAGTTGCTACTAGCAGAATGAACACCTCTGAATTCCCCCTTGACGCCATCTACCACTCCACACCACCAGCCCCTGCCCTGTATCCCGCTGTTCATTTGCCCTCAACCAAGTTCCTACCTGTTTGCCTTTGAACAAGCTGCTGCGCCTTTCTAAACTTGTTTCCCTCTCTGTAAAATGTGGCTGATGGCTGCCACAGTCACAGGGTGGTGGTAAGGGTTAAACTGAATAGCTTATTGTAGAGTGCTTAGCGCGCGTGCCCTGCAAGCAGCAAACGTTAGCTACCCTGGTTTTTGTCATCTTCACCACATCCCCATTTGTGTTCACGTCCCTTCGCCGAAGCGCCCCGAGCGTCTCCGTCCGCCCACTAGGGGGCCCCACACGCCGCTCTTCTGCCTCGGCCATCCCCGCGGGTGCAGGCAGCAAGCCGCGTAATCCAGGTCCCTTCCTTTTGCCTCTGATGACAGCTCCGTCACCACGCCACTGGCGCTGTCTTCCCTGCAGGTATCTCCGTCCCTCATCCCCAATATTTCAGTTACCCCACAAAGAGTTGCTGAGCGCCTAGGGTGCATGGGCTTCTCAGCAGGAGTTGAAGATGCAAGGGAAAAACCCCCAAAGAGTGGGTGGTCTCTAGGGAAATGGCAGAGAGCGCAGAGGCAGGGGGAGACCGAGCTGGGTTCGAGGGTGAGAAGGTCTGGATCAGACTGCCTTCTGGAACCAAGCCTCTAGCGGAAAAGTGGAAGGGAGTAGCCCAGGCAGCCCTGAGCGCCCCACTTGGAATACCTCGGCTCTGACCTTTGTGGGACATTGCGTAGTCCCACAGTTCCCCAGAATCTCTGAGCTTGGCTCTTCGTCAGCGCCTCAGTTCCTCACATGAAAATCTGAGGCCCTTAAGCCCAAGCCTTCAGGAACCCAGCCTTTCACCTCAAATAACTCAGCTTCTCCTCTAAGAAATACCACAGTCTGATTGAATCTGTGGTTCTTTGCCCTGTTCCAGCTGTTAGACACAGAAGGGATGGGAAACTACCAACGACAGTGGCTCTCACCAGGTTTGAGGCTTTTCAACTTTTCTAGGCATGGTTGCTATGTGCCAAAGCCCATCAGCTTCTTCTGATGTGTCTTTCAGGGAAGAATCAGGCAGCCCTCACTCCCTCCTGGTTTGGGGATTGTTTATATAAATATTTTCAGTTGTCTGTCTCACTCTATCCCTTTGATCACATCTCCTCTCCAGTTTCAAATACCTCATCACTAATCATCCTCTCAGAGTTCCTTGTAAAGAGGCCACGCATTCTTCACCTCTAATTCTCCAGAACTAGTCCTAGAATCTTTTTCTCTAAGTATTTATTTATTTTTTGAAAGGCAGAGATACAGAGAAAGAGAGAGAGAGATCTTCCATCTGCTAGTTCACTCCCTAAATGGCCACAATGGCTGGACCTAGGCCAAGCCAAAGCCAGGAGCCATGAGCTTCTTCTGGGTCTCCCATGGTTGCAGGGGCCCAAGCACTTGGGCCATCTTCTGCTGCTTTCCCAGTCATTAGCAGGGAGCTGGGTCAAAAGTGGAGCAGCCAGGACTTGAACCGGTGCCCATATAGGTTGCCAGTGCCGCAGGTAGAGGCTTAACCTTCTGCTCCACAGCGCTGGCCCCTAGTCACAGAATCTTAGAATTGGAGGGAAACTCAAAAGTCACTGTGTATTTCAAAACTTTTTTAGCCAGGGACTCTTCCCCAACCAAACCTTATATGGAACCAACATATGTATGTTGAACCCGCATGGGAGATCAGGAAGAAGCACCTGGCTCCTGGCTTCGGATCAGCACAGCGCTGGCCAAGGCAGCCATTTGGGGGGTGAACCAACGGAAGGAAGACCTTTCTCTCAGTCTCTCTCTCTCACTGTCTATAACTCTACCTGTCAAATTAAAAAAAAAAAAAAGTGTTAAAAGTAAAAAAAAAAAAAAAAAAAGAAAGAAAGAAAGGAAAATCTCTCTCGGACATAAAACTGATTTCTGGCCGGCGCCGTGGCTCAACAGGTTAATCCTCCGCCTTGTGGCGCCGGCACACCGGGTTCTAGTCCCGGTCGGGGCACCGATCCTGTCCCGGTTGCCCCTCTTCCAGGCCAGCTCTCTGCTGTGACCAGGGAGTGCAGTGGAGGATGGCCCAAGTGCTTGGGCCCTGCACCCCATGGGAGACCAGGAGAAGCACCTGGCTCCTGCCATCGAAACAGCGCGGTGCGCTGGCCGCAGCGCGCTACCACGGCGGCCATTAGAGGGTGAACCAACGGCAAAGGAAGACCTTTCTCTCTGTCTCTCTCTCTCTCTCACTGTCCACTCTGCCTGTCAAAAAAAAAAAAAAAAAAAAACTGCTTTCTCTCTGAAGCAGTTTTACAATATCGCCCAACAAGTGGGTAAATAGTTTTCCCTTCCAGTGGCATCATCTCCCTTACACTTAAATACCTCACCTTCCAAGGCCCTGTTTTCCCTAGGTCTGAAAAGTGAGTGCCTTCATGCTCTAAAATTGGGTTCTGAAATTCAGAGGTTAAAGATCAGACTGACAGAGGGTACTGCCCTGTGGGGCATTGATTTGAAGACACTGATTTCTTGTGTATTCCCTCTTCCCCAAGCTCCGGGCAAGGTCTGAGTGCCTTGCTGCCCAGGGGACCAGCTGCAACTGGAACAGCACAGCATGAGGACCCCATGAGGTTGCCATAGATACTGATGCGCAAGGAGCTGGTGAGCTCGTTATTATTTACATGTATCTTCTCTCTAATTGCTGTGGGGTAGCTAGAGGTTGTGTGGGTGCTACAGCAATGAGGATCAAGGAGGGTGTGTGTTTGTGTGTGAACACAGAAGTGTCTTGAGGCTTGAAATTGCCACCAAGGACACATCAGAGTCTGAGCGGTTGAGAAGCAGTGAGGGAGGGGGAAGGGAGAAGTGAGGTGGAGATAGAAAAATGGAGAGAACAGATTGAGTTTCCTTTTTATGTGTAAATTCAAATTTTCTACTTTATTTGAGTGATTTGCAAAGTAAGAAGCCATGGCAAGCACATAGTAGGCAGTTGATATTTGCTGAAAGGCAGCTAGCTCCACATATACAGGAACATGAGTCATCCCCAAGGCTTCACCCCAATATATTTCTTACCACTCTTCCTTTTAACCCAGAGATGCAAGGCAAAATGCTTTAGATGGTCACCCTGAAATGCCTAGTGCAGGGCCCTTTCCCTCAGCCAGGGTGATAGCCCTCACTCAGCAAGCAGGTGAGACTGGTCATTGGTAACCGCAGTTATGTTTACCCCTGGGCGGCAGTCCTAGTCTGTGCTGTTACAACCTCCTCATTGCCTCAAACCACCTTCTATCCAAGAATGTAAAAAGTTTCAGATATTGGTGCCTGGAGGTCAAGAACCAGGTCTCCTTGAGCACTCTGGAAGGCACACTGATCACCAGCTGATACGAAGCCTCCATGCCTGGAGTGCAGGCCAGCAGTACTGCTTCTGCTTAAAGGTGGATGACAGAAACCCAAGACCTCCCAGCATCCCCAGGTACACATTCTCACTGCTCTACCTCATGCTGGAACCTGGGACCTGGCTGTTAACCCTAGTGCTTTGAGATAGGAAGTGGCCTTACCCCTCACCGCTTTACTTCCTGTTGCCCTGGGGCGAGGTGAGGTTCGGTGCTCTGTCACCTCTCCCCTTTCCCTCTGTCTTTGCTTTCCTTCTCCTAAGCACTCTCTGAACACATTTCCTCTTAGGCACCACTCCCTTCTACTCCCTACTCACCCCACACTGGGCAGTCTGGTTTTCAGAGCGGCACCCAGGGCTGTTGGGTAGGGAAAGGAGGGAGCCAGCCCTGAGAGCTTTGCTCCACCCACCCCTCGGGGAGGCAGCTCGGAGGGCTGGGGCGCCTCTCAGCTGCCTCCTCCAGGCAGAGCGAGCCTGCAGACAATGGAGGCCTGCCTCCCAGTGGGCGTCCTGCTGTAATCAAGACTGAGCTGCTGCAGTTGGCTGAGCGCCACCCTGCCCAGTCGGGGCTGGCGCTGGACTTGGGGTACAGCTCTCTCAGGCAGGGTGGAAAACTTTCCAGCCTATTTCTCCTCCATTGAGAATTCCGTGTCTCTGTCCCACCAACCTGTCCTGGTAGGGACAGAAGAAGGGGTGATAACTCCCTTGGACATTCTGCAAATATTTACTGAGTCTGCGGCTGAGTATATGGTGGTGAACAAAGGAGGCAGAGGCCTTGCCCTATTGGAACCTATAATTTAGTGAGAAGGCAAATATTAAACAAATTATAACAGCAAACACAGTTCTATTTAGGTACCAGGTACTATTCTAAATGCTTTATGTGGTTTAGCTCATTTAATGCTCACAATGCTATGAGGTAGATACTATTATTATTCCTAATTTCAGATAAGGTAACCGAGGCAGACAAAGATTAAGTGACTTGCCCAAGTTCACACAACTGGCCCCTGAGTTGCCCAGAAGTCTGAGCCTGGTGGTCTAATCTGAGTTCCCTCTTTAGATAAATATGCTGTAGTTCTACTTGTCTTTCACACCAGAAAATCCATCCTGCCACACAAGTGCAGGGTGCCCGGCAAGAAAATGGGGATGTTTTCTCCATCTTTCCATTTGCTCTTGTAGTGCCCAAGCACAGAGCCTTTTGAAAGCATTACCGCACCATCCCTTTCATTCACTGGCCTGAAAGAGCACATTCTCTCATCTCTAAGATCCAGCGCAGGGCAGGAAGGCACAGCTCTACTTGTATCCTTGTCCCTGGCCTGGTCGCTCTGATCCAACGGCACCTGATGCAAGTTCTCCTAATAATGGCCCTGATGCTTGCCCAAGTCTAGACTGTCAGCTCCACGACCTCAGGCTGCTAGCAGCTGGCTCTGCACCAGCTGGGCTGTGACTCGGGCTGCTTGACCTTGGCACGCTTTGCACTCGAAGTGAGCCCTGGGTAGGGATGGGGGGAGCCTTGGGACCCCGCCTGTGGGGCCTCTCCGGTGAGCTGGATGGTCCAG
The DNA here is from genome assembly GCF_033115175.1 of Lepus europaeus. Taxonomy (NCBI): domain Eukaryota; kingdom Metazoa; phylum Chordata; class Mammalia; order Lagomorpha; family Leporidae; genus Lepus; species Lepus europaeus. The sequence goes on along the minus strand of NC_084843.1, from coordinate 62,983,233 downwards.
ACCCTTCCACCACTCCTAACACGTACACCCTTGCACACACATTCCCAAGCCCTTGCAGGGTGGGCTCCGGGACGAGTCTACTGGTCGCAAACCTCTGTCCGCTCTGGCGGGTGGCCTGGAGCTGGGACCCCCTCCTCCAGGTTCCCTAGCACGCCTGGCCCAGCCCGGGCGGCTCCCGGGCAGGGCGGGGCCAGTGGCGGGAGGCCCCACCCCGGGGGCGGTCCGGGGGCCGGGCGGGGGGGGGCCGGCGAGGCTGGGGGCGGGGCGGGCGGGCGGGCGCGGGGGTGTCCCTCCCTCCCTCGCTCTCCCCGGTAAAGTCTCGCGGTGCTGCCGGGCTCAGCCCCGTCTCCTCCTCTTGCTCCCTCGGCCGGGCGGCGGTGACTGTGCACCGACGTCGGCGCGGGCTGCACCGCCGCGTCCGCCCGCCCGCCAGCATGGCCACCACCGCCACCTGCACCCGCTTCACCGACGACTACCAGCTCTTCGAGGAGCTCGGCAAGTACGGCCCGCCCGCCGCCGCCCGCCGCGGCCCCCCACCCAGCCCCCGCCGCCCGGGCGCTATGCGGCTCCTCGCCCCGCCCCCGGCCCTGCACTGGCCGCTGCAGCGCCCCCTCGGCCCGCCCCACCCCCAGCATTTCCCGCCTGCTGCCTCCGGAACCCCCGCGACCCCCACTTCATGCCCCGCAGCCCCCACTGCGCCCCGCAGCAGCTGCGCGGGCTGCTGCACTCCGCTCTGCCGCGGGGACTGCAGCCCCCCAAACAGCTCCTGGGCGCCCTCCAGCCCCGCCCCTCCCTCACCCTTGCCCCGACCCCTCCTGCTCGCCGCCCCCTCCCCACCCTGCTCCGGAGCGCACTGTACACCCTGTCCCCACGTCCCACGCGCCTGGCACTCAGGACCCTCCCCAGCCCTGCAGCTTCAGACCCGCTGCGGTGCCTGGGAGTGGGGGGGATGTTTGGTGGCCGGCCCCGCCCCCCCGCCCCCCGCTAGTGCCGCTTCCAGGATCCCAACCCCGCTGCTGGGCAGCGCTGCAGCACCCCCGGCCCCTCCCCCCACCCCTGCAGTGGTCCCGGGAGCCGCGCGCCGCAGCCGCAGCATCCCCCTCCCCTTCGCACTGAGCTGGCCGCTGCTGCAGCCCCGGCCCCCCCACCCCCACCCGCGGCGCCGAGCCCGGCCACTGCAGCCCCCGCCCTGCCCGCCCCCCAGACGTTTCTAGAGCCCGGGAGTGCGAGCTCCCATTTGGGGGGACGTAGAGGAAAATATCATGGGGAAAGGGCGCTGTTGATGTCAGACTCACAACTGTGTCCTCTCTTTTCCTTTGCTGTCAGTTGAGCTGGGATGCAGTGGGATGAAGCCGAGTGTGTGTGTGTGTGCGTGCGCGTATGTGTGCGCGCGGAGGGGGATTGAGCCTCACTTTCCCCATGGCTAAGAGGGATTGATTATATCCTGTTTTTGACCTCTCCTTCCCCTACCTTCAACTCTTCCTGCTGAGAAGGACAGGGTCTCTGTGTTTCCTTCTCTCCTCTGGTTGTGTTACCCAGGGTTATCAGTGAGATGCAGCAGGTGTGTGTTTTAAGCATCGCCCACTAGCTCCTGATGTGCAGCCCAAAGCTAAGGCTGCTGTCTTGCCCGGGGCCTCCATCAGGGGTGGGAGCAGGGTGGTACTCCAACCACGTCTGTTCAGTGTCACGAGGTGGTCACGGCGCAGTGTGTGAGTGTGGCTGGAGGTCTGGTGGTGGGAGCATCCCTGTCCTCAGACCTGAAGTGTGTCTGTGCCACACTGCGCTGCTCCGTGTCCCAGTTCTTTCCCCCTTCTCCCTCCAGGGGTGCTTTCTCTGTGGTCCGCAGGTGTGTGAAGAAAACCTCCACGCAAGAGTATGCAGCAAAAATCATCAATACCAAGAAGTTGTCTGCCCGAGGTGAGCATTCCTCCTTCTTGGCCTCTCCATAAGGGGTCCTAGGGGATGTGACTCTGAGAAGCTGCCCCAGGAGTCGGGTGCTGTGTGTTTTAGCACTTGGATAAGAGTTGAAATTTCAGGGTGGGTGGACTTTGAAGCAAGACAAGGAGTTGCACTGGGGAGCTGAAGTGCTTAGGTTAAAAAGACAAGACGTCAGCAGCGCGGCTCTGCCCTGGTCCCTGAAGGCTTGAAGGAGTTTGGTCTTTAAAGAGGGGGAGGGCTGGGGGTGGTGTGTGGTGTAGAACGGAGAACTCTTAATATGAGGCACGTGGAGCCTCTGTCTTTGAGGCTGTCGTTGGCCATTGCAGGCCTGTCCTGGTCCCCATGCCCTGGTCTGGTGGTGACTTAGGATAGACGTGCAGTAAGTGAGCAGCTCTGACAGACCCAGCCTGCCCTGCCCACCAGGCGGCAGAACAGACTCCCAAGGGAAGGGAATCTGTAAACATCAGGGGAGGCTGCTACTGGCGAGGGCTTCTCGGGAACAAATCCTGCCAGATGAACTTGATTGCTTTTTTGATCAAATTACAAAGTTGGTGGTGCAGCAAGCAGATGTAGTCTGTCCAGAGTGGAGGGTGATGCTTCGTGGGCTGCAAATCCCAGTGGCCTGGTCTGGGCAGGAGCTACGCTGCCTTAGGCTCTGAGGAGCAGAAGGACTCAGGCCTTGGAGCCTCACCTGTGAGATCCTCCTTAGTACCTGAGGCTGGGAGGGTCAGGGCCGGTCTTTCACACCTCGAACGTATGCTCTCTGAACCTTGTCCTGGGTGCTTGCCAAGCTTACCTCATCTGATAGGTGTAGACCCAGCCGTGTGTAGAGTGCTCCGTGAACAAAGGCTGCTGAGTATGGAGGTGAGGTCTTAGAGGGTTGCAGGATGCAGCCAAGGGGACAAAGGTCATGACACTCAGAGGAGGGAATTAGGGCTGGGCTGAAGGATGCCACAGGTATGTTAGGAACCAGGACAGATGCCCTGGGGAAGATATGGGCTTTGGCCGGTAATGACCATCTCTGGGGCAAGAGATGTAATAAATGTTCCCAGCACTCAGAGAAGCTAAGAAATTCCAGAGATGACATGGAATTCTGACATGTTGGCAGGTGTTCTAGGACCTGTTTAGCAGGGTCCTCTCTGCCTGCTGGCTGGGGAGACTCTCCGTCCCACCAGCTGGGCTTGAGCTGCCTCCTAACCAGTCCCTCTCTCTTGCTGTTCATGTGTACATTGGCTGTAAGGTTGACTTGTTTATTTTCTTTCTCTCTGGGTACCTTAAGTCCAAGACGGTGGTTGCTGTAGAGATATGTGGGAGGTCAGATGCCCTCTTCCCTTGGGTCATGGGATACAACGGGGGCACTGGGCTCTCTGGGAGATACCCGCTGGCCAAGGGTGCAAGGTGTAAGCAGGGATGACTGTTCCATTCAAGAATGGATACTTCTCCATACCCACACAGCATAGCCCTGGGTACATCAGAAATGGGACAGGTGTCTGGTGTCTTCAGTTGATGATGCAATGCTTTGCTTTCCTCTGACCCGGGGTAAGGGAGGGAGACACAGCTGGGAGCTAGATTTTGGGATGTGAGGGCCACTGTGGAGCGGCTGGCCTTCAGCTTTGGTTTTTTACTCCTTCCTTACCTGCTGGAACTTCGCTGACCCTCTGACCTGTGTGATAACATCCCCTTCCCTCCCTCACGTCCTTTCAACCTTGTCCTGTCTTTCCCCCAACTGGTGTCTTTATTTTCTGGCCCAAACTAGATGAGATTTAATTTCCCTTTGATTTTGTTGTTGTTGTTGTTTTTAATTCCTTGAGAAGAGGATCCTTGTGTAAAATCATATGCTTCAGACAACTACTCCCCCTCCTGAGCTGGTTATGCCAACGGAGGCGCTGTTGTATGACGTGTGTTCCAGGGTAACTTCATGGTGGAGGCCTAGTCTTGGCGAATAGGGGTCAGAGATGGGCAGGTGGCAGAGTGGGAGGATGTTGTCTTGGAGATGGAGGGAGTAAGGGGGTGGCTGGGCTATATAGGTGCAGGCATGAGGGATGTGAGTCCCTGGAGAGGGGCGGGCCAGGGTCCCTACTGAGCTGGTGCCCCTGGGGTTAGGGAGCGAAGGCCGTGGCTTGTCTGCAGCCTCTCAGTTTACGCTGTATATTTTATAAAGGTGCAGTGGCTAGGGCTGGGTTTCACTCGTCGCTGTCTGTCTGTCTCGGGCTCTGCAGGTGTTGGATTTCTGTGTCTGGGAACGTCCCGGGCCCACCAGGGTCATCTATGAAGGTCTGAAAGGGCTTGTTTTGTTTGCTGGGTCTCCCTGCCTGCCTTCTTTCTTGTTTGTGATTCTCTATACTGCAAGCCAAAAGAAAAAGGTATAGAGCTTCTTCCTCCTTGGTGTCTGTGGTGAGCTGGCCTGAGAGGCAGAGGCAGAGACCATCGTTCTTCCTGAGGCTCAGATCTGGATGGGAAACCTTATTTTGGGCTGTTCTCTTGTCATGGTGGTCTCCAAAGCCCCCAGTGTTGGCTGGATTGCGAGGTAGGGAGTTCATGCCGATAGGTGATGAACACCGTCTCTGTGGGCCTGTCTGCGTAGTCACTGAAAGTCGCGTGACGTCACTCCATTTGCTTCAGAAAACAGCCTTAGGTGTGGGGTTTGGGCTCTTAGGGGAACCATGGTTCCAAGCTTAGCTCCACTAGGCCGAAGGAGGCATTTAAAATAAGCTTGGATGCAGGAGCTGGTGGGCCAGGTGATGGCAATGATAAGTCGTTATTTTAAGATTTAAGAGCACCCCCCCACCCCAAAGAGCCTGAGCCCTTATGTCTTTTTTTATTTTTAAATCTTCATATTCCCTTCTTATCTTTATTCATATGCATACAGATTTTCACCTCGTGGAGCATAACATTTTATATCCTGCTCTCTTTGCTTGTATCCAAAGTGTCTTCCCCCTATTGCTACAGCTGAAGGGCAAATGGTCTTTTCTTTCTTCTATGCAGTTTAGGATTTGTCCTTGCAACAATTAGCATCCTAAGAAACCTCTGCATTTGGTCCATTTATCTGGATCCCAGACGCCTTCACTAAGATGGATACTGGGGTAATGCCCTTGGCCTTACTAAGAGATGCTGCCAAAAGTTCTTATAAAATGTATTAGGACACTTGCTTTATTCACTTATTTATTTAATCTGTGTACCCCATGTGAAGAAATTTCTGTTGAAACAGAATGGAAGCTAAAGCTTTCCACTTGGTGAGAATCTGGCAGGTGAGAGAAGGGGTCTTTACCTGTTTCCCTGCTTCTGTGCAGGGTGTCACTGATGCAGACCGAGCGGATACACATGAAATGATGGGTTGAGGGGACTGTGTAATCCATCATGGTTGCCTTTTGGCTTTGGTTCCCAGGAACTCAGAATCAAGTTGCTGGAGCCCTTGTACACCAGTGCTGGCTTGGGTTCTCCCTTTCAGATCCAGGGAGCCAGGCAGCAGGCCTCAAACGGCTACCGGAGGAGAGGACAGATGAGGATAAAGACCTGTGCCTGGGGCGTAAGGCAGGGTGGGAGATGCAGGAAGCCAGATGTAGTTTATGATTCATGAATGACCTTCTAGGGATGTTGTTGAGACCTCCTCCGGGCAGTGATTTTCAATCAGTGTGTATGGGATCCATCTGAGTGCGAGTTGAAACTGTAGATTCCTAGGCTCTGTTCACCTGGCTTCTGCTTCAGGAAGTCTGGGGTGGGGCCCTAGAATCTACATTTTTAACATATGCTCCAAGAAATTTTGTGTGCGTGGTCCGTGAACATTCTGAGAATGCCCTCTTGAATCAGCAGCAGCAGCGGCAACACTGGCTCTTGCCAGGTGCTCTGGGATTCACCAGACACACTCGGCCCAGCCCCTCTCCAGGTGGTGTCTCTGCGGGCGCACAGCCGTCTGTGCGCATGGGCTCTTCTGTGACTAGGGGCCTTGTTCTAAGCCCCCAGATCAGAGTGTCGGTCTGTGTCCAAAGCTGTGGCAGGCTGAGTGGCTGCTGTGGTGGCCTGTGGCCACCAGAAGGGTAAAGGCTGTCCCTTTCTGGGTCCAGCTGGCCCTGGAGATTGAAATGGGATCCCCCTGGATGGTGCCAGCTGAAAGCCCCACCCCTTGGTGTTGGCCTGAGTAGCCCCCATGACATTTGTGTCCCCTGTGGTATCTCCAAGTGAGACTTTCCTGTTAAGGATCTGGGTGATGGGAGGGGAGGAAAAGGGAGGGTGAGGCAGTAATGGAAGGCAGGGGAATAGGAGGAGAAGCTCCGCAGCCCTGCCGCGCTGGGACTCGAGGAAGCATTGAAGGGACGCTTCAGAGTGCAAAACTGCTTTCCTCCTGAGGATAAAACAGGCCAATTTCTGTTAGCAGAGAAACGGGCGTCCTGCATTTAAGTGATTGGACTCCTCTGACTTCTCTGCTGAAGTGGATGAGGAAGCAGGATGCAGGAGCCTCCTCTGTGCCAAGGCGTCTGCTGGGCCGGTGTCATCCTGCAGTCATGATGTGACCTGTGGGACTGAGTCCTACAACGCTGGCCTAGCACCCTGGTCTCCACACACCTTCCCAGCGTAACTTGAGGGTGTGCATCAGGGAATGGGGTTGGAGGTTGGAAGGTGGCCTCACGCTGTAGGAGATACCCCCCTGCTTTCTTCCTGCTGCTTGCTCTGGTCCTCTGTCATCATACCCTTGTCAGAAGCTGTGCTGAAACCGTAGAGGTGAGTGGCTGATTCGGTTCTCTGCAGAGTCTGGAGGTAGGGGAGGAGGGTGGGCGTGACCCACTCCTGCCCCCGTCTCTGTGCCTGCGGCTTTCGGAACAGCCTTGGCAGGCCGACAAGGCCTGATCCCATGGGTGCCAAAAGGGTGGTGACAGGAAGAGATGGGTACTTTGCACCTCTTAAGTGCTCTCTGTGGAGGGCCTTAGTCATTTGCCCATGGCTAGACAGATTTGCCTCAGGACCATTGGCAACACAGAGGCCCATAATATTTGTTTGGGGGTTTTGTGTTTTTGTTTATGAGCTTTCAGTTTGCCCCGGACCGTGCCATGCTCAGACCCCAGCCTCTTCAGGTGGTGTGGCCTTGACTTGCCCTGGAGCTGTTGCCTTTGAAACCCAGGTTCTGGGTACTCTGGTCCTACGTTGAGCCCTGGTGTATCACCCCAAGCTTCTTCATGCAGGCCCTGTGCTCTCAGCCTGCTGCAGTAAATCCCTGCTTGTTGCTGGCTGAGGTCCCACTCTTGTCTGTACCCATCTTTTCGGATTTGGTGGTGGGGAGATTTCCAGCCACTCCCCCCCAACACCATCTCGACTTCCTGGGCCCTATCAGTAGCAGCAGCAGCTTCCCATCTGCTCCCCTCTTTTCTCCTCCCTCTCTTTCCCCTCCCCCTCCGCTTGCTGCTGCCCTGGGAGGAGCTATTTTTAGGGGCTGCTTCCTGGGATGTTTTACTTGGGGCTGGTTACCATGAAGGAAATGTCACCAAAACAGTGGGCAAAGGCTGCAGGCACCAGGAGCCCTGCCGGGGGCACAGAGAACTCAACGGCTGACCCTGTTCTGACCCTTGAGAGTGGCCAGAGTGGCCACAGGCAGAACCTTGCCTTTTTGGGGTTTGCTAGTGACCCCCATGGGGATTTTCTCCATCAAAACTGGTTTGGGAGCCTTGAACTTTGGGGCACTTCTTGGCCCCTCTCTCCTTCCCCTCAGTAGCTACTGCTTCCCCTATCCTGCAGTCCAAAGGCCACAAGGTGCTCAGATCTTTGTGTGGCCCAGTTCAAGCTGCCAGAGCTAGGGCTGAAGAGAATGGGGGACTCTAGGGGCTGAACTCTGGGGAGTCAGGTAGGCTTGATTCAGCCCCCATGTCCCTTGTATTCACAGCCATCAGCTTGTCCCTGGGTGTAGGGGCGTGAAGGAATTAGAAGCCAAGGTCCCTTATGTGGTGGCTACACTTTGCTCTTAATTGGAGGCTCTTTGCACCTTTCGAGTGAGACTGAAAGAGGAAGGGCTGTGGCATCGTGGTATCAGGGTGAGGTCAACGGGATTGTGGCTTGAGATTCCCACTGGTCAGTGCCCAAGGCCCAGGGCCGTTTATAAGCAGCTGGGGAAGGTGGATTATGACACCAAATCCCTGTGCTGTCCTTGTTTCTGCTCTTCAGAGTGCTGCCCAGGGGGCCAAGCAGGGCCTCTGCTCCTTGGGCAAGGGGGAGGGGGAGCACTCCAGAGGGCAGCACGATGAAGTCCCCCCTCCCCATCAAATGTCTGAAATCGATAGGACTGCAGGAGACATCTCATGATCTCTGCTAGGGATCATGGACACAGACCTGCAAAATATTCCTGGCAAAATTCAGGGCATATTTGAGTTGGAACTGTGAGAGTCCTCTTAGCTGGAGTAGGGCTCTGTGTCCTTTCCCACTTGCAGAGGGCTGCACGTTTGGGTGGTAGCAGGATCTTATTTAAAGCTAGTGCCGCATTTGTGATTTTAGAGAAATGTGTCTAAATCAGCAGGCATGTCCCTGGCGGGTATGTGGAGAGCCAGTGACTGGCCGTCCCTGGCCTCCTGATGCTGTAGGGGGAAGAAATGCACTTGGAGTAGGCTCCTCTCATGGGGGCTAAGGGGGTTTCGGGGCCCCGTGTGCCCCTCGGCTGCATGCTGTTGCTGTCGCCTCACTATCTGCTTCCTCTTTTCTGCCTCCTTTGGTGTGGCTGGTCATTTTCTGCTGCCCTTCCTGTGAAACTGCAGCATCCTGGACCAGGCCTGGAAGCATTTGGGCAGCAGGCGGGAGAGGCCAGGCTTCTAGGGATCCTTGTTTCCCAGGGCCTGGCTCGGCCCTGGCTGGATCGTGGAGAAAGGACCCACACCTAGCCTGGAAGGCCGCAGCGGGACCCTGATCAGGCCGCTTCTGCTTTCTGCTCCTGTTGCCACCTCTGCTCTGGGGGGGAAAACCTCGCAGAGGGCTGTGGTTGGAGCTGGGCTGAGGGCCGGCAGGGGTGGGTCTCCATGGCAGTAGCACACAGGCAGGCAGGAAGTGGCCCTGTGCAAAAGCGGGAAGTGGCTGTTGTTGAACAGGAAGGGGGGGCTGGGCTGTGGGAGGGGGTGGGGACAAGCTGGTAGAAAGGTGGGTGGGAGGAGGGTCAGCTTTGGAAGGTCCAAGCTGCTCCCTAGTGGTTACTGGCAGGAGGGGTGACTCCAGGGAAGAAGTGACCCTTGTGGCGAGAGCTTGGGCTGGTGTGTCACCTCCCCGAGATGCTGAGCCAGGGCCTATTCCTGCCACTATGGACCAAGCCAGGTCACTGGCCTTGCCCGCTTTGGGGTTGGGGGGGGGGGGGATGCTGTGTTCCCGTGGGACACCCCTGCCCTTAGGAAAGATGCACTTTGCACCATGACTTGTTGCTTCTGCTGCCGCTGGAATGAAGCACTCTGCTTTTCCCAGCCATGGACCAGCCCTGGAGATGACTACAGCACGGTAGTGTGAGGGACCGAGACAGGAGACAACAGCAGGAGTGGCCCACCTGTGTGTGGCATAGGAGGCCAGGAGAGTGTGGTAGGCAGAAACCGCACGGCTCATTGAGCAGAGCGCTTCTGGATGGCAGAGCGCCACTGCCAGCGAGGCCGAGGAAGAGGAGGGACCCGGTGGGGGAGGCCATCTTATCTCTGAGGAGCCCCTGTTGCTCACTTTTACCTGCAAGCTGTAGACGCAGGTGCCCCCCCTCCCCCAAAATGGGCAGGAACACTGCCCATACCTAGTACAGCCGTGAAGACCAAGGCCAGGTCAGACAGCTCTGTTGGGGTATTTTGGATCCTGCGTCGTCCCCGGCTGAGGAGAGAGCATGTCTGACTCTCATCCCTGTTGCCCAGCAGGACACCTTGTCTGCTTTCTTCAGATGGGGGCCCTCGGGGAGGAGGCTCTTAGTATGTGCCAGGCAGCACGTTAAGCCCTGTGCCCATATTACCTCGTTAAACCTCAGCTAGGGCTGCCTCTCTGTGGAAGTGCGGAGACTCTCAAGATCTGCACCTGGCTCACGTGCTTGCATCTTCTGAAGTGAGAGTCAAGTGTTGTCTCCTTGCCGGGGCCTGCCTTCCCCGCCTTGTTTGCTACGTGAGTTTTCCTATTGTCTGCCTCACCTCGCACCCAGCCCCACCAGAACGTCAGCTCCCAGAGGGCAGGCCTTGCTGTCTGTTTTGTTCCCTGCTGTCTCCCCAGCAGTTCGAACAGTACCTGCAGCAAACTGGACCTCAGTAAACGTTTTTTGAACGACGAATGCGGTTCAGGTGCGTTGAATAACTTGCCGGATGTGGCAGAGCTGGACTCAGTCCAGGGCTGTCTGACTCTAACACCGACGTGTTAATTGCTGTGCCGCATGGCTGAGAATCAGACTGAGGACCAAGGCTGAGCTCCGGGGTTCAGAGAAGACGTGGACCTTGTCCGGAACGTGGGGCTCAGCTCCTCGGAGAGCGTTGAACTAAATGGCTGACGAGGCCCTTTGGACCTTGTGTAGCTCCTTCGAGGAGCTGGAGCCTGAGACTGTGTCTATCCTCTCTCTACTCTGAGCCACTGGAAAAGCCAGAGTGTCCTTATTTTTAGTGCTGCTGCTGTTGTGGGGCTGTAACCATTAGCCAGTAAGAGACTTAAGGGAGGAGATAAACATTAATCTCTAGGCCTTCCCCTCAGCTGCCACCTCCTCATTGCAAGATGCTGTTCTCTTGCACCTGCCTGGGCAACCGAGCTGGAGAATTGTGGGGTGAGGATGGTGAGGTGCACGGTTAGAGAGGAGAGCAGGCAAGTAGGCCTGCTGCTTGGGGCAGGCTAGCATGGTCCCTCCATCTTGAGTCCCGGGGGCTAGGAGGAAGCTGGGGCTGCCTGCAATCTGGCCAGACCTGGGGAAAGCAAGCCCCTAGCCACCAGGAAGGGTGGTAGCTGCTTCCTCGGGTGTCCCAGCTTTTGGAGGTCCCTGGCCTGATCCCTGTGCCTGGACCAAACGATACAAGGCAGTGTGGGAGATGGGGTTCCCTGGGGGTTCTTCTGACTGCGTCCTGGTCAGTGGTCATGGACCCAAGTATGGGAAGAAAGGCCTGACCCAGATCTTTGGGCAGCTGGCATGGATTAGCTGGGCAGCAGGAACTAATCTCTGCCGTCCCCACCTCCTTGCACAAAGCAGAGCTATCGCTAGAGGGAAAATTTAGGACAAAGCTGGGGGTGCTTGGAGAAACAATACACACGAATTGCTTCTAGTCTAAAATTTCTACATGATCTCAGACTCAGAGGCCTGGGTTTGACTCCCAGTTCCCTCTCTTTCCTGCTGTGGATCTCTGGGTAGGTTATTTAACTTTTCTGGTCCTCAGTTTTATCATCTGTAAAATGGAGACTATCATAGCACCTTTGTATTGGGGTCATTGTGAGGGTCATGGGCGACTTTACAGAGGTACAACACTGTTTAGAGAGTGTTGGGGTGAGGGGAATCCACTAACAAGGGAGATTGGAGTCTCTTGGCAGGTATGTGTGTGAAGGCACCTGCCTGGGCCCGGAGAAGTCAGGGTGCAATGGGCTCTGCTCCCCAAAGCCTGGAGTCTTTAATGACACTCTCTCTTTTCTTTATCTGTTCATCAGGACACAGTGGTGGGGAAAGAGCTCTAGGCCCAGACCCCCTGTAGTCACCTCCCATCCCTGTTACCTTGTGCCGGCTGCTTTGTCTTCTTACACCCAGTTTCCTCATTTGTATTGTAATAGAGCTACTCAGACCCCTGCTTCCCAGCATCAGTAAGAATGAAATATGATAACCCACGCCTCTGCCTTGGCATAGGAAATGGTTAATAAATGATAGTGATTATTACTACTGCAGTGATTGATAAACCCATATTGATAGAGGAACTCGGGGAAGTACTAGTTAGGAAGCCTCTCCCTCCCTTACCGAGTTTGTGACTGAAAGGTAACCGGTGGCATATAATATGAGGATCGGGAGAAGCCGCAGTCTGCTGAGAGGAGCTGCAAGGACTTGGGGAGGGCGGTGACCTTTGGCAAGATTCCAGCAAGCAGAGGTGGGGCAGGAGAGCAGGGAGGGCTTCTTGGCCTCCTTGCTATGAGTAGCGTCCTGTCCTTCCACTTCCTGGAGTTCTGTTTTCCTGAGGAAGGAATTGACCCATGTAACTCACTTAGATCTGGGGACTCACGGATTCTGGTTGTTTCATTAAAACGGAGTCATCCCAGAGAGCCTGAGTGCGAAGAGGTCAGGTTTCACAGTGGTGGGTTAGCTAAGAGGATCCTAGAGAGAGATGTAGGATGTGTGTCCTGGTTTCTCTTTCTATAAAATGGGCATCATAATTATGCCAGTCTTGTACAGTTGTTATGAGGATAAATTAAAAGATATGTCTGCATGATGTAGAAATGAGCTCTCCATAAATGTTAGCTGTTATTTAAATCATAGTTATCTTGATCATCAACATCTTCATTGTCAGCATCATTATATATATATATATATATATATATATTTTTTTTTTTGACAGGCAGAGTGGATAGTGAGAGAGAGAGACAGAGAGAAAGGTCTTCCTTTTTGCCGTTGGTTCACCCTCCAATGGCCGCTGCGGACAGCGCATCTCACTGATCCGAAGCCAGGAGCCAGGTGCTTCTCCTGGTCTCCCTTGCGGGTGCAGGGCCCAAGGACTTGGGCCATCCTCCACTGCCTTCCCGGGCCATAGCAGAGAGCTGGCCTGGAAGAGGGGCAACCGGGATAGAGTCCGGTGCCCCAACCGGGACTAGAACCCGGTGTGCTGGCGCCGCAAGGCGGAGGATTAGCCTGTTAAGCCACGGCACCGGCCAGCATCATTATATTTTAAGATTGCCATGAGGGCTACATGAGAATATAAGCAAGGCTCCTAGTGCTTGTGTGTTCATATGGTAGACTCAGTACAGCTTAGCTGGATTCAAACCTGGCGTTGACACTAGTTGAGGTGTTCAACCTTTCTAGTTATTTCCTCATGTGGAAAAGGTGTTCAGACTTTTCCCACATCTAAAAGCAAAATTGTGGGAAGTACAGGGTTGATGCCTAAGAATTGAGAGACTGAATCGCCAGCTGACTACGAACAGAGTGGATGGTTGATGGCTTTTGTCCTCTCTCTCCTGCTTTTAGATCACCAGAAGCTAGAACGTGAGGCCCGGATATGCCGACTTCTGAAACACCCCAACATCGGTGAGTGCCCCGACACAGTATTTCATGGGTTGTGCTATGGAAGGCCAGGAAAACAGAAATCTGCTCTTTTTGTCTTTTTTTTTTTTTTTTTGCCAGAGGGGTACAGCAGTTGTGTCTCTGAATTCTAGAGCATTCCAGCTTAGAGACCTGGTTATCTGTCTTACAGTGGTGCCAACTCAGGGCTTGGATGGGAGGCATTGGAGTAGGTTTCAGACTCATTTTTTTCTCTTTCTCCTCCCATCTTTGGGCTAAAGTCCAGGGTCCTCAGTGTGTGGGGTTCCGGGCTAGTAGCCTGCCAGTGTCCCTCACCAGGCGCCATCCATGGCCCCTGTGAAAGGGTCAAGATTTTGTTTCTGGACCTGAAAGAGTTTTGTTCCTGTTGCAGTGTCCTGCACCCTCTGGGGGTTTCCATGGAGCTTCCGTTTGTATTCCCCAGAGCCAGGAGAGTGAGCTGCCCACCCGCCTGGCCTCTCTGGAGAAGAGATGGCAGGAGCCACTCAGATGGGGAAGGAGAAAAAATGAAAAGGACTTTTCCCTGCTCCCCCCCTGACTGTGGGACAAGAGTACATTGTTGGTTGTTCTAAAGCCCGAGGAGGGTTGCCTGCCACAACCCACTGCAGCTTAGTTTTTACATTGTTCCAGGGAAGCAGTCTTTGCCAGACGCCTTGGCTCTGATTTGGTGTTTCTCGCTGCTGGCTGCAGTGTGTGAGCAGAAGCCCCAGTGCTGCCTTGAGACAGAGCAGGGAGCATCTCCTAGGTTTTCCCTGAAAGCCCTGAGTCATCACAAAAGACAGCACGTGTTCTGTGCTCCTCAGGCATGGCCTAAATATCAGGGCTCCCACAGTGCCCCGGAGGCTGCCTGCTCCGTTCTGCCGGCGGCCAGCATGGCGATTTGCTGGAGCTTGGTGCGCACTCCAGAGTCACCCGGCCTCTGGCTTCCCAGCTCTGGGGCTCGAACCTTCAACGTGAGCTCTTGTGTGGAAGAGCTGAGGTCGCACTCCAGCACATGGGGAGAGGAGCAGCCCTGGGGTAACCAGAACTCCAGCTATGCAGGGCTTTATAGATCGCAATCAGCAGCTTGGATTCCATCTGAAGCAGATTGGCGTAGCTGGTGCTCTGCTCTGCCCAGTGCAGTGCGTTCCCCAGAGCCAGCACCTCCGAGCCGGCAGATCCTGGCCTTGGAACTGCTGGGGCTCCTGGGTGGTCTCTTCACCTGCAAACAGCACCATGGGAACCAACATGTTGCCTTGGGTAGGAGAGGGCCAATGGAGAGAAACACCTAGAACAGTCACAAATTCAGGCATGTTTTGTTTGGCTGGCTCAATGGTCTAAAAATATTTTTATTATTTGCCAATATTTGCAACTGAGATTTCACATTTTGAAAAAAATTCTGTTTCTCAGCCTTTTGGATCTCGAGGGTTGGCTCTGCTGAACCAGTCCTGTGCATGGCCAGCATCAGCAGAGGCTGAGCGTGGCTGTCCCTTTAGTCCCACTGGCCACTGTCCTTGCTACTCCCTCTTGTCTTACATTTGCCTAACTGGTCCCTGTAGGCTCTGTGAGCTTCTGACTTCCCACCTGGAAGTCCCAGAACTGGAAGAAAAAAAGCATGTGGGTGCCAAAAGGCGCCCACCAGCACGGAAACGTTTTGGTGTTCCAGTCCCAGGTGTCAAGGTCTGAAGACAGCAACTTCCTTTCCTTTATGCTTCTTGCAACCAACTCATACAGCAGTGATGAGTTGTCTTCAGGTAGGGAAGAGAACAAGGTGTAAAGGGACGATGATGCTGGAGGCAGAACCATGCCTGTGTCACCTGCAGCCCAGGTGTGGTTGACTGATTAAGGGATCAGGGGTATAGTGAAGACAACAGAGAAAGAACAGGAAGGACAAATATGAGATTCTAGTTGAAAAGAATGAATTGTAGACTTTTTGACCTCTTCAGCTTGACTTGATAGCCTTTTCCCGGCTGCCCCAGCTCAGAATGAAGGCAGATGAGGGGCCATCTGTCCCAGCCTTCTGTGCTGTTAGGAAGGTAGAGAGACCCAGGAAGGCCAGGCGTGGCATAGTCACTTTGAATGAGTTGCCTAGAACTGTGCTTCTGGTTTGTGACTGCTCCTTGGTCCCAAAGGATGTTGGTCTGAGGACCTGTTCGGGGTCAAGGGCAAGCTGAGGGAAGGGTGAGTCAGTCTGTGTCCTGGAACTGCTGGCTGGCCAGGCTCTCTAGCTTGTGGTGGGAACCAGGGCTCTCAGAGATGTGGCAGAGCTGCGGGTACAGGAGGCGGGGGTTGCCATGGTTCCAGGCCTGGCTCGTGGCAGAAGAGGAGGCAGTTTTGTGCCCCTGTTTCGTTATTCCTCTCCTCTCTCTGCTGCTCCATCCTTCAAAGCTGTGGCCCCTCTGGCTCTGGCCTCTGTAACTCCATCCTAAAAGGAGACAGGCAGATCAGGCCAACAATGGCACACTCATTATTAAGGAAGCAGAGAGCAGAGAACACCCCGTCAACCTCTGGTTACTCTCAGACCGGGAGACACTGAATTCGGAAGGATATTTGGTGCCAGAGGCCAGGCACACCTGGTTTTTTTTTGTTGTTGTTGTTGTTTGTTTGTTTTCCTAATAGATATTCTGTCCCAGCAGTTAAAAGCCTGTTGGAAGGGTGAACCCTAATGTAAACTGTGGGATTTGGGCAGTGATGATATGTCAGCATAATCTCATCGGTTGTGAGGGTACCAGGCTGGTGTGGGATGTTGCCAGTGGGGGAGGCTGTGTGTGTGTGGAGACAGGGGGTACGTGGGAACTCTCTGTACTCCTCATTCAGTTTTGCTGGGAACCTGAAACTGCTCTACAAAGTAAAGTTGATTAATTAAAAACAGACAGATAGGTGCCTGTTGGGTGTGCGGCTCGCAGCTGAACTCAGAGCGGCCCATGGTGGGGAGTTGAGAGGAGGAGCGCTTAACACTGAGGGTCAGAGTCTGAAGGGGGTGCGTCCTCCCTGTGATCCGCAGGCTCCCTGCTCTCAATTCCTCTAATGAATAGACTCTGTCTTCTTTCGTGCTGAGCTGCCCCAGCAGTTTCGATCACAGTCTAGCATTGTGGTTTAGAGCAGCACTTTTCAAACTTTTATGTGCGTGTGAATCAGCCAGGGAGCGTGTCAAAATTCAGATCCTGAGTCACTAGGTCTTCAGGTGATTCTGCTGCTGCTGGTCTGTGGCCCATGGTCCCTACTTGGAGAGGGTAAGGTTTGTGGCTTCAGAGTCACATCCACTAGGCTTGAATTGGGGGTTGACTGGTTAGTAGCTGTGACCGCTGATGAGTTATCTGAGTGGTCTGCCCCTGTCTTGTCATCTGGACCCCTACATGAAACTGTTGTGGGAGGGTTCGGCAAGGTGGTGAAGATGGTATCTTGGAAGTGTTAGATCCTAGGCTCAGCCCTAACTCAGCTCTTCGCTTACTCAAATCCTGATGCCCTTTACCTTGGCTAACAGGGACCATTCAGCCAACAGTAAATGGCAAAAACAGTTGCAAAGAAAAAGGAAACGTTGAATCAGGACGGAGCAGCTCCTAAATCCCTGGAGTGGGCGTGGGGGGATGAGGTGAATCCTGGCACAACTGGCTCCTGGGGGGTGGAGGACAGCCGGCTCAGCCCCCACAAGCTTCACTGGGTTGTTGCCAAGGGGTTTTTAACAGTGACTCTTTTTTGGGTGCTGTTTTGTGCTGTTGGGTGGTTTTTAAAGAATTGTAAAATGCCACAACATTTGGGTGGTGACTTTGAAGGTATGAAATACCAAGAAAGGTGTTTCAGTGTTTTGGCCTGTCCTTCCTTCTAGTGTTTTTAAGGAATGATAATTAGGTGTATTGCCCGTATGTAGCAAATGCTTACTGCTGCTTTTCCTGGATGTTACCGTCTGCAGCCTTCATGCCTTGCTGTTACCATGACAGATTATTACTGCATGCATCCCTGGTCCCCATTCCTTCTGCCTCAGCACCCCTGACACAGTGGGGCTTGGTTACGTGTTTGTGTAATTACTGGGTTAAAGCCTGTCTCTCCCCTTGGCCTGGAAGCTCTGTGGTAGTAGGGCCAGGCTCCTCACCGGCGTCAGGGGAGGTGCCTGCTGGACACTGCCGAGCCAATCACGGTGGCCATTGCTACTACTGGGGCTGGATTAGAGCTCCTTTGCCTAAGAGGATGGAGAAAGTGGCTCGCTGGTGAGGTTATGATGTCGAGAACCGTGATGTCAGATTGTCTTGGCTTCAAGTCCCATTCTTCCACTTAGTCTGATGTTGGGCAAGTTCCAGAGCCTCAGTTTCCTCTCCTGTCAGGTAGGGGCATTTATTGTGAGTAGGAACCCAGCGTGAGAAGCACAGAGCGCCACACCTGGCACAGAGGAACAGCTCCGCTAACTGTGGGTTGTGATAATTCTGATGACTAGTTGTAAGAATCTGCTAGGCAGGCACTTGGAATGGCATACTCAAGTGTACCCTCTTGTCCTCCACTTCCTATTAATTTTCTTTACAAAAAAAAAAAAAAAAAAGATAGCAGTCTCCTGCAGATAGGCACCCCCTTGTCTTGGCAAGCAGATGCCTTGCTCTGGGCCCACATCAAAGCCGTTCCCTGGGCTGGGTGGCCTGGAAGGATTAGCTTCCTTTGCTTCCTCTCTCTCAGTTCCCCTCCCTGGCTTCCACCCACTTGTGCTCTGTGTGTGGCCTCCCTGGAGAAGGGCGATCGAATGCCAGTGACTCCATGTCTGGGCATGGAGTGGGTGCCTGCACTTCTTGGTCTGTTCCCAGTCCTGCTGTGCTGGACCAGGGCGTTGATAGGGGGTTGGGGCTTTAGGTGAGGCAGGGCTCAAGGCCAGACAGAACCAGGCAGAGCGGCAACTGCACACACACACACACACACACCCCGGGAATGGTTGTTAGCGAGGTACCTGCTGTCCTGTCAGCTCACTGTGCTGCTGCTGTTAGTCACCTCCCTAATGAAGCCAGTCTTTGGCTTCTGGGACAGCTGATTTCCAGGGGATTATTTGTATTACACACTTTAATGCTTTTTAATAGCAAATTTTTAATTAAATGGAAAGTCCTTTTGGAAGCGAGGGAGCAACAGCCGCAGCAGGACTCAGAACGAGGCACCGACTGTGACCAGAGAAGCACAAGTAAGGAGGTGGTGGCAAGACTTTGGGGAAAGGCGATTAAGTGGGTCTCGGTTCACCTTGTGGGAGGAGGCAGGGGTCTGGCTGATGCTCCTTCCTCCTGTCCTGAAAGCCCTCCTCTGTCCCTGGCAGGCCCAGGGACGCCTGAGCTTGTTTGTGTAAGTCCAGGTGATAGTGGTTAGAGGAGGAAGGAGATTAGAAATTTTGTCTGCCTTTGGTCACATTTGTAAACCACAGAAATATTGAGATTGGGGTGGGATTGCAGGGCTGAGAACCAGAGCTGATTAAATGAAATAGGCAGTATTGTGTGTCATCGGCAGGAGGCCCTGGCCCAGCCTTCGGCAGGTGAGAAAAAGGGGGTGGGAGGGGTGGTGCTGTGCATTTTGTTTGCATTCTGCCTGATCTTATTTGGTGGGGAGGGGGGGCTAGGGCAGGGCCTCAGCTCTCAGGAGACCTTTGACCCTTTAAATGAGTGCAGCCCGGGCCTACCTAGAAAGAGATGTGGTGATTTCTATGTACCCTAGCATTCCAGCAGTTGGTTTGTGTCAGGCCATTCCTCAGGTGCTCCTGTGCCTGCTGAAGATTGGAGCAAAGGTCAAACAGAGGGAGCTCGTAGGAAGAGAGGGTCTCCATCCAAAGAGTTCAAGAAAAGGGAAGGCTGGGAACAGTGGGGACCGTGGGCCAGAGTGAGTCCTGTTTGCATTGGGATGTTGCTCAGGGCTTGGCATTTGACCCGAAGGTGCCTTTGTGGGCAGAAGCTTGAAGAGGACACCTCGGAAGACACTAGCTTGGAGCTGGGGTGGGAAAGGATTCTGCTTGCCAGTCTGTCTCTTGGTTGGTGGATTGCCCTTGTCTCCACCTGTGATGCTGCTGTTGGGTGTGTCTGTGAGCACCTCTCTCCTGGGCCCCATTGCTGTTGCACAAGTGTGTGGGCTGATTCTCCCTTCATACTGGAAGCAGTGGTGTGGACCAACCTTTAGGTCAGAGAGCACTGGTTTGACATCTTGACCTAGCACCTACAAGCTTTTTGACCTTTGGCAAGAGACTTCGTATCTGAGAACTTCCAGTGTCCTCATCTATAAAATGGGAACCACATTCGTCTCGGGGGAGATTAAAAAGAACAGTCAACCCTTCAAAGGCAGGCGCTGTGTCCACTGTTCCTCAGAGTCCTACCACCTAGCACAGGGTCCAGCACACAGTAGGCACTTGAAAATGCTGGGGGAACCAATGATGTATGCCAGGAGCCTCAAACAAGGCCCAGAACATAGGACACACTTGATAAGTGGCTCTTGTTCTTGTCGCCTGAATGGGCAGGTGGCCTCATGAGCTCACCATCTGTTGTCCTGCTCCATGTGCTTCCTGCTAGCTTGGCTTTTCTGCTTTCTTCCCTTCCTCTTCATTTTGCTGTTCCTCTTTGCTCCTCAGGAAGAGCTCTCAGTTTCCCATTTTGTCATTCTTTGTCCCCTGCCCTGCCCGGCCCTGCTGTCGGGTGGATAGTTGTTTGTCTGTGGGTCACACCCTCATGCGTCAGAACCCAGGACCACCTTCTCTGGCACTAGTCCCTCTGGGAAGGCTCCTGCTTTTCTCCCTCTTGACTTTATTTTTAATTAAAAAAAGACTTTTTTTTATTTGAAAGTAGAGAAGAGTGAGAGAACCCCCAGCTGCTGCTGGTTCACTTCCCAAATGCCTTCAATAGGTGTGGCTGGGCCAGGCCGAAGCCAGGAGCCTGGCACTCAATCTGGGTCTCCCATCCGTGTGGAAGGGAGCCATCACTGCTGCCTCCCAGGGTGTGCATTCACAGGGAGCTAGAATTGAGAGTGGAGCTGCGACGTGAGCCCAGGCCCTCCGATGTGGGATGTAGGCATCCCAAGTGGTGCCTTCCCCACTGTGCCAAATGCCTGCCTTGGCTCCTTAGCCACAAAGCTTCCATCTCTCACCTAAGTCTAAAGTGGAGATCAGAATTCCAGTCTTTGACTCCATGGTGGCATAACCTTGGGCTGGGGTGTTGGAGCACTTCTCCCTGCAGCTCCCTTAGGAGGGAGCCCCAGGAGGCTGCCAGGATGGGATGGGGTGGGCTGCTGGAGAGAGTAGGATTTCCAGGTTTCCTCTCTGTTAATCTCTGTCCCCATCTCCTCTCTTGCAGTGCGCCTCCATGACAGTATTTCTGAAGAAGGGTTTCACTACCTCGTGTTCGACCTGTAAGTGCTGTCCGAGGGCGTGGGGACCTTTCTTTCCTGCTGGCTCAGGACAGAGGCTGAGGAAGAGGCCTGTGCTGGGTCTCCAACCTCTACAGAGGCTTCCTCTCCTATGCTTGAGGACGTGAACCTCCTCTGGTAACGGGACGGACCTTGGGGTCTCGGAGCTCTTTCAGTGACTCCCCCAGGGCCCTGAATCCCCGATGGCCTTGTTCTCACATTCTGTCCAGCAGCACACCTTGTGCGGACGTTTTTTTCTTGTTTTTCCCTGTGTCGTCCTTACTGGAGGAATAAAATACAGCTCTTTGCATGACCTTAAAGATTCTGGGAAAGTGAAGATAGTTGTGATTAGTTGTAAACGAGGCTCCACTTGCTTTCTCCTCTACTTCGATTGTGGTCTAATGTCTTAAAAGTGGCTCTTCACGCCTGGAAACACATCTCCCTCCATTCTCCTCCGGGTTCAGTTTCTGTGTCTTTGATTCTTCAACTTTGTACCAGGCCTGTCCTGCCTGGACTGCTGTAATTGGAGTGTTCCTATTGATGTCAAAGCTCTGACTTTTTGGGTAGGCTGGTTATTTTATCTTCAATCCCTGAATTTTATCTTCGTCTCTGCCTGAGTAGTAGCTTATCTGTAGGTTATAGAACTGTCCACAGGAAGGGAGGGCTTGTGATACCCCAAGGGGAAGCCCTGTGTTGTTGAGGGATCAAGCGTGTTCTGGTCTCAAAAAGTTCATGTAACATGACATTATGACAAGACTATGCGTGGATTTTGAACATTTTTACACCAAAATAAATCTCTTTTTGTAAATTTTGAATTCTAAATTTTTAAATTTATCTGAGAGAGAGAACAGGCCCCTATAGACTGGTTCATTCTCTAAATGTCTGCAATGACACCCTCTGCCCCCCAACTGAGGCCAGAGCTGGAAGCCAGGAACTCAGTCCAGGTGTCCCACGTGGGTGGCAAGAATCCAATCACTGGAACCATCACCACTGCCTCCCAGCACATTAAGAGAAAGCTGCTGGCCGGCGCCGTGGCTTAACAGGCTAATCCTCCGCCTTGCGGCACCAGCACACCAGGTTCTAGTCCCGGTTGGGGCGCCAGATTCTATCCCGGTTGCCTCTCTTCCAGGCCAGCTCTCTGCTATGGCCCGGGAAGGCAGTGGAGGATGGCCCAAGTGCTTGGGCCCTGCACCCGCATGGGAGACCAGGAGAAGCACCTGGCTCCTGGCTTCGGATCAGCGAGATGCGCCATCCGCAGCGGCCATTGGAGGGTGAACCAACGGCAAAAAGGAAGACCTTTCTCTCTGTCTCTCTCTCTCTCACTATCCACTCTGCCTGTCCAAAAAATAAATAAATAAAGAGAAAGCTGCTGTCAAAAGCTGGAGCTGGGACTCGAACCAGTGCGGGATGCAAGCACTTTAATGGCTAGGCTGAACATCAGCCCCTAAGCTGACCTTTTAATTCTGTTTTTCCATGAACTTTTTGAAGGACCCCCATACACGTAGGTTGGCATTTCTCTCCACACTGTTTTACCATGTGATTCTTTGACCTGTTGTGCGCCAGGGCTGGCTAAGGGGCTCCAGCCTCCTCTGACTCTCCTTTTCTGTTGGTTGCAGTGTCACTGGAGGGGAGCTGTTTGAAGACATTGTGGCCAGAGAGTACTACAGCGAGGCAGATGCCAGGTGAGATGAAGGCCCCATTGTTCAGGTGCAGCTGTGGAGTTTAGGATTGAAGTAAGTGTCGGCTGCCTTAGGGGGCCAGCATGGTGCCCGCTCAGATCATCTTTGGGGAAGATCAGAAGAGCTCTTATCTGGACAGAGGTTGTATAGAGCTGGGCCAGGACCGCATTCTCTGGGTGATATTAGAAGTTGAAACATCAGCACTCCCAGGTGAATTTTTCTATAACTCTTACTGGTCTCCTTTACCTCTCACCCTGGGAAGAACTGTTCATTGCACTGCTGTGAACTCAGTAGCTTGACGAGGGGCCTCTCCACCCCCTCCTTCTCCTTTAACATATCCTAGTGTATGCACATCACTGGGCTGAGGGCCTGGGGTATTCGAAGATGGGGAAAATGTGGTTCTGTCCCCAAATGGCGTGAAGTTCTGGGGCAATAATTCAACAAGGGAGCCTCCTTGGGAGCCTTGGGCTTCTCACTTCACCTGGTCTCGCTCTCTCTCTTTTTTAAGATTTACTTTATTTATTTGAAAGGCATAATACAGAGAGAGAAGGAAGGGTGAGAGAGAGAGAGAAGCTGGTGCCGTGGCTCAACAGGCTAATCCTCCGCCTTGCGGCGCCAGCACACGGGGTTCTAGTCCCAGTCGGGGCACTGGATTCTGTCCCGGTTGCCCCTCTTCCAGGCCAGCTCTCTGCTGTGGCCCGGGAGTGCAGTGGAGGATGGCCCAAGTGCTTGGGCCCTGCACCCCATGGGAGACCAGGAGAAGCACCTGGCTCCTGCCTTCGGATCAGCGCGGAGCGCCGGCCATTGGAAGGTGAACCAACGGCAAAGGAAGACCTTTCTCTCTGTCTCTCTCTCTCTCACTGTTCACTCTGCCTGTCAAAAATTTAAAAAAAAAAGAGAGAGAGAGAGATTGATCTTCTATCCGCTGGTTCACTCCCCAGATGGCTGCAACAGCCGGGGCTGGGCCAGGCTGAAGCCAGAAGCCAGGAGCTTCATCTGAGTCTCCCAAATGCTTCGGGCCATTATCCACAGCTTTCCCAGACTATTTGCAGGGAGCTGGATCGGAAGTGGAGCAGTCCAGACTCAAGACTGAACCTATATACAATGCTGGTTCTGCAGACTACTTAACCCACTGCCCCACAACACCAGCCCCTCATCTGGTCTCTTGACTGCCGTAACCAGTCTCACTGTAGGGCTCCTCTGGCCGGAGACCATTCCCTGGCCACACACCTTAGCCCCCAGCCCTGCTCTCCACGGAAGCCCCTGTGCTTCTTCATGTGACACAGCAAACTGTCCCCACGCCCGGGTTCTCAGGCACTCATGGGGCCTGCCTTTCCCGCCTCGCTCTTCCCCTGTCCCTGCTGCTCTCTGAGGGTGCCGTCCCAACAGCCTGGGTTTGATCATCCTGCCTGTAGCTTATCTGGCTTATGCCTTCGCTCACGCTGCTGCCTCTGCCTTGGGAGGGTGGGGGAGTGCAGCCTCCACAAGAGAATTTCTCAACCCCGGAGAGGCCAATGTTTGCTGATCAGCTTCAGATGCTTCAGCCTCAGGAAAAATTCTCAAGTGGGGAGATGGATTCCAGTGCCAGCAGGGGAGGACCAGGCTGTGGGTGGGAGGAGGTGATAGCTCCGGGAGCCTGGGGGGGTGAGGGGCGGTGACTGTACCAGTGGGCTTGGCCTGGCTCTGCTGGGACACTTCGCACTTTTGCCATTTTTGGCCAGAAGGCTCTCCCTGCTAGCCCGGCTCTGTTCTAATTATACACTTCTGCGGAGCCTCGCCTCTGCAGCTCGGTCTCTGAACCTCTTTGGCCCACTCTTCGGCTGTGTCCTATGGCGAGGCCTCAACCTCAGCCTCTAGGGGCCTAGTCGGACCCCTTTGGCTCCTGCTGGAGCCCCAGCATCAGACTTTTGAGAAAGGAATCAGAAGTGCAAGCCACCCAGCCCAGCACACCTGGATACTGCAGGCCTGCCCAACACACCTAGTAGTGCCTGTTGATATCGCCTCCCATTCTCTAGGCCGGGCCTCCTCAGCTTCAATGCTGCTGACCTTTGAGGCCAGATCATTTCTTATGGTGGGGGCCATTTCTGTGCATGGTAGGCATTTTTTGTTTTAAGATTTACTTATTTGAAAGGCAGAGTGACAGCGCGGGAGAGACAGAGAAAGAGATCTTCCATCCACTTGTTCACTCCCCAAATGGCTGTGATAATTAATAGGCCAGGCTGAAGCTAGAAACCAGCAACTCCATCTGGATCTCCTGCGTAGTATACTTGAGCCATCTTCTGCTTCCTTCCCAGGTGCATTATCAGGGAGCTGGATCGGAAGCAGATCAGCCAGGACTTGAACCAGTGCTCCAGTGTGGGATGCTGGTGGTGCAGGCTGCAGCATAACCTGCTGTGCCACAAATCCAGCCCCCATCTTAAACACATGGAGGTGTCGTGGCCTCTGCTCACTAGATACCAGGAGTACTTTCTCCCCTCACCTCCCAGTTGTGACAATCAGAAATGGCTGTGGCACTGCCAGATGTCCCCGGGAGACAGACTCACCTCCTAGTTGGAAACCACTGCTGTAGACTGCTCACTCTCCCTGCCAGAAGTGTGACCACAGGGCCACCAAGATGGCCTGCAAGATGGACAGTCTGATTCAAGATCAGCAACTGAATCGAAGTCTGGGGTAGTTTGTCTTTTGCACACGGAGTCATCAGAAATACTTCTTAGGTGTCCCATTTGGAACCTTCTTAATCCATCACTTAAATGTATCAGTGTGCTGGTTTTATCTGCCCTGCTGAGTGAGCAACTTAAGGGCAGTCACTGGGTCTGGTTCCTCTTTATATCCTCTGTGGTACCGAGCTCAATGCCTTTTAGGTTCTCCATAGATGTTCGGATAAACAAATGAGCGCACCCTTCCCCAGAACAACTGAGGAGACTTAGCTTCTCCATGCTGAGTTTCTAGCACAATCCCATTCTCGAAGAAAAAAGTTATTGTATGGGAAAGGAGAAAGAAGGAATGGGGTTAAATGGTTTCGTCTTTCTCAGGAGACTAGAGTCTCTCCTAGCCTCTTGGAAAAAAATCGGTTGCATTGGACGCTTACAGAACAAAGCAGGCAAGGTGGACGCCTTTTCCAGTCTCTTCTCTGCCTTTATCTGTGTAGCAGGTGACTGGGAAAAACACCAGATCTGTCTGTGCCTCGGCTCTCTCCGTGTAAAATAAGTGTTGATGAGGCTGTGGAGAAAAGAGAACCCTTCCGTCGTGTTGCTGGTGTCATAAATGAGTACAGCCATTTTTGAAAACATTACAGATATGCATCAAAAAAAAAAAAAAAGGGAAAAAGAAAAATGGAATTCTCCAAGAATGCCGGTAGTGGGAGGTTGCTCAGGAGCTGCCATCAGTTTCTTGATGAGATGCCCGCACTCCCATATTTTACAGCATTATCAGCTAGCCAAGATGTGGAAATAAGCTGCGTGTCCCACGACAGATCAATAGGTTTTTAAAATGTGCTATGAATACGGTGGAATACTAGTCAGCCTGAGAAAAGCAGAGAATTCTGTCATTTGTAGCAACGTGGATGAACCTGGAGAGCATTATGTGACGTGGAATTAGCCAGACACAGAAAGACAAATACCCTGTGATCTCACTCATGTGCAGAATCTAAAAGAGATGGTCGCATAGAAGTAGAAAGTAGAATGGTGGTCACCAGAGCTGTTGGAGAACAGGGAGTGGGGAGACTTGGCTGTGGGGTACTGAGTTACAGTTAGAGAGGAGGAAAAAGGTCTGGCATCCTGTTGCACAGCCCTTTGATGGAAATTAATGATATATGTTTCAAAATGAGAAAAATGAAAGATTTTAAGTAGTTTCACCAGAAGGAACTTGAGGTGATGGATATACAAAGTAAGCTGATTTAATCACTGCTGTGTGTACATGGATTGGAACATTACATTGTACTCCTTAAATATATACAATTCTTTTAATGAAAAATAAAATGAAGGAGTGGGTGCTTAAATGATTAGTTAAGATACTACTTGGGACACGCACATCCCAAATCAGAATGCCTGGGTTTGAGGCCTGGCTTTGCTCCTAATTCCAGCTTCTGCTAATGTAGATCCTAGGAGGCAGTGGTGATGGCTCAAGTATCTGGGTCCCTGCCACCCACATAGGAAACCCAGATTGAGTTCCGGACTCTTGGCTTTGACCTGGTCCAGCCCTGGCTGTTGCAAAGATTTCGGGAGTGTTCCAGTGGGTAAGAGAGCTCTGTCTCTCTGTCCCTCTCTCTCTTTCTCTCTCTCTCCCTCCCTTTTTCTCTCTCTGCGTTTTTCTGTTTTTAAAATAAATTAACTTTTTAAAATAAAATAAAACAGATTTTCAAGGTATGTTGAACTAGATGAGGTCAAGGTCCTAGCTCGTCATTCAGTGATTCTCTGTGAACCTGGGACCCACTGTTCCCCATGCTGTTAGTCTGCAGCGTGTAGTTGTGGATGAGGTGGTTTAACCATGCACTGACATTTATTTTCCTTCTGCTCTTTTAGCCACTGTATACACCAGATTCTGGAGAGTGTTAACCACATTCACCAGCATGACATTGTACACAGGGACCTGAAGGTACTACCCAGGCTCCGCATCCCTTGCCTCCGGCTTGTGATATGTTGGCGCCACCTGGTGCCAGATCTTGGTACTGCGTGGGCCCAAACTAGGCTCCCTCTGGGCTGCAGGGTGGCTGCCTCATAAGATTTTCTGTTCCTTCTGCAGCCTGAGAACTTGCTGCTGGCGAGTAAATGCAAGGGTGCCGCCGTCAAGCTGGCTGACTTCGGCCTCGCCATCGAAGTGCAGGGAGAGCAGCAGGCTTGGTTTGGTAAGGTGACCCTGTCTTCCCGGAATGCAACCCCCGCCCTTCCTCCTCTTCCTGATCTGCCTTCCTCTTTCAGAACCAGAAGCCAGACCCTAAATGGTCTTGGCCTCCTTGGAGACTGGAGGAGGGTGGGAGGGCACAGAGACTGCGCCTGGCCCTATGTGACTCAGTATGGCGAGTCCAGCTGTTGTCAGCACTGCGTTCTTGCGAGCTCTGGGGAGGAGTTAGGAGTTCCTGGTAGGCATGTAGACTTGCCCTCTGGCTTAGATTCCAGGCACTTGCAAGAAGCCCAGCCTACCATTTCTTGCAGTCTGTGTGCTAGAAGCTTGCATAGCGAAAATAGCAGGAATGAGAAGGGACTTAGGGGGAATTGCTGATGTGGATCTACTGAGAAAGAAAGGGGGTTCACTGTGCCTCTGCCTTCTTTTCTACTACAGGTTTTGCTGGCACCCCAGGCTACTTGTCCCCTGAGGTCTTGAGGAAAGATCCGTATGGAAAACCTGTGGATATCTGGGCTTGCGGTAAGCCCACTCCATGCCACCCGCTTTCCTGTGTTCAGGGCCCTCGACTTCCAGTAATGGCGAGAAAGAGGCGTCACGCTTCCTTGCCATGGTGCCTGGTGTATGTGAAATCACAGTGTTTGCTCTGATCCCCTGGGATGGCTGTTCCCATCACACTCCCCCTCCCCGTACTTCCTGGATTATGTCCTCTGCTTCTTGGAGAGGGATTTGCCCACGCCTTGGATGGGTTGTGCCTGAAGAAATCCCTGGTGTGACTTGGTGACGTGAGGAGTGAGGTGTAGCAGGAGGGGCTAGCGGCACAGCATTGTTGGCTGGCACCCACTTCCAACTCCGGTTTGGCCCTTGCCTTTCTGGGTGGCTCTGAGCCCTGCATGGCTTTTCTTGGTTCCTCAGGGAAGTAGGTGACTGACCCCCGTGACCTGTGTGTTCTGTCTCGCAGGGGTCATCCTGTATATCCTCCTGGTGGGATACCCTCCCTTCTGGGATGAGGATCAGCACAAGCTGTATCAGCAGATCAAGGCTGGAGCCTATGATGTAAGGACCGGTTTGCTGGAGAGCCGAGCAACCAGGCCGGGCTGGGCAGATTTCTGCCCCTCGGGCTCTGTCCAAGGAAGGGGGTGTGTTCAGTGTGTCACGTGACACAGGGGGCTGTCAGGGGACTTTGAGGACCCAGGGACGGGCATACAGGGCTCAATTCTTGCCACCCCATTTCACAGGGAGCAGTTCACTTTTTTGGGCAGCCTTCTTGGTAGCTATAAAATTAAGAAGCCCAGTGAAGCACTTTGATCCTTATTTACAAGGATGTGTGGTGTGTGACACAGGGAGACAACATCCAGAGGCTCCCGCCACTGCAGTGGTACCCAGACACAGCACTGAACCTCTGTTTCCTCCTAAGTAGAGAGATGGGCTTGAACCCGAGGATGCCGGAGTCCCCTTCCGGCTCTGCTGTGATGTACTGGCATCCTAACCATGATTGTTCTGTCTTCTTTCCCAGTCTCTAAGCTGACACAGGTTCTGGGGTACTCTCAGGGCTTCTCTGGCTCTCTGCTGAGTAGCTCTGGGTACCACAGACAATCCCAACTGTAGTATTTGGGATGAAGACAGAGCCTGCGTTCGGGGGTGTGAGGCTCACATGTTTCAAATCACTCCTCCCCCTGTTCCTGCTTCTTAGTTCCCATCGCCAGAATGGGACACGGTGACTCCTGAAGCCAAGAACTTGATCAACCAGATGTTGACCATAAACCCGGCAAAGCGCATCACAGCTGACCAGGCTCTCAAGCACCCATGGGTCTGCGTAAGTGTCTTTACCTGGGGCCAAAGAGTTCCATGGTGTTAGTCCTCCACGGGTCTTAGGTAAACCACAATCCCACCCCCCACCCCACCCCCCGCCGTCCTTTGTGCCTGCGGGAAATCAATCTAGGCCATGAGTGGGGACCCAGCAGGAGGGAGAGGGCCTGGGAGGTCCAAAGTCCACACATATCAAGGGGGGAGGGACACAGGGAGGCTAACAGATCTTTACCTGTTTCTTGTGCACTCACTGTCGTCAGGCTGTGATTTGGTTCCATTACCGTGTGAGGGCTTAGGCTGACGGTTGCAGACTGCAGTAGTGGATGACAGAAAGCAGTTGACAGAACCCAAAGTGGGTGCCAAGCTCAGGGCACACTCAGAACCAGCTCTTACACAGCTCTAATGGAGCTGTTACCAAGACCTGACAGATAAACACAGGGGCCTCGGAGCAATTAAAAAGAGCATCCTGCAGCTCAGTGGCCAAGCTGCCACACCGAATCCCTGGGAGGGCCCTGAGAATATGGGTGTGGCTTGACAGACTGTTTTCATGCAGTCCTGCCAAGCTGGAATACCTGCTTTCCGTCAAAAAAAAAAAGATCTAGTACACTTGGGACATCTTGGCAACCATGCTGTGTGTGTGTATTTGTCCTTTCCTGTGTTTGTTGCATGTCACTTTGACGCAGGTGTGGGAAATATAGAGATGACTAAGGCACTGGTCCCTACCCCCAGAGACCTTAAAGGTTACCTGGGAAGAAAGGTACTCAGACAGGCAGCCCTGCTACATTGTGACAAGTATATAAAAGAAGCTAACCAGAGTTCAGGAGTTCCTGCTGTCCCTAGTGGACAGCGGAGTTACGGAAGGCTGCATGGAGGGGGTGACCTTTGTCCTCATTCTTGGAAGATGAGTACGAGTTCCCTAAGATGTTACCCTGCAGACAGAGGCTAGCATGGGCCAGGGTGAGAGGCCGTGGGAAATTGTGGCAAATCTGAGGAATGTTAAGTGGTTTGATTGTAGATGAGGCTGTGACTATAGGAATACAAGAAAATATGGCTAAGAAGATTCCATGACATGCGAGTTTCTCCCTAAGGATTTGGCTTTTATTCGGAAAGCATAGGGAACCATTTGAGGGAATGAAGTTGCACTTCCGGAAAGATCGCTTTGGCAGCTGTGTAGAAAATGGAATTGAAGAGGAGCGGCTGTAGGCTGAGCACTCAGGAAGCTGCTGCATTTGTCCAGGCAAGACCGGATGAGGTCTCATCGGAGGGCAGAGCTGGGCGAGTGGGCAGTGTGGTGAGGAGTAGACAAACTCAGGAGATATTTGGAAGACAGAATCAAAAGGATTTGGTGACCAGTTGGGTCTGGGGAATGAAAGAGAGGGAGGAATCTTTGACTGCCAGTTTTGGGAAATTGAGCAAAATTGGCGAGAGTTGGACCATTTGCTGACCCATAGGAACCCCAGAGGAGGAGCTGGTATGTGAGAAATGATGGTTTTAATTTGGTGTCTCTGGAGAGAACCTGGTGTCTGAGGGCCTCCAGCTGGACACATTGGAGGGGCAGGTAG
This sequence comes from Lepus europaeus, assembly GCF_033115175.1. Lineage (NCBI taxonomy): Eukaryota > Metazoa > Chordata > Mammalia > Lagomorpha > Leporidae > Lepus > Lepus europaeus. The sequence goes on along the minus strand of NC_084843.1, from coordinate 62,952,898 downwards.
AAATAGGGTTCTAGAAGTCAGAAGAGGAAAATTGGAAATGTCGGTTGTATGGCAGTTGTGTACCGATGATAAGACTGTCAAAACAGAGGCGCTGGTTGTGATGCTGCCCGCATTCTTCTGTGGGCTTGCATTGTTTCGGTGGGAGAACAGAGGGCCGCTACACGCCGGCATCAACGGCAGGGAGAGCTGCAGCAGCCAGCAAAGGGGACTGAGAGTGAGAGCTTGCATCCCGAAGGATCAGCAGTGAAGGTTCCGAAGGTCTCAGCCAGGGAGAGGCAGTGCCTGGAGGGGCGAGCGAGGTGCTGAGCTGTCGCTCTGAGCAGCCAGAGACCATTGTGTCATCGTTGCAGGGATAGAGCGAAATAACTGGAGCCGCTCTCAGGGAGGCGAAGAGGGGGTGGGGCCCCGGAAACCAGGCCGTGAAGGGGAGAAGAGTGTACTCCCTAGAGGAGAGGATGGCGCAGGGCAGTTTCAAGTCTTTTTTTAAAAGATTTTATTTAAGGAGAAGCTTAAATATAATTTTACAGACGACAGAGAAAAATCTAGTCCAGAAGAAAGAGTTGAAAACAGCGGCCAGTCAAGGAAGCAAGGTTTTGACAGCTAAAAGACAGGGGCCTCTCACGCCCAGGACGAGGGTTCCACCCCGGGCATGAGGAGTGGTGCTTCGGGGACTTGGGCGAGGCTGGCGGCAGGTGAAGATCTGCTTGTGGGTGGGAGGCTGAAGTGGAAGCAGCTTGACAAGCTTTCATTTCTGCTTGTGCCAGTGGTTCCACTGAGGTGGAGGAGGAGGAGGAGGTGAAGTGAGAGACTTGGGAAGATGGAAAAGGTGGGAAGCACTGCTTTGGGAACCAGGACAGGGAGTGACCAGGGATGAGGGGAAGGATTTGGGGTTGTGGGCCCCAGGCGACCAGTCTTGGGGTGTATTTTCCAACAGGCTGGTCAAGAAAGCAACCCCAAAGGGTGAGGGTGAGCAATGCAGAACAGGCACTCAAGAATCAGAGACATGTTCTGGGGGTCATCGCTGGGACCCCACCCTCTGCAAGCTTGGATGTCTCTGTGACCCCTGAGGACATGACTGTTAGGACCTTACGTAATACTTGATGCTCATCTTGATGACCCTGAGTCATCAAGGAGATGCAGGGGGAGGCAAGGAAGTTAACAAGTACACTGAAGAAAAATTTCCATCCAGAATGATGAAAAGAGTTGATGCTTCAAGGTAAAGACCCTTAGCATCTTAGATCCCAGTTTCATTCAGGATGTAGTGGGGCAGTGTTGGGTTCTGGGAAAGAATGAACGTTCTCTATCGAGAGCAGGAGCCCTGCTGCTCTCTCGCCGCTCAGAATCTGGAATGTAACAGGTGCTCGGTGCACAGTGCCGAAGGAGTAACCGAGTGAGGATCACAGCATGTGGGGCACTCGCTGTGTTCTGCAGCCTCCACTTCCCAAGGAAGATTAGAGCCGTCTCTTGGCACCCTCATCGGCCTTCGGTTATCAGTGGTGTTTTCATGTTCAAGCTGTCCTCACGTAACCTTGAGTTTGGGTAGTGCTTTTGTTTTAAAAGCATTTGCACATCAGTGACCTCATCTTATCCTCTGAGCAACTCTGGGGTGGCTGAGTGTACAGCCCTGCCTAGGCACGGCCATCGATGCTGGGGCCATGGTAAGGGGCAGAGGTTCTAGACTGGGGGCTCACGGGCCTGTCTGTTTGGCTTCCAGCAACGAGCCACGGTGGCTTCTATGATGCATCGTCAGGAGACCGTGGAGTGCTTGCGCAAGTTCAATGCCCGGAGGAAACTGAAGGTGAGTCTGGTTGTGGGGCCACGGTGAGATGCCACAGCTCGTGCCTTTTCACAGAAGGAAGCCCCCTTCCTGGCTGCAGCTGAACTGTGAAGATTGTACCTGGTGTCGTTGGGCTCCAGCCAGGAGCTGTCTTGGCCCAAGACAAGGTTACCTTTTTCTGGGGCCCAGGTGAACTCATAGGACCCTCCTCTCTCCCCAGGGTGCCATCCTCACGACCATGCTGGTCTCCAGGAACTTCTCAGGTACGTGTTCTCAGCTGCGCACTTTAATAGGCCCAGGTGAGTGGGTCAGGAACAGGCCGCCGCCCGCCCACGCAGTGCTGGGTGTTGCGGGCGGCTCTCTGGCCAGGACGACCGAGGACTCCATTCTGAGGGGCTGCCGCCGTCAAGTCCTGTTGGTGAAACTCTGGGGAAGGGGGGTTTGCTGGGGCTCCTTGTCCCTACAGATTCTTACTGCATTTCTGGAGACGCGGAGAACTCTGAGGGTGCGAGTCGTCCTTGGGAGATGAGGGTCAGGGAGTCTTCTCGGTCAGCACAGTTGCCTTGCCCCTGGGACGATCACTTAACTCCACCTGTGTCCACACAGTGATGACTAATAGGAATTGCTCCAGATGCTTAAACCTTTTGCAGTGACTTGTGCTTAAAACATTCTCCGTGACACCAGCTGTCAAAAATGAAGAAACAGGCCAGAAAGCGGGAGAGAAAAGTTGCATGAGGAGTTTGGGGAGACCAGTGATTTGAAAATCATCCTTGATGTTTCTTTTTAAGATGCAAGACACTCCCCTCCCAGAACCCACCCCCCCAATACACCCTGTACCCCATCCCTGTGGGCCCTCAGTTGGTAGCACAGTGGCTTTTCCTGTGCAGAAAAGATTAATGTCCAGGCTTAACCGAAGACAGAGGGGTGCCTTCCCGGCTTGCTGTTTGCCCCAGGCTTCCCTCCCTCTAACCCCCCAGCATCGCTCTTGTGGTTTAAGAGCCCCACCCACCCCTCTCATCCTCCTAACAAGACTCCCTCCCTTGCTTTCTTCCTGCACTGCCGTGGACAGGGGCTTGTACCACTGCTCAGGATGGGCAGCCACTTCTAGGCAGAGGTTGACCCCTGAGCTGAAGTCCCAAAGGCTCTGCTGTGCTGGCTCTGGGTAACCCCAGTGCTTGAGCTCTGAGAATACCACAGGCAGCAAGGCCTAGCGCTTCAAGAGCCTTGGTCTAAGAATTACCACAGGGCTGTGGAATGTCCGAGCTAGCCAGTGAGCCAGGGGAGCACCCCACCTCAGGCCAATCCCCTTGCCCCCGATCTGGGCTTGTTTTTGTGCTTTGGGAACCCATGAGGGGAAGATGGTGGTTCTGGAGTCTCCTTTCACAGTTGGAAACGAAGGTGTGGCTGGCCACCTCCAGCAGGTGGGCAATTGCAGCCCCATCCCAGGTTTTTTTTTCTTTTTTTTAAGATTTATTTGCTTGAAAGTCAGAGTTACACAGAGACAGGAGAAGCAGAGGGAGAGAGAGAGAGAGGTCTTCCATCCGCTAGTTCACTCCCCAGTTATCCGCAATGGCTGGCTGGAGCTGTGCCAACAGAAAGCCAGGCGCTTCTTCCAGTCTCCCACGCGGGTACAGGGGCTCAAGGACTTGGGTCATCTTCTACTGCTTTCCCAGGCCATAGAAGAGAGCTGGGTTGGAAGTGGAGCAGCTAGGACTCGAACCGGCACCCATATGGGATGATGGCACTGAAGGTGGCGGCTTTACCCACTATGCCACGGTGCTGGCCCCTATCCCATGGTTCTTGTCCTCGAATTCGTTGCAGCTTCTACTCACTGGGCTTAAGAGCCACCTTAGAGGATACTCAGGGCCTTTTGGTGCTGCCCCTAGAGTGATGATCTTTCCTCTCTCCTCTCTCAGTCATGGGAACATGAAGACAGGTGCCAATCTAGCCAATCCGCGGCAGGCGCCCTGTCTCGTGGCCTCGGGCCTCCACAGCCACCTCCCCCTCATTTCAGGAACCTGGTTTCAGGAAATTGGGCTCTCCCTTAGGAAAAAGCACTTTAATTCATCCCTAAAGAGCTTCCTGCCTTTGTTGCCTGGACCTTGTCTGGCCTTTGAGCCCACTTTGCTCTGGGCCAGAGGAGACCTCCCTCCCCCCAGACGCTTACACGTGTTCTGGGGCGGCCTCTTCTGCCCAGTCTCCGGGCCAGGTGGGGACAGTCAGTCTCCAGAAGCTTCTGCTGTAAGAGGTGTCTAGATGCAACCGAGAAGGAAAAGCACCCGTGTGTTTCCTTAGGGACAAGCTAGGCTGTTCCTTGAGATGACCCCGAACAGGAGGTGCGGTGCAGCCCTGGATGCTGGTAGCTCAGCTAGTGACACAGTTGGGGCCTCTACATTGTGTTCCTTCAGCAGCCTCTGTTTTCTATCTGGGGGCTTGTTTTTTGGGCATCCTCACCTCTAGCACTCTGTGAAATACAGGCTGGGAAAAGTGCCTTTCTTGGCCCCATCCCTTAAGAGGGAAGGGACCTGTGTCTCTGAAGAGGGTGGGGTACATGCAGCTGGGTCCATCTGCATTCTTAGCAGCACAAAGGCCTGGGACCCTGCCTGGGCCCCCAGAGCCAGTCCCTCTGCTGTCCCGAGTGCCATGACGGGGAGGGGCTCCTGAGTGCCCCAGGCTCCCTGCTACGGCGCTCAGGTAGGTCCTAGGGAGGAAAGGCCTCGCGGGGAGGCCCAGTGTCCACACAGCCTTCCGCTGCCGCTCAGTTACCTCAGAAAGGGCACCAGCCTCTGCAAAGCAGGCTTTTCCCTGCAGCTCCTCACCGGGAAACAGTCATGAGACACACCGAAGCCACCACGTCCACCAAGTGCAGCGTGGCTTCACCCACGCCCTGTCCCCGCCCCAGCCCTGCCCTCCCAGGCCCCCAGACTGCCGCAGGGCTGGTTGCACCTGCATCATCAGCCTGCCCTCCCCACCCCCGCCCGGCGCCTCCGCTCCCCCGGCTCGGCTGGCTTGGCCACGCCGCCTGGGCCCTGCTGTGCGTGGGCAGCCAGCGGGTTCCGCGCTGGGGCATGCTGGCTGCTGACGCCCCCGTGGCTTTGCGGCAGCGCTGTGCACTGAGAGATTGTATCCCCTCAGTTGGCAGGCAGAGCTCCGCCCCCGCCTCGCCTGCCGCGAGCGCCGCCGGCCTGGCCGGGCAAGGTACGTGGCATGAGTCCTCCCCGACCGCCTGCCTCGGCTCCCTGCCACCCCACCGGAGGGCCAGCATGCCAGGCCCGCTCACCAGGGAGACGAGTCCCATGCTTGCGGGCTGAGATGGGCATGCCAGAAGGACCACCTAACTTGGCATCTGCGAGCGCATTGGTGTTACGGAGCCCCCTAACCAGCCGTGCATGCTGGGCGCTTGCCAGCTCTCAGGAGGCAGAAGCCTGGGGACGTGGAGCTGGGCAGGCGAGCCTCTCCTCCCGCCGGCCCGAGGACCTGGCCTCCCTGGGAGGACTGTGGCTGCCGGCAGCCCTGGGCTCGGCCCCAAGCTGCCCAGGGCGGGGACTAAGACCCCGACAGAGGAAGCTACGCCTCTCAAAATTTCCAAGTCTGGCGTTTGCAGGCCTCCAGCTCTGACCTTCTCTGGTGTGCAGAAGCCTCAGGGTCCCTGGGTTTGGATCCTAGCCCTGCCACACCCTGAGCAAGTTACGGCAGCTCTCCCATGGAGATAAAACAACAACAACAAAAAATCCCCCATGGAGATAAAAAAATATATATATATCCATGGCGATGCTTAAGATCATTATACGTGGAAGGCTCTCTCAACCCTGCCTGCACAGGACAACCAGTTATCTGGGAATGTGTTTAAACAAGAAAGAAAAAAAATCTGTTGCTGGGACCCCACCCCAGCAACATCAGACAAAGCAAATCAGAATTCCTAGGAGATGGGATAGGCGTTGTTAAGCACTCTTAAACTCCCCAAGTGATTCTAATGGGCAACCAGGATTGAGAACTGGTTGATGTGTCAGAAGCACCTAATCAGTAAGTGCTCAGGCATAATAATAAATCCACTTAAAAAATAACTTTAAAATCCAGTGTAACTGGAGATGTTTTGGAGCCAGAACCCTGTGATGGAAGGACCCCTGTTCTCACTGGCGAGAGATGGGACATAGCTTGGGTAGGAATGGCCACCTGTGGGACAGAAGAGAGGCTCACTGGTGACAACCTGAGTGACTGCCATGTGCCAGGCACTCTGCTAAGGGCTTGTCAGGTGTGATCCCCTTGGATCCCCACTTCTATCCTGTGACCTAGCCCTATTTTGTCCAATATTATAAAGAAATTGTGGCTCAGAGAGGTTAAGTCACTCACTCAGGGCCACACAACTGGCAGATGGTGCAAACCCAAGGTAGTCCAGGTGGATTGGACAGTTTGGCTGAGCCCATCTTCCTCTGCCTTCCAGACTGTACCACCGGCTGTCTGCTGCCTTCCTGTAGCCTTTATGGCCAGCAAGAGTCACCGGCCTTGAGTTTCACCCCCATGCCTGGCTAGAATGTATTTGATGGTGGATTATTCTGCCTAGCCCTTCCTGCTCATGGAGGCAAAGAGGGGACTCTGGGGGAAGGGTAGCAGCTAGGACCCAGGAAACCTGGTGAGAACCTGCCCAGTGAAGGCTTCAACCCCCTGGCAAAACCCTCCTGTAGGTGGTCCTGGTTTCTGTCTGTGTCTGTCCGTCCTCACGTCTGGTCGCCTTTGTGAACTGTGACACTGTTCCTTGAAACACTCAGGAGATGTCTTGCATCCTTCCAGAGATCCTCCAAGGCATCTAGGGACGGAGCCCTCCCCCTTTCACCCAAGCACCCTGCTTCCGAGGCCTGGGTGGAAGCTGTGGAAGGCACGGCTCCCACTGCCCCAGGCAGCTCCAGTACTGAGCGCGGTTTCTCCTAAGCACAGTGTGTCTGGTTCCGCCGAGGCCTCCTGCGTGGTGGAGGAGATGCCGGGCGTGCCACTCCGACTGCCCTTCTTGCTGAGGGACTACTTGGAAGGACCCTGCTTCACGGGTTCCGGAGAGCCCTGGCCCCCGCGTCAGACACAGCAGTCACTTGTGGATCCAGCTGCCGGACTTGAGGCTGGGGAGAGGGTGCAGTGCAGGAGACATGATTTTCCTCTTTGTTTCCACAGCTGCCAAAAGCCTATTGAACAAGAAGTCGGATGGTGGTGTCAAGGTAGGTGCTCCTCAGCCCTCTGGTCAAGACTGCCCGCTCCCAGCCACCACTCTGGGAATTCTTGGTACCTTCTTCCCCTCTTCCTGGGAACATTCCTGTCCTTGCTCTTCTGCTTTAAACCAAAAGCCTTGGTGGTCAGAACAGCAGGTTCCACTGGCCTGAGCGGGAGGAGGGGAGAGGTGCTTCTGAGCCCGGCAGGATAGGAACCGCTCTGGGCGAGTGCTCCAAGGTACAGCCCAGCAGAGCCCAGTCCTGAGCGTGACTTCCACACGCCGCGGCCTCTCCACGGCTTGACTCTGGCTTTTTTGTGCTCATTTGATGAATCTTTTTCTTTTTAAATTACAAAACCCCTTTTAATGACATGAAAGTGAAGTGTGCCCTGGTGATTCCGGCAGGGTACCGGACTCAGAACCTGAAACCGCTATTCTGTCGGTCTCTAAGGAAAACAGAACCCAGCTCAGATACCACTGAGTGAAAGAGTCTTAAGCCTTCTCAAGGCATGGGCTCCTCAGAAAAAGGGCATGGCATAGCCTAACCTTTTCTATGACTCTGGGGCAAGAAGATGGACCAGGGGCCTGCAGGGACCACTAAGAGGAAGCCCTGCTCCAGTGGCTGCTTGTTGGTTAGAAGGGAGGTAGCTGGGGGAAGCCCCAGGGCCGAGGCATGCTGTGGATGCTTTGGAGACAGAAGAGTCTTGGGGCTGGGGCGCAGGATAGGAATTCATGCTCTCCTAAAGCCTATGAACTCCCACAGTAGAGAATTGCAAACCATGAAATTATCCAAACCTTCAAACCTCCAATACAAGTTTTGATTGGGCCTTTTCTTGGGATCTTGCGTGCACAGCTGAGGTATACACACATGCCCGTCCCCTACCCCTTCCTCTTTCCCTCATTTTCTGCATGCCTGCTTCTGTGTCCCTCTGCCCCAAGGAGGGAGCCTGGGCTCTGTGCACACCTGCTGACCTGGAGCTGGTGGGGCCGGGCACCACCCCCGTCAGCCCCCTTCCATTTTGGGCATGAGCTAGACGGGTGGGGCCAAGTTAGAAAAAGAGATGCGTTTAGTTGGTGAGACTTTGGATAGTTCTGCCTGAGTCAAAGAAGCAAAAATCAGTCCGTGTTTACAAAGGTTTTCATCAGTACCTGTCACAGGTCTGATGTCGTACTCAGTCCTGAGAAGTACACAGAGGATGCAGAAGGACACAGCTGGAGTTATCTAAGTGCTGGACCATACCGGGGGAGATTCAGTCCAAGAAGTGTATGGGGAAAGCTTGTTGATAAAGCTTTAGGGACGTAGGAAGATGAGAACCAAGTCAGGGATTGCCTGTAGGGTATAGGATTGGAGGTGCAGGCAGACACTTTTGTTTTTATGGTGTACACCTACATGTTTTCTTTGTAAAGAAAATATTACTTCTCTAACTTAGAAACAACACCACATGTTTCTGTGGATTCTCATACCTACTGATGTTTTCTGCACAAGTAGAACACAGGGTGGGTGTATGGTAGGTGTCAGAAATGTGGCTGGATCATCCTGGTTGGGTGGAATTGGAGGTTCAAGAAGCATAGAGGCCACTGAGCAGGGAAGCTATGGTAAGAGCAGTGGTAGGAAAGATTTGAGTGAGGGCATAAGGGTGAAGAGAACGAGACATGGAGCTGTCAGTTGGGGTCTGTCATAATCCAGGGGTGGGTGGAGGAGAAAAGGTAATTAGAAATAGAGAGGGGTAATTTATTCAGAACACGTCACCAGAGGTGAGCACTTGGCATAGCCGTTAAGACAACATGCGGGAAACCTGCTTCCTGTATCAGGATTTCAGCTGTGGCTCTGCTTCTGACTCTAGCTTGTTGCTAATGCATGCCCTGAGAGGCAGCCGGTGATGGCTTAAGTAAGTGGGTCTCTGTCACTCACCTGGGAGACCTGGATTGAGTTCCAGGCTCCCAGCGTCTGCCTGGCCCAGCCCCACTTGTTGCAAGCATTTGGGGAATGAACCAACGCTTTCTCTGTCTCCATTTCTCTCTTTATCTCTATCTCTCCCTCTTTCTCTTTCTCTTCCCTCTTTCTCTTTCTTTTGAATGAAATAAATATGTAAAATTGCCCAGCGGGACAGCACAGGCACCAACACTTTAGAAGGATTGTTGCCAGTAGGAGACTGGTCCAGCTGCTCCTGTGATGCTGGAAGTATCAGCTCTGATAAGAGACTTGTCAGAGATTCAAAGAGGATCCAGAGAGAGAGAAATTGGTGTTTCTAGCCTTGAATGATGAACGAATTGGTGGTAGCTGTAGTAAAACTGGGAGTCGAAGGAAATGTCCATTTATGCTGGAAGAAAGTAACTGAGGAATGATGGAGCACTTGAGTAGAGATGTCTACCAGCCCTGACAAACATCTTGTGTAGCCCAGGGAAGTGGCCAGCAGTACTGGCCGTGTAGATTTGGGACTCACATGAGTGAATCACATGGGCGCACTTCCTCAGTTTATGAGATGCCCGCTGTCCCCTGTGAGCTGGGAGACCAGTGGCATCACCACCCTTCAAGGTGTTCACAGTGGGGGAGTTCTGCGAAGTGCAGTCTGCTAAAGTCCTGGTGTAGGTGTGCACAAGGCAGGTGCTAGGGGAGCAGAGAGATGAACACTGAAACCAGAGATGGCCTGGCCCCTGAATTGGAAGGACTGTTGGGTTTTGCCTGGTCAAGAAGAGGAGAGGCACAGGAAGGGCGTTCCAGGCAGGGGATCAGCACACACGAGGATACACAGGTTTGAAGCAGCGGTGATACTGGGAACTTCAGTAGCTTCTGCAGGACTGGAGAACTGCATTGCTCATGACCTGAAATAAAGCAGTAACTGCTGAGGTTGAAGGGAGAGAGTAGATAAAGGAGCTTTTAGGGACTAGATTGCTGGCAGAACTTTCTAGATGCTAGTCCCAAAGATGAATGCCAGGGCCAATCATGCACCTAAGGGGCTAGTTTAAAATATACAGATTCCAGGATCCAGCTTGGAATTCAGATTCTTGTAGGCCTTTGGTAGGAAGCTGAATCTTGAGATTTTAGTATTATTTTCCTTCCCCCACATGAATCCAGACCACTTAAAGGTTTAAGAGTCTGATAGAGGCCACATTTCAAAGTTACCTGTCAATAAGGGGCTAAAAGAAGAGGACTCAGTGAAGGAAATAGAGAAAGAAGAGAGGTGTGCATCAAAGTGAGCTCCTACAGGAAGGCTGAGGAAGGCCTGGCAGGCAGACCGTAAGATAAACTGCTCTAAGTGAGAACGTGTTTGGGGAGCCTAGCCTTCCGTTTGGTATGTGTCTGACCCTAATATGCGCTCAGTGAGTTTTATGCTAATTTTGTAATTTTGAAAAGCATTTTTCAATATCGTGGTGGGACCAGAGGCCAAAATGCAGGTGTTTTAAAAGGGATTGAAGGGCAGGTGTTGGGCATAGCCGTTAACTGCTAGGCTTGTCCACTTCCCAAGTCTGAGTCCTGGCTCCACTCCTGCTTCCAGCTTCCTGCTCACGCACAGCCTGGGGGGCAGCAGGTGATGGCTCCAGTAAGTACTTGGGTCTCTGCTGTTTCCAGCTCCTGACTTCAGACGGACCCAGCCATGGCTGTTGAGGGCATTTGGGGAGTAAGCCAATAGATGGGAGATGTCTCTCTGTCTGACTGAATCTCTCTCCTTTTCAAATAAATACAATTTTAAAAATGAAATGAAAAGCAAATGACCAACCAAAAGTGAAAGGCCGGCCACAGATGGGCTGGGAAACGTTCACAGGAGGTGTGCTGGGAGGGGTTAGCAGTACTTTTATTCAAAGAGTTTCTCTAACAAATAAGAATTCCCCCTAAAATCTGCAGAAAGATGATCAACGAAGATGAGCTGACCATCTGAAAAAGGAAAGTAGAACTGGATAGCCAGTGTGGCAAAGCTACACTAGTATAGCATCACTAGCCTCAGAGAATTGCAAGTTGAAACAACATTCTGTGGTTTGGCTCCGAAGTGAGTGATGGCAGTGAAAACCAGAATAGACCTTTGTGAAACAGCCTGTGGATCCACAGTCATAGAAATGTCCCTGCCTGTATTATCCTGGGACCCCACTTTTGTGAATTTCTCCTCACTGTTTTTGTAAAGAAATAATTGAAAATAGAGAAATGCTGAAAGCAGAAAGATAGTCAACCTGGCATTATTTACAACCGTGAAAAGATTCCAGACAATCTCAAAAGCCAAAGAGGGAGTGACTAATTATGGGCATCGATTTAATAGACCATTAGAGTTACTAATCTTCAAAGACAGTGTCGTGACAGCAGTGCTTTGTATTACATGGGAAAAGTGGGATATCAAAGAGCACACATACTGTCACCTAAGTTGTGTTTAAAAAAAACATGTAGATACTTATTCAGTATGTAATAGGTGGGTAGAAAAAGAACCAGAAAAAAAGCACTGAACTTCTAATAACTTCACTTGGTGATTGGAATTTAGAAACCTTTTGGTTTCTTTTAATATGCTTTCCTGTTTTCCTACATTTGTTCGTGTAAACCATGTATTACTGTTATAATCACAGTAAAAATCAAAATACTATTTGTTTTTAAAATAAAGCATAAATTGGGCGGGCCTCGTGGCTCACTTGGTTAATCCTCCTCCTGTGGCGCCAGCACCCCAGGTTCTAGTCCTGGTTGCTCCTCTTCCAGTCCAGCTCTCTGCTGTGGCCTGGGAGGGCAGTGGAGGATGGCCCAAGTGCTTGGGTCCCTGCACCTGCATGGGAGACTGGGAGGAAGTACCCGGCTCCTGGCTTCAGATCGGCACAGCGCCAGCCGTAGCAGCCATTAGGGGAGTGAACCAACGGAAGGAAGACCTTTCTCTCTCTCTCTCACTATCTATAACTCTCTCTCTCTGTCTCTCTCTTACTGTCTAACTCTGGCCAAAAAAAAAAAAAAAAAAAAGCATAGATCTGTATAATTATAATGATTTTTAATTGCATAAGAAAGGAGACCTAAAGAGTGATAGAAGTGTGTTTTTTCTCCCTCTTTGTTTTCCAATTGCTTGTAATGTGGCTGCAGGCCTTTTATGATAACAGTGGCCAGATGCAGTTCCCTGAAAAGGCTGATCCCAGAAAGAGGAGGACAAAGCAAGATGTGGGGGGTTTGGACCCTTCTGGGCTGTTGCAGGTCAAGGTGATGATCAGTGTTAGGTGGGAAGCCTGCGGAGTTGCGCAGAGGGTCCTGAGCGTTCAGCATCCTGAATTCCTTTGCCCCCATCTCTCTCAGCTCCGCCTTCCCCAACGCCTTACCGCTTCGGTGAACACAGGGTGGTTTCTTTCTCACTGTTCAGAAGCTTTCTGTGAGATACGCGAGGTACTAGCATTGGTTTGAGCAACGTGTGTGTCTGCTCCTCAGTCTGCTTAGCTCCTTTGACGGCAGACACAGTGACCTGGGTCTGTGCAGAAGTGCGTCACTTGTGAGGACAACCTGTGCGTTCTGGAATGGTCATCCAGTCTCTAAAGAAGCAAGGGGTGGGGATGGGGGAGGAAGGTAATAGTACTTCCCTAAGTTCTGTTTGTGTATTTGTTGAAATTAAGTATGGAAAAGAGACTGAAACCCTTCCCAGTTCACGATTTTAAATACGTCTATAATTCAGAAGGAAGAGTGAGAAAGCCTCGTGTGGCTCTTCAACCTCATGCGGCATTTGAACGACGCTGCCGTGTGCTGGTTGAGAAAAGTGCTCGGCTGAAAACGTGGAGGGCGAAGCGGACAGGTGTTCAGTAGCGTGCAGAACAGCCGCCTGTGGAGGAGGATGATGGTGGGTTCTCAGGAAGGACAGTTCAGGAGAGCGAGCCAGCTCAGGAGGCTGAAGCCAGCCCCGGGTGTTCGGCGTTAAGGCAGGGTGCAGGTACCACTGACGTGCCACAGCTTTCGGCAGCAAGCTTCTACAGATCAAGACCGAGCTGGAGGGTGAGCGCCCCGGCAAGTTAGAAACCTGCGTTCTGCTTTAACCTGGGCTGGAACCAGAGTCAGCAAATCCAGCTCAACTCAGCAAGCATTCGCTGACTGAATGCTAACCAGGAGCATTTCACGTTCGCGACGTGGCCCTCCTCAGAGCTTTACATACACTCTAGCTGGGTAAAGGGCTGGGGGATGGGTGTGTCAGGCAGCTCCTCCTTGCTGAGGGATCGTTTTGGAAGGCAAATCTCATCTTAGCATTTCAGCATATTCGAAACCTAAAGAGGCCTCATTATATTTAGGTTTTTATTTATCTTTACACCAAATTCTCAGTTGTGGACTCTCGTAGGTATTTGTAGCCCATTCCTTTTGATTATAATATTTTCCCCCAAATTTCTTAAGTAAAATACCAGCCCCTTGAGGGCGGGAACGATTGATCGCGTGTGGTTAGAGCCATCAGTCGGTGTTGGGCGTTGTTACATGAATGTGCAGTGTCAGCAGACTCGCACATTCCAAGCTGGGAAATTTACAATTCCCCCTCATCTTTCAGACATCTTTGGAGATGTATTGCCCGTGTTCCATGTGGTCTTTATGTTGATGCTCTTGTTTCGCATCTGAACATGAAGTCTGTGAGCATCTGATTGAGCTAAGGGAGTCAACAGTTTCCAGCCTTGCCCAGGGCCTACATTTCTGCACCTTTGTGTTGACTCTCCCTTTAACACCCAGTATATCTGTTTTTCCTTTGCCCACTCTTTGCTAAATGCGAAAAAACATGTGACTCCTTTAAACAAGCATGCTAGTACCGATGAAGGAGGGGCGGCCAACATCTAATTGCTACATGACTTTCAGAAGCTCTTCACCTTTATCTGAAAAAAAAAAACAGTTTAAGGGTACAGCAAAATATAGGTTCAGAAATCCAATGTTCCTGAAGCAGAGGACAGCCTGTAGTAACTTTTGCTATTTACCTGGTAGCCACGCACCCAGATTTCAAACAGACCCAGTGAGGAGAGAAAATACACAACTGTTGAGGCGAGCTAGACGTATGAACCCAAGTCTAAATTTGCAGCAAAATGTTACCTTTACAGACTGGGGCTTTCGTCTCCTTAAGAACCCTTCTCAGAGCAAGGCTGAGGCATCTCAGAGTAAACTAGTCCGTGTCTGTGAACCTGAAAGCAAAGGAGTGCTTCCTCTCCGGGGTCTGGAGAGGGGCGAGCCTGCCCGTCTGTATAACACACGTGCTGTTTTACCTTCTCTGGTGCTGGACTCCTCGTCTCCTTTCTTCTACTCTTTTCTCTCCCTAATGCAGAGCCCACGCTGGTGCACTAACCTGCAGTGTCTCTGTGCTTCTCTTCTTACCTCCTCTTTCCCCTTTTCTTTCCCTTTTGCTGTGGTGTGTCCAGAAAAGGAAGTCGAGTTCCAGCGTGCACCTAATGGTGAGCCTTGCCTGCCCACCCATCGCCCACTCCATGCTGCCTGCGCCCGTCTGCCAGCCACGCAATCCCATTCTGCCATGTGCGTGTGCTTCACTCATCCTCACTGCATGTCTGTGCTGTGTGGGCAGGTGTGGCCTGTCCTGCCAGGCGGGGGGCCATTGCCCAAGGTCACCCAGTGGCCTAAGGAGTGGGCATTGCAAAGCGTGGTATGGCAGCCCTGCTGTGGAGGTTGGTTGGCCCCCAGCAGCACAGGGCAGTAAGCGAAGCTGGCAGGGACTTGGGGCCAGTGGCACACACAGGGAGAGACCCCACCCTCTGTGTTGCTCAGGAAGAGAGGCCCTGAGCACCTGGCAGGTGCTCCTTGAGCCTGGTAGTCAGTGGGCAGTGGGGTGGGGTGGGCTGAGGAGCTAGCTATAGGCTCTGTGTCTTGCTTTCCTGGGTTTTCCCCTGTGTGAGTCCCACACAGTGTTTCCTCCTGCCCACCCGGCCCTCAGGGGGAACAGCTGAAAGATCAGTGAGTGCAGCCTTTTTCTCACGGGACAGGGGAACACAGCCATCTGTATTGTTGTGAAACCATCCATTAGAAGCAGAGGTGGGGCCCCTGGGGCAACATCCCAGCCCTCTGCAGACAAGGGAGGTTTTACAGGCTCCCTGGGATCCCTGCCCTCAGCAAAGGTTTGGTCCCAGTGGGGCTGTGCTGGCAGAGAAGCCTGGAGGAGCCAGCTGTGAACAGGAGGTCAGCAGCAGCGGCTGGGCCAGGAAGGCGGTGCGCTTCCCTGATGGGAACAGATGAGAGCAGCGCTGATGGTTTTGTAGCCACATCCTGTCTACTGGGACCTCTCTTCTCAGGCCTGCAGAGTTCGGTGGAGGCTTGTAACACTTGCTGTCTGGCTTGAGTTTCCATGCCCAGCCTTGACTTGTGGGATGGCTCAGCCATTGCCAGCAAGTTGGGGGTGGCTTCAGTCTGAAATAAGAGGCTTCCAGGTAAACTATAGGACAGTCTGGACGCTGTCCGTGTGTGTCCTGGGAGAGAAGACGTACGCTGTGGCTGTCAGCATGTCCTCCTTGGCACGCTGTGCACAGATGGTGCCCATTCACTGTTGAAGGACTTGCAGGTACCAGGCTGCTCCTCAGTGGCTGCTGACTCCACTGGTGTTCCCAGTGAGACCAAGGACACAGGTTAGGGAGTCACAAGAGGCAGAGAGCATCAATAAGGCCCCATTCCCTGGAGGTTGGCCTCTTCCCTTCCTCGCCATCTTCTCCCCACCTCTCCCTTACTGTGACACTCCATGTACCATTCTGCAAGGCAAGGAGATATCCCTGGTGGCTGTGTTGCTGTTGGGAGCTTTGGCCCCTGGGCAGCCTGCCCTTTCTAGGGGCTGGGTCTCTGCTGAGACTCGCCCGCCTCTCCTTGGAGCTCCGCCCTCTTCCAACTGATCAAGTCCAATATTTTTCAGGCAGAAAGGTGAACAGCATAGCCCTGTCTCTGTTCCCTGGAATCCATGGATGCATTTTGTATCCAAAGTAGAAATTCCACCCCATTCCTCTCTGCACAATCTCCTAGGCCTGGCCTTGTTTCTTTTTTCCTTCCTCGTCTTTGCAGCTCATTCTTCAAGCTGGTGTTTTAAAGCAAAGGAAATGCAGATGCTGGGTTGAAGGGCATCGGGAGGCTGCCCTCAGATAGGGGACCAGCGTTTCTGAATTGTGTTCTGCTTTCTTATAAACCACTGTCCGTTCCCATTGTAAAGTGGGAAGATCTGGACTTCTTTGGGTCGAGTACGGTTGTGCAGTGACACGACACCTGGCATAAGCAGAGACTTCAGAGCGAAGCTCGAAGACAAGTCTTTGGACGGTTCTCTGGGCCCCTTCTAACGTTTCTGTCCTCTGACCATCTGCAGCCATCGCTCCCGTGTGCACAGAGTTACAGAGGCCACCTCAGGCCTGGCTCCTCTGGGCCAGGCCAGGGGGCAAGGGAGGTCTGGGAGTCAAACCGGCGTGGCTTTGGTGACTCTAGAGGAACTAAACCATCTGTTTTCTTGTCTCAGCCACAGAGCAACAACAAAAACAGTCTCGTAAGCCCAGCCCAAGAGCCCGCGCCCTTGCAGACGGCCATGGTACCTCCTGACTACAGCTTCTCCGCCTCTGCCCCTGGCTGCCTCCCGCTCCTTCCCTCTTCCTCTTCTTGCTCTCCCTCCCAGGCCTCCTGGGGCTTTTGCCTCTCTCCATCCCCGTAGAACAGGCTGCGTTGTGTGCACCCCCAGGGTCCCTGCCCTCCATTGTCCCGCTTGGCCACTCTCCATCCTGCATGGCAGAACTGCTGCTCCTGCTCCTTTTGCTGCTGGGGGAAGAGTGATCAGGGCTCTCAGTTAAACCTCCCAGCCCCAAGCTGGGACCCCCAGGGGCTCTGTATTGGGGGGCCGGGAAGGTGAGTTGCTTAGAAAAGGAGAGGTCTTGGTGGATCTCTTGAAGGGCCCTTGGAAAGCCTGCCTCAGCCTCTCCTTTGCAAAGCCAAGAACAGGAAGGAGGACTGGGGTCCCCCACCTCTGGATGGTGCTGAGGACTTGGAGCTCCTGGCAGAGCCCCAGGCTGCCTGTATTCTCTTTGGGCTCTTCCAAGGGAGCGCCTTCTTCTTGAGGTGCTAACTAGAGTGTTAGGAGGGGGTGGCTGGGAGAGAAGGAGGAGCCATAATACCTGCTCCTTCTACTTCTTGCAGATGCCAGTGCTTCCGGACACAGTGTTGGAGGGCTGGGAACTCTGGGGAGGGCAGAAGGCGGGAGAAGAGGCCAGCTCCCTGGGCTCAGCTTGCAGGGGCAGTGTCCTGGATCTTTCTTAGAGGCCTTACCATTCTGTGTCCATGCCTCCCATGCACCCCTGGATGAATCCTATTGGCAGGGCCTGGCCTGTGCCTTCAGCCCCACAGCTTCTCCAGTGTATCTGCCCCATAGGACCCCCATGTGGGAGAAACCCTGGGAGCCAGCAGGAATCAGGGACGAAGGCTCCTGTTGTCACGGCTTCCCAGGCACCGCTTCCACTTCAGTGCCAGGCCTCTCCATACCAGCTGGTGCTGTCGCCACATTCCGGGGCTTCCCAGCTGCCTGGGATCCCAGTTAAGCCTGGATATTCTGGCTGGTGGGCAGGCCTCAGTGGTTATCACAGGATCTGTGAAGGTGCCGGGGTAGGGGTGGAGTCCCTCAGGGAAGAGCTGAAGGTCTGTCCCCAAGTTAGGAGGGTAATTGTCATCTTCTCTCACAGGAGCCACAAACCACCGTGGTGCACAATGCTACAGATGGGATCAAGGTGAGTGGCTCTGGGACCTGCCTCCCGCCTTCCAAGTTGGCAGCAGACAGCTGGGCTGGGTCACAGGGGCAGGTGCACCTGTTAGTTGCTGCATTCCAGGGAGGGACTTACTGATCTGAGCCCAGGCTCTTTAGGCAGGCAGACCTGGTTTGCATCCTAGCTCTGTGCCTGTAGGCTAGTCACATAACCACTTGGCACCTCAGTTTTCCTATCTGAAAATCGGGGATAATAATAGAAACTTCCTCCACGAATTGTAAAGTTTAAATGAGAGTCTGTCTTAGCGTAAAAAAACAGAAGCAAGAGGATTTCAGACCTGGAGCATCAGCCATTGCTCACGCCTTTGTGTCTTCTGTATTTTCACCAACATTAGTAGATGTCCATTGAGCCAGACACCCTGCATGGCCCTGGCTGCAGAGGTGGCAACTTCCCTGCCCACAATGGGGCAGGGCAACACTGCAGGGAAGGCAGCTAACTAACCAGTCATCAGATCACATCAAGATCCAGTTGTGGCCGGTGCCGTGGCTTAACAGGCTAATCCTCCGCCTTGTGGCGCCGCACACTGGGTTCTAGTCCCGGTCGGGGCGCTGGATTCTATCCTGGTTGCCCCTCTTCCAGGCCAGCTCTCTTCTATGGCCTGGGAGTGCAGTGGAGGATGGCCCAGGTCCTTGGGCCCTGCACCCGCATGGGAGACCAGGAAAAACGCCTGGCTCCTGGCTTCGGATCAGCGTGATGCGCCGGCCGCAGCGGCCATTGGAGGGTGAACCAACGGCAAAAAAGGAAGACCTTTCTCTCTGTCTCTCTCTCTCACTATCCACTCTGCCTGTCAAAAAAAAAAAAAAAAAAAAAAAGATCCAGTCGTGACAAGTGCTCTGAAGGAAAGGGCACTAAGTAAGGAGAGCGTGGACAGAGCCCTTAATTAAGTGATCAGGAAAGGGCTTTTCTCGGGAGGTGATGTTTGATCTAAAGACTGAACAGGCAGGAAGAGGCAGCCAGGTGGGTTCTGGGCCAGAGTGCCCTAGGCAGAGGGAACTGCAAGTGCAGAGGTGTGGCATGTATGAGTGTAGGGACTGGAAGAGGCCAAGCAGGCCTGAGTGTGGCAAGCAAGAGGCAGAGTAGCAGGAAGGGCCTGCTCCCTAGGCCCTCACAGAACTTGCCTTTTTTTTTTTTTCCTGGCACCACAGAGAGGCTATTGGTGGCTCTTAGCCAGGAAGTAATATAAGCTAATTTACACCTTGAGAGATCACTCTGTGTTATGGACAAGAAAGGAAATGTAGAAGTAGGGAGACCCTTGGGCTGGCGCCGTGGCTCACTTGGCTAATCCTCCGCCTGTGGTGGCTGGCATCCCATATGAGCACTGGGTTCTAGACACAGTTGCTCCTCTTCCAGGCCAGCTCTCTGCTGTGGCCCGGGAAGGCAGTGGAGGATGGCCCAAGTCCTTGTGCCCTGCACCCGCATGGGAGACCAGGAGGAAGCGCCTGGCTCCTGGCTTTGGATCGGTGTAGCATGCCGGCCGTAGCGGCCATTTGGGGAGCGAACCCCAAATGGGTTCTCTCTCTCACTTTAAAAAAAAAAAAAGTAGGGAGACCCAAGAGCTGTTGTAATTCAGGTGTGAGTTGTCAGTAGCTTGGACTCACATCATAACTGTACATCTGAAGAAGAGGTGAGAGACAGGACTTGTTTTGTTGGGTTTATTTAGTCAGATTATTTAGACAGATTTGCTTTTTTTGTATATAGATTTATTTATTTCAGCTGGTGCCACGGCTCACTAGGCTAATCCTCTGCCTGTGGCACCAGCACCCCGGGTTCTAGTCCTGGTCGGGGCACCGGATTCTGTCCCTGTTGCTCCTCTTCCAGTCCAGCTCTCTGCTGTGGCCTGGGAGTACAGTGGAGGATGGCCCAAATGCTTGGGCCCTGCACCCGCAGGAGGAAGCACCTGGCTCCTATCTTTGGATCAGCGCAGTGTGCCGGCCGTAGCGGCCATTTGAGGGGTGAACCAACGGAAGGAAGACCTGTCTCTCTGTCTCTCTCTCACTGTCTAACTCTGCCTGTCAAAAAAAAATTAAAAAAAAAAATTTATTTATTTTACTTGAAAGGTGGGTGGAGTTACGGAAAGGGAGAGGCGGAAAGAGAGATCTTCCATCCGCTGGTTCACTCCTCAAATGGCCACAATGGCCGGAGCTGGGCCGATCTGAAGCCAGGAGCCAGGAGCTTCTTCCAGGTCTCCCATGTGGGTGCAGGGGCCCAAGCACTTGGGCCATCTTCAACTGCTTTGTCAGGCCACAGCAGAGAGCTGGACTGGAAGAGCAGCAGCTGGGACTTGAACTGGTGCCCATATGGGATTCTGGCACCATAGGCGGAGGCTTAGGCCACTAGGCCACAGTGCCAGCCCCAGGTTTGCTTTTTAGGTTGGGTGATTGAGACGTGGGGAAAGAGAGAACAGGAAGAGTCCAGGATGACAGCAGGTTTTATTCTAAGTAACTGAGTAGATGGTGCCATTTGAGTAGATGAGGAAGATTGGGAGGGGGACCTGGGGGCCCATGGTTTTCTGAGACAGATAGCAGAGGTAGAGGCCAAACCTATGATTCCTACTCAGACCTCTTGTAGGAGCATTTGTTCTACTTGGCTCCTCCAAGCTCCCAAGGGCCTGAGCATATAGAAATATGTTCTTTTTGGCCCACAGGGCTCCACAGAGAGCTGCAACACCACTACAGAAGATGAGGACCTCAAAGGTAGGTGCTGACCCTGGGAGGGGAAGGGACTCCCCCGGGACCTAGGTACCTTGGCTCTGATGGGGCACTTGCCTTGTCTGCCCCCAAAACTGGGATTGGAGGCTCCTTACACCCAAGGAGAGGGAGTGGCATGAAAGTTCTTTTCCTTGGGTGTTGCCGGGCTGGACAAGAGGCTTCTTGAATTGTTTGATCCCAAAGATAGAACAGCAAGCCTGGAGCTTTTGCAGGAGCGGGGGCCCAGAGAACTGTTGCTGTTGCTGACAGTGATGCAGCATGTCAGGACGGGGCGTCTCAAGGCCCTGAAGAAGCAGCCCACAAGCGTCACAGTCCTAAGCAGGGTGACTAGTTGTCTTGGTTTGCCCAGAATTGAGGCAGTTCCCAGGATGTAGACCTTTTGGCTCTGAAACAAGGACCGTCCCAGGCACACTGGGATGTGCTGGTTGCTCTATTCCTGAGATCTGGGCATGAATGATGGGGCCATCCTATCTGTGAGGGCACACTTGGCCGTGTCCTGTAAGGGCCATGAGACTAAGCCTGGAGCTGACCAGAGTGCCAGGGGGTATGTGGGCTTGGCATGCCCTGTTCCACTCTTTGGTTTCACTGCATGGAATTACTCCCTTTGCCTTCAGTAAGTGACCTGTAGCCAGGATAACAAAAGATGAGGAAGGCTGTAGGTCAGAGTTGAGAGAGCATGCCTACGGGCGCTGAGGGGCATCCAACATTCAAAAGAAATAAAAAGCTTAAATCTGTAAGGCAAGGAAGATCGTTTCTGCAGGGCTGCTGGGATGACGGTCAGGTGAGTTCAGTTCCAATGATAGTGGCAGAGTTTATTCTGGGCTCTTGACCTCGGGGCCTGACCCCTCAGATGTCTTCCCCGGGAGCAGGGGTCCTTGTCCCAGCTGTTTCAAGGCTCCTCCAGAAACCTGGAGTCCAGGTCTGTGTGCCTTCCTGGTGCTGTCAGCTGGGAGGCCTCTCTGGCAGAGGCGGCAGCACGGGATGTGGTCCAGCGTCCACAGCAGCCCGAGGCGTCACCTTGCCCCGGCTCTGCAGTGCCACGGGCTTGGGTCCTGTCCGGCTTGCTCGCTCACCTGCCTTGTTCTGTTTGTTTTGGCTGCACTGCCTTGCCCTGCCCTGCCCTGGCTGGCTAGCTGCCCCGCTCCGCACTGGGAATGGCAGCTCGGTGCCTGAAGGAAGGAGCTCCCGGGACAGAACAGCCCCTTCTGCAGGCATGCAGCCCCAGCCTTCTCTCTGCTCCTCAGCCAGTAAGTGTGAGGGAGGCACATTCTGGCTTCCGTCTCCCTGGCTTGTCCTGAAGCCTCCCCCGGGGATCCCTCCCAGAGCTGTCAACCCAGCCCAGCTGCCCGTCTTAGTAAGCTTCGGGAGCGTGGCCTCTGCCGGGTGGGGGAGTGCCTGGAGGTGCTGATGGTCCCAGGCAGGGGCCCTGAGTCTGGGGTACCTAGAGATGCTGGAACGGGGTGCAGGAATGTGGCGTGGAGGGAGGGAGGAGAAGGCAACGGGCCTTGTGGTGAGTGGGCCTCGCCTCAGCCCCAGCCAGGACAAGGGCAGTAGGGTGAGGCCTGAGGGGCTGGGAGTAGAGGCGCTGGTGAAATGCAGCAGCGAGGGGCCCTGTGAGGATGTGATCTTTCCAGCGGCTCAGCACGATGTCCTGCTGAAAGCCTGAGGCTTGGGTAAGGCAGGTCTTTGGTAAAAATCCCAACTACACACCTTCCCAAGTGTGTAAAGAACAAAACTGCAGTTTCCCTAGCTGTGAGGTGACAATCAAACGGCCCCTACCTCACAGCATGGTCATGAATGACAAGGGAGATGGGAAAAGTTCGTGACCCGGTGCCTCGCCAGGTTAGCAGCGGCTCCATCTGTGACAGAGGAAGGCTTGTTCTCCTCTTCCTCCCACCACTTCTCACTGTAGAGTCTCTACACGCAGGCCTCTGCCCCCATGGCGCCCCACTCGGGTCCTGCGGATGGGTGTGGTGGGGCGGAGAGGGGCCGTGTGTTGTGTGCGGGACCTGCTTGCCCCTTCAGAAAGGGATTGAGCGCTTGGGTGTTTTCCCTGATCTGCTGCTTGCTCAGCTGGAGCTGCCGCCACCTGGTGGCGCTGATGGCTGTGGGGCGCCCTCCTGGCTGCACCTCTGGTCGTGCGAGCCCATCTCAGCTGTGCCCATGGCTGTGCTGGGCCAGCTGGGCCGTGCCCGTGCTTTTGTCAGGCTTGCGTTTGTCTTGCAGCCTCTCGCTCCTGTGAGGAAGGGCTTGTGGCCTGGGTCATCCGGGGCTCGGGGTCAGCCTGGCATCACCACCTGCTAATAGTGGCGCTCCCTGGAGGAGAGCTACCTGCGAGAACAGGACATCACACGCTGTCCTTTAACTCGAGGTGTGCTGGGTGGGGAGCTCTGAAGACACACACTGTGCCTTCCCGTCAGTCTGAGCTTTGTCTTGGTTTTCCCGAGGGAGAGAGCTGGTTTGTGAGAGTCTCAGCTTTTCCAAGGCTTGGTCCGGGTAAATGGAGCCATCTCTCTGGTGAGAGGCTGCCATGGGTTTTCACAGTGCCAAGATCCTTTATCCCAGAAAGGCCCCGAGGAGGAGATGAACAGGGCGAGGAGAGAGCACCCACCCTAGGGTTCCGGTCATCCTGGCGGAGCCCTAGCCCCTAGCTGGATTCTGCTTCTGCAGCTGCCTGTTGCCCAAGCCTAGGTTCTGGACCACTGAGTGAGGGCTGAGAATGGGGCTGGTGACAGATCTGCCTGAGATGTAAGTGGGGGGGGGCTGGGGGAAGGGGTGGCAGGCATACGAGGCGGGGCTTCTCCAGCGGCTGAACCTGCTGGGGACGGGGACCCTGGGCAGGGCCCTCCTGATGTTCCAGGCTCCTCAGCTGCTGCAGACAAGGGTGCTTTCTGCAGTGCGGTTGTTGATGATGGGAAGGTAAAAGTCCCAGAACTGTGACGAACAGAGGAGCTCTTTGGCTCAGCAGACACAGAGAGGGGCATGGAGACAAAGACGGGCTTACTCTTCCTGCAGAGGTCCTTAAAGACAGAGAAGGGAGATGTCTTTGTGAAGGCCATCACAGGGGACTCCCTGAAGGATTGGGGAGGGCTTTCTGCCCCGTGGAGGTTGCATAGCAGGTAAATTGGTGGCTTTTTTTCCTCCCTACAGTGCGAAAACAGGAGATCATTAAGATCACAGAACAGCTGATTGAAGCCATCAACAATGGGGACTTTGAGGCCTACACGTGAGTAGGGACCCATTTCCTTAGTCCTAAGCCATCTCCCAAGGCCTTTCTTTCTTCCAAAAAGCAGCCAGGACCCTGGGAAAAGGAAGAGCTGAGCCTTTGGGCACAGTGTCTGGGCTAAACCCCAGACCCCTAGGCAGAGAGCCCTTCGGGTACATTCTGTGTGACTGAGCCTGCCCGTGGTATCCTGGTGGTGGGCTGAAAGGACGGGGCGGGGTGGCTCAGCAGGCAGCCCTGGAAGATCTTGGATGGTTCATCAGGCTTGGCCAACCTGCTTCCTGAGTACAGACAAGAGGCCATGGAACTCCTATGGGAGCCTGACTGCCCGTTTCTGTTTCCCCCTGCAGGAAGATTTGTGATCCAGGCCTCACTTCCTTTGAGCCGGAGGCCCTTGGTAACCTCGTGGAGGGGATGGATTTCCATAAGTTTTACTTTGAGAATCGTGAGTGGGTTCGTGCTGCTGATATACTCCTGCCTGCCCCTTCACCCTCTGCCTCTGTCGCTCGCCCACCTTTTCTCCCCACTTGCTCACTTCCTGTACTTGACCTTTTCTGCTGTACCTCTTTCTGCCTGCCTCCTTGTGCCCTAAACTGGCACCCTGGAGGGCCCTGCTCCAAAGTGCCCAGAGAGTCCCAGTAGGCACACCCAGGGTCACTGTACTTCTTGAAGCCTCACCTCTTTCTGACACAGACTGAAAACCTCTGAGATTAGGTTGAGATGTTCTTAGCAGGTAAAGAAGCTGTGTGTCTGCAGGGGTCACCGTAGAGGAACTAAAACCAAAATAAGAATGTGTAAGCAAGTAATAGGGCACTGGTGGTACTGGGGAGATCCACAGTTGTGGCTTGGGTCCTCCTGAGCATCAGAAAGCAGGCGGTCTGGATGGGGGGTGGGTGTACATCTGGAAAGTTGATGGTAGTTCCGGGGAATAAGGAACTGAATCATTGCCCCCTCCCATTTTTCCCCTCCACTCTCTGAGACCCTCCCCCTCATTTTTTATTATTATATTTTAAATCAGCATATTGATGGTGTACAGTGAGACAGTCCAATACATGTCCACAGCGTATGATGCCTCCCCTTCACCTTTTTTCTCTTCCCCACTTTATCCTAGCCCTTCCCCACCCTGCCTTGAGTTATATTTTGTCATGGTTTTTTCTACCAACTCCTACTCACTCCGCATCTCAGCTCCACATGTAAACCCTCAGCCATCTGAGTTACTCTGTTAGCTAGAAGCCATTCCGCAGTTTCTGTTCGTTCTAAGAAAGGTCTCGTGTAGCCCTTAATATCTGAATTGAACTAAAAATGTGAATCTCAGTAAAAGCCACATGGTTTGCCAGCACGTGCTGATAACAGCAACCCACCTTCTTCGGCCTTTCCCCCAGACGATCCTGGGCGCTCCAGGGGATTTCCTAAGTTCGGTGCTTTGGTGATTTTATTTAAACTCCGGTGCCTTTAAAAAAAAAAATCACAAATCAGTTTTAATGCTTTAAGGTCCTAATTTCGCTCTGCAGCCCTAGTTCAGGACAAGCCAACCCTTATGAAATCTAAACATCAGCCCAACACAGAAGCAAAGCCAGAGGCTTCCGTTATGGTCACATGGTCCTGAGTTCCTATGTGTGATCTGGGCACATTACTTAACCTTCTTGAGCTTTATCCTTATAATGAAGTGATTAATATAAACCAGGGTTATGCATGTCAACTCCCAGCACAATGTCTGATGAAAGTAGTAGCTGCCGTTGGCATTGGTACCCACCTTTCTCTTCCCTTTGGATCACTGTAGCTGCTGTAAAAGTATCCTGGCCTCTGGGGGGTGTCCGGGGACACTTGGAAACTGGAAATGGTTGCTGGAGATGGGGTGAGAATTGGAAGTGTAGGCTGGGAGACAAATGCAGGCGCCCAGGTCTGACACCCTCCTACCTACCCCACCCTGCCCTGCCCCCTGCAGTCCTGTCCAAGAACAGCAAGCCCATCCATACCACCATCCTAAACCCACATGTCCACGTGATCGGAGAGGACGCAGCTTGCATCGCCTACATCCGCCTCACCCAGTACATCGACGGGCAGGGTCGGCCCCGCACCAGCCAGTCGGAGGAGACCCGGGTCTGGCACCGCCGGGATGGCAAGTGGCTCAATGTCCACTACCACTGCTCAGGGGCCCCTGCCGCACCACTGCAGTGAGCTCAGCAACAGGTGCATCTGGTGGGGGCTGATGGGGAAGGGGCTGGGACAGATGGGGTTAGCGGGAGAAGAGAATGCTGGGCGGTGGCCGTGGGAAGAGGAGGCATGGACTACCCCAGAGGAGTGGCAAAGGCAGGACAGTATGGTTGTGATAAGTTGTACTCTACAATCGCACAGACTTGGATCTGGCTCCTTGACTCCGAATCGGGCGACCCCGGACAAAGTTCCTTCTCCTTAAGCCTCGGTTTCCGAGGCTGTCAAAAAGTGGGAAGGAGGGATGGTTAACTCAGTGAATGGTTGTAGGGGTTCAATGAGATGCAGTAAGTAAAGCGCTCAGTAAGTGCTCCGCAAACTTGAAGCAGTGTTGTGTGTAAACATTAGCTTCCCCCCCGAACCCCCGCCCCCCACACTTCTCAGGCAGACTGGGCCACATGCGTGGTGGGTTTAAATCCCTGGAACTCGCCCACATGCTCACCGTCCTCTGTCCTGTTACCACGTTCTGTCCTGTTTGACAGGGGCATTAAGAGATTCCAGCCGGAGGTCGAACCTTCGCAGCCAGTGGCTCTGGAGGGCCGGAGTGACAGCGGCAGTCCTGTTCGTTTGAGGTTTAAAACAATTAAATTACAAAGCGGCAGCAGCCAATGCACGCCCCTGCATGCAGCCCTCCCGCCCGCCCTTCGTGTCTGTCTCTGCTGTACCGAGGTGTTTTTTACATTTAAGGAAAAAAAAAAAAAAGAAAAAAAGATTGTTTAAAAAAAAAAGAAATGGAATCCGTACATGATGCGTTTTGAAACCACCGACAGCCCTTGGGCTGGCAAGAAGGCAGGAGTTTGTGTGACGCCCATCCTGGCACGAGCAGCGGGCTCACCCACCAGCCCTGAAGAGGCGTGCTCGGCCTCTGGCCCCACGGACTCAGGGGACCAGGCAAGAACTCTGACAGAGCTTTGGGGGCCGTGCGGCCCCTGAGGTGGCCTGCTCGTCCCAGGCCTCAGCGTGGACTGCTTCAGAACTTGCACAGGTGCCTGGAAGGAGGCTGATGAGAACATCGTGGACGGGAGACCGACTCGGGAGAGGATGAAGAGCTCCCAGCCTGCTGTGGAGGCAGCTGAGAAGCAGTGACCTCAGGAGTGAGGGCCCAGACGTTGCTGTAGAGGGGAAGAGAATTGGTGCTGCAGGAGTGTGTTCGCCACGGAGCTGAAGAGAGACCTCGTGTTAGCCTG
This sequence comes from Lepus europaeus, assembly GCF_033115175.1. Taxonomy (NCBI): domain Eukaryota; kingdom Metazoa; phylum Chordata; class Mammalia; order Lagomorpha; family Leporidae; genus Lepus; species Lepus europaeus. Next base: position 62,925,909 of record NC_084843.1, on the reverse strand, counting down.
ACACGCACTACTCACTCATCCATTTCTATAGGCTGCACAGTGCACGCGGCCCTGATCTTGAAGCCTGATCCCTGCGGCTGGGAAAGGGGAGGGGTTGCTGCTCGGCTTCCTGTTTGTTTTCTTACAACTTAGCAAGGAGAGAGCCAGAGCCAGGCCCTGGCCCAGCTTGCTGTGCCGGCCTCGGCGGTTCTGTCTCCGTGCCGATCTGGGCCATCTTGGTCTTGCCGTTTCATGGTGGTGGTCCCCATGCTGACCCTCATCTGGGCCTGAGCCCTCTGCAAAGTGCCCCTGTGGGATGGGAGGAGTGAGGCAGCGGGGCGAGAGATGGTGGTTGTTTCTATGCATTCATGCTGCCCGCAGGGCTGCCTCCCTTCTTAACGCTCCCCTCGCTGCACGTCCATCTCTTCCTGTCTTTGAGATTGACCTGACTGCTCTGACGAGAAGAGGTGTCCTCGTTAAAGAGGCCTCTTACTGACCAACTGAAGTATAGACTTGCTGCTGGACAATCTGCATGGGCATCACCCCCCTTACCTGCATGTACCCCAAAGAGGTGTCCAGAGCCAAGGCTCCTACCTTCATTGTCCTTCTCTGTGCTCAAGGAGCTCCACTGCAGGAGGGAGAGAGCCACACCCTAGCAGCTAGCAGAGAAGATAATGGAGGAGCAATTGGTCATGGCCTTGGTCCCACCCCCCCCCAAAAAAAACAGCTGTGTAGATTTATCTGCACTTTGAGGGGAAAGGTGGGTGGACCCCCGTTTCCTGGACTACCTTCTGGAGGCACAAGAGCTGGGAGAAGGGACAAAACTACAGTTTTGCTTTGGAGCCAGCTGACAAGCAGGCGAACTCACAGGTGCTGGTGCTTGGATTTAGCCAGGCCCCACCGAGCACCTCCTGCATGCCCCGGCCCTTCCCTGCCCTGCAGCCTGCAGTGCCAGCACGCAAATACCTTCACCACAGGGTTTGATTTTGCTGGCTTGAAGACAAACGGTCTTAGAGTTCATTGAGACCCATAGCTTCATATGGCTGCTCCAGCCCCACTTAGCATTCTTACTCCTCTTCTGGGGCTAATGTCGGCATCTATAGACAGTAGACAAAATTTAAACAAAATCACCTTTTAAACAGGAAATGGAAGGCATTTGATGCAGAATTTTTGCATGATGACATAGAAATAATTTAAAATTAGTTAGTGTTTGTTCTGAATGTTGGTAGACCCTTCATAGCTTTGTTACAATGAAACCTTGAACTGAAGATATTTAATAAAATAACCTTTAAACAGTCCATTGTGTTATTGCTTTTGGAGGCTTATAGCAAGAGGCTCAGATTTTAGCAGACTGCGTTGGAGGTCTCAGATAAAAGAAGTATCTTCTCCCACTCTGTTTGAGCCCTTTATAGAATACAACTTTCTCGCATAAGCTCATTAGCCATCAACCCCAGCTACCCCAGCGGCTGCGGAGGATTTCTGGAGGGGGCGGGAGGATGTGGGCCCTAAGTGGTAAGGCGAAGGGTCTCGCCCCGCCCCCGCCCCCCCCGCCTCTTCGTGGGCCGACCCGGCACCCCCTCTGCAGGGCTGAATGGACGGGCCCGCACCCTCGGCCCGCCCCTGGGGGGAGGAGCCGCGGCGCCTGACGCTCGGCAGACTGTGCCACCCGGCGAGGAGGAGGGGGCGCGCTGCCGCGGGCGGGGCATGGGGCCCGCCGTTTGGGAGGCCGCGGCCCCGCTGCACGCTGCGGAAGACTGGTAGTCCCGGCCCTCGCTCGCGTGGCTGCCGGGCCTAGAGCCGGCGGGGACCCGAGCAGGTGCTGCGAGCGCGCCCCCTCCCCCTGTGGGCGCAGTGGTTGGTTCCGGCTGCGGCAGAGCGTTCGCTCGGAGATGGCGGAGTCGCCGCGACGCGGCCCGAGGCCCCGAGAGCCGGGAAGTCGGGCAGCCCCGGGACGCGGCGGAGCCCGGGGACAGCGGGGACGCCGCCCAGTCCGCCGGGTGAGCTGCCCTTGAGGGGAACCTTCCAACACGCCGCGAGTGTGGCCCCCACCCACGGCTGCCCCCAGTTTCCCCGCTCCCTGACTCCCCGTGAGTGTTGCCACCATAGCCACCCGCGGGGTCGTCCCGGGCGGCCCCTCGTGGTGCCTCATCCGCCCAATTCGCCCCTCACCTCGGGACTCCTGCTCTCCTCCAGGTCCCCCAGGATCGCCTCGGCGCGCCCCTTGCCCTTTCCCGTTAACGCTCTCCGGACCCCGCTCTGGCCCCGCACTTCCCCTCGGCAGGGTCCCTCCGTCCCTGAGACCCGGTCCCCGCGCTGCACCCCGCCCCCCGCCGCTTCCAGCACCTGCCCGGCTGGTGCCCATGCAGCCGCAGCTCCCGGCGCCTGCCCCTGCCCCTGCACGTGTGACTTGCTCAGGCTTGGGCCCGGGGGTCCCTTCGATGTCTGTCGCCTGGGCAACCGTTCCCTGCTGCACACAACACCCCCTCCCAGCCCCGCCCCACAACACACACCGTGTTCCTGCTTCAGTACTTGGCAGCCCACACCCTGCGCCCTACCCCAGCAGCTCTGCCGGCACCCTTCTCTAAGTCTGCCTGCTCTTCTAGGTATGAAGCTACGTGCAGTGGTTACCAGCACAGGCTCTGGACCTTGACAGGCCTCACTTGGAATCCCAGTTCCTCCACTGACAGCTGTGTGATCCTGGGCAAGTTACTAAGCTTCTCTGGGCCTCAGATTACTCTTATGTAAAGTGGGGATAATAGTAGTATCCAGCCCTTACTTACCTCTTAGGACCGGAGTGAGGATTAAGTACAGGTGCTCCTTGACTTAAGTGGGGCTGCTTCCTGATAAGCATAACAGAGGTTGAAAATATCTTGAATTGAAAATGTATTTAATCCACCTTGCACAAACTTAGCAACACGGTGCACTGTGGTGTGCGGGTTGCTGCTACTGCCCGGCATCACGAGAAAGGACCACGCCACATATGGCTAGCCCTGGGGAAAGATGAAAATTCAAAATACGCTCTCTGCTAAATGCAGGTTGCTTTCACACTGTTAAGGTGAAAAATCCCAAGTCAGGGACCCTCTGAACAGGTAGAGCTCTCAGGAGAATGGCAGATAGTAAATGCTCAACGAATGGTCAGTGTTGTTAACATGAGTGCTGCGGCCTGAGGGTCGGCTGTCCCTCAGGGACTCCTGCGAGCTGCTGTGTTCCCCGACAGCCACTGTTTCAAGGAGTCACCTCTTCCCATCAGATCACGCTTCTCCCAGCTCTCTTCTCTTGTCAGTCTTACCCAGGCCAAGGGTGAACTTTTCTTGAATACTCTGTCCCAGTTCTAAAGGACCCCTGAGACGGCTGTGTGTAGGGGTGGGCGACGAGCGGGATTGCCAGCCACCAGCCTTCCTAACAGTGGCTTAGGTGGGGGAATGAGAGCAAAGCAGTGTGAGAAGTCTCTCAAACTAGGGTCTCCTTAAAGCTGTGTTTTCCAGTTACTGTGTCTCATTGGCTGCCATCTGTCATCCAGCCGCACTCCGTGTGCTCTGATTCTGTAACCGGACCCAGTCCCTCACATGTCTCCGCTAGCTCGGGGACCCTTTGGGGCCTGTAGGCCTGAGGGTGTAGTACCACCTTGGCTACGTTAGGAAGAGCTGGAGTGGACAGGGAGGTAGACTCTGGATTCAACTCTTCGCGTTTCCTCGGGTTCCAGTCCTCTGGTTACATTTTTGTCTCCTCTCCTGACCAGCACAGAGGGGTGCGGGGTGGGGGGTGAGTGGTTTATAATAAGCATCGGAAGAGTCCCCAGGTTCTGGGGTGGAAGTTACAGAACGCTAGCTGGCTGCCTCTGTTTCCTCTTGAATTCCTCCACCATGTGTCCACGTGACTGCTCACTTGTTAGTGCTCTTGGCCTTGGCCGTGATGTTGGGTTTCGTTGATGAGGAAGAGTACCAGAATCATGAGTTCCCTCTCACCTGGTATTTCGTGGGAGCATGGGACTTCTGGGGCTTCTCCATCTGTTTTTCATGGAAAGATCAGAGACTTTTCTTGCTGGCCAGCTGTGCGGTCACAGGCTGGGAACTGTTTCCACAGCAGACCCGTTTCCAGCTTCCTGGGCTGTCTGTCCTTTACTGCACTTTGCTGAGGGAGGCGTTGGGCACTGATTCGGCTGCTCTAAGGAAGGGAATGCACTCTGAAGCTCGGGGCTGGGGCTCAGCGCATGTTCTTCTTCTGCAGGACTCACTGGAGAACACACCGTCCAGGGAGCAAGAGGTAAGAGAGAGGGGGTGAGGAGGAGAATGGGTTCATGGCACAGTTTCCAGGAGAGAAGTAACCCATTGATCTCTCTCTCTTACAGACAGTAGGGGCGAGAGATTGTGAATTTTGCTGACCTGTGATGTAAGGAGCTCAGCCAAGGCCAAGAGTAGAGCCTGGCGAGAATTGCAGCCTGAAGCCATGGGCCCCGTGGCCATGGTGACCTGAGACCTGAGGACTCTGTCCACTCACCCCCTGCTGCCCCTCCTACTTCCCCTGTCCTGTATTGAGAGGACTTGTCGCCACCTCTTCAGGAAGCTAACCCTGAGGGAATCCCCTCCCCCTCTTTTCCTGTCCTTTCACCCTGCCAGGACAGTCTTAGCCGCTAGAACTCCTGCCTCCTGTCCCGAGGTGGTCCCCAACCCTCCTTCCCTTCGCCCGCCATGCTCCAGCTGTGGAAGGTGGTACGCCCAGCTCGGCAGCTGGAACTGCACCGCCTCATACTGCTGCTGATTGCTTTCAGCCTGGGCTCCATGGGCTTCCTGGCTTACTACGTGTCCACCAGTCCCAAGGCTAAGGAACCCTTGCCCCTGCCCTTGGGAGACTGCAGCAGTGGTGGGGCATCTGGCCCTGGTGCTGCACCGCCTCCAGTCCCACCCCGGCCTCCCAGGCCTCCAGAGACAGCCCGAACTGAACCCGTGGTCCTTGTGTTTGTGGAGAGTGCATACTCCCAGCTGGGGCAGGAGATTGTGGCCATCCTGGAGTCTAGTCGTTTTCGTTACAGCACTGAGCTGGCACCTGGTCGAGGGGACATGCCCACACTGACTGACCACACCCACGGCCGCTACGTCTTGGTCATTTATGAGAACCTGCTCAAGTATGTCAACCTGGATGCCTGGAGTAGGGAACTGCTAGACCGATACTGTGTGGAATATGGCGTGGGTATCATTGGCTTTTTCCGAGCCCATGAGCACAGCCTACTGAGCGCCCAGCTCAAGGGCTTTCCTCTTTTTCTACACTCCAACTTGGGGCTCCGGGACTACCAAGTGAATCCTTCTGCCCCCCTACTGCATCTCACCCGCCCCAGCCGCCTGGAACCCGGGCCTCTGCCTGGTGATGACTGGACCATCTTCCAATCCAATCATAGCACATATGAACCAGTGCTTCTTGCCAGCCTTCGGCCAGCTGAGGCCCCTGTGCCAGGACCAGTGTCTCGTCGGGCCCGGCTTCCTACTGTGGTACAGGACCTGGGGCTCCACGATGGCATCCAGAGGGTGCTCTTTGGCCACGGCCTTTCCTTCTGGCTCCACAAACTTGTCTTTGTCGATGCTGTTGCATACCTCACTGGCAAGCGCCTCTGCCTGGACCTGGACCGCTACATCTTGGTAGACATCGATGACATCTTTGTGGGCAAGGAAGGTACCCGCATGAAGGTGGCTGACGTTGAGGTCAGTCTGTCTTTCCCTGCACTTCAGAGTTTCTTTTCTTAGAAGCCATTCAGGCTCTGGCCTGTCCAGCTCTCTTCCTTGATGCTGAGCTTGCCGTAGGGGTACTCTGTCCTTCCAGGCAGGAAGAATGCTGGTTCTCATATGTTTCCCACTCATTCTGCTCTTTCCTGATTTCTCTTGTCCCTGGCTCTGTTCCCAGGCTCTGTTGACCACGCAGAACAAACTCAGGACCTTAGTTCCCAACTTCACCTTCAACTTGGGCTTCTCGGGCAAGTTCTATCACACTGGTGAGCTTGTTATTCCCCTGCTCCTTGAGCGTGGCAGCCTCAGTTTTAATTATCTGTCCCTTGAGTGTGCATTTGCCTGGACAGCCAAGGAAGTGGGGACGGGTTGGGTCAGACTGCTTGAGGACACAGTGGTGGGCGTGCGTTACTGGCTTGGGTGGCTGGAGGGCAGGTTGCCAGTGTGGCAGAGCCTCCGTGGGCAGGGTCAGGGATGTTGTCCCAGGGTGGCAGGTGATCAGGCTGTCAGGAAACAAAGCAGGCGCGGGCCTGCCGGCTGTGGTCAGCGGTCAGTGTGGTTGTAGGGACAGAGGAGGAGGACGCAGGGGACGACATGCTGCTGCAGTACCGCCGAGAGTTCTGGTGGTTCCCTCACATGTGGAGCCACATGCAGCCACACCTGTTCCACAACCGCTCCGTGCTGGCCGACCAGATGAGGCTCAACAAACAGTTCGCTCTGGTGAGACCCTCGGCGCTCTCCCTCGTCCTCCCTCCTCTTGCCGACGATGCCTCCTTTCCAGTTCTCCTAGGGGGATCCCCTTCCCCAACCCTTGCCATTCTTCCTTCTGTCGAGGCATCCCCCCCCTTTACCCTCTGCTCCCCGAACCTCACCAGGTCCTGGTGAGAGTCTATGCCATTCCCAGGAGCATGGGATTCCCACGGACCTGGGGTACGCTGTGGCCCCCCACCACTCGGGCGTGTACCCCATCCACACGCAGCTCTATGAGGCCTGGAAATCTGTGTGGGGCATCCAGGTGACCAGCACTGAGGAGTATCCCCATCTCCGCCCTGCCCGCTACCGCCGAGGCTTCATTCACAATGGCATTATGGTGAGGGACTCCCAGTCAAATGTGCATCACATCCCCGCATTTAGACAGCCTCCAGCCTGCATTGACTGCTAGGCCCAGTTCCTACGCTTAAACAGGGTTTAGAAGGGTGAACAATGACAGTGCACATAGTAGGAGCGTTATTGCTGTAACTTCAGACTGAATCCTCTGTAGCCCAGGGAATCCCAGTGCCTTAAAATGTTTGTCCTTCATCCACTTACCCAGCCTTTCCAATCTCCTCTGACCCTGTTCTTTGTCCGCCAGGTGCTGCCCCGGCAGACGTGTGGCCTCTTCACTCACACAATCTTCTATAATGAGTATCCTGGAGGCTCTCGAGAACTAGACCGGAGCATCCGAGGGGGAGAGCTCTTCCTGACAGTGCTGCTTAATCCGGTAAGGTGCCAGGAGGAAGGGCTAGAAGATGGGAGAGCAGTGTTGCAGGCTGGGACTTGACTCCCCCAGGCTGATCTGAGATGGGGTAAGCTTGCCAAGTCTGATATGCAGGCACCCCCCCTTGCAGATCAGCATCTTTATGACCCACCTGTCCAATTACGGGAATGACCGGCTGGGCCTGTACACCTTTGAGAGCCTGGTGCGCTTCCTCCAGTGTTGGACACGGCTGCGCCTGCAGACCCTTCCTCCTGTCCCGCTTGCACAGAAGTACTTTGAGCTTTTCCCTGAGGAGCGAAGCCCCCTTTGGCAGGTAAGGGGGCCGGCCAGAGACACGATTGGGTTGGGCTTCAAGAGATTAGACTTCATCTGATTCTTGGCCTCACCTACAGAATCCCTGTGATGACAAGAGGCACAAAGATATCTGGTCGAAGGAGAAAACCTGTGACCGGCTCCCCAAGTTCCTCATTGTGGGACCCCAGAAGACAGGTGAATCATCCTTAGCCAACTTCTGTTGCCCGGCATTGAACTCCAAAGGATTCTTTTACCAAGCAGTACTCTCCTCATACCTAGCACTCTCATTAATCCATCCTCTTTAAAAAAAAAAAAAAAAAAAAAAAAGTATTTAAAAAGCAGAGTTAGGCAGAGAGAGAAATCTTCCATCTGCTGGTCCACTCCCCAAATGGCCACAACAGCCAGAGCTGGGCCAATCCAAAGCCAATAGCCAGGAGCCTCCTGTGCGTCTCCCATGTATGTACAGGGGTCCAAGCACTTGGGCCATCTTCCACTGCTTTCCCAGGTTATCAGCAAGGAGCTGGATCTGAAGTGGAGCAGCTGGGACTCAAACCAGCACCCATATGGGATGCTGGCACCACAGGTTACACACTACACCACAGCACTGGACCCAGTCCATTCTCTTGAAAGTTGTTTGTTTTTTCTAAGATTATATATTTACTTGAAAGGTGAGTTAGAGAGATAAGAAGAGAGAGATCTTTCATTTTGCTGATTCAATCCCCAATGGTCACAATGGCCAGGGCTGGGACAGGCTGAAGCAAAGAGAGAGCCAGAGAGCCAGGAGCTTCTTCTGGTTCTCCCACATGTGTGTGTGGGGGGGGGGGGGGGGGAGGGACTTGGGCCATCTACCACAGGGACCTGGATCAGAAGTGGAATGCCCAGCACTTGAACTGGTGCCCATATGTGATGCCATTGCTGCAGGTCACTATTTAAGCCACTGTACCACAGCGCTAGCTGTGATTCCTAGCCTTGGTTGGTTATCAGGATCATATGTGGAATTTTTAAAAGATCCACAAATGGTTCTGGTACAAAGATTGAGGAGCAGTTTTAACCATTCCCCAGGGCCTCTCGGACTTTTCCTTCTCTTGCTGCAGTTTGGCCACGGGAGTTTAAAACCTACAGTGGGCCGGCGCCGCGGCTCACTAGGCTAATCTTCCGCCTAGCGGCGCCGGCACACCGGGTTCTAGTCCTGGTCGGGGAGCCGGATTCTGTCCCGGTTGCCTCTCTTCCAGGCTAGCTCTCTGCTGTGGCCAGGGAGTGCAGTGGAGGATGGCCCAAGTGCTTGGGCTCTGCACCCCATGGGAGACCAGGAGAAGCACCTGGCTCCTGCCATCGGATCAGCGCGGTGCGCCGGCCGCAGCGCGGCGGCCATTGGAGGGTGAACCAATGGCAAAGGAAGACCTTTCTCTCTGTCTCTCTCTCTCTCTGTCCACTCTGCCTGTCAAAAAAAAAAAAAAAAAAAAAAAACCTACAGTGCTGGTTTTCTTACCTCCTTGGAGTTCATGCTATTGACCTGGCTTCTCCCCCACAATGGCTTGGTCTTCTCTCCCACTTAGGGACCACGGCTGTTCACTTCTTCCTGAGCCTACACCCCGCTGTGACCAGCAGCTTTCCCAGCCCCAGCACCTTTGAGGAGATTCAGTTCTTCAGCGGCCCTAATTACCACAAGGGCATTGACTGGTGAGATTGGGACCCCTTGGAGTGCTTCTCAGAGGGACAGTCCTCCAAAAACACTTCATTCCAGCTTCCTCCAGCACAGACGTGTGGCTTCTTTGCAAATTTCTCTGCCTCTCTGCTACTTCACAGGTACATGGACTTCTTCCCTGTCCCTTCCAATGCGAGCACTGACTTCCTGTTTGAAAAAAGCGCCACCTACTTTGACTCGGAGGTTGTGCCACAGCGAGGGGCTGCCCTTCTGCCACGAGCCAAGATCATCACTGTGCTCACTAACCCTGCTGACAGGGCCTACTCCTGGTACCAGGTGTGCCTGAAGCGAGGGGGCAGCTGCTGGAGAAACAGAAAGGAGTGAGGGTGGGCGAACTGGTGTGCCGGGGAGGGACGCCTGGGCCGGCTGTCAGGGACGAGAGCAGGCCATGTCTGTGCAGTCACTGGTTCTTCCCTTACACCGTGCCCTTCAGCACCAGCGAGCACACGGAGACCCAGCTGCTCTGAACTACACCTTCTACCAGGTGATTTCGGCCTCCACCCAGGCCCCTCTGGCGCTTCGCTCCCTGCAGAGCCGCTGTCTCATTCCCGGCTACTACTCCACCCACCTGCAACGCTGGTTGACTTACTACCCCTCTGGACAGGTACCACCCCTAAGAGCCCTCACTGGGGTTCCCCTTCCCTTCGGCTGGAGGCTTCTTAGGGACACAGAGGGAACCGCACCCCTGTCCTTCAGTTGCTGATCGTGGACGGGCAAGAGCTGCGCACCAACCCAGCCGCCTCAATGGAGAGCATCCAGAAGTTCCTGGGTATCACACCCTTTCTGAACTACACACGGACCCTCAGGTGGGAGAGCACGAGCCAGGGGAGGAGTGCTCGGGGGGAAATGGGGAAGCAGGTCAGCTCCTTGTGTGTGCAGGAGACATGGACTTCCCTTGGTTCACAAGGAGAGACACATGTCCCTGTGGGCTGGGTAGGGCAGTGTGCACTTGAGAGACTTGAATCTCTCTCTTCCTTGCTACCTAATGGCCTCTTCCTGTTGAGCAGGTTTGATGAAGATAAGGGATTTTGGTGCCAGGGACTTGAAGGTGGCAAGACCCGCTGCCTAGGCAAGAGCAAAGGCCGGAAGTACCCAGACATGGACACTGAGGTAAGTAAAGCCTGGGGCAGGGGATTCCTTCCTACTTGCAGGTGGAGGACACTGTCCCACCCCTCATCATTTGTTTCTGCCCTTCATTTTTCTCCTGTCAGTCCCGCCTTTTCCTCACGGATTTTTTCCGGAACCATAATTTGGAGCTTTCGAAGCTGCTGAGCCGGCTCGGGCAGCCAGTGCCCTCATGGCTTCGGGAAGAACTGCAGCATTCCAGTGTGGGCTGATGTTCCAGCCTCTCATACCAGCAAAAAGCCCCCTACTTCTCTAAGGGGCGAGCCCAGAGCAGGGCCCACAAGGGGATTAGAGTGGCCTGACCCCTCCCCCTTCTACCTCAGTGGCCCCCAGACCTGGGATGTCTGAGAAGGCAAAGACTTCCCTTAGCTTTGGGGTCTAATAAAGGGGCTCCCTTGGTGCCCCATGTCATGGTACTAGGCACCTTTGACCCCTAATTTTGGAAGGTGAGGAGTGAGAGGGTCCAGGCAGGGTGTAGGACAACATAGAAGTCCAGTGATTTCTCTCATCACCCCCGGCAGTGTCTTGTCTGTACCTGGCTCCAGGTGGGTCTGCTTGCTGTGGTCCCTTGAGTCAGGTGGTGGGATCTACCTGTGGCCCGGCCTCCCTAACGTCATTCACATTGAATGGGGATGAGGTCGGACAGTAGCTCATAGAGCTGAGTCTGAGCCCTAGCAGTGGGCTAGAAATGTCCTTAATAAACATCCTTATTTTTCTGTTTTGTCTGCCTCACTGGAGCGAGAGAAAAACAAAAACCTGTGATAAGGCAAATGTCAGACATTCAACCCCTATACTTCCCTTCCCCTCCCCCACCCTTAGCTCAAGGTTTAACCACAGATGGAGGCAAAGAAAGGAGGAATCCAGGCAGTCTAGAGTAAAAAAGGAGTTTATATATTTATAAATGCCAAATAAATACCAGAAGCCACCCAGCGCCCCCTCCCAGACAGGGCTGTCTCTCCCAGCCCTAGGCTTCTAGGGTCTGAGACATCTTGGCCCCAAGCTACAGCCCAAGAGCAGCTGCCAGTCTGGGCTACCAGGGAACTGAGTGGGGATGATCTGTCCAGCCAAGATTCACTCCCACTGTGTGAAAGGCCCCCATAGCCACAGGCCTGTGTCCCTGTATAGGGCCCAATGGGGGCCAGACTCAGGGGGAGAAGGTGGTCATCTCGAGTGAGACCCGCTGCCACAGCTCCTTGGTCTGTTTGCTGCGTTTGAGGTTCTGCAGGATGTCGTTGAACTGCATCATGCCCATGGGTGTCAGGCAGAAGGCGCTGCGGGCACTGCGGATCGCATTCACAAAGTCGTCGTAGTCGGCAGGGGTCAGGTGGATCAAGCGGTGGTGGATGTACTGCGGGAAAACGAGCCGGGCAGGGACCTCAGTGCACAGCACCGAGTCCGTCCCCTCCCTCCCATGCTGCACAAGCTGGTCTGTGCCAGCCCAGGACGTCCTCCTCCCTCATCTCCATACTTCTTGGACTGTCACCTGCATGTATGCCTGCTGGCAGCGCTGCACCAGTTGGTGGAAGGCCGGGGCACGCAGATGGTTGTGGGCGTGAGCAGGGCTCAGCCGCTGCAGCGTCTCCATGACGATCTCCTGCAGCACAAACGGGCTCAGCACCCCCTTGGCTGCCCCCACACAGAACTGGTGCACGTAGTTCACTCCTGGGGGGCAGGGGGAGGGGCATGAGACGGGGGTGGCCACCTCTGCCCTAGGGACCCAACTTATAGATCTCAGCTCTGGCCTGGCCGAAAGCCTCCCTCCACCCCAGGAGCTGAGGTAGCCCTCCGCCCCCCACGCCCGCACACGTACCCGACCAAGGCCTCAACTCTGAGCAAGAGCTAGGAAGGAGGTCTGGGATAGGAAGGTGGGGAGGGGAATGGATGGGAGGACTATGGTCCTGGGGAGGGGAGGTGTTACCCAGCTTTGCTGCCAGCCCCAGCAACCATTTGACATCATCAGTGTATGGGGGAGAGCGGGAGAAGTTGTTGGGGTGATCGTTGTGTGCCCGGCGACCCAGCATCTCCAACGCCAGCATCCCTAGGAGATAAAAGGTGAGCCGTGGTGGGGTGCTTTCTCCTCCCCCTCTGCCCCAAGCCTGCAATAAACAAGAGCTGGTGGAAGGGCACTCCTGAAGCGCCTGTGGCACAGGTGCGGGTAGAAGCACTTTGAAAGGGACCATCTCTCACCGACACGGTAGGCAGCGTGCAGGTGGTGCAGGCTGTGCGGATTGACCGGTTGACTGTGAGTCTCCTCCTCGGGCGGTGGAAAGCCCCCGCTCACCAGAGGGCTGGGCTGTGTGGTCAGGGCAGGCAGTGAGGCACCCTGGATGGCTGGAAATGTAGATGCTGGATGGACGCTGCTCACTAGGATGGGATGAAAGGCATGTGAGCAGCTCAAAGCCCAGGCAGGGGCAGACTAAATGAGAAGACTCCCTCCCCTCCATTCACCTGCTCCCTGTCCCCACAACTCACAGGCCACACTGGTGGGCAGTGGCAGCCCTGGCTCTGTATGGTAGGGATGTACTGTGATGGGTGCCATGGAAGGGACGGGGAAAGACACAGCAGTGGCAGCAAGTGAGGGAGGAGTCACCGAGTAAGGGTACTGAGCCCCCAGGAATGCAGGATGCACACCCTAGAGAAGGGGAGGAAAAGGAGGAGAACATGACGTTACTATGATGTAGCTCTCCTCCTTCACCCCATAGGGGAGTCCCTACATTTATCATCTTAGTTGAGCTGGGTCCCCTCAGACTTCCCCCCACCGAAGATGCTTGGGGCAGCCCTATTATATTCCTAGGGTACCCTGCCCCAACCCCCAGTGAACTCCCACAAGCCCTACCCCCAGCAGAACTCTGGTCTCACCTGTGGGTATGCAGAGCTGGGCACAGGGAAGACAGCAGGCCGGGGCATATGAGGCAAGGGGTGGGCAGGGTGAGCTGGGTGTGTGAGGTACTGAGGGCTACAGGGTAGGTGGGGCTGTAGAGCAGTGTAGGGGTGCAGGCCAGGAGAGTGACCATGCCCCAGACCTGGACCTGGATATAAACTGGACCCGACTGAGATGACTGGCACTACTGTGGCTGCTGCTGTCACTGCTGCTGCCGCCGCTGCCACTGTAACTGGCTCAGTCCCTGGGCCCCCCCTGCCCTCAGGCAGCCCCCGCCCAGCCTCCCCAGCTGCCCTAATCCCACTGGCACTACAGCTTGTAGCCCCTTCACGGGCTGTGGATGAGCCACCTGCTGTTTGCTCATATAGCCAGAACCACTGGTGAGCAACCTCAAACAACACTTCGGGGTATACGCCCCCACCCTTAGCCGCCTCTTCCACTGCCATGCAGGCCTTCTCCAACATCAGGTTGTCCTGGAAGGGAGGGGCAACAGAGCGTTAGTGGGTAGCCTTTACCCCAGAGATGGTGTCAGATGACATTCCACTGTCTCCCCTCAGAGTAGGCTGGTTCCCAGGGAGGCCTTAGAGTCAGGGTCAATACTTGGTATCACAGCAGTGAATGTGCACAGATTGTACTTGCTGACCGACAGGAGTCAAACCCAAGTTACAGTCCCAGTTCCACATCCTTCCATCTAAGCCATGTAATCTCTAAAGCCTGCCTTAAATTTTCCTTCATAGGTGATCATCTTGCTCCCTAAAGTATAAGCCTCTATTTCCTTACCTGTAAAATAGGACTATTCCTAACCATAGAGTTGCTAGGTAAAGGAGATGATGGATATGAAAATGTAATTGCAGACTAAGTATCCCTAATCCAAAAATCTGAAATGCTGCAAAGTCTTCAAACTCCTTTAAGCACTGACACGATGCCACAAGTGACAGTCCCAGCCATGAAACTTTCTTTCATGCACAGAATTATTAAAAACCCTTCTCTAAAGTACCTTCAAGCTATGTGCACAAGGTATACATGAAACAAACGAATTTCAAGTTAAGACTTGGGTCCCAGCCCCAAGATATCTCATTATGTTTATGTGAATACACAAAAATCCAAAATCTTAAAACACTTCTGGTCCCAAGCATTTCAAATACAGGATATTCAAACTGTAATATGTAAAATGTCACTGTAACGGGACAAACTGGATAATCTGTAAACTCCAGGATGTGGAATTAAAGAGCTGGGCCTTCAGCTTTCCCACACCCAACCTCCCTGCTCAACAGCTCCAGAGCAAGTTCCCAGATTGCATGTAGAAATACCTGCTCCTTGCACTGCACCAGGGCCCGCTGGATCTCATTGGGGTTCAGCGCATGGGCATGAGGCAGGCAGCTCAGGGCCAACTCTGCTGCCGCCCTCACCATATTGGAGTCTCGTGCCCGTGATGCCCTGTCAGCCAGTGACGCCACCTCAGGGGGTGTCAGATGTCCATCCCAGCACTCTACCAGTATAGTCAGGGCTGCGCTGCCGATCTCCATTGCCTGGCCTTCAGGGATAGGGGAGAAGAGCAGAGTGGGGTTAGCACAGGCACCACTGGGCCATGGGAATAATGTCTCTCCTGTTGGAGCGCTACAAAAGCTCTTTTCTCCACAACTATATCTCCCTCCCATACCCAAGTCAGGACACTGGCTTTACCTGTAATCCAAGAAACGTGGGAAGAATAGGTACGGGAGAGCCAGTTGGGAGAGACAAAGTTGTGCAGGCCAAGGGCATAAAGCCCAATCTCGAAGGCGCAAAGGTGCAGGTTGCGGTGAGGACCCTGGTGGCCCCCTGAGGAAGATGGATGTGTGAAAATGGAAGTGCTGCTGTTGCCCCCTGCCTTGATCAGCACCGTCTTCGCCAGCTCGAAGTAGAAGTGTGCAGCTGCCTCTGATGGCTGATTGGGTACATGGGGGGCATGACTCTCGGGGCGGCGGCCCTTGTACCTGAAGGGGCGATGGGGTAGGGACGGGGGTTGGGGTTTCTTTGAAATGGGTGTTCCAGGTAGGTTGTGAAGGACCAGGGTGAGTGAGGATGTTGAAGGGAGGGGCAATGGCTGAATTACACTAGGGATGTGGCTCAGGGTGGGCTGGATCAGGAGAGACAGGCATTTCTTCCCACTGACCTGCCAACCTCAACCGTCTTGGCCCGGGCCCCTCCACTGGCACTGGCTCGGCGACTTCCACTGGAGGATGAGGAGCCCAGGGAGTCTGAGGAAGAGCTGCTAATGCTGTCACTGTCTTGTCCTCGACCCCAGGAAGTGGGGGCCCAGCCCCCTCGAAGTGGCCTCCGGCTTAAGGTGGGGGAGCTGTCCGATGTTGTTTCAGGGGCACTGCTGTCAATGCTGGCCATGCCTAACCCCCCAAGACAAGGTAAGTCTCAGAAATCAGGAGTCTCAGAAGCAGGCTGTAACCCTGAGGACTGTCTGTCCTGTTACGCCATCCCACAAGTGGTCCTACCTGTATGCTTCTTCTTAGGCCGCCCTGGGGAGCCCCAGCCCCGTCCATTGTAGCCTCCTCGACTGCCAAGTGCCAGGCGGCTGGGAACCTTCCCCTCCGGCCTTGGAGTCAAAGCTGCCTCAGATGGAAGACCTTCACAGGGGGAATGGGGGGAACTTTCTAGGTGGGAAAAGTAGGACATCGGGATGAGCCTAGGAAAGGGAACCCCACGTGGCTCTATACCATTCATTCCCCCAGCCCAGTGCCCACACCTCACCAAGCACATTCTTCTCTGTGAAGCCCTCAGTGGGGCCTGGCCCAGCCCCTGCCACACTCCCTGGCTGAGCAGCTGCTGCAGAGCCTGAGGTCAGTGGTTGCAGGGCCCCAGGGGCAGACGGGCCCCCGTGCTTTGACGGAGACCTCTGGCTGGCGGCTGCTGGGCGACTAGATGAGTAGAAAGAACTCAACGTCTGTGGCTTATGGGTCTGGCTCTCTCGGTCCAAAAGTTTATCCAAGATCTGAAGGACAGAGAAGCGGTGAAAGGATGCCCTTTGTCCCCCAACTTCTATTACCCACCTTTCTCCTTGAAACAGCCTGATGCCACCTCCTCAGGAAGCTCTCCCCAGTTATTACTACAGGATGACCTTGACTCTTGTACCTTGGCATTCTCTGTTAGTGCTGCAGGACTGAATATCCTGATGTTCAATGAATATTAAGCAATAAATGAATGAATGACCTTATGCCTCTGCCTTTCTTCCACCCCACATCCAAACACCCCAATGGCTTTTTCCCCCATTTTATTTCAAAGAAACAGACTGAGTGCTGGAGAGGCAGATGGAGAGGGATCTTCCATCTGCTAGTTCACTCCCCAAATGCCAGCAATAGCCATAACTGGGCCAGGACAAAACCAGGAGCCCAGAACTCCAGCTCTTCCATGTGGGTGGCAGGGAGCCAAGTACTTAAAGCCATCATCTGCTGCTCCGAGTACACACTGGAAAGAAACTGGATTGGAAGTGCAGATGCTAGGACTCAAACCCAGCACTCGGACACAGGACGGGTGGCACCTTAACTGCTGCACCACCACACCCACCCCAGTCTCTTGTTCTTTATGTAATGCCCCAATGACTTCCTACTTAACTCTTATGGGCAGAATAGCACTTTTCTCATTATACAGGAAATCCCTGAGAAAGGGTGAAGCTTTTGTGTTATATCAAAAGCCTAGTGCCTCTGTCCCTTACCTTCTTGAGCTTGGCCTGGTCGTCCTTGTAAGTGATCATCAGCGATAATGCCAGGTCACCCTTCTCCCGACGTGTGCCTTCACACAGGAGGGGATGTTCTGCCTCGCTTACAGTTGTCTTCATGCCTGTGGAAAGGTGGGCCTCATGGGGCCTCACAGTGGCCCTAACTCCCCAGACAGCACAAGCAAACACAGCACTCTTCAGCCCCTGGCACGTGATATAAGGAGTTCCCTTGGTCCACACCACATCACCTGGAGAAGGTTCCCACTGCCTGCTACATGCAATCTAAGCTCTTGTCTGCTTTTTGAGATCTTTACAACCTGGCCTACTCTGCCTACCCAGCATGCACCTAGCACTTTGGGGAGGTCTTCTCCCGAGGACTGTATTGCAGCTATGTCTCTATCCATGGCAGTCCCCTATCTGGAACTCATTCATCTTTGAATTCACTTCCTACATTCTGCTACCCCCCAGGCTGCAACAGTCAACACCCATAGCTTGCAATGCCCTGAATTTCTGACTGTCTAAGAGGCATCAGATGGCTTACCCATTCATGCTGACTTTCCCATTATCATATAGCCCCTCAGGAGCAATGCCCAGTTCTCATGTCCTCCAAGGCCTGGGCCAGGCTTAGCTCATGGATGTACTCAAGGCACCGACAGACTTACCCAAGGCAGCAACTGCTGCTTCGAATCCCAGTTCCTCATCCCCAGGCATCTCATTGCTCCAGTTGCGACTTGGGGGCCGGGAACCCGTGGGAGAAACCACTGGATCAAAGTTGGGGTAAGTTAGAAGAACCATGGGAAAGAACATAAGGGAACCCAAGACCCTCATCATCCCAGACCTACCCATGCCTGATGGGTCCTAAAAGTGATTCAGAACCTTGGTACTCTTGGTTTTTCCTTAGAAAAAGTTATCTCTACCCAGTTCCCCCCTTATTCTAGGGTCAGGCACCATACCTGGAGCACAGAGAACATCAAAGATGAAACTGGCCAACATGAGGGGCAACACAGGCCGATAGTCACAGAGCGTCCCTTCCCGAAGCTCTTCAGCTCGACACCGCATGGTACTCATCTCACTGGGACCCAGAGGGATCTTCTTGAGTAGAGTGGCCACCTCAGACTCCTGGTATGCCAGCTTCACCTGTGCACAGAAGTGGACTCAGACCCCCAGGTCTGCCTGGAGATCAAGGTGCCAGGCTTTAAGGAGACTGAAGTATGAGGCTCCGATGGAAGCTCTCACCTCCAAGGCCTTGGTAGAAGCTGGGGGCCGCTGTAGCTCCAAGGCAAACATGCCAACTCGGAAGGCCAGGTTATGATGCTCTGGGCGCTCACTTAGCACCGTCAACAGGAAGGCTGCCTTGGTCAGGGTGTTGGTAGCCACCCATGTCTGACGGCTTGTGGATACCTTGTTCTTCTTGCCCTGGAGAGGGAAGCACAAGGAGGCAGGCAGATGAGTCTGACTCTCTTCGGTAGAGACAGTAGGAGGCTCTCACTTGGTGGGGCGTGGGAACAGGATTCAGGTAAGTGGGGCTGGGTAAAGCAAGGGGGTCTCTCTCACCTTGGCAGGGGGCGGCTCTACCTTGAGGTCGGGTGGGTTGGCTAGCAGGTCCTGGGCAAGCTCCACCGTGAGGCGAGAGGCCTCACTGCTATAGCCGTGCGCATGCAGGGCCTCAGCACAGGCAAATAATACCTGGAGAGAGGACATGGGGCCAGACAGGTTGAAGCCTCAACTTGCAGGGAGGGGTGGGGCACAATTTTCACTCATGTAACAAACATTCCTTGAGCACTTGCTGTATGCTGGGATAGTCCCAGTATATCACAGAAGCTCAACCTGATCAGAGAGACAAACACATAAACACACAAGCCAGTGTGATGCCAGCAACTAAGCAAGCAGGCAGGATACCCCACTGGAACTTGGGGCAAGGGAGCAGTACAAGGACGACTTCCCAGAGGAAGTGAACTTTAAGATGTCTGAGACCCAAAGGGCCAGGAGCTAACCAGGCCAGACAGGCTAAGTGCATTCTAGGCAAAAGGCTCATCCACACAGAAGTATGGAGCAGGAAGGGCATGAGGCTATGGGAGAGGCTCGGCGACGGCAGTGTGAGGACAGAGCAGCCAGACGGGGCTGGAGAAGCAAGCAGAGATCAGACCGAGCAGCGCTGCCTATGCCATGCCAAGGATCTCCATGCTTATCCTCAGGGCAATGAGAATCTGCTCGCTTTCAGCAGCAGAGTGACATGATGAGACATCTAAGAAGTCAGTGTGCGAGCAGGGCAGCATGTGGACTGCAGGCAGGGAAGCCAATCAGCAGCCAGCTATGGGATTCTAACAGTCATGCTGAGCGTCATGACACTCCCACCTGGGGCCGGGGTGGGGGACCCTCCCAGCTGTGGCTAAGGGGTACCCAGTTCTCCCTCCCTCAGTCCCAAGTCCCCTCACCTCCATGCGGCTCTCCTGTTCCAGCGGCTTTAGCCCGGCAAACAGGTCGTGCTCCTCCCCAGCCCCGCCCTCGGCCTTCTCCTCCTCGCCCCCAGCCCCGTCCTGGGCATTCAGATAATAAGCCTGGTAGTCGTCATCTTCCTCTCCAACTGCTGGGGCTGCCTCTTTGGTTTTGGAGAGCCCATTGCCACTCTCATCTGTGGAAGGGAGTTCATCCCGGGTGCAGACCTCCCCAGGCAGCAGGCCAGGGGGCCCAGCAGAGGCTGTGGGAGGCTCAGGCCCCTCCGAGAAGTACACGCCCCCATCTTCTTCGTAAGTATCTGGGGGCTCAGGAAGGAAGGCGGAAGGCCCTCGAGACACACCAGAGGGATGGCAGGGTGGAGGGCTCTCGGGAAATCCACCAAAGGTGCTGGCTTCTGCACCCAGGGCCAGGCTGCTGTCATCCAGGCTCATCTCCGCCAGATCTGGCTCCAGGGAGCTGTCCTCACTGCTCAGCCGTCGCTTACTCACGCTGCCTGCCGAGCCCTTGCTGCCACTGCCAGACCCTCCCAGTGCCTTGGCTTTTCCCCCACCTGGACCCATCTTATGCAGAGCCTTATCTCCCCCTTCAGTGGAGAGGCGGCGGGGACCCCGCTGCGATGAGGGAACCCCCTCACCCAATCCCTTGCGCTTGGCCCCAGGCTCCTTAGGCCGCACAGCTGGCTCAGTGGGAAGAGGTCGGGACCGATCGCGGGATTCCTCCAGGCCCCCAGAACGGGAGGCACCTGGCCGAGGGGGCAGGGCCCGGGCCCAGCAGAGTGCCAGCTTCCGGTCAGTGCCGCTGTAGGTAACACCAGGAAGTGGGTAGGCCTCTTCCCAGTTGAAGTAGCAGGCCTCCACGGCTGGCCGGAAGCCAGGGAAGAGCCTCTCCAGGGTCTTCTTGTGCTGTCCCCGCTTTACGTTCTCAATCACCTTCAGCTGCCACTGGCGCAGCTGCGCACACAATTCCCGGCGGCTGTGGGAACACAGGGAGGGTTCGTTGGAGGGGAGCGGGGTCCACTCTGCACAGAGAAGGGAAGGGAGGCCATGTGTGTGCCTCACAGAATACAGGGAAAGGACACAGAGGAACAGTTTTGGAGCCTGTCCCATAGGCATCATTGCCACGCTCGGGAACCTCGGAAAGTAGCTGCCGCGTGGAGGACAGAGGAAAAACGCCACTGAGAAAGGGGTCCTAAGTCACGAAGAACCCTACATCTGCACCTCGCATCGGCTCGGGCCAGAATAATGGTAGATGTCAGTGTACAGGGAAATGTGGGCTCGGCCTGTCCTGGGATGGCTGTGGCGAGCCTCGGGGGGAGACTCACCGCTGGGGGCTGAGTGCAGGGTCCAACACGGCCAGCCTCCACAGTGTGACCATCTCATCACACATGCTGGCGCACGCGTGGGCTGCCACCTCTGACTGCCCATTGCTGCGGCCTGTGTGCCCGCTGGCGCTGCTGTGTGAGGCTGAGGTGCGCACGCTGTACCACCAGCCTGTTATCTGGGGACAAAGAGGGCTGTGAGCAATGGCTGATGGCTCCGTGGAAGACAGAGCAGCCTCCCCAAGAGCCCTGGAAGGAAAGAATGAGGCGGGTGAGGGAAAATGAGCCAGCACAGAGCTCAACTCAGGGGGATTACCTGTTCGTAGGTGAGGCACTGGTCAGTGAGGATTTCCAACAGCGGGGCAGCATTGCTGTCCCTCCGCTTGAACATCTCCCGCACAATGCTCAGCAGGTTCCAGACGCCCTCGGGTTCGCGGCCCCTCAGAGGGCGCAGCAGACATGCCCATTCAGCAGCGGCCGGAGGCTCCGTGGAAGACAGATACATTGAGTTCACATCACTAAGAAAATAGGAGAGCAGGGGGCCGGCGTTGTGGCGTAGTGGGTAAAGCTGCCACCTGCAACACCAGCATCCCATATGGGTTCCAGTTCGTGTCCCGGCTGCTCACTTCCGATCCAGCTGCCGGCTAATGTGCCTGGGAAAGCAGCGGAAGATGGCCCAAGTGTTTGGGTCCCTGCACCTATGTGGGAGACCCAGATGCAGTGCCTGGCTTCAGCCTGGCCTAGCGCTGGCCATTGTAGCCATGTAGGGAGTGAACCAGCAATGGAAACTCTCTGTAACTCCTTCAAAATTAATAAATCAATAGTTTTTTAAAAAAAGAAAATTAGAGAGCAGAAAGTGATGAGTCAAAGATGGGGCTAAATGAAGTGGGTGAAAGTGCAACTGGGTTTTGGCCTAGAGCACAGGGGCAAAGAGATGTCCACGAAAAAAACGCCCATCCTTCTCTGCCTCAATCTCCTGATCTGTGAAAGAAAGAAACTCTTGGCCGGCGCTGCGGCTCAACAGGCTAATCCTCTACCTTGTGGCGCCGGCACACAGGGTTCTAGTCCCGGTCGGGGTGCCGGATTCTGTCCTGGTTGCCCCTCTTCCAGGCCAGATCTCTGCTGTGGCCCGGGAGTGCAGTGGAGGATGGCCCAAGTGCTTGGGCCCTGCACCCCATGGGAGACCAGGATAAGCACTTGGCTCCTGCCTTCGGATCAGCGCGGTGCGCTGGCCGCAGCGTGCCGGCCGCAGCGGCCATTGGAGGGTGAACCAACGGCAAAGAAAGACCTTTCTCTCTGTCTCTCTCTCTCTCTCTCACTGTCCACTCTGCCTGTCAAGAAAAGAAAAGAAAGTAACTCTTGCTCGCCCTAAAGACTGGTCATTCTGATGATGCGCGATCACCATCAATCATTGATTTGTTGGTGACATCTTGTGCACCAGGCACTGTGCAGAGAATAAAAGGTGGGGGACAGACATTAACAGAACAAAGAATCTGTCAATAGCCTGAGAGCTGCTCCCCCTCCATCACAGACACATATGCAGAAAGCCAACTTACCTGAAGACCACGGGGGAGGGGCCGCAGAACTTGTGCAGAGTCTTCTTGATGTTGTCGGTGAGCGTGGACTCATCCAAATACCAGGTGCTCTGGTCCGAGGCAGAGGGCCCTGCCGTGGGGTCTGAGACAGGCAGTCCGTCACCTCGAGACAAGGCCCGCGCGCACCTGACAACAGCACACCGTGCCCTGCACTGGCTTTCTCACCACACTCACCTGGGGCTCCACACACTGTGTTGATGGCGGTGGACTGGGAAGAAAGGAGCTCATCCAGGAGACGCTGGGCTGTGGGAAGAATCTGAGGAAAAGGGACAAAAGCAGAGGGAACACGGCACAGGTGAACCCAGTAGGCCCGGGCCTGGAGCTGGTTGTGGGAGCGTGGCCAACCCCTCTCACCTGCTGAGGAAGCTCACTGATGAGGTACTGAGCAAACTTCTGCAGCTGGTCCCTCTGCAGCCGAGACAGGGACTCGGAGACTGGGGCACGCAGGCACACTGCGGAAGCCTGCCACGGACACAGAGAAACACGGCACACCTGAGAAAAGGTTTGCTGAAACTGCAGCTGGGGACAGAGAGGCAGAGCAGAGGAGGCGAGGGGGCTCACACTGTGGCCAGGCATGCAGCGGAGAAGGGGGGCGGGGTGCAGCGCAGGATGGGGCCAGGACAAATGGGGAGGGCCTCACGTTGTGGATGCGGAAGAGACAGAGGGCCACGACGTGGGTGCACCATTTGGCCCCAGCCCCACAGGTACAGCTACAGGAAGTGACCCGGCAGCGGTCAAACATCACGGCCACGTTGTAGGCCCCTTTAGGAGGGACCATCTGAGGCGGTACCACTGTAGCACTCAGGTGGAACCCTGGGGAGAAATGCAGACACGGTCAAGCAGAGCCGCCAAGACTGGATCTGTGTCTGCAGCCCGGCCCGGGCAGTCCTCCAGACGACCTGCTCCCGCTTCTTGCAGTGGATCCTTAAGTCTCAACACAGGAGACTGGCAGGGCAGGCGCGCCCCAGCGCATGACGGAAACCTCACCTATCTGTAGTGGGTCCTTCACAGCCCGCATGCGGAACAGCTGATCCCCTCGCTGGAACTCGTCCGCGCTGCCATTGGCCAGACATGAATACAGCCTGGGGTGAAGGACATGGGCGCAACTCAGCAAAAACCTCGAACAGACCCCAGCAAAGGCCACGGGCCTCCCCGGCACTGCCTCTTCCTCCCCTCACCACAGCTCCACACATAGTATCTCCTTTGTTAGGTGGGCAGCCCTGCCGACAGCGGGATATTAGGGCCCTACTGGCCACCATCAGTCCTCACCGAATGTCCTCTTCATTCTCAGGGAAGCTCCAAAAAGCAATTCGGAGCTGCAGCTGCTCGGGCACTGGGGGGTACACCTTCTCCACCACTTCAAATGGGATGTGAAATGCCACCTGCTTTGCTGACAGCTCCACCAGTGGGATCACCAGTCCATCTTTGGAACAAAGGTTGGGAAGCAGGGAAGAGAAGGGGAATGAAAAGGGACATAATTACTTGGCATTAATGACAGTGCCACATCCTGGGCCTCAACTCACTATGAAACAAAGAAGAGACCTGCATGAAGATCCCAGATACCCTCTGTCCTGGTATACTAACCCTATCCCAGATACCCTCTGTCCTGGTATACTAACCCTTAGACCTCCACCTGGGGGGCGTGAACAAACAATGCCCAGCCCACAGTCCGCTGCCCAAGGCCTAGAACAGATCTCAGGGACATCCCAGGGAACTCCTGGTCAGGTGTGTTCCAGGAGATTAGCTCACAATCTGGCTCACGTGGCCCGGCATCGAACTGCCCGTAGACTACATGCCCTTCAGACTCCGATTTCTCTCCTCTGGCACTCTGGGCTCTGACAGTGTTTGAACTATCCCTTTCTTCTAGAGGACTCTAGACCCCTCGCGGGAGAGAAGACAGGACAGAGCACAGCAGAGCAGAGTTAAGAAGGGACCTCAAGAAGACAGAGGCTACACTCTCTTGGACACACCTAAGCCCTGACTTCCCACACTGGAAGCCCTTGTGGGGAGACATTTACCCCAGGGCCCCACGCTGCTGCTCCTGGGA
The DNA here is from genome assembly GCF_033115175.1 of Lepus europaeus. Lineage (NCBI taxonomy): Eukaryota > Metazoa > Chordata > Mammalia > Lagomorpha > Leporidae > Lepus > Lepus europaeus. Next base: position 62,901,611 of record NC_084843.1, on the reverse strand, counting down.
TCACCTGGAACAGGACGGAGTTATCATTCAAGAAGGATTTCACAATGTTTTAATCAAAAAGTAGTACTACAGCTCTTACCAGACTGCCGATCATATTAGAAGACAGATCAGAAAATCAACTAGCAAGAACCTCTTCTTAAAAAACAAGTTAACTCTTCTATTTGACAAGTAACTGAGGGTAGCCAGAGGGTGGGCAGGTGGAACTGACCCTGTTTCCCAGACTGTAACCTGTCCAAGAAAACACCAGTGTGTCTACACCAGCAGGATTGCAGACACTTCCCCCAAAGTGGGCAAGTGCCACAAGGCCACGCACACATGCAAATAAAAAAGCAGAGGGGCCAAGAAAAACCAATCCTGAAACTGCCTACCATCCGCGTGTGGGTGGATGTTCCAAGCTGACTGTCAATACCACCACTTGGCAGTCACTCCTAAGAAGTGACCCCTGTCAATTTCTGTCCCAAAGGGACACTAGGAATCTCTGCAGAGCAGTCTGTGAAACAGGGCTCTTGGAATGGCTTGAGCACAACCACACAAATTGAACTTCTCAGTTGCTGCGGCCAACTTCCAGTGACAAAGTGGGAGGCAGGCAAAAGAGGCAGGGTCCTGAGGCTAGCTAGTCTCTCTTGTCATTCTCCCCTCCGTACCCTCTAAAAAAGCACAATTCCATACACCACTAATCAGTTTATTCAAGGAAAGACCCTAGGATGTAAGAAACCCACAGACATAAAAGAATGGAAAGTGTTTCACGAGGACACTACCCCAGGCAAGGAAACTGAAGGCTCCAATCTACAAATCCCTGCCTGGCTTCTGACAGATGTTGGGGACGGTCAGGAGCAAAGCTTTTCATGGGCATCTATGGAGGCTGGAACCTCCTTCCAAAGGCAGGTTCGCCCCCACGGAGCTCTGGGGGGGTCGGGGATCCCTTCTTGGTGCAGCTGTGGTCAGAGGTCAACGCCCCGAGGCAAGAAGCTCCCAAGCACTTGGCAATGGGCTGACACACCCCAAAGGGTCACTTCACGATCCGTTCCCTGCCCACATTCTTTCGTGGTCTACTTTCCGGTTTGCTCAGGCTGAACTCAGTGAAGCATTCCCAAGTCCGAGAAGGGATCCTCCTTCTCCACCAGGGAGAACGAAAAACAAAAGATCTGCTCGCTCTCCAGTGCAGGATTCCCCCGCTCCCCCCCACACACACACACACACGCAGGCAGCCACCGCACAGTCCTGCCGTGCACTTGAACTTGAGACAGCTCCCGGGCCGGGACAGCTCCGGGACAGCTCCCGGGCGAGGCCCGGGCAGGGCCTGCCCGCTCCCCTTCCCCCACCCCGCTCCCCCTCACCTCGCATTCTGGTGCCGCCGCCGCCACCTCCGCCCCCGCCGCCGGTAGGAGAGTTGGGCCCCGCCGACTGTTTGCGCCATCCCCGCCAGTTCTGGCAGAGGCTCTCGGCCTCGGAGATGAAGGAGCAGAGGGAATCCTCCTCAAAGCGGTCCGAATCCTCGAATGAGAAGCGCTCGCCGTCCTCCCACTCGGCGAACATCAGCTCCATGGGGCCCGCTCCCCCCGGGGCCGGGTCCCCCCCCGCGGATCCGGGGCCTGGGCCGCCGGCCGGGGACTGAGGGGAGGCCCGGGGCCTGAGGGGCGAGCCGGGGCTGGGAGTGGTCGGGGCGCTCAGGGCGGCCGTGCCGGGCGAAGATCTCAGGCCTGGGAGAGGGACGGGACCGGGCCTCGCCCCACAGCGAGGTGCGAGAGGCAATCGCGGCCAGCCTCCGAGACTCGGGGCCCGGACCAAGCGTTCGGCGGCCGGGGCCTCTAGGCGGCTGCGGCACCGCCTCCCCCATCAGCTGATCTGAACTTCCGGCCGCGCCGGCCATCACCACTTCCGCTCTCGCGCTCTCGGGTAGCGGGCCGGGTACGGGCGGGTGGAGGGGACAAGTTTGTTTAATTACTGCTACGTTTCCTGCCTTTTTCTTTGAGCCCAGCCCTCAGACACCGTTAAGAGGAAGCTAACCCCCAAAGGTATACGAAACGACTGCAGATCCCAGCAGTAACTTGGTGTCCATAGTGTCCCCAAGGCAGAAGCTGCCGCCGTGCATTTTGGGAATCGTAGGCTGTCAGGGGCCTCACGGGAACCATTGGATGGAGTTACTGTCCTAACTCCGGATAGGCCCTGGGGCCGCATTGCCTGCAGGGAGTTGTAGTCCAGAAGCCTGCAATGAAGCCGACTTTTTACAGGGGCTAATGGGAAGCGCCACGGAAGACGCTGATTTCAGGATATGGTTTGGTTTCAGGATATGGACTTCGTCACCGCTTCTTGTTTGTGCCGGGAAGCCGTCAGCAGTCTGGTGAAGTCTGTGGGTCCTCTGCCCAGGTTGTGTATAAATACACAAAATACAGGAATGACAAAGGAAACAATTATGCTGAAAAACTTTCGACAGAATATTAATAAACTTCAACATAGTACTGCTTCCTAATTTAAACATTGAAAATGACAAAAATCTAGCAATAAGGGGCCGGCGCTGTGGCGCAGCGGGTAAAGCCATCGTCTGCGGCACTGGCATCCCATATGGGCGCCAGTTCGAGACCCGGCTGCTCCATTTCCGATCCAGCTCTCTGCTATGGCCTGGGAGAGCAGTAGAAGATGGCCCAAGTCCTTAGTCCCTTGTACCCACGTGGGAGACCGGAGGAGGCGCCTGGCTCCTGGCTTAGGATCAGCGCAGCTCCGGCCGTTGCGGCCATCTGGGGGCTGAGCCCGGGGATGGAAGACCTCTCTCTCTCTCTCCCCCTCTCCTTCTCTCTCTGTGTAACTTTCTCAAGTAAAATAAGTAAATCTTAAAAAAAAAAAAATCAAGCAATAAGTGTGATAACTACCTTAGCTTTGAAACTAGTGATGAGCATAAATGTGATTGTGAGGGGCAGCTATTCGGCACTGCCTGGGACCCCACATCCTCTATCAGAGGATCAGCTTCCAATTCCAAGTTTCTGTTTCGAAGGCAGCAGTGATGGCTCCCTCTTCATGCGGGAGACCCTGCAGTTCCTGGTACCTGGCTTCAACCTGGCCTAGCCGGTTGTTGCATCTGAAGAGTAACGCCACAGATGGAAGATCTTTCTCCCTCTCTGCCTTTCAAATAAATAAGTCAGTTTTTAAAAATTAATGTTATTTCAAGATCTTTGTAACCAATTATGAAAATACTATAATTTCATATAGGTATTGCTGATGCTATTGTGGTTTGAATTGAAATGTTAAATTTCAGTTGTGGTTAAAGATAGAAATTTTTTTTCCCATTCAAGTTTATGTATCTCTTTCTGAGAGTCATATTGGTTAAGAACTCTTACATCTAGAGTGGGCGTTGTGGTGCAGTGGGTTCAGCAGCTGCTTGGGTTACCTGTAGGTCACATCTGAGTGTCAGATCTAGTCCCAGCTACTCTGCTTCCAACCCAGCATTCCTGCTAATATGCACCCTGGCAGGCAAGAGGTGACGGTGCAAATTCTTGGGTCACTGGGGCCCACCTGGGAGACCAGCATCAAGTTCCTGGCTCCTGGCTTTGGCTTGGCTCAGCTCTGGCTGTTGTGGGCATTTGGGGAGTGGACCAGAGGATAAGAGATCTGTGTATCTCTCTTTCTGCCTTTTGAATAGATGAAAATAAGTAAACATTAAAAAAAATTTTTAAAAAATAAAAAAAAAAAGACCTCTGAAATCTAGTCTGAAGTGCCTTAGCATTGAGCTGCTTACTGTAGCTAAAAAGCTCAGTTTACAGAAAATTACATATTGGCCCAGTGCTCCCTCCATGGGGTATGAGGACTATGAGAAGAGGCAGCTTTCAAACCCTAACAACTACCCCATCTGGAGCATTAAAAACTCCACTGACCTCTTTGATCAACATCTAAAGGTGTAAGGTACATCGAAAAAGATGAGCTCAATCAGAGGCCAAAAGGGCAAAGAATACAAAAAAATGCTATGCAACTGTTCCCAGAATCAGGGAATCACAAAACTAAGTGCCTTTAGCAACCAGACATATAAATTGAGACATCTGGGGCTGGCGCTGTGGCGTAACGGGTTAATGCCCTGGCCTGAAGTGCCGGCATCCCATATGAGCGCCAGTTCAAGTCCCGGCTATTCCACTAATGATCCAGCTCTCTGCTGTGGCCTGGAAAAACAGTAGACGATGGCCCAAGTCCTTGCGCCCCTGCACCCGCATGAGACCTGGAGGAATCTCCTGGCTTCAGATCGGCACAGCTCTGACCATTGTGGCCAATTGGGGAGTGAACCAGCAGATGGAAGACCTCTCTCTCTCTCTCTCTGCCTCTCCTTCTCTGTGTAGCTCTTTCAAATAAATCAATAAATCTTTAAAAATAAATAGATGTCAACAGGTGAAACACAGATAATTGCTGAGTAAGCCTCGGTTTCAGTATCTTCAAGGGTCTAGTGGTGAGGAGAATGGGGACAAGTGATAATCAGCTCTACCTAATTACTGCCAGGAGAGAATAAGACAATAGAATTGCCAGAGTTTTTTTTCTTAAGCCAAAAGTAGGTTTTCTAAATTTTTTCATGTTTTTAAAAATATTTACTTGAAAAGCAGAGTGACGAGAGGCAAAGACAGAGATTTTCCATCTGCTGGTTCACTCCTCAAATGTCCACAATAGCCAGGGTTAGCCAGGCCAAATCCAGGAACCAGAAACTTCTGGGTCTCCCAAGTGGATGAAAGGAACCCAAGTACCTAAGCCAGGCACACCAGCAGGAAGCTGAACAGGAAGCAGAGTAGCCAGGACTCAAATCTGGCTCTATGAGACACAGCATCCCAAGCAGTGGTTAACCTGCTGCACCACAATGCCTGCCTCTTTTTCTCTATGTCATTCCCAAATTTTAATACTTTTTAATTGTGTGAATCAAATAAAACACATCTATAGAACTTCTGGGTTGCCAATTTGTGAACTTGACTATTCAGGGAACACCTTGTAGGGGCTATGCACTAAATAGGCAGGCACTAAAAATTTAGAGATAACAAAATTCTCTCCATACAGCCAGACATCAATGTCCTCATTGCATCCAAAGACAAAGGCACTAAATGGTGTAAAGGACTTCAAATGCACGAAAAGAGAAGCAGCAAAGATCTTCCAGGGTCTAGAGGAGGAAACAGGGTTCAAGAATGGCAGGGATACCTAATTCACAACAAAAGGTCGAGTTCTCTTCGAAGGATTTTATTTCAAGATGAAGCAAAACTTCCATCCAGACCATGCATATGCCAAAGAATAAAGTATTTTGCCTTATGCATCCTTCAAAGAGAGCATATGCCTTTCAAAGGGCACAGTGGCATCAAAGTCTCTAAAACATCTTCATGCAGTCCTCAGAAGCTATATTCCAGTCACTGGAAATGCTTCTCTATTTTCAACTGATGTGATGTTTGTTAGGAAACCTCTGTAACAACTTATTCAGTTTCTTGGGGGGCAAACTCCCAGACTCTCCCGAAGCTTCCTGGAGTGATCTCATCTTTCTGGCTTCCTGAAAACAAAGAACAAGATTGACAGTTCTAATGTCGGCCTTGCCCTGAGCCCATGGTTCTCACAATGCCCTACAAAGCACACTAAGATATTAACCAGCCTGAAGAGATCTGTGTCAGTCACTTGGGACTTGGGACCTACAAGCTGGTTAGTAATTAGATCTAGGCTGGATAAACTGTACGTTGGAAATTTATTTTTACTAAATAAAAAATTAAAAAAAAAAAAAAAAACAGATCTAGGCTGGAAACCACTATCCTGAGCTCTGTTTCAAACAGTGTCTTTTTGGGCAGCAATTTAATTTTTTCAAAGTTGTTTTCCCATACATTACTTCATTTGACACCCACAAAATTCTACAAGGTTGGTGTTGATATTAACTTCATTTTATATATGGTAAAGCTAAAGCTTATGGCAGTGAAATAAATCAATCGAGATCGCCTGGCAACACCGTAACCTTTCCCACTTTGGCATGAGTTAACTGACTCACAAAGGAAAGTGAGGGCTTTTACTATAAGCTAGTAAAAGCCTAGGAGAACCATCACTGGTATTCCCCCTCCCCACTCTCCTCCCAACAGAGAACCTCAGGAGTCGTCACCTGAGCCCTCGAAGCACAATCGAAGAAATCCTGGATCTCTTTTCTGCACGCTCCATCGCGGAATTCATTCTGCTTCCAGCAAGCCATCATCACCGACATCTCCGTGATACAGGTCGCCTCTGCAGCACCAGAAAGGCACGGATGCTCAGTCACAGGGAGACCTTTTCCTCTCCCGCCCGGCTACCCAGTCGCTCGGGGACCACCCAGCTCCGATTGCTCACCGCCCTTCTCCCGGCGCCGCTCCCCGATGCGGTTAGCTAGGATGAGGGGTTTGCTGGGCTTCAGTATAGGCCTCCGCGGGTTCCCGAGCCGGGCCAGGCGGCCCCGAAGACTGGGCGTCGCCATTGCTCCGAGAGCTCCCGGCGGGCTCTGCGGCGCCGTGCGTGACCCGGCGTGACCCCTACGAGCTGCACGGGGCTGTGGGAGGAGCCAACAGGCTGCTGCCGGAGGGCAGGTACTTTTTTTTTGGCGGGATGGGGCGGGCTGGGGTTTGGGCAGCGGCCACGCTGGGTAGGGACACCGGCGGGTCGATACCACTCAGCCGGTTCGGAAACACTTTGGGCCATTCCCTGGCGGGCTCCAGACCTTTACGTCTGAGGACAGTATTGGGACGGCGACGTCCCTGAAGTGTCCCGGTGAAGTGGACGCTCTTTCCTGGAGGTAGCTGGCTGGCCGGGAGGGTGATTGAGAGGATGAGAGCGAATTAAAATTAAAATAGGAAAAAAAAAAAAATTAAAATAGGAGACTTGATGTTAGGGTGGGAAGATTTTTTGGTTTATAAACCTACTAGAACTTTAGAAAAAAAAAAAAGAAAAGAAAAAAGAAACTACTTACAGGAACACTCCAAAGCTGCGAAGAAAAATTACGCTTGTTTATTTTCTAACTACTACTTCGATTGTTTTTTCGTTTGTAAACGATCCATTGGCTAGGGTGAGGCATTCCTCGTCTTATTTAATCCTCTCGCCGGGCCTGGGAGGGTACTTTGTAGTATCACTCCTATTTATAGACTTGGACCTTCAGTTGCGGTGCTTCTTTGTTCTTAAGTGACTGTTGCTGTTTCTAAAACCCAGTCCAAAGGTGTGCTAGGGATTCTCAGGGCATTTCCTAGTAAACTCGAAGAAAAACGTTTCTGGTAACGCAAACCTAACTTGAACAAGCTTGTAGATCATGAGAACTACTTGGGAGGAGCAATGTACATCGGATGTGCACGTTTTCTACATTATAAGCATTTACCAAGAGATGTTTGGAATCGTACTGCTGATCTCTGCATGGCTGGTTCTTTTTCTTCACTTGAGTTCATGTCAGGGAGGCCTTTCCTGCCTTCTCACCACTCCCCCCCACCACCATCAGTTTTATTTTCTTCATAGCACCTATTATAGCCTGAATTATTTTGTTCATTTATTGTTTGTTTATGGCCTTACCCTGCCCCAACACCTATTTAAATATTTTAAAATAGAAGGGAGCTTGTCTATCTTGTTCATGGCTGAATTCTCAGTGCCTACAACAGTGCCAGTACTTGTTGAATGAACAAATGTTTGAAATAGTTTTTACAAGTCTCCAACTTTATCATACCCACCCCTCAAAAAAATCAAGCAGAGGACACTATTTTAAAAAGCAGTTTATTATACAAAATGAAACCTGAGATAATAAAAAATAGCAATATTTGCAGTAACAAAGGGGCACAACTGCCACACTCCAGTAAGTGTAAATAAGATTCCCATCAGACACTTCCACTACCAGGAACCCAGCCTGCCGCAAGTAAACCTGTTTGTTGCTGCACAGAGAACAGCCATAGAAAACTGACTCTGCTCGCTTTATCTGTAAGGAAAGTGAAGCTTTTAGCTGACAAGGACCATGCAGCTAGTCCTGGTTCCACAAGTGCTTTCCCTTGTAGAAATGTAGCACCTGGTTTACCCTGCTCTGTTGTGAAAACGTATAAGGTGATGGGAGTAAAAGAGAATATCTGGGAAGCAATTAGCACAAAGCAGGCCTGAGTCTCCAGGAATTCATAAACAACTGGCCTACTTTGTATGTGGAAGTGCTAAATGCCAGTGCGGGCTAGTATAATTACATGGGAGAGGTAAGAGTAACTCTACTCTTTGCATAACCATCACTTACCCTTTTTATTGCACATAATGAAATGCAATGAGTGTACATAATTCAGTCCTAACCTAGGTTTGTACTTGTGTAATATGTATTTTGTACTGTATTAGCATCTACCTTTAAAAAGACTAAAAGCTTAGAAGTCAGAGTCCTATATTTGACTTTGAGTGTCTACTATATCGCATATATATTTTTGAACGTCTGTCTTTCCCAGTTCCTTATGCAAAAGGCCAAGCAGGTTAAGCAAATTTTCCCTGCCATTTTGAGGGACATCTTTTATTAAAGAATAAAGTGAAAAGAAGGATATTGGCAGTGAAACCAACCTGAGTTACAACTTTGCTTGGCCATATCTTTAGATGTCTCATTACTAAGCATGGGGCCTAGTTGAAGAATCCAATGTGTCTATCCATAGAGACATAATAAAATTACAATCAAATGTACCGATAAGCTGTGGAACTTCTCTAGTCATATTAACACTACAGCCAGAGTAGCTCTAACTTTCGTGTTCCACTGCCCCAGATAAAGCTCATAGTCTCCCTACTCCTTATACTGTATGTTCAAACCACAGCAGTAGAAGGGTTTGGCTGCATCCCCAAGCCTGACTGAGGTTTTTTTTTTTAGCCAGCTGCTTGCCATGGTTTAAATCTCCTGCTTTGTCTTCATGTTCCTTTGAGTTTAGGGCCTTGAGTGGGCTCCATCAAAAAGTCTCAGTCGATGAAAGGAAATCAGTAATGGAGTGAATGAAGGAGTGACTTTTTCTGCCAGACTTAGTGCCCACCTTTGATCTAAAATAGAATAGGGAAGTATGAAGTTGTCATGGCATGTATCAGCCACTGGATCTTTCTGTTCATGAGATGGAAACAAATTCCAGTTACATGCCAAGAAAGAAGTAAACCAGCAGTAAGGATGATGACAAGATTTCTCTATCTCCATCTGAAATGGTAGAAAAGGGCCTAAAACCAGGAAAGAAAAAGGCATTTAAAATAAAAAGTTTAACATGAATGGCAAGGTATATGATTTTACAAAATAAAAATAGATCAGCAATTCTGCTTTTCTACCAACACAACAGTTCTGAGAATGAGATGACTGGGAAAGGTACTACATATTGAGGGGTTTGAGGAATCCAACAAAAGAACATGTATGTCATGACCTGGCCCATCTTACCTCTCTGGTAGTCAGGTGCAACTGAGGGGATGAAATAGCTTAGAGAAGTGAGCAGTCCTCTAAAAATACTGTTGGACCAGCACCTTCGGACTTCTGTTTGTATTGAACAACAACTGGATGCCTCCATACCGTCTTCAGGAGAGGCAGTCTTCACCAATGACACATCGTTAAGATAAAACATCAGTGGATAGCACTGATTTCCTTGAATCCATGATCATGCAACATTCATTAAGGGTTTGTGCAGTGGATACTCCTTTTGTCCCATGACAGAATACGATCTCCTTAGCTCTACCAAGTTAAAGGCTCTTGCAAAAGCAGTTAGAGATTTCGGTTCCTTTTCATGAAGATCTTATGTAGGTAATCCCAAAATTTACTCTGTTGTGTTTCATTGTTGTGGATCATGGCAGTGAGAGCTTCCCCTTGGTCCAGACTTTGCCAGTAATCTTGCAGCCACATCTCCTTCCAGCTGAAACACCAAAATGGGGAGGTGGATTATGGACTACAGCACAGTCCTGGGTTTCTGTGAGTGAGCCAAAGAAATATTAAGCAGACAGAGTAGTCTCTGGCTAGGATAAAAGCTCTGCTGTGAAGGGAGGGAAACGTGAAATAAATCTAGCCCTAGCTCAAGTGACAGGCAGTGAGTCACAACACGCCAAGTATCATACAGCTCACCCAGTGAGTTAAAACTCCTGACCTGCCTACTCTGAAATGTGGAAGGAGCTCAGAGGCAGGCACAGCAGGGAATCGACTTGGAAGTAGTAGTCTCCCTCAGGCAAGCAAGGGAGCAGGAGTCTAGATGGTTGTATTTCCAAGTTTCACTTTTGATCCAATAATCAAAATGAAGGTGCAGTGCATCCAACTTCTAGAAGATAGAACCTGAGTATTTATTTCCTTAATGTTTTACAATTTTCCTTTAGTAAGTCCTAAAGTAGGTACAGATTACTTGGTGGAGAACTTTAGCAAGCAGCATATGTAGACGGCTCTTTGCTGCCATCCATTGTCCAGGAAGGTTTCTACAGGCTGTCCTAGCAGCCTGTCTTTCTGCCTTTCTCCCAGTAGATGTGGCTCAATGCAAGTGGCTTCAACATTTTCCCACCTCACCTGATGCCACATTTTCCTGCCATCTACTACTGTAGTCTACTCACTTCCAGTCCCCACTGCCCACCACTGTTAATTGTTAATCTTTTGAAAACATTCCTTCAGTTCTGTCTAGGGTGAAGATACAATGTGTCACCCACGTCAGGATACTTTTTAGAAATTTTTTGCTAAACTTATGTGAAAGGCAGAGAGACAGAGTAAGAGGTAGAGCCAGAGGTCTCTCCACTGATTCACTCTTCAAGTGCTGGCAACAGCCATGACCGGACGGACCAGGCTCAGGCCAGGAGCCCGGAGCTCCATCCAGGTCTCCAATGTGGGCAACAGAGACCCGCGTGCTGCCTCCCAGGGTGTGCAGTAGCAGGAATATGCAAGTAGAAGCAGGGCCAGAGTTCTAACCCAGGTACTCCAGTATGGGAGGCAGTGTGGATGTTCCAAGAAGCATCTTCACTGCCACACCAAATGCCCACCCCAGGGTACTTTAAGAGTGAACGTAAGTGCTATTAATAATTATGCTGGTTAATAGGTGTAAACCCTAACTCGAGAAAAACCTCCCTCAAAATGCCCACCTCTGCATTCCCCGCCCCCACCCCCATCATACAGAAGGTGCTCAAATAGCTGAGTTGATGTTCAGGACCACGCAAACTCATGAGCCTCTTACTCTGGCTATTTATAGCGCGAGCCCAATTTACCTGCCCAACTCTGTCTCCCTCCTCAGCTCCCTGCACAGGGCCCCTTTCTTTTTGAATCACTATTGCAAACTTCGTCCACATAAGCTGATTTTCATATGTTGTTGCCTGGAATTGTATCTGACACCTTTACTCGGCTTTTTCAGTTTGCTTTATCTCCACACCTGGACTTCCTGACACCCTCAGGGCAGAGGGAGCCCAGGCAGTGGCTTCCCCATACCGCCGAACCCCCTTCACTGCCACAGCAAGCAAGGGAGTAAATGCTGCGACTTGCTGGCTGCAGGGCACCCCAGGAACTCTTACCTGTCATTGTCCGGAATCTCCTCCACACTGCCAAAGCCAGGGGTGGGCACTGGACAGTCCATGTGCGAGGGCTGGGCTATGCGAGGCTCGGGGACTGGGATGTCCCCAGGAGAGGCTGCATGGGCTCTCTGGGCTTGCAGCCGAGCCAGCTCGTGGTCGCAGACGAAGCACTCGAAGCCGTTGAGGTAGTTGGGCAGTAAAGGATCGTTCACGCCCCACTCGCGACGCTTCAGGCTATCCAGAAGGAACTGGTTGGTGATGCCCCCCGGTTGCTTGTATGCCAGGTATTTCATATACTCCGCATCGTTCTTGTCCAGAAAGTCGATAAACTCTGCCAGCTTCTGAGGCGACTCAAAGTCGTCAATAAGGATGATGGACTGATTGTTGGGCATCCAGTCCCGCACAGACGGCGAGCCGCGGTACACTGGCACGGCCCCCAGGTGCATGGGGCGCCACAGTTTTTCCGTCATGTAGTCGTTGCAGATGGCATTTTCTAGAGCCAAGTGAAACTTGTAGCGCGACAGAAAGGCCAACAGCTCTGGATCCTCGGTGGTGGCCGTGGCTGTGTCCTGTAACCGGGCGGTGGGCAGCTCCCGATTCTGCAGGCATTTCCCGTACGAGTCCACCTGAGCGGGGGCAGAGTACCGCCGTCAAAAGCGCACGGCCGGGGCCCCCTGGGTCCGGCCTCGGCCCGGCCCTCCCGGCCCCCGGCCCGCTCCCGGCCCCCACCCACCGGGATGTAGCGCATCAGTTCGCGCACGTAGCGGTCCCGGTCGGCCGGCACGTCGCAGTGCGACTGCAGGTAGAGCAGGGGTGCGTAGCCCCGGCGCCGCCACACCGCGCGCTCCTGCAGCGGAAGCGCCGCGCGGCGCAGGTAGGCGGTCCCGGGCAGCCACTGCAGCGGCAGCGGGTAGTCCGAGTGGCGGCTGAAGGTGGCAGTAAGGTTGAAGAGGCGGATGCCCGGGCCGTGGCTCAGCAAAAAGTTGTTGAGGGGCGACTCCTCGTGCAGGAGCGCCCAGCTCTGGTGCGCCAGGCGGGGCAGCGGCGCGTCAGACGCGCGGAAGTCGGTGCCGTAGAAGAGCAGCGCGCGCGTCCGCGAGTCTCCCCGCACTCGTCGGTCCCGGGACGCCAAGCACGCGCCGAGCGTACACTCGATGCGCTCCGAGTCACCCGGGAAGTGGGGAAATAGCCCTGGGCTCCACCACAGCAGCACTGGCAAGTCCGCCGCCTCCTCCCCCGGCCGCTGGGCCCCAGGACTGCGCGCCACCCCCACCGCGCCCAGCGCCGAGGGTGGCCGGAAAACCGCGCCATCCCACGGTTCCGCCCACTCTGCCTCCCCGCCGGCCTCGGTCTCCCCCGCGGGCCCAGAGCCGCTAGCCGCACAGACACTGAGCACTGCCAGGGCGGCTATTACAGCCGGGCCGCGGCCGGCCGCCATGTCCACTCTGGCAGCAGGCACCCCGCCCACCGACCAAGACCCGCCCCGCGGCGAGTAGCGACCGGACGAGGTTTTACACCACGGGGGCGCGCTGCGCATGCGCAGCTCCTCACCCGGTGGCCAGAGCCAGAGAAAATGACAGCTGGAGATGAGGCTACTGGTTACATCTTAATTTATTTTATTTCTTTACAAATTAAAGATGCATTGAAAAATAAACCAATGAAGAGAAATGAGAGGTCCAGAGCAGGGGCATCCCAGGCTGGGAGCAGGCAAGCCTGGCCACCATCAATCCTAGCCCTTGTTCTGCCCCAGCCAGTTGGGGTTGAAGGTAACTGTCAGCCACTCGGTCAGTACCACAGCCCTAGTGGCGTTGCGGTGGGAGAGAACATGGCTGCGGCTACCTCTGCCCCTCTCCCAACAACCACCGGCTTGGAGAAGCAGTGCTTCCAGTGGGAGCTCAGAGTAGGATGTGGGCTGGCTCTGTGAGGTATTGCAAGTTGATGATCAGGCTCCCTCCAGAACCATCTAGTGTTGGGCCCTCTCCGGCTGGATGGGGGCTGGTACCTCTCCCAGGTGTTAACATATTTTGCAACTCAGTTCCCAGGCTCATTCATCTCTGACAGTGTGCCTCCACCCACAATGTGATCACCAGTCATTGCATGGGACAGAGAACACGTGGTGGAAGCAGAGAGAGAAAATCAACCACCCTCAGTAATGCTTACGTGGCTATTGTTCCCCAGGCCCAAGAGGGACCCATCCGTTTTCTCTCCATCACCTATGGTTTATACCCCAGCTCTTGTGCACCTGTATGTTTTATCCCTAATATAGGAAGTTGTTGATGACACTGAGCTGAATTAGCCAACCCCTGTAGTAATGCTGGGATCCCCACTCCTTCCTGCTTGTCCCTCTCCTCTTGGAGGCTGGTCCAAAGGGACATATAGTATTGCTAGGGTCTGGGTGCCTCCAGACCCCCAACACCAAATCATATACAGTGAACTGAGAAACTACATTCATTACAACAGGATTAGCAGGAAACGGAGGGTAGAGTGAGGGGATGGGGGCACCTTCCATCAGCAGGACATGACAAGAGTGGTAGGATACTTGAGCCCAGAAAGAAGGTGCCTCCTTATGTCTCCCCCTCCCAGCAAAGAGACTGAGGTCAGCTTACACGACTTATAAGATATGGAATTGTCCCGATTTCTCTGCCATCCTGGATTACTTTATAGAAGCTGGCCTGAGACCCTATGCCAGTTACCCTCTTGCTTTAGCTCAGTAGCTGCCGAATCTCCTTGTGCATGTGACAGAGAAAGTCCACATAGGATGCTCCCCCACTCAGGCTTTTGTCTTCCACCAGGAAGTGCTTGAACAGCATCTCCAGCTTGTCCTCCTGTTTCACCACGATAAGCTACGGCCAGAACACAGGGTTATGAGGTGGGGCCAAAAGGAATTAAACCTGCCCAGAAATCCCATGACCTAGTCACCTACACCCCATCCCCTCTTTTCCAGGTGAGGACTCGATAAGGAAAGAAATCCAGGGTTCAGATCAGTGTTACCTTCATGTACCGTGATCTCTGTGCCCTTAAGCTATCGATGAGGCCTCGAACCTTCTTGGACAGTGGATTATCAAGAACTGGCAGAACACTCTGGAACACAACATTCATTCATGGTAAGGTACTCCTGAGTTCAGTCAAGATGAGACAGCACAAGATGTACACATCATCTGGTACCAGGAAGCAGGGAACAATGATACATTCCCACTCCCCCTATTGTTTCCTGATATCTAAGGGTCTAGCATTCTAACTTTATCACCTCCCACTTATATCAGGAAGTATACTTTTTTTTTTTTTTTTTGACAGGCAGAGTGGACAGTGAGAGAGAGAGACAGAGAGAAAGGTCTTCCTTTTGCCGTTGATTCACCCTCCAATGGCCGCCGCGGTAGCGCGCTGTGGCCGGCGCACCGCGCTGATCCGATGGCAGGAGCCAGGTGCTTCTCCTGGTCTCCCATGGGGTGCAGGGCCCAAGGACTTGGGCCATCCTCCACTGCACTCCCTGGCCACAGCAGAGAGCTGGCCTGGAAGAGGGGCAACCGGGACAGGATCGGTGCCCCGACCGGGACTAGAACCCGGTGTGCCGGCGCCGCAAGGCGGAGGATTAGCCTAGTGAGCTGCGGCGCCGGCCGGGAAGTATACTTCTAATACCCACACCATGCCCTCACCAAGCCACTGGTGATCTGGCTGAAAGAAGCGACGCTGAAAAGGCTCTGGACAACACCCTGTTGGACGCTTGCTCCCACCCAGAGGAAGAGATTGAGCCCGTTCTCCAGCAAGTATATATCCCCACTGCTTAGACGCTCTTCAGATGCTCGAACTGCTGGTGGTTCAGTGGTACTCTCAATGGGAGACTTTGTCTAGACACAAGGACAAGAAGGAGCAGAAGGTTACCAAGGACCATAGAACACATCTGTGCCACCCCTTCCCAATTCAGAAAGCTACATCTCCATACACCACACCTTCTGAGGGTCTCTAACTCTGTCTATGAAAATTATATCAGATAATGTATGTAAAAAAAAAATTCAGGGGCGGGCACTTTGGCACAGTGGGTTAAGGCCCTGACGGGCCAGTGCTGTGGCATAGCAGGTAAAGCTGCTGCCTGCAGTGCCAGCATCCGATATGGGCGCCGGTTCAAGTCCTGGCTGTTCCATTTCCCATCCAGCTCTCTGCTATGGTCTGGGAAAGCAGTGGAAGTTGGCCCAAGTCCTTGGGCCCCTGCACCTGTGTTGGAGACCAAGAAGAAGCTCCTGGCTTCTAGCTTTGGATTGGAACAGCTCTGGCCGCTGCGGCCAATTGGGGAGTGAAGCAGCAGATGGATGCTCTTTCTCTCTCTCCCTCTCTCCCTCTCTCTCTCTCTCCCTCTCTCTGCCTCTCTTATAGACTTATAACTGCCTTTCAAATAAAATAAATTAAAAAAAAAAAAAGGGGGGGGGGCCCTGACCTGTAGCACCAGCATCCCATATGGGTGCCAGTTTGAATCCAGCTACTCCACTTCCAATCCAGCTCCCTGCTAATGTGCCTGGGAAAGCAGCAGAGGACAGCCCCAGTCCTTGGGCCCCTGCACCCACATGGGAGACCCGGAAGAGATTTAATCAGTTCAGCTTCAGCCATTGAGGCCATTTGGGGAGTAAACTAGTAAATGAAAGTCTCTCTCTCTCTCTCTGTCTCTACTTCTCCTGGTAACTCTTTCAAATAAATAAATCTTTTTTTTTTTTAAATCCACTAATATCAGTCACAGATAATGTTGCCCCTTTCCCCTCTCCTAAGAGACTTTATTCAGTGCAGTGTCTCCCATTCCCTCAGTCATACCAGTGGTAGAAGCCGAGGATAGAAGAAGACATTGGTCTCAGCCACATCCATGGAGGTAACCAGCTGTCGGACGTAGGCACGGTCATCAGTAGTGACTTCAGCTCCAGGCTGCAGGACATCACTCTTCAACACACAGTTCAGGTAAACTGGGAGTAGCTTCATACACTCAGGAAGGATCAACTGAGGGGTTCATCAAATAAAATGAAATCAGTCATGAAAAATGACTCCCAAATGCACAAATGTTATCACAGTAACCCCTCCATTAACATCCTTCCTCACCTGTCCTGCAGAGGAAGGGCTGGCACAGTTCTTTCTATAACAGGCCAGGATCTGGGCACACTGGGTGATGAGACTATCACGGACAGTCTTCACAGGGCTATTGAGGACTCCCCGGTATGCTGGACAGGAAAGGGAGAGGGCACGTCACTGGTTAGGTACCCACCATACATGCCTTCCCACCATCACACCTACCAGGGGATCACTGACCATCCTAGACCTTTCTCTCAGCCCTGCTCCCTCCCTGGTCAGCCTCTACCCTCACCAAATTTGGCCATGTAGTTGATGAGCGTGTCAGTCTCACAGTTTCGATACAGATCAGCCAGCTGGGTGCAGCAGTTCAGGGCCAGGTTGTGGATGCGGAGCCGACGCTGCCCTGCACAACTGGTGTAAAGCAGGGCACACTAGAGGAAGGGAAAAAGGAAAACTCACACCCCTACCTCACAGAAGCCCCCAGGAAATCTGCCCCTGTGCTCTGTTATGAAGTCTCTCCCCTCAGCCTCCTCTGCCAGGCCTCTCTCCCCACTCCTCTCCCTCTTCCCTGCAGCCTTTGTATACCCAGAGACTGACATCCAACACCTCCTCCCTGGCCCCTGCCTCTGGCCTGCCACCTGAAGGAGGGCACCACTGTCTTCGTTGAGTCGATCATCATGCTTGAACTCCACGGTCACTGTCTTGTCCCCATCCAGTCCAGCCAGTTCCACATCTGTTGTGTTGCTCATGTAGAAAGCTCCAAAGAAATCTACAGCACGGATACCTGAAATCACAGGTAATAGGGTGAGGGCTAAGGTAGGACAGGTACGTGCCTCCCTCTCCGACAGTGTTCCTCCCACATACTCCTCCAGCCAGGACTGACCGGTGCTTGTCCGGACTCGCATCACAGCATCAAAGCCAACCACCTTCTGTACATCACGACGCAGGTCGCTCAGGAACCGTTCCTGGTCATTCTCCGCCTGCAGTCCCCACACGCAGAGTCACATCACTGAGTAAACAGCTCCCCCTGCAGTCCGCCTCCTTTCACCTCTCCCACCTCTCCCACTCCACACATCTGCTCTATCTGAATAACACTAACAGATTATCATGATGATGACAATGATAGCTTTTAAGCACTTACTACATGCCAGTTACCACACTGAGTAGTTCACACATAATTACTTAACTCTGTAAACAAATCCTAATTAACACATCTCACATCCCATTTTACAAATTAAAGAACAAAGGAACTAATTAATTTATCTGAGTAACAGGCATTTGGCACAGTGGTTAGAACATCACTTGAGATGCCTGTATGTCAGTCATGTCAGAGTGCCTGAATTCTAGCTCTACTTCCAATTCCAGCTTCTTGCTAATGTCCACTGGGAGTCAGCAGGTAATGGCTCTAGTACTTAGGCCCCTGCCACCCACATGGGAGACACAGATTGAGTTGTAGGCTCCTGGCTTCTACCTGGCCCAGCCCTGGCTGTTGCAGGTATTTGGAGATTGAATCAGTGGAGGGAAGATCTCTCTGTATCTCTCTCTCTGTCTCTCTATGCCTTTCAAACAAAAGGAAAATAAATTTAAACATTTCTTAATTTAAAAAAAATGGAGGTCCTAGAGCCAGTAAGTTGTGAGGCCAGAAAATCAACACAGGACTGACTGCAAGGCCCTTGCTCCTAACCATCATGCTCTCAGGCTCACTTCTTTCCACTGCATGGCTACTATTACTCCTGTCAATGAGACAGTGGTTAAAGAGCCACTTCATATGTAAGCACACATTCCCAGTCTCGTGCCACCTGCCACCCAGAATCCCACACTATACCTGAAAGCAAGCATATTTGTAGACAGAGCCACCAGTGAGCTGGGGCACCACAGAGAGCGTGGCCACATCCACATACTGGTTAGGGAAGAGGAAAAGATCTACACAGCAGCCTTGGGCCACACACTCTTTGGCCAGGGTCTGATAGGCGCCTGTCTGAGGCTGGAACAATGTCTGGGGAGGAAAAGACAATATCAAATATCTCAGCTGTGTATGTGAGACCTATATATGTAATACAGGCTGTTAGTTCCTAGGAATTTGCAATAGTCGTACAATGTTCTTATAAAAAGTCTACCAAGGGCTTTTGGCTCAAGGTGGGATAGGGAGGTGTGGGAACAGTGGAGAATGCTGGCAGTCACTGATGTGACATGTGAAAAGGCAGGGCGTTTGGTCCCAGTCCCCCTCCAGAAAGCTTAGAGTATGACATTATGAAGAGTCACCACCTTATTCTGTAATGGGAAGTCCTCCCCCCGTCTTCCAGTCCCACACCTTCTCCTTGTCTGTGTTGATCAGCTTCCTGTCATCTCTGTTCTTCAGCTTCCCTGGGGCCTCTGCAATGGGGAGGGATGTGTGGAACAGAAACAGCTTCCCTGCACACTCGGCAGCCTAGGAAACAAGACAGCACCCTGTGTCTGTCTTTCATCATGTTATTCATTCATCCCTTCCCTTGACATGTCTTAAGCACCAACAACGTTCAGACAGGTTGAATTACTGGACAGTCATCAACCACTGCAGTAACAGAAGCTGTATCCCGGGGTAAGAAGCCAGAGGAAAGGGAGGTGACGGAGGATGCCAGGGACTTCAGCCTTACCTTCAGAGCTTCCATGCCAGCCTGGATAACTGGGGCAAATACTGTTTCTGTCTCCCTTGTGTCTGCAAACATTTCTGGAATCTGATCCAACAAGCTGGAGAGATAGGTGACGGGAAACAACCAGAATTGCTATTCTGATCCCAGATGCTTCAGTTCTTAATTCCCAGAAGTTATTGGCCCCAAGACTCTAAAACTCCACAGCCACAGCCACAGCCCCTGTCCATCTACTCATTCCTATGATACACTCTCTGGCCTTTGGGCTGGACCCTTTCCACTCTCTTACTTCCACAATCTGGCTCCTACCTGGTGATGACTGCCCGAGATTCATTGACATTGACCAGGAATCCATCCAGCAGTGGCACAAACACGTCAGCCACATCAGATACAACCATCATCTGAGGCTGGGCCAACGAGCTCTTCACGTTGTAGAAGTGGAGCACCTTATTGTAGGTGACAAAACCAACGCGAACTGCTGACTCTTCTGCCCCGCCTTCCCTACAGAAGGTGATACTGTTACCCAGACTTGCCACTTTTTCCATCACCCACAACGTCATGATATCAGGACCCATCTGCCCAGTCGACCTAGACTCCCCTACATTAACAGAAGGAAGCACCTGGGCTCCGGAACGCTCACCTAGGTAGAAAGTCTAACAGTGACTTTAGCTCCTCACAGAGGAGCCTAACAAGGCCAGTCCGGATGGCATTGTAGGAGACGTCAATCATGAAGATGAAGGCAGGAGGGCTGGGGAACTTATTGTTCTGCAGAGGAAGGAAATGTTGCGAGGAGGGGGGTTTTGTTAAGCAGGCCAATTAACTAGAGAGAAGTCAGCATCAAAGGGGACGAAGAAGGGGTGAGGGAAATGACAACAGCAGTTCTTAGCTGTCTCATTATCCTCCTCCCACTGCTCCGCCCCCTGCTACCCTCTCTCACCTTGCAGTAATCTACAGTAGCCAGGAATTCATAAGAGCCCAGGGATAGCTCAGGACGATCATAAGCATCCACACGTTTGCCGGTATGATCCAGATGTTGAAAATACTGGGGGGGAACTGTGGGGAGTATGGCAGTGTGTTACTCAAAGGTCCACTCTTAATCTTAGTAATTCTGGCCCTAGTTGAGCCTCATATCCCCAGCTCTTGAAAAACAGACCCTAATTTATCTAAACAGAGAACAATGAACATGCAGTCAAGACCTTCCCCAATCCCACCTCTGTGAACATACATACCATCATTGACACAGCTGCAAAAGCAGCACTGGAAGCGCCTCCCTCCCTCGACGAACTGCATGAAGGGGCACATGTACGCTTTGCAGCGATTGCAACGCAAAGGGCCTGATTCTCCGTGATCCACAACATAAGGTGAAGCCTGAGGAGTAAAGGGGAGGGGGCTGAGACATGGAGGGAAGCTACAGTGGGTTCAGACATGTGGTAGCAGACGAGGAGGAACAACCTGGAGGGAGAAGGAGCATGGCTCAGATACTCCACCTGGAAGGCAATGAGGTCTAAGGATGAGGGTGCCGATCACAGGAAAATGTCCCCAAGTGTCTAAATTCAATGGTTTTTTTTTTCCTACACTCCACTCCCAGAATTATACTTCTTCTTGAAGTAGAAATGTGAAACCAAGCTAGGGGCTGCCAAGGGAAAATGAGGAGAAAGCCAAAGATTATCTAAGACTCTGGGTCCGTCTTCATTTCCCTTTGCTCTTGCATTAGGAATCTTGACTCCTGCTTCCTTCTTTAACCAAGTTATTTATGACACTGCTCTACTCTCAGGATTTTATGACACTTATTTATGCCCTAAGCAGATGTCAAACAGATAAAGAGACCAGTGACCAACCATTCCCACTGGGACCCAGAAAGAGAAAAAGAAAAACCAAAGGGGAGCATTTGGCACAGCAGTTACGATGCTGCTTAGGACACCTGCATCCCATATCAGAGTGCTTGGTTCAAGTCCTGGCTGTTCCACTTCCAATTTGGGTCTCTGCTAAATGCACATCCTGGGAAGCAGCGTATGATGTCTCAAGCACATGGGTCCCTGGGAAATCCAGACTGAATCCTGGGCTCCTCGCTTCAACCTGGCCCAACTTCGCTGTTGCAGGCATTTGGGGAATGAACCAGCAAACGGAAGATCTCTCTCTCTCTACCTTTCAAATAAAATAAATGAAAATTAAAAAAAAAAAAAAAAAAAAAAAAAGGCCGGCGCCGTGGCTTAACAAGCTAATCCTCCGCCCTACGGTGCCGGCACACCGGGTTCTAGTCCCGGCTGGGGTGCCAGGGTGCCGGATTCTATCCCGGTTGCCCCTCTTCCAGGCCAGCTCTCTGAATGGCCTGGGAAGGCAGTGGAGGATGGCCCAAGTGCTTGGGCCCTGCACCCGCATGGGAGACCAGGAAAAGCACCTGGCTCCTGGCTTCGGGTCAGCACGATGCGCCGGCCGCAGCGGTCATTGGAGGGTGAACCAACGGCAAAAAGGAAGACCTTTCTCACTATCCACTCTGCCTGTCAAAAAAAAAAAAAAAAATTTAAAAAAAAAAGCAATGCCTGGATTTGAGTCCCAACTCTGCTTCTGATTCTAGCTTCCTGCTAAGGCACACTAAGGGGAACAGCAGATGATGGCTCAAGTACTTGGGTCTCTGACACCCAAGTGGAAGACCCAAAATGAGTTCCATGCTCCTGGCTTTGGCCAGCCTGAGTCCCAGCTGTGCAAGGCACTGGGGAGTATATCAGCATATGGAAGATTTTTCTGTCTATCACTGTTTTCGAATAAAATAATAAATAATAAAATAAATAAAAATAAAGAAACAAAAACACAGGGGCAGGATTTGTGGCACAGTAGATTAAACTACCACTTGGGACCCCTGTATCCCATATAAGAGTGCCAGTTCAAGTCCTGGCTACTCCGCTTCTTATCCAGCTCCCTGCTAATGTGCCTGGAAAGCAATGGATGATGGCTGGAGTACCTGAGTTCCTGCCACCCACAGAGTTTCAGGCTCCTGGCTTCAGCCCTAGCTGTTGCAGCTTTATGGGGGCATGAACCAGTGGATGGAAGAGCTCTCTCTCAAACACACATTCTTCCTTCAAATAAATAAATATTAATACACATACACACACACCATGTGAACTAAACTTTGAGGTTCCAGTTCCAGAGGACTCTATCTGAAGCTGGAGAAAAGGTGCATGAACATCAGGACATCCTGCCAAGGTCTGGCTGAGCAGCTGCCCAGCTCTTCTCATGCTGATTTCAGGTGCTGGGATGACAGATCAGGGCCCAAGGATTTTAAACTACCTGTTCTCTTATATGCTATCCTAACATCCCTAACCTACCTGGGCTGACAGGACTACCTATAAGGAAAGCACAGAATGATGTTCTTCTCTCATTTGGAGATGACCATGACAGTAGAGGTCCTCAGATTCAGCTGTCTTCTCCCCTAAAAACTGGCCCTGCTCTTTTCATGCTGTTTGCTTTTCCTCTGGACCTTGTTCCTGTGCAGCAATTTCTTGGGCTTTTGCTCTCATCTGCTACCATCTCCTCCAGGTACGGGTCCTGGGACAGAAACTGCTGCAAATACTCTTGCCTTCAGTCCGACCAAGATATCCCACTTGAACAGCCAGAATCACACCTAGCAGGGATCCCTGTTCCCCCTCCCTTCCTCCCTCTCATTGTACCCTAGCCCCTTCCCTGACTCACCTCCTCTGGGGGCAGCCTCGCCAGCGGCTTTATGACAGCTGCCAGGGGCACCTGAGCCTGCTTAGCCATGTCAGATGTGCAAGGGATATTATAGGATGTACATCGGATGTACCGGGGACTTGCATTCCCTGGGGAGGAGGCAGAACACCTGAGTCAGATCACAGAATCTTTCCAGACAGCAGCTCTCCATGGTAATCCACCCCATCACCTCCACAAATGCTGGAGCTGGTAGGTTTTGCTCCCAGAAATATAGGGGGTTGGGCTGGTCTCTGGTTAAAGACTGACAAAAACCCAATCTATAAGCTGATTATGTTGGAGAAAACGCCCTCATAGGAGGAGTTCATGCCCTTCTCACCTTGGTCTTTCACCAGGAAGTTGGTGGTGACTAGGGGTGGCACCTGGCCCCGGACTCCTGTAACAAATGGCTCTGAACCCCGGTTGTTCCTGTCATCTTCAATGACCTGAATCTTCAGGGAAGAAATGAAATGAGTAAGGTGACAAAAGGAAGAGGAATCACTAGGCCCCAGAGGGTCATGAGAAGGACATGCTAGGGCACAGCACAGAAACTAACAGTTTGCCAAGGAACACCTCATGCACCAGCTCTGCTCCCCTTCTGGAGACCACACAAACTGCTGCAATGCCGATCTTCCACCAGAGCAGCAGCAGGGGCTCGGGCAGGCAACATTGCCAACAGGCTTCTTGGGGAGCTGCCCGACCCCAAAGGAATGGCAGGCAACCTGTAGTTCCTCCTATTCCAGGAAAGCTGCAGCTCTGATTGAAAACCATCAGATATGATTAATTCCATTCCCCTCCCCTACCAAGCCTTCCCCCACCCCTCCCCAAATACATTCTGAGCCGGAGCAAGAAAACAGACAGCAGTAATCATGTAAAAATGAATCTACCTGGAATGACTCTACACTTGATGAACAGGGGACAGGGTAAGGAGATAATTAGACAGCCAAAAATGGTCGGGTAAGGTGAGGAAGCAGATGCTACCTTCCTTCAGGTAAGCATCAGTGTGAATACACGGGAAGAGAGGATGAACACCCAATCCTTAAAGCCCAATCCTCAGTCCCCGCAGTTTGACAGGCCCAGTGAAGAGGGTAAAAAAGAACTGCAGAGATGGTAATCAAACCCCTGGTAGGCTGGCCAACTTTCGTTCAGTTACTTCAAGAGGACTTATGATAAAACTAGAAAAAGTAAAGGGCAAATAAGACTCTATCCCACAGCAATAAAGTTGAAACTTAGAAATATGTCAAAGTCGGACCGATGCTGTGGTGTAGCAGGTAAAGCCGCCGCCTGTAGTGCTGGCATCCCATATGGGCGCCAGTTCATGTCCTAGCTGCTCCACTTCTGATCCAGCTCCCTGCTGATGGCCTGGGAAAGCAGTAGAAGATGGCCCAAGTCCTTGGGCCCCTGCATCCATCTGGAAGACCTAGAAGAAGCACTTGGCTCCTGGCTTCAGATTGGCCTAGCTGCAGCCATTGCAGCCACTGCAGCCATTTGGGGAGTGACCCAGCGGATGGAAGGTCTCTGTCTCTCCCTCTCACTCTGTAACTGCCTTTCAAATAAAATAAATCTTAAAAAAAATAAGAAATATATCAAAGTCAAAAAGACTCGCCAGACACTGGCATTGTGGCACAATGAAGTAAGCCACTGCCTGGAAAGCCCAAATCCCATAACAGAGAGCTGGCTTCTCTGCTTCTGATATAGCTCCCTGCTAACAATATGCCTGGGAAAGCAGCAGATGATGGCCCAAGTACTTGGGCCTCTGCCACCCATTTGGGAGACCCAAATGGAGTTCCAGGTTCCTAGCTTCAGCTTGGGCCAGCCCTAGCAGCCCCAGCCACTGCATCCATTTGGAGTGAACAAGCAGATTAATGATCTGTCTCTCTCTCCTCCTCTCCTCTCTCTCTCACTTTCTCTCCCTCTTTGTCATTCTTTCAAATAAACAATAAATAAACCTTACGAAAAGGAAAAAGACTCTTTGGGGGCAGGCATTTGACGCAGTGGTTAAGATGCCACTAAGGACACACACATCTCATACTGGAGTGCCTAGGTTAAGCCTCAGCTCCACTCCCAGTCTGAGTTTTTCGCCCTGGGGGGCAGCAGAAGATGGCTCAAATACTTGGATCCTTGCCACCCATGTGGGAAACTTGCAATTAATCACAGACTTCTGGCTTCAACTTGGCTCAGCCCTGGCTGTTGTGGAAATCTGAGGAATGAACCAGCAAATGGAATATCTATCTTTCAAATAAATTTTTAAAATACATATAAAAAAAGAAAGAGGCTCTCCAGATGAGAAAATGAGCCACATTTTCACAAACCAGCAGTCCCTTCTCCTTTAAGAAATGTCAGAAGATGGGGCTAGCACTGTGGCATAGTGGGCTAAACCTCTACCTATGGTGTCAGCATCATGTCCTGGCTGTTCTTCTTCCGATCCAGCTTTCTGCTATGGCCTGGGAAAGCAGCAGAAGATGGCTCAAGTGCTTGGGCCCCTGTACCCACATAGGAGACCTGGAGGAAGCTCCTGGCTCCTGGCTTCAGTTCAGTCCAGCTCTAGCAGTTGCAGCCATTTGGGGAGTGAACCAGTAGATGCAAGACCTTTCTCTCTGTCTGTAATTCTGCCTCTTAAATAAATAAATAAAATTTTTAAAAAGAGAAAAAAGAAAGAAATGTCATAAGATAGCATAGTGGGGGCCGGCGCCGTGGCTCAACAGGCCAATCCTCCGCCTTGCGGTGCTGGCACACCAGGTTCTAGTCCCGGTCAGGGCGCCGGATTCTACCCAGGTTGCCCCTCTTCCAGGCCAGCTCTCTGCTATGGCCCAGGAAGGCAGTGGAGGATGGCCCAAGTCCTTGGGCCCAGCACCCCATGGGAGACCAGGAGAAGCACCTGGCTCCTAGCTTCGAGTCAGCGCAATGCGCCGGCCGCAGTGGCCACTGGAGGGCGAACCAACGGCAAAAAGGAAGACCTTTCTCTCTGTCTCTCTCTCTCACTTTCCACTCTGCCTGTCAAAAAATAAAAATAAAAATAAAATAAAATTTAAAAAAAAAAAAGATAGCATAGTGGGGCTGGTGCCGTGGCTCACTTGGCTAATCCGCCGCCTGCACTGCCGGCACCCTGGGTTCTAGTCCTGGTTGGGGCGCCGGATTCTGTCCCGGTTGCTCCTCTTCCAGTCCAGCTCTCTGCTGTGGCCCGGGAGTGCAGTGGAGGATGGCCCAAGTGCTTGGGCCCTGCACCCACGTGGAAGACCAGGAGGAAGCACCTGGCTCCTGCCTTCAGATCGGCACAGCGTGCTGGCCGCAGCGCACTGGCCATAGCAGCCATTTGGGGAGTGAACCAACAGCAAAAGGAAGACCTTTCTCTCTGTCTCTCTCTCACTGTCTAACTCTGCCTGTCAAAAAAAAAAAAAAAAAAAAAAAAAGATAGCATAGTGGTATAACAGATTAAGCCAACTGCTTATAACATCAGCATCGTATACCAGAATGCTGGTTAGAATGCCACATACTCCACTTCCAATCTAGCTTCCTGCTAATATACAGCTAATGACCCAAGTATTTGGCTCTCTACCACACATGTGGGAGACTATGATGGGACTCCTGGCTCCTGGTTTTGGCCTGGCCCAGACCTGACTTTTGCAGCCATTTGGGGAGTGAACAAGTGGATGGAAGATATCTCTTTCTCTGTTTCTCTGTGTCTCTCTCCCTTTCAAATAGATAAATCTTAAAAAAAAAAAAAAAAAAAAAAGCCAGTTGGAGGAGGGGCAACATTCAGCATAGCAGCTTAAGTCACCACTGAGATACGTGCATCCTATGTTGGAGTCTCAGCTACACTTCTGACCCAGCTTCCTGCTAATGTGCATCCCTGGGAGGCAGCAGATGATGGCTCAAGTATTTGGGTCCCTGCCACCACATGGAAGACCCAAATGGAGTTCCAGACTCCTGGCTTCGGCCTGGTTTATCATTGGCTGTTGCAGGCATTTGGGGAGTGAACCATTGGACAGAAGATCTCTCTCTTCCTGATCTCTCTGTCTCTCAGCCTTTCAAATAAAAATAAAAATGAAAATCAAAAATAAATGCCAGTTTGGGATATGATGAACCTGTACAATAGCAGCTATCTACCCAGATGTTTCTGTACAACCAGCTGTAGACAAATCAAACTCAAAGTTGAAGGACCTATCATTCAACTTTGTCCTATTCCATCACATGTCACATCCAGGCTCCTGGAGGAGCCAGCAGGACTAAAACCAAACATTAACATGTCACCTGACCCCAACCCTTACAGCCTGACCTTCCACCACCCCATACTCAAGGCACTGCCAACAACTTGCTACCTCTTCACTACATGGTGACTTGAGGCATGCATATCCTTCTAGCTGTAAAAGCAAGAATCTAGAAGGGCTAAGGGAAGAGGATGGAGAGGGATGGACATGGTGGATGAGGTGAAGATGAGGTCACAGGCATGCATGGTGGCACTAACACAGGGATGACAGGTACACACACCCACCCTCTGCACTTACTGGACTAGGAATGGCATCAGGGTCTATTCTGTGCCTGGTTTTCTGCTGAGGAGGCAGCTCATTGAGTTGCTTTTAGTGTTTTAATAAATAAAGGCAGCAGGGGAAAACGGGGAAGGAGACAAAAGAACAAGAGGCAGATGTTACATCTCTCAACCCTGATGAATTAGACATGAATAACTGGAGCCCAGCTTATGCTGAAATCAGGTCCCCTCTAGATCTGACATTCCAAGTCTTTCTAGCACAACGTAAAATCCTTATTGGCTCAGACTATGATACAGCAAGATGAGGAAAAGGTGCAAACAGGAGGCAAGCAAGGGTTATACAGAGAGAGGCTGAATGGGAAAGAGAAACATTTCCTCTAAAGGCCAATCTCCCAGCTAAGGACTGCTCTTCTGCAGAGCAGCTGCCTCTTACATCCAACCAGACTCTCCTCACCGAAGGAGAGGAAAGGAAGGTGGGTAGCTTATTCCTCTCAGGTCCCCTTAGCCATCAGGCTCGCTCACCTTGGTGGCTCCCCAAAGGAAGAGGGAAGAAACAGAATGGAATATGACAATGGCTAAGCATGGTGAGGTAATTGACATAGCAAATGTTATAGACAGAATTACAAAGTGGCCCCTACTCAGCAGTATAATTCCAGCCTCTGTGCCAAGTCTCATAAGGAGGGCCAGAGGCATCTGATGGCTCTGAAGGTGAGACTCACCCACTTCCCAGGAGAAGTGGCTTTCTCAGCAAACTTTACACACATACTGTCCCCCTAAACTGTACATCATTTTTCCCAACCACAAAGCAGGAGCCTACTAGACAAAGCACAAGGGCTTACTCCTAAAACTTGATCCAAGCAGGAACAGAGAGAAACCACTGAGGTTTTCCTTCTCTTAACACCTACACCAGAGAATCCCACCTGCTCTACAGATTAGCAGGAATGCCATCCCCCCAGATTTAAAAGCACAAACCCAGCTACTACTGCACAGGAAGCCAAAGGTAACTATGCTATGTATGTCCCAGAGTGACAGAACACAGTCCTTAACCTAGAGCTCTACAGACACTGCTAATCACTCCTTTCCTCCCTGCCCAGCTAAAACCAGGGCTTCAGGGCAAGCACTGTGGCATAACGGGTTAAGCCTTTGCCTGCAGTGCCAGCATCCTAAACAGGAGCCGGTCTGAGTCATGGTTGTGCCACTTACAATCCAGCTCACTGCTAATATGCCTGGGACAGCAACGGAAGTTGGTCTGCCCCCACAAAGACTTCTGGAACTTCCAGTTCTAGTGTAGAGAGTCAAAAATGACATCTAGATTCTACGTCTATAAACAGATGAATGAAAAGGGAAAATTATCAAAAAATACTAGACAAACATCTCATCTAGGTTGACCCGCTTCTCTGGCACTCCTTCCCCAGGACCACCTAAGCATCGACTTACGGGGCTTGGGATGGCATCAGGGTCCAGGCGCTTAGGAGGCAGTGGCTGCGGAGGCCCAGGCTGACTGCCAAAGGTGGGTACTCCAGGGTAGGGACTTCCATAACTGGGCTGGGGGCCCTGGGCTGGTCCAAAGGAACCTGAGAGACAAGGATACAGGTTGATAAGAGTAAATCCTCTTCAGGCCTCAGGGAAATGAGGAGACTCCTATATAAATATAGAATTATCGATTATATGTCTGGCAAAACCATCCAAAAACCACTCCATCCAAACTATGAGAAAAAAGGATGTCTTGTAAGCTCCACATCCTACTAATACCTGGATCCTGTCCATCTAGTTCACCACTTAGCAAGCTATACTGAAAATAAACAGAAACAACACACACCTGAATAGCTGAAGCCTTTGGCTTCTAAAAAGAACTCACCATTTTGCTGAAGCTGATAGCCAGGCTGCTGAGGGGAGTGCATAGGTGGTGGTGGCCCGGGGGCCCCGGTCATCTGAGTACCAGGGGGCAAAGCTTGAGGAGGAGGTGAGGACACATGGTTGGGCTGGCTCACTGGAGGCCCCCCAAAGCCCTGTCCAGGCAGAAGTGGACCAGTCATTGAAGGCATCCGAGGGCCCCCTGAAGCTGGGGGTGTGAAGCTGGAGGCCAGTGGTAGAGCAGAGCGCTGGGGAGGCTGGACCCCAGGATGACCTTGGGTCTGGCTAAGGGGAGGTGCCTGGCCCTGAGGATAGGAGCCATACAGACCAGAGTTAGGGAAACTTCCTGAGGCTGAGGCCAGTGATGTTGGTGGTCCTGCAAAGAAGGGGAGGTAAGAGTCAGAACCCAGACAACTCACCTCCTCATTCATAAATGCTCCTTGCTCAGTAAACTACTTCCCTTGTTACATAAGACTGCTGTACCTTGTGGGGCTCAGAAGCACAGCAAATAAAAGGGATTCTAGCACACTCTGAAGGCCTAATGCTTCTGAAAACAAGGGGACAGTAACGTTTCTGTGATTGAAGCTACTCACCATAGCCCAGCCCTGAAGGGGGTGGGGCTGGGGCCGCAGCACCACTGATCTGCATTCCAGCCAACTGGGCAGTCACCTGTGCACTCGTTGGGGGAGGCCCATAGGGCTGAAGCACAGCTGGCTGGCTGACCACAGGGGCCAGCGGGGACCCAAATGCCTGAGACCCAGGGAGCCTGTGAAGACAAGGAAAGCAGAGGTGACTAGTGGGGCTCAGGTTCCCTTCAAAGTGGCAGGTATGCCACATCCTCCAAGAAGCTACACTGTTTCGAAGCATCTTACTCACATCCTGAGCTCTTTTATGGCTTCATATCCTTGCATATTCGTGGGTACATTATATTTCTTATCACGTACACCATGATTATTCATGAAAATCTTGTTTTCCACTAGGTTCACTCCAGAAACATATGCTGAGGGCCCTCAGGTCAAATACCACTTTACTCTGATAGTTAAATTATTTACTCTGTTAGTTAATTATCACCTCTTCTGCCTCAATCCTTTGTTGACAAATGGCCTGTTTTGTAATCTAAGGCCCTAAAGGAGTTGAAAAGAAAGGCACACATAAGCATGCACATTAACAGGTACTTAATAAATGCGGTATCAAAAAATGCAGTTTGATAGTTCAATTTTTACTAATTTATTTTTTATTATTTACTTGAGAAGCAGAGAGACAGAGACAGACACAAAGAGGCCCCAACCAATGGTTTACTCTCTAAATGCCCACAATAGCTGGAAATGGCTGGAATGATCCAAAGCTGGAAGCTGGGAAGCCAGGAGCTGGGAATGCAGTCCAGGTGTCCCCTTGTGTGTGGCAGAAACCCAATCCCTTAAGCCATTACTGTTGTCTCACAGGGTCTGCACTGGCAGGAAGCTAGAATCAGGAGCCAGAGCCAGAGTCAGAAAACAAAACCAGGACTCTGAGGCCAGCGCTGTGGTGTAATGGGTTAAGCTTTCACTTGCCATGCCAGCATCCCATATGGGACTGCTTTGAGTCCTGGCTGCTACACTTCCAGTCCAGCTCCCTGTTAATATGCCTGGGACAGCAGCAGAAGTTGGTCAAAGGCACTGGGCTCCTGTACCCATGTGGGAGACCCAGAAGAAGCTCCTGGCTCCTGGCTTCAGATAGGTCCAGCTCTGGCCATTGCAGCCATCTGGGGAGCAAACCAGCAGATGGAAGATCTCTCTATCTCCATCTCTCTCTGTAACTCTGCCTTTCAAAAAAAAAAATAAAATCTTAGAAACAAAACAAAACCAAAACCCATATGAGATGCAGGTGCCTTAACCAGATTTTTTTTAAAGATTTATTTATTTTATTTGAAAGGCAGAGTGACAGAGAGAGAATCTTCCATTCACTGGTTTACCCCGAAAATGCCTTTAATAGCCCTGGCTGCGCCAGGTCAAAGTCCGAAGCCACAAACTCCATCTGAGTCTCCCAAGAGGGTGGCAGGAATCTAAGCACTTGGGCCATTATCTACTGCCTCCCAGGCACATTAGCAAGAATTTGGATGGGAAGTGTCTTGATCCAAGGCACTGTGATATGGATGCAAGCATTCCAAGACGCAGTTTAACCTGCTATGCTACAACACCTGCCCCATGACCAAGTATCTTAACCACTAGGTTACTCACTCACCTCCGTTCAACTTTCACACTAAATTATTTATTTACTTTATCCTGGGAAAGATGTTAGAAAAATATGTAAGATCATAGGATCAGGTAAGCCAAATTTGGCATTTTTTACTAATCAAAAAAGATGTTAAGT
The DNA here is from genome assembly GCF_033115175.1 of Lepus europaeus. Lineage (NCBI taxonomy): Eukaryota > Metazoa > Chordata > Mammalia > Lagomorpha > Leporidae > Lepus > Lepus europaeus. The sequence goes on along the minus strand of NC_084843.1, from coordinate 62,870,105 downwards.
GTGCCAGAGAAGGACTAGAGGTACAATTGCATAAACAGGGTCATCTTCCAACTGGGTCTATGTAGCCACAACTTGTTATCTGGATGGCCATGTAGGAAACTCCCAAGGTATCAGAAGGCATGTTCAAATATAAACAAAATATTACTACATACTAACTTGAGGCAACTCTGTTGGTTTTTTATGGTAATATTATCACAGGGATCTACAATATAGAGCATTATACATAGCAAGTTCCTTCTGAGATTTCAGGAATCAAATTTTTCATAGAAATATGTTACACTGAAATTCTGATTTATACTTCTTACCTTATTTTCTCTCTACTAAATAACTGGTTCTTTGTAATTAGTCAGCTTCTAGGAGTTCTGCATAATATTTTTCATTCACTCACTCAGCTGGTACTGTCCTCAGTTAATATTTCTGGAATGAACCTTACCTCCCTAAGCTCTTTGTTGTGTTTTACATGTTTTTGTATTTCAAAGCATGAAGCATTATGTTACACATGCTCACTAAATCTCTGCCAGAACAACAACAGTCCATGGTACTGCCCTATTAATACAGACAATACTATCAACTATTCAATGGCATTCTGACATAGCCCATAATGACAATAAACCATCACCTTACGTGTGTATATAGCTTTATGACTTATAAAACTTCTCTAGGTTTTTTAACTTAATACTCATAGCAAAATAGTGAGGAAGACACAGTAGAGAGGAAACTGAGAACACTAAGAATGTAACTCACAGACCAAACCAGAACTAGAGCCCAGACTCAATTCCTAACTTAATTGTGAAATATAAATAGGAAAAGGTATATAATACATACAAAGTTGAATACCATCATTCACATACCAAAAACCAAGTCGAAAAATAGAAGACACTGGCAGTCAAAGGCTCTGCATGTTTCTCCCTCATCACAACCCTCTCCCTTCTTCCAGAGATACCTACTTTCTTAACAGCCTAATAATCATTCCCTTGTTTTTAACACAGTACAGTTCAAGTTTGTCAGTTTTTTTAAATCTTTTGTAAACAGAAGCTTATTGTAGACTTTGATTTTGTGTCTTTTATTTAACCGTACATTTATGAAATTGATCTGTAAGGCTGCCTTCATCTTAAATTTTTTAATAAGATTTAATTATTTATTTGAAAGGCAGAGTCATAGAAAGGCAGAGGCAGAGAGAGAGAGAGAGAGAGAGAGAGAGAGAGAGAGAGAGGAAGAGAGAGAGAGAGAGGTCTTCCATCTGCTGGTACACTCCCCAGATGGCTGCAATGGCCAGAGCTGCGCCGTTTCAAAGCCAGGAGCCAGAAGATTCTTCGGGATCTCCCACAGAGATGCAGGGGCCCAAACACTTGGGCCATGTTCTATTGCTTTTCTAGGCCATAGCAGAGAGCTGGATCAGAAGTGGAGCAGCCAGGACTTGAACCGGTGCCCATATGGGATGCTGGCACTGCAGGCAGTGGCTTTACCCGCTATGCCAGAGCACTGGCCCCAGTTGTAATTTTTTTTTAAAAGATTCACTTATTCATTTGAAATTCAGAATTACAGAAAGAAAAGGAGAGAGAGATAACGATCTTCCATCTGCTGATTCATTCCCCAAACAGTTGCAATGGCCAGGGCTGGGCCAGGCCAAAGCCAGGAGCCAGGAGCTTCATCCGGGTCCCTCATGTGGGTGCAGGCACTTAGGCCACCCTCCACTGCTCTCCAGGCTCATCAGCAGAGAGCTGATCAAAAGTGGAGCAGCCAGGACTCAAACCAGCATCCCATCTAGATGCCAGTGCTAGACAGTGGTTGAACGCACTGCACCACAGCGTGGGCCCCAGTTTTAATTTTTTTAAACCTTAAAATCCCACAATCATTGTTTATTATAAAGTGAACACTGGTCCTCATGATGAGCCTGCCCATAAGATCTCTGGCATGGAGCATAGTCCGGGGAACTTCTTGGATTCAGAACAACAGGAGTCAGCTACCAGCAGAGTAGGATCAAACGGATGAGGCCAGCTTTGATTTCCTTCTTGGGAGCTTCATCCACATATTTCTGGTAATAGGCCACCAGAACTTTGGAAGTATACTGATGAACAGTACAAATATGGCCATGCGACTGCTACCCTTCACACAGACCTGGATATTCACACCAACAAATCCCTCTTTTCCCAGAAATAAAACAGGCTGTGGTATAGCTTGTGCTGTAGCGTGCATAGCTTAATCATCTTCAGGACTGTCAGTTCACCTTGATGGGGTCATTGCTTCATGTGCAGTGCACCATGGGTGTAGCCAACTTTTGCATCCAAAAACCTTCAAGGACTGCAGCACACCCTTCCACATCATGGTTACTAGTGTACACAGGAGCTTCTCAACTAGTCATGCCACCACAACAAAGTTGTATGGTAGCTTTTTTTTTTTTAAAGATTTATTTGGGGGCCGGCGCTGGGGCACAGGTTAATCCTCCGCATGCAGCGCCGACATCCCATATGGGCGCTGGTTCTAGTCCCGGCTGCTCCTCTTCCAATCCAGTTCTCTGCTGTGGCCTGGGAAAGCAGTAGAAGATGGCCCAAGTCCTTGGGCCCCTGCACCCACATGGGAGACCAGGAAGAAGCACCTGGCTCCTGGCTTCGGATGGGCGCAGCTCCAGCCATTGTGGCCAACTGGGGAGTGAACCAACAGACGGAAGACCTTTCTCTCTGTCTCTCCCTCTCACTGTCTGTAACTCTCCCTCTCAAATAAATAATAAAGAAAATCTTTAAAAAAAAAAAAAGTTTTATTATATTTATTTGAAAGAGAGTTACAGAGAGAGAGTTCTTCCATCTGTTGGTTCACTCCCCAGATGGCCACAACAGCCGGAGATGCGCCAATCCAAAACCAGGAGCCCCTTTTGGGTCTCCCACGTGGGTGCAGGGGCCCAAGGACTTGGGCCATCTTCTACTGCTATCCCAGGCCACAGCAAAGAGCTGGATCGGAAGAGGAGCAGCCGGGACTAGAACTGGCACCCATATGGGATGCTGGCATTTCAGGCCAGGGCTTTAACCCACTGCGTCACAGCACCGGCCCCAGTAGCTTTTAACTATAGCTCATTCTCTTTCATCACTGAAAGTTATTCCACTAATATGCTGCAGTTTGCTGAAACATTTTAATGTAGATAGACATTTGAGATTTTCTAACTTTTGGTTATTACAATGTTACTATAAATAATCATATTTTTAATTTTGAGTATTACACAGATTAGTTTTTGTAAGACATATATCTATGAGTGAAATTTCTAGGTCACAAAATACGCAATACTTCAATTTTTATAGATAATGTCAAATTACTTTCCCAAAGTGGTTGTACTAATTTGCATCCCACCACCAGTTAGAGCTCCTGTTAGTCCATATCCTCAGCAATATTTAGTATTATCAGATTTGGCATTGTGGAACATTGGGCTAAGCTCCCACCTGTAACAGTGGCATCTTGGCAACCTGATCAGGAGCCTGGAGCCTCCACTGGGTCCCCCACATGGGTGCAGGAGCCCAAGCACCTGGGCCACCCACCATTGCTTTCCCAAGCCACAGCAGAGAGCCGGAGCAGAAGTGGAGCAGCCGGCAGGCAGCAGCCTCACCTGTTACACCACAGCGCCAGCCCCAGGACTATAACTGTTACTGAAAATGTTTAGTAAAGAAAAAAACTCAAGTTCACAGAAATAAAACAACATGCAAAAGAACCCAAGTAGTGGGGCAGGCACCTGTCACAGAGGTTAAGACACTGCTTGGCATGACTACATCCCATACTGGAGTGCCTGGGTTGATATTCCAGCTCTGTTCCCAACTCCAGCTTCCCACTAATGAGTACTTTGGAGGCAGCAGGTGATGGCTCAACTAGGTGGGTCCCTGCCACCCATGGGGGAGGCCTGCATTGAATTCCTGGATATTATGGGCATTTGGGGAGTGAACCACTAGAAGAGAGATTTTCTTTCTCTCTCCCTCTCTCCCCAACCCCTTCTCTTCCTCTCTCTTTCTGCTTTTCAAATAAAGTTAAATTTTTTTAAAAATAAAAGAAAGAAAATAATCCAGGTACCAGATACGTTAATAATCCATAGGGCTGGATATCAGTAGCACCTCTAACCTGGAAAAAAGGTAAATTACAAAGAGCAAACAGAGGAGAAAAAGTGGTCTAAAAGAGAGGCAAAGAGAGGAGGAACAAAAATAACAGTCCCCCATACATTCCTAACTCTTCCACTTTCATTACAACAATTTTGGGTTGATCTAAATACATACCTTTGCAACTGAACAGTGGAACTTGGCCCATTCTGGACATCTCCTTGGCCCAACTGGGCATATGCAGCCTGGCCACAAGCAGCCTGTGCTGTTGAGGCTGGAGGTGGCCCTGAGGAAGGTGGGGCTCTTGACACACCTGAGGGTAAAGGACAGAAACTAAGTGATTAGGAAATAACTCCCTTCCACCCTCAGCCAGGAATGCAAAGCAAGGATCAATAAAATCAAAACTTTACTGACCCAATAACACAGCTTTGCAGCAAAAAAGGCACAATCCACATGCGACTCTAGCTATAGCAGTATTCTCAACACAGATACCCAACAGAGTGCCTACACTCACCCAGACAGAAATCCTAAGAGTGAGGTTGTAGCCAGAGCCATGAGAACAAAGGATCATCATACTTCCTGCAATCATCATACTTTCTCAATCAACTCAGCCTAACACTGTCATCCAAGTCAAATAATCAACTCTTTCAAGGAGAAGATCTTCTCTGGAACTCAAAGACTTGTAGCACAATGAAAAAGGTGGCACAGGAGGTTGACACTGTGGCTTAGCAGGTAAAGCCACCGCCTGCAGTGCCAGCATCCTATAAGGGCACTGGTTCGAGTCCTGGCTGCTCCACTTCCACTCCAGCTCTCTGCTATGGCCTGGGAAAGCAGCAGCAGATGGCCCAAGTTCCTGGATCCTGCACCTGGCTGGGAGACCCGGAAAAAGCTCCTGGCTCCTGGCTTTGGATCACCTTAGCTCCAGCTGTTGAATCCATTTGGGGAGTGTACCAGTGGATGGAAGACTTCTCTCTCTCTCCTGCCTTTCTGTAACTCTGCTTTTCAAATAAATAAATATTTAAAAAATATATAGAAAGGTGGCACAGAAGATAACCAAGTAATACACTGAACTAGGATATAAGGAAAGGCACCTAATGAAACTACTTGGTCAGGGCTGGTACTGTGGCGCAGCAGGATAAAACCCTGGCCTGAAGCGCCGGCATCCCATATGGGCGCCAGTTCTAGTTCTGGCTGTTCCTCTTCCAATCCAGCTCTCTGCTATAGCCTGGGGAAGCAGTAGAAGATGGCCCAAGTCCTTGGGCCCATGCACCCACGTGGGAGACCCTGAAGAAGCTCCCGGCTCCGGGTTTCGGATCGGCGCAGCTCCGGCTGTTGCAGCCAACTGGGGAGTGAACCATCGGATGGAAGACCTCTCTATCTCTACCTCTCTCTGTAACTCTTTCAAATAAATAAAATAAATATTAAAGAAAAAAAAAGAAAGAAAGAAAGAAACTATCTTGTTTCTACTTATCCTAACCACATCCATTCCATTGTGTAGAAGCTTCCAATTGCCTGTGGTTCCAGGAAGTGTTCCCATGAGTTAGAGACCTTATTTCTGTTCAAGTGTTCAGTGAGAACAATTGGCCTGCTCTCCCACTAATGCTACTACCCAAGTCCTCCAAAAGCTGTACTCCATCCTTTTCGTTTATCAGAACTGCCATTAAAACTGCTTCTACTATCCTTAGCCATCTTTCCCACATGAAATGCAGGAAGATACTGGTTATTTGGCACATCACTTGTGAAACACTACTGATCCCATTATTCAATTTTTTTTTTTCCTTTTGCTCTGCCCTCAGTAACACTGCCTGTAGGAACATGACTAAGCTGAACTTACCTACTAATCATGACAGAAGTACATATGCTCTCCTCTCAATAACAAAGCTTTCTCATAAGGGAACATTAAGCGTGATAAGTCAGTACTTGACAGAGCAGAGGTGGACTCTGTCCAGCCAAAGTCCCCACCCCAAGTAAGGCTCTTCTAAAGACCTGAGACCTACTTTCACCACTCCACAATTTTTTTTTCACAGTTATAATCAAAACGGTAACACTTCATTTTCCAAATCTTATTTATGCCTCCTTGGTGCGTTCATTTTTTTCATATCCCTTTATTGAATTTACTCTTGAAAAGCACAAAGAGTTACGTATATCCAAAGTCCTCTGCTAGACTAATCAAAGATCTATTGTTACCTACATTCCAACAAGTCCCTTTGGTGAATCTGTAGGGTACCAGCTGCTCTTCTTGAAAAAAAGAAATGTAAAAGCCAAGTGCTCAACCTAAAGAAGTGCCCGATTAGTATTTTCTTATTGCTCTGACATTACAGCACACCTAAGAAGCAGAGGAAACTCAATGAAAGGAAAAGGAATGGTATCAGAAGAAATATGACAGGCACCGGAAATCAGGCACACAAACACCAAACTTTTCATCCATGAATTAGCTCTCTTTGTCCCAGAGTCACTTACAGATAAAACCAGGGGCAGGTATTTGACTCAGTGGTTAAGAGACTGCTTGGGATGCCGGCATTCCATATTGGAATACCTGAGTTCAAAAGTCCCAGCTTCATTCTCAATTCCAGCATCCTACTAATGCACACCCTGGAGGGCAGCAAGTGATGGCTCAAGTAATTAGGTACGTGCCACCCACATGGAAAACCCAGATTGAATTCCTAGTTTGCAGCTCTGGCTAGGCCTACCCTGGCTGTTGCAGGCATTTGGGAAGTGAACCAGAGAATGAGAGATCTCTTTCTGTTTGTCTTTCTCTCTATGTCACTCTCTCCTGTCTCTCAAACAAGTAAAATTAATAAATAAAAATGTCAAAAATACATGGGCAAGCATTTGACACAGTGGTAAAGACAATGCATTCTATAATGGAATGCCTGGGTTCAAGACTGTCTCCACTTCCAATCCAGCTTCCTGATAATCCACATTCAATCCACATCCTGAAAGGTAGTAGGTGATAGCTCAAGTACTTGGGTCCCTTCCACTCACATCAAAGACACAGACTAAGTTCTGAGTTCCTGGTTTGCCTGGCCTAGCCCTGGCTATTGCAGAAATTTGGAGGAGTCAACGAGTGAAGGGAAAATCTCTTTCTGCCTTTCAAATAAACAAAAAATTTTTTTAATCAGTTAATTAAATATATATGGAGATAAAACCATCATACATAGTCTCAACATACTCATATAGGAGAAACAAATAATGTTAGTGAAACTTTAGATCAATCCTGGCCACAGGCTCTGGAGGAGCTATGATCACAACCCTTCCATTTAGCTCTGAACAATGCAGACAGGTAAGGCTGCATATGATGACACCCACAGGAAGTGAGATGCCACTGAACCTGGAAGATGTGATTCCATTAAATGTCACCCTATCTAAAAACAGGGAAAACTGTCCACAAGGCTCTCAGTTACAGAGAACCAGATTCATGTTCTTCAGCTAACTGCACAAACTCTTCAGGTAGCTTGGCTATAAAAATACAACCCTACCTAAAAACTGCATATTTCTCTCCTTCACTCAAAGGAAACTTGGACACATACCTTGGGGAGGTGTTTGCTGATAGCCTGGTACTGGTCCGTTATAGGCTCCATAGGGAATATGGGGGGCTGCGGGTCCTGGTTGCCCACCATAGCTGGACTGATGATAACCTGGGTAGACAGGCTGGGGCTGCCCAAACGGCGGCACAGGTGGAGCTGACTGGTTGACATTCATTATGAGAGCATCCCCAACTTGGTCTCACCTACAAGATGAGAGAGAAGAGAGAAGTTAGTCAAAGTTTCTCTTTCCAAAAGAGAAAGCAAGAAAATAGAAATAAGAAGGAATTGAGCTTATCAAGCAGTGATCTACTTCATCATTCTTATACTACCAAATGATCTCAATAATTTTCTGCCCCAGCCATTATGCAGATTACCTCCCTAAAGCAAAGATTTTGTTACTCTGAACCCCATGCTTTGGAACTGCCAAGAGGGTATAAATTTCAACTCTAGGCAGGCCCACTGGAACAGAGCAACAGTCTTCATTCCCTAGTGGTATGGTTTATAATACCTGGTCACACAAGGAGTCCTGTGGCTGACAAACTACCAAGATATCACAGGTAAATGAAACAGCGTTCCCACTTTCCATTCACTCAACAAACATCTAGTAAGCTCTAGTATGCTAGTGGTTTTCAATTACTTAGGCTAAAAGTTTAAAATATACCAGCTAAAATCCCTCCACCTGAAAAGATCAATTTTAGAATAACTGATTTAGAGAAATGACATTCTTTGATTAACTATAATAATCCAACTGATACTCCTGTCCTAGTCTTCTCATAAAGAGCATATGGATTGGCTGGCACCGTGGCTCACTTGGCTAATCCGCTGCCTGCGGCGCCAGCACCCCCGGTTCTAGTCCCGGTCGGGGAGCCAGATGCTATCCCGGTAGCTCCTCTTCCAGTCCAGCTCTCTGCTGTGGCCCGGGAAGGCAGTGGAGGATGGCCCAAGTCCTTGGGCACTGCACCCGCATGGGAGACCAGGAGGAAGCACCTGGCTCCTGGCTTCGGATCAGCGCAGTGCACCGGCCCCAGTGTGCCAGCCATAGCAGCTATTTGGGGGGGTGAACCAATGGAAGGAAGACCTTTCTCTCTGTCTCTCTAACTCTGCCTGTCCAAAAAAAAAAAAAAAGAGTATATGGATTATATGGATGTTAGAACTGAAGCATTAAAATCAATAAATTTAAAGGATACTTGAAAATTCTAACAAAGCAATAACTTAGTGAGGGCAGGCATAAACACTTCACATAATTCAAAGAAATATCCCAAGGATCAGCAACACAGTTAAATTTCACGGAAAAATTTACTCTTCTCAGCCCTCAAGAAGAGCATGGTGAGTATTCCAAATCCTACTGCACTTCAACTCTCCTGTTTCTGATCCTAGGACACCAAAGTTATTACAAAACCAAAGAGATAAATCAGAGGGCCTAAATCAGTCTTTCCTAAAGGAGGACTATGTGATCACAGGTATTCTAAAACAGCCCTTATCGCTCTAATTATCTTCTAGACAACAGGGATCTAGGAGGCAGGAGAGCTCACAGATGCTGCAACGGAACCAGGGGCCTCTCACCTTTGCTGGGAAGGACCATCTTTACTACAGAAAATCTGGGCTGCTCCTAGACTAAAACTTTTTCAACTCGAATCCACCTCAGGAACTGTTCTTCCAAATGCTCAAGCTTGCACAAGTCACTGACACTAAGCTTGAGTTATGCCCCTCTCCCTTTATCTTGTTAAGCAGGGAGGCACCGGGAATGTAAGGAGCCGCTTTTCCAATAAATAATCCCCTCCAAACACACTCAAGAGCTAGGAGTCTGACTCAAATCTCGACTCGACTCTGGGTGGACAGTCCAGGGTGACAACCAAAGGGGGCGGGGCACGCTTCCTAGAACTCTGAAAGTAGTAGAGCCGTGGAGGCTGGGAGCGCCGAGGATTAACACTGAAAAGCCAAGCCAGCTTCTCGGGTCACGACGAGAGAGGGCTGGTCCACTAAGCACAAAAACAGAGTACTCTACGCCCTTCAGCAGGCTCAAGGCAGGAAGCCGGAGCCGGAATGTGGGCCGGTAGGTAAGGGAGGGTGTAGGACTGATCCTGCATCGCGGATACGTGAGGCGAGGGTCTCCTCCCGGGCCCCGCCCCCAGGCTCCTCCCTTCCTTCTAAAACCGGACCCTGATCTGGTCAGTAATACCCCTGGCTTGCCTCTACTTTCCTACCCACCACCCAACCTCCAGATGCCACTCCTCACCCGGCTCCAGATCCAGGTTCGACTTCGTTCCTAACGTCAAGGATCCCAAGCTCCACTTCCGGTTCCGAGGGAGCTGTCGCACCTTTCCGGAAGTTCCGCCCCCACGCTCCAGGGCTGGGCCACTCCTTCTGCCACGTCTGCACTAGGCACGTAATAGGAAACCCGGATGTCGCGCACGCGCTACTTTTGCCTCCCAGCATGGCCGACACCGGGAGGTTTCGCTGAGCTTAGTGCATTTTTGGTTGTTTTTGTTGTTTTTTTTTTTTTTTTCAGGCGCCCTAGTCGCTTTATGGCCTGAAATGCGATTGAGAAAACTGAGTCAGACTGTCTTTAGTAACGCATTCTCAGGCTGTGACGTATTGATGACCTTTGATCTAGAGTCTTGTAGCCACTTCCTGCTAACCCTTGACCCTATTGATTTCCGTCCTCTAAGATGATATCATCCTTGACTTCAGCTGGTTGTAAAATTTGAGGAATGTGTTTGGGTGGGAAAGAGCGCTGACTCTACTATCAGGCTGTGTGCATGAATTGGAGTTTTAGCTCTGCAGTTAAAACTTGGGCAACTATGCCCTGGTTTCTTTCATCTGTAAATCGAGATAATACGCATCTAAGAGCTTGTTGAGAAGATGCGATTAGACAGATCCCATAGATTGCCTGGCATCATAGTAAGGTGCTCAGGGATACTCCGTTGTTATTAGTTAACCATTTTATAGGATATAGAGCTCAACTAGACCCAAAGATTTTTCTGCTCTGTGTTGGAAGAATCACAGTTCCTGTAGTAGATATCGCACAGCTTAATGAATTAGATTAACTGGAGCTAATGTTTGTAGGATTATTTTTCATATACGTGACTTCACTTTAATCCTTTCAATACTGTTTATTCATTTAATAATTTTTGAGCAATGCTGTGTCCCAAACCATATTCTAGGTTCTAGGAATACAGTAACAAACAAATGTTCTTGCTCTCATATTAGTGACAGTAGACTGTTATTCTGAGGCACAAGGTGGTTCATTTTTTGAAAAAAAAAAAATTGCACTTTAGTCTGTTGGAAGCTGTATTAGGTATTGAGCATGCTTTACTAAGCAGGCAGATTTTCCTGTCTGCAGTTTGTAGCCAGTTAATGGATCCTCAGATTAGCACTTGTTAGAAGTACAAAATTCACCTGAACACACTGAGTCAAATTCTGGAGCTGGAGTCCTCCATGTGATCTTGTTGTCCCTTGAACATTGAAAACCACTGGTCTTGAATAATTTGTCAAATTCAACTAACTTTTATAGAGCACTTGCTGAAGACTAGACCCTCTGCTGAGCATGTCTTGCTTAAGGTTGCAGTCCCTAGTATGAAATAGAGCCTAGATCACAGTATATTGAGGATAGAGGTTGGCATGTTGCATTGTATTGGTTCCTGTATCTCTGCTCATAGGTTCTGAAACTTGGCTGCATATCAGAATCATCTACGAGGTTTTTTAAAAATTTTAAAAAGTAAAAAAATGTTAAAAGTAAAAAAAAAATTTTTTTTTAAGTATTTATTTATTTGAGAGGTAGAGATATAGACAGAGAGAAAGGTCTTCCATCCACTGGTTCACTCCACAGATGGCCACAATGGTGAGCTGAGCCTATCTGAAGCCAGAAGCTAGGAATTTCTTCCCTGTCTCTAATGTGGATGCACTTGGGCCATCTTCTACTGCTTTCCCAGGCCATAGCAGAGAGTTGCTTCAGAAGAGGAGTAGCCAGGACACAAACCAGCACCAGCCAGGACACAAACCAGCACAAATAAAGGATTCTAGCCCTGCAGGTGGAAGCTTAGCCCACCACCCCACAGTGCTGGCCCATCTGTGATGCTTTAAAAAAATATTAATGGCAGGTACCAGATCAATAAAGTCAGAATCCTGAGGGCTGAGGCATGTATTTGTGAGCATGTGCATAAAATTTTGTTATACAATCATTTGGTCCTATGTGTTGTCTTATTTTAGGGAATCAGAAGTTTTTTTTTTTTTTTTTTGCCTTTTTTTTTTGACAGGCAGAGTGGATAGTGAGAGAGAGAGAGACAGAGAGAAAGGTCTTCCTTTTTGCCGTTGGTTCACCCTCCAATGGCCACTGCAGCTGGCACATCATGCTGATCCGAAGCCAGGAGCCAGGTGCTTCTCCTGGTCTCCCATGCGGGTGCAGGGCCCAGGGACTTGGGCCATCCTCCACTGCCTTCCCGGGCCATAGCAGAGAGCTGGCCTAGAAGAGGGGCAACAGGGATAGAATCTGGCACCCCAACCAGGACTAGAACCCGGTGTGCCGGCGCTGCAAGGTGGAGGATTAGCCTGTTAAGCCACGGCGTCGGCGGAATCAGTAGCTTTAATGTTTTCCAACTAATTCTAGTAAGTACTGAGAGTTAACTAAAGCCACTGGTATAACACAATGGCTGACATTAGTAGAATGCAATACATATTCAGTAGTGACTGGATATTAAAATCCTCTTTTATAGGGATTTGCACTGGCACATAGTAGGTTAAGCTTCTGCCTGTGCTGCTGGTATCCCACTTGTTCACCTCCCAAATGGCCACAAAGGCAGGAGCCAGGAACGTCTTCCAGGTCTCCCATGTGGGTGCAGGGGTCCCAATACTTGGACCATCTTCTGTTGTTTGCTAGGCACATTAGCAGGGAGCTGGATCGGAAAGTGGAGCAGCCAGGACTCGAACTGGCCCCCATATGGGCTGCTGGCACTACTGGTGGCAGCTCAACCCATTATGCCACAGCACCAGCCCCAATCCTAACATTTTTTATTACTATATCCACGTATCAAAGCAAACAGCATTTAGCACACTAGGAGAGCAACTATTCCACAAAACTCTGCAGCCTTTGATAATCTGTTACAGGACATCACGTTTTATAATGGAGAAAGATCTCTTAATGTAGGACATATTCATGTAATGAAAACCTGGATAAAAGATTTTTAAGGTGACATACCTATTCTGGGTGTCTATTTTTTCCATGATCACCTATGTATTGTAATAGAGAATATAGTGCAGCAAATAGTTATTGAGCACAAATTACAGCAGTCATTGCTCTGTGGTATGTTGATTGGCAGTCTTGACCTTCAATTTTCTGGGGGCATTTCTGAGGGAAGATGCATTTAAACAACTATGTTATTGACTGAGAAAGACAATAGTAAAAATATGAACAAAATACATATATTGCCCAGAGGAAATAAGGATTTTAATTCTATAGGTGAAGAGTTGGGAGATGGTTAGGAAAAACTTTATGAAAGGGGTAACAATTCAGCTGGGGCAGGGATGATCAGAATTCCTCTAGACAGGGTGCTGGCTTTGTGGTGCAGCAGGTTAAGCCACCCGTTGCTACACCAAAAGACACCAATATCAGAGTGCTGTTCAAGTTCCAGCTCTTCTGATTCCAATCCAGCTCCCTGCTAATGGGTCTCGAAAAGCAGCAGATGATGGACCAAGGTCTTGTCCTTGCCACTCTTGTGGGAGGCCCAGATGGAGTTCTGGCCCCTGGCTTTGGCCTGACCCAGCCCTGGCTATTGTAGTCATTTTGGGAATGAACCAGCAAATAGAAGTTCTCTCTTTCTCTCTCTCTCTCTCTCTCTCTCTCTGTCTCTCTCTCTCTCTCCCTTTAAAACAAACAAATAAATCTTTAAGAAAAAAAAGAGGGGCCAGTACGGTGGCATAGCAGGTTAAGCAGCTGCCTGCAGTGCTCCCATACTGTATCAGAGCTAGTTCAAGTCCTGGCTGCTCCACTTCTGATCCAGCTCCCTGCTAATGCACCTGGAAAAGCAGCAGAAGATGGCCCAAGTATTTGGACCCCTTTGCCCACATGGGAGATCAGGAAGTTCTTTTTTTTTTTTTTTTACTTTTATTGTATTTTTGACAGGCAGAGTGGACAGTGAGAGAGAGAGACAGAGAGAAAGGTCTTCCTTTGCTGTTGGTTCACCCTCCAATGGCCGCCGCGGCTGGCGCGCTGCAGCCGGTGCACCGCGCTGATCCGATGGCAGGAGCCAGGTGCTTCTCCTGGTCTCCCATGGGGTGCAGGGCCCAAGGACTTGGGCCATCCTCCACTGCACTCCCTGGCCACAGCAGAGAGCTGGCCTGGAAGAGGGGCAACCGGGACAGGATCGGTGCCCGGACCAGGACTAGAACCCGGTGTGCGGCGCCGCAAGGCGGAGGATTAGCCTGTTGAGCCACGGCGCCAGCCGATCAGGAAGTTCTTGACTCCTGGCTTTGGCCTGGCCCAGCTCTGGCTGTTATGGCCATTTGGGGAGTGAACCAGCAGATTCAAGATCTCTCTTTCTTTCTCTCTCTTTCTCTCTCTCTCTCTCTGTAATTCTGCCTTTCAAATAAATAAAATAAATCTTAAGCAAACAAAAAGCCCACAAACATTAAAAAAAAAAAAAAAAAAACAGGCCAACATTGTAGCACAATGGGTTAGGCCATGGCCTGAAGCACCAGAATTCCATGTGGGTGCTGGTTCAAGTCCTGGCTGCTCCACTTCTGATCCAACTCCCTGCTAATGTACCTGAGAAAGCAGCAGAAGATGACCATCATTGGGCTCCTGCACCCACATAGGAGACCTGGATAGAATTCCAGGCTGTTGGCTTTAGCCTGTCCAGTCCTGGCCACTGTGCCCCTTAGGGATTTAATCAGTGGATGGAAGATCTCTCTCTTTGTCTCTGTAACTGTCCCTTTCAAATAAATAAAATATATCTTTTATCTTTTTTTAAAGATATATTTATTTATTTGAAAGTTGGAGTTATACAGAGAGAGGAAGGGACACAGAGAGGGAGAAAGAAATCTTCCATCCACTGGTTCACTCCCCAGATGGTTGCAACAGCTGGGGCTGAGCTGATCCAAAGCCAGGAGCCAGGAGCTTCTTCCTGGTCTCCCATGTGAGTACGGGGGCCTAAGGACTTGGGCCATCTTTTTTTTTTTTTTTTTTTTTTTTTTTTTTTTTTTGACAGGCAGAGTGGATAGTGGGAGAGAGAGAGACAGAGAGAAAGGTCTTCCTTTTTGCCGTTGGTTCACCCTCCAATGGCCGCTGCGGCCGGTGCATGGCGCTGATCCGAAGCTTGGAGCCAGGTGCTTCTCCTGGTCTCCCATGCGGGTGCAGGGCCCAAGCACTTGGGCCATCCTCCACTGCCTTCCCGGGCCATAGCAGAGAGCTGGCCTGGAAGAGGGGCAACCGGGATAGAATCCGGTGCCCCAACCGGGACTAGAACCCGGTGTGCCAGCGCCACAAGGTGGAGGATTAGCCTGTTAAGCCATGGCGCCGGCCGGAATTCTTTTCTTTTAAAAAAGATTTATTGGGGCTGGTGCTTTGGTATTGCCAGTAAAGCTGCCACCTGCATTGCTGGCATTCCATATGGGCATGGCTTCCAGTCCTGGCTGCTCCACATCACTCTCTCTCTCTCTCTTTTTAGGATTTATTTATTTATTTGAAAGTCAGAGTTACCCAGAGAATGAGAGGCAAAGAGAGAGAGAGAGAGAGAGAGAGAGAGAGAGAGAGAGAGAGATGGTCCTCCATTTGCTTGTTCACTCCCCAACTGGTTGCAACAGTGGAGCTATGCCAATCTGAAGCCAGGAGCCACATAGCACCCAGCAGTGCTGTGAGTTATATGTTTCCATTTAGATTAACAGGTTAATTCAGGCAGCAAGGGGGCACTGTCTCCTGGGAGCTTGTGGGACAAACCCAACCCACTCCTCACCAGTTCTGGAACTGAAGCCCCTGCTGCTACTACCTTAAAATGATAGCAGTTGAGATTAGTTCATCATCCTATCAGAGAAGACATGGTCCCCGAAAGGGTACATATTAGTTATGCAGTACTCTTGACTCCTGAATAAAAGGGCCATGCAGGAGAATGGGGGCCATGGAGGACAGCTGCCAGTGCTATAATTAGCTCTAGGAGTAACACAGCTGGGGGAGGGAGGGGAGTACAGCCGGCAACTATTTTGAGCGCAGCTTGGATTGACAGGACGCATGTGCTGGACTGTACTGATCCCAGGGCCAAGCTGCCCGCCTGCGGTGTGTGGTTTGGGGGGGGGGGGAGGCCTGGGGCCACCGGAGCAGGACAGCAGGACAGGCAGGCCGGACGGGGTACCAGCACCTCGACTTCTCTCCCTGGGATACTGTCCAAACTGCGGGGGCCATAGGCCAAGCTGAGCGATGGGTGCTGAGGAAGAGGTGCTGGTCACACTATCAGGGGGAGCCCCCTGGGGCTTCCGACTTCAGGGGGGGGCCGAGCAGAGGAAACCCTTACAGGTATCTAAGGTAAGGGAGAACCCCTGAAATGAGGTTTCTGGGAAATAGGAGCCCAAGGGAACCTGGGAGGAGTCATGTTTGTGACCTTTGGGGGCAGGGGGGCTTTGACAAAGTGGGGGTGGGTAGGTGGGCAGGGAAGCATGCTCAAGTTTGGTAGTGGGAGTAGTGTCTGAACATGGGCTTCTTACTGGGGGCTGTTAGAAAAGGTAAGTTCCTGGCACCCAGGGAGCAGAGAAAAAGAAAGACTTTGCTTCTGTCCTCTGCAGCATGACAGTAGAAGAGGCCAGGGTCTGGTCATCCAGTGTTTGCTCTCCTGGTATGTCTCTATTCCAAACTCTAGGAATGTAGGGAAGGTTCTAATTTCTCTCTGGCTAAAATGATATGTGATTAGCTGGGACTGTCTCACCCAACCCAGCCCAGCCCAGCCCAGCCCAGCCCTGCCCTGTCCTGCCCTGCCCAGGCCTTCTGTGTTCTTCTTTCCCTAATTCAGATCCTTTCTCTCACTAGGCAAGACTTTTTTAGGTGCTGGAAGCATTATGGCAAGATCTGGCCTCTCAGATGAAGTCATTACCTTCTTGGTTTCACCCTACAGGCTTAATTTTCTGAACTGTAAAATGTGGGTAATAATAGTATCTACTTCATAGAATCTTCTAAGGATGAAATGCATAACATCTGTAGCACAGTGCCTAACTCAATAAATGGTAGCCATGTGTGTGCACACATGCCCCCCCATACACACACAATCACGATCTCCCAGAATCCAGCTGGACTCCTTCTGATCCGGTATGCTGCTCTTAGATCTTGACTGTATAATAGCACCTGGAATCCCAAGGCCTAGAAGAGAATTATTGGCTGGTATAGATATTGCTCCTGGAGGAAAATCTTAAGGATATAACTATAATTTCTTTTTTTTTTTTTTTTTTGACAGGCAGAGTGGACAGTGAGAGAGACAGAGAGAAAGGTCCTTTTTGTTGTTGGTTCACCCTCCAATGGCCGCCGCGGTAGGCGTGCTGCGGCCGGCACACCACGCTGATCCGATGGCAGGAGCCAGGTACTTATCCTGGTCTCCCATGGGGTGCAGGGCCCAAGGACTTGGGCCATCCTCCACTGCACTCCCTGGCCATAGCAGAGAGCTGGCCTGGAAGAGGGGCAACCGGGACAGGATCAGTGCCCCGACCAGGACTAGAACCTGGTGTGCCGGCGCCGCAAGGCAGAGGATTAGCCTAGTGAGCCGCGGCGCCGGCTTATAACTGTAATTTCTAACACCTCTCTCATGCAGCGGTCTCCAGGCCTCTTTCATTTAGTGATTATCCTAGCTCCCATCATAGGATGTAGTACTCTCTTCAGTTTGCACCTTTTTTGTTCTAGACAGGCCTCCTCAATGGCAGGCTCATGCAGCTGTCCCCCTTCTTACCCTGAAAATCCTCTCACTTGGGTCCTTCCTGTATTTTTATCCTATTCCCTTTGGAATCTTCTCTCACCTACAATCTCTTCTTCAACATCTCAGATCCGAAGACGGAGCCAGGCTGGCAGAGCAGGACTCCGTGAGAAGGACCAGCTCTTGGCAGTCAATGGGATCTCTTGTACCAGCCTCTCTCATGCCAGTGCCATGAATCTCATCGATACCTCAGGGAATCAACTTATCCTCACTGTGCGACGGTATGGACTCTTCCCCTGGTCCAAGGCTCCCACTGCCTGTCTCAGCTTTGTGTCTCACCAGCTTGGCTTCAGCAAATAACAAGTACCTACTTATGCTTGGGCATTTCTGCAAGAGCTCAGACATTTGTGTATGCCTCCCAAAGGCTTCAGATGTATCTGCAGTTAAAAGATGGGAGTGCCAAATGGACATTTGGGTGTTGGGCCTACTTCAACCCCTGGCCCGTCTCCTCCTCATCATGTCTTCCTTTAAGCTCATTTCCGCTCACACCCCTCCAAGCACATTTGCCCCTCACTTTGTCTTTTCTGATCTTCCCTCTTCCTAGCCCATCCATTCCCACTGTATGCCAGCCCCTTCCACTCCCTTACCTTTTCCCCTCATCTCCTGCAGGTATCTCTAGCTGTCAGTCATGCAGCACAGCCCTCAAGTTCTGTCATCTCTTCCATCCAGGGCAGCAGATTTGGGGCCTGTGCGATCTCCATCCCCTGGTGAGCTTCAAGTGCTGTCACCTTTATCTCCAATGAGTCCTGAGCCCCCTGGTGCTCCAGTTTCCCAGCCTCTTCAGCCTGGGAGCCTTCGCTCACCTCCTGACAGTGAGGCTTACTATGGAGAGACAGACAGTGATGCTGATGGCCCTGCCACCCAAGAGAAGCACCGCCGCCCCCGCCGCCGAGGTCCCACAAGGCCCACTCCTCCAGGAGCCCCACCTGATGAAGTCTACCTGTCTGACAGCCCTGCAGAGCCTGCACCTGCCATCCCCAAGCCTTCCAGCCAGGGTGACAGCCGTGTGAGCTCCCCATCTTGGGAGGATGGGGCAGCCCTTCAGCCACCCCCAGCTGAAGCCCTACTATTACCCCATGGTCCCCTCCGGCCTGGCCCTCACCTCATCCCTATGGTGGGACCTGTTCCTCATCCAGTGGCAGAAGATCTTACTACCACCTACACCCAGAAGGCCAAGCAAGCCAGTAAGTGTCTGAACCCCTTTTTCCAAGTCAGGATCCTTCAATCTGAGCCCTAAATGTATTCTTCCATAACCTCAATTCTACCTACAATATCCCCCTTGGGTATAGTCTTGGTGACAAATGGAGAAGAGAGATGAGTGGGGGGGGGATAATTATTCTCATGATCCCCATTATTTTTGCTGTTCGATCCAGTGAGGCAAAAAGGTCCAGGTGGTTGAATGCAACCCAGGAATGGGGTAAGTAGGGGAAGTGGAAAGTAACGTGAATAGAGGAAGGGTTTGGTGGTGGTGGTGGCTGCTATAGGTGTCAGGAAGGGGTGAGGGCAGAGTACAGATGAGGGCGGGGGAGGCTTTGGAAGTGGGGCCATTCTATAGGGGCTCGTCACAGTGCTAATTACAGGCATAGCATCAGAGCTACCTTTGACATTTATAAGTTCAGCTAGGATTCCCGGGGACTGGGAAGCTATGGGATGGTCATG
Source organism: Lepus europaeus (assembly GCF_033115175.1). Lineage (NCBI taxonomy): Eukaryota > Metazoa > Chordata > Mammalia > Lagomorpha > Leporidae > Lepus > Lepus europaeus. Next base: position 62,850,911 of record NC_084843.1, on the reverse strand, counting down.
AGATCTCTAGGAAGTGGTGAAGGGAGGGATCTTTGGCTCCTTATCTTGGGCAAGAATGTAGGCCTGGACAGAAAAAGCCAGTTCCACTATCTAAGGCTCTTTGCTATTTTTGATGTGAGCTACAGAATGAGATTTTTTTTTTTTTTTTTTTTGACAGGCAGAGTGGATAGTGGGAGAGAGAGAGACAGAGAGAAAGGTCTTCCTTTTTGCTGTTGGTTCACCCTCCAATGGCCGCTGCGGCCGGCGCATAGCGCTGATCCGAAGTCAGGAGCCAGGTGCTTCTCCTGGTCTCCCATGCAGGTGCAGGGCCCAAGAACTTGGGCCATCCTCCACTGCCTTCCCGGGCCATAGCAGAGAGCTGGCCTGGAAGAGGGGCAACTGGGATAGAATCCGGCGCCCCAACCGGGACTAGAACCCGGTGTGTCGGCGCCGCAAGGCGGAGGATTAGCCTGTTAAGCCACGGCGCCGGCCCAGAATGAGATTTAAGAGTGAACTTTCTCCCTGCTCTAAGCCTCTCATCCCCCTCCCACTAAGACTTTTTTATCACCCCCTGAAATACCAGGATTCTCCTCTAGTCCTCATCTTTATTTCTTCCTCTCCACTCTTATGATTCTGAATCCATGGAATTGTGTGTCTTTAAGTCCAGCATAGAGCCTAAGGACATGACGGTTCAGTTCAACATCCCTGAGAGTGCCAGTATCCAACAAAGAAATTCCAGATGCATGGGCAGGATTCCAAACTTATCCCCAATTCTCATTCCAACACCCCCTCCCTTTCCCATCATGCTGGGTGCGACTGTAGCTAGCAGCTCAGGGATATTTTTAGACAAGTAGACCTCATTGTCCAGTGGGGCAGGGTGGGGGGAAGGGAAGGCAGGTGGCTACGTCCATCACACCGGGGCTTGTAGGGCAGTCAAAAGAAGGGAAGGGGCCAGGCTCCAAAAATAGCACAGTGAGCTCACACAGCTGCCAGTTCTGGGGATGAGACAAAGGGGTTTTAAAAGGCGTGGGGGGTGGCTCAAGCTGGTCTTGCTCCAAGCAACACTGCCATTCTCAGCATGGACACCTTTGAGCCCATCAGCCAAGCCAGCTTCGACAAAGGCCCAAGTCCAATTCCTGAGCTCCAAGACCCATTCTATGCAGGTACTATCCTTCCATGTCTGAGAGAGTTCCGGGGTCTACAATGGAAGGGAATATATTAACAGTTTGGGAAGAGTAGTCTTTGGGCAAGGTCTTACTCTCTTATCCCCTCATCCTTTTTGTTGTCCTCTTCCTCCTTTTCTTAGGAGTTTCACTGCCCCTTTATTGGAATAGGTTGATGCTATGGCCACATAGGGTTTTTGACATGACCTGAACAAACTCATGGGAATGGAATGTCCACGTGTGTGTGAGAGAGAGAGGTGTGAGTATGTTATGAATATATGAGTCCATGGGAGAAGATATGTGCAAATGAAAAAAATGTGTATGTGTGTAGCTAGCATCAAGAAAGCTTTGATAGTAATATTTATTCACTCTGGGCCTTAGTGGTGAGTTATATGCTAAATTTACCAAATTATCTCACGTTATTCTCATAGTAGTCCTATGAGGTAGCTATTATCATCCTTATTTACAGATGAGGAAACTGAACTTCAATGAAGCAACTCATCCAAGAACCAAAAACCTGGACTGAACTCTGACCGCAGTGCCCATTCTCTCATCCACAGTACTGTTCTGTTAGATGTTGGGATGAGAGGAGTGAGAGTCCTTGTTAGAAAGGAGCTTGGTGGGGCCAGCGCTGTGGCTCACTTGGCTAATCCTCCACCTTGTGGTACTGGCATCCCATATGGGTGCCGGGTTCTAGTCTCGGTTGCTCCTCTTCCAGTCCAGCTCTCTGCTGTGGCACAGGAGGGCAGTGGAGGATGGCCCAGGTGCTTGGGCCCCTGCACCCGCATGGGAGACCAGGAAGAGGCACTGGCTTCGGATCAGTGTAGCGCTGGCCATAGCAGCCATTTGGGGAGTGAACCAATGGAAGGAAGACCTTTCTCTCTGTCTCTCTCTCACTGTCTATAACTCTACCTGTTAAATTAAAGAGAGAGAGAGAGAGAGAGAGAGAGAGAAAGGAAGGAAGGAAGGAAGGAAGGAAGGAAGGAAGAAAGGAGCTTGGTGTCTTGAATGGAAAATAGACAGAATTTCAACAATGTTGCAGGATGAACTGGGGACAATGGACCAGAAAATATCCATGTTCAGGGCGGGGTCCTAGGAGCAGGGCAGCCTCTCCCATTTTCTGGCCCCACCTACCCAGGCCCCACATGGCACAGGAAGCCCTGCCCTGGTTCTCTTTAGCACGCAGTCCTTGCGTGCCTGCCTGGTAGTGGATGTCTGAGTTCTCTACATAGAAGGTTGGAAAATAGAAGGCAGCTCTGACCCCCAAAGAAGCCTACTACACTTCCCATCTCCAGCTGGGGAAAAGGAGAAGCTATTTAGCCTGCGACCTTGAGGTATGCTAAAGATCTGGAGGCTTGTCTTGGAGAGTAGCACCCTGGCTTTGTCCTGTGTCTTGGATCAGAGACTACCCTTGGCTGTGAGCAGCAGGAGTGTGAAGCACAGAGGTGTGCTCTGGCAGTTTGAAGGCCAAGATCAACCCTGAAATTCTGTCCAAACTGTTAGTAATGGGATCTCTGTAGGGGAAACTCTGGGAAGAAGGGTCACCTGACACACATAGCTGTGTGAATGCATTTGAATGACTCAATGTGGTTTTGCATGGACCATGTGTATTTACATAAATGTATGTGAACTGTGGTATAAGTAAGGGTATATGTGAGTGGCAGAGAAAAGTACATCAGAGAAAGTATGCCCACAACTGGCTTTCACTGGACTGATAGGCTTGTTAAATGATGTGATGGGAGTTATTGCTATGAATGGTAATGATGTGAACTGCCTGATGGGGTGAAATAGTGAATAAGATACACATTGCAAAGGGTCCTTTGTGTACTTATCATAGAGGTAAGGAATGAAAGAAGGGGCTATATTCCAAACTTTCTGAGAAGGTTCTTGACATGGTCTCTATGGTGAGAGAAAAGTGTCCCTTCTTGTCTTCTCTCCCTGGGAACTGCTTTGTCTCCCTGCCTACTACGGGGAGCAACACCTCCCCCTGACCCTTTGCCAGTGTGGAATGGGAAGCAGGTGAGGAATGCAGTGTTAGGTGGATAAGAGCACATCTCTGGGAAGATAAGTGCGGAGCAGAGGGAGGAGAGGACAGAAGAGCTGTGGCCAGAGCAGTGCCAGGGCAGCCAGCTGGATTCTGCCTCCCTCTAACTGCCCTTGGTTTCACCTTTCGCCCTCCACTCTGCCCCCAAGCCAGAAGCCTTTGCCACAGGTAGAAGACATTGTGGGTGCTGCAAATGAAAAGACAGGAGGTGGGAGGTGTGAACAAGCTGACTGGGTGTGGGTGCAAGCTTTGAGGAACAAGCTTGGAAGACGCTGGCAAAGCCCCACTGACCCTTCTACCTCTTGACCTCCTCAGAACTGCAACGGGCAGAGAGCCTCCAGGAGAAGAGTGTGAAGGAAGCCAAGACCAAATGCCGGACAATTGCATCCCTGCTAACTGCAGCCCCCAACCCCCACTCCAAGGGGGTGCTTATGTTTAAGAAACGGCGGCAGAGAGCCAAGAAATACACCCTAGTGAGCTTTGGGGCTGCGGCTGGGACCGGTAACGAGGAAGAGGACGGGGTCCCCCCGACCAGTGAGTCTGAGTTGGACGAAGAGGCCTTCTCCGACGCCCGCAGTCTCACCAATCAGTCGGACTGGGACAGCCCTTATCTGGACATGGAGCTGGCCAGGGTGGGTTCCAGCACGGCAGAGGGCCAGAGCCCCGGGCTGAGTGAGGTCTCTGGGCGAGGGGTCCAGCTCTTTGAACAGCAGCGTCAGCGCGCAGACTCCAGCACCCAGGAGTTGACTCACATTGGCCCAGCAGCCGTGCTCAATGGGCAGGGTCCGCAGTCACCACCTCGGGCCCAGAGCGCTCCCCCAGAGGCAGCTGTGCTCCCACCCAGCCCTCTGCTGGCCCCCACAACCAGCCCCAGGCCCTTCCTCCCAGGTGGTAGCACCTCCACCCCAGCCGCAAGTGTCTTTAACCGGTCAGCCAGGCCCTTTACCCCGGGCTTACAAGGTCAGCGGCCAGGTACCACTTCGGTCATTTTCCGTCCCCTAGCACCGAAGAGGGCGAGTGAAAGTGTGGGAGGCCCGAGCCCTGCCCCACCCCCCTTCATATCCTCTTTGCAGGGGCCCACCCCGCTGCCCAGCTTCACCATAGGGGGTCCCAGCCATGTGCCAGCCTCCGGTTCCCCCAGCGCCCCACGCTCCTCGGGCCCTGTGACAGCCACCAGCTCCCTGTACATCCCAGCCCCCAGTCGGCCCGTTACCCCAGGCGGAGCCCCGGAGTCCCCGGCTCCCCCTAGCGCAGCTGCCATGACCTCCACCGCTTCTATCTTCCTGTCGGCGCCTCTGCGACCCCCTGCGCGTCCAGAGGCGCCGACCACAGGCTCTGCGGTCCCTGAGGCCCCCAGCACCAGGGAGCAGCGCATCTCTGTGCCAGCTGCCCGAACCGGCATCCTGCAGGAGGCCCGGCGCCGCGGGACGCGTAAGCAGATGTTCCGGCAGGGAAAGGAGGAGACGAAGAACTCGCCCAACCCCGAGCTTCTCTCGCTGGTGCAGAATCTGGATGAGAAACCCCGGGCCGGGGGTGCTGAATCAGGTCCAGAAGAAGACGCTCTGAGCCTTGGGGCTGAAGCTTGCAACTTCATGCAGCCACCAGGGGGCAGGAGTTACAAGACCTTGCCTGCACCTAAGACCCCGCCTCCAATGGCTCCCAAGACTCCACCCCCTATGACTCCTAAGACTCCACCCCCAGTGGCGCCTAAGCCCTCATCCCGGGGGCTCCTTGATGGGCTAGTAAATGGGGCAGCCCCTTCGGCTGGAATCTCCGAGCCACCAAGGCTGCAGGGCAGGGGTGGGGAGCTGTTTGCCAAGCGGCAGAGCCGGGCGGACAGGTATGTGGTGGAAGCTACACCTGGTCCTGGCCTTGGTCCTGGCCTTGGCCTGGGCCCTCGGCCTAGAAGTCCTTCCCCCACCCCCTCCCTACCTCCTTCCTGGAAATATTCACCTAACATCCGTGCCCCACCGCCTATTGCTTACAATCCACTGCTCTCGCCCTTTTTCCCGCAGGCTGCCCGAACTCCCCCTAGTAAGGCCCAATCCCAGGGGCCCCGGGCAACCCCCAAGCAGGGCATCAAGGCTCTGGATTTCATGCGGCATCAGCCCTATCAACTTAAAACTGCCATGTTCTGTTTTGATGAGGTTCCCCCAACCCCTGGTCCCACCTCCTTAGGGCCCCCCAAAACAGCTCGAGTCCAGGAGATCCGCCGATTTTCTACTCCAGCACCCCAGCCCACTGCAGAGCCCCTGGCCCCTACGGTGCTTGCTCCACGAGCAGCCACTACACTGGATGAGCCCATCTGGAGAACAGAGCTGTCCTCAACCCCTGTTCCTAGCCCAGTTGTTCCTCCAGAGTCTCCTAGAGGCCTTGGGACTTCCCCCAGCTCCTATGGTTTCCAAGTAGCCAGGCCTCGATTCTCAGCCACCAGAACAGGATTGCAGGCTCATGTGTGGAGGCCTGGGGCAGGGCACCAGTGAGCAGGGCATAAGTCCCAGGACCAAGGAGAGGTAGAACATCGAGTTCCTAAAGTTGCTTCTCCTACCCTTTCCCACGCTGTTGCCCAATCATCTGGAGGGTGAATCTCATCCTGCCAAAGATAGTTTTGGAGTTGGTATCCCATCCCCAGCTGCCTCCTCACTGCTCTGCTTTTCAACCTATTATCTCTACTTTAGTTTCTTTGCATCTCTTCGTCTCTATTTCTTGGCCTGCATCTCTGTCTTTATCTCCCACCTCTCCACCCAAACTCCTCCACAGGTTTCTGTTTCTTTGCATTTCTTTCTCTCTGGCCTCATTTTATTATTCAATAAGAAGCACACAGAGTAGAAGTTATCCCCGGGACCTCAGTCAAGCAGCTCACCACCAGGCATACAGCAATGAGACTGAGCTGACCCGTTTGCACTGAGCTATGCCTTACTGTGCTTTTCCAAGCTTGGTTGGCATATAACTAGGTGTGTGTGCATATATGTGTGCAAGTTTGTGACTGTGTGTGCACCAATGTGCTCTGCTGTCTGGGGCAAGAGTAAAAGGGAAGTCTAAATACCCAATTGGATTTTCTTCTTGGGTGATAAAGAGTCAGCTATTCCCACGTAGAATCTAGTGGGGAGAAAGAGTTTCACTAGAGAATAAATCCTTAAAGACAAGCATCTGTAGCAGGGATACAGCATTTCGTGAAATGGAGTATGAGAAGACTGAAGGGCCAGGACAGTTTGTATGGCCTGTTAAACCAGCTAGACCAGAAAGAGAACAAGAATTCATCTATTCTGCTGCATTTCAGAGTTAGCAACTGGAGAGGCCTGTGCTGAGCAACCCAGAATCCAAGAAGTGAAAAAAAGAAAGGAAATTTCCTCTGAGAATGAATAAATCATTGGCTTCATGGCCTCATGAGCCTGAGACAGAAAGGAGAGTGACGGAACCAGGGTGTGAGGTAGAAACCAGGAGCAGAGCAGACATGAGTAGAAGTGACAGAGCCACAGAGGGGAGCATGGTGAGGGAGCGTGCAGCTGGCAGAGAGTAAAGTTGAGGAACAAGAAATCACTTGGGTGTGAGAGGGGGATGAATGTATTTGTTGGAGTGAAGGGGGATGATGGGGGGAGGCATGGGAGTGTGTGTTGAGTGTTGAAAGAACAGTTAGAGTCTGTGCTACCTCCTCTGAGTCTATCCTTCAGTTTGTCTCTTGCAGCATCTCATGACTACCTGGGAAAGGACAGGGAAACACCCAGAGCCCAAACCTGCTTTCAGTCCTATCTCATCTCTCAAAATCCAGCTCTTGTTCATTTTTAGCTTCAGGGCCTGATCTCTAATCCCAGAGGGGTATGGACTTTCCTCTCACCAAGATAATCACCAGCCACATTAGCTGTTTGATCTGGACAGTGATAATTTTCTTTGCATATTGGGTGTGAGTCACAGTACTTTGGTTTGTGCACAACAATAAATGTATGCCCCATACTGTCTGTTGCTGTCATCTCTTCTAGTTTTATAACAAGATCCTGAGTGCCCCTTGATCTTCTCTAACCCATTCCCTGGATCTGATTCCTGAGCTCCATCTCCATTTCTGCTCTCCCATTTTCCACCCTGTTGCCCTTCCTCCCTAGGTCTTTTGCTCTTCTCCACTCATTCTGTCTCATTCCTATTTAGTCACCTCCACCATGGCTCTTGCCCCACCCCCCTCAGGTTCTCCTTGTTTTCTTCCCCTCCTCCATGCTTTTCAGGCAAGTTCTCTGTTTACAGACTAAGAGAAGTTGGAAAGTCCCTCTGAACTCTTGGTAATCAACATTTCCTAGTTCCCTGGAGGGAGCAGTCATGTTAAACAGTCTTTGAGAACTAAATGGAGGGAAAGCAATGACTGGAGGTAAAGGTGGGATAGGAAAGGAAGGGTGGGGAGGAAAGGAGAGAGAGATGTATCAGAATGGATTGAGACTAATGAGGGGGAAGCATTGGAGGCTGGATAGAATTTGACTTTGGAGAGGGGAGGTCTCTGCCTGCATGCTGGTTAGAGTCTTGGCTGCTCAATTTCCAATCTCTGCACCCACGGGGGAGACCCAGATATGGGAGACTCAAATGGAATTCCAGGCTCCGGGATTCCAGCCCCAGCCATTGCAGCCATTTGGGGAGTGAATCAGCAGATGGAAGATCTCTCTTTCTGTCTCTGCCTCTTTCTCTGTAACTGCCCTTTAAGTAAATAAATCTTAAAAAAAAAAAAAAAAAAAAAAAAAAACTGGGTTGGAGGGAGAAAAGTGCCAATGCTTCCACTTTACCAGCAGAGGGCACATTTGTGCGAATAACCAGATCCAGGACCCACATACCCCCAAGTACAATTTCTGAGAATTCTAAAAGGGCCCAGAGACCATTTGCTAAATAAAATAGCCTATCTTAACCCACTCAGTAGTTTTGCGTACTCATTCACAGTAGATCCAACCTTCAGTGCATTTTTGAGGAGAGGGTGAGAGTGATGGTGCAATCACCTTCTGCTGTTTTTTTAAAAAAAAATTTAGGGGCCAGTGCTGTGGCGCAGCGGGTTAACACCTGACCTGAAGCACCAGCATCCCATATGGGTGCCGGTTCTAGTCCCAGCTGCTTTTCTTCAGTTCCAGCTCTCTGCTGCACCCATGTGGGAGATCCAGAAGAAGCTCCTGGCTCCTGGCTTCGAATCGGTGCAGTTCTGGCCATGGTGGCCAACTGGGGAGTGAACCATCGGATGGAAGACCTCTCTGTCTCTGTCTCTCTCTCTCTCTCTCTGCCTCTCCTCTCTGTGTAACTCTGACTTTCAAATAAATAAATAAATCTTCCAAAAAATTTTTAAAAAATTAAATATCTGAGCAGAGAGTGAGAGACAGAGAGAGAGAACCGCCATTGTCTGATCCACTCCCCAGATGACTACAAAGTCTGGGGTGGGGTGGGGTAGGGTGGGGCAATGCTAGGAACAGGGAACACAATTCAGGAACCCAATTACTTGAGTCATCACTGCTTCCTCCCAAGATCTGCATTAGCAGGAAGCTGGAGTCTGGAGTCAGAGGCAGGTTTGAAACTCAAGGACTCCAACGTGGGATGTGAGCATCTTACCCACTAGGCTAAATACCTGCTCTCTTTTTTTCTTTTAATTATTTACTTGAAAGGCAGAGAGATACAGAGGCAGAGGCACAGAGAGAAAGAGAAGACTTCCATACGCTGGTTTACTCCCCAAATGGCTACAATGGTCGGAGCTGGGCCGATCTGAAGCCAGGAGCCAGGGTGCTTCTTCCAAGTCTCCCACATAGGTGCAGGGGCACAATGAATTGGGCCATTTTCTACTGCTTTCCCAGGCCATACCAGAGAGCTGGATCAGAAGTGAAACAGATGGGACTCGAACTAGCGCAAAAGTTGGGATGCCGGCACTGCAGGCAGCGGCTTTACCTGCTATGCCACAGCGCCATACCCCTGCTCTTTTTTTCCCTTCTAATTGCTCCCTTAGATTGAGAGGAAATGGAGAAGGAGGACAAAAGATGAGGGGTCTATAGACACAATGGGTCTGGGCAGAGGCCAGCCGGAGGTGGGGTAGCTTTCAGCCCCTAGCCTTCCTTCGAACATTAAGACACAGGAGAAGGGCATAGTCAGGAGGAATAGAGAGCTCACACAGGGACAATGGGTATTCTGGAAACTGTTAAAAGCCAATTCCTAAGGCAGCTGCACTGGGGTGGTGGCTGCAGCAGACGAACAGCAGAGCTGGTTCCAGAACCTGAGCAGGAGGTGGAAGATCCAGCCTGTTCATGCACTTACGGAGGAAGGGGTTAGGCAAATGGTAGGCTTCTCCCAAGGGGACTTTCAACACTGTGCTCCTACCTAGAGGTTCCTTTCAAACAGTGTGGATGGGATGGTCCAGATCCCATTTGAAGAAAATCTCAAGTAGGAACCTCAGAGAGCCTAAATGTGCGTTTATTATATCTATCCTGCATATGCATAGCAGGCTGAACTGAGTACTCCAACAGCAAATGACTGTTCAAGAAAGATCAGTGGGGCCAGCGCTGTAGCATAGCAGTTAAAGCCACCGCTTCAAGTGCTGGCATCCCATATGGGTGCCGGTTTGTGTCCTGGCTTCTCCGCTTGCAATCTAGTTCTCTGCTATGGCCTGAGAAAGCAGTGGAAGATGGCCCAAGCCCTTGTGCCCCCTTGGGCCCCTGCACCCATTGTGGGAGACCCAGAGGAGGTTCCTGGTTTCAGATCTGCCCAGCTCTGGCAATTGCAGCCATTTGGGGAGCAAACCAGCAGATGGAAGACCTCTCTCTGTCTCTGCCTCTGCCTCTCTGTAATTCTGCCTTTCAAATAAATAAATAAATCTTTTAAATAAATAAATAAAGGAAGATCGGGCCGGTGCCGTGGCTTAACAGGCTAATCCTCCATCTTGCGGCACTGGCACACTGGGTTCTAGTCCCACTTGGGGCGCTGGATTCTATCCCGGTTGCCCCTCTTCCAGGCTAGCTCTCTGCTATGGTCCGGGAAGGCAGTGGAGGATGGCCCAAGTCCTTGGGCCCTGCACCCGCATGGGAGACCAGGAGAAGCACCTGGCTCCTGGCTTCGGATCAGCATGATGCGCCGGCCGCAGTGGCCATTGGAGGGTGAACCAATGGCAAAGGAAGACCTTTCTCTCTGTCTCTCTCTCACTATCCACTCTGCCTGTCAAAAAAAAAAAAATACAGGAAGATCTGCGTGTTCACTGTTCTTAAACCTGCCAGAGTTTAAGAGGAAAGAAAGAAATAAAGTAAAGCAGACAAGACTTACTGGACAAGTCTTCCCCACATCACTCCTGGCTGCCTAGAAAGCACCGAGTTTGGTTCATTTTGTCTCTGATCCTGCCAAGATCCAACCTCACAGAGAAAAGACCAAGCAATCCAGCAACTTGAAAAGAGCGGTTAGATTGTGAAGACTCCTTATCCCCAGACATAGTGCCTTAAGCCCTCCCATTCCCCAGTACACCCACAGGTCCCTCCGGCTCAGACCTGGATTGGCTCCCAGTGGCCATCAGAGCATGTTTTCTATGTTCTGTCTCTCTTGCACTCTGAATTCCTATCCGCCACTTGCTGCCTGCTTCCTCTCTCCCTCTCAGTCTTCAGTTTCTCCCGGAAGGTGTTTTTGGATCTCAGACTCCAGGGCAAAGAGAAAGGGAGTCCCTGGACAGTCTGAACCCTGGCTCAGACAGCTCTAGGGGAGAATCCCAAAGGCCTTTCCTCCTTTCCTGAGCCTCTGGGCAGGGAGGGCAGGATCCTGGTTCCAGGGTCTCAGTGCCCCCTGTGCCATTTGAGCTGCCTGCACTCATCATCTCTATTAATAAACACCCTCCCTCCCCCACTGCCAGTGCTGCCCCCACGCCTGCCCAGCTCATGTTCTCCGGTCACAGCAGCTCAGTCCTCCAAAGCTGCTGGACCCCAGGGAGAGCTGACCACCGCCTGAGCAACTGGTAAGTCTCCAGCTCTCCGGCTACAGGGGCTGGAGCCCACTCTGTTGACTTCCGTTTCTTTATGCAATTATGATTCTTGATCTGGGGGGTGTGGCCTCCCTCCTTTACTACCCTTGGCTCCCAGCTGTCCAGGTCTGGGGAGCCACAGAGTGTTGGAAGGAGAGCGGCCAAGGAGGTTGGGGGAAATGGCGACGTTGCGGGAGGCACTAGAGGAATGGGAAGTGGATAGGAGACCCCACTACGCCAGCAGAGTTGCAGATGTGTTCGTGAGACAGGGTTCAGAAGAAGACCACATTTCACCAAGCGCCAATTTTTAGTTAGATAAGTTGGAGTCTATCTTATCTCAACTTGTTCCTCTCCATTGCTGGATGCTGTTACCATGTTCCTGTCTCCCCTCAGTTCCCACTGCCATGATATTGCTGAATTGACATGTGTCAGGGTTCAAATGTCTCCTGACTTCTCTCTCCACTGCAGCTCTGGGGTCTGGGGTGGGGGTAGGGAGTGACTGAAGGGACAAGCTGCATAGCCATGACCTCCCAGGCCATGTTCCAGCTGGCCCAGTGGTGGAACAACAACCTCTCCTTCTTATGGAGAATGTTTTTGGCTGAATCTCATCAACCCTGGCAGAACATTTCTCTAACCTCCAGGGGCTTGGGTTAAGAATGAGGAGACCAGAGCCTGGATTCATTGTCCTAGTCTGTTATCTCATTGCAAATGAAAGCTTCAAGTCATGCCAAGCCAATGAATCCTAGGTGCATTGCCTTGCCTGCTTTCCTTGTTGTTTTTTTAAATATCCACACCCTTAGTTTTGTTCCTATTCCCTGCATCAGCTCTATGGTAAACAGCACACTGGAGGTTGATAGAAGATAAAGACAAGGGGTGCATCTATACTTCCTGCCCTCCTTCCCAAGAAAAGAGAAACCCCAAAGCAGTGGATTTTCACCTTTGGGGCATAGATGACTTCTTTGAAAATCTGAAGAAATTTTGTCCCCTGAAGCCCTTAACCTTAGGTTAAGAAGTACTTCCCGGAGCTGGTGCTGTGGTGTAGTAGGTTAAGCCTCCACCTGCAGTGCTATCATCCCGTATGAGAACCCATTAGTGTCCTGGCTGCTCCTCTTCTGATTCAGCTCTCTGCTTATGGCCTGGGAAAGCAATAGAAGATAACCCAGGTGCTTGGGCCCCTGCACTAGCATGAGAGACCTGGAGGAAGCTCCTGGCACCCGGTTTCAGATCAGCTCAACTCTGGCCATTGAGGCCATTTGGGGACTGAACCAGTGGACGGAAGACCTCTCTCTCCATCTCTCCTCTGTCTGTCTGTAACTCTACCTCTAAAATAAATAAATAAAATCTAAAAAAAAAAAAAAAAAAAAAAAGTACTGCCATACTGCAGACACTTGATTTTGTCAGTCTCCGTCCATCCTCCAACTATTTTTCCCTTCCACCCAGATCAAATCCACCTCCACAATGCCGCTGTCAGGAACCCCTGCCCCTAACAAGAAGAGGAAATCCAGCAAGCTGATCATGGAACTCACTGGAGGTAGGGGACATTTGCATGTACCCAGCATGGGACTTCTTATTTAGAGCATCTTTGCCCCAAGGGTCCCAGAAACATAAAGTTATGTAGGTTTGAGGGTGAACAGACAGGAGGAACTCCAGTTGGGATGGGAGAAGGAGAATTCTGTATTGAGAGCTGCCTACTCTACCAAGGTCTGGCCCCTGGGCTTTTTCCCATGCCCTAGTTTCTCCAATGGTCTCCTTCTGGGATGCTCCTTTACCTCTTCTACACTGCACCCCAAGCCCATGCCCCTTTGACCCCATACACCCTTTCACTCTAGTATCCCCACTCTCTTCAGTCTCATGCATGCTCTCCAATTCTGAATCCAGGAAGTCAAAATGTCCTATAAACTAGAGTTTGGTCTGGCATCACAGAGAGCAGTTGCTCCCCTAAATGATCTCTGCAGGACACACACACTCAGTTGTGGATAAAGTCTGCCTTCTGAGGTCAGAAAACCCCACCTTACTCTTTCCCTTGCATCTTCCTCCCTACCTCTCTGCAAGGTGGACACGAGAGCTCAGGCCTGAATCTGGGTAAGAAGATCAGTGTCCCACGGGATGTAATGTTGGAGGAGCTGTCGCTGCTCACCAACCGGGGCTCCAAGATGTTCAAACTGCGGCAGATGCGGGTGGAGAAATTTATCTATGAGAACCATCCTGACGTTTTCTCTGACAGCTCAATGGTGCGTTTGGAACTTCACCACTCTTTCAAAGCCTAATGCCTTTTCTGACAGTTTCTTGGCAGGCTCTAACCTCCAAAATACCATCAACCTCCGCTCCCTGAGAATTTATAAGCTCATTAACCCCCCAGATATATTAAGCCCCCAACAGCTACAGGGTGTTACAGCCCATCTCTGAAACTGAAGTCTCCATCTGAAAGTCAGTGAAGGGGTGGGGAGTACCACACCCTCAGGGAGAAAATTCCTTCCCAGTATGGGTAAGTGTTAAAGATAGGGTAGCCAGATGAAACACAAAACACCCAGCCCTGTATTTTGAAGTAAAAATAAACAATGAATAATTTTTTAGTAAAATATGTCTTGTGCAAATTTTGGGACATAAAAATCAAATTTAAATTTAAGATTAAAATACAGGCTGCCCAGTTAAATTTGAGCTTCAAATTTATGCAAACAGTACTTTTTCACATATGTATGTCCCATGCAATATTTAGGGCATATTTATACTAAAAACAAACACACAGTATTTGTTGTGTATCTGAAATTCAAATTTAAGTGATGTCCTGCAATTTCGTTTATGAAATCTGGCAACCCTAGGAGTTGAGTGCGTTTTTACAGCCATGTCTTCTTGAGTAATTTATTTAAAGGGTCAGTCTCTTCTCTAGATGCAAAAGACCCTACATCTCCTAGTCAGGCTCCTTTTCCAGAGAAAGAGAAGAAGGGATTGGAGAGGGGCCAGGCACAGGATGTGATAGCTGAGCAGGAAGGGGCCTTTCTCCATTTCCTTTCTTCATACTCCACCATCTCTGCATGGCTGGAGGAGGGTGGAAATCAATTCCTACATGGATGGAGCCAGGGGTAGGAATGTCTGTCACTGGCCCAATGCAGGAGCAGAGCAAAAGTGCTGAGTCGGCTATACCTAACTTTAGGGAGGCTGAAATCCCTCCTCTCTGCTTGGGTCTGGTTACACTGGGTGGAGCATGGGGTGTATGTGGTGGGGTGGACAGGAGACTCTCCTGAAGGAGTTGGCGAGGCTATTTTTAGGTTTTGGGGCTGAAGCCAGTGTTGCCCTTTTGGCTACCCTTCCCCCCACCTGCTACCCTTTCCCTGTTAAGAAGTCTTGGTTCAACAGGCACCAAGAGAAAGGGAAAGAAGGGAGGTGGGGAGGGGAGGGTGAGGCAGAGAGACAGTGAGAGAGAAAAGAGAGTTCTAACTGTTGGACAAGCAGACAAAGAGAAGGGGGTAGTGATATCTCTATTTCTTCAAATTAAAACAGGGTTTCCCTGGTAACCTCATCCTCTCAAGTTTGAGTGGAGCAGCGGTCTTAGTTCTTTTTGCTTGTGTAAGGATAGGAAAGGCCAGTGTGGGGAATGATCTGCTCCCACCCTACAACTGGAGGGAGCCAAAGGAGTCCTACCTCTTAAGGAGAGTCTAGTTCCCCTCAGGTTATCAATCCACTCTCCATTTCTTGGAGAGAGGAATCTCAGAGGAGTCAGTGTCTTCTGTCTGCCCGTTGTCTCTGACCACCCCCTTCTTTGCTATGTACACCTTTGTCTTTGTATGTTTCCCATAACCTTTGCTAACCTTCTCTTCACTTTGTTCTTTCTTTTCAGGATCATTTTCAGAAATTCCTTCCCACAGTGGGAGGACAGCTGGGCACAGCTGGTCAGGGAGTCTCCTACACCAAGGGCAGAGGTGGAGGCCAGGCAGGGGGCAGTGGCTCCGCTGGACAGTATGGCTCTGACCACCAGCACCATCATGGCTCTGGGTCTGGAGCTGGAGGTGCAGGTGGTCCTGGGGGTCAGGCTGGCAAAGGAGGAGCTGCTGGTGCAGGAGGGGTTGGCGAGACAGGATCAGGCAAGTATTCACACCCAAGAGTAAGGAACCTGGTCCCTAGAGCAGAGATGTCCTCAGAAATGAGGCCTAGGCTGGGTATGGGAGGGAAGGGGAGGCAAACAGAGAGATGGCTTGGTGGACTCTCAGTCCACTCTGAAGTCATATCTTTCAGTCACTTTTCTGGCTTTAGAGATTCAGTCCTAGCTCAAGCTGCCATCACACAACAAACCTTAAACAACTGCCGGATGTTATACCTTTGGTCCCTGGCCCCAGTAACGTCCCCAGTGCAGGGGTGTGGGATTAACTTTCATTGGCTACTAACTGTTATTATTTGACTTGCTTTTCTCTGCCATGACTACCAGGAGACCAGACAAGTGGAGATGGAAAACATATCACTGTGTTCAAGACTTATATTTCCCCATGGGAACGAGCCATGGGGGTTGACCCCCAGCAAAAAGTGGAACTTGGCATTGACCTGCTGGCCTATGGAGCCAAAGCTGAACTTCCCAAATATAAGTCCTTCAACAGGTAGGGGTACTGGGGAAGGAATGAGTTCTAGTGTGTGGCTCTGGGGCCCTTAGCTGGAATGGATACTATTGTTCAAATGTTTCAAAGCAGGGATGGCAGGCATATGGGGGCCCTAACTGAAGGTCTGTGTTCTTTTAATCCTAGCTCAGATTTATCACAGCAGTGTGATAAAGGAAAAATTTGTTGGGAGACAGGATTTGAATTCTGATTTATAGGCCACCTATTACCTGTGTGGGCATGGGAACATCACCCTACTTTTCAGCCTCGGGAGCTTTGACTGTAAAATGGGAATAATACTTGATGTGTTTAAAGCCCTCTGATGCTCTCTTCAAGTATAGGATGCCATTACTTTCTCCATAGTACGATTTTGGTTTTTTTATACTCTACTTTAGTTAGGCTCCAGGCATCTATTCTTTCAGAGTTGGCTTCTCTAGACCATGGATGGAAGGGAAGACCTAGAGAAGTGCTTTTTGCATTTGGTGATAAGGAGCCTAAATTTTCTAGGAAATGTTAATTCTCAGTCAGAGGAATACTGGGGGTGGGAGGATTGGATGAGGGAGTCTCTATATTATAATTTTTAAAAATTTTTTAATTTTTAATTTTTATTTTTGACAGGCAGAGTGGACAGTGAGAGAGAGAGAGACAGAGAGAAAGGTCTTCCTTTTGCCCTTGGTTCACCCTCCAATGGCCGCCGCGGCCAGCGTACCGCGCTAATCCGATGGCAGGAGCCAGGTGCTTATCCTGGTCTCCCATGGGGTGCAGGGCCCTAGGACTTGGGCCATCCTCCACTGCCTTCCCGGGCCACAGCAGAGAGCTGGCCTGGAAGAGGGGCAACCGGGACAGGATCTGGCACCCTGACCGGGACTAGAACCCAGTGTGCCGGCGCTGCAAGGGGGAGAATTAGCCTGTTGAGCCACGGCGCCGGCTTACATTATAATTTAAGGTGGCTTCAGACCCTGGGTCTGTAGTATTTGGGGTTCCCCCCTTGGAAATGTGGATCTGGGTCACACCTATCCATGAAATAATAGTACCCACTAGCTTATTTTATATATATATATATATATATATATATTTATATATAAATATATTTATATTTAATAGCTTTGCGGTCACAGTCAGCCGAGGAAGGGGAAATGGGGTGCTAAGGGAGAAAATAAGGAATACAGAAGTAATTTCAAACTAGAATTCACAGACTTCCCCATCCTCAAAACTGGGTAACATCTCATTGATCTGGCTTTGTTTGTTTTGATTTTTTCATTAATGTGTTCTTTCTCAGGACGGCAATGCCCTACGGTGGATATGAGAAGGCCTCCAAACGCATGACCTTCCAGATGCCCAAGTTTGACCTGGGTCCCCTGCTGAGTGAACCTCTGGTCCTCTACAACCAGAACCTTTCCAACAGGCCTTCGTTCAATAGAACCCCTATTCCCTGGCTGAGTTCTGGAGAGCACGCAGACTACCATGTGGATATTGGCATCCCCTTGGATGGAGAAACAGAGGAGCTGTGATGTGCTTCCTCCTCTAATTTGCAACAAGTTTCCCCTCTCTGGTTCTAGTTTGGAGAGGGCATGCTGAGCAGGATACTTCCACTGTTAATTCAGTGTCCTTGTGGGAATGGAGGGAAAAAAGGGGGAGATCTGACTTTCTATCTTTCACTGCCAGTCCCTACTCCAGGCATCGCTCCTCACCAACTCAGAGCTCCCCTTCCACTTGCTTCACAGGGAACCTGCTCTTTTATGGAATTCGCTCTGCCACCAGTAACAAATAATAAATTTCAAGGAAATGAATTCATTCTTCCTCTGATATTTGAGGGCAGATGAAAGCTGAGGCCAACAATGCACAGAGACTAACTAAACACAAATACTAAGCATTCATTATTCAGACTTTAAGACCAGACCTGACCTCTAGCTGCTTTGACTCCCACATGTACATCCACACCCAAAAACCACATTCATGGGTATGTGCAAAGACATACTTATTCAGTAGCATACAAGTCAAATAATCATGCACAAACACACATGCTAGCCTCTATGTGTGCAAAGCTAAGAAGCTGTTGTGTATCGTGGTTAGGAAAAAAGTGTTAATCGTTCTCTATATAACTGATTAGAAACTGAGAAACAGCAAACCAGGAAGGAGAAATAGAGTGCTATGGGAGACAAATCAGGGTTATTCTGATTATCACAGAATTTGGGCGTGTCATAAAGTTTTCGGATGACACCAGAATGGGCTTAGGAATGTATATGTCAAAGGTTACAGATAACCAAAAGGGTAAAATGGAATACAGAGCAGCCATGTGGATGAAATTCAGAAGGGAGTGGGAAAAAGCCACTACAGTTATAGAGGATGTCTGGCCCTGTGTGAAGATAGCAAGCAAAGATCTAAGGGTTGGGGCTGGCACTGGAGTGCAGTGGGTTAAGCTTTTACTTGCAATGCTGGCGTCCCATAGTGGAGCAACAGTTTGAGTCTTGGTTGCTTCACTTCCCATCCATCTCCTGGGAAAGCAGTACTACTGTATTGAACACCAGACTTAGACTCTAATGAATGCGCAGTCTCAGTGACTTTGGGTAATGGTATTGTGGCATGTAGTTTATGTAAAAGAAACTCTAGTTGCTAACTCAAATGCTGCAGAATCTAGGCATGTAACACTGAAAGATGACCTGTTGTAAAACAACAGGTAGTAATGGGGACTAAGCTGGACTCTACTCTCAATTCCAGGTTCCTGCTAAAGCACAATCCTAGGAGGAGGCAGCAGGTGATGGCTCAAGTACTTGGGCCCCTCACCCATGTGGGAGACCAGGGTGGAGTTCTGAACTTCTGGCTTTGACCTGGACCAGCCCTTGCCATTGTGGCTATTTGGGTAGTAAACCAGCAAACAGAAGGTTCTCTTTCTCAATCTCACTCCCTCTCCTTCTCCCACTCTCCCTCTCCCTGTAACTGCCTTTCAAATCAAAGAGGGAGCAGCGCTGTGGTACAGTGGGTTAAAACCCCAGCCTGCAGGGCCGGTATCCAATACAGGCACCAGTTCAAGTCCCGGCTGCTCTACTTCTGATCCAGCTCTCTGCTATGGCCTGGGAAAGCAGTAGAAGATGGCCCAAGTCCTTGGGTCCCTGCACCCGCGTGGGAGACCTGGAAGAAGCTCCTGGCTCCTGGCTTTGGATCAGCTCAGATCTGGCCGTTGCAACCATCTGGGGAGTGAACCAGTGAATGGAAGACACCCCCCTACCCCCGCTCTGGCTCTACCTCTCTCTGTAACTCCATCTTTCAAATAAATAAAATAAATCTTTAAAAAAAAAAATCAAAGAAAGATCTAGGGATTACAGGGCACTGCTGCAATGGTGCCCAGAAAACACTGTAATTGGAAAGAAGCTGTTAAGAACCTCAGAGAAATGAGCAACCATACCTTTTATTGATTTTAAGCATGGGGTCTCTCTAGAGTCCTAGATTTATTATGTAAGAATAAAGAAATGGCATTACGTCTGCTAAAATAACCTTTTTTTTTTTAACTAAAATCTTTATTTTTATTTATTTGAAAGTGGATGAGAGGGAGAGAGAAAATAACTCCCAATAACTGGTTCACTTCCCAAATGACAGGACCAGGAGCTGTGAGTTCAGTCCAGGTCTCCCACGTGGGTGGCAGGGACCCAAGTACTTGAGCCATCTCCCACTGCTTCCTTCCAGGGTTGTGCATTGGCAGGAAGCTGGAACTGGGAGCAGAATCTGACTTAGTCCCCATTACTGTCTGTTGTTTTACAACAGATCATCTTTCAGTATCACTTGAGTAGCTTCTGTGGCATTTGAGTTAGCAACTTCAACGGTTTCTTTTACATAAACTACACACCCATAATACCATTATCCAAAGTCACTGAGATTGATCATTTATTAGAGTCGAAGTCTGTGATGTTCAGTATGGTAGTCACTAGCCACAGGTGACTGACTATTGAACTCTTGAAACTTAACAGTCTGAATTGAGATGTGCCACATGAATAAAAAAAGTATCACATTTTTGAAAATTCAGTATTTAAAAAAAGTAATTATCTTATTAGTAACAAAACTGATTACATGTTGAAGTGATATGTTGAACATGTTGGATGAAAAAAAAAAACTACTAAAAATCTGTTAAAAATGTGGTGACTATAGCTTTTAAATTATATGAGGGTCACAACACGTTCCCACCGACGATACTAGTCTAAACCACCCTATTAAAGTTATGTAGGGGCTTCAAGAAGTGAAAATGAATTCTCTATGTATTAATCTTTGCCCCTCTGTCCCTTTCTTCCTTATTAACCAAAGTTCTTTACATGCATCTTCCGGTTCAGATGCGGCTCAGTTAGTCTGCATTTACAGAGATGGCCCTTCTACTGAGTGTTGAGTCAGTTGAAGGAGCGACGTGTCCACAGGATGGCAAGCAACAATCGCAAAGGTCAGATCACACAGCAGTGCGGTTTCCCTCCGCGTCCCAGGCGACAGGATGCGACACACCTGTGCCAACGATCGATTGGAGGGAAGGGGGTGCTAGGGTAACCCATTTCCTATTTTGGTCCGGCGACCTATTAGGGCGGGGCACTCACGGAGCAACATTTCTGAGAAGCCTCCTACAGACCACGGTGGAGAAAGAACACATGAAACAACTTTCTGAAGACAGTTAATGAGATGGGAAGGTCAATTTCTGGCCTGCCCGCTCCCTCTCACACTCCTCTGCGTGCGTTAAGAAAACGCCGAGAAAACAAATTTCAGCTACAGGAGGCTACGTGTGAGGCAGTTTTAGAAAAGCTGTATCCCCAAAGTTATCCCAGAGCAGGGCCTGCCATATTAACTCTCCTCAGCCTGGACGTACTGTCCCAGCTACTACAGTTCTACGACTTTCGGTCACTCAAGCTTCGTCCTCGCCCGCGCCCCACCTCCAAACCCTTCAAGCCACCCCCGACACGCCTTGCAGCCGCCATTTTAAACAGTACTATCGCGAGATATACTTAGCTGTCTCCAGCCTGACTCATTTACTTTCTTGCGAGAGTCTCTTCTCGGCTGTTCTCGCTGGAGTTGAGGAAAGTGTCGCGAGAGCTGGTTGCCTTGGCTCCCTGTAGCTATAGCAGCCGCGGCGGTTCAGGATGCGGCGGCGGGAGCGGTGAGTGCGACACCCTCAGGGGGGCGGGGTCGGAGGGAACGGGGTGCTGGGGGAGAGCTCCCGGGGACGGTGTGGGGAAGGTCGGGTCGCTGGGGAGTGGAGCGGAGTGTGACGCGCGGGGAAGGACCCAGGTCCCGTAGGTAAAGGGACCGGGCGCCGGTCTGCTCTGGGGCGTGCGGGGAGGGCTGGAGCTCCTGCGAGGTCCAGGGGAGGGACCCGGGGGTAGAGGGGCGCGAGGGGAGTGGGGCCGCATCGTGGAGGGGGGGTATGTGTTGGGAGCAGGAGGTTTCCTGGGACTTGGAACTAGATAAGGGGACCCTGCTACGTTGGGGAAGAAGTGGGAAGAAACGGGGTACAGCGAGGAGGAGGATGTGCTGATTGAATGGGAGCACAGAGGTTGGGCCCAGTTTGTTTTTCGCTGGTTGGGGAGCTCGAGTGGAGGGGAGAGAGGATCAGACCCTTGCAGCCCCCCTCAGGTTCCGCCTGAGGCTGGCCGGGCACTGCGCGCCAGGACCTGTCTCCTCCATGGCGTGGCGGGAATGGTGGCGTCCCGAACCCTCCTCGCTTCCCTTCCTTCCCTCATTCCAAAAGAGATACCCCTGTGGTCGCTCTGGCAGAGGAATGAGAGTCCCGGGGAACTAGTGTTAGTTGGGCAGAGAGACCGAGAGTGGGATCATGAATGATCGCTGCTGTAAAATAAAGCGGGGGTGGGGGCGGGAGAACAATTCTTGAGGAAAAAAAAAAAAAAAAAAAACACACCACAAAACCAAAACACTAAGGTGTGCTTCCTCTACTGTGTACTGAATTGGGAGAAGGGGGTGTGTGCTAAGATCGCGGTTCTTCCCGGATTCATTCAAGTGCGGAACTCCTTTACAGTGTACTTAGGGAATTATGTATGCAGTGTAAAAATCAGTTTAGATAATGTAGTGAAATAATGTGCAGTATGACACTTAAATCCTCCACCAACGTAACTGAAAAACCAAGAAAAGTGTTTCTACTGCGGCAGCAGGCTCAACCCTAAAACGAGAAATAGTTTTGGTTACTTGGATATAAAACCTTGGGTTCCCAAAGTGTCCCTTTTCGGGTTATTTGCCTTTTAAGAAATCAGGTTTTATTTTAGGGGACAGAGCAAGCTTTGAATGTCAATTTTTTTGTGGAAATAAAATGAGTCCCAGGAATTGAAATCATTGGAAGAGGAAAACATGTGGTCTCTTAGCTTCAAAGACTGTTTTCTGGGGATGGGTTTGGAACACTTTGCTGGTTAACTCTTATTTCTAGTGGAAACTAAAGCTTTAAGGCAGGCACAAAATAATTTATTCATTTCCCATTTATAAACTCAAGCTTTCTGACCATTGGTTTCTCTATCATTTGTAGGTAAATTTGCAAGGGATAACCCCTCTTTTGATTATGTAACTGGGTTTTTCCATGGTGAGGTTCACAAATTCATTAATTAGAATAATGGCTTTTAAATCCTTCTTTAGCTTGCTTAGATGTGGTTAGTTATTGAACTCATTTATTTGATACGTGTTAAAGTAAAACTTTTAATTTGTAATGTTAGTAGCCAAGCTTTAAAGTAGAGGTGATTTTCTGAGGCAAGAATAAAGCTTTGCTTAGTGGTTGGATTAAAAAAAATTCTGCATAAAGCCAACAACAAGCTTTAAACTGAATTTCTACTATGTATAGAGTACTATGTGAGGCATTTCACAGAAAAAATTAGATTAATTCACTTATCCATCCAACAAACATTTACTGAGGTTTGCTTTGTGTTTGAAATACAAATATTGGTAAAACTTGATCTCTTCATTGGAATTGCAGACTGTAGGAGGGGAGACTGATAGGAAAACAAATTATTACATTGTGTTAAGTACAGTGTTTAACTTTGGGGTATGAGACAGGGTTCTGGCTCTGAGGAATTACATAGTAGTTAGGAAGAAAGAATTTTAAAACTTGCAAATTATTAAGCAACTTCTATACTGTGTTGCATTAATAAAACACTTAGTTTCTCAGAAATGATAAAAGAAATTTTTAAGGAAAAATTCACTAGACAGTTATAATTATTTATTTATTTATGTTTTAAAGATTTATTTACTTGAAAGAGTTACATAGAGAGAGAAGGAGAGGCAGAGAGAGAGAGAGAGAGAGAGAGAGAGAGAGAGAGTCTTCCATCCGCTGGTTCACTCCCTAGCTGGCCGATACGGCTGGAGCTGTGCCAATACGAAGCCAGGAGCCAGGAGCTTCTTTCAGGTCTCCCATGTGGATGCAGGGGCTCAAGGACTTGGGCCATCCTCCACTGCTTTCCCTGGCCATACTAGAGAGCTGGATCAGATGTGAAGCAGCCAGGACTCGAACCAGCGCCCATATGGGATGCAAGAACTGAAGGTGGTAACCTTTACCTGTTAAGCCACAGTGCCGGCCCCAGTTAAAATTTTTTTTAAAAGATATATTTATTTTATTTGAAAGGCAGAATTATAGAGGCAGGGGTGGGGGGAGAGGGAGAAGAGGGAGAGGGAGAGAGGTCTTCCATCCATTGGTTCACTCCCCAAATGGCCACAACGTCTGGCCTAAGCTGAGCCAGTCTGAAGCCAGGAGCCTGGAGCTTCTTCCAGGTCTCTGATGCAGAGGCCCAAGCACTTGCGCCATTCTCTGTTGCTTTCCCAGGCCATAGCAAAGAGCTGGATCAGAAGTGGAGCAGCTGGTACTCAAACCCACGCCTATATGGGATGCTGGCAGTGACTTTACCTGCTAGCCACAGTGCTGGTACCATTCATAATTTAATAGTCTTTTTTAGTACTCTTTAAAATAAATGTCATAGGGAAAGCATTTGGCCTGTTAGTTAATGTGGATTAAGATGTTCGCATCCCACATTAGGGTATCTGCATTTAATATCCAGCTCTGCTCCTGACTCCAGCTTCCTGCTAAAGGAGGCCCCAGGAGGCAGCAGTTAGCAGTCTTGGCCTAAATAATTGGTTGCCTGTTACTTATTTGGGAGACCTTGATTGTGTTCCTGGCTCCCAGCTTCAGCCCCAGCTCCATCCAGTCCTAGCCATTGTGGGCATTTGTGGAGTGTACCAGCAGATTGGAGCTCTCTGTCTCTCAGCCTTTTCAATAAATAAATAAAAATTTTTAAAAAAGTAAGCATCACAACGTTCTTAAGTTAATAATAGCTAATATTCATTGAATGATTATTAATGTGCCATGCTCATTGTCTCATTTTATCTTTACAAAAACACTATGCAGCTGATACTAGTACCTTAATTTTTTTCTCAGTGACAGAGGAGAGACAGATCTTCCATCTACTTGTTCACTTATCAAATGCCCACAACAACCAGGGCTAGGCCAGGCCAAAGACAGGAGCGAAGTGCTCCAGTCAGGTTTCATTTATGAATGATAGGGACCCAAGTACTTGAGCCATAATCTGCTGCCTCCTCAGGTGTTCATTAAAAGGATGCTGAGTGGGAAGTGGACGTGAAACTTGATTCCAGGCCCTCTGATAGGGTATGCAGACATCCAAAGTGGCACCTTACCCTATGCACAGCGCCTACTGCTAATACCTTAATTTTATTTTATTTAATTTTTAAAGATTTTATAATTTATTTATTTGAGAGGTAAAGACAGTGAGAGGGAGAGACACACCCTGAATGGCCACAGTGGCCAGAGCTGAGCTGATCTGAAGCCAGTAGCCAGGAGCTGGAAGCTTCTTCTGGGTCTCCCACGTGGGTGCAGGGGCCCAAGCACTTGGGCCATCTTCTGCTGCTTTCCCAGGCCATAGCAGAGAGCTGGATCAGAAGTGGAGCAGCCAGGACTTGAACTGGCGCCCACATGGCATGTCCGTGCTGCAAGGCAGAGGCTTAGACCACTATGCCACAGTGCTGGCCCCTACCTTAAAAGGAGAAAACTGAGGCTTAAAACATTAAGGAAGTTGCTGAAGATCACAGGACTAGTAAATGGCAAATTAGGGATTGGAATTAGAAATTTCTGTGGTTATAAAAAAATAAGAAAGGGGCAGACCTTGGGCTTAGGTTAAGATTCTGTTTAGGATGCCTACATCCGGTATCCAAGTGCTTGGGTTCAGGTCCCACTTATGCACCTGACTGCGGCTTCCTGCTAATGGACATTCAGGAGGCAGCAGGTAATGGCTTAAGTACTTGAGTCTCATTCATGTAGGAGATCCTGGGATACTCAGGTTGAGTTGCCTAGTCCAGCCCTAGTTGTTGTGAGAGCATTTGGGGAGTGGACCAATAGACGGGAGAGTCTACTCTAACTTTCTCTCTTTGCTTCTTTCTGTCTCTTAAATAAATGAATAAAAATTAAAACTTGAAAAGTTTATGGAAAAATGGACTTAACTAGTTTAATTAATTAATTAATTAATTTTATTGGAAAGGTAAAATTTCAGAGAGGCAGAGGCAGAGGCAGAGGCAGAGGCAGAGAGAGGTCTTCCATTTGCTGGTTTACTCCCAAATGGCCATAACAGCTGAGCTGGGCCAATCCGAAGCCAAGAGCCAGGAGCCCGCTCTGGGTCTCCCACATGGGTTGCAGGGACCCAGGAACTTGGGCCATCTTCTGCTTTCTCAGATGATAGCAGAGAGCTAGATCAGAACTGGAGCAGATGGGACTTGAAACTGGCGCCCATATGCGATACTGGCACTATAGGCAGTGGCTTTTAACTGCTATGCACAGCACCGGCCCCGGAATGAAATGTTTAAAAAAAAAAAAACTAAGATTCCTTTCTATTTTTTTTATTATTATTTTTTTTTGACAGGCAGAGTGGACAGTGAGAGAGAGAGAGAGAGACAGAGAGAAAGGTCTTCCTTTTGCTGTTGGTTCACCCTCCAATGGCCACCGTGGTCGGCGCGCCGCGCTGATCTGAAGGCAGGAGCCAGGTGCTTCTCCTGGTCTCCCATGGGGTGCAGGGCCCAAGCACTTGGGCCATCCTCCACTGCACTCCCTGGCCACAGCAGAGAGCTGGCCTGGAAGAGGAGCAACTGGGACAGAATCCGGCGCCCCGACCGGGACTAGAACCCGGTGTGCCGGCGTCGCAAGGCAGAGGATTAGCCTATTGAGTTGCAGTGCCGGCCTTCCTTTCTATTTTTTTTTTTTTTTAATTATTTATTTGAGAGGAAGAGTTACAGAGAGAGGGAGAGACAGAGAGGAAGGTCTTCCATCCGCTGGTTCACTCCTCAAATGGCCACAACAGCAGGACCTGGGCTGATCCGAAGCCAGGAACCTCCTCCAAGTCTCCTAAGCTTGGATTATCTTCCAGTGCTTTCCCAGGCCTTGGCAAAGAGCTGAATCGGAAGAGGAGCAGCCAGGACCTGACTGGCACTCACATGGGATGCTGGCGCCACAAGCAGAGGCTTAGCCCACTACACTATAGCGTTAGCCTGGAAAGATTCCTTTGTTTTGCAGGGAGAAACCTTGTAATGGTGGAAGGTTGGGAGATGGTCAAAGTAAAATTAGGAGACCAAAATTCAGGTAGTAGCTATTGAGAGTATAAATTTATGGTTAGGGGTATATCTGTTTTTTATTCATAGATCTCTCTCTCAAATGTTTACACTACATATGGAAAGCTAATTGGAACATTACTATGATGCTAAACATAAGGTTTTATTATACAGAGAACTGAGTAAATTGCCATATTCATGCTGTGTATAATTGTATAGGGAGCTATACTAGGGAAAATAGTTGTGACATGCAATTGTTAACATTTATGAGCTTCCAGAAAGTGGTTACTTTAGTAGTAGAAATGATTATCTATGTTCATTTATAGGAAAAATGTTACTTCAATATACTTCAAGGCATTTAGTCAAATCTTTTTTTTTTTTTTTTTTTTTTTTTTTGAGAAGCAGAGACACAGAGAAAAAGCTCTCACCAGCTGGTTTACTTACCATACACTTGCAAGGGCTGAGGCTGGAGCCACGGGGTGGGAACTCAGTCCAGATCTGTTAGAAAGAGTGTGACAGTAATTCCAATCACATAAGCCATCATTGCTGCTTCCCAGGGTCTGTATTAGCAGGGAGCTGGAGTCAGGAATTCGAGCCTGGAATCAAATCCAGGCATTGTAATATGGGATGTGGTTTCCTTAACTGTTAAGCTTAAATATATGCTTTATTAACCTTGAATGAGAGAGAGAGAGACAGAGATTATCCATTTGATGGTGAACTCCCCAAATGTCTGCAACATCCAGGCCTAGGCCAGATTGCATCCAGGAGCCAGGATCAACCTGGGTCTCCTGTGTGAGTGACAGGGACTTAAGTACTTCAACTGGTGTCTTTCCAGGGTGCAAATTAGCAGGAAGCTTGATCAGAAGTGGAGCTAGAACTTGGATCAGGCATTCCAATATGGGATGTGGGGTTTCCGAGGTGGGTTTTATTTATTTATTTATTTATTTATTTATTTAAATTGAAAGAGTTATAGAGAGAGGTAGAGACAGAGAGGTCTTCCATCTGCTAGTTCAGTTCCAAAATGGCCCCAATATCCAGAGCTGAGCCAATCTGAAGCCAAGAGCCAGGAGCTTCTTCCTGGTCTCCCACGCGGGTGCAGGGGCCCAGGCACTTGAGCTGTCATCTACTGCTTTCCCAAGGCCATAACAGAGAGCTGGATAGGAAGTGGAGCAGCCGGGACTCAAACTGGCACCCATATAGGATGCCAGTACTGTAGGCTAGGGCTTTAACCCACTGTGCCACAGGGCCAACCCCCTAAGGTAGGTTTTAAGTGCAATACCAAACACGCCTGCCCCAACTTGGTGAATTTTTAAATGACTTGCTCAAAGTCACATAGCTGCAAATGCTGCAACGTCCTGATTTCTCATTAAGTGTTCCTTTTATTGTCCCATATTGTCAAATTTTATATAATAATTGTAAAAGAGTTATAGATGCTCTCTGCTAATACTGGGAAACCAGTTTTGTCAGGAGGTTATCAATAGATGACAGTATAAACTGATAACTTGTTTTCTTTACATTGTACTTATACTTTCTACTTATATTTAAGATAAATGTATTCAGTTACTTTATTCTAGTGATTCTGTATTGATTTGCTCTATTTCATTTTTCGGTATCAGTTGTATTGCTGGGCCATTTAAAAAAAGTTTATTTTCTTCCACTTGAAAGCAGGGTGCGGCCGGCACTGCGGCTCACTAGGCTAATCCTCCGCCTGTGGTGCGGGCACACCAGGTTCTAGTCCCGGTTGGGACGCCGGATTCTATCCCGGTTGCCCCTCTTCCAGGCCAGCTCTCTGATATGGCCCGGGAAGGCAGTGGAGGATGGCTCAAGTGCTTGGGCCCTGCACCCGCATGGGAGACCAGGAGAAGCACCTGGCTCCTGGCTTCGGATCAGCGAAGTATGCTGGCCGTAGCGCGCCAGCCGTGGTGGCCATTGGAGGGTGAACCGACGGTAAAGGAAGACCTTTCTCTCTGTCTCTCTCTCTTTCACTGTCCACTCTGCCTGTCAAAAAAGAAAAAAAAAAGAAAAAAAAAAAAAAGAAAGTGGAATGACAGAAAAAGAAATAGTGAAAGAGAAAGAGAAATTTTCCACCTACTGGTTCACTCCCCAAAGGCCAGCGAAAGTCAAGGTCAGGCCAGGCTGAAGCCAGGAACTTGGAACTCCATCTGGGCCTGCCATGTGTGTAGCAGGGGCACAAGCACTTGAAACATCATCTGCTGCCTCCCAGAATATTATAGCAGGAAGCCAATTCAGACATGGAGCAACCAAGATTCCAACTGTCACTCTTTTATGGGATGTGAGCATCCCAAGCAGTATCTTAACCTGCTATGACACAATGCCTGCCCCTGCTGGGCTATTTTAATAAATAATTATCTCTCTCACTTTTTTCTTAAGTAGGGGAGTACAACTATGTTGTAATGCATACTACTCTTCTTTTGAACAGGCAGAGTTAGACAGTGAGAGAGAGAGAGACAGAGAGAAAGGTCTTCCTTTTCCGTTGGTTCACCCCCCAAGTGGCCACTACAGCCGGCGCACTTCACTGATCTGAAGCCGGGAGCCAGGTGGTTCCTCCTGGTCTCCCATGAGGGTGCAGGGCCCAAGCACTTGGGCCATCCTCCACTGCATTCCCGGGCCACAACAGAGAGCTGGACTGGAAGAGGGGCAACCGGGACAGAATCCGGTGCCCCGACCGGGACTAGAACCTGGTGTGCCGGCGCCACAAGGCATAGGATTAGCCTATTAAGCCGTGGCGCCGGCTCCATACATGCTATTCTTAAGAAATAAATGAAGGGCTGGTGCTGTGGTATAGTGGGTAAAGCTGCTGCTTGCAGTGCTGGCAATCCATATGGGTGCTAGTTTGAGTCCCGGCTGCTGCACTTCCAATCCACCTCTCTGCTATGGCCTGGGAAAGCAGTAGAAGATGGCTCAAGTCCTTGGGACCCTGCACCCATATGGGAGACTTGGAAGAAGCTCCTGGCTTCAGATCTGTGCAACTCTGGCTGTTTCAGCCAATTAGAGAGTGAACCAGCAGATGGAAGACCTCTCTCTCTCTCTCTTTCTCTGCCTCTCCTTTTCTCTCTGCTTAACTCTGACTTTCAAATAAAGAAGTAAATCTTTTTTTTTTTTGACAGAGTGGACAGTGAGAGAGAGAGAGAGACAGAAAAAGGTCTTCCTTTACCGTCGGTTCACCCTCCAATGGCCGTTGCAGCCGGTGCACTGCGCTGATCCGAAGCCAGGAGCCAGGTGCTTCTCCTGGTCTCCCATGCAGGTGCAGGGCCCAAGCACTTGGGCCATCCTCCACTGCACTCCTGGGCCATAGCAGAGAGCTGGACTGAAAGAAGAGCAACCGGGACAGAATCCAGTGCTCCCACCGGGACTAGCACCTGGTGTGCCGGCGCTGCAGGCGGAGGATTAGCCTATTGAGCCGCGGTGCCGGCCAAGAAGTAAATCTTTTAAAAAAAGAAAGAAATGCAGATTTGAAGGTGGGTAAGTGATGTAGTTTTTTCCATTCATTTGATTTTCTGCAGCATTCTCTCACCTGTATAGATTTTAGCAGCAATGGCACATAGGTACGAATATGATTTTTCTGTTTTTTACATCTTTTTTACTTTTAAAGATTTATTTTATTTATTTGAAAGACAGAGTTAGAGAGAGAGGTAGAGACAGAGAGAGAGGTCTTACATCCACTGGTCACTCCCCAGTTGGCTGCAATAGTCGGAGCTGTGCCGATCGAAGCCAGGAGCCAGGAGCTTCTTCCGGGTCTCCCACATGGGTGCAGGAGCCCAAGGACTTGGGCCATCTTCTACTGCTATCCCAGGCCATAGCAGAGAGCTGGATCGGAAGAGAAGTAGCCAGGACTAGAACTGGTACCTGTATGGGTTGCCGGCGCTTCAGGCTAGGGCGTTAGCCTCTGTGTCAAAGCACCGGCCCCTGTTTTTAATACCTTTTAACCAAGTGGTTTGAGTACCCATTTTTTTGCCACCATGTGGGTGGCAAGGTCTCAGATACTTGAGCCATCTTCTGCTACCTTCCCACAAAGTAAAGTAGCTGGGGTGCAAACTGGCATTGCCATGTGGGAAGCTGGTATCACAAAGGGTGGCTCAACCTGCTTTGCTACAATGCCAGTTCACTAAAAGAATACATAGTAATTAAGAGGTAAAAAAAATCACCCTCCCAGAAATAGTTTAAGTTTAAAGGGCTTTCTTTTAATCTTTTTAAAAAAAAATGCATTTATAATTTATATACTTATTTATATAGCTTGTTTTTTAAAGATTCATTTTATTTATTTGAAAGACAAAGTGAAAGAGAGAAGGAGAAACAGAGAAACAGAGACAGAGAGATAGAGAGATTTTCCATCCACTAGTTGACTCCCCAGATGGCTGCAACACCTGGGACTGAAGCCAGGAGTAAGAAACTCCACCCTGGTCTCCCATGTGGGTGGTAGGGGCCTGAACACCTGGGTCATTATCTACTAGAGCTGGGTAAGAAAGCAGAGCAGCTGGGACTTGAACCTGCACTCTGGTATGGGAAGCTAATATAGCAGACAGCAGCCGAACCTGCTGTGCCACAATGTGGGTTCCAGCTCATTTTTTTAAAAGATTGATTTATTTGAAATGGAGAGGGAGGGAGAGAAAGAGAGAGAGAGAAAGGAAGGAAGGAAGGAAGGAAGGAAGGAAGGAAGGAAAGATGAATGGAAGGAAGGAAGTAGAGAAAGCTACTGCTGGTTCAGTCCCCAAATGGTCGCAACAGTCAAGGCTGCACTAGGCAGAACCAGGAACCAGGAATTCCATTATGGTTTTCTACTTAGGTGGCAGGGCCCCAAGCATCTGGGGCATCTTTCTGCTGCCTTCTCAGGCACATTAGCGGGAAGCTGGATTGAGAGAAGAGTAGCTAGAATACACTAGAACATATGCATTTGCATATGCATTTTATTTGAAAGAGAAAGAGAGAAGGAGATATCTTCTGGTTCATTCCTCATCATCTGCTGTCTTTCCAAGTATATTAGTAGGAAGCTAGATCAGAAGTAGAGTAACTGGGACTGAAAGTGGTTCTCCATTATGGAATGTCAGCTTAACCTGCTGTCTCACAAGATCTGCCCCATTGATTTTTTTTTTTTTTAATATCTATTTATTTTCAAAGAGTTACAGAGAGGGAGAGATACAGAAAGAGAGATCTTCCAACTGCTGGCTTGCTCCTCAGATGACAACAATAACCAGCGCTGGGCCAGGCCAAGCCAGGAGCCAAGAGCTTCATCCAGGTCTCCCCCATGGGTGCTAGGAGGCCAAGCACTCAAGAAGTCTTTCATTGCTTTCCCCAGAGCATTAGCAGGAAGCTGGATAGGAAGTGAAGCAGCCGAGACATGAACCAGCGCCCAAATGGGTGCCAGAACTGCAAGCAGCAGCTTTATCCTCTATTCAACAATGCCTGTCCCATATTATCTTGACAAAGCAAAATTCTAAGGTATTGGAATTCTTTAAATTGGGGTGGACATTGTGGCAAAGCAGGTGAAGCCACCTCCTGTAATGTGATGAACCATATGGGCACCGGTTTGAGACCTGGTTGCTCCACTTCCAATCCAGCTCCCTGCTACTGGCATGGGAAAAACAGCCGAAAATGCCCTAATACCCCAAGTGTTTGGGCCCCTGCCACCTCTGTGGGAGGCCTGGGTGGAGTTCCTGGCTGCAGCCTGGCCCAGTCCTAGCTGTTGCAGTCATTTGGGATGTGAACCAGTGGATGGAAGATCTCTCTCTCTGTCTCTCCCTCTCTCTGTAACTCTGACTTTCAAATAAATAAAAAAAAATTTTTTTTTAAAGAATTCTTTATTTCTAGTCCAGGGGCTAGTATTGTGGTGTAGCAGTTAAAGCCACAGTGTGTGATGTTACATCCCATATCAGAGTGTCATTTCGAGTCCTGGTTGCTCCACTTCTGATCCAGTTTCCTGCTAATAGACTGGGGAAACAGTAGAAGATAGACACTGTTATCTAACACGGATCTAATTAGGTTAGGGGTAAGAGAACCTACAGCTTACACAGTTGTGTTGTACTTGATATGCTTCCCTCCCTTTCTGCAAACACAGTTCCTAGGCTCTGAGAATCAAGGCTGTTTTATTTATTTACTGTATAACTACCTTATTACAGGGTGCCTGGTACCATTGAATTGATTGATTGAAGGAATGAGTAGAGAGTGAATGAAGGAACAAATAAAGAGAATGAGAGACTATCTTTCACAGTATTTAAAAATAGTTTTAGTGACAAGCTGTGCTCTTTGAAGCCAGTCAGAATTCAGATCTCAGTCCTTTCACTTAAGACTTCTATGGGGGGGTGAGGGGGAGGGTGGCGCCGTGGCTCACTTGGTTAATCCTTCGCCTGCGGCACCGGCATCCCATATGGTCTCTGGGTTCTAGTCCTGGTTGCTCCTCTTCCAGTCCAGCTCTCTGCTGTGGCCCAGGAAGGCAGTGGAGGATGGCCCAAGTGCTTGGGCCCCTGCACCCACGTGGGAGACCTGGAAGAAGCTCCTGGCTCCTGGCTTTGGATTGGCGCAGCGCTGGCCATAGCAGTCATTTAGGGTGTGTGTGTGTGTGAACCAACGGAAGGAAGACTCTCTCTCACTGTTGATAACTCTTATCTGTCAGAAAAAAAAAAAAGTCTCTGGGAAGTTATGTGTATTACTAAATGTTTCTGAACCTCAGTCTTCATATCTGTGAAATTAGGTAGTAAGAACCCATGTGGGGTTGGGCCTTGTGACACAGAAGAGTTCAGCCACTGCTAGGGATACCCACATCCCATATTGGAATGCTGGTTCGTGTCCTGGCACCTCTGCTTCGGACACAGCTTCCTCCTGATACATCCTGGGAAGATAGCTGGTGATGCTTCACGTACTCAGGCTCCTGCCATCCACCTGGAAGACCTGGATGGAGTTCCAGGCTCCCGGTTTCTGCCTGGCTCAGCTGTGGCTGTTGTGGGCATTTGAACAGTGCATCAATGGATAGAAGATCTGTTTCTCTTTGTCATTCTGCCTTTAAGCAGAGGAAAATAGATAGACATTAAAAAAAATAAATTAAGGGAATCAATAGTTGTCAGTTCTTAGAATAGTAGCTATTATTTAATAGGCACTTAAATTTTAGTTTTTTGCTTCATTGAACTATTTTAATTGTTGAAAGATAGTGGTTGTAAAATTACTTTGTGAACTACATACAGTTATTTAAGATACTTTTTGTGTTTGTGTTAAAAACAAGCTAATTTTGACATTTTTGATTTAAGAGGGCTATAAAGGGATATGAGAAAATGGAGCAAGTTTGAATAACTTTTGTTGAATAGTACCATGTGCCAGGAACTACACTCAACACTTTACATGTAGTAGCCCATTTAATTCTTACAACAACAACCTAATGAAGCACATTTATTCCTCTGAAGGATTATTTCTTAATTTTTTAAATGTTTATCTCCACCCTTTCTGAATAAGCCTTAGGAATGGGGCTAATGTAACTTAACACAGACTGCAAATTTTCTGCAGAATATGACTCATAAATGATTTTATTTGTGAGCTATCATTCTTAGTATTTGGAGCTATGTTCTTTTTTTTATATATATATATAAGATTTATTTTATTTATTTGAAAGGCAAAGTTACATAGAAGCAGAGGCAGAGGAGAGAATAGTCTTCCATTTGTTGGTTCACTCCCCAAACGGCTGCAACAGCCAGAGCTGGGTGAACCGAAGCCAGGGGCCAGGAGCTAGGAGCTTCTTCCCGGTCTCCCACATGGGTGCAGGGGCCTAAGGACTTGGGCCATCTTCTACTGCTTTCCCAGGCCATAGCAGAGAGCTGGATTGGAAGTGGGGCAGCCAGGGACTCAAACTGGCATTGGATGTATAAGCTAAGTGTGCTTTCTGTTCCTCTACTTCCTGGCTTGCCCCTGATCATTCCTTTGCACATGCTCTGCCATTGCCAGCCTCTTCCAAATGCTAGATTAATAGGGCCACCTGATCTTGGAATGTGAATCTCCAAGCTGTAAGATTTATTTTATTTATTTGAAAGACAGAGTTACAGAGAGAGGTAGAGACAGAGAGAGAGGTCTTCCATCCGCTGGTTCACTCTCCAGATGGCCACAATGGCTTGGGCTGCGCAGATCCGAAGCCAGGAGCTTCTTCCGGGTCTCCCACAGGGGTGCAGGAGTTCAAGGACTTGGGCCATCTTCCACTGTTTTCCCAGGCCACAGCAGAGAGCTGGATTGGAAGAGGAGAAGCTGGGACTTGAACCGGCACCCATATAGGGTGCTGGCACTGCAGGTGGCAGCTTTACCCGCTATGCCACAGCGCTGGCCCCCTTTACTTTTATTGTGTTGTTTGATACATGCATGTCATCTCTTTTTACAAATGTATTTATTTGGAGGCCGGTGATGTGGTACAGCAAGTTAAAGCCCTGGCCTGCAGCACGAGCATCCCATATGGGCGCTGGTTTGAGTCCTGACTAATTCATTTCCTATCCAGCTCCCTGCTAATGCGCCTCGGAAAGCAGGAGAAGATGGCCTATATTCTTGGGATCCCTGTATCCATGTGGGAGACCCGGAAGAAGCTCCTGACTCCTGGCTTTGGATCTGCTCAGCTCCAGTCGTTGCAGTACTTGGGGAGTGAAGCAGCAGATAGAAGACATCTCTCTGTTTCTTTACTTTCTTTGTAGCTCTATTTTTCAAATAAATAAAATAAATCTTTTAAAAAATGTACTTATTTGAAAAAGAGAATGCTTCCGTCTATTGGTTCATTCTCCCAAATGTCCCCCAACTGGACTGGGCTGAGGGCAAAGCCAGGGGCTGGGAACTCAATCTAGCTAGCAGAAATCCAGTTACTTGAGTCATCACTATTGCCTCCCAGGGTCTGCCTTAGCAAGAAGCTGGAATTGGGAGCTAGAGATGGGTATTGAAAACAGTAACTCCAATATGGAATGTGGACATCCTAACTAGCAACTTAATCTTAATAAAGCTATATGCCTTCCCCTTTTTTTTTCTAAATTATGTGTGTGTGTGTGTGTTTTTTTTTTTTTAAGATTTATTTATTTATTTGAAAGGCAGAGCTACAGAGAAGCAGAGAGAGAGAGAGAGAGTCTTCCATCCGCTGGGTCACTCCCCAGATGGCCGAAATGGCCAGAGCTGAGCCGATCTGAAGCCACGAGCCAGGAGCTTCTTCTGGGTCTCCCACGCGGGTGCAGGGGCCCAAGGACTTGGGTCCTCTTCTACTGCTTTCCCAGGCCACAACAGAGAGCTTGATCAGAAGTGGAGCAGCCAGGTCTCGAACCAGTGCTCATACAGGATGCCAGCACGGCAGGCAGTGGCTCTGCCATGCCACAGCGCTGGCCTCTGTATTATGTGTTTTAAAAGATTTAAAAAGAATAATACAATGAACATCCTAGTATCCACTATCCAGCAAATTAAACGCCATGAAATCATTTGAAGGTCCCTGGGTTCCGCCTTATTGATTGCAAATCCCTGGATATCCTTCAAGGGTAACCACTAATGAATTTGATGTTCTCTGACTCATATACTCTTTAGATAGACTGTTACCACATAAGAAACTTATCATAGCTGAGGTAAAAATATTGCAGTGGTCCTGTGGAAGGCTAAGGTGAGAAAGGTTCTCTCAGATTTTTACTGTTACTGTTGAAAAAGCCCAGTTCATGATCTTCTCATAGATGGACTCTGATACAAAGATTATTGTGTGCTGTACCAATAAGTGGACAACTGTAGCAGAGTAAATGTTTTCTTTTTTTTTTGACAGGCAGAGTGGACAGTGAGAGAGAAAGAGACAGAGAGAAAGGTCTTCCTTTGCCGTTGGTTCACCCTCCAACGGCCGCCACGGCCTGCGCGCTGCAGCCGGCGCACCGCACTGATCCAAAGGCAGAAGCCAGGTGCTTCTCCTGGTCTCCCATGCGGGTGCAGGGCCCAAGCACCTGAGCCATCCTCCACTGCACTCCCGGGCCATAGCAGAGAGCTGGCCTGGAAGAGGGGCAACCGGGACAGAATCCAGTGCCCCAATCGGGACTAGAATCTGGTGTGCCGGCGCCGCTAGGCGGATGATTAGCCTGTTGAGCCACAGCACTGGCCTAGAGTAGATGTTTTCTTAAAGGTAGTAGAACTATTAAGTTTGTAGCACTAGGCTCTAACTATGTACAGTGCATTTAGATGCCTTGGCTGATTTAGATGTGTAGGCAGAACAAATAGAATAGGAAAAATGTAAACACTACATTCCTGGTTCAGGAAAATGGGTTGTGAATTCTGAAAGAAGGGGTGATTCTGGTATGATTTGACTGTAGGCAAGGAGCTATTGAGACAAACGACACAGTGTGTCCAGGGTGGTGGAGAAAGACCTGACCTCCATTAGAGCTGAAACTGAAGTCCTCTGCAGCAGCTACTGCCACTGCTGTCTGAATTCAGTGGCTACGTGAAGTGTCTAGAGCAGGAAATGCGTTCAGGGCCCTAGGCGTGGGGAGGGAAGGACTTGTTTTAGCTCTGGCCGAAGGTTTGCACAGTTGTGGGTGTCACTTTAAACATACAAAGACCTGCTTGGTGGAGGAGGAGCAGCTTCTTCTGGATCAGGTGCGCATCTGAAGGGATGAGCTCATCCTTCTAACCAGACCTGCCCTAGACGCTGAATGAATGTTTTTCTAATTGCAAGTCCTGCAGCTGGGAGAAGCAGGAAGTGATTGAAGCTTCAGGCACTTTGTGAGTAGCTAAAAGAAAAAAAGCGTATTTGTGAATCTTTTGAAATGTATGGCTGTGAATATCAGGTTGAAGGTGACACACACACTCAGGCTTTCTCTAAGTTAGATTGCAGTAATGTGTTTTGTGGGCTGAGGAAAACTCGTGGTTCTTTTTGAGATGACTTAGTAAGTTATTTCCTATATTGTCCTGACTGATTTCATTGCTTTGGAAGTAAGGATCCTGGG
Source organism: Lepus europaeus (assembly GCF_033115175.1). NCBI lineage: Eukaryota > Metazoa > Chordata > Mammalia > Lagomorpha > Leporidae > Lepus > Lepus europaeus. The sequence continues at coordinate 62,813,706 of NC_084843.1, read as the reverse complement.
AGCTCCTTGCTCATTTCTGAGGGTCTTTATGGCTTGTTCTAGGGCTTTGGTTGGCAAGACTTTCCCCACATTTGAAGTCTACTCTGCTGGAGGCCTGAGCTCCTCAGCATGAGCTTGTTTTGTTTTGTTTTGACTGTCTGAACTTTCCCATTCAGTTTAAGTAAGATTCTTAAAAACTAAATTGATTTAAGAAAAAAATCAATAATATATTATTTTAAATTTCACTTTTATTTTAAGATAATCCTATATACATATGGTGTTATGATAACTAATATAGAGTGATCTAATTTACCCTTTACATACTTTCTCCCAGTATAACAACTTGCAAAACTGTAGTGCAGTGTCACAATTAGAATTCTAATTTTGGGGCTGGCTCTGTAGTATAGCAGGTAAAGCTGCTGCCTACAGTTTTGGCATCCCATATGTGTGCAGGTTTGAGGCCCAGCTGCTCCGCTTTGAATCCAGCTCCCTGCTAATGTACCTGGGAAAAGCAACTTCTACAAGATGGCCCAAGTGCTTGGATTCCTATACCCATGTGCAAGACCCCAGTGAAGCTCCTGGCTCCTGGCTTCAGCCTGGCCCAGCCCTAGCCATTGCAGCCATTTTGGGAAGATATCTCCCACTCCCCCAATCCCCGCTCTTTTTCTGTAACTTTGCATTTCAAATAAATAAGTGAATCTTTTAAAAAATCCCATTAAAAAAGTGTTAGATAATTATTATGCGCAAGAGTAATAGTTCTCAAGGTAGAAAGTGTATAGCAAATTATAAACTAGAAACTAACTCAAGATATTGAGTAGAATTTGAAGAGTTAGTATGTATTTTTTTTTGAATGGCAGAGTGGACAGTGAGAGAGAGAGACAGAGAAAAAGGTCTTCCTTTGCCGTTGGTTCACCCCTCAATGGCCACTGCCCGGCGCATCTTGCTGATCCGAAGCCAGGAGCCAGGCGCTTCTCCTGGTCTCCCATGCGGGTGCAGGGCCCAAGGACTTGGGCCATCCTCCACTGCCCTCCCGGGCCACAGCAGAGAGCTGGCCTGGAAGAGGAGCAATCAGGACAAAATCCGGCACCCGACCGGGACTAGAACCCGGTGTGTGTGCTGGCGCCGCAGGCGGAGGATTAGCCTATTGAGCCGCGGCGCCAGCTAAGTTAGTATGTATTGATTGATCATAACAAATGACTTCTATTTTGGCATTCCATTACTTTTTTTTTTTTTAGAAGCCCCTTTATTTGAAAAAATTTAGATGAATTTAAGGAAAATGAACATACATTAGTACATCAAATGGCCATTTCTGATATAGAAATCCAGCATATGGAAGTATATTTGAGTAAATATAAATGCTAATTACATTTTTCTTTTTAAATACACTTTAGGCAAACTTTCTTTTTTTAACAGTTATACAGTTAACCTCTTAGCTGCTAGCTTGATGCAAACATATGCAAATACACAAATCTAAAAATATTTTTGTCCTACATAAAAGCTGTCAAAATTCTGACTCACATCAAAAATGCAAAATAATGGGATATACTTTAAAAAATTAGTTGCAAATCTAGCAGCAAAGCAATTAAGTGTGAACATGTTGAACATTAAAACAAAGTACTTCTATTTTTGTTTAGGATTATGAGGTTTCTACATCAGGTGATTGTTCTAGATTTAATGAATCAGGAGTGGGTGTTGTTGTTGTGGTTAAGACACTGCTTGGAATGCATCCAACCCATATTGGAGTCCTGATTCCTCTACTTCTGATCCAGCTTCCTGGTAATACACACCCTGGGAGGCAGCAGATGATGGCTCAAGTAGTTGAGTCTTTGCCACCCTCAAGTGAAGCCCAGGTGGAATTCTGGGCTTCTGGCTTCTGCCTGACCCAACCCTGGCTGTTGTTAGCATTTGGAGAGTGAACTAGCAGGTTAGTAGAACTTTCGCTCTCTCATAAATAAAGAGTAAATAAATAAAATTTCATTTAATCTGCTTCACAGTCTTTTTTTTTTTTTTTTTTTGACAGGCAGAGTGGACAGTGAGAGAGAGAGAGACAGAGAGAAAGGTCTTCCTTTTCCGTTGGTTCACCCCCCAATGGCTGCTGCAGCCGGCGCACCAGGCTTATCCGAAGCTAGGAGCCAGGTGCTTCTCCTGGTCTCCCATGCAGATGCAGGGCCCAAGTACTTGGGCCATCTTCCACTGCACTCCCGGGCCACAGCAGAGAGCTAGACTGGAAGAGGAGCGACCAGGACAGAATCCGGCACCCCGGCCAGGACTAGAACCTGGTGTGCTGGCGCCGCAGGCGGAGGATTAGCCTAGTGAGCCGCGGCGCTGGCCACACTTTCTTTCTTTCTTTCTTTCTTTCTTTCTTTCTTTCTTTCTTTCTTTCTTTCTTTCTTTCTTTCTTTCTTTCTTTCTTTTTTTTTTTTTTTTTACAGGCAGAGTGGACAGTGAGAAAGAGAGAGACAGAGAGAAAGGTCTTCCTTTGCCGTTGGTTCACCCTCCAGTGGCTACCGCGGCTGGCGTGCTATAGCCGGCGCACCGCACTGATCCGAAGCCAGGAGCCAGGTGGTTCTCCTGGTCTCCCATGCGGGTGCAGGGCCCAAGCACTTGGGCCATCCTCCACTGCCTTCCTGGGCCATAGCAGAGAGCTGGCCTGGAAGAGGGGCAACCGGGACAGAATCCGGCGCCGCAACCGGGGACTAGAACTCGGTGTGCCAGCGCTGCTAGGCAGAGGATTAGCCTATTGAGCCACGGCGCCGGCCCACACATTCTTTCATGATATACTTTTGGCTGATATGTAGTGAAATATGTTTGGTTGATTAATTAAGTGAATATATAAAACATTGAGTAATTATATTTACTTACAGTCTTTTTTTTTTTTTAAGATTTATTTATTTGAAAGTCAGAGTTGGGGCTGGTGCTGTGGCATAGTAGGTTAAGCCTCCACCTGTGGTACTGGCATCCCATATGTGCGCCGTTTCAAGTCCCGGCTGCTCCACTTCCAATCCATCTCCCCGCTAATAGCCTGGGTAAGCAGCAGAAGATGGCCTAAGTCCTTGGGCCCCTGTACCCATGTGGGAGACCCAGAAGAAGCTCCTGGGTCCTGGCTTTGGATCGGCCCAGCTCTGGCTGTTGTAGCCATTTGGGCAGTGAACCAATGGTTATAAGATCTCTTTCTCTCTGTCTCTCCCTCTCTCTGTTGGTAACTCTGCCTCTCAAATAAATAAATTCATTTTAAAAAAAAGTTGGAGTTACAGAGAGAGAGAGAAAGAGAGGGAGGGAGGGATCTTCCATCTGCTGGTTTACTCCCCTGGTGGCCGCATAACCAGGGCTGAGCCAGGCTGAAGGCAGGAGCCAGGAGCTTCTTCCAGGTCTCCCTGGTTGTAGGGGCCCATGCACTTGAGCCATCTTCCACTTCTTTCTCAGGCTGCTAGAAGGGAGCTGGATCAGAAGGGCAGCAGCCAGGGCTTCAACTGCCCCCCATATAGGATGCTGGAATCCCAGGCAGTTCCAATATATTTTTGTATTAGGTTTGGAGACAGATTTTGGGTGTTGGTTTAAATGAACACTGATAAAGTTGAGGGCACTCCAAGAAAGGCATACAGAACCATAACTGGTCCAAAAACCACTTATATTGGAAACTTTGAAGGAAGGAGTATGAGAAATTTTAAAACTGTAAAAAAATAGTAAAACAAATACCCATATTCTCACCACCTAGAAATAACCACTATTAATATTTCTTTTTCTTTTTTTTTTAAATATTTATTTATTTATTTTTACTTGAAAGTCAGAGTTATTACACAGAGAGGAGAGGCAGAGAGAGAGAGAGAAAGGTCTTCCATCCGCTGGTTCACTCCCCAATTGGCTGCAACAGCCAGAGCTGCGCTGATCCGAAGCCAGGAGCCAGGAGCTTCTTTCAGTCCTCCCAGGTGGGTTCAGGGGCCCAAGGACTTGAGCTATCTTCTGCTGCTTTCCCAAGTCACAGCAGAGAGCTGGATAGGAAGTGGAGCAGCCCGGACTAGAACAGGCACCCATATGGGATACCGACACTTCAGGCCTGTGTGTTGACCCACTGCGCCACAGTGCCGGCCCCTATTTATTTTTCTAACTCTGCTGCCTCCCTCCTTCCTCCTGGCTTCTCTTCCCACCTTTCTCTCCTAGCTCTGAAATAAAACATTACAGATAAAATCAAAGTTGTGTACTTCTCCCTCCGTACAAAGAACTCTATCTTACATTAATTCATTCTAATTTTTATCAAAGTAATACACATGCATAGTTTCAAAAATTGAAATAGTATTAAATGCTTATAAGAAAAATAAGCAGTTGGGGCTGGCACTCTTGTGCAGCGAGTTAATAACAACCCTGGCCTGAAGTGTTGGCATCCCATATGGGCGCCAGTTCTAGTCCTCGCTGCTTGTCTTCCAATCCAGCTTTCTGCTATGGCCTGGGATAGCAGTAGAAGATAGCCCAAGTCCTTGGGTGCCTGCACCCATGTGGGAAACCTGGAAGAAGCTCCTGGCTCCTGGCTTTTTATTGGTACGGCTCCGGCCGTTTGGGCCATCTGGGGAGTGAACCAGTGGATAGAAGACCCCTTTCTCTGTCCCTACCTCTTCTGAAACTCTGTCTTTCAAATAAATAAAATAAATCTCTAAAGAAGATTTATCTTCCCCAGGGACAACTACGTTCATCTGTCTAAAATGTTGCTAATAACATAATTATGTCTTGGTTATAAAAATAATAAATATATATCAAATGTCATTGAATAAGAGCATTTGACTTTTTTTTTAAATATTTATTTATTTGAAAGTCAGAGTTACACAGAGATTGATGGTTCACTCCCTAGATGGCCAAAATGGCCGGAGCTGTGTCGATCCAAAGCCAGGAGCCAGGAGCTTCTCCCCGGTCTCCCATGGGGGTACAGGGGCCCAAGGACTTGGACCATCTTCTACTGTTTTCCCAGGCCACAGCAGAGAGCTGGACAGGAAGAGTAGCATCCGGGTCTCGAACCGGCACCCATATGGGATGCTGGCATTTCAGGCCAGGGCGTTAACCCACTGTGCCACAGTGCCGGCTCCAACATTTGACTTTTTTAGATACATATACATCTTTTCTATTATGCTTCCAATATAGTCACTAATTTTGGGATTAAATCACTATTTTTTGTTGCTATTGTACAGATATTGTACTTGAACTAAATAATGTTCAATGAATGCAATTTTTTTGTGCAACTTTTAATTTTCCTTAGATGTGATTATTGTCTTGCGCTTTTTTTGTCTTAAAAGTTTTCATATAGGGGCTGGCATTTTGTGGCATCCAATACGGGTGCTGGTTTGAGTCCTGGCTATCCCACTTCTGATCCAGCTCCTTGCTAATGTGCCTGGAAAAGCATAAGATGGCCCAAGTCCTTGGACCCCTGCACCCATGCGGGAGACTTGAGTTCCTGGCTTTGGCCTGGCCCATTCCTGGCCATTACTGATATTTGGCGAGTGAACCAGCAGGTGGAAGTCTCTTTATCTCTGAACTCTGATTTTCATATAAGTAAATAAATCTTTAAAAAAATGTACATTTTACTTAGGAATTCTATACAAAATATAGCATTTAAATTTTTTTTAAAAAAGATTTTTATTTGAAAGACAAAGTTACAGAGAGAGGCAGAGACAGAGAGAGGTCTTTCATACATTGGTTCACTCCCCTGATGGCCACAGTAGCCTGAGCTGCGCCGATCCAAAGCCAGGAGCCAGGAGCCTCCTCTGGGTCTCCCACGTGGGTGCAGGGGCCAAGGACCTGGGCCATCTTCCACTGCCTTTCCAGGCCACAGCAGAGAGCTGGATCGAAAGAGGAGCAGCCGGGTAGTAGTGAGTTTATTTATCTGAGAGGCAGAAATACAAAGAGAAAGAGCTCCTATCACTTCCTAAACGCCCACAAACGCAAAGATTGGGCCATGCCAAAGCTGGGAGCTGGGAACTCCATCCAGATGTCCTGCGTGGGTGACTGGAACTCAGTTAATTGACCCATCAAAACTGCCTTCCTGGGTCCAAATCAGCAGGAAACTGGAGTCAGGAGCCAGGCATTGAACTTAGAGACTTGGGCATCCCAATGGGCATTTTAACCACCTGACCAAATGCCTGCTCCAAGCAACTAATTTATTCATTTATTTTATATATTTCTTTATTTGTTTGAGAGGTAGAGAGAGAGAGAGAGAGCAAGAAAATGAGAGCTTCCATCCTCTGATTAACTCCTCAAATGCCCGCAGTGGCCTGGGTTGTGCCAGGCCAAAACATTGGAAACCAGGCAGAAGCTGGGGTCCCAGAACTCAGTCCTGGTCTCCCATCTGGGTAGTGGGAACCCAACCACTTGGGCCATGACTGCTGCCTTCCTAGGGTCTGCATTAGCAGAAAGCTGGAAACAGGAGCCAGGAATGGAAATCAAACTCAAGTACTTTGATATGGTATGTGAGTATTCCAGTTGGCATCTTAACCTCTTTACCATCAGGTCAAATGGGCTTGCTCAAGGAGTTATAATTTTTTTTAAAGATTTATTTATTTGAAAGTCAGAGTTATAAAGATAGGGAGAGAGAGAGAGAGAGAGAGAGAGAGAGATCTTCCATCCACTGGTTCACTCCCCATTGGCTTCAACGGCCAGAGCTAGGCCAGGCCAAAGCCAGGAGCCAGGAGCCAGTAGCTTCATGCGTGTCTCCCACATGGGTTTCAGGGGCCCAAGTGCTTGGCCATCTTTCAGTGCTTTTCCCAAGGAGGGAAAAGCTGAATTAGAAGCAGAGTAGTCGGAACTTGAACTGAAGCCCATATGGGATGCCAGCACTGTAGGCAGTGACCTCACTCGCTATGTCATTGAGCCAGCCCTGAAGTTAATTCTTTTTATTTATTTATTTATTTTAAATTTTATTTATTTGAAAGTCTGAGTTACACAGAGAGAGGAGAGGCAGAGAGAGAGGTCTTCCATCTGCTGGTTCACTCCCCAGTTAGCTGCAATAGCTGGAGCTGTGCAAGTAACCAGGAGCCTCCTCTGGGTCTCCCATGTGGGTGACTTGGACTATCCTCCACCACTCTTCCAGGCCATAGCAGAGAGCTGCATTGGAAGTGGAGCAGCCAAGACCCAAACCGACACACACATGGAATGCTGGCAGTGCTGGCGGCGGCTTTACCCACTACGCCACAATGCCGGCCCTCTGAAGTTAATTCTTACCAAGAAGTTGGGTGTCTGATGACTTAAGTTGTCCATCATTTCTTTAATTTTTTTTTAATTTGGTAAAATATATATAACATAAAATTTGCCATTTTGATCATTTTACGTGTATAGGTATATATAGTATAGTGACATTGTTTTGATGCCTTTCTGGTTCCCAGTCCTTTGTGTTTGACCTTTGTTTATTCCTCTTTAGAAGCTTATAGAAATCTCTCTCCTCTCTCTCTTTTTATTTATTTATTTTTTTGGTAGAGTTAGACAGTGAGAGAGAGAGAGACAGAGAAAATAGTCTTCCTTTTTCCGTTGGTTCACCCCCCAAGTGGCCGCTGCGGCCAGAGCTGCGCCGATCCGAAGCCAGGAGCCAGGTGCTTCCTCCTGGTCTCCCATGTGGGTACAGGGCCCAAGAACCTGGGCCATCCTCCACTGCCTTCCCAGGCCACAGCAGAGAGCTGGACTGGAAGAGGAGCAACTGGGACAGAACAGAAATCTCTTTTTATCTATAGTGTTTTACAATTTAATGTTGTTTGTGCCTTAGTATGAACTTTTCTTTTTTTATTTATAATATTATAGACTAAGTGGTTCCTTTAAAGTCGAAAACTTACAATATTAAAATCTAGCACATTTTCAGGTTTTTTTTTTTTTTTTTTTGACAGGCAGAGTGGATAGTGAGAGAGAGAGAGACAGAGAGAAAGGTCTTCCTTTTTGCCGTCGGTTCACTCTCCAATGGCTGCTGCGGCCGGCACATCTCGCTGATCCGAAGCCAGGAGCCAGGTGCTTCTCCTGGTCTCCCATGCGGGTGCAGGGCCCAAGGACTTGGGCCATCCTCTACTGCCTTCCCGGGCCATAGCAGAGAGCTGGCCTGGAAGAGGGGCAACTGGGATAGAATCCAGCGCCCCAACCGGGACTAGAACCCGCTGTGCCGGTGCCGCAAGGCGGAGGATTAGCCTGTTAAGCCACGGCGCCGGCCACATTTTCGGGTTTTTAAAAGATATTTTCTTGGGGCTGGCTTTGTGGCATAGTGGGTAGGGCTGCTGCCTGTGACGGCAGCATCCCATATATGTGTCAGTTCAAGGCTTCTCCACTTTCATTCCAGCTGCCTGCTGATGTGTCTAGGAAGGCAGCAGAAGGTGGCCCACGTGCTTGGGCACTTGCACCCACAAGGGAGATCTAGAAGGGGCTCCTGACTCTTGGCTTTGGATTGGCCCAGCTCTAGCCATTGTGGCCATTTGGGGAGTGAACCAACGGATGAAAGATCTCTCTCTGTGTAACTCTGACATTCAAATAAATAAATATTTTTTTAAAAAGAGAGATTTTATTATTTTTTAAAAGCTTTATTTTATTTGTTTAAAGACAGAGTGACAGAGTAGGAGAGGGCTATCTTCCATCCACTGGTTCACTCAGCAAATGGCTGTGGCTGGGCCAGTCAAAGCTAGGAGCCTGGACAACATTGTGGGTAGCAGGGTCCCAAGCCCTTGGACCATCTTCCACAAATGAACCTGAATTTCCAGGTTTATTTGCAGGGAACTGGATCAAAAGTAGAGTAGCCAGGACATGAACCAGTGCTCCTTTATGGAAAGCTGACAGCTTGACCTGCTGCGCCATAACAACGGCCCCAATCATTACAGTTTTCTAATAGCAAAAGGACTCAAATCTGAACATCAAAACAGAGAGATGCATAAGGTGAGATCTGGGAGCATCCCAAACTTAAGCTTCTATGCTATCCGGATGTGTCACCTTTCTGACAATCAGTATGTATCATCAATTAGTAAGGTTCACCAATTCTCAGTATTCATAGTTTTCATTGGAGTTTCATTACATAGACACGATTGATGGAATCACCGGCCACACAATTGAACTGAGTCTCACTACTGAGAGGTCAGCCTGATGTCATGTAATTTAAAGCCCCAGCCTTCAGTCATTTCTTTCCAGCATAGCCAACTTCTAGCTTGAAACTCTAAGGTTGCACTGTGAGTCACCTGGATAGCGTAATCCAAGGCTGCACACCATGAATAACAGACACTCATGTCACTTGGGAAATTCCAAGATGTTCCTCCAGGAACAAAGGAGAAAATCCAGCCAAATTATTATACAATGATGTTAAAACCCAGTTCAGATATTATGTCCTTTGGACAGCCTTTACAGGTTTTCCAAGGGACTTTGTTTATCTCTCTATTATTTTTTTTCTCTTCCTCATTAGTGAACATTTTGAAGGTCTCATTTGCGTATTTAATAATGGCATGTATGTGGCCTATAATAGATGCTTAGTAAATATGTAATTAATTAAAATATTTGATACATAACTTAGAAATAGATGGGAATTTCAATGTAGAATCCTCTTAGAATTTTTTTTTTAATTAATTAATTTTTTTTTTGACAGGCAGAGTGGACAGTGAGAGAGAGAGAGACAGAGAGAAAGGTCTTCCTTTTGCCGTTGGTTCACTCTCCAATGGCCGCCGCGGCCAGTGCGCTGTGGCCGGCGTACCTCGCTGATCTGAAGCCAGGAGCCAGGTGCTTCTCCTAGTCTCCCATGGGGTGCAGGGCCAAAGCACCTGGGCCATCCTCCACTGTACTCCCGTGCCACAGCAGAGAGCTGGCCTGGAAGAGGGGCAACCGGGACAGGATCTGGTGCCCCGACCGGGACTAGAACCTGGTGTGCTGGCGCCGCAAGGCGGAGGATTAGCCTGTTGAGCCACGGAGCCAGCCTATAGTTTATTTTTAGTTATAGTGTCCTTTTCTATTCCAGAATCCCATGAGGTATACCACACTGCATTTATTCATTTAAATATTTACTTATTTAGTGGTCTCAGAATGGTTATGCTGTACACCTCTCATAATCAGTTTTATTAGCTAGAGCTAATGTGTATAGTTCATTGTGACTTTTGTTTTAGTAGAATCTGTTATTTCCAAAGATGTTTAGGTTAATACCTTTCACCCCTATGGTGTTTTGTACAAGTGTATGTTTTGATCTTTTTCTTATGGATAATTTCAAACATATAAGTGTAAGAAGAACATAATGAATCTACCTGTGCCCATCAGTACCCTCATGAAATATCAAATACATGATCACTCTTATTTCATCTATATTCCTTCCTAGTCCCTCTACCCAGTCCATGAGTATTTTGAAGTAAATGTCAGACATTATATATTAATTTGTCTATAAATAGTCCACAATGACATTTACCATAATTAACCAGTTCCCTAGTGATAAACTTTTGTTTTTATTTATTTGCTTTATTTATTTTTAAAAATATTTATTTGAAAGGCAGAGTCACAGAGAGGCAGAAGCAGAGAAGGAGAAGTCTTGCATCCACTGGTTCACTCCCCAAATGGCTGCAACAGCCAGGGCTGGGCCAGACTAAAGCCAGGAGCAAGGAGCTTCTTCTGGGTCTCCCACATGGGTGCAAGGGCCCAAGGGATTGGGCAATCATCTATTGCTTTCCCAGGCCATAACAGAGAACTGGATTGGAAGTGGAGCAGCCTGGACTTGAACCAGCATCCATATGGGATGCCGACACTGCAGGTAGTGGCTTTACCTGCTAAACCACAGCACTGACCCCTATTTATTTGTTTTAAATTTTATTTATTTGAAAGGTAGAGAGACAGAGGTATCTTCCATCTACTGGGTTACTCCCCAAATGCCTATAAAAGCTGGAGTTAGGCCAGATTGAAGCTAGGAGCTGGAAACTCATTCTGGGTTCCCCATGTGAGTAGCAGGTACCCAGTTAGTTCAACCATCATTTACTGTCTACCATGGTATACTTCAACATGAAGCTGGAATTGGAGAGAGCCACGACTCCAACCTAGGTACTCTGATATGGGATGCAGACATCCCAGGTGATGACTTAATCACTGCTCTGAATGCCCCTTATTTGATGTACATGTTGGTTGTTTCTGGTTTATACTTAATACAAACAGTGCAGCTATTAACATTCTTGTAATTTATCTTTGAAAAATTGTACATCTTTTCTTTTTTTTTGACAGGCAAAGTGGATAGTGAGAGAGAGAGAGACAGAGAGAAAGGTCTTCCTTTGCCGTTGGTTCACCCTCCAATGGCTGCCGCGGCCAGCGCGCTGTGGCCAGCGCACCGCGCTGATCCAATGGCAGGAGCCAGGTGCTTCTCCTGGTCTCCCATGCGGGTGCAGGGCCCAAGCACTTGGGCCATCCTTCACTGCACTCCTGGGCCACAGCAGAGAGCTGGCCTGGAAGAGGGGCAACCGGGACAGTATCTGGCGCCCCGACTGGGACTAGAACCCAGTGTGCCTGCACTGCAAGGCGGAGGATTAGCCTAGTGAGCTGCGACGCCGGCCAAAAAATTGTACATCTTGAAGATAAATTTCTGCATGTTGAATTGCTCAAAGAAAGGATATAAAGACTTGGCCGGCGCCGCGGCTCACTAGGCTAATCCTCTACCTTGCGGCGCCGGCACACCGGGTTCTAGTCCCGGTTGGGGCACCGATCCTGTCCCGGTTGCCCCTCTTCCAGGCCAGCTCTCTGCTGTGGCCAGGGAGTGCAGTGGAGGATGGCCCAAGTGCTTGGGCCCTGCACCCCATGGGAGACCAGGAGAAGCACCTGGCTCTTGCCATCGGATCAGCGCGGTGCGCCAGCCGCAGCGCGCTGGCCGCGGTGGCCATTGGAGGGTGAACCAACGGCAAAAAGGAAGACCTTTCTCTCTGTTTCTCTCACTGTCCACTCTGCTTGTCAAAAAAAAAAAAAGAAAAAAAAAAAAGGATATAAAGACTTGAAGTTGGGGCCGGCACTGTGCCTTAGTAGGCCTGTTAGATCTGTAACTAAGGTTGTTGTAATTTTGTCTTGTGACACTCTCTTTTGACTTTTAAAAGATAAGCTAAATATTGCTTCATCATTAAATAGAACATACTCTTGTGTCCTGTGCTGCATATAGTAGAGACCAATAAGAAAAGGTGTGGGATCTAAGCAAAGAGTCGCCTGTGATCTTCCACTACTATCCCTTCTCCACTCAGTTTTCTTGGTTGTGTTACTGATGTGGGAGAGGTGGGCTTTAATTTTAATCCAGGTCCTGGCCTTGTGCATAGAGAAGCATTCTAAATGCAGGCACATATACGATGCACAAAGTGGTAAAATTTATTTAAAAGTGAGAAAGCAAACACACACCCACATGAGCATAGCTGAGGAGTGGAATGTGAGAAAAGGGGTAGGGTAGGTAGAGAAGGGACACCTTCAGTGCTTCTTCTCCTGGTCTCTGAGGAAAGAAGAGAATGCCTACCATTGCTGGCCTCTTTTATAAAGTCAGAAGGAGAATGTTTACTTGGCATCTCTCCCAGGTCCCAGGAGAAGGAGACATACATATTGGGAAGGGGGGCTGTTTGACTGACAGCTGGATAGGATTACATAGGGCAGGGGAGTGGTTAGTGGGATTCCTTCCAGTTCCTGGCCCTAATGTAGCTACCTGCTTTATCCTATGCCATCATCAGAGACAGATGGATCAAAAGTTCTTGTCTTTATGCTAGGAAAGAATTTCAGACATGAGGCAGAGAGTAGCAGGAAAAATGCCAGCCAAGTTTATGAGTGCATCTGATAGGCCAGGTGGGTATCTCAGGAAAGAACTGAGAGCGTAGTCTATATTAGACTGGAGGTTTTTTTTGTTTTTGTTTTTTTTTTAAAGATTTATTTATTTATTTGAAAGTCAGAGTTACACAGAGAGAGGAGAAGCAGAGAGAGAGAGAGAGAGTCTTCCATCCGATGGTTCACTCCCCAGTTGGCTGCAACAGCCAGAACTGCGCTGATCCGAAGCAGGAGCCAGGAGCTTCTTCCAGGTCTCTCGTATGGGTGCAGGAGCCCAAGTCCTTGGGCCATCTTCTACTGCTTTCCCAGGCCATAGCAGAGAGCTTGATCAGAAGTGGAGCAGCTGGGTCTTGAACTGGCGCCCATATGGGATGCTGGCGCTTTAGGCCAGGGCGTTAACCTGGCCCATAGACAGGAGTTTTTTGTTTGGTTTTTTTGACAGGCAGAGTGGACAGTGAGAGAGAGAGAGACAGAGAGAAAGGTCTTCCTTTTTGCCGTTGGTTCACCCTCCAATGGCTGCCGTGTTATGGCCGGCGCACCGCTCTGATCCGAAGGCAGGAGCCAGATGCTTCTCCTTGTCTCCCATGGGGTGCAGGGCCCAAGCACTTGGGCCATCCTCCACTGCACTCCCCTGCCATAGCAGAGAGCTGGACTGGAAGAGGAGCAACCAGGACAGAATCCGGCACCCCGACCGGGACTAGAACCCGGTGTGCCGGCGCCACTAGGCGGAGGATTAGCCTATTGAGCCACTGCACTGGCCCATAGACAGGAGTTTTAATAGATATGGGTATGGCCTACCAATTCTCCCTCTGCTGGAATACTGGTAGGTGGAGGGCTTTCTGGGCTTAGAATTCTTCCCAGGACTTTATCAGAGCAGTGTCATTGATATTAATAGCCCTCTGGGGCTGGATGTGCTGGGAAGATTGCTCTAAGCTACCCCTGGGGGAGGGCTGGAGGCCCACCTGACAAAGGTTATCAGAGGTAGACAAATTTTTTTTTTTTTTTTTTTTTGACAGGCAGAGTGGACAGTGAGAGAGAGAGACAGAGAGAAAGGTCTTCCTTTTTTGCCGTTGGTTCACCCTCCAATGGCCGCCACGGCCGGCGCGCTGCGTCCGGCGCACGGCGTGATCCAAAGGCAGGAGCCAGGTGCTTCTCCTGGTCTCCCGTGGGGTGCAGGGCCCAAGCACTTGGGCCATCCTTCACTGCACTCCCTGGCCACAGCAGAGAGCTGGCCTGGAAGAGGGGCAACCGGGACAGAATCCGGTGCCCCGACCGGGACAAGAACCCGGTGTGCCGGCGCCGCAGGCAGAGGATTAGCCTAGTGAGCTGCGGCGCCGGCCCTATTTTTTTGTTTTTTAAGATTTATTTTATTTATTTGGAAGGCAGAGTTACAGCGAGAGGAGAGAGAGGTCTTCTATTCATTGGTTCACTCCATAAATGGCCACAACTTGGGCTGGGTCAGGCCAAAGCCAGGAGCCAGGAACTTCATCTGGGTCTCCTACATGGGTACTGGGACCCAAGGACTTGGGCCATCTTCTGCTGCTTTCCCAGGCACATTAGCAGAGACTTGGATCAGAAGTGGAACAGCAGGGATTCAAACTAGTGACTACAGAGGTATGTTACAACACTGGCCCCATGGGTAAAATTTTTTTTAAAGCTAGGCATTTTTTTTTTTTAATGTGACAGGTAGAGTTATAGACAGAGAGAGAAGAGAGAAAGGTCTTCTTTCCGTTGGTTCACTCCCCAGGTGGCTGCTACGGCCGGCGCTGCACCACTCCAAAGCCAAGAGCCAGGTGCTTCTTCCTGTTCTCCCATGTAGGTGCAGGAGCGCAAGTACTTGGGCCATCCTCCACTGCCCTCCCGGGCCACAACAGAGAGCTGGACTGGAAGAGGAGCAACCGGGACTAGAACCTGGCGCCCATGTGGAATGCCAGCGTCACAGGCGGAGGATTAGCCAAGTGAGCCACGGTGCCAGCCCCATAGGAATTTTTTTTTTTTTTTTTTTTTTTTTTTAGTGGGAGGTAAAATAGCAAGGTTTATTAGGGCAGGGACATCTGTAAGGACGGATGGGCACCTCTCCAGACAGAGCCTGAGAGACTGGGGAGGAGGAAGGAGCGAGGTTACATGTTGAGTGGAGATTACACCTGACCAGGCCAGGCGGGCGGCTCAGCAGAGATGCAGAGGGCTGAGTGCCAGGAATTTTTTTTTAAGATTTATTTATTTATTTGAAAGTCAGAGTTACACAGAGAGAATGAGACAGAGAGAGAGAGGGGTCTTCTATCCATTGGTACACTCCCCAGTTGTCTGCAACAGGCGGAGCTGCACCGATCAGGAGCCAGGAGCTTTTTCCAGGTCTCCCACGCAGGTGCAGGGGCCCAAGGACTTGTGCAATCTTCTACTGCTTTCCCAGGCCATAGCAGAGAGCTGGATTGGAAGTGGAGCAGCCAGGTCTTGAACTGGCACTCATATGTCTTGCCGGCACTGGAGGCGGCGGCTTTACCCGCTACGCCACAGCGCTGACCCCTGGGCAAAACTTTTGAGATGTTTCTACTTGTCTGCTTCTGAAGCATGCTTCTACCTTTCTTCCCTCATTCAACTGCATGGTATTCCTGTTTTTGTTCTTCAGACCCTCACACGCATAGACCTTATCTGCCTTCCTATATAACAGTTGCTTTATTGAAGTCTTAGAGGTGCTTTATTCCTGCTAATAGTATTTCTATATTTTTCAGAGGCCTTTGTTATAGTCACGGGTGAGCCTATTAAAATGTTATATATTCCCTGCAAAGTACTTGTTGTAAGGCCACCACAAAACACACCAAACACCGAAGTTAGAGAAAAGGTTTATTGTCAGATGGGGGGAAGCCCAACAGGCCAGGGGGAGAAGGCAAGAGAGTAAGAGAGAGTAGGAGGGCATAAGAGACAGAGCAGGTGTTTGGGAATAGCTCCTGTTAAGCCTTTGCTGGGGGTGGCTAGGGAAGTAGGAGCAGTGAATCCCATTAGGATGGGAGTAGAGCTGACACATGTAGTTGGGCTATGGGGTTTGGGACAAAAGCCTACTGTGCAACATGGTGATGGGGGGGGCAGGTCCTAAGGTGGTCTCTGGGCATAGATGGAGCCACAGACAAGACTGTGCCATTTTACTAACACTTGTGAAATATAATTTATTACATTTTTTTGAAGTACAGTCTTACAAAGAACTTTTTTGTTTTTGTTCTTTTTAAAATTTACATGTATTTATTGAAAGGCAGAGAGAGCTCCTTCCTATCTACTGATTCATTCCCCAAATGTCTACAGTGGCCACAGCTGATCTGGGTCCAAAGCCGGGAGATAGGAACTCAATCCATGTCTCCCACATCAGTAGTAGGAACCCCGATACTTGAGCCACCACTACTACCTCTCAGGGTCTGCATTAGAAGAAAGTATTACTCTTTTTTTTGTGGGGGAAAAGAACCTCAAAATAGGTTTCTAATAGCTTCCTTTGTTCATTGTTACAAAGCTAATAACAAGACCAAAGCTGAACATCAATAGCATAATCTTAAATCAGTGGTCAAAGAATGGAGAAGACGTAGCCTAAAGGCAATCAGCCAGGGCTGGCTAAGGAATCATGGATATAGTGTAAGGCCACCACAAAACACACCAGACACTGGAGTAAGGGAAAGGGTTTATTGGAGAAAACCCAGCAGACCAGAGGGAAGAGGCG
This sequence comes from Lepus europaeus, assembly GCF_033115175.1. Lineage (NCBI taxonomy): Eukaryota > Metazoa > Chordata > Mammalia > Lagomorpha > Leporidae > Lepus > Lepus europaeus. Next base: position 62,797,286 of record NC_084843.1, on the reverse strand, counting down.
AGGCAGGAGAAAGAGGGAGAAAGAGAGCGTCAGAGACAGAGACAGAGACCAGGAGATGGAGAGGAAGAGAGAGAGAGGAGAGGAGCTGGGAGCTGGATCAGAAGCCAAGCAGGGATGCCGGCACTGCAGGTGGTTGCACCACTGCTACACCACAGTGCAGCCCCAATAAAATGTTAAAAAAAAAAATTTCTGAAGGGCTTCAGAAGACATTACAATCTATTAGGGTGAGATTTTCTTATAGATTACCTCCCTCACTTTGGTGAGATGTGGAAAGTTATCTAGTTGTATTGCAACCAGGATTGAAGCTCTGTAACTCTTTCCATACCCTAGTTCTATCTGATTAGTTCCACAATGAATATATACTTGTCTGTTAACAACCTGAATGGGGAGCTTGACCTTGATATTTGTACATCCTGCTTTGCATTTAGCACCCATCAGTATAAATCTGTGTTTTGTACTTGGAGATAGTGCTCCCTCCCTCTCCTGCATCTGGCATTAGGAGACCTGAGTTATGAAAGCTAATGGTTAACAAGAAAAGCAATGGTGTCTCTCTCTCTCTCTCTTTTTTTTTTTTTTGCATTTCTCTTGCCAAAAGACTATTTTAGTATATTGTTAATGTAAGAAATCAATTAGTTTTGCACAGTGCCTGTTTAATTTTACTGATAAATCTTAACCATTTTTAATCGTCATGTATTTTCTCTCAATCTATAGAAATACAACAAACCCTCATGTTTATAAGGATTCTGCTAATGAATTTTTTTCATCTGTATGCTTATAAAATAACTCCTTTCAAAAAAGCTATTTTATAATCACAAGTAATACATAGAAGAGTGTGTGTTGGTTCTCTGGGTCCTTTGTGCCCTGCCTGCAAATGCAAGTTCTGGGCTGACTGGTCACATGCTAGGGGGCGGGACCCTGCCTGCTGTTTATTCTTGGTGATACAACTTGGTGTCTTTACTGAGAGAAGGGTGGAGATCTTTTACAGACTTTGGGCTTAAAAACACTTTAGATCCCAACATTTTTAAATTGCTTTACTTGATCGCCACAGCTTAGTTTACATAATAATTTTCTTTAATAGTGTAATCTGTTTATAAGATAGTTGGAGTTTTGCCTATTAAAATGATTTGATTTAATTTGAATCAAGATAATACTGCAATTTTGAATTAGAGAGTCAAACAATAAAAATCATTTTGGCGATTCTATAACACACTTCAAAAATGTCCTCCCCCCCCCCCCTTTTTTTTTTTTCTGCTGTAGTGCAAAGGACTTGTTCAGAGCTGGCTCTTTGGAAGTAGCTGCCACCCAGCAAACATTATTGTTTGATGACCTCTGTCATCAGGAATGCCCCTAGAGGAAATAACCTCATAATTGTTTTTCTTAAGCTTCTAGTAAAGTTTGTGATATGTCCTTTCAAGTTACTTTTAGTGAGTTTCTTAAGTTTATTTTGTTTGCATTTAATTGGAGACTCCACCTTTTTAACTTTATCTGGAATTGTCAGGGCAGAGTTCCTGGTATTTGGTAAAGAGAATTGTCTTTCCCTGATATCCTGTTGTGTGGGAAGCCTTTGTGGTTTAGATTCACAGTTTCCCATTGTTGCTAGCCACAGTTGTCTCCTCCCTCTGCACTCTTCCCTCCCAACCACTCTAGCTATTCCCTTGTCCCTCCCCATTCCTGTATCACTTGCCCCACAAATGCCTTTGTGGTTGCTGGAGGTCTTTTGCTGGAGATTGAGTGTTGCTGTCTGGTAAGTATAACAGTTGTGGTGACAGCGGGTTGATGGAGAGATGCCTGAAGTGGTCAGTCTTTGTGAAGTGTTTCTGGTAACAGGAACAGTTCAGATTTTGAAATCAGATTTTAGAGCTCCTAACTTTCGGGAGGCTTCTTTAAAGCTGCCTGACTATTGCTTCTTCTCTTTCTCCATCCTCTGTCAATTATTAAATTTTAGAAATTTTGCTTTCATTATTAACTTAAAAAATTCTCATGGGTTTTCTTAAGCTTTTTAGAATTGGGTTGTGAGTTTAGTAGTATTTTAGAGTTACTTCAAACAGAAAGTTACTTGTGATGTTTTTCATTCTTGTTTTCAGGATTAGTACAGTGATTAAGTAATAATTAGGAAATGAGCCTATTTTGTGTCTTAACTGGAAAGTAGCATTTACTTCCAGAATCAGTGATTCTTTTTTTCCCTATCAGCAAATGTTGTTGCCTAAATTCACCAAGATTTTGGCAATATGTTGTCAATTCTGGGAAATGGTTTGCTGACTACTTCAGGATGCCAGATGCTTCTGGGAATTATTTTTGGGAAGTTTGATTTGTTCCTTTGCACCTGTTCCCTTGAGGTGTGAGGTCTATAATCTTTTTCAAGGTAAATATTTAATATTTGGTATTCAAATTCAGTCATATGTTATTTTCACAATAGATTTTTCTATTTGGCCTGTTTTAGTCCTCACCCGAGAGAGAGAGAGAGAGAGAGAGAGAGATTGTATGAATCATACTTTGGTATTTCACGCAGTTATAAGTGATGAGCGCACGATACTCCCAAGAGTACTACTAATAAAAAGTCATCTTTATGGTACTTGATGTGAGGGAAAACTTGTTTGTGAATTTTATTGCTTTTCGATTGAATTGCTTATCCAAGTGGTGGTTGTACTTAGACAACATGATTTCTTGAGCTCTTATTATGGGTCCTATGCTATGTGCTAGGAAGCAGTCATATTTAAGTAGAAAGAACACAGGTTTTTCTTTTTTGTAAAATGAAGAAAACAATCCCTCATTAGTGGCTTAAGTGTGAGAAATAAAGAACATAACATGTCTGGTGCCTAACCTAATGCTAAACACATAGTTGGTATTCACTAAGTGGCAGCTACTTTTTTTTTTTTTTTTTTTTAATAATTTTACAGTTGAGAGAGTTGGAGAGGCTAAGAAATTGGATGAAGGTCACTCAGTTGTAATTGGTAGAGCCAGGATTTGAACTGGCTCGAAACCTGGAGTTTGGTAGTACATTTTCATTTGAGTACTATAAAGACTTTTAGAGTAGATTTCACTGGAATCTCTGTTCCTTGTTCCTCCCTCCACCACCTGCCCCCATTGAGGAGTGGTTCTTTATAGATGCCCTTCTCTCTTTGGGATCATCTGTCACCTTCCCAGTCATGTGCTTACTGTCTCACACTGGAGTTGCTTGTGCCATTCAGTACCAGTGTTCTTCCAACAGAACTGAATGAAACTAGTGCTGTCAGTGGCTTTCCCTCCCATGTTTCTCTTGTTGATTACAGCCATCCTCCTTTTATTTTTTGTGGTGAAATAATTTGAGTACTGGTGTGTTTATGATTCATAAATAATGCATAGTTGCAATCAAGTATTTAAATTTAAAAAGCATTTCTTAGTGACTTAAAAAATTAAGGGGAAAAAAAAAAATCTCTGCTGTTACTGAACCAGAGGTCTGTATAGGGCAACTCAGCAATTCATGGTTGTCTGATTGTTTCCTTTAATTTCTTAACTAGCTTGCTGTTGATAGTTTGTTTGCTGCTATTTGCAGTATGTCTGAGAGAGAATGTTGTGTTCTTTCTACTGGTTATAAAGTAGAATATCTTTCTTTTTTTTTTTTTTAAAGATTATTTATTTGAAAGTCAGAGTTACACAGAGAGAGAAGGAGAGGCAGAGCGAAAGAGAGAGAGAGAGAGCGAGAGCGAGAGCGAGAGAGAGAGAGGTCTTCCATCCGCTGGTTCACTCCCCAACTGGCCACAATGGCTGGAGCTGCGCTGAGCCGAAGCCAGGAGCCAGGAGCCTCTTCTGAGTTTCCCACGTGGGTGCAGGGACCCAAGGACTTGGGCCATCCTCTACTGCTTTCCCAGGCCATAGCAGAGAGCTGGATCAGAAGTGGAGCAGCTGGGACTTGAACTGGCGCTCATATGGGATATAATTGGTAGAGCCAGTTGGCTTTTACCCACTATGCCACAGCGTTGGCCCCATCCACTGCATTCTTTCTATTGCTATGCCACCTCCCTTTGAAGCTGGTAAATTATCTGTTTAGTTCTGGATCTTTATAGGGAGGTGCTAAATACCCTGTAACTTGTCAATTCTTAATTCTTTTTTTAAAGATTTTTTTTTTTTTTTGAGAGGTAGAGTTACAGACAGAGGGAGAGACAGAGAAAAAGGTCTTCCATCCGCTGGTTCACTCCCCAACTGGCCACAATGGCTGGAGCTGCGCTGAGCCAAAGCCAGGAGCCAGGAGCCTCTTCTGAGTTTCCCACGTGGGTGCAGGGACCCAAGGACTTGGGCCATCCTCTACTGCTTTCCCAGGCCATAGCAGAGAGCTGGATCAGAAGTGGAGCAGCTGGGACTTGAACTGGTGCTCATATGGGATATAATTGGTAGAGCCAGTTGGCTTTTACCCACTATGCCACAGCGTTGGCCCCATCCACTGCATTCTTTCTATTGCTATGCCACCTCCCTTTGAAGCTGGTAAATTATCTGTTTAGTTCTGGATCTTTATAGGGAGGTGCTAAATACCCTGTAACTTGTCAATTCTTAATTCTTTTTTTAAAGATTTTTTTTTTTTTTTGAGAGGTAGAGTTACAGACAGAGGGAGAGACAGAGAAAAAGGTCTTCCATCTGCTGGTTTACTCCCCAAATGGCTGCAATGGCCAGAGCTAAGCTGATCTGAAGCCAGGAACCACGAACTTCTTCTGGGTCTCCCATGTGAGTACAGGGGCCCAAGCACTTTTACCATCTTCCCCTGCTTTCCCAGGCAATTAACAGAGAGCTGGATCAGAAGAGGGGCAGCCAGGACTTGAACCAGCACCCATATGGGATGCCGGTGTCTCAGGAGGAGGCTGAGCCCACTATGTAACAGCACTAGCCCCAATTCTTAATTCTTAGAATTAGTTAATTTAGAACGAAGAAAAGCATGTCTTCTTACCTGTTTTCTTTCCAACAAATTTGTTGTGAGAGTTTTTTGATTTCTTAAAATTGGAAAAATAAGACTTTCTCTCCTTTATAAGCAGATTGTTCTTCCTGTTGTAGGTGATATAATAATTTGAAGCTGCCAAAGTCCAACCCTGAGATTGTTTGAGTTGAGTAACTATTCACTGGGGAGTTAAGGTTACCAGTCCATAAATCAACAAATAGTTTGGCCTTTTGTGTGGTTGTAGATGCTTATCTTTATTTTAAAACTTGAATCAGAAGCAAATAAATATTGATTTTGTTGATAGTGCCTCTATTAGAAAAAAATTATCTCCAATATCTCTCAAGCTGGATATGAATGTTGTAGGGCTCTTTTGTTTCTAAAGAGAGTCAGAATTTATTAGGATGTTGGAATTGGTTGTTCTAGGCACTTGCCCTTTTCTTTTTTTTTTTTTTAAAGATTTATTTATTTTTATTTGAAAGAGTTACACAGACAGAGGAGAGGCAGAGAGAGAGAGAGAGAGAGAGAGGTCTTCCATCTGATGGTTCACTCCCCAGTTGGCTGTAACGGCTGGAGCTGCACTGATCTGAAGCCAGGAGCCAGGAGCTTCTTCCGGGTCTCCCACGCAGGTGCAGGGGCCCAAAGACTTGAGCCATCTTCCACTGCTTTCCCAGGCCACAGCAAAGAGCTGGACAGGAAGTGGAGCAGCTGGGTCTCAAACTAGCACCCACAGGGATACCAGAGCTTTAGGCCAGGGCGTTAACTCACTGTGCCACAGTGCAGGCCCTGGCACTTGCGCTTTCAAACACAGTTTTCTCTCTTGCAGTAGGTATTTGGTGCAGTGGTTCAGACACATGGGACATCTGCGTCACATGTGGAAGTGCCTGGGTTTGAGTCTTAGATCAGCTTACAACTTAAGCTTTCGACTAATATACCACCATGGAAGGCAGCAGGTGATGGCTCAAGTACTTGGGTCCCTGCCACCAATATCGAAGACCTGGACTGAGTTTCTGGCTCCTGGCTTCCATCTGACCCAGGCCCAGCTGTTGTGGGCCTTTGAGGAGTGACTCAGAAAATGGAAGCTCTCTTTCTTGCTGTCGTTCAAATAAAAGACAATTTTTTTTTCTCTTACTATTAAGTCCCCAGTGACTACTATTATATTTGACCCCTATATAGAATATAAAGATTATTATTATAAATAAAGATACTTATAGATTATGTACTGTAATCCTTGTACACAGATAACTGCAATGTGAGGGAGAAGGTAGATGTTTTAATACATACCCCCTATGCACTGAGAGCAGAGAGGAGATGAAGGAAATTGGGAAATTGGAAAGGTAAGTGGGAGAGGATCTGGGAAGGCTTTTGATGCAACTATCAGCAAGAAGAGATGGAGAGGAATAGTTTCTCGCTTAGAGGCCATATTAGAGCCGAAGCCATGAAAAGTAGAGTACAGAACATATTCATTATACCGAAAGCAGTCCAGTTTACCTGGAGTAGAGGGTGAATGGAGAAGCACATAATTGAGTAGTCAATGAAATGTCTGATCATTGAGTGAGTAGAAGATGAACCTGGGGGCCAGCGCCGCGGCTCACTAGGCTAATCCTCTGCCTGTGGCCCCGGCACACCGGGATCTAGTCCTGGTGGTCGGGGCATCGGATTCTGTCCCGGTTGCTCCTCTTCCAGTCCAGCTCTCTGCTATGGCCCGGGAAGGCAGTGGAGGATGGCCCAAGTGCTTGGGCCCTGCACCTACATGGGAGACCAGGAGGAGGCGCCTGGCTCCTGGCTTCAGATCGGCGCAGCGCGCCGGCTGTAGCAAACATTTGGGTGGTGACCCAACGGAAGGAAGACCTTTCTCTCTGTCTCTCTCTCTCACTGTCTAAACTGCCTGTCAAAAAAAAAAAAAAAAAAAAAAAAAAAAAAAGAACCTGGAAATGGTGGTAAGACCCAGTGTTAGTTAAACTTTGTGCAGGTGCCACACATATTTAGTTCTAATAAATTAGGAATTATTTCAACTGGCAGTATATGTGAGTACCAAAAATATGCAGTGTAAAATCATAATTATGAATGGTTCAATTAGCAAAAAAATAAATCTGCTAAAATAGGTCTGATTGGCTCCTTTGATTTTTTTTTTTCCGCCCTTGAGTTTGCTATTTGTTTATGTGTTTTTTTCCCTGCTAGTAGTAGGATAAATAGACAAGAAAAAAATAGGGTAGAGAAACTTTTGAAAAATGCATCCATTAATTTCCTCTGTGAATTAGAAAAATACCCTTATTCTTACCTAGGCAGACAAACACTCCCATCTAGGGGCCTAGGAGCCATTGAAGATTATTGAAAGGGAGAGTGGTGTTTCTGAACTGTATTTTAGGAGTCCTCTGGTAGTCACATGTAGGAGCAAAGGACTGATAATGAGTCAGTAATGTGGTACAGTGGTCCAGAGGTGGTAAGGATCTGAACAGCCACAGTACCACTGAGAATGGAATGAAAGGAAATAGAGATCCAAATCTGGCCCTGTTTCTACATAAGAAATAGTTACCCAGTTATTAAACAGCTTTCATATTGTTGGGATATTATCTGTCTCAATGATTGGTACCTCTGGTACAGACCCCTTTCATTCTATTTCCAGGGACATGAGTTTGAATTCCTATTTTAGTTTTACTTTGCATAAGGGAGTTACAGATTAAAGATACTTGACCTATGAATTTTACATAATTTAGAAACAAGAGCCCTTCACTCCATCACCCCAACAAGCCTGTGTTCTTTACATTACTTACCCTTGATCTGGTAGATGTTTAAACTTTTTTATTACTTCCTTCTAGAATAAATCAAGCTCTGAAAAATAGATTCCTGAACTAATAAAACTTACATCAGTGACTGCTATACTATGATATTAAACATAGTGAACCAGGAGTTTCACATGGAATTTTCACTGTTTACCAGGTTCAGAAACTAGGTTAATGTTTCTTCTTTCTCTGTAAATTCCTATAACTCTATCTTGCTCTTGGTCCAACTACCTATATTATGATTATTCTTATTATTTTAAATTTACTTTTTTTTAAAAAAGATTTATTTCTTTATTTGCAAGTCAGAATTACACACAGAGAGAGAGAGAGAGAGAGAGAGAGAGAGATCTTCAATCTGATGGTTCACTCCCCAGATGGAGAGAGAGAGAGAGAGAGAGATCTTCAATCCGATGGTTCACTCCCCAGATGGAGAGAGAGAGAGAGAGAGAGAGAGAGATCTTCAATCCAATGGTTCACTCCCCAGATGGAGAGAGAGAGAGATAGAGAGAGAGGTCTTCCATCTGATGGTTCACTCCCCAGTTGGCTGTAACGGCCGGAGCTGCGCCGATCCGAAGCCAGGAGCCAGGAACTTCTTCTGGGTCTCCCATGCGGGTGCAGGGGCCCAATGACTGGGGCCATCTTCTACTGCTTTCCCAGGCCATAGCAGAGAGCTGGATTGGAAGTGGAGCAGCCAGGTCTTGAACCAGTGCCCATATGGGACACTGGCGCTTCAGGCCAGAGCATTAACCCGCTGCACCATAGCACCAGCCATAAAAGATTTTATTTATTTATTTGAAAGGCAGAGTTAGAGAGAGGGAGACATGGAGAGAGATTTTCCATGTTTTGGTTTACTCCCCAAATGGCTGCAATGACCGGAGCTGGGCCATGCTGAAGCCAGGAGCCTGGAACTCCATCCCCATCTCCTGCATGTGTGACAGGGGCCCACGCACTTAAGCCGTCTTCCACTGCTTTCCCAAGTACATTATAAGGGAGCTGAATCAGAAGTGGAGCAGCTGTAACTCACACTGGTGATCATATTGGACCATATGCATCACAAGTGGCAGTTTAACCCATTGAGCCACAACACTAGCCCCCGCCTATGGCATTTTAGTTATTTTTCTTCCTTAGTGTCTTGTATCCTGTGAGAGTTTCTCAGTCTTTTGTCAGATGTCCCTCTGATATTTTCTCATATTTGGACTGAGATTTTGTGATTCAGGCAAGAATACCACAGAAATAATGCTGCTTCCTTTTTACTGCATTGTATCATGACACTCATGATGTCAGTTTTTGTTATTACTGGTGATTTTGACCTGGCTCATTTGGTTAAGATGGTTTTTGCTGGTTTTCTCTATTGTAAAGTTAATATCTTTCCCTTTGTTGTTAATACATTTCTTGGTGGAGACACTCTGAAATTATCACTTGGATAAATGTCATAGAGTTCTCTACATATGGGATTACAACTGTACTTAGTGACTTCATTAAAATTTATTTTTTTAAAAGATTTTATTTATTTGAGTGGTAGAGTTACAGACAGAGAGGGAGAGACAGATAGAAAGTTCTTCCATCTGCTGGTTCACCCCCTGAAATGGCTGCAAAGGCCAGAGCTAGGCAAATCCGAAGCCAAGAAGCTTCTTCCAGGTCTCCTACATGGGTGCACAGGCCCAAGCACTTGGGCCATCTTCTACTGCTTTCTTAGGCCATAGCAGAGAGCTGGATCGGAAGAGAAGCAGCTGGGACTTGAACTGTTGTCCATATGGGATGCCAGCACTGAGGCGGAGGCTTAACCTACACCACAGTGCTGGCCCTTAAAATTTATTTAGTTGTTTGAGAAATGAATTCCTTTAAAAGACTTCCCATTCTATGCTTCCTGCACCTTATATCTGGTTTCCTCAAAAGGCTCTCAGATTTTGCAGGAACAAATCCTGTGTAGTCTTAATTGGTCTCAGTCACATGCATTCATTTTTAATTTTTTAACATTTTTTTTTATGACAGGCAGAGTGGACAGTGAGAGAGACAGAGAGAAAGGTCTTCCTTTACCATTGGTTCACCTTCCAGTGGCCGCTGCGGCTGGTGCACTGCGACCGGTGCACCGCGCTGATCTGAAGGCAGGAGCCAGGTGCTTCTCCTGGTCTCCCATGTGGGTGCAGGGCCCAAGGACCTGAGCCATCCTCCACTGCACTCCCGGGCCACAGCAGAGAGCTGGACTGGAAGAGGGGCAACCAGGATATTTGTTTTTTAAAAATTATTTTTATTTGTTTTAGAGAGAGTCAGGGAGCTCCTTCTGGTGGTTCATTCCCCAGGTGCTGCAGTGGGGCCTGTGCTAAAATCAGCGCTGAGAACACAATCCAGGTCTCCAGCATGAGTGGCAGGGACCTCATCCACTTCTTGACCTGTAATCACTGCTTCTCCGGGTCTATACCGTGGCAGGAAGCTAGATTTAAGATCTAGAGCTGGGACTCAAACTCAGGTACTCCTGTTATGGAATGCAGGTGCCTTAATTAATAGGCTAAATGCCTACTCCTAAATATAAGTGTTTTTAAATATTTTGTTTATATTTTTTGAAAGGTAGAATGAGAGGGAGAATACACACACACACACACAGAGATCTTCCATCCACTGGTTCACTCCTTAAATGGCTGAAATGACTAGGGCTGGCCAGGTAGAAGCCAGGAGCTTGGAACTCCACTGGGTCTGCCATGTTGCTGTAGGGGGCCAAGGATATGGGCCATCTTCTGCTATTGTTCTAGGCACATTAGCAGGGGAGCTGGATCAGAAGCAGAGCAGCCAGGACACCAACTAATGTCCATATGGGATGCCAGTGTCTTAGGCAGTGGCTTAACCCACTATGCCACAACACCAGGCCCCTCAAATTTTTTTTTTCAGGCAGAGTAGACAGAGAGAGAGAGAGAGAAAGGTCTTCCTTTTTCTGTTGTTTCACCCCTCAATGGCTGCTGCCGCCAGCGCACCGCACTGATCTGAAGGCAGGAGCCAGGTGCTTCTCCTGGTCTCCCATGTGGGTGCAGGGCCCAAGCACTTGGGCCATCCTCCACTGCACTCCCGGGCCACAGCAGAGAGCTGGCCTGGAAGAGGAGCAACCGGGACAGAATCCGGCGCCCCGACTGGGACTAGAACCCGGTGTGCCGGCGCTGCAGGTGGAGGATTAGCCTAGTGAGCCGCGGCGCCAGCCCCCTCAAATATTCTTAAAAATAGAAAATTAGTTATTGAGTCTTGAGGCCTGTGTAAGAGAGGAGCCTTGAAGCTTAGGCTCATTAGTGTTTGCTTTGTGATATAGAGGTCTGCAGAAAGAGTGAGACCCACTGTTTCCCATCAGCTCATGCATGAGGAGGTTTTTGGTCTGCTCACAGAAGGCTTGTAAACAATGTGGGATATATAATTTAGTGGGTCTACTATACAAGGAAAAAGGTAATAAAATTATATGCTTCCTTCCATACAAATTTTTGCTTCTACTTCTGTAGAAGTATATCTGACATTACCTATCACTGTGTCTTTTTCAGAGTTGAGAGCAACACAGTAATAAAATTCTGATGAGCTGATTCTCTTCTTTCTACCTGTGATCAGTTATTCCATGGTTTAAGGACATGGCCAGAAATTAGTAAATGTATATGATGATGATGATGATGATACAGTTTCTGCCAAAAGTCTTTGGGAATAATTAGTAAATTATTCCAGTTGTTATGTGGCCTATAGTATGTGATATTTTTTTTTAACGTCTGGGTCTGCTGTCTGCAGGATTCTGTAAGCCCTTTGATTGTTACTGCTATAGGGGCAAAATCAATCATAGGAGTACTAGGTAAGAGGCTATTAATCAATTTTAATTTAAATATGAATAAATTTACATATTCAACTTAGTAGCCATTACCAGGTGTTGATGGTTCTTAATCATCATTTAATTGGCTGGCCTGAAAGCTAAGCAAGATAATACAGATATTGAAAACTGTATGTGAATAACTACTTGGAACAGATGGCCACTGGACAGATAATGCATACTTATGAGTTTTTTTTTTCTTTAATGTGCTAGGCTTAAGAAGTGCTTCCATTTTTTTTTTATCTTTTTTTTTTTTAATACTTTTTTTTTTTGACAGGCAGAGTGGATAGTGAGAGAGACAGACAGAGAGAAAGGTCTTCCTTTTTGCCGTTGGTTCACCCTCCAATGGCCGCTGCGGCTGGCACATAGTGCTGATCCGAAGCCAGGAGCCAGGTACTTCTCCTGGTCTCCCATGCGGGTGCAGGGCCCAAGCACTTGGGCCATCCTCCACTGCATTCCCGGGCCATAGCAGAGAGCTGGCCTGGAAGAGGGGCAACCGGGATAGAATCCGGTGCCCCGACCGGGACCAGAACCCGGTGTGCTGGCGCCGCAAGGTGGAGGATTAGCCTGTTAAGCCACTGCGCCGGCCAAAGTATTTATATTGACTATAAGAAAAACCTGAAGTTGTAACTGAGTCACATTACATTTAGAATATCTTGCTTTATAAGATGAAGCAGTTGTATAGACAGTTTAAAAAACCTATATGTATGTATTTAGAATCATACTTTTTAATTAAAATCACAGTTTATAAATAGAAATATAGGTGATATGACAAATGAAGGAAATGATAGGGGTAGGTGTTTGCTACAGCTGTTAAGATACCCTCTTGGGATCCCTGCATCTCATATTGGAGAACCTGGCTTTGAATAACACTTCTCTTCCAATTCCAGTTCCCTGCTAATGCACACCTGGGAGGTGGTAGTTGAGATGACCAAGTTCTTGGGTTGCTGCCACCCATCTGGGAGACAATGATTGAATTCTGGGCTCCTGGTTTAAGTGTTGCTTTTAGCCTTCATTATTGTGAGTATTTAGGGAGTGAACCAGAGATTGGAAGATCTCTCTCTATTTCTCTGCCTTTAAAATAAATTTTATAAAGAGAAATTAGTAAAATCCTGTGATGTGTTCCATAATGATCACAGGAATGTGAATGTAACATAATTGGCTTCTGATTTGCATCCATTCCTTATTTTCAAATTGGGTGAGGTAAAACCCCTAGTATGTGAGAGTAGGGGAGACCTGGAAAGGGAGAGAGGCCTCTAGAAATATTGAAATAAGCATTAATTGCCTTTATAAGAAATTAGCAGAATTTGTATCAGCCATGGGAGTAGTCCTTTCAGGCTTGACTTTGGCAAGGGAGGTTTGATATGAAAGCTGGGTTTCATAAAGAAGGGAAGATGGATAGTGAGAATCCCAAGTAGGTAAAACAGAATTAATAAGGATGCAATATGAGAAAATACTTTGGTTCATATAGGGAAATATTAGGAAAAAGAATAACGGGATTAAGATTAGACTGAGTTGAGAACTAGGTTTAAAAAAAGTTTATTATTCAGCAGGGACCTAGGGAGGATTTTTAGAAAATTTTAATTGATAACTTTTCAGATTTTTATATATTTATTTATTTATATGTATTTAGTAAATACAACATTAGGAACACAGTAATTCTTCCCACTACCCCCATCCTTCCACCCACTCTCCCCTCATCCTCTCCCTTCTCTTTGGTTCAAGAAAGAAAAGGAAACAGAAAGAAGGAGGGGCCAGTGCTGTGGCGCAGTGGGTTAACACTCTGGCTTGGCGCCAGGTTCGAAACCCGGCTGCTCCTTCAAATCCAGCTCTTTGCTATGGCCTGGGAAAGCAGTAGAAGATGACCGCAGTCCTTGGGCCCCTGCACCTGTGTGGGAGACCCAGAAAAAGCTCCTGGCTCCTGGCTGCAGATCAGCACAGCTCCGGCTGTTGCGGCCTACTGGGGAGTGAACCAGCAAGTGGAAGACCTCTCTCTCTCTCTCTCTCTCTACCTCTACCTCTACCTCTACCTCTACCTCTACCTCTACTCTGTCTGTGTAACTCTGACTTTGAAATAAATAAATAAATCTTAAAAAAAAAAAAATAAAAAGAATGGAGTAAAAAAACTAAGAAAACTGTTCCTCAAGTGTCTAAACAAGGGCTGTTCTTTGTTACTGCTTCTCGAAGGTGTTTTCGCTTTTTTTTTTTCTTTTTCTTTTCCCTTCCTTCCTCCCCCTTCTTTCATTTTTGAAACTGAATTGTTGGCCGGTGCCGTGGTTCAGTAGGCTAATCCTCCGCATGCGGCGCCGGCACACCAGGTTCTAGTCCCGGTCGGGGCGCCGGATTCTGTCCCAGTTGCCCCTCTTCCAGGCCAGCTCTCTGCTGTGGCCCGGGAGTGCAGTGGAGGATGGCCCAAGTGCTTGGGCCCTGCACCCCATGGGAGACCAGGATAAGTACCTGGCTCCTGCCTTGGGATCAGCACGGTGCGCTGGGCAGCAGCCATTGGGGGGTGAACCAATGGAAAAGGAAGACCTTTCTCTCTCTCTCTCTCTGTCCACTCTGCCTGTCAAAAAAAAAATTAAAAACCAAATAAATAATTTAAAAAATATTCTTGAAAATAAGAAAGGGAAGAGGAAAGGGGGTGGGAGAGAAAGTTGGAGGGCAGGCACAGTGGGAAGAATCACCAAGATCATAAAGTTGTAACTGAAATGTATGAAGTACACAACTGCAAAGCAGTATAGTCCTACTTACATACATAAGGACATACTTCTAAGGGTACAACCTAACAATTAGCTATGAGACCCCAAAATCCATTAAGCTGGCTGATAAAAATAGCAGCTTATGTGTTACAAAGATCAAATGGATAGGAACAAGTAGTAAAGATATACATACGACCAAGAGTTAAAGTGATCACATTAATAGGACTGTTTGGAAACAAGAATAGACAGAATTAAAAAGGAGCAAAGACTCCAACAAGGGAAGCAGTCCATACAGCAGACTCATAGAATGACAACTGCTGTAAGAAGCACTCTGACCTCAGAATCAGCCCTTAAGGCATTCTAGTCTGGCTAGAAAGCCAAGACATTATGGGAAAAAATGTATATATATATGTATGTATGTATGTATATGTATATATTTTATATATATAATATATATTTATACATTATATATACATGTATATATAAAGGACGCCTGTAGGTGAGTGAGACTCCAGTGGAAAGAAGTGGCCACCAAAGAAAGAGGTACCTTTCTCTGAAGGGAGGAGAGAACTTCTACTTTGCTTATGGCCTTGTCGAGCTACTGGATCAAAAAACCTTCCATAGCTAAAGCAGCTTATGTCAGGAACCTTGGGTGATCACTGATATCATATAAAAGCGTTAAATAAACAAGAGTTACTGTGCACTAACTTCCCATGCAGGACCTCTGTCCACAAAGAGTTACTTCATGAGACTTAATAATAAAACTTGTTCTCAAGAATCACTTCCTGGAGGCCAGCACTATGGCATAACAGGTAAAGCCGGCACTGCAGGTAGCCGTATGGGTGCAGGTTCAAGTCCTAGCTGCTTCACTTCCTAACCAGCTCTCTGCTATGGCCTGGGAAAGCAATAAAAGATGGTCCCAGTCCTTGAGTCCCTGCATTAGTGTGGGAGACCCGGAAGAAGCTCCTGGCTCCTGGCTTCAGATCAGCACAGCACCGGCTGTTGCGGCCATTTGGGGAGTAAACTATTGGATGGAAGACTTTCTCTCTCTCTCTTTCTCTCTCTCTGCCTCTCTGTACCTCTGCCTTTCAAATATGTTAAAAAAAAAAAAAAAGAATCACTTCCTTTTAGTGTATTAAACGGAGGATATTATTGTGTCTAATAAGTTACAGTCATGTCTAAGAGCTCACAAAAGATATATCATCCTTGGGTTCTTCCTTAAACACAATTCAGCTTCTTTCTTTCTTTCTTTCTTTCTTTCTTTCTTTCTTTCTTTCTTTCTTTCTTTCTTTCTTTCTTTTTTTTTTTTGACAGGCAGAGTGGACAGTGAGAGAGAGACAGAGAGAAAGGTCTTCCTTTTGCCGTTGGTTCACCCTCAAATGGCCGCCGCGGCTGGCGCGCTGTGGCCGGCGCACTGCGCTGATCCGAAGGCAGGAGCCAGGTGCTTCTCCTGGTATCCCATGGGGTGCAGAGCCCAAGGACTTGGGCCATCCTCCACTGTACTCCCGGGCCACAGCAGAGAGCTGGACTGGAAGAGGAGTGACTGGGACAGAATCTGGTGCCCTGACTGGGACTAGAACCCGGTGTGCCAGCACCGCAGGTGGAGGATTAGCCCATTGAGCCACGGCACTGGCATTTATTTGCTTTTAAAAATATTTTTTAAGGGACCAGCATTGTGGCACAGTGGTTTGAGTCCTGAACCAGCTCCCTGCTAATATGTCTGGGAAAGCAGTGGATGATGGCTTAGATACTTGAGCCTCTGCCATGCACAAGGGAGACCCAGGTGGAGTTCCTGGATCCTGGCTTCAGCCTGCCCCAGCCATTGTGGCCATTTTTGAGTAGTGAACCCATGGATGGAAGATATCTCTCCTTCTCTTATTCTCTCTGGCACTCTGCCAAAGATAAGTTGATTTTTAGTGTGAAATATTTCTGAAATTGAATATGCAAAGGCTCTTCAAAAAATTTGTGGAAAATGTGTGTTCTGAAAACACTACATGGTTTCCAATTTTTTTTGCACCAAAATAAATATATTTTGATTCCATTTTCCCATGATTGTTTTGAAGTACCATGTAGATGAACAGAGCTAGGAATGTGAACAACTTTTCTCTGGTTAAGCTATTTGTCTGTCTCAGTATGATAATGTTTGACTTCACAGTGTTTGGGTTACTTTTGACTTTATTGCTTGTCATGGGATGCTGATCGTGTTTTTTCCTTTTGAATCATTGATCAGTGTTGCATGATCATTCTTTGAAGACCTTTTAAAATGTTACCTGGCAACAGGCTCATTTATTTATTTATTTATTTATTTATTGACAGGCAGAGTGGACAGTGAGAGAGAGAGAGACAGAGAGAAAGGTCTTCGTTGGTTCACCCTCCAATGGCCACCACGGCCGGCGCACCACGCTGATCCGAAACCAGGAGCCAGGTGCTTCTCCTGGTCTCCCATGCGGGTGCAGGGCCCAAGCACTTGGGCCATCCTCCACTGCACTCCTGGGCCACAGCAGAGAGCTGGCCTGGAAGAGGGGCAACCGGGACAGAATCCGGCGCCCCGACCAGGACTAGAACCCGGTGTGCCGGTGCCGCAGGTGGAGGATTAGCCTATTGAACCACGGTGCCGACCCAGTTATTTTCCTTTTAAGTTAAACTTTTTATTTTAAAAATTGTTGTGAAATTAAAATCTTTCAACATGTAGTTAATTTGTGCCGATACATCACTTGTCCCTTGTGAGGCCAGTTGTTCTTTTTGTACAACTAGAAGACTTACTCGTGGTGGTTTATAACTTCTAATGTTCTGAGAACCCCAAAACAAAGTTTTTCTACTTTTAAGCGCAGCAGTTCACTCATTCAGTGAACTCATTATTCATTCTTTGTTTTCAAATGTCCTGATATTTTGTCATACTGTTGCATTAATGTCAACCACTTTGTGAAGTTGATGTTATGTCTGTGTTTACAGATCCAGAATACAAAGTCAGGAGACCTTGTCTCACTGGGGTTATGTTTTTGTACATAAATAAGTTTACCTTTTAATTCCATTTTTACATGATTTCTTTTGTTGTTGTTTAGTTTAGTTGAAAGGCAGAGAGAGGGAGAGAGAGAGAGTCCCATCCACTGGTTTACTCCCCAGATGTGCAAAACAGCTGGGGCTGGGCTGGGTCCAAAACTTGAAGCTGAGAGTTCAATCCAAGTTTTCCATGTGTGTGACAGAAACCCAGTTACTTGAACCATCACCACTATGTCTCATGGTCTACAGAAAGCTGGAGTCAGAAGCTAGAGTTGGAGCTGGGAATCCAATTCATGCACTCTGATAGGGAACATAAGCACCTAAACCAGCATCTTAACTAGGCTAAATACCTGCCTCACCATGAAGTTTTTAACGTATCCTCATATACAAGTAGCTATACATAACTAATTTTTTTCCTTTTGAACCACCTCAGGGTAAATTGCAGATACTATGTTCTTTTTAAAAAATATTTATTTATTTATTTGAAAATCAGAGTTACAGACAGAGAGAGGTCTTCAATCCGCTGGTTCACTCCCCAAATGGCTGCAATGGCCAGATCTGAAACCAGGAGCCAGGAGCTTCTTCCAGGTCTCCCACATGGGTGCAGGGGCCCAAGCACTTGTGCTATCTTCTGCTGCTTTCCTAGGCCATTAGCAGGGAGCTGTATTGGAAGTGGCACAGCCGGGACTGGAACCGGTGCCCATATGGGATGCTGGCACAGCAGACAGAGGCTTAACCTAGTATGCCACAGCACTGGCCCCAGACATTATGTTCTTATACCTGAATTCTTCAGTGTTGCCTAAGGAGTTCTTTTTCTTTTTAAAAATAGGTTGTTAGATCTGTATAGATAGGTAGTAGAGAAGGATTATGTTATTTGTTGCTGGACCTGTAACTTCGGTGAAATGTTTTCATCATTAGTAATTCTCCAGACCATTTGTTGCCTCTCTTGCCTTTGTTCTTTGGGCTCTCCCTTATAGTTTCTGACACACCTAGAAGTGTGAGAACTTACTACCTTACATTGCATTATGAATGATGCTATTCAGAGCCTGAGAATCTTTCTGTTACTGACTTTTTTTTTTTTCCTTTGCTCCCTGTACTCAGCTGTATGTGTCATAGGGCAGACTGAGTTTCAGTAAGCTCCTAATGTGGATACTGGAAACCTCACCTGCCTGCCAAGTCCTTTGGCTGAGAGCAAAGCGAAGGCTTGGTACTTGTCACTGCTTTGCAGCACTTGAGCTAAAGGAATGCTGCATAGCTTGTTGGAAGTTGATTAGTGGCCTTGAGTAGGGTGTGCATGAGGGTGTGCATAGACAGGTGAGGGTCTTGGAGTCTGTCTGGGTGGTGTCATTCCCTCCTGACACCATGTTAATATTTATTGAGTGCATCCTTATGACAAGTACTGTGATAGGAACTTTTGGAATAGCATATAAAACACATAATTAAATCACAGTTCTGTTCATCATTGTTTTTGTACTGGGCAAGTTAATGTCTTCAAGCCTCACTTTACTGTTCTGTAAAATTGAACTATTAATACCTACCTGATAGGGCTCTTATGAAGATGAAATAAGGACTGTAAGTATAATTTCAACATGTAGCTAATAGTAGTTAATATTTCATTTTATAGGCCGGCGCCGTGGCTCACTAGGCTAATCCTCCGCCTTGCGGCGCCGGCACACCGGGTTCTAGTCCCGGTCGGGGCACTGGATTCTGTCCCGGTTGCCCCTCTTCCAGGCCAGCTCTCTGCTGTGGCCAGGGAGTGCAGTGGAGGATGGCCCAAGTCCTTGGGCCCTGCACCCCATGGGAGACCAGGAGAAGCACCTGGCTCCTGCCATTGGATCAGCGCGGTGCGCCGGACGCGGCGGCCATTGGAGGGTGAACCAATGGCAAAGGAAGACCTTTCTCTCTGTCTCTCTCTCTCACTGTCCACTCTGCCTGTCCAAAAAAAAAAAAATTAATTAATTAATTAATTAATTAAAAAAAGAAAGTTTAAAAAAATATTTCATTTTATAAAGGCAGGTTCAGGATACATGAGTGATACCATATAAAACAAATAGAGAATAATAAAACATAGTGAATAATATGACAGTGCAGTATATAATCAAATACTTTGTGACATGTAGATTATAAAGATTATAAATAGTCTGAGAATTTAAAGAAGGGGAAAAACAGTCTTATGCAACCATTTAGTATCCCTGTGCTTCAGTTTTTCCACTGGACATGCTGTGGATAATACTAAGTGATCTTTCAGAGAATGATTAAGATGTCACAGCAGTTTTGCTTTTTTAGTGATGCATATTATGGTGGGAGGGAAGGAAGAGGGTTGAAGAACTTTTAGAAAACAAATCTAACAAATCATTCTTAATTTTTTCCTTATGCAGAAATGGCAGTCTTGTAGGAAAGCTTAAATCTGGACATTAAATGATTTCTTTGGAGGGAAAATGCTTGTTTGAAATTGCTCACTGTTGCCTCACTGGCATTTTAATTAGTGGGAAAGTAAGGTTGATCAATGGATGGCCTCTGATTGTGAGCCCCTTGAATATAATCTGAGGATTAAGTGATTTGTGCCTCAAATTATCCCTCTGATTCTGTGGCAAAAATCAACAAACAAGGCAGGAAAAGATTTAATTCTCTTGGACTGCATGTTAAGGACCTGTGGCTTACTTACTGTGGGTGTTTGTCCGGGACATCTTTACTCAGAATACAGTCCAGACTGCCAGTTTGTCCCTCCCACTTTTAAGCATATTTTCATAAGTATACCCATGGAAAACACCTTTAGAAAAGCACTTTACCCAACAACATCCAGAGGAAACTGGGTTCCTAGTTTGTTTTGTGTTTTACTTGGTGAATTTTTATTTGTCTGTTTTTTGCTAGCCTGCTTCTGGAAAGTTTCTATTCGGTTTTTATTTCTATCCCAATCATCTTCCTTCTGTTTCAAGAAATTTTCATAAAATTTCTTATGAACGTAAAGCTGCTCACACTTCTTTTTTTTCCTCTTTAGCTTGAGTGCCTCTTTTTGTTGTTGTTTGGGTTTTTTCTCCTTCTTCTTTTTTGGCATTGTTTGCCAAGGTTTCAAGTTTATGTGAGAGGTGAGGCAACGTTGATCTTGGCAGAACAGTGCAAAGCCAGTAGAGTCATTAAGTGACGCAAGCTTTTGATTTTTTCTTTCTGTTAAAGCTCTCTGGCACGGCTTGCTATTCTAGTCTCAGAAGAAAGGAGGAGAAGAAATTTTCTGGATATCTGGACGGGACGATAGAAGTTGGGGCACATTATGAAGAAGAACATCAACAAAAACTCCAGATAATCTAAACCAGCTTTTTGGCTTTGTGGAATCTTTGTCAGTTGCTTAGAACTTGAATTTTTATTTCAGAGAATGTTGGGACAAGACCACAGAGAACAAGGGGAGTTATGTTGGATTCCTACTTATCTGTGTGCCTCGCCTTCTAGTTGGAAAAGTCTTCAGTCCACAAGAAGCATTATAAACAAGCCTGAAGAACAAGTCTAACTCTGATCCTGGATACCGCTGGAGTTGAGGATTACATCCATTGCACCAGGAATTTTGGAGGCAGTTGAAGAAAAATTGAAGAAATCTATACTTGGGATTTCTCTGTTTGCGTTAATCCTGTACCATGTGACATTGTTTGGAGCAAGTGAGGGATGGTTCTCTTATCTGGATCTAAGAGGATACCTGAGCCCCTTGAGTTTCATGTGTGATGCTTGGAAAGTTGTAAACTCAAAATCTTTCATGATAAATTCACTAAATTCTGAATTTCCTTTCCTTTGAGGACTTCGGCAGGTGAAAATTCTCTGCCATAAAGAAATAAAACCTTCTCTGTGTTCTTAGGCTAAATGTGAACAATAATGTCTTGGAAGAGAAATTACTTTTCAGGGAGCCGTGGTAGTGTCCAAGGGATGTTTGCACCTCGAAGCTCAACCTCCATAGCCCCCAGCAAAGGCCTTAGCAATGAGCCGGGGCAAAACAGCTGCTTCCTCAACAGTGCCCTGCAGGTAAGGGCCGTTGCTTTATTTATTAATTAATTTATTTTTGTAAATTTTGACTGTTAGTTGCCCATGCTGTATTTCTGGGAACTCTCAACTATAATACTTTCACAGTCTTGGTTTGAACTCAGTAACCTCAGATCATTTTTAAAGTTTTATTTATGTGATTTTAGGCAGGCTGCTTTGTCTTTGAATCTCTATTACCTCATTTGTAAAAAGATCTGTTGATAATGATAATAGAAATAATAATAATAACAGTGATTATTTACCTGTGTAAAGGAAGGTTACATGAACCAGGTGATCTTCCTACTTGTTTATTACTTTTTTCCTCATCAGTCTATACAGTTTTCTTTTTTTCCTTTTGCAACTACAGGTCTTATTACTATATTTTCTTTTCTTTATTATAGAAAACAAAATTCTTTTCACAAGTGGAAGACTTTCAAGCATATTGTTCTTCTCTCATAATATTCAGACTCCCAGCCTGCACACTGAAGGGAGTCCAATGTTTGTCCAATTCATCTCTCAGTGCCCTCTCATGTATTAGCTCATGATTGGTATCTTGTCAGATATACTTGAACAGAGCTAGTGGAAAGTAAATTCTCCCAAAGTGATTATTTACCCTAGATTTGCCCATTTGCTATTGTTTGCCACCATAGTAGTCTCAGAATTTCAAAATTCCTGACTGCCTATTCAGGCTCTTAGTTTATTGGATCCATCCCCTGTGGTCTAACATTTAAGTAATTACTGTCCCTTCTATTCTGCTTTTCAGAGTAAAAGTAAATGAAATCTGCTACCCAAGATAGCTATACTTAGGTAAAATATTAACTTGGGGGCCAGTGTTTTGGCACAGAGAGTTAAGCTACCTGCAAGGCTGGCATCCTGTGTGAGTGCTGGTGTGAGTCTCACTTGCTCCACTTCCAATTCAGCTCCCTGCTAATATGCCTGGGAAAGTAGTGAAAGATGGCCTAAGTCTTTGGGGCCCTGTGTTCACATGGGAGACCCAGATGGAGTTCCAGACTCTGGCTCAGCCTGGCCCAGCACTGGCTGTTATAGTCTTTTGTGGAGTGACCCAGCCAATGGAAGGTCTCTCTCTCTCTCTTCTCTCTCTCTTTCTCTGCTTTTCAAATAAATAAATAAATCTTTAAAAACAAACAAACAAAAAAAAGAAAAGACAGTGCACTTGGTATAAATAGCACTGAACGTGGGAATTATGAGATCTGGATTCTAGTTTTAGCTCTTGTGTAGACAGCCTAACCTAATACAGGTAATAGTATCTGAGTTTCCTCATTTATTATACAAGAATCTTGCCAAACTTACCTATGTAATAAAAATTTTATACTCTCTCTCAAATTTCCAAGTTTTTATTTGAAAACATTAAAAAATCATATGCTTTAAATCTTCAAAAAGAGTTTATGTACTTTCCTTCATCACTATCACACATTTTATGCAGTTAACTTGGATTGGTCAGATTTTCCCCCTAGATGATGCATATGAGTTTTTTGAATAGCTTTATATACTGATAAAACTTTTTATAATTTAGAAACAGGCAATAGATATAGATGTGTATTTATCTCCTTCTTGGCCATAATCCTGCTTTTGTAATTCTGTTTCTTTCTATGTGTGGTAGCTATATTGCCAATTTAAACAATATTTGTTACTTTCCATTTTAATTTCCAGTGCCTTATACAACAAATGCTGTATGTACACACATACATATTTCTTTATCCATACTTAAAGGTTGAGACATTGATGGTTTTGGAGTCTCTATTATAATCATGTTGCAAGTTGAATATAATTGTAACTATGAGCTAATATTGTAACTTTAAAAACTATTTATTTATTTATTTATTTATTTGAAAGCAGCATCAGAGAGAGAGAGAGACTGAATCGAGATCTTCCATCCACTGATTCACTACTCAAATGCCTGTAACAACTGAGAATAGGCCAGGCTGAAGTCAGGAGCTCTCCCATGTGGATGACAGGAACACAAATACTTGAGCCATCATCTGCTCATTAGCAGGAAGCTAACTTGGAAGTTCAGAGTAGTCAGCATTTGTACTAGGTAATCTCCCGTATAGGATGTGGGCATACCCAGCAGTGGTTTAACCTGCTGTGCCACAGTGCCTTTCCTATAATGTTCTAACTTTTGATATGAAAGTTGTGTTTGCTACAGATAAGTTGAACTTAATACATTTGTTATAAAAAGGTGTTATTTAGAGGCGGGCATTTGTTATAACAATCAAATGTAACTTAAGGTGCCTTTATCACAAATTGGAGTGCCTGGGTTTGAGTCCTGGCTCTGTTTTAGATTCCAGCTTCCTCCTAATGTGCATCCTGGGAGGTGGCAAGTGATGGCTCAAGAACTTGTGTCCTTGAGGCTGGTACTGTGGCATAGTAGGTTAAGCCTCCACCTGCAGCACCAGTGTCCCTATATGGGTAACATTTTGAGTTCCAGCTGCTCCACTTCCAGTCCAGCTCTTTGCTTAATGGCCTGGGAAAGCTGCTGAAGAGAGGAATCTTTCATCTTTTGGTTTGTTCCTCATATGTTTGCAACAGCTAGAGCTGAGCCAGGCCCAAGCTAGGAGTTTGGAACTCCATGTGGTTCTCTCATGTGGGTGACAGGGACTCAAGTACTTGAGCCATCACCTGCTGCCTCTCAGGTTGCACATTTGTAGGAAGCTGGCATCAGAAGCCGAGCCAGAATTGTCTTAGGGAGGTCACATCTGTCTCAGAAAGGTTCAAAGATTGAGGATTCCTTTTTTTTTTTTCTTTTAATTTATTGATTTATTTGAAAGTCAGAGTTACACAGAAAGAGAAGAAGAGGCAGAGCGAGAAAGAGAGAGAGGTCTTCCATCCGCTGGTTCACTCCCCAATTGGCTGCATTGGCTAGAGCTGTGCTGATCAGGAGCCAGGAGACTCCTCTGGGTCTCCCACATGGGTGCAGGGGCCCAAGGACCTGGGCCATCATCCACTGCCTTCCCAGGCCACAGCACAGAGCTAGATCGGAAGTGGAGCAGCTGGGACTTGAACAGGTGCCCATGTGGGATGCCTGCACTGTAGATGATGGCTTTACCTGCTATGCCACAACACTGGCCCCTGAGGATTCTTTAAAAAAAAAAAAAAGATTTATTTATTTCAAAGACAGTTACAGAGAGAAAGAGAGAGAGAGATATTTTTCATCTACTGGTTCACTCCCCATATGGCCCCATATGGTTTTAAAATATTCTTGCTTTTCTTGAGTGAATAAAGAGACCCTTATTCTATAGCTTGTGACCCATAAATTTCCTTTTCAGGATCACATTTTTGTTTTTTTAATCTGAAAAGCAGAGAGAGAGCAGATAGTAGACAGACAAGACAGACAGACATAGCTCCCATCTGCCAGTTCACTCCCCAAATGCTTGTAACAGCCAGGACTGAGTTAGGCTGAAGTTGGGAGCTAGGAACTCAATCCAGGTCTCCAAAGTGGGTGGTGAGGGACCTGATTAGTTGGGCCATTGCCTGTTGCCTCTTAGGATCTACATTGGCAGGAAACTTGAAGTGGGAACCAGAGTTAAAAACTGAACTTAGGTACTCTGATTAATTAAATTTCTCAGATTGAATTGAGTTTCTCAATCTGTGTCTTCCGTTCCTCAGGGTCATATTTGATTTATGTTACACCATATTGTTGCCATGACTTTCTCTTAATGTTTAAATTAATCTTTTCTAGAATATGCACATTTGTTCCTTTGTTCGATATCTTGCCTTTTGTGTGTGTGTGTGTGTGTGTGTATTTTAATATACTGGAATGAGCTTTCTGGGGCCAGTGTTGTGGTGCAGTAGATTAAGCTGCCACTGACATCATCAGGCAGGTACAATCCTAGCTACCCTGCTTCTGATCCAGCTTTGTGCTGATGAACTTGAGGAGCTAGTAGAAGATGACTCAACTACTTGGGTCCCTTTCTCCTGAATGGAAGACCAGGGTAGAATTCCTGATACCTGGCTCCTGGCTTTGGTATGGCCCAGACTTGGCTGTTGTACCCATTTGGGGAATGAACCAGCACATGGAAGATCTCTCTATCTCTCTGTCCTTCTGTCTGTCACTCTGCCTTTTAAGGAAATAAGTAAATCAATCTTTAAAAAAGAAGTAGCTTTCTCTTAGAAATAAATCTTTTGCAGCCATTACCTATGTTTGCCCTAGCTCTTAAAGTTAAATGTGCTTCTTTGTAGATTAATGATGTATTTTCCCATTTTCATCAGGTTTTGTGGCACTTGGACATCTTCCGACGTAGTTTTAGGCAGCTCACAACTCACAAATGCATGGGAGATTCCTGTATCTTTTGTGCTCTCAAGGTAAGTACTTGATGGGCTAGCGTTGTGGTGCAGTGGATTAAGCCACTACACCAGTATTCCATTTCCTAGGACTGGTTTGAGTCCTGGCTGCCCCACTTCATGG
Organism: Lepus europaeus; assembly: GCF_033115175.1. Lineage (NCBI taxonomy): Eukaryota > Metazoa > Chordata > Mammalia > Lagomorpha > Leporidae > Lepus > Lepus europaeus. Next base: position 62,771,650 of record NC_084843.1, on the reverse strand, counting down.
CAGAAGACAGACCAAGTACATGGGCCCCTGCCACTCATGTGGGACACCAGGATGGAATTTCTGGCTTCTGGCTTCTGCCTGGCCCAGACTTGACTGTTGTAGCCTTTGGGAAGTAAACCAGCAGATGGAAGGTCTTTCTCTCTCTCTCCCTCTCTCTCTGATGCTCTGCTTTTCAAATCAATCTTTAAAGATTTATTTATTTATTTATTTGAAAGTCAGAGTAACACAGAGAGAAGGAGAGGCAGACAGAGAGGTCCTTCATCTACTGGTTTACTCTCCAATCGGCTGCAATGGCCGGAGTTGCAATGGCTGGAGCTGCGCCAATCCAAAGCCAGGAGCCAGGAGCCTCCTCCAGGCCTCCCATGTGGGTGCAGGGACCCTAGAATTTGGGCCATCTTCCGCTGCTTTTCCAGGCCACAGCAGAGAGCTGGATCGAAAGAGGAGCAGCCAGGACTTGAACCAGCACCAATATGGGATGCTGGCACTGCAGGCAGCGGCTCCACCCGCTACACCACAGCACCTGCCCCACCAATTTTTTTTTAAATGGCAGTTATTTCAGATTATTTCTTCTTACTAATATTAATGTTCCAGATGGTCAATATTGAAGATATTTGTTTAATCATCGCAATTCTAAATTTATTCCTGAATTATCTGCCTGTGGTTTAATACAGAAATGGATATGATTAACTTTGCTTGCTTGAAAGAATTACTGTATGGCTCAGATTGATGGTTTCTTTTCCTAAACCTTTTAATAGCTGATTTAATGTGATAGGATTCTTACTCCAGTGTGCTTCTACTTTGTTTATTTACCTGAAAAGCTAATTTGTCATTTTGAAAGAATAAACAATTCATTATTTTAATGAAGTTATTATTTGTTAAAACTAGGTTTTGTAAAAACTCTTTTTATTGAGTAATAACAGTATTAAAGATTTCCCACTTCCCCATTTTTCACATTACCATATTTCATATTATTTTTTAAAGAAAGATTTATTTATTTATTTGAAAGTCAGAATTAGAGAGAGAAATATCTTTCATCTGCTGTTTCACTCCCCAGATAGATGCAGTTGCCAGGGCTGGGCAAGACCAAAGCCAGGGGCTTCATTTGGGTCTTCCATGTGGACGGCAGAGGCCCAAGAACTTGGGCCATCTTCTGCTACTTTTCTTGGGCCATAAGTAGGGAGCTGGATCTCAAGTGAAAAAGCTGGGACTTGAACCTGCACACTGTTTGTGATGCTGTTGTTGCAGTTGGTGGTTTTACCTGCTATGCCACGATGCTGGCCCCCTCACATTTAATGTTTTTAAAACAAGATCTCAGGCAGGAAGAGAGAGAGAGAGAGAGCACGCAATCCCACATGCTAGTTCATTCCCTAAATACTTGCCAAGACGAGAACTGGGACAGACCAAAGCTGGGAGCTGGGAGCTGGGAACTCAATCCAGGTCTCCCACATGGGAGGCAGGAACCATATCAAGACATTTCGGACTCAGAGATTTTTAGGTATGCTGCAAAAGAGAAAGAACTGTGATGTATGAAGGACTGCATCGCTGTGGCTTGTTTTTACAATATGTAGCTTTCCCTTGTTTCCTTGGTCCAAATATATGATGGATAATTTGTGTTTAGATGAATCTACCTCATTTAAATGAGTTCTGAGTAAACTTTTAAAGTCATGTTTTAATCTCATGAAGTCTGAATTTTTGGTCTTTCATGAAGATGCTTGGATGTAATCATTACATTTTTAATTTAGTTGCTTTTACATCTATTTTTTGGAAGATTTATTTACTTATTTATTTTTTAAAGATTTATTTATTTGTTTGAAAGTCAGACTTACACAGGGAGGAAGGAGAGGTAGAGAGAGAAAGAGATCTTCCATCTGCTGGTTCATTCCCCAATTGTCCGTAACGGCCAGAGCTATGCTGATTAGGAGTCAGGAGCTTCTTCCAGGTCTCCCACGCGGGTGCAGGGGCCCAAGGACTGGGGCCATCTTCAACTGCTTTCCCAGGCCATAGCAGAGAGCTGGATTGAAAGTGGAGCAGCCGGGTCTCGAACCGGCGCCTATATGGGATGCCGGCACTTCAGGCCAGGGTGTTAACTCACTGCACCAAGCACTGGCCCAGATTTATTTATTTTGAAAGTAGAGTTTCAAAGAGAGAAGGAGAAACAGAGAGGTCTTCAATCTTCTTGTTCACTCCCCAGATGGCTGCAACGGTCATGGCTGGGCCAGACCAAAGTCAGGAGCCAGGAACATTGTCCAGGTCTCTCTCATGTGGGTGGCAGGGACCATCTTCTGCTGCTTTCCCCGAGCATTGGCAGAGATCTGGATTGGAAGTGGAGCAGCTAGGACTTGAACTAATACCCACATGGATGCCAGTGTTACAGGCTGAGGCTCTACCCACTATGCCACAACACTGGTCCCTTGAAAATTCTTTGGGAACTGCATTGTGGTATAGAGGGTTAAGCCACCACCCATGATGCCAGCATGCTCTGTGGGTGCCAATTTGAGTTTTGGTTGCTCCACTTCTGATCTAGCTTCCTGCTGATGTGCCTGGGACAGCAGCAGAGTATAGCCCAAGTGCTTGGGCTCCTGCTCCCATGTGGGAGACCCGGAACAAGTACCTGGCTCCTGGCTTCAGTCTGGCCTAGTCCTGGCCATTGCTGCCATTTGGGGAGAGAACCAGTAGTTGGAAGATCTCCTCCTGTCTCTCCTCTCTCTGTCACTCTACTTTTCACATAAATAAGTAAATCTTTAAAAAAAAAAAAAAAAAAAGAAAGATCTTTTGGCCAGTATGAATTTGAAATTTTAAGTCCATGATAGACATATCTTTAGGAGATAAGTAAGTCTTCTGAACTTCTTGTTACTTGGTTCACAAGCATCTTTGTTTGGAATCATTGTAACTTGTAGCAAAACAGAATAAATTATTGATTTATTGAGGAGTTTAAGTATGAATTTTAAATTACAAGTTGATTGTAACATTTTTTACTTTGCTCATTTAAACAGAAGTTCATTCAAAGGAACATTTGACCTGATTTTCTGAATGGTACATGGATTTTAAGTTTAGGTAAATAAGAAATAACCCAGCGCTTGGTTAACAAGTGCAAGGGAGGTCTGATTCATAACATTAAGACAATGCTAGGGAGATACTTAGCTGGAAAGATGTAAATCCTGGAGAAATCCCTGGTAGAGGAATCTACTATAAGTAGAAACTTACCTGTACCATGAAGGGATAATGGAACTTATATGACGTCTACCATGCCTTTGATCAGGGCTATGTTGTACTCTTCATTGACCCAGATGAGATTCTGGACAATTGGCTGCCACAAGGTTATGTTTCATTTTCCAGAGGGACAAATTGTTATTTTAATGTAAATCAGTATCATTATAAGCCTGGGAGATAAAGAAAATCAACAACCAGGCTGCACAGAACACACTCTGAGACACCCAAGTACAAAAGGAAAGTTATTCTATTAACTTGTTGGAGGAAATATCTTGAAACCCCTTCAGAGAAGAATTTGCTTGTGATGGAAGGTAAATGGGTTTAGGAGATCAAAGGCTGTTATTTTGGATCTTCATAACTCTGGGAATGTGCTGGAATTCTGGTACTTTCCTGATTACATCACGGCCTGGTCTAAGAGATTTATTTTCCTACCCTGCCTCTTTTGTTATGTTGTAAGGGTATAAAAGGTTTAACTTTTTCCTCCCTAAAGTACTTTTCAATCTCTCAGTGCTACATAAACATCAAATAATTAGGCTGTAGTTTACATACGCTTCACATTTTAGATTGCATTGCTTGCATTCTTTTAATTATTGTATAATTAATTTGAAAAGTATAATAGACTTACAGTGCAGATGGATTATTTGAAAGTGTGGATGAGCCGAGCTTGAATTCTAGTAGCTGAGAAATTTAAATTGTTAAAATAGTAGTTTGAAGAAATATTCCTTCATCCAGGCTGGAGAGCTTGATTTCTTGAAAGTATATGAAGGAGTGAATCATCATAACTTAATTCTACCTGAAGGATGTTGCTGTTATTTCCCACTTTAAAAATATTTTTATAGAATATGAAAATAATATATTGTATCTTTGAACTGGATTGTAACCAATATACTAAGACAAGAAAAACAAAGGAAAAATACAAAGATTAGAAAGGAAGGAACAAAGTTCTGGTTATTTATAGATGATGTTATTGACTATTTTTTTTTTTAGGATTTATTTATTTATTTGAAAGGCAGAGTTACAGAGAGATAGAGACAGAGAGGCAGAGGGAGAGTGAAAGGGAGGTCTTCCATCGGCTGATTCTCTCCCCAAATAGCCGCAAAGCCAGGGCTGTGCTGATTAGAAGCTAGGAGCCAGGAGCTTCTTCCAGGTCTCCCACGTGGGTGCAAAGGACTTGGGCCAACTTCCACTGCTTTCCCAGGCCACAGCAGAGAGCTGGATTGGAAGTGGAGCACCTGGGACTCCAGCCAGCGCCCATATGGGATGTTGGCACTGCAGGCGGCAGCTTTACCCACTATGCCACAGTGCTGGCCCCATGATTGACTATTTTTAAAAATCCCCAGAATCTACTGATTAATAAAATAATCCGTAAGAGTGTATAGCAGATTGTTGCATATAAGAATGGCCGGTACCGCGGCTCACTTGGTTAATCCTCCGCTGACGGTGCCGGCACCCCGGGTTCTAGTCCCAGTTGGGGTGCCGGATTCTGTCCCAGTGCTCTTCCAGTCCAGCTCTCTGCTGTGGCCCGTGAGTGCAGTGGAGGATGGCCCAAGTGCTTGGGCCCTGCACCCCATGGGAGACCAGGAGAAGCACCTGGCTCCTGGTTTTGGATCAGCGCAGTACACCAGCCGTAGTGGCCATTTGGGAGGTGACCCAACGGAAGGAAGGCCTTTCTCTCTATCTCTCTCTCTTATTGTCTAACTCTGCCTGTCCAAAAAAAAAAAAGTAACACACTTAAAACAAGGGCAACAGGGGACTGGCATTGTGGTGCCATGGGGTAAGCTGCCGCCTGCAACACTGGCATCCCATGTGGGAGCCAGTTCAACTCCAGGCTGCTTCACTTCCAATCCAGCTCCCTACTAAAACAACTGAGAAAAAGCAGTGGAAGGTGGTCTCCTGCACCCACATGGAAAACCCATATAAAGCTCCTGTCTTCTGTCCAGCACAGTCTTGGCAAACTGCAGCTCTTTGGGGAGTAAACCAGCAGATGGAAGATCTCCCTCTCTGTCTCTCTCTAAATCTGCCTTTCAAATAAGTAATCTTTAAAAATGGTCAATGAAAACAATATAAATTACCTTGTAAGTATTATGTGAGAGTTAACTATTTTTAATAGAATGGCTTCACTTCTAAGAGGACTTAATGATTCACTGGCAGGCTGCAGCACACTGGCCGTAGTGGCCATTTTGGGGGTAAACCAATGGAAGGAAGACCTTTCTCTCTGTCTCCCTCTCTCTCTCACTGTCTAACTCAACCTGTCAAAAAAAAAAGATTAAGGTAGCGGGGCTGGCACTGTGGTGCAATGGCCACAAAAAAAAAAGCTCTGGCCTGAAGCGCCGACGCTAGCATCCCATATGGGCGCCAATTCGAGTCCCAGCTGCTCTTCTTCTGATCCAGCTCTGCTATGGCCTGGGATAGCAATAGAAGATGGCCCAAGTCCTTGGACCCCTGCACCCACATGGGAGACCCGGAAAAAGCTCCTGGCTCCTGGCTTCAAATCAGTGCAGCTCAGGCTGTTGCGGCCATCTGGGAAGTGAAGCAGCGGATGGAAGACCCCCTCTCTGTCTCTACCTCTCTGTAACTCTGTCTTTCAAATAAATAAAAAATAAATCTTAAAAAAAAAAAAAAAGATTAAAGTAGCACATTTAGTTGTGTTTCTATAAGTAGCAACAAGCAGAAAATAAAATTGAAAAAAGCTTTTGTCATAACAGCAATGTGTATGTGGTAGATATGAATAAATCTAATAAAGGTTGTAAGATATTTATGTAAATTATCACAGAAATTCAATATAATGAGTAATCTTCAAGTGGCAACAGTGTTTAGGTCAAAATAGAATATTGCTGGGGCTGGCACTGTGGCATAGTGGGCTAAGCTTCTGCCTATGGCAGCAGCATCCCATATGGGTACCAGTTCTAATCCCAGATGCTCCTCTTCCAATCCAGCTCTCTGCTATGGCCTGGGAAAGCAGTAGGGGATGGCTCAACTGTTCTGGCCCCTCAACTGTTCTGCACCTGTTGGGAGACCGGGAAGAAGCTCCTGGCTTCTGGCTTCTGGTCAGCCCACCTCCGGGCACTGTGGCCATTTGGGGAATGAACCAGCTGATGGAGGACCTTTCTCTCTGTCTCTTCCTGTCTCTGTCTGTAACTCTACCTCTCAAATAAATACATTAAAAAATCTAAATAAATAAATAAATGGAATATTGCTAGCACCATAGATCTTCACTTTACCTTTTTTCTCGGCCACATCGCCCATTTTCTTAGGGATAACCACTTTATTACTGTTTGTGATAATCATGTCCTTGTTTATAGAATGGATACATCAATGATAAAACTACTTTAAAATTACTTGGTTTTGAAACTTCATTTTAAATAGAATCATTCTATATGCATTCTGTGTCTTTATCAGCAATAGTTTTATAAAATTATTCATGTTTTTGTGATTTTTTTGTTCATTTTCATTGTTGTATTTCTTTGCATAAGTAAATCACTGTCCATTCTACTACTAATAGTCATTTGAATTGCTTTTGGTATTTGAATTTTATGAGCAACATTGCTATGAACATAGTTGTATATGTCTACATATGTGTATTGTTTCTTTTGTGTGGATGCCCAGGGCTGGAATTACTGTATCATAGGATTTGTATGTCTCTAGCTTATTTATTTATTTATTTATTTATTTATTTTCTGACAGGCAGAGTGGACAGTGAGAGAGAGAGAGAGAGACAGAGAGAAAGGTCTTCCTTTGCCGTTGGTTCACCCTCCAATGGCCAGCACGGCTGGCGCACTGCGACTGGCACATCATGCTGATCCAAAGCCAAGAGCCAGGTGCTTCTCCTGGTCTCCCATGTAGGTGCAGGGCCCAAGCACTTGGGCCATCCTCCACTGCACTCCCGGGCCACAGCAGAGAGCTGGCCTGGGAGAGGGGCAACTGGGACAGAATCTGGTGCCCCAACCGGGACTGGAACCTGGGGTGCCGGCGCTGGTCTCTAGCTTTTTTAAACAATGCTGTCTTCCATTGTTTTCATAAATTAAGCAGTAGTATAATGTATAGTCTGATTGGCAACTTTTTTCTTGAGGTTGAGAAAAGTCAATTCTGAAATTTTATTTATTTACTTTGACTTTATTTGAAAGGCAGAGACAGAGCGAATGAGCTTTCATCTGGTGGTCCACTGCCCAAATGCCTTCCAACAGCTGGTTCAGGCTGAAACCAGGAGCCTGGAATTCCATCCAGGTTAGTAGGGAAACCCTACTCATTATAGTCACTCAGGACTCAGGTGCCAAAGCTAAAATCATACTGGATATTATTAGTTGCTATGCCAGGGGAACATAGAACTGGCATCGGCAGATAAAGGCTGTAACTTTCCTTCTCCTCACAACTTCTTGGCAAGAGCTAATGTCTTGTCTTACTGAACCACAGTGGGGCCAAGAAATATGATCCCATCATGATTTTTACAAGAGGGAAGAGCCAGAAATATGAGTATTCTGCCAACAGTATAAATGACTGTCATACTTTACCAGAAATCAAGGGTTGTTATAAAACTATAATAATTAATATATTGTGGTTTGGCTACAGTAAGATGAATAAATCAATGGAACAAAATCAAGAATTCAGAAACAGACATTGGAAGCTTACCATTTGCTCTGTGAATCAAAAGAGAAAGTGAACTTTTCAATAAATGGTGTTTGGATGATTGGTTATCCATATAGAAAAAGAGAAATAGATCCTATTTTGGTATTATGCCAAAAATAAGAGTTTGAGATGAATCAAGGACTAAAATATGAAAGACAGCATTTTTAAAGTTTCAAAAGAAAATATGAAATAATGTCATGATTCAAAAATAGGAAAGGACTGATTTAATAAGACATGAAAAGGTGGGCATTTGCTGCAGTGGTTAGGTTGCCCCTTGGATGCTCATATCTGCATCCCATTTAAGAGTGACTGGTTTGTCTCAACAGCTACTCCACTTCCTAACTACCCTCCTGCTAATGTGCACTCTGAAAGGCAGCAAATGTTGCTGAAGTTCTTAAGTCCCTGCAAACCTTTTGGGAGACCCAGATGGAGTTGGAGGCTCCTGGCTTTGGCCTATCCCAGCCCTAGCTGTTGCAGGCATCTGGATAGTGAGCAGTGAATGGAAGATCTCTCTTGGTTTCTCTCCATCTCTTTACCTTTTAAATAAAATGAAAATAAATAAGTAAAAAAGGCACAAAATACAAGATTAAAATGAATAAATATTTTATTGTAGAAAGTTCAAGAACTTAAGACCCCATAAAATAGACAAGACTGCAAACTGGAAGGAAATATCTGATATATGTAAGTCGTCAAAGGGTTAGTATCTAGCTTAGCGCTGCAAGCATAAATAAAAGATAGATGATGGCCAGCTGTGTGGTGCTACAGTTAAATCACTGCTTAAAACCTCTGCATCCCGTATCAACGTGCCTGGTTCAGTCTCAGCTACTCCACTTCACATCTAGCTTCCTTCTAGTGTGCACCCTAAAAGGTAGGTGCACACTCAAATACTTGGTTCTTCTCAAATACTTGGTTTCCTTTCACCCACATGGGAGACTCGGATGAAGCCCTTGCTGTTGCAGGTGTTCGAGGGGGAGGTGAACCAGTGATGGGAGATCTCTCTCATTTCTCTCTTTGTCTCTCCGCCTTTCAAGTAAAATGAAAATAAAAAAATTAATTTAAAAAGATAAACGAGTAAAGATATAGATAGGCATTTCTGAGAATAGGAAACCTAAATGGACCCCAAGCATATGTAAGATGCTTCCTTGCAGTAGCAACTCAAGAAATGCAATTAACCTTTCAGATTGGCAGAAATTAAAAAAGCTGATAAAATTGTCACCAGAAAGGTAGAATAGTGGGAACTTTTATACATTGCTATTTGGAATATAAACTGATACCACTACTTGGGAAAACTTTGTCGTTGCTTAGTAAAATTGAACTTATACATAAGCTACCACCCAGAAGTTTCGCTTCTAGGCATATTTTAGAAAATGTCTTGATATGTGATATACTGGAAAGATATTGAGAATGTTGAAACTAGTCGTTTTTGTGTGATAGAGAAAAAATGTAAATAACTGATTTCAACTACAGTAGAGTAGACTTTAAAATTATAGTTTTATTCCCATAGTAAAATATCATGTAATAGTAAAAACAAGTGGCCTGCAGTTAAATTTCTCAGTTTGCAGTAATCTCAAAGATACCACTTTGAATTAAAGAAAAACCAAGTCGGGTGCTAGTGCTATGGCGTAGCTGGTAAAGCCACTTCTTGTAGTGCCCCACCCCATATGGGTGCTGGTTCGAGTCCCAGCTGCTCCACCTCCAATCCAGCTCTCTACTATGGCCTGGGAAAGCAGTGGAAGATGACCCAAGTCCTTGGGCTCCTGCCCCTGTGTGGGAGACTCAGAAGAAACTCCCGGCTCCTGGGTTCGGATCGGCACAGCTCCAGCATTGTGGCCATCTGGGGAGTGAACCAGCAGGTGGACGACACAGCTCTCTCTCTCTGTGCCTCTCATTAACTCTGCCTTTCAAATAAGTAAATACATCTTTTTTAAAAAAAGGTCACAGAAGATTATGTAAATTTTTATTCCATTTATATACAAATCAAAACCATGCAAAACCAAAGTACATATTTTTCAGAGATTCATGCATGTCATAAAACTAATAGAGAAAAAGGGAACGATTTTCATCAAATTTGGGATAGCAGTTGCCTCTGCAAGATGGAAGGAGGAGGATGTAATCACCTGGGGAGCCTCAAACTCAGTGTTTATTTTTCCATTTCTTTAATTGGGTTGTGGGCACATGGATATTTATTTATTTTTTGGCTATGTTTATAGCATTTTTAAAATATTTATTTATTTATTTATTTGATAGGCAAAGTTACAGAGAGGCAGAGGCAGAGAGAGAGAGAGGAGAGAGAGAGAGAGAGATAGATGTCTTCCATCCTCTGGTTTACTCTCCAAATGTCCTCCATGGCTGGAGTTGCACCAATCCAAAGCCAGGAGCCGGGAGCTTCTTCTGGTTCTCCCACATGGGCGCAGGGGCCCAAGCAGTTGGGCCATCTTCTACTGCTTTCCCAGGCCATAGCAGAGAGCTGGATGGGAAGAAGAACAGCTGAGACTCAAACTGATGCCCATATGGAATGCCAGCACTGCAGGTGGAAGCTTGCCTTTCCACACCACAGTGCCAGCCCGTATATGTAGCATTTGAACATATACAAATATATATTACACTTGATCTTAGAAAAAACGCTGAGAAGTGATTATAAGTACATAATACATTCGGTTTTTTGTGTGATCATTTTTTGTTATAAAATATAGAAAAGTACTGTGATCATTCTAGAAAGCACACTAAACTATAAAGAAAACTAGAAATTGCCTGAACTCCAACACAGAGATTGTCATTCTGGGTTTCCTCTCTGTCTTGTGATCCTTCTATCAATAAGCCTTTTGCTTAGTATTTCTGTAAGAAGAATACTTGTTTTCAGATCTCTAAATTTTCTCTATGTGTAGTATTTTCCTACTTTATTTATTTATTTGACAGGCAGAGTTAAACAATGAGAGAGGGAGAGACAGAGAAAAAGATCTTCCTTTCCGTTGGTTCACCCCCATAATGGCTGCTACCACTGGCGTGCTGCGCCGATCCGAAGCCAGGAGCTAGGTGCTTCTCCTGGTCTCCCATGCGGGTGCAGGGCCCAAGCACTTGGGCCATCCTCCACTGCCTTCCCGGGCCGCAGCAGAGAGCTGGCCTGGAAGAGGAACAACCGAGATAGAATCCAGTGCCCCAACCGGGACTAGAACCCGGTGTGCCGGGGCCGCAGGCGGAGGATTAGCCTAGTGAGCCGCGGCGCCGGCCCTACTTTATTTACTTTAACCTAATAATACTCTGGATTGCTATTTTAAAGTTACTGTCTTAAGACCTTGAAGTGACTCCTAATTGTCTCTTAAATCACTTAAAAATGTGTGATTATAGATGTTTTAAGACCTAATTTCACACTTCTTTTCCTCTCTTTCTCTTCCCTAGACACTCTCCATTTCAGCTTTGGTAGCAGATGGTACCCTTGCTATGCCTATCTCCCAGACATTTCAGGCACCATTCACTTTGGATTATTTTCTGTGTTTTGCCAAACCACATATACCTTGCAGAACTCAGCTTCAGAAAGTTTCCTTCTTCATGAACTTTAAAAAATACGCCTGTTTGAGTTTACCAGTATTTAGCATGGCCAAATACATTTTGGGGAAGGGAGCTCAATTCATATTCCCTCTTAGTATTTCTTCAGTGTCTAGCACAGTGCCCAGACCATAATATAAATAACTCTGCTTTCCTGGAGTGATATACTCTTTAAAAGTTGTTGGATTTCTGTTACTGAGATGTTAGTGTCTGTCTTTTTCCTTTCATTTGCTTTTGTCTTTTTTTTTTTTTTTTAAGATTTTATTATTTATTTGAAAGGCAGAGTTACAGAGAGGCAGAGGCAGAGAGAGAGAGGTCTTCCATACAATGGTTTACTCCCCAGACGGCTGCAACAGCTGGAGCTGTGCCAATCCGAAGCCAGGAGCCAGGAGCTTCCTCCAGGTCCCCCATGCAGGTGCAGGGGCCCAAGGACTTGGGCCATCCTCTACTGCTATTCCAGGTCATAGCAGAGAGCTGGGTGAGAAGAGGAGCAGCCAGGACTAGAACCGGTGAACATATGGGATGCTGGCACTTCAGGCCAGGGCGTTAACACGCTGTGCCACAGAGCCAGCACCTTGTTTGTATTCTCTAAGGCTAAATTTGATATTTCTTAGTTGAAATACTGTAAGAGCTTGCCAATTCTATGAAGTCAAATTTCTTCTTACTTTTAATTTATTTATTTTCATTTTATTTGAGAGGCTAAGAGAGCAAGTTCGCCCATCTGCTGGTTCACTTCTCTAAGGCTCATAGATAGCCAAGACTTAGCCAGGCTAATGTCAGGACCCTGGAACTCAAGCTGGGTTCCCAATTTGGTGACAGGGACCCAGTACCTGGAGCCATCACCTCTGCCTCCCAGGGTGTGTTTTATCGAAAGCGTACCCAGGACTTTGATAGGAGCTGCAGTGTTCTAAGCCGTGTCTCAATCCTGTGCCAAATACTTGCCCCCAAATCAACCGTCTGTCTTTCTTTCTTTCTTTCTTTCTTTCTTTCTTTCTTTCTTTCTTTCTTTCTTTCTTTCTTTCTTTCTTTCTTTCCTTTCTTTCTTCCTTCCTTCCTTCCTTCCTTCCTTCCTTCCTTCCTTCCTTCCTTTCTCTTTCTTTCTTTCTTTCTTTCTTTCTTTCTTTCTTTCTTTCTCTCTCTCTCTCTCTCTCTCTCTCTCTCTCTCTTCTTCTTCTTCTTCTTTCTTCTTTCTTCTTTTTTTTTTTTTTTAAATATTATTTATTTACTTGAAAGGCAGAGTTACAGAGACAGAGGCAAAGAGAGAGAGAGAGGTCGTCCATCCACTGGTTCACTACCCAGATGGCCGCAATGCCTGGAGCTGCACTGATTCGAAGCCAGGAGCCTTGTGCTTCTTCCTGGTCTCCCATGTGGGTGCAGGGGCCCAAGAACTTGGGCCATCTTCTACTGCTCTCCAAGGCCAAAGCAGAGAGCTGGATTGGAACAGGAGCAGCCAGGACTAGAACCGCACCCATATAGAATGCTAGTGCCACTGGCAGAAGATTAACCTACTGTGCTACAGCGCTGGCCTCTCAACTTTATTTTGGAGTATAATTGTTTAGTCTACAACCTACTTTTCTTTTCTTTTTGTTTTTAAGATTTATTTATTTGAAAGGCAGAGTTATAGAGACAGAGAGAGAGAGATGTCTCCCATCCGCTGATTCTCTCCCCAAATGGCCACAAGGGCTCAAGCTGGGCTGGCTGATTCAAAGCCAAGAGTCTGGAGTTTCTTCCAGGTCTCCTACGTGAGTGCAGGGGCCCAAGTACTTGGGTCATCTTCTACACCATTCCTAGGCCATAGCAGAGAGCTTATTAGAAGTGGAGCAGCAGGGGTTGGTGCTGTGGCATTGTGTGTAAAGCCTCTGCCTGCAGTGCCGGCATCCCATATGGGTGCTGGTTCAAGTCCCGGCTTCTCCACTTCCGATCCAGCTCTCTGCTATGGTCTGGGAAAGCAATAGAAGATGGCCCATGTCCTTGGGCCCCTGCACCCATGTGGGAGACCCGGAAGAAACTGCTTACCCCTGGCTTCTGATTGGCTCAATTCTGGCTGTTGGCCAGTTGAGGAGTGAACCAGCAGATGGAAGACCTCTCTCTCTGCCTCTGCCTCTCTCTAACTGCCTTTCAAATAAATAAATAAATAAATCTTAAAAAAAAAAAAGTGGAGCAGCTGGGTCTTGAACTGGTGCCCATATGGGATGCTGGCATCGCATGCAGCGGCCTTACCCGCTATACCACAGCGTCGACCCCTACAACCTACTATTAAGGACAAAAAGTAACATTAATGTGTTCCTAGATGAATTATTGGCTAAACAAGTTTCCTGTGGCCTGATCCTATTATAGGGTATTTGCCCTTCTTTGTGGGACTAAATGGTGAGATGCATCACCGTTCTTTTTCTCAGTTACATACTTTACCTTGTACCAACTCCTGAAATGCACTTAGAATTGGCCTTCAATGAACATCTTTCGGTTCGTGTCTTTAATATTTTCTTTCCTCCTGCTCTATGAACATTTGTCAATATTCCTATGTCTTGTGATCTTCTCTCTCTCTATTTTATGCAGTGCTCATAGTTTCTTTTGGTGATTTCTACAAAATATTTATGATTATTCACTTCTTTTGGTCTGGCAAAATGTACTATTTTTTTTTTCCTGTGTTACTTGATCCTAAGTCCCTAAAATAATTTCAGCTTCAGAAACTTGCATGGGTTTTAGTAATAATGGCTTTCATTGAAAAGAATTTGAGTCAGTGTGTTGTTTTACTTACTTTGAACTATACGCCTATCAACCCTGACTTAGCAAATAAAAGAAGTTTGTGTGCTAATTACTCTGCTCCCTCAGAAACTCCAAATTTATTCCCATCTAGTATCACTAAAAGATTTTTTCTGGACCTTAATTGTTGTCATGCCTGTAGTCCAGACTTCGTATTTATTATTCATATTGAATCTGGTGTCATGCACCCAGCCCCCAGCCCCCAGGGTATAGCTTTACTTTGGTGTTGGCTTATTTATTTATCTCTGTTCAGGGGAGGAAATCCGTCCTCTGTACTTAGTATGCTACAAAGATTTTGTTCTCCTTCCAGGGATTGTACTAGAGCTTTGCAGTGCCAGGATGTAGGACAGAGTGTTTTTTGTTATAAGCAAAAAGAGAATTTTGCGTTGATTGATTAAACTCGACAAATCTTAATTAGTGATTTTTCTTTTTAAGAACGCTAGTGTAAGTCTTAAAAGCCAGGGAATGGTGCTGATGGTGGGGGGAGTAAGAAGTACCTTTTTGTTTGTAAGATGTCCTGAAATGTCTGTATCTGGAAATATAAAACTATATTTTCAGCAATATTGATACAGACCTTTCTGTCTCTCTTTCTTCTTCTTCTTCCTCCTCCTCCTTCTCATTCTAATTTAGGTCCCACATATAAGAGAGAACATGCAGTTTTTTTCTGGGCCTGTTTCATTTCACTCAACATGATGTCCTCGGAGTTGTGTCTATTTTGCTGCAAATTATAGAATTTCATTCTTTTTATAGCTGAATAATATTCCTTGGTGTATATATACCACATTTTCTTTTTTCATTCATCTGATGATGAGCACATTGGTTGATTCCAATTATTTTTTTTTTGACAGAGTGGACAGTGAGAGAGGTAAAAACAGAGAGAAAGGGAGAAAGGTCTTCCTTTCCGTTGGTTCACCCTCCAATGGCCACTGTGGGCAGCACACCGCGCTGATCCGAAGCTAGGAGCCAGGTGCTTCTCCTGGTCTCCCATGCGGGTGCAGGGCCCAGGCACTTGGGCCATCCTCCACTGCTCTCCTGGGCCACAACATTGAGAGCTGGACAGGAAGAGGAGCGACCAGGACAAAATCCGGCACCCCAACCGGGACTAGAACCCAGTGTGCCAGTGCTGCAGGCAGAGGATTAGCCTAGTGAGCCGTGGTGCCAGTGATTCCAAATCTTGACTATTGTGAACAGTGGTGCTATGAACATGGTGTTGCAGGTATTTCTTTGATACATCGTGTTCAAGTCTTTCGGGTATGTACCTAGAAGGGGAATTGCACATCTATTTCTAGATTTTTAAGAAGTCTCCACATTGCTTTCCACAGTGGCTGCACTAATTTACATTCCCACCAATAGTGTGTTAGTGTTTCCCTTTGTCCACATCTTCCCCAACATTTGTTATGCTCTTTGTCTTGATGATGAGCCCACTAAGAGTGTGAATGACTATATGTGGAGTCAATAAGTCAGAGCCTTGAGACTTGAGTCCTGGAATTGAAAAAGGAAATGGCCAATGGGATAGAAAGAAAGCCAGGAGAGTGTGGTGCCCTGAAAGCTATGGGAAGAAAATATTTTACAGATCAGCTGAGTTAAATGATACTGAGACACCAAATGAAATGAGGACCAAGAATTCACCATCCCATTCGGATCCGGCTAAAAAGCCCATGAAAATATCTCAGGCATGGAAAGCCAAGACACTGTGGCAAAAAATGACCTAAATGAAAAATCTCTGTGAGTGAGATCTCCGTGGAAAGAAGAGGCCATCAAAGAAGGAGGTACCTTTCTCTGAAGGGAGGAGAGAACTTCCACTTTGATTATGACCTTGTCTAAATAAGGTCAAAGTTGTGAACTCAAGAGGCTTCCATAGCCTTGGCAGCTCATGACAAGAGCCTCTGATTACTGACGTCATAAATAGGAGTGTCAATTGTTAAATTAACAACAGGAGTCACTGTGCACTTGCTCCCTTTGTAGGACCTCTGTCCTAACTAGTCTTCAAACAGTACTTTATACTTTATGTGTCTGTGTGGGTACAGACCGTTGAAATCTGTATATAGGGATAATTAAAAATGAATCTTAAGAATGGGATGGGAGAAGGAGGAGATGGAATGGTTTGCGGGTGGGAGGGTGGTTATGGGGGGAAGAACCGCTGTAATCCAAAAGTTGTACTTTTGAAATTTATATTTATTAAATAAAAGTTTTCTATAAAAAAAGAATTGACCATTCAAGATTGGTGGGGCTTCCTATTTTTTTTTTTTTAACATTTATTTTATTGAGCTGAAAGATGGAGTTACAGAGTGAAGTAGAGACAGAGAGAGAGGTCTTCCATCCACTGGTTCATTCCCCAAATGGCCACAATGGCCGGAGCTGAGAGCTGATCCAAAGCCAGGAGCTAGGAGCCTTACCAGGACCCACATGTGGGTGCAGAGGCCGAAGGACCTGGCCCATCCTCTGCTGCTTTCCCTGGTGCATTAGTAGGGAGCTGGATTGGAAATGGAGCAGCTGGGACAAGAAATGGCACTCATATGCAATGCTGGTGCCATAGGCCGGGACTTTAACCTGCTGTGCCACAGAGCTGGCCATTGCTGTTGAGTTTTGTAAGTTGCTGATATATTTGTGATATTAATCCTTTGTCACATAGGTGGTTTGCAAATATTTTTCCCATTCTGTAAGGTATCTCTTCACTCGATTGATCATTTCCTTTGCTGTGCAAAAGCTTCATTTGTTTAGTTATACTTTTGTTGCCTGTGCTTTGGGAATCTTGTCCAAGAAGTCATACCCTGTGCCAGTATCTTGGAGTGTTTCCCCTATGTTTTCTTCCAGCAACTTCATAGTCTCAGGTCTTAAATATGGGTCTTTGATCCATCTTGAATTGATTTTTGTATATGGTGAGACATATGGATCTAATTCCATTCTTCTACATACACAAATCCAGTTTTGCCCAGCACCGTGTATTGAAGAGCCTATCCTTACTCCACTGTATGGTCTGAGCACTTTTGTCAAAAACCAGTACGTTAGGGTAGGCACTGTGGCATAGCAGGTAAATCTGCCACCTGCAGTGCCAGCATCCCATGTGGACGCCAGCTCAAGTCCCAGCTGCTTCACTTCTGATCCAGCTCTCTGCTATGGCCTGTAAAAGCAGTGAAAGATGGCCCAAGTCCTTGGGCTCCTGCGCCTGCATGAGAGACCCAAAGGAAGCTCCTGATTTCCTGACTTTGAATCAGTGCAGCTGTGGCTGTTGCAGCCATTTGGAGAGTGAACCAATGGATGGAAGACCTCTGTCTCTCTCTCTCTCTCTTTCTCTCTCTCTGCCTCTGCCTCTCTGTAACTCTGCCTTTCAAATAAATAGATGGATAAATCTTAAAAAAAAAAATCAGTAGGCAATATGTTCAACATTATTTTTTGAAAAGATTTATTTATTTATTTGAAAATCTGAGTTATATATAGAGAGGGAGAGATACATTTTTTTATTTGTTTTTTTTAAAAAGATTTTTATAAGTTTATTTATTTGAAAGGCTGAATTACAGAGAGGCAGAGGCAGAGGCAGAGAGAGAGAGAGAGAGAGAGAGAGAGGGAGGTATGTCTTCCATCCTTGGTTCACTCCCCAGATGGCTGCAACAGCCAGAGCTGGGCCGATCCGAAGCCGGTAACCAGGAGCTTCTTCCAGGTCTCCCATGCGGGTGCAGGGGCCCCAAGGACTTGGGCATCTTCTGCTTCTTTCCCAGACCATAGCAGAGAGTGCTCATATGGGATGCCAGCGCTGCAGACAGTAGCTTTACCCCCACTACACTACAGCGCTGGCCCTGACAGATCTTTTAACATCTGCTGCCCCACCCCCCTCCACTGCCTCCCCAGATGGCTGCAACAGTCAGAGTTGAGTCAGGCTGAAGGCAGGAGCCAGGAGACTCCTTTAGGTCTCTCGTATAAATTCAGGGATCCAAACACTTGGACCATCTTCTGCTGCTTTTCTCAGGCAGTTAGCAGGGAGCTGGGTCGTAAGTGGAACAGCTGGGACATGAACCAGTGCCCACATGGGATGTCAACATTGCAGATGGTGATATTACCTGCTAGGCCATAACACCACAACTCAACATTATTTTATGATTCCCCGCTAAAAGCAATGCCCCAGAATGTGGCTCATCTCTGTCTTTTATGCATTGTCTTGAAGTCTTGGTGTTTCTACCTGTCTCTGTCTTTGTGTGTATGTGGAATTGTGTTTTGTATAGTGATAAAGAGTGTAATAGGTAGGTTATGATGTTCTTAAACCCCACAACTACAAATGCAAAATACAGGGTTATGAATCAAATGCAAATAAACCCTTGGACTCTTGGGGGAGATATGGTACTGATAACCGAATTTAGATTAAATGGACTGATATAGGATATATGAATACTTTTCTAACCGGGAAGCCCAATAGGTAGTGGTTTTTAGACATAAGTTTAGAGAATCCCAAGGGAGAAACTACCTAGCTGTTCTCTGCCTTCTCCAAAGTTGGATGAAGTTCCTATTATACTGACTAGATGTTTGATGATATTAAGTATTTTTTTTTTTTACCTTTTGAGGTGCGTTGACAATGTTGTTATGTTTTAAATAAAAAATTCTCTGTTTAACAGATGTATTCTGAAATATGTACAAATGAAAAATGTTTGGCATGAGCTTCAAAATGGTCTAAGAGTGGGGCAGTTGGTGAGGTTGGCCATGGGTGGATAATTGTTGAAACCGGATGATGGATAGTTGGGAGTTTATTATGCTAGTCTGTCTACTCTTTGTACATTTGGAATTTTCTACAATAAAATATTAAGAATCCTTTATTATTGTTTTGAGTACCAAGGGGTAAATTTGCATATTTTTTGCCACAATATTCTTATGAACACAAAAACCAGTGAAATTTCTGTTTTCTGGAAGTTAGTATCCTTAAGGACTAGTCCTGTATCTTATTTCCAGAGGATTATGTTTACAAACAGGCTAGATTGGCCATATTTAGGTTCTATGGTTTCCCAGGAGGTGTAGAGAAAGGAGTGATCACGAGAAAAAGGATGATTTGGGAAGCCCAGATAAAGAAGGAAACCAGAAGAGTTGAGTTAGTGGCAAGGTGGAAAGTGTGTCTCGCCTTTGCAGAAGATAATGTTGGATCCCCCTCAGTGATGGGTTAGATTGCTGACTGGGGCACTTTCCAAAGACTTTGGATCCACAAAGCACCAAAATTAGTCACTGCCTTTCTCCTAAATCCCCACCTTCTCTACTCTTGACTTCTTTTAGATGTAAGACTAGGAAATCTCAAGAGAGAAACAAACAACTGTTCCTTGCCTAGAGACAAAAGCCTGTGTTTCAGTGGAAAAAGCTTGGGCAACAGCTGCATTTGTAGCTGCCAAAGCACAAAGATTTTCTGTCTTTATGGCACTTCTGTCGTATTTACATGGTTTTTACTAATCCAAATAATTATGTGTTCATGTGGATAGAATTGTTTGCTACTTGATCCAAGAGAGCTGGGTGGGGAATCACCTGCTTTTAGTCATTTAGAGTCTTGTTGCTTTTGTACTGTATCCAAGAAAATAGTTAACAGACAAAAAATAATTGCCTTTTCCTGAGAATGAAAAGGAAGACCTCTTTGGTTTCACCCTGTGAAGAAGATCAAAGAGAAACCTCAAAGGTGGGTTTTCTTTTCTTGTTGAAATGGAACTGTCAGGGACCCCACAGGGGTTTAGTCTCCCTACCCTTTCTCCCTCCCTGCCATAGAACTCAGCGATTGGAAGAATACCAGTTTTTGTTCCTTATTGGTGCTGCCACCTGTTCTTACTGCTGAACTAAATGTTCTTGGCTTTCTTTGGTGTGAACAGGATCTCCCTCTGGGAAAGGTGGGAGGAGGGTGAAAAAGGGAACAGGGGGAGGCCGGTTCCAGCCCTGTGCTCATGTGAGAGGGACACACAGTGGTTAGTGTGCTGCCTTAACAGAGGGGCTTTGTGCCGCAGCTTCTTCCGGAGCTACAGCTTCCCAGATGCGTGCTGGCAGGCTCGGGCTGCTTCATCCCTCGTACACTTGCTTCTTCCTAACAATAGCAGAGCAAGACAACAATAATTAAAGTAAGAAAATAAAGGAGATGCAGTCAGATGCTGTTCAGAATGTACTCAGATACTTTGTATATTTGGAAAAGACTGCTTATAATAGATAGGAAAAGAATATTGCATGGAAACAGTGATACCACTGAATGCAACAGCCAGAACTGTTTGTTGCAGACCCATTGTGGGTGCGGGCAGAACTCTGACCTGAGACTTTTTCCTTTGTCCATGAAACCCTTGTTATATCTAGGTCAGGGGAAATCGGCCTCCCTTGAATGGGAGCAGCTGAATAGAGAAGTTTGATCCCTCCTACTCAGGTCTCAGAGACCCCAGAAGTAGCCCAAGATAGAAGCTTCTGACTCAGGGCCCGTCTTCACCACAGAACCCTGGCATAAATCCTCTTTAGTAACATAAAATGACTCCAGATACAATAACATAATAACCTAAAATATGGATAGTACCTGTCATGCTGCCAGGTAGGGATCCAAGATAGATATTTGAGGTACTTCAAAAGGTCCATGGAAAAATGGAACTAAAAGATAAGTTTTTGTGTGCAACTAAAGTTTGAAATCTATGTAGTAGTTTTTTCATAATACATGTTTCCATGAACTTTTTGAAGTTTGAACCTAGTCAGTTTGGCTCTGGAGTTCATGTTCTTAGCTCTTACACTATGCCATCTTCTAGTGGAGCCCTGTCCTTTCTCAGAGTCATTTGAATCATAGGACATAGCCAAGTGATCTGAGAAAATTCAGTGGTTTGAATTACTTGTTTCTATTAAAAGTTTCCTCATCAGTGTCTCAGACTTGGGCTGTACAGAAGAAAGGTGTCACCATGTATACAAATTGTAACTTTACAAAGGATGCTGATTTTTTTTTTTTTAATAAATTTAAGGGTGCTTGGGGATTCTTTAAACTTTGTGTAATAAACCACATTTTAGTAAAGAAAAAAAAAAGTAAGTAATGGGATTGATTACATTTGTATTTCTCCCTAAGATGATGTATGACTACTGCTATGTATCAGAAAGTAGGTTATTCATTAGGAACAGTGGATGCCTTAGAGTACTAGGAAGCCTAGTTAAGAAAGAATAAGTTAGTCAAAGTTTGAAAATATTAAATTTGTACAGAAATATCCTGAAAATAATTTCTTTTTTTAATATTTATTTTACTTATTTGAAAGAGTTACAGAGAACAGTAGAGAGAGAAATAGGGAGAGAGAGAGAGAGAGAGAGAGAGAGAGGTCTTCCATCCACTGGTTCACTCCCCAAATGGCTGCAATGGCCGGTGCTGAGCCGATCCAAAGCTGGGAGCCAGGAGCTTCTTCCAGGCAGGTCTGTGATGTGAATACAGGGGCCCAAGAACTTGGGCCATCCTCTGCTGCTTTCCCGGGCAATTAGCAGGGAACTGGATAGGAAGTGGAGTAGCTGGGATTTGAACTGGTGCCCATATAAGATGCTGGCGCTGCAGGCAGGACTTTAACCACTATGCCATGGTGCTGGTGCTAGAAATAATTTCTCATTGGTTTGTTTTTAGACAAAGTTTTGGACTCTTGAAAAAAATGACTAAACCAAGTACTTAGTTCTCTGCTAGTTATGTGAAAACCCCAAATGGAATTCTGGTTCCTGGCTTCAGCTGCTTTAGCCCTGGCTGTTGTAGACATTTGGGGAGTGAAAGAGGGTGAAAGAGCGCTCTTGCCATCTGTGTCTCACTCTTTCTCTGTCACTCTGCCTTTCAAATACATAAATCTTAAAAATTTAAAGAGAGGTCGGCCGGCGCCGCGGCTCACTAGGCTAATCCTCCGCCTTGCGGCGCCGGCACACCGGGTTCTAGTCCCGGTCGGGGCACCGATCCTGTCCCGGTTGCCCCTCTTCCAGGCCAGCTCTCTGCTGTGGCTAGGGAGTGCAGTGGAGGATGGCCCAAGTGCTTGGGCCCTGTACCCCATGGGAGACCAGGATAAGCACCTGGCTCTTGCCATCGGATCAGCGCGGTGTGCCGGCCGCAGCGCACCTACCGCGGCGGCCATTGGAGGGTGAACCAACGGCAAAAAGGAAGACCTTTCTCTCTGTCTCTCTCTCACTGTCTACTCTGCCTGTCAAAAAATTAAAAAAATAAAAAGAAAAAATTTAAAGAGAGGAAACTCAGTAATATCTTCTTTAGTAAGATCTATCCATTCCACATCATTCATTGATTCAAAAATATCATTTGTTGACCCTTTATATTCCAGTACCATTCTAAGTGCTAAGAGTGTAGTAGGGAGTAAAGGGTTAAAAATTTGTGTCCTCATACATATTTGTGTTCTTATATTCTAGAGAGTAGAATCTTGCAAGTAAAATACATGGTAAGGGGGTCCACACAGTGGCAAACAGTGGGTTAAGTGGCCTCCTGCTATGCCAGTATGAGTCCTGATTTCAATTCTGGCTGCTCTTCCTCAGATCTGGCTCCCTCCTAATGTGCCTGGGAGAGCAGTGGAAGATGACCCAAGTGCTTGGTCCCTGCCATCCGTGTGGGAGACCTGGATGGAGTTTCTGGTTCCTGGCTTTGGTCTGGCCCAGCCCCTGCCATTGCAGCTATTTGTAGAGTGAATCAGCTGATGAACAATCTATCTCTTCCTGTCTGTCTCTCTTCTGTTTGTATAACTCTGCCTTTCAAATAAAGAAATAAATCTTGGGACTGGCACTGTGGTGTAGTGAGTAAAGCTGCTGCCTGCACTGCTGGCATCCCATATGGGTGCTGATTCGAGTCCCAGCTGCTCTGCCCCCGATCCAGCTCTCTGCTGTGGCATGGGAAATCAGTAGAAGATGGTCCAAGTGCTTGGGCCCCTGCGCCATGTGGGAGACCTGGAAGAAGCTCCTGGCTTCTGGCTTCGGATTGGCCCAGCTTTGGCCATTGCAACCATTTCAGGAGAGAACCAGCGGATGGAAGACCTCTTTCCCTCTCTCTTTCTCTCTGCTTCTGCCTCTCTGTAACTGCTTTTCAAATGAATAAATAAATCTTTATTAAAAAAAGAAATCTTTTTTTTTTTTTTTTGACAGGCAGAGTGGACAGTGAGAGAGAGAGAGAGAGAGACAGAGAGAAAGGTCTTCCTTTTTGCCGTTGGTTCACCCTCCAATGGCCGCCACGGCCGGTGCACTGCGGGCAGTGCACCGCGCTGATCCGAAGCCAGGAGCCAGGTGCTTCTCCTGGTCTCCCATGGGGTGCAGGGCCCAAGCACTTGGGCCATCCTCCACTGCACTCCCTGGCCACAGCAGAGAGCTGGCCTGGAAGAGGGGCAACCGGGACAGAATCCAGCGCCCCGACTGGGACTAGAACATGATGTGCCCGTGCCGCTAGGCGGAAGATTAGCCTGCTGAGCCATGGTGCCGGCCCAAAAAGAAATAAATCTTTAAAAAAGAAAAATAAAACAGGTGAGCATGGAGGACTTGGGATAAGGGAAAATGGAGCCTATAATTTTGAATAGGATGACCAGGAAATACTATATTGAGGAAATAATATTTGCATAAAAACCTATAGGAAATGAGCATCTGAGCCATACAGATAGCTAAAGGAAGAGTGACCCAGGCAGAGATTTCAAGTTTTCTGGCCCTGGGTCCAGAACATGTGTGATAGATTTGGGGCATAGTGGGGAACAGTGTGACTGGTGTGGGGTAAGCTGAAAGTAGATTAGCAGGCCAAATTGTGTAAGGTTTTGCCATTTAACTTTTACTGTGTATCAGTGGGGAAACAGTGGGTTTTGAGCAGAGAAACAGCATGATCTGATATATCCTTTTACAAAAACACCTTGGGGCGTACATTTGGTGTAGTAGTTAGCTCTGCCTCCTGGAATGCCTGCATCTCATATTGGCACAGTGCCTAGGTTCAAGTCCCAGCTCTACTTCCACGTAGAGCTTCTTGTGAATGCATTACCTGGGGACAGCAGCTCAAGTTCTTGGCCACCTGGCACACATGTGGGAGACCCAAATGGAGTTTCAGGCTCCTTTGTCTTTGCCTGGCTCTAGTTGTTGTGGACATTTGGGGAGTGCACCAATAGATGGAAAATTCCTATCTTTATCTCTCTCAAGTAAATTAAAAAAAAAAAATGAATGCTGTTTTCACTGTTGTGTGTTTCCTCAGGGAGACAAGATCAGTTAGGAAACAGTTGTAGTCTTCCAGTGAAAATATAGGGTGGATTGGATTAGAGTGAAAGCAGATGAGGTGTTGAGGAGTGTGGGGTCTGTTTTGAGGATGGAATTAAGAGGATTTGATTGTATGTGAACTGTGTGAGCAAGCATGGGTGAAATTCACTTCGAAGGTTTTTGGCCCAAGCACCTGAAAGGCTGGTGTCATTTACTGAGATGGAACAGAATGCAGATGAAGCTGATTTGTAGGGGAACGATAAGAGGCTCAGCTGATGGGCTTGATACAGCCACATCCCATATTAGAGTGCCAATTCAAGGCCGGGCTACTCTACTACTTATCTAGTTTCTTGCTAATGTATTCTAGGAGGCATCAGATAATGACCCAAGAACTTGCGTTTCTGTGACCCACATAGAGTCTGGGGCATGCTAAACTTCAGATGCCTATTGGTATTCAAATGTAGGTGTCTAGTATATAGTTGATTATACAAATCTGGAATTAGGAAGGAAATTTGGGGCCGGCGCCACGGCTCAATAGGCTAATCCTCCGCCTTGCGGCGCCAGCACACCGGGTTCTAGTCCCGGTCGGGGCACCGATCCTGTCCCGGTTGCCCCTCTTCCAGGCCAGCTCTCTGCTGTGGCCAGGGAGTGCAGTGGAGGATGGCCCAAGTGCTTGGGCTCTGCACCCCATGGGAGACCAGGATAAGCACCTGGCTCCTGCCATCGGATCAGTGCGGTGCGCCAGCTGCAGCGCGCCAACCGCGGCGGCCATTGGAGGGTGAACCAACGGCAAAAAGGAAGACCTTTATCTCTCTCTCTCACTGTCCACTCTGCCTGTCAAAAAAATAAATAAATAAATAAAATAAAAATTTTAAAAAAAGGAAGGAAATTTGGGCTGTTGATGTAAATTTGGGAGTTGTCAATATATGTGTATGTACAACCATGATACTAGATGAGCCTGCTAAGAATGTGAGACCATAGCCAAGTCAAGAGGTCAGAGGCTTGAGGCCTGAGTCCTCGAATTGAAGAGGAACCAGCAAAGGAGATGGCTGTGGAGTAGCCAATGGGGTAGAAAGAAAATCAGGGGAGTGTAGTACCCTGGAAGCCATGGGGAGAAAGTATTTTACAAATCAGCTGAGTTAAATGGCTGCTGATTGACCAAATAAGATGAAGAACAAGAATTGACCACTCAAGGTTGGTGGGGCTTCCTATTCTTTTTTTTTTAAGATTTATTTTATTGATTTGAAAGACAGAGTTACAGAGAGAGGTAGAGACAGAGGGAAAGAGTCTTCCATCTGCTGGTTCACTCCCCAAATGGCTGCAATGGTTGGAGCTGGGCCGATCTGAAGCCAGGAGGCAGGAGCTTCTTCTGGGTCACCCATGTGAGTACAGGGGCCCAGGGACCTGGGCCATCCTCTGCTGCTTTCCTAGGTGCATTAGCAGGGAGATGGATTGGAAGTGGAGCAGGTGGGTCTCGCCCTGGCACCCATATGGAATCCCAGTACTGTAGGCTAGTGCTTTAACCTGCTGCACAATAGTGCCAGCCCCAAGAGGGCTTCCTATTCTTAAATCATGTGGTTATGTTTATAAAGTAGTCTAACTTCTGGTCTCATTGCTAATTTGTCCTGAAAAATAACACTGGTATTTCTTTTTGAATGAAAGAATTACTAATAATTTCAAATGAAGAATTTTCTTCTGGCCTACTGGAATGTAATACATTGCTGAATGAGTCATTTAGCTGAATGGCTTAGTGAGGATCTGGGATGCATGATGTCTGAGAACACATTCTACTCTCTGGGGAGGCTCTAATACCTCCTGAAAAGGACTTACCAAATCAGGTGCCACTTGTTGCCACCTGTGCTTCCATTCTCTGGAAGATGCACTCATCAGGATTTAGAGACATGTAAAGACAGAGACAGTTAGGGGCCGGTGCTGTGGCGTAGCAGGTAAAGCCGCTGCTTGAAGTGTCAGCATGCCATATGAGTGCTGGTTTAGGTCCCGGCTGCTCCACTTTTTTTTTTTTTTCTGACAGGCAGAGTTAGAGAGAGAGACAGAGAGAAAAGTCTCCCTTTTCTGTTGGTTCACCCCGCAATGGCCGCTGTGGCCGGCACACTGCGCTGATCCGAAGCCAGGAGCTTCTCCTGGTCTCCCATGCGGGTGCAGGGCCCAAGCACTTGGGCCATCCTACACTGCCTTTCTGGGCCACAGCAGAGAGCTGGCCTGGAAGAGGGGCAACCAGGATAGAATACAGCGCCCCGACCGGGACTAGAACCTGGTGTGCCGGTGCCGCAGGCAGAGATTAGCCTATTGAGCCACGGCGCCGACCCCCAGCTGCTCCACTTCTGATCCAGCTCTCTGCTATAGCCGAGGAAAGCAGTAGAGGATGGCGTCCAAGTTCTTGGGCCCCTGCACCCACATGGGAGACCCAGAAGAAGCTCCTGGCTCCTGGCCGTCTTCAGCTGATTTCCTAGGCCATTAGCAGGGAGCTGGATCAGAAGTGGAGCAGCTGGTGTTGAACCAGCGCCCCTATGGGATGCCGGTGCCACAGCACTGGCCCTCCAGGAATAATTTTCTGCCATTCTGTATGTGTGCAACTTGTACTTTTTAAGCTATCTACTTCTATGTGTATTAAAGAAAATGAGATGACTGCATTACATTAATTCATGGTCTGTCCTAATGTGTCCTTGATGGCATCTCACTCAGAGGTAGGAGCGAGGACTCCTATTAGCACACATCATGCCCTTCATTTTGACTCTGGATTTTTTTTAATCAATTGCAAGCATATGGGAAGTACATTTAGTTCTGTAGCTATCAGCATGGAGATGTTAGCATAACAGACTGGAAAGTGAGAAGCTTAGTAACAGCATTGTGCTTTCTCTCTTGTCTAACCTCTTCCCTACAGGGAATCTTTAACCAGTTTCAATGCAGTAATGAAAAAGTGCTTCCATCTGACACTCTGCGCAGTGCTCTGGCAAAGACTTTCCAGGATGAACAGCGCTTCCAGCTGGGGATTATGGATGACGCTGCGGAGTGCTTTGTAAGTGCTGGCCTCTGGCCCTCTTTGATATGTGGTGGGACTGGTGAAGGTCCCCATCAGGGACTGGCTACTTCGTGATGGAATTTGCTGTGCCCTGATCTCTACGGTTAGAATTGGGAGTTTCTCTAGTTTTGCAGAACTCTAGAGTGTCTCTGACGCTGCAATAGCAGATTGCTATTGTGGTGTCAATCACACAGGGTATTATGTTATTTTCCCTCAGACATAGTGTCATTTTGTGCTTGCTACTGCATAAAAAAGTGGCTTTCACCTTCAGAGGAGCCACGGCTCATTAAAGCACAAATTTTAAGTGTACTTCTGGAGTTTCTCATTCAGTAGCATGGGGTGGGTTCCACAAATACCCATCTCCAACAAGTTCCTAGGGGATCCTGATATTGGATGCAGCGGGGAACCACAAGTTTTGAACTCCTCCGTTTCTAAAGATAATTGGACAGGGAATAACTGAGTCCCTGGCACAAGTGTGATATGCTATATAGACAGCTACATTGCACCAAATAACTTTAGTAGAAGATACTGACTCTTTTGAACTCCGTGTTCTTTCTTTTTTTTTTTTTTTTTTTTTTTTTTTTTGACAGGCAGAGTGGATAGTGAGAGAGAGAGAGACAGAGAGAAAGGTCTTCCTTTTTGCCGTTGGTTCACCCTCCAATGGCCACTGCGGCCGGCGCATCTCGCCGATCCGAAGCCAGGAGCCAGGTGCTTCTCCTGGTCTCCCATGGGGTGCAGGGCCCAAGGACTTGGGCCATCCTCCACTGCACTCCCGGGTCACAGCAGAGAGCGGCCTGGAACAGGGGCAACCGGGACAGAATCCGGTGCCCCGACTGGGACAAGAACCTGGTGTGCTGGCGCCACAGGCGGAGGATTAGCCCATTGAGCCGCGGCGCCGGCCTCTATGTTCTTTCAACCTTCAAAAAGTTTTCTGTTGTACAACTGTTAAAAATATCTGAAAGTGATATACACCCCACTACAGGGTAAAAATTGGGCCCAAATCAGAGGTACTCCTGGGAACCTGGATCACTGATACTTTGCTGGTAGGAATCTGAAAGAATATAGCTATTCTGGAAAACAGTTTGGCAGTTTCTCTCTCTCTCTCTTTCTCTCTCTTTTTTTTTTTTTTTTAAATCACTGACTGACAATAGTAATATCAAATGAAAATTTAGAAAGCAGTTTCAATCATTAGATAACAAATATAGCAGTTTCAATTAAACTTTAACTGTGTTTTAATTTACCAATTGTTTCGAATTACTTTCTGCTCTTAGTAACCTCAGCTAACCATACTTTCAGTTGGTACCTATAATACATTATTGGCTTCATCTGTTTACAGCGCCATCCCAAAGTACTGAATACAATAGAAGTGGCTGGAAAAAGTCCATCTCTCTTTCTCTTTTAAGATTAATTTATTTATTTGAAAGGCAGAGTTATACAGAGGCAGGCAAAGAGAAAGAGAGAGAGGTAGGTAGGTCTTCCATATGCTGGTTCACTCCCCAGTTGGCTGCAACAGCTAGAGCTGGGCCAATCTGAAGCCAGGGTCCAGGAGCTTCTTGCCAGTCTCCCACGAGGGTGCATGGGCCCAAGGACTTGGGCCATCTTCCTTTGCTTTCTCAGGCCATAGCAGAGAGCTGGATCGGAAGTGGAGCAGCTGGGACTCAAACCGGCGGCCCACATTGGATGCCAGTACTGCAGGTGGCGGCTTTACCTGATACCACAGCACTGGCCCCTTAGCAGTTTCTTAAAAAAACTAAAAATGCACGTCATCATATGGTCTAGCAGTTGGATTCCTGGACATGTATTCCAGAAATGAAAACTTAATATGAAAATCTATATGTGAATCTTCATGGAAGCTTTATACATAATAATAAAAAATGGAAGCAACCCAAATGTTCTTCAGGGGTACATGATTAAAATAAAGTGAGCTATTGATTTGTTTAATAATTTGAATGAATCTCAAGGGAATAATGCTGAATGAAAATGGCAATCTCAAAAGATTATGTACTATATCTTCCCATTTACATGGCATTCTTGAAATAACACATTGATAGAGATGGGAAAACACATTAGTGGTTGCTATAGGTTAGAGATGATTTGGATGGGTAAGGCTATAGAGGGGGTAATATGAGATAGTCTTGTGGTGATGGAATTTTTGTATATCTTGATTGTGTATAATCACATATATATGTATCACATGTGTTACATGACTGTACATGTGATAACATTGCATAGAGCTACACACACAAATAAGTGCATGTAGAACTGCTGAAATTTGAATAAACTGGATTACATCACTATACATTTCCTGGTTTTGATATTGTTCTAAAGCTTTTTTTTTTTTTTAATTAGAGATATTCCTATTTTCTAGTAGGGTTGCTATTTCTCTGGGTAAACTGCTTTACCAATTTGTACATTTGTCTTTTAAGTATTATTGATGCTGCTTTTGTTCTTTTCCTGTCAGGAAAACCTCCTGATGAGAATTCACTTCCACATTGCTGATGAAACCAAAGAGGATATATGTACTGCCCAACACTGCATATCTCACCAGAAATTTGCAATGACGTTGTTTGAGCAGGTGAACCCTATCTATATCCACATCTCTTCTTTGACGTTTTATCCAAGAACACCTTATCCTGGGGTCTGGGGTGTTAAATGGGTGCCAGGACAGTTCATGACCATGATTGCTTGGCTGTGCATTCTTCTCTCCTGCCTAGTGTGTATGTACCAGCTGCGGTGCCACTTCTGATCCGCTGCCTTTCATCCAGATGGTGCATTACATCTCTACCACTTCACTTTGGTGAGTCTCACAGGTGTTGTTTGAGATCTATTTATTTATTTACTTGAAGGGCAGAGTTACAGAGAGATCTTCCATTCACTGGTTCGCTCCCCACATGGCCACAATGGCTGGGGCTAGGCCAAACAGGAGCCAGGAGTCAGAAGCTTCATCCAGGTCTCTCATGTGTTTGCAGGGGCCCAAGCACTTGGGCTATCTCTACTTCCCTTCCAAGGTGCAATAGCAAGGAGCTGGATTGGAAGTAGAGCAGCCAGGACTCCAACTGGTGCCCATATGGGATGCCAGCATTAAAGGTGGCACTGTAACCCACTGCACCACAATGTTGGCCCCCTTACAGGGTTTTCTGTTGAACCTTCAGACACTTCTCCAGTTGGCTGGGTTTTAACTGAAGGCAACCAAATACTTTATATCGTTATTGCTGAGTCTATGCTATACTGTAGGAATTCAGAACAGTAATTTTAAAATAACCTTTGTTCTCCTTCTTTCTTCTCCCAAACCTCCCATTTTCTTTTTTAAAGATTTATTTATTTATTTGAGAGGCATAGTTACAGACAGAGGGAGAGACAGAGAGAGGTCTTCTATCTGCTGGTTCGCTCCCCAGTGGCTGCTATGGCCGGAGCTGGGCTGATCTGAAGCCAGGAGCCAAAAGCTTCTGGGTCTCCCACGTGGGTGCAGGGGCCCAAACATTTGGGCCATCCTCTACTGCTTTCCCAGGCCATCAGTAGGAAGCTGTTTTGGAAGTGGAGCAGCTGAGAATTGAACTGGTGCCCATATGGGGTGCCAGCACCGTAGACGGATACTTAACCTACTATGCCACAGCACCAGCCCTTGAATCTCCCCTTTTCTTAGGCTCAGTTCTGGCCAGCAAAGTGGAAGGGGGAATGAGGATTTTATGAGCTTTGGGTATGGGGATAGATAGAGGCATTCACTGTGTGTGTGGGACACTGAGGCGGGTCAGGACATGGGGCTATGTATGTGGGCAGAGGATGAAAGTCAGACATGTGAATTAGAAATTCACATAATTGAATTGTTTTATTTACCTGTAACTCAATGTAACTCCTACTTTCATCTTCTTACTTTCCCCATCCTGAAGCAACCAGGCTATTTGTATGCTGGAAAGACGAGAAAAACCTTCCCCAAGCATGTTTGGTGAGCTACTGCAGAATGCCAGCACCATGGGAGATCTGCGCAACTGTCCTGTGAGTCAAGTCAGGGCTGGAATTCAGGATGGGAAGGCAAACCCTGAGGTCAGTGGAACTGAGGCAGAGCTGATGGGAAATGTGTTGAACAGCCTTTTATGTAAATATGTTTCAGAGCAACTGTGGAGAGAGGATCCGGATTCGCCGTGTACTGATGAATGCTCCACAGATTATTACAATTGGGCTGGTATGGGACTCGGACCACTCAGACTTGGCAGAGGACGTCATCCACAGCCTGGGCACCTGCCTTAAGCTGGGAGATGTATGTGTTAGTTACCCTTTTCTGTGACTTAGAGTTCTTGTGTGTTAGCATTATTCAAGGGCAGAGAACCCTGAATAAAAAAGTATGTCCTAGATGACACATACAGTGTTTCAGACAGATACACTGGCATCTGTGTACACAGATATGTGTGCACATGCTCACATATTTCCTTGTACAGATGGCAAAGGTGTTTTAATAGAAATGGGATAACCTTAGCCTTGAGAGGCAGGATGAGGAAAGGTTTGCTTCTGATGACAATCAATCAATGTATAGAGTTGTTGCATGCCCTACTCAGCATTAGTTTATAGCAGTGTAGAGTTCAGATGTGTATTCAACTATGGAATGTGGTTAGGTTAAAGGAGTGAACAGTCCTGACCAGAGCTGCTGTGGAAACTGAAGGAGGTAAAGTTGGTGACTTGAACTCAAGAGTGAAATTCACAGTGAGGAACCCGAAAGTAACAAAACAGCTTGGTGAGAATTTAGTTGTTTCTTGTGAACCTATTGAGGGATATAAACAGGGAAAATACTTCAGACCTGGGTCTCCACCGTGTCAGCCCTATGTGCCAGTGTAGATGAAGCCAGAGTTTTCTTTTAGTTCAGGAAGAACTAGAAAGTTTCGGTTTTCTTTCTACCAGTTTCTCTCTGAGACAGTCCTATGATTAAGAAGAGCCTTCCTTGTTTTTTCATGTCATTAAGCTATGATTGAGAATGAAAGAACTATCTGGGATCTTACTTTAGGTCTATTTCCCAAGGAATCTTTTTTGTTTTTAATTTTTAAAATTTATTTGAAACGCGGAGTTTGAGAGGCAGAGAGAGAGAGAGAGAGAGAGATCGATCTTCCATCTGCTGATTCACTTCCCAAATGGCCATAATGGCTGGAGCTGGGCTGATCCGAAACCAGGAACCAGGAGCCTGGAGCTTCTTCCAGGTCTCCGACCTGGGTGCAGGGGCCCAAGGACTTAGGCCATCTTTTACTGCTTTCTCAGGACATAGCAGGCTGGATTGGAAATTAAGCAGCTGGGACACTTGAACCGATGCCCATATGGGATGCTTGCACTGCAGGCAGCAGCTTTACCTGCTATGCCACAGTACCGGTTCCCTCCCAAGGAATCTGATCTGAGTAGACTATGCACAATTAAAACTCCTTTTCAAAAATTCCTTTTATCTATATGATGTGTCCTTTAATACTTATTATTGTTGTTTTCTCAACCAGAGAAGTTCTTCAAGATCAGAATCCTTTTCCACAAATTTTTGGTGTGTCTTTTAGCACTTAGGACAGTGCTGCACACTTAGGAATTGAAATATTGATAACCAGTGTGACTGTACTGGTATTGCTTCTGCTAAGGGCTTTCTTCCTTCCACTTAGGTTTTCAGAAAGATAGTTCCATTTATGGTTAAGAAACCTTTGAAACTTAGGAGTTATTTTCCCTCCTTAGCTTTTCTGGTCCTCTCATGTTAGGCTCCAGTAAAAAAAATATTATTGAAGGGATGAAGAAACAGAAGAAACATCATCACCATACCAGTTTACTGGCCACTATCTGTCTTGTTTTTCTTTTTCTTTTTCTTTTTTTTTTTTTTTAACTTTTTAGAGTTTTTTCTGATAATTGATTTGCACTATCAAAAAAAGCTTAGACTGGAAGGAGGAGAGGCAAGTCAGTATCTTTTTTTTTTTTTTTTTTTTAAGATTTATTTATTTATTTGAAAGTCAGAGTTACAGAGAGGGAGGCAGAGAGAGGGAGAGAGGAAGAGAGAGAGTCTTCCATTCCCACTGGTTCACTCCCTAAATGGCCACAAAGCTCATGCCTGGACTAGGCCAAGTCAGGAGACAGGAGCTCCATCTGGTTTCTCCCACACTGGGGCAGGGGCCCAACAACTACTTTGGCCATCTTTTGCTGCTTTCCCAAGATGTATGAGCAGGGAGTTGTATGGGAAGTCAGCAGCCCACATAGAATGCCAGCGCTGCAGATGACAGCTTAACCTGCTGTGCCACCGTGCCGGCCCCGCAACTCAGTATTTCAATTACGAAATGTAGATTGAGTCTACTGAGAGGTGATGTGAGATGGTTGAGTATGTGATAATTCCCTGCTTTTTCTTCTTTCCCCAAAGCTGTTTTTCAGAGTGACCGATGACCGGGCCAAACAGTCTGAACTGTACTTAGTAGGAATGATCTGTTACTATGGCAAACATTATTCTACGTTCTTTTTTCAAACAAAGATCCGCAAATGGATGTATTTTGATGATGCTCATGTCAAGGAGGTAAAAATAGTCACGTCTTCCTTGAGGTTTTTGGTGACTGCAGCAAAAAAAACAAAGATAATTATTTATCTTCAGTGTTTCCTTTTCATAATTTTGGGTGGTAATCCTCCAGCCTCTGTAAGACATCAGAGAGGCAGATACACACACACACACACACACACAGGGGAAGATGCACAAACCAGCTTCCATCAACTGATAGATTCTCCAAATGTTGGCAACACGTGGGACTGGGCCAGACTGATGCTGGGAAGCTGGAACTCAATCTGGATGTGATGTGGGTGGCAGGAGCCCAACTGCTTGAACTATTGCATACTGTCGCCCAGGGTTCGTATTGGCAGGAAACTAGTCCTGAGAGCCTGTGCTGGGACTCAGAACCCAGGCTCTTCAGTATGGGATACAAGCGTCTTAACTGCTAGGCCAAACGTCTGACTCCAAGTTCGTTTTTTCAGTGTGTTAATTGCTTGTTTTGAATTGCAAAAGTGTAATGCCTCAAAATGGGTTATAAGGTTGACACAGCTGTAAATCTTAGAATTATTAGTGGATGATATTTCATCTCAGGCATCTATGAATTATTTTTCAGTTGTTAGAACTGCCCTATCACAGATTTATATTCTGAGGAGATAGCATAGGGAAAACACGTAATGGTACTTAATGCAAGAAACTTGGTACTATCTAAAGCTCAGAATCTGGCTGAAGTGGTTTAGGTCATCTGCAAGAGTAGGAAGCCCAATGGCTGGCGCCGTGGCTTAACAGGCTAATCCTCCGCCTTGTGGCGCCGGCACACCGGGTTCTAGTCCCGGTTGGGGCACCGGATTCTATCCCGGTTGCCCCTCTTCCTAGGCCAGCTCTCTGCTGTGGCCTGGGAAGGCAGTGGAGGATGGCCCAAGTTCTTGGGCCCTGCACCTGCATGGGAGACCAGGAGAAGTACCTGGCTGCTGGCTTCGGATCAGTGAGATGCGCCAGCCTCAGCGGCCATTGGAGGGTGAACCAACGGCAAAAAGAAAGACCTTTCTCTCTCTCTCACTCACTATCCACTCTGCCTGTCAAAAAAAAAAAAAAGAGTAGGAAACCCACTGTTATGACATTAGCAGCTAGGCCAGGGATTGCTGATCATAATCTACACCAATTCATGTTCTTCTTATTTTTTTTTCAGAGATTTATTTATTTATTTGAAAGGCAGAGTTACAGAGAGAGAGAGAGAGAGAGAGAGAGAGAGAGAGAGAGAGGGAAAGATCTTGCATCTACTGGTTCACTCCCCAAATGGTCGCAATTGTTGGAGCTGCACCTATTCAAAGCCAGGAGCCAGGAGCTTCTTCCAGGTCTCCCATGTGGATGCAGGAACCCAAGGACTTGGGCCATCTTCTACTGCTTTCCCAGGGCATAGCAGAGAGCTGGATCAGAAGTGGAGCAGCCAGGACTCAAACTGGCACCCATATGGGATGCCAGCATTGCAGCTGACAGCTTTACCTAATACACCACAGCACTGGCCCCAGTTCATGTTCTTTAAGCAATGTCTTCCTCAAATAATAGTCTTTGTAGAATTCCTACATTCTTCTTTGCCTCTTTTTTGCTGTTTACTTATTTACTTATTTATTTACATTTATTTACAGAGAAAGAGAGGCAGAGGCAGAGAGATCTTCAATTCACTGGTTCACTCCCCAAATGGCTGCATTGGCCAGGGCTGGTCTGGGCCAAAGCCAGTAGCCAGAAGCTTTATCTGGGACTCCCACATGCATGCAGGGTTCCAAGCACTTGGGCTGTCCTCAGCTGCTTTCCCAGGCATTTTACCAGGGAGCTGAATCAGAGGTGGAGCAAGTGGGACCTGAACTAGTGCCCTTATGGGATTATTTATTTTGAAAGGCAGAGTTATAGAGAGAGAGAGGGAAAGATCTTCCATCTACTGGTTCACTCCCTATGGTCGGAGCTGCACCTATCCAAAGCCAGGAGCCAGGAGCTTCTTCCAGGTCTCCCATGCAGGTGCAGGGGCCCATTGCATTGCAAGTGGTGGCTTAACCCACTACACTGCAACACTGTTCCTCCTTTTTTGCTGTTTTTGAATTTGGGGTGACTTATATGAATTCTCTGAGCTTTAGGTTTTTTAATAAAACATAACCTTACAAAGTATTAAATAATATTTTTGTGTGAAAAGCATATAAAAATGCATCTATTATGAAGATGAATCAAGTACTATCTAGTTGTCCAATGTGAAGAGCATGCCATCTGAGAATGCCACTAGCTCAAGCTTAAGTTGGGACGAGTTTGGGGATTTGGTTGGATTATGGTTTCCATGGCTGTTCTGTCACTAGGCTTTCCACTGTGCTAGTGGAGCTGAATCCCTTGGTAAGTCCAGAAGGTTCAGCCATCTATTCTAGGCAGGTTGACATTTCATGTCCTGCCATGAGTGAACTCTGAAACTGAATGTCATTTATTCTAATGCAGTATGTGAGAGAATCTCTGTCCCCTCTTCAGCTTCATAAAAGTAATTTTAATATTTGGGGGAAAATTATGGAAATGCAAATTTCAAGTGAGTGCTTTAATCTGATGTCTATAAAAAGAAATTGATCCCCAAGGTGGGTGAAGTATATAGAATATCTACCTTTGAAAACTTGTATTTCATAACTGAGTTGATGTTTCACAGAAATAAAAGTAATTCTATTTATTCTTCCTTATAGAATTTTAGTGCTTTCTAAAAGGATTTAGCAAAAATTTATAAAATATTAATTACATTTAAATGTAAGATTTGTTGTCTTTTTATACAATTCTGTTTTCATCTCTTTTATTTTCTTTAGAAAAAAACACAAAGATGTGTTTTAAATTGTGGGTCTGAAATATAACTGTCATATTTTTTGTTTGTTTCTGGTTCAGATTGGGCCCAAATGGAAAGATGTGGTGACCAAATGCATCAAAGGTCATTATCAGCCTTTGCTGCTGCTTTATGCAGATCCCCAGGGAACCCCAGTATCCACTCAGGACCTGCCTTCCCACGCTGAGTTCCAGTCGTACAGCAGGACATGCTATGATAGTGAAGATTCGGGTGAGCAGCCTAGCTCTTTACTTCTCCCTTCCACCCTTCCCCTGTGATCAGGTAGTTGGGAATCATACCTCACTGTGTGCCTAGCTGGGAGAAAGAAAGATGAGAAAGAAGTGTCAACTTGTGCTGAAGCCTTGTGCCAGGTTTTTGTTTCCCTCAGCCTTGTAGAGTTATTGCTTCAATCACTTGACCCAAACTCAAAAATGAAAAGGAAATTTTGTTTACTGAAGCTGAGATACGGAGACCTCAGCATTTAGCCCTTTTTAAAAAAAATATTTTATTTATTTATTTGAAAGTTGGAGTTACAGAGAGGGAGAAGCAGAGGGAGGGAAAGAGAGAGAGAGGGAGAGAGAGGGATCTTCCTTCCGCTGGTTCACTCCCCAAATGGCCAGGAGCTTCATTTGGATCTCCCACATGGGTACAGGGGCCATCTCTGCTGCTTTCCCAGGCACATTAGCAGGGAGCTGGATTGGAAGTGGAGCAGCTGGGACTCGAACCGGTGCCCATATGGGATGCCAGCAATGCACCAGCCCCAGCATTTAGCCTTCTAATACCTTTAAAGATTCTTAATAGCAATTTAACAGTGACTTAAAGTGAGTTAAGACAAGAAAAATTAAGTCACTACAAAGCTAGTCATTTTGGAGAAATGAAAAATTTTTATTTTAAAATGGTAAGGGTAGTGATATTCCTTAGTTTTTGAATCAGTTGTTCACTTCCAAGTCAATTGTTTGGAACTTAAATAATGCCTTCCTCTAGAAACAGCTTATAGCTTGATGGCTGAAGTCTCAGGGGAGCCTACAGAGGCTCATAATATATCTGAAGTATAATTCTAATTGTTTTGGCTTGATTTCTGAAAAGGAGTCACAGCGAAATGTTCTTTTGCTCTTCTAGATCTAGGACTGTGATTTTGAAAAAGAAGAAAATTGACTTTAAAATCATTCTCCCTCCCCTTTGTACCCCCCTCCTGCTTGTTACCTGGTGCTTTCTTCCTACTCTTGGACCGCACCTTAACCTGCTCTACTCCTGCTCCCTTCAGTCAAATGCCCACTTGTCCTGTCATGCTTATCTCAGATGGGTGTTGAGAGCAAAGCATTCTGCTTAAAGAAATCCACACTAGAGTATACGTTACAGCCCCATAAATCATCAGGTATTAAAAATGCACATAGTGTCAGTTATAGTTTTTGAAGTAACATTGATCACAGTATAGGAGAAAATTTTGGGATAGCAGAACAACTGGTTATGTACGACCGGTTGGCCTAGGACTTTTCATCTAAGTAGATCTATTTTTCACAACTTTTTCATTTCTTCCACTTTTCCCCTGTAGGTTTACTAAAAACCACACAGTTTTTCACAGTGGCAGGCAAAGTGAGGGCTTCAGCAAGGTAGGGGCAGAGACGGGAGGAATTGTATGTTTGTCTGGGTGATCTGGAAGTTGGGAGTTGGGAAGAATGGCTTTGTGGTATCTCCTTCTCACCCTTGCATCTAGGAAGTTGTTGCCTTATGGACCTTTGTTGCATCCATCGCTTTGCTTTCTCTCTGTCATAGTTCTCTCCTTCCTCACTTTTGCATATATGTCTCCTCCTTCCCTCAGGGAGGGAGCCCTCCATCTCAAGTGACACTCGAACAGATTCCTCAACGGAGAGCTATCCCTACAAACACTCCCACCATGAGTCTGTGGTCAGTCACTTCTCTTCTGATTCTCAGGGGACAGTCATCTGTAATGTGGAGAATGACTCCATGTCCCAGAGCAGTCGGGACACAGGTAGGGACTTACACAGTGGACTCTGCTTGCCCGATTCAATGCCTGTTCCCAAGGAAAAGAAACTGGGGCAAATCAGAAATGTTTGCCATTCAATATCGAAAGGCACAGAAGTTGGGTCATTCAGTGGGGATACAAAGAAGGAACCCATTTCTGAAAGAACAGTAATGCTCCCTCGCACGTGCTCCTGTCAACAGCAGCATATCAGTAAGGACTATGGTAGTGATTGTTATTGTAATTATGCTGAAGCCTGCTTTTCTCTTGCTATCCTTTTGATCCCTGTCCTTACCATTGTACCCTATTATACCCTTGTAGTCTTGCACCTTGTCATATTATTGTGCCATGCTTCGTGCTGAGTGAGGGGTGTTGAGAGCAAGTGTATTTATGAGTGGGGGACACCTACTTAACAGCTTTCTAGATTTCCTAAAGGACAGAGGAGCAAAAGATGAAAGATAGCCTGTTTGTTATTGTGTGTTCCTGGCAGAGAACACATTCTTAAATTGTTTTGTTAATCTTTAGGAGACAGTACTTATGTTGGAAGAAATCAATACCAGCCATGAAAGGAAGAATAGTGAGTTACTGCTGAGATGAAAAGTTCATTATGAGAGATAAAACAGCCAAGGCATAAAACAGTGCACATTCCCTTGGGGATTTTGAGATGTAGCAAGCTCATAACTTCAGATTGTGGGTTGTATTGTGTGTGCACGGCCATTTTTTAAAATTGGGAATTTCAAACATGTTTAAAAGTTTATAGAATATTTTACTGCCCCTCCATGGACCTGCTACCTAGTTTTAATAATTATAACTTTATGTCAATCTAGTTTTATCTGTACCTATGCCCACTTCCCCCAACTCCTGAATTAATATGAAGCAAATTCCAGATATCATATTACTTTTCCCATAAGTATCCTAGTATATACTGCTAAAAAATAAGTCATTTTATCCAATTATAAATGTTATAACTTTCTAATGGTTTGCATGTTTGACTCAGAATCCAGATGAGGTCTATATGTTGCTATAGGTTGATACTTTTAAAAAAATTTTAAAGGTTTATTTTTATTTATATGAAAGGCAGAGTGAAACAAAGAGAGAGGAAAGACAGAGGTAGAAAACTTCCATTCAGTGGTTCACTCCCCAGAATGGCCGCAACAACCTGGGCTGGGCCAGGCTGAAGCCAGGAGCCAGGAACTCCACCCTGGTCTCCTAATGGTTGACAGGGGCTCAAACACTTGGATCATCTTCTGCTGCCTTCCCAGGCACATTAGCAGGGAGCTGGATTGGAAGTGGACCAGCACTCCCACATAATATGCCAAAGTCATAAGCAGCAGCTTAACTCACTGCACCACTACACTAGCCTCAATAAGACTTTTATTTTTTATTATTTTTAAATGTATAGGTTTTTCTTCTATTTTTCCTTGTAATTTATTGTTGAAGAACCAAGTAGTTGTCCTTTAGATATGCCACATTCTATAGTTTGTTGATTGTATCCCCATGGTATACTTTAACATGTTTCTTCACCCTCTATTATAAATTAGTTGCACCTAGAGGTTTGGTTAGATTACACTGATTTTTCTTTTCATGACTACTGAATAAATGGTGTTAAGTATGAGGGTTTTTGTTGTTGTTGTTGTTTAAGATTTGTTTATTTGAAAGGCAGAGAGCGAGAGAGAGAAGGAGAGAGAAAAAGAGAGAGAGAGAGAGAGGTCTTCCACCCACTGGTTCACTCCCTAATTGGCTGCAACTGCTGGAACTGATTCGAAGCCAGGAGCCTGGAGCTTCTCCTGGGTCTCCCACGTGGGTGCAGGGGCCATGGACTTGGGCCATCTTCCACTGTTTTCCCAGGCATATTAGAAGGAAACTGGATTGGAAATGGAGTGGCCGGGACTCAAACTCATTTGCATATGGGATACTGGCACTGCAGGCGGCAGCTTAGCCTATTATGCCACAGCACTGCCCTCCTAAGTGCATTTTTAAGACCCTATTTCTGAAACCATGAACCAGAGACATAGGATAAACGACCCATAATTTCCAGGAGAGTCAGGTTCCTGGTAAATGTGTGTTTAGGGTGGGAGGAGGTGGCCATTGGTTTAACATTTATAAGATTTTGTTGCTCCAGATAATTTCCTCCTTTATTAAATCTTTCTGGAACTCATAGATAGCAAAGGAGCAGATAAAAGCAATAAAGTACTATGCAGGGCAATTGATTAAAAATTACATATCGGGCCAGCGCCACGGCTCACTAGGCTAATCCTCCGCCTGCAGTGCTGGCACACCGGGTTCTAGTCCTAGTTGGGGTGCTGGTTCTGTCCCGGTTGCTCCTCTTCCAGGCCAGCTCTCTGCTGTTGCCCAGGAGGGCAGTGGAGGATGGCCCAAGTGCCTGGGCCCTGCACCTGCATGGGAAACCAGGAGGAAGCACCTGGCTCCTGGCTTCAGATTGATGCAGCGCCGGCTGTAGCGGCCATTAGGGGAGTGAACCAATGGAAGGAAGACCTTTCTCTCTGTCTCTCTCTCTCTCTCTCACTGTCTAACTCTGCCTGTCAAAAAAAAAAAATTATATGTCTACATATCACTATGTTACTGATACATGAATATGCAGAGGGTTTTTTACATATTAACAGATGAAAACAAATTTCTCTCAGCTCTCAGTGCATTTCAGAATCGAGTGGATTTTCTCTAAGCCTATCTTGAAACTTAATTCTAGTTTGGCTTCCAACAACTTAGCTGATTATATCCTTTAGAATCTGACCTTTACTGAATAATCTAAATCATACTTATATATTTGCATATTGTAGGCATGAAGTAGGGCAAGCTACAGAAAATAGCCCAGCTCTCTTGGGTTTCCCAGTTGCTAGTATTGAGGAGCCATGGAGTATCATTTCTGACTGAAGCCTGGCTTGGGGATGGGAATGAGAGTGTCAGAGTTAAAATGTTATTTTAAATGATCTTTCTTTCAGGAAGATTTATTTGTATATTTATTTATTTATTTTTGACAGGCAGAGTTAGACAGTGAGAGAGAGAGAAAGAGAAAGGTCTTCCTTCCATTGATTCACCCCCCAAATTGCCGCTGCAGCTGGCTCGCTGCGCCGATCTGAAGCCAGGAGCCAGGTGGTTCCTCCTGGTTTCCCATGCAGGTGCAGGGCCCAAGCACTTGGGCCATCCTCCACAGCCTTCCCGGGCCACAGCGGAGAGCTGGACGGGAAGAGGAGCAACCAGGACAGAATCCTGCACCCCAAC
The DNA here is from genome assembly GCF_033115175.1 of Lepus europaeus. NCBI lineage: Eukaryota > Metazoa > Chordata > Mammalia > Lagomorpha > Leporidae > Lepus > Lepus europaeus. The sequence continues at coordinate 62,729,781 of NC_084843.1, read as the reverse complement.
CGGGACTAGAACCCGGGGTGCCGGCACTGCAGGCAGAGGATTAGCCTAGTGAGCCGCGGCGCCGGCCTATTTTTTTATTTTTAAGATTTATCGTTTTTATTTGAAAGGCATAATTACAGAGAGGCTGAGGGAGAGGGAGAGAGAGAGAGAGAGTCTCCCATCTGCTGGTTTACTCCCCAGTTGGCCACACTGGCCAGAGCTGTGCCAATCCAAAGCCGGGAGCCAGGAGCTTCTTCTGGGTCTCCCACGCAGGTGCAGGGACCCAAGGAATTGGGCCATCTTCTACTGCTTTAGCAGCCAGGACTTGAACTGGCACCCATATGGGATGCCGGCACGGTAGGCGCAGCTTTAGTCGCTACGCCACAGCACCGGCCTCAGGAAGATTTAGAACTGAGTCCTAGTGCTATATATAGTCAGAACTCTAGTGGGCCAACGCTGGGCACCTGGAATGATTCTAGATGTAGAATAAATCAGTTTTTCCTGGGTATGTATTATTAAATAAGTAAAAGGGAAATTCTGTCTTCTGTAATGAGGGGAAATACATGAGTACATGATATTTTGACTAATCTTTAAGACTTTGGCCTTTTAAAAATTACCAAGGAACCCATGCTTTGTCCTTTTGTGTCAATGGCAAAGATTAGGAACAAGATTGAGGCTGACAGTTAACTGCTCAGGAGACATTGTAAACTTGGAAGTGAGAAACTCCTACTCCCTCCCTACTTTTTTTTTTAAATTGAAGATTTATTTATTTTGAAAGTCAGAGTTAGAGAGAGAGAGATCTTCCATCCACTGGTTCAGTCTCCAGATGGCCAAACAGCCAACACTGGGCCAGGCCAAAGCCAGGAGCTAGGAGGTTCATCCGGGTCTCCCATGTGTGTGGCAGGGACCCAAACACTTGGGCCATCTTCCATTGCTTTTCCCAGACTGCTAGTAGGGAGCTGGATTGGAAGTGGAGCAGCCAGGACATGAACCAGTGCCCATATGAAATGCTGGCATCATAGGTGGTGGCTTAACCCTCTATGCTGTAACACCAGCCCCCCAAAATTCCTACCCTGAAATCAGATGGCCTTTGCCTCTACCACTTCTGACCCATGGGTACACTAAATCAGTGGCACTGCCATAAATCCTCAGGAGGATAGTCTTAGAAACCAGCTTACCCTCATTTCCTTCTTTCAGGACACCTGACTGATAGTGAATGTAACCAGAAGCACACATCCAAGAAAGGCTCCCTGATAGAGCGCAAGAGGAGCTCTGGCCGGGTGAGGAGGAAAGGCGATGAGCCGCAGGCCTCCGGCTACCACAGTGAAGGCAAGCCACTCTGCGCTGCTCCTCTCTCCAGCCCTGCTGTCAAACTTTTCTCACACCCCAGACTGCTGGCTTCTCCTCTATTCTCAAGGGCCTTTCCCTTGCTTTTTAGGCTTTTGGGGTCCGGGTATCTGCAATTACTTTCAACATCTATACTTGTTTCATTCTTTGTGTTTGTAGGAGAAACACTGAAAGAGAAGCAAGCGCCTAGGAATGCCTCCAAACTGTCGAGCAGCACTAACAGGCTGAGAGATTTTAAAGAGACAGTCAGCAACATGATTCATAACAGACCTTCCCTGGCTTCTCAGACCAGCGTAGGCTCTGCCTGTGGGGCGAGAGCAGAGCAGCCAGACAAAAAAGCGCCTAGGAGCCTACCTTTACACTCGCGCGACTGGGAAATAGAGAGCACCAGCAGTGAGTCAAAATCCAGCTCTTCCAGCAAGTATCGTCCCACATGGAGACCCAAGCGAGAGTCTCTGAATATTGACAGTATTTTTAGTAAGGACAAAAGGAAGCATTGTGGCTACACCCAGCTTAGCCCCTTTTCTGAGGATTCAGGTGAGGAGATAATTAGGGAAGAATTGGGCTTTCAAATAAAATTGATTTAAATTTTTTAAAAACCTAGGAATATTAAGGATCTGCATTCATTGAAAGAGCAACTGGAGGGAGGGGTTAGTTAGGTCTTGATTTGGAGCAAGTGCTCAATCTACCTCCTCTTCTATTCTTGTGTTTTGATTGGGATAGCTAAAGAATTCACACCAGAGGAACTAAGCAAGCCACCTACTTATGACATTAAAGCTGAAGGACCAAGCCCCCAGTACAAGCCCTGGGGCCCAGTGCGACCAGGCTCTCACCTATTAGAGCAGCACCCTCGCCTAATTCAGCGAATGGAATCTGGCTATGAGAGCAGTGAGAGAAACAGCAGCAGCCCTGTCAGCTTGGATGCAGCTCTGCCTGAGAGCTCGAATGTCTACAGGTATTGTTTGGCCTTTGAATAGAGCTATTGTGCCTTGCTGCAGCGGGAGCCTCATACTTGGGGCTTTCAGCCATGGCTTGGACAAAGTGGAGTGATGGGATTTATTCCCAGTACTCGCTGTGCTCCATCAACTTTGTATTGCAAGAACGCCCTCTGCTGGTAGGAAAAGCAAAGGGACTTGTTAAATGAGTAAATGCTTTTATTTAAAATATGTACAAACTAATTGTTCAGTGGTCGCTTCAGGAATATGTATACTAAAATTGGAGCAATACAGACATTAGCATGGCCCTTGTGCAAAGTGACACATAAGTTTGTGAAATGTCCCATAATTTTCAGATAGATAGGATGAACAAGTCTAGATACTTAATCAGTGTGGGAACTATACACAGGTAATTAAGTTATATTGTATGTATAATTTATGCAGAGTCAATAGATTGTAACTGTTTTTTTGCCACACACAAAAAAATGGTTATCTGTGAAATGGTAGGTTAATTTGCTTCACTGCAGTTATGTTAGTACTATTGATATATATCCCAGAATATCACATTGTAGTTTAAATGTACACATTTTAGAAAATTTGTGTGAAATAATTGTTTAGTAAATATCTTTTAATGAATTAGTGATTCAAAGCTTTTATAATGCTAAAATCAGAGAAAAAACTCAACTCGTTTATTCTTTCCATTTTGGAATTTTTTTTAAGGCTCTGAGGATTCTGTTTTACAGAGGTAATGATAGTCATATCTTATACAAAAATGATGCCAGTATAATAGAACTCACTGCACCCTGCCCATAAGGCTCATTTTGATCTTTATACTTTGGATCTCCATGCATTTACTGAGTTGGCATGCGGGAAGTTTTCCTAACAGTAGAACTGCTTTGGAAGGAAAGTTTATACCTCCCACAAGGGTGACAGTCACATCCTCATATTTTCAGCTATTCTTTGCTGACCACAGGACCCTGTTCAGTTTGCTTATGAGAAGATACTACAAAGATTTAGTAAGAACGAGGAAGGCATTACATATAAGAGCAATGTTTTCACTAATTCATTCAGTAGATTTCGAATGTCTACTATGTGCCAGATGGGAATTGAAGTGAGATAAGATGGAATGAGTGGATGTTTCAGTTTTCCAGTAGTTTAGCAGAAGCTTTGATTACATTAGTTGGTTGTTTTCTTGGAGGAATTTAGCCCTAGGAATGTTGCTAGTAATCACCACTCTGAGTTCTCTTTTAAAGGGATCCAAGTGCTAAGAGATCAGTTGGCTTTGTCCCTTCTTGGCGTCATATCCCGAAGTCTCACAGCAGTAGCATCTTAGAGGTGGATTCCACAGCATCTGTTAGTGGCTGGAAAAAGAGTCAGCCTTTCTCAGGTAAGCAGGACTCTGGATTTGGGAGGTTGGATTTGACTACCAGTTCTGTTTGGGGAACAGCCTGTCCTGGGCATATTTGAAATTAGAAGACAGTTGTATTTTGCGTGTATCATCAGAATGCAAATGTAGACGCTTTTGAGTTGCTTTATCTTTGGGTTTCTTTTTTGTTCTCTATCAGGGCTTGCCTGAATGTTTCTTTCCATCTTGCAGATAGCCCTTCTAGAAGTGGAAGGAACAGAAATAATTGTGAACAGTATTGATAACAACTCTATTCCTCATAAATAGGTTCCTTAATATAAAGGCAATCTCTTGGGGAATAAATTTTTAAGGATTTATTTATTTTACTTGAAAGACAGAATTATATATAGAGAGGGTGAGACAGAGAGAAAGAGATCTTCCTTCCACTGGATCACTCCCCAAATGGCTGCAACAGCTGGAGCTATGTCAGAGCAAAACCAGGAGTTTCTTATGGGTCTCACGTGGGTGCTGGGGCCCAAGCACTTGGGCCAGACTCTGCTGCTTTCCCAGCTGCATTAGCAGTGAGCTGGATTGGAAGTGGAGCAGCCCATATGGGATGCTGGGGCTACAGGAAGTGGCTTAACCCCTTACACTCCTGTGCCGGCCCTGGGAAACAGATTTCTTATTCTTAATACTATGAATTAAAATATCAAAATGGGGCATGTAATCTCTGGCAGAATTGGTAAATGAGCAATACAAACTGGCCTTACCATTGCCTCTATGTCCTAGCCAGTCTAATTACTAGTTCTCTTGATAGTCACTTCAAGTTCTTGAAGGTGGCTAGGATGGAAATTTGAAGCAGCACTAATAAGAAGGTGTGAACCCCATTGCATGTGAATGCTATGGTTTGCTGACACCTAGCAGAGCACAGCAGTGCCTGTGGAGGCTAGTATGCCTAGAATCCTGGGTTACACTCAGTTATAGTTAGAGATTGATGAAAGAAATTCATCTTCCCAATGAAATTATAAATTTGTTTTTTTGTTTTGTTTTGTTTTTTTGTTTTTTTGACAGGCAGAGTGGACAGTGAGAGAGAGACAGAGAGAAAGGTCTTCCTTTTGCTGTTGGTTCACCCTCCAATGGCCGCCGCAGCTGGTGCGCTGCGGCTGGCGCACTGCACTGGTCCGATGGCAGGAGCCGGGTGCTTCTCCTGGTCTCCCATGGGGTGCAGGGCCCAAGAACTTGGGCCATCCTCCACTGCACTCCCTGGCCACAGCAGAGAGCTGGCCTGGAAGAGGGGCAACCGGGACAGGATCGGTGCCCTGACCGGGACTAGAACCCGGTGTGCTGGCGCCGCAAGGCGGAGGATTAGCCTAGTGAGCTGCGGCGCCGGCCATAAATTTGGTTTATTTCCCACATTTTAAAATTTCATGTTGAATAATTGAGAAATTTCATGTATATGCCTATTCTCCTTCTCTTCAAAAGACCAACACTTTTCAGTACTCTTGAATCTCAGGATTTCCCTGATAGTCCTCAATTCTGACCAGCTGGTTTCTTTGACAAGTGCAAGATATTAAAGCACAGAATAGCCACTTTTATCTGATGATAAAATTATAGAAGTAAATCATATCTAATAATTCAGTAACCTCCTTTTGCGCCCTGAAACTGAAGGAATTTAGTGTTATCATTATATTATTTTATCTTTTTACATCTTCTTCTGGGCTTACACAAGTACATGGAAAAGCTTATGTATATGTATATAGGCCACTACCAGTTTTAAAAATATAAGATGAAGTCATGTTATTCTATCTTTTACTTATTTTTAAAAAATATTTCTTTATTTGAAAGTCAGAGTTACACAGAAAGAGGAGGAGAGGCAGAGAGAGAGAGAAAGAGAGAGAGAGAGGTCTTCCATCCACTGGTTCACTACCCAGATGGCCACAATGGCCAGAGCTGTGTCGATCCGAAGCCAGGATCCAGGAGCTTCTTCTGGGTCTCCCACATGGATGCAGGGGCCCAAGGACTTGGGCCATGTTCTACTGCTTTCCCAGGTCATAGCAGAGAGCTGGATCTAAAGTGGAGCAGCCGGGACTTGAACTGGTGACCATATAGGATGCCGGCACTAGAGGCAGCAGCTTTACCTGCTACACCACAGCGCTGGCCCCTATTCTATCTTTTTTTTTTTTTTTTTTTTGACAGGCAGAGTGGACAGTGAGAGAGAGAGACAGAGAGAAAGGTCTTCCTTTTGCCGTTGGTTCACCCTCCAATGGCCGCTGCGGTAGCGCGCTGCGGCCGGCGCACCGCGCTGTTCCGATGGCAGGAGCCAGGTGCTTCTCCTGGTCTCCCATGAGGTGCAGGGCCCAAGCACTTGGGCCATCCTCCACTGCACTCCCTAGCCACAGCAGAGAGCTGGCCTGGAAGAGGGGCAACCGGGACAGGATCGGTGCCCCGACCGGCACTAGAACCCGGTGTGCCGGCGCCGCAAGGCGGAGGATTAGCCTAGTGAGCCGCGGCGCCGGCCTATTCTATCTATTTTAAACTTAATTTATCATAAGCTTCCTTCTAGATTTATCTAGATAAATCTAGATTACTTAGATCCTTCTATGAACACTTATAAAGTTGAATTTATTATTATTTTTTTTTTTTGACAGGCAGAGTGGACAGTGAGAGAGACAAAGAGAAAGGTCCTCCTTTGCCATTCGTTCACCCTCCAATGGCCCCCGCAGCTGGTGCGCTGCGGCTGGCGCACTGCGCTAATCCAAAGCCAGGAGCCGGGTGCTTCTCCTGGTCTCCCATGTGGGTGCAGGGCCCAAGAACTTGGGCCATCCTCCACTGCATTTCCGGGCCACAGCAGAGAGCTGGCCTGGAAGAGGGGCAACCGGGATAGAATCCAGTGCCCCGACCGGGACTAGAACTCAGTGTGCTGGCGCCGCAGGCGGAGGATTAGCCTATTGAGCCGTGGTGCCAGCCATAAAGTTGAATTTTTACTACTGTGTATATTTTACAGGCTCGTTAAAGAGATGGTGGAAATTTACAGTGAGAAAATCTTCCCATGAGTCAAAGGCAATACCTCTAGAGAGTGCTCCCTAACGGATAACAGTATGGATTATTAATTTAACTTACTTGGTTTTAATGTAGCTGCACCATTCGCCATCTGTGTTACCTTGGTCAATATTATTTATCCTTTGACTCAGCAAGTTAAACTGCCTCTTGGGACACCTGCATCCCATGTTGGAGTGCAGGTTCCATTCCTGGCTACTTTGCTTCCTATCCAGCTTCTGCTAATGCATCCTGGAAGGCAGCAGATGAGGGATCAAGTGCTTGGTTCCCTGCCACCCGCCATGGAAGACCTGGATGGGGTTCCAGGTTCTTGGCATTGGCCTAGTTTAGCCTTGGCTATTGTGAGCATCTAGGGAGTGAACCAGCAGATGAAAGATCCTGCCCCCCCCCCCCCCAACTCTGGCTCACTTTCAAATGAATGAAAAAAAAAAACATTAAAAAAATTATTTCCCTTTTTGTGACTCAGTTTCCTCATTCCTAAATTGGTGGTAATAATAGAATCTACCTCTTCAGTTGTGAGAAATAAATGAAATAATGGGTTCATGTGAAAGTGCTTAAACTTTTCCTTGTGGGGCCAGAACTGTGGCATAGTGGCATAGTGGGCTAGGCCTCCACCTCTGGCACCAGCATCCCATATGGACACTGGTTCATGTCTTGGCTGCTCCTCTTCTGATCCAGCTCTCTGCTTAAGGCTTAGGAAAGCAGTGGAAGATGGCACAAATGCTTGGGCCTCTGTACCCATTTAGGAGACTTAGAAGAACCTCCTGGCTCCTGGCTTCAGATCTGCCCAGCTCCGACTGTTGTAGCCATTTGGGGAGTGAACCAATGGATGGAAGACCTCTCTCTGTGTCTCTCCCTGTCTATTTCTGTAGCTCTGCTTCTCAAATAAATAAATAAAAATCCTCAAAAAATAAAATAAACTTTTCCTGGTGCATAGTTATTGTTCAATAAATGTTAGGTGTCCTGTTGTTATAAAGCACTCAATAAATATTTGCTGTTGTTGGTTGATTTTACTATTACTATTCATGGCTCAGGTCCCACCCTGAATCTTACATGGAAAGCATTATCCAAAACATGGAGTCTAAATTGAAGACAACAATTCAAAAGGAAAAGTAGTATCAGAGTCATAAATGCAATGCTTAGTGTTGGTTATGGAAATGTGTTAACTTACCTACTCCTTTGCTCGTATCCCAGGTGGAGAGATATCTTCTAAAAGTGAACTGGATGAATTGCAGGAAGAGGTGGCCAGGAGGGCTCAGGAACAGGAACTTCGAAGGAAGCGAGAGAAGGAATTAGAGGCAGCTAAAGGATTCAACCCTCATCCCAGCCGCTTCATGGACTTGGATGAACTGCAGAGTCAGGGTAATTGTGAGCATTAGGTTGTGGGTAACTGGGACAGAGAGAAAGGGTAGAAAAAAGGGCCTAAGCTCGTAAGTTCCCTGTCTGCTCTGTAATACAGTTTTATCAGCCATTCCAGTGAGAACTGGTTAAAGTAGGAAGTGGCAAGGCTTATTGACGAGGGACTTCTACTTGCTGGAAAGAATCTTTCTCTGAAGACACCCATCCTGGATTTGGGGAAGTGGATCTGCCACACAGGAACCCAGCTCAAAGCCTAATTTATTTTTGATACCATGACAATTTATTTCACAATCTCTTATTGTTTGCATGGACTTAACCTAAGGTGCCCCAAGTTTGTCACTTTTTTCTCATTAGGATAACATTTTGTACCAAAAGAGACTGTCTTTTGAAATGAAAATTCAACAAGGCTGAGGTGTCTACCTTAGAATAGGCCATGAAGACTATTTCTTAGTTTCTCTTTCCACAAAGTGGATTTATCATTCTTAATACAAATGGTGCTAAAACAATATAAAGGCTGGGATCAGTGCCATTTGGGTGGCTGCATTCTGTTGACCATTTCTGTGTTGTTGTTGTTGTTGTTGTTGTTTCTTTTATCAACACTTAGAAAAGCTTCCTAGACTAAGTTGTCCTAGTTTGGAGCAATTTCTCTACTCCTATCCTACTGTCTGTTGCTTTAAGATAATTGTTGTTTTAAATTTCCCAGAGCATTGTATTTGTTTCAAAGTTAGTTTCAAATTTCTAATTCCTTACTGTCTCTGTAATTGGATAGTCTTTTCTTCCTTTTTGACCTCATTATATCTCAATGGTGTCACAGGTTTATATTGCTTCTGAAAGAGGGGCCTTCTTGTCTCTTTCCTTGCCTACCCTCTGCTACCACCACCACCCTTACCCCTGTCACTTGGGCAGTACATTAAATTTTGGAGGAAATCCTGTTGGCTATATTTCATTTTCAATTCTCCTTAAAATTAGGGTTCAGATTCTCCCTGGAGAGCTAAGATTCTGGAGGATAAGAATTAAAATCTTACAGTGGTTGAACCATTACAATTTGCCTACATTCTACAAAGCAGAGAAATTTTTTTTTTTTTTTTTGACAGACAGAGTGGATAGTGAGAGAGAGAGACAGAGAGAAAGGTCTTCCTTTTTGCCGCTGGTTCACCCTCCAATGGCCGCTGCGGCTGGCGCATCTCGCTGATCCGAAGCCAGGAGCCAGGTGCTTCTCCTGGTCCATGCGGGTGCAGGGCCCAAGCACTTGGGCCATCCTCCACTGCCTTCCCGGGCCATAGCAGAGAGCTGGCCTGGAAGAGGGGCAACCGGGATAGAATCCGGCGCCCCAACCGGGACTAGAACCCGGTGTGCCGGCGCTGCAAGGCAGAGGATTAGCCTGTTAAGCCACGGCGCCGGCTGCAGAGAAATTTTTTTAATGGCTTTATTCCTTACCTCTGTTTATAGAGGTTGTATAGATTCAGTATTTGATTCTAAATATTATAAAAACCATACCTCTAGAGATGGGATGACATCTCTGTCCAAATTCTTCAAAACTAACCTATAATTCCCATTGCTCTCAAAAAAACATGAAGAATCAGGAAGTGAATGTTAGGGATGTGGGAGAGCCTTTCTTACCTTTCTAGTGCTGTTGGAGATAAGTGGAGGGTAGGTGGAGACATTGTGAGAGGAATGACTTAGACATTTTGATTTTTTTTCCCCCTGCAACCTTGTGAAAGCTCAATGTCATTTCCAATTGTAGGTAAACATGTGTTACAGCTTTTTGCCAGTTTATGGTTATGAGTGAATTTAGAAATAAAAGGAGCACATAAACAAGGGTTTATTTGCAAGAGTTGCTCTTACTATTCTTCCTAACCTCTTCATCTGCCATTGTGCATGGAGTCTTCTGCACTGGCTTTGGCACACATTCACTTTGAGAAGACAAAAGAATATTCCAAGTTTACTTTACAGGAAGGTGACTTTTTGGAGGTAGTTTTGTTGAACAAAGCCATGATAAAAGTATTTAATAGTGCTGATGAAAGGTCTCTGAATGTGACCCAACTACAGTGGTCTGTACACTGAGGCAGGAAGTACACTGACTTTTCAGTTTGGGATGAGGCAGAGAGGACTGTGAATTGACATAGGAAAGAGGTGGTATAGATGTCTTCCCACAGATTAGTGAAGCCACCTTGCCATAAGATGGTAGTGGAGATGTGAGTGAAAGTCTAGGGTGTTCTGACAGTGGTTGGCAAGATGTATCCTGTTGTTTTATGGAAGAGGAGCTCAGTTCTAGGCATAAGAAATGACATTTTGTTCTTTCCTTGAGGGACTCTGAGAGGTCCTGTAGTTGAAATATGTGGCCAGCGATGACATGTCTCTTTCATGGCCTCCGTAAGATCTCAGTTAATGGAAAAGTGGATGATGTCCTACATGTTTTGAAGAATTCTCACTCGCAGTGGACAGTTGGAGTAGGGGTATTCCAGTTGCTCAGCAGCAAGGATCTGCATGTACTAAAGAGAAATTACAGTATGTAACAAAAGTTGGAACCAATTATAATGGAAATGAAAAGTGCTGGCCCTTTCAGGGAGGAGTGACGGCTTTGAGCGGTCCCTGCAGGAGGCAGATTCAGTGTTTGAAGAGTCACTGCATCTGGAACAAAAGGGAGACTGTGCCGCAGCTTTGGCTCTCTGTAACGAAGCTATCTGTAAGTAACTCTAACTGCTATGGCTATGGCAATTTTGACTAACTTCACAATAGATTTTATTTGTGTTGTCACTCATATGAGGTAAAAGCGGTTTTTATGTCTCCTCACTCGTGCTCCCACGCTGAGGCCCGTTAGCTGTCTTTGCTCTGCAAGGTCACCATGGCCTATGGGTATTTGCTGGAGTAACCTCACAGGAATCCACAAAAGAATCCTCCAGCTCTGCCCACCTTCCTACTCCAAGATTATCAGACCTCAGACATGAGGTTAGTCTGCTCTTTCTCTAGTCACTGACTATTGAGTTGGAGCTTATGGTAGGAAAACTGAATGAATTGGCTACGATTTCCTAGCACTGTGACTTTCCCCTGTAATATTTGATTGATTCCTTTTGTTTCTCCCTTCCCTCCCTGGTATGCAACACAATAAAGTTGTATCAAGGGACTGAGGCTTAGCATCTGATTCCTAAATGTGACCCTTAAGAAGTTGTGCTCTATAAATACAGATGCAGGTTTGGATCTTATATCTGCTGTTGGCCATCTGGAAGGGGGAGTTGAGAGTAGAGTATGGAGACTGGAGTTGGACAGGTCAGTTGAAAAGAGTAAAGAGTGGCAACTTCTAAGATGTAAGCAATAGTTTATCTTCCTGATTCATTTTAGTTTAGCTTTTGTTTTGTTTTGTTTTCATTTGAATTAACCTGTTTGGCCTCCCTGGCTTCCGTGAATGTTCCTTACAGCCAGAGCCAGCTATGTGCCTTGGACAGCACATGCATGGTCCATGCATTGCATTCCTGCTGCATATTTTGAGTTTTACTGCATATATTTGCTCATTTTTAGTTCAGTTTTATTCTTTTTATTTTTGTTCGTATTTTGTGTTCTGTTTCTGCTATATTTTCTTTTGCATTTTAGCTAAACTAAGACTTGCCCTGCATGGTGCCAGCTCTAGCACGCACAGCAGAGCCCTAGTCGATAAGAAGTTGCAAATCAGTATTCGAAAAGCACGGAGCCTGCAGGATCGCATGCATCAGCAGCAATCATCGCAGCAGCCGTCGCAGCCCTCAGCCTGCCTCCCCTCGCAGGGAGGGGCCTTCCCTCAGCTGACAAGGTAGTGCTTGGGAGCCACGTTAGTATATGGATGGCAGGGGAGGAAGTAACCGTGGGTGCTCTGTACAAGAGCTCTCATTGTCTTGGTGACTATAGGGGGAGAGAGAAGAGCCCTCTGAAAAGATTTTCTTCTCTCAGGTGAGACATACAGTGAAAAACTCATTGCACTGCTGATCCTTTCCTTAATAGTTTCTAGAAAGATGCAAAAAGTACAGCAGCATAAGTAGACCACTTGTCCAAATTTCCTGCAGGTGAGTTTGTCCCTGGACTTGTATAGTAACACAATGATTGTGTTTGTACATATTCTGTTCTTACATGTATCAATCTAGGCTACATTTAATGTTGCAATAGCAGCCATGTCATTTATTTTGGAATTCCAGTGCTTCTTGTCCCTTACACAATCAGACAAAGTAGTCTTGCTCTGCTTAAACCACAGAGAAAATACATGAAATTCCTTTTGCCTTGCTTCTTGATGATCAAGGCTAGGAAAAATCTCAGAAGCCACTGGTGTAGTTCCTACATTGTAGCCTTGGAATTTGGCTTTTATTTGGAATACATGAATCTAAGTAAAAATTATTTTTGGCTGTTAATGGGTTTGAGTAGTTCTCAAATATAAGAATAATTGAAAAAAATAAGAATAATAAAAGTTGCTAACAGTTTTTGAGCATTTGTCAAGTCCAACCACTTAGCTAAGTAAGCACTCTGGATGTTTTACTTCATTCTCATAATGCTAAACTTAAGAGATAGAGGCTATTATCTAGCATGTTTCACCTTAAGGAAAGTGAGGTTCAGAGAGGACAAGTAAAATATCCAAGTGGTAGAAGTGTGGAATTCATATCCAGGTCTGTTTGATATAAAATGCATTTCCTTACTCCTTATGTAATATTGCCTTTTGTAATTATCATATTCTTCATGTTATAAGGGTGGCTGGGTGACTGTACCCACAAAAGTTTACAGTATATAGATTGAATGTCTCTTACTCTAAATGTTTGGGACTAGAAGTATTTCAGAGTTTGGCATTTTTCAAATTTGGGAATATTTGCATAGGCTTTACTGGTTGAACATCCCTAATCTGAAAATCTAAAACTTGAGATGCTTCAAAATCTGAAACCTTTTCAATATTGACATGACACTCAAGCAATTTTAGATTTGGCAGCATTTCAGATTTTGGATTTTCAGGTTAGGAACGCTCAACCTGTGCTTTCATTCAAATGTAATTTACATATATATATTTTTTTTTTTGAAAATTTAATTTATTTAAGATAGAGGCAGGTAGACAGAGATCTTCCATTTCACTTCTCAAATGCCCACAAGCTAAGAACCAGAAACTCAGTCTGGGTCTCCCATGTGAGTGGCAGGGATCCCACAACTTGAGCCAACATCTGCTTTCCTTCAGGGTGCACATTAGCAGGAAGCTAGAATTCGAAGGAGAGCCAGAATTTTAACCCAAGCACTCTAATACGGTGGATGTGGGTTCCAAGTGGTACTTACCCACTGCACCTAACACCTTCCCCTTGTTCAAATTTAGAAACTTGTTTTGTATACCAGCAATTTAGGCAGCTAAACTCTTTACAGAAAAGTTATACCACTTGATATATGTGGATGATTGAAGTTTTATTTACATGCTTGTAACACTGAGTTTTTTTATGTCAGAAATACAAAACAGTAAGAAACCAACAAAATACAGTTATTTTCTGTTTTGTTTGTTTGTTTGTTTGTTTTGACAGGTAGAGTTAGACAGTGAGAGAGAGACAGACAGACAAAGGTCTTCTTTTTCTGTTGGTTCACCCCCCAAAATGGCCACTGCAGCTGGTGTGCTGCGCTGATCCGAAGCCAGGAGCCAGATGCTTCCTCCTGGTCTCCCATGCGGGTGCAGGGCCCAAGCACTTGGGCCATCTTCTGCTGCCCTCTCGGGCCACAGCAGAGAGCTGGACTCAAAGAGGAGCAACCGGGACAGAATCTGGCGCCCCAACCGGGACTAGAACCCGGGGTGCCGGCACCGCAGGTGGATGATTAGCCTAGTGAGCTGCGGTGCCGGCCATATACAGTTAATTTCTATTTCTGCTCCTAAATCTTAAGATAATTGTAGTATATTATTTTGAGGAAACATCTCAGGGAATAATACAGTCACGTCCAAATTAATGAAAACACATTAGAAATGGTTGATTTCTATGTAATTTCCTGAGCCCACATCACCCTGTATTCTCTAAATGTGGCCTTTTGGTGTCTTTAGCTGGGCCACCTCTCAGGATCCTTCAGGTAGGAGGACTTCCCTGCCTGTAAAGCATCCTGGAGGTTTTTTTTTTTTTTTTTTTTTTGGACAGGTAGAGTGGACAGTGAGAGAGAGACAGAGAGAAAGGTCTTCCTTTTGCCGTTGGTTCACCCTCCAATGGCCGCTGCGGTAGCGCGCTGCAGCCGGCGCACCGCGCCAATCCGATGGCAGGAGCCAGGTGCTTCTCCTGGTCTCCCATGGGGTGCAGGGCCCAAGGACTTGGGCCATCCTCCACTGCACTCCCTGGCCACAGCAGAGAGCTGGCCTGGAAGAGGGGCAACCGGGACAGGATCGGTGCCCTGACCGGGACTAGAACCCGGTGTGCCGGCGCCGCAAGGTGGAGGATTAGCCTAGTGAGCCACGGCGCCGGCCCATCCTGGAGTTTTGTTGGTATGTGTGTTTTCATGCTTTGCTTACTATGTCATCTGCTTGTGGGTTTAGCAATTTATATATTTTTTAAAAAAATTTGCAGGTAGAATGTGATTAGACTGCACAGAGAGTACTGTGCAACTTTGTTGATAGCATTTGATAAAAAAGGATTAATATTACCTCTTCACCTGGGTGGGGCTGACCATGTGTCTTTTGTGAACCTCTGAATGGTTGACACTTGTCTTTCTATTTATTTTTAACCATTCTCTCTGAGGATAGCTAGAAAAGGAGATGGAATGAACAGTTCCTTTTGAAAGTGTTCTTGTCAATCAAGGCAGCTTCTGACTGGATCTCTCAATTTGTTTCAGTGAACAGCCTATCCCGCTCCAAGTATTGTTAAGCCCAGAGGCCCACTTGGAATCCCGCACGGATACAGAGTTTGGGGCCAGTTCTTTCTTCCACTCATCTGCTTCCTGCCATGAGCCACACTCATCACTATTCCCAGAATCACTTGCGCCATCTTCCCCACAGCACAATTCTCCCAGTAGATCTGCCTCAAAGATTCTGACTTCAGTTGAGGTGGACAGTATTGACCACTCTGCATTCCATAGGCAGGGTTTACCCAAACCAGCAGAGAGGACAGAGAAGAATTCTCATGGTTGGGTGCCGTTGGATGCCTCAGAGGGTAAGCCACAAGGCCACAGGGATGATGGCAACTGCAGCAAGTTCCCTCCACCAGAAGGAAGAGGCATTGCTCAAGAACAGTTGCTCCAAGAAAAGAGAGATCCTGCTGACCCATCCCTGGTGATGCCAGGGTCATACCCAACTGGAATAGCCACCTCTGAGAGAGATGTACATGCTCCAAGCTGTAGCTCTTCAAGTTCATCAGCTCAGCCCAGCCTTCCCCCATATAGGGCCTGCCATCCCATAATGCCTGCTTCGTCTTCATCTGTGCTTCATTCTCCTGATACTGTGCAGAAAACTAACCAATACCTCCAAGCCCAAAGCCCCCAAACGTCACTGACTTCAAAAGTGGACAGAGGCAGCGAGGAGCCCTATAGGCCAGACTTTCCCAGCAAAAAGGGACTTGTCCGTTCTCTGGCGGAGCAGTTCCAGCGGATGCAAGGTACCTCTACGAGGGACAGTCCAGGTTCCCAGGGTAGACATTTGCCAAACAGTCTAAGGAAGAACTCTTCTCCCTCTAACTTTAAGCCTCCTGTCCTACAGGATCAAGGGAAAGGTCATTGTCTTTGGGCAAAACAGCAGCCCTCTGTGGACGGAAGAGACAGGCTGCCCTCCTGGGAAGACCCTACTGACCATCCTCTTCTTGCCATGAACTCTGGACTGTCTAATGGTGAAACTTCTGGGGGAGGACAGCCCAGGTTGGTAGAGCCAGGTGTATACCAAGGAAAGCTGTCCCAAGTAAGAGATGGTAGGCCTAAGGAGGTGGGCAGCAGTATCGACTTGGGGACTACCTTGCCTCTGGATTCCTGGGTGAACGTCACTAGACTCTGTGATTCTCAGCTTGAACATGGGGTTCCTGGGCCAGGAATTA
The DNA here is from genome assembly GCF_033115175.1 of Lepus europaeus. Lineage (NCBI taxonomy): Eukaryota > Metazoa > Chordata > Mammalia > Lagomorpha > Leporidae > Lepus > Lepus europaeus. The sequence continues at coordinate 62,713,780 of NC_084843.1, read as the reverse complement.
GGTCCTCCCCCCACAATTCCCATACCTGTGTAACCTATTCAGAGAGAAATCATATCCTTTTGCATCCACATTGGAACCAAGACACAGAGCAGGAGACCTCAGAATTGGAGTCTCTGTACCAGGCCAGTCTGCGGGCTTCTCAAGCTGGATGTTCTGGATGGGGGCAGGAGGATGTGCTCTGGCACCCCCTTAGCCCAATAGGTAAGATTTTGGCCATTGTTGGGGAGGAGTGGACGCCAACATGCAAGCTCAAAGTAGGATGACAAAATCAGAAGAGGAGTAGTATTCTATATATTTCTAGTTAAGAAAGAAGTAGTAGAACTTCTGACTACTCAGAGAGTCTTCAGGACAAGAACTAGATGTTTTTCTAACCAGAGTGTGGGAATAGGGGACCAATTCCTTCCTTCTAAAAAAAAACATGGAGCACTAAATATTTGCTATTGGCTTCTCCAGTATTCAGTTATAGGTTTTTAGGTCTTTGAGAGTGACTAGCAAGAGATGGGGGATAGAGGAGAGCCTGAGAGGAAAAAAGTAATCCTTCTGTGGCTTAGGAACTGAACTAATCCCAAGATCACCCTTCAAGTTCACCTTGCAACAAGGGTGTCCACACTGAACCAAGTCTTCAGTGGGGTATTTCCAGACTACACTGAGTTAAGCCACCCCTGCAATGCTGGCATCCCATCTGAGTGTGGTTTTAAGTTCCAGTTGCTCTAATTCTGATCTAGCTCCCTAATGTACCTGCAAAAGCAGCAGAATATGACCCATGAGCTTGGTCCTTCAGCTACCCATGTAGAAGACCTGGATAGAGTTCTGGGCTCTTGGCATTGGCTTAGTCCAGTCCTGGCCATTGTGTTCATTTTGGGAGTAAACCAGTAGGTGGAAAACTTCTCTCTGTCTCTTGTCTTCCCCTTTCTCTCTCTGTAACTCTGCCTTTCAAATTAATAAATCTTTTTTAAAAATAGTAATGAATATACAAAATAATACTTTGCAATATTGAATTAGTTGAATGTTAAATATTGAATATTGTGTGTATATATATTTTTTTCTTCTTCTTCTATTTTTTTTTTTAAGTTGGAGACATCATACTTAGTTCATTTGATGCCTGTGTTATAAGCAGCACCGTAACCCCCTGCTAGCTCTTTCAATTCTTTTTTGTTCTTTAATTTTTATTTATTTTCACTTTACTTGAAATGCAGAGAGAAACAGAGAGACACAGAGAATCTTCCATCCACTGGTTCATTTTCAGTTGCCTATAGCAGCCAGAACTGGGCCAGGAGCATGGAACTCGTTCTGAATCTTATTCTTGGATGGCAGAGACCCAGATACTTGAGCCACTGTCCACTACCTCCGAGGGTATACACTAGTAGGAAACTGGATTAGAAGCAGAGAAGCCTGAACTCAAACCACACACTCCAATATGAGATGTAGGCATCACTTGGGAAATCTTAACTGCTGTGCCAAACAACTGACCCAAATATATTTTCAATTCTTTTTTAAAAAATGATTTATTGAAAAGCAGAGTTACAGAGAGGCAGAGAGAGAGATAGAGATAGAGAGAGAGAGATGTCTTCCATCTGATTGATTACCCAAATGGCAATGACAGCCGTAGTTGCATCGATCCAAAGCCAGGAACCAGGAGTGTCTTCCAAATCTCCTACACGGATGCAGGAGCCCAAGGACTTGGGCCATCTTCTACTGCTTTCCCAGGCCATAGCAGAGAGCTTGATCGGAAGATGAGCAGCCAGGACTCGGTACCCATATGGAATACCAGCGCTTCAGGCCAGGGCGTTAACCCACTGTGCCACAGTGCTGGCCCCAGCCACTCTATTTTCAATTCTAATGGAGATTCCTAGTTTGCTTTTTAGGAAGTGTATAACACACACAAATGTCCCAGGGTATTTTCTCAAACTTTTTTAGGAGACTTATAAAAAATTAAGATTCCCAATCTGATAAAGCTTCGATTCAGGTCTGTGGTGAAATCCAGAAAGCTTTATGTTTTAAGTTTTGTTTTATTTATTAATCAGAAAGCAGAGAGAGAGCAATCTTCCATCTGCTAGTTCACTCCCCAAATGGCCACAACAGGCAGGGCTGGTGCAGGCCAAATCCAGGAGCCAGGAACTCCTTTTGGGCCTCCTATATAGGTGGCAGGAACCCATCTTCTGCTGTATTCCCAGGCACTTTAGAGGGAGCTGCATCAGAAACAACAGTGAGGACTCAAACCAGCACTCTGATATGGGGTGCTGGTGTCACAGGTGGCAGCTTAATCTGCTGTGCCACAACATTGACCTCAGAAACTGTAATTTTTAAAATTTACAGATGAATCTGAGTTGGTATTGTAACCACCACCTTTGAGTACTAGAAGGCTGCTGAAAATAGCTGATCTTTCATACTTATATCAGAAATATTATGCTTTAGCCAGATATGTATGAGGGAACTTTAAAACATTCATGGGAAATGCACATTATCTTTAATTACATTTTCTACAAACTTTTTGAAGTACCATCATATATTACAATCTAAGTATCAGATCAAGACATGAATTGGAGGGGCTGGCATTGTGGCATAACATGTTAACTTGCTGCTCATGATCCCAGCTCCCAGCATTCCAGAGTGCTGGTTTAAGACCTGGCTGTTCTGCTTCCGATCCAACTTCTTGACAATGTGCCTGGGAAGGCAACGGAGGATGGCTCAAGTGCTTGAATCCCTGGCATGATGGCTCCTGGCTTTGACCTGGTCCAAACTCGCTGTTACAGACATTTTGGGAGTGAACCAGTAGATGAAAGATCTCTCTATTTTCTTTCTTTCTTTCTTTTTTTTTTTTTTTAAGATTTACTATTTATTTTGTAAGAGTTACAGAGAGAAAGGGAGAGACAAAGGGATCGTCCTTCCACGGTTCACTCCCCAAATGGCTGCAACAGCCAATGCTGGTCCAGGTGAAAGCCAGGAGCTTCTTTCGGATCTCTCACTTGGGTGTCAGGGGCCCAAACACCTGGGCTATCTTCCACTGCTTTTCCCAGGATATTACCAGGGAGCTGAATCAGAAGTGGAATAGCTGGGACACAAACTGGTGCCCATATAGTTGCTGGCACCATAGGTGGTGGCTTTACCCACTATGCTACTACACTAGCTTCTAATCTCTGTCTTTTTCTCACTCTCTGCCTGACTCTCTGATGCTCTGTCTTTCAAACAAAGAAATAAATCTTAGAGATCTCTGAGAGAGAGAAAGAGAAGGAGAGGGAGAGAGATGTATTGGCTATGGACGTACACTCAATATGTTGAATAAAGGTCAAGGACATGTACAGTTTCAGAATGGGAGACTTCAATAGTTGGACTGGGGATAGCCTTTTGGGGGTCAATATCCAGTTTAGAGCAGCTCTTTGAACAATCTAGAAATATTTCCAGGAAGACATAGCATTTAGTGGTTGTTTGGAATTTAAGTGATTGAGGGAAACAGGGGAAATAAGAGTATTACACATGCAAAATATTCCTGAAGAAGTCTTGTGTATAAAAGGAGGTTATCAGGTGAGATGATGAAGAGTACTGTGCTATAAGTTGAGTTGGATTTTAATTCTGGTTAAGCTCCTAGCTACCTGTCAGGCCCTAGAACTCATTTTCCTGGTTTATAAGATGAGGAGGGTTGGTTCATAATTACTGTGTTCATTTTGATTCTGAGCTAGACTGGATGTAATTGTTTCCTTTATCACTACAGATACTCTAGAAAATCACCATGTCAGGGAGTTCCCTCTGTATGTATTATAGGTCTTAGGCCCAAGTCTGGCAGGAGTTGATTATGCTTAGAAAAATAAAATGAGGTGAGATGGGGACATTGAACCATCTGTCCAAAGAGCCTCTTATCTACAGAGTTCTTCAAAGGCTGTAAATAATCCCATATTCTGAAAATCTTGTTTCTAAGTTCTGAAGTGTGTCCTCTATTGGGTTCAGGAATGCATATTTGCTATTTAATGAAACAGGAACTTCTGAGTCTGTGCTGCTATGCTCAGAGTTAATACCCCAGCATAGAAGTGGTTTTAATTTGTGTTTGTTTTCCTCCTCAGGCTCTGCAGATGGCATGGGAAGGAGGTTGCACTCAGCCCCTGGTCCTGGTCTCTCAAAGACCCCAACAGCAGAAATGGAGCACAGTCTCCATGAAGCCAATATAGTGCCTGCATCTCAGGTAGCAGCCTCGGGTACTACAATGCTAGACCTGGGATTTGTGTTGGGGAAGGAATTATGGAGAGAAGTGAATGGTAGCGTTGGTGATAAGGCAGAGACTTGGTAATGTGGAGAAGTGAACAAGGTCTAAGTTTGGATTTCTTTTAAGTGAGAGGGGATTGCTACATGGTCATTACTTTTCAAATATGTCTATTTCAAGTATTTACTATTAAGTATTTACTAGTAAGTCTTGCCTATTTGCTCCCATATCCCTGAGGACAGAGTCTGTGGGAAAATGACAGGTCTGGTGTTATGTGTCTGTTTGTATGTGTCTGTGTGTTTGAAGGCTGCAGCTTGCCGAGGCCACAGCAGGGAGTGTGGGGAGGATGAACAGTACAGTGCGGAGAACTTTCGCCGCATCTCACACAGTCTCAGTGGCACCATTGTCTCAGAGAGGGAGGAGGCTCCAGTCTCTAACCGCAGTGTTGTAAGTAGAATCAGGGTCCATCCATTCAGATCACCCTCTTCCTTGCCAGTTCAATTTACAGAGCAGGTACAGAGAGAGGGAGAAATTGAAGGTTGTTGCCTTTTGTACTCAGCAAAATGAGGACATTGTTATTATTTTATTTACATGCACTTAATTGGATCCCAGAGAATATTCCCTTTCCTATGACAGTTCTGAATGGGTTTAAAGTAGCCTTAAGAGGAATCTGGGCCGGCGCCGCAGCTTACTTGGCTAATCCTCCGCCTGCGGTGCCGGTACCCAGGTTCTAGTCCTGGTCGGGGTGCTGGATTCTGTCCCGGTTGCTCCTCTTCCAGTCCAGCTCTCTGCTGTGGCTCAGGAAGTGCAGTGGAGGATGGCCCAGGTCCTTGGGCCCTACACCCATATTGGAGACCAGGAGGAAGCACCTGGCTCCTGGCTTCGGATCAGCGCAGCACGCTGGCCGCGATGCACCGGCTATAGCGGCCACTTGGGGGTGAACCAACGGAAAAAGGAAGCCCTTTCTCTCTCTCTCTCTCTCTCTCTCTCTCTCTCACTCACTGTCTAACTCTGCTTGTCAAAAAAAAATTTTTTTTTAATTAAAAAAAAAGAGGAATCCGAGGAGCAAAACTGCTGACTGGGTCAGCACTTTATTGTACTCACAAAACTCACTGATCAAAGGAAGAAGGAAAGAAATAGGATGGCATGCTTTTTTGCCTTTTCTTTCCCAGTATGTGATTGAGTGGGATCCAGTGTGTGTAGAGCTTGTGCATTAACAAGATAAAGAAAATGTTTTAAAATCTTCCTGGGAATGGTTCTTTGGCTTAGAGGTGAAGTCACCATTCGGAATGTCTGTGTTCCACATGGGAGTGGCTTTGATTCCTATCTCTAATTCCTGACTCCGGCTTCCTGCTCGTGCAGGCTCCAGTATTTAGGTTCCTGCCACTCACATGGGAGGCCTGGGACCATGGGATTTCCCATCTCCCAGCTTTAGCCCCCTGCCTCCTGGTTGTTGTTGGCATTTGAGAGGTGTGCTGGTGGATGGAGACACTCTCTCCCTATTGTCTTTCTGCCTCTCAAATAAATACATAAGTCTGTAGAAAAATGAAAATAAAATTTATAAAAAATGAAATCTTCCTCATCATAACTTTTTATATGGTACTAATTCATAATCTGTAGATTGGAAGGCCAGCTGTTGTGGCCATTTGGGAGAGAACTAACGGATGAAAGATCTCTCTCTCTCTCTCTTTCTGGAACTCTGCCTTTCAAATAAATAAAATAAATCTTAAGAAAAAAAATAAATGGGGCTCATACAGTATATGTTATTTGAAAAAATACATAATTCAAAAACTTTGAGGGACTGTCATTGCGGTGTAATGGGTTAAGCTACCACCTACAACGTCTGCATCCCATATGAGCACCAGTTAGAATCCCACGTACTACTCTTCTTCTTTTTTTAAAATATTTATTCATTTCATTTCTTTCTTTTTTTAAGATTTATTTACTTGAAAGTCAGAGTTACACAGAGAGAGAAGGAAAGGCAGAGAGAGAGAGAGAGGTCTTCATCCGCTGGTTCACTCCCCAATTGGTCAGAACAGCCGGAACTGCGCCAATCTGAAGCCAGGAGCCAAGATTTTCCTCCAGGTCTCCCACGAGAGTGCAGGGCCCAAGGACTTGGGCCATCTTCTACTGCATTCCCAGGCCATAGGGGAGAGCTGGCTCAGAAATGGAGCAGCCAGGACTTGAATCGGCACCCATATGGGATGCTGGCACTGCAGGTGGAGGCCTCACCTGCTAGGCCACAGCGCTGGCCCCTATTCATTTATTTTCAAGGTCAGAGCTACAGAGAGAGGGGAAGAGAGAGAGAGAGAGAGAGGTCTTCCGAGAGAGAGAGAGAGAGAGAGAGAGAGAGAGAGATCTTCCACCCACAGTTTCACTCCCAGATGGAAGTGGAGTAGCTGGGACACTGATCAATGCCCAGATGGGATGCCAGCGTCTGAGGTGGTAGCTTTACTTGGTATGCCACGACGCCTAGCCATAGCTTCCAATCCAGTTCCCTGCTAATGGCCTGGGAAAGCAGCAGAGGATGGCCCAAGTGCTTGGGCCCCTGTCATCCATGTGGGAGACCCGGATAAAGCCACTGGCTCCTGGCTTCAGCCTGGCTTTGCCCAGGCCATTGTGGCCATTTGAGGAGTGAACCAGAGGATGTCCCCCCCCCCCCCCCCCCAGTAACTCTGCCTTTCAAACACGATAAATAAATGTAGCAGGTAAAGAGACCTGAAGCAAATATTAACTAAATTAGAAGCTCATTGGTTATGGTAAATCTGGTGAGGCGAGATGACCAAGAGTGCTGACCAGTGAACCTGGAAAGAATGCAAACAAGGAGTTAGGTCATGGACTAGAGAGAGCACCCTGTATGTATAATAAGGAGTTTAGAAGGCTACAGAGATGTAGACATATTGGAGAGCCAACTAGGGAATCAATATCAATAGGACATGGCACCTTCCTTGCTCAGTTTGAACAGAGGAGAATCAAGGTTGACACTCAAGCTTTTGGGGTTAATTATATATTTGAGGTAATACATACATTAAGTTTTGGATATATTTAACTGTAGTGTAGATATCTGGTAGGCTTTTGAGTATGAGACTTGTGAGCTGGAAATTAAAATTTGAGAATCTGGGCTGGCACTGTGACACAGCTTGTTTAGCTGCTGCCTGCCAGTTTAAGTCCCAGATGTTCCATTTCCAATCCAGCTCATTGCTAATGTGCCTGGGAAAGCAGTGGAAGATGGTCTTGAGCCCCTGACACTCATGTGGGAGACCCAGATGGAATTCTAGGCTCTTGGCTTTGGCCTGGCCAGCCCTGGCCATTGTGGTCATTTTGGGGGTCAACTAGTAGATGGACACCTTTTCTCTCTGTCTCTTCCTCTCTCCCTGTATTTATTTCGAATAAATAAATCTCCTAAAAGAAAAAAAAAATTGGGAATCAAAGCCATTGAACAGAAGATAAGAATATTACAGAAAGAGAAGAGGAGCCAGGACATTTCCTTGAAGAACATCAGATTTAAGATTGTTCTTCTGAAGAACCCTGAAAAGGAATCTGAGGAAAAGAAAAAGACCAGAGAGATGAAAGGGAAAGCAGGAAGTAGGATATAATGGATGTTCAAGGGAAGAGTGTTTCACTAGCTGAGAGAACTGGTTCCTGGGTCCTTGGGAAATTATCCCTTTTATCTTGGAACACTTTTTTTTTTTAGATAAATCTTTTTTTAAGACTTATTTATTTATTTATCTATTTATTTGAAAGTCATAGTTACAGGGAGAGAGACAGAAATCTTCTATCTGCTGGTTCACTCCTGAAATGACTGCAACAGCCCGAATCTCCTACATGAGTAGGAGAGGACTTGGGCCATCCTCCGCTGGTGTCCCAGGAACATTAGCAGGGAGCCAGATAGGAAGTATAGCAGCTGGGTCTCCAGCCAGTGCCCATATAGGATGCTGTCATTGCAGGCAGCAGCCTTACCCACTAATGCCACAATGCCTGCCCCTTGAAACACTTTTACCTTGGTACCCATGATAGGTGCTGTGAGCATACACTGATGAAACAGTACATATTCTGCCCTTGAATACATTGAAATCTATTAAAGGAAATTAGATATAGTGGCATATAACTTATTGTATTTAATGTATTATTTACTGAGTGCCTGCATTGCTCCAGGTGCTATTCAAGATGCTGGAATCTTTTAAGATGAAAGGCAGAGTTACAGAGAGAGGGAGAGACACACAGAGAGAAATCTTTTATCTACTGGTTTACTCCCCAGGTGATGGCTGCAATGACTGTGGCTGGGCCAGACTGAAGCCAGGATCCTGGAACTGCACTGGGTCTCCCCTTTGGTGTGGCAGGGGTCCAAGCACTTAGACCACCTTCCCCTGACTTTCCAGCGGAGAGCTGGGTTAAAAGTGGAGCAGCCAGGACTCAAACCGGTGCTTACATGGGATGCTGGTGTCACAGGCTACAGCTTAACCTGCTGTCTACAATGCCAGCATAGGTGGCACTGGGGATACTGAAATGTATATTCAACTAGAGGAGAAAAATAATAAATAAACAAGTGAGGTACACAGGAGACAGCCCAAGATGGCAGATGAGATCGCCAAGGCTCAGGTTGCCCAGCCTGGTGGTGGCACGATCTTCGGGAAGATCATCCGCAAGGAAATCCCAGCCAGAATCATTTTTGAGGATGACCAGTGTCTTGCTTTCCTTAACGTTGCCCCTCATTCACCAACACATTTTCTGGTGATACCTAAGAAACGTATATCCCAGATTTCTGCCGCAGAGGACGATGATGAATGCCTTCTTGGATATTTACTGATTGTTGGCAAGAAATGTCCTGCTGACCTGGGCCTGAAGAAGGGTTCCTGAATGGTGGTGAATGAGGGTTCAGATGGTGGACAGTCGGGCCACCATGTTCATCTCCACGTTCTTGGGGGTCAGCAGATGAACTGGCCTCCTGGTTAAGCATGTGTTAGAGATATTTGTTCCTTTTCCAGACAGTGATAAAGTTTGCAGTTAGAATGTGACAAACAAGGGCCAGTGCTGTGGTGCAGCAGGTTAAAGCCCTGACCTGAAGCGCCAGTATCCCATATGGGTGCCAGTTCTAGTCCCAGCTGCTGCTTTTCCGATCCAGCTCTCTGCTATGGCCTGGGAAAGCAGTGGAAGATGGTTCAGGTCTTTGGGCCCCTGTACCCACGTGGGAGACCCAGAAGAAGCTCCTGGCTCCTGGCTTCGGATTGGCACAGCTTTGGCCATTGCGGCCATCTGGGGAGTGAACCATCGGATGGAAGACCTCTCTCTCTGTCTCTACCTCTCTCTGTAACTCTTTCAAATAAATAAAATAAATCTTTAAAAAAAAAAAAGAATTTGACAAACAGCATAATTTTGCCTTTGTATACAGAAATTAAAGAAATATTGGAAAAAACATACATAATAAAAGACATTATTGCATGGTTAAAAGTAAATAAATAAATAAACAAATGATAGAACCTCTGACGATGATAAGTGTGATAAAAAAATAAAATGAGGCAGGAAAATAAAGAATAGAGATGTTAATAGTGGCTTTTCTCAGACTAATTTTTGAAAATATTTATTTATTTATTTATTTATTTGCAAGAGTTACAGAGAAAGAAGGAAAGACAAAGAGAGAGCTCTTTCTTCCACCCACTGGAACATTCTCCAGATGGCTGCAGCAGCCAGGGCTGGGCTAGCCTGAAAACAGGAGCCAGGAGATTCTCCTGGGTCTTCCATTTGAATGGCTGCAGCTCAAGTACTTGGGATATCTTCTGATGCTTTTCCCAAGTCTTAGGGAGCTGGATCAGAAATGGAGCAGCCAGGACATGAACTGGCTCCCATATGGGATGCCAGCATTGCAGTTGACGGCTTTTCCTACTGCACCACAGTGCCAGCTCCAGGGCTAATTTTTAAAATATTTATTCATTTATTTGAAAGATACAGAGAGACAAATAGCACTCCCGTCTGCTGGTTCACTCCTTAAATGCCTGTAAGCACTCGTGGCTGGGTTAGAACTGCCAGATGCTGGGAACTGAGTCTAGTTCTCCACTGTGGGTGGCAGGAACAGCTATGTAAGCTATCCTTGCTGCCTTCCAGGGTCTGTATTAGTATGAAGCTGGAATCAGGTGCCAGATTGCAAATGGAACCCAGACACTCTCATGTAGGATGTGGCCATCTTAATTGCTAGGCCAAATGCCTGTTAATTTGTTAGGGTATTGGGGGACACTAGCTCTCTAGAAGTCACATTTGATCAAAGACCCTGGTGATAGGCCATGAGAAGAACATTCTTTTTAATAAAATACTAAATGTGAAGGTCCTGAGATAGAAATGAGCTTGGTGTGTTTGAGAAACATTAAGAAAGTTAAAATACAGGGGCCAGCACTGTGGTGCAGTGGGTTAACACCCTGGCCTGAAGCGCTGGCATCCCATGTGGGCACTGGTTTGAGACCTGGCTGCTGTACTTCCTATCCAGCTCTCTACTATGGCCTGGGAAAGCAATAAAAGATGGCTGAAGTGCTTGGGCCCATATACCCAAGTGGGAGACCCGGAAGAAGCTCCTGGCTCCTGGCTTTGGATTGGCACAACTCTGGCCATTGCAGCCAAATGGGGAGTGAACCATCGGATGGAAGACCTCTCTCTCTCTCTCTCTCTCTCTCTCTCTCTCTCTCTCTTTCTCTTGCCTCTCCTCTCTCTGTGTAACTCTGACTTTCAAATACATATATAAATCTTTTTTTTTTTTTTAAAAGAGGAAGTTAAAATATAAAATTGTCCAGGAGTGGAAGGAGATAAAGTGAGAAAGACTGTAAGTGCCCCATATCACATAGGATCTTGTAGTCCATTCTAAGGAGGTAGATAAAAGAAAGATCGGATTGAAGGCTGCTGCAATGCTGCAGGTGCATTTAAAATCCTGTGTAGAAATGACAGTACTCAGAAACTAAAAGAATTGTGTATGGGAAGTGGGAGATCAAGAGCAATGCCCATGTTTGAGTCTTGATGACTTAAAAGAATATGGTATCAGGAGGAAATCAGCTCAATTTTGGATATATTAGTTTTTCAGATGTTAAAGGCAATACCTGTGGGTTTTTAACCACAAAAGTGAGTAATGAGTACAGAAGAAGACATAGCATTAGTCAGTACAAACTTGATAGGCAACAGAGAACACTGTGGAATGTGGCAGTGGCAAGAAAAATAATGGTGTAGAGTTATCAGTTCTACATTTAAGCAGACATATTTTAGTTTCCAATACTTAGAGCAAGAATAGAATTGTTTCACAACTTCTAAGGCATTCTGTATCTCTCTCTCTCAATTTCTTCTTTATTTTTAATTTCTATCTCACTCTCTAATTCTATTATTGGCATTAAGGAGTTTGCTAAGAACCTGAACGGTAGGATTAGAAAGTGAGGGCTCTGAGGAAGACTGGCTAAAGGAAAAGGAGATGAAGTTTGGTTTCTTAGAGTGACTTGGTGGATTGGGTCCTTCTCCAGAATGAGGCATATTTGTGCTCTAGTTCCCTCCATTTCCTTTTGCTTGCCTGTGTTTACCCAACCACATCCTGCTGTTTGTTAATCATCATCTCTATGTTTTGTTTTTTTGTTTTTGTTTTTTTGTCTTGTCTCATTATAAGGATTCATCAAACGTGAGGAAAAAGCCTTTGGAAACCGGGCACCGTTGTTCGAGCTCCTCTTCCCTCCCTGTCATCCATGACCCTCCTGTGTGTCTCCTTGGTCCCCAACTCTACCCTCCCCAGCCACAGTTCCTGTCCCCAGGTGTCCTGATGCCCAGCATGGCAGGGGAGCCCCATAGACCCCCAGGTAACTTCCCACCCAATCTAACATTACAAATAAATGCCACAACATGGTACCTTTCCAGGGGCTTCTGAGGATAATCACTGTACCTACTGGGACAGGGGTGTCCCAAGGAGGGGTGGTATAAGGCTACGAATTACACATTTAAGATCAAGCATTGATTTGGATGAATTATGACTAAATAATGTTTTGGGCACCATGGTTCTTAGACCAGGGGCCTGGAACAGCACCTCTGGAATCTGTATTTGTGAGAATAACTGTTTCACTGATGATGGAATAAGCTTTTAAGTAACCAATGAGAGTCTTTGGGGTCCTCCCGCCCTCCCCAACCAGAAAGTATCAACTCCATTAGCTAGTTTTCTCACATTTTATCCACTGAGTCTCAGAAGATGGTCTAGGTCTACAGGATAATGGGAAAGTCTGGCCTGTGGGCCATATAAGGCCCATGAAATCATTTGGTCTGGTCCTACCAAGGCAACCAGGTGAGACTCGAAAGTCAATAAATCTACAGTGGGCTAATTTTTAAGTTGGTAATTTTGTGTGGCCTGCAAATGATGTTACACATATCCACATGGCCCTTGGTAGAAGAAGGGATCCCTGCCCCTGGTTGAGAAGGAATAAATGGGAGATGTGGAAAGACCTTGTATATGGGGTACCCATGCCATGTGTATAGATCCAAACAGTCCTAGGGAAGGTGGGCAGCAGCTTTCCGGCTTTGACTCTCCATGGCAAGATGTTCTCCATTTCCTCCTCACGGGCTGAGTGCACAACTTAAGGCAGTGGTTCTAAAAGGGAAAGAGGGGGTACTACGGGCATATCCTGAATAGGGACCATTTGAGTGACTGCGGCTGCTACACACCTGCAGGTCATTCCTTCACCACCTCCAATTATTACCCCAATATATCAGTAACACCAAGGTCAAATAAGTGTTTAGAAATGGCATTCTATATTGTGTATCGTGAGAAGTGGTGTGAACACAAGTGGAGATCTTAGAGATTGAGCAAGAATGTAAGAAGAGGCAGCTTGACTGGAGTGAAGGTACCATGTAAGGAAAAGATGAGTGAGATTTTAGATTGGTGGCTCTAGGAGTAAACTTGTTACAGTGAGAGAGTAAACATTTGCTATATCAGGAAGCCGTGTGTGTGTGTGTGTGTGTGTGAGGAAACATTATAGTGGAGCAAGGAAGAAATATGACAGCGTCCAGGAGTCTTTTTCATTTGCCCAGGTTGGGAGTAAGAGATTTGATTTTTATGTATATTAAAATTTTTAAAAACAGAATCAAATGCAAAACTGGATTCTTTCTTTCCCTTGTGTGTATGCTCCTGGAGGATTGGGAAGGGGGCAAAATAGCTAGGAATGGTCTTCTGAGAAGGGTAGTGGTTTTCTGAAGATGCTCAGTGTTTGGGTTTCTTTTCTTTCCCCAGGAACTTCAAGGAGTGTCCAGCAGTTTCTGGCTGTGTGTGACAGGGGTGAAACTTCCCAAGGGTTCAAGTACACAGGAAGGACTTTGAACTACCGGAGTCTCCCCCATCGTTCCAGAGCAGATGCCTCCTGGGGACCCTGGTTAGAGACCAACCAGCGTATTGAGGCCAGATTCATGACTACTCCAGGGTGCAAGCCTCAGCTAACCCACACTGCCACATCACCAGAAAGAAGCCAGGGCCTGCAGGTTCCTCATGCTCAGTCCTGGGGAGATCTGTCCCATTCACCTTCCCTGCCTCCCGTTGTTCACCCTGTGTCCCCACCATCCAGCAGTCTTCATGTACCTCTGAGGTCAGCTTGGAATCCAGGTCCTGTTCCAGGGTCCCGAGCCCCTGGTCCTCGAAGAGTAGATATGCCCCCAGATGATGACTGGAGGCAAAGCAGTTATGTTTCCCAGTCTGGACACAGGAGGAGAGGGGGAGAGGGGTTTCTGTTTGCTCTAGCAGATGCCCCTGGAAGAGAGCAGAACAGGGCTCGAGCCCTACAGCACAGCAGGTGGTAAGGGTCATTGTCTTCCTTTCCTGGGGCCACACCTTTCTTCTATGGCAGAGTTGGTACTTTGCATCTCTGCCCATGATTGTGCTATTCTCACCTCAACACAGAATTGGCAGTTTCTCCTAGGGATACCAGGAACTTTTAAACTTGAGACCTGGCTCTTTTGGAGGGTATATTTGAAATTCCAGCTTCTATTTCCCCTAGCAAAAGGAAGCAGCTGCTGTTTAAGGCTTTATTTGAGCCACTTTAAAGATTAATCCATAATACTACTCTTGACACTAGCCATTCCTTAGGATCTTAAGGTCACCATTTTATTCCTGGATATTTTATGCCCCCACCTCCAACTAAACCATCATCGTCTGTTCTCCACTGTGTTCCCAACTTGTATGTTTTGTTTTTCCTACCCATCCCACCTACCTGACCCTCTGTCTTCTCATCTATCCTTAGAGGGATATGTAGCCCTGCGGTCCTAGTCCTGGCCATATCATTCAGGACAGCCCACCTGCCTGGATGTTATGGCCTCTCCACCTTCCCTTTAAACCTAGAATGCAGAGCTGCCAATATAATATTTGCCCTTCTGAACAGATGGAGTCAGACACACTAACACACCTTCCTGTCCTCAGCAGCAGAGCCATTACTGCCACTGCTCAGTCGCTGTTGTAAACCCTGAGTCAGCTGAACTATTTTAGGGCCAAGCATACTGTTTTTGTAAAGTATTTTTCATTAATAAATCTATAAGATAGTTCTATTTAATCCCTTGTCATTCTTCCCTTTTGTATGCTTTTGGTCTTTTTTTATTGGGGTGGGGAGGACTGGACAGAAAAACGAATTGGTTTGTGACTGAGTGAAAGTGAGGGGCCGGAGGAACCAAGAGATACACACACAAGGTGGGAGTCAATGGATTCTAAAATAGAGTGCCTTTTCTTGTCACTACTGCTAGTAGCATATTTCCTATCCCTTTCCTGCCAGTAGTCAATACACCACACGTTATATACTTCCTTCCTCCATTCCTTAGGGAGATTTTTCTGGGGACTTGAACTCTTCCTACAAACTAATTCAAATTCAGGTACTCTTGGTGCCTTTCTGCTGCCTCCCTGGTTTGTGGTGTGCCTCCTGTCCCTTCCTTGTCCTCTTCCCATGGCAACCCCTTTCCTGGGGAGTTACCATCACCCTGCCGCACTCTTGAGAGCCCCTCCCCTCTAAAGTTATGTTGTGTGCAAAGAGGAGTACCCATTGGGCTTTTCCTCTTTCCTCCCAGGTCTCAGGGTCATTCTGATTACACCAAGAAGAGGTACAAAGGTACTCTCTGAGACTCTGGACTCCTGATCATCACCACGCATTGTGCACTGATTCTCAGCGCGTGTTTTATTTGAGCAAGAGGATGCGCAGGAATTTTTCAATCCATCCCACTTGCATTCCATACTGTCAAGATACAAGGGTATTTTTAACAGTTTGTGGAAAAATGGAATTAGAAGATAAGTTTATTTTGGGGCAAAAATTTTGAGTTCCATACCAACAAGTAGTCTTAAGAAAGTTCATAGAAAATGTGTATTATGAAAACACTATGCATGGTTGGAACAATTTTTCTTTTGAAAGATTTATTTTTATGTATTTGAAAAGCAGAGTGACAGAGAGCGAGAGACAGATAAAGAGAGCAAGATCTTGCATCTGCTGGTTGACTCCTCAAATGGTCACACGGCCAGAGTGGGTCACTAGGCCAAGGCCAGAAGCCTAGAACTCCATCCGCGTCTCCCCTATAGGTGGCAGAGGCCCAGACAGCTAGGCCATCTTTTGCTGTTTTCCCAGGTGCATTAGCAGGGAGCTGGATTGGAAGTAGAGCAGCCAGGAGTCAACCAGTACTCATATCTGATGCTGGTGTTGCAGGGCTGGCTTAGCCTGGTGCGCCACAAACCTGGCCCAAGATTTGAAAAATGTTTTGCACAAAAATATACTATGTTTTCATTCCATTTTTTCATAAGCCTTTTTCTCCCCATTTTATTAGAACGGCAGATAAACAGACAGACAAACAGATCTCCTATTCTCTGGTTTACTCCTCAAATCCCTGCAACAGCCGGGGCTGGGCCCGGCCAGAAGTAGGAGTCTGGAACTCCATTTGGGTCTTCCACATGGGTGGCAGGGGTGCAAGTACTTGAACCATCATTTTTAGCTCCCAGGGAGTGCAATTCATAGACAGCTGGATTGGAAACAGAGAAGCCAGGACCTGAACCTGGCACTTGGCTATAGGATGCCGATGTCTCCAATTTAACCACTGTGTCAAATGCCTGCCGTCTCCACAAACTTTTTAAAGTACCCTCATAAATAGACAGTGGATATGCTGGTTGCTATCCATATCCTTAGTAGATATTCTTCTAATAATTACGGACTCGACAGTCCTTGTCCCTCTGCTCCATTCCCCACGAATGTCACTGTCACTTTGATCTCTAGAGAGGTTCCATAGGTTACCCAGGCCCAGATTCTGTGTGTGCACAGAAATAAGGAATTCGTTTCCAATTGCCTATTTACTCCTCTACTTTCCGAATCTATTTTCTGCATGAATCAAGAGGCTGAGGCTGTGTCTTTTTCAGGTGGATTCTGCAGATTATTTGAACATCTGGTGGTGTCATCCTCTTACTTCTCCTTACCTGTTTTGATTCTTTACCCTTGGAGCTTGGCCTGCTTCAGCTGCGTTTTAATCCTGTGCCTTCAGACCCTTGACAATTCCAGAGTCTAGACACAAGGGCCAGCATTCTTACCAAACTCCATTTTGAAAATCTTCCCTTCTTGGCTGGAGAACCTATAATGTCTCCTATGTTCTTATCCCGTCCACCCTTTAGTACTCAGATCTGGTAGCTAAATTGTGATACATTTGGTTCTCTGTTAGTAGCAGTTTCTGAAGTTTAATCACCTCTCCCCATTTTACTATTAGCTTCATGACAGGCGGTGTAGTTTCCTTGCTTTCATTTATCACAGCAGCCAGCCACAGACTGTCCCTTCTCCTCACCCTCTTTTGTTTCTGTACGCAAAGAAATTTTAACCTGATCCCTTGGCCTCGTCCTGTTTCTCTTCTAGCCTCAGTAATTTTGCCCAAGTCCCTAGAGCCTGCCCCGCCCCCGCCCCCGCACGCGCGGTGCATGCCGGTCTTAGCCCCTCTGTAGGGAACGAGGGTCCGCCATGTTCCCCGGCGGGGCCGCCGCTTGGCTCTGGTAGCCGCCGCCCCCGCCCCCAAACCCCGCCCGGCCCAACGCCTAGCCGAGCCCCGGGCCCAGCATGGCCGCCCCGGAGCCGGCGCGGGCTGCGCCGCCCCCACCCCCGCCCCCGCCGCCCCCTCCCGGGGCCGACCGCGTCGTCAAAGGTGAGAGGTGGACGAAGCCCTGGGGGCCTGGCCTGAGGAGATGTGTGTGGAGGGCGGGCGGGAGAGCGTCCCCTCGGGAGCGGGCCCGGAAGGGCGGGCGAGTGACTGGCTGCCTCCCCTGGGGAGTGGCCCCTGGGCGGGCCCCTGCTGGGCTGGGCTGAGGCGGTGGCGGAGGCTCCGGGATGTCCCGGTTGCCGTCAGGCCGGGGCAGGGGTTTTGCTCTCGGGGTTTCCTAGCCCCGGGGCTGAGGCTGCTAGCTGCAGTGAGCCCCTTTTCTTCTTCTCCTCGGCCTGTCATCGCGGCGCAGGGCCCGCGGTTAGCTTCCTGCTCCGCAACAGCTGCGCTTCTGGCTTGCCGGGGCGGACCGAGGGGCTTGGAGACCTTCAGCCACGCGGGGCCGGGCGATGAGCAGTCAGAATTGCCTCGGCTTTGGCCCACGCCTGCTCCCCAGTGACAGCCGTCCGCCCTGTTCGCGCGTAGCCAGCGCCAGCCGCAGGGGTTCGCGCTTGCCTCTCAGGTGCCATCCCGCAAGCAACTGGGGGAACCGTATGGTATTGCACAAGGGTGAGGGGTAGAGGCCGGCTTTGGGAGCCCAGGCTTTAAGTGCAGAATAGGAGTGAAAAGCAGTATAAAAGAAGGAAAGCATCGTGGGGAGAAAAAAGCTATTTACTTGGAAAGCTGTGAACACTGGTCAAAAGGGGTTTACCTACCCCTCCTCTGGACACACGCCCTCCCCCCACCCCTTTCCTAGAAGAAAAAAATGTTTCGGAGCCGGGGAGAATATGGCTTTTTGGTGGTAAAAGTTGGCAGGTTAAAATGGAGAAACTAACGACTGATTGAGAGTTGTTTGAGTCCAGGATTTCTGGGAGAGCCCATCAACTTCAAACACTGCTGTGGAGGTTAAAAACAGTATGAAGTGAGTTTTCTTCACCGGATAGCTGGGTCAATAAATTGATATTATTGTTGAATAAATGTTTTGTAATTTGTATATTTTTAAAATATAATTTTTAAATGATTTTTTTCTTTCAGCTTTTCACATATACTGTCATAGTGTTTAAACAGCCCATTTTTTTTTGAAATCTGACCCCATATTTTTAGTAAAGTATTTAAAAACAAAACTTTTCCCTTTATGAGGGCTTTTAAAAAATATTTTAAAAAATTTCAATCTGATCCTCCTTTGCTTCTTAAAAGAATAGCACTGATTTGTACTGAGGCTAATCTTGATTATATTAAAAGTTGATAATTTATCCAGTTGGGCCCAGCACTGGAATGAACAGAATAGTTAAAGGAATTTTTGTCCTGAGAAATCCTTTTAAAAGAGAAAAAAATTCTGCTAGTTCAGGCATTCATTATATCAATAAATCCTGGACTTTTATATGGGTGGGAACAGCGAACATTGGCTGCAGCTTCATTTTCTGACCATATTTCTTTGTTGTGTGTTCATTTCCCTGGGTACTTTTCACTGTTAGATGGAATAACCAATCATATTCCTGAACAATGAGTTTACACCACCTTTATGCTTGTGAGTCTTCTTGTTCCTTGTCATATATATGATAATTATTTTCTGTACTGCTTTAATGAAGTAAAAATAAGATTCCAAAAATAAGGCAGATAGATTCCTTTAGGGCCTGAGTTGTGAATCTAAAACACAGTCATATTTGCAGTTTGTTACCATTCATTAAAAGTCATTTGATTTAGGATAAGAAGCTGGTTAGTATAGTTAAGTCAAGCTCATGGTTATCCTATCTCCTATTGTGGAGGCAGCTTTCATTTCCTTAGGGAAGTTGTTAGCCAGTTTGAATGCCTGTTATGGATCACACACTTAGAAGTAGTGTGTAATAGGCCGGTGCCGTAGCTCAATAGGCTAATCTTCCGCTGCTGCACCGGCACACTGGGTTCTAGTCCCGGTCGGGGTGCCAGATTCTGTCCTGGTTGCTCCTCTTCCAGTCCAGCTCTCTGCTGTGGTCCGGGAGGGCAGTGGAGGATGGCCCAAGTCCTTGGGCCCTGGATCCGCATGAGAGACCAGGAGAAGCACCTGGCTCCTGGCTTCGGATCAGCGCAGTGCACCGGCTGCAGCAGCCATTGGGGGGTGAACCAACGGAAAAAAAAAAGGAAGACCTTTCTCTCTGTCTGTCTCTTTCACTGTCCACTCTGCCTGTCAATTAAAAAAAAAAAAAAAGAAGAAGTAGTGTGTAATAGACTACTTTACACTGTTCATGGTGGGTAGGAGCTTCCTAGCCAGTTGATGGGAAATTCACCTTTTGTGTGGATTCACAGATCTGCTTTTAAATTTCATCTTAAGGCTTCTTGCATTCAAAGTTGAATAATTCTACCATAATGCTACATTTGGTGATAGAGAACCCTGATCCTGAAGAAAATAGACCTCTCTTCTAGTTCAATTTAAGTTCAGCTTTTTTTTTTTTTTTAAGATTTATTTATTTTATTCGTAAGGCAGAGTTAAAGAGAGAGAGAGGAAGAGATCTTCCATCTGCTGGTTCACTCCCCAGGTGGCTGCAAGGAAGCTAGGAGCATCTTCTGGGTCTCCCACAGTCGTGGCAGGGGCCCAAGCATTTGGGCCATCTTTCACTGCTCTCCAGGGGGCTAATAGGGAGCTGGATCAGAAGTGGAGAAGCTAGGAATCAAACCGGTGCTGAAAGTGGAGGCTTAGCCCACTATGCCAAAGTGCTGGCCCCAAGTTAAACTTGTTAAAATCTAGTTTTAAGTGCAGGATGTAATGTTAGTTTTGCATCTGTACCATTTTGTATTGGTAACATGGAGACTGTTGTTGACATTGGATACAAGTGACCCTTTACTACCTTAGAACATTTCCTTATTGTCTAGATTTTTTGCTTTATACATCTAGTTAGAAGGCCTACACTGTGTAGTCACATGGGTTTTTAAAGTTACATAGATTTGGGGCCAGCGCCATGGTGCAGTGGGTTAATCCTCTGCCTGTGGTTCTTGCATCCTATATGGGCGCTGGTTTGAGTCCAGCTGCCCCTCTTCCAATCCAACTCTCTGCCACGGCCTGGGCCCCTGTACCCACATGGGAGACCAGGAGGAAGCACCTGGTTCCTGGCTTTGGATTGGTGCAGCACCGACTGTTGCAGCCGTCTGGGAAGCGAACTAATAGAGGGAAGACCTCTCTCTCTCTTCCTCTCACTGTCTATAACTCTACCTCTCAAATAAATAAATAAATAAAATCTTTTTTTAAAAAAAGTAAAAAGATAAGAGACACGCACATTCTTTAGAAAAAAAGTTACATAGATTTTTCTGTATTTAATATCAGATGTCTGAAATTCACTTTTTGTAAAATTTGGTAGCTTTTGAGTATTATATAAATGTGATGAATTGATCACTGAAATTATTAGTGGCAAGTTCCTGTCAGTGGTTATGGGTGATTAGGTTTGAGGTTAGTGAAGTTTTTTTTTAAGATTTATTTGTTTGAATGGCAGAGGGACAGAGAGAAAGGGAAAGACTGAAATAGTCCATCTGTGGTTCAGTTCCCAAATGGCCGCAATGGTGGGACTGGGCCAGGCTGAAGCCAAGAGCTTCCTCTAGAATTCCTCTGGGTCTCCCATGTGGACGGAAGGGGCCAAAATATTAAAATCATCTTCTGCTGACTTCCCAGGCACATTATTAGCAGGGAGGTGGGATTGGAAACAGAGCAATGGGATATTAGTGTCATAGGTAGCCGCTTAGCCCTCTGTACCACAGCACTGGCCTCCAGTTCAATTCATTTCTGATCCTACTCCAGCAGCTGGCTCAGGTCAGATTCTGCCCGTTTAAAGATTGATATAAGGGCCGGCACTGTGGTGCAGTAGGTTAATCCTCCACCTGTGGCACTGGCATCCCATATGGGCGCCGGTTCTAGTCCTGGTTGTTCCTCTTCCGATCCAGCTCTCTGCTAAGGCCTGGGAAAGCAGTAGAAGATGGCCCAAGACTTTGGGCCTCTGCACCCACGTGGGAGACCAGGAAGAGGCACCTGGCTCCTGGCTTTGGATCGGCGCAGCTCCGGCCATTGCAGCCATTTGAGGAGTAAACCAATGGACAGAAGACCTCTCTCTCTGTCTCTCCCTCTGATTGTCTGTAGCTCTACCTCTCAAATAAATAAATAAAATCTTAAAAAAAAGATTGATATAAAAAGTTAAATTAAAAAACAGTTTGACATAGCTCAAATGACTTAGAGGAGATAATAAATGCTTTTAAAACTATATTTTCTTAAGCATTTTTCTATTCTTTAGTAAATTGGAAATAAAAATGGAAACACTAGAAAGTATATCTCTTTGTATATGCAAGTGTGCTTTACTGCCACAACAGAAAAATTGGTGTGGTTACTTAAATCACAAATTCCTGAATTTGTGTATATTGTTTTCCTTCCTCCTTCCAAAATCTACTTGATTTGTGTCCATGTATTTTCTATTTTTTCTTAAGATACATTTTTTTTTTTTTTGACATGCAGAGTGGACAGTGAGAGAGACAGAGAGAAAGGTCTTCCTTTGCCGTTGGTTCACCCTCCAATGGCCACCGCGGCCAGCGCGCTGCGGCCAGCGCACCGCGCTGACCCAAAGGCAGGAGCCAGGTGCTTCTCCTGGTCTCCCATGCGGGTGCAGGGCCCAAGCACCTGGGCCATCCTCCACTGTACTCCCTGGCCACAGCAGAGAGCTGGCCTGGAAGAAGGGCAACCGGGACTAGAACCCGGTGTGCCGGCGCCACAAGGCAGAGGATTAGCCTATTGAGCCACGGCGCCCGCCTTAAGATACTTTAAACATACAGTTTTTGTTGTATAGACTAGGTCCCCAATTTGTAAAGCTATATTGTTGCTTGAGATTATCAAGTCTGATAGTTTTTTTTTTTAATTAAACAAATTATTTACTTTCATCTACTTAAAAGGTAGAGCTACAGAGATAAAGAAAAAGAGAGGTATGTTCTATCTATGGGTTCACTTCCCAGAGGCCCAGACCAACTGGGGCCTGGCTGGGCAGAAGCCAGGAGTCCAGAACTCCATCTGGATCTCCCACAAGGGTGGCAGGGGCTCAGGTCTTGGGCCATCATTTGCTGCCTCTTAGGATTCATTATCAGGAATCTGGATCAGAGTGGAGTGGCTGGGTACCCCAGTATAGGATATGGACATCCCAAATGGTGGTTTACCACTCTGCATCCTAGCACCCACACCAAGTCTCTTAGTGTTGAAACAAAAATTCAGCTTTATCACTTAACGTTGTCTATTCTGTGTATATATTCATTTTTAGCACCTATGGGATGAGTCATTTTCCTTTACATTCAACATTTTTTTCCAGTTTTCTAGATTATATTATTGGACTTTCTGTGTATGCGTGTGTGTGTTTGTTTTATTTTTAAGCTGATATATTTCTGATGGGCAGTTCTTACCTTTTTTAGGTTCTGTTGCCAGCCACTTGGCTTATAAATCTAAGGTCATTTGCCTAAAGTGTTTTCCAGTACCTTAGCTTTATAAGGATTCCTTATTTTCATTATAAATTTTCAGATGACCCACATAGGTTTTAGGGTTATGTTGCTAGTTTCATTATAATTTAAAGCAGCTTGATTTTTACTTGTTGCTTACAAAGTCTATTTTATTTACTTAGCTATATGTGAAGACAGTTATCTGTGTAAAAATAAATGATGACATTTCTTTTCCACTTCCCCCATTAAACTGTTAACCATATTAAAATAAATCGTAAGTACAAGGTGTCCTAGAGAAAGTGAAGGATCAGAATATAATGTGTGTGTGTGTGTGTGTGTGAGAGAGAGAGAGAGATGTAGACAAAAAAGTGGGGAGGGAAGTAGGAACACACTGTGGTAATAAGTTATTTTAAAAGGAAAATACCGGCCAGCGCCGCGGCTCACTAGGCTAATCCTCTGCCTGCGGCACTGGCACACTGGGTTCTAGTCCAGATTGGGGCGCCAGATTCTGTCCCGGTTACTCCTCTTCCAGTCCAGCTCTCTGCTGTGGCCCGGGAAGGCAGTGGAGGATGGCCCAGGTCCTTGGGCCCTGGACCCACATGGGAGACCAGGAGAAGCACCTGGCTCCTGACTTCGGATCAGCGTGGTGCGCCGGCTGCAGCGTGCCGGCCGCAGTGGCCATTGGGGGGGTGAACCAACGGCAAAAGGAAGACCTTTCTCTCTCTCTCTCTCTCTCTCTCACTGTCCACTCTATCTGTCAAAAAAAACAAAAATTAAAAATAAAAAAAAAGGAAAATACAATGCAGGAAATACAGCTGCTCAATAGTGAAGCAGAAGCTTCAGATTTCAGAGCTACTAAATGAATTGTCAAGAGTTTTAAGGAAAAGTTTGGTGGAAAGAACCTTAATTTATTAATTGAGATGTGTTTTAGTGCTAATTATATGACTTCAGTTCCATCATAAGTTTAGGGATTGGTGTTGTGGCACAGTGGGTTAAGCTGCAACCTACAGTACCGCTATCCCATATGGAGTCCCTGTTGCTCCACTTCTGATCCAGCTCCCTGCTAATGCACCTGGGAAAGCAGCAGAGGACCGCCCATGTGTTTGGGCCCCTGTACCCATGTGGGAGATCCAGAAAAAGCTCCTGGCTCCTGGCTTCCAACTGGCCCAGCCCCAGCCATTGTGGCCATTTGGGGAGTGAACCAGGAAGACCTCCCTCCCTCTCTCTCTCTCTCCCTTTATCTGTCTGTAACCCTGCCTTTCAAATAAGTAACTTAAATCTTTTTTTTTTTTTTTTTTTTTTTTACAGGCAGAGTGGATAGTGAGAGAGAGAGAGACAGAGAGAAAGGTCTTCCTTTTTGCCGTTGGTTCACCCTCCAATGGCCGCTGCGGATGGCGCATCTCGCTGATCCGAAGCCAGGAGCCAGGTGCTTCTCCTGGTCTCCCATGCGGGTGCAGGGCCCAAGGACTTGGGCCATCCTCCACTGCCTTCCCGGGCCATAGCAGAGAGCTGGCCTGGAAGAGGGGCAACCGGGATAGAATCCGGCGCCCCAACCGGGACTAGAACCCGGTGTGCCGGCGCCGCAAGGTGAAGGATTAGCCTGTTAAGCCACGGCGCCGGCCAACTTAAATCTTTATAAAAAAAAGTTTATATACAGATGTAAAATAAACTGAAGTTAATTGGGCATCCTTGTGTGTAAAATTTATTTTGAAACATCCAGGAAGTCAAATAGCAAATATTTTTAAAATGTCTACTGTATGCTTAATAACTGTAAGTAGATAACAGAAGTATGAAATATACTGTTGATCCCTGGGGAAATAGGTTTTCATGAAAAGTTAATAATGCAATAAATATGGATATGATTAATGATTGCCAGATTAAGTGTTAGAGCCATTTGCGTGGCTGAGTTCAAAGGAAGGAGTGGTGATTCTTGGCTGGAGTGGTCTAAGAAGGATTTTTATGGGAAGAAATGGGCCCTTAAAGGATGGGTCTGATTGAAATAGGCAGAGGAGGAGACCATTTATTTTTGCAGCATTTTGTTTAAAGATTTATTTGAAAGAGTTAGAGAGATTTTTTCCATCTGCTGGTTCATTCCCCAAATGGCCGCAACAGCCAGGGCTGGTCCAGGCTGAATCTAGAAGCCTGGAACTCTATACAGGTTTCATATGGGTGCCAGGGGCCTAACTACTTGGACCACCTGCTGTTGTTTTCTCAGGCACATTAGCAGGGGGCTGGATGGGAAGTGGAGTAGCTGGGTTGCAAAGTGACGCCTATATGATTGTGCCAGTGTTGTAGGTAGTGGCTTAACTGGCTGTAACCCAACACCAATCCCTGTTTGTACAGCATTTATGGACTGTGTGCATAAATGTGGCACTGGATACAAAATTGAAAAGATACTAAGAATGAGGATACTCCTGGAGTGCTGGAGGCCTGGTGGGAGAGAGATTATTGTAAATAATATAATGAATTAGGCATGAAGTATTATTGAAACTAGAGAAGTAACTGTCTTACTTGAAGATAAAACAGCACTAAAAGAATAATGTCTTGAGGTAGTCCTTAAAGTATGAGAATTTCTCCAGACAGAAGGTAGGGCTGGAGCACGGAAAACAGGCACAGATGGGTTAGAGTTTGAAAAAGTGTACAAGGTACTTGGCAAGGAGTGTCAGGAAATGAAGTTGGAAAGGATCTTTTGTATACCAAGTTGAGGAGCTGAAACTTGAGCTAGTAAACACTAAAGTCTCTGGATGATTAAAGATAGAAACTGTATAGAGTCAAAATGCCTGGGTTTGAATTCTAGTTCTACTACTTAATAACATTCTTCATGAGCAAGTTTTCTCATCTGTAAAATAGAGTTAAATAAGGTCTTATTTTCAGATTTTGGAAGATTAATGGGTACAATACATGTGAAATTTGAACTATGGTACCTGGCCTTGTGCATGATAAATGTTTAACAACTAATACTAACCAATATTATTATTGAAGGCTTTAAAGTAGAAATAAGTGACCTGGTAGCTTGGTTTTTGATAACTGCTGCTGGTAGTATTGTGTAAAGCAAATTATTAGAAGGGGAGAGGCCTAAATAAGATTATCTAGTTAAAAGATTAATGGAGGGCCGGCGTTGTGGTGTAGTGGGTTAAAGCCCTGGCCTAAAGCGCCAGCATCCCATATGGGCACTGGTTCGAGACCTGGCTGCTCCTCTTCTGATCCAGCTCTCTGCTGTGGCCTGGGAAAGCAGTAGAAGATAGCCCCCAAGTCCTTGGGCCCCTGAACCCGTGTGGGACACCCAGAAGAACCTCCTGGCTCCTTGTGGCCATCTGAGGAGTGAACCATCAGTTGGAAGACCTCTTTCTCTGTCTTGACCCCTCTCTGTAACTCTTTCAAATAAATAAAAATAAATCTTAAAAAAAAAAAAGATTAATGGAATAGTGCTGGCGCTGTGGCATAGTAGGTTAAGCTTCCACCTGCAGTGCTGGCATCCCATGTGGGTGCCTGTTCCTGTCTTGGCTGCTCTTTTTCCTCTCCAGCTCCTTGCTAATGGCCTGGGAAAGCAGTAGAAGATGGCCCAAGTGCTTGGGACCCTGCACCCTGGGAGAGACTGGCTTCAGATTGGCCCAGCTCTGTCCGACCATTTGGGGAGTGAATCAGCAGATGAAAGACCTCTTTCTCTCTCTCTGCCTCCCTCTCTCTCTACTTCTGCCTCTCTGTAACTGCCTCTCAAATAAATAAATAAATCTTTAAAAAAAAAAAAAGATGAATGGAATTGTTCAAGTAAGGCATAGTTAAGGGAAAGAGAGAAACCAGATATGACACAAATTCCAAATAATATTGAGAATAAATATATTAGTATATTGGAGAAGTGGTTGGTTGGGAATGAAGCAGGTGAACAATATTTCTTTTTTTTTTTTTTAAAGATTTATTTATTTGAAAGTCAGACTTACATAGAGAGGAGAGAGAGAGAGAGAGAGGGGTCTTCCATCCGATGGGTCACTCCCCAATTGGCTGCAACGGCCGGAGCTGCGCCAATCCGAAGCTAGGAGCTTCTTCTGAGTCTCTCATGTGGGTGCAGGGACCCAAGGACTGGGGCCATCTTATACTGCTTTCCCAGGCCATAGCAGAGAGCTGGATTGGAAATGGAGCGGCTGAGACTAGAACTGGCGCCCATATGGGATGTCAGCGCTTCAGGCTGGGGCGTTAACCCACTGCGCCACAGCGCCAGCCCCGAACAATATTTCTGTAGTAAACAACCAGACTAATTTTGCTTTAGGGGATCTATTGGTTAGTTGTGGTTGGAGTGACCTCTAAAAGACTGAGAATGGTAAAATTCAAAAAAGCTTTGAAAAAAATTCAGGGTTTTCTTTTTCTTTATTTTGTAGTCATTAAGAGACTACCTAATTTTTTTTTGTAGTAGGTTAATCTAGCTCTAGGAGGAGGGAGAGTAGAGATTATTTAGATTTTTCTAGTAAGCAGTTTGATAAGAACTTGAACAGGCATCGCAACAAGGTTATTGTAAGAAAATTTGAGAAGATTTGAAGGATCAGGACTTGGAGTCCAAAAAGAGAACAATGACACAGAAATTTTAAGTCTGAGCACCAGGGGGTTGGTAATACCACCATATCAAAGATAAGCCAGGAAGGGGAACCAATTTTGAGAAAAATTTAAGAAAAATGTGTTGTATTCAGAAAACTACCACAAATTAAAAGGTATCCATAGAATTACTTGAAATTTTGAAGGCAGTGCTGTTGAATTTACTGTCTTTGCCTTAGAGCATGTGGCCATACTTATGCCTTTGGCAGGTCTTCATGATGAGGAGCCTTTATTTTTCTTTTCTTTTTTATTTGACAGGTAGAGTTATAGACAGTGAGAGAGAGAGAGAGAGACAGAGAGAAAGGTCTTCCTTCTGTTGGTTCACTCCCCAAATGGCCGCTACAGCGGGCCATGCGCCGATCCGAAGCCAGGAGCCAGGTGTTTCTCCTGGTCTCCCATGCGGGTGCAGGGCCCAAGCATTTGGGCCATCCTCCACTGCCTTTCCAGGCCACAGCAGAGAGCTGGACTGGAAGAGGAGCAACTAGGACTAGAACCGGCACCCATATGGGATGCCGGTGCCACAGGAGGAGGATTAACCAAGTGAGCCACAGCGCTGGCCCTGAGCCTTTATTTTTTCAAAAGAAAAGTGTCATTGTGATGGTATAAGGACAGATGGTACTGGAACAGTATTCTGAAGATTTCAGTTTGAACCATTGCTCTCTTTACTAGTCAAAATACCTTGGGAAGCCACTTACAGTCTCTGAACCTTTTATCTTGTTTGTGAAGTGGAGTTGAAATGTGCCTGCCCAAACACACAAGTGTCCCTGAGAATCATGTAGAATTATATATGTGAAAGTATTTTGTAGATCTCTGTAAATATGTTGTCACTGCTACATAAATTAGTGTTAAGAAACATAAATTAGTGTTAAGACATACAAGCTTTTTAGAAACTGTAACTAGTATTTCATTAGTTCAGTAAACATATCTATGTTCTAATCACTGGATTTAAGAAATGAAAGACATAATCCCCCTTTCCTTCTAGCAGCTTAAGCTGGGAAAGGAGACAGATATTTATAGTGAAATTGTTAAGTGCCGTATTTTAAGTGTATATCATGTGCTTTGCTATGGGATAGCAAAGGAGAGGCCTGGCACCAATAGTTTAGTAAGATTAGAAAAAGTTTTTAAGAATTATAACGCTGAAATGAAGTTTAAAGACAAGGAGAAGATAAGCAAAAGATGGGAATAGTGTACACCAAAACACTAGGACATGCCATTTAGAGAAAAAGAAAGTGATATAGTTTAAAAGATGAAGTTAATGTTTAGAATGTATGTAGAAAGTATCTGGGAACTGAGGTAGTGGCAAAAGTTGAGGGTGGAAATATAGGCAGATGTCAGATCATGGGGGATTTTATGCCACGTTAAGAAAGAGAATTTGGATTTTATGTAGTGAAGCTAGTTTCAAAACAGGAAAATGTTAGAATTTGAATTTTAGAATACTCTCTAATATGGAACGTGGATAAAATAGAAAATATTGTATTTTTTAAAATATTTATTTTATTATTTGAAAGGCAGAGTTACAGAGTGGCAGAGGCAGAGAGAAAGAGAGATGGAGGTCTTCCGTCCTCTGGTTCACTCCCCAAATGTGCCAATCCGAAGCTAGGATCCTGAAGCTTTTTCTGCATCTCCCACATGGGTGCAGGGGCCCAAAGACTTGGATCAATTTCCACTGCTTTCCCAGGCCATAGCAGAGAGCTGGACCGGAAATGGAGCAGCTGGTACTAGAACCGGCGCCCATATGGGATGCCGGCACTGTAGGTGACATCTTTACCCTCTGTGCCACAGCACCAGCCCTGAAAAGTTTGTAATTGTAATAATTCAGCAGGGACAGGGAAGGGGAGTCCTTATTTAGTCTCTCCAGGAACCAAAGGGACAAAACAAACTGGAGAATTATTTAGGACCTAATAACTGTATAGAATAAGGAAAAAAGGAAATGTCTAGGATAATTCCCAAATTAATCAGGTAACTTTTGGTTATTACTTAGAAGAAAAGGCGGTCTTCAATTTTATGCATACTAAATTTGCAATATCTGTAGAACATTCAAGTGGAAATATTTGGAAGTTTAATATGGATCTAGAATTTAGGGATGAGATCTGACTTAATTGACCTATTTGGAAGATCTCAAAATATAAATGATAGGTGAAGCTGTAATGTTGATGAATGAGATCATTAATACAGAGTAGTGAGAGAAGGAGCAAAGGACAGAATCCTAGGGTATGCATTGACATTTAGGAATGAGCAAAGAAAGTCCAGGTGCCAGTGTTCAGCCTAGCAGTTAAGACACTCTTTGGGATGCCTGTATTCTGTATAGGTGTGCCTGGGTTCTAGTCCCAGTGCCACTCCTGATTCCAGCTTCCTACCAGTGCACATCCTGGGAAGCAGCTCAAGTACTTGCCACCCATGTGGGAGATCTGATTGCGTTATCAGCCCCTGATTTCAGCCTGACCCAGCTCCAGCTTTTGTGGGCATTTTGATAGTGAACCTTTGGGTTGGAAATGTCTGTCTCTTTGCCTACTAAACAAATAAAAATGAAAAAAAAAAAATGGTAGGCTAATAAGTTACATCTAAAGAAGTAAGAGTAAAACTAGGTGAGTGATTTCAAGACCCCAAAGAGGCAAGAGTTACAGGATAGGGGAGTGGAGTAGAAGCTAGATAAAGGAGGATTGAAGATTACTGGGAAAAAATCAAGGACTAGGTAAATTAGAGACTGTATTTGTAGTAGCACAGAACTAAATTTTGATGATTTTATACTCGGCACCCATGTTTATCCAAGAATTGGGATTTTGTCTGGCAGGTAGTGTAAAATGACAAAAGGGCAAAACAGCTCAGTTTATTGTTTTAATAGTAGACAGATTATGGAATAGCTTCAAAATAATAAGAAATGAAAGTGTCCAGAAGGGAGTTGATAAGGAGGGGCTTTTCATCCTATTAAAAACAATTAAGGGGCTGGCACTGAGAGAGAAAGAGGTCTTCCATCCAATGGTTCACTCCCCAGATGGCTACAACGACTGTAGTTGGGCCAATGCGAAGCCAGGAGCCAGGAGCTTCTTCTGGGTCTCCAACATTGGTGCAGGGGCCCAAGGAGTTGGGCCATCTTATGCTGCTTTCCCAGGCTATAGCAGAGCTATAGCAGGCAGAGCTGGATCGGAAGTGGAGCAGCCAGGACTCAAACTGGTGCCTTAGGAGATGCCGTCACTGCAGGTGGCGGCTTTTACCTGCTAGACCAGTGCCAGCCCCTCTTTTTTTTTAATCTTATAGTGGGAATTCTAGAGGCCTCAATGCAAAGGATTGGGAGAGAGGGAAATTTTATGAAGGAAAGAAATAACAGAAAAAGACAGAAGTATAAAACTTTATTTTGGACAGCTGCCAGAGGTGGCAATGATGGAAGCACAGTGGGATTAACTGACCTGAGGCATCTGAATGATACTTGTATCAAGTTGTTCATTTGGCTCAGCAGCACTCCACTTGGAATTGGAGGCTTCTGATAGGGCTAAGAGCTTATAACCTTTGTGGAGTACTGGATGACAAGATGAGTTAATTCCCAGGATTCCTTGCCCAGTGGTAGAAATAGTAAAATCTCCGCTTCTCTCCTAATCCTGATCAATCTATATCCTTGGTTTATTTTTCCAGCTTCTTGAATTAAAACTTTTTAAAGTGTTGTTTTTTATCCTCCATACATTAAATGTGAGTGAAAATACCTTGTGATGGTTCGTAATTACTATACAGCTATATATCCTTTATACCAAAATTTAGATTGGGGGAAACTTTCAACAGAATGTTTTGGTCAAAATGAATATTACAAAATCAAGTTTTCTGCTGCTGGTAATGTGATGATTTGAGATAATTTTGAAGCTCGTTAGTTTGTTTTAGCCAATCCTCCGTTTTTGTTTTTTAAGATTTATTTATTTATTTGAAAGAGTTACATAGAAGAAGAGGCAGAGAGAGAGAGAAAGGAGTCTTCCATCTGCTGGGTCACTCCCCAGATGGCTGCAATGGCGTAGCTGGGCCAATCTGAAGGCAGGAGCCAGGAGCTTCTTCTGGGTCTCTGACATGAGTGCAGGGGCCCAAGGACTTGGGCCATCTTCTACTGCTTTCCCAGGCCATAGCAGAGAGCTGGATTGGAAGTGGAGCAGCTGGGACTCGAACTGGCACCCATATGGGATGCTGAAACTGCAGGCGGTGGCTTTATCTGCCATGCCACAGCGCTGGCCCCCAATCATCCATTATTAATTAGCCCTTTCAGTTGTTCACCATCTGTGTTATGCTTACATACATTTTTTAGGTTTGAGTCTGTCTATCACAAATATAGAAGAGCAAGAAAAATAGTCCACAAACTAGGAGGAAAAATATATACTTACATAGTAAGGAAACTGGAAAAGCAGAAATAATTGCTTGAAAATGAATTAGAAGTAAAAAAGCAAAGCCTTTTAAAGGCTTGAAAACTAGCTGGAAATACTTTAAAATGCCTTGGAAGTTGCAAAATAAAGTAGTAGTAATAGAGAATATGATTAAAAAACTTTTGAATCCCTGTTGAACAACTTTTTTTAGGCAAATTGAATTTAGTAATTTTTCTTTGGTCAGATCACTACTGCACCTTCTTCTGCTAAGCAGTTCTAAATATGCTTTTTCCCTTCTCATTTTATCATTCACTGATACATGAAAACTTACTCTTTTGAAATTTCAAGGTCGGCGCCGTGGCTTAACAGGCTAATCCTCCGCCTTGCGGCGCTGGCACACCGGGTTCTAGTCCCGGTTGGGGCGCTGGATTCTGTCCCGGTTGCCCCTCTTCCAGGCCAGCTCTCTGCTGTGGCCCGGGAAGGCAGCGGAGGATGGCCCAAGTGCTTGGGCCCTGCACCCGCATGGGAGACCGGAGGAAGCGCCTGGCTGCTGGCTTCGGATCAGTGCGATGCGCCGGCCGCAGCGGCCATTGGAGGGTGAACCAACGGCAAAAAAGAAGACCTTTCTCTCTGTCTCTCTCTCTCACTATCCACTCTGCCTGTCAAAAAAAAAATAAAATAAAATAAAAAATAAATAAAATAAATAAAAAATAAAAAAAATAAATTTCATATTCTCTATTTGTGTTGTATCATTAGAACAGTTCTAATCCCCTATAGTTTTCATGTACTTTTATCTGTGAATAGATACCATTTTTCTACCACTCAAACTGTACCTATTTGTTGAAGATGGCCCAGATTTTTTTTTTTTTTAGACAGGCAGAGTGGATAGTGAGAGAGAGAGACAGAGGGAAAGGTCTTCCTTTTTGCCGTTGGTTCACCCTCCAATGGCCGCTGCTGATGGCTCATCACGCTGATCCGAAGCCAGGAGCCAGGTGCTTCTCCTGGTCTCCCATGGGGTGCAGGGCCCAAGAACTTGGGCCATCCTCTACTGCCTTCCCGGGCCATAGCAGAGAGCTGGCCTGGAAGAGGGGCAACTGGGACAGAATCCGGTGCCCCAACCGGGACTAGAACCCGGTGTGCTGGCGCCGCAAGGCGGAGGATTAGCCTGTTAAGCCACGGCGCTGGCCCCAGATGGTTTTAAATTGTAAGAACATGCTTTGAGTTTAAACAAAAAAAAGAGAAGGATACATCTAAAGATACTAACTCATGTGCATGGAAATGGTTTGTACCATTTTTTGTTGTGTTTTTTTTTCCCCCCTCTTCTTCCGTTAAAAAAGATCCTGGCTTTTGATTAAAGAAAAAAATACTCACCATAACTTGTAGTAGAGCATTCTTAGTGTGCATGAAAACATGCAGTACCAGCCTAGGGGGATGATGGAGTGGTCCCTCAGGTGGGTTTTTTGGGGAAGTTCTGTATTTTGAACAAAATTTAGCCATTAATGCAATTCTGTGTTCACAGGAAGTATACTTGAGCTAAATGCAGAATCTTAAACAGTATCTCTTTTCCTAAGTTGAATTTTTAAAAAGATTTTCTTGCCTGATGAGAATATGCTAGTTTGATCTTAAAAATTTGTGTTTAAGAGACTTTTAACCTTATTTGTATAATGACCCAAAACTAGCTCTTGATTTTCTTATTTTTTTTTATTGTTTGAAAGGCAGAGCCAGCCGGCGCCATGGCTTAACAGGCTAATCCTCTGCCTTGTGGCACTGGCACACCAGGTTCTAGTCCTGGTCGGGGCGCCGGATTCTGTCCCAGTTGCCCCTCTTCCAGGCCAGCTCTCTGCTATGGCCCGGGAAGGCAGTAGAGGATGGCCCAAGTTCTTGGGCCCTGCACCCCATGGGAGACCAGGAGAAGCACCTGGCTCCTGGCTTCGGATCAGCGAGATGTGCCGGCCGCAGCGGCCATTGGTGGGTGAACCAATGACAAAAAGGAAGACCTTTCTCTCTGTCTCTCTCACTTTCCACTCTGCCTGTCAATAAAAAAAAAAAGAAAAGAAAAGAAAAGAAAGGCAGAGCCACAGAGAGGCAGAGGCAGAGAGAGGGAGGGAGGGAGGGGTTCTCCATTCGCTGGTTCGATTTCCAAATGGCTGCAGCGGTGGTAGATGAGTTAATCCAGAGCCAAGAGCTTCCTCCATTCGGGCACAGGGGCCCAAGGACCTGGGCCATCCTCCACCGCCTTCCCAGGCCACAGCAGAGAACTAGACGGAAATGGGTCTTGAACCAGCTCCCACATGGGATTTTGGTACTGCAGATGTGGATCCACCCACTACGCCACAGCGCCGGTAAATTTTATTATATTCTTAACACTATATTTGGGGAACAGAATATAGCTTAATGTCTTTGTTATGTTTAATGCCTTCATTATGTATTAAAACTTTTTTCCCCCCACAGGCAGAGTGGATAGTGAGAGAGAGACACAAAGAGAAAGGTCTTCCTTTTTGCCGTTGGTTTACCCTCCAATGGCCGCTGCGGTCGATTCATCGCGCTGATCCGAAGCCAGGAGCCAGGTGCTTCTCCTGGTCTCCCATGCGGGTGCAGGGCCCAAGCACTTGGGCCATCCTCCACTGCCTTCCCGGGCCATAGCAGAGAGCTGGCCTGGAAGAGGGGCAACCGGGATAGAATCCGGCGCCCCGACCGGGACTAGAACCCGGTGTGCCGGCTGCAATGGCCAGGGCTGGGCCAGATTGAAGCCAGGAGTTTCTTCCTGGTCTTCTGCATGGGTGCAGGAGCCCAAGCTCTTCAGTTATTTTCTGCTGCTTTCCCAGGTGCATTAGCAGGGATCTGGATTGGAAGTAGAGCAGCTGAAACTTAAACCAGTGTCCATTTGGGATGCTGGCATCGCAGACTGAGGCTTTTACCCCTTTGTCACAACACTGGCCCCAAGTCTGTGCTTACTAAACCCTTGTAGATTTCTTTTTTTCCTTTTAAAAAGAAAATACTATTTGGTAAAGAACCAGAAACCGGGGCTGAGGCTGTGGCACAGTAGGTTAATGCTATGCCTGCGGTGCCCACATCCCACATGGGTGCTGGTTCTAGTCCTGGCTGCTGCTCTCCCAATCCAGCTCTCTGCTGTGGCCTGGTAAAGCAGTAGAAGGTGGCCCAAGTCCTTGGACCCCTGCAACCACATAGGAGACTGGGAAGAAGCACCTGGCTTCAGATCGGCACAGCTCCGGCCATTGCGGCCATTTGGGGAGTGAACCAACAAATGGAAGACCTTTCTCTCTGTCTCTCCCTCTCACTGTCTGTAACTCTACCTCTCAGATAAATAAGTAAAATCTTGGCCGGCGCCGCGGCTCACTAGGCTAATCCTCCACCTTGCGGCGCCAGCACACCGGGTTCTAGTCCCGGTCAGGGCACCAATCCTGTCCCGGTTGCCCCTCTTCCAGGCCAGCTCTCTGCTGTGGCCAGGGAGTGCATTGGAGGATGGCCCAAGTGCTTGGGCCCTGCACCCCATGGGAGACCAGGATAAGCACCTGGCTCCTGCCATCGGAACAGCGCGGTGCGCCGGCCGCAGCGCACTACCGCGGCAGCCATTGGAGGGTGAACCAACCGCAAAAGGAAGACCTTTCTCTCTATCTCTCTCTCTCACTATCCACTCTGCCTGTCAAAAATTTAAAAAAAAAAAAAAAAAAAAAAGTAAAATCTTCAAAAAAAAAAACCCAGAAACTAATTTAGTGCGATCAGATTTTGAATGCATAAAGAGGTCATTTGTTATTCAGTAAAAAAGAATCCTATAGATTTAGCAGATAAATAGTAATTTTGCCTAAGTATCTGATCTTAAAAGTGTGCTTAGATACTATTGAAAACAGATCTTTCTGTTTTTCTTCCATTCAACAGATATCATTGAAAAACAGTGCAGCTGGTGATTATTTGTAGAAATAGTATATTTACTGTAGGAGTGAAAAAACCAACTACTGAAAAGTTACACAAATGGGACCATGCGGATAATTTGTAGGAATAAGTTTACAGTGATAGCATGTTCAAAAAATGCTGTATGGAAGTGAAGATGATTTCCTTCAGAAAATTGTGTTAGATCATTTAAAAAGTGATTCCAGTGATAGACAAGGTATGCACTGATATTGAAGATGTGCATAAAGACTTTGAAAGTTTAAATGTGAAGGTGGGAGAAAAAGCATTATTTTAAAATTATTTTAAGCTTAATCTTATTTTAAGTCTATATGTGCCTCTAAATTAGTTTAAATTTCAGAAGTAAGCATTTAGCTGTTTTTATTTTCTTTTATTTTTTTTTAAAGATTTATATATTTATTTGAAAGAGTTGGAGCGGGAGAGAGAGATATGAGAGAGATTGTCCATTCACTGGTTCATTTCGCCAATGGCCACAATGGCTGGGGCTGGGCCATGGGAAAGTGGGCCACGTGGAAGCCAGGAACCAGGGGCTTTATCTGGGTCTCCCACGTGGGTGAAGGGGCCCAAGTACTTGGGCTATCTTCTGCTCCTTTTCCCAGGAGTGTTAGCAAGAAACTGCATCAGAAGTGGAGCAGCTGGGAATCGAACTAGAGCCCAAATAGGGTGCCGATGTCACAGGCAATGGCTTTTCCTGGCCACAGCGCTGGCTCTCCTAAAGTTTATTTTTAAGTTGTCCAGGAAATATTTTTTTAAAAGATTTATTTATTTTACTTGAAAGTCAGAGTTACACAGAGAGAAGGAGAGGCAGAGAGAGAGAGGTCTTCCATCCACTGGTTCACTTCCCAGTTGGCCGCAACTGCTGGAGCTGCACCAATCCGAAGCCAGGAGCCAGGAGCTTCTTCCTGGTCTCTCAACGCGGGTGCAGGGGCCCAAGGGCTTGGCCCATCCTCTACTGCTATCCCAGGTCATAGCAGAGAGCTGGATTGGAAGTGGAGCAGCCGGGACCCTTATGGGATGCCTGCTTTACCCGCTACGCCACAGCGCTGACCCATATTTTTTAAGTTCTCATAGGAACATGGTAGATTACCTTTTATTTGGAATCTCTCTCTTGCTCTCTCCTTTTTTTTTTTTTTTTTTTTAATTTTTTGACAGGCAGAGTGGACAGTGAGAGAGAGAGACAGATAGAAAGGTCTTCCTTTTGCCGTTGGTTCACCCTCCAATGGCCGCCGCGGTAGCGCGCTGCGGCCGGCGCACCGCGCTGATCCGATGGCAGGAGCCAGGTGCTTCTCCTGGTCTCCCATGGGGTGCAGGACCCAAGCACTTGGGCCATCCTCCACTGCACTCCCTAGCCACAGCAGAGAGCTGGCCTGGAAGAGGGGCAACCGGGACAGGATCGGTGCCCCGACCGGGACTAGAACCCGGTGTGCCGGCGCCGCAAGGCGGAGGATTAGCCTGTTGAGCCACGGCGCCGGCCTTTTTTTTTTTTTTAAGTTTTAAGCTTTTTATTCAGTGAGAGAAATGCATAGGAGAGTGAGGGCCCTATCTAAGAAAGAAAGGGAAATCTGGATTTATACCGAATACCAGGAGCCAGCTATGTGGAGGAGCATGTAGGCCAGAAAACGTGGGGCGGGTGGCCTGAAGGCCACGCATCCACAATGGCGAAAGAGGGAAAAGGCCAAAACGGATGGGCCCACTGTGTTCCAGGCCTTTAATGCGCCTTTAATCTGCCTTTAATTCTGAAGGGGAGTGATTAATTAGTCTGATTGACAGGGGCATGTACAGGTGTGGTCAGGTAGGGACATTTGGTCACACAGGGCCAAGGTGAAGGTGTGGTCTTCCAGCTCACAAACCTGATCAGTTTTATCCTGTATGCTGCCTACAGCATGGAATGTCTCTTTTTGGCTTGTGTGGTATTAAATTGTATTATTATACTTTATGTAATGTGAAGAGTATTTGATACATTTTGAGAGCTTTGCTTAAAAATGTGTTGGCTTAAAAAAAGTGTTATGTTAAAAGAACTTTTAATTTTGTAAGAATTCATTCCTGTAGTAATTCTCAAAAACATCATTAAATGAAGCTTAATAAAAAGTAGTGTAATTTCATTATTTTTTCTTAAAAAACTTTTTTTTAATTAAAACTTCTAGGACCAACATTGTGGCATAGTATGTTAAGCTGCTGCCTGCAATGGTGGTATTCCATATGACTGTCAGTTTGAGTCCTGGCTGCTCTGCCAAGGTTCCCTGCTATTGCTCCTGAGTGAGCATCAGTATCTGAGCCAAGTGCTTGGGCCCCTGTCACCAACATGGGAGACCTGAGTAGAGTTCCAGGCTCTTGGCTTCTGCCTGTCCCCCCCAGCCCCCATTGGGATCATTGGTGGAATGAACAAGTAGATAGATCTTTCCGTCACCCCCCCCCCATATCTCCCTCCCTGTAACTCTGCCTTTCAAGATAAATAAGTCTTAAAAAAAAATTTAAACTTCTAGGGTGCATGTATGAGGCAATATGTTAAACTGTTCCTTAGATGCTCAACTCTTATATAGGAATGCCAATTGAGTCTTGGCTCCTCCGATTCCAATCCAGCTTCCTGCTGGATAATGGCCCAGTTACTTGGGCTCTTGCCACCCAAGTGGGAGATCTAGGTGGAGTTTCTGACTCTTGGCTTCAGTCTGGCCCAGTCCTGACATTTGAGGGGCTTTTGGGGAGTGAACCAGCAGATGGGAGATCCTTTCTTTCTCTCTCTCTCTCTCTCTCTCTCTCTCTCTCTCTCTGTCTGACTTAATGCAACCATGCCTTTCAAATAAGTAAAATAAATCTTTTAAAAAATTGGAAAAAAATTAAAACTTCTACCCAGTAAGTGAATGGGAACCTTTGCTTTTCAATTTGATGTTTATTTATCTAATTTCAGTGATTAGTTTTTGTGTCAATATGTTATTAGTGACTTAGTTTTTATTAATTTGAAAAAATTGCAGCTGTCCCTTTCCCTCCAACACATCGTTTGACATCTGAAGAAGTATTTGATGTGGACGGGATACCCAGGGTTGATGTTTTGAAGAACCACTTAGTAAAAGAAGGTCGAGTAGATGAAGAAATTGCGCTTAGAATTATCAATGAGGGTGCTGCCATCCTTCGGAGAGAGAAAACCATGATAGAAGTAGAAGCTCCAATTACAGGTACACTTATTAATGTTTTGAAAATTTTTTGTTACACCATTATTCTTTTCTCTAAATATAAAGCTGTTTTCCAATGCATTATATTGTGTAATAAATTAGCATTACATGGACATTATCTTGAATTTCCAAATTATTTTCCATACTTTAAAAACAATTTTTGCGTGTTTTCAGTGGCTGAACATCCTACATAATCTGAGTTCAGAAGTTAGTCTTGTCATTTTTTGTGAAGGTTTCATCAGTTGTATTGGCCATATATTAAATTTGATTGAACACTTGGCTTTCTGTCATGAGGAGCAAATACTTTGATGTCATGTCAAATAATAAAGGTGATCATTTAAAGGTCATTTAAAAGAAACAATTGTGTTAGAATGGACATTCTATTGCCACCATTGTCATGTTGTCCTTCTTTAACTTAGACACATCCTTGACTTCCTAAAGAGGAGCTTTATAAATTTAGATGAAAATTTTGTCACTGACCACAAATTTCATTGTTTTGTTACATCTTGTTCTAAATCTTGAACAATTGAACACTTAGTTACATATCAACCCTATCATGACTCTTAATAGACCACTTCCTTCTCAGACATTTCCCAATAGCATTTACACTGCCTCATATGTAAAAGAAATTAGAAGTTAAGTAGAATCTTTTATTTCAGAACTTTTTTTTTCATATCTAATAATCTTCTTTTTTCAGTGTGTGGTGATATCCATGGCCAATTTTTTGATCTGATGAAACTGTTTGAAGTAGGAGGATCACCTGCTAATACACGATACCTTTTTCTTGGTGATTATGTGGACAGAGGTTACTTTAGTATAGAGGTAATAATCATATC
This sequence comes from Lepus europaeus, assembly GCF_033115175.1. Taxonomy (NCBI): domain Eukaryota; kingdom Metazoa; phylum Chordata; class Mammalia; order Lagomorpha; family Leporidae; genus Lepus; species Lepus europaeus. Next base: position 62,674,179 of record NC_084843.1, on the reverse strand, counting down.
TATTGTCATTTGATTTGCTGTTAAGTGTTGGTATAGATGATTTCTATTAATTTCTAGTAAAATAAGTTCCTAAAAGTACTTGAGTTGTGTTTTTTAATGTCTTTAAAAGTTTGTAGGAAAAGCTACTCTATTTCGCTTCTCTATCAAACCATTCAGTTAACTTTCTTTGTGGTACTCTGTTTATGTAATTACAGTGATTATTTTTCCCAGTGGGAATTATGAACAGACTGAGGGGTCTTTATTGCCTTATTATTTAGAGACCTTAAGAAGATAGTGCTTTTATCATTTTTCCCCCATAGGAAAAAAAATAATTAAATTCTTTCCGATTAAATAAAATGTATTATGATTCTGTTACTGCTTAAGTCATGTGTGCTTCTGTCTGTCTTAACTAACTATTAAGACCCAAGGATGTCATATGGAATCTTTGTACCTGAAAGTATTCATTTGTTTTAAAAAATTTTAAAGCAATTAAAATGATTTCTGGTTCATTATTTAACAGTAGATGGTTCTTTTTGTTCCTTTTTGTTTTCTAATTACATAAATAAAATATGCTAAATATAGAACAGTCTGTGCTAGCATATGTATTTCTCTTCTTTTTTAAAATTAAAATGGGACTGTGCTGTAAAATTGTTCTGTAGGTTTCTTTTTTCGTACATCATTATCCTTTGACTGTTTTCTGAAGTCAGTAAACAGAAACCTACAGTATTATTTTTAATAGCTTCATTGTCTTCCACTGAATAAACAAATATTAATTAACTTAATCTTTTCTTTGTTAGAGACTTAAAGACTTCCTAGTGTTGTTGCCATTGTAAATGTTGCTTCAGTGAGCTATGCTGCTTCATATATTTTTGCATACTTATCTAATTATTTCTGTAGGACAGGTTCCTAGAGGTAGAACTGCAGGGTCAAAATTCCTTTTTTTTTTTTTTAAGATTTTATTTATTTGAAAGAGTTACAGAGAGAGGTAGAGGTAGGGAGAGAGAGGTCTTACATCCACTGGTTCACTCCCTAAATGGCCACAATGACCAGAGCTGAGCTGATTCAAAGCTAGGAGCCAGGAACTTCTTCTGGGTCTCCCATGTGGGTGCAGGGGCCCACGGACTTGGGCCGTCTTCTACCACTTTCCCAGGCACATTAGCTGGAAACTGGATTGGAAGTGGAGCAGCTGGGACTCGAACCTGTGCCCAGATGGGATGTGGGTGCTGAAGGCCAGGGCTTTAACCAACTGCAACAGAGCATCAGCCCCTCAAAATTTGAATAGCTAGTTGTATTGCACACTTGATGTTTAAAGCATGTTTTAAACATTTAGTATACATTAGTTAATCGTTGCAACAGTGTTATGCGGTAAGTACTGTTATTTTATCCATTTTACAGATAAGGAACCCAAAGCTTGGAGAAATTAGTGACTTGCTCAGGGTTATATCTTTTAGTAAATAGTACAGCCAGGCAGTCTGACTCCAAGTCTGTGCTTTTATTCACTTTTGCTAACTGAAGATTTACCTGCCTGATGAATTTTTGTGCTGTTTACTGTTTTTTATTTCTGCTTTTCCAGTGTTTTCATTATACCTTATTTTCTGTGCCAGGGTTCCTAGTGTGTAAGAGAGCTCTAAAATTTGTTGTACTTCCTTTAGGAATTTTACCCTGAGATCTTCTTCCTCCCATTCATCATTTAATTACCAGTCCCTTCAGTCTTCCCTGTGTTATTATCTCGGGCTTCAAGAAAATCAGAAAATGACCATTCCTACCAAATTTGACATTTGGCATTTAACAAAAATAATGAAGTAACCAATTTTAGAAAGCTTTGTTGGTAATTAAGCATGCTGGTGTGTATGTCCTTGTATGAACTCATTTAATACATTTTATTGCTATGAAAGGAAAATAACAAAGAATAAACAACAAGAACAGGCTGAGTTTATTAAGCATTTCCATGGTTTTATTTTTTTTCTCCCATTGGGAATAAAATGAAGATGTAAATAATTACACATTTCAGTATACCTTACTTGTTAAAAATAAAATTTTTCTTCTTGTCTATGATTGTATAAACCATATTTATTTCCATATGAAAGCATCTTTGCTTTGTTTTAACCAAATAATGTAACAAATCTTATGTTAAATCTGTGTAGAGAAAGGCACCTGCTATACTGTTCATTTTAATATCTTTTTTATTTTAAAAATTACATTGTATTTGAATTAGTTAGGTAATGAGCCACCTATCTTATGTAAGGCAACATTCATAATTGGCAATTCAGACATAAAAGTTGGCCCTTCTTTTCATTAAGCAACATGCATAATGCTTAACGTCACAGTGTCAGAATCCTACCTCCATTACTTCTCTTTTGTGGTTTTGGACAAGTTACTTAAGTTCCTAGTTAAGCAGAGATAATATTACATACTGCATAGTGTTGTTTGGGGAATAAATACAGGAGATTAGCTTGACACAGTAAGTAATAAATATTAGCTGCTATTACTTTTAACATCATTATTTTGTTTACTAATATACTTCAGGAGGTGACCAATCTGCCAATTGTCCTTACACCAAATATCCTGTAGATTTAAAGTAATTAAATTATGTGACTCATTGATTCAACAAATATTTATTACTCTTCTATTTGCTAGGTACTTTTCTAGGAGTGGAGAATCAGAGTGAATAAGATGACAAAGTCGGTGATTTCATGGGGCTTAAATTTTAGTAAAGAACAAAGAGATAATAAAGACTAATAGAGATGGTAAGGGTAATAGAGTTAAAGGAAAAAAGAGCAAAGATCACATAACTTAGTTAAACAAAAATACAAGGTAAATTCACTGGAAACATTTTCTTTTGCAGTGTGTCTTATATTTATGGGTCTTGAAGATTCTGTACCCAAGCACATTATTTCTTCTGAGAGGAAATCATGAATGCAGACACCTTACTGAATATTTTACCTTTAAACAGGAATGTGAGTACTGCTGGAATAAATATTTTAACTTCCTCATTATTCTTTTGAAGTGATGTGGGTAGTAAGAGTTATGAAGACTTCACAGTACAATTTGTCAGAACAGATTTTTGTGCCCACACAAAGTCTTTGAGGAAGATTGTCAAGTACTTTCTAGTGTTTAATTGTATTTAATTCTGAAGTTTTCACTTCAGTATTTGCTATTAAGTTTAAATTTTACAGATGTGCTTTAAAGTTTTATATGTAGTTTATTTTTAAATTTTTAAATTGACACATAATGATTATACATATTTATGGAATTGTTTATAGTGTTAATATTAAAATTATTTTTCCTAACTGGAAAAATAAAAAGTGAAAGAAAAAAATTGTTACTCTGGGGATTTTTGTCCCCTAATTTTGAGGAATTCCTGTAAATAATCTTAACAAATTTTTTAATCCTGTCAGCATTGTGTATTTTTTTGTTAAAGGACTGATAGGAAGTGCAAATTTATTTATTTATTTACTTTATTTTTCTTGACAGGCAGAGTGGATAATGAGAGAGAGAGAGAGACAGAGAGAAAGGTCTTCCTTTTTGCCGTTGGTTCACCCTCCAATGGCCACTGCGGCCGGTGCATCGTGCTGATCCAAAGCCAGGAGCCAGGTGCTTCTCCTGGTCTCCCATGCGGGTGCAGGGCCCAAGGACTTGGGCCATCCTCCACTGCCTTCCCTGGCCGTAGCAGAGAGCTGGCATGGAAGAGGGGCAACTGGGACAGAATCCAGCGCCTCGACCGGGACTAGAACCCGGTGTGCTGGCGCCGCAAGGCGGAGGATTAGCCTGTTAAGCCACGGCCCAGCGCAAATTTAATTTTAAAGATTTATTTTATACGACTAGCACCGCGGCTCAATAGGCTAATCCTTCACCTGCGGCGCTGGCACACTGGATTCTAGTCCCGGTCGGGGCGCCGGATTCTGTCCTGGTTGCTCCTCTTCCAGTCCAGCTCTCTGCTGTGGCCCGGGAAGGCAGTGGAGGATGGCCCAAGTGCTTAGGCTCTGGAACCACTTGGGAGACCAGGAGAAGAACCTGGCTCCTGGCTTCGGATCAGCGTGGTACGCCGCCAGAGTGGCCATTGAGGGGTGAACCAACGGAAAAGGAAGACCTTTCTCTCTGTCTCTCTCTCCCTGTCTACTCTGCCTGTGGGGGGAAAAAAAAAAAAGATTTATTTTATTAAGGCTGGCGCTGTCGCATAGCGGGTAAAGCCACTGTAGTGCCGGTATCCCATATGGGTGCTGGTTCAACTTCCAATCCAGCTCTCTGCCATGGCCTGAGAAAGCAGTAAAAGATGGCTCAAGCCATTGGGACCCTGCATCCATGAGGGAGACCCAGAAGAAGCTCCTGGCTTCTGGCTTTGGATCGGCCAAGGTCCGGCCATTGCGGTCATTTGGAGGGTGAACCAGCACATACAAGACCTCTCTCTCTCTCTCTCTTTCTCTCTCTGCCTCTGCCTCTCTCTAACTCTGCCTTTCAAATAATAAATAAATAAATCTTTTAAGAAATTTATTTATTTGAAAGGCCGAGTTACAGACAGAGAGGGAGAAATAGAAAGAAGTCTTCCATCTTCTGGTTCACTCCCAAAATGGCCAAAATGGCTAAAATGGCTGAGGCTGGGGCTGTCTGAAGCCAGGAGCCAGGAGCTTCTTGCAGGTCTCCCACGTAGGTTCAGGATCCCAAGCACTTGGGCTATCTTCTGCTGCTTTCCCAAGTGCATTAGCAGGGAGTTGGATCAGAAGTAGAGCAGCCAGGATTCTAAATGGTGCTCATGTGGGATGCCTGCATTGCAGCAAGCAGCCTAACCTGCCAAGGGACAATACTGGCTCCCTTTTTGTTCATCTATATCGGCTTCCTGCTTTACTGCCCTCCTTTTCTTTCTTTCTTTCTTTCTTTCTCTTTTTTTAAGATTTATTTATTTATCTGAAAGGCAGAGGCAGAGAGAGAGAGACAGAGACAGAGGTCCACTATCTGCTGGTTCACTCCCCAAATCGCTACAACGGCCAGAGCTGATCTGATCCAAAGCCAGGAGCCAGGAGCTTCTTCCAGGTCTCCCAAGCGGGTACTGGGACCCAAGAACATTGGACCATCTTCTACTGTTTTCCTAGGCCATAGGAGAGCTGGATCAGAAGTGGAACAGCTGAGATTCCAACTGGCACCCATATGGGATGCCGGCACTGCAGGCTGTGGTTTTACCCGCTATGCCACAGTGCAAGCCCCTTTACTGCCCATTTTAAGCATTCATTTAAGATAAGAGTATCTCATAAATTCATGTACCACACACACACATGTGTGTGTATATATATATATATATATTTTTTTTTTTAATTTTTGACAGGCAGAGTGGACAGTGAGAGAGAGACAGAGAGAAAGGTCTTCCTTTACTGTTGGTTCACCCTCCAATGGCCGCTGCGGCCGGCACGCTATGGCCAGCGCACCGCACTGATCCAAAGCCGGGAGCCAGGTGCTTCTCATGGTCTCCCATGTGGGTGCAGGGGCCCAAGCACTTGGGCCATCCTCCACTGCACTCCTGGGCCACAGCAGAGAGCTGGACTGGAAGAGGGGTAACCAGGACAGAATCCGGCACCCCAACCAGGACTAGAACCTGGTATGCCGGCACCGCAAGGCGGAGGATTAGCCTATTGAGCTGCGGTGCCAGCCGTAATATGTATATATTTTAATGAAAAAAATTGAACATTGAATTTTGAAGTCATGATATAGTGGTCCTGCCTGTAGTGACAGTAATCACTGATTTGTGGTATAAAATGTCAAAATTTTTTTTTTTTTTTTTTGACAGGCAGAGTGGACAGTGAGAGAGAGAGAGACAGAGAGAAAGGTCTTCCTTTGCCGTTGGTTCACCCTCTAATGGCCGCCGCGGTAGCGCGCTGTGGCCGGCGCACCGCGCTGTTCCGATGGCAGGAGCCAGGTGCTTATCCTGGTCTCCCATGGGGTGCAGGGCCCAAGGACTTGGGCCATCCTCCACTGCACTCCCTGGCCACAGCAGAGAGCTGGCCTGGAAGAGGGGCAACCGGGACAGGATCGGTGCCCCGACCGGGACTAGAACCCGGTGTGCCGGCGCCGCAAGGCGGAGGATTAGCCTGTTGAGCCACGGCGCCGGCCAAAATGTCAAAAATTTTATACTTAGATATAGTTCTAGTTTTGCCTTACCTTCTGAAGGTGGATGATTGAGCTGTTGTTTTTAGGGAGTTTACTTAATTATTTTTAGTAATATTCTATGAGTGTTTGCTGAATACTCAAAATAAATTTAGAATAAATATTTTAAGTCCAGTAGTATTATTTTTATTGACTGTTAAAGAGGAGAATGCTTGTTTTTAAAAAAGATTATACAGAGTAAATTCATTCTTGGTGGTATTTAGTTCTGTAAGCTTTGACAGATGCATAATGTTGCTCACAATCAGTCATGATACAGAAGAGTTTTATCAGGCTGTTAATTCTCCCTCGCTGCCTTTGGTAGTCAGTCCTTTACCCATTCTCAACCTTGACCACCACTTACCTGTTTTCTCTCTGTTTAGTTTTCTTGCTGTGGTTTTAATAGTCAGTATTCACCATATATATATATATGCCTTTTAAAATTAAAATCATAACTGTCTCATTATAGAAAACTTTAAGATACCTTAAGATATAAGGGAAGGAAGAGAATAAGAAATAAACATGCAGTATATCTGCCAATGTTTTAAAAATGATCAATGTGATTTTTAAATATTGAATTTTTTTCTTTATCTAGGTAAAATTAAATATTCAGAAAGAGTCTATGAAGCTTGTATGGAAGCTTTTGATAGCCTGCCTCTTGCTGCACTTTTAAACCAACAGTTTCTTTGTGTTCATGGTGGACTTTCACCTGAAATACACACACTGGATGATATTAGGAGAGTGAGTATATAGTTTGGTTCCAAGGTTGATTTCTATTTAAAGTACTTTGTTGGATAGAGAGTAGAAGCTTCAAACATCTCTTTACTGCCAAGATTAGGTAATGATAAAAATTAATATGGTGATATTTTAAGGAAATAGCTTCTAATTGTTCAGAACAATATAGTATGAACTGTATTCAAAGTTGGTGCCACTTTCCTATGTCCATTCTGTCCTCACTTTTTGATGAGTTATTTCTGTTCTTTGTTTCTTTCTTTTCTTTCTTTCACAGTTAGATAGATTCAAAGAGCCACCTGCATTTGGACCAATGTGTGACTTGCTATGGTCCGATCCTTCTGAAGATTTTGGAAATGAAAAATCACAGGAACATTTTAGTCACAATACAGTTCGAGGATGTTCTTATTTTTATAAGTAAGGAAAATATCCAAGATTAATCACATTTTAGTTGTTAAAATAGATATGCTTCATACAAAAATCCATTATTTTACTTAATTTATTTTTTTTCTCCCACAGCTATCCAGCAGTGTGTGAATTTTTGCAAAACAATAATTTGTTATCGATTATTAGAGCTCATGAAGCTCAAGATGCAGGGTAAGAATTCTGTTTTCCTGACAAATTAACACCTTAAATACAAATCAAACTTAGTAACCATGATTGATGCTTTACGATGCATATTAAGCTATTTGTTTTGCAGCTATAGAATGTACAGAAAAAGTCAAACTACAGGGTTCCCTTCATTAATAACAATTTTTTCGGCACCTAATTACTTAGATGTCTACAATAATAAAGGTAAGATGTTATTGATAAAAAATTGTTAAACAACTTAGCATTTTAATTTACTTTTTTGAAAATACAGTAGAAAAAGGGGCATTGTTTCACACTGTCCAGATCTCACTAAAAATTCTAAGATACAAGGGAGGGGAGAGAAAAAGGAATAAAAATCCAAACTGTGAAACTTAAGTCATACATAACCATTCCACAACTTGTCACTCAGAAAACCTGTTTTATAAAAAGCACTCTGAGTTAAATGTCAGGCAAAACCAAACATGACTTTCTCAAACTCCCTTTTCTTAAACGTTTCCCTTATAACCAAGAGAGGATCTTGTTTGTATAAGACTGCCGCTTTGACCACTTCATGTATGTGCACTATTTGCTTATTTGTCATGTTTCTTGTTCTTTATTCACTGATCATGATTCTCTTTCTCTTTTCTTATTCTCTATTTTGACTGCTCGTCTTTTCACTGCCCCATGAAGATTTATTTGTATTTGAGCTTTCTGTGATAATTCACCCTCCCCTCCTCTTGACGTTACATTCTTCCCTTTCCTTTTTTTTCACTACTTTTTTCTTTTTTTCTTCTGTTTCATTGATTTCCATTTGTCCCTCTTCCCTCCAAATTTGATCTGTCTATAGTAATTGGATTTCATTTTATTCTGAACACAACATATTGACAGATAATGTCAGAAGGTTTTAATCTAGTTAAGTGTTTGCCAAGGACAGTGAAAATAAGATTGGGTTTACATAGTTCATGTCTTCAGAAGAGAAAATTAAGAGGAGAGCTCCTATTCTGTCTTGACACGCCTGGAATTCAGTTGACTATGTCATAACTTCAGGGTCAGACTAAAGTGGATGTGCCAGGAAGAAAGAACAGAAGGTTAAAGACTTTAAAAAGTACATTTAGAAAGATAGTGAGGTCATTGCTAAATAAGGGTCATGGTGTTAAGTTCAAAAGAGGAGCAGAAGAAAGTTTTTTGGATGATGGAAGATGATGGTTAAAGAGTAAAAACATTTGCGATCAAACAGTAACATGCTGGATAATTCATGCAGAGTATCTCATTAAAACTTATAGCTATTTAATAATTTTTTTATTTCATATTTAAGCAGAAATGTATGTAAATTTTGACTCCATTCTTAAGAACAGAATCGAGCACTATATTTAACTCTCTACCAGTGCTCTGTTTCCTCAACTCTGCCCCTTGTCAGTGTTAAAGGAACTGGTGTTCAGTACTGGTTGTCCTTTGACAAGATTAAGGGATCAATTTTTAGTACTTACAAAAGAAACTCAAGCTGTTGAATCTGTCTTGTCAAAATCAGATGTCTCTTGGTAGTTCTGAATCTGTATATAATGATATTAATAATGTGAATGTTTAGTATAGGTGTGTTTGCAATGTTTCATTCCATCCTAAAGCAATTTTCTAGATTTTCTCTCTTAAATATGATCTGAAAGCTTGAGATCAGCCCATAATTTCTGAGACTCAATTCAGAATTCTTGTATTTCACATTGGAATTTTTAAGGGAAACAAACATGTATTTGTTAAGTTGGTAAATGGTAATGTATAGCTGGATTACTTTAGGTTCTGTGTTGGCCAGAATTGCAAATATGAGAATTTAACATCTACATTTCAGAGCTATTCACTAAAGAGGTGGGGGTGGGAAGTATACACATAAATATCAAGTTACAAAGCTTGTATATTTTTATATAGTTTCACGTGAAATGCATTCTCTGATCTTAAACTTCTGATGTAGGCAAACTGAACATATAATAAATCCCATTTTATAAATGAGAAGCAGTTTAGTTAAAATAATTTACCCAGGATTGCACAGTTAGTATGTTTTGTAGTTTAGATTACAACCCAATCCTTCTAACCCAGTATTCCATAAAGTAATATAGCTAGTGACTGAAGTCTATGTAGATTAACTTGTTAGTTACATCAGCATATTGAAACATTAGATCTTAAATTAAGATGAGTATGTACTTTTTAGATTATTTTTTATGATATTTTCTCCAAGTATTTTTAGAATTTTTTTCTAAATTAAGTAAAATTGCTTTGCATTTTTCCCTGGTTTCCCACATGAAATGAAACATACATTTACATATTCATAAATAAAATATTTCCAGTTGGTGGAGTTTTGCTGTGTTATTACCATTCAACTATCATTTTCAGGTTATCTACAGATAAAAAGACCCTCTTTAATTCCTCAGTTTTTGTGAACTTTCAAAACCTAGAAAATTGCTCTTTGCTATTCTGTGTGTTCTCTGAAAATTGAGTTTTCACAATTTGGATTTAGTTGAAGTACAATTATATCATTGGATTGTAATGTGAAGAAACCACTCTGGAAAGAATCTGGAAATTTCATTAATAATAATAAAGGAAGATCTGACTGTTGTTCCAGATTAAAGTGTATTAAAAACAAGAAGTATGATATTAAGAAAAATTAGTTCCCATCTCCCTCTACCAGCTCTGATCCTATATATCCCTTGGTCTCTCTCCCTTTTAAAAAGATGTTTTTGTGCCTTTGTGAATTTTATGTTTTTGAGGCTGAGGACAAGTTGTTACATTGACATTCAACTTATCTTGCAGCTGCTGTATTAAAGTATGAAAATAATGTGATGAATATTCGACAGTTTAACTGTTCTCCACATCCTTACTGGTTACCCAATTTTATGGATGTCTTCACATGGTCTTTACCATTTGTTGGGGAAAAAGGTATAGTTATTGTTTTCTAAATTTAAAGAATTATTTTATTACCATTGCATTTACTCCAGTTTACTATTATAGCCACGTATTTGCTAAAAGAACCTGAAATCTAGTTTCACTGTGGTTGCAGCTCTACTTGTGTCAGTGGGTGTGGATATGAGAGCCTCCAAGATATTTTGGTTAGCTGTTTATAGCCCCTGTGTGAGGGTGTCTGGGGGACTAGGAGAAGACTTAAAAATAGCCTGATGTCGTCTTCAGCTGTTGGGTTTTCTTTCTATTTTTCTTTAGCTTAAATCTTTTATAAGGGCTTGGAAAGAGAGCTTTGCTTTGGAATGGACCTATCTGCATATTTTAACTCCGTTTTTGGGGATGCCATAACAATTTAATAGCTTTTGTTTTGTCAGTGTTAGTCATTTTATAGTATTCTATACTCTGAGAGAAATTCTAAAGAGAAATCCAGGTTCTAACCTTATTTTTTTCTTCTATGTCAAAATATGAGTAAAATTTTAATATTGACACACCTCTAATTGAGAAATACCTATTAGAACATACTTAATAGGCCTTTTAAAAGAAAAGAAATGCTATTTAAGAAATTTTGTTTCTGTCTTGTTTCTAGCTCTGTAGAATTCTTAAGATTTTGTTAAATGTCACACTCTTCTTTTGAATTCTAGTGTTAATTTTCTCACAAGGCAGTGCCTTAGTTTCCATATATGGAAAGTAACAGTATAAGAGTACAGATACGATTGTAAAACATTTTGTTCTGTAGCCCCCTCTATTTTTTCTCACCTCTTGCATGTGACAAAATGTTCCTTTCTGTATGAGATATGTCACTTCTGCCAAGGCAATTTTTGGTTCTAAAATTCAGAATTAATACTTAAACTATATATGTTAAACAGGTTTTTCTGCAGATTGCCTTCTGTCTTCTTCATTTACTCAGTAGGTCCAGTGTTAAGTTAATATGGAGATAGGATTACCCACTTGAGCATTTGAGAAGAGGACCAGTTAAGGGCTTAGGTACAAGGGATGCATTACACTTTCAACCTTCTATCTTTGGTATATGAGAAATAGTTCAATCATAGCATCATCAGGCTAAAGAGAATTTAAGAATTCATTTTGTTTACTCTCCTGCTTTCAGGCTAGACTGCTACTCAACTATTTTAATGTTAATATGGGGATCGTGGAGGGTACAGGATAAGGAGATAAGATGAAAATAGCTATTTTGAAGATTTTTATTTGAGTCTCTGATAGCCCCACCGAAGGAAATATTTCATTATATCTTTCTATCTAATCTAAATGTTTATACTACAAGTTTTTAAAGAAGGAAAGATACAGAGATAATAGTTTCTTTCTCAAATAGTTCACCTATCAAGAACAAGCACCTCATAGAACCGTAAGTTAATTTAATCACATATTCCAACTTCTTCGGAGAGATGAAAAAATTTATTCCGATTTCTGTGATCCCCATAAAAATGAAGCTGACGATCAGTAGACATCTGTGAGTGTTCCTGCCTTTGAAGTCTACCACTAAATGATCTTTGGCTTCTTCTCTTGCCACTCTAAATCATCTTGTCTCTTCTGAAGGAAATATTCAGAGGTTTTTGGACTTTTGTTGTTCGTATGGGAATCTTCTCTAAATTAAAAAGATATTCAGCTCATATTTTAGCAGTGTATAGAAATAGAATCCTACCCATTGCTGAGCACAGTAAGAAAATGTTCTAAAATTTGTTGTATATTTTATCATTTTAATATGTGATAGCTGTTCAGACAGCCAAATTACTTGAATTTAATGAAAATTTTCTTTTGGTGTAAAAAGCAACATGTAACATTTCATCTATTTCACTTTTTTTTTTTTAAAGATTTACTATTTTTTTTGAAAGGCAGAATTACAGGCCGGCGCCATGGCTCAACAGGCTAATCCTCCGCCTTGCGGCGCCGGCACACCGGGTTCTAGTCCCGGTCGGGGCACCGATCCTGTCCCGGTCGCCCCTCTTCCAGGCCAGCTCTCTGCTGTGGCCAGGGAGTGCAGTGGAGGATGGCCCAAGTTCTTGGGCTCTGCACCCCATGGGAGACCAGGATAAGCACCTGGCTCCTGCAATCGGATCAGCGTGGTGCGCCGGCCGCAGCGCGCTACCGCGGCGGCCATTAGAGGGTGAACCAACGGCAAAGGAAGACCTTTCTCTCTGTCTCTCTCTCTCTCTCTCACTGTCCACTCTGCCTGTCAAAAATAAAAAAAAAATTAAAAAAAAAAAAAAGAGGAAAGGCAGAATTACAGAGAGGCAGAGGTCAAGACAGAAAGAGAGATTTACTCCCCAGATGGCTGCAACGGCTGAAGCTGCACCAATCCGAAGCCAGGAGCCAGGAGCTTCCTCCGGGTCTCCCACACAAGCGCAGAGGTCCAAGGACTTGAGCCATCTGTTATACTGCTTTCCCAGGTCATAGCAGAGAGCTGGATCAGAAGTGGAGCAGCCAGGACTCGAACCAGAGTCTATATGGAATGCCAGCATTGCAGGTGGCGGCTTTACCCGCTACGCCACAGTGCCGGCCCTATTTCACTTATAAAAGGCCAGTTTTCCTCTGGTGTGTTCCCTGAAGAACAACAAACCTAAGACAAAGGCTTTTAAAAAAAGGATTTATTTATTTATTTATTTGAAAGTCATAGCTACACCGAGAGAGAAGGAGAGCCCCAACTAGCCACAATAGCTGGAGCTGCGCCGATCCAAAACCAGGAGCTTCTTCTGGGTCTCCCACATGGGTGCAGGGTTCCAAGGACTTGCGCCATCTTCCACTGCTTTCTCAGGCCGTAGCAGAGAGCTGGATGGGAAGTGGAACAGCCAGGTCTCGAACCGGAGCCCATATGGGATACCAGCATTGCAGGCGGCAGCTTTACCCAGTATGCCACAGCACCGACCCTGACAAAGTCTTTCTGAGAGAATAGTTTAATCCTAAAGTTAGATGGAAAGCAGTGTGTTTTTTTTTTGTTTTGTTTTGTTTTGTTTTTCTTTTTCTTATTTGACAGAGTGGATAGAGAGAGAGACAGAGAGAAAGGTCTTCCTTTTTGCCGTTGGTTCACCCTCCAATGGCCGCTGCGGCCAGCGCATCACGCTGATCCAAAGCCAGGAGCCAGGTGCTTCTCCTGGTCTCCCATGCGGGTGCAGGGCCCAAGGACTTGGGCCATCCTCCACTGCACTCCCTGGCCGTAGCAGAGAGCTGGCCTGGAAGAGGGGCAACCGGGATAGAATCCGGCGCCCCAACCGGGACTAGAACCCCGTGTGCCGGTGCCGCAAGGTGGAGGATTAGCCTGTTAAGCCAGAAAGCAGTGTTTTTTTGACCTTTGGTGGGGGCAAGAACCCTTTTTAATTTCAGGGAATAATCTTATATTGGAAAATTTCCATCATGGAGTATATAATATGGCTGCATATATACCAGTTACTCATCTTAAATATCAAATCACAGCCAATATTTTTAAAATGTATTTTATTTATTTTTATTTATCTGAAAGGAAAGAGATAGGGGAGACAGAGATCTCCCATCCACTATTTTGCCCCCTAAATTCCTGCAATAGCTGAAGCTGGGCCAGGCTGAGGCCTGGGAGCTGGGAACTCAAGGCAGTACTACATGGGTGGCAGGGACCTAACTACTTGGACCATCACCTATTGCCTCCCAGGGTGCTCATTAGCAAGAAGCTGACTGGGACTCAACCATTCTGATATGGTATATGGGAATCCCAGACACAAGCCCCAAATCTTGGCCAGTGTTGTGTTATTTATATCCCCATCTGCTCCCTACTCCACACCCCAGTTTTTGTGAAGCAATCTCAATTATTATGTGTTTGTTTCCATAAATATTTCAGAATGTATATCTAAAGATAGACTGATTTTTTTAAAAAAGTAACTACACATAGAAACATTCATTAATATATTGATACAGAACTATTTTGAGAATCTGATGAAAGTTGTGGACTTCAACATCAGGAAATTCATGTAGAAATATACATAAATAGAACATTTTCTGGACGCTTGTAAATCTACGATAAACTGGTAACTGCCTTCAGTTTTATTGACCTTAATTTAAGAACCTTTTTTATAGGGGGCTTAGTTTGATGTGTTCTTCTGTAGAAGGTTGTATATGTAAGATTTATTCATTTAATAGGTTTTTAAAAAAATATTTCTTTATTTGAGAGGCAGGAGATATAAAAATCTACCATCTGCTGCTTCTCTCACCAAAGGCCTAACAGTAACTGGGGCTTGGCCATGCCAAAGCTGGGAGTTAGAAACTCAAATCTCAGCATCCCACATGGGTATCAAGGACCTAAGTACTTGAGCTATCATCTGCTGCCTCCTGGGGTGCACATGAGTAGGAAGGTAGAATTAAACTAAATTGGGACTCAAACATAGACACTCAGATATGGGATTAGGGCATCCCAACTGGCATTTTAATCAGTACTTGCTTCTTATGTTTTTCTTTGAAAGTCTGTTTTATTCAAGGTACTAAGAATACAAAGATGAAGATTAAATAGTTAACTAGCTATATAAAAATTATGATAATAAAATGTAATATGATAAGTGCTCCAAAAACAGGTCTTATAGGAATTAAGAGGAGAAATTAGGTTACTTCTGTCAGAGGGGTTAAAGTGGCATTGGAATAGAGGTTTGAAGACCAGTGGAATAGTTCAGGTGGGTAGGAGCAGGAGAATTCTAGGTAAGAGAACTTCCCAATCCTATGTCCAAAAGCAAGAAAGTGTGGCTCTCTTTAACAAATGCTGAGTGGTTCAGTTGGTTAGTGTGTAAGATGTATGAAGGACAGTTGTAGAAAAAGAATAGAAAATTAGGCCTGGGCCAGGTCATGATAATCTTAATCAACACACAGAGATTTTGGACCTTCGATAGATAGTGGTAAACCACTGAAATATAAGACCATATTATTTACTTAGAAAAACTATTGTGGGCAGTTAGTGTTGTGGTGTAGTGAGTTAAGCTGCTGCCTGTGATGTCAACATCCCCTATGGATGCTGGTTCATGCCCTGGCTGCTACATTCCCAATCCAGTTCCCTGCTAACGTGCCGGGTAAAGCAACAGAAGATGGCCCAAGTACTTGGGCCCCTGTACCCATGTGAGAGACCTGGATGAAGTTCCTGACTGGTGTCAAGAGGAGTGAACCAGTGGATGAAAGATTTCCCCCCCGCCTTCCTCTCCCTCCCTCCCTCTCTCTCTCTCTCTCTCTAACGCTACATTTCAACTAAGTAAATAAATCTTCAGAAAGAAAAACTACTTTAGGAGCTGGCATTGTGACACAGTGGGTTAAGTTGCTATCTACAGTCTTGGCATACCACTAGGGCACTCATTGGGGTCCCGGCTGCTCCACTTCCTATCTGGCTCCTTGCTAATGCTTCTGGGAAAGCAGCATAGTATGGCCCAAATGCTTAGACCCCTGTACCCATGTGGGAGACCTGTTTGGTGTTTCAGGTTTCATGCTTTGGCCTGGGCCAGCCCTCGTTGTTGTAGTTATTTGGGGAATGAACCAGCAAATGGAAGATTCTCTCTCTTTTTCTCTTTTTCTCTTTTCTCTCTCTCCTCCTCTCCTCCCTCTAACTCTGCCTTTCAAATTAAAAAAAAAAAAAAAAAAAAAAACAGAAAACTACTGTGGTGTATTAGAATGATGGAAAGAGGCCGGCGCCGTGGCTTAACAGGCTAATCCTCCGCCTTGCGGCGCCGGCACACCAGGTTCTAGTCCCGGTTGGGGCGCTGGAGTCTATCCCGGTTGCCCCTCTTCCAGGCCAGCTCTCTGCTATGGCCCGGGAGTGCAGTGGAGGATGGCCCAAGTCCTTGGGCCCTGCACCCCATGGGAGACCAGGAGAAGCACCTGGCTCCTGGCTTCGGATCAGCACGATGCACCGGCTGCAGCGGCCGTTGGAGGGTGAACCAACGGCAAAAAGGAAGACCTTTCTCTCTCTCTCACTATCCACTCTGCCTGTCAAAAAAAAAAAAAAAAATGATGGAAAGAATAGTAGAAGTTGGGAGACCTTTAGAAGCTACATCAAATGTCAAGTAGAGAGAAGGGCTGGTGTTGTGGTTCAACTGGTTAAACCTGTCTTTGATGCTAGCATTCCATATCAGGGTGCGAGTTTGAGTCCTTGCTATCCCACTTCTTTATCTAGCTCCCTGCTGATATGCCTGGGAAGGCAACAGAAGATGACCCAAGCATTTGGGCCCCTGCCATCCACGTACGAGATCCAGATAGAATTCCAGGCTCCTGGCTTTGGCCTAGCCCAGCTCCAGCTGTTGCAGCCATTTGGGGAATGAATCAGTGGATGGAAGAGATCTTCCTCCCTCTGTCTCTTTCTGTTTCTCTTGTTTTTCAAATAAATAATTTTTTTTAAAAGAGTTAAACAGAGGCCTACATTGTGTATAGTGGGTAAAGCCACTGCCTGTGATGCTGGCATCCTATATGGGCACCAGTTCGAATTCTTTCTGCTATACTTCTGATCCAGCTCCCTGCTAATGGCTTGGGAAAAGCAGCATAGGTTGGCCCAAATATTGGGCCCCTGCACCCATGTGGGAGACCCAGAAGAGACTCCTGGCTCTGTACTGGCCCAGTTGCGGCTGTTGTAGCCAATGGGGGAGTGTACCAGTGGATGGAAGATCTCTTTCTCTCTTTCTTTCTCTCCCCCCCCCCCCCGCCTTTCAAATAAATAAGTAAATCTTTAAAAAAAAAAAAAAAGTTGGCATCTCTAGGCCTTTGGTCATGTTATATTCTTACTAGTCAGGTCCCTCTCCCTGCTCCCCCCCACTCTGCTTTGTGTTTCTTCATTCTTAGCACACTTGCAGACTCCTTATTCTTTTGATACTTCCTTTTCTCCATTCCTAAGGCCAAGAAATAGAACACTGCTAGAATTTTACAGCCTTATGAATGGTGACACCCGTTGTTTCTAATATTAGCCTGATTTGTATCTCTTGTGAGTGTCTTCTCCCATTTTCCTTAGGATATAACCTGAATTTTCATCTTTTCTTCTTCTTCTTCTTCTTTTTTTTTTTTTTTTTAATTTTTTGCCAGGCAGAGTTAGACAGTGAGAGAAAGGGAGAGAGAGTTATAGACAGTGAGAGAGAGACATACAGAAAGGTCTTCCTTCCGTTGGTTCACTCCCCTAATGGACGCTACACTGATCTGAAGCCAGGAGCTGGGTACTTCCTCCCAGTCTCCCATGCGGGTGCAGGGACCCAAGAACTTGGGCCATCCTCCACTGCCTTCCTGGGCCGTAGCGGAGAGCTGGACTAGAAGAGGAGCAACCGCGACTAGTACCCAGCACCCCAACCAGGACTAGAACCTGGGGTGCCAGCGCTGCAGGCGGAGGATTAACCAAGTGAGTCACGGCACTGGCCCCATCTTTTCTTCTTAAACACTATCTTCTGGCCATTTCGCTCGCTCACAATAAAAACACATGCTGCTAGTAGGAACTTTATCTGCTTTATAAAGTACACTCATCTTGAATTCTCTTGTTTGAGGTAGCCCTTCCTTCCAGGGCTAGCCTTTCTGACTTGTCTCTAGATTCCATTGCCCTTCCGCTTTTTAGGAAAACTGCTTCATTATTCACTTCCTCTGTATCTTCAAACTATCTCTAGTAGCACCTTTATAAAGTATTAAAATTTATCTGCTTTTTAAATAAATAAAAGTAGTGTTTCTCCTGCTTGTTACTTTCACTAACTACTACTATTGCTATGACCTTCTTGCCTTTCCTTCACAGCCCAACTTCTCTATTAAAAGCTATTTAATGTCCATTAATGGCTCCATCTAACTTTCTTTCTTTCTTTCTTTCTTTTTTTTTTTAAATTTATTTGCCAGGTAGAGTTATAGACAGTGAGAAAGAGAGAAAGGTCTTCCTTCCACTGGTTCACTCCCCAAATGGCCGCTACAGCTGGCGCTGCGCCGATCCAAAGCCAGGAGCCAGGTGCTTCTTCCTGGTCTCCCATGCAGGTGCAGGGGCCCAAGCACCTGGGCCATCCTCCACTGCCCTCCTGGTCCACAGCAGAGAGCTGGACTGGAAGAGGGGCAACCAGGACTAGAACCCGGCATCCATATGGGATGCTGGCGCTGCAGGCGGAGGATTAGCCAAGTGAGCCACGGTGCCAGCCCCAAGCTCCATCTAAATTTCAAGATAAACCTTAATCTTTGGCACAGATTCCTTGGGCCTTCCTTATTCTCTACAACCTCATTCCTGTCTTTCTCTTTCCATTTCATATTCCATCCATAACACATCACAGCCCATTTTCTATTAAGTGTTATGCTTTATAAGTTTTATGCCGTCATACTTTTTCTTTATTTTTCATAAAAGCTTTATTGATTTGTTAACTCAGATACCATATGACTAATCTATTTAAATTATACATTTCAGTGGTTTTTAGCATACTTTACAGAGCTGTGCAATTGTTTCCATTGTCAGTTTGGAATATTGTTGTCATATCCCCCAGAAAACACTCTGCCCATTAGCAATCACTCTTTTTTTCCTACAAACCCTTTCTCACCAGCCGTAAAACCACTAGTGAATTATCTCCATTGCTTTGCCTATTTTGGACAGTTCATATAACTTGAATTAAACAATATGTGTTTTTTTGGTTTGTTTTTTTAGATTTATTTATTTATTTGAAAGGTAAGAGTTAACAGCGGGAAGGCAAGAGACATTTGGTTCACTCCCCAAATGGCCACAATGGCCTGGGGATGAGCCAGTATGAAGCCAGGAGCCCAGAACTCCATCTGGGTCTTCCATGTGGGTGGCAGATGATCCAAACACTTGGGCCATCTTTTGCTGCTTACCCAAGGCATGTTAGCAGGGAGCTAGATTGGATGTGGAGCAGCCATAATTCAAACTGGCGCTCATATGAGATGCCTGCCTCCCAGGGTAGAGCTTAACCCACTGCACCACAACACTGGCTGCAATATGTGTTTGTGTGTGTGTGTGTGTGTGTGATTAGCTTCTTTCCCTAACATTGTAAAGACTCATTCATATTGTGGCATAAATTGGTACTTTATTCTTTTTTTTTTATGATGGACTTACATTTCATTATACGTATATACCACGTTTTGTTTATTCATTCACTAGCCAATAGACATTTGATTGTTTCTTCTTTTTTGACTGTTAGGAATAATGCAGTGAAACCCATTTGTAAGTTTTTGTGGGCATTTGTTTTCATTTTTCTTGGGTATAGACTTGGGAATGAAATTACTGGGTTATATGATAACTTCATGATTAACCTTCTGAAAATCTGCCAAACTTTTCTGAAGCAGCTACATCATTTTATAATCCTACCAACAGTGGATATGATTCCACTGTTTGCATATCCTACCAACACTTGTTTTTTGTTTTTAAATTTTATTTGGGAGGCAGAGAGAAAGAGATCATCTGATGAATCCTCCATCCACTGGTTTACTCCCCAAATGGCCATGCTACAGCCAGGAGCCCAGAATTCTTGCTGGTTTTCCCACATGGGAGACAGGGACCCAAGAACTTGAGCCATCGTCTGCTGCCTCCCAGGGTTGTACTGTAGTAGGAAGCTGAATGGGAAGCAGAGCCAGGACTGAAACCTAGGGACTTCGGGGTAGGACGTGCATATCTTTAGTGGAATCTTTTTTTTTAAAGACTTGTTTATTTATTGGAAAGCAGAATTTAAAAAAGAGAGAGAAAAAGAGAGAGAGAATCATTGCAGTGACCTGGGATGTGCCAGACTAGAGCCAGGAGCCCCATCCTGCTCTACCGTATGAGTGCAGAGACTTAAGGACTTGGGTCATTGTCATTTTCCACTGCTTTATGAGGCACATTAGCAGGGAGCTGGACTGGAAGTGGAACAGCTGGGACTTGAATCTGCACCATATGGGATTCTGGTGCTGCAGGCTGTGGCTTAAACTGCTTCGCCACAGCACCAGCCCCTTGAGTGGCATCTTAACCATTGAGCCAGATATCTGTCTCCTTACACTTGTTATTATATGTTCTTCTTCTAGCTATTATAGTGGATAGAAGGTGGTTTTGATTTGCCCTTTGCTAATTAAATAATGATGTTGAACATTCTTGTGCTGCTGGTCATTTATATTAATCATTGGATGAATGTATTTTCAAATTCTTTGTTCGTTTTATAATTGGGTTATTGGCCTTTTTTATCGAGTTGTGTTTTACATATGTGCTAGACAAAATATTTTCTATCATTCTGTGGATTGGCTTTTCACCTTTTTTTTTTTTTTTTTTTTTTTTTTTTAAGATTTACTTTATTTATTTGAAAGCGTTACAGAGAGAGTTCGAGTCAGAGAGAGATCTTCCATCTGCTGGTTCACTCCCCAAATGGCCACAACGGCCAGAGCTGGGCTGTTCTAAAGGCAGGAGCCAGGAGTTTCTTTTGGATCTCCCATGTGGTTACAGGGGCCCAAAGACTTGGGCCATCCTCTGCTGCCTTCCCAGGAACACCAATAGGTAGCTGGATCAGAAGTGGAGCAGCCGGGACTTCAACCCACTGCACCACAGTGCTGGCACCAGCTTTTCACTTTCTTGATAGTGTCCTTTGAAGCATGAAAGTTTAATTTTGATGAAGTCCTGCTTACTCATTTTTTTCTTTTATGGTTTGTGTTTGTGGTGTCATTCTTAAGCAATCATTGCCTAATGCAAGTTCATCAAGATTTATTCCTATTTTCTGCCAGTAGTATTACAGTTTAGCTCTTGCAGATAGATCTTTATTCCATTTTAAGTTAATATTTATATGTGGTATTTAGTTGGAAGGGAGAGGGGACCCAGCTTCTTTTTATTTATTTATTTTTTGTATGTGGTTGTCCAATTGTTTCAGCACCATTTGTTGAAAAGAGTGTTCTTTCTCTACTGAGTTGTTTTGGCACCCTTATTGAAAATCAGTTAACGTTAAATGTGAGTTTTTATTTCTAGACTCTGATTTCTATTGCATTGAGCTGTAAGACTACTTCTTACTTTTTAAAATTTCTATTTAGAATGCCTTATCTGTCCTTTCTACCTGGCAAACTCCTAGTTCATGGTTTTTTGGTTTTTTTTTAAAGATTTATTTATTTATTTGAACGGCAGAGTTACACGGAGAGAGGAAGAGACAGGGAGAGAGAGATCTTCAGTCTGCTGGTTCATTCTCCAGATGGATTCAGTGGCCAGCAGTGGGGCAAGCTGAAGCCCAGAGCCCAGAACCCAGAGCCCGGAGCTTCTTCCTGGTCTCCCATGTATGTGACAGGGGCCCAAGCAATTGAACCACTTGGGCCATCTGCTGCTGCTTTTCCTGGGGCATTAACTGGAAGCTAGATCAGAAGTGGAGCAGCCAGGACTCTAACCAGCACTTATAAGGAATGCTAGCGCCACAGGCAGTGGCTTTAACCACCATGCCACAACTCCGGACCCTTGTGATTCTTTTCATATCTTGTCTACCAGTAGCCTTGCCTTCTCTCAGTATAGTTTTCATGACTCTTGTGGACATTCATTTAGATATTTATTCATGTATGTGTATGAATACAAATCTCCTTCAGTTTTCTTATTTAAGATTTATTTGAAAGTCACAGTTACAGAGAGAGAGAAAGAGAAAGAGAAAAAAGTCTAGTATCCACTAGAAAAAAGTCTAATATCCCCAAGTGGCAACAGTGTCAAAGGCTGAGCCAGGCTAAAGCCAGACCAAGCGCTTCGTCCAGATCTCCCACGTGGGTGGCAGGGGCCCAGCACTTGGGCCATCTTCCCCTTCTTTTCCCAGACCATTAGCAGGAAGCTGAATTGGAAGTGGAGCAGCTGGCACTTGAACTGGCATCCATATGAGATGCTGGTGTTGCAAGTGGCAGCCTTACTCACTATGACATAATGATGGGCCCTCCCTTTGTGTTTAATTTTTTTTCCTTAGGGTAATAAATACTGTGCCTTTCATATCTGAATCCCTGGCATGTGGTGTACATTTATTTATGGGAAGAAAATAGATTTTCAAGGGTAGTATTACGTTTTACTTTGGACATGTTCATTTCTAGGTGCTTTCAGGACGCTTGAGGTAATACTCAGTATGCATTTTTCTTTATTTACTGAGATTTATATGTGTTTGTTTACTTTATGCTCTCATTTGTTGAGTACCTCTTAAGTGCCAGACCCTGTGCTAGGCTCTGGAGATATAGTGGTGAAGAAAACAAAATCCAGCACTTGTGAAGCTTTTGTTCTGGTACAGCAAACAGACATAAACAAGTGATTTAAAGACAGTTGGCCATAAAGCCACCAAGGAAATAGAGAGCCTGAAGGAGAGCTCAAGACTGGAGATAAAAACTTTGAATCATCTCCAGAAAGATGCTTGAAACTATAACTATAATAATGGATGAATTGCTAAGAAATTGAACATATAACAAGAACGAAACTACAGAAACAATCTTGAGGTTATCCAAAAGGGAGTAGGGTTAAGGGGTGATCTAAAAAGGTGGGAAGATCCAAAAGAGTAGAATCCCAGAAATCAAAGGGAAAAAAAGAATAGTATATAGAATAATCAAGGAGGATTAAGCCTAAGAAAGAATCAGGGATTCCAGTTGTTAGTCATTAGTAAATCTTTAGAAATAAGTTGCAAGTAAGTACTGGAGACAGTTTTTTAAAGGTTAAATCCTGGGACTTTTTGAAACAGTAGGATTGTGCCATGATTTTTTTATTTTTTGTACTCCTTAATTCTGTATGCACAAATGAAAATTGGAGATGTCTGCACTCAAATGTTACTTACCTCTGTTCTTACCTTTTTGGACTTTCCTATTAATTTTTTTTTCAGACTTGAAAGTTTATTTCTTTAAGAATGTCTCTCAAACATGTTTCACATCAAAAATTTTTTTCATTTTGAAAGCCTTTGAATTTTTCAGTTCCATCATTTCTGGTATCAAAATATGTTTGTCTTCTTGGGTTAAAAATTATTTGTTTGAACAGATGATTGCTGTGCATGCGTATAGACAGTTGTATGGGATAAGCTAACATGCAACTTTTTTTTTTTAATAGTGACCGAAATGTTGGTAAATGTCTTGAGTATTTGCTCTGATGATGAACTAATGACTGAAGGCGAAGACCAATTTGATGGTATGATTACTTATCTTACTTTTTGTGTGTGCAAAATGGTTACTCTTGATTGCCTAGACTCAATATATATATTTTGCAAACAACAGTCATTGCTTTCAGATGGCCATGCTGTTTGATAAGTGACACATACTAATTTTAGGAATTCTATTTTTTTATGATGATTTAGAGAAGATGAGTTTTGGGAAAGGGGAAATTTAGAAGGAAAAAAAAAAACAGAAGAAAAGGAAAATAAAGAGGTATTACAAGGATGTGGTTCTTCACTAATATGGACACTGCCTAGAGACAAGAAAATTAAAATACTATATTTCATTAGTACAATATTCCTAGTGCATCAGAAGCATACTTTCACTTGTCAGTCTTGACACCAACCATTTACTAGTTTGCTAGAGATTCTTGAAGTATTTTTTCCATAGAAACAAAGTTATACATGGTTGTTTGTTCCTACATAAGCCAACAAACCTGTGTATCTAATGTATACTTATAGCATAAATTAAATACCATAGATATCAGATGCCTCTGATTTTTGTTTTGAAATCTTTTAAGACTTTTTAATGTGTTTATTTTAAACTTAATTAACTGAATAAATAAAATGGTAAACAACTTCCAAACTGAAAAACCTTTATTCCCTTCCATATTCCCATCACATCTTTGTTTTAGTATACTTTAAAAATTATTTATTTGTTTGAGAGTGAGAGAGAACTCTAATCCACCAGTTCACTCTCCTAGTGCCCACAACAGTCTTGGGCTAGAAAGCTAGGAGCTGAGAACTCAATCCAGGTCTCCCACACTGGTGTCAGGGACCCAGTTACTTTTGAGCTATCATTGCTGCCTGCCAGGCTCTGCATTAGCATCAAGCTGGAATCAGGAGCTGGAGCCAGTAATAGAATTCAGACCCTCTGATGTGTGATGTGGTGGTTCCATTCACTTAGCTAAATGCCTGCTTATAGTATGCTTTTTATAGTTGCAATCGATATTTAATAGGTTCCATGTATTAAACATGTTTTACATATTGGTAAGATTTAATAGTTAACATATTTCTAAGTATATTAATACAGCACAGTTTTCATAGTTAATTTCATATTGTTGGCAGTTGCATGTTACCCTTTTTATGAATTGCAATGCAGTAAACATATATGTGCAGTAGCTTTTGTTTTCCTTCTTGGAATAAATTTTTTGAAGAGAATGTCAGAGTTAAGAAATACGAGAAATTTGGCTTTGTTATTTTGGCTTTGAGCTGCCAGATTGCTCTGCAGAAAAACTGGTACTAATACGAAGTGCCTCCAGAGAAGAATCTGTAGACTCATTTCTGTACAGGCCCTCCTCATTGGGTTTTGGTCATTTTTGTTCATTTTGGTTGGTGTATCTATAGCTGAAGATTATATTTTGTGTTCGTTTGATTTCTAATAATGATAAGAAACAGCTGTGGAAACTCATCAGCTCAATTGATCCTTTATCAAGTAAAATCGAGACAAAAACTATATGGAAATTTCTGGCTTAGAAAATAGATTTGGTTCTTGAAACAGTTGCAAGCCCATTTGTTAAAAGTACAAAGTGACTGTGTACGAGTACTGCTGTTGCCAACTGTTGGTGGCAGACAGAGATACGCTTTTATCCTTGTTTTTTATTAATAACTAAAATAGTATATTTGTATCAGTTATTTTTCTGGTTTGCATAAGATTTAATGGCTAACACTTATTTTTCCTTATTTTAATTCTTCTTTTGATGTTTGTATTAAAGTTTTTAGTTTTAACATATTTCAACAATCTATCTTTTCCTTAAAAATTTTGAGTAGTTTTGACTAGATATTTCTTTTTCTCATTCTGCTTTTGCTATTTGTTGTAAAAATAGATCTGAGAACAGATTATTGTTCCTTATAATGACTGTGTTACTTAAGGCAAGTTATGTAACCTGTTTTGAGTCTTGATTTCCCTCATCTTCAAAATGGGAGTTAATGATACCTGTTTTATTATGTCAGAGGTATTGCAATAATCAGTGATTGAGTTAATGACTAAAATAATTCTTGACACATAACCTGATTTTTTTTTTGGAAAAATTTTTTGTTAATTTGACATATTCCATGAAATATGTTGTGGGACTTTTTGTTGGTGTTATATTAACTCTATATTTAAATCTAGGGAGGTTTTTAAAAACACATAATTAGTTTATTTACTATAATTACTACATTTAATAAGTTCTGATATTTTATTACTCTTTAAAATTACGTAGTTTTTTCTCTTTGAAAGTCTTACTAATACTTCAGCAAATTTTTTCTTATTACTGTTAGAGTTACTATTTCTTTTAATGTATTTTCTTTCTATAGAAAGGAGTACATTATATATTAGTGGCTTTATCTTCTATCCAACAACTTGCATCAGCATAATTATTCCTTATGGTAATTAAAAATATTTTTTCATATCTTTTAGGAGTATGTTATTTACCTTAGCTGATATTGTTGTTTTATATATTCTTACCTTTCTTTTTTTGTTATCAATATTGCCAATTGTGTGTTAACTAGGAGTAGAGTTGGGCATTGCTGTAGTCCTCGCCACCTGTGAAAACATAGTTCCTTGTTCAGTCTAATTATGGTACTTGGTTTTGGGCAGATTTATATGAAGATAGACACTGAATCCTTTTTTGGATTCAACCAGGAGTAAATATAAAAAGTTGATTTCATTTCTGCTAAAAAGATTGTATGTATCTTATCGATATGATAACTTATGCTAATTTACCCAATTTTTGTATCATTCTTGTATTTCAGGGATTAATGAAATTTATCATTAAAGAGGTAGTGCAGGTTAATGAAAAGGATTTTGATGGTTTAGAGATCATGTCATTAACATTCACTTCCTTTTTTTCTTAAGTAATTTTTAAAATTGTTAAGCACCATATATGACAATGTTTCTATGGGAAAATACACTGAGTTTCCAACTTCAAATACTAGAGATAGATCTCCCTTCACTGCCAATATGGCAGGTACAGTTACTCCTCAGCTTTTCACCCTTGCACTACCAAGTATTCGTAGCAGGAACTCCAAGAAAGTTTTCAGAATATAAATACAGGAGTTTGCATGGAAAAATGGAAGTGGCTTGAGAGAGAATGAACATTGAGGGGTTGGAGGAAATGGGTTAGAGAAAAGAACTATTGGAACTAGATTAATTTCCACTCCTTATTCATACTTCTTTATTTCTTCCCCTTAAGTCTGTCTTTCTTTTCTCTTTGGTGATACACTTTCTGTCCTCTCTTTTTTTCTTACACTGTAATGGAATCATCCCATGAACCAGATCTGGGGAGAAATATGACTCTAGAAAGTAAATTTGGTGGGGTGGAGATTTCTGTGGAGCCTAAATAAGGATTTAGCTTTTCTGTAGGGAGAAGGAAAGAACAGGGTTGGAGATTCTTCCAGTAGCCAGAAGGAAAAAGTAGTTCTTGTATATTTAAGGCTGATATTAGGTAAAGGAATAAGACCCTTTATTCTTAAGTGATGAATCTTTGGTTCTGTGAATTTTTTCAGGTATGCGTAGGGTCATTTTTAAGATAAAAGTTGCATAAATATTGCATGTATAAATGTACATACATTCCTTTTAGAAGTATTATAAAATCAGAGAATGGTTTTTGAACACTGATTTCCGGAAATTTAGAGTGCATATGGTTTCTTTTAGATAAATATCTTTGTCTTCAGTTTTATTATGGAAGTATATAATCTATATGTTAATGATTTTGCTAAACTAAATTCTACATTTCCTAGAATGGAATCATATATTTCAGCATTAGAATAGAAGATACAGAAAGCTCAAATGAAACCACCCACTGCTGCCTACTCCTTAGAGCTGTTACTTGCTTTGAAACAATCTGTTGCTATTTTTGCAAAAAGATGTCCCTCAAACTCCCAGATTTTATTGGGAACAGAAAGCACATACTGTTGCCTCTGAGTTTATGCAGGCTTTCTACAATTTAGATTCAAGAAAATACGTGCTCTTATTAGGGAGTGTGGGAGGCTTAGCTTTGCCTTTACTGGTAATGGGTGAGTTTTTCCACTGGGGTAGTTTACAAAGTTACCTACGTTTCTCTATATGTACTACAGATTTTGCAGGTGTTGATGTCCTGGAAGAACCACATGAGTTTGTATTTTATTTGTGTCATTACCTTTCACTTAACATACTTCCATGGGTGACACGTTTCCTTAGGGGTATGAATATAAATGTTGAATTGTTGTTAGCACAGTCTTTTTATCAGTCTTATGTGTTTTCACGTGTTTTTTTCTGTCCCTAATTATGTCTACTTTCATCAAATTTTATAGTCATTCTGTCCATAATTTCTTCTGAACACATATCTTATAAGATATCTTTACATTAGAACGCTACATAGAGGCATCCCTCTTGTTCACCAGATTCTACAATACTACATTTTTTCAAATTTTCAAATATGAGGGCCTTCATTTTTCTCCCTTTCTTTCTACATTCATTCTTCAGTACCACTGCCAAGTTAAATCTCTATCTTTTTATTTGTCTCAACCACCTTTTCTCCATCATTCACTTCCTTTTTTCTGGACTCTCCATCTGAAGAACGGCTCATATATGGCAATAAAAAAGGTACAGACCAGACAGAGTAATATTGTTTTGAAATATGACTTCATAAGTTATCCTCATGTCCATGTAAGTTAAGTTAGCACATTCATTGAGTAATGTTTATGCAGAGTCCTTTTGGGCCTTGTGCAAATTTAGTTTGAGTTTTATCTGAGTTAGTATTTGGTGTTTTTAGAAGTCATATTCCAAGATATCTGTCTTTCTGTGCATGGAACTATTTTCCCCCTCTTTTTCATTCCTCTTGTTTTAAAATTTCATTCTTTTGCTTATTTGTAATGTTTTGTACTTTTCCCTGCATGATTAGGGGTGTTTGATTGTCTGTCTTATTCCCCAAAGTAATTTTACTGTGGACATTTACTTTAATATGATGCATGATGTGTTTGTAGACTGATTTTAAATCCTGATTTGTACGGTGTTTTTATATTCCTGTGAATTTTTCATTTGAAATCAGTATAATTTACATATTCAGTTTTACAGATACACAAATTAAGACTGAAAATAAGAATATACCTCATTACAGCCATTCTCTCCAATTTCCTACTGCTTACCCCCAGTATAGCTATTTTAAAAATTGTCAATTTGAAAACAAAGTGTCCCTATTAATTCATTAGAAGAGAATCTGACTTACCTTGTCTCCTTGGATAAGTCACCTAATAAATTCAGTTTCTTTTGTCTATAAAATGGGAGAATTAAACTTTCCAGCATCCCCAGTGTCTCTCTTCAAATTAAAGTAGTCTATGATTCTTTGATTTTTAGTAATTTTTTTGGCATCTTAAACATACCTATTTAGTGACATGGTGCCCACACAGTTTGAGCTTGTAAAAACTGTCACTTCAGTGCTTAAATACTACCTTTTAAAACATCATAAGTGGTTGTGGAGCCTATTTTCTCAGTGTCTTTTGTTTCATCTTTGAAATTGGATTTCTTTTTCTGTTTCCTTGCAGTGAAGTCTGGTCATCATCTTAGTTTTTAATTATATGTATTTGTATACAGGCTGCTTGAATTTTAAATGAGGTTTTCTAGCCTAGAAAATTTAAATTTGTTCAGACCTCAGTGTACCTAAGACCCTTTTTGATCTAGCCTCTTTAGCCTTTCCTTAACCTTTTCCTCAGCCATGGTGCTTCCATGTGTGTGTTTTCATCATGCTGAAGCACAGCTATAAGGAGCCACACTATCGGGTCCAGAGTGATTCTAGTTGCTATGTATGAGATAACAGGACTGAGGTAGTTGTTCTTTCTGGAGATCAAGGGAAGGAAGACAAAACCTTTGAGTCTTTCTTTAGCCAAGGATCTAGTTACTGTGCTATACTCTTTCCTGTAGCAGTGATAGACAGCCACATCTAGTCTTTTAGAGAAGAATTAGTAGTGATCCTTTAGCCATGTTTTTCAGAGTCTTTTCTCATTGCTATGTTGTACTTATTATTTAGGGACTTAAGCACTTAAATGTATTTGCATGACCTTAGAGGACACCTGGTAGTCCAAGAGGTTGAGGTGTGCTTTGTTGAAATGCTGCTACTGTCTTTAGTTTGGGATTACTTGCATAATAGTCCCTTCATACTGTTATTTCTAAATCAATTTGGAGTAAAGGAAGCTTAGTCTATCATAGTATGATGGGATTTCAAGCCTGCATGTCAAAAGCTTGTGTGATAAATAGAAGACTGCAGAGCTATTACATTCTTACCTGGTAGTCTGCATGCAATGGGCTGTCTAGAAAGGAGACTATAGGATTGTTATTTGTCTTTTGTCCTCTGGTTTGTGATGTAACTTTGGCTCAAGTTGTTTTCCCATTGCTGTTTTCTGATTAGTCAGTAATGTAAGACAAAGTTTGTGGATTACTTTTCATTTGTATCTCTTCTGAGACCCTACTGTTAGGCTAGTGCTAATCTACACACTGAGGGAGTGAGAAACTTTTTGGCATGAGTTAATGTAATCCCCTCCTTGTGAACTGGTGACAGGGGATTTTATATTGGTTCAGAGTGTGGAATAGGCTAGTAGCATAATGTAAGCAAGGATGCTCTAAACTTGAGCCTTTCTTTCTATTTATTCCACTGAAAGTAGGTTCAGCTGCAGCCCGGAAAGAAATCATAAGAAACAAAATTCGAGCAATTGGCAAGATGGCAAGAGTCTTCTCTGTTCTCAGGTAATGATAATTTTTCCCGGTTATTTGTTTTGCAGAAATTAATTTAGTTAATTATTGTACTTTGTTGCAAGCATTGTCCTGCTTGACATCAAAAAGCAAAATGGTAGCACTGTTCCTATAAAGAGGTTGGTTGTACATTTCTGTATTGAAGCAGGAAATGCAAGTCCTTTTGAAAAGGGAACTTTGACCTTAGGGTTATTATTGCTCACCTTTGACATCTTGTTCTTGTATGATGAAAGCACTAAATTTACATCTTTTTAAAAAAATTTTTTTTAAAGATTTATTTATTTGAAAGAGTTACACAGAGAAAAAAGGAGAGGCAGAGAGAGAGAGAGAGAGAGAGAGAGGGAGAAAAAGGTTTTCAATCTGTTAGTTTACTCCCCACTTGGCTGCAACGGCTGGAGCTGTGCCGATCCGAAGCCAGGAGCCAGGAGCTTCTTCTGGATCTCCTACACCGGTGCAGGAGCCCAAGGACTTGGGCCATCTTCTGCTGCTTTCCCAGGCTATGTCAGAGAGCTGGATCAGAAGTGGAGCAGCCAGAACTGGAACCAGCGCCCATATAGGATGCTAGCACTGCAAGGCGATGGCTTTACTTGCTGTGCCACAGCGCCACCCCTAAATTTACATCTTGAAACAACAGGATAAGAAGGAGGGAACACTTCAGAGTACTGCTAATGAACTTGTCATACTTTCTAAGACATCTCTTTTGTTGCAGCCATAAGCTGCCTTCCTGGGGTTAATTTAGATAGAAGCATATAAATGAAAGGTGAGTCCTTAAAAATTTGTTTGCAAAACTGATTATGTCAGACATTTGCACATTAGAATATATAAAATACAATATTTTCTTAACTGTATGATACCCAGTGGTGAAGCACTATGTTTCAGTTGTAAGGTTTTCCCTCATAATCTGAAATGTTAGAATATGGAAAGATGTATTATATTAGAATTGAGGAAAATAAGATAACAACAATGAATGTCATAAATTTTGTACATATCTGGACCTCATCTCTTTTAAACTAAGCACTTACTGGAAGTCTCCAATGTTTGTCTTATCTCTTTGCTATAGGGAGGAGAGTGAAAGTGTGCTGACACTCAAGGGCCTGACTCCCACAGGGATGTTGCCTAGTGGAGTGTTGGCTGGAGGACGGCAGACCCTACAAAGTGGTAATGATGTTATGCAACTTGCTGTGCCTCAGATGGACTGGGGCACACCTCACTCTTTTGCTAACAATACACATAATGCATGCAGGGATTTTCTTCTGCTTTTTAGCTCCTGTCTCAGCAGCTGACACAGGCAGGGTATTGTATGATAGGTAGTATCTGATTAATACCTGACCAGGGCAGAAAATTGTTAGAATGAGTGGTCCTTTCAGCTGAAAATCATGGTCATTTATTCAGCTTTTCATGAAGTGATATGGGAGCAGCTCATGTCATAATGTCTGAAATATTTATTCGTTTGTCTAATAGACCTTTTTCTTTTAAAAGCACAGTTTCAGCATGTGAATTAGGATTATATCCTTATTACTAAAATGGAAATGTAATTCCAAGTTTCTTATTTTTAATTTTTTTATTTATGTAACTGTATTAGACTGTGCGTATATTTTCAAATCCTTAATTTCTGAGTTAACAGTCTGCTTGGGCCCCAGAACATTCCTTATGCACTTCACTTGCCAAAAGACTTGTGCAAGGTTTTGTACCTTGGTAAATGATGCCAAAGTTTGTTTTCTGTGGTGTTTGTCAAATGTTCTATGTATAATTGACTGTCTGTAACATGCTGTTTCCTTCCTCTGCAGATGTAGCTGCTTTCCTAAATCTGTCTGTCTTTCTTAGGTTAGCTGTATGTCTGTAAAAGTATGTTCAATTATTTTACTCTATCAGACACTTGTCTGTCCTTTGATGTAGAAGCAGCTTTGTAGCACCTTGTTTTGAGGTTTGCTGCATTTGTAGCTGCACTTTGTGCATTCCGATTATGAATGTAACGTTAGATATTAAGTCATTGTTATAAGTGGTTGAATTTAAATCCTGTAAGTCAAAATGGAAAGGGTGTTATTAAGTGTGCCTTTATTTTGCATGAAAATAAAACAACTATACATAAAGCATTCCTGTAATCTGGCTCATTGAATATTTTATATTTTTTAAAAAACCTTAACTTTTTTGGTGTAAATATTTGTGTTAATACCAGGTTAACTTTTTGAAAGCCCATTAACAGATTACACAGATGAGAGTGATGTGAATGCTATAGACCATACAGGGTAACTCAAGATCTAGAATTCTTTCTCTTGTGGTTGAAAAGCAAAAAATGTTATGTGGAAAAGCCTGAATTTATCTTTTATTGTAGCCACTTTTGACAGCCCTCCAAGGGTCATTGTTCTATTAAAACAGGCAGCAGTGGATCTGATATTTCCTTAGTGGTGATTAACAGTTCTTTTTGGTGTTGTAATTAATGGCTTTTTTAAAGAAAAATAAGGAAAATTTTAATTTGAAACTTTGAATAATTTTAAATTAGATTAACTTTTCACAATTTCATTTCACTATTTCACTCAGTACCACAATAAGTGCTTTTTAATAAAAGTAATTTTTTCCTGTAGGTGAATAATTTTCACTGTAGCCTGTACACGTTCTGTTTACATGTTATTGTATTGTCTGCTACCACCACTGATACATCTGACAAACAACTATATTTTGAAATTTTAATTTCAAATTTTCATTCTAAATGAGGTTTCTTTTTTATTAAAAAAAAGTCTTCTCTGATTCACTTTATGTTTCTTGCCCTCTGTTTTTCTTATTATATTATAAACATTAGAAAAACGAGTTTAAAAATAATTTTGTGAGTGTACATTAAAAAAATCTATCTTAAACGTTCAATAAAACTATCAAAGGTGTTAATAGAAAAGGATGAATTTTAATAGCTGAAATATTACACCCTTCCTTTTCTTTGCTCAGAAAAGAAAATTTTGAAATTATCATACTTAAATAAATGTACACTACAGTCTTCTCTCAGTTATCCTTGAATATATTACTGTTTTACACTGTATCCAAAACAAACTTTGCTTTCAGATTTCACAATTAGCACGTGCTAATTACATACTTTGTTGATAGCTCAACACTTGTATTTATTCTGTATGTTCATTTATTACTTTCATCTACCTAAATGCAGAGCAACAGAGAGAGAGAGAGAGACTGATATACACACACACAGGTGTTCCATCCACTGGTTCACTCCCCAAATGCACACAACAGCCAGGAGTAGGCCAGGCCATAGTAAGGAGCCAGGAACTCCATCTAGATTTTTCACAAGGGTGGCAGGGACCCAAGCACTTGAGCCATAATCTGCTGCCTCCTAGGATGCATTTGTAGAAAGCTGGACCGAAGTCAAACAAGGAAACAGACCAGCAAACCAATACTGGATGTAGACATCTCAAACAATGGTTTAACCGGCCATACCACAATAATCATTTCCATATTCATTCTTAATTTGCAAGCAGCCTGAATCACTCATTCCTCCAACTTGGAAATCACTGTCGACTGTAGGGAAGGTTTGAAACCAGCTCTGCTGAAGGGACTGTATTCTCAGCATGGAGCAAGTTACTTGAAGGAGCTGAGCTAAAAGGGTCTAATTTGGGAAACGAGATAGCTCCCTGCTTCTGCTAGTAGTGGCTCTTTATGGTGTGATTTAAACATTTGGTTCAAGGTGTTTCCTTATCATAAGATAAAACTTTTTGAAACAAATAACAAAACTCATTTATTTTCAAAGATTTTATTTATTTCAAAGGCACAATTACAGAGAGGGAGAGACAGAAAGAGAAAGATCTTCCATCCACTGGTTCGTTCCCCAAATGTTGGCTAGGCATGGGCCAGGCTGAAGCCAGAAACCTGGACCTCCATGTGGGTTTCGCACATGGGTAGCAGGGGCTCAAGTGCTCAGACTGTCTTATGCTGCTTTCCCAGGCATATAGCAGGGAACTGGATCAAGAGTGCAGCAGCCAGGACTCAAACCCTGCTCATATGGGATGCTGGTGTCTCAGGCAGCAGTTTGACCTACTTTGCTACTACGCTGACCCCAAAACTCATTTTGAAAAAGCTGCATCTGTGTCATTATTTTAAAAAAATTATCTAAGATTTTAAATTTCAGTAGATGCTCCCTGTTGTGTATCTGAGAGATACTGCAAAAAGAAAAAAAAATTTAATTCTAAGACCTCATTCTTACTAGAAAATAAAAATGATTGTCTTTTAAATAACTTTAAAGTTATTATATTTGATATTATTGAATGTTACTTTGAATTGCACAACTTTATCTAAGTTGAATTTTATGTTCATATTTTGTGTACCTGTTCTTTTTCACAAAGACTTTATTGGAAGCTAGCTTTCCAATGCTGGCTTCACCAGGACCCTATGGAAAATATGTGGTCATCTCTATTTTAGTGATGTCAAATCTCTTCTTGGTCATTTATCCTGTATAGTATTGAGGAATACAGTTGGAGGCAACATTATACTCAAATTTATTAAGGCTGTATCAAGGTATACATATAAATGAAAACAAATAGAGGAGAAATGCAGTAGGCTTTTCAGATAAAATTTTGCAGTTATCAGATCTCTTTATTTCTAGCTTAATGCAATTTTGAGTATGATATCTGTTATGTTTTCTAGGAAACATTTAGGATCAGTTAGAGGTACCAGGAAAGAACAGAAAATATAATTTGACCTAGCAAATGCTTTCACATAAAAAATTTAAAGTACTTAGAGTGATTTCAAAAGTATATTGTTACATCTCATAATTTGAAAATTTATTAATACTTTTTAAAAACATAACTTGAAAAGTAGGGAGGAGGGAGAGAGAAAGAAATTCATTTTCCATCTGCTGGTTCACTTCCCAAATGCTCATAACAGCTGGGGCTGAGCTAGCCCAAAGCTGGGAGCCAGGGATTCAGTCTAAATCTCCCACTTGAATGACAGAGACAAACTACTTGAGCCCTCTACTGCCTCCAGAGTATACATTAGCAGGAAGCCAGATCAGAAGCAGAGCTGGGACCCAAACCCACACACTCTGAAAGGGGAGGGATTCAGATACCAAATGGGTGACATAACTGCTGTGCCAAATGCCCACCCATATTAACAGACTTAAACTATGGACTCTAGCAAGCAGATTACTAATTTTCTTAGTAAGATCAGTTTTGTTCTTAATTTATTACCATAAGTAATATAAATTAAGAAATTGTTCATAAGAATTCACTTCCTTTAACAAATTTTTTTTTAGTAACATACTCATAGTTTTTTTCCCATTCAGTTGCTAAGCTATGAAGAAAATTGTCTGCATTTTAAAGATTAGGAGTTCTGGTAGAAGTGGATCATTTACCCCAGTTTTCTCCCTGGGAAAAAAATACAAGGGTGTTTTTCCAGGTATATAGGGCTGGATAAATTTTTTAAAAGATTGATTTATTTATTTGAAAAGCAAAATGACAGATCTTTCATCTGCTGATTCACTCCCCAAATGGCTAAAACAGCTAGGGCTGAGCTGGGCCAAAGCCAGGAGCCTGGAACTCCATCCTAGACTCCCCTGTGAGTGGCAGGGGCCCACGCACTTGGACCGTCTTCTGCTGCTTTCTCAGGCACAGAGAGATGGATTGGAAGTGGAGCAGCCAAGCTCAGATGGGATGCTGGTGTGGCAGGCAGAGGCTTAAACTGCTGTACCCCAACACTAGCCCCAGCAGTAGATTTTTTTAAATGGTTATTTGTACAGTGGGCGTACAGAAAGTGTGTCCTCTTTGATTTATAACATAAATTAACAGGTATGGAAGATTAACTTCTTTTATTCAGTGTTAATTCTACTTGTTTTGGTCTCCAGTTTACCTTGATATTTGATTGAGATCAACAACACTTAAAAATTTTTTTTAAGTTTATTTGAAAGCCAGGGTAAAAGAAAGGAAGAGAACAGAGAGAGTGACTTCCATACACTGGTTACTCCCCAAATTCCCACGACAGCCAGGGCTTGACCAGGTCAAAGCCAGGAGCCAGGAATTCCGTCTGGGTCTCCCACAAAGCTGGAAAGGGCCAAGTACTTGGGCCATCATCTGCTGCCTTCACAGATACATTAACAGGAAGCTAGATTGGAAGCGGAGCAGTTGGGACTGGAACCAGCCTTTTAATATGGGATGGGGGCATCACAAGTGGCCGGGTAACATACTGAGCCATGAAGCTCACACCCAACATTTTCTAATTCAGTCTCCTTTAATTCCTTAAGTTAATCAGTATCCTTTCACATTAAAAACTGCTTTGGGCAAAATATTCAAACATCATTTCTAAATCATGTTTACTCATAGAAGGTCATTTCAGGAATAATTACTCTAATTGGCCTTATTGCAGAAGAAGCAAAGTAGAAAGGATGGGACATAGTTACAAATATTCAGAGTGTGTATACTTTGAGCAAAGTGGAGAATGAGCAGCATTGTGAGGCAATATTCTCTGTAGTCTTAGATTGTGTTCCTCACTGAGAGCTTTTTAAACAGTTCAAACCAAGAAATGAGAGAATAGAATCTTTTACTACAAGCTGTGCAACTAAATGTATTGAAATTCTGTAAATGGGTCAGTACAAGGTATTCTAATATAATTCTGATTCATAATAGGACCTATCTGTATGTTGACATCGTGAAAAAATTAGGATTTATTGCCTGTAAGACTTCAGTTCCATTCCTTAATGCCTTTCTTATTGGTAGATGGTTTGAAAAAATGATCAGTAGTCTTTCCTTGCTTCAGAATGCAGGTTCTTAGTTCCTGAGATAAATTTGAGAGCATGATAATTCATGAATATAAATGGATTTTTAAAGGCTAGCGATGTTAATTTATTTAGATATTTGGAACATCAGTATTAGAATATAAAGGAAGTTGGCTGGTAGACAAGAGTGTTCCTTTTAGGTTCCCCACAAAGATTAGAGTTCCAGAATTGTTCCACTTACACAGGTGCCAAGTTTATGGCCCTTAAATTTCATTGTAGCCATACTAGCTTTTGCAGCTTAAACTTTGCTTTATAAATTAGAAGTATCAGGAAAGCATTACTGATCCCTTCTAGTTTATGTCTTTGGGAACCAACTGTTGATGAATATTGTTTCTGTTAAGACATGAAAGGAAACTCTCCTGTTTGCTTTTCTGCTACAATTCTGTCATTAGAATCTTACTCCAGAGAATTTTCCTGTAATTGTGATGGATATGATAAATAATGGAAAATTCTAAGACCATCAAAATACTGAATTCAAGATGAGTAATTAAGACTGGAGTGCATTTGCATGAGTGCTGAGATGTCTTATGTTTATAGTAGGTCTTTGTTTCCTGTGCTCTGAGTGATGTCATAGTGCTGTGTGTAAACTGTGCTGTGTCAGAAATTGGGGGATTGGATGGGACTTTCTAATACGGGTACTATTTTTGTTAAATTGTAAATGATGATGTAGTGTGGGGTACTGTAATATTTTAAGTGATCATTGCCTTTTCTGCTGTACAATGTGACCCTTCTCATCTCTCTCATTCATTTTGCATGCCTCTGCTCACTTCTGTACAGCCACAGTTGAGGCTATTGAGGCTGAAAAAGGTACGATCAGAGTCTTTGCACTGGCCAGAGATCTGTGGTGTGTGGGTGGGCGTCAGAGAATGTCCTATGGGTGTGTCTTCCTCCTAGCTTACAAAGTCCAAGATGAATCATACTCACTGACTCAGCAAGTTTAGCTGTCACATTCCTCTAAAAAAAAAAAATTCTCAAGGGCTAATATCCATAGTGATAATCTTTTTACCTTTACTGGTATAATATGGAACCAGAATTTAATGATTCTGATTTTCTTACAGTATAGCATGTTATACTATGTATTGTAGCTTTTAAAGTTGCCTGTTTTAATGGAAATAACTAAACTGACCCTATAAACAGAGATCTCTTCCATATTTTGTGATTCTATACTACTAAGATTCCCCCCACCAAGTGAACCCCTTCTAGATACAGCTGAATCTGTTTTTTTCTCATTTTCAGTAATGTTGCTATAAATTTTTTTTTTTTTGCAT
This sequence comes from Lepus europaeus, assembly GCF_033115175.1. NCBI lineage: Eukaryota > Metazoa > Chordata > Mammalia > Lagomorpha > Leporidae > Lepus > Lepus europaeus. The sequence goes on along the minus strand of NC_084843.1, from coordinate 62,636,034 downwards.
TTGGGCTATAGTTTACTGCAAGATTCTATTTATGGATATCATGTGTTGGCTTGATATCACACATTGCTGAATGTTTTCTGCCCCAGTCATTTGTTTGGTTCATTTGCACAAACTAAGTCCCAGGGATTCTAGGTATTAGACAACCAGATTTACATTAGTTTTCTATGAAATTTCCATAAAATTTTCTATGAAAATTTTAATAATGGAGGCTGCAATCATTTCAGCTGAAGGGAATGAGAATCCATAACATATTTGGAAGGATTGCCATTGTTTTGATTTGGGTTTCCAAAGAATTTGAAGTCAGTGGGCAGTGAATTAAGGAAGATACCTTCTAAAATATGAAAATGTAAATGCTTTTTGTTGTTAGCCAAACACAGATCTAACTCCTGGAGGCATTTCCCACCTTTTTCATTTCATATTGGTGGTGATAGAGTGATGGTACTTCGACCTCCAAAATAGTTGTGATCTACTAAATTTTAATTTACCTTTACGTCTTTCTCCTCCCACGCTCTTCGTACAGATTTGTATGTTGAGGATTAACCTTCCTGAGCCTCCTCACTTACCCCTACTCTTGTTGTTCCCTGACTGTGATAGTCACTGTTGATTTTAGAGTCTGAGATAGGAGATAATTGGTATAGAAATCAAACTAAGACCCTCAGACTATTGCCTGAAAATTGATTTTATGAACAGGGAAGAATTATTTTCATGGGTGTATTTTTAAGGCTATATTAATACTTGTCATCTATGAAGCTATCATGTTTATATTTAGGTTTAAACATTTCACATTTTAAGGGAAAGAATGATGTGGGGCTAGGATTCAGTTAAAGTAAGATTTAAGTGTTCCTATTTACAGCTAATTTCTCTCTTCTTAAAATTCATTAATTATGTTTTTGAAATCTCAGAAACATTTCTCAATTACTGACTTATCAAATTTGCATTTTGTTAAGCAATACGAGGATTCTCTCCACCACATAGAATCTGCAGTTTTGAAGAGGCAAAGGGTTTGGATAGGATCAATGAGAGAATGCCACCCCGGAAAGATGCTGTACAGCAAGATGGTTTCAATTCTCTGAACACCGCACATGCCACTGAGAACCACGGGACTGGCAACCATAATGCCCAGTGACCAACGGCTTCCCAGGGACTCTCACATCTCGGGCCCCAAATGGACAGATCACCCGAGGAGCTGGAGGGGTCGGCCAAGCTGACTGTAAATGTCACAGTCCCTCTGAAAAAACCATTGTGCTTTTGAGACCCAAGCCCCCTTCCTGGATGGAGGCTTTGAGGGCCCTGGGACATGTTGTGCTATCTGATAAGATTGGGTCATCGCTGCCAAGGTGGAGAGCAGTGAGCAAGGGGCTTGGGGCAATTTCCAGTGGAGGGCATCTACTCCTCCATTTACGCTTGTGGTTCACACATTTAAGTTTACAAATGAGATTTCTTTTTCCCCCTCTGAGTAGAATTAGATTTTCTTTTTCAACCATAATTCAAATGCAATCTTAAGAGCTAATGTGGACTTTTTTTGTTCCATGAAATGTCTTTAAAGGATGAATTAGCATGGTCTTAAAATACATTTCTGAGATTACTAGCTGTATTTTGAATTGTAGGCAAAATGGTGAGAAACCCAGTTGGCGTTTATACAAATGCTGACCTCAGGTCTATTGTTCTTAAATGTGGCTAATTCTGTAACATAGTCTTGGTATTTTTCAATTATGAATGCATAACCAATTTCTAGGCAGATGCCTTACTTGAACACAAATCCAAAAGCTAATTTAGAATCTTCTTTGCCCAGATCTTTTGAGATTTACACCCCAGAGATTTAAGAAGAAAACCTCTAAATTTCAAAATTATGAAGAATTACAGAATTACTCATTTAAGGTACTTTAAAAGAAGTTTGTACATTGTCAAAGTAAATTTTAATTCAAATCATGTCTGTAAAACTTGACGTATTTTGTGTATGCATGTTTTCATTTTACAAATATTTAATATATAGACCTATGATGTACAGGTACGACATGTATAGGTTACCTAGATGTTATGAGAAATTTTAGTTTATTGTGAGTACTCAAGTTGCTTAAATAGCCACCAGGGTGATTTACTGCTGGCTTTCTATCATTTTTATGTTTTAATGCAAAGGAAATTTTTAAATGTTCCAGAAGTGTTTTTGATTAAGCAGTGCAGCCTAGAAGCAATGGTTCTTTTCAATCATTCAGATGTTAGTGGAAGCCTAAAAGTCAAGACTGCATGTTGAAATTTTAGTTTTGATAGTTACAGAACTGCTTGGTTAAACTAAATGGAACCATGTGCTCATTTTTCACAATTATTGACCTGTATTGATTGCCACTGTAATTTGATATTTTCCTTTACTTTGGTGGCCTGCTTCCCTCATGCCCTGGAATACAACTCAGAGCTCCAGGCAGCGGAACCATCTATTGTTTTGTTTGCCAGAAAGTGCACCCTGTATGGTCTCCTGTCTAAGTTGGAAATATTATGCATGTGCAGGACTATTTGAATATTTTATAAACAGTAGCACACAATAAATTCCATGCATGGGCCGCTGCTCCTATCTCTGTCTTGGGTTTTATTTGGGAGATGAAGTATGATTGGACCTTTTAATGCAAATCAAAAAATCTTGTTAATAGAGCTGGAATATCCCTCAGAGAAGATTATCTTGTGGATAGTGCATGGTGATTTGATGAATTAAATTCTTGTCTTCATAAATTTTGCTTTTTTTAAAAAAAAAAACTCTTTGTTACATTTGTTTTATGTGAGCATTAATAGCTGAGCACTCGAGGAACTTTGGGTACCTACTATAGGTCCCCTACACCTAATATTTAAAAAATTCACTATTTTCTTTAACTTTCATTTTAAAAAATATATTATTGTGTAGAGTTTCATTACAGTGGTGTTGGGAAATTATTGGGTGTTTTTTTAACAATAAGAAGAAAAAATATTAAGGAGACTGTATTTTTCTCCCATCCTGTTCTTTATTCTTTGCCATAATAAAAATAAATATAGGATTTGGCAAATTGAGGGAAATTAGGATGAGTTTCTCAACATTTTGTAACTAGTTTTATAATAATGTAATTATGTAATAATTTTAATTCTCAACAATAATTATAGTGGCACACATTATAAAGCATTAATTTAAATCAAATTACACTTACCTCATTCCAGATAACAAACAGAACTTCTCAAATTGTTGATTATTACAGCTTCTACTACTATCACATTAACTTGCAAACTAGTTCATGAACTACCTCTAAAGTTATGCACTTCATACCTTAGAGATTCTTCTTGATGTTACTGCTTATGAAAGTTATGTATATTTAAGAGCATTATTAGGTGTCAGAAACTTCCTTAGTGCTAGGTTCATCATAAAGTTCTATGAGGGGTCCTCAAAAGTTCATGGAAAATGCATATTGTGAAAAAAACTATGCATAACTTAAATTTTTTACCATAATAAACTTACCTTTTAAATATTATTTGGGAGGCAGAGAGAGAGAGTATGCACAAGCATGCTCTCCCATCTGCCTGTGCACTCACCAAATGCTTGGGGGACAGAAGTCAAAGCTAGGAGCCATGAACACAATCCAGGTCTCGACATGGATGTCAGGAACCCAGCTACTGAGTCATTATTAGCAGGAAGTTGGCTGGAATCGGGATCTGGCCAGCAAGTCAAGTGCAGGCACTAATGTGGAGCCTGGGTGTCCTACCAAGCATCTTAACTGCTAAGCCAGACACCTGCCCCTACACTTCTCTTTTAATTCCGTGAAGCTTTTGAAGTACCCTCATACAGTGTTTGTAGGAATCATGGATAAACCTTAGCAAACTAGAGGAATTAAGGTTTAATAGTAAAAATGGAGAGTAAGAGAAAGGAGTAGAACTCCGAGAAAGTGGTGGACTTAAAGAATCGTAGAATATCACCTGTCGTTACAAAGAACATTTCCTAACTTGTTGAATGGGAACCTATTCCTAGTCTTTCTTCAAATTAGTTCCACAGCAAACCATTTGTTAAATTCTTTTTAATGCAACTCATGATGAGTACAAATTGTTAAAAGATCAGATCTTTCCAGGTTGTCATTTTAAATGCCTATCATGTTAGTGACGGTGAAATGTAAATTAATATTCAACATGAAATTTTTTCTATGTATCATTTCCTTTTGTATTGAAAGATGACTTTTCTGAATTAGAAAAGTCACTCTCTGACTTTCTATACTTCAGTTAAATCATTGTTAACAGAACTCATAAACATCATAGTTCATAATTCATACGTTCATGTTTAAATTTTGAAGCCAGTTAAATTTATGCTGATCTGAAATCTTTGCTCAGAATCAATTACTCTTATTTTATTCAGGGTTTTTGCCATTGCAGCTGATTTTCCTTTTTCCACAGCTACTCTACATAATATTGTATAATATTTCACTGAATCCTTAACACTTTTCTTCCACCTTCCCTGCTTATAGTTTATGCTTTCTACAGTTTGGGGGTTCCTTTGAAATCCATTCTCTGCATCTGTTCCTTACGGGGATTTGATTTGCCACATTCCAGGACCTCAGTGCAAGTGGTTCTTCCTGGTTGTATGATGCTCATCGAGGCAGGTAAGTTGACAGCTAGGGCCAGATGTAAGGAGAAAATCAGGTCTTAGATTCGTGTAAGACCACTGCCCTGACAACTTCTGATAGGTCCTTGAGCTCGTGGAAAGAAGCTAAGGAATGTGGAATTGAATTTCCAAGGTCAGCATCTATTATAAGAAGGAATAAGAGGGTGCACTGAGTTGATTGTTTTCTATTTTTTGTACTTGAAAGTAGTATGCATGTTTAGTCATTAACAAAAATGTTAGTCTTGCTTACTTTAATGTTCCAGAAACATTTATTCTTCTTTTGAAATAAGCAAACAGGTGGAATCTGAGGATGCTTGAGAGAATACCTTGTTTTCTTTTCAGGAAAGTGAATTTTACAAATTAATTCTGTATGTTCTCCCTAGAGTTTGATTGTATTCTGTACTAATAAATTACTATTTCTCCTGTCCTTTGTTGGGTTATTATAATTGTACAATAGCCTAGGTTGGGCAATGTTGAGTTCTGTTTGTGCAGTGTTTGATATGTTTAAAAAGGACATTGGGCTTGGGGGAACTCTTCTTGAGTCTAGATTCTATACAGGGACTTCAGGGGCTCCTGTACCTCTGGGCTAAGTGCATATCCTTTCTAACCAAATATTGACTTCTGGACTAATCCCAAGGCTTTTTGTCTGAAGCTGTAAAGTGAGAGCAGAAATGCTGCCTTGAGTGAGAGAAGTCCAGAAAGCAGTAGGTTTCGTCTTTCTCTGAGCCTGCCCTGGCCTTGGTGAGTTTGAAAGTGTTGACAGTCTTTAGCCCTTTTGGCAGAGAATGAGGATCAGAAAGAGAGAAGTCCTCAGGCAGGGGGCCAGGTCCTTACTTGCCTCGTTAGGGAGACTTCAGCCTTGACTGTCTGGTTGGCAGGGCACACTTAATCACTGAGACCCAGCATTTCAGCAGTTTGCAGAGGAAACTGATATGAAGGGACAGCTGCAAGTGAGCCACAACCTAGATTTGAGGAGATAAAGCACTCACTTCACTTGGAGGAAAGAGAAGGAAGGAAGCCGAGAGCTTAGCAGGGTAAGTTACTTTCCCATCAACCTGCTTGCTTGCTTTATAATTGAGTAAAGTATTTAGCACCCTGGGAAAGTGTTAATCACTGATTAAGCAGATGAATGTGGTCATAATAGCAATGTCCTTAATGTAGTTTTTCTTTTTCTTTGCCCTTTTTGAAGATTCCCAGTGACCATCTTTACTCTCCCTTCTCTTTTCCCAGAGATGTTTCCAGTTTGCTCATGAATTAGAGAAAATTAGGTGGGTCCTCTTGGTCTAAAAATAGTGAGAAAATTACTGTATTAGGTGAAACTTTGGGCTTCGGGTGGCAAGGATGGAGAAAAAGGGGATATCTGGGTCTGGGAATTGGTTAGTATTGTGGTTTGTAATTTGGAGATGCAGTTTTCCTAGGCCATGAAATGTATGGCTCCTCTCCTCTAGTCTGTGGTGTTAGTGTTTCCTTTCTCATATATTGGGAGTGACTAGAAAAAATTTTTACAGTGATTCCTTTTCTAGGTAGAGTGGATTGAACTCTGGAAAGTTCTGAAAGCTTACTGCAGTTCAGCATCTCCCTTTTATCTCTCTCCTGTCCTCTCCCTAACCACCCCCCACTTTTTGTTTCTACATCTACACCCTGTGAACTTGGAGAAGGCTGGTGATTTTTGCAGGAAAATTGGAGCCAAGGAAGCTGTGTCTGGTTCTAGGGTACACAAACTCAGACATGAACTTGATGATGATGTATGTGTGTGCAGACCCAAATGCCAAAACTTGACTTCTTCCCACCTTCTTGTCTTCCTGCCAGGAAGCAAGCTTATTTGTACCATGGATCACGAATGTGCTCTAGACACAGATGAGACTATGACATTAGCGATTTCACCACCATTCTTTTTCATTTCCAGAATTCTTTTCATCTCCAGACATTTCAGCCAATGCCCATATCCAAGAATTAATTTTGCATTAGAGACTTCTCTTTGAAAATGCAGCTAAGTGAAGCAGACCTCTTTTAATCTTAACTGGCTCCCACTGTAGCAAAAAGGCTATCGTTTAACATACAGAAGATATTTATTGAGATTTATTTATTTATGAGATTTAAGACCCTAAAGTTGTCTCAAAGATACTTGCTTCCATAACCGTGAAAAAAATATTCATTCAGGGCCGGCGTTGTGGCGCAGTGGGTTAAAGCCCTGGCCTGAAGCACTGGCATCCCATATGGGCACCGGTTCTAGTCCTGGCTGCTCCTCTTCCAATCCAGCTCTCTGCTGTAGCCTGGGAAAGCAGTAGAAGATGGCCCAAGTCCTTGGGCCCCTGCACCCACGTGGGAGACCCGGAAGAAGCTCCTGGCTCTCTCTCTCTGTCTCTACCTCTCTCTGTAACTCTGTCTTTCAAATAAATAAATCTTAAAAAAAAAAAAAAAAAAAAAAAAAGGCTATCCAACTGAAAACTACCCCAACTGAAGACTTGCTGTCCTTAAAAAAAAAAAAAAAAATTGTTCTTTCAAGATTTAAGAAGCTGCCAAATTGCCTGAAGGGAGTAGGTAGACAGAAAAGATAAATAAATGCTTTTCTAGAATGACAGTAATTCTGAAAATGCATTGAGAATGGGGGTGGTTAAAAGTGGAGGGTATCACTTTTTAATTGTATATGTAATTTGTTATTGCTGTGTACTGAAAACTTGACTGCAAAGGAAAAAAAGAGCATAAAATTAGGTCAGATGTTGGAAATGGGATCCAAAGGTGTCCCATCACTCTTATTTTTTTTTTTTTTTAAGATTATTTATTTGGAAGTCAGAGTTACACAGAAAGAGAAAGATAGGCAGAGAGAGAAAGAGAGGTTTTCCATCCACTGGTTTACTACCCAGTTGGCCACAATGGTCAGAGCTGCGCTGATCTGAAGCCAGGAGCTTCTTCCTGGTCTCCCACATGGGTACAAGGGCCCAAGGTCTTGGGCAATCTTCCATTGCTTTCCCAGGCCACAGCAGAGAGCTGGATTGGAAGTGGAGCAGCCAGGTCTCGAACCAGTGGCCATATGGGATGCCAGCACTGCAGGCTGTGGCTTTACCCACTATACCACAGTGCCGGCCCCCATTCACTTTTAAGGAATGTGAATAAGGGTCATGTCCCTTAAACCCTATGATGATATGGTATCATTAGGTCCAATGTCTTGTTCATTGGTGGTATTGTAGAGGATATGGTACACAATTGAGCTTGGTAGTTTCTTTTGTGGACTCTAAAAACCATTCAACCATGGGATGAGGGGAGATACATTAAAAGAATGGATGGAGGGGTGAGTGAAACTCCTGTTAAGCCTCTTCTTGGACTCTTATATTCCATATCAGGGTACCTGGGTTCGAGGACCAGCTCTGCTTTTTAGCCTCTCAATCTGTGGATTTCTCTACCTCTCTCTTTCTCCCTCCTTCCACTTCTCCTTCTGTATCTCTCTCCCTTCCTTCCTTTTGAAATTTTTTTATTCTGGGGAGGGGAAGGAGGGAAGAGAGAGAGAGAGAGAGAGAGAAAGAGAGAGAGAAATCTCCCATCCACTGATTCACTCCCCAAATACCTACAACAAATAGGGTTGGACCAGGCCAGAGCTAGGAGCTGGAAAGTGAATCTCAGTCTTGCATGTCAGTGGCAGCAACCCAACCACGTGAGCCATCACCATCTGCCACCATCACCGGCAGGAAGCCAGAATCAACAGGGGAGCTAGGACTCAACCCCAGGTGCTCCACTATGGCATATGGATGTCCCAAGTTGCTTCTTTTTTTTTTTTTTTTTAATTTTTATTTTATTTTATTTTTAAACGGCAGAGTGGACAGTGAGAGAGAGAGAGAGACAGAAAGAAAGGTCTTCCTTTTTGCCGTTGGTTCACCCCCCAAATGGCCGCTGCGGCCGGCACACCGCACTGATCCTAAGCCAGGAGCCAGGTGCTTCTCCTGGTTTCCCATATGGGTGCAGGGCCCAAGCACTTGGGCCATCCTCCATGCATTCCTGGGCCACAGCAGAGAGCTGGCCTGGAAGAGGAGCAACTGGGACAGAATCCGGTGCCCCGACTGGGACTAGAACCCCATGTGCTGGCGCCTCAGGCGGAGGATTAGCCTATTGAGCCACGGCGCCGGCCCCAAGTTGCTTCTTAACTGCTAGTCCGAACCCCCTACTTTCTTTCCTTTCTTAACTGAGGCAAAATTCATATAACAAAATTCATAAGGTAAGCAATTAAATGGCATTTAATGAATGCATAGTATTGTACAGTCTAGTTCTAAAACATTTTCATCATCCTAAAAGGGAACCCCATAACTGTTAAGCAGTTACTCCCCATTTCCTGTTTGCCCTGTCCCTGATAACCATCAATCTGCTTTCTGTCTCTGGATTTACCTGTTCTGGAATATTTTGTATAAATGTTATCATAAAACCTGAAAACATTTGTATCTGACTTCTTTAGCTTTGCACAGTATTTTTCAGGTTTGCTGTAACATGTTTCAGTATTTTATTTCCTTCTATAGCTGAATGATACTCATATGGAAATATATATGTATTGATTTATCTTCCTTAATTTGTTTATTCAATATTCATCTGTCAGTAGCGTTTTTTGTTGTTGGTTTTGCTTTTGACTGTTGTGAATAGTGCTGCTTTGAACACTCATGTATAATAATTTGTTTGAGTACTTTTAATTATTCGGGATATATGCTTGAGAATGAAATTACTGGGTGAATTTGAAAATTGAAATGAAATTCCTTTTTGAGGAACTGCCATACTGTTTTCTATAGTGGGTGTACCATTTTATATTCCCACTAGCAACTCATGTTTGAGGCTTCTTCTTATTTCATATTCTCATCAATATTTGTTATTTTCTATTTTTTTATAATAGCCATCCTACTGGGTATAAAATAATATTGTGGTTTTGATTTGCATTTTCCTAATTTACTAATTGTTCACAATAATTTGTTGTCCACATATATTGCATATATTGTTTAGAAAAATGCTTATTCAAATAGTTTTCTCATATTTAGTTAGGATTTTTTAATGTATATATTGGGTATAAACGCCTTATCAGATATTTGATTTGTAATATTTTCTCTCATTCTATGGGTTGTTGTTTCACTCTTGATGATGTTCTTTGATGCACAAGTTTTGAATTTTGATCTAGTCCAATTCATTTTTTCTTTTTTTTTCTTAATTTTAATGGCATATAGAAGAAATTGTTGTCATGAAGTTTCCTCCTATGTTTTCTTCTAAGACTTAGAATTTTAACTCCCATGTTTAGGTCTTTGGACTTACATTTAAGCTCAGCATGTTCCACTCTGCATTTTTATGCTCATCCTTTTCTCTGTGCTTAGAATTCCTTCTTCCCCTCTCCATGTACTCAAACTATTCCTATCTATTAAGGTCTAATTTACATACTACCTGCTTCTTGAAGTCTTCTTATGGAAGAATAAGTCTTCCAAGGAATCCCTTCTTCTGATCTCTAATTAGTGCTTTAGTTTCACTTTTTTTTAAAAAAATAGAATTTGTATAGAGCCATATAGTTTACATCTAATCTCTATAGGACTTTTAGATGAGATGTATGTTTTTCATATTTGTCTCCATACTGTATGTTGAAACTGATTTTATATGTTTACCAATAAATATATATTGAATGAATGGGTGCTTTTTTCTTTCAATGTGTTTCCATTTTTTTACTCATCCCTTCTGGAAGGCGTGGGAGAAGACAAAAAGGAAAAGAGGGTATCACAAGAGTCCCAGCTAGATAGTACGTGAGTATGGTCTTAGTTTTACTTCAAAACTTATCCCTTAGGCAGTTTTGCTGGTAATTTGCCTTGACTTGGCTTTGAGTATATAATTCAGCATGTGCTGCTCATTTTATGTTGCATTTAATTTCTACTTATTGGTTTCTTGCTTATAAATGTGATGATAGGTCTTTTAAAATGAATGTTTTGTCTTACCAATGAGATTAGATTGGCAATTTGTTTCAGTAGATGGTAGTTTGGGACTACTAAGACTTCTATTGTTTTTTCATTTCTTACATTGATTGTTAAAATACTATATACTAATGACATGTGAATATATTCATCTAAAAAATTCATTCATTATAGGTTAGTCTAAAGGCCCCTTTGGCTATCTTCTATTCAGTTAATCACGGTTTCCAATTTCCTAAGTACCCTGCCAGAACCCTTTCGATGCACTTACTTACATATGTATTCATATTGTATATAGAACTTCATATGTAGCACATAAAATGTATTAATATATAATTATTATTTTTCACAACTGCTTGTAGTAATTATCAGTAAATACTAAATCAATACCTGGATCTTTCTGATAATCTTGGTCTGAGAAACTAGAATGAGAAATGCAAGCTCAAGTGTATGAAAACATATCATCCATGTCCAGCTTGCAAAATTCCATTCCATGTCTGTTTTGCGTGTAGTCCCCAGGTATCACTAGACAGACCCATGGCTCCCCGGTCCCGGAGACGAAGGCATAAGAAACCTCCCTCATCAGTGGTTTCCACGATTGTCACCCCACCTGCAGTTGTGACCTCTGTACCTCTGACTCTCTCAAAACCTGGCCCTAGTATAGATGCACTTGGCTTCTTCTCTTTGGAGAATAATGTTCCTGGCCTTTCGCAGCTGATCCTTCAAAAGCTGAACATGAAAAGCTATGAAGAATACAAGTGAGTGAGCATCTCCATGGAAGAAGTATGTCTTTCATAAAAGTGATTACAGAAGGTGGTGTGGGAGTATAATTTGGGCAATATGGAGTACTTCTATTGAAGGATTTCCTCATTCTGACTTTTGCCAGTTTTATTCCTATAGAAGAAATAAAATTTGCTTGAATGAGAAATGGTGGGAGTAGGCGATAACAAGAGTAGTTGGAAATGTATAGGAGGCAAGATGGGGAACATGAGAGGTATTGGAGATACTCTTTTTCCCTATTGCCACTCCTCCACTGTCTTTGCAGGTTGGTGGTAGATGGGGGTACCCCAGTATCGGGCTTTGGATTTCGATGTCCTCAAGAAATGTTCCAGAAGATGGAGGACACCTTTCGATTCTGTGCTCAGTGTAGAGCACTCCCCAGTGGCCTTCCAGACACCAAGGTCCTCCGGCACTGTAAGAGGTGACTTGTATGGGGCTAGTAGGGGAGGCATTAAAAAAATGACCCTGTTCTGAGACCTCATCCCAAGAGGAAAGATCTGAAGATTTTCAAAATAACTTCAGACCCATTCCTCATTTTGTGTGATCCAGCCTACAGAAAGATTAGAACAGGGTTCTGTTTTCTAAAAAAAATATTTATTTATTTGGAAGGCAGAGTTACAGAGAGGCAGAGGCAGAGACAGAGAGAGCTGTCGTCCATATGTTGGTTCATTCCCCAAATGGCTGCAACAGCTGGAGCTGGACTGATCTGAAGCCAGGAGCTTCGAGGTCTCTCACGTAGGTGCGCGGGCACAGGGGCTTAGGCCATCTTCTACTGCTTTCCCAGGCCATACAGAGAGCTAGATCAGAAGTGGAGCAGCCTGGACTGGAATTGGAGCCCATATGGGATTCTGGCACCACAGACGGCAGCTTTGCCCGCTATACCACAGTGCTGGCCCTAGAACAGGGTTCTAATCCTGCTTTTTTTTTGGTGTTATAGGGAGATCAGAGAAGAAACTACAATATAATCTCCACTCCTTCTTGAGTCCTTAAGGAGTAAAACCACATCTGTTGTAGGGCAATTAGAGTTGAGCCATGACTTGATGAGAGGGCAACTGCTAACTCCTGTGTATCTTTCTGAATGATATCTAAAAATTGAGTTGTTCCTGACAGAAACCGAGGTGTCAGTCTGAGAGAATAACGATATCCCCATTGCCTCCTACCAAATGTCATCCTCAAACTTCATGCACCAGTGGTAATTCTTCTCTGCAGCATCTTTATTCATTCACTAATCTTTCTTCCTAGGTTATGAGAATTACCAATTTCCTTTCCTAGACACCCCCAACCTTTTTAGTATAGGAACATCTATTTCTGTGGCTCATTCCCATAGGTGCAGAAATGTCTATTATTGTGGTCCAGAGTGCCAGAGGTCAGACTGGCCAGCACACAGGAAAGTTTGTCGAGAGCTTCATCTTGTGGCTGTGGACCGACTCATGGAATGGCTTCTGGTCACAGGTGAAGTGGTGGTATTGGGGAACCATGCCATATACATCACAATCGTGCTTAGAGAACAGTATGAAAGCATGTTGTTACAAGTTGACGTGGAGGGACTAGTGATCACTAGGAGGGAATTTTGAAGCCAGAGAGGGCTTAAGTCAATTCTTATTCGTTCTTTCCTGCAGGTGACTTTGTCCTACCCTCAGGACCTTGGCCATGGCCAGCTGATGTACAGGACTGGGATACCTGGTTTTCTATGAGAAGGTTACAGTTAGATACTACACTGGATGCTGTGATAGGTAGTCATGCCATGACCACCTTGTGGGCCAATGTAGGACGCCCAAGGCCAGACCCAAATGTTTTGCAGGGCTCATTGAAGCGGCTTCTGACAGATGCCCTGTCCCGGCCCCTGACACTGGGCCTAGGACTTCGGACCTTGAGGATAGATACTGGGAAGGCTGGAGGAAGTACAGTGCATGTGGTTGGCGCTTCCCACGTGGAGACATTTCTTACTCGCCCTGGAGACTATGATGAGCTTGGCTACATGTTTCCTGGACACACTGGCCTTCGTGTGGTCATGGTGGGTGTAGATGTGGCTACTGGCTTTTTACAGAGCACTTCAGCTTCGACCCTGGAGCCTGGCACAATTCAACTTAGTGGCCACAGGGGCCTTTATCATGACTTCTGGGAGGAGAAAGTAGAGACTGGGAAGATAGCCCATCCTGATTTGGTGGTTGCATTCCATCCAGGTAAGAGTCTTGGGCCAGGGGAATACTGGGTGACTCCCATGAGAATTTCCCATCCTGACTCTTGTGTCTTTGGAAGACTATTTGTTTGGTCTCGTTAAATACAATATGATTATATGATTATGATCTTGGTTGACCAGTTTCCATATATTCCATATATACTATACCTGGGTTCAGAATTTTTCATCAAAGAACTTAGGGTGGTGTAGATGATGTGTTTTTTTTTTTAAGAGATTTATTTATTTATTTGGAAGAGTTACAGAGAGGCAGAGGCAGAGAGATCCTCCATCCACTGGTTCACTCCCCAAGTGGCTGCAACGGCTGGAGCTGGGCCAATGCAAAGCCAGGAGCCAGGAGCTTCTTCCAGGTCTCCCACACGGGTGCAGGGGCCCAAGCACTTAGGCCATCTTCCACTGCTTTCCCAGGCCATTGCAGAGAGCTGTGGAACAAGTGGAATACCCAGGTCTCTAACCAGCACCCATGTGAGATGCTGGCACTACAGATGGCAGCTTTACCTGCTGTGCCACAGCACCAGCCCCATTTTTTAATTTATTTTTTGATAGTGGTTATTAGAGATGAACAAGTTGAGGGTTAGAGTGGACACAATGAAATATCTTGCTTTTAGGGTCTCCCTCAGCCTTTCTCCTATTTCCATTTCCATTTTTGTTTCATAGGTTTCCATGCCTCTGCAGATTTGATGGAGGCCTGGCTGCCCACCTTGCTGCTACTTCGTGACTATGAGATCCCTACACTGATAACTGTTTACAGGTTTTGACCTCTTCTTATTTGTGATACTTCTGACTCTCACATCTCTTTGTATAGTTTAGCTAATTTCACTTGCTCGTCTTCCTTCTTCTGGTGAGGATGCTTTCCCTTCTCACATATGGCTTTTTTATCCTGTTGGAATAAAATCCTATGCTAGTTAATCTGGTATTTGATGAGACATTTAGTGGGAGCATGGAGGAAAAAGATAGTGTTTGCCTGGTCCAGCCTTAGGTAATTTTGGGGATTGGTGAGTACAAAAGTATCAGGCTTTTGAGCAATTTCTCTTCTATCTCTTTTATAATCAATCAGAGCAATTTTTCTTCTCTCTCCTCTACAGCCACCAGGAGTTGGAAGCCTCTTTGCAGATTCTGGTGAACCTGGATGTGCACATCATTGCCTGTGGAGCTAACCCTTTCACATCCCTCAAACCTGAACAGGTCTATTCCAACCCCAACAAGCAGCCAGTGTACTGCTCTGCCTACTATATTATGTTTCTTGGCAGCACCTGCCAGTTGGATAAAAAACAATTGGAAGAGGAAGTAGATGGTGGGGTTTAAATAACTGAACCAGATCCAGACCAGACATCTAGAAAATGGGGAAGTGAAATGACGCTACTGATGTTAGGTTTGTCATCAGCTTTGTAACCTGCTGTATCCTAAGACTCTTTGATTGTGCAGGTAAAGATTCTAAACTGAATGAGAGCTCCAGTATGATGTGACTCATTTCTAACAGGTTAGCCATGGTAGCTTCTAGAGAGGATTCTACACTTAGTGGCAAAGGGTTTGTCCTGGTAATGATTTATCTAGAACCTAGAGTTTGTTGAAGATTCCCTTGTGGAAGTTACACTTTCTAACTGAGAAGAATGAAACTTACCTTATTCTTCTGAAAAAGTTTTCTTCTTAGCTAGCAGTTGGGGCAAAAAATAGAGATATGTTAATGACTTGAAGGAGTGCAAGAATGGACAAGTCAGAGAAGTTGTTGGGACACAAAGGAAGTTATCAGGATGGCAGCTCTCCTTTTTCCCGGCTTTTTTTTCTTTTTAATTTAAGCTATACAAGTTTCATGTTTTTCATATACAGATTTTAGGAACCTAGTGATACTTCCCACCCCGTTTCCTGGCTTTTTGAGAGAAATGTTTCATTTTTCTATTTTCACTCAGGGAATTCTGACCCTAGAGCAGCCCTGGTATTTTAGATATTCCAGAGTTGTTATCTCCTTTTCTACCATAATAAACATGGTTTGGGGCTTCCTAAGTCATTTGTTTTATCTAATTTCTGGCTCGCCGGCAAATATTACTCACCTTCACCAACAACACCTCATAGGTAGGAGTTTCCCTTTTGCAGAGGGAATGATTAGCATCAGTTCTCCATTTGGGCCTGCCTCTTCTTGTTTTTTAAGATTTATTTTATTTTATTTATTTGAAAGGCAAAGTTAAAGAGAGAGAGAGGTTTTGCATCTGCTGGTTCACTCCCCAAATGGCCACAACTGTCAGAGCTGAGCCAATCAAAAGCCAGGAGCTGGGAGCCAAGAGTTTTTTCCTGGTCTCCCACGTGGGTGCAACGGCCCAAGCAACTGGACCATCCTCCGCTTTTTTCCCAGGCACATTAGCAGGGAGCTGGATCAGAAGTGGAGTAGCTAAGGACTCCCACTGGCACCCATAAGGGATGCTGACACTGCCAGCTGGGCTTTAACCTGCTGTGCCACAGCGCCAGCCCTGGGCCTGCCACTTTTAACAATAGTTGTCTCATGTCATCCTTCTGTATGTCTCTCTTTTTTTTTTTTTTTTTGACAGGCAGAGTGGACAGTGAGAGAGAGAGAGACAGAAAGGTCTTCCTTGTGCTGTTGGTTCACCCTCCAATGGCTGCTGCGGCTGGCGCACCGCGCTGATCCGAAGGCAGGAGCCAGGTGCTTATCCTGGTCTCCCATGGGGTGCAGGGCCCAAGCACTTGAGCCATCCTCCACGGCACTCCCTGGCCACAGCAGAGAGCTGGCCTGGAAGAGGGACAACTGGGACAGAATCCGGTGCCCCGACCGGGACTAGAACCCAGTGTGCCGGCGCCGCAAGGCGGAGGATTAGCCTAGTGAGCTGCGGCGCCGGCCCTGTATGTCTCTTTTTAAAAAGGTTAATTTATTTGAAAGAGTGACAGAGAGAAAGGGAGAGATGGAGACAGTTCTTCGATTCGCTGGTCCACTCCCCAAATGTCTACAACAGCCAGGACTAGGTTAGGCTAGGCTGAAGCCAGGAGTTAGGACTTCCATCCACATCTCCCATGTGAACAGCAGGAACTGAAGTACTTAGGCCATCAACTGCTGCCTCCGAGGCACATTAACAGGAAGCTGGATCAGAAGTGTATAGTAGCCAGGACTCAGCCAGGCACTCTGATAGGGGATGTAGGCATCCCAAGCAGCAGCCTAACCCAGTGCACAACTACACCTGTCCCCATCCTTCTTTTACCCTACTGAGGGTTAGGACATCCCCTCACTATTTCTTCCTGAAACCTTGCCATGAGCTATAGACACACACAGACACAACCTGTCACTTGGATACACACATTTACACTCTTAATGCCCACTCTTACAAGGGTAATTTTAAAATTCATTGTTTATTCAAAACATTTAGTACTTACCCCATTGGCTTTGTAATGTGTATTTGGGGAAGTAGGAAGGTGAATGAAACATTTTTAACCTCCTGGGAAGGGAAATGGTTCATCTACAGAGATAACTTTAAGATGTAATATGGAATAAGAAACATGAGAGAGGCCTAAAGTACTAAGGAAATAGAGTGAAAAAAGATCACTTTGCTAAATGACAGTGAGGGTGTTATGAATTAGGATTTTAGGAAACAGAGCATTCCCTATAGAACAACAGAAACAGAAGTTTGGAGGCAAAAAAAGCATAGGGGGCATTTTAGGATACTTTGGGGGATTTGTATAAATTGAGACTTGAAAATTTATTGGGACTAGATTATGGATGGAGTGTAGCCTACTAATCAGCTTTGAATTTATTTAGGCCTGAATATGAACCTTGGAGCCACCATCAAATATCTTTTTGCCTGTAAAAAAAAGCTAAACTACTCTAAGCCTAGTTTTCTCATCTGGGGTTTAATCACTAATACTCAAAGTTACATTAAGAGTTAAATGGAGGTGTTGGCCTTGTGGCAGCAGGTTAAAAACCTCAGCCTTCAATGCTGGAGTGCCATATGGGTGCCTGTTAGAGCCCCAGGTGCTCTGCTTTTGATTCAGCTTCCTGCTAATGCCGTGGTAAAGCAGCGGAAGATAACCCAAGTTCTTGGGCCACTGCACCCACGTGGGAGGCCAGGATGAAGCTCCAGGCTCTGGGCTTTTGGCCCAGCCCTGACTTGCAGCCATTTGGGGAGTGAACCAGTAGATGGAAGATCTCTCTCTGTGCGTCTCCCTTTCTCTCTAACTCTGCCTTTTAAATAAATTTTTAAAATCTGGAAAAATAAATTTATATAAAAACAGTTAAATGGAAATGTTTGCAGAGTTGGCGAATTCATATATCTCAATTTCAAAATTTATTACAAAGCAACAGTAATCAAGACTGTGAGAGGTTGGCATTGTGGCATAGTGGATTAAGCTGCTGCTGTAATCCCATATGGGCACCAGTTTGATTACCAGCTACCTTCTAATCCAGCTACCTGCTAATGCATTTTAGGAAAGCAGTGGAAGATGGCTTGAATGCTTGGCTCCCTGCCAAGCAAGTAAGAAACCTGAAAGAAGCTCCTTGCTCCTGATTTTGTCCTGGCCCAGCCCCAGCTGTTGCAGCCATTTGGGGAATAAACCAGCAGATGGAAGATCTCTGTCTTTCCCTCTGTGTAACTCTCTGTCTTTCAAATAAATAATTTTTTTTTTTTGACAGGCAGAGTGGACAGTGACAGAGACAAAGGTCTTCCTTTGCCGTTGGTTCACCCTCCAATGGCCGCCGCGGCTGGCACACTGCGGCCGGCGCACCGCACTGATCCGATGGCAGGAGCCAGGTTCTTCTCCTGGTCTCCTGTGGGGTGCAGGGCCCAAGCACTTGGGCCATCCTCCACTGCACTCCCTGGCCACAGCAGAGAGCTGGCCTGGAAGAGGGGCAGCCAGAACAGAACTGGCGCCCTGACTGGGACTAGAACCCGGTGTGCCGGCGCCGCAAGGCGGAGGATTAACCTAGTGACCCGCGGCGCCGGCCCCAAATAAATAATTTTTTAAGACAGGTGTGATGGCACAGCACCGCAGGTTAAACTGCATTGCAATTGGAGTGCCAGTTTGAGTGTCCACCACTTCACTTCCAATCCAGCTTCCTGGTAGTGCACATGGGAAGGCAGCTAGTGATAGTCCAAGTATTTGGATTCCTATCACTCATGTGGGAGACCCGGATAGAGGTCTGGTCTGCTGGTTTCATCCTGGCCCAGCCCCAGGTGTTGTGGGCATTTTAGGAGTGAATGAGTGGATAGAGATCTCTGTGTCTCTCCCTCCCTCTCTGCCTTTCAAGTAAGTAAATCTTTAGAATTCATTTAATTTTGTGCTTCAAAGAACACTATGAAGAAAATAAAAAGAATGGGAGAAAATGCTGTCTTCTCTTTTGTATCTGTAGGTTCTACATCCACAGAATCAGCTAACTGCAGTTAAAAAATATTTGGGAAAAAAAATTATACTTGTACTGAGTGTGTATAAACTTTTTATCTTGTCACCATTCCTTAAACAATATGATATAATGACTATTTGATGACACTTATATCTTATAAGTCATTATTAGTAATCTAAAAATGATTTAAAATACATGTATGTTTGACTCATGCACCACTTTTTGTAACAGACTTGAGCATCCTGGGATCTTGGTATCTGCAGGGGTTCCTAGAACCAATCCTCTGCAGATACCAAGGGAAAACTATATTCATAAATCATATCTGATATGGGACTAGTATTCAGAACTTAATTTGAAGAACTCTCATAGCCTAAAAGGACAAAACTCAATTAAAAAATGGGTAAATGATCTCAACAGACATTTCTCCAAAGATGCCTAACTGACAAGTAAGTACTTGAAAAGATGCTTAGCATCATTAGTCATTAGGAAATAAAGTTTGTAGAAAGTGGAATTCAAGGATAATTTTATTTTGGTGAAAAACATTTGAAATCAGTTTTTCATAATATATATTTTCCATAAACTTTTTGAAGACTCATAGAAACCAAAACCACAATCATACACCACTTCATACTGGCTACAATGGCTATAATAAAAGAGGCAGTAATAAGTTTGACAAGGATATGGAGAAACTGAAACCTTCGTATGCTGCTGGTAGGAATGTAAAATGGTGCAGCCATTTTGGAAAATGGTCTGTCCATTCCCCAAAAAGTTACAAATTGTGGATGGGAGCTCTATGTCTCTCAAGTAAATAATTTTTTTTAAGGTTACACATTGAGCTGTTGTGCTGCAGTAGATTACCTCGCTGCTTGGGTTATCTACATGGGATATCAGTGCTGGAGTCCCCACTACATGCTTCCCATCAGCTTCCTGCTGAAGCAACTGTGAGGCACCAGATGATGACTCAAGTACTTGGATCCCTGCCACCCAAGTATGAGACTTGGTTAAAGTTTCTGGCTCTTGGCTTCAGCAGCCTGGCTGTGCAGGCATTTGGGGAATAAACCAGTGAATAGAAAATACCTCTCCCCTTTTTTGCTACCTCTTCTCTGCCTTTCACGTAAATTAAAATCATAAGTAGGGGGTAAAGTGGGTAAAGCTGCCACTTGCAGTGCCAACAGCCCATATGGGCTTTGGTTTGAGTCCCTACTGTTCCACTTCCGATCCAGCTCCCTGCTATGGCATGGGAAAGTAGTAGAAGATGGCCCAAGTCCTTGGGCCCCTACACCCACATGGGAGACCCAGAGGAAGCTCCAGGCTCCTGTCTTCAGATGTTAGGCTACAAAAAAGAATGAAGTACTGGTTTATACTACAATATGAATGAAGCCTGTAAACAGACACCAGACACAAAAGACTATATATTGTATGAGCAAATACATGTGAAATGTCCAGAACAGGAAAATTCTGGAGACAAAGTAGATTAGTGGCTGGGGAGGATGGAGATATTGGTGATGGCTAAAGAGGCCGGTAACGCAGCTCACTAGGCTAATCCTCTGCCTGTGGCGCCGACACACCGGGTTCTAGTCCCGGTTGGGGTGCCAGATTCTGTCCCGGTTGCTCCTCTTCCAGTCCAGCTCTCTGCTGTGGCCCGGGAATGCAGTGGAGAATGGCCCAGGTCCTTGGGCCCTGCACCCACATGGGAGACCAGGAGAAGCACCTGGCTCCTGGCTTCGGATCAGCGTGGTGCACCAGCTGCAATGCACCAGCCGCGGAGGCCATTGCGGGGTGAACCAATGGAAAAGGAAGACCTTTCTGTCTTTCTCTTACTGTCCATTCTGCCTGTCAAAAATAAATAGCCGGCGCCATGGCTTAACAGGCTAATCCTCCGCCTTGCGACGCCGGCACACCGGGTTCTAGTCCCGGTCGGGGCGCCGGATTCTATCCCAGTTGCCCCTCTTCCAGGCCAGCTCTCTGCTATGGCCCGGGAAGGCAGTGGAGGATGGCCCAAGTGCTTGGGCCCTGCACCCCATGGGAGACCAGGAGAAGCACCTGGCTCCTGGCTTCGGATCAGTGCGATGAATCGGCCGCAGCGGCCATTGGAGGGTGAACCAACGGCAAAAAGGAAGACCTTTCTCTCTGTCTCTCTCACTATCCACTCTGCCTGACAAAAATAAATAAATAAATAAAGTGTATGAGGTTTCTTTGGGGGATGATGTAACCATATTAAAATCGTGATGGTACTCATTTAAAGATTTTTATTTTATTTATTTGAAAGAGTTACACAGAGAAGGAGAGGTCTTCCATCCGCTGGTTCATGCACCAATTGGCCGCAACGGCCGAAACTGCACTAATCCAAAGCCAGGGCCCCAGGAGCTTCTTCTGGGTCTTCCCATGAGGATACAGGGGTCCAAGGACTTGGGCCATCTTCTCCTGCTTTCCCAGGCACAGCAGAGAGCTGGATTGAAAGAGCAGCTGGGACTCGAATCAACGCCCATACGGGATGCCGACACTGGAGGCAGTGGCTTTACCCACGCCACAGTGCCAGTCCCCACAAACTTTTGAATATACTAAAAACTATGGAATTACATACTTTAAATGGGTATATTATACTTCAATAAAGCTATCACCAATAATATTTGTAAGTCAATGTAAATGAGAATATTTGTTAAGTGCTTAACAGAGGCCTAGCAACCAGTATATAGTTAATAGTAACTATTATTGAATACATAAAACTTTGAATTTTACTC
Source organism: Lepus europaeus (assembly GCF_033115175.1). Lineage (NCBI taxonomy): Eukaryota > Metazoa > Chordata > Mammalia > Lagomorpha > Leporidae > Lepus > Lepus europaeus. Next base: position 62,614,463 of record NC_084843.1, on the reverse strand, counting down.
AGTAATGGATTAGACTGGCACTACTGTGTAAGATGTGCAGTGATGGACAAAAGCAGTTTGGGCCACTGTTTCAGATGAGAAAAATGCAGGTTTCAGTTACTAAGGTGATGGCAGTGGACATAGATAGGAAGAGGTAGTTTATAACAAAGTACATGTATAGTAAACATTGAATATTAGGGAGACCCCGAAGAAGCTCCTGGCTTCGGATCAGCACAGCTCCGGCCATTGCGGCCATCTGGGGAGTGAACCAGTGGATGGAAGACCTCTCTCTGTGTCTCTACCTCTCTCTGTAACTCTTTCAAATAAATAAAATCTTTAAAAAAACATTGAATATTAGAAAATGAGAATAAAAATCTCAAGATTTAGTTTACGGATTGTGATGGATGAAGGGTATTGTATCTGCCAGAGTCTAATCTGGAGACAAACCTTACATGGCAGGTGGCACAAAACTTCCAACTTCTTGGGAAAATATAGAAAAAGTTCAGTGAGCTTCATGCTCACTGCTGAGGATTCTGAGATGAGTTCTGATTTGATGTAATTAATAGGAGACTGACAAAGGGTGACAAACATCAAATTTTGCAAGCTACCATTGCAAATCCCTCAGCATAGCACTACCACAGATCCTCTCAATGTATCTCTCAGCCAATTTTTTATGAGGTAGTTGGCTTGGATTTTGGGGTGCTGTTATGGTAAATTGTCTAGGCTCTAGAAAGATTCTTGTCATGGAACTTAGATGCTAGTGGGAGAAACTAGGAAACCCAAATTTCAGATGCTTTTTAGATGCTATAAAGAAAATGAAATAGGCTGGCACCGTGGCTTAACAGGCTAATCCTCCACCTTGCGGCGCCAGCACACCGGGTTCTAGTCCCGGTTGGGGTGCCAGATTCTATCCCAGTTGCCCCTCTTCCAGGCCAGCTCTCTGCTATGGCCCGGGATGACAGTGGAGGATGGCCCAAGTGCTTGGGCCCTGCACCCGCATGGGAGACCAGGAGAAGCACCTGGCTCCTGCCTTCGGATCAGCGAGATGTGCCGGCCGCAAGCGGCCATTGGGAGGGTGAGCCAACGGCAAAAAGGAAGACCTTTCTCTCTGTCTCTCTCTCACTATCCACTCTGCCTGTCAAAAATTAAAAAAAAAAAAAAAAGAAATAAGGTAATGAATGTATATTTAACATAGTAGTATAGGTGGCAATGGCAACTAACTCTGCGATGTTAGGGAGTAACCTTGCTACCATGACATACGGTGGAGAATGTTCCAAGTAGAAGCAATAGAAAGTACAAAGGTCCTAAGAATTTCTGGTGTGTTGGGCACGAGATTGATATGTTTGGATAGAATGCCACTGTGACTAGAGTTTAACGTTTGAAAAGCAAGGTGAAAAGGGACGAGATGATTGAGGTAGACAGGAACCCTATTGGATAGGGGCCTAATAAACCATGGTTAGGCGTCTAGATTTTATTCTGGCACCAGTGGAAGCTATTATAGGAGTTTTATCCAAGGGAGTGATATGACTCAATTTATTCTTTAGAAAGGTCACGCTGAGTCAAAATTTCTTAATCTCAGTGCTATTTACATTTTGGACTGAGTAATTCTTCGTTGTAGGGAGGATTATAGGGTACTGAGGTAAATTTCTGGCCTCTTGCCACTATATGCTACTCAAATTTCTCTCCCCTTGCCACCCCAGTTGTGAAAATAAAAAATGCCTCCAGATTTTGCTAAGTGTCCCCCAAGGGACAACATTACTGTTATAACTATACAAAAAGTACGTGTAAATAAACAGACTGACACAATGGGATGTTTACATTAGAACTACAGTGGCTCCTATTCACATGAACTCTGGAATATACGATAGCCTTCAGAGATGTTTTGTTCAGTTTTTGCTGAGATCATGAAGTTAAGCACT